>NC_136059.1:449522518-451922518 GCF_964261635.1 Lissotriton helveticus
TAAAACACTACCCCCAGCATGACCCTACACTATGCAAACACTACAACACTACCCTAAACCCTAAAACACTACCCCCAGCATGACCCTACACTACGCAAACACTACAACACTACCCAAAACCCTAAAACACTACCCCCAGCATGACCCTACACTACGCAAACACTACAACACTACCCAAAACCCTAAAACACTACCCCCCAGCATGACCCTACACTACGCAAACACTACAACACTACCCAAAACCCTAAAACACTACCCCCAGCATGACCCTACACTACGCAAACACTACAACACTACCCAAAACCCTAAAACACTCCCCCCAGCATGACCCTACACTACGCAAACACTACAACACTACCCAAAACCCTAAAACACTACACCCCAGCATGACCCCACACTACGCAAACACTACAACACTACCCAAAACCCTAAAACACTACACCCCAGCATGACCCTACACTACGCAAACACTACAACACTACCCAAAACCCTAAAACACTACCCCCAGCATGACCCTACACTACGTAAACACTACAACACTACCCAAAACCCTAAAACACTACCCCCAGCATGACCCTACACTACGCAAACACTACAACACTACCCTAAACCCTAAAATACTACACCCCAGCATGACCCTACACTACGCAAACACTACAACACTACCCAAAACCCTAAAACACTACCCCCAGCATGATCCTACACTACGCAAACACTACAACACTATCCTAAACCCTAAAACACTACGCCCAGCATGACCCTACACTACGCAAACACTACAACACTACCCTAAACCCTAAAACACTAGCCCCAGCATGACCCTACACTACGCAAACACTACAACACAACCCTAAACCCTAAAACACTACCCCCAGCATGACCCTACACTACGCAAACACTACAACACTACCCTAAACCCTAAAACACTACCCCCAGCATGACCCTACACTACGCAAACACTACAACACAACCCTAAACCCTAAAACACTACCCCCAGCATGACCCTACACTACGCAAACACTACAACACTACCCAAAACCCTAAAACACTACACCCCAGCATGACCCTACACTACGCAAACACTACAACACTACCCTAAACCCTAAAACACTACCCCCAGCATGACCCTACACTAGGCAAACACTACAAAATTACCCAAAACCCTAAAACACTACACCCCAGCATGACCCTACACTACGCAAACACTACAACACTACCCTAAACCCTAAAGCACTACCCCCAGCATGACCCTACACTACGCAAACACTACAACACTACCCTAAACCCTAAAACACTACCCCCAGCATGACCCTACACTACGCAAACACTACATCACTACCCTAAACCCTAAAACACTACCCCCAGCATGACCCTACACTACGCAAACACTACAACACTACCCTAAACCCTAAAACACTACCCCCAGCATGACCCTACACTATGCAAACACTACAACACTACCCTAAACCCTAAAACACTACCCCCAGCATGACCCTACACTACGCAAACACTACAACACTACCCAAAACCCTAAAACACTACCCCCAGCATGACCCTACACTACGCAAACACTACAACACTACCCAAAACCCTAAAACACTACCCCCCAGCATGACCCTACACTACGCAAACACTACAACACTACCCAAAACCCTAAAACACTACCCCCAGCATGACCCTACACTACGCAAACACTACAACACTACCCAAAACCCTAAAACACTCCCCCCAGCATGACCCTACACTACGCAAACACTACAACACTACCCAAAACCCTAAAACACTACACCCCAGCATGACCCCACACTACGCAAACACTACAACACTACCCAAAACCCTAAAACACTACACCCCAGCATGACCCTACACTACGCAAACACTACAACACTACCCAAAACCCTAAAACACTACCCCCAGCATGACCCTACACTACGTAAACACTACAACACTACCCAAAACCCTAAAACACTACCCCCAGCATGACCCTACACTACGCAAACACTACAACACTACCCTAAACCCTAAAATACTACACCCCAGCATGACCCTACACTACGCAAACACTACAACACTACCCAAAACCCTAAAACACTACCCCCAGCATGATCCTACACTACGCAAACACTACAACACTATCCTAAACCCTAAAACACTACGCCCAGCATGACCCTACACTACGCAAACACTACAACACTACCCTAAACCCTAAAACACTAGCCCCAGCATGACCCTACACTACGCAAACACTACAACACAACCCTAAACCCTAAAACACTACCCCCAGCATGACCCTACACTACGCAAACACTACAACACTACCCTAAACCCTAAAACACTACCCCCAGCATGACCCTACACTACGCAAACACTACAACACAACCCTAAACCCTAAAACACTACCCCCAGCATGACCCTACACTAAACAACCACCACAACTCTACACTACACTAACACAACACTACACTACACAACACTACACTACACTACACAATCACTAACCCACGAAAAAATTAACACAAACCCACTTACCTCTCTCGTCATCGTGGTTTTCACAACGCAAATGCATTTACCATACATGCCTTTAAAACGTAATTCTTTGTAAAGGCATGCGCGATAAATGCACATGCGTTTTGAAAAAATGCGGGATAATGGTATGCGAGGTCAATGACCTTGCGGGATAATGGTATGCGGACTGAAAGTCTGCGGGATAAAAAATGCGGGAAAATGGCTGCAAACCATGATTAGCAGCAGACTTCCCTGGTGAGCACTAGCTTTACTACAGTGATCTAATGAGCAACTAGAGTGCTAACATTCAGAATTTATGGCAAATGTGTGACACATCTGAATGCCTTCTTGATAGAACCAAAGTAAACAAGCATTGAAAATGCAATAGATCTCGCCCTCGTTTAAGTTAAAGCCATTCTGTTTGTAATGAGGTGGCTTTTTAGCTTTGCTTTTATTAGTGTTTTTAAAACTTTCATGTAAATAACATGCATATGTATGCATATATGTATATGTATGCATGCATTTATATGTATATAGATATGCAGATTATATATGTTTATATATGTATATTACCTACTGGCGATAGCCAGTGGGTATATATAGTTAGGATTTTTTCTCTATGGGATTTCTGAAAATTCTATGTCTAATAACTTTGGCGTTTGTGGACGGAATTGGCTGAAATTTTCCAGGAAAATTGCACATTTTGTTTCTGAGCAGCCCCTAAAAATTTGGGGGGGTTACGTCAAGGGGGGGCCGAGAAAAAAGGGGGGTCCCAAAACGCGTTTTTCCCATTAATTTTTCCATAGGGCGGTTGGACTCACTTTTAGCTCGAACGGCTGAATAGATTTACATGAAACTTGGCAAAATTGTAGATATGGTTTGCCCGACGTGCCTTTGCTATGTCTCAATATATGTGCTCCAGTGGATTTTGAGAAATTAACGTTTAAAAAAATATATATATCTGTGACAGCGCTCCGGTTAGCGCCCCGGTTCGCGTACCTGACGCGTAACGGAACTTCGCGAAGCGAAGCTGATTGGCTCTCCGGTGTCTGTCAACATTCTAAACAGTCCGGAGCGGCCGCCATCTTGTCTCTCGGTACAATCGAGAGACAAGATGTGGTGAAAAAAGAAGGGGGAAATGAAGGAAAGGGGGCAAGGTAAACCCCTCCTGACCCCCTAGGATTGATGAGGGGGATATTAAAGTCCCCCGCGATTTTTCACGGTAGAGGCGCTTCCCGGAACGCGAACCGGGCAGCTAACCGGCAGCGTAACGGGAGTCCGCCATCTTGTGTTTTTGGAGCGTCCAGTTCGCGTACCGGGTAGCGTCCCGGTAAGCGTAACAAGGGGAAAACCAAGAGAAACAGTAAAAAAAAAATGAAGGGAATAGATTTCCAGCAAACTTGGCAAAATTGTAGGGACTGTTTGTTTGATGTGCCTTTGCAAGGCCTCAAGATATGTGCACGTGTGGATTTTGTCTAATTAAGGTTAAAACAAAATATATATATCTGTAAGCGTGCTCCGGCACGCTTACGTTATGGGTTTTGTTTGCGCTGCAGAGCCGATACGTCACGGTTATGCGATGCGTCATGAGGCGTCTCACGTGGCTACGTGATACGTCACGTAATAAAGAATATATTTTACAGCTATAGATATTAGCTTTTAAAAAACCAATGAAATTCACTGAAAAAACCATAGGTTATAGACCATATATAGTTAGGAATTTGCATTTACAAAACCTTGAAAATTCACTGAAAAAACCATAGGTTAGAGACCATATATAGTTAGCTGGACATTTTATTGACATAAAACCAATGAAATTCCATATATAGTTAGTTGCACTAACTATATATCGCGCACCCGCAATCCACTGCTGATGATGTCACATATTACATCATTCATGACATGGTCAGTGACATCACTGATGACATCTCAAATGACATCACTGATGACATCACTGATGACATCTCAAATGACATCACTGATGACATCATGACACACCAATACCAGTTACTACATACGCACTCACTGATTCCTACGTCTACACACACATTCACTCATTCACCCATACAATCACTCATACATACAGTCACTCATTATTACAACACTATCATATGCACTCATACACCTATGCAGACACTCACACACTGCCACTCATCCATGGAGTTACTCACACACCTAGTCAGTCCTGTAAAGAATCAATCACACTTCCATTTCCTCATCTATACAGTTAAACACAGAACACCATACTTCAGTGACATCACTGATGACATCACTGATGACATCTCAAATGACATCACTGATGACATCTCAAATGACATCACTGATGACATCATGACACACCAATACCAGTTACTACATACGCACTCACTGATTCCTACGTCTACACACACATTCACTCATTCACCCATACAATCACTCATACATACAGTCACTCATTATTACAACACTATCATATGCACTCATACACCTAGTCAGTCCTGTGAAGAATCAATCACACTTCGATTTCCTCATCTATACAGTTAAACACAGAACACCATACTTTTCACACATATACTAACACATACTTACTCTCTTATACAATCACTGATACAAGTACACATTGATATGCACAGTCACACACCTCCCAGCCAGCCACACACACACACTTAGTCTTCCATACATCCACTCATTCTTCAATATGTAAAACATATTTAAACTTTACAAAAACACACAGACACTAGATGATGTCATCAGTGATGTCATTTGAGATGTCATCAGTGATGTCATCAGTGATGTCATTTGAGATGTCATCAGTGATGTCATCAGTGATGTCACTGACCATGTCATGAATGATGTAATATGTGACATCATCAGCAGTGGATTGCGGGTGCGCGATATATAGTTAGTGCAACTAACTATATATGGAATTTCATTGGTTTTATGTCAATAAAATGTCCAGCTAACTATATATGGTCTCTAACCTATGGTTTTTTCAGTGAATTTTCAAGGTTTTGTAAATGCAAATTCCTAACTATATATGGTCTATAACCTATGGTTTTTTCAGTGAATATATATATATATACACACACACACACACACACGCACACACACACACACACGCACACACCTTAGTGGTAAAGGCATGCATGGTAAATGCATTTGTGGTAAAGACAATGTGTAGTAAAGGTTTTGTGGTAATGCCTTTGCGTTGATAAAATGTTGTAAAGGCTGTCTCCCTAAGGCAAGATCCACAGATAGGTACCACACCTCACACATACCTATCTGCACTTCACATACAACCAGGGGAAATTAGAAGACATGGGGGCAGATTTACAAGCCCCTTGCGCTGCTTTTACGCCACCGTTGCGTCACTTTTGTGACGCAGCAGCGGCGCAAAAGATGCACCATGGTGCGGGGTATTTACAACGTGACTCATCTCCCAGATGCGTCACGTTGTAAAGCCCTGCGCCAGAAGAGGCGTACCATCGCAGGGGGAGGCGTTCCTGCGCAGGAACGCCTCCCAAAAGTGGCTGAGTGAAATCTACAAGATTTCACTCAGTCACTTTTGGGCCCATGCTGCGTCAAAACCCTGCGCCTGCTTGAAGCAGGCGTAAGGATTGACGCAGCATTGTACACATAGGGCCCCCCTGATCATTGCTGGAGCTGCGTCGCACTTGCGACGCAACTCCAGCAATGCGCCGCTTTTACGGCACAGATGCGTGACGCATCTGTGCCGTTTTTGCCCCATGGTTCGCCGCATTGTGAATGCGGCGCATCATGGGTGGCAGAGCTACGGCGCACAATTACTTGGGCATCCTTGCCGATATGCAGGGTTGCGCCAGTAATTGTAAATCTGCCCCTAGGTTTCAGCTAAAAATGTCTGTACCCCACTATTATAATCAACAGCCACCGGTCATTAGTAATGTCATGGCCTGGTCTTTAGGCAGTGGCTGTCCACATTAACAGGCATGACACTTTGGGTAGACCCCAATCATCCAATAGAATGTTGCACTCAATTGAAGAGCATAAAGCAATAATCACATAGAGCAGATTTTCCCAAACAGTGGGTTGAGATCCACTGGTAGATCGCCAGCCGATTTTTGGTGGGTCATAAAAGAGAAATAAATAGAAATGCCTTTAAATTTGTATTTATCTTGTCACATTTTCTGTGCTTTAATTGCAGAGGCAAAATGTCAGGCTATGTCTTCTGACAAATTTCTGCTTATCATCTTAACAAGGGGATTGGTGTTTACTTTTCTTTCTCTGGATGCAAAATTAGAGGCGTTTTTAAAGTGAACTATGTGACAATCTTGCTGGGGTAAATGGAGTGGGAACGGAAAGGCTGTAGGATGTCATATATTTCTAACACATAACAAAATGTAGGCATCATGTAAATGCCTTTAAATAAACTATACACATATTTCGGGATATATTAGCAGCTAGGAAAGCAAAAATTAAGCACATTTATTTAGTAATTCTGAAGTATGATCGAAACAAAGATTTTAATAGGATCAAAACAAATCAAGACACTTTTATGTCTTGCTGCACAAATTATAAATATTCACTAAATATTCCCACACATTATCATGTGTGCGCGATATAGTTTTCTCAGTAAAACTGTATGTCTGCGCACATTTAGTGGGCATTTCAAAAAAAAATGTGCTGTCTTTAAATAACAGTGCGCTGCCGCACGATTCTTTAGTGATAGATTTGCAACAAAGTGTTCTAAAATACTGCACCAGCCACATACTACACCCTTACCACTCTCCTGCGGAATACATTTGCTACATGTTGTGTGAAGTTAGGATTTTTCACAATCGCTATGACTTCATCAATGTACATTGATGTCAGCACCCCCACTCTGAAAATAGTTCCAGAACATCTGATGCAAAGGTGCTGAACTAAGTCAATTTTAAAACAAACCCTTGGAAGCAAGACTCCAGGTGAACCTTTCAGTAATATATGCAGCTGTTTGATTACTTTACAAAGTCATTTCAACAGAGAATGTGCTTGCTACAGGTAATCACACACAATCATCCCACTTGTGTATGACTTTCACACATCAATTGAGCAACATGGGTGTGGCCTAGCAGCCAGTGCTGGTGAGTTTGAATCTTGGGAACCAGCTCCATCCCTGGCATTGGCTCTGCTCTATGTATAGGTATTTAAGTGAGCAGACATCACAGGCCAGCACGCCACTCATGAAAAGTGTTCCAGCTCCAGTGCAATTCACCATCTGCCACTTTTATGGACTGATCAATATCTTGGCCACAGTGTGATAAAGACATATGGAAGGGTGTGGTCAAGGTTGGCACATTTATAAACAATTGCTGTTAGAGAGGAATTAAAACTAGATAAAGATCATGTTATTTTGGTAATTATCTGCATTTTGAAAGCATGTCTACTATTACATTAAAATATTATCCCCACTTCATGTCCATTAAAGGTTGGTGGGTCACAAAGCTTTTTGTTCTAAAAATTGGGTTGTGGTTCTAAAACATTTGGGAAGCACTAACATACAGGAGACTTGTGTGATGGTCCTCCATCATATGAAAGCCTATGATAAATTCCTAAATTTGCTGCAAAATTCTCTTTATATAGGTACACTGCAATGCTACAATTTTCAAGCTCACCACTGAACTATAAATCTCATTCCAGTTATGACAGGACTGCGATTAGTGCATATTACTAATGGTATTAATGCAATCGTTTTTCAGAGATTTCAATTATGGGTGTGCAAAATGAAATTTCTGCCCGCAATGGTGTGCAAAATTCACATCTTTGTGAAATTGCTCAGCTTGTCATATGAAGTGTGCTCAGTAGTCCCATATTATTAGCAATCAGAAGCCCAGCACTCCGTAGAGCTACAGCCGCTGGCTAGATTGCATGTTGGAAGCTAGGTACATCTGTATTGTTTGAAAGAGCTCCCGTTATGCCAGTAAATCTTTGGTTGGCGGCTTTTAGTCTTTGGCCTGATTGTTTTAGCACTGTGCCAAGCCCATTGAGAAATGTCTCTGCTACCAAAAACTGTAAGAGAAACTAGTACAAAGGGCATGGGGGTTATACTATAGTCAGGTTGAATCAATTGGAGTGGTCTCTGGGCTACCTGAGGACACATATTGAAGTCCTATACAGATGCATAGAATACGGGCCCAATTCACAAAAAAGGTACACCTACACCACTAAAAGTGCTCCTACGAATAGGTTCAGATTTACTACTTTTAGGAATGCACAAATAGTTTCCATAGTACACCCAAAACTCTGCACCAGGAGCGTGGAGTGCAAAAAAACTATGGATTTCACCCAGATCTGTGGCTGAAAGTGAATGTTTGATTGGTTCAGCATTCCGTCCATCATCTGTTCTTTTTTAATTTATCAGTCTAAGTGGGAAGGGTTTGCCCAGAGGTGGGTTGTGTGCTCACTACACCACCAGATTCAAGCTAGCCTGGTTGATGAATGGTGAAACCCCTAAACCAGTCCCAGTATACTTGTTTCTGGTCCAGGGAGGACTTGGTCTGGCAGTTCAGGCTTGACTGTTTCCATGGAGAGCAGGGTTAAGATTGATTTGCATATGGCTGGGTCTAAACTGGAAGGGCGTGGCATGCAAAAAAGCGATGGATTTGACCCAGATCTGTGACTAGAAATGAATGATTTGTTCAGCATTCCGTCCATCATCTTTTCTTTTTGCATTTGTTGCCCTAAGTGAGAAGGGTATGCCCAGACGTGGGTCCTGTGCTCGCTACGCCACCAGATTCAAGCAAGCCTGGCTGATGAAGGGTGAAACCCCGAAACTGTGCCCAGGATGCTAGTTTCCGGTCTAGAGAGGACCTGGCCTGGCAGTAAATCCCAAATACCTGGGAAAAGGTCAGATTTCAGTTTGTAAACAGCTACAAACGTACATGTGTGTGGGTGCAGGGGCGTAACACAGGCCCCCGCAGCCCACGTGGTGCGGGGGGCCCTAGCTCCAAGGGGCCCCCTCGGCACTAAACTCTGGCCGGGAGAGCTCCTGATTGAGCCCGGAGGGGGCTCCCCTAAGTACCGTGCAGGGAGGCCCCCTCACTTTTCGTTACGCCAGTGTGTGGGTGTTCACAAACTTACAAGGCTAACCAAGCCTTATTCTGCCTACTTCTCACCCCTTCGGTTTGATTTACTACTGTGGATTTCTACACATTTTTGGGTGAGACAAACACAGCAATAAGCCCATTTGTGCCTGCCAAGATTCTTTTTTTGAACTCCTGGCAGGTGTATATGAAGGCATTTGTGGCTGTACAACATGCATTGAAGGCGAAACTGCCTTTGTGAATCGGGCTCTATGCTGCCTGGCAGTTAGATCTTCTGCTCATGTTTCGAGTTTAAGAAGGGGCTAGCAGGTGGTACTTGAGCAGAAATATGTGTAGGCTCGTCTCACTCTTTAACAGGCGACCCTCCCTCTGGTAAGAGACTTCTGGAACACATTGAAAGTGATTTCTTCTTGTGTATGCTATTGTACGTTTAGATTTCAAAGTGAAAAATACCGACTTTGCTGATTTTCCGAGTTTTTTACTTGCTTGACATAAAAATACGTTTGTAAATACTTCCGAGATGGCAATCTTACCGGAAGATGTTCCTTATAATTCCACTTTTGGGTTCCCCTAAATATATCATTTGAACTGATACAATTAACTTGTAGACGTGAAAACCTACATTTTTATTGTCAGTTTCTGTTATATTTTTATTTTATTTTTATTTTTTATTATTTTAGCCAATTATAAACAAAGCCAACTATTTACCTATTAATCACAACAGATTGCTAATGTGTTTCTACCTCTGCCACTATGAGCCTGCATTTTTGTCAATCTTTCATAGGTATGTTTTGAGTTTGTTGGAAATTTACAAAAAAATTAACTATTGGAAAGGAATCGACCTTTGTGCTTCTGAGGTACAAGTCTAGTAGTTGTTGCCTGGCATCCTTCCGGTGCAGAGGTTCTCATAAATGAGCAGTGGGGCAGTTGAGGCAGGCCCCTTCCTTCCTGCTCAAACGTGTGAAGCAAGCACAGACCCTGAGGAAGTGGTTCCATCTCGAACCAGCAGCTAATATTACACAGATACAGTATTTCCATTAAAAGAACCAACTTCAACCAATTACCTTTACAAATCTGTCACAACATTTTTAAATAATCAAATATGTTTGTGCGGTTATTAGGAGCAGTAAACGACTTCTGAATAATAATAACATGATTACTCTGATAATCTACCTTCAGGAATTAGGAGTCGTTGTGCTCTCCAGTTCTGAATGTTCCCTTGTATGCTATCCATGCAACACCAAATAAAAAATCCAAGCCCCTCCCCCAGAGCTATCCAACCCTTTCTCCAGGAATACTTAAGAATTAGTTCTCACAGTAGTCGTTGCGTAAACCTGTGGTGTGTAGTCTCACAGCAGAGTGAAATGGTGCAAACTCTTCCCGGATACTCGTCGGCGTCTTCTGCACAACAGATTTGGTTTTGTTCTTTTCTGGGCATCCTGTGTGCAAAACAAGAACACATAAGATGAAACCGGAAGTTGTTCCCTTGATTCCTCACGGTAGACTCATCCCTTTAAATGGCTTTAACAGCATGGAAAGTTCTGTGGGAGTGTAAAAACGTAGTTATGAGAGTATTGTTTTGTGTTAATTAGTATCCCATTCATTTGTCATCAGAAATGTGTAAAGGTCTGATACAGGTCAGTGAAGTCTTACAGGATCCTGGTCCCGCCATCAACTTCCTTAAAAGGAAAGAAATGAAACTTCTGATAATTTCCTCTAACATTAGTTTATATGACTGTAATTAAGCCAGATTAAATGTTCAATGACAATTGGAAAACAATTGCCATAAACCAATGAATTCTGTTAGGAGGTCAATATCAAAATCCAGGCTCTACCCAAAATTCACTCTTGAGGCATACAGATAATTAAACACACACACACATATATAAGCATATACTATACTTATATTTCATATTTAAAATATCTAGAATACAGTTGATAGGATACCTATTTGCAATTATGCTACACACAACACAAATAGTTTTACGAACAGTAGAAAATGGATGCTGCTAGCCAAGGTCACTTGTGGCCTCTTTTCTAACTTTGCCAACAATGAAGACCAGTAGAAGTGACTTTCCAAAGTTCATATTTGCAAACTAACCCATTTTTTTCACCAATTCCACGCCCCCCATCTACCCACCTGAAATTTACCAAGAGCCAGTCACTCACAGCCTCCTACAGTTCACTTGGAATCCCATTAACCAGAGTCCTGCACATTACAGTGAAACATGAAGCCACAGTCTAACTACAAACAGTCCCTTCCACAAAGCACATCAACAAGTAATGGGCACTTCAACATGATATGTTCTTTTAACATGATCCTCATTTTGATTTATAAATAACTAAAAGGCTTTCAGGCAAAGAGGAGTAGTACCTAAAGACCAAAAGCTATGTGGTATGAGGAGGTTAGTACAAATCCATTTTGCCTGTGGTAGAGAATCCCATAGGCCTCCGCTCTAGACTGAAGCGAACAGTCTCTAGCTCTAGCTTTTCAGTTGACATGTTGCCTGAAGATTCATTTACCTCAAATAACACAATTCTTGCGGGTCATAGAGCTGAAAACTTCTCTTCATATGATCAGGAGCAAAGTTAGGGCTGTTAGTGGCTAATATCAAAGCAGTAAATTATATTTACTCCTACATGGCTAACAAATGCATCTACTGCAGAGTGGTGGAGATAAGGCTCCTCACTCCTTGCTAAAAGACCTACTGATTGGGACTGGTGAAATAAATCAGACAGGTTAGTTTGCAAATATGCATATTGGAAAGACATTTAAACGGATGTATGACATTACAACGCATGCTTTTACCACGCATGCTTTTACATCGCAGTTTTTACAACGCATACCATTACAACGCATAGCGCTTTGGGGTGCTGGAGAGTGAATAGTTTAATGTACTATTCCAACTCCAGTCCCCGTGGACACTAGGGAAGGTGTTGGATAGTAAATTAAATCTATTCCCTATCCTAGAGCGCCCCCCAGCGCAATGCGTTGTAATGGTTTGCGTTGTAAAAGTTGCGATGTAAAAGCACTGCGTGGTAAAAGTTGCGTTGTAAAGGATGTTTCCCCATTTAAACTGCTCTTCATTGTTGGCACTGTGAGGAAAGAGGCTATGAATGACCTTGGCTACGTCCCACACCGTAGACTATATACTGTTCGTAATCGTATCTGTGTTGGAATGTGCAGCATAATCTCAACTAGGTATCCTATCAATCGTATCCAAATATTCTATATATGGAATATATGTATGGAATATGTTTACATATATGTGTTCATATCTGTAGGCCTCAAGAGGGAATTAACCTCCTAACAGCCTTTATTGGGTAATGGATTTTCTTTTCCAACTTTGACTGTCATGGAACATTTCACCTGATTCTTGGCAATCTGGTAAATGTGTCCCTTAACTATAATCATGTGAATCAAGTTAGAAGAAATTAATACAAGCTCAATTTATTTCGTTTTAAGCCAGTTGATCATGAACCAATAGGACTTCACTGCATTGTGCTGTTGTGCAGCCCTGCAATTTAATGCTAGATTTAGATGCACCAGAGGACTAAGAATTTGAATAATATAATTTAGCGCCCAGAATTATCATACCAATCCTCTGTCTCCATTTAACCTTTCCAGGATTTTTATCAATTGTGCTCGTCCCATGGAAGAAAAACATACTTCCAAAGTGAGAAAGATGTGCTTGAGTGGGCGATGATCCAGATTCTTCTGCAATCCTTCTGAGTGTGGTTAGTGACGTAAGTGATTTGGTATTGACGCTGCCCCATGTTTCGGTTCCTATCTCATATTTTTAAAGAGAAGCGGAGGGCAGTTGAAAGGTACTCTTCAAGCCTCAGAAGGAAGGGACTGGATTAGGTCTTGATTTTGGCAATCTTAAAATGTTTTCATGATCTGGGACAAAAACATTTTTTTTAATTCAGCTACACAAAATAAATCCATTCTTACCCCACGGGAATATCCTTTCTTCCCCATGATACCTCCGCAACCTGCCACACCTCTGACATTTCATTTGAGCTGGCAAAACGTGGCTCAGCTGCTTGTTACCTGAGGCTGGTCAAACGTCAGGCAGAGCACATGGTTCACATATTCATGAGAAAGCTTCCACTATTATTTGGCTCTGAAGGCTTAGCCACACAGAACTGTGCATAGTTCAACTATCAGGTTGATCTCCCATTCTTTGGTATGAAATTGACTAACAACTAATGGGCAGATTTACGTTGCCTGACGCATCTCTGCAAATCAGCAGAGATGCGCCAGGAAAGATGCGGCACGGAAGTTTATCCTTGCGCCACCCATGATGCGCCGCATTTACAATGCGGCGCATCATGGCGCAGGAATAAACAGATGCGTGTCGCATCTAGGGCGTAAAATTGGCGCAGTGCTGAAGTTTTGTTGCATGCGGCACGCAACTCCAGCACTTTTCCAACTTGCCCTATCTGCAACGTGGTGCGTCAAGCTTTACGCCTGCTTCAAGCAGGCGCAGGGTTTTGACGCATCAGCGTTGGTAAAGTGACTCAGTGAAATCTTGTAGATTTCACTGAGTCACTTTTCAGGTGCGTTCCTACGACAGAACGCCCCCCCTGCGTGGAAACGCCCACATGAAACCTGACGCAGGTTTCATGTGGCGCAGGGCTTTACAACGTGACGCATCTCCCAGATGCGTCACGTTGTAAATACCCCGCACCATGGCGCATCTTTTGCGCCACCGCTGCGTCACAAAAGTGACGGCGTAAAAGAGGCGCAAGGGGCTTGTAAATCTGCCCCTTAGTGGGTAGTCAATGTCAACTTTCCATCTGACTAGCTCATTTATCACTTCATAATTTGGGGCAGATTTATGAAGGCCTTGCGCCGCCGGTGCGTCACTTTATTTGACGCAACTGCGGCGCAAACAATGCGCCCTATTTACAACGTGACGCATCTAGGAGATGCGTCACGGTTTAAAGCCCTGCGCCATAAGGAGGCGTTCCTGCGCAGGGGGGGCGTTCCTGCAGAGGAACGCCTCCTAAAAGTGGCTGAGTGAAATCTATGAGATTTCACTCAGTCACTTTCAGGACAATGCTGCGTCAAAACCCTGCGCCTGCTTGAAGCAGGCGTAGGTCTTGACACAGCATTGTGGAGATGGGGCACCCGCGACGCAGCTCCAGCAATGCGCCACTTTTACGGCACAGATGCGTCACGCATCTGTGCCGTTTTTGCCCCATGGTGCGCCGCATTATAAATGCGGCGCACCATGGGTGGCGGAGCAGCGGCGCAGGATGACTGGCACATCCCTGGGGATGCGCCAGTCATCATACATCTGCCCCTTTGTGTCTGTCTGCCGCGAGGTTTATTACTCGCAAAACAGGAATTTACAAATGTAAACACACTTTTTCACTGTGAAATGACACCACTATGGCGTAACATTACTTGAGAGCATTACTGCCCCTGGAGCTGGTTCTGCGAGGTACAGGGTAGTGGCGTCTGCCTAAGTAAGGGAACACCCACACACTTGCAAGTATTGGCAGACACATACCCACCCTGAATACAGTAAGCACTTCTGTTTTGGCAGGACTAAATCAGTGCAAGAAGTGAGAATGAGGTGATACTCCGAAAATTGGCATAGAGGGAAGAGGCATCTCCATGGGGAACAATAATCTGACCTTGGATGAAAACAGTTAGCAAGGGTAATTGTATTTGGATAGTAAATTTACTATGTGTAATTACTTTAATACCCATGTGACCTAGAGTTCTAAAAATAATTTCAGGAGTTCTCCAGGGAAACATTGACTGTTGCAGCTTCCAGTAGCAGTCCTGTAAATCCCCGGAAATCCAAAAGTTTAAAATGTACTCCAAACGTAGAAGTCAGTCTAGAGGAGAATTTTCAGACTCATTTTTCAGAATGGGCTTCTGTCAGTTTGCGAACACAAAATTGCTTTCCACTGCACAGATGCAAGAAATACTAGCTTTGTCAATGCTTGTTACTGGAACTGTATTCAAACGAGACACTGGGACCCTTCAACATACTGAGCTGGAATGTTTCTGTCCTACACAACTTGATTAATAAGAAATAGAACCGGGGCGAAGAAGAGTGACCAGAACTGCACAGAGGGCTCTACATGTGCGGGTCTCTCAATGATATGTCTATCTGTCAGTGGAATTGAGCAGCGGAAGAAGTCACTAGATGATTGATTGATATATTTATTTATTTATTCGAGTGCCTTCAACCCACAATGTAAAAACATAAATGCTTTCACACAAGCATTATAAAAATAAATAGAAATTTTACAAAGTACAATACAACATAATTTGTGACATATAATACAATATAGATGTGTTAAAAGTATTGAAACTTAGCATATTTAACACCCATAAAAATATTTGCAAAAATAACTCCTATAGTATGCTAGGTTGCTATACATCATGGAATATTGTGCGTATTTCCCAGCTTTTACTCAAATAAAAAAACAGATGCTTTTGTCCTGTGGCCTACGAGTCCACTTAACAGATAAAATATTAGGGGCCTCATTTATGAGGCCGTGCGTCACATTTACGCCGCCGGTGCGTCACTTTTTGTGACGCACCAGCAGCGTAAAAAATGTGCCTTGTTGCACCATATTTACAAAGTGACACATCTAGGTAGATGCGTCACTTTGTAAACCCCTGCGCCACATTATACATACGCCAGGTATAATGTATGCAGGGTGGGCGTTCTGACGCAAGAAAAGGTCATAGAAATGACTCGGTGAAATCTATAAGATTTCACTGCGCCACTTCTAGGACACAAATGAGTCAATGGGAAAGGACACATTGCTGGAGTTGCGGCACTTTTGTGACACACTCCAGCAATGTGTCACTTTTGCGCCATACAGGTACGTCAGAAATATTGATGTATCTGTAACTCCTTGCACCATGATGCGTCATACTGTAAATATGACGCATCATTGGTGTCGCAAGGAGAGCGCAGTGAAAAGTGTAGGCAAAGGTAACGAACTCCTGAGGCGGAAGCCGGGAGCAACAGACGCTGTTTTTTTAATCTTTTAAAATTGTGTTGTGCTTACTAATCTGTGCGCTTTTAAAACTCACTGTAGCACTTTATTCTTGGGTGGAACCCTCGTGAGGCACTGACATCCCGATCCTTCTCCCCGGGCAGCCGAGTAAGGTGCTGCAGCGGGTCGCAGGAGGATCCCCGTCATCCCCGGAGACTAGGCCACGCCCACTTCTTAGACCACGCCCCCTTTCCTACATAAGCCGCGTAGCTCGCTGAAACTCGCTGTAGGCAAAGGTAACGAACTCCTGAGGCGGAAGCCGGGAGCAACAGACGCTGTTTTTTTAATCTTTTAAAATTGTGTTGTGCTTACTAATCTGTGCGCTTTTAAAACTCACTGTAGCACTTTATTCTTGGGTGGAACCCTCGTGAGGCACTGACATCCCGATCCTTCTCCCTGCGCAGCCGAGTAAGGTGCTGCAGCGGGTCGCAGGAGGATCCCCGTCATCCCCGGAGCCTAGGCCACGCCCACTTCTTAGACCACGCCCCCTCCCCCCCCCCATATAACGATGTGTCTTCCTCGGACGCGCAGTGGACGGGCGCAGCGGGTGCGCCGTCAGCGCGCCAAAGGCGCGCCAAAGGCAAACCCGTCTGCGCCCGTCCGCGACCATCCGCGACCGGTCGGGACCAGGGGCCACCCCCCCTACATCCCGCTTCCCACACATCAGGACCTACAGTCCAGAGTACATCTATAACGTGAGGACAATAGGCCCGGTATGTTGTAGGCATACTTATACGTCCACCGAACTCCCTCCACACTGTTCCGGTTGTGGACATACATTCAGAACCAACAAGTCATTAGATACCAGACAGGAATATAGTATGTTCCTACTCAACTGTAGGTCTTTGCCAAAACACAGGACAGAAATCGCCCTCCTGTTAGAAGAGCGCAAGCCCGATGCAGTCTTCTTGACAGAAACTTGGCTCACATCCCATTCTGAGCCAGACATAGTTACAGCCCTGCCCCCCGGTTTTCAAATTTACAGACTAGACCGAGTAGAGGGGAAAGGGGGAGGTCTAGCAATCATACTCAAAGATCAGTATCGCTGCCGCACCACTCCCGAATCAATCCCGGAGTGTGAGAGTCTAACATTTAGTATAGACTTCTCTCCAAACAGCTCCTTTTCTGGCACTCTCGTCTATCGTCCTCCAGGTCCACCAAAACCTTTTCATAGATCACTTCCCACTATCCTAGCTGAACAAATTACAGCCACTTCTAATTTTACACTTCTAGGTGACCTTAATTTACACTTTGACACTACCCTAGATCATATTGCTATGGAACTGGTGGATGACCTAGCGGCACTACAATTAGATGAGCGGGTCACAGCCCCTACACACGCCAAAGGTCATCTATTGGACCCTGTTTTTAGCAATTGTATAGAGCTAGCAGTTGGCCAACCAATCGGCCTCCCCTGGACCGACCACTCCCTTATCCCTTTCACCTGGTCCACCTGCAAATTTACATCTCCTATACCTCAAGCTAAGAACATGAGGAATTGGGCCAGATTACCCATTGAATCCTGGACTCACAATCTAGAAGCTACCTGTCCGCCTTACAACGCAGACCCTAGCATAGCACACCAGGAATACGAAGATTGGATCATAAAATCTCTCGAAACCTCCCTTCCACTTCGCAAGACTACACCTAAAAGGGCATAAAAGTCAGCCCCCTGGTTCTCAGACACCCTCAGAGACAAAAAACGTCTCTGTAGGAAATTAGAGAGATCATGGCGCCTGGATTATTTACCAGAAAAAAAGCTTTGATATAGAGAACCAATTAAGGCCTACAAAGGCGAGATAAGGGTCGCTCATTCAGCTCACTTTGCCGATAAAATCATGGCAGCCAAATCCAAACCCAAGGAAATTTTCCACTTGGTGAAAAAATTAACCAAAGTGGCCAGCTCAGCAGCACCCCCTGCTAAGACTCGAGCCCAATGTAACGATCTAGCAGATTTCTTTTATAAAAAAGTCACTCAGATCTATTCCACGTTCCCAACGGCTGTCACGGATTTAAGAGCACATGACCTGGCACCACTGAGACAGGCCCCCCCCTTGGACAGGGTATTACTAGACCAATTCCCCCCTCTAGATCTTGAAGCCCTTGACCAGCTAGCTCACCAAGTAAAATCAGGATCCCCACGTGACCCAGCTCCACCAGAAGCCATGACAAAGGCGAGCCAGGCCACCCTGCCTGTAATAATGAACTTATTAAATGCGTCCATCTCATCCTGCACCGTGCCCATTGCTTGGAAGAAAGCCATGGTTCTGCTTAAAAAGCCAAATCTCGACCCAGAGGATCCTAGCAGCTACCGCCCAATTTCGCTTCTCCCATGGGTTAGCAAGATTCTCGAGAAGCACATCAATGTCCATCTGATGAAGTTTCTCGAGAACAATTTGCTACTGGATACCACCCTGACAGGTTTCAGACCCAGACATGGAACCGAAACCGCCTTACTGGCGGTCACCGAAGAAACCCGTAGGATTCTGGATCAAGGAGGATCAGTGGCAGTGGTCCTCCTGGACCTAAGTGCTGCATTTGATACGGTCAATCACGCCACTCTGTTGAACCGCCTATCTAATATAGGAGTAACAGGCAATGCACTTAGATGGTTCGAATCATTTCTGAGCAACAGATCGTTCCAGATTTTTGATGGGGATACGGTGTCTGCCAGCAGATGACTGAGCTGCGGGGTACCGCAGGGCTCCTCCTTCAGCCCTGCGCTATTCAACATTTACATGAAACCACTGGCCGAGGTCGTTCAGCCGTTTGGTATTAAGATCATTTCATACGCTGACGACACTCAGCTAGTGGTTTCCTTGGCGCAGGAAGGCAACAGACCGCCCTCATCAGGTCTTATGAAATGCCTGGAGGAAATTAAGGAATGGATGACAACGTCTTCCCTAAAGCTCAATGGGGATAAAACAGAGCTGATGCTTCTAGGACCAACATCTCCAGTACCATTCAATTCCCTCTGGCCCCCATGTCTGGGCACTCCCCCAACACCTAAAGACAACATAAAGAGCTTAGGGGTATGGCTTGATAAGACCCTTTCTTTCAACACTCAGGCCATCAAATTGTCGGCGACCTGTTCTGGCCTCCTCAGAATGTTGAGGAAAGTTCTCCCGCTCCTACCTGTGGAGGCCAGGCAGGTTGCAGTCCAGGGTCTGATCCAGTCCCGGCTGGACTTCAGTAATGTCCTTTACCTTGGTGCCCCGGAATTCACACTGCGAAAGCTCCAGGTAGTCCAGAACTGCACAGCTCGCACCCTGTTGCAGCTGCCTCGTAGACAATCAGTCAAATCTGGTCTTAGTAAGCTGCATTGGCTACCGGTTCGACAGAGAATTGCCTTCAAGGCAATGTGTATCTCTCATCAGGCGTTCTGGCAGGCGGGACCAGTAATTAGCCGTAATCTAATAGCTCACTACCACCCGACCAGAAATCTCCGTTCCTCCCAGGCCTTTCTAGCCCCAATACCCAAAGTAAAAAGAGTAAGAGCTGGTGGCAGGATGTTTGCACTAAACGCTGCCAAGCTGTGGAACTCTCTCCCTCTTCAACTTCGATCCAATTCCAATCTGCTGTCATTCCGGAAACAATTAAAAACCTTCCTGTTCACTACCCCCTGTTAATTCTTCTGGCTGATTCCTTTTAAGTGTTTGTTACTACTAGCCTGCACCAGTGCTTGGACGCCCCTGGGCAGCAATTGCGCTCTATAAATTCACTTATCATTATCATTATCATTATCAAAGTGATGCATCGCTGTTTTCACGCAGTGATGCGTCACTTTTCATAAATGAGGCCCTTAGTCTGCTGGATTTTTGAGCTGCTCTTTCCTTAAAATCTACGATATTGAATTGGACCTAACTGTATTGTACAAGTTACAGGGCAGCATATGGGGCCAGATATATGACCATTTGCTTTTGCCACTCGCAAATTGCGAAAACATTGCGAGTCGCAAAAGCAAATGTACAACAGTCTCAGAGGCACTGTTAGTGATTCCCAATGGGGTCGCAAAATGCGAGCTCATGAATATTAATGAGCCACTCGCAATTTGCGACCCCATTAGGAATGGCTGTCCCTCCCAGGGATGGTGGCCTGCTATGCTCAGCAGACCTTCATGTCTGTGACTGCTTTTAAATAAAGCAGGTATTTTTTTTATAATGCTGTTCATTTTCCTTAAAGGAAAACGGAATGCATTTGAAAAAAAAAATTAAACGTTTTCGTATAATTTTTTAAGGGCAAGCAGTGGTCCCTGGGACCACTGCATGCCCTATAAAAATATTTTCACATGCGTTCCCAAAGATGACCCCTTCCTGTTTGCTAATGCTTTACCACCTCCTTGAAGTAAGTGGTAAATTGCGACTGTTTTGCGACCGCAATTGAGGTCGCAAAACAATCCTCTATAGGGCCCAGACTCGCTATTAGGAAGGGACACCCTTGAAACGCCCCTTCCTAATAGCGAGTCGCAAATTCTAATTAGTGAGTCGCAAATAAATTGCGACTCGCTAGTTAGGGTTTGTACATGGTATTTTTGCATGTGCAAATGGGTCCCAAACCGGTTTGCGAGTGCAAAAATACTTTGTACATCTGGCTGTGGTAAATAAATAAATAATACCCTATTTTTGACTAGACATATATCATAACAGATAGCTCAATAAATAAGAGTCAAGATTCGAGGTAGTAGGAGTTTTTGCAGGTTTAATACAGCATAAGGACAGGAACAGGACAACCTGCATAGGAACAGGGGCCCAGCAGGGTGACAGGGGCCCAGCAGGGTGACAGGGGCCCAGCAGCTGCTGGGGCTGGGTCTGGGATGAGCGCGCTAACTTTTAATAACAATACACGAGCATATATACATAGCGCGAACACATGGCATTACATTGCAGTAGGCGTAGCAGTGGGTGGAGCAGAAGGCGTGACGCGTAGCAGTCGCGAAAGATAAGAGTAAAAGTAGGTGTAACTGGGCGTATACATAGACATGTGGTGCAGACGTAACAGAATATGTCATGAATGGGGCGGAAACATTGGAGGGGGCTACCTAAGGAGCCGGGACCTCTAACCTGATGGTGCGCGCAAACTGGCAATGACGTGTTACGAGGAGAAGCTGGGGGCTGTATCGCTCCTCAGCGAGGCTTCAGGAGACAGGAGCTGAATCTGATGTCCGGGCCCTTTTGAGGCCTAGAAACGGGGACTTTATAATGAAATAACGTGCACACTGAGAAACGTGGCAACGTAGCTTTACATAGGCCTGATATTCGTAGTATTCACGAGGCCTGGAAAATGACATATCAGAGGAAGACACAACTGTAATTGCGTCATTAATCGGACATGGGGAATAACATATGCATATTGGTCATGCACACATAACATATGATGGATGACACGTAGGGACACAGAACATGACAAAATTTACTTTTCCACATTCCCTCCTTGTCACTACGTTTCCATCAGGAAACATCAATATTCATGATACCATCTATCATTTCATACAGTACCATTTGTTCATCTCGAATTGTCTTGGAACGGGATTTAGAACGGGGCTTGGGACTAGGAATACAAGAGGTAGCACACATGCCGCAAATCGCAGGGCCACATTGTATACAGAGGCAGCAGCTGAATATGATCGCTACTGCAATACCTAGAAAGGACAGGACTTTCCATCCCCAGGCGGAAATTATATTCCAGAACCAACCGGACCATGTCCAGGTGCCTGGATTCTGGTGTAACAGATGGGCAATTTTATGAAGTCTGGTTATAGCTGAATAAACAGACGGCGCGTTATTTGGAATGAAAATGCAGCAACTAGATCCGATGACTCTACAGGCCCCGCCCCTATCGGCCAGTATGACGTCAAGGACGAGACGATTCTGTAAAACGACAATTCTCATAAAGGATTGCTCTTCGGTTAAGTTACCTAGAGCAGAGGCAGTCTCATCTACTACAGCTTCAAGGGTTCTTGTTAATCTACGAATTAGCTTACTATTTACAACTGTACCTAAATAAGGGAACACACCTTTATCAATATCAATGAATTGTTCTGCAGCAGTTTCAGTATAATCGACAATCGGGAGATTTCTCTTGTGTCTAGTATGTACTAGGAAGGAATTCCTATGGTAGTCAGGTGGGGCTAGAAAAACAGGTGGCAGTAGGAAGGCAATGTAACAGGTTCCCTCCCAATCGAGGGGCAGACGAACATATGCGGTCTGACCACAAACAAAATAAGAATGACGTGAAGCTTTGAAAATAGATTTCCCACTGTCACTATACTTGACAATAGTAGTACAATCACTATGTCCTACGTGTACGGAACCCTTATTTCGGACACATAATTCGCCTTTGACTGGTAGTACTGAAATAGCAGGTGAGTCTGGAGTAGTATCAGACTGAACATTCAGGACCATGAAATTCGACGAATAGTTACCTAAATTGTACACTTCATTTTCTAGATCTAAACCTGTTCGGTGGGGGAGACCTTGCTTGTCTGGGAAACATGTACTGTTAAGAAAAGACATATCTGTTGAGGATGACGTTAACATGGACCATGCTCCACACGAACCATTATGTGAGAACGGATAAGGAAAAAGTGGCAGAACTCCCTTCGGTGTCTGGAAAGGGGGGAGTCGACCACACACCCAACAATTAGTGGCATTGCTGGTCTGGTGTGAGTAATGTAACATACGGATAAATGAGTTATTACGCATAGCGAGGCGGTATGAATATTCGTGAGGAGGCAGATCACTAAACGTGTGCTCTGCTGTAGCATTAGCAGGCTTATTTACATGAAGAACTGGAAAACACAGGAAAAAGGCATAACTGGTGCAGGAAATCATAATGCTGATGAATAATATGAAACTTAGAAAAACGATACATCGGTTTGAGTTTTTACTAACTCTCTCACTATGGGGGTCTATTTTATACATGTCAGAAACAGTCTAACCGTTTCACCTAGGGGAGGACTTATACAATCAAACTGACTGACTTATTTTACTAGACCGGAGTTTTTGCTTATACTCCTGTTGCGGAGTTTTCTCTACCAAGGGAGGGGTTGTATCAATGTCTTTTGCGGGACAGTCCTTAAAATCCTGGGAAATGTTCTTAAAGACGGGTTTCAGTCCTTTTAAAAGTTTAACGTGAGAAAGGTGTATCCATCCTTTTCGGCCTTCCAACTTCACGGCTGTACGGGTGGTGAGGAGGACCTGACGGGGCTCTTTCCATCGAGGCTCCAGCGGACTTGATCTGTCAAAGTTACGGACCATCACCATGGAACCTGGAACGATTTCATGCGGTGCCACCTCGGTATTGTCTGGAAATGCGGCAGCAACCTGTGAACGACATGAGTTGAGGGCAGACATCAAGGAAGCTAGGTAATCTGTCAGCATATTACATGAAACATCGGTAATACTTCGGGGTCTAGGAGTACCCCACATGTTAGGGGGGCGGCCGAATACGACCTCATACGGGGACAGACCTGATCTGGAATGTGCGACCATGCGCATATAAAATAAAGCAACTGGTAGAGCTACTAGCCAGTCCACACCCTTATCTTTGCATATCTTTGCAATTCGAATTTTCAGAGTCTGATTATGTCTCTCGACTAGACCGGCTGCTTCAGGATGGCGTACACAATGGAACTTCCACTGGTACCCTAACAACAGGGAAACGTGCTTCATGAGTTCAGATGAGAATGGCTGACCGTTATCAGAATATACGACTCTAGGGAGTCCATATCGAGGGAAGAATTCACGAACCAACTGCTTGGCAGTGGTCGCGGCTGTGTAATCTGGGACTGGATATGCTTCTGTCCATCTGGACAAAACGCATACAACTACAAGTACATACTTGAAACCTCGACATCGCTCCATCTGAATATAATCCATCTGGAGGACCTCAAAAGGGTGGTCAGGAGGCTGGAAACCACCTTGTTCCACCGGGACACTTTTACCTGGATTAAACTGACAACATATCATACAGGTACGGACTTTCTGCTTAGCTGCAGCTCGTAAATGCTTGTTGAACCAAATGTTCTGGATACTGTCTAACATAGCTTTTTCTCCTAAATGTGCTGGGCTATGTGCGGTATTAATAATGACTTGAACCATAGAGTCGGGGAGAAACCATGTGGCTCTACCCTTCGTTAACCATCCTTGATCTGTCTGGACCCCTCCTTGTTCAGACCACTTCTTGATTTCTTCGGGAGTAGCATGTAACTGGATATCTATGACATCTTGAGTAGGATCCTTAACTGTCATACATGTAATCGGATCTGGAGTATGTGTCAGGTTAACTGGAATGTCTAGAGTCTGTGCTGTAAGCTTGGCTGTGCGATCTGCTAGATCGTTACCTTGAGAAATAATGTCAGTAACTTTCGTATGTGCTTTGCATTTCATGATAGCAATAGATGTCGGTAAGTGTATGGCATCTAACAGAGCTTGAATAAGGAGACCATGCTGAATCTTGGTTCCATGAGAAGTCATGAAACCTCTCTCCTGCCAGAGCACTCCAAAGTCGTGTACAACTCCAAATGCGTAACGTGAATCTGTGTAAACATTAACTTTCAGGTTCTTGGCGTGTATACAGGCTTGTGTCAGAGCAACTAGCTCTGCTGCTTGAGCGGACAGAGTATCAATACGGTGTGTTTCAATAACTTCGGTGTCAGTAGTCACTGCATACGCGGCGACTAGTTCTCCTGTACTAGTCCTCATACATGAACCATCCACATAAAGTGTCAGGTCAGGATCTGGTAACGGAATGTCTGTCAGGTCTTGTCTTGGCTTTGTCGTAATGTTGACTACTTCCACACAGTCATGTGGGTCAGGATTTGAATTAACTGGTGGTAACAGTGTAGCAGGATTCAGGATGTTGCAGCGTCCAATTACTATGTGTGGCTGGAACAGTGTCAATTCATAACCTGTTAAACGTGCAATTGTCAAGTGCTGTGTTTGTGTTCGGTTTAGAAGAACTTCCACGGAATGTGGAACTTGTACTGTCAAGGTATGTCCTAAGACTATGGAATCACTTTGTCTAATAGCTAGTGCTGTGGCTGCAACTGACTTGAGGCACGCAGGCAACGCCTGGGCGACTGGATCTAATGTGCTCGAAAAATAAGCACAGGGCTTGTACTGTCCTGCTTGATCTTGTGTGAGAACAGATAATGCTGTACCTTCGCGTTCAGTGACGAAAAGTGTAAAAGGCTTACTGTAGTTCGGTGTCGCTAGAACTGGAGCTTGACATAAAGCTTTCTTTAACTCGTTGAAACTAAGTGTATGTTCAGATGTCCAAGGGAGAACAGTCGATACGGCTGCCTCCTGTGTCGTTAACTGTATCAGTGGCTTGGCTAGAAATGCATACTGGGGAATCCATTGTCTACAATAAGAAGTAAGGCCGATAAAGGCACGTACCTCCTTCTGGGTTCTGGGCTGGGGAAGACTCGCTATTAACTGGATACGGTCTGGTGTCAACTGCCTACCCCTCTTGGACAGCAAGTGTCCTAAGTATACCACTTGCTGGACACAGAATTGAAGCTTCGAAGGGGACACCTTGTGCCCCATCTCGGCTAGGAAATACAAAACCGTGAGTGACGCACGCTCGCAGTCACGTTCAGAACGGGCTGTGATCAGTAGATCATCGACATACTGGAGCAGGGCAGTGTCAGTTGGCATGTGAATATTATCTAGTTGTCTCTTAAGTGCTTGACTGTAAATACTAGGGCTTTCTGTGAAACCTTGAGGAGCTCGTGTAAACATATAGCTCCTTCCATTTAAACAAAATCCGAAAAGAAACTGGCTGTCTGGATGGATGGGAACACTAAAAAATGCATTCTTGAGGTCTATTACTGTGAAGAACGTGGCTTCGGAATCAATGGCTGTCAATAGGGAAGAGATATCTGGGACAACTGGGTACTGCGGAATAATACATTTATTAAGCTCTCGTAAATCAATCACTAATCGATATACTGGAGGTGCATTTGGATCAGTACGTTTCATAACTGGAATGATCGGAGAATTGCATACATTGGAGTCAGTTTCTACAACTACTCCTTGAGCCATGAGCTCGTCTATAATTTTGGATAAGGCTGCTACAGCCTCGGGTGGCAATCTATACTGCCTGATTCGTGGTAACACTACACCTGGTTTGAGAGTCACACGATAGGGTGTGATTTGCATGTAACCTACATCAGTTGGACCTTGCGCCCATAAATGCTGCGGAACATTAGACAGTCTGGAATCAAAATCTCGTAATACATAGTGACCCTTAAAGTCACGTAGGAACAGACGTATTCCCTCTGGGGAACAACAAATAACTGCACCTAATTCTTTCAGTGTTTTAATGCCTAATAGATTTTCTGGACATGACTTAGTAAGTAACAGGTCAGTAGTGCGGGACAATGGACCTACTTCTAGAGTGACTGGCTTTGAAATCTCATTTACGATAGGCTTTCCGGAAAATCCAAGGGAAACATTTCTTGAGCCTGAGAGCGGAGCCCCTGGAACTTCGGCATGACTAATTGTGGTCCTACTTGCCCCTGTATCAATCAAAAACTTTCTGTCTTTCCCTAATACTTGACTATGAACATAGGGACCTTCTTGATCTACAGGTATCTCGATGAGAGGCAAGCCTACCTCCCTCTCTAGGCTGTTTCATGAATATGGCTGGTACTCTGGATACTCAGACTGTGCATACTGGTACATCTGCGATGTAACGTGCTGTGTTGCAGCGATAGGCTGCGGTGCTGTAACTGTCTGTGGTGCATTCTGTGGCTGAGGAGTCTGTGAAACTTGCTCTTGTCTAGGCGGACGTGGTCTTTCTTTAGTCTTACCAGTAGCTATGTTGTGTTTCAGAACTGCACACTCATTTATAAAATGACCTGGCTGTTTACAATAATTGCAGTTCCCTTTAACGGGAGCTGCAGGATGACTGGCTTGGTTCGGACCCCTCTTCTGACTGTCTTGAGGAACAGATTGTGCAACTAGTACTTTCATTTTCGTGTCTTTCATACGTTTTCTCTCGTGTTCTTGCTCTTCCCTGATTCTATTCTGGTGGTACTGGAGCATCTGGAGCATCTGGGACGGAGTATTTGCTTGCCAGGTGCTTTCGACTTTCAAAACTCGATTTTTAACTTGTGGGCTTGAATTCTCGACTAATTTAGTAACGAAAAGGTGAGGGTATGACTCACTACTTGTCTTGAGACCACTGTTAATACTAAAGCACTTTTCAAACCTAGAATAAAAATCACTAATATCTTCATCTTGTTTCTGTTTACAGGCTGAGATTGCATCCCAGTCTTCTTTTCTAGTTGTCAATAATCTGGGTAAAACTTGAATTAATAATTCTGGTAATTCTTTACATTTCTCTCCGAGACCAGTACCTGGTACACGTATCTTATCTTCTGCTTCTAGGACTGCCCAATCGATCTTTTTCTCTCCCACCTCCCATTCTTTTTCCTTTAGCTTTTCATACACCCCTGCGGGCAACAGGACCTTTAACATTTTAATGATATCTGGGTAAGTGTATTCTCCCATACGGAGCATGTCTTTTAATTCTCGATGGAACCCTGCTGGATCTTTGTCATGACAGGGAATTAATTTCTTCATTTCGAGAAGTTCCATCTTTGTGATTGGAGTGTATACAAACACTCGTTGCATTTCGCCACCCGTTCCTTTAACTGGGTGGACTTCTCGTAACGGATTCTGTCTGTCTATGTAGAAGGATTTACTTTCTGGGGGTGAGACATGAACAAAATGCGGGTTCAAGAATGTTCTATATTTGTGACGCTGTTCTAGAATGACACTAATTAAATCGGTACCTAGACCTCTCCATCTGTACTGGAGTAACTCGTTCAGGATATCATGTAACGGACCTGGATCAGAGTGCTGACCCTCATACAAAGTAATGAGGTGCTGAATCATATACATACCCACCAGTCGCTGCTCGGCTGGGGGCAATTTCAGAAACATTTGTGCCACTATTTCGTCTGGAAAAGTGGTAGAATCAGTAATCCATCGGACTGCTGATCGGGCTAGTTCTTGTTCATGCATAGTACTTAACTCACTGTAACCGATTCGTGATTTCAGAATGTGATCGGTAGCTTGAAATACTTGTTCTAGGGAACCTTGTTCTGGTGCTGGATGATGGAAAGTAGACTTGGGTTCTAGACGTAAATGGCGATCTGGAAATCTAGGTTTCCCTACATACGCTATTCTGGCGGTATTCTCGTCGTCTTCCTCTTCAGGATCAGAGGTACTTTCTTTCTCGCTTACTTGTGCTGCTTTACGCTGTTCGTGTATCTTTATTATCTCTCTACGAATTTTCTTGTACATACTTTCCATGGCACTAATGGTATTGTGCTTTCCTTCGGCTATATTATCACTCCACTTTGTTAGAGTTTTCATTTCGGCTGGATCTTTAGACGGGTAATCTTGTTCTCTTATTAGACAATTAA
Organism: Lissotriton helveticus; assembly: GCF_964261635.1. Classification (NCBI taxonomy): domain Eukaryota; kingdom Metazoa; phylum Chordata; class Amphibia; order Caudata; family Salamandridae; genus Lissotriton; species Lissotriton helveticus. Next base: position 449,551,538 of record NC_136059.1, read on the forward strand.
TTAAGAACTTTAATATCATGCGCTGAATCTCGGCTTTCCTTTGAGACATGGCATCACTAATACTTTCTGGATCATCCCCTGTACGGATGAAACGATATATTCTGTCTAGATCTTCTTTCATATTCGGCAAGGTGACTAGATACTCGGTCACCCTCCTTATGCGTACGGAATATAAAACCATATTAAACTCGCCTGGAACTGGGTCATAGACACATTCGCCAAGGGTTTGCCTGATTTCTGCAACAGACTTATTACTCTTAGGAGTACGCTGTGATGCTTGAGCATGTAATTCGAGTGCTGATAAACGCTTGTATGGCGGCGGGGTTTGAGGAAGACCTCCTCCTGCGGCCCCTAAACTGGAATCATCAACTGATGCTTTTCGTCCTGACAGGGTGGGTAATTGTAACGTGGGCTGGACTTGTATGGCGGGCTGACCCGGGGGGGCTGTTAAGGGCACCCCGGTGTCTGGAGGAGCAGGAATTACCTGATTTACAGGGACTGGCGGAGCGTGAACAGGATTTGCATATTCGGGGACTATGTCGTCCAAATAGGACGAAATAAAAATATCAGCTGCGGTCGGTTTGTGACGTAGCTTGGTCGGAACTAATGGTGGCGGGAAATTACTGGATGCCTCTGGGGTCGCTTTTGGCAAGCCCTCAGCAAGAAGAGGATACATACCCTTAATGAGGGCATGCCTCTGTCTGTCTGACTGTTCGGCTTTGACTCGTTCACCTATCTCGATTAATTCTCTTTCTTGGGCTCGTTCTTGGGATTCTCTACTTAGTTCTGTCTTTCTGATTTCTTTTTCGGTTCTCTTATGAGCTTCTTTGCGCCATAACTCGATGGCATCTTTCTGTGACTGTCTGGCTTTCTTTTTCCATAATGCTTCTTCTACTCGCATGATGCACTCGGCATCCCATGTACCCGATACGGGCCATCTATACTTTTCTTCTAACTGTTTGGTATAATCTACCCATAAATCTAGATACAATATGGCGCTTATGCCATGTTTCTGATACATAAAATGACCTGGACTGTCCCTGGGCGGGACAGGAACTGCTTCTTCTAACAAACCCTTTCTAGTTTTTAACTGACGTAGTCTCGAAAAGAGAGACATTGTAAACTTGAATCGGAACACAATACAATAGACGAGGAACAATAACAATTGGGAAAACAATTCAGGCATACCACGACATTGGAAATACATTGAACAACATCATAACATTACAGTTCGGACAGAAATATTACCTGGAATACTGAGAACAGAAACACAAGAATTTCTCGAGAACGGAACAGACTAGAGTTACTGGATGCACTGCTGAAACAGTACGGAACATACCGGTCCCATAAAGGGACGCATCAAGACCCGTATCCACCTAGGTGAACACTTCGTTAGTGGGCCTGGGTACCACCAACCCACGGACCAGAGTCAATTTAGATTGACCCTGTCTAGATACTACCCCAGCAATGGTACTCACCGGGCAGCAAGAACGGAAAGGCCTTGGACTGGACTGGACTGCTACGACGACGGACGACGAACTTCGGACTTCAGTTACGGGTGGGCCTCCGGATACCTCGGACCTTGGACTCTTGGCTTGGGCTCTGGTCGGGACTCGCCGCGTTCCTCCACCGTCTCGTTTGGATGCTGGACCGCCTCCTCCGTCTCCTCCGTGGGCCTGAGGGATACTTGAGCAGAAATATCTGCCACTGCGCAGAAGAGTTCCGTCACGACTGCAGAGGGTCAGGGGGTCGGCGTGGCTTCACCGACGCGTGGGGAAAGGGCAAGTCCCTATTCGGGCGCCATTATGTGGTAAATAAATAAATAATACCCTATTTTTGACTAGACATATATCATAACAGATAGCTCAATAAATAAGAGTCAAGATTCGAGGTAGTAGGAGTTTTTGCAGGTTTAATACAGCATAAGGACAGGAACAGGACAACCTGCATAGGAACAGGGGCCCAGCAGGGTGACAGGGGCCCAGCAGGGTGACAGGGGCCCAGCAGCTGCTGGGGCTGGGTCTGGGATGAGCGCGCTAACTTTTAATAACAATACACGAGCATATATACATAGCGCGAACACATGGCATTACATTGCAGTAGGCGTAGCAGTGGGTGGAGCAGAAGGCGTGACGCGTAGCAGTCGCGAAAGATAAGAGTAAAAGTAGGTGTAACTGGGCGTATACATAGACATGTGGTGCAGACGTAACAGAATATGTCATGAATGGGGCGGAAACATTGGAGGGGGCTACCTAAGGAGCCGGGACCTCTAACCTGATGGTGCGCGCAAACTGGCAATGACGTGTTACGAGGAGAAGCTGGGGGCTGTATCGCTCCTCAGCGAGGCTTCAGGAGACAGGAGCTGAATCTGATGTCCGGGCCCTTTTGAGGCCTAGAAACGGGGACTTTATAATGAAATAACGTGCACACTGAGAAACGTGGCAACGTAGCTTTACATAGGCCTGATATTCGTAGTATTCACGAGGCCTGGAAAATGACATATCAGAGGAAGACACAACTGTAATTGCGTCATTAATCGGACATGGGGAATAACATATGCATATTGGTCATGCACACATAACATATGATGGATGACACGTAGGGACACAGAACATGACAAAATTTACTTTTCCACATGGCCCAAAGTGTTCCATGTCACCTCTCTTGCCATACAGGACACTATCAGTATAGGAGGGGTTTCCTCTATTCTTGGTGGTGTTTAGTAGCAGATAACCACTCGTCGTCAATTCGAAAAGCCTACTTTCGCTTTGGTTTGTCAGCAGGACTAGGTATTGTTGGGCGTTTTTGATTAATCAAACCAGACTGCATTGCCCCTGAGGTGTAGATTTCCTAAGGCGTCTACTTTTTGGTTTAGCTTTATGCTGAAAAATTGCTCATTAACAGTGCCATTTATCCTTTTCATTGTCAGTAAATTCATATCAGAAGTCATAGACAAGCCCAGCCTCTTCCTTTCCTTTTCCCACTGAATTGCATATGGTGATTTTGCATGCATTGGAAAATGTTCTTTGAAAGCCTGATCGACTAGATTTGAACCTTGCGATCTCAATCTTTGTAGAACATACTTAATATGGGGCATCTGGCAGCTGGACGCAATGGAGGAGCAGCCAATGTTTGATTCCAATGTCACAGTGTGAAAGCTTAATGGCAATTTGAGGAGTGGTTTCTAATACTTCCTCTCGTAGCAGCCCAATGTGTGGCTTTGTCCATTCCCCATAGCTCTGCTGCATATGAGAGTTGGCTTCCAACTTTTGCCTGGAAGATTTTACTGATAAAATGGGAAAAATGATCCCTATTTTTATGCACCATCCTCAGTATACTGTTTGCAGTTAGCAGTGACTTGTTTATAGAAGTTTGTATACGTGTATTCCACTTTGGTGACCAAACAATTGTTCCACCTAGATACTTAAAAGAAGCAAGTTTCTCCTATGTTTCTCGATTTATGAACAATTAATATTATCACGCTTGGTCCTGAAGGTCATTATCTTAGTTTTCCCTGTGTTGATTGCTAAATGTGTTGCTTTGCAATAGTTCTCCATGGCTAAAATTTGCGCCTGCAGACCGTTGGGGTTTTTTGCCATCAATATGGAATCATCAGTATAAAGCAAGGGCGGAGTCTTAAAACGATTTATTGACTTGTATAGAAACTGTGCAGCATTCTTGGCGCACACACATAACTCTTGTAAAGGGTTCAACATTTTTGTCATTTGTGAAACTTGATTTAAGCATGCATACATATTTTGTAAATCCTTACAGACAGCTGCTGGCCTGTCCCTGAACCTACTGGAGCAGTAGCTTTTAGGAAAGACTTTGCTGGACTTTTTGGATGACCTGATGGAGCTACGTAGACCAAAGAGTAGGTTTATTACTAAAATGAATAAATAATCATTCAGAAGTACAACTCTGAGTACACTCAACTTCCTTAATAGATGGCAGTTTGTCTCTGCCAGTCTTTGAATATTATATGTAGCTTTCCATCTCTAACACCCTCTCCTCTGGATGGTGGATACTCTGAACAGGGAAAGGACACTGCTAGGCACTGTGCATCTGACGTTAAAATGTGAATCTGGAACGACGCCATACTTAATGGTGCGGATGTCTCAAGTCTGGGAGTGTTTTTGTAAATACGTAGTGAGGGACACTCCTTCTGGGCTGTAATTAAAGATAGTAGTGATCCCTTTGTTCCAGAGGTGACTACCAACTGTCAATTGACTAAAACAGTCTAAGGGAGCGGCACCTATGACCTGGATTAGGTATGATTCCTTGGTGCAAAGCTTCCAATCAGAGAGATTACATATGTATTGCACCCCTTACTTTGTAGACCACCAGTATAAAGTTAAGACGTAACTCCCATAAACATTACAAATGTACAATATGCTTTACTAATTTTTATTTTTGTTGTTGTTGTTATACATCAGTAGAACTTAAGTAGTACAGCCAGATAGTATCTTTAAAGCGCATAGGAAGCATAGGTGGGTAAGAAAGAGGGGAAATAGTAAACAGGGAACTTAGAATGAGTCACATCCCTATGCTTGATGGAAGAACTGGTTCTTGAGGCATGTTTGGGATTTCCTGAAGGTTTACTGATGGCACAGGGACAAAATGCAGGGAGCTCTAAGGAGTCAGGCCTCGAGAGCACAGTGGTTTATGAGAGAGAGGATGGCCTTCTACCCCATTGCCCCTAGGCTACGAATTCTCTATACACAAGGGGCGTCACTTTTACGCTGCTGGTGCGTCACTTTTTGTGACGCACCAGTGGTGTAAAAAATGCGCCTTGCTGCGCCATATTTACAAAGTGACGAATCTAGGTAGATGCGTCACTTTGTAAACCCCTGCGCCACATTATACCTGCGCCAGGTATAATGTATGCAAGGGGGGCGTTTTGACGCAAGAAAGGGTCGTAGAAGTGACGCAGTGAAATCTCATAGCCACTTCTAGGACACAAATGCGTCAATTTCTTACGCCTGCCTCACAGCAGGCGTAAGACTGACGCAGGCCCTTTCACATGGGGCTTGCCCCATGTGAAAGGATACATTGCTGGAGTTGCGTCACTTTTGTGACACACTCCAGCAATGCGTCACTTTTGCGCCATAAAGATACGTCAGAAATACTGACGTATCTGTAACTCCTTGCGCAATGATGCGTCATACTGTAAATATGACGCATCATTGGTGTCACAAGGAGGGCGCAGTGAAAAGTGACGCATCGCTGTTTTCACGCAGTGATGCGTCACTTTTCATAAATGAGGCCCAAGATATTTCAGGAAAGCAACCGCCTTTCATAGAAAGAGTGTGGTTGTTACCCTGTCTATTTTTCCCTCACGCTTTTAAGTCTGAGATTCTTATCAGCCGAGAGTGGCAAACCACAGGAAAACACGTGTCATGCCTGTGATGTGAGCATAGGCTTCAATTCCTCTGTTGAGGTCAGTGATGCTGCTGCAATACGTCTGACAAAGAAATGGCAGTACCAGTGAAACCCACAAGTGGGGCCAGATGTCCTATTATGGTTTCTGAAAACCCGAGAAAAGAACAGAAAAATGAACACACCTCCACACTCTATAATGTAGTGCGGTTTGAAACGGGCTACCACTGTTTCTCAAACTAGAGACATCTGTATTTCTAAAATGAACTCTAAAGATTAAAACAAATCATTGTATAATCTAATATCAGTATTTAGCTTCCATGATATCGGTGTTATATGACATATATTTCATTGTTTTTTGTAATTCGTGGGTATTGTGAAGGATAACGTTTGAAGTTTAGCTGTTGCACGGCAAAGAAACGAGTCCAGTGATGGGTATCCTTTTTACCAAACAGCATATCCGTCTGATTTGCTAACAATATCTTGAGGATATTCGGAAAGCTTCCCTGGGGATGCATGTCGCGCATTGCTTACCATTGGTTTTGTAGTTTGTAACTCACACTTCCTTGCTTTCTATTTGATTGCTTTATTTATTTTCGACTGTCCAGCTTGAGTTTGTCCCTTCCGTGACCCATACCTTACGGTATCCTTCCACCAGTGCTCAATTTCTGTAAACAGGCCTTTAAATCTTGTTCTTATCTTGTCACATTTGCTGTGCATTCAAAGACACATGTCGGATGTCAGGCTCGGTCTTCCCAAGGAGCTTGGGGCCTGATTTATGAGGTTTTGTTGTTGGGCAGTGCCGCAGGACTTTCTGCTACGCTGCCCTACGGCAAAAGAAAAGGGCAGGAATGCTCTGTATCTATCAGGTACTGCGCATTCCCATCCTTTTCCCCTGCACCGGCTCACAATGGGCTGCTGGGTACCAATGCAAGCACCTTTGTACCATGGTGCAAGGGTGCCTGATGTTGCAGGATGATTATTTTTGTGCAGGAAGGAACACCTCCCTGCACAAAAACAATCACAAGAGGCTTTTTCCTCTTTCTGTTTGTTATGCAGAATGCAGCACACATACAAAAAGGAAAAACAAGGAGAAATGAAGATATTTCTACTCGTTGTACCTCCCCTACGCCACTCCTGGGCAAGTGTATGTTTTTGGCACTGCCTCAGAGCTACAATTTCCCGTAAATCTGGGGCAGTGTCAAAAAGCTATGGATGTTGCTGGGAACGGCCCCAGCAATTGCCGCTGCACGCCCCTCTAACACAGAAAACTGTATTAAAGGGAACAATATTTATTATGTCTAGTCCCGCCGACCCCTCATGTGGCATGTAATTCTTAACCATTAGGTAAGTGGGACACGGGAGACAGACCGTCCTATGTTTTCCCCAGCTGGTACACAGTGTGAGAGTGTTGTGCATGCAATTGCAAAAAGTGCCTTATGAACATTACATCTGCTCGGTTTTCACAATTAATGAGCAGTTCAGTCCTCACAAATTGCTGTAATTTTAACTCTTCTTGTAACATTGGTTTTAAATCTTGATTTTAGCCACCACTCCATCACAAACCTCCTCACGAATCTTCACTGTTGTGTGTGCCCTTGACGACGCACTTGAGACACACACATTTTGCAAGGCATGCTGTGGCGGTCATACAATACTGCTTATCACCAATAGCATGCTACACTGTGTTTAACATCCTGGCATTAATTTGAACTGTGTATATGCAGATTAGCATTTAATGGTTGTCCTTCTTCTTCCTCTTTCCTTATGTTTAGGCATAGGAGAACCCACAGAGGTAATAACATACATGACATTAGCATGTTTCCTTGCACATTACTTAGGTCCTGATGAATCGCGGGTGACTATACCCACAGCGTGAAACATGTCGACCCACATCACCTTTAGTCTCATCTAGGTTCACCTGACCTAACCTGCTGACACCTAGTGAGCTAACCCCACTTTTTTAACGGCAGCCAGGGGACCCCCAGAATAAACTCAATTCCGGTACCCCTTGCTACATTTTAATATCCCACTCACCATCACATCTAGCCCAGCCCACACACCCCCACCTCACCATAAGGCAGTTGGAAAAAGATCTCCGCCAAAGAGCCCCTCTTTGAGGTGAGCCCGTCGGGGATTGCACCGCCTCCCCGACGAGGAGCAACCGCCGATGATGAAGCATGACATCCTTCGGGGTGTGTGAGGCAATCACATCCAACAAAATGGATGCCCCAGTATGTTACTCTAACATCTGTGGTAATGCCAGTTAAACACTTCCCTCACTTATCATAGGAACAGTGCAGCAAACCCCCTTTGTTTTAACAATATTTACGAGGCAGCACTAAGCCACTTTTTTAGGCTTACTGATGCCTCGTAAATATCGTTCCCTTTAATGCAGTTTTCTGTGTTAAAGGGGCGTTTTCTGTGCTACTGAATGTCACAAAAATGAGGCCCTGGGTGTTAAATTTTGTGAGAAAATGTTTGTGACAATCATGCTTTCTACTAGGGGTGTTCTGGATCGAAGGCTGCACAATGTTATTTTTTTCTAGTACACAGCAAAATGTAAATGTCTGCGTTGAACTATGCAGATATTTCAACATTTATAAAAATTAGGAAAGTACAATGAAGAACAATTTTGGGTAGTGTGTGGTTGAAACAAATATGTTAATACAATAAAAAATCAATACACTACGTGATGCCATTTCCACACATCATCGTTTATGCACTGTATACTTTTATCAGTGAAGTTGAATGTCTCTGCAAATGTAATGGTCATTTCAATTGAAGATGTGTTGTCTGAAATGGCAGTGTGTTACTATACCATGCTTGCTCCACTTTACCCCACTCCACTCTATGCTGCTCCACCTCACGACCCTGCACTCTACTCTGCACCCCTCCACACTGTGCCGCTCCACTCTACACCTCGCCACACTACATCACTACACTACTCTGCACCACTCCACTCTGTGTCACTTCACTCTATCCCACTCTATTCTACTATGCACCTCTGCACTGTTCGCCACTGCACTAAACACCACTCCTGTCTAATCCACTCCACTCTACACCATTCCACTCTATGCCACTGTATTCTGCACCACTGAAGTTAATGCCACTGCACTCTATGCCACTGCACTCTATGCTTCACCATCCACTCTACACCACTTCACTCTACTGTTAAACAATCTACTCTCTACCACTCCACTCTACACCACTGCAATCTACACTGCACCACTCCACTCTGCGCCTCTCTGTGTTACTCCACTCTGTTCTGCACCACTCTACTCTATGACCAGCCGCGGGCCGTGGAGGGAGTTACGGTGGGGCAGGGAGGCGGGGAGGGGGAGGGGCGGGGTGGAGGGTGCTAAAAACAGGCATATGGATCATTGCAGGTAAGTACACAATTTAATTAATAAAACAAAATTCGTAGCGCGCACAGCATTGCTTTTTGCCATGCAGTGCGCGCTACGAATTTCGTTTTATTAATTAAATTGTGTACTAACCTGCAATGATCCATATGCCTATTTTTAGCACCCTCCACCCCGCCCCTCCCCCTCCCCGCCTCCCTGCCCCACCGTAACTCCCTCCACGGCCCGCGGCTGTCTATGACACTGCACTTTACTCTAACCATTGCTCTCAACACCACTGTGCTCCCTGCCTGTCAATTCACTCTACGCCAATCTTCTCTCCACCACTGCACTCTACGCTCCCATACTTTACTATACTCCACTTTGCAACACTCTACTCTACACCACTGTATTTTACGCCACTCTACACCATTGTACTGTGCAATACACCACTCAATGCTGCTCTTTTCTACTCGGCATCACTGTACTGTGTGCCACTGCTCTCTATGTCAATTTACTCTGCACCACTCTACAACACTGCACTCTCTGTCACTGAACTCTACACCACTCTACTCCACACCACTGCATTCCACTCTGCACCACTCTACTACTCTCTATGCCTCCACACTCTTTGCCACTGCCCTCTACACCAATCCATTCTAGGCCACTCTACACCACTCCACTCCATGACACACCACTATATGCACTCTACTCTGCAAAACTGCACTCAATGTCACTGCACTCTACGCCAATGCATTCTACTCTGCACCACTCCATGCTAGTGCACTCTACACCACTACTCTATGCTATACCACTGCACTCTAACCTGCACCACCCCACTCTACCCTATACCACTCCACACCACTTCACTCTACTCTGAAGCAATATACGTTATACCACTGCACTCTCTACCACTCTACCCACTCTGTGCTGCTCCACTCTGCTCTACTCTACTTTGCAGCATTCTACTATACACCACTGCACTCCCCCCTACTGAACTCTACACCACTCTACTCTGTGCTACTACACTCTATGCCAGTACACCCCACTCTGCCCCACTCTACACTATGCCAATGCACACTACCCCATTCTACTCTTCTATGCACCACTGTACCCTTTGCCACTGCATTCTACACCATGATAGTCTAGGCCCCTCTACTGTACATCAATCCACTATACGCCACTCCCCTCTATGCCACTGTACTCTACAAAACTGCACCTTATGCCACTGCTCCCTACGCCAATGCACTCTGCTCTATACCACTCCATGCCACTGCACTCTTCCCTGCACCACTGCACTCCAAGGTGCCCCACTTTACTCTACTCTGAAACAATCTACTCTATGCCACTGCACTCTATGCCACGCTACCCACTCTGCGTCACTCCACTCTGCACCACTGCACTCTATGCCATTGCGTTTTACACTGATCCACATTACTGTACTTTGCACCATTCTACTCTGCACCACTGTACTCTAAACCACTGCACTCTCTGCCAATGCTTTCTATACCACTTTACTCAAAGCCAGTGCACTCTACGTCACTGCACTCTCTTTGTCAACTACTCTACTCCACTGCACTCTATGCCAATACACACCACGCCACTCTACACAATTGCACTCTACATCACTCCACTCTATGCTCCTTTATTCTACTCTGCGCAACTGTTCACTATGCCATTGCTCTCTACACCACTCTACTCTACACCACTGCACTTTATGCCAATGCACTCTACACCACTGCACTCTATGACACTCAACTCTTCAAGACAGAATTCTCAGCCACTAAACCATATGCCATTTACTCTGCACCACTGCACTCTTTGCCACTGCACTTTACTTTGCACCATTCAACTCTACACCACTCTAGTGCACTCTACGTCACTGCTCTCTCCACCACTCTACTCTGATTCACTCTAATCTGCTCTGCACCACTGCACTCCTTGCACTCTACTCCACTATTCCTCTCTACACCTTTGCACTCTACCCTGCATCACTCCACTCTATCCTGCACCACGCCATTCCACTTCACTCTACTCTGAAGCAATCTACTCTACGCTACTTTACTCCACTCTGCGCTACTGCACTCTGCGCTACTGCACTTTGTGCCACTGACCTCTACGCAACGGCACTCTACACTACAGCACTCCACCCTACGCCACTCCACTCTACTGTATGTCACTGCTCCTTATGCCAGTATGCTCTACACCACTTTACTCAAAACCAATGCACTCTTTGCTACTGCACTCTATACCAATCAACTCCTTTGGCCACTCTACACCACTTTACTCCACTCTATCATTCTCGTCACATGACTGGGTGTAGTTGGCAGTTGGGCTTTTTATTCCTCCTAGAGAGCCACACACAATGGAGCTTAGGTGAGACTGGGAGGGCCATCACTAGCAAGATAGGAGGGAGGAGCAGAGCACAGCCCCACTTTCACTTGAATAGGCTGTTAAACAGGCCATAACAACTCTGCATTGTCACCTCAGCCAGCTTGGAGCCAAGGAAGGAGAGGTAGGAAATTATATGCACTTCAAAGACACTGTCTAGATGCTTCTCTCACCTTGCAGAAGCAGGGCACAAGAGTATAAATGAAGGACCTCAGACACCACCACTTCAGTACACTTCTGGATCTGTGGAAACTCTGCCAGGAAGCAGGACTGCTGTGCTACAACAAGGACTGCCACACTGCTAGACTGCTGCCCTCTTGCCTGGGGAAGAAGATCTGGACCTGAAACCCATCTTGAACCCAATAGCCCAGAGTGACTCAAAAGGCTAGTGTTCTGGCATGCTGATCTGAGCATCAGGGATATAAAAGGCTCCCCAACAGTTCCTGGGCCTGTCTTCAAAGAGTTCCTGAACCCAAAGTGGTGCCCCTCAAGCTCTGGACAGAGGGTATGGCTGTACGGGGTCTTAATGCAAGTTTTGGGCTCTCCAGGGCCGCGAACTAGCCCATTTGTACTGGAACAACGCAGCTTGCATGGACATTTCCCAGCCTATCTCCCTGCACAACAAGCATGGATCACAAGGGAGGACTGCCAATGCAAAGGTCAAGCCCAATCGCTCCTAGAGACCATCCCCAACGTGAACATAACTCTTGGCACAAAACTTGAGAAGGTAAAACTTCAGCACAACCAATCTGGGACTACATCCAACCTGCGCTCCATTGTGGTTGGCCTCAACTTTTGACTTTGATCGATCCAGAATGACCAGATATCCCTGGTTGGCGCTTTATGCTTTTAGGAGCTATTTTTCACTTTATTTTTAAAAAAATTCATAGCTTGGGTTCTACTGATTGGATTTTTTGTTGTTTTGGTCTTATTTTATTTATTACATTTTGCTCTAATTTTCTAACCTGGTATGGAATACTTTTTGTGCAGTGTTTCACTTTATTCCACATTGTCTCTACGTTAAGCCTGACTGCTCGGTGCCAACCTACCAGGGGTTCAACACAGGTTAATTTGGTGTTTGCTTGTGCCTTACTCTGCAAAGATTGCAGTGGCTGCTTGACCAGGGCTCACACCCGAGTCAACCAGTAACCCAACTTCTAACAGAATTTATGCAGCACTGTAGACAGTAATAAAGTAAAAACACAGCACAAACCAAATCCGACACAAATTTAGAAAAATAGTGTAAAATTTGATAAATTATTTGACACGAAACAACAATCCGATCAGTAGAAACAGAGACATGCAACTTCAAAGATTTAAGTGAAAACAGTATCTAGAAACACAAATTGCCAACTGTAGTAATCTTGTCACACTGGACCGCGACAAAGTCACAACTTCAGGCCGACCACGATGGAGCATGGGCTGGCTAAAGGGTCCAAGTTAGGCCTGCTGATCAAAAGTACCTTAAGTCGTGGTTGCAGAGCAATGAGAAATCCTGAATTGAGGATGTTTCGTGCTGCATATGTAAAGTGAGGTCCTTGTTTGGAGATGCACTGCGCAGTGGTGGTTTCAAGGGAGCTGCAGTGGTGCTGCGAGGACCATGCATTGAGATGAGTCACGTAGCAGACAGGAGTTCCAAGGGACTGTGTTGACAATATGAGGCTCGTACTGTGGGATACATAGCACAGCAGTAGTTCTGAGGTGCTGCAGTGGCAGTATGATGTCTGGTGTGGATATGCGTCATGCAGCGGTGGCTCCAAGGGGTTGCGGACTGCGATTTGAGGCCCTGAATCAGAGATGCGTTGTGCAGCAGTTCCGGTGCAGAGTCTTGCGAGGTGATGCATTGTTTCTGCTGGGATCACAGATGGGCTGGCAGAGCACCTTCAGGCCCACTTCCAAGGGTCCAGGACTTGGTTGGCACCACTTGGGGGAATAGGACTCACAGCTGGCAGATCCAGATGCAGGGTTCAAGGTTGGTGGAGCCAGTTCTTTCCCTGAGGCTCTTACCAGGAGGCAAGCCATCTATCCCTTGGAGTCACTCTGTGGATTCTGGGTTCAAGATGCAGGACCAGTCTTTGTCTCTTAGGCAGGCGGGAAGCAGAGCAGCAGAGTGGACGTTCTTCTTGCAGCAAAGCAGCACAGCAGTCCTTTTTCTGAGTTTTCCACATGGCCAGATGTGCACTGAAAAGTTGGGCCTGGGGTCTAATATTTATACCTGGTGCACACTTTGAAGTAGGAAAAGGTTCTGGAGGTTTCCACCCCTAGAGGTGTTTGGAATTTCCTACCTACCTGCCCTAGCCCCAGCTTGTCTGCGGTCACAAAAAACAAGAGTCAAATCATTTGTGAGAGTGTTCAGGCAGAGCCTTTGTGATGTGCAAGTGTGGTAGGTGACAGCCCCTCCACCTCATCAAGTCAGAGATGGCCCATCCTGTCAAAATCTATGCTCCTTTGTCTCACTGTCTGGCAGAAATACACAAAGATGAACTGACAGCTACACCTAGTCATGTGACCTGGGATACATGCTGCAGGCACCAAATGGTTGGGACAAGAAAATACCAACTTTCTAAAAGTGGCATTTTCATAATTGTGACATACTATCTGACTTTGCCATTAATGAGGGTTTTAAATTACAATTCTTTAGACATCAAACCAACCTTCCTACCCGTTCCCAATTGACATTTTTCACTTATTAAGTGTAAAACGCAGGCCTGGTTTTAGTTTGCGGAGTTTTGCTACGCGGAAATCCGCAAAGTTACAAAAAACCTGCGAAATTCCTCGAGTGGCGGAGTGCAGTGCAAACTGCAGTTTGTGCTGGTATTCCTGCCACTCGGGTAGAAATTCTACCCGAGCGGCAGCCTGCGCTCGGGAACTGTAAGTTCTTACCGTTTGCGATCGCGAGCGGGGGAAAAAACTCCGCTGCACAGCGCGCAGCAGAGTTTTCTGCACTCCGCGAGCTCCGCGGAGTGCGGAGTGCAGAAAACTCTGCATACTCGTCCACAGAGCAGAGTTCACCGCTCAGGCCTAGTAAAAAGCTAGCCCAATGTTATTTTATGGAAGAGGAAGGTCTTGCCATAGTGAGAAATGAAGTTAAGACTTTTTCACTATCATGTCATGTAAAACTTAAAGTTCATGTCCAACTTTTTAAATACGCTGCGCCCTGCCCAATGAGCTGTTTAGGGCCTAACCGAGGGGTGACATATATATTACAAAGAAAGATTTAAGCCTGGAAAAAAGGTTTATTTGGCCAGGTTGAATTGGCAGTATAAAACTGCACGCACAGGCTGCAGTGGCAAGACTGAAACCTGTTTAAAGAGTTACTTAAGTGGTTGACACAATCAGTGCTGCAGGTCCACTACTGTACACAAAAGTGAGCAACCCAATATACCCTTGAGGGTTTGGGTAATAGATATGTTATGGTAATTGGACCTTCAAGGGTTTTAATTGTCTTTATGTTTCAAATATTATTTTAAATATCTACAATCGTACGACCTGATATATTTGATGCCGTTAATGCACAACAACTGTGACAAATGTTTTTTAAGTCAATTTCTGTTTGTCACTAAACAGTGATCTTTTTGAGACAAAAGAGAGCAAAAGAAAGGGTGTATATGAAAGAGTATTCGGATTTAATATTTGTTACAAGGGTACATGATAGATATACAACGTTGTAAGAGAACATACAAATAAATTGATCTACAAAAATTCTCTATACAACAATTGCAAGAGCTTTTCTACCTATTTACAATCTAATTTATTATCCGGTAGAAAAAGCAAGCGTCAAACACACACAGGCTGCAGTGGCAAGACTGAAACCTGTTTAAAGAGTTACTTAAGTGGTTGACACAATCAGTGCTGCAGGTCCACTACTGTCATTTAATTTATAGGTCCTGGATAAATGTACTACCACTTTACTATGAACTTATAAGTAAATTAAATATGCCAATTGGTTGTAAGCCAATTTCACCATGGGAAAGAGCACATGCACTTTAGCACTGGTTAGCAGAGATAAAATGAACAGAGTCTTAAAAGCCAACAAAAACGAGTTCAGAAAACAGGAGGTTGAAGGCAAATATTTTGGTGATGACCCGGCATAAAGGGCCAAGTGCAACAGGTCCTCTCGCTGAACTCGTTTTTGTTGGCTATTAGGACTCTGTTCATTTCATCACTGCTAACTAGTGCTAAAGTGCATGTGCTCTCTCCCATGGTGAAATTGGCTTACAACCAATTGGCATATTTAATTTACTTATAAGTTCATAGTAAAGTGGTTGTCCTACTCTATTTCCAGGAGTAGCGTGAACCTAGTACACGTGCAGTTCAATCACCTTCAATACATATGTGCACTCTGTCTCATGCCTGTTACCCCTTCACTGGTGAACCAGTCCTCTCAGGGTCACTTAGTATTCATGGGGGCATAATGCAACACAAAAAGATGATGGACGGAATGTTGAACATTGTCAAACATTCACCCCCAGTCACAGATCTGGGTTTAATCCATTGTTATTTTCCTCACCACGCCACCCCCGTTCAGACATAGCCATATGCAAATCAGTCTTGACCCTGTGCTTCATGGGAACAGTTCAGACCGAAGTGCCAGGCCTTGTCTTCCCTGGATTCATGGGGGCATGCCCGCACACTCAGAGGTGCAGTTGTGCCTCCGCAGGCAGTTCTAGAATACTTTCACCTCAGGTGCAAGAGAGTATTCAGCTGCACAACCTATTATTTCCTTTTTAGTGGGTCTGCGGAAAAGCAGTCCTGAATTGATGAGGCCCAGCTCAGACAATTGCAGTCAGCATTTATATCACATGCTGAGGTTGGTCAGATCACAGCTGAAGCTCCCAACAGGGCCATTGTGCACTCTGTCTCAAGCCTGTTACCCCTTCACTGGTGAACCAGTCCTCTCAGGGTCACTTTCATGCCACTTGGTATTCATGGGGGCATTCCCGCACACTCAAAGGTGCAGTTGTGCATCAGCAGGCAGTTCTAGACTACTTCCATCTCAGGTGCAAGAGAGCATTCAGCTGCACACCCTCCTACTTCCGTCTTAGTGGGTCTGCGGAACAGCAGTCCTGAATTGATGAGGCCCAGCTCAGACCATTGCAGTCAGCAGTTATATCACATGCTGAGGTTTGTCAGATCACAGCTGAAGCTCCCAACAGGGCCTTTGACACTTGGCTGTTGCAGTCCTACACAGACCGGTCCACAATATGGAAAATGCAGTCCCCGCATGCGCCAATCAGGAAATAGGAATGTGCGGCCTCACAGGGTCCAGTCCTGAATGTAGCAGATGGAGCCCTATATTGGATAGACATAAACGTGGCACATGCAGCCTCACACAGGCCAGTCACAAATATGGCAGATGCAGCCCCACAAGGATTCCCTCTGACACTTGGGTACTTCTGAATTTCTCCCCAACAGTCTTTTTCTTCTGGGCACCACACAGCCACCTGGGAAACACTGAACCTCACTCCTGTTAGGCAGCCCATCCTCTGGCAGGTTTGGTAGGTACCTTCCCTCTTCTAACAGGCAGGAAGGCTTCTAGGCACTCAAGGACAAGTAAATAGCTCTTCCAACACGAGATTCAGACTCAGGTGATATCCCCTCTCACCTGAAAAGATGGCTGTCTGCAGACCATTCCCTTCATTGGCTATGGAAGACTTAGAACTGGAACCACAAGTTGAATAGTAATTGGTCCCACTTCTATAAACCAAAATAAGCCAGTACATGTGTATCCAGTGCCTGCAACATGAGAAAAGGTTGGAGGTGGTTCCCCTTTCAAGTGACCTCTTTCAGGCTGCTGCCCAGATACAGCCTTTGTGTAGAGTGATGCTTCTCACAGTAGGGTAGTCTCCAGCCTGGAACACCCACAAGGACGTACAAAGATATTGGAGGTTTAGCAACCTGGTTGTCATCAGCCAACTGAAAAAGTTAATCAGGAAAACACAAAATAGCAGGCATCATCTAGAATTTCCCCTCATTATGTACAACAGAGTCTGCAGTCACACCACTCACCCATGCCATTCACCAAATAGTAGCATTCAGGAAAGCTAACCAGAAGTTCCTCGCCAATCAAAAGGCCTAATAGAATTTCTAACGGACAAGTTCAATTCACTGTAATGCCTAGGTCTCTTACCTGTAGCATCAAGAATGTCAGAAATCCACTTCCACTGTCTTGTGCAAAAGACAGACGTGGGGTATTCTAAATATATCCCACAGGCCTCTATTGCTCTGGTACACTCACACAGACACCATGCATTTACCGCACAGGCTACATACACATGTCATAAATTCAGGATTTCAGCACTAGGAACGCGAATGGAACTGGAAGGTTGGACCCGAAGGTCTCCAGTGACACAGATAAAAAGGGCACAACAATGGATTTATAAAACATGATAAATTGCCACCACAGCACTATGTGCTAAACCAACCAGAAAACAAACGTCCACTGCCTGGTACTGCCAGAGACTAGGGTTTTAGTATTTAGAATAGAAAGGCGCTCTGCAAATCCACGTGAGTAATCAAATAACAGCTATTCGTTTACGGTGCTGCCAGGAAAGGGGCGACCCTACTAACCCCTTACTTTGTGGCAGAAAGACAAACCACATATAACATACGCAGGAGTCCTGTGCACACGTACAGAGTAGAAATAAACAGTGTAAAGGTAATTGCAACAAGACTTAGAACATTATAACAACAATTCCACGTTGATTTCTTGGGTTCTTTAATATGTCAGATCACAACAAAGAACCAGCCGACACGTGTTTCATCAGAGAAACAGTGTACTCCGACTCTTCAGGGTTTAAGGTGAAGACGATTAAAATGAAGAATCCCTGCACTGGTGATAATTCCAACCCGGTCGGGTTTCTGAAGAACAGTCGTGTGTGTAGACCAATTTAAATAAAGTGATAAACGCCTTAAGTAGATGCTCTGGATGGTGTAAGCGGGGTGGCTGTGCAAATTCCAAACCGGCACCCACGCTGGAGAGGTTAAGTCAGTTGCAAGGTGCTGGTACCTCTTGTATGTCAACCAAAGCTCAGCCGCCAATGCTCTTTATGAAAGGGAACGATCCTCCCAATCGTAGGAGTACGTAAAGGGACAGCAATGGAATAAATGCTGATCCACTAGACACGTGTGTGTGCCTTAAGCCAATTATTCATCCGAGTTGTCTTCTCGTCTTGGCGGCTGTAACTACAAAGTTACCTCCGCCAATACGCAAAGACAACTCAGCATTTATTTCATTGCTGTCCCTTTATAAGACATTGCCCTGTTAATCGATTAAAGCAGATATTTACCCAATTAGGTAGACTGGCCTTGCTGGGCTTGTTTTTTGATCAGGCCCAACTTCATTGTGGACTTCCCTAAGCTACTTCTAGGCTTAGGGAGTGAGGTTACACACAGATATATTGGGGTATGTGGGTACTTCAGGTCACCATAATAGCATAGCATTCCCTGCTATGTGGTTCACTGTTGCTTCAGAAGATAAAGGACACATTCTGAAGTACATAGAGGCCCCCAGTTGCTTTGGATCCTGCCTTGGTCCAGATGAAGTGTAAAGGCTACAGAAATGTCGACTCAGGCTGCCATCAGGCTTCAGAGTGCAATGGCACGCGCATGCTAGTTGATGGGCATCAAGGGGAACTTGCTCAGCACTGTGGACCAGTGGCACCCAGCAAGCAGAGGATAGGGACAGTGAAGGAATGCAGAACTGAACCCAGAATTTCCTGTAGAAACAGAAAGTCCAATTGAGACATTGATATTTTTGTCATTCCTTCAAGTGTTAATGATAGCTGTTTCCTGGTAAGTTCAAGTAGGACTTTAGGCACATGTGTGTGGACCTCATACCTCGATGTCTGTATGCATGCAGCATCTGGCTGTTCAGGAGAAGGGCCAGTGTGTTCACCTGCTGTGTCTACTAAAAGGCCTTCTTTGGAAAGGGAGACCCATGCAACATGAGTTCTGAGTGAGCCTCACCTTCTTGAGCACCAGGTGTAGAACGGAAACAAGGATCAGATATTCGCTCAGGGGTTCAGTGTTAACTGGCAACAGTAAATCATTTTAAATATGAAAGGCAGGTGGTCTACTTCTCTCTAGTGGCACCTTTTTACTCCCACCCATCCTATTCATCTCTCTTGGCGTTAGCCTCAATTTGTCCCTAGCCTGAGGCTGCCATCGACCCTGACGGGATGTCGCATTAACAGGCATGATTCAGTGGTTATCATGGCATATCTGACACCCCTCCTGATTGCTTTTGATGGAATGTCTGTCAGCTCTAGTGCCCTTCGACTCCAAAACTTCTAATGAATGTAGCTTGAAACAACATACACAGGGATGAGAGGAACATGGCAAAGCCTCGTCGACAACACCTGGTATAGGTTTTCTCCTGTGTGGTTAGCCAGCAGTGCAATACAGATAAAGAGCACCTGGAGTGCTTCAGAATCCCAATGTTGACTCCAGGATTCCCCTCCTCAAGAAAGAAGCTCAGAGTTTTCAAACATGAAGAATCATGCACAGGCCTCAGGTTGCATATCTAAGACTCCCAATCCCATTTAGCCTCCATTGACAGCCTTTCATCCGGAGCACATCCTCTTACAGTTAGTGGTTGTAAGCATATATAGAGTACTCTCTGTTCATGCATGGTGGTTGGACGCTCTGCAAACTAGACTAATATTGTTTCATTCACTGAGCATTTCAAGATGTTTTTGGATGCCTTTCAATGATGTGTAAATGCCACCTACGTCTAGACTGGGATTGTGCTTACTTTGGCCTTTGAAAGACTAGGGGCATATTCACATGGATTTATCTCCGAATTATCCCCACTTTACGCATCAAAAGTGGTGATAGAATTAACAACCCATTCACAAGCTGGTGCAAACTTCAGACATTGCCAGAATTCCCGCAATAACATCCCCAAAACCTAACACCACGGCGGACACCACCAACTAACGCTAATGAGATGCAGAGAAGGCATTCCCGTGCAGAAACACATGAAAAAACAGCTACACCACTTTCACAACGAACTGACAGATCCGCGAAGCGAACCAAAAACACGCGATAAGCCGCGTTAGCCGCAGGTATTTAACACCTGCCTCAAGCAGGTGTAAAGCCGGATGACTACCTGCAGTAGGCTGTGGAAAAGTAAATTTTGCCATGTTCTGTGTCCCTACGCGTCCTCCATCATATGTTATGTGTGCATGATTAATATGCATATGTATTCCCCATGTTCGATTAATGACGCAATTACAGTTGTATCCGCCTCTAGTATGTCAGTTTCCAGTTCTCGTGAATACTACGAATATCAGGCCTATGTAAAGTTACGTTGCCACGTTTCTCAGTGTGCACGTTATTTCATTGTAAAGTCCCCGTTTCTAGGCCTCAAAAGGGCCCGGACACCAGATTCAGCTCCTGACTCCTGAAGCCTCGCTGAGGAGCGATACAGCCCCCACCTGTATCCTCGACCCTTCACTTACTTCCTGCCTCGCAGTGCCCGGCTCAGCCTGGCTCTGCCTCTGAGTCTGCCAAGAGTATGTTATGATTCCAGTTATCAGTTCAGTCCTCCTTCTCTGCATTCCTAAAGCTACTGAATCGCATCAATAGTTTCCGTCATTGTCTAGCCTTTACGTCTCCATGTAAGAGAAATACTGTATTAATGCTCATTTAATATTCTTCATCACGCACTACATGTAGAATAATGCATGCTCCAGTCTTAGAGTCTGTTCGCCTTTACCCCGATAACTTTTGGATTATATCAACATGTTCTCTAAACATCAGATACTAGATACTGCTTAGGTACATGTCGCCCTGACTCTCCAGACTTCAGTCTCTGCCCCTAGCACAGAGTTCGTAGCCCCCAGCTTCTTCTAGTAACACGTCATTGCCAGTTTGCGCGCACCATTAGGTCAGAGGTCCCGGCTCCTTAGGTGGCCCCCTCCATGTTTCCGCCCCATTTATGACATATTCTGTTACGTTTGCATCACATGTCTATGTATACGCCTCTGTTACACCTACTTTCACCCTTATCTTTCGCGACTGCTATTGACCACACCCACTGTTCCGCCTATCGTATGTATTGTAATGCAACTGTTTTAGTATATATGATCATGTCTTGTTATTTAATGGTACGCCGATTCCGATCCTGCCCCCGGCAGCGCTGCCATCCTGTTCCCGTGCAGGTCGTCCTGTTCCTGTCCTTATGCTGTATTAAACCTGCAAAACTTCTACTACCTCGAATCTTGACTCTTATTTATTGAGCTATCTGTTATTCATTTATCCATTCAAAAATAGAGGTATTATTTATTTATTTACCACATAATGGCGCCCGAATAGGGACTTGCCTTTTCCCCACGCGTCGGTGAAGCCACGCCGGCCCCCTGACCCTCTGCAGTCGTGACGGAACTCTTCTGCGCACCGGCAGATATTTCTGCTTTAAGTATCCCTCAGGCCCACGGAGGAGACGGAGGAGGCGGTCCAGCATCCAGACGAGACGGTGGAGGAACGCGGCGAGTCCCGACCAGAGCCCAAGCCGAGAGTCCAAGGTCCGAGGTATCCGGAGGCCCACCCGTAACAGAAGTCCGAAGTTCGTCCGTCCGGCGTCGAAGCAGTCCAGTCCAGTCCGAGGCCTTCCGTTCTTGCTGCCCGGTGAGTACCGTTGCTGGGGTAGTATCTAGACAGGGTCAATCTAATTGACTCTGGTCCGTGGGTTGGTGGTAAACAGACCCACAAACGAAGTGTCCACTTCGGTGGATGCGGGTCCTGACGTGTCTCTGTATGAGACCGGTAAGTTTCGTACTGTTTCAGCAGTGCATCTAGTTTCTGTTCTAGTCAGTTCTGTTCTCGAGAAAATTCATGTATTCTGTTTCCCGTATTCCAGGTAGTATTCTGTTCGAACTGTTATTCTGAATGTTATTCATGTATTTTAATGTCGTGGTATGAGTGTGAAGTGATTATCGTGTTTATTGTGTATTGTGTTGTGTCCAGGTTATAGTTCAGTCATGCCGCTCTTTTCAAAACTGCGTAAGTTAAAAACCAGAAAAGGTCTGCTAGAAGCAGCAGTTCCTGTTCCGCCTAGGGACAGTCCAGGTCATTTCATGTATCAGAAGCATGGCATAAGTGCCATACTATATCTAGATTTATGGGTAGAGTATACCAAACAGTTAGAAGAAAAGTATAGATGGCCCGTATCGGGTACATGGGATGCCGAGTGCATCATGAGAGTAGAAGAAGCATTATGGAAAAAGAAAGCCAGACAGTCACAGAAAGATGCCATTGAGTTATGGCGCAAAGAATCTCATAAAAGAACTGAAAAAGAAATCAGAAAGTCAGAATTAAGTAGAGAATCCTTGGAACGAGCCCAGGAAAGGGAACTAATCGAGATTGGTGAACGAGTTAAAACCAAACAGTCAGACAGACAGAGGCATGCTCTTATTAAGGGTATGTATCCTCTTCTTGCCGAGGGCTTGCCAAAAGCGACCCCAGAGGCATCCAGTAATTTCCCGCCACCATTAGTTCCGACCAAGCTACGTCACAAACCGACCGCAGCTGATATTTTCATTTCGTCCTATTTGGACGACACAGTCCCAGAGTATGCAAATCCTGTTCCTCCGCCAGTCCCTGTAAATCAGGCACTTCCCGCTCCTCCAGACACCGGAGTACCTGTTACGGTACCCCCGGTCCAGCCCGCCATACAAGTCCAGCCTGCATTTCCATTTCCCACTCTGCCAGGACGAAGAGCATCAGTAGACGACTCTAGTTTAGGGGCCGCAGGGGGAGGTCCTCCTCAAACCCCGCCGCCACACAAGCGTTTAACGTTAGCCGAATTACATGCACAAGCGTCACAGCGTACGCCCAGATATCAGTCTGTTGCAGAAATAAGAAAAGCCCTTACCGAATGTGGCTATGATCCAGTCCCAGGCAAGGATAATATGGTTTTATATTCATTACGCGTGAGAAAGGTGACCGAGTATCTAGTCACCCTACCAGATATGAAAGAAGATCTAGACAGAATATATCGTTTCATCCGTACAGGGAATGATCCAGAAAGTATTAGTGACGTCATGTGCCAAAGAAAAGTTGAAGTCCAGCTCATGATATTAAAGTTTCTGATTAATTGTCTAATAAGGGAACAAGATTATCCGACCAAAGATCGAGCCGAAATGAAAGTCCTGACAAGGTGGAGTGATAATATAGCCGAGGGTAAGCATAAGACTATCAGTAGTATAGAGAGTATGTACAAGAAGATCCGTAAAGAAATAATAAGGGTACACGAACAACGTAAAGAAGCACAAGTAAGCGAGAAAGAAAATGACTCTTCTACAGAAGAGGTGGAGGACGAGAATCCCGACAGAATAGCGTATGTAGGAAAATCTAGATTTCCAGATCGCCATTTGCGCCTAGAACACAAGTCAATTTTTCATCATCCAGCACCAGAACAAGGTTCTCTGGAACAAGTATTTCAAGTTACCGATCACATTCTGAAATCACGAATCGGTTATAGCGAGTTAAGTACCATGCATGAACAAGAACTAGTCCGATCAGCAGTCCGATGGATTACTGATTCTACCACTTTTCCAGACGAAATAGTGGCACAAATGTTTCTGAAATTGCCCCCCGCCGAGCAACGACTGGTGGGTATGTATATGATCCAGCACCTCATTACATTGTATGAGGGTCAACATTCTGATCCAGGTCCGTTACACGATGTCCTGAACGAGTTACTCCAGTATAGATGGAAAGGTTTAGGTACCGATTTAATTAGTGTCATTCTAGAACAGCGCCACAAATATAGTATGTTTCTGAACCCACATTTTGTTCATGTCTCACCCCCAGAAAGTAAACCCTTTTACATAGACAGACAGAATCCGTTACGAGAAGTGCATCCAGTTAAGACAGACGGTGGTGAAATGCAACGAGTGTTTGTTTACACCCCTATCACAAAGATGGAACTCTTAGAGATGAAAAAGTTAATTCCCTGTCATGATAAAGATCCAGCAGGGTTCCACCGAGAATTAAAAGACATGCTCCGTATGGGAGAATACACGTATCCAGATATTATTAAAATGTTAAAAGTCTTGTTGCCCGCAGGGGTATATGAGAAACTCAAGGAAAAAGAATGGGAGGTGGGAGAGAAAAAGATCGATTGGGCAGTCCTAGAAGCTGAAGATAAGGCACGAGTACCAGGTACCGGTCTTGGAGATAAATGTAAAGAATTACCAGAATTATTAATACAAGTTTTGCCCAGACTATTAGCAACTAAAAAGGAAGACTGGGATGCAATCTCAGCCTGTAAACAGAAACAAGATGAAGATATTAGTGATTACTATTCCAGATTTGAGAAATGTTTTACCATAAACAGTGGCCTCAAGACGAGTAGCGAGTCATACCCTCATCTTTTTGTTACTAAACTAGTCGAGAATTCAAGTCGACAAGTTAAGAATCGAGTTTTGAAAGTCGAAAGTACCTGGCAAGCTAATACCCCATCCCAGATGTTACAGATGCTTCAATATCACCAGAATAGAATCAGAGAAGAGCAAGAACATGAAAGGAAACGTATGAAAGACACGAAAATGAAAGTACTAGTTGCACAATCTGTTCCTCAAGACAGTCAGAAGAGGGGTACAAATCAAGCCAGTCATCCTGCAGCTCCCGTTAAAGGAAACTGCAATTATTGTAAACAGCCAGGTCATTTTATAAACGAGTGTGCAGTTCTGAAACACAACATAGCTACCGGTAAGACTAAAGAAAGACCACGTCCGCCTAGACAAGAGCAAGTTTCACAGACTCCGCAGTCACAGAATACACCACAGACAGTTACAGCTCCGCAGCCTATCGCTGCAACACAGCATGTTACACAGCAGATGTACCAGTATGCACAGTCTGAGTATCCAGAGTATCAGCCATATTCATGAAATAGCCTAGAGAGGGAGGTAGGCTTGCCTCTCATCGAGATACCTGTAGATCAAGAAGGTCCCTATGTTCACAGTCAAGTATTAGGGAAAGATAGGAAGTTTTTGATTGATACAGGGGCAAGTAGGACCACTATAAGTCACGCCGAAGTTCCAGGGGCTCCGCTCTCAGGCTCTAGAAATGTTTCCCTTGGATTTTCAGGAAAACCTATTGTAAATGAAATATCAAAGCCAGTTACTCTAGAAGTAGGTCCATTGTCCCGCACTACTGATCTGCTACTTACTAAGTCATGTCCAGAAAATCTGTTAGGCATTAAGACACTGAAAGAGTTAGGTGCAGTTATATGCTGTTCCCCAGAGGGAATACGATTGTTCCTACGTGACTTCAAGGGTCACTATGTATTACGAGATTTTGATCCGAGATTGTCTAACGTTCCACAGCATCTATGGGCGCAAGGTCCAACTGATGTTGGCTTTATGCAAATCACACCCCATCGTGTGACCCTCAAGCCAGGTGTAGTGTTACCACGAATCAGACAGTACAGATTGCCACCTGAGGCTGTAGCAGCCTTATCCAAAATTATTGACGAGCTCATGGCTCAAGGAGTAGTTGTAGAAACTGACTCCAATGTATGCAATTCTCCGATCATTCCTGTTATGAAACGTACTGATCCAAATGCACCTCCAGTATATCGTTTAGTGATTGATCTCCGAGAACTTAATAAATGTATTATTCCCCAGTACCCAGTTGTCCCAGATATCTCTTCCCTATTGACAGCCATTGATTCAGAAGCTTCATTTTTTACAGTCATAGACCTCAAGAACGCATTTTTCAGTGTCCCCATTCACCCAGACAGCCAGTTTCTTTTCGGATTTTGTTTAAATGGAAGGAGCTATATGTTCACACGCGCTCCTCAAGGTTTCACAGAAAGTCCTAGTATTTACAGTCAAGCACTCAAGAGACAACTAGACAACATTCACATGCCAACTGACACTGCCCTGCTCCAGTATGTCGATGATCTCCTGATCACAGCCCGTTCTGAATGTGCTTGCGAGCGAGCATCACTTACAGTCTTGTATTTCCTTGCCGAGATGGGACACAAGGTGTCCCCTTCTAAGCTTCAATTCTGTGTCCAGCAAGTGGTCTACTTAGGACACTTACTGTCCAAGTGGGGTAGGCAGTTGACACCAGACCGTATCCAGTTAATAGCGAGTCTTCCTCAGCCCAAGACCCAGAAGGAGGTACGTGCTTTTATTGGCCTTACTTCTTATTGCAGACAATGGATTCCTCAGTATGCATTTCTAGCTAAACCACTGATACAGTTAACGACACAGGAGGCAGCCGTATCGACTGTCCTCCCTTGGACATCTGAACATACACTTAGTTTCAATGAGTTAAAGAAAGCCCTATGTCAAGCCCCAGTTCTAGCAACACCGAACTACAGTAAGCCTTTTACACTTTTCGTCACAGAACGCGAAGGTACAGCGTTATCTGTTCTCACACAAGATCAAGCAGGACAATACAAGCCCTGTGCTTATTTTTCGAGCACATTAGATCCTGTAGCCCAGGCTCTGCCTGCGTGCCTCAAGTCAGTTGCAGCCACAGCACTAGCTATCAGACAAAGTGATTCCATAGTATTAGGACATTCCTTGACAGTACAAGTCCCACACTCCGTGGAAGTTCTTTTAAACCGAACACAAACTCAGCACTTGACAATTGCACGTTTAACAGGTTATGAATTGACACTGTTCCAGCCACACATAGAAATCAGACGCTGCAACGTTTTAAATCCTGCTACATTGTTACCATCAGTTACTTCGAATTCTGCCACACACGACTGTGTGGAAGTAGTTAACATCATGACAAAGCCAAGACAAGATCTGACAGACATTCCATTACCAGATCCAGACCTGACACTTTATGTGGATGGTTCATGTATGAGAACAAGTACAGGACAACTAGTCGCCGCGTATGCAGTGACTACCGACACCGACGTTATAGAGACACACCGTATTGATACCCTGTCTGCTCAAGCAGCAGAGCTAGTTGCTCTGACACAAGCCTGCATTCACGCCAAGAACCTGAAAGTTAATGTTTACACAGATTCACGTTACGCATTTGGAGTTGTACACGACTTTGGAGTGCTCTGGCAAGAGAGAGGTTTCATGACTTCTCATGGAACCAGGATTCAGCATGGTCTCCTTATTCAGGCTCTGTTAGATGCCATACATTTACCGACATCCATTGCTATCATGAAGTGCAAAGCACATACGAAAGTTACTGACACTATTTCTCAAGGTAATGACCTAGCAGATCGCACAGCCAAGCTTACAACACAGACACCAGACATTCCAGTTAATAAGACACTGACATACACTCCAGATCCGACTACATGTATGACAGTTAAGGACCCTACTCAAGATGTCATAGATATCCAGTTACATGCTACTCCCGATGAAATCAAGAAATGGTCCGAACAAGGAGGGGTACAGACAGATCAAGGATGGTTAACGAAGGGTAGAGCCACATGGTTTCTCCCCGACTCTATGGTTCAAGTCATTATTAATACCGCACATAGTCCAGCACATTTAGGAGAAAAAGCTATGTTAGGCAGTATCCAGAACATTTGGTTCAACAAGCATTTACGAGCTGCAGCCAAGCAGAAAGTCCGTACCTGTATGATATGTTGCCAGTTCAATCCAGGTAAAAGTGTCCCGGTGGAACAAGGTGGATTCCAGCCCCCTGACCACCCTTTTGAAGTCCTCCAGATGGATTACATTCAGATGGAGCGATGTCGAGGTTTCAAGTATGTCCTTGTAGTTGTATGCGCTTTGTCCAGGTGGACGGAGGCATATCCAGTCCCAGATTACACAGCCGCGACCACTGCCAAGCAGTTGGTTCGTGAGTTCTTCCCCCGTTACGGACTCCCTAGAGTCGTATATTCTGACAACGGCCAGCCATTCTCATCTGAACTCATGAAGCACGTGTCCCTTTTGTTAGGGTACCAGTGGAAGTTCCATTGTGTACGCCATCCTGAAGCAGCCGGTCTCGTAGAGAGACATAATCAGACCCTGAAAATCCGAATTGCAAAAGTTTGTCAAGAGAAAGGTGTGGACTGGCTCATAGCTCTGCCGGTCGCCCTGTTCTATATGCGCATGGTCGCACATTCCAGATCAGGTCTGTCCCCGTATGAGGTCGTTTTCGGCCGCCCTCCTAACATGTGGGGTACTCCTAGACCCCGAAGTATTACCGATGTTTCAAGTAATATGCTGACAGATTACCTAGCTTCCTTGATGTCTGCCCTCAACTCTTGTCGTTCACAGGTTGCTGCCGCATTTCCAGACAATACCGAGGTGGCACCGCATGAAATCGTTCCCGGATCCATGGTCCTAGTGCGAAATTTCGATCGCTCAAGTCCGCTGGAGCCTCGCTGGAAGGAGCCCCGACAGGTTCTCCTGGCCACCCGTACAGCCGTGAAGTTGGAGGGACGCAAAGGCTGGGTGCATCTTTCGCACATCAAGAAATGTTATGGATTGAAGCCAGTCTCAAAGAACATTTCCCAGGATTTAAAGGACTGCCAAAGTACTATTCTTAAGGACTGTCCCGCAAAAGACACTGATACTGCACCCTCCCTGTTAGAGACAACTCCGCAACAGGAGTATAAGCTTAAGTTAAGGTCTAGTAAAATAAGTCAGCCAGTTTGATTGTCTAAGTCCTCCCCTAGGTGAAACGGTTAGACCGGTTTCTGACATGTATAAAATAGACCCTCATAGTGAGAGAGTTAGTCAAAACTCAATCCGATGTATCGTTTTTCTATGTTTCATATTATTTCTCAGTATTATGATTTCCTGCACCAGCTATGCATTCTACTTGTATTTTCCAGTTTCTCATGTAAATAAGTCTGCCAATGCTACAGTAGAGCACACGTTTAGTGATCTGCCTCCTCATGAACTCTCTTACCGTCTCGCTATGCGTAACAATTCTTTCATCCGCATGTTACATTATTCACACCAGACCAGCAATGCCACTAATTGTTGGGTGTGTGGTCGACTCCCCCCTTTCCAGACCCCGAAGGGAGTTCTGCCACTCTTTCCTTATCCATTTTCACATAATGGTTCGTGTGGAGCATGGTCCACGTTAACGTCATCCTCAACAGATATGTCTTTTCTTAACAGTACATGTTTCCCAGACAAGCAAGGTCTTCCCCACAGAACAGGGTTAGATCTAGAAAACGAAGTTTACAACTTAGGTAATTATTCTTCGAATTTCATGGTCCTGAATGTTCAGTCTGATTCCACTCCAGACTTACCTGCTATTTCAGTATTACCAGTCAAAGGCGAATTATGTGTCCGAAGTAATGGTTCCGTACATGTAGGCCATAGTGATTGTACTACTATTGTCAAATATAGTGACAGTGGGAAATCTATTTTCAAAGCTTCCCGTCATTCTTATTTTATTTGTGGTCAAACTGCATATGTTCGTCTGCCCCTCGATTGGGAGGGAACCTGTTACATTGCCTTCCTACTGCCACCTGTTTTCCTAGCCCCATCTGATTATCATAGAAACACACATCTAGTACACCTTAGACATAGAAGGGAGTCCCCCATTGTCGATTATACTGAAACTGCTCTAGAACAGTATACAGATTTCAATAGAGGTTTCTTCTTCTTTATAGGACCTATCCAGAATAGTAAGCTAATTCGTAGGTTAACCAGAACCCTTGAAGCTGTAGTCAATGAGACTCCCTCTGCTCTAGGTAACTTAACCGAAGAGCAATCTGCTATGAGATTTGTCGTTTTACAGAATCGTCTCGTCCTTGACGTCATATTGGCCGATAGGGGCGGGGCCTGTAGAGTCATCGGATCTAGTTGCTGCATTTTCATTCCTAATAACGCGCCGTCTGTTTATTCAGCTATAACCAGACTCCATAAAATTGCCCATCTGTTACACCAAGATCCAGGCACCTGGACATGGTCCGGTTGGTTCTGGAATATAATTTCCGCTTGGGGATGGAAAGTCTTGTCCTTTCTAGGTATTGCAGTAGCGATCATATTCAGCTGCTGCCTCTGTATACAATGTGGCCCTGCGATTTGCGGCATTTGTGCTACCTCTTGTATTCCTAGTCCCAAGTCCCGTTCTAAAACCCGTTCCCAGAAAATTCGAGACGAACAATTGATACTGTATGAAATGATAGATGGTATCATGAATATTGATGTTTCCTGATGGAAGCGTAGTGACAAGGAGGGAATGTGGAAAAGTAAATTTTGCCATGTTCTGTGTCCCTACGCGTCCTCCATCATATGTTATGTGTGCATGATTAATATGCATATGTATTCCCCATGTTCGATTAATGACGCAATTACAGTTGTATCCGCCTCTAGTATGTCAGTTTCCAGTTCTCGTGAATACTACGAATATCAGGCCTATGTAAAGTTACGTTGCCACGTTTCTCAGTGTGCACGTTATTTCATTGTAAAGTCCCCGTTTCTAGGCCTCAAAAGGGCCCGGACACCAGATTCAGCTCCTGACTCCTGAAGCCTCGCTGAGGAGCGATACAGCCCCCACCTGTATCCTCGACCCTTCACTTACTTCCTGCCTCGCAGTGCCCGGCTCAGCCTGGCTCTGCCTCTGAGTCTGCCAAGAGTATGTTATGATTCCAGTTATCAGTTCAGTCCTCCTTCTCTGCATTCCTAAAGCTACTGAATCGCATCAATAGTTTCCGTCATTGTCTAGCCTTTACGTCTCCATGTAAGAGAAATACTGTATTAATGCTCATTTAATATTCTTCATCACGCACTACATGTAGAATAATGCATGCTCCAGTCTTAGAGTCTGTTCGCCTTTACCCCGATAACTTTTGGATTATATCAACATGTTCTCTAAACATCAGATACTAGATACTGCTTAGGTACATGTCGCCCTGACTCTCCAGACTTCAGTCTCTGCCCCTAGCACAGAGTTCGTAGCCCCCAGCTTCTTCTAGTAACACGTCATTGCCAGTTTGCGCGCACCATTAGGTCAGAGGTCCCGGCTCCTTAGGTGGCCCCCTCCATGTTTCCGCCCCATTTATGACATATTCTGTTACGTTTGCATCACATGTCTATGTATACGCCTCTGTTACACCTACTTTCACCCTTATCTTTCGCGACTGCTATTGACCACACCCACTGTTCCGCCTATCGTATGTATTGTAATGCAACTGTTTTAGTATATATGATCATGTCTTGTTATTTAATGGTACGCCGATTCCGATCCTGCCCCCGGCAGCGCTGCCATCCTGTTCCCGTGCAGGTCGTCCTGTTCCTGTCCTTATGCTGTATTAAACCTGCAAAACTCCTACTACCTCGAATCTTGACTCTTATTTATTGAGCTATCTGTTATTCATTTATCCATTCAAAAATAGAGGTATTATTTATTTATTTACCACAAGGCAACGGAGCCCCACACACAGCCACACCCGAAGAATGAACGACGCCATGGAGCTACTCATCATGCAGCTCGGAGCCCCAACAGGGCCACAACACCCACCGCCACCACCCCTAGGAGCGCCACCACCCCCTGGACGTGGACCCGCCCCCCCGCCCCCACAGAGACAGCGCAGAGGAAGACAGCGGACCTACTGAAGACGCACCACTGTCACAGACCTAAAGCCTGAGGAAGTAATTGCGCACTACAGGCTGAAAAGGAGAACCATTCACCGCATCATGACCCATATCGCCCACAGGCTGACGGTCCCAACACAGCGGAGAACCAACATCCCTCCGCAGACAAAGCTGCTGGCTGTGCTGCACCTGTTGGCCTCTGGTACCTTTCAACCAACAACTGCTCGAGTCGGAGGGGTCTCACAGCCAGCCCTATCAAAGTTCATCACACCTGTCCTGGATTCCATCCTCAGCTTCATACCCAAGTACCTTCACTTCCCCAACACTGCGCAGGAACAGCTGGAGACCAAGCAAGGCTTCTACGTCATAGCCGCATTCCCGGCCATGTTGCGGGCAATCGACTGCACACATGTTCCACTTGTGGCCCCTGCGGATACTGCACACCACTACCGCAACAGAAAGCACACACATTCCATTAATGTGCAGACAATAGTGGACCACTGGGGACTCTTCACCAATGTCGTTGCCAACTACCCACACAGTGTGCATGATTCCTTCAACTTCTGACAGTCCATCATCAACCAGCGCTTCCAGAATGGCACAAATGGAACGGGGCTGCTTGTTGGCAAGTACCAAGTCAACACACCACACATCCCAATGCCTCCACAGCACAATGCACAACTGTGGGGATGCACATGTGACCAAACCATATTCAACATGTCAAAGTACACGTACATCTACCAGACACGAGCACAACACTCCATGGTCATCCTGGCCTATCCCTGCACCCTATACAGACTGGTGGTGTAGTTGCCAGCATCAGCTCATCCCTGCGGGCTGGCGAAAACTCACCCCACACACAGCCAGCACAGGTGTCACTGGATTGGTGGACCTGCCATCACATTCTCCCGAACCAAGTATTGACTCTTTTCTCCCTGCACTGTCACAGGTGATCAAGGATATGCACTCTGCCCTTGAATGATGACACCCCGCCGAGATCCGAACACACCCGCCCAGAGGCCGTACAATGCGGCCCACAAGTGTACTAGCGGCATCGTTGAACGCACATTTGGTGTGTTGAAGTCACGTTTCGGGTGCCTGGATGGCACAGGTGGGAAGCTCCTGTACAGCCTGGACACTGTGTGCAAGCTGATCATTGCATGTTGTGTGTTGCACAACATCTGTGTTTGCACCAGGGCCCCATGGATCCCAGTTCCAGAGGTACTGGCCGATGATGGTGGTGATGGGGCAGGTGGCCCACATCCCACTGCAGCAGCGGCAGGAATGGCCCGTAGGAATACCATCATTGACACTTACTTCTCATGAGTGCGTCACATTGTGACCGTCCATGGCAATCATGTGACAGTAGAAAATGTCCAAATGCACTGCATGTGTGAATAAACATTTTTGCAAGTCTCAGCTGGCACTTGTACATTTTGATGTTACGTTTCCCTGCGTTCCAGATGTGATTTGGCACATTTGCTGAACCATTTGTGTCCTGTGTTCAGATGTGGTGGGGGTGCTGTTAGACCTGGGATGTTGTCTGCCAGGGAGCACTCCTGATTGTGTGCGTATGCTGCACGGTGGGTGTGTCGCTCCTGCGGCTCTGCTCTGTCTGCCACTGGTCTCTTTTGTGCGGTGTGCCTGAGATTCTGTTCTTACATGGTGCTTGGATGTTGTCCTCTGCAGTTGGGTGCATTCATCGTACTCCGTTGTTGATGATTGTTGTTCAGTGGCATTTTTGGTATGCTGGTCTTGTACTATTCTCCCACATTCTGCGTGAGAATTGCTGCCCTCGCGTTGGTTGTCACTGTTTTCTTATCGCACTTGTGACCATCGCAGGTTTTGTCGTGTTGGTGAATGTGTTTTTATCTCCGTCGCAGTGGTTGTTTCGCGGTGGTTGTTTCGCGGACATTGTCCGCGGTGTCGGCAAACTATTGCATGCTACCGCCATATTGTGAATTCCACGTTGCCACAGGGTTATTTTCCCGCGATGGGCTGCGATGCTGAAAGTTGAGTTACGCTACTCTTGCGGTAGTTATCACCCGTTCTTGTGAATATACCCCTAGGTGTGGTCTGGAATTAAGGGCTATAAAGGCAGGTAGTAAAATAAATATTGATTAACCCTGTGTAGCATTGGTTCTGAAGAATACCGTGTTTGCTGTACAGATTCATTGTCTTGAAATAACTGTGTCAAAAGTCCTGGGGTACAAATCAAAATATCTATAAGGCATTCAAGTATCTCTTTATTGCAGACCATATGGTATGGGTAAAAACACACAATATGAAATATGTCACTAGTAGACATGTTTCAGTCCTACCTATTTATTAGGCCACTAGAAGTCCAGGGCTTTCGTCATGGCCTATGTATAGATACCACTAATGACTGGTATTTAGTCATCAGGTCCTATTCAGTCAAGATCACAGTAAAACACAAATATCGGCGGTAACTTGGAATAACACTGTTGCAAGATATTAGCTCAGCCTCTTGTCTTATCACTTAGAGCTATTTCTTTTCATTAATACAAAAGCATTCTGAGATGGATATTAGCTGTATGGAATGTTTTGAAAGTAAATGAAATGAATAAATAAAACTCATGTATAAACCGCCGGATTACCATATAATTTTCCTAATTTAGTACCAACTTCTGAAATAAGCTTCTGGCCAAAAACAGATAACCTACGCCATGCCAGCCAAGCAGATAACACCCCTTTGTGACAGAATGAACACGTCAATATGTAGCCTTATAATGTACCTGCACACATTTAAACTATTAGCCACCACAAGAACCTTGTAAACAGGCAAATTATACACGTATTTCTCCATCAGGGGTCACAACACACAATGTTATTTACTGTCCTCGGCACCAAAGAATCGGAAACAAAAACTATTGCTATAACTTCTGTCCCTTCAGATTCTCTGTCCGAAGTCAATCTTGGCAATCCTTCATTCCTCCCTCGGACATTAGTTGCAGGAACTACTACAAAATTCCATTGAGTTTATAGATTTACCACCAGGGGTCTATATTTGCATAGCACCATCTTGGAGACAGAGACACCAAAACTGATTTCTCCCATAAATCTACAATGAAATAATAAATGATTCTACAAATGGGAGGAAAGGTGTCTCACTATTTGCCTCTTGTATTAAATATCAATCAATCAATCAATCAATCAGGTCATTTGTAGAGCGCACTACTCACCCGTAGGGTCTCAAGGCGCTGGGAGGGGGGGGGTGCCGCTACTGCTCGAACAGCCAGGTCTTGAGCTTCTTCCTGAAGGAGAGGTGGTCTTGGGTCAGGCGCAGATTGGTCGGAAGTGAGTTCCAGGTCTTGGCGGCCAGGTAGGAGAAGGATCTTCCTCCTGTTGTCGCTCTTCGGATGCGGGGGACGGCGGCGAGGGCGTGGTTGGTTGATCTGAGGAGGCGCTTGGGAGTGTAGAAGTTGATCCGGTTGTTGAGGTAGCTCGGGCCTTGGTCGTGTAGGGCTTTGTGCGCGTGGGTGAGGAGCCGGAAGGTGATTCTCTTGTTGACCGGGAGCCAGTGCAGATCTCTCAGGTGTCCGGAGATGTGGCTGCGTCGGGGGATGTCGAGGATGAGTCTCGCCGAGGCGTTCTGGATCCGCTGGAGTCTCTTCTGGAGTTTGGCAGTGGTTCCGGCGTAGAGGGCGTTGCCGTAGTCCAGTCGGCTGGTGACGAGGGCTTGGGTGACCGTCTTCCTCGTCTCGGTGGGGATCCACCGGAAGATCTTACGTAGCATGCGCAGGATGTTGAAGCATGACGAGGAGACGGCGTTGACTTGTCTGGTCATGGAGAGGGAGGAGTCCAGGATGAAGCCCAGGTTGCGTGCGTGGTCCGTCGGTTTGGGTGCGGTGCCCAGGGCGGGGGGCCACCAGGAGTCGTCCCAGGCGGAGGGCGTGGAGCCCAGGATGAGGACCTCCGTCTTGTCTGAGTTCAGTTTCAGGCGGCTGGTCGTCATCCATTCGGCTACGTCTCTCATCCCTTCGTGCAGGTTGGCTCTGGCGGTGGCGGGGTCGTTGGTCAGGGAGAGGATCAGCTGGGTGTCGTCAGCGTAGGAGATGATGTTGAAGTTGTGTTGGCGTGCGATGGTCGCGAGGGGGCTCATGTAGACGTTGAAGAGGGTGGGGCTCAGTGAGGATCCTTGAGGGACGCCGCAGATGACTTTGGTGGCCTCTGACTTGTACGGTGGTAGGCGGACTCTCTGTGTTCTTCCGTCGAGGAAGGAGATGATCCATTCCAGTGCTTTCTCCTGGATTCCGACGGTGCTGAGGCGCTGCACCAGGGTGCGATGGCAGACAGTGTCGAAAGCCGCGGAGAGGTCTAGGAGGATGAGGGCCGCTGTTTCTCCGTTGTCCATCAGGGCTCGGATGTCATCGGTGGCAGCGATGAGGGCGGTCTCGGTGCTGTGGTTCGCTCGGAAGCCGGACTGTGAGGGGTCGAGGGATCCATTCGTCTCGAGGAAGGCGGCCAGCTGTTTGTTGACGGTCTTCTCGATGACTTTGGCCGGGAACGGGAGGAGCGAGATGGGACGGTAGTTCTTGAGGTCGGTGGGGTCTGCTGTGGGTTTCTTGAGGAGAGCGCTGAGTTCGGCGTGCTTCCAGCTCTCAGGGAAGGTGGCGGAGTCGAAGGAGGTGTTGATGATGTCCCGCAGGTGGGGTGCGAGGACAGCGTCGGCTTTGTTGAAGACGTGGTGAGGGCAGGGGTCGGTCGGAGATCCGGAATGGATGGAGTTCATGGTGCGGATGGTGTCTTCGGTGCTGATCGGGGTCCAGGTGCGGAGGGTGGTGGTGGGTGGCGTCGTTGCGGTTGTGGCTTGCGTTGGTTGGTTGTTGAAGCTGTTGTGTATGTCCGTGATCTTGTTGTGGAAGTAGGACGCGAGGGAGTTGCAGAGGTCTTGCGACGGGGTGATGTCGTTGTTTCCGGCGTTGGGGTTGGAGAGCTCTTTCACGATGTTGAAGAGTTCCTTGCAGTTGTGTGCGTTGTTGTCCAGCCGGTCCTTGTATGCATTTTTCTTGGTGGCGCGGATCAGTTGGTGGTGTTTCCGGGTGGCGAGCTTGAGGGTGGTCATGTTGTCCGTCGTTGGTTCCCTTCTCCAGGCTTTCTCGAGGGCTCGACAGTTCTTCTTGGAGCACTTGAGTTCGTCGGTGAACCATGGTGTTTTTCTGCTGCAGGATCTGCTGGGTGGGGTTCTCAGAGGGGCGAGTTCGTCCGCGCAGTCGTTGATCCATTTCGTGAGGTTGTCGGCGGCCTGGCTGGGGTTCGCTGAGTTGGCGGGTGGGTGCTGGCTCAGGGAGGCGGTGAGCTGGTCGGCTGTGATCTTGTTCCAGCTTCTTCGAGCAACCTGTTGCTGGAGGTGGTGGATCGTCGTTCTTCTGAAGGTGAAGTGGACGCAGCTGTGGTCCGTCCAGTGGAGTCCTGTTGCGTGGCTGAAGGTGACGTCTTTGCTGGATGAGAAGACGGCGTCGAGTGTGTGTCCGGCGAGGTGGGTGGGGGTGGTCACCAGTTGCTTGAGTCCGAGGTTGTCGAGGTTGTCGAGCAGGGTGATGGTGTTGCGGTCGTTGTTGTTCTCCAGGTGGAAGTTGAGGTCCCCCAGGAGGATGTAGTCGGCGGAGGGGAGAGCGTGCGGGCTGACGAAGTCGGCGATGTCCTCGCTGAATCGTGTGCGTGGTCCCGGGGGTCGGTAGATCAGGGTGCCTCTGAGGGTGGTCTTTGGGTTGGTGTGGATCTGGAAGTGCAGGTGTTCAGCGGTGGTGAGGGTGTCATCGGTGTTGGTCGTGATGCGGATGGTGTCTCTGTGGATGATGGCAATGCCTCCTCCGGTCTGGTTGTCGCGGTCCCTCCGGGTGATCTTGTAGCCCTCTGGGATGGCGATGGCGATGTCTGGGGCTGAGGAGGCGTTCATCCAGGTCTCGGTGATGAAGGCAACGTCGGGGGCGGTGGTGTCGAGCAGGTTCCAGAGTTCTACGGCGTGTCTGTGGACGGAGCGGGTGTTGAGCAGGATGCACTTGAGGTGGGTGCTGCTGGAGTTCGGCTTGGCGGGTGCAGGGAAGGTCCGGATGCAGGTGAACTTGCAGGCGAGGCAGCTGAAGGGTCCGTGGGTGTGCTTCGGGGCGGCTCGGTGACATCCTGGGATGCGGCCGGTGTTGAGTGCGATGAGGTCGGCGGCGCTGTAGGTTCGTCGGGTCGGCTTCCGTCGGTGGGGACCAGGGGTCCTGGCGTTGGTCGCGATCCGGTCGCGGACGGGCGCAGACGGGCTTACCTTTGGCGCGCCTTCGGCGCACAATCGGCGCGCCCGCTGCGCGTGACCGCTGCGCGTTCGCACGGTCGCCATTTAAGGCGAAGTGCGCGGGTGGGCGGAGCAGCTGGGAGGCGGGAGCGGGGAGGGAAACAGAAGAGAAAAGGGGCGGGGCTCAAGGCGGTGGCGGGAAGCGGGGGCAAAGCACGACGAGAAACGGCAAGGAACAAGCACAAATCAAAGTAAAAACAGGGAAAAAAGACAGCGACACACGTTCTGGGAATAAAACAAGCACAAATTCAGGCAAAAGAACGGGTAAAAAAGACAGTGACACACGATCTGGTGAAGAAAAATAAACAAGCACAATTTCAGGCAAAAACAAGCACAATTTCAGGCAAAGACTGGGGAAACACCAAGGAGATCGCTCAGGGCGGCAGCGAGGCCGGCGCTGAGACAGAGGCAGGCACTGGGGGCACACGCAGCAGCTGGTGGCCGTGCGGCGCGGGGGTGTCCCACAAGTGGGTCACACTCACCTGCGTCGCACGGTCGCCATTTAAGGCCAAGTGCGCGGGTGGGCGGAGCAGCTGGGAGGCGGGAGCGGGGAGGGAAACAGAAGAGAAAAGGGGCGGGGCTCAAGGCGGTGGCGGGAAGCGGGGGCAAAGCACGACGAGAAACGGCAAGGAACAAGCACAAATCAAAGTAAAAACAGGGAAAAAAGACAGCGACACACGTTCTGGGAATAAAACAAGCACAAATTCAGGCAAAAGAACGGGTAAAAAAGACAGTGACACACGATCTGGTGAAGAAAAATAAACAAGCACAATTTCAGGCAAAAACAAGCACAATTTCAGGCAAAGACTGGGGAAACACCAAGGAGATCGCTCAGGGCGGCAGCGAGGCCGGCGCTGAGACAGAGGCAGGCACTGGGGGCACACGCAGCAGCTGGTGGCCGTGCGGCGCGGGGGTGTCCCACAAGTGGGTCACACTCACCTGCGTCGCACGGTCGCCATTTAAGGCCAAGTGCGCGGGTGGGCGGAGCAGCTGGGAGGCGGGAGCGGGGAGGGAAACAGAAGAGAAAAGGGGCGGGGCTCAAGGCGGTGGCGGGAAGCGGGGGCAAAGCACGACGAGAAACGGCAAGGAACAAGCACAAATCAAAGTAAAAACAGGGAAAAAAGACAGCGACACACGTTCTGGGAATAAAACAAGCACAAATTCAGGCAAAAGAACGGGTAAAAAAGACAGTGACACACGATCTGGTGAAGAAAAATAAACAAGCACAATTTCAGGCAAAAACAAGCACAATTTCAGGCAAAGACTGGGGAAACACCAAGGAGATCGCTCAGGGCGGCAGCGAGGCCGGCGCTGAGACAGAGGCAGGCACTGGGGGCACACGCAGCAGCTGGTGGCCGTGCGGCGCGGGGGTGTCCCACAATATCAATCACTATTTGATGAACCTCATATTCTTTGCTGGTGGCTCCCCCCACAACGTGAACAAATCTCTTCTCACAACAGTGAAACTACTGGAAGGTGCGCTTAGTTAGCAAACCCCCATTCACCTCACTGTCAGCTGAGGGGTCTAGGACCACCAGCAAGGTTTCATTAGCCTCTTGCTTATATGCGCTTGCTTTGTACAGATGCCTTTTTATTCCTTAGAATGGACACACCAATCTCCCACGCCATAATGCTCTTCCGAGGGGAAAAACCCAACACCAGCTTTCTGAGCAGGCAATACTATTTCTGGCATCCTATTTGGATATTTTTCACTTCTCTCACGCAGTAGCATTATCTGTTTTAGGTCCTGAAGAAGGCCAAGATTACCTTTAATCAGAATGGCTGAAACATGTAGACCGTAATTCAAACTCAGGCGGGTATTATTTCAAACTGCTTTTGCACTAGTTTTAATTTGGTGATCAACAGAAGATGAATAAAGGTGTTCTCTATTGTCAACCTATTTTAAATTGCACAATATCCCTGACACTTCAGCACTGCGCCCATCACTCTTAGAAACCTTCTGGTCTTCACATGTGGTGGATTGCAGCAAATCCTATAGACACCCTATTTTAAAACATCCATGAGCTCCTCCCTGGTAGAGAGAGGGTTGTAGCCCTTGGTTGCACTAGGATGCAACCAAGAGCAGATCCCAGATGATGAAGCATGTCACTACGGTGAGTGATGGGATTCCGTCCTTTTGAAAGGATTCTCCACAGACCGCACCGGAGGGACTAGTCTTTTTCTTTCTTTTCTTAACCCTTTATTTGTTTATGCCAGTTGCGCTGCGAGTGACTTTCAGGCTTGATTAGACCTATGGACATTATGTGGTTTGTCATATTAAGTTTGGGGAATATGTCCATGCTGTGGTCTTAAAAATTTCCCTTAGACCCTCGTATTGTTACTGTTAACACTATTTCTGGAGCTCGTGCAGTGCGCATTGGCAACCACACAGAAATAACCATTATACGACAACAGGGAAGTACCATGTCCATGCCAAATCCATGCATCACCCTCTTTGCTAGCTCCCAGATGCTGCAGCGACATATCCTAATTGTTCCTAACTGCAAAACCAAAGAAAGGGGCAAACTCACCATGAGCTCATCTGTCTAAGCTTATGTAACATGGTAGAATTTTCCTTGGTAACACCACTCCAATTACTCATAACGGAATATCAGGGCAGGGCTGAAGAGGCCAGCTGCCCGTCGTAAGTCTTAATGAAAAGAACTGCTTCCACTTGAACCATAGAGAGTGCTGCTGGCACCTGACCCATTGCCCTCTCTTCAGCAGAGGACAACTTCCAGGTCCCAGCCTGAAAGTGGTCATTCAACACTCCAAGACTTCCCTGAGACATCCTAAGTGACCTGAGGGGGTGTTTAGTTCATTCTCTTTCTTGAAGAGAAATAACAATTAAGATCAGTATTTGCCCCAATGAATCTCTTCCTTTCCTGACTTTTCAGTGCTGATCTCATCAAGCGACTCCAATGGGAGCCCCAGTCTCTTATGCAGGAAAAGCAAACCAGCTCCCCTTTGACTCCCTGGAATCAAACCTGCACGAGCCATCAATTTCCACTGTTGAACGTGCTGTGCTTTGAGGTTGCACTGAAGTAATGATTGTATTTTCGTCTGTGGAGCGGCCTTGCCTGTCAGTCTGACGTCACACGTTTACATTTAATCAACTCTGAAAGCCTTAAGGGCCAGATGCATCAAGCATTTTTCTCCCCGTAAAAGGGCCGATTCACAGTATCAGCCTGTTTGCAATTGAAAAAAATGCTATTGCGATGCATCAAACCCAATTTTGCGATTCGGTAAGCTTCTACCGAATCGCAAAATGGGTTTGCGATTCGCTATTTGGAAGGGGCGTGTCTAGGGCGTCCCTTCCAAAAAGCGACTCCTAACAGTATGCATGAATGTTTTGAGACCATGGATGTGGTTGCAAAACATTCACATTTTACCACCTACTTCAAGTAGGTGGTAAGACATTCACAAATGGCTAGGGGTCCCCAAGGGACCCCTTCCCCTTTGTGAATGTTTGTAAAAGCAGGCAGTGGTCCCATGGACCACTGCCTGCTCTTAAAATTTGAAAAGAAAACTTTTCATTTTTCTTTTTGTAAAGCATCTCGTTTTCCTTAAAGGAAAACGGGCTGCTTTACAAAAAAATATATTGCTTTATTTAAAAGCAATCACAGACATGGTGGTCTGCAGATATCAGCAGGCCACCATCCCTGTGATTTTTGCAATTCCTAGGGGATCGCAAACTGCGACCTACCTCATTAATATTCATGAGGTAGGTCATTTGTGACCCCTTAGGAATCGCAGAGAGTGTACTGCACACTTTCAGGCATGCCGTTTTGCGATTCACTAATTGCGAATCGCAAAGATTCGCAATTAGGAAATCGCAAAACATTTTTTGGATGCATCTGGCCCTTACCTTTTTTAGAAAACAATAGAAATTAAAAAATAGTTCTATCTTGCGTGACTCACCAAACCATTGCTGTTTCAACACGTCGACCAATGCTGACAACTATGAGCAGAACAAAAAACAAAAGAAAATTATAGGGGTTGGGCTAGGTAGTCCCAGTTATGTAATAGAGTGTTGTCACATCTGGTTGGCATCACACCCCCATTGCAACACCCTGGGGTAAAGACATCCAACGTAAGTCTAGAATGGCTGGATCCAAGCCAACTTTTCAGCATTTCCACATAACATAAATATTTATACAATCAACCTAGATGGGCATCATTAACAGTTGTTATCCTGAAAATTTGGAATGCATTTAACCCCGCCTTGACCTAAGATGAAACTCCTACCTTAGGACATAAATTACTCTGACAGGGTGACAGGGTGTAAAATGTTCTGGAATCCTAGCCTGTGGGAGAGATTTTTCACAGACTCAGCAAAGGGGAATACTATTTATTCAAACTGCACATCTGAAGTATTAACAGGTGTGTACCAGAGTATCTTTTCATACAGTGGCTCACTGAAGAACATTTGGTGCTCTTCCCAAAGACTCACTCTGTTCCCAAGAGTAAATCAATACACTATATATCTCATTCAAAGTAATTCTTTGAGGCTGTTTCATCCAGAGGGAGCACAAGTAATGCCCATCAGATCCTTCTAGCAGGTGCTAGCAGACCTCTTGCCTGTTCCCCATTCTGAGACAGTTAAACCCGGGGGCCTGGCTCACACTTACAGCGGCTCTGGAGTAAAGTCAATCAGCCTCTTGTCACTGCCTCTTGCCTCCAATCTAAATGTCATCTTCAGGACTTGGAAACTTGGAGCATGAAGGTAATTGTGGTAGAAAGGACCTTGAAGTGAGTTAAAGCAGAAATAATTTAGAGCTTTTCGGTTTCAGAAAGGAGGATATTACTTGTTAACATCTTTTTGAGGGGTTCATAATGATTTAAACAGTCACAGCATTTCAGGAACCTATTGAACACCTTTCCAGCCAATGCAGGACTTTACACTTTTGGTACGTGTGTTACTTCTCAGAGGGCTGTTGCAACACCCCTGAATACACATGCATGCACCAGGTAGGAAGTGCTGAGGGAATGTCTTGCAAAGATGCAACATGAATATGAAAGTCGTTCCTGA
Organism: Lissotriton helveticus; assembly: GCF_964261635.1. Lineage (NCBI taxonomy): Eukaryota > Metazoa > Chordata > Amphibia > Caudata > Salamandridae > Lissotriton > Lissotriton helveticus. Next base: position 449,594,486 of record NC_136059.1, read on the forward strand.
AGTGGCCAATGCTGCTACCTTTGGCCATGAGGGGATAGATAGCTCTTGTTTCCCAGCCATAGTAGGACTCATCACTAACAGCTCTGCAGTTGAAGCAAAGTATCCAGATTTTTTTTTTTGGGGGGGGGGACTTTCAAAAAAAAAAAGATCATTACTTTTATTGAGTTTTTAATGTAACAGGGGAAAGCACAGCATTCAGGCCTACATCTTAAAAGGCTAGACCAAGGCAAAGACACAGCACATTGGCATAAAAGGATAGAAACACATAAGTTCAGTAGCAGCATAGTCACTTCCAATCCAGAGATCAAATCAATCCACTTTAGTCTTCTATCACTCCAACCCATTTGCCCCACATGCGGCAACATTTCTTGGGACTTTCCCAGGCCACATAAAGAGGCCATTCCCGCGCAGCACGCCAGTCCACCCCCTGCGCCAGCACGCCACTGTGGGCGCGGTAGTGTTCAACCAGTGAGCTGCAATATCCCTCTTAGCTACCACCAGTGCTGTATTAAGGAAGAGTTTCTCAGCCATGTTGCCTTCTAGCCCCTCGGTGATGCCCAGGAGAACACATGTAGGATCAAGAGGAACCTCCCAGCCCAAGACCTCCGTGAGCTCGCCTGTTAAGGACTCCCAGTACCCTTGCATAGCAGGGCAAAGCCATACCATGTGATATGCAGGGGAGTGGGGGCAGCAGGGAGAGAGGGCATCAGGCTGAATCCCCGCGTGGTGGAGATGCAGCGGTGAAGATAAGCATCATGGAGGAAGTATACTTGGACCAGCAATTGTTCTAGCGGCCATCAGGGCGTCTCTCCAGTCAACGACCTCTAGTGCTCCAAGTCAACCCTCCGAATTGTCCCGGAGTTGAGAGAGGGAGTTGGGGGTATTGTTGGTAAGTGAACGATAAATGCCGGAAATCCCTCCTTTTGCCAAAACCCCGGTCATGACCTGCGCTTCGGGTAGACTATACTCAGGCAAGGAAGTGCCATCTGGAATATAAGAGCGGAGGGCATGGCGCAGCTGCAAATATTGGAAAAATTGAGAGGAGTGGAGGGAGTGCTTGGCCCACAAATCCTCAAAGGAGCGTAAGTGGGTCCCACTCCAGACATCGCCCAGCAGGGAGATCTCGATAGGGTCCCAGGGACGGAACCCTGATAAGGAAGCAACCTCCTGGAGCCTGGTGCCGCACCATAAAGGGGTATATCGAGTCAGCTTGTCCGACCAGTGGGTATAACGCAGTGAGGTCCGCCAGGCCAGGAGTACTCCGCACGTTACCTCAGGGAGAGCCTGGGGAACAACATCTCCATACAGCATCCCCTGGATAGAGGAGAAGCTCAAGGTGAGTAGCTCCAGACGATATGCCGGGTCGGACCAGCTGCCGTTAAACCAGTCGTGAACCGTGAGGAACCGAGTTGCTAAATAGTAGAGATAGAGGCTCGTCATCCCAGGACTCCCATCAAAGGGCGGGATCCGGCATTGGGCCAGGGCCAGCCTGGGCCTCCACCTCCCCCTATAAAAACTTGCTGGCACATGCATCAACGTAGGCTTTTGCGATAACTTAATTGCGATTATTAAGGAATCGCAATTAAGGAATCGCAAAAGCCTATGCATGTAGGAATCGCTATAAAAATAGTGATTCCTAAACATTCCTTAATTGCAACTCGCAAATTGCTAGTCGCAATTAAATGAATACGGTCCCATTCATTCCCATGGGCCTCCGATTGGGCCGGGACAGCCAGAAACAGCAGTACATCATCTGCATACAGCGTAATCTTATCCTCTTCAAAGCTGGGTCACCTCCATCCCGCGAGGGAGTGATCAGATCAAAAAAGACAGGCAAGGGGCTCCATTCCCTAGGCGAATAGGATAGGTGAGAGGGGGCATCCCTGTAGCGTACCTCGCCTAATGGGGAAGGGAGGAGATAAAGCTCCGTTGACCAGGACCTGCGCCAGGGACTGATGATATAGCACCTTCACCAAGTTGCAGAAAGGAATTTCAAAGCCCATCTGCTCCAAAACTGCCTCCCGATAGCTCCAATCAACCAAATCAAAAGCCTTCTTGAAATCTACCAGAAGGAGAGACAAGTAGGGGGACAGCAAGTGCTGTTTCGCTAGACCAAGGTGAAGGCATTGAAGACAGTGTCTGGTCCCCCTGAGAGGCATGAAGCTGCATTGGTCTTGATGAACCAGATTAGCTAGATGTGGTCGTATGTGGTTGGCCAGGACAGAAGCGAAGATCTTAAGCTCAGTATTGATAAGTGAGATGGGACGATAGTCCGAGCAGCGGTTTTAGGGAGGCTGAGACTTAGGAATCACTACAATGGTAGCTAGATCCGTCTCCGGCCGGAAAGAGACACACTCCACCGCTTCATTGTACATTCCCAGTAAGATGCATAAAATTCTTGGGGGAGCCAATCTGGGTCCGGTGTTTTACCAGCCGCCATGCGTGATATAGCATCACACACCTCCTCGGAGGTAACCGGAAGGTCCAGTGCCTCTGCCTCAAGCTCACCAAGGCGCGGAAGGGGGAACTGTTCCCGCCGGAGGAGCTCGGGGAGCGAGAGACCAGGTGCCTGAGCCGAATAGAGGGTAGCATAGTAAGAGGCAAAGCATTGGCCCACGGCTATCGGGGCACCCTGGGTCCCACTACTCGTATCAGTTACCTCCGGTATTATTCGGTTGGCCATGGGGTAGGTGGCAAGGCGATGAAGGAGCTTCCCATTTCTAACTCCCCAATCATACAAACGGGTCACGGAGGATCGCCAAAGCAATTTGGCAGCTTCCAGGGAAGTCTGTCTGATCTCATCCCTCAGGAACGCAAGTATCCTGTCTTGGGTAGCAGTTCTGTCATCAGGGGACAGTGTCTCAAGCTGGGCGGCCTGCGCTTCCAGAAGCTTGAGCTGAGAATCACGTGCCGCGCGGGAGAGTTTGAGTTGGCCCATGGCGAAACCCCGAATGGTGGCGTTTCCGGCCTCCCAGAGGGTACAAGCGGAGGACACCTAACCTTGATTAGTGGTAAATAAGAGGCGAAACTCAGCACCTATTTGGTCCTTAAACTCCTCATCCTGGAGAAATCAGGCGTTGAGTCGCCAAATTAGGCGGGAGGGAGCCTATGTGTAGCATCATCAGGGAATGGTCTGACAAGCCTCAGGGGAGGATAGAGATTGCTTGAATCTTCTGGCACTCCTGAGCCGGCAAAAATGGCAGTCTATGCGCGCATGCGTGTGGTGAGAGGCCGAGGTATGGGTGTATTGTACCAAAGTCTCCAGGCATCCCTGAGACCCAGGCTAGCAGCTCATGTTGAGAGGAGGCCAATTGGGCAACCCTGGAGGTGGAGGGGAGTGACGCGGTATCTAGCCCGGGATCCATTACTGCATTGAAGTTCCCCCCAACAACGGTCCATCACAAGGGCAGGGCAGCGACCTCTGAGGTAAGCCTTTGGAGTGTGGAAGCCAACAGGGTGGGAGGGGCAATCTCCGAGGGTCCCTTTGAGAAGAATAAAACAGCCCCGAGGGTCGTGTGTCACTTTACGCGCAACCAGAGGATGAGTGCGACGTACCAGGATAGCTACCACTCTTGACCCCCTGCTGAATGCAGAGAGCCAGACTGCGCTATAGTCATGTCCCGCATGGAAGGGACAATGGTTGCCAAGCAGCTGTGTCTCCTGAAGCAGGAGTATGTCTGCGGCTTGATGCTGGGCATATCGCAGAACAGCTGCTTGATTGATCTTATCTAGCTGGCCGTTAACATTCCAAGACATTATATGGAGCAACGACACCCCGTTAGAATTGCCGGACAGAGGGAAGTCGTGTAAGGGGCCGGATCGCCGGCCAGCATGGCAGAGTCTGTGGAAGTAAGACTACATCTAGAGCCAGTGGACATGGTGCCATAGCAGCGAGTGACATGTGTCCAGCCAGATGTAAAGGAACATGATTGGTGCAGAAAACAAAGAGAAGAAAAGCAAAACAAACAGGGGCCGCAAACCCAACCCCCCTAAAGCCCCTCCCCGCCCCCCACCCTACACTTCAGGAACGGAAGCATCTGTCGCCCGAACAGTAAATAGTGAAGCAAGAACAAACTAAAACGCTTGGAAACAGGGAAAGTCGTGGAGTACCCCTCCTCATTGTAGGATGTTCATATCTGTAGCCATCAGTGACATGTTTGTTGTTAGGTAAGGTGCTAGCATTGGGTGACGCCAGCCAGCATCTAAAGAGACAAAGGAAAAATTAACAGTTCAGCAGTAAGTACAAGCCGGTCCTTGGAGGAGCGTCGGGTTGCGGGAGAGATCAGTATCTGGGAAGTCTGGTAAGGATGTGCTAGGTGAAGCAGTTCCGGGGTCGGAAAGGCCTCTCAGCAGGGAAGGTCTCTCCAGGTGGCTCAGGCATGAGTCCCCACAGTGGGCCCTACGGGGAGTCCGAGCGAGAGCGTCTTAGGCCCCTGCGCCTGCCGAAGTGCCTGCGCTGTGGTCGGAGGACTGGCATGTCCCACGGGGCACCCCCATTGCCGACGGAAGGTGTTGGATTACGGGCATTCAGCCTCAACGGATGTTCCTCTGTTGCCCATGTCCATGCCTCCTCGGGTGTTTCAAAGAAGAGAGACTGTTCTTGGAAAACTACTCACAGACGAGTCGGGAAGAGGAGCCTATACTGGATGTTAAGCAAGCGTAGCTATTGCTTGAGCTCTTCGAAGGAACGGCGGAGGGTGTGAACCTCTCGGGTGTAGTCAGGAAAGACCATTATCATCAGGTTCTAGTGCTTCTTACGAGACTCAGCCAGGATTACGTCCTGGTCCTTAAAGTTGAGGATTCGTAGGATGATTGGTTTGTGAGGGGCACCCGGCTGCGGGCGCGGCGCGAGTGAACGATGTGCCCTCTCAACCGAGAAACAGGGGGAGAGGGAGCCCTCAGGCATCCAGGAGCATATCCAGCGTTCCCGACCCTGCTCCATGCCTTCAGTAAAACCAATCAGGCGAAGGTTGTTGCAACAAGATCGGTTTCCAGCATCCTCGGCCAGCCGATGTAGCTCCTGGGTGTGAGACTGGAGTTGGGTCATCTGGAGCTTAAGCTGATGGGCATCGTCCTCCATGGTAGATATGGGGGACTCCGCTTCTTTAATCCGGGCAGTAGCGGTACAGAGATCCTGCCGGATCAGGGTCATGTCTACCCTGACCTCCGCAATCTTACCCTCGACCGAGGATTGTGGCGTATGAATCACCTGGAGAATGGTGGAGAGGTCCATCAGGCAGGAGTTTCTATGTCCGTGGGCCCGCCAGTGGCCCCGGCGTCCGTGTTGGTAAACCGATCCATCTTGGTTTGGGTGGCTGGGGTCCTGGGCACCCTGTTTCTCCCCATGGCTACCTCCGAGCAAGGAAAGAACACAGCGTGGGCACCAGTGGTCAGGCTGGCCAGTGGGGGTCTGTGGTGAGGGGGGGCAAAGGGGGGCACGACACGCCTAGGCCACACCTCCTCGCGACCACCACCAATGTCTTGAGTAAGCAGCACTGATCAACAGGGGGCAAGAGTGGTACCAGTTCAGGACCTTCACGTCCTTCGGGGCAGAGGAGCCGGGGTCAGCCGTCTGATGGCGAAATGAGGGAACAATCAGAGTCGAGGGGAGGTCAAGCTCACAGAGTCACCGCCACTCGATGGAGGGGCCGAGATCTACCGGGTGGGCCGCAGCCATTTGCCACCGTCCAACATCAGGCCGTTCAGGAAAGACACTCTACATAAATAGGGCCCCCACTGCCTGAGCTGGCAGTCGAAATACCCCTCACACACCACACAAGCACCAGGGGAGGAGGGGGAGGGACCACTCCACAGCAGGCCAGCCACCGCACCTAAGCAACACAAGTCATTGGCAGGCGGGGCGCGCAGAGTCGTCTAAGACCAGGGCCTCCGGACCACTCTGCAGCAAAAGAACAGATGAGAGGGCCACGCCAGGGCTGAGGTCGTCCGCCACCGCCCCAGCGGCGGCTGAGTCACAGCTCCCCAGGTCAGCACCCCAGCGAGCTGGACGGCAGTCAGAGACGTCTCAAAATGCAGGGTTCAGGTGGAGCTACAGCCGTGAGAAGGATCGCGGCAGAGGGCCGGTCAGCAGGCCAGGCAATGCTAGTGAGAGGGGGGTGGGCGGCTCTGCCACCGGAGGGCCACTACCCGGAATGGCAGTTGAGAGGCCTCCAGGGGCCCCCCACCACCCCAGTCAGGCCACGTCACAAAACCCCCGCAGTGCAGGGCTGGGTGAAGCGCGGGACACCTCTGAATCACAGGAGCAGTCAGTGGGGGAGGAACGCCCCCCTGACGCCCAATCAACAGCTGACTCAACCCTAGGCAGGTCCCCACAGATAACCACCATCGGCCCTCCTCCTCACCTCGCCATCAATGTCTTCGTGCTCAGGCCTCCAGGCCGGCCTCCGATGGGGCCTGCCGCACGTGGGGCCGCAGGCCTCCGCGAGAGCTCCGGGCAACCACAGCCTCAGCGGTGCAGTTCCGCAAGTCCCCAGGGGGAGATGCGCACACCAGCAAACCACCGCCTGATCAGCAGTCGAGCAGGCTCCAGGAGTCGCCATCAGCATGGGGGCCGCACCGGAGCAGGGCAAGCGGCCCTCAAGAGCCACCAGGGCACCGGATGGGAGTGGGCAGGCAGCAGGGGGGGATCGGGTCCTGGAATCCGCTGGCAGAGATGTCAGAAGAGCGCCAGTACCGGCTCCCGTTAGGCTGAGTGTGCAGAATCAGAGATCAGGCGGGAAGTCGGGGAAGGCAAATGCGCTACCATTTTGAAGGGCAGCGTGGCCGGTCCGGGAGCTCAGGGCCGCCCGTCTCGTCCAGAATCGCCAAGAAGCATGGCAATGATCCCCTGGATTCCCAGATAAGCCTGTGAACAAGTGGCAGGTTACTGGGGTCTCGATGGCGAGGGATTAAAGAGCGGATGACTCTGCTTAATATAGCCCACAAATTAACGTTTGAGTCAGATCTGGTTGCTTAGTTTATGGCTACAAAACCAAACACGTTATTAAAACTGCTTTTCTCTGGGTTTTTTTGCTCTTGTACAAAGAGCATGGTGCTCTATAAATAATCCAGAGAATCATAGAGCTAGTGGTGGTAATGTTGCTGAAACTTAGAAAATGTGTAAAAACTATCAAACATACATCATACGCTTAAAAAGAAATACATTGATATATAAATCCTAGAAAAGTACAATTTGAATTGCCACTACCCTTTAATCATAGTAATGCAATTGACAGAAAAATGCAAAGCTGCTTTTTGTGTTGGTGCTCACCCACAAGGTAAACCTATATGTGAGTGTGACCACTATGGTAAAGGAGGAAAATTGGTACCCGCCATGGCTCAGATTACAGCAACATGGCGAGACTGACACTTAAGTGAATCGTGTGGAGCGGGTACCATGCTGGAGACTTCACCCCACTCAAACAGTGTAGGAGTACCTTGACCTACCCTTCATTACATCTCCTTGAATCACTTTTGTGATTTATTTATTTTATTTATTTTATTTATGCATTTTTATATAGCGCGGACTTTACCCGAAGGTGTCAGAGCGCTTCACAATAGGAACAGAACTGATACATGAGAACATTACAAGTGAACAAAATACAAACGCAAACGTTACATTAAATGAAGCAAAATGACAATTGTGCGCCAACAAAATATAAGAGGTAGCAAACGGTGCATTACAAAAGTGACAATCGTGAATCAACAAAATACAAGAGGTAGCAAACGGTGCATTGCAGGAGGAGAAAAGTGACGTGTGCAGGTTACAAAAAGCGTACAAAATAAATATAGAGGTATAATACTGCAATATATGGAGGACACTCCAGCACAAGAACAAACGTTACGAAGGCACTGGTGGCACTTGTGCAGGTGTCGACACAAACAAATGTAGGAGTGTAAACAGTGTGTTACAGGAGAAGGTGACGGATGCAAGTCACCCACGAGTCCCCGCCACAGGAAGAAGGACAATACTGCCATAAGAGGCAGACTCTCAAACCACAAGAACACACTGGGAAGACACTTCCATAGTCAAGTAAAATAGATTTTTCAGTAGTTGAAGGGCTTCCTTCAGATAGCAGAGAGGGCATGAATTACATTTGGAAATGTCTTTGAAGAAGGAGAGCTTTGAGGTCAGATTTGAAGGCTTGGGAGGAGGAGGTGGTCCGGAGCTGAGGCGGAAGTGAGTTCCAGATTCTCACTGCGCTGCCTGAAAAGGATTGGGCCATCGATCTCTCCTTCTTGAAAGTGGGAGGTTCAAGCAGTAGATTTTCCGCGTTTCGTGATGGTCTAGAGCCTCCAGAGAGTTTAAATTTATTCGCCAGGTAGCGCGGAGAGGAGGAGTGCAAGGCTTTATGGGTGATGCAGGCAGTCTTGTAGATAGCTCTAGCCTCGATGGGGAGCCAGCGGAGGGAGGATAACATGGGAGTGATGTGGTCGCTTCTTTTGGCCCCATAAATGAAACGAGCTGCTGAATGTAGAACAGACTTAAGGGGGGGTAGGTGGGATTTGGGGAGGCCAGTCAGAAGAGAAGTGCAGTAGTCAAGTCTGGAGAGGACCAGCGATTGGACCAGGGTTTTGAGGTCATGCACCGGGAAGAAGCGACGAATCCCCCAAAGAAGGCGCAGTTGGTATCGGGCAGACTTTGCAATTGAATTAATGTGGGAGAGTAGGTTGAGTTTTGTGTCGAGTATGACACCAAGGGATTTTGCGCTGTCGACAATGATGGGATTAGTGTTCTTCAGATTCATCTGGTCCATCCATGATTGCACCGGGGGAGGAGAAAGTGAGGAGGAGAGGAGGAGGAACTCAGTTTTGAAAGGGGTTCAGGATCAGTTGATGTGTTGACATCCAGTTATGAATGGAGTCGAGGGTAGAGCTTAGGACAGAGAGATCTTGAGTGGAGGCAACCTTTAGGTAGATTTGAGTGTCGTCAGCGTAGAGGTGATAGTTGACCCCAGATTTCCCAGAGGTTCCAAATAGAGATTGAACAATGTGGGTGCAAGAATAGAGCCTTGGGGAACACCTTGACCCACCGCCGAAGGAGGTGAAAGACTGTCCGCTATTTTGATCATTTGGGATCTATCAGAAAGGAAAGAAGCAAACCATTTAAGCACGGTGCCCTCCATGCCCATTCTCTGTTGAAGGGTGTTGAGGAGGGTGTTGTGGTTGACAGTGTCAAAGGCTGCCGAAAGGTCAAGGAGAATTAGAAGACAAGACCCCCCCGAGTCTAGTATTCTCAGCGCGTCATCAATCACTTGCAGCAGGGCAGTTTCAGTTTTGGATGAAGCCGGACTGAAAATTGTCAAGAAGATCGTTGTCCTTGATATGACGTGAGAGTTGTTTCGCAACACATCTTTCTGTGATCTTCGCAAGAAAGGGTAGGTTAGTGATGGGGTGGAAGTTGTTGAGGTCATCCGCATCCGCAGTGGGTTTTTTAAGCAGAGGGGAGACCTGCCCAGATTTGAAGGGAACAGGGAGGGAGCCTTGACAGAGGGAGAGGTTGACCAGAGTGGTCCAATAGGGAAGAGAAATGGTATAGAAGTCAATGGCAATGGCACTGGGGATGGAGTCGAGCGAGTGGTTGGAGGGCTTTGTTTCGAGGATGCACTTGAGGAGGACATCTTCAGAGATGGGGTCGAAGTTCTGCCAGATGGCTAGTGATTTGCGCTCCTCTGGAGGGGTGTGATGAGCGACCTGAACCACAAGTGATTTCACTTTTTTGTCAAAGAATACAGCGAAATCAGCAGCTTTCTTAGTAGAATCCTCCAATTAGGAGGTTGGGGGAGAGTAGTTAGAGGTCTTGATGAGATCAAATAGTTTTTTGGGTCTGTTTTTGGCTGAGTCAAGGAGGGTTCTGAAGTGTGATGCTTTCCCAAGGAAGATGTGCTTGTGGTACTCGGATCTTGCTGAACGAAGCGTGGCCAAGTTATCGGTGGAGGGTGCTTGCCTCCGATGTTTCTCTAGGCGTCTTAGGTGCTTCCTTTCTTCATATAGGGATTTGCTGAACCAGGGTGCTGAGGGAATGGGCCTTTTCTTTTTGCTTTGGAGAGGAGCAACGCTATTGATTTCGACTGCAAGGACTGAGAGGCATTGTGAGGTGAGATCATCAACATCTAGGTTCGGGTCTAGCCTTGGAAGTGACAGCAAAGCTGATTCACAGAGGGAAGCAGTGTCAATATTCTTGGCGTCACGGAACCAGGAGGTAGCCCTCTTAGGTTGGCCAAGAGTGATAGAGTGTGCTAGGAGAAGAGAGAATGGAATGAGGAGGTGGTCAGACCAGTCTACGTGAATAGGGGTAGCGATAGAAAGCATGCCTGCTTTAGATATAACAAGGTCCAGAATAGAGCCCTTAGAGTGTGTTGATTCTGTGCAGTGTTGGGTAAGATCGTTTGTAGAGAGGAAGGAGGCCAGCCCGTTCGCAGAAGAGTCTTGCAAGGAGCCCCAGTGGAGATTGAAGTCACCCACGAAGGTCTGATTGTCACTTTGTGCGTATTGGTCGCTGATGAAGTCAGTGAGTTCCTCCATAAATGAAGGGCCACTGCCAGGTGGGCGGTATATGACATGGAATCTAAGGGGTGAGCGGTGGTGTAGTTGAAGCTCAAGAGATAGACATTCAAAAGTGCGGAATGCGCTGATGGGAAAAGCCTTGAGTTGAAGGGAGTTTCTAAAGATAACTGCAACACCTCCCCCAACTTTGATAGGTCTGTCATTCCTGAGAATAGAGTAGCCAGTGGGTAGGAGGAGATCAAACATGGAATGAGAGGTATCGTTGAACCAGGTCTCTGTTAAGAAGAACAGGTCAATATTGTGAAGGGTGATGGTATCAGAGATTTCGAGTTTGTGTTTTATTGCAGATCTGCAGTTGTGAAACATGCATCGCAGTTCTGTCGAGACTGTTTTGGTGACGGGGGCACTTGGGCAAAGAAGGGTGATAGGGATATTATACCTATATGGGGGTGCACGGGAGTGTCTAGGTGGATGCTTGGTTCTGACAGAGGAGATGGTTGGAATAGAGTAGGTAATTGGGTTACTCGGAGGTGCTGGTTGAAGAAGGGTAATTGCAAACACAACAGTGATGGACAGAATGTGGATCAATGTCACACATTCCCCCCAGTCCAAAGATCTGGGCCCAAATCCATCGTTTTTCCACTCCACACCACCCTGGGTTAGACAATGGCGATATGCAAATCAGCGCTGACCCAGTGCCCCATGGGAACAGTCCAGTCCGAACTACAAAAGCCATGTCCTTCCCAGAACGGAATCAAGCATCCAAAGACCGGCCCGGTTTCGAGGTAACACCTCTCATCAGCCCGGCTAGCTTGACTCCAGTGGTGTGGAGTGCCTGGGACTCACGTCTGAGCATCCCCAGTACACTTAGAGCGGTAATTGCAAACACAACAGTGATGGACAGAATGTGGATCAATGTCACACATTCACCCCAGTCCAAAGATCTGGGCCCAAATCCATCGTTTTTCCACTCCACACCACCCTGGGTTAGACAATGGCGATATGCAAATCAGCACTGACCCTGTGCCCCATGGGAACAGTCCAGTCCGAACTACAAAAGCCATGTCCTTCCCAGAACGGAAACAAGCATCCGAGGACCGGCCCGGTTTCGAGGTAACACCTCTCATCAGCCCGGCTAGCTTGATTCCAGTGGTGTGGAGTGCCTGGGACTCACGTCTGAGCATCCCCAGTACACTTAGAGCGGTAATTGCAAACACAACAATGATGGACAGAATGTGGATCAATGTCACACATTCACCCCAGTCCAAAGATCTGGGCCCAAATCCATCGTTTTTCCACTCCACACCACCCTGGGTTAGACAATGGCGATATGCAAATCAGCGCTGACCCTGTGCCCCATGGGAACAGTCCAGTCCGAACTACAAAAGCCATGTCCTTCCCAGAACGGAAACAAGCATCCGAGAACCGGCCCGGTTTCGAGGTAACACCTCTCATCAGCCCGGCTAGCTTGATTCCAGTGGTGGACAGAATGTGGATCAATGTCACACATTCACCCCAGTCCAAAGATCTGGGCCCCAATCCATCGTTTTTCCACTCCACACCACCCTGGGTTAGACAATGGCGATATGCAAATCAGCGCTGACCCTGTGCCCCATGGGAACAGTCCAGTCCGAACTACAAAAGCCATGTCCTTCCCAGAACGGAATCAAGCATCCGAGGACCGGCCCGGTTTCGAGGTAAGGTTTCGTTCTGGGAAGGACATGGCTTTTGTAGTTCGGACTGGACTGTTCCCATGGGGCACAGGGTCAGCACTGATTTGCATATCGCCATTGTCTAACCCAGGGTGGTGTGGAGTGGAAAAACGATGGATTTGGGCCCAGATCTTTGGACTGGGGTGAATGTGTGACATTGATCCACATTCTGTCCATCATTGTTGTGTTTGCAGTTACCGCTCTAAGTGTACTGGGGATGCTCAGACGTGAGTCCCAGGCACTCCACACCACTGGAATCAAGCTAGCCGGGCTGAAGAGAGGTGTTACCTCGAAGCCGGTCCTCGGATGCTTGTTTTCGTTCTGGGAAGGACATGGCTTTTGTAGTTCGGACTGGACTGTTCCCATGGGGCACAGGGTCAGTGCTGATTTGCATATCGCCATTGTCTAACCCAGGGTGGTGTGGAGTGGAAAAACGATGGATTTGGGCCCAGATCTTTGGACTGGGGTGAATGTGTGACATTGATCCACATTCTGTCCATCATTGTTGTGTTTGCGGTTGAAGAAGGGTGGCGTTCAAAGGCTTGTGTGGGTGAGCGATGTTTGCAGACGACAGGTTATGCTTGGCTATAATGGTGTGAGGGGTCAAGGTGCATCTCGTGGGAAGGTGAGAGTTTTCCAGAGGAGTTGATGAGAATGGGAAAGTTGAAATCTTAGAGCTTAAAAGTGAAATGGAAGCTACAAGTTGGAAGATGGAGGTGATGAGAGAGCATATCTTATTTTCGAGAGAGAGTAGGGCAGAACAGGGATGGTTGGGTCTCTCGATGGCAGAGAGATGGGGTGGTATAGGTGGTGGTAGGCAGGGAGAGGTGGGAGGACAGGAGGGGAGTCGAGGTATAGGGTTCCTAGGTGGGGAAAGGGGTAGGTTGAGAGCGGGGGTTGGGGTATCAGAGGAGAAGGGGGAGTTGTATTTGATGGCGCTGCACGAAGGGAGGGAATTAGGGACATGTTTAGGGGGGGTGGGTGCGGAACAAGACTGTGGGGAGGAGGGAGAGGGGAGGACTGTGAGGAGTCATAGGAGTGTAGGAGGTTTGGGCAGGAAAAAATGGGAGGTGGTTGGAGAGGTCCTGTTGGCTAGGAGCGGTGGCTGTGAGGGAGCCGGTATCTGGTAGAATGGGGGGGGGTTGGGAGAAAGGGAAGTTGACGACAGGAAATGGTTCTGCTGTGCCTGAAGGGGGGGGATGGAAAGGGGACACAAGGGACATGAATACATATGATAAAACCAACTGGGTCACTGTCAAAACCATCACAATGCACCATTAGTCAAGGTAAAGCAGATCAAAAACGAACGCCCAGTGACTATTGGTAATCACAGTACAAAGCATCAGTCTGAAACACAAGCTCATTCGGCTCCAACCGCATTGTACGCCATTAGTCTCAGCGGACCACTAATGGACTCTAATCATAAACCATAATGTCAAGGTAGCTGCCAATCCAGCGAGAGTTCTGCCTCAATCAGAAATGACCCTAAGTAAAAAGGTGTCATAAACAGTGCAGCTGGCGCTACTTGCAGCACAGCTGTGACGGGCCCGAACGGTGCAGCTGGCAGTGTTTGCTGCGCAGCTGTAAAAGGTCTAAACGGTGCAGCTGGCACTACTTGTTGCGCAGCTGAAAAATACCTAAACGGTGCAGCTGGCACTACTTGCTGCCCAGCTGTAAAAAGGCCTAAACGTTGCAGCTGGCACTACTTGCTGCGCAGCTGTAGAAGGCCTAAGCGGCGCAGCTGTAGAAGGCCTAAGCGGAGCAGCTGGCACTACTTGCTGCGCAGTTGTAAAAGGCCTAAATGGTAAATCAGCAGAGGACTTGCTGCGCTGAAGAAAGTGAGGGTCTTCTCGCCCTCCTGTGGCGCTCAGCAATTAACAGGCTCGATCACCGCTTAGTGGGGCAAAAGGTGATGCTGAATCAGCAAAAGTGGACTCAGGACATGAGGAGCATGAGAGACGCTGACGTGAATCTTGTTTCCATCCGCCAATTTGGGATCAGACGCGGTGAACTGGGTGAAGGGTTGGGAATCCTTATTCCTACACTAGCCCAGTGGATTGCAGCTATTTAATACAGCATTCCGGCCCCGGCCGTGGCCACCACTCACAGGCTATTCGCTTTATTCAGTGCCCAGGTTAACTAAGCAATGCTGAGAGTGGGCATTGGCGCTTATTTGGACTGTGGGGCCTGGGTTACAGTCACCAAGCATGTCCGAGCATGAAGGATTGTATTAGTGTCCCAAAATTACGCCATCTTGAGGTCAGGCGGCATGGGTTGGTCGTTTTCGCTCAGGTAAGCTGCAGGCAATGTTTTATCAGGCCGCATAAGAGAGACTAAATGAGGATGGGCTTAGAGAGTGGGGGATTGCTGCACTGGAGCGCAGAGGGCAAGATCGGAACAAGTGGGGCTTTGTTTCTTCGCCGCAGCGCCATTTTGGGGTCAGGCGCCTTGAGGTCAGGACATCCCTCTGATCACATAAAAGACAGGGAGCGTACCTCGGTAATTAGTGGTCCGTCTCATGTCCCCTGGGACGTGGCTGCTATTCCCGGTTCGTGCCGCGTTACAGGGCTTCCCGGAGCCGCGGCGCCGCACCACCTTTACCAAGATGGCGCCCGCGACTCGTCCGGGGTCCAGGGTTCTGATCCTTTCTTACTTGAGCCAGGTATGTTGCCTCCCGCTCTGTCTCCGACTGTCTCGGGGTGTCGCCCGTGACCGCACTCACCCCCGGAGGCTCCGTCACTGCCGCTTCACCAGGAGGTGCATGTCTCGGGGCGCCCACACCGACGCCAGGTCCGCCGGGTCCGATGTCGCCCTCCCTAACTCGGGAGCCCAGGCCACACACGTCCGTCTTCTCTAAGGAGAATTGGCCAATACAGAATCACCAGTGCCGGACGAGGAACCCAAAGCAGCCCTAGCAATTGTGTAGGACAAGCCCCCTCCAAGGGGTAGCACGGGGGGTGCACGTGTATATCACTGCTGCTTTTGTTACTGGGGGCCGGCATTGGAGCACTGCTTCAAAACCGGCCCCCAGTAACAAAATAAACTGTCCCCCATTGCTGCAAAACCCCCCACCCTTGCAGTCTCCCGGTAAATCGCCTGATGCCTGCAATGGCCAGTCCTGCCCTGATAATCACAAGTCGCTTTTCTTAGCCACTTACCGCAGTGCAAAGACCGCACTGCACTTCTGTCAGTGAGTGAAGGATTTGAAAAATGCATTTGTCTTCTACAGTGATTTCTCCTTATACTCCCTAAAAGATCTCCCCATAAAATGCCCACAGCCCAAAGTCCATATGCACAAAATGCAATTGAATTCTGAAGTTCATGACAGCCATAAATTGCCTGCAGCCCAAAGTCCATATACACAAAATTCAATTAAGTTCTGCAGTTCATGACAGCCCTAACTGATGTGAGATATGCTGCATCTTCTATCATTAATTACCGCTATACATAGAACAACATATTTTTATTGCCAATATTGGAATTTGAATGAATGGAAGAGCTTTTTTGTATAATCCCCAACGGTTCTTTTTATGATTACTGATGTTCCCTAGCTCTAGTCAAAGAAGTAATCACCACTTGCAGTCACATTTTACATCTATGTTTCATGGCCGTCATAGCAGACAGAAGGTCTTCCATTGCATACCTTTGACAGAGCAGGCACCTTTTTCACAAATCTCCATTGCAGAATACCCAACATGGCTGGATTTTGGTTTCTCATGTGCTTTCATCTCAGAGAAGAGCTTCTGTAAAACAAATATTTACCAGG
This sequence comes from Lissotriton helveticus, assembly GCF_964261635.1. Lineage (NCBI taxonomy): Eukaryota > Metazoa > Chordata > Amphibia > Caudata > Salamandridae > Lissotriton > Lissotriton helveticus. The sequence continues at coordinate 449,610,470 of NC_136059.1, forward strand.
TGGCAGTTGAAAACGAAAACTCAAAATGTACTGTTAATAATAATTTGTGTATTGTTAAAATCTGGCTAGTAAGTAAGTAAATTTATTTTTTGATTAATTAAAATCATTACACAAAAGTACATATCTGGAACAAAATCTGAGTGAACATATACGGATACAATCCATTTTTATAATCAAAGTACTATCCGCAACCATAAATTGATCAACGATAATTTAACAATTTTCCAGTATCCATTAGCAGCAAAAGATAAGGTACATTGGGGCAGATTTATGAGTTCTGGCGCATCTCTGCAAATCAGCAGGGATGCGCCAGAACTGATGCGTCACGCAATTCCCTCCTTGCGGCACCACAGATGCGCCGCATTTACAATGCGGCGCACCATGGTGCAAGGAAGGGCAGATGCGTGACGCATCTTGCGGTGTAAGGGCGGCGCATTGCTGGAGTAGCGTCGCAAGTGCGACGCAACTCCTGTAATGTACAGAGGCCACCCATACATAACATGGTGCGTCACTCCTTACGCCTGCTTCAAGCAGGCGTAAGGATTTGACCCAGCAGCGTCGTAAAACTGACTCAGTGAAATCTTGTAGATTTCACTGCGTCAGTTTTACGGGGCTTTCCTACGAGGGAACGCCCACCCTGCGACAGAACGCCCACATGAAGCCTGACGCAGGTTTCATGTGGCGCAGGGCTTTACAACGTGACGCATCTGCCTAGATGCGTCACGTTGTAAATAGGTCGCAGGGATGCGCCACGTTTCCGCGCCGTTGCGTGACGCAACGGCGTCGTAAACGTGGCGCAAGTCCGACATAAATCTGCCCCATTGTGCTTATAGTACCAAGACTAAAGTGCGTTTTTTCCGATTTGTCAATAACGATTAGCAACGACTAGATAAAGTGCATTGTGCTTACGGCACCAAAACTAAAGTACCTTATGCTAGCAGCAAATATTAACACATTTTCAATAACAATTAGCAGCGAAAGCAAAAGTGCAATAAATGACAATTTTACGATTTGTCAATAACAATTAGCAGCGGAAGAAAAAGTGCATTAAATTTTCAACAACAAAGCTAAAGTGCCTTATGCTAGCAGCAAAAAGTTACAAATGGCTATATTAGCTAAAAATAATGTATAATATACGATGCTCCTATCGGAAATAAAGTGCACATGTGCTAACCTCTAAGATCATAGAATTTGATTATAAATAAAGTGCCATCAACAATTATAAAATTACCTTTAAAATACAACATTGCAAGGGGTAAACTACAACATAAATTAAAATAACTTGTGCGAACAACAAGAATTACACAGATTCAGAATTAATTAAAAATACAATAAAATAGCCCAAAAAACAATAGAAATCATTGTATCATTACCATAACGGATATATCATTTACTTAAAATGTCTACTCTACGTAATTTATTTTCAGCTATTAAGAAAAACTTATGAAATTGGTGTAGAATGCGAATATTAACACCTCTTAAACAAAATATAATTGCAGTACTACAAGTTCTAACTCCCAATTCCTTAAAAATAGGCTTCAAAACAGTCTTTCGCTCCTGTAAAATTTTTGGACATAAAGTTACAATGTGCTGTAAGGTTTCATCACACAGCCCACAAAGCCTACAAATATTCGACGACCATTTATTCTCCCATTTTGGGATTCCATCTTTAGTTGGATATATGCCAAACCTTAATAGCATGAATTTATTTTTAATCAGAGGTTTTAAATGAAAAAGCAAATAAGGTTGGGCTAACAATTCATCAAAAGAGTTAGCAATAGACCAGAAGTGATTTTTTTTCCTCAGTTCATCTTTATCCGGTATTTGAGACAACAAAGCAGCCTTTTGGTTAATTAATTTTTTATAAACTGTTTTACTCCTCACTTCATCTACTAAATTTGGGCATTCAAAATTGCATAAACACTCAGATAATCCTGCCAACTACTCGAATATTCACCCTTCAAAATCTCAAGCAAGCACACATTTGTTAACGTGCCCTCTTCAGCTTGGGATAGTGCCAATAAAGTTTTTAGAAATGTTGATTGTCGGACCAATAACTGTTTCCTTAGACCAAATTCCAGTCTTAAATTGGCACGAGTAATATATCTGGGAATCCTGAAAACTGATTTATACGTCCTTACTTCTATGTCATCAAGCAGTTTCGCATCCTTGCCTCGAAAGATTATGGAACCGTAGTCCAAGGATGGAATCAGCTTTGCTCTCATGACCTTCAGCAAGTGATCGTAATTGGGGCATGATAACTTATCCCTTAGTTTTCTAAAGGCAAAGGCAAGTGAAGTACCTTTGGCTTCTAGGTTATTAAAATGCTGCCTAAATGACAAACCATTGTCAAATGTGATTCCCAAATATTTGTATGTTTTTAGACATTCTATAGCCAAACCATTAATATTCTATTCCTTTACTCCCGGTTTACCTTTTCCAACTGTCATTATTTTTGTTTTTTTGTGTTAATTGTTAAACCATTTTGTGTAACATATATGTTAAAGGTATTTATTTTTTTTTTTAACCCTATAACAGTTTGGCTTAATAGAATGGTGTCATCTCCGTATTGTAAATATTTGATCTCTTTACCCAACACTGAAGGGGATTGTGAATTAACGTCATTAAAATGGGCTGGGAGATCAGACATAAAAAGATTAAAAAGGCAAGGAGCCAAAACACATCCTTGTTTCAAGCCGACATTAGTTTCAAGGCGACGGGTCGTATGTCTACCGTCGCCTATTTTGATCTGTACCCAAGTGTCGGAGTAAAATAATGTAATCATTTTTTAAAAGTGTTTCAGATATACCCCAATTGATTACCTTCAACCAGAGAATATTTCTGGGGAGTGAATCAAAGGCGGCTTTCAAATCTATGAAACAGATGTACAATTTTTGTTTCCTACATTTGGCTCTTTCGCCTAATAATGTCAATAAAATCAAATTATAATCTGACTAGGGACTAGGCCTGGTGCAGTTGGCAGCATATCAGTCTATCATCGTTGCCACCAATGCTTGTATCATTTGTGATTTCTGGAATAGACACATTGTGATCACAACTTCAGTGGTGGTTCCTCCACTAAGGTGGAGCAGCGCCGCCTCACTGCTAAAAAGGAAATATAAAATGATAATAACACAATGTTATTAGCATTTTATTTTTCCATACTGAGACAGTTTTCCGGGGCGGGCAGGGCTGGGCTGTCGTCACAGCCAGCAGGGTTTGGAGTGGTTGGGGCACTCAAGTGCACATGACAGTTTGGCCAGCCGTCTTGGGCAGGCCAATTTGTCATGCACACTTACCATGTTCTCCACCTATCTATATTGCACAGCCTGGGTGGAGATCATGCACAGGCTCCCAATCCCTGTCTGAGCTTCGAACGAGGGCACTCAGACCAATCACAATGTTGCTGTCATACAGCTGAAAGCACCGTCGTGATTGGTTTAGGGAAGCCTGTGTGCGGGAGGAACAAAAGAGGACTGAGGAGAGGCTGCGTCTGGCAGCCAGGTACGCAACATTTTCTTTTTCCCCCCACCCCACCTGTACTATTCCGTGGCAGCCACCACTGCACAACTTCCTTTACAGAAATGAATCTCACATTAGTTACATAGAGTGGGCGTTCAGCACTTAAATCTGCCCATATTGAAACTCCTCTGAGTCTTCTCACGCCATGCAGTTTCTTTCTACAACCTGCATGAGTAACCTCAAGACTAGGCCATCAATGGCGTAAATGTAGTGGATGAAAAACCTATATACTAAAACTTTCTGAGAGTTCACTTTGCAGGACAATGGGCCCGATTCACAGAACTAGCTTAAGATAAAATCCTAAACCTACTACTTTTGGTATTCACAGAAGGCATTTAGTAATAGTAGACTTAAGACAGACTTAAGTTAGGATTTTTCTTAAGTCTGTCTTAAGTCTGTCTTACGTCTGTCTTAAGTTTGTCTTAAGTCTGTCTTAAGTCTGTCTTAAGTTTGTCTTAAGTCAAACTTAAGTTAAACTTAAGACAAAATCCTAACGTTACTACTACTAAATGCCTTCTGTGAATACCAAAAGTAGTAAGTTTAGGATGTTGTCTTACGTTAGTTCTGTGAATCTGCCCCACTGAATTCTCAATCAAAAATTCCTAAAGTGGCTGTAGGGTTTAGAACCTATACTTTTCAAAATCGTTTTAAATCTGAAATCTGAATTTAAATATGAGAGATAAAATGAGAGACTTATTACTAATGTTATGACCTCGGGCATTGTATCTGTGGCTGTTATGTATTTCCCTTATAGAGGCATTCTGAATTGCCTCAGTCTTTTTTACACTACAGTGGCAATCCTGTACTGAGGTCACGACTGGTAACCTTGCATAGGGTGGTAACTAATGTAATCTTCTCTGATGTGTACAACACTAATATTATAAGTAGCTCGGGATGATTTTCATAGAATGTAAGTAGATCTTAACAGTGAAAAGGTTGGAGGTCCCTGCTTCACTCAAACATTGACAGCATTAATAGGGCTGGCATTGGCAAACACATATTTTTTTTAATTGTATTTTACAAACATATGGGCCATGCAAAAAATTGGCAAACATAACAACTATAAAAATAAAGCAGGGCCCAGCAGACAAGGCACACCAAGTCCTTTTTAGGGCTCGCCTGCTGATGCGCTTCAGCGCATAGCTGGCGAAGCTCTATAGGGGCTTATCCAGTGTTTATCCACTGGCGATTCCACTGGCGATTCCTTCAAGTGCATGTGCTTTTTAGGTCATTGCGCTTGCGCAAGCCCTAAAAAGCGCGTGCACAATGCCACCAGCCGCCTGCCTGCCTGCCTCGCATTACCACATCAAAGGCAGCCCTCCGAGCGCATTTCTCACCCCCTAATTATTCACGGCCGGCCGGCAGGCACATCAAAGGCTGCTGCTGCCGTGACTCGCATTTCTCCTCCCTCCTCCCCTATCACTGCCCAGGCCGGCCGTACTTTCTCTTTACAAGGGCGCCCATTCCTGAATCACTTGAAATCTCTCCACATTATTTGCATTTTGTTAATTAAAAAAATTAACTTCAACACAGCGTTGCACATTTTTCTCGACTTCGGAAGGATGAGTCCCAATCTCATTTGTACAAAGTGTTGTAATGGGATTATTGGAGAGTTAGAGAAACGTGCTCACAAGTTACATTTTTATGCAAATCATCTGAGTAAATAAACAATAGCATGGTGCCGTTTGCGTCCTTGACTTGATCTGGTTTTTATTTTTATTTTGCTATTATTCTCACAAAGGCTAAGAAGGTCTGCCTACTTTAGTATTAAGTGCTATACGTCGCATAAGCAACAGCTAACCATTCACTCACCCACGCAACGCCACTCACCCATGCAACGCCACTCACCCATGCAACGCCACTCACCCACGCAACGCCACTCACCCACGCAACGCCACTCACCCACGCAACGCCACTCACCCACGCAACACCACTCACACACGCAACGCCACTCCCTCTCGCAACGCCACTCACACACGCAACGCCACTCACACACGCAACGCCACTCACACACGCAACGCCACACACACACACGCAACGCCACACACACATGCAACGCCACACACACATGCAACGCCACACACACATGCAACGCCACTCACACATGCAACGCCACTCACACATGCAACGCCACTCACACATGCAACGCCACTCAACCACGCAACGCCACTCAACCACGCAACGCCACTCAACCACGCAACGCCACTCACCCACGCAACGCCACTCACCCACGCAACGCCACTCAGCCACGCAACGCCACTCAGCCACGCAACGCCACTCACACACGCAACGCCACTCACACACGCAACGCCACTCACACACGCAACGCCACACACACATGCAACGCCACACACACACGCAACGCCACACACACACGCAACGCCACACACACATGCAACGCCACTCACACATGCAACGCCACTCACACATGCAACGCCACTCACACATGCAACGCCACTCACACATGCAACGCCACTCACACACGCAACGCCACTCAACCACGCAACGCCACTCACCCACGCAACGCCACTCACCCACGCAACGCCACTCACCCACGCAACGCCACTCACCCACGCAACGCCACTCACCCACGCAACGCCACTCACCCACGCAACGCCACTCACCCACGCAACGCCACTCACCCACGCAACGCCACTCACCCACGCAACGCCACACACACACGCAACGCCACACACACACGCAACGCCACACACACACGCAACGCCACTCACACACGCAACGCCACTCACACACGCAACGCCACTCACACACGCAACGCCACTCACACACGCAACGCCACTCACACACGCAACGCCACTCACCCACGCAACGCCACTCACCCACGCAACGCCACTCACCCACGCAACGCCACTCACCCACGCAACGCCACTCACCCACGCAACGCCACTCACCCACGCAACGCCACTCACCCACGCAACGCCACACACACGCAACGCCACACACACACGCAACGCCACACACACACGCAACGCCACACACACACGCAACGCCACTCACCCACGCAACGCCACTCACCCACGCAACGCCACTCACCCACGCAACGCCGCTCACCCACGCAACGCCGCTCAGCCACGCAACGCCGCTCAGCCACGCAACGCCGCTCAGCCACGCAACGCCGCTCAGCCACGCAACGCCGCTCAGCCACGCAACGCCGCTCAGCCACGCAACGCCGCTCAGCCACGCAACGCCGCTCAGCCACGCAACGCCGCTCAGCCACGCAACGCCGCTCACCCACGCAACGCCACTCACCCACGCAACGCCACTCACCCACGCAACGCCACTCACCCACGCAACGCCACTCACCCACGCAACGCCACTCACCCACGCAACGCCACTCATCCACGCAACGCCACTCATCTATATGCAAAACGAAAAATGTCAAACTCTTCTATTGCGAGACCTATTGCATTTTCAATGCTTGTTTGGTGGTGGCGCACATGTGATTACTCACAGTATAAGACAGCCAAATATGAAGTAGGCTGGTTCACTGCCTCATGATATATACTGTGGTGGGCGGAAGCAAAACATACATGAGACAAAAAGGCCAACAGAGTAAGAAGGATCTAATAATCTCGATAAAAACATTATAAACCTTAATGCTTGGGTCAGTGACACACTCAATATAATTGCGCCCCGGAGGCATGTTACCTCCGCAAGAACCTCCCCTTCCACTCCTTGGTTCTCAGCGAATATCAGAGCCAAAAAGTGAATGTAAAAGACTGGAAAACAAATGGAGATTACTGTACTCTCAGGAGTACAAAACTAGTTATCGAGCAGCACTTAAAGAGCATCGTAAAATTCTCATTGGAGCAAAAAGAGATTTTTTTACTGATTGCATTGCCAGCGCTAAGGACTCTTCCAGAGAGATTTTTATGGTGGTGAAGTCCTTCACTAACCCGACAGCACTTACGCACTCCATCACCCCTTCACAGGGGTTTTGTAATAAGATGTGAGATTCCTTCGAGGAGAAAATATTCCAGATTTACGCATTTTTCCCTGTAGCACACCCTCACCCTGGAGAGGACACTTTTAGTAGCACTTGTGACTCTCAGTTAGTGTTCTCGGAATTTGCAACTATCTCGTTAGAAGCTTCCTTGGGGGAACTCCAGAATAGTAAATCCGGGTCACCTGGCAATCCTGGCCAGTGAAACAATGTTGTGCCTTGGCTGAGCTGCTCAGCCACCCCCTCAACGCCATCTGGAATTCCTCGCATAGACGGGATTTTTCCCTCGGCCTGGAAACATGTGTTTCTCCTTCCTATTCTAAAGAATATCAATGCTGACCCTGCAGTCACTGGTAATTGAGGGCCATTTCCCTGTTGCCTGCCCTTGTTGAAATACTAGAGAAGTTAGCTCACCAGCAGCTGGCAGCTTTCATTGAATCGAAAGGCGTACTGCATGAATCCCAGTCTGGCTTCCGCCCTGGCTTCAGTACAGAAACAGTGCCGACTGAGATGGCAGATGCCATTTGATGGGCGGTGGATGATGGCTCTGCGGTCATGCTGGTGCTACTCGACCTGTGGCTGTCAGCAGCGTTTGATACGGTGTCCCATTCCATCTTAATGGACCGCCTCAAGCGGATTGGCATCCAGGGGACAGTGCTTGACTGGATCGCGTCTTCCCTACATGGCTGAGAACAACAGGTCTTGATCCATCCTTAAACCTCCCCCGCAAAATCATTAAAGTGGGTGGGTCCCACAGGGATTGACCTTGAGCTCATTACTTTTCAACATCTATCTGACTCCACTCGTGGAGTTCATTGCTGACACTGGGATCAAGGTGATATCTTACGCTGATGACACTCAACAAATGTTTACTTTCAGTGGAGTGTCGGCATCCTCTTTTGACTCTCTGAAAGTGTGCCTAAAAAGCATCTCTGCCTGGATGAGCACTAAGGGCCAGATGTAGGTGTCCAAATACCGGTCGGAAACGGCCGAAAATACCGATTTTCGGCCGTTTCCGACCGGTATTTGGACATTGTTATGTAGGGGTAGCAAAAACATACAGATTCGGTAAATTTACCGAATCGGTAATTTTACAGAATCGGTAAAATTACCGATCGGTAAGATTACCGAATCTGTATTTTGTTATGTAGGTAGCACTTTAAAAAGTGCTACAGGGCCTTTAGAATTCGTTATTTACCACCCAAAACTATTGGGTGGTAAATTACGTATTTCTGTGTACATGCACATCTGTGCATGTACACCTGTGCCATGTGACACACATACATGCCCTAAGGGCATGTATGTGTGTCATATTGCACACAAGCCAGAAACAGGGGTGCAACAGGGTGTCAAAGTGACACCCTGTCCCCCTTGTAAATTCGGTAATTTTACCGAATCGGTATTTACCGATTCAGTAATTGACATTGATTCCTACGGGCCTCAGGGCCCATAGGAATCAATGGCAATTACAGAATCGGTAAATACCGATTCATTAATTACCGAATCATACCGATTCGGTAATTAATTCGGTAAAATTACCTACATCCCGATTGCCAGTTCTTAAATACCGAATCGGTATGATTCGGTATTTAAGAATCGGTAATCTGGGATTACCTACATCGGGCCCTAATTTCCTAAAACTTACTGCTGACAAGATGGAGGTCCTGTTTTTTAATCAAGCGGGGTACCCTCTTCAGCATTAGGTCGCCAGCTGATTTAGGATCCCCCCTACACCTAAGGATTCAGTCAAGAATCTTGGAGTCAGGTGGGACAAAGATCTGTCCCTTGCTACCCATGTCCAACAGGTATCCACGGCCTGCTTTGGCAAGATAAAAATCATCAGAAAATGTATTGACTTTTTTGCCTGAATCAGCATGCACAACTGTTGTTCAAGCTCTAATCACTTCCCATCTTGATTATGCTAATGGTCTGCCCATTCGACTGATCCGGAGGCTCCATATAGGCTCCATATAGTGCAGAATTCAGCATCCAGACTGGTCTGCAATGTTCCTCTTCGCAAACATATCTCTCCTTACCTTAGACAGCTGCATTGGCTACCTGTGGCCAAACGCATCGAATTTAAGGGCCTTACCTTTGCTTTTCCGGCACTTCAAGGTAGGGGGCCCTACCACCTGAAGAAGAGACTTCGTCTTTACCAGCAGATCAGATCTCTTAGGTCTAACTACAAACATTAACTTACCACCACCCGGTTCACAAAGGGCAGAATGGGGGGAAGGACTTTCGAGGTGCAAACCTCTAAATGCTGGAATAATGTTCCTCCTCAATTGCACGCATTGCAGTTCAAACAGGAATTTAGAAAGGCCTTGAAAACCTGGCTCTTTAGTCGCAATGACTAAATGTATACTGTCCACTATCTCTAGTTCTGCCCGTACTAGTGTCGGGACACCCCATTTGGGGTAGCTGTGCTCTGCTCCATTGCTGTCTGCTGCCTGCTTTCGCACTCAACAACGGGTGCTATGTCAGGCTAGGCCAGTCTCGTGCATCACATCCAGCTCCTACTCCTATAGGGAAAGACCAGCACTCGTGATCGAGGTTAAATCCTCAATCTGGATTTATTCACACACTTCAAATAAACGCGTGTGTCAGCGGCCGCCTCACTGTCAATGTTTTTTATGTCATTTACATCATACAAGGACTAAGTTTACAAATACATTGCCTAGTGTAATCTTTTAACGTGCAAGGCTACCAATTATTCGGCATATATTGTGCATTTATGTATTCAGCATGCATTTTTCGTGTGGGCAGGTCAAAGTCACTTATATTTACTTAAGCAGTTCCCCAGTTTGGAACTAGTAGCTGAGTATCAGCTTGATCTCAATTTCAGACATCAATGTCTACACCGCCATCAATAAATTCAATATATGTATATATATATATAATTTTCCGTCAGACTCTATGGCAATAGTGTCCGCCCCTTGTAGGTTGAATAACCCACACACACAATTGTGCCCTGAATGGGCGTTACTCAATCTGACCTCTAGTGTATGTCATCCTCCCTAATCGTTTATGTTTCACTGGGATTACATGCTGTTGCTTCCTTCTATTCGTATCCCTGTTTTATTACCAGAATGTGCCAGAATCCTCCTATTACTATACCCCTTCTCATATTCCTATTCTTGATTTAGATGACACCTCCTCCCTTTACAGATGTACTGCTAGTTCCTCCCTACTATTGAGACCTTCTGGTGATTTCATCTTCATGCCAATTATATAACGCAACTCTAATCGTCTCAGCAGCAGAGAAGAGGAGATTGTGACACGACCCCGCAACGCCGTGACCGGGACTGTTTTCCTCCAAATTAGGCTGACTTTTCGCAAGATCGAATTAGCCAAAATAAGACTCTGAGGGGTACAGGAACAACATATTTGTAACAGTACTGTGACTATTACATTCATGGCATAACAAGATAGAGGAGCACACTTAGGTGACCCGGAAAGGAAAAGTAAATGTTTAGTGAAGCAGGGAGCTGCCAAGCTGCCACTGGTATATCCAGACTGCACCAATGGGGACACACTCAGGGAGAAAGTTATACCTCCAACCTGACACAGCCCCATCTAAGGAGCAAGTACCAACAATTTGAGAGGCTCTATGAGAGGGATATAAGGAAGTGGTGGGAAGTCACCTCCTTACAGCTATCTTGAAGTCAACAGAGTACCCAGGGACCTTAGGATCTACCCGGTCCAAGCATATGAAAATCCTGATCCGAAATTGCTTGATGAGTGGGCGGAATATACAGCAGACTCATCAAAATGAATGCTCAAAATATTGGTAAAATTCGCTTGGAGTGATTGCGAAAAAACCTTGAAAGAGATTGAAGTTTTGGAAAAGAGCAGACTAAACAAAGGAGACAGAGGGAAAGAAGAGGAGAAGAAAGAAATAATCAAGAAACTATTGGGAACATATGAAAAAAAAGATACAGCAAAGAAAACAACAGAAGTTAGAGAGAGATGCCAGGGATTACGAACAAGGAAGGATCCTGATCTTTGCCAGGAGATACAATGCCCCCAAGGTGGGATTTGAGAAGTACTAGAATCGGACAGTGGTAGAGCAATGAGACACTTCAGAATCAGAGGTGACAGATGCAGAACAATCAGCAATGGAAGATATGGATATCCTCACAATACGGGATCTTGATACCCTGGCTGTCCTGGAAGAACTTGGAAATGATGGGAATCCACAGGAAATAACAAGAAGAGAGTGGACGCTGGAAAGCTTGATTCTATTCGCCAAATATTTTGGACCAGAATTGTGTAGAGCTTGTGTGTTATGTATGCAATTTTCAGTGGAATCCTATCATCAACTGGGAGCCAGTTGAGGGCTCTGAGTAGTGGGGGAAACAACGTATGCCTGTTAACAGTTTTGCTGCTGCATTTATTGTCACTTTCATTGGTGCAAAGATGGCTTTCAGAAGACCTATGAGTGTAGCATTACATTGTCTAGTCGAGAGCGGACTAGAGACTGAACCACAGTATTTAAGTCTACAAGCGGTAGGAAGGGTTTGCGTTTTCTTAGAATGTGCAGAAGTAGGTTGGCGCTCCTGGATGCAGCTTAGACGTGAGCTTGCATGTTTAGCTTTGAATCTAGTGTGATGCCTAGTGTTTTTAAGGATTAACAGATAGTTGGAGTAGAGTTTAGAGAGTTGATATTTTTAGACTATATTTGAGGTAGTTGGGGTCTGAGATGTTGAGAGAAGTGAAGGAATTCTGTTTTTGCAGATTAAATTGTAAATGGTTGTGTGCCAGCCAGACTTGTGTTTTCCACAGTTAAATGGCTGTGTGCCAGCTAGACTTGTGTTTTCCACAGTTAAATGGCTGTGTGCCAGCCAGACTTGTGTTTTCCACAGGGTGTCTTCTAGTCTCTGGAAATCCTCTTATGAGGATAGTTTGATATATAGATGATTATCATCTGCATACATGTGGTACGATATTTTTGATTGTATCTGGATTTCAGAGAGTGGTTCCATGTAAAATATGAAGAGTGTGGGTGAGATTACATGCCCTTGTGGAAACCCCTGTCAATGTCTGTTACATCAGATAGGGTGTTGTTGATTTTGAGTCTTTGTAGTCTGTTCTGCAAGAAGGAGGTGAACCAGTTAAGGACGGCTCCTGATAGACCCATTCTGATTTCAAGAGTTCTTCTGAGGTGGTCATGGCTAACCATGTCGAACGCAGAAGATAAATCCATGAGTATCAGGAGCCAGGATTCATTCTGGTCTAGTGAAATCTGTATGTTATCTGGAATGTTCAGCATGGTAACCTCACTTTTGTTTCCCAGTCTAAGCCCAGATTGGTCATTGCCTAATAGGTCAAAGGTTATGTGGCCAAATGTATGACCTGTCAAATAGCGGCTCGCAAATTGCGTCACTTTTGCGACTCGCAATTTGCGACTCGCTATTTGGCATGTACAACAGTCTCTTGGACACTGTTTGCGATTCCCAATAGGGTCGCAAAATGCAAGGCTCATGAATATTATTGAGCCACTCGCATTTTGCGATCCCATTTGGAACGGCTGGCCCTCCCAGAGATGGTGGCCTGCTGGGCTCAGCAGACCATCATGTCTGGGACTGTTTTTAAATAAAGCAGCTTTTGTTATTTAAAGCAGCCCATTTTCCTCAAAGGAAAACGGGATGCATTTTTTAAAAAGATTTAACGGTTCGCCCCTTCCAAATACCGAGTCGCAAAACAGTATTTTGTGACTCACAATTTATTTGCGATTCGCAAAATACTGTTTGTACATGGGCCCGTTTGCGCAAGCTAAAAAACGTCGTACATCTGGCCCTTACTGTGTTCATGTAGTTGATCATGGAAGCAGTTTTCTATCCATTTTGCGAGGAGAGGCAGACTGGATACCAAGCAAAAGTTGTTTAAGTCTTTCCAATTAGAGCCCGTTTTTTTTAGTGGGGGGTACTTGGCCCATCTCTAGGCAATTTGGGAGGGATCCTTGTTGGAGAGATGTGTTCACAATTTTGGTCCATAAGGGAGTAACGGATTGCTGGATCTCTTCAGTAGGTGTGAGGGAATGGCATCTTCAAAATGTGTGGTAGGTTTCATTGATTGCATGGTTTTCTGGATCTCCTCTCAGACATAGGTCTGAAACTGATCCAGAAGGTTTAGTTTTTCCGTGGGACATTTGGGGAGTGTTGGTCAGTATATATGGTGTGTATTGTGAGGGTGGGGTTGGTGAATTCTCTAGGGGTCATATTATCAAGCACAGCGTTAATATTATCGCCGCTTTAGCGGCAGTTTTCTGCGATAATGGGCTTGATAATACGCCGTAGAGAATTACTATAGAAGCCCATGTTCACACCAGATCATGGGCTTCTATGGGAATTCACAAGGGCGTTTTATCAAGCCCATTATCGCCGCTTTAGCTGCAGTTTTCTGTTGCTAAAGCGGCGATAATGTTACGCTGTTTATTGATAATATGCCCCTAGGGTGGGTACTTGCTAAGCTGGGAATAGAGTTGCTTATCAAGGCAAGCGAAATGACATTATCGCCGCTTTTGCGGCCGCAAAGCGGAGATAATTCCATCGCCCTATTAGCAAGCTGTCGCTAACATCAGTTAGCGACAGCTTTTAGGTGATAGCGAGCGGTTTGGGACCCGCTTTGCATGTCAGCGATATTTATCGCTAATGACTTGCAAAGTGGGCGTACCCAACCAGTTAGAGACTGAAAGCAGTCACTAACGTTGCTATCGCCTATTAGCAAGGCAGGTGTAGCGATAAAAAAGTTTGCGCTAAGCGCGAATATCGCTGAAAACGCCTGCTCAGACCAGTTCTTAGCCTGTATATCTAATGGGAGGTGGATATTCAGGTTAAGACCCTATTGGCGATGATGCGTGAATATCGCTGGTTTTCCAGCGATATTCATATTCACGCATTTCGCCGCTATCGCTGGTTATTTTATCGCATTGGAGATAAACGTTGCTAATAGCACGTTATCTCTGCGATAAAATCCGGCGATGCTTGGCGATAGAAAACATTTCGCTAAGCTTCTTTAGCGATAAATATCGCTAGTTGTTGATAATATGCCCCCTGGGCGTCTATTGGAATTCTATAACGCATATTAGCAAGCCCATTATCGCCGTTTTAGCGGCAGTTTCCTGCCGCTAAAACGGCGATAATTTTAATGAGATTCTTGCTAATATGTCCGTGTGTCTTTATGTTAAGCGTTACTTTGTTACCGCTCCCTTTCATTAAAAAATAAATGCATTTCACTACCTGCTTGCTCATTCGTTGGTGTCTGAAGTGGCTTCGCCCTTGAGCACAGTTGAGGTGGGAGGTACGTCGGCCTGTGTATGTAACAGGTTTTGACCATTCAGTAGCACAGGCTGTAAAGGGCATTTTTGAAGTCGCTGTAAAACATGATTAGCATTTTATTTACACCATGTAATTAGAATCCAAAAAATTCACTTATGTCACATTTTTGCCATCACTCATTTTGCTATCACTCATTATCAAATCGGATAAAGCCATCTCCAACGAAATTAAAAGAAAAATATAGCCAGAGTTTTATTTGACATACATTATGAGAACAGTTGTCAGTACAGAGAACATCTTGACACAGAGATTAGTTAGGGCAAGAAGGTGAGAAAAGTGTGGTGGAAAAAGGCTTGTGAGAGATACCACACCTTGTAACTGTGAGAACAAAAAATATAAACCAAACTAAAAGGTCACAGGTCGACATGAAAGTCAGCCTCCCGAAAACAGAAGAGGGCTGGGTCACAGGCAAGACATTAATCATCAGGCGTGTCTGTAAGTGTCAATGCAACCGTTAATTTAAAAAAAAAAAATGATGTGCTAAGTCGCTGGAAAGGGCACCATGCAGCTATAAAAATATTGACACTTCAATAAGATATGAAAAGAAAGGCAGAGTGACCACAAAATGTAATGACAAATGAATAACAAATCCGGTTCACAGGCTTCTGCCAATAACAGATTTTGGTCAAATTTCATATAGTTTGCACAGGGGGAAAAACTGATCGATTTTATATTGATTGTCTAATGGACGTGGGGCCTATTATCAAGGACCGGTGTTAAAATTATCGCAGTTTTATCGGCAGGAAACTGCCCATAAAACGGCGATAATGGGCTTAATACGCCCTTGTTAATTCACATAGAGGCCCATGTTATTGTGTTAACATGGGTGTTAGACCCGTCTGCTTCTGAGAGTCCCCTCACCACTATGATTTCTTTTGTTCCCCTGTACCTCCCAAAATTTGTCGCTTTTTATTTGTCTACCAGGACTTTTTATGTGTTGTTTCATGGGGTTAGATGTTCCTTAACGCCCAGTTGCTCACAAGGTTTGTGGCACCTATTTACAAGGCGCCTGGCCCAAACCTGTGGCATTACAAACTGGGGTTGTCAACCTGTATAAATGAACCTAAAATGGTGGACACCCTTTCTTTCTCATGTGAAGTGACTCCCATTGAAGCCTTCATGAACCCTGGCCTCTTGAGGTTTTGGCGCCCTTTGTTTGGCGCGCATTTCTGACAGGAATTCCTTTATTTTCCTCAGGTACACAAAATGGCTGCTCTAGAACCCCAGTACGGTGGCTGTGAGTGTCCTAAATACCCCTCAAGAGTGCCTTGTCATTGTCACAGCCAGAGAAGGTTCTAGAACCTTCTGGCTCGTGCCAGTACCCCAGGGCACTGGCTATATAAGGCCCAGTCCCTGGCGGCCATTTTAGATTGAATGAAGGATTAAGAGATTCCAGACTTGACACCAGATTGACACCTGCCCTGTTGACCCCTGAGGTGGCTGGTAGCGCAGGCAGTAGAGCAGCAAAGGGTTGCTGGCGTTGTGTCTGACTGGCGTTCCAGTCAGCTACGTGAGAAGTGATCTAGCGCCTACAGCGCCTGCCCAGCGAGTACCTCATTGCCCCCAAATACTATGGCCAGATTCGTGTGCCTCTCCGCCCCCCCCGGTGGTGAACTGTGATCGACTTATCGAGTCGTGAGGCGAGAGCAAGTTCGCCGCGACCGCGATCGTCAGCTGTGCCCCCTTCGCGTCAGGTGCCTCTAGAGGGGAGCTCGGACGTCTCCGAGCCCCACCAGCGTAGAGCGCTTCCTGCGCAGACAGAAGGTGAGGTGGTGCGCCGGGGCGGGGAAAGGCCGGCCTTCGTTGGGCGGGACTAGCGTCTCTGCCACTCCCCAGTGACCCGGGAGCTGTAGCTGTGGGCGGGAAACACCCTGAATGCGGAAGTCGGAGGGAAGTCCGTGGAGCCCCTGAGAGCCCCGTCGCTAACGAGAGGAGTGCTGTGCCCGACTGAATCGTATCTTGACTGCAGCCGATGTGAGGTGGGCCCGTTTCCTCATAGTGAATGCAGCGTTGCGAAGGAACTGTGAACCGGCATTTATTTGACTGTGCGCGAAGGTTGTGTGACCTCTCCGGCAGCCCGTTCGTCAGTCTAATGACTTTGAACTGGTGCCGCCTGTGCTCAAGTGGTGCTAAAGCCCGTAGGCGCGCATAGACTTCACCGGCAAAACAGAGATCCTATCCCGGTGACCGCCGAGTGCAAATGATGTATTTACTGTGTTTCCTTGCCTTCTAGATATACGGGCATACGCCTTGAGTGATTATTAAAGAGTCCCAAACCTTATTTTGTGCTCAGAGAAGCCGTATACCTGGTCATTGAAAACAGCATAAACTGTAAGAGTTATCTTTCCCATTTGAAACGTATTGCAGATGTAATGATTCGAAAGTATTTAATTGGTGGCAGCGATACCAGAAGAAACATGTGGTTGTTTATGTAAATGAACCAATATTTATTCTGATATTTATTCTGATACTCATTCCTGAAGTTATTCTATTTATTAATACTATTTATTACCAGAACTGTATGACCAAAAGAAATGTATATGTGCTTTCCCAGACAACCCTATTTACAACAAAGAACTTTTATATAAAGGAATCGTATTTTTCTACAGCGGTGGTGTGGTGTCCTTCTTTTTGGTGTGGATGTACAAGGAGTTATTATTGGGTCAGAGCCGGCTTAACACTACAGCCTTCACTTGCCTTGTCACTGGAGCCAAGCTACCCCCTTTGTGCTGGGCTTGCCCATCGCAGGTCCAACAATGGGCTTCTATGGGAATTAACAAGGGCGTATTATCAAAGCCCATTATCGCCATTTTATCGGCAAAACGGCGATAATTTTAACACCGGTCCTTGATCATATGCCCCCTGATTCGGAAGGCCCACGTGAAACAAGGCTGAAATGCACTCCTGGAGATTGAAGGCCTGATTACGATGCCGCCCCACTCCCGCACTGCCAAAGCTCACAGACGGCCACCCGCCAAATTGCAAATATTTTCGTAGTCTGGCGGGCAGTTCTTTGGTGTTTCCACCAGGGTGCCTTTCAAAAATGCACCACATTAGGAACATCAACGGCCATTCCTGCACGGCATGGACTGTTAAACCTATGCCGTGCAGGAACAGGAGGTGCATGCACACAGTAGGTGGGCACACCATGTGCCCCCCTGCATGTATCCCCAGGCTCAGAGGCACAAGGGGGCCCTGTAAGGCCCTTTTTGTTCCCTCAGTACCAAAAATGTCACTGCGGGCTCACCGCCATGAAACGTGAGGTGAGAGGAAACTCATAATAATACCCTTGGAGGCACGGCAGCGGCACCACCAAGCATATTGCAGCCTCAGGACCGCCACCCCACCGCCGGGGATCACGGATCCCTGGTTGCGGCGGTCCCTCACGGTCCGACCGCCGCGCTCGTAATGCAGCAGTTGGACCACTGCTGCGGCGGTCCACGACCGCCACTGCACCTTCACCTCGGCTTTGGCATCATCAGGCCCTTACTCATAATTTTAGATTTTAAAAAATCCCAGGAATATTCCTGCTAATATATACAATTAGAGTTTCTACTGGGTAAAAATGCGGCGCACCATGGGGCAAAAATGGACAGATGCGAGATGCATCTGCTGCCGTAAAGGCGGCGCATTGCTGGAGTTGTGTCGCAAGCGCGACGCAGCTCCAGCAAGGATTGGGGGTGCCCTATCTTGCTAATGCTGTGTCAATCCTTATGCCTGCTTCAAGCAGGCACAGGGTTTTGACGCAGCATGAGCTTAAAAGTGACTGAGTGAAATCTTGTAAATTTCACTCAGCCACCAAACCCCCCGTCCCCCCGCCCAGGAACGCCTACATGTGGCGCAGGGCTTTGCAACGTGATGCATCTCCCAGATGCGTCACGTTGTAAGTACCCCGCACCATGGCTCAGGATTTGCATCGCCGCTGGGTCACAAAAGTGACGCAACGGCGGCATAAAAGAGGCGCAAGGGCTTGTAAATCTGCCCCTTAGTATTGATTTTATGAAAGGCTTCTGAGACTTGCCCTGTAGGTTTTTAATATTTATTATCAAGAACTTCCGCCCCATCTCGCTCCTCCCTTTTCCTGCCAAAGTCATCGAGAAGACCGTCAACAAACAACTCTCTGCCTTCATCGAGACAAACGGATCCCTCGACCCCTCGCAGTCCGGCTTCCGAGCAAACCACGGCACCGAGACCGCCCTCATCGCAGCTACCGACGACATCAGGTCCCTGCTCGACAAAGGGGAAACAGCCGCCCTCATCCTCCTAGACCTTTCTGCAGCCTTCGACACCGTATGCCACCGCACCCTAGTACAGCGCCTCAGCAACACTGGAATTCAAGGAATGGCCTTGGAGTGGATCATCTCGTTCCTCGCCGGAAGAACCCAGAGAGTCCGCCTCCTCCGTTCCGATCTGTGGCCACCAAAGTCATCTGCGGCGTTCCGCAAGGATCCTGGCTCAGCCCCACCCTCTTCAATGTCTACATGAGCCCCCTTGCAGTCATCGCACGCCAGCACAACCTCATCATCATCTCCTACACTGACGACACCCAGCTGATACTCTCCCTCACCAACGACCCCACCACCGCCAGAACCAGCCTCCAGGAAGGAATGAAAGACGTCGCGGAATGGATGAAGCTCAGCCGTCTGAAACTGAACTCAGACAAGACGGAAGTCCTCATCCTGGGACCTTCCCCTTCTGCCTGGGACGACTCCTGGTGGCCACCGGCCCTGGGCTCCGCCCCCAAGCCAACGGACCATGCACGCAACCTGGGCTTCATCCTGGACTCCTCTCTCACAATGACCAAACAAGTCAACGCCGTCTCGTCATCCTGTTTCAACACCCTGCGCATGCTCCGTAAGATCTTCCGGTGGATCCCCACCGAAACCAGGAAGGCGGTCACCCAGGCCCTCGTCACCAGCCGACTGGACTACGGGAACACCCTCTACGCGGGAACCACAGCCAAACTCCAGAAAAGACTCCAGCGCATACAGAACGCTTCTGCACGACTCATCCTGGACATCCCCCGCCACAACCACATCTCTGCCCATCTGAGAGACCTGCACTGGCTCCCCGTCAGCAAGAGGATCATGTTCAGGCTCCTCACCCACGCACACAAGGCTCTCCACGACACGGGCCCCAAATACCTCAACAGCCGCCTCACATCCTACACACCCACCCGCCAGCTTCGATCCGCCAGCCTCGCCCTCGCCTCCGTCCCACGAATCCACAGAACCACCGCCGGAGGAAGATCCTTCTCCTACCTGGCGGCCAAGACATGGAATTCCCTCCCCACCCACCTTCGGGTGACCCAGGACCATCTCTCCTTCAGGAAGCAACTCAAGACTTGGCTGTTCGAGCAGTAGCGTCTCCTCCTCCTCCCAGCGCCTGGAGACCCTAGCGGGTGAGTAGCGCGCTTTACAAATGTTGTTGATTGATTGATTGATTGATGAAAACAGATGAGATTTCAGGTTCTTTATGTGAGAGGCAGCACAGTTTCTATGCAAATGAAAGGCCACACATGGCAGTGACCTGTGGTGCCCAGTTACATAAATTGTGCAGGTGGTTGCAGCCAGTAATAGCAATAGGGTAATGCAGTATTTCTCAGAATCTGGGCAATCGCTACAATCATAAACACTAACTGGTTCTATCTGATACAAGGTCCATAGGCATTTGGAGGAGTTTTACTATGGTGATGTGCACAACATATTTAACTTAAAGAATAGCTTCATTTGTGCACACTTGAGTAGGGTGCATGGGTACTGGTCCTGTTTCTATTTAGCGGCAGTGATGTGTGCAGCGCAGATATTTACTTTGACTCCACCAATACCATTTTTGCTGTGTCCTGGGGAGCCACGCATAAAGTGGCAAGAATAGAAAGATTATTTTGAGAACTATATGGTCACTATAAACAATGATAAGTTGACTCCTGAAATTAAAAAGGGGATACTTTTACATTCTCTGGGCCCGGAGGGTATTACGCAGTACAATCAGATGGAGAAGAAAGTGAGAGGGGAAGATGAAACTCATGTTTATGTAAATGCTTTAGATGATTTAGAAAAGTATTATGCCTTAACTGTGTACATTGCTATAGATAAGTATTCGTTTTTTCGCTGGAAACAAGAGCATAACAAAACGATTAATGATTATTTGGCTGTATGTAAAAGAAAGCAGTTCCGTGCAGATTTGGGGCATTGCAAGAGGAATTAATAGGATATCAAATCATTATGCTGAATAATAACAAGAGAGGTTATGGGCCATGGGAGATGGTACATTAAGCAAAGTGTTTGCGGTTGTAAGCAAAGCAGAAGTGTCATTGAGGTGTGCTGAGGCTGCTTTGGATGATTGTAAAGAATGTGTTGTCTATAACAAGAAAAGTGCAAAACCTGTTAAAAAGAATGTGTAAGAAAGTAAAGCTCAAGAAGAAAAGGAACCAAGGAAATATTTTGCTCCAGCAAAAGTGGAGTATAGGCGGGAAGGGCAAAAAGGGTTAAGTTGCTGTAGGTGTGGCACTCAGGAACACCTTACTAACAGTATACAGTGCAGGGCAAAGGATAAGAAGGGTTCAGTTTGTGGGTTAATTGGACATTACACACATGCGTGTAGGAGGAGAGATAGAAGGGAAAGAGTGCAGTGTGTAACAGAGAGAAAGAAAGATGTCTCATCTGAGGAAGAACGGTTCAATGAAGAGGATGATCGTGTTATAATAGTAAATGATGTAATTTTGGATATAGAAGATTGTCGTAGGAATAAGCCAAAATGTGAAGTTACAGTGGCTGGAGTTCCTCTAATTCTTGTAGCTGATTCAGGATCACCGTTCACTATTATTAATCTGGAGATGTGGAAGGGAAAGTTTAATGGTGTGATTGGTAGTGAGTTAAAATAAATGTGAGATTAAGGCTGAAAGCTTTACTGGTGAGGCTATTCCCATGGTGGGGTGCAGGGATGTGTCTTTTGCTTTTAATGGGAGAAAAGCTGAGGGGAGAATGTATGTGGCTGAACATGGACCTTGTGTTTTGGGTTGGAGAGATCAACGGAGCTTAAATATCATCCTAACAGTAAAGAACAAGTGTTAGTATTAGATGATGGTAACACTGTGGGGAGGAACTGTGTGAAGAGTTCAAAAGACTATTTTCTGGCAAGATTGGGATGTTAAAAGGATTCACCCATAGAATAATTTTGAAAGAGAATGCGGTTCCAGTGAATTTTAAAGTGAGAAATGTTCCCTTCGTGGTTCGTGGGGAGATGGATAAGGAATTGATCAGGTTGAGGGAGGTGGGCGTGATAGAACAAAGTGAGTCATCTGACTGGATGTCTCCGGTCATGGTGGCCAGGAGCCCAATGGAAAATTTAAACTTTGTATGGATTTGAGGGGTGTGAATCGGCAAATTCAGGTTGACAAATTTCCGTTGCCAAAAATTAGAGAGTTATTGCCAAAGACAAAGGAAAGCTGCTTTTCGACATTGAACTTATCGTCGACATATCATCAAGTTCAACTTCATGAGGAAAGCAGGAAGATTACAGCGTCTGTTACACCATTTGGATGCTTTCAGTATGTTAGGATGCCATTTAGACTGGCTTCAGCGGACTTAGTGTTCCAGAGGTCGATGTGTGAAATTCTGAAGAACATTTGTGGCATTGTGTATTTTTAGGACGATGTACTCATTAATGGGGAGAATAGGAAGGTACATGATCAAAGATTGAAGGAAGTCATGAAAGTTTTAGAAAAGAAAGGATTAACAGCTGAATTTTCAAAATGTTTATTTGCACAGAACAAAGTGACTTATCTTGGTCATGTAAGGATGGTATTTCACCAAAGAAAGAATTGCTTGAGGCTTTAAGAGATACTACGGAACCTGAAAACAAGGATGAAGTGTGCTCATTTCTTGCTGTATCTGAATTTTGTTCGAAATTTGTAAGAAATGTTGCAGAAAAACCTATGATTTCATACAAACTTTAAAAAATCGGAACAAATTTGAATGGAGTGAAAAGTTTAAGGAAAGTTTTAAATTGATAGAAAAAGAAATTTGTAATGCAGCACCTATTCAGGGGTACGATCCAGAGCTGAGTAGCGTACTTACGATGGATGTGAGTGGGAAAGGTTTGGGCGCAGTGTTAACACAATGTGAGAGTGGTGGAAAATAGGTTGTAATTGGGTTTGTGTCTAGCAGTCTTACACCTTCTGAAGAGGTCTATTCAGTAATGGTCTATTCAGTAATTGAAAGAGAGGCTCTTGCATGTGTATGGGCAATGGAGCATTTTAGAGCTTTTGTGTGGGGTACAGAATTTGAAGTTAGAAGTGATCCCAAGCCTTTAGTGAGTTTACTCACTACTTAGGGGCTAGTGAAGGCACCAGCGAGGATTGCAAGACTTTCAATGAGATTGCAGGATTATAAATATAGGATTAAACATGTGCCTGGTGTGCAGAACAAAGTGGCGGACTATTCGAGTTGCAAGCCATTACCCATTAAAGAGGTTCAGAAAAGTGTGTGGGAAGTTACCAAATTGCGTTTATGGATGATGAAGGTTTGGATTCAATTGGTAATGAGGAGTGGAAAGGCGAGTCTGCAAAGGATTTTTTGTGAAAGAATGCATTTGAAAGGGTTGGGGTGTTAAGAAGTCTGACCAAAATGAGTTGAGAAGTTTTTGGGAAAACCGAGGTGAGTTGGGAGTGGAATGTGATTCTGTGGTAAGGGGAGGGAAGGTAGTTCCCCCTAAGGGTTTGAGAGAGAAAGTGATGGATTTGTGTAATGAAGGACGTTTTGGAATTGTGAGGACTAAGAAAAGAGTGAAATCTTTTTATTGGTGGCCAAGTGTGGATCTTGATGTTGAGAGAAGAGTGAGGGACTGTATGCAGTGTATTAACTCGGGCAAAAGTTTGCATACTCTAAGACCTTCATTGATACCTGTTGAATGTCCAAAGATGGTGTGGGACATATTAGCTGTGATTGATTGATTGATTGATTGATTTTGATATTTATATAGCGCAACATTCACCCAAAGGCATCAAGGACATTTGAACATGATCTCAGTCGCTTGGGATAGAAGGCATGTAATAACGTATGGACCATACACAGTGCTTTAAAACTGATATGTTGTACAATGGGAAGTCTGTGTAGGTGTTCTAGTCCCTTTTTGGCTAACTGTCTTTTGGGAATGTCCAAAATGAGTCTTGCCAGTGCATTCTGCAGTACCTGAAGTTTACGTTGTAAACACTTACTAGCCGCCAGTTACAAAGCATTGCAGTTGTCTAATCTGGCCATTACTAGAGCCTAGCTGTGGATTTTGTGGGTCCTGTAAAGTATGAATCTGGAGAAAATAGGTTTATTATCATGTTGGTGGATTATTTCAGTAAGTGGGTTGAGTTGGAAGTTGTGGAATGAGCAGATGCAGACACAGTGGTGAGATTTTTGGAGGATGTTTTTTTAAAGGAAGGGTTGCCTAAAAAATTACAGAGTGACAATGGAGCACATTTTATAGCAAATAAGGTGGAGGATTTTCTGAAAAGAAATGGTGTGCGGCATGTAAAGACATCAGTGTATCATCCAGCAGGAAATGGTGCTTAGAAAGATTTAATTGTGTGATCAAAAGTACTATTCAAATAGCATGTGAAAACAAAAAGAAATGGGAAGTTGAGTTGAAGAAAATGTTGTGGGGATATAGGATGACACCAAGTCCGATTGGTTTTACTCCTTTTGTGTTAATGCGTGGTAGGGAGCCCTTTTCTAAAGATAGTAATGGGTGGATGAGTAGTTCACGACAAGTTGAGTCGTAAGCAGAAGAAGTAAAGAAGAACATTTTGAAAGCTCAAGGTGGGCATAAAAATAATTTTGATTTAAGGCATTTGAGTAAGGAGGAAAGGTTATAGGTGGGAGAGTGGGTGATGGTGAAAAAGGTGGGCAGAGTTTCTTAAGGTCAGAGTGTATTTTCAGAACCATTAAGGGTGGTTGAGTCTTTTTAAAATTCTGCGAGGTTAAGTGATGATCATGTTTGGCATATGTGCTGTATTGCTAAGTGTAAGAATTGTGAGAGGAAGGAAAGGGGTGGAGAGGACGTGCTGTATTTGAATGATTGGTTGTGGGAGGATGAGGTGGATGATGAGTCAAGGTGTGTTCAATCTGAATTGGAAATTGTTGAAGGTGAAGTGGTGGTTCAGGATGGTGATGATGTGGGTTTGAGGAGGTTGGGCAGATTGGGAAGATTCATCCACACTCCGAGTAGATTGAAAGATGTTGTCTTAAATAGATTTGTTTGTATTTGCAACTTTTGTTGTCTCCTTGTATTTATATTCAACAATTATATTGTATATAGTTATACGTTTTGTTTTCATTTTACACTGTTCCTGTTTTTCACATCGTAGGTGGGAGGGAGATGTGTGGTGTTGCTATGTTCTTTTGTGGAATATTATAATGTCATAATGAGGTATGTAGAATGTTTTGGTATTTGGGTTCTTGGGGTGGCAGTTGATGTTTGAGCCTGGACATTATGGGCTGTACTTTGTTTTCCCTGCTGAAGCGGAGTTGAGAATAAATAAAGGATACACTTTACTTTGAAATTGTGTGATATCTTTATACTACAACCTTTACTGGAAATATTTCTGGGCAGATTTATGAGGCCCTTGCGCCTCTTTGCGCCGCAATTGCGTCACTTAATGTGGCGCAACGGCGGCGCAAACAATGCGCCCTATTTACAACATGACGCATCTAGGAGATGCGTCATGTTGGAAAGCCCTGCGCCATAAGGAGGCGTTCCTGCGCAGGGGGGGGCGTTCCTGCACAGGAACGCCTCCTAAAAGTGGCTGAGTGAAATCTATGAGATTTCACTCAGTCACTTTCTACGTCAATTCCTTACGCCTGCTTGAAGCAGGCGTAAGGGTGACGCACCATGCATTGAAGAGGTGGCCCCTGTGCATTGCAGGAGTCATGTCGCACTTGCGGCATGACTCCTGCAATGGGCCGCCCGTACGCCGAGAGATGCGTCACGCGTCTTCCCTGCCTTGCACCATGGTGCGCCGCATTGTAAATGCGGCGCACCATGGGTGGCGGAGCAGTGGCGCACTGTGGCGCACATTAACTGGCGCATCCCCGGGGATGCGCCAGTTAACATAAATCTGCCCCTTAGAATATGAAATGAGGCCAAGCAAAGATACTCTTTATATGCAATTAATGCAAATACGCATCACATGCAAATGAAATTGCCCTAAAAACGGACTATGTATTACAAATAGGATAAACAATACTAGCAAAATGGTGTTCCAAAAAGACAATGGGGCTCATATACAAGCCCTGTGCGCTGCCAGGAAGTCACTTTTTGTGACGTTCTGTGGGCACCCAAGGCTTAGCCATATCTATGAGGCCACACAAAGCACCCCTGCCTGGCATTTCATGGCCTTGTACATATGTAGTGAGGCAACACAGCGTACGTCACTGCATTGCCTCACACTATGATGGGGAGGCGTGCCATGCGTGTTGCGGTGGGTACTTCCACGTAAGATCTGTAGCATTTGCCACATTCCAAGGTTTACAACGTCCTGTAAACCTGGAAATGAGTCAAAAGCCTATGCCTCCCCAGGGGAGTCATAGGGGAGGCACAACGAGGAGAAATAACATTATTTCTCCTTGTTTTTCAGTCTTTCCATGTGTGCTGCATGCAGCCTTCTGAGCACAGGCACAGGTAGAAAGGACAGGAATGCGCTGTATCTTATAGATGCAGAGCATTCCTGCCCTTTTATTTTGACATAGGGCAGAGCAGCAGGAAGGCTTGCAGCGCTGCCCAACATACGAAAATTGTAAATGAGGCCCAAGGGTAATGCAGCAGCGCAGTACTCGTGAGGGTTAACTGAACATATATTGCAAACAGGCTATTGGCACTTCAAGTGTATAATAGACAAACGGAAATAGTTCCCCAGTTGTGTAAAATTACAAAACATCACATCTAGGAATGGATATGGTTATGCATCAACAAAGGAGAAAGGAAAACAGGTATAAGGTATGTGAAGGAAGTGAGTATACTGAGGGGCCTATTTATGAGAGCCGTGCGTCAATTTTGCACCATGTAAAGTGCTACTTGAATGACCCATTGCAAAAAACAACAAGTGATGGACTGAATGTGGATCAATGTCACACACTCCCCCAGTCAAAAGATCTGGGCCCAAATCCATCGTTTTTTTGCACTCCACACCACCCTGGGTCAGATAATGGCTTTATGCAAATCAGCTCTGACCCTGTTGCCCCATGGGAACAGTCCAGTCCGAACTACAACAGCCATATCTTTCCCAGACCGGAATCAAGCATCCGAGGACCGGACCGGTTTCGAGGTAACACCTCTCTTCAGCCCGGCTAGCTTGACTCCAAGTGGTGTGGAGTGCCTGGGACCCACGTCTGGGCATCCCCAGCGCACTTAGGGCGGCAATTGCAAAAAACAACAAGTGATGGACTGAATGTGGATCATTGTCACACACTCCCCCAGTCAAAAGATCTGGGCCCAAATCCATCGTTTTTTTGCACTCCACACCACCCTGGGTCAGATAATGGCTTTATGCAAATCAGCTCTGACCCTGTTGCCCCATGGGAACAGTCCAGTCCGAACTACAACAGCCATATCTTTCCCAGACCGGAATCAAGCATCCGAGGACCGGACCGGTTTCGAGGTAACACCTCTCTTCAGCCCGGCTAGCTTGACTCCAAGTGGTGTGGAGTGCCTGGGACCCACGTCTGGGCATCCCCAGCGCACTTAGGGCGGCAATTGCAAAAAACAACAAGTGATGGACTGAATGTGGATCAATGTCACACACTCCCCCAGTCAAAAGATCTGGGCCCAAATCCATCGTTTTTTTGCACTCCACACCACCCTGGGTCAGATAATGGCTTTATGCAAATCAGCTCTGACCCTGTTGCCCCATGGGAACAGTCCAGTCCGAACTACAACAGCCATATCTTTCCCAGACCGGAATCAAGCATCCGAGGACCGGACCGGTTTCGAGGTAACACCTCTCTTCAGCCCGGCTAGCTTGACTCCAAGTGGTGTGGAGTGCCTGGGACCCACGTCTGGGCATCCCCAGCGCACTTAGGGCGGCAATTGCAAAAAACAACAAGTGATGGACTGAATGTGGATCAATGTCACACACTCCCCCAGTCAAAAGATCTGGGCCCAAATCCATCGTTTTTTTGCACTCCACACCACCCTGGGTCAGATAATGGCTTTATGCAAATCAGCTCTGACCCTGTTGCCCCATGGGAACAGTCCAGTCCGAACTACAACAGCCATATCTTTCCCAGACCGGAATCAAGCATCCGAGGACCGGACCGGTTTCGAGGTAACACCTCTCTTCAGCCCGGCTAGCTTGACTCCAAGTGGTGTGGAGTGCCTGGGACCCACGTCTGGGCATCCCCAGCGCACTTAGGGCGGCAATTGCAAAAAACAACAAGTGATGGACTGAATGTGGATCAATGTCACACACTCCCCCAGTCAAAAGATCTGGGCCCAAATCCATCGTTTTTTTGCACTCCACACCACCCTGGGTCAGATAATGGCTTTATGCAAATCAGCTCTGACCCTGTTGCCCCATGGGAACAGTCCAGTCCGAACTACAACAGCCATATCTTTCCCAGACCGGAATCAAGCATCCGAGGACCGGACCGGTTTCGAGGTAACACCTCTCTTCAGCCCGGCTAGCTTGACTCCAAGTGGTGTGGAGTGCCTGGGACCCACGTCTGGGCATCCCCAGCGCACTTAGGGCGGCAATTGCAAAAAACAACAAGTGATGGACTGAATGTGGATCAATGTCACACACTCCCCCAGTCAAAAGATCTGGGCCCAAATCCATCGTTTTTTTGCACTCCACACCACCCTGGGTCAGATAATGGCTTTATGCAAATCAGCTCTGACCCTGTTGCCCCATGGGAACAGTCCAGTCCGAACTACAACAGCCATATCTTTCCCAGACCGGAATCAAGCATCCGAGGACCGGACCGGTTTCGAGGTAACACCTCTCTTCAGCCCGGCTAGCTTGACTCCAAGTGGTGTGGAGTGCCTGGGACCCACGTCTGGGCATCCCCAGCGCACTTAGGGCGGCAATTGCAAAAAACAACAAGTGATGGACTGAATGTGGATCAATGTCACACACTCCCCCAGTCAAAGGATCTGGGCCCAAATCCATCGTTTTTTTGCACTCCACACCACCCTGGGTCAGATAATGGCTTTATGCAAATCAGCTCTGACCCTGTTGCCCCATGGGAACAGTCCAGTCCGAACTACAACAGCCATATCTTTCCCAGACCGGAATCAAGCATCCGAGGACCGGACCGGTTTCGAGGTAACACCTCTCTTCAGCCCGGCTAGCTTGACTCCAAGTGGTGTGGAGTGCCTGGGACCCACGTCTGGGCATCCCCAGCGCACTTAGGGCGGCAATTGCAAAAAACAACAAGTGATGGACTGAATGTGGATCAATGTCACACACTGCGCTGCATTTTGCAGCACACATGGAAAGATGAAAATGCCTCTCAAGATTGTTTTTGTGCAGGAAGGTGTGCCTTCCTGCATTAAAACATTATTGCATGCAACGCAGGCACCCTGCACCATGAAGAAAGGGTGCCAACATTGGTGCTAGGCTGCTGAAAGTGTGCCAGTGCAGGGAGAAAGGGCAGGAATGCACTTAAATATGGTGCATTCCTGCCCTTTTACTTTCGGGTAGGGCAGCGCAGAAAGTTGCCTTGCTGCGCTGCCCTATGTCACAATTCCATAAATCAGCCCCTAAGTATCTCAAGTGTTAGATAAGGTACTCATCTCCAAACTGATAGAGACAAGAAGGCAAAGGAGTATCAGGGCTATAGAAAAGTCTATCAATACTTAATGTGCTAATTTCTCTCACATGCCTTATACCTGTTTTCCTTTGTCATGCTGGGTTTCTCCAAAATCTCTTTGTCCTGATGAAGACCCGGTATCCACTTAATAGCATGTCGACACATCAACATATTCAGAGGTAGATGTCATTTTTTTTTACTTTTACTGAACTAGGGTTTCTAATTTTTATTTGTCTCTTATACAACTTGTCAGTTCAGAGTGTATCTTAGTGAACAGCATAACAGCAGCAAACTATAAGCCAGTTTCCCTGACCTCACACTAACTGCCAATCAGGACATAACTACCCAACAATGAAAATACCAAAGGCTGGTAAAGATAGTCTCAATGCAAACAAAGACAAGGTCCTATTCGAATAAAGCATTTATGAGTAGGAGCAGTAGTATTACTGAAATGATCTTTTACGTATTCTTACATGCCTTTGTGAATCAGCTCCAAAACATCCAACTTCCTATTAGTAATACTGCAAAAAGGGCACAGTCTTTTCGAAATGTATTTGGATATTCCCTGAATATTATCATTTTATTTCAATTTTAGATGAGATGCAATTCACAAATGCATATGAGTACATAAAAGGGTAGTACAGCTGTACTACTTTAAGTACTCCAAAATGCCTTTGTGAATAGCCCCACAGAGAGTACAAGGATCATCTCTCAGCTACTTTACATATGGAGAGTATGGAAAATCTGGCTGCATTCGATGGCCCTGGAAAGGCCCAGTTTTCGGACAACATTTTCAATCTGACTGAGGGCAGGGGCATTGCTATCAATGATGTGGTGGGTGCAGTGGCACCATGGCCCTGGGGTTTGAGAGACTCACTGCACACTAATTGTGACTGACTGTTACCAAACAAGCAGCTGTTAGGGAGGTACATTTTCATTGCTTGCACTAGGGCCCATAAACTCATGCAAAGCCGCTGGCTAGGGATGAATAGGCTCCTTGGCCTTGTTGAGCATGTTCACATCCAGTGGTTGAACAGAGTGGGACTCAGTTACATTCTGGACCCAGTACTTACTATTGAGACAGATCCGGATGTGGGCTGACACCAGAGATGTTTTGCTGACTTTGTTCAAGTACAATTTGCTGACACAGGGACACAGTCAAATGTGCCCACACCTTGTGTGCTTTGAATTCAGAGCAGTACCAACAGTTAATGAAGTTCTCACCTTTAAAGTTCCAGTTGGACCAACATAAATGCCTCTCTTAATGGGCCATCGGAGCTCCTTTTGTTTAAGTCTCTTCCTGGCTGGGAGCAAACTGAAGCACAATACCTTGATGCCATTAACATAATGAAAACAAAGTCATTGAGGGGGCAGATTTACTAATATTTGGAGCAATGCAGAAAGACAACTTGTTACACTTCATCAAATCAAGAGGGCATAATTGCTCCATATCTACTAACCTATGGTGAATTCCTGCTCTCTCTCTGCACACACACTGGTAGCTGTTAATTGCCAACACAGGCAAACTTGCACCATGGTGCAAGGGTGACTATGTTGAAGGCAGGATTGTTTTGCGCAGGAACACCTTCCTGAACAAAAACAATCCCGAGAGGCAGTTCCCTCTTTCTACATGTGCTGCAGGATGTAGAAAGAAGAATAAACAAGGAGAAATAAACATTTTTCTCCTCCCTATGCCTTCTCTGGGAGGCGTACCATTTTGACGCATTGCCACGTTTACTAGTGTTAGTAAATCTGGAATTGTGCAAAAAACCATAGCCCTCATTTACTGGGAATTGGCGTAGAGCAGCACTGCAAGTCTTCTTGCTTCACTGCCCTACGCCAACCTCAAAGGCGTACTTGTGAAATAAGGTGCATTACTGCCCCTTACCCCTGCACTGGTGCACAATTTTCTGCCTAGCACCAATGTAGGCATCCTTGCACCATGCTGCAAGGGTGCCTCCATTGCAGGCAGGATTGTTTTTATGCAGTAAGGGACACCTTGCTACACAAAAACTATATGAGAGGCGTTTTCTCTTTCCATATGTGCTGCAGCACACATGGAAAGAGGAAAAAACAAGGAGAAATACAAATATTTCTCCTTCTTACTCCTGCTCTGGGGAGGCGTAAGGTTTTACCGCTGCCCAGGATTACGTGATTAAGTAAATCTGGGGCAGCAAACCCACTGCAACGCTGATGGAACGCCGCCTTGATACAGAGTAAGGCAAGGCAGTGACTTGCATTGCTTTGTCTTACTCCATATCTATGAGACCATGCAAAGCCACACATAGTAACTTTGCATCTCCTCATAGATATGATTGCGAGGCTTGCACCACCAGAGTGTAAAAAAAAGTGACACTCTGGCAGCGCAAGCCTCTCATAAATAAGCCCCCAAAAGTGGATGCTTGGGAATACCCATGCTCTAACTGTGGAATACTGTCCATAGTGTAGTGATGTATGGCAGCGCTTGAGCTGCCTTGCGTTACTCCAGGTTTACTATGCCTTGCACATCCACGCAAGGTGGCTCAACATGGCATAGTAAATCTCACTTAAAGGCTTGTGTTGCCCAGGCGTGACTGTGATGGAAGGGCAACACAAGTCCTTGATCAACCTGGCCCTCAGCTTTTTGTCACTTCACATCTACTTAAGAGAAACAATTATTGCAAGTTTTGATTTTCTAAAATCTCTACGCAAGAGAAATGTATGCACTATAAGAATGTCCAATGTACCTGTCCATATGACTAAAACCATTTCTGTAGCACTTATTAATAACTCTTTTTCAATACCTAAAGTAATCATGTTTAGGAACCTTAGAATAAGGAAAGAGTGAGAGAAAACTGCAAAGTTCTAAACTTACGCCTTGAAATGCGCATGCCGCTCCTGGTTGGCGGTTCACAACTCATCCATTTATATTACAAGGAGTGTAACTTGTGACCTGCAAGTAACACAAGATTCTATGCAATACCAGGGCTATGCATGGAAAATAAAAATTGTGCCCTGTTTGTTACACCCTCTGCTTTGCAACAGGCACATTAACCTTCTATGCTATTTTATCGAGTGTCAAACCTTTGACTGCACACAGATCACTCCAGCAAGCGAATTAACTACAAGAGTTAGCTTAAATAGGTAGAAAAAAAGTATCTTTGCAGCAGATGCTTTAACCTAATAGATATTTTAAAATGCAGTGATTTGAGGCCGCTAAGGATTTTCTATCACATTATTTAATGTTGCCAATTTCTTTAGGAACAGAGTTAAAAAAATAAAATAAAGGCACGCATTGTCAGACTCCATTCCTCTTGACTCTGGCCCTTTTGACTTCACCCTCTATCTGCGGCAAACACTTGCCCTCCAACTTATGGGATCCTGATGTAAATAAGTTTCATTTCCAGCACTTTGGGCCCGATTCACAGAACTAACTTAAGACAAAATCCTAAACTTACTACTTTTGGTATTCACAGAAGTTAGGATTTTGTTTAAGTTTGTCTTAAAACAGACTTAAGGCAAAATCCTAACTTACGTCTGTCTTAAGTCTGTCTTAAGTCTGTCTTAAGACAAACTTAAGACAAAATCCTAACGTCTGTGAATACCAAAAGTAGTAAGTTTAGGATTTTGTCTTAAGTTAGTTCTGTGAATTGGCCCCAATATATCTATTTAAACAGTGGGGGGGCATATTTCCAAGGAAATGGCGGAGCGTGGTGTTAAGCACAAAATGCTAACTCCATGGTCCCCCATTGCTAAAATGCAGGGATGAGGCGCATTTACAAAGATACAGCTCATCCCTGTGTTTCTTCTACTGCTGGCACTAAATTAAGTTGCCTAGCACCAACGCAGGCCCCTTTGCTCCATAGTGCAAGGGTACCTGCTTTGATAGACGGATTGTTTATGTGCAGGAAGATCTCCCTTCCTGCACATAAACAATCACAAATGGCGATTTGAAACTTGTATGTGTGTTGCATTGTGCAGCACACATAAAAGTTGCAAATCGTCATTTTTTTAATGATTGTTTATGTGCAGGAAGAGACAACTTCCTGCACATAATCTGTCATGGCGTTTTGCTGTTTCTATGTGTGCTGCACAACGCAGCACACATAGAAACAGCAAAAACGAGGAGAAATAAAGCATTTCTCCTCGTTTCGCCATGTTAAGACCAGATTTTCCCTGGTCTCAATTTGGCACTACCTTTTATTTATCCCTCCATTGTAAACAGGGGAAGCTTCAAAATCAATGGGTGTTGTGGCAGAATGCCAACCCCATTACCCACCCCTTTCACGCCAAGTATAGCGAGAAAGGGTGCCTTATTTACAAGGCGGCGTAAAGCCACGTGAAGTGGCTTAACGCCGCCTTATAAATAAGGCAAAGCTCCTATTGCCACAGGAACATCGTTAAAAGCGATAGGGGCTTGTAAATATGCACCTGGGTGGTTTATATGAAGGTTGCATAAACATTGATTTATTGCAGTAAATGGCACTGATCATCTTTGTTTTGGCCCATAAGCAGCCTGCAGAAAGCTCACTCGAGAGAGGTGGAGGCTCACTTACCTGCAATTGCTGTGACATTTTCTGGTGATTTAAGCAGATCCTCTTCGAAAGATGACGATGAACTGAAAGTCAGATGTTCCATCATTGTATGCTCTAATTGTACAAAGTTTCTCGTGTCGAACTGCTGCCATCTCGTGGCTATAGGGCTACTTGCAACAGGAACCTCTGATGTCAGCCTCTTCACAATGCTCTTTTTAAACCTACTGTAGGAACACTTTCCCTTTTCAGGCGTCTGAAATAAAAGAAAGATTCCTGAAATTAAATGATGTTTTAAAGGTTTTTTTTCATTCTGTGTCTTCGGGAAAATGTGTTAGTACATATGTGCATGTGTCTTCCTGATTTACACACAACATCCGTCGCGGCAAAAACACACCTATGATATAAATTGACCATGCAGCGTTTTAGACATCAATATTTGATTTCTGTAGTAAGGGACATTAAGCATACCAATGCACATATCCCTAGATAAAACGTGGAGTGTTTACACCTATATTTAATTAATCTTTTAGGCAAGAACGTAATGGTTGATTTCTTGAATAGAAGAAACTACACTCCCCATGGTCCCATACACCAGTCAAAAATCAGAAGAGTCCAGAAGGGCTTCCTCTGCAGCTCCTCTTTACTGGCTGCTGCAGACGTAAACATTGTAATGTATATGTACATTGCAAATATTGACCCACGGGTGAATGTTGAAGTACTTCACTGCTCCACAGTGCCCAGAGTCAGTGGCTTAGTTTCAAGCCCATTACGCCACCGGTGCAACACTTTTTTGACGTACTGGCGGTGCAATGGGCTTGCTCATATTTACAAGCCCATGTAAAGTCACCCTGCATGACTTTTCATGGCCTTGTAAATTATGGCCCCATTTCATGCCTTACTCTGTGTAAAAGGGGAACTCTATTTGTGTTGCTGTAAGTGTTCCCATGCAACATGCATTCCCAGATTTACAACATTTTGTAAAACAGGGAATGCGTCCGAATCCTATGCCTCCCCAGTAGAGACATAGGAATGGTGCAATGAGGAGAAAATCTTTAATTTCTACTTGTATTTCCTCTTTCTATGCGTGCTGCAGCATGCCTAGAAAGAGGAAAATGCCATTAATTATTGTTTTTGTGCAGGAAGGTGTCCCTTCCTACACAAAAACAATCATCCCCGCAGCGCAGGTACCCTTGCAAAATGACACAAGAGTGCCTGCGCTGGAGCATGGCAGTCAACTGTGCGCCAGCGCAGGGGAAACCCAGGGATGTGTCATATTGTTGTTAATATGACCAATCCCTGTGCTTTGTTAAAATGACGTAGCATGGCGCAGCTAAATGGCTTGTGGCGTCAAGCTGCATCATTTTCTTGTAGATAAGGCCCTTAGTTTGCAGTGTTAGCTGTGCTGCATGTGTTGCAGTTTGCTGCATGTTATGCAGCATTGATAGAGTTGGTGTGCTCAGTAATTGCATACCATTTCTAGTCTAGAGGAAAGTTAATTGTCGTTATTAATGCAGATGCTTTAGTTCTGTATCAATATGCGTTGTAACCGAGTCTCTGTGATTAAAGGTAATGGATGACTAAAGTTTTATTCTACTGTGGGTCATACTTATACAGGCTAGGTCAGCGAGTCTGGCGGGAAGAGTTCAGTAGGGTTCAGTTTGGAAGGCAAATCAGTTTAGGGCAGAAGGAGACATAGGCTGACATGGATTAGTTAGCAAGGGTATGAAAAACGCCTGTTGTGCAATTCATGCATATTTAGGCGCTGGCTCATATGCTGTGTCATGCTAAGGAGCACAAGAAGATGTTTCACTTGATTTTTTTCTTTTTAATTACAGGGTTGTATCCTATTGATTATATGAATAAAGAAAGCTGTCGGGATTTCATTGGTGCTGTTTTGTTCTGTTTAGATGTGAGTGATAGATGCAGGACTCCATCTCGTTTCTAGGTTTAACCTGGACTTCCATCTTCATCAGTGATGTGTCAGAGGGTATTGAGATGGGACACACTCAGTTTAGGCCATGGTCAGGTTTATGGGATCCCTCTAGTTTCTCAGTGTTACCCTAAGTCCCCATTTGCTGTTGATGGTGACAGTCTTACTGTATGTTATATTCCCAGGTTCAAGTGTTGAAAAGTCACATTTTCAGCATCCATCTAACTTCCAGCCTATTTATGGTAGCCCATCTTGTCTGGAAGTGAGTTCCATAGTTGGGCCGTTTAGACAGTTATCTTAGGGAAGAACAATTAATTGTGAGGCCAAATTGGACTGTAGCATCTGTTTATGAGAGCATCTCTTGAGGTTAACCCTCACAAATATTGGTCCTTCAACATTTATTGTCCTATGTACCATGCACAGTAGTTTGGAGGAGGACTTTCTGGCAACATGCAGTCAGTGCACAGCCTTCATAGCTGATAAAATGTGGTTGCAAACCTTAATGTGCAGAAGCTGTCTTGCTGCTGCATTTCACTCATTTAAGAACCTCTTCTAGTAGATGTTGATATGCCATTGTATAGTCCATAGGCATAGTCCAGATGTGATGAGTAACGTATTTTGCCTAGATTTTCTACGGGAATCCAACATGAGAGAAGATGTGTCTGAGTGGCCTCATGGAGTGGACTGTG
Source organism: Lissotriton helveticus (assembly GCF_964261635.1). Taxonomy (NCBI): domain Eukaryota; kingdom Metazoa; phylum Chordata; class Amphibia; order Caudata; family Salamandridae; genus Lissotriton; species Lissotriton helveticus. The sequence goes on from NC_136059.1 coordinate 449,647,227, forward strand.
GCTTTGGTCCATTGATTGACATAGGAACTCATGGAAAGGGCTGAATACATGATAATTCCTATGGTCTGTATCTTGTTGTTGCTAGAATTCCTAGTTCTTCAGAACCATTTCATAGTGGTTTGAGGTTGCTTTTATTTTCTCTCATGGGGAAGATGTGTATTGGGTGTCACCACGGCTATGATAATTATGCCTGTTATTTGCTTCATCTGTGTATTCTGCATTTTTCTCAATTTTACCAAGTCAGATTCTTGCTCCACGAGCCACTTTCTTAGTTAATTTGTGTGTCATTGTATAACAAACTCACTCAGAAGCAGGAGCGCTAGGCAAAATTGTACAATTAAATATCTGCCAGGGTTTGTGAAAGGGAAGAAGGCTGGCTTTGTCTTAGTTCTGCCACCAGTGGTGCTACTTTACCCCTGCTGTGCATCTTTGTGGGATTTCTCTCTAAGCAGTTGTATGTATGCATGCTGTGGTACTTATATAGCACGAGGCTAGCTGTGAAGCAACGGAGCGCTGTACATTAAATGAGGGGTTGGAAGACGATTTACGATTGTGTTCAAGTGAGGATTACACAATTACATTTAGACACATTTAGGCACAGGGAGATTAAATGAATTGCCTGGAATCACATGATGTTAGGTCCAGCAATGAGGCCAGGATACGAACCTTGGCTCCCAGTCTCCAAAAGAAACATCATCTTGTTGTGTTTGCTAGAGTTCATCGGTATACTATTTTTATCCCATTTACTTTTTTTCTGGATCTCAAGGAACATAGGGGCATATTACCAAGGCCAGCGATATGTGAATATCGCAGCTTTAGCGGCCGTTTTCAGCCGCTAAGCGGCGATAATTCTATTGCCCTATTAGCAATCTGTCGCTAACAGCAGTTAGCGACAGCTTGTAGGTGATAGCGAGCGGTTTGGGGCCCGCTTTGCATGTCAGCGATATTTATCGCTAATGACATGCAAAGTGGGCGTACCCAACCTGTTAGCGACTGAAAGCAGTCGTTAACGTCGTCATCGCCTACTAGCAAGGCAGGCGTAACAATGGAAATATTCGCGCTAAGCGCGAATATCTCCAAAAACACCTGCTCAGACCAGTTCTTAGCCATTATATTCAATGGGAGGTGGATATATTGGCAAAGACCCTGTTAGCGATAATTCGTGAATATCGCTGTATTCTCAGCGATATTCACGGATTTCACCGCTATCGCCGGAAATATTATCGCTTTTTCTTTTTTTTAAAACAATTTTTATTGTATATAAAAATGAACATTGGGCCTTTTCCGGGCATACATTGCACATATTAATCGCTCAAAAGTAATATGGCTACACATAGTGGACATTGCATTTGATCTTTAGGATGCATCTTGTTTACATTCAAGGTATCCGTACATCACCCGCCCCCTCCCTCCAGGTGTCCCTTCCCCCTCCCCCTCACTCTGAAACGCTATCGCTGTCCATCTGTGGTGGTTCACAAATATACCCTCTGTATTCGTTCCATGCTCCCCAGAGTTTCCCCCATTTTCGTGGACACCTCCGATTTAAATATACTGTCTTTTCAGCGACCATCGCTGAGTCCATATCCGCACTCCAGTCCCTGGGCGCCGGTGACACGGGGGATCCCCAAGCCTTGGCCACATTTCGCTTAGCATACATAATACCCAGCGTTGCCCAGTCCTGCATCGGGATATTTAAATCAGTAGGCTCCCAGACGTTCAGTGGACACCGACGCGGCTCTGGGAGCAGGGAATCTCCAACTACTTGTGATATAGTTCGCATAACCTTGGACCAGTATTCAGCAATGAATGGGCATTCGCAAATAGTGTGGTAGAACGTCCCTACCTTCCCGCAGCCTCTCAAACAATACTGTTGTGTGGCTCTTCCAATTTTATGTAGTGTGACCCTTGTATAATAGACTCGGTGCAGGACTTTTAATTGTATCAGTCTGAGTCTAGATGATATAGCAACCTCCCGGGGTGATGATAGCGCGATCTGCCAGTCCGTTTCGTCAAAGTCGCCCAATTCCCCAGTCCAGGTTGTCTTTTGTTTGTCCATGGGGTCGGGCATGTTGTTGACCATCTTACGGTAAACCAGTGAGGTCGCCTTGTTAAGCATATGCTCCGTAAGGAGTCTATCCTCTAGAGGAGTGGACTCTGGTAGTTTTCCTTCAGTTGGCAACACTGACCTTAGAGCATGACTGATTTGTAAATAGCGGAAGTGTTCCGTTTCCGCCAAATTGAATTGGGCCGCTAGTTGGGCGAAAGTGAGGATTTTACCCTGTCTATAAAGGTCTCCAATCGTTGAGATACCAATCTGGTCCCAGGCCTCAAAACCCTTACTATTACGGAGACGGCCGAGGCGGCGCGATACCCAAAGTGGCGTCATCTGCGTGATCGTATTTTGACATTTGAGATGAGCCGACGCCATGTGCCAGAGCTTCACCGTGTGAGCCGTGGGGCCCAGCAAAGCCGCCACTCCCCGACGATCGCACAGTGCCGCCATCACTCCCCCAGTCCCTAGGTCATATCTATCTGCCATAAACGCGGGCTCCGTCTGTGGCGCGTGAAGCCAGTGATTAATAATTTTCAGTTGTGATGCCCAGTAATACAACTGGACATCTGGGAGTGCAATTCCCCCATCAAACCACCCTCGCACCAACTTTTGTCGGGAAATGCGTGCCGGTTTCTCTCCCCATAGCAAGCCGGAGACTAGTGCATTTATGGACTGGAAATACCTGTTAGGCACGAGAAATGGAGTGTTTTCCAGGATGTAAAGCAGTCGCGGTAGTGTCATCATTTTAAATAATGCAGCCTTGCCCAACAGAGTCAGCGGTAGGGTATGCCAGTGCCTTACATCCGTGCGAAAACGTTCAAGTGGCGGCTGTAAATTACGCGTATAAAAACTTTCCCAATTCGGTGTCACCCATACCCCCAAATATTTAAAAAGTCCGTCAGTGATCGTCAGAGGGCAGTCGTGTGGGAGGATCGGCAGGGGGCCCTTGAGGACAAACAGCACCGACTTGGACCAGTTGATGGTGTAGCCCGAGGCCCGCCCAAAAATTTTACAGATGTCGAGGAGAACCATGAAAGAGCGCCTGGGGCGGGTCAAATATAGGAGAATGTCGTCGGCGTACAGCGATATGCGGTCCTCCCGCGATTCAGTCAAGTTGAGGCCCCTTATCATGGGGTCCCACCGTATCCACGCCGCCAGTGGTTCTAAAACCAGCGAGAAAAGGAGAGGCGACAGGGGGCACCCCTGACGCGTGCCGCGGCTTAACTCAAAATCCCTGGAAATATGGCCGTTGGCCACTACATGCGCTAACGGATTTGTATACAGGAGCTTGACCCAAGCACAAAACTTTGGGCCAAAGCCTAGATGGCGTAGCACCGCAAACAAATACGGCCACTCGACCATATCAAAGGCCATTCGCGCATCCAGGGACAAAATCACAGCCGGTTCGGATAAGACTGATATCTGCGACATCACCGCGTGGACTCTTCCTAAATTCAGCGCGGTGCTCCTGTTTGGCATAAATCCGGATTGGTACGGATGTACCAGGGTTTCCAGGTGCGGGGTTAGGCGCATGGCAATCATTTTGGCCAGTATTTTTGCCTCCGCATTCAGCAGTGAGATGGGACGGTATGATGTGCATTCGTCCGTGGGTTTACCAGGTTTCGGTATAGCTATGATCGTAGCTGTGCGCTGATCTCGAGGCAATGCCCCCTTGGCCAAGCTGTCTTCAAACATTCGCAATAGATGCGGGCCACTTGGTCTGAGACGCTCTTGTAGAATTCTATGGGAATCCCATTAGGCCCCACAGCCTTGCCCGACTGCAAGGAGTGAATAGCAGCCATAACCTCGTCCGAGGTGAAGTCTGACTCTAGAAGTTCAGCGTCCGTATCCGTGATGGAGGGCATTTGGATATCTTTAATATAGGTTTGCGCCTCTTCAGAGGACATACCCGATGAGGAAGTATAAACTGCCTCATAGTGATCGGCCAAGGTGTCAACAATATCTGCAGGGTAAGTGTACATCACGCCGTCAGCGGAACTAAGTTGAGCTATCGTCTTTTGGGCCCTGTCCTTCTTATCTAGCCACGCCAAAAGTCTTCCTGCCTTATCCCCAACCTCATATATGATGTGTTGAGTGCGCAGAAGTCGTTGTCTGACCTGCGCCCTCTGGTACTCAGTCAATTCCACCTGTTTAAGACGTAATTGACGCTTAAGCTCTTCAGTAGGATCGCGATCGTGCTCAGCCTGTAAAGCTTCCAAGTCAAGCTCCAGCGTCGCCAGTTCGTCCTACATGGTCCGCCTATGGCCCGTTATGGAGGCTATCGCCTGGCCCCTCAGTACCGTCTTGAACGCTTCCCATAGGACCCCGGGCGAGTCCACTGAGGCAGTATTTTCCTGGAAATAACACTTTGTAGCTGCAACTAGATCCTTTCCGACGTTAGGTACTCTTAAGTAATGGGGCGATATTGGGAAGATTCGTCTCCGAGCCTGTACATGGGAGGAGTATACCATAGTAATTGGGGAGTGATCTGAGATGCCCCTAGGGCCTATTTTGACGTCTAATATGTGGGGCAAACTGTCTGCAGTGATGAAAAAATGGTCAATACGTGATAGACTATTGTGTACCCCGGAGTAAAAGGTGTAGCCCCGCTCCCCGGGTGTTTGAACCTCCACCCGTCCGTAAGACCCAAAGCCTCAACATAGCCTGCTAACCTCGCCTTATGTGTCCCCATCAACCTGCTAGGGTGGCGGTCAAGACCTTCATCCAGAACCGCATTAAAATCTCCGCCCAGTATGAGTTCACCCTCTGGTAGCGTCAGTAGAAATGCACTGAGAGCGGGGAGAGCGACTAAGTGTAGGGCTGGTGGAACGTACACTGACACCACGTTGAATCTCTTACCCTCCCATAAGCAGGAGATGGCTGCAAAGCGTCCCTGCGCATCCTTCCACACCTGTTGCACTATCATTGGGAATCGTTTACGCAGCAGAATACCCACTCCCCTAGAACCGGAGGAAAATTCAGAGTGCGCCACCATAGTATAACCCCATCGATCCGGAGCCTTACATGTCGAGCCCACCAGATGGGTTTCTTGAAGTAACACCAGTGTCGGGGCTGTTCTGCGCACATATTGCAATACTAAGCCCCTTTTTATTTTATCTCCCAAACCACGAACATTCCAAGAAATCATGGTCAGGGGGGACACCGGGGCCTGGACCTGGGCAGTCTCACACCGTATTACCTCATCCAAGACCTTTTCCGCCATCACAGTCAAACCATTTTTCGAAACTTATTAATGCATCCACCATGTGTTCACCTGTATCCCCGAGGTTAAGCCCACAACCAAAACACATAACAAAGGACAACCGTCCCTTCCGTTTCCCAATCATTGCAATCTGAGGATGTATACATGTACTATAAACAGTATCACCAATACCACTTTCCTGTCCTGCCCCTGAAACAGCCCTCACACATCCCCTACCTCCCCCCTCCCTGCTCCCCTGCCTGTGGACTTTAAACTGCCCACCCCCTAAACCGGCAGAGTGCCTGTGCATTCCCCACCCATAGTGAACTTGCGTGGAGATGATTTCCCCCCCCCCCCCCCGAGGCCAATCAGTTAGTTAACAATACAATACAGCGTGTAATAAAGATACTTAAAGAAAAGCATCATAACATGTCTAAGACACTGCAATTAACCATATTACATACCCGGAAACCTCAGATCTAGGCACCTTCACCCATTCGTTCCAGTTTCATCAGCCCCCCCCCCCCCTTGATACTTTCAAATGTTCATCAGGAGCAGTCCGTTTGAGGGCTTTTAGTGTTTCTCACTCCTGTTCGGATAGTCCACTCGTCTCGGGGTCAGCCCCCATCATTGTGGGCTCTGACTCATCTCTGGACCCTCTTTCCGGTATGCCATTGCGCCGTCTAGTCTTGTTACTGACCTGAGTCCAACCCTCCAGCCATTCCCAGGTCGCCTCAGGGGAATCAAAGAACCACGACTTGCCGTCCCGTTCAACTCTCAGTTTTGCTGGGAAAAGCATTGCGTATTTAATGTCTCTGCCGCGCAGTTCCCGTTTCACCGCCTGAAAGCTGCGCCGTTGCGCCTGGACTCGGGCTGTGAAGTCCGGAAAGAAGGAAACCTCGTAGTCGTCGATCTTCAATGGGGGGCCCGCCCTGGCAGTGTGTAGAATGTTGTCCCGGTCCCTAAAATTAAAGACTCTGGCTATAAGTGGTCTGGGGGGGGGGGCCCGACTTTAGGCCTCCCGCCCGGTAACCTGTGGTCTCGCTCTATGGATAAGAAGGCAGACAGTGCCTTTGGTTTCAGGTGTTTCATGATCAATTCTTCTACATAGAGATCCGCCGCTTGCCCCTCTGTTTTTTCCGAGACCCCAAGGATTCTTATGTTGTTGCGACGGGCCCCCCCTTCGTACTCATCCAGCTGTTGTGCCATACGCGCCTGTTTTTTTTCCATGTCGGACATTTGGCGCTGGAGCTCGGAAGTGTCTTCCTGAAGAGCCGCCGTCACAACCTTGAGTTCCCTCACCTTTTCGTTTGTCTGTTTAAAATCGGCGCGTAGAAGGGAAACTTCCGTTGTTACCGAGTCCATAGACGTACGCATCTCTCCAATAGCCGCTAGGACATCAAGAAGCGTGGGCTCCTTGGGCTGGGGGGGTTACCCCTTCACGTCATTTTTATCTGCTTTCGGCGAGTCGTTTTTTTCTTCTCCCTGCTTCCACGCATATTTGGATAATTTTGCCTGGGCGGTGTTCTTGGAGCTTCTGCCCCCGTCGCCATCCTCACCCTCAAGGCCGACGGCCCGCCGCTGAAATTTCACCGGAGTTATCGCCACAGCACTTATCACCAGGGCCGAGGACCTCGGGGCACGTCCCGTGTGTCTTGTAATGTATCAAGGGTCCTGCCTCCAGCCCCCGAGTCCTGTGGAGCCTTGACGCGGCCGGTAGGTCTGCCGAACCGGTCAGTGAAATTCAGTGAACAATGTCCAGTCGCCCCAGCCGAGTGAGCCCCCACTGGGGTGGTCCCGCAAACCAGACGTAGGGGTGGGGGGGGGGAGGCAGCAGGGAGTTTTGTAGCCTGCCCACAGCGTGTCCCAATATGCCCTCTGCCACTGCAACAGCTCCCTGTGATGTGACCAGGGAAAGGAGAGCAATTTGAGTGGCTTCTTGACGCTCCAAACGGTGGGGGGTCTTTACTGTGGGCAATGTCGACGGTATACTGCAGTTTAATTCGCCTTGCCCCTCTCCCCCACCAGCCCAGCCGCCGTTTCTCGCTCCCAGGCCGGCCGCAGGTAGGCCGCAAAGCCGGGAGCTAAATTTTCACCCTGTCCCTGGGCTCACTGTGCTGCCGCCGCCCGTGACGGTGATTGGAGGCGGCCCCTCCGGTCCCCCCTCGCTGCCCCGTCCGTCCGTGCTGGGCCAAAAGCCCCTAACAGTTCGTCACCTGGGAAGGGGGGGGGTCCTCAGTGGCCGAGCGGAGCTGAGCAGTGCTCCCGATCCGCCACGTTGCGCCGTCCGAGCGTGTCGGCCGCCGATCCACAAACCCGCTGTGTAGCGGGATTTAAAGGCTGCAATCGCCGCACCGGAGCCTGCTGCGGGGTCATCAGATACTCCGCCGGTCGTCACGGGGGAGGATTATCCGGGTCTACAGGCTGCAGCTCGATCTATAGCCGCGGGTTTAGGAGAGCTCGCTCAGTCTGCGGCCATTGTCCACGGCCGCGGAGCCACGCCCCCAATATTATCGCTTTTGAGATAAACGTTGCTAATAGCACGTTATCTCAGCGATAATATCCGGCGATGGGCGGCGATAAAAATATTGCCACTAAGCCTACTTAGCGATAAATATTGCTAGTTGTTGGTAATATGCCCCACAGTGAACTGTATCATTGGTGTCTATAAGTGGAATGACATTTGTCAGTTCATGCTCCGGACTTGTTATGGGTCACACTGAACTTTTTCATCATACAAGATATGATATTAGTATGTTATTTCTATTTATAGTACTTTACCTGCCTATTCCAAGCATGTTTTATATTTTTTGGTAAGTAATCGCAATTCTCGCTCAAGGTCCATTAGGTTAACCTCTGCCTTTCTTTATGCCATCCACCCGTTTCAGTGGCATTCAGTAGTCCTTTGAAACCCTGTACTCGCTTGCATCACCGGTATTTGGCAATATATGATGTACTTCTGATTCATTTTCTGAAATTCAGGCATCTGGGATGCTTCTGGTCTGTCGTGTGGTTTACCCTTCAGCTGTGGGTGTGTGGGTGAAAAATGTACATCTCTTGTTAGCGGATGGTTGTCTTAGAACGTACGTTTGAAGCCTTTTGCCATTGGTACAGGACAATCCCACAAACTTTGCAATTATTGTCATTGATTCAGTTCGTGATTGAGCTGGTCAGCTTGAACAGTGGATTCTAGTTGGGTTGGACCCTCCCTTTTGGCAGACTTTGGAGGCAAGTGTTGAGTTTAGTATCTAAATGCCTGATCGTGGCTAATTGATTCTTGCATATTAATATGGGGCAAGTTTCTGTGGCTTCCTGCATTGATATCCAGGTGTTCTGCTGTTGAACAGTTCAGTGTCTCCGAGGACCTTTACTCCTCCCTGGTTGAGCCAGCACATGCAGTAGAGCTCAAGATCCCAGATAGTTGTTTGCCAAGGTTTGCAGAGGGCGCCCCTAAGTTTTAAGTACCTTCCGTGTACTTAATGCCAGGTGGGGTTATTTACTCTTTGCTAAGCCATTATTTTTAAATAACTCCTTCCTAAGCGGGTTTTGTATACCTGACATGATCCCATTGTTTTATTTATGTATGTTAGAGTTTTGTAAAGCATGCAAATATCTTAAAGGACATCCAACCTGGTACTAAAGTACAGCAGGGAACGTAAAGCGAGAAGCTGATATTCTGTAAACTAATAGGTTTTGAGAGCCTTTCTAATTGAAAGATGGTAGAAGGTCAGTCTCAGATTGATGGACAGGAAGTTCCAAATCTCAACTACTGTGCAAGAGAAGGAGTGAACTCCCAAAAACAGTTTATGAATTTTATGGAGAACTAAAAGAAGAGAAAGGCAGAATGAAGAGCCCGAAAGACGTTTGTCGACAGGTGCACTCTTGAACTTGGTCCACTTAGCTATTGTAATCTAGTGATGCTTTCCTTGAAGGTTGAAATGGGAGCTCGAAGTGGTAGACCAAAAAAAGAATCTGTGTTAATTGTAATTTTCTACTTTGATATTGTGAAAGGTCAACATAATGTGCATTCCATTTGTCTAGGCATCAGCGAACCAAGAGCAGAAAGAGAGGAAAGGAAGACTTTTTAAAGCGGTATCTCTAACAGTATGCACGCCAGCAATCCTGAACCCTAAACCCGCAATATCTGCACCAAACCCATGTGCTTTAAAATTTGGGGGCATATTATCAAGGACCGGTGTTAAAATTATCGCCGTTTAATCGGCAGGAAACTGCCGATAAAACGGCGATAAAGGGCTTGATAATACGCCCTTGTTAATTCCCATAGAAGCCCATGTTCTGGTGTTAACATGGGCTTCTATGGGAATTAACAAGGGCGTATTATCAAGCCCATTATCGCCGTTTTATCGGCAGTTTCCTGTCGCTAAAACTTTGATAATTTTAACACCGGTCCATGATAATATGCCCCGTAATGCATGGCAGGTAATACAAGTCATTGGAAAAGGCCAATGAATAAAGGATGCAGTTCCTCACCCACGCTAAGTGGCATGCTTCATAATACAATCACCTCTTCTACAGCATCATAATGGCACATAGAGGCATCTTTCAGGCCTCTTTTTTAATGTAAACATTTTCTAAGGTTGAAAGGGTCGTGAGCAATAGTATACAATTGCATTTGGGAGTTAGTTACTCCTGTCTCATACAAGGTTAAAAGTGTGTAAACAAAGAGATGTGAGGCATTTATATTGGAACTTTTCACACTGCAGTGGTTAGACGGACATGTTTCAGCCCTTTTCTAATGTGTTCCTACATGTATGGGCTTTCTACTGGTCTGATAGTCTCCTCCTGGATTATTGCTGTTCCTGAAGTATTTCTCCTCAGTGGAAAAAGTATATACCATATCTGCAAACGTGTATATGCGATCCAGTATGGTACCCTGTAGAGAAACAGTAACAGGAACACAGTTATATCATTATATGGTAATGGTCTGCATCTGATTATGCTGCTAATGCTATTCGCCATTTTATTCCACCACATTGCAAACAGTGAGAAATGGCGCACTCTACTATTCCCCTATCTCCTTAAACTACTGGCAACATACATTTTATGGCACCACTCCTACTCTGTGCCATACATTGCAGGCTCTGTGGAGGAGAAAATGTATGTCTCTGTAATTAAATATTTTATATTGAGGCCAAGGATTGTTGTCCAACTCAGTTAATGGTTGTGTACTTTACATGTATAGCATTTCATTCCATTAGCTCCTGCTCTTTAGCTCCTCGCACCCAGGACCTGCTCCTCTTTCTGGACTCTTGGTGCTTCTAGTTGGCCCCAGGTCTTCCTCAGCAATACCCAGCAGCCATAAATGCAGATCCTCCTCCTTTCCTGCACTCCCTATACCCAAGGGTCTCCTGGCTTTTTGCAAGGGACCTGTGTGTCCAGCAGAAATCAGGGGGGGGGTCTCCTTTAAAAGTCATCCCCCTAAAGAACTAGTCCACAGAGGTTCCATGGATACCCTCTCCACCAGCGTCCACAGCAAGTCCACCGCTCAACTGTCCCCCAGAGGGTAAGGGAAGGCCAGTGCCACTGATCCTGGAGACACATGCTGGTCCCTGGGTGCCAGCTGCAGTCAGAAGTCCTTGAGTCCTCTGTTTCACTAGGAATCAGAAGTCTTGAGCACCTCTCTTTGTCAGATTCCTTGAGTCCATTTTCTTCAGAAGGAGTCTAGAGTCTTCTCTCTTTCACCTGGGCCTTATTCTGCAGGTGTAGTTTCCCCTGGGTCCCAAAATGTTCTCAAAATTGTCTCCAGTTTGTCACTGAGAGAGGCAGCCATTTCACTTCACTGTCGGCTGATTCAATTAATAGTTCTGCATGGAACTTGCCTCACCGGGGTTACAGTAGCTAAAATTGGGACGGGACAGGACGCATCTTGTCTGCAGGGGTGTCACCAGGATGCAACCTTCTACCATACTATCTGGGATTGTCCATCCTTTTTCTCCCCTATGGGAAGGGGCTACCACATACTTGCAAGACGCACTAGCTAAACAAATTAACCTCACTCTATCATTGGGGATCCTTAACATTTGGGAATCATCCGACCTCACTGAAGTTGAACAACAACTGGTTACTTTAGGTTATGTGTTGGTGAAGAGAAGTAGTGCAATGAAGTGGGGGGTGGCGGGGCAGCCGTCGATAAACGCATGGGCGGCTGAGCTAGATAAATGTATGGTGGCGGAAAAAGAAGTATTCAAAATCAGAGGATACCCCAAGAAATGGGACAGGAAGTGGAGTGGGAGGAATGGTTATCATGGAAACCTATGCGTATCTCCAACTGTAGAATTGGAAATGGCTAAAGGGAAGGATCTTACACTTGACACGATAGAATGAATGTATAATTATGTTCAGTAATCTGTACCTGATGTTCTAAGATCGAACTGTCTGTGATTTACACCTGTGATGATTGGAATTTTCTTATTAATACAAAAAACTGTAAAAAAAAATAATTGTCTCCCGTTAGCAGGATATTTTAAGTGTGAATGGAAAGTTCCAGACAGTATGACAATCCAAAGAAGACAAATCATCAGTCCACCCCTGCCCCATTCCTCCTGCACAGCATTCTGGTGACTTTTCAAAATGGTGATTTCAAGTGGTCAGTCATTACAGTTCTTTGAGAGCCTTACGCTCCGTCCATACCTGACACAGCAGCCTAGTTTCTTCCCTCCAAAATGTCAGTGAGGAGCTGTGAGTCATGTCAGAGGTCTGGCTGCCTCCTTTTGTCTTTCTGAGGATGGGCATGGGCATTTCAAGAGTTGTCAGGCAGTATGAATGCAATTAACAAATCCATATGCGATTCTGGCCGCACCCCCACCTCATCCGGAACAAGCTGAATCCACTCCAGATAAGCTCATTGTGTGGTGATCTACCTGCCAGTTCGCAATATAATTATCTTGGCCAGCACAGTAGTTCAAGCCCCAATCTAATGAAGGTCTGGCTCAGAGAAATATGATCAAACTCAAAATGTACATGAAGAAGTTAAAATATGAGCAAAAGGATTTTATATTTGCACTTGGGACATTTATTTACCCAGGGAAGCACACAATAGACTTTTCTCTAGTTTAAGATAAACACAATGTGGTGTGAAACACTACAGACGAATATGGGAACATTTCCTTTTGAATGCCAAAATAAACTATAAGAGCAAAAGGAAAGCAAAAGGAACAAATTATGAACGGAATGCTGAACAATGCAAACATTCACCCCGGCCTAGCAGTTCGGGATGGATTGTTCCTATGAGGACCAGGGTCGAGCCTGATTTGCATATGGCTGGGTCCTAACTGGGGTGGCATAGTGAGCAAAAGAACAATGGATTAAACCCAGATCTGTGACAGGGGGTGAGTGATTGAAAATGTTCAGCACACCGTCCATTATCTTGTTGTGTTTGCTATGTTCGCCCTAAGTAGCCAAGGGTATGCCCAGATGTGGCTCCTTTGCCCTCTGTGCCACTGAATTCAAGCTAGCCTGGCTGATGAGGGGTAATACGCTGAAACCGGTTCCAGGATGCTTGTTTCTGGTCAAAGGAGGACGTGGCCTGGCAGTTTGGGCTGGACTGTTCCCATGAGGAACAGGGGCAACACTGATTTGTAAATGGCAGGGTCCAAACTGGGGTGACATATTGATCAAAAGAACAATGTATTAAACACAGATCTGTGACGGGGGTGAGTGATTGAGAAGTTTCAGCACTCTGTCCATTATCTTGTTGTGTTTGCTATGTTTGCCCTAAGTAATATTTAGTGCAAGTATTAGTATTTTAGCGCCTAGACACCTTTGGGTCGTAGTGTGCTATATAACTAAATAAATAAATAAATAAATAAATAAGTGGCCACGGGTATGCCCAGACGTGGGTCCCTTGTTCGCTCTGCCACTGGATTCAAGCTAGCCTAGCTGATGAGGGGTAATACACCAAAACCGGTCCCATGATGCTTGTTTCTGGTCCAGGGAGGACCTGGCCTGGCAGTTCGGGCTAGACTGTTCCCATTAGGAACAGGGTCAAGACTGATTTGCATATGTCTGGGTCCTAACTGGGGTGGTGTAGTGAACAAAAGAAGGATGGATTAAACTAAGCCTGGGTGGAGTTCGCGGAGTCCCGCTACGCGGAACTCTGTGAAGTACAAAAAAGCTCTGCTGCGCTATGTGGAGCTCCACAAGTGATGGAGTGCTTAAATAAATGCTGTTTGTGATGATTTTCTGTGCCAGGTGCTTGCGGCACTGTGCAATCATCGTGAATGGCACCATGCACAGCGCATGGTAGCAACTTTCTCAACGCGAATGTACAGTTTCTCAATGCGAGCGGTCGCAAGCATACGTGACCACTCGCAATGAGAAATCTGAGTGGCGGCATTGAGAAATCTTGCTGGGAGGTTGATTTTTCACGCTTGCGCTCGCCAACTTGATTTTGATGATCGCGAACAAGGAAAAATCTCATCTGGAGGTTAATTTTTTTTGCTCACACTCGCCAACTTGACGTTGACGAAAGTGAGTGAGAAAAAATGAGTTTTTCGGAACTCCACGAACTCCGCGTAACGCGGAGTGCAGAAAACTCTGCAAACAAGCGGTGCGGAGTTCACCGGCCACACTTAGATTAAACCCAGACCTATGACTGAGGGTGAGCAGTTGAAAAGTTTCAACACCCCGTCTATCATCTTGTGTTTGCTAAAATAAATTATACGGCCTGAACAGGACATAACCAATGTATTAAACATCCTATTTGCAGCAGACTACCTACACGCAGATACCGGCCTGAGTTTGACAGTAGTTCCACTCACTCAGGCCACATATGTAGGCACACGAATGTGTGCGTGTGATCATGTGCAACCAGCCCACAGTCTCTTACATCAGCTGCGCAGCAGCAGGCTTTATTTTAAAAGAGGAGCACAGGCCATTCGCACTCAGATCACTTTTATCAGAACTTACAGTCAATGAAACTCAGCAAAACTCAGAGCAGAATTCCAAAACCGCATACTCTGAAAGCTAAAAAATTCTAAAAGGGTAAATGGGTCAGAACTCATTCCTTACGATACCTGAATGGATAAACGGTCCTTAAGCCATTATGTGAAAACTGTGTTGCATTCTGTCAATAAATAGGAGGTTTGCTACTAATGATCACTGCACAATCATTAGCAGATGCACAAACAGTTACTAAGACTACATTTAAAAAAAGCAAACCAGCTTTGCTTTAAATGTGCATGGAACGCACCTCAGAGTGTGGCATCTCTGGTCTCTTTACTGCTTTTGGCACTACTAAGGAAAAGCTAAAGAAACTGAAAGGAGATAAGTACTTCTAAGCGGCAGCTTCTGTACACTACCATTGTATGGTTCCTACTCATTTTAGTAAGACTGTGAGTTTGGAAGAGGCAATCAAAAGAGAATTTGCGATTTTTTTCTCTGAACTATACACCGAAGACATCAGCCCATCTGAGGAACAGATAGAGGAGTACCTAGGAGACATGTCGTTTTTAGCCTTATCTGAAGATGAGAAAGTTGAGTTAAATAAAGAAATTACAATCACCGAGGTAAAGGACGTAATAAGAACCCTGAAGAAAGGTAAAGCCGCAGGTCCAGATGCTTTGCCAAATGAGCTTTACATGACTTTAATGGAAACTCTGGGGCATATTATCAAGGGGGTTTATCTCCACTTTTTTGGCTTCAAAAGCCAAGAAAGCGGAGATAAAATGATCTCCCTATTACCTAGCTGTCGCTAACACCAGTTAGTGACAGCTAGTAGGAGATAGCGACCATCTTGGGCCCCACTTTGCATGTCAGTGATATTTATCACTAATGACATGCAAAGTGGGCGTGCCAAGATGTTAGCGACTGGAAACAGTTGCTAACATCGTTATCTCCTATTACCAACTTTTGGAGATATTCGCGCTAAGCGCGAATATCTCCAAAAGCTAACACCTGCCCTGAGCAGTTCTTAGCCATGTTATCCAATGGGAGGTGGATAACATGGCTAAGAGCATTAGCTCGGTAATGCATGAATATCGCTGACTTTTCAGCGATATTCATGCATTGCGGCAGATTTTTATCGCATTTGCGATAAACCTTGGTAATACCAAGGTTTATCTGCGGTAAAAATCGCCGCAGCTCAGCGGTAAAATATTGTCTCTAACCAAGCAATAGCGATAATTATCGCTATTGCTTGGTAATATGCCCCTTTATCCCCATACATAACGGAGCTGGTAAATCTGTCTTTCAAACAACATGACAAGCTGCCTGATTCTTGGAACGACGCGGTAATAACTATCATCCTAAAACCAGGGAAAGACCCTACAAAATGCGAATCCTACCGCCCGATATCTCTGCTCAACGCAGACTATAAAATATTTACAAAAATAATGGCAGCCAGACTGGGAAGACTCATGTCCCAGCTTATACACCCAGACCAGAAAGGCTTTACAAAAGGAAGACAACTACACGAACTCACACACGAACATCTGAGTGCCATAGATATTGCCATACTAAAGAAGATCCCTCTTACGATACTGACTGTCGATGCCGCTAAGGCATTTGACAGAGTAAACTGGGCATTTTTGAATAAAATAATGACCAAAAATAATCTAGGTAACTCCTTTTTACATGCCGTAGGAGAAATTTATAAAACTCCAAGATCCAAAATTCTGGTTAATGGAAACCTTACAAATGACATCAGAATAGAAAGAGGCACCAGACAGGGATGCCCCCTTTCTCCCCTGCTTTTTAATCTATACATCGAGCCATTAGCAAACAAACTTAGACACAGCAAGGAAATAACCCCCTTTAAATATCAGGGATGGGAAAAAAAGATTGCACTTTACGCAGATAATCTGATGCTATTCACAGATAACTATGCCAGCTCTAAGCTAGCCATAGAAAATATCTTAAGCAACTTTGGAGAGGTCTCAGGATATTTGGTTAACCACACCAAAACAGAAATCATGACATGGAACACAGACTTCAACAGCCCAAACGTCAAGCAAGAGATAAAATACCTGGGTATTTTAGTCAGTCAGGACCTAGACAAAATCCCACAGAATAATCTAAACAGAGTGGCACGCGAGGTAAGGAAACTACTCAAAGTGTGGTCCAGCCTACCCTTAAGCTTTATAGGGAGGTCTAACATCATAAAAATGACTGTGCTACCGAAATATACATACCTCTTTAACACCATTCCGCTAGAATTTAAAAAAGCCGCACTAAAAAAATTGCAGGGGGAAATCACTAGCTTCATATGGGCCTCTAAAGGAACAAGAATATCATGGAAAAAACTCAGGAGGAAAAAAGAGAACTGAGGGATAGCAAGCCCAGACCTGGCTGAATATCACAGGGCATTTCACTTTAAAAATATGCGGTCCCTTTTAAAAATTCATCAATATTACCCGGAACACTTACAGGCAATGACAGAAGCTGAGGATCATTTTCTTTTCAAGTTTGGACACCAAAAGTACTTAAAAAAAATCAAACTAAAGATACTAAAGGAGGCAGCCAAACTATGGCTCCAAATTAGAACAATCCTAAATATTCCCTATTATAGCTCAATGGCACCGGTATGGGACTCACCAGGAACCCCGGATTGCTTAAAAGACGCTATGGCTAACCCTCTGAAACAAGCTGACATTAAACACTGGGGCCAACTTCTAAATGGATCAACACTAATCTCCTGGGAAGAACTGTACACGATTTCCAACGGGACAGTCTCCAAATTTAAGTTCTATCAACTAAACAGTTGGGCAAAAACAATTCCGGTATACGACAAAGACAGTAAAAATCTTGAAAAAGAAATGATAAAAATTGTACCCATAAATAAGGAAATTGCAAAGTGGTACTGGACCTTTATAATGGCAGGAGACGAAAGTATTCAGAATGAAGATCAAATCTGGGGGAAAGACCTGCCTATGGTAGACCTAGGCAGAATATGGGAAGAGTCTCTAAAGAAATGTTGGTCAACACTAAAATCAGCAGCCTTGAAAAGAAATCATCTTTACACACTACACAGAGCATACTGGACACCGAAAAGACTTTCAAAATTAAAAAATGCAGGAGTGAAAAAGTGCCCTAAATGTGGAGAAGAGAGGGCAGACGATGTCCACATGTTCTGGAATTGCCCAACCCTGGAAAAGTTTTGGGAAGAAGTTGGTAAGACTCTAAGCTCGATTTTCCAAAGACAATTAAACGTAAGTACAAGTCTTATTCTTTTTGGGATTGGTAACACAGCAGAAGGGCATAAATTAACAGTAAGTGAGGCAAATCTACTCTTCGTATTAATGGTGATAGCAAGAAGGGAGATTTGTATTAAGTGGATTTGGCCATCGCCTCCAACACATGGAGAGTGGATGAATTCAACTTTCAAGATAAACAGACTAGATAGAAGAGGGAAAACTAGCAAGAGATATAAATACTGGGAAATCATGGAAAACCACCTGACCTCCAATGTAAGGGCAGAACACACGGTCCCATGATTAATGCGAAAGCATCATCTGGCTGATGAGTACAATACTCATAGAGTAGCCAAGGTGGCTAGCTCCCCTCCTCTCGACAGCAGAAATGTCAATATGTAAATGTCTTAAAGGGACTCCTCTGATACAGTGAAAATAAGGGAAACTCCCCAACTAAGAGAGACCAAGGGGCAGTGACGGTACAAAAGTTCAGAGGCAGAGACCTGAAATTCCATACACATAGAATTTTAGCAATATGAGGACAAAAAAAAAAAAAGACTGTGAGTTTGGGCAACATTTCATCAAAATTATGGGGGATTGTGTCCGCTCATACCATCAGAATATGTTGGCCTAGTTCCTGGCTAGCTCACAGTGCACCATCTGGACTCCTAGACTTTACAGGGTACCTGATGGTGTCTGCAACCTCAGAACATGACGATCCTGATTCCCCCAAGTAAATCATGGAAACAGATCTACCCTTTCGTTGTTAACTCAGGTATGTCCAAAGGGAGACTGTGTGTTAAAAGTCATAGTTTAAAAATATATCAACTTTAAACGTAAACATGTAAAATAAAAGTGTTTGTGCACAGGGACTATTAACCTGACGACACTACCAACCCTTATCTTCTACCACATCACTTCATAATTGGGCTGGACTGGTTCCCAGCAACCCCTGCTACAGGAGAAGTTGGGGGTCCAGCGATCACGTCATAAAGTGCCCGCAGCATGGGACATGCCTGGGAGTTAGTGAAGAGCTGGCCCGTCTGCGCCCATCACCACTCGTGTGAGCCCGGATCGGGCCCCAACTCTTGGTCACCATCTTTTGCCTCTGCCAGTACTATGGTTAATCGAAAATCCTGGCTGCTTCTTAGTTGTAATAAAAGAGTAAACAACAGGTTGAACGTTTTCACTTTTTCGACTTCTGTGGTGGGTGCAATCACTGAGGAGATTACCACTGTAGAAGAAGACCTGGGTTTGACCATCAGTGCCCCTTGTGTTGGCACCCTTGTCTCCCCCAGGGCTCCTCTGTCTAAGAATCCTCCAAATCCACACGCAAATCCCACCCTTGATCCAGTGAACGCTCCTTCTTCATGCACAATACTATTGGTGCGCTTGTTTATCAGCCTGGTGACTATCACCACAGGCCCTGGTGATCTACCCAAAGGAAAGAGAAGACCCAAAGCAATGGCCACTGATAAGACTTTACCATTTTATCCTGAGGCCAATAGAGATACCAGTCTTCCCCATAATTCCCAACTGTGTAACACTCTGAGTAATATAGAACACTTGATGGTGAAATATTTTACCAGACTTGCTAATATCGAAAAGGCTCTCAGTGGTCTTCTTAATGCCTCCCTGGTTTTCCTTGCCAGTAACATTTTGTATCTTCTTTCACCACGAATACTTCTCACGTTTGCTCTCTACTGCACCATAAGCCTCCTTCCACTAGGCCCACTGGCACAGCTCTATAGAACAAAATGAGCGACAAACCGTTAAGATCACTGTCCCTGCATCTGGCCCCTGCTTTGTGGGAATGACTGATGCTTTAGTGCACATCAACTTAGGAAGCACTCCACTCGATTGGGATTCCATTGCAGGAAATAGGGCAGATCTGGCTGACCTTGATTGTATGCCCCTCGATCTTCCTCTCGCAGCTGCACCCTTTGTTCAAGTTTTGACCAATGTTCCTATTTTGAAGGCTGCCTCCACTGAGAATTACCAACAACTTAGAAACAATCCTACTCACTGGCTACATGGTCAGCTGGATTCAATCTGGGGGCAGATTTACAAACCCCTTGCGCCTCTTTGCGCCGCCATTGCGTCACTCTTGTGTGACGCAACAGCGGCGCAAACAATGCACCCTATTTACAACATGACGCATCTATGGAGATGCGTCACGTTGTAAAGCCCTCCGTCACGTTATACCTGCGTCAGGTATAATGTATGCAGGGGGGCGTTCCTACGCAGGAAAGCCTCGTAAAAGTGACGCAGTGAAATCTACAAGATTTCACTGCGTCACTTTTCGGACTCCACTGCATCAAAACCTTACGCCTGCTTGAAGCAGGCATAAGGAGTGACACAGTGTAGTGGGAATAGGCCACAAAATGCATTGCTGGAGTTGCGTCGTGCTTGCGACACAACTCCAGCAATGTGTGACTTTTGCCCCAACAGATGAGTCAGAATTTCTGATGCATCTGTCAATCCTTTCACCATGGTGCGCCGTATTGTAAATATGGGGCATCCTTGGTGTGGCGCAAGGAAAGTGCCGTATCTCTATAGATGTTTCCCTTTCTTGTAAATCTGCCCCATGGTGTTTATTTAATTGCAACAATATGGTTGGACAGGTCTCCTGGCTGGGCAAAGACCCTAGAATCTCAGCTAGAGATTGCATTGATATTAACTTCAACAATGCGGCATGTACAAGGAATGTTCTAATGGCCCTGACAGCACAACGTAGCCCTAACACAGGCATCACCCTAGTATCTTTGAAGTATTTTACAATCATTTCCATCTGAACACCAGAGGTCATCGAACATTTGTCGCATCTCACAGCACCAACATCTCTTCTATTTGTCCAGCCCAACCCCAAAGGGTCATCTTTAGTGTACTCACTACAAATTAGTTTGAACTCCTGAGTACTTTGGATGCCACTGATTGACTCACTTTTTTTAAGTTAACTTTGGAACCCCCGGCACCAATTCCCTTGGAGCCAAGGAGAGGTCCTGTCAGTCCCTCCCATAAGCTTGATATTCTTTCCTGGAACATTGCGGGTATTGCGGGCATCAAGGAATTTTAGCATCATTTGTCTCCAGGAGACTTGAGTGGTAAATCATAGCTTTTTCTGGATGGCTATAAAGACTTTTTTGTCCGTGCAGCTCTCAGTCAGGGATGGCCAAGGGTGGTCTTCTGACTTAAGATTCTGCTAACGCGGGATTACTGGTTACTAATTATCTTACCAAATCCCAAACTATGTCGACTGAATCGTTGGTACCTGTCTTTGAGTAAAAGGTAATCTCGCAATAAGTCAATCAATTTAAGAACTTACACCACTCTAAATGACCACTGACCAAATTTAAGTTTTAAAGTTTTAATATAAAGTCAAAGATAACTGAAGATACAAACTTCTCAAAATGAGATTCAAAAGGTAAATTGGTATCACTATAAACATGAACTTCTTGAATAATCTAAGTCTGAAGAACAAAATAATAAGTACAAGCTCAAAAACCATAAGGGTTGTCAAAATAGATATAAGTTGCAATCTCAAAATCATTACAGAAAAGAAAATTTAGGTTAGTCTGTCCCTACACTATTTTAAATGACATCCCTACTTAGCAAGATCTTAACCCTCTAGGTGTCAGCCGTGGTGACTTCCTAAGAAGATCACGCACTTCTCTTTGTCTCTTCTCTGATAATGGGTCTCTCCTGATCAGCCTATCTGCCTACCCATCCGCTTCCTTAGGCTCCCAAAATCATCTGCCCTGCTCTCCTCCCGGGTCTCTTTCCCTAATACCAAATCACATTTCTGATAGGAACGCCCCTTGGGACGCCCCTCACGTGGTACATCTTTGCGCGGCAAACTCCATGATGGTACTCTTGAAGACCCTCGTTATAGTTGACCTTGGTTCCCAGGCTTCTTCTTCCAGTGCGCTGATACCCCCTGAAATTCCTGGAAACTCCTACAGGCCTGCGCAAGGCGCCACTGAACAAAGTCCCTTTCATTCGAGCTGATTAGGACCCTCGCACCTGCATACAGCTCATCCTGCAGTGGGCCTCAAATTCCAGACTCCACCATATCTTTAGTCATAAAACACTCTCAAAGCTCTGTGCTGGACACCTCTCGACCTCTTCCCTAACGAGCACATGACAATTTAAACTACATGACATTATCGGCTCTGGCCTACTTGATTTACATGCAGCAGGTCCCTGCACTCTTAAAACGTTAACTTGATTTAAACAGCAAACATTCTTAACTAGCATACGTTTCTAAAATAACACATCTATAAAGCATATACTTTTAACCCTAAGTTCAATAGTACATTTGGAAGAACCATGTCAACCTTATCTCACATTAATTTTAGCAGCACGTTCAGGTTTGCCGTGAATTGCCCTAAGGCCTACACATAATACTGGATTTTCAAAGTTACATTTAATTCGGACATGATTCTTTTAACATGAGAACATGAGGTTTTCACATATATTCCAACATTTCTACATTAATCTCACACCGTTATAATTATAGTTACTCTACTTAACATTCTATACATTTCACTACTGAATATAAAACACTCGTGTGCAAAACATGTTTAAACTAACTACGTGCTTGTAAATATGGCGTACTTATACATTTTTTTCAAACTTGTGCTCTCTCAGTCCCCCCTTTGATGACCTTCAGGGGTCATCATCACCAAGACACTAAAAATGTAGAACCCTTCAAAGTGAAGTCATGGTTGTGCCACCTCTTTTCATACTCTCCAATGCTTTCAGACTCTTGTATTGAGAATCCTGCATTTCTGTCAACTCTTCCTCCTGTTTCCTCATAGTTCTCTGCAACCTATTTGCTTTATAACATTGATACAAACGCACCAATCCCCACAAAGTGATTACACAAATCACTATTATGATGATGGGTTTCAGTATGTACCAAACGATACCCTTTCCTAAGTTGGCAAACCAACTTCCAACTTTACCCATTCCATGACCTACTTTTTCCCACACATTTACCTTTGCCAGGTCCTCAATTTCGTAGTGTATGGCAGTGATGTTTTGTATATACTTCTCTAGAGGTTTTGAATTGTCTGGAATGTAAGTACAGCATTCCTGGACCTTCAAAGCCTTACAGACTCCTCCCTCTTTTGCTAACAGAACGTCTAAAGCAAGTTGGTTCTGAAGAACCATTGCCCTAATCGATTGCATCTCCCCTTCTATCAGCATCAAGGATCTTGCAGTACTGGCAGATAGCCTATCTACGACTGTAGCTAACCTCCTGATCTTAATGTCATTCATTATCAATCCTAAGAAAGGGAATGCAGCACCTAGTACATCTCCAACTACCTCTGCTGCACCCAGCCCTCGTTTCCATCTAGTTGATATTTCCTTCTTAGGCGTGTCTAAATTCTCAACATGATATATTTTAGGAAAGACAACAGCCAGATAGCATGATCCATACCAATTATCTGGTAACTTCACATAGGCATTTCTTCCACATACAAAATATACATTTGGTATTGCTTGCATCCCTTTCAAAAAGTTCTTAGAGTAATACTCCAGTTGAAAGGCATGCTCACAATTGACTTGACCTACATAAAAGTTCTCATAATAGGAGTGACTCCTGTGAATACACAGTTTCCCCCTTTTCTCCTTATCCAAAGCAATTGGACCAATACTACCCTTTCTTTGATGTGCCCTTTCCTCCTTGGTCCAATCTGTTTCCCATTGTCCTGATGCCTTCAAAATCTTCTGCCTCCTATATCTAGTATCTACCTGTGCTATAAACTTTTTCTCAACTTCTGATATTTGACAAGTCAGATTGTTCCTTCGAGCATGTGAAGTATCTAACGTTTTCCATGGAATAAACCATTTGTGTAGTCTGTCTTCGCTTTTGTAGTAGTCCCATTTGTTCAAATGCTTGAAATTCGGAACCTCTGGCAATGTCGAGTCGAAATTCGAGAAATAATACTCGAATCCTTCTCGTCCATAAAACATGCTCAACAATAAACTGCACGTTATTCCATATGTCAACGGAAGATGATGGTATCTGATACCCTCCTCCACTGAAGCTGGTAATTGCATACAAACGTAACAATCCTTTACTTCCATGGCATCAACATATTCATAAAGCAATTTAGCATAAGCATTTGACTTGTAATTTCCCTGTGACTCGTCGGTGTGAAGCCTTTTTATTTCTGCATCTAACAATGCTTTGTCTTTCTCATTGATGTTTCCCTTCTCTTTAATAATGGTAGTTTTCGGTGTTCAGAAGGTATATCTGCGGGCAAACCCTTAGGTTTGGACATGAAGCCCTCACACACCAACCTAGTTGGTGTCATGCTTCATCATCGGGCCCACCACAGTGACACCGAATGTGTCCCGGGTGTGCTGCGACTCCAGATTACTGAGGAGCTGGTATTCTTGCTGAGTGTGCAGTGCTGGTGAGAATGAGGGTGAAAGGTTAAAAGCTATACAGGTGGTCCCAGTTCCCGAGGGTAAAGGTAAATTTAATACCTGGGCCCCTGTTAGCAAGATAAAAAGGCTGTGGACGATATGGAGTGTATTAAGAGCTCCTACGTCCATGTGGTCTACATGTTTCAGCCAGGCCTTTTGATTAAAACTGGCTTTCCTCAGGACCAATGAGTATGTGTAAGTGATGATTAACTATATTAAGTGATAGTGTATGGTGAAAAAGTGTTGCACTCGCTAAGGTGCCGTACGTGTAAGAGGGGGATTCCCTCTACTTTACTGTACATAGAACACAGAGACAATACAGACATACAAAGAGAACCAATGAGAATGGTATATACCAAAACACAACATATGGCCGACTTCTAGTGTGCGTGAGCGACCTAGAGCGGCAGAGAACTTGGCCATGAGTGGATGCCATGGCCAGGGTGAACTATGGCGATAAAATATTAAACGCGGTGGCAGTGGTGGGCTACACAGCGAAACAAGCATAGCGTGAGGTACAGGTAAGTATGGTACATAATTCCTCACACTTGCTACTTGCTGTTAAAGCCTCATGGGTCACTTGGCAGGGAGTGAGAGAAGACCCTAAATGTTTTAAAAGGTCATAGTTAGGAAGGTACCTGTGGGGAGAAAATGCTGCTTACCCAGAGCGTCGTGTAGAGATCACTCGTGTACTCACGGTATTTCCGATCAGCGTGCTCCTGCGACCTATCGTCCTGCTCCAGTGTCCCGAGTGAACTGTGCATGGATCAGGTGAGTGCTTAAATAGCCGGTTCAATTGGTGTCACCTGGAGAGGGGAGAGGGTGCGGTCGCGCTAGCTAGAAGTGCGCACGCGCTGGTAGCTAGCGGCACTGGTGCTGCGCATGCGCATAGTGTGGTAGTCGCGCATGCGCAATGGGAGGCCTGGGCACTAAACAGTAGCGCATGCGCCTCGGAACCCCGGAGGTATACAGCATTGGTATAGACATGTGCACTCTAGTGCGTGCACCATGTGGGGGAAAGAAATTAATTAGAAAGGCCCGTGAGGGGCCAATGAAGGTTAACAAAAGTTAAAAATGATACAAAAGCAACAACAGCGAAGGGAGGCCTCTGGGCAAAATAGGGCAACTACAGGATAGGGACAGACCACGAGTCTGAGCGCAGACAGGGACACAGACCACCTACATGGAGGTGATTATCTCGCTAGAGCATTCCACGGGATAGAATCGTTGAGCCCCTCTATATGGGTAGAAAGGCGGTAAATCCAGCGTTGCTCTTTAGAGAGCAGAGTTTTCTCATCGCAGCATGAAAGTGCGAATTGTTCGATGACTGTCCAGGTGAAGTCATTTGGGGTGTGATTTTGCACGATGAAGTGTTGGGTTAGCTTACTGATATTTTTGCCACAGCGCATTGTGCTCCTGTGCTCGGTCATCCTGGTTCTGACTTTTCTGGTAGTCATACCGATGTATCTCAGACCGCAGCGACAGGTGATAAGATATATTAGGTTAGACGAGTTACAATTAGTAAATTGCCTTTGTGTCCAGGTTTTGCCAGTTTCTAGTGACAATGTTTTCGAAGGGGTAGTCAGGTGGCAGACGCTGCAGTTATTACATGGTTGGTGGCCTGTGAGTTCAGGTAGGCCCCATGTATTCAAAATTGTCTGACCTTTTAGTTGTGTCTTTCTGGGTCTTGTGGAGACCAGCTGGTCCCTCAGATTTTGTGCTCTCTTGTATGCGAACCGGGGTGGATCCCAGTTCCTTGTACCTGAATTGATAATTTTCCAATTTTTACGAATTATGCTGGAGACCTGGTTTGAGGCGGTATTGTAGGTGGTGACGCATGTCATCAAGGGAGTTTCTGGTGGTTTGACAACAGTTTCGAGGAGGGCCTCCCTGTTCTGGTTGCGTGCTCGCTTGCAAGATTTTGAAATAATTCTAGTCGGGTAACCACGGTCTTCCAACTTGTGGACCAAGGCTTTGGACTGGTGTTTGAAGTCATGGAGGTTGCTGCAGTTCCGGCGTATGCGCAGGAACTGCCCAAAAGGCAGATTCTCCCTCAAAGGTCTGGGGTGGAAACTGTCAAAGCGTAACAATGAGTTCCTGGATGTTGGTTTGTAATGAGTGGTTGTTGTCAGACCCCCTTGATCAGCTCTTATGTTGAGGTCTAGAAACGCTAGTTCCGTTGGGCTGCTAGTGCAGGTGAACTTGAGAAATGGATCAAGGTTGTTGATCCACGTGAGGAAATCTTTCAGTGTTTCCTCATTGCCCTCCCAGACAATGAGAATATCGTCAATGTAGCGACGCCAGATTGTTATGTTCGCTGAGTAGGGGTTCGTGGGGACTTCGATGTTAGTCTGTTCAAAATGGTGGACATACAGCCCCGCCACGCTCGGCGCAAAGACACTGCCCATCGAGGTACCATTAGTTTGCAGGAAGAATGTGTCCTCATATTTGAAATAGTTCTCTTTTAATGCCAGAGTAGCGCAATCCAGAATGAAGTGACGGGGTGTGTGGTATTGCCAGTCAATCTCCATCAGGATATCATGGAGTACCTTCAATGTGGCATCCTGTGGGAGGCTCGTGTAAAGACTCTCCACGTCTAATCCAACCAGAAGATGTTTATCGCTGTCGAAACTAACATCCTTGATGATGTTAAGGAGATGTTTCGTGTCTTGGATGTAGGATCGGGTTTTTTGGACTAGCGGGTTCAGGTAGTGATCACAGAACCGTGACAGCGGCTCTAGGAGGGATTTTATCCCTGACACTATAGGTCTGCCCGGTGGTGGGGTTACCCCTTTGTGCACCTTGGGCATGATGTAGAAGTAGGGTACTTTCGCATCACGTGTGTTGAGATATTCAGCCTCTTGCTTAGAGATGTATTCTGCGTCAGACGCCTCTTGCACTAGTTCTATGATCTTTTTTTGTAGATCTTTAGTCGGATCTCTCTGTAATTTCTTATAGTTACGAGTGTCGCTTAAAAGTCTGCGGCATTCTGTGTCGTAGTCGCTTTTATTCATGATGACTATTCCGCCCCCTTTGTCTGCTGGTTTAATGATGCGAGTAGGGTCATTTTGAAGTTTCTTGACGATTTCCCTATCTCGGAATTAAAGGTTATTGAAATGGTTGTGGGGTTGTAATTTCTCGACTTCTGAGTATACTGCCAACTCGAAGGTGCTGATCTCTACTGGCACGGTGGCAGGTGACGGGGTGAAGTTGGATTTGAGTTTCAGCCCTGTTTCGTTAGTGATTTCTGGGTCAATTGGTTTCTCCTTGTTCTCAAAGAACGCTTTTAACCTCAGCTTTCTGAAAAACTCGGTCAATTCGACGTGGAGTTTAAAAGTATCTAGTCGGGTGGTCGGGACGAAAGACAGCCCTTTGTTCAGGACATTGGTCTCCTCATTGGTGAGGGGTATATCAGAAAGGTTGAATACTAGGTTATTAGTCGGTTTTGTCATTTGCTCGGGCCCGCTTGTTCTTTGGCTTTGTTCCTTGTGTTTGCACTGACCGGGTCTTCTTCTGTTGACCACTGTGCCGGTTGGGGCGCCCACTGCACCTGTTGTGGCGGATTCCTCCTCTTGCCACGAGGTCTGCGGCCTTGGCCTAAAAAAGGATACCGTTGATTTGGGTTGTTCTGGTAGTATGGCATTTGGCCGGGCGGGTATAATGGTGGATATCCATAGTATGGAGGCATTGGTCCAAAGGGAGGAGGTCCGAAATTTTGGAATTGTGGGGGGCCTTGCCATGGTTGTGTCTGTTGCTTCCCTCCACAGCCTCTTCCTCTGGTTTTGTAGGATCCATTGCTGGAGCCGCTAGAGACGGAACTGTTGTCGCCCGAGCTATCAGTGTTCTGGCCTCTTGTGGGTGCAGTGTATGCATCATCAGCATAGGGATATGTTTTTAGATAGCTGAAATTTTTGAGATCCTTTTCAAATTTCTTTATCTTGGTTTGGGTTAGGTATTCTTTGTAATCGTTCATCTCACGATTCTGATCTTCCAATTTCTTTTTGTATCCTGTCAGAGTAGTCTTGAAATGAGTCTCAGTAGCTTGGATCTCTATTACAACTGCGTCTGAAAGACGTTTAGCAGTTTTTATTATCAGGATCAGCCAGTCCCTGGTGCAGTGCCAGGCTATCTGGGCCCAGTCTTTCCTGAAGGTGACATCG
The DNA here is from genome assembly GCF_964261635.1 of Lissotriton helveticus. Taxonomy (NCBI): domain Eukaryota; kingdom Metazoa; phylum Chordata; class Amphibia; order Caudata; family Salamandridae; genus Lissotriton; species Lissotriton helveticus. Next base: position 449,675,232 of record NC_136059.1, read on the forward strand.
TCAAGGAATATTCTTGGGGCGTTAGTGACTAGTAAGCCTTTAGGCGCTGTATTGGTCCTTAGATATTGTGCAAGGATAACGCCATGCAGAATGGTACGTATCCTGTTACGCTTTTTCTCAGTAAGAGTGTCCCAGTCTGTAGTTTGCGCTATTGTTGTTGCTGTGTTGAAATCTGCCAAGAGTGTGGGGTCATCGAGGATTTCAGTGACGTCTTCCTCGGTAAAGGTTAGGCCTATGTTTTGTGCCATCTTGTATCAGGTGTCTCTCGCAGCTGCGCGCTGCCAAATGTCAGCAAATCAAAAGGGAGAGAGAGGACTAGGTAAGCCAGTCCGGGTCCCCTGGTTATATGTAGGAATATCAATATAGGACTAGCTACGTTGTATTTAGTGGAACTCAGAAGGTATATCTGCGGGCAAACCCTTAGGTTTGGACATGAAGCCCTCACACACCAACCTAGTTGGTGTCATGCTTCATCATCGGGCCCACCACAGTGACACCGAATGTGTCCCGGGTGTGCTGCGACTCCAGATTACTGAGGAGCTGGTATTCTTGCTGAGTGTGCAGTGCTGGTGAGAATGAGGGTGAAAGGTTAAAAGCTATACAGGTGGTCCCAGTTCCCGAGGGTAAAGGTAAATTTAATACCTGGGCCCCTGTTAGCAAGATAAAAAGGCTGTGGACGATATGGAGTGTATTAAGAGCTCCTACGTCCATGTGGTCTACATGTTTCAGCCAGGCCTTTTGATTAAAACTGGCTTTCCTCAGGACCAATGAGTATGTGTAAGTGATGATTAACTATATTAAGTGATAGTGTATGGTGAAAAAGTGTTGCACTCGCTAAGGTGCCGTACGTGTAAGAGGGGGATTCCCTCTACTTTACTGTACATAGAACACAGAGACAATACAGACATACAAAGAGAACCAATGAGAATGGTATATACCAAAACACAACATATGGCCGACTTCTAGTGTGCGTGAGCGACCTAGAGCGGCAGAGAACTTGGCCATGAGTGGATGCCATGGCCAGGGTGAACTATGGCGATAAAATATTAAACGCGGTGGCAGTGGTGGGCTACACAGCGAAACAAGCATAGCGTGAGGTACAGGTAAGTATGGTACATAATTCCTCACACTTGCTACTTGCTGTTAAAGCCTCATGGGTCACTTGGCAGGGAGTGAGAGAAGACCCTAAATGTTTTAAAAGGTCATAGTTAGGAAGGTACCTGTGGGGAGAAAATGCTGCTTACCCAGAGCGTCGTGTAGAGATCACTCGTGTACTCACGGTATTTCCGATCAGCGTGCTCCTGCGACCTATCGTCCTGCTCCAGTGTCCCGAGTGAACTGTGCATGGATCAGGTGAGTGCTTAAATAGCCGGTTCAATCCGCCCCAAGAATATTCCTTGACGATGTCACCTTCAGGAAAGACTGGGCCCAGATAGCCTGGCACTGCACCAGGGACTGGCTGATCCTGATAATAAAAACTGCTAAACGTCTTTCAGACGCAGTTGTAATAGAGATCCAAGCTACTGAGACTCATTTCAAGACTACTCTGACAGGATACAAAAAGAAATTGGAAGATCAGAATCGTGAGATGAACGATTACAAAGAATACCTAACCCAAACCAAGATAAAGAAATTTGAAAAGGATCTCAAAAATTTCAGCTATCTAAAAACATATCCCTATGCTGATGATGCATACACTGCACCCACAAGAGGCCAGAACACTGATAGCTCGGGCGACAACAGTTCCGTCTCTAGCGGCTCCAGCAATGGATCCTACAAAACCAGAGGAAGAGGCCGTGGAGGGAAGCAACAGACACAACCATGGCAAGGCCCCCCACAATTCCAAAATTTCGGACCTCCTCCCTTTGGACCAATGCCTCCATACTATGGATATCCACCATTATACCCGCCCGGCCAAATGCCATACTACCAGAACAACCCAAATCAACGGTATCCTTTTTTAGGCCAAGGCCGCAGACCTCGTGGCAAGAGGAGGAATCCGCCACAACAGGTGCAGTGGGCGCCCCAACCGGCACAGTGGTCAACAGAAGAAGACCCGGTCAGTGCAAACACAAGGAACAAAGCCAAAGAACAAGCGGGCCCGAGCAAATGACAAAACCGACTAATAACCTAGTATTCAACCTTTCTGATATACCCCTCACCAATGAGGAGACCAATGTCCTGAACAAAGGGCTGTCTTTCGTCCCGACCACCCGACTAGATACTTTTAAACTCCACGTCGAATTGACCGAGTTTTTCAGAAAGCTGAGGTTAAAAGCGTTCTTTGAGAACAAGGAGAAACCAATTGACCCAGAAATCACTAACGAAACAGGGCTGAAACTCAAATCCAACTTCACCCCGTCACCTGCCACCGTGCCAGTAGAGATCAGCACCTTCGAGTTGGCAGTATACTCAGAAGTCGAGAAATTACAACCCCACAACCATTTCAATAACCTTTCATTCCGAGATAGGGAAATCGTCAAGAAACTTCAAAATGACCCTACTCGCATCATTAAACCAGCAGACAAAGGGGGCGGAATAGTCATCATGAATAAAAGCGACTACGACACAGAATGCCGCAGACTTTTAAGCGACACTCGTAACTATAAGAAATTACAGAGAGATCCGACTAAAGATCTACAAAAAAAGATCATAGAACTAGTGCAAGAGGCGTCTGACGCAGAATACATCTCTAAGCAAGAGGCTGAATATCTCAACACACGTGATGCGAAAGTACCCTACTTCTACATCATGCCCAAGGTGCACAAAGGGGTAACCCCACCACCGGGCAGACCTATAGTGTCAGGGATAAAATCCCTCCTAGAGCCGCTGTCACGGTTCTGTGATCACTACCTGAACCCGCTAGTCCAAAAAACCCGATCCTACATCCAAGACACGAAACATCTCCTTAACATCATCAAGGATGTTAGTTTCGACAGCGATAAACATCTTCTGGTTGGATTAGACGTGGAGAGTCTTTACACGAGCCTCCCACAGGATGCCACATTGAAGGTACTCCATGATATCCTGATGGAGATTGACTGGCAATACCACACACCCCGTCACTTCATTCTGGATTGCGCTACTCTGGCATTAAAAGAGAACTATTTCAAATATGAGGACACATTCTTCCTGCAAACTAATGGTACCTCGATGGGCAGTGTCTTTGCGCCGAGCGTGGCGGGGCTGTATGTCCACCATTTTGAACAGACTAACATCGAAGTCCCCACGAACCCCTACTCAGCGAACATAACAATCTGGCGTCGCTACATTGACGATATTCTCATTGTCTGGGAGGGCAATGAGGAAACACTGAAAGATTTCCTCACGTGGATCAACAACCTTGATCCATTTCTCAAGTTCACCTGCACTAGCAGCCCAACGGAACTAGCGTTTCTAGACCTCAACATAAGAGCTGATCAAGGGGGTCTGACAACAACCACTCATTACAAACCAACATCCAGGAACTCATTGTTACGCTTTGACAGTTTCCACCCCAGACCTTTGAGGGAGAATCTGCCTTTTGGGCAGTTCCTGCGCATACGCCGGAACTGCAGCAACCTCCATGACTTCAAACACCAGTCCAAAGCCTTGGTCCACAAGTTGGAAGACCGTGGTTACCCGACTAGAATTATTTCAAAATCTTGCAAGCGAGCACGCAACCAGAACAGGGAGGCCCTCCTCGAAACTGTTGTCAAACCACCAGAAACTCCCTTGATGACATGCGTCACCACCTACAATACCGCCTCAAACCAGGTCTCCAGCATAATTCGTAAAAATTGGAAAATTATCAATTCAGGTACAAGGAACTGGGATCCACCCCGGTTCGCATACAAGAGAGCACAAAATCTGAGGGACCAGCTGGTCTCCACAAGACCCAGAAAGACACAACTAAAAGGTCAGACAATTTTGAATACATGGGGCCTACCTGAACTCACAGGCCACCAACCATGTAATAACTGCAGCGTCTGCCACCTGACTACCCCTTCGAAAACATTGTCACTAGAAACTGGCAAAACCTGGACACAAAGGCAATTTACTAATTGTAACTCGTCTAACCTAATATATCTTATCACCTGTCGCTGCGGTCTGAGATACATCGGTATGACTACCAGAAAAGTCAGAACCAGGATGACCGAGCACAGGAGCACAATGCGCTGTGGCAAAAATATCAGTAAGCTAACCCAACACTTCATCGTGCAAAATCACACCCCAAATGACTTCACCTGGACAGTCATCGAACAATTCGCACTTTCATGCTGCGATGAGAAAACTCTGCTCTCTAAAGAGCAACGCTGGATTTACCGCCTTTCTACCCATATAGAGGGGCTCAACGATTCTATCCCGTGGAATGCTCTAGCGAGATAATCACCTCCATGTAGGTGGTCTGTGTCCCTGTCTGCGCTCAGACTCGTGGTCTGTCCCTATCCTGTAGTTGCCCTATTTTGCCCAGAGGCCTCCCTTCGCTGTTGTTGCTTTTGTATCATTTTTAACTTTTGTTAACCTTCATTGGCCCCTCACGGGCCTTTCTAATTAATTTCTTTCCCCCACATGGTGCACGCACTAGAGTGCACATGTCTATACCAATGCTGTATACCTCCGGGGTTCCGAGGCGCATGCGCTACTGTTTAGTGCCCAGGCCTCCCATTGCGCATGCGCGACTACCACACTATGCGCATGCGCAGCACCAGTGCCGCTAGCTACCAGCGCGTGCGCACTTCTAGCTAGCGCGACCGCACCCTCTCCCCTCTCCAGGTGACACCAATTGAACCGGCTATTTAAGCACTCACCTGATCCATGCACAGTTCACTCGGGACACTGGAGCAGGACGATAGGTCGCAGGAGCACGCTGATCGGAAATACCGTGAGTACACGAGTGATCTCTACACGACGCTCTGGGTAAGCAGCATTTTCTCCCCACAGGTACCTTCCTAACTATGACCTTTTAAAACATTTAGGGTCTTCTCTCACTCCCTGCCAAGTGACCCATGAGGCTTTAACAGCAAGTAGCAAGTGTGAGGAATTATGTACCATACTTACCTGTACCTCACGCTATGCTTGTTTCGCTGTGTAGCCCACCACTGCCACCGCGTTTAATATTTTATCGCCATAGTTCACCCTGGCCATGGCATCCACTCATGGCCAAGTTCTCTGCCGCTCTAGGTCGCTCACGCACACTAGAAGTCGGCCATATGTTGTGTTTTGGTATATACCATTCTCATTGGTTCTCTTTGTATGTCTGTATTGTCTCTGTGTTCTATGTACAGTAAAGTAGAGGGAATCCCCCTCTTACACGTACGGCACCTTAGCGAGTGCAACACTTTTTCACCATACACTATCACTTAATATAGTTAATCATCACTTACACATACTCATTGGTCCTGAGGAAAGCCAGTTTTAATCAAAAGGCCTGGCTGAAACATGTAGACCACATGGACGTAGGAGCTCTTAATACACTCCATATCGTCCACAGCCTTTTTATCTTGCTAACAGGGGCCCAGGTATTAAATTTACCTTTACCCTCGGGAACTGGGACCACCTGTATAGCTTTTAACCTTTCACCCTCATTCTCACCAGCACTGCACACTCAGCAAGAATACCAGCTCCTCAGTAATCTGGAGTCGCAGCACACCCGGGACACATTCGGTGTCACTGTGGTGGGCCCGATGATGAAGCATGACACCAACTAGGTTGGTGTGTGAGGGCTTCATGTCCAAACCTAAGGGTTTGCCCGCAGATATACCTTCTGAGTTCCACTAAATACAACGTAGCTAGTCCTATATTGATATTCCTACATATAACCAGGGGACCCGGACTGGCTTACCTAGTCCTCTCTCTCCCTTTTGATTTGCTGGAGTTTTCGGTGTTGACACTCCCGTATCCTCCTTGACTGCGGTTTCATCCCCCTCGTGTCCCACTAGGAATGAAACAGTTACCACTAAAATTATAAGAGAAACCACTACTCCTAAAAGTGTAACAGCTATACATTTTGCCCTGCGGTTCGGGTTGCCAGCCTCCATGTTCTCAAACAGTGTAGTTTTTGACTTTCTTCCAGCATTCACTTCCTCTTCTTTTCAAACAAAGTCTTTCTCTCTTGCAATGTCTTTCTTTGAACACTTGGAAGCTTGACAATTTGTTTCCGCAAAGCAGTTCAAAGTCCAGTAGAAAATAGACAACCCTAGCCCTTCTCCATCCACTAAAATGAAACCCCTATCACTTTTCTTCTTCCACTCGGCGCTAGGTTATCTTGCAACAAGTTTTTACAATTTCTTTTCAACAGTCTTATTTTCGTCTGAAGTTATGTATGACTCAAGGAGTGATACTACGTCTTCATAAATGTCCATCCGAAGTATCATTCCCTCAGGTTCTGGGCAGTTCGTCCCACAACATGGAAAGTCAATTTTTTCTAGGATTATTCTCCTTATTTCGCTCAAGACAAGTGGACGGACAAAATTGAGAGTTAGCGTTTTTTTCAATTTCCACTCCTGGTACTATCAGTTCTACATCCACAATTACAAAGGGGTCCGTTCTAATCAAGATCACTTTCTTCACCTTTCCAGTTCTGCGCCCCTTTGAAGACATTCACAATATGGTATTAATCCACAACAATAAGCGCTCCTAGCATTTCTACTACTCGCTCAAGCATTTCCAAACGAAGAAGAGTTCCCTCCAATATTGGATATCGTGAACAGCAAACTGGAAACTCAACTGTCTCTAAAATCAATTTTCTTATTCCACTCAGGAGAGCAGGATGAACGATGTTGAGTGTCAGCAACCTTTCGGTCTCCGCTCCTGGTAGTAGAAACCTTATTTGCACTGTGATGATCGGGTCAGTTCTGATCAGTTCCACTTCCCTGATCCTCCCTGTTCTGTGTCTCCCAGACATCTGCAACGAGGTAGGTCCAGTCGGGAGTAGAGTATCTTCTACTAGGCACTCGCACCCTCCTTGATCTTCTAAGACCCTCCTCGGCTTGATCCTGGATATCTTCTTCTGGATCTGAGTCTTCGGATATAGGAGTAAGCGTTTCTTCCTGGGCCGACCTCAAACTTAGCCTTCTTCTCCTAGTTGGCCAAGTGGCAGCTCCAAGCCTTATTCTCCTATTCCTTGTCCTCCCACTTGGTTCTTGGTCGCTCCGATACGGATCTGAGTCTGAGTCGTATTCACTTCTGCTCTCTCCTTCAGTTGCGTCTTCTGTCTCACTGCCGTCCTGCCTTTGCTCTTCTTCTGAATCCGTTGCGTTCCCAACTTCTTCTGACACCCCCTCAGCCGCCTCTATCCCTTCTTGCGACTCTTCTTCCACTTCCGGGCTTTCGTCTGGGATGGGAGCTGTTCCTTCTAGAGGTGCTGGAACTCTGCGAGTATGGGAAGCATGGATCCAATTTGGCAGCCCCCCGCACTTCACCGCGGTGTTCGTTATCAGGATTACCTGAAAGGGCCCACGCCCGCGAACATCTAGGCAGTTCTTCCGGACGTGTTTTTTAACTAAGACCCAGTCCCCTGGGTTCAGGTCATGACACAGGTTCCTTGCTGCTGGAACTTCAACTGCATGCACCTGAAGGGACACAGAATGGATGGCGTCAGACAGTCCTTTACAATAATCCAAGATCAGATCATCTGTAATATTCAATAGAGCAGTAGTTGGAACTGTAGGAAGTCTCATGGCCCTCCGCATCAGGATCTCGTGGGGAGAAAGACCTGTCCTCCTATCAGGTGTGCTGCGCATGCTCATGAGCACTAAAGGAAGAGCATCTGGCCAACTCAAAGATGTGGATGCCACTACTTTAGCCAATCTATTCTTCAACGTGCCGTTCACTTGTTCCACAATTCCTGAAGCTTCTGGTCGATAACTACAATGCAGCTTTTGATCGATATTCAGTGTGGAGCACAACATCTTCACTATTTCGCTGTTAAAATGTTTTCCTCTGTCAGATTCCAAAGAGGCAGGCACCCCGAAGCGCGGTATCAACTCCCTGAGCAACAATTTAGCCACTGTGAGTGTATCGCACCTACGTGTAGGGTACGCTTCAACCCATCTGGAAAATACGCATACAATCACCAACACATACCGAAGGCGATTGACTCTTGGCATTTCGATGAAATCTAGTTGCATTCTATTGAAAGGCCCCCCCGACCTCCCAATGTGACTCAGTGTGACTGGTGTTCGTTTGCCTACGTTCAGCTGTTGGCAAGTAACACATCGCTTACATACTGATTCTGCTGCTATTCTGAATTTCGGGCAATACCAAGTCTGCCTAAAAACTCTCATCATAGCATCCCTTCCTAGATGTACTGGACCATGTATTTCTCTCGCCATGGGATTAGCTAATTCTTCAGGTAACACAGCTCTCCCATCTGCTGAAACCCAAAAATCCATTTCACTTCGCACACAACCTGCTATTTCCCATGCCTTTTTCTCTGTTTCAGGTGCGTTCTCCTGCATTATTCTTAAATCCTCCCAAGTGTCTACAGTTTCTAACATCAAACTTAATTCAGTCTTTTCTTCTGCACCTTCTATTTCCACCTTTGAGAAAGAATAACTTTGTTCCGCACAATAGCGTGCGACTTCATCAGCATATCTATTACCTTGTGACACAAAATCTGTATTCTTAGTATGAGCTACACACTTCACTACTGCGATGTCAACAGGACCTTGTAATGCTTCTATCAGCAATCGCACAAATTCTCCATTTCGAATGGGCGAACCAGAGGAGGTCATGTAACCCCTCTGAGACCACAACTGCCCGAAATCATGAACCACACCGAAACCATATTGGCTGTCCGTGTAGATGGTGACTCTCTTTCCATTTCCTGCTATGCAGGCACGAGTTAGGGCAATAATCTCTGCTACCTGTGCGGAATGTACTCCTTCCAGGCAAGCGGCTTCCACAACTCCAGTAATGGTACAAACAGCATAAGCTGCTCTCAACCGACCAGTATCGTCTCTTAAACATGAGCCATCAACAAAGTAAATTTCATCGGGGTCTGACAATGGCTCATCCACAATATCTGGTCTGGGTTTCGTGCATAGTTCAGTCACATCAAGGCAATCGTGGTCTTCACATCCTTCGCCTTCTATTACCGTAGGTAATGGCATCAAAGTAGCAGGATTCAAGACAGAGCATCTCCTGAGAGTCACGTTTTCTGCGGCAAGTATAACTTGCTCGTAACGCGTGAGCCTGCTATTGGTCAGATGCTGCGTCTTCGTCCTGGTCATTAACAATTCAACTGAATGTGGTACATACACCACTACTGGATGTCCCATCACAATACTCTCGCTCCTTTCAATGCTGACACCCGTTGCAGCAACGGATTTGAGACATCCGGGCAACGCTGCGGCTACTGGATCTAATGTAGCCGAAAAATATGCAACTGGTCTACGGGCATTACCGTGGGTCTGTGCCAAGACTGACAAAGCACATCCCTCTCTCTCACAGCAATACAGTGAAAATGACTTCTCGTAATCGGGCATTCCCAAAGCTGGGGCACGACACAAATCGTCTCTCAGCTGTAAAAACGCCACCAGACATTCTTCATCCCATGGTACCGGATCACTCACCTCCTTGTGCGTCAGTTTCTGGAAGGGCTTTGCTTTCAGTGAAAAGTTAACTATCCACTGTCGGCAGTAACCCACCATTCCTAGGAACATTCTAACTTCTCTCTGTGTTGTAGGCGCATTCATTTTCATTATCGCCTCAATCCTCTCAGGGGACACCTTACGTTTCCCTTTTTCTAACCTGTGCCCTAGATACTGTACTTCTGTCAAACAATACTGCAACTTGCTCGGAGATACCTTATGTCCATTTTCAGCTAAATGGTTCAGTAAGGCAATTGAGTCTGCTTTACAAGCTTCCTCTGTTTCTGACGCAACAAGTAGGTCATCTATGTACTGTACCAGAACCGAGTTCTGTGGCAGTACTAGATTCTCAAGATTCTTCTTCAGCAACTGATTAAAGATGGATGGGCTATCTGTGAATCCTTGTGGGATTCGACACCATGTTAAAACGCGATCTTCCATTTTAAAAGCAAAAAGATACCTGCTCTCTTCATCCAATGGGATTGAAAAGAAAGCCTGACAAAGATCTATCACTGTGAACCATTCTGCTTGACATGGTATTTGAAACAATATCACTGATGGATTCGGTACCACGGGACAACATGAAACGACTATGTTGTTAATCTTTCGTAAATCCTGTACTATCCTGAATTTCCCACTAGGTTTCTGCAAACCCATAATCGGGGAGTTACAAGGACTACCCATGATTTCTTTCAGTATTCCCTGCTGTATCATTGACTCGATCACAGGTTTTATTCCCGCAATCGTTTCCTGGGACAATTTGTACTGAGGCGTTCTCGGAAACTCAACATTTGGTTTTACCAATATTTTTACCGGCTCTACCCCCTTAATCAATCCTATTTCTTCTCCTGTGAAATCCCATACCTCTGACGCCACTGCATCTCGTAGGTCTTGGGGAAGATCTTCTATTGTCAGAGTAGGATATAGTTCTACACAAGATTTGGAATTGGCCACCTTAAAAGTAGCATCTTCGTCGGTAGTCTGTACCTCCACTCCTTGCGGGGTGCAGTATATGGTGCAGTTCAATTTGCACAACAAATCCCTTCCTAACAGACATACCGGACTCGAGTCACAAACCACAAACTGATGTTTGTTCATGTGGTTTCCAATTTTCACAGACACTGGTTCTGTCAAGGGACTAGTCATTCTTTTATTTGCGACTCCTACCACTTGAATTGTTTCCCCTGACATTGGCAAGTCTGGAACTACCGCTGATCTCAGAGTCGAACGAGTAGCCCCAGTGTCCACTAAGAACGTAGTGGGACACCCTGCCACTTCTGCCTCAACAAATGGCCCTCTCTGATCCACTTCTAGAACTGCCCCGAGGGTACAGTCCTCTTCACTGCTCACCCGTTGTCCTGTCAATGGATCAATGTAATAACATTTTTCTTCCTCGATAAACAGAGGCATTTGTTTAAAGACCTTTCCTCCAGCTGCTATCTTCGGTGGCTGTGGGAATTGGGCCCGTGGAGCCGAAGTCCCCCCTTTGGCCACCTTACTGCTCGGAACTGTCACCTTTTGCACTGGGTCTTCTTGGACCTGCTCTTCTACTTCTAGCTCTCCATTTTCAGGGTTAAAGGGACACTCGCGTCGCCAATGCCCCACCTGGTGACACTGATGACACTTTGTCGTTTTCTTTAAAGTGGCAAAGTCTATCCTAGGTCTCTGCCCTTCTTCATTATCTTTGCTCTGACCATTTGGTTTTCGTCCCATCCCCTGCTTCTGCTGGCCACCCTTCCCAGCGGACTGCATTTGCACCACCATCAATTTCTCCTTTAGATTCTTGGCTTTAGAATCTATCTCATCACTGCAGTACCTCGCATATCGTAAAATCTCATCTAGTGGTTTGTTCTGCCAACAGATTAAATGTTGCTGTATCATCAAACAAATATCAGGTCTCAACCCCAAGACAAACTTTGACACAAACTGCCCTATATCTTTGGGATCCATTACATCTAGTCCACTGTATTGCTTGAATGTTTTCAATAATCTTTCATAAAACTCGTGAACTGTCTCCTTGGGTTCCTGCCTTGTTCGGTCTATTTTTACCCAATCTATGTCCTGTGGTGGTACCTTATCTTTCAGCCATGCTATTACCCTTTCATACTTTCGCATGACAATCTCAGACGGTCCATTAGTCCGAGCATCCCTCAATGGTTCAGCATTTGGCCATTCGACACTAGTCTTACAAGGGGTCCACAGATCAGATGGGACCACGATGTCAAACAACGTGTTCAAATCAATCCACAATACCTTCGAAATTTTAACAAACCTCTCTACCTGCTTATACCACTCTACTGGATTGTCCCGCAACTTCGGAAATGAGTTGGTAAATGCAGCTAAATCTCCTCTACTCCAGGGCACATGTACATAATTTCCGTTTGATATTTCTCGCAAAGGGAATGCCTCCATGTGCATTACCCTTCCCTCAGGGGTCATCACATTTGTACTTCGCCTAACCGTGCCCTTTTTCGACCACCTTTCTTCCCATTTATCCAGATCTCTCCACACTCGTATCCCAGCTATCAACTCCCTTATGTGAGTTTTCAATCCAGTAGTCCTTTTCTCATCTAGATCTTGATCTGAGTATTGTAACCTATGGTTACTCTGTAGTGCCCTTGTCCTAGATAAATCTACAGCATATCTGTCGGCCAAATTAGACAGTTTCTCGTGGAATGCTCTAGCTCTCCTGGTAGTATCCTTCGCTATGAACAGCAACTCATCTTGTTCGTACAAATCGATCCTTTCTAAAGGCACCGTTCCTTCTATAATCTCGTCAAGATCGGATTTTAGGCTGGAGACATCAAGCCTTTTAACCTTTATCGCAGCTTTCAGCACCTCTGGTCCAGAAGTACCTTCTGCCTCCCTCCCGTCCCAGCTCCTAGCCCTGCGCCTAGGCACTGGTGAGTTAAAGGGAGTCCTCCCCTGTTCCCATCTCTCTAGGTCCCATGCCTTTCCATCTTCTCGGGGTGGATGATGAAATACTTCCTTGTTTCTCATTTTTCCGCCTTCCCCGATCTGCCTGTTTTCTCCAGGTGCATAGTAAGGCATCCCATTGCTCCCCCTCTCTTCACTGTTTCCCTGTGATTCTTGGTTACTCGAAGCATGGCGGGACCTGTCACTATTCTCCTTCCTCCAATGTTGGACATCTTCCCCGAGTGTATGATGAAGGCACCTAAACCTATTCTGAAAAGCCCGTACCATTTCATCTCCCCCTTTCTCCCAGAGACGGGACATTTCCTCACACTCTACAATCCTAGTATTTTGTTCCGGCTGTTCTCTCTGATTTGTAGGACATGCCTCCCCTCTATTCTCCTGACTTTGGCCTTCCCGGCCCTGACTACTCTCGCTGGCCCCACAATGAGATACTGTCCCATTGCCCCTGGTATCCCACTCTGGTTCCGTCCTTGTCCTGTTACTCGGGGATACTATGGACCCGTCCCATTCCCTCAAATCAGCTCTTAATTCTGAATAGGGTCTTGGCCGTGGTCCCCTCAGATCCATTGGTCCTCTCGGACCTCCCTGTTCTGAATTGGGACCGACAGTTGTGTCTAATGGGGTATTCCATGTTACTGATCCTGGCAATTGTTTCCATGCATTTGTCACGTTATTCCTCCTTTCCATCTCGATCCTTTCTCTATCCAATTGCCTTTGTTGTTCCCCTCTATCTCTCTCAGGGTTATAGATCGAAACTATGGGTCCTATGGTAACAGGCACCTGAAGAGCGTCTGGTAATCCCACAGACTCAGCCCTTTCGGTGGTTGGCGTTTTCTGCACCACAAACCTTCCCACTACACTCTGTACAGTGTTGTTTGGAGGTGTTTCTCCACTTTTGATAGGTGTCCATTCCGATATAGGGAGTGGTGTATATCCTTCTATGTCATTCCCATCTTCCCTTGCGAGCCCTCTATCTTCTATCATCCCCACTCTCGGAGGTGGTCTATCCATTAACAATCTGTTTATTAGATTGTCCTCCGACTCGCTTTCCTCGTCTTCTTCCATGAGATTTCCTCCTCCTGACACCTCCCTCATCGGATACATTTTCTCCACCTCAATAGTCTGTACCCTCCAACGCTTTTCCTCCTCATCCCATTTGGAATCTCGCACTGCCCTTACCGATCGCGTCAGTCTTTGTTGACGCCTGTTCAAATTTCGGTCGTGTGCAGCCTTAATCCATGCATTAAGAGCCTCAAACTGTGTTGGTCTGGGCGAGGGTTTCAATGAGGACATGGTTGCCTTTAGCCGATGTAACACCTCTAACTTAAACGTTCCATACTTCGGGAACTGCATTTCCTCATTTCCTCCCGTAAGCTTATTCCAAGCCCCAATCCATAGTATGGTATGCAGCCCAACATTCGTTGCCATATAATGAGCTGGTGTACCCTCCGGCGGTGCCTCTTCCCCGTAATAATGTTCACTTCTTTTACGTTTAAAAATCCCTTTCAAACACTTAAAACACTTCATGATTTCGCTCTTTCTCCGCGTTCGTTTACTTCCTGATGATATTCCACCAATCTCAGCCCCGTTCTCACTAACTGGCCTATCCGTACGCGACTTTCCTCCGACGTCACGCTAGCCGCCCAACCAGAGCGCGGCTCTAGCTAACGTCACACCAACCGCTCAATCACAGCGCGGCTCTAGCCGACGTCACCCGTCCCCCTTCGCAGCAGTTCCCCTCCTTTCTCAGCTCGTCTCCTCGGTCATGCACGCATCCCATTCATACTCTGAAAAATGATTACTTCCGTCCAAGCGATCACCTTTCTTGACTGTACGCCCACAGTCTTTCTGTAGTTGTCACCTTAACTTGGCAAAATGTCTTTCCGTTTACTTCCAGACAATCGCCTTCTCCGATAGGTTACTCACACGCAGTAACTTTCGACCAGCGTCCGTTACTCATACATTCACTCTTACACTCCCCCTATCTTGGATCCACGGCGGTCAATGGTACCTCGTGACCTCCGTACTATGGTCGACAACTACCCTGGATGTTCGATACACCCAAAACCACTTAAGCTCTGGCCTGAACTTAAGATTTCACCAGTTCACCCGTTTACCAGGTTACCAGCTTACCAGGTTGCGCGCGCTCACAACCTTCTCTCATTCACACTACAGGCATTCAACTCCGCAAGACATTACAATACAAATACAACACAAAACACCGCAATCTGTTCACGCATGACCCTTTTTATACTCACTCTCCGATACTGCTGCTTTTCTCGCACCGTCTGCACCTTTCGGCACACGATTCTTCCGCTGCTCGTCTCTCGGCGTCTCGGGCCTTGGGGTAAACTAACCTCTCTAGATTACCTTCCTCAAGAAGATAACCATCCTCACTCTGCTACCAACTGCTAACGCGGGATTACTGGTTACTAATTATCTTACCAAATCCCAAACTATGTCGACTGAATCGTTGGTACCTGTCTTTGAGTAAAAGGTAATCTCGCAATAAGTCAATCAATTTAAGAACTTACACCACTCTAAATGACCACTGACCAAATTTAAGTTTTAAAGTTTTAATATAAAGACAAAGATAACTGAAGATACAAACTTCTCAAAATGAGATTCAAAAGGTAAATTGGTATCACTATAAACATGAACTTCTTGAATAATCTAAGTCTGAAGAACAAAATAATAAGTACAAGCTCAAAAACCATAAGGGTTGTCAAAATAGATATAAGTTGCAATCTCAAAGTCATTACAGAAAAGAAAATTTAGGTTAGTCTGTCCCTACACTATTTTAAATGACATCCCTACTTAGCAAGATCTTAACCCTCTAGGTGTCAGCCGTGGTGACTTCCTAAGAAGATCACGCACTTCTCTTTGTCTCTTCTCTGATAATGGGTCTCTCCTGATCAGCCTATCTGCCTACCCATCCGCTTCCTTAGGCTCCCAAAATCATCTGCCCTGCTCTCCTCCCGGGTCTCTTTCCCTAATACCAAATCACATTTCTGATAGGAACGCCCCTTGGGACGCCCCTCACGTGGTACATCTTTGCGCGGCAAACTCCATGATGGTACTCTTGAAGACCCTCGTTATAGTTGACCTTGGTTCCCAGGCTTCTTCTTCCAGTGCGCTGATACCCCCTGAAATTCCTGGAAACTCCTACAGGCCTGCGCAAGGCGCCACTGAACAAAGTCCCTTTCATTCGAGCTGATTAGGACCCTCGCACCTGCATACAGCTCATCCTGCAGTGGGCCTCAAATTCCAGACTCCACCATATCTTTAGTCATAAAACACTCTCAAAGCTCTGTGCTGGACACCTCTCGACCTCTTCCCTAACGAGCACATGACAATTTAAACTACATGACATTATCGGCTCTGGCCTACTTGATTTACATGCAGCAGGTCCCTGCACTCTTAAAACGTTAACTTGATTTAAACAGCAAACATTCTTAACTAGCATACGTTTCTAAAATAACACATCTATAAAGCATATACTTTTAACCCTAAGTTCAATAGTACATTTGGAAGAACCATGTCAACCTTATCTCACATTAATTTTAGCAGCACGTTCAGGTTTGCCGTGAATTGCCCTAAGGCCTACACATAATACTGGATTTTCAAAGTTACATTTAATTCGGACATGATTCTTTTAACATGAGAACATGAGGTTTTCACATATATTCCAACATTTCTACATTAATCTCACACCGTTATAATTATAGTTACTCTACTTAACATTCTATACATTTCACTACTGAATATAAAACACTCGTGTGCAAAACATGTTTAAACTAACTACGTGCTTGTAAATATGGCGTACTTATACATTTTTTTCAAACTTGTGCTCTCTCAATTCAGTTACTCTTAACTGCAGTTAGAACATCTAGGCACTGGTTCATATAACCTACCAGCCTTGCAGTTGTCTTTTTCCAGTTCTTGTAGGCTCCTTGTTATTAACTTTTATAATACCAATAGGTTGCGATCTACTGCTGAACATGTTAGAATACAATAATTTTTGCTTGAAAAGTGATTTTATTAAGCCGGTGTTTTTACCCCCGTGATCTTGATGGGGGATTTTAATCTGGATTCTTTCATAACTGTAGAGTTACCAAGGAGACATTTATTTCTCTCTCTGCCACTCACTTTGAGCATACTGCTCAGGATGAGTAATTTAATGGTATGGTGAATGATTATAATTTCCCATTTTTGTGAGAGGGTGAGACATAGTCAGGTGCTATTATTACACTTTTCCCGTTCACAGTGGGAGGAGCTATTACCAACATACTGCCTTGGTCTTCACACTAATCAAATTTAATTTACTCTGGGATGTAAGAAGTGAGAACAACCCTTCAACTGTACTCCTTATTTTGGAGGCAGAATATAGACCCTGTTGGGCATTTAGTCCAAGAGCAGGTGACCACCCATGATCAGGGACGCAGACTTAGATGAAGGGTATTAACTCAGATTTTTTTTATCATAATTTGTTTAGCCTGTGCCCTGATGCTTTAACAACATGTTTCGATGAGGCACTTCTCAGTTCATTTGACATTGTTACACAACATGTGGTGGACATTCTTACCTCCTCTCAACCACGTCTGCTCACTTCAGTCAAAGGGTTTGACCATTCTTGCACTAGGGCTCATGGTGATCTCATGGTGGCCTCAAGGAAAAGCTGTCGTGTAGTTTCCATTTACCAGTAGAAACTGAGCATTTGTTGGGCAACATAAACGTTGGTATGGTGTCAGACTAATTCCGAGCACACCCTTAGAATATGTTGTCCTTTAGACCTGCTAGTTCCCAGTGCCATCATAAGAACCTCTAAACAAAGACAGGTAGCAAATGGTTTTGGCAACCCCAGAACATGACAACCCTGACTCACTCCAGGAATCGTGGTAACAGATCTAAAACCCTTTCGCTCAGTCAGTGGGTGCTTTCTCTCAGAGAAACATACGAAGACTACACAGAGAAGCATTTCAATATTGATTGTTGATTCTTGTATAGAATATATGTGCTGCAATGATCAACGATCGATGCAGCCAAAAGTAATGAGAAGTATAAAGACTGTGAACAAAATAAATAGTTCCACCGACTTGCTAAAGCAATGTATATATTCAAGCATATGAAACAATATATTTATATATCATGTACTCCTACTATGCGTTTGATAATCTAGGGGTCTAGGATTAGTGTGTTCTGCCAAGAATCCCCTTTTGGATGATCCAACCCCCATTACCTGAAGATAAAGTATGTAAGTCCTCATTTTGGTCACAGGTTGGACACCTCTCCTCGCAGAGGGATCAGCAAGTAGCTGGGCTGTGGTTTCAGCAGGTAGTGACCTTGAAATGACAGTAAGTGCTCCTTTGCCCCAACCCCAGAAATGCTTGTGTTTTTGTAAAAAAAAAAAAGCATCCTTGCTCCCGAGCAGAGACCTCAAGCAGCTAATGTTTATGATCTATTGATAGCTGTGTTGCCTCATAAACGAATAACAAACAATCACATTTAGAATGGAATGAAGGTTTTGTAAAGCATGTGTTTGCTGAGGCATCTTAGCGCTAGTTGTCATTGATCTCTGCAAGAGGGAGATAAAAAGTGGCTATGGTTTTGGGGCAAATAGCCATGTTTTTAGTGCTTTCCTAAATTGGTTTGGTTTCTGAGACTAATGGGAAATGTATTCCATAGTTTAGGGGCCAGATGGAGAAAACTTCTACCACCCCATTTTACCTTCTTTATCCTGGGAACCACAAGTAAGGAGGCCGATGATGACCTGAGGTTTCGCTGTGGGATGTGACATCTGATATGCTGACTGAGATAGGCAGACCCCGCCCAGTTCAGTGTCTTATGCAGAATGCACATGGATTTGAATTGGATCCTTGCCTGGACTGGAAGCCAGTGCAGATCTTGAATGCTTTGGCTTATAGGGCTGAATTTGTGAATTTTAAGCAGCAGACGTGCGGCTGCATTTTGTAGTGTTTGCAGCTTGCATATAGCACTAATTTTTCCTCCTGTTCTTAGGGTCTTTAAAGTGAAGAAACACGATGAAGTGATGCTGTTGACTTGGTCAGATAATGATAAATGGTCATCCAGCATGACTCCAAGGTTTTTGACCTTTTTTACAGGCCGCAGGAAGGGCTCAGCTGCTTCCAGCCACCAGGAGGTGTTCCAAAGGGAGGTATCCCTACCAAACATAACCACTTCGGTTTTATCGGTATTTAACTTCAATTTGCACAATGTATGTTCGAACCTTGTACAAGATGTTCAAGGTGTCATGATAGTGTAATTACGAAGTGGAAGTTGTAGGCAACTGTAGTTTCATGGAAACGAATCCTGCACTGTCACGCACGCAAGTGTGTGACAAAAGTCATTGTGTGAAAGAGAAGGCAATTTAGGAAAATGTGTGCATGTTGAAATGGCAGCGTTTCTTTCCGGGCCTAACTGAACCACATGGCAAAGCCAAGGGATAGATGTAAAGTTGCTTCTCTTAGAGCCCTGTACAAGAACACTCTAAAGCACAGGAAAGGCATACTGAAACAGAAGGCTTGGCAGGATCATATGACTGCCTGTGCCTCCAGAACCAGTACTAATTTTTGGGAAATTGTGGGCCAAACTTTACTTAATACTGATACAGGTAGTCCACTATCACAGCACATTATAGATGATTCATGGGTAAAACATTTTAAAGCTATCTATGACAGGCCCTATTCAACTGTTGGCTCTATATAGTTCTATCATGTTTTGACATCTGACAGAGGCTTCTCTCTATCTTTTGATTGGGAGGAAGTTAGAGATGACATCCTTACTTTCCCAGAAATAAGGCCCCTGGCCCAAACGGGGTTCTGATGGACCTATTCAAGCCCAATGTAGCTCTGTGGGTACCAATATTAGCTATCTATCTTAACGTGGCCCTCAAATATAGTTTATCTTGGTTCTGGTCGAATTCAGTCATCGTCCCATATATAAGAAGCATTGGCATAGCCAATTGGTCTCGCCTTTGGGACCTTGTAAGTGTTTAGTTATCCAGCACAATATCCTTGGTGCAACAACATCAACTGTTGCACGGCTAAACACTTATAAGGTCCCAAAGGCAAGACCTATTGGCTATTCCAATGCTTGTTCAACAGGGATGTGAAATCTAGGGCTCCAGTAATCTAGCCACAGATCTTATTAGCCCCACTGTCAATATTCCTAGGCACTCATTACAGGTTTGTCACTATCATACAGAGATTGCAGCGGCTCAAATAGCCAAAATCTCTTGGTGAAGCGTTGAGGGAAACTGAGGAACCCATGGAAAAATCAGATGCAGAATCACCGATTCACCCAGTAATTTCTCATTTTTTAGTGAACCCTCAGGGTCCAACTTATAATAAGCCGAATTTCTCCACTGCCAGGGTTGCCAGTTACCCCGGAGTCAGTAACTCCATGATTGGGGTAAATCCGGCCCATTATCAAGACGACTTGGAAAGAAGGCCTTGGATTCCAATTCTTTACCTAAACTGGTAAAGAATGACTTTAGATCCTCTATGACATATGAGTGCTTAAATAATTTGATGCTCATCACTTGTGAAGCAGATATCACGGATGAACTGAACTTGGACAGTATAGCTTCAAAGTGGTGCATTTTAAAGGATCGGCACGTTTCAGTTTAGGGTCCCAATTTCTTTTGCTTTTCGCCCCAAACAATGCTTTATTTTCAATACAAGGTTCTAGGTTTTATGATTTCGGTCCTCTGCTTTTTTGTGAATTGGTGTTTATCTAGCCTAAAGGATTTATCATGGCAAAGAGAAACTAATCTATAGAATGCTTCCATAGGACACACAAACTAATATAGAATTATAACATACTAGTTAAATGCTAATAAACAGTGTTTTGATAATTCGAGACCTGTTGAAAAGAATAAATATAATTCATTTTTCGGGTAAAGGCTGTTTGGTTTCAGTTATGTGTTCTATTGCGCCTTTTAAGCACATGCTAAAATAAATTATTTATACTATACTGTAAATAAAGTGACGCACCGGCGGCGCAAGGCCGTCATAAATCTGCCCCTTATTATTTATAGATCACAATTCCCACCCAAGCAAGCTTGCAATCTTAGTCCTGCATTGCCTTTTGATTTATTAGTATTGTGTGGGATGAATAATCCAGACTGAATGCTGGGAGGGACTAGTGTAGGGAAACGTATGAGGAATATAAAGTGTGTCTGATAAGACTTTCGGCCGAACTATGACTTGAGAGCTTATTTTTTTTCTTCACTGGACGCAGTGTCATCTTTAGAGTGTTTGCATTTTTTTGGGGGTCATTTTCAATAATTGGGCAGCCCTTACAACCTCTGCCTCTGCAGGCTGCAGCACACAAAGGCGCTAGCTCAATGCCGTGCGCAGCCATAGCTCCTGCTCAACACCCACCTTCGTCACTTTGAGGCTCGCAGCTTGGCCATGGATGAGGGGGAGGAGTAAAAGGAAGGATCTGTGAACTTCCCCAGCCCCCAATATAATAACTCTACATGGGGGGAAAAAGTTGTGTCTTTGTTTAAATAGCGCTTCTGTTTTCAGTTGATCCTCGTTAATTGCTTGTTTAACTCCCTGTTCTCTTCTGCTGTGCTGATCTGCTGCTCTCTTCCACATACATCCTTCTGTAACCGCACACCCACACATATACAACCACACACATACAACCAGACACACACAAACAAACAACCACACCACACACACAATCTCACACACAACCACACACACACAACCACACACACAAAACCACACACACACAACCACACACACAACCCCACACACAAACACACACAACCACACACTCAACTACACACTCAACCACAAACACAACCACACACACAACCACAACCACACACACACACAACCACACACACAACCACAACCATACACAGCCACACATACAACCACACACCCATACACACACACATAACCACACCCAACCACACACACACACAACCACACATATCTATCTATCGCCCTCACTCTATCTATCGCCCTCACTCTATCTATCTATCGCCCTCACTCTATCTATCTTTCGCCCTTCCTCTATCTATCTATCGCCCTCACTCTATCTATTGCCCGCACTCTATCTATCGCATCACCACAGCATCACTCAGCACCACCACAGCATCACTCAGGGGCACCACAACATCACTATGCGCTACCACAGCATCACTGAACGCCACAGCATCACTCGTCGCCACCACAAAATCACTCAGCGCCACCAGAGCATCAATCTGTGCAACCATTGAACAACAACTGGTTAAAATATGTTCTCTCAATGTTTCAAGCTTTATCACAAATGTCACAAAAAGATGTTAATATTTCACTTCTGTTCTTGGATTTTCGTCACAATAAAATACACTGTACATAATCTTCACAAAAGTTATTTACAAGAGTTTAAGCTATTGCCATTATAAATCATAATAACTTTTATTTAAGTATTAATTATTAAAGAAAATTAAAAACCATTATTATTTGTAATATCAATACATCTAAGTGACGTAAAGACAACACGTATTGCATTACAAATGCTATGGGTGTCACTTTTGCGAAAGTTAAAACTATTGGCATTGTAACTGACAAAGCTATTAATTTAGCTATTTTCAAAACCAACACTTAAATAAAAAAATTGTCATTTACAATATCAATAGCTCAAACTTTCCTAATGCGAGACCTATTGCATTGCAAATGCTTGTTTGACTTTGCTGCCAGATTATAGCAAAGGACGGTGGGTGCAATGCTTAAGATTTATAAAGCTAAATGGGTGCCTATAGCGTCCTATGGCTGTGACATATGAGGGAAGGGCAATTTACTTACCCTATAATGTGTTGAGAATATATTCATGAGAAGGTTTTCTGCACTTCCCAGCAGCTCATCTACTTTTATTATCCATGAAGAGCTGGGGTAGGGCTTTTTGTGTGATACAATTCGACTCAGACTTCTCATTTAATGGATGTCTATTTGGCTCAAACCTGAGTTGGAGCTCAATAGGACATGTTTAAAGGATTGCCTAGGACTGAACCAATGCTTTACGCATACCATGGGTTTCTTTTGTTACGAAGTGCTTCTTTAAACTAGGTCAACCCTCCCTTTTTAGTGAACTCAGGAGCATTACAAAAAACATATCACTTAGGTAAAGAATGATTTCCTTACTCAGTTACAGGAGGAGAGAGTATCCCTCGCTTTGCCCAAGGTTTCAAATAGGTCACATGCACTAGTTCAGACAACTTTCTGTATGGAGTCCTATCTCTCATATGACATATCTAATGTTTACCATTACCTATTAACACAAGGTAGGCTAAATATGGCTGATATTCTGTTAGGTTTTCCAAAGGGCTGGTCTAATGATGTGGATCATCCGCCTTGCATTTGTGATTCAACATCTAAACAAGATATTTATAAGCTCCTTAGAATGTGCTTCTTAAGGCCACTTTTGGTGGAAGAAATATCACTCACGCCAGGCCTGCTTTGATTCTGCAGTTACTGAGTGGACCTTTTACTGGTATGTTGATTGTGTTTTAAATTGAGCTGTTAGGCTTAGGGGGACTATGATTAATGCTCAGTGATGCAATGTTTTATAATGTTTTATTGGTGCACTGCTTGATATATATTATTTGCATATGTCTTTTATGATGATGAAATGTCAAACCAAATAAAGGATTTTGATTGATTGATTGATTGACTCTATTCGATTACAGGGCAGTTACTTAACCAGGTCAAATGTAGATAAGCAAAGGCAAGACCCACTTCAACCAACCAATAGTTCAGCAGAGGACTGCTGAATGAAAAAGAACATTACCAACTGGAATAACAGTTGCAGTAAACGCTATTTGAATGGGATGAGATCCATTGTGTTGAAAGCAGTAGGGCTACCATGAAGCCAAAAGAGTTCAAATAAACCTAATTTGCAAAGCATATCAGCAAATCACCAACTAATAGCAGAGATTGTCAGCTTTGTAGCAGACCTAACTAATCCCGAAGTCTTGAAAAATACCCCAGGGCAACTGCACAGCATTACACGGATGTTCTTTGAATTAGAAATTACAGAATCCATGAGCCCATTACAAATCTTCACACTATCCCTCTATCTTCATAGGCTTTTTATGTGGCCAGTGGAATAGGAAAAAGTAACAAAGCTATTATAAAATCATCTAATGTGTTGGTGGAAACATGCTAGGTCATCTCCATGAAATAAATCACAACACTTGCTCTGGATAAAGTGAGCATGATAAATACATCCAACACAGAAGCAAATTTCCCCCAAAAACTAAAGCATGCAATCATTATCATTTTACTGAGATCCTATCAGTGGACAGATCATTATTGGCCAATTAATTATTGATCTCTACTATTCCATGCCTCAGTAAAATCTCGGAAAGGCAGGTAACATGTCAATTACTAATATGTAACAAAATATCACTATTCATGGCCACTAGTCAGAATTTGGGACAAAAAGACATAACAAAATGGAACTGACTAATATCAGAGAGCACTTTCTTACCACCATACCAATACCATTTGAAGCTGCCACTGCATATGACAAGCCTGACCAAACAATTCTACAGAACAGGCTCCAAATCGGGTCATGGAGAAAAGGGAGAGGTCTGGAACCGATTGTCTTCTTTCTCTACTGCCATGACCAAAGAGTGTGAGTTGGATCTAAGGATTCATCAATACCAAAGGTGTCTTGAAGGGAAATATAAGGAGTAACTATGCTGTCAGATGTCTGAAGAGCTAATTCACAAATCGTCATAAAGTCCTTGATACGAGGAATAGGCCTACACATTGAAAAAATTTAGAATTTCTCGTTGATTACACTTTCAGTCATACATGTAAGGTCGCTTTACGCTTACAAACTTACTCATGGACATGCATGTTATTCACCTACATTTCTAGAGTATACCTGTTTCTCCCAACCTTACATTTATTGAATCACTGCATTTTGGAGAATTTATACATGTACAGTTGGGGAATGGTGTTCATTTTAAAATATATTTTTTTTTCCACGTAATTCACAAGGGAAATGATTTTGTATACAAAATCTATTCTTCCCCTGCATTGATGTACAATTTGGCAGGTGTACTTTCTCACACTTGTCCATGAAACAAAGGAGTGTAGCTTAAAATTGCAGATATGTGTTGGAAATGTTTTACAAATGTTCGTGAACGCTCACAAACTTATAACTGGGTGGATTCTCCTTTTATTTACATTGTGGGGTTTTTTCCCAGCACTTATTCCCCATCCCACTTCCCAAACCATCCGACACACTCCATGCAGAAAATACATAGGCATATTAGATCTTCTGCATAAGTAAGCACCTCCTTTGTATGCAAAACTGGCTTTAGAATTAGCAAAGATGTTTGTTATTGAGAGTTTATGATTTTTTCCATTTGTAAGTCTGGGTGCTCCTAAATGGACGGAGTGCATGATTGCTGAGGGGCTCTGAGTGGTGAGCTGGTCCCTGGCAGTGATCCGATGGTTGGAGTTTCAATATTTTGGGGAGAGGAGGCTGAGGATGTCGAGGCAGTGGTTTGAGGTTTAAAGTGTTTGTAGATGGTGGATGTCTTGTCATGGAAGCAGTCTGCCAAGGTGTTGCAGAGTTCTTGGGAAGGGGTGATGATGTTTTTGATGGCTGAGGGGTTGGAGAACTCTCTAATGATGTTGAAAAGTTCTTTACTGTGGTTGGAGCTGGCTTTGATGAGTTTGGGTAGGGCATGACTTGTTGTCCCTTTCAGGAGTTGGTGGTAGTGGTTGAAGGATTTCTTGAAGGTGGTATGGTCCATGGGCTCTTTGCGGGTGCACCATTTCCATTCTAGTCACTTGCAGTTGTGTTTCGTGGTTCTCAGTTCTGTGGTGTACCAACTGGCCTGCTTGGTGGTTTTCTTAGATTTGGTGGGTTTGACTGTGTCTGTAGCTCCCATTATCATCTTGATGATGGTTATACGTTTTTGTAAGCAGCAGCTATCCAGATATTGGTGTCCTTGCAATAGAACTGTTGGACAGAAGACTGAGCTGACTCGCCTAGTTTTCAAGCCTTAGGGAATATCCAAATGCTTGGATTCTTGCCACAGATCGGAAAGTGGAGTTTTCTAGTGTTTAGGGGCCAAGTAGAAAAAGACTCCCCACCAATACACACACAAGAGATATGGGGAATTACTGCCTGAAAAGCATCAGTAGAATGGAGCGAACGGCTATTCATTAATTGATTGATGCGAGATTGAATGAAAGCGGTGGGCAGTGTTGTAGGGCTCAATGGCATATAAATAGAGCCTTTAGGATTATACACTGGTACATAGTCAGCCAATGAAATGCTCTGAGAAATAGGGAAGTGCAGAGGAACGGTGAGGAGGAACCTATCTGTCAAGGGCTGTGACAGTATGGAACAGATCAGCAACAGAGGCCTGTGGCAGGGATATGCCACAGATAAGGAATGCAGAGAAAACATAGAATCAATTAGAATGTTAGAAAAGCTACATAACCTCATCTTCTTCAACATGCCTAAAAGTGGGCACATTTTCTGTGCCTAAAATATTAGAAGTTCCAATCCGCCACTCTAACATTTACTCCACTGCATGCATCACCCCCACCCTATCTAGACGCATCTTCATGGCTCTTCCAGTAGGGCGAGTCCTACAGGATGTGAAATGTGGATGACTCTACCCCTACCTATCTACCATTCAGAGGGATCTGTGCATCTGAAAATCTTATAATTCTCTTTAAGGCATGTCATGGGTGTGAGAAGCAGGTGCCCGGTACCAAGCTTAATACTGTCAGCACCAAGCCTCACTCAGTGGCAGGAGAGGTGCTGCAGCACCCCCAGATAACCTTGATGGACTTCACTTTGAAGCCCCTGCATTCTCGCAACATGTAATGTTTTATTCAAATACATATGGTCAAATGGCTTGTTCTAACCAGCTATTGATAATTCTTTTAACAAACTATTTAATTTTCCTTTCCTCAACTCAAAAAAGAAGGAATTGTATAACTGGACCCTAGGTACACTCTTGATGGAATGCAGGAGACTCTGCAAGGAGAAGGCTGCAGTATGTAAAAGTGTTATAACACATGTGTAAATAAAACATCTGCTTGGGTTACAAACTAAGGCCCAGATTTATCAAGGTGTCACGCAACATAATGCAGCAAGACAACTTGCTGCGCTCCGCTGCGTGAAAGGGAGAGGGCAGGAATGCACCATACTCACCAATATATGGCACATCACAGCTCACTACCTGGGCTGGTGCACAATCTGATGCCTAGCACCAGCACGTGCACCCTTGTGGCATGGTGCAACTGTGTCTGCGGTGCAGCAGGATTGTTTACGTGAATGAAGGGACACCTTCTAGCATTAAAACAATCCTCTGAGGCATTTTCCTATTTCTACGTGTGCTGAAGAATGCAACACACATGGAAAGAGGACACAGCGGGGAGAAATAAAGATATTTCTCCTCATTGCACCTCCACTGGGAAGTCGCAGAATTTTGATGCATTCCCAGTTCTACCAGTCTTGGTAAACCTGGAAAAGCACCAAAACCATGGCTGGATGTGTGGGAACACCTACACTCCATCCATGTAATGCCATACCCGGTGCAGAGTAACGCAAGGCAGCAACTTGTGCTGCCCTGCGTTGCTCCAGATTTTCAAAGCCACGCAAGGTGGCCCTGCATGGCTTCGTAAATCTGACTTACGGATTACGCTGCCCTTTCAACATCCAGCATGATGCAAGGGCAATGCAATCCCTTGATAAATATGGCCCTAAACTTTTTCAAATGTTTTACAAATATCAGCATTTAAATACAAGTGGGGCTCATTATGGGACCCACGGTGTGTGAGGAGGTATTGCTGCACCCAGAGAATAGAACTGTGGTGCAGTATTTACCGTTTTTGCTATTACCTACCCATTGCAAGTTCTACACCATAAAACAAGGGTGAACATTTTAATAACACGTTTTTTCAGCTGTTCCAAACTGCAAATTCAAAATATTG
Source organism: Lissotriton helveticus (assembly GCF_964261635.1). Taxonomy (NCBI): domain Eukaryota; kingdom Metazoa; phylum Chordata; class Amphibia; order Caudata; family Salamandridae; genus Lissotriton; species Lissotriton helveticus. Next base: position 449,702,737 of record NC_136059.1, read on the forward strand.
TGGGATTTCCCCATAGAAAATCTGCCAGATTTAACCAGACAGAATGGTGCCTGGAGAAAGTCTGACATTATCGCAGAAGTTGGAATCTTGATCCAAGTGCAAACTTCAGATGGATAATGCAGACGCCACATTTTAGACATATATTCTTTGACATGTGCTCCAAAATATACCAAAGGACCTCATATTCGTCTGTCCTTGCACTAAACGGGAATCCTTCATTAAATACACCTGCTCTGTAAGAAGCATTTGGAATTCTGAGAATCGTATGCCTTCAGTGAGTCGATGTTGCTGGTCAGCACCACTCTCAAAACTATTCAAACACCATTGACCGTCACCGTCACAAATCGCATGTTGGGTTCCGTGGAAAGTTTGATGTGTTCCAACTAGGCAAAACCTGCAGTCGAACTTTGCTTAATTTGTAAAAATAAAGAGCAGGGGGGATATTTAAATTCGGATTCCTTTGACAGCCCTTCCGAAGTAAGGGTTGCCAAATACCGACTTTGCCCAGTCACAATTCCACCTCATGCCTCTTTTTTTCCACCATCCAAAAAGTCCTGCCTCTTTACCGCAGTCTGCAAGGTTAGTTATTCTTCTTTCTTTGTTCCTTTTTCCCGGTTTTTCTACTTTCTATTCCTCCTTCTTTCCAGTCTTTGGGGCAGATTTATGTTTGTAATGCGCCACGTTTGCGTCTCGCAACTGCGGCGTAAACGTGGCGCATCCCTACGATCAATTTACAACGTGACGCATCTAGGCAGATGCGTCACGTTGTAAAGCCCTGCGCCACATGTGGGCGTTCCGGCGCAGGGTGGGCGTTCCGGGGGCAGGTGCGCCTCGCAAAAGTGGCTGAGTGAAATCTATAAGATTTCACTCAGTCACTTTCAGGCCAATGCTGCGTCAAAACCCTGCGCCTGCTTGAAGCAGGCGTAAGGCTTGACGCAGCATTGGACAGATAGGGCACTCCCGAGCCTTGCTGGAGCTGCGTCGCGCTTGCGACGCAACTCCAGCAATGCGCCACCTTTACGGCACAGATGCGTCACGCATCTGTGCCGTTTTTGCACCATGGTGCACCGCATTGTAAATGCGGCGCACCATGGGTGGCGGAGCTGCGGCGCAAAATAACTGGCGCATACCTGGGGATGCGCCAGTTATCATAAATCTGCCCCTAAGTCTCTCTTGCTCTGAATGAGTCTGATGATAAAAAACTAAAAAACAGTCACCGCCACAAATTAAACACTGCATTCATATAGTTGTAGTTTTGGTGTTCCCCTTATTACGCAGGATTCCACGTGCCAGATGCAAAGAGAGAGGGAGGGAGGAATGTCTACGATTCATGCCCCTCCCCTTTCGTACAGACAGTTGTGACAGCCTATCACGTGCGTGGATCTCATCACATCTGTCTGCTGGCTGAGGACCGCGCGCAGTAGCTGCTGATACGCAGGGCTCGGGGGCTCGTGTTACAGCCCTCCTCCCTGGCCCTGCTCACATTCTGTGCCTGCCCAGACACCCCTAGTAACGCACCAAAATGGAGGCCCTCCCGGGTCTTCCACTGAAGCACTCCATCCCGAAAGCCAGGATGTTCCTGGTTCTCCTCTCCATGCTGCTGTGCACGGCGTTACTGTGCCTGCTGCAGCTCAAGTTCTCGAAGCCGAAAAGGAAGGATTTTTATTCTTTTGAAGTGAAGGATCTGAAAGGACGGATCGTCTCTCTGGAGCGGTATCGAGGCAAAGTAAGTCGTTTCCATCTGAGGCTGAGAGCTAAACACGCATCTGTTGGAAAGCCAAGCGCTTTGTATAACTATCCGATGTGTGCAGTGGAAAAAAGTAAAAGTCCAGCCGTGCTTCCTTTTACTTCCAGTTTTCGTGATATGAAAAAAAAATCTGACACGTAGCACTTTCGGAGAGAGAGAAGAGGGGGTTACAGCTGACAGGGGTTGTGTGTGTCGACATCTGACAGGGGTTGTGTGTGTCGTATGCGCTTGAAACATCTCTTAAAAGCAAATAACAAAAGAAAATGAGTTAAATGCACTTAGGAAAATGTTGATAAACTTTTTCTACAATGCTGTCATTTTAGTAGATTTTACAAAGTTAGCCTGTAGACATGGCGTTAAAGCGCTTGATTAGAACACTTTGGGGCTCATTTATGAGCCCTTGCGTCACTTTTACGCCGCTGGTTCGTCACTTTTAGTGACGCACCAGCGGAGTAAAAAATGTGCCTTGTTGCAGCACATTTACAAAGTGACGCATCTTGGTAGATGCGTCACTTTGGTAGATGCGCCAGGTATAATGTATGCAAGGGGGTGTTTTGTCGCCAGAAAGAGTCATAGAAGTGACGCAATGAAATCTATAAGATTTCACTGCGCCATTTCTTGGACGCTAATGCGTCAAAATCTAACGCCTGCCTCATGGCAGGCGTAAGACTGATGCATGCCCTTTCACATGGGGCTTGCCCCATGTGAAAGTACACATTGCTGGAGTTGCGTCACTTTTGTGACAAACTCCAGCAATGCGTCACTTTTGCGCCTACAGATACATCAGAAATCCTGACGTATCTGTAACTCCTTGCGACATGATGCGTCATACTGTAAATATGACGCATCATTAGTGCCGCGGGGAGAACGCAGTGAAAAGTGAAGCATCGCTGTTTTCACGCAGCGATGCGTCACTTTTCATAAAAGAGGCCCTTTGCCTTTATAGCATTAAGCTATAGAGCTTTCTACCTGCATTTCCAGTTATGTTTAGCTGTGTGTGTTTTTCGCTGCACAGCCCATGTGTTTCCATAGGGTTACTAACGCCGTTTCCCCCCCCCCCCAGGCCTCCCTGGTTGTAAACGTGGCTAGCAAATGTCAGCACACAGAAAGGAGCTACAGGGAGCTACAGGAGCTGCACAGAGAGCTCGGCCCCTCCCACTTCACAGTCCTGGCCTTTCCCTGCAATCAGTTTGGAGAGTCGGAGCCCGGCTCGAACCAGCAGATCGCAGCTTTCGCCTCCGGGAACTACGCAGCCACCTTTCCCATCTTCAGCAAGATTAGGATTCTGGGGACGGAAGCCGAGCCGGCCTTCAGATTCCTTACAGGTAACTGACTCAAAACACACCACCTGACCTGCTTCTGGTAAATATCCTGCATGTATCCCAATCGTGCATTCCCCACACGTGTATTCTGATAGGTTTTAAAAGAGAAAAATGCTAGTTTATTCACATTGTTGCTATTAAGAATTAACCTGGAAAACAATTGCACGCTTCTTTTAGTGATTGCTTACACAGAGCTTGAACATGTATGCTGTAAGCACACTGAGCCATCATATCAGCCGGGGTGTACGCGCCGTTTAAGGACCTCATTTAAAGTTTGTGACGTAGATGACAGGTGGCTGCAGTGGCACGATTTAGCTGAAACATGGCGCCAGGTTCATTGTGTCAAGACAGCATGGTGGAACTGCTGTCACTTATGTCAGTCAATCAATCTGGTGACTTGTAAAGTGCGACTACTAGTACTCACCCATAAGGGTCTCAAGACGCGGGGAGAGGGGGGTGCTGCTGCTGCTGATCTGCCGATGGCACTGTGGTTCAGTCGAGGAGCCAGGTCTTGAGGTCCTTCCTGGTTGACTTCTAATTTCTGGATCTCTTTCAGTCCCTGCAAAAGTTTCTCCAACATTCTTCAATATTCTCTAGAACATGGGAACTCACAAACTTTCTTTCGGGGGCCAAATTTACAGTGTGGTTTGTGTCCGAGGGCCGCACCGGTGGGGGCGGGGTCAGTGGGGGAGAGGGCGGGCTAGATCAACAAAATAAAACTATGACCATGAGGTTGATCACAGGTCCCTGAAGCGGATGCCTTCATCCACTGAGCCACCAGACCTGGCATACACACATATCTCTCCCTCCCTCTCCCTCTCTCCCTCCATCTCTTGCTGCCTCGCTCCTTGTCTCGCTCCCTCTCTCCCTCTCTCTCCCCATCTCTCTCTCCCTCGCTCCCACCCTCCCTCGCTCCCTCCCTCTCCCTCCCTCTGTCTCTCTCTCCTTCTCTCTCACTCCCTCTCCCTCCCTCCCTCTCTCTCCCTCTCTCCCTCCCTCTCTCTCACTATCTCCATTGTTCCCTCTCTCCCTCCCTCGCTCCCTCTCTCCCTCCCTCGCTCCTTCCGTCCCTCGCTCCTTCCCTATCCCTCCCTCTGTCTTTCTCTCTCACTCGCTCTCTCACTCCCTCTCTCTCTCACTCCCTCACTCCCTCCCTCACTCCCTCTCTCCCTCCCTCACTCCCTCTCTCCCTCTCTCGCTCCCTCTCCCTCTCTCTCTCCCCCTCCCTCACTCCCTCTCTCCATCCCTCCCTCTGTCTGTCTCTTTCTGTCGCCTTCCCTCTGTCTGTCTCTCTCTCACTCCCTCCCTCACTCACTCCTGCCCTCTCTCACTCACTCCCCCCTCTTTCACTCCCTCCCTCTCTTGCTCCCTCTCTCCCTCTCTTGCTCCCTCTCCCTCTCTCCCTCCCTCTCTCGCTCCCTCTCCCTCTCTCTCTCCCCCTCCCCCTCCCTCACTCCCTCGCTTCCTCTCTCCATCCCTCCCTCTGTCTGTCTGTCTCTCTCTCTGTCTCCTTCCCTCTGTCTGTCTCTCTCTCACTCACTCCCTCCCTCTCTCACTCCCCCTCTCTCACCCCCCCTCTCTCACTCCCCCCTCCCTCACTCTCCCCTCTCGCTCCCCCCTCCCCGTCTCCCTCCCTCCCCGTCTCACTCCCTCCCCGACACCCTCTCTCTCACTCCCCGTCTCCCTCTCTTCCTCGCTCTCCCCCTCCCTCACTCCCTCACTCCCTCTGTCCCTCGCTCTCCCCCTCCCTCACTCCCTCTCTCCCTCCCTCTCTCTACCTCCCTCTGTCATCTCACCCTTCCTGCGTGTCAGCCGGGCCTGAGACAGCTTCCAGGTGCACACACACACACAGCCGCACCCAAGCACTTCACAGGTCGTTAAAGGCCATTTGCATGCTAATGAGACTTTGTTGTATTTCACCTCATCTTAGGCCCCTGCAGCTCCACTCTGGCTATGCGAGAATCACCCGACCCCCACAGAGCAGCAGAGACTCTCAGAGTCGCGCTGCAGCAGACACTCTTTAAAAACAAAATAATAATGCTTGGGTAAGATGTTTGCAAGGTCCGCAGGCCGCCGAGGAAGGCTTGCCGGGTCGCCACCGGCCCGCGGGCCGTACAATGAGTGCCCATGCTCTAGAATGTAAAAAAATGGAACTGCAGGACTATCATGCGTTCAATGGCAGTCTCGCCCAGAAGGTACACCAGTGGATATGGCATTCTAAGTGCAGCCCTGCCTTGGAGCGGCACTTTCAATGCCATCTATGTTGCTATCGGACCAGTGCCAAGGTGGACATGTATGTATGGTAGTGCTTAAACTGTGGAAAACTCGCACTACAGCTGCTCTATAAATGGGGTGGCAGCAGTGCTTTAAATGGGCCGGTACTGTCCGGTACGGAGTACCAGCACTTTTTTATTTTGAGATGGAGAGTACCGGCACTTCTCAATTGAATGCTATATTTTTAATTGGAGAGTACAAGTACTTCTCGTAAACAAGCAGGTACTCTGGTAAAGAGTACCTGCTCTTATATTTTTCTATTTCAAGCACTGGGTGGCAGCATAGGGAGGAGGGCAGGTGGGACATCACTATTTTTGGCAGAAGTCTCGCTACTGCCCTCCTGTAATTGAGCCCCAAAGTAATGCAAAACTATCTTTGCTCTTAAGTTGCAGATATACTGGATTTTGTTACCTGACAATTTCTTAAACTGGCATTCTTCACATATTTGAGGGTGTTTGCAATAATATGTGAAGAAATGTGCTTGTTTGTAGATCATGTTAAGACCTGGAAACCACTGAACACCATTACTGATGACAACTGTATCTGAAGCCACTTTTTAATACAGCACGAGGACAGTCAGAACAATATTTTACATTTGTTTACATATTGAGGCCATTATCTTCCCTAGAAGTGAGTCACTTTTAGCTCTGACGTTAACCGAGACCTATTAATATTAGTCGAATTATATATGTAATATTATATTGTATTGTAATTGTATTTATATAGTGCTTACTACCCCTGACGAGGCGCCGAAGCGCTTTTTCGGCGAGTAACATGCTACGAAATCCATAAAGGATTTTGGGTGAATTAATATAGTGAAATATGAAAAGTAATTTGAGTGGTGGATATGTTGGTCAGTTATTTGGATTAAGAAGGATAGTGGAAGCATAAAAGAGGGAAAAAGGTTTGCATTTATGTAGCGCATGTTACCCCTGATGGGGTGTTGAAGCGCTTTTTTGGCGAGTATCACGCTACTCCAGAACCCATAAAGCATTAGTGATGAATTACTATACTGAAATATGAAAGTAATTTGAGTGGTGGATATTAGTTAGTTATTTGGGTTGAGAAAGATAGCGTAGGGCTAGAAGAGGGTAAAAGGTTTGCATTTATAATGTGCTTGCTACCCCTTATGGGGCTTTGAAGCCTTTTTTCGGCAAGTAGCACGCTACTCCGGAACCCATAAAGGACTAGTGGTGAATTAGTATAGTGAAATATGAACGTAATTTGAGTGGTGGATATGTTAGTCTGTTATTTGGATTGAAAAGGAAAGTGGAGGTATAGAAGAGGGAAGGATTTAGACTTTTTTTTATTTTGGAGGTCATAGCAGTAGGAGGAGGCTTGGGATGAGTAGAGGGGATGTGGAGGGTAAGAGCCAGAGGCAAGGGTTAAGAAAGGCTTATTTTGGGGTATCAGAAGAGTAAAAGAGGTATGAGATGATGCAACGAGGGGTAGAGTAGGGAAGAGTCTAGAAAAGGTTATTTTGGGGATCATAGTAGTGGTATGGGATTTGTGATGAATGAGAGAGTGGAGGTAAAGGATATATTCATAGAGCTATAGGGTGAGAAATAGGCTTGTGCATCGGAAAAGTAGTAGAAAGAGGTTTGAGATGAGTCAGAGAGTTGAGGTAGAGGATATATTGAGAGAGGTATAGGGTGAGAAATCGGGTAGTGCACTGGATATGCTGAATTGGTAGAAAAGTAATTAATATATACATCCATAAATACATGGAAGATATATAGATGCATAAAGGAAGTAAGTATATGTAGATTAAAGATGCATTAAATAAACTCTGGCTTTCAAGTGTTGTTGTACCTAAAAAAATATTTTATTTATTTGTTTTGAAACATAAATATTCTAATAGTTTATATAGAGCAATACACATATATATGTAATTATGCAACGGGCCGGACTTTTCAGCAATCTTCGAAAAAGCACTAACAAAACCAACAACTCTGGCAAGCACTGTGTGAAAAGCTCAGCTGAAAGTTCCTCACACAGAGACGCATTCAGCACTGGGAGTGAGCAAGTGGAGCTAGCGGGACTCTAACACCACTCATGGTGAAGGAGAGACATGGTACAGTCCCCATTGAAACAGGCTTGCATATTGGTAGTGATGGCAGATGTTGGTCATTGGATTGCAAGAAAAATTCCTTCCTGTAATATATCAGCCAAATTATCAGGGTTATGCGATAACTACTTACATAAATTCAGGCTTCCCCTCACAATTATCAGCACTGTAGTGACGCAATTGCGGCGCAAGGAGGCGCAGGAGCCTCATAAATCTGCCCCTATGTATTTTGTGACAATGTCATGGTATTTTTGAAACTTGCTTAGCAGCCTAATGCTAAGATAACGTGAGCATTTTCCTTTTCGAGGTGGGGCTAGTCTGCAGGAGGTAAATAAGCAGAAATACTAAAAAGTAAACCTACCTTGTGCTTTCATATGGAAACAGATACAATAAAAAAAAAGTGCTTGCCAGAAGAACAGAAAATGGCACAGCGATAATTGCACAGCTGTATCTGTGCCAAAGTATTCCAGTAAGTGTTTATAAAGCTTACAGGTAATAGTAAGAAGTAGCACCTACATATAGGGGCTTTCTGTTAGCCCTCTTCATCTATTGTTTTGTTGTGTCATTTAAATTTTTCTTCCGCCCCCGACAGAGTACAGCGTGGGGCAGTGGGTCAGCCCACTACAGCCATTGGTGAACTTCACTGTGAGTGACAGAATTCTGGTCTTTCAAAGAAGCACATCTGCACACAAGGTAATTCCTTTGAGTGCCAGAGACTACTACGGCAATGTGTGCTTTTTGAGACCAGAAAAATAGTTTTACTTTTTTCTAATTTTTATTTAATATTGGCGACAGCCTGGCAGCTCTCAAATAATAATGTTTTGTAAAAAACATGGCAAAGTAAGCATTGAGAAAGCCAAAAGACTGGCAGACAATGCCAATGCTAGTTAAGACCTGCATTTAGCTTATTTTTAAGTTAATTGCGAGATATATGTTGTATGTTAATCTTTAAAAAAATGTCTTGGTTTCATTTGGTCCTCTTGTTGTGAGGTGCTGTTTTTATCAAAACTTGATTCACATGGCTCAGTCTCTACGGGATAACAAATGTTATTACAAGAAGACATTCTGTCTTTTATTATTCACTTTATATATTTATTGCTGTTTTCTGTGGCGGACGGCACACCTCCATTAAGCCACCCCAGAGAGATGGTGAGGCAGGGGGAGTGTCAAGAAGGTTATGAAGGTGAATATGGCTTAGGGTACCTGCGGCCCAGGCCCTAATACAGTCATGTATCCCTAAGGAGTGTCTGTAAAGACCGTCCGGTTATGGTAGGATTATGGTAAAGTCTTCTAACCTTCGATCATAAAGTGGCCCAAGTCCTGGTTGTTGATGGTTCCAGCTGTGTTGCAGAACAAATGTTACATCCTTACCTGCAATAGCCTGGTAAACACAGAATGCTTAAGCTGCAACTTGTTGCCTATGTGCCATTTTTGGAGACTTGATGATTAATGATTTGTTAATTTCACCGGAATCTCAAGATGGCATTATAGAACCATAATTTATGTTATCTATGTGGTATATAAATAAATAATACCGGGACTATTTTTTACTATATTAACAATAACAGATAGCTCAATAAATAAGAGGCAGGATCCGATGTGTCCGAGTCAAAAGGATTTATTCAGGCAAAAGGGAAGGGACTGGAACGGGACAGCCTGAAATAAAACAGGTAGGACGGAAGGCAGCTGCACCATTTCATCGACAGTGCAGCATATATATAGTAATACATTTACATTACATTACATACAGTAGGCGTAACTTATGACAAACGTATGATAAGAGTGCATGGGTGGAGAAAGAAGGCGTGTACAGGGCGTACACTGAGACATGTGGTATGAACGTCACAGAAGTGTCATGAATGGGGCGGAAACATGGAGGGGGCTACTCGAGCAGCTGGGACCTTTAACCTAGTTAAACCTAGTGGTGCGCGCAAATGGGCAATAACGTGTTACCAGGGAGAACTGGGGGCTATGACTTCTGCGCTAGACGAGGAGACTAAAGTCTGCGGTGTCAGGACGACATGTACCTATAGCATATCTGGTATCTGGTGTTTGGAGTATATGTTGATAGAATCCAAAAGTTATCAGGGCAAAGGCTACTTGACACTAAGACTGGTGCATGCATTATTCTACATGTATTGCGTGTGCTAGGAATATTCTATGAATATTAATACAGTGTTTCTCTTACATGGAGACAGAAAGACTAGACCATAGCTGGAACTGTTGATGCAGTTCAGTAGCTTAGGAATGCAGAGAAGGAGGGCTGGACTGATAACTAGAAGCATAACATACTCTTGGCAGACAGGCAGGCAGGCAGAGCCAGGCCGGGCACTGCGCGGCAGGAAGTAAGTGAAGGGTCAGGGATGCAGGTGGGGGCTGTATCGCTCCTCGGAGAGGGTTCAGGAGACTGGAGCTGAATCTGATGTCCGGGCCCTTTTGAGGCCTAGGAACGGGGACAATGCGATGAATTAACGTGCACACTGTAAAACGAGGCAACATAGGCCTAATACACGTTGCTTTCACGGGAACTGGAAACTGGCATACTAGAGTTGGACACAACTATAATTGCGTCTTTAATCGATCATAAGGGGATACATACATATCGATCATGCACATATAACATAGGATGGGGAACATGTAGGCACATATAACATGGCAAAATTTACTTTTCCACATTCCCTCCTTGTGCCCTACGTTTCCATCAGGAAACATCAATATTCATGATACCATCTATCTGTTCATATAGCATCATTTGCTCGTCTCGAATTGTCTTGGAACGGGATTTAGGACTAGGAATACAAGAGGTAGCACACATGCCGCAAATCGCAGGGCCACATTGTAAGCAGAGGCAGCAACTGAATATGATCATTACTGCTATACCTAGGAATGACAATACTTTCCATCCCCAGGCAGATATGATACTCCAGAGCCAACCGGACCATGTCCAGGTGCCTGGATTCTGGTGTAACTGATGGGCAATTTTATGAAGTCTGGTTATAGCTGAATAAACAGACGGCGCGTTATTAGGAATGAAAATGCAGCAACTAGATCCGATGACTCTACAAGCTCCTCCTCTATCGGCCAGTATGACGTCAAGAACGAGACGATTTTGGAGCACAACAAAACGCATAGCAGATTGCTCTTCGGTCAAGTTACCTAGAGCGGAAGTAGTCTCATTCACTACTGCTTCAAGGGTTCTGGTTAACCTACGTATTAACTTACTATTCTGGACAGGACCTATAAAGAAAAAGAAACCTTTGTTGAAGTCTTGATATTGTTCTAGAGCAGTTTCAGTTTGATCGACAATCGGGGACTCAGTCTCCCTTCTATGTCTAACGTGTACTAGATGTGTGTTTCTGTGATAATCAGATGGGGCTAGAAAAACTGGTGGCAGTAGGAAGGCAATGTAACAGGTTCCATCCCAATCGAGGGGCAGACGAACATATGCGGTCTGACCACAAACAAAATAAGAATGACGTGAGGCTTTGAAAATAGATTTCCCACTGTCACTATACTCGACCACAGTAGTACAATCACTATGTCCTACATGTGCGGAACCATTCTTTCTGACACATAATTCGCCTTTGACTGGTAGTATTGAAATAGCAGGCAAATCTGGAGTAGTATCGGACTGAACATTGAGAACCATGAAATTCGAGGAATAATTACCTAAATCATATACTTCATTTTCTAGATCTAACCCTGTTCTATGGGGAAGACCTTGCTTGTCTGGGAAACTTGTTCGATTCAGAAGGGACATATCAGTTGAGGATGACGTTAACGTGGACCATGCTCCACACGAACCATTATGTGAAAACGGATAGGGAAAGAGTGGCAGAACTCCCTTCGGTGTCTGAAAAGGGGGGAGTCGACCACACACCCAACAATTAGTGGCATTGCTGGTCTGGTGTGAATAGTGCAACATTCGGATAAAAGTGTTGTTACGCATAGCAAGACGATAAGATAACTCGTGAGGAGGCAGATCACTAAATGTGTGCTCTACTGTAACATTAGAAAACATATGTACATGTGAAATAGGAAAACATAGATGTAACGCATAACTTATGCATGTAACCATAAGACTTAGGAACAATAAAAAGAATAGAACGATAATACATCTTTTAGAGTTTTGACTAACTCTCTCACTGTGTGGGTCTATCTCATACATGTCAGGAACCTGTCTAACCGTTTCACCCGAGAGGGACTTAGACAATTAAACTGGCTGACTTATTTTACTAGACCGGAGTTTTGCTTTATACTCCTGCTGCGGAGTTTTCTCTAACAGGGGTACTTTAGATTCATAGTCTGGACAGTTCTTGGGAACAGGGCAGTCCTTGAGAAATGTTTTAGGTTTCAGTCCATGGAATTTTTTAACGTGGCTCATATGTAGCCACCCTTTACGATTTTCCAGCTTTACTGCAGTCCTGGTGGTAAGGAGGACAAGACGGGGCTGCTTCCAACGGGGCTCCAGCGGACTTGAACGATCAAAATTGCGAACCAAAACGAAATCCCCCGGAACGACTTCATGCGTTTTCACTTCGGTGTTGTCTGGAAATGCAGCGGCAACCTGTGAACGACAAGATTGTAGTGCAGACATCAAGGAGGCAAGGTAATCTGTCAGCATATTACTGTCAATATCGGTAATGCTACGGGGTCTAGGTGTACCCCACATGTTAGGGGGGCGGCCAAATACTATCTCATAGGGAGATAGACCTGAACGGGAGTGAGCAACCATTCTCATATAGAAAAGGGCAACTGGCAGTGCTACTATCCAATCTACACCTTTCTCTGCACACACTTTGGCTATGCGGATTTTCAAAGTCTGGTTATGTCTCTCTACGAGACCGGCTACTTCAGGATGGCGTACACAATGGAACTTCCACTGGTACCCTAACAGAAGGGAAACTTGTTTCATGAGCTCGGATGAGAACGGCTGGCGGTTATCTGAATACACGACCCTAGGTAATCCATAGCGGGGAAAATACTCACGAACCAACTGCCTGGCAGTGGTCGCGGCTGTGTAATCTGGAACTGGATATGCTTCTGTCCACCTGGACAAAGCGCATACAACTACGAGGACATACTTGAAACCTCGACATCGCTCCATCTGAATATAATCCATCTGGAGGACTTCAAAAGGGTGGTCAGGAGGATGGAATCCACCTTGTTCCACCGGGACACTTTTACCTGGATTGAACTGACAACATATCATACAGGTACGTACTTTCTGCTTGGCTGCTGCTCGTAAATGCTTGTTGAACCAAAGGTTCTGGATACTGTCTAACATGGCTTTTTCTCCTAAATGTGCTGGACTATGTGCGGTGTTAATAATGACTTGAACCATAGAGTCGGGGAGAAACCATGTGGCCTTTCCCTTCGTCAACCATCCTTGATCTGTCTGGACCCCTCCTTGTTCGGACCACTTCTTGATTTCATCGGGAGTGGCATGTAACTGTATGCCTATGACATCTCGGGTAGGGTCCTTAACTGTCATACAAGTAGTCTGTTCTGGAATGTGTGTCAGTGTCGTGTTAACTGGAATGTCTGGAGTCTGAGCTGTAAGCTTGGCTGTTCGATCTGCCAGATCGTTACCTTGGGAAATGATGTCAGTGACTTTCGTATGTGCCTTGCACTTCATGATAGCGATAGCTGTCGGTAAATGTATTGCATCTAACAGAGCTTGAATGAGGAGACCATGCTGAATCTTGGTTCCATGAGAGGTCATAAAACCTCTTTCTTGCCAGAGCACTCCAAAGTCGTGTACGACTCCGAATGCATAACGTGAATCTGTGTATATGTTAACTTTCAGGTTCTTGGCACGTATGCAGGCTTGAGTCAGAGCGACGAGCTCTGCTGCTTGAGCAGACAGGGTGTCAATACGATGTGTTTCTATAACTTCGGTTTCAGTAGTCACTGCATACGCGGCTACTAGTTCTCCTGTACTTGTTCTCATACATGAACCATCCACATAAAGTGTCAGGTCGGGATCAGGTAATGCAATATCGGTCAAGTCTTGTCTTGGCTTTGTCATGGTGTTAACAACTTCCACACAATCATGTGTGGCAGGATTTGAAGTAACTGACGGTAACAGTGTAGCTGGATTTAAAATGTTGCAGCGTCTGATTTCTATGTGTGGCTGAAATAATGTCAGTTCATAACCTGTTAAACGTGCAATTGTCAAGTGCTGAGTCTGTGTTCGGTTTAAAAGAACTTCCACGGAGTGTGGAACTTGTACTGTCAGGGAGTGTCCTAACACTATGGAATCACTCTGTCTGATAGCTAGAGCTGTGGCTGCAACTGACTTGAGGCACGCAGGCAGAGCCTGGGCCACTGGATCTAATGTGCTAGAAAAATAAGCACAGGGCTTGTATTGTCCTGCTTGATCTTGTGTGAGAACAGATAATGCAGTACCATCACGTTCTGTCACAAAAAGTGTAAAAGGCTTACTGTAGTTCGGTGTTGCTAGAACAGGTGCATTACATAAAGCTTTCTTTAACTCATTAAAAACAAGTGTATGTTCCTGGGTCCAAGGGAGGACAGTCGATACGGCTGCCTCCTGTGTCGTTAACTGTATCAGTGGCTTGGCTAGAAATGCATACTGAGGAATCCATTGTCTGCAGTAAGAAGTGAGGCCGATAAAAGCTCGCACCTCCTTCTGTGTCTTGGGCTGTGGAAGACGTGCTATTAACTGGATACGGTCAGGTGTCAACTGCCTACCCCTCTTGGACAGTAAGTGTCCCAAGTAGACCACTTGCTGGACACAGAATTGCAATTTGGAAGGGGACACCTTGTGCCCCATCTCGGCCAGAAAATACAGAACTGTAAGTGACGCACGCTCGCAGTCACGTTCAGAACGGGCTGTGATCAGTAGATCATCGACATACTGGAGCAGGGCAGTGTCAGTTGGCATGTGAATATTGTCTAGTTGTCTCTTAAGTGCTTGACTATAAATGCTAGGACTTTCTGTGAAACCTTGAGGTGCTCGTGTGAATTTATAGCTTCTTCCATTTAAACAGAATCCGAAAAGAAACTGGCTATCTGGATGAATGGGGACACTGAAAAATGCGTTCTTGAGATCGATGACTGTAAAGAATGTGGCCTCAGAATCAATGGCTGTCAAGAGGGAAGAAATATCTGGGACCACAGGGTACTGGGGTATGATACATTTATTAAGTTCTCGAAGGTCAATCACTAATCGATAAACTGGAGGTGCATTTGGATCAGTACGTTTCAGGACTGGAATGATAGGAGAATTACATACATTGGAGTCAGTTTCTACAACCACTCCTTGAACAATAAGTTCGTCAATAATTTTGGATAAGGCTGCTACAGCCTCAGGTGGCAATTTGTACTGTCTGATTCGTGGTAAAACAACACCTTGCTTCAGAGTCACACGATGGGGTGTGATATGCATACAACCTACATCAGTTGGACCTTGCGCCCATAAATGCTGTGGTACATTCAATAATCTTGGATCAAAATCACGTAATACATAATGACCTTTAAAATCACGGAGGAACAGGCGGACCCCTTCTGGGGAGCAGCAAATAACTGCTCCTAATTCTTTCAATGTCTTAATGCCTAACAAATTTTCTGGACAAGACTTCGTGAGTAACAAATCTGTAGTTCAGGACAATGGACCAACTTCTAGAGTAACTGGTTTTGATATTTCATTAACAATAGGCTTTCCTGAAAATCCAAGGGAAACATTTCTTGAGCCTGAGAGTGGAGCCCCTGGAACCTCGTCATGACTGATGGTAGTCCTACTTGCCCCTGTATCAATCAGAAACTTTCTGTCTTTCCCTAATACTTGACTGTGTACATAGGGACCCTCTTGATCTACAGGAATCTCGATGAGAGGCAAGCCTACCTCCCTCTCTAGGCTGTTTCATGAATATGGCTGATAATCTGGATACTCTGTCTGTGCATACTGGTACATCTGCTGTGTAACATGCTGTGTTGCAGCGATAGGCTGCGGTGCGGTAACTGACTGTTGTGCATTCTGCGGTGGCTGGGAAGTCTGTGAAACTTGTTCTTGTCTAGGCGGACGTGGTCTCTCTTTAGTTTTACCAGTAGCTATGTTGTGCTTCAGAACTGCACATTCGTTTATAAAATGACCTGGCTGTTTACAGTAATTGCAGGTCCCTTTAACGGGAACTGCAGGATGACTGGCTTGATTCGGACCCCTCTTCTGACTGTCCTGTGGAACAGACTGTGCAACTAGTACTTTCATTTTCGTGTCTTTCATACGTCTCCTTTCGTGTTCCTGCTCTTCCCTGATTCTGTTCTGGTGATACTGGAGCATTTGAAGCATCTGTGACGGAGTATTAGCTTGCCAGGTACTTTCGACTTTCAGTACTCGATTTTTAACTTGTGGACTTGAATTCTCGACTAGTTTGGTAACAAAAAGATGAGGGTACGACTCGCTACTTGTTTTCAGACCACTATTAATAATAAAACATTTTTCAAATCTAGAATAGAAATCACTAGTATCTTCGTCTTGTTTCTGTTTACAGGCTGAGATAGCATCCCAATCTTCCTTTTTCGTGGCTAGTAGTCTTGGCAAAACTTGTATCAATAACTCGGGCAATTCTTTAGCTTTATCCCCAAGACCGGTACCTGGTACTCGTATATTATCTTCAGCTTCTAGAGCTGTCCAATCTATCTTTTTCTCTCCCACCTCCCATTCTTTTTCTTTGAGTTTTTCATATATGCCCGCAGGCAACAGGACCTTTAGCATTTTAATGATATCAGGATACGTGTATTCTCCCATACGGAGCATGTCCTTTAATTCACGGTGGAACCCTGCTGGATCTTTATCGTGACAGGGAATTAACTTCTTCATCTCTAAGAGTTCCATCTTTGTGATGGGGGTGTAAACAAATACTCGTTCTAGACCACCACCATCTTTCTTGACTGGGTGTACTTCTCGTAACGGATTCTGCCTGTCTATGTAGAATGGTTTACTTTCTGGGGGTGAGACGTGAACAAAATGCAGATTCAGAAACGTTCGGTATTTGTGGCGCTGTTCTAGAATGACACTTATTAAATCGGTACCTAGACCTTTCCATCTGTACTGGAGTAACTCGTTCAATACATCGTGTAGAGGACCTGGATCAGAATGTTGATCCTCATACAGCGTAATGAGGTGCTGGATCATATACATACCCACCAGTCGCTGCTCGGCTGGGGGCAATTTCAGAAACATTTGTGCCACTATTTCATCTGGAAAAGTGGTAGAATCAGTAGTCCATCGGACCGCTGATCGGGCTCGTTCTTGTTCATGCATGGTACTGAGCTCACTATAACCTATTCGTGATTTCAGAATGTGATCGGTAGCTTGGAATACTTGCTCAAGAGAACACTGTTCTGGTGCTGGAGGAGGAAAAACTTTCTTGTAATCTGGGCGTGAATGTCTGTCGGAAAGTCTAGTTCTACCTACATACGCTATTCTGGAGGGATTCTCGTCGTCTACCTCTTCACTAGAAGAGTCATTCTCTTTCTCGGTTGCTTGTTTTTCTTCTTGTTTTTCGTGTATCTTTATGATTTCCCTACGGATTTTCTTGTACATACTCTCTATACAGTTTTGTGTCTTGTGTTTTCCCTCGGCTATATTGTCACTCCACCTAGTCAGGGCTTTCATTTCTTCTAGAACCTTTTTCTGGACAATCTTGCTCTCTTATTAAACAGTTAATCAAAAACTTTAAAAGCATGAGCTGAGTCTCGACTTTTCTTTGAACCATGGCTTCGTGAATACTTTCTGGATTCACTCCTGTACGGATAAAACGATATATTCTGTCTAGATGTTCTCTCATGTCTGGCAGGGTTTCCAAAAAGCCGGAAACCCGTCTTAAACGTAATGAATATATGACCATGTAATCATCGCCTGGAACTGGATCATAACGGCATTCAGTAAGTGCTCGCTTGATATCTACGTATGTAGTCACTTTCTGGACTTTTGGC
Source organism: Lissotriton helveticus (assembly GCF_964261635.1). Lineage (NCBI taxonomy): Eukaryota > Metazoa > Chordata > Amphibia > Caudata > Salamandridae > Lissotriton > Lissotriton helveticus. The sequence goes on from NC_136059.1 coordinate 449,720,111, forward strand.
GTACGCTGTAACGCTAGTTCATGTAGCGTCATACGTCTTGGTTGAGGCGGGGTACTAGGAGAACCTCCCCCCGCGGCTCCTAAACTAGAATCGTCGGTGTATACTGTACGTGCTGGGAGAGTGACTGACGTAGCGGGTACATGTACTGTGGGCTGGGCCGGGGGTGCTGTAACGGGTGCTGTAATGGGTGCTGTAACGTGTGCTGTACCCACGGGACCAGTGGCTGGAGGAGCAGGAATTACATTATTAACGGGAACAGGCGGAATAGGATTTGTATATTCTGGAACTGTATCGTCCAAATAGGACGAGAGAAAAATATCAGCTGCGGTCGGTTTGTGACGTAGCTTAATCGGGACCAATGGTGGCGGGAAATTACAGGGTGCTTCCGGGGTTGCTTTTGGCAAGCCCTCGGCAAGAAGAGGATACATACCTTTAATAAGGGCATTTCTCTGTCTGTCTGACTGTTCTGCTCTAACTCGTTCACCTTCTTCGATTAATTCCCTTTCTTGGGCTCTTTCTGAGGATTCCCTACTTAATTCTGTTTTTCTGAATTCTTTTTCGGTTCTTTTATGAGATTCTTTGCGCCATAACTCGATGGCATCTTTCTGAGACTGTCTGGCTTTCTTTTTCCATAATGCTTCTTCTACTCGCATGATGCACTCGGCATCCCATGTACCTGATACGGGCCATCTATATTGCTGTTCTAGTTCCTTGGTATAGTCCGCCCATAAGTCTAGATATATTATGGCATCTAAGCCATGCTTGTGATACATAAAATGTCCTGGACTGTCCCTAGGAGGGACAGGAACTGCTTCTTCGAGTAACCCTTTTCTGGTCTTTAACTGACGTAATTTCGAGAATAAAGGCATTTCCGGAATATACTTGAAACACAATACACAATAATCACAGTAATAAAACAGCGAACAAAGCACTCATACCACGACATAAAAATACATTGATAACAGTTTGAACAGAATATTACCTGATACACTGAAAACAGAACACATGAATTTCTCGAGAACGAAACTTACTAGAATTACTGGATGCACTGCTAAAACAGTACAGAACATACCGGTCCCATAAAGAGACACGTCAGGACCCGTATCCACCTAGGTGAATACTTCGGACTGGATCTGCGTACCCAAACCCATCGGACCAGGACCAACTAATGGTCCTGTCTAGATACTTCCCCTGCGACGGTACTCACCGGGAAAGCAGAAACTGGAAGGCCTCGGACTGGACTGGACTGCTACGACGTCGGACTACGAACTTCGGAAACTTCGGTTACAGGTGGGCCTCCGGATACTTCGGACCTTGCTCTCTCGGCTTGGGCTCTGGTCGGGACGAACCGCATTCCACACCGCTTCGTCTGGATGTCGGACCGCAGACTCCGTTTCCTCCGTGGGCCTGAGGGAGACTTGAAGCAGAAATATCTGCCGGTGCGCAGTAGAGTTCCGTCACGGCTGTAGAGGGTCAGGGGACCTGCGTGGCATCGCCAGCGCGTGAGGAAGGGGCTCGTACCTGTTCGGGCGCCATTATGTGGTATATAAATAAATAATACCGGGACTATTTTTGACTATATTAACAATAACAGATAGCTCAATAAATAAGAGGCAGGATCCGATGTGTCCGAGTCAAAAGGATTTGAGTGATAAGAGTGCATGCGTGGAGAAAGAAGGCGTGTACAGGTCGTACACTGAGACATGTGGTATGAACGTCACAGAAGTGTCATGAATGGGGCGGAAACATGGAGGGGGCTACTCGAGCAGCTGGGACCTTTAACCTAGTTAAACCTAGTGGTGCGCGCAAATGGGCAATAACGTGTTACCAGGGAGAACTGGGGGCTATGACTTCTGCGCTAGACGAGGAGACTAAAGTCTGCGGTGTCAGGACGACATGTTCCTATAGCATATCTGGTATCTGGTGTTTGGAGTATATGTTGATAGAATCCAAAAGTTATCAGGGCAAAGGCTACTTGACACTAAGACTGGTGCATGCATTATTCTACATGTATTGCGTGTGCTAGGAATATTCTATGAATATTAATACAGTGTTTCTCTTACATGGAGACAGAAAGACTAGACCATAGCTGGAACTGTTGATGCAGTTCAGTAGCTTAGGAATGCAGAGAAGGAGGGCTGGACTGATAACTAGAAGCATAACATACTCTTGGCAGACAGGCAGGCAGGCAGAGCCAGGCCGGGCACTGCGCGGCAGGAAGTAAGTGAAGGGTCAGGGATGCAGGTGGGGGCTGTATCGCTCCTCGGAGAGGGTTCAGGAGACTGGAGCTGAATCTGATGTCCGGGCCCTTTTGAGGCCTAGGAACGGGGACAATGCGATGAATTAACGTGCACACTGTAAAACGAGGCAACATAGGCCTAATACACGTTGCTTTCACGGGAACTGGAAACTGGCATACTAGAGTTGGACACAACTATAATTGCGTCTTTAATCGATCATAAGGGGATACATACATATCGATCATGCACATATAACATAGGATGGGGAACACGTAGGCACATATAACATGGCAAAATTTACTTTTCCACAATTCTATATATTTTTTTATATTAGGTGTAATATAAAGTTCTTTAGACTTAACCTTTGTTGAAATCTATAATGTACGCGGATGAAGACATCACAGTGAACCACCATTATTAATTCATAAATATGAGATAATTCTGTTGAATTATCAGTTTTAAACAACAGCTGCTTATGCAATGACTAAGGAAGGGATGCGCTTGAATGATATAATATGCTCATATCTTCCTCTGACCCAACCGTGAAGGAAAAGCTGGAGAGAACCTAAGAGATAGTGGGTGGTCCTTTCAAAATGCTTTGTATCATACCAGCCTTTTTCATAGGAGACTTCACAAGAGGATTTAAAGAGTCTTCTTACACCCTTTCTCTTAAAAATGTAAAAAGAAAATGTTGATGTGAAAATCTTTGCTTCCTTATTAGTGTCAAGAAGGATTAGTTACTTACCTGTAATCCTAGTTCTCATCCAGGGGTATACTCATCAAAGTCATAAACTATGAATAATCCCCGCCCATGTGCGGGATCCCGGAGCATATAGAAAATACATATAAATATATATGTATATATATATGTGAAAACATATATTTGCAGCCTAAAACATTTCCTAACTGGCAAAATTGCCGCAACATTACATAAATTAGCATACATACAGTAGTACTCTTCCAAACCCTAGGAAGAAAGAGAGCAGAAAACATTTTTATACAACAATGCTTTATTGCCATAGGAAAAAACCTGTAATTGCAGGCATTTGCCAGTAGGCTGCAGTAGAGTATAAAGCAAACAAAGAAAACTGACACCTTGCCTTTAAGGCATTAGAGTAGGGGTACCGTGCCTTTAAGAACTGAAGGCAACCCCCTGCTCCCATGATGCACCACAGGTGACAGTTGGGTCAGTTCTTTTTGGAGGTGCATAACACCTATGGAGATCCACAATAAAACATCTCATAACTGTGTAACTCTGCTCGTCCTGGGAGGTGGGCGGGAGCTTATGACTTTGATGAGTATACCCCTGGATGAGAACTAGGATTACAGGTAAGTAAATAATCCTTCTCATCCAGGGGATACTCATCAATAGTCATAATCTATGAATAGATTAGCAAGCTCATACCCAAAGTCTCGCGGCCGAGCAAGAAGTATAAAAACTTCACAGAATGACTAAGACATATATTTCAAATACATCTTATGCAAACAAGTTCCTTAACGAGGCCTGCCCTACTCTGGCATCGGCCTGAGTATCTGAGTCCAGGCAATAATGGCGGGTAAAGGTATGGACAGACCGCCAAGTTGCCGCTTTACAAATTTCAGAAATAGGAACATTACGAAGGAGAGCTGTAGTGGAAGCTTTCCCTCTAGTAGAATGTGCATGTGGTTTACCCTGCAAGGACTTGTTAGCTAGTTGATAAGCTAAAGCTATACAGGAGACAATCCAGCGAGAAATGGACCTTTTGGAAGCTGACAGGCCAGTATTAGTACTGCCATAATTAACAAAAAGCCGGTCAGGCTTCCTAAGAGGCAGGGTTTTTGACAAGTAGAATTTCAGGACCCTCCGGAGATCTAGAGTGTGTAATGACCTCTCCGGGGGAGTGGAAGGATTAGGAAAAAAAGTAGGTTAGGTAATAGACTGGTTGATATGAAAGACTGAAACTACCTTAGGCAGGAAACTTGGGTGCGTTCTTAAGACCACCCTGTTGGCATGAAAAACTGTGTAAGGTTCCTTGCAACACAAGGCCTGGATTTCACTGACCCTACAGGCAGAGGTAATCGGCACTAGAAAGGCAGCTTTCCAGGTCAAGTGCTGCAAAGAGGCCTTATGTATAGGCTCGAAAGGAGCACTCATCAGCTTAGTCTGGACAATATTAAGCTCCCAGGGAGGGGAGGGGGACCTCACCGGTGGGAAGACTTTTTTCAGACCTTCTAGGAAATCTTTAACTACAGGCATAAGGAAGAAAGATATCTGATTAGGAGACTTCCTATATGCTGTGATTGCAGCTAAATGAACCCTGATGGAGGGGTATTTCAGGCCTGATCTCGCTAAATGCAATAGATATGGAAGAATCACCTGCTCTTGGCCATGTACGGGTCAAGAGAGTGCTCATGACACCATAAGAAGAACCTCTTCCACTTGAAAGCGTAGGACTTCCTAGTGGAGGGTCGTTTAGATTCTTTAAGAATAGTCATGCAGTCTGCTGGGAGGTCTAAATGTCCATACTGGATGACCTCAGGAGCCATGCCGTCAAGCAAAGGGAAGGAAGGTTGGGGTGAAACACCTTCCCCTGGTCTTTGGTCAACAAGTCTGGACGGCATGGTAGGCGCCGGTGAGGAACCTCCGACATCTGAAGAAGATCGGGGTACCACCACTGGCGTGGCCACTCTGGTGCTATCAGGATCATTCTGGTGTTGGTCCTGTAGAACTTCTGGATCACCGCCGGGATCAGAGGCAGGGGAGGAAAGGCGTAGAGTAATGTCTGCGACCAGCTGATCAAAAGACCGTTCCCCAGTGATCCCCGTTGAGGGAACCTGGACGCGAAGACGGGGCATTTTGTATTGGCCGCGTCTGCGAACAGGTCTACGTCCGGTACGCCCCAACACCGAAAAACCTCTTGAGCCACTTCCTCGTTGAGCACCCAATCGTGCGCTTCTACGAAGATTCTGCTGAGGCAGTCTGCTTGGACGTTTTGAATTCCGGGTAGATGAACTGCCACTATGGACAGGCCTCTTGCTAGGAGCCAATGCCAGATGGCTTGTGCTTCCAGAGACAAGACTCTTGACCTCGTGCCTCCCTGTTTGTTCAGATAGAACATAGTTGTCGTGTTGTCCGTCTGAACCTGGAGGTGGTTGGTGCGCAGAGAAGGATAAAGAGACTTGAGAGCAAGATGAACTGCTCGAAGCTCCAGGAAGTTGATATGGTAGCCTTGCTCTACCTCGGACCAGAGGCCTTGAACTTGGAGTCGGTCCATGTGAGTACCCCAGCCTTGAAGGGAGGCATCCGTGACAATTGACTGAGATGGAGGAGGACGATGGAATGGCACTCCTCGGAGGAGATTGGATCGTTTCAACCACCATCTGATCGAGTCCCTGGCTTCTTGAGGAAGCAAGACCCGGTCTTCCCACTGATCCGATCTTTGAGACCACTGATCTTCGAGGGCTTGTTGTAGAGGTCTCATGTGAAGGCGAGCATTGGGCATGATGTAAATGCATGAAGCCATCGATCCCAGAAGAGAGGACACTTGTCTGGCTGTGGGGGCCTGATTGTCCAGAAGAAGGCGACCCTTCAGGAGCATAGATGACAACCTCTCCTCCGAAGGACACACGCTTGCCTGTAGTGAGTCCAGAGAAGCACCCAGGTAGTGGATCCGCTGGGAAGGGTTGAGAACTGATTTTTTCAGATTGACGTGAAGACCCAACGAGTCCATCAGTTTGAGGCAGAACGACAGATGGTTCTGAAGCAGCGACGGGGTGGAGCTCTTCAACAGCCAATCGTCTAGATATGGATAGACGAAGATCTTTCTTTTGCGGAGAAAAGCAGCCACCACCGCCATGCACTTGGAGAATGTCCGAGGTGCCGATTTCAGGCCAAACGGCAGCACTCGATATTGGTAGTGACGATGTCCGATCTGAAACCTTAGAAACTTCCGATGCTTGACTGACACTGGTATGTGGAAGTAGGCGTTCTGCAAATCGATGGCACACATCCAGTCTCCCTGATGAAGATGTGGGAAGATCTGGTGCAGGGCGAGCATACGGAACTTTTCTTTTCGTATGAATTTGTTTAGCCTTCGAAGATCTAGAATGGGCCTGTATTCTTTGACAGTTCCTCGTTTTTGAACCAAGAAATAGCGGGAGTACACTCCTTGATTTTTGTGAATTGAGGGAACCTCCTCTATGGCCATCTTCTCTAGAAGGACGGAGACTTCGTCTTGTAGCAATTGACTCTTGTAACGTGGAAGATGTTCTGATTGGAGGAGGACTTGCGGAGGAGGAGATTTGAACCTCAGCAAGTAGCCATGCTGCACAATATTCAGCACCCATCTGTCTTTTGTAATGGATTCCCACTCTGTCAGATGATGAGAAACACTCCCTCCCACCGGAGTGGCGAACAGACGTGGAGGAAGGAATGGCTCAGGGCTTAGGAGGTTGCTTTGAGGAAGGCTGCTGTTTGTTATTGCCACCTCTTCCTCTGCCAGGACGACGCTGCTGGAACTGCGTCTTCTGCTGAGACTGGGATTGCCACTGAGGGGTTTGAACCCTCTGTTGGAAAGACCTTCTGTCTCCTTGGCGAAAGCGTTTCTTGAACTCCTTGCGCTTTTCTAATCCCACAGCTTTGACGGTGTCCATTTCTGCTTTCATTTTGGACAATTCGTCGTCCGCGTGTGGACCAAACAGAGATTTCCTATTGAAGGGCAAATTCAAAATCTTCTTCTGGGCGTCTGGCTTGAGCCCTGTCAGGCGGAGCCAGGCCGAACGATGGGAACAAATACCACTTGAATAGCCATGGGCCGCAAGGTCAGAGGCATCCACTGCTGCGCTAATAATTTGATTGACTAAAAGGCCTCCCTCCTGTATAATCTCCAGAAAATCTTGGCGATCTTCCTTGGGGAGCTTGTCTGTAAAGCGAGTCAGGGAGTCCCAAAGGGACCTGTCGTACCTTCCAAGCAAGGCAGAGGCGCTAGCCACCTTCATAGAGGAAGAAGAGGTGTTGCATACCTTCCTACCAAACGAGTCCATAAGTTTACTATCTGGTGGTACTGAGGAAGAAGTAGAACGTGCATGGGACTTCATGGCAGCCGCCACAATAATGGAATCCGCAGGAGGATCCGATCTGAGGAACAAGGGATCCTCTGCAGGGGCCTTGTACTTCTTGGCTATCCGAGATGGAACCGATCCCACCACTGCTGGTGTGAGGAAAGTAGCCATAGCCGGTTCTAGGAGGCCGGGGACCAGGGGCAGTAGAGGCCTGGGCGCTGTGCGATGACGGAGGGTATCAAAAATCACAGAAGTGGGAACCACTGGAGTGTGCAGCGTAATATTCAGCTTTTTTGCTCCCCTGCCCAGAACATCGGTGAAAGTCGCGAGGTCATCAATTGGAGAGACTCGGGAAGGAGGCGTAGAGGAGAAGGTCGGTGAGTAATCTCGATAAGACGACCTGGACGAGGACAACCTTGTAGAAGATCTTGTACGCCGCCTCTTATGGGACCTGTCACGATTCCTGCTGTGACTGTCCCTGGACCTAGAGCGATGTCTTGATGGAGACCTCGGTCTTGGCCGGATTGGAGATCTTGGTCTGACAGGTGTTCTTGGCCGCACTGGAGAACGTGATTTGGCTCGAGATCTTGGCCTGGGTGAAATCCTGGGACTCCGAGGAGATCTAGATGGTCTGGCCGGAGTTTTTGCCTTAGACGGAGAATATGTACGGGAGTAATTCGAGCCCGGACTACTCTGATCTCCAGATACAGCCCCTTGAGGATGTTGAGACACCAAGCTGCGTGACCTGCCCACAGATCTGGGCAAAGATTCTGGAGAGACCTGCACGATGTTCAAGCCAGGAGATGATGATTTGCCTCCTGAATTCTCAGAACCAGGGGACTCCACCACTACCGTCACTTTATCCCTCGACGGCGAAAGCCTCGACGTCGAAGACGTTTGGGTGACTAGTGGCGTCGAGCGGTGTCTTGATGCTCTCGACGGCGATCGATCACGTCGAGAAGGACTCGAATGAGAACCTCGACGTCGATCCGGAGACTTCGACGTCGATCTCCCTCGACGTCGATCAGATGGAGATGCTCCATGACGTCGTATTGACGACGGCTCTCGACGTCGTGTCGACGATGACCTTCCTCGACGTCGCGTCGACGGCGACCTTTCCTGGCATCGCCTCTGTGTCGACCTCCTTGACGTCGAAGGATGGGATCTGGCAGTCCCTCTCGACGGCGGCCCGCTAGTCAGCGCGACCTAGATGCCGTCCTAGCTCTCGGCGCCGATCCCCTCCGGGGCGGCGGAGAGTGTCTCGACGTCGACGGAATCCTCGACGTCGACGGAGACTTAGATGTAGTAGCAGCCATGGACTTCGAGCCCGAAGTATGGCGCCTCGACGCCGACTTACTTGACTGCGGCGGAGATCTTCGACGTCGTGAAGATGATCTGGGCCTTTTCGACGGCGACCTCGACGTCGACGGAGTTCTTCGACCTTCATTCCTCTTTCTGGGGACAGGAGAAGTAGAATGACGCCGTTTTTGGCCGTGCTTGATTGTAGGAGAAGATCTAGGAGCTGTGGAAGCACCCACCTGGTGACTTTTGTCCATCTCCTGCATGGCATGAAGTCGAATCTTCACCCTGTCGCGAAGAGTCCGACTTTTAAATTTTTTACAGTGATGGCACTGATCAGGAAAGTGTGTAGATGGAAGGCACACAATACACACAGAATGTGGGTCAGTCAGAGCCATCTTTTTGTCACAAGAAGGACATTTCCGGAACAGAGCAGGCATTCTGACAGGAAATTCTTGTGGGTTACCACAGAAAAATAAATCAGAAGCCTTATTTATTCAAAAAATGCCGAAATATAAGAGAAAATTCTCTCAAAAACACAATTTCAGTTGAAAACTGAAGAGCTCAAGCTCCAGGATCCTCACAGAAGGAGCCGGAAAAAAGAACTGACCCAACTGTCACCTGTGGTGCATCATGGGAGCAGGGGGTTGCCTTCAGGTCTTAAAGGCACGGTACCCCTACTCTAATGCCTTAAAGGCAAGGTGTCAGTTTTCTTTGTTTGCTTTATACTCTACTGCAGCCTACTGGCAAATGCCTGCAATTACAGGTTTTTTCCTATGGCAATAAAGCATTGTTGTATACAAATGTTTTCTGCTCTCTTTCTTCCTTAGGGTTTGGAAGAGTACTACTGTATGTATGCTAATTTATGTAATTTTGCGGCAATTTTGCCAGTTAGGAAATGTTTTAGGCTGCAAATATATGTTTTCACATATATATATATACATATATATTTATATGTATTTTCTATATGCTCCGGGATCCCGCACATGGGCGGGGATTATTCATAGATTATGACTATTGATGAGTATCCCCTGGATGAGAATTAACACAATTGGCCATTTTTGATCTCAGGTTACCAGTCTGAGTTTGTCACAATAGACAGACACAGGACTATACTGACTTGACACCAAAACTAAAACTGTCCCCCCCTCTCTGGATGCAAGGAAGGCATTTGATATGGTTGATTGGCAATATCTTAGAATAGTCTTGTCAAATACAGGCCCCAGGTCCCAAATTTATAACATACATTTTGGCTATTTATGTGTCTTGTCACCTACCACAAGAATCGCGGTCAATGGAGACTGGTCCTCAGCTGAAGGGGACACAACAGTGGTTTCTAATTCACCGTTGGTGTTCGCCCTGATGATGGAGCTGCAGAGCCACAAGATCAATTGCTAGGCATTCAGGTGAATATGGCGGATAGAGAACACAATATGCTGCAACTAATTGCAAAAGATGTGTTGGACTTTATAACATGCACAAACGCCCGTATGCCCAGACTCTTCTTTATCGCCCCACTTAGAGGAACTTAAACAGTTCAAAGTGGTCTCAGCCTTCTGCATCAACTACAAAAAATCAAGAGGAATAGTGGTGGCGGATCCAACAAACAGTTGTTGGATGGTTTAAACATACCTGGTGTGTGGTAGGCAGTCACTTCAGCCCCACCGCCTGTTTAAATATTAATTAAACAAATCTCTATTTGCAACCCCCAGTGATTGCCTACAAACACAGAAAGGAGGCCTGAAAGGAACAGCAGCCCACCATCCCTGTGTCTGTATTCTCAAATAGAAAACCGTTACCTTAAAAAAATCAGTGATGCTTTAAAAAAATAAAACGTTTCCCCTTTGATCCTCTGGACCACTGCCTGTTCCACCCGAGGTGACCTGACACCATTCACTAAAGGGAAGGAGTTCCAAAGGGACACCTTCCACTCTGTAAATTACCTCCTTTGAGGTGTCGTTAACTGATCAATATGTTGCAATTGCAACTGCGCTTGCAAATAGATTGAAGCCTACCATACCGAATCACGATTAGGAGGGGATGTTCATGACAGAAAAAACTGTGACTAGTACAAACACTAGTAAAAACTATGCAGGCCACTGGTAAACAGCAAGAAGTACTATAGCTGTGGAAGAAATCCTTGTGTCAGCGGCATAACTAAACCAGAGGGGTCCCTGCTGCAAAGAATATGGAAAGGCCTCCTCACTCCCAGATAAACTTTCAACTTTTCAAGTTGACAACAAGTGATCGAGGGAGGCCCCTCCCCTGCTTCCCCCCAGAACCAGGAGCTTAATGGCCCCCCTGCACTGCAGGAAATGTGGAGCTCTGTTACGCCCTAGTCTTGTGGCAACGCATCTCATAACCCTCCTAGTTAATCTATGAGAATATAGTGTTTACTACAGTCTAGCTGGATATAATCTGACCATAATCTGTGAGTAGGCCGCTAGAAAGGAACTCTCGTCCCGCTGGAGACCTTTAAAATGGGTAGGGTTTATTTTTTGGGCGGGGGTGTTTATAGCTCGAACTAGACTCGAAGGTATCAGAGCACTTTACATGAGTACCATCTGCGTTACAGATGGACACATTCATTTATTTATTTTTTGTCAGGCACTGGAAGATTAAGTGATTTGCCCAGAATCACAGAATGTTGTGCGTCCCTGCTGAACTTGAACCTGGTTCACCAGTTTTCAAATTGTCTTCATTTCCAATTTTAATGTGCTACAAGTTATATGAACTCATTGTCCTTCTATAAGAATTACCAACGTTTACACATATATACTTGATAAATTCTAGCACAATTCTAGCATAATTCTAGCTCAATATTTTCTACATCATCCTTAGAACATTGAATGCATTAAACTAATTGACCTAGGCTTGCCTGAATTTGCTTGCTTGCCACGTTGTAATACATATACTCAATAATCTGCATGGCGAGCCTAAATTCAAAATGTATGGAATCAGCTATCCACTAGGCATACTTTTATTGCAGTTGCTGGTGCTTTCTGACCTAGTATTTTATAGTTTATACAGTCATTGATACACTGGGGAAAATGTACTAACATGATGTGGCATGCAGCATAGCAACCAAAGTTGCAGCACTGTGCAGAGTCAAAGAGAGAGAAAAAGAATGCCATATCTACCCAATGCTGGTGCATTTTATGCAACCATGCTCCAAAGCGCACACCCTTGCAACAAAGTCCAAGAGTGTGTGCTTCTGTTAAGCATACGTGTTTTACTGGTGGGATATCCTTGCAGTACAAAGTGCTGGGCTTTCATATCGTTTAACATTTTTAAAACTTTTCCAGTAGAAAATTCTATGCTTTCACATAGTTTAACTTTTCACACTTTGTTTGTGTGCTGTGCAGTGCTTCAGAAATGCAAAGTTGGAATAGTTAGGAGACCTTTCAAACTTGTTCCACCGCTATGCCTGCCTCCAGGAGGCAAAATGTTTTGGTGTACATCCCTATATACACATTTTAGTCCATAGGGGTTTTCATTAAAACAGAGTGTTTGCATGGGAACACCTATACCACCTGTGGAATGCCCTCTTGATGCAAAGTGGTGCATATCATTTGTTCCGTCATGTGGAAAGTAAATGTCAAGCATTTCCCTTTAAATTTTGATTTCCTCTGACAGCTGATATGTTCTTAGGTACCTACGACTAGTCGACTGTGTCATTTTTAAGGTGGATCACATGCAATAGGCCATTTCAAGTCTGTTCAGCATTTCCTGTTTAAAATTTGACAAATAAACAATGCCTTTTATAAATACTGAGAGCATTAAATTCAATCTTAATTTTTGAGATACCTCAAGATAAGTGTTTGCTTTTCTTCCAAAATTAAGCATTATCCTTTACTTTCATAAACATTTCTTATGTATACTCCATATATAAAAGGCATTTACCCTGAAGCAGTAAACATACAGTAAACAACAAAATGAAGTGAAACTCCGAGATGGAGTACCCACAGCATGGGCATAATAAAGTTTGATATCTTCGTCAAATAGCAATCGAGGTCAGACAAATGACAGACTTGCCTAGAAACATTCGCTTCTTGAAAAACAGAAACTGCAGTCCCACCCTCCACTCCTGCCATCTACCAACTAACAGTGCTCAGGAAAATGAATCTGCAACTCCCAGTTAAACCAAAGGCCTCCTAAAATTGCTAATGGTAGCATGGTCTAACCCTCCTCACTTCATTGTCTGAGTCTTCTTCCTCGAGCGAAAGGATGCATGCAATACACTTCCACTGTCTGGGAACCTATCCTCACTGCCATAATATGCCATGTTAAACCAGGGCCTCCAAAAAGACCCCATTTTGCTTTGGTAATTCAAAATTCAAAAAATTGTCTTCAAGATTTGAGAAAATGCATTCCCTTAACACACAACGCATCTCATCGTAGTACATCAGTTTAAAAACTATAGCCCTGACGGAGATGCTAATAGTGAACCAAGGCAAGTCAGCTGTCCTGTAAACCTTAAATGTTGTCTAGATTAATTCACTGGATGGAGTAACATTACAGGCTATTAAATAAAACACAAGCTAGGTTTTTGTACAGAGCAATTCTGAACTCGCGAATATGCTATAATGCACAAACAGGAAGCACAATAAAAACCAGTATTTGCTAGGATGACACAATTTGGTTAAGCTGAGATTGATACAGATTTTCCACTTTTACCCTGTGCAGATCAGCCACTTGATGTATATCTCTTTCTGACATCAAAGGATAATGCTGTGCCTTCACTCTTGGAGGATGAGAATATATCGTGGATTACAGACAAAATCCACAGTTGTACATAGAAAGAAACTTGCCCAAGGAAGTTAGAAAGTTTCCTAACCGACACAGATCATGTTACACTTTTTTTGGGCACAGTGAGATTTTCCAATATTCATAGGATGCTAAACCAAGTCTGGGATTCGAACCTGGTTCTCCATGTCACGCGAATGGCAGCTGTGGCCACTATGCTGTATCGCCTCCATTAAAGTTATGCTTGTTTTGCCCTTTTGGTTCCAAGAGGACCTTGAGCTGAGCCAGACACCTGGCTTTAGCCTGGCTCGAGCTTTAAGTGGCTTGCCCCCCTCTATCTGTTTTTAAGCTGCTCCCTGCAAGTTATACTACAATTTGCCCTGATTGCAAAGACAATGTTCTGGTCATGTTTCCTTTCCTGAAAAGAATGCTAGTTAAGGAATGGGTAATTGAAAATCTTAGCAGGGTGATTTGGGGCTGTCATTATCTTTTGAGACTAAGTAGGCAGCAAGGAGTAAATCAGAGTGCAAGTAGACGTCCAAATGAATAAAATCTAAATTTCTCATGAGTGATATTCAAATCAGGGTGAGACTAGCGCTTGCATTGGATGAAAGCAGTATTTCACATGAAATATACTATATTCGGGAAATAACATCCTCAATCTGCAAAACAATGTTTTTAAAGCATTGCTTCATGTGGTTTAGAAGCTCACACCATGTAACCTATAATGCTAATAATACACTTTATAAACACAACTAGTGGCATCTTTCAGTCAGTCACAAACCAATGCTTTACAAAAACAAATAAATACGATTTTATGTATATAGGATTGGCAACAAAATTGGGTAAGCAAACAAGAGGAACCGGTAGCTCAAACCTTGATGACCAGAAGGGTGTGAGGGCTCATTTCAAACATTTGTTTCTTGCAAATATTTCAGAAAAAATTGCCAACAATCAACCTCTACAATTTATGGAAGGGAACAATCCTCTGGATGAAGGTCCGCCACAGCACTTCTATGTAAAAGGTGCCACCATAACTCTCTTATACAGGAGCTCATTCGAGTTGCAGATTCAGAACATCTCTCCTTTTATTCTTGGACATATCCACAAATTTTGTTCCTTCAAACCATACTCTCGTTTTATACAGACCTATAACAGGGGGAGACTTAACCACATTAGGGGTGGGTGCTAATGTTCATTTCTGCCTCATTTATAATTTCAACTGTTTCTGCACCAGACCCATCTCATTCTGCCAGAATCTATGTGTGTGAACATCCCCAGAATCAAGCCAGTTGCCCTACTGTCCACCGCTTTACTTGATTAATCAATGTGTCTCTCTTAGAAGCCTGCTGTTAGACCTGAGATTCTAGATGTAATAATATTTCCCCAAACTTTTGCCTTCACTCGCCTGTTTTGCTGAACTCGTTTTTGTTTGCATTAGGACCCTGTGCACTTTACCCCTGCTAACCAGTGCTAACCAGTGTGCTCGATCATTTAAACTTGGTAAAACACGCCTACCCCTAATTGGCACCTTAAAATTACTTATAAGTCCCTTGTAAGTGGTACTACATGTAAAGTAAATGCTGCTAGTGGGCTGGAGCATTCACTGTGCCACCCACTAAAGTAGCAATGCAAAACATGTCTCAGGCCTGCCTGCCATTGCAGCCTGTAAAGCAGTTTTAAACTGCCATTTCGACCTAGCAAAATAAACATTTTGCCATGCCTAAACTTTCCTTTTTAATACTTACATGTCCTGGCAAAGGAATCTCTTAAAGTAATTTTTCTCTGTTGTAAGACTATCTCTACCATAGATAAACATTGAGTTACCTTGTTACAGTTAATAGGTGATAACTTCCTTTTGGGACCAATTGCAGAAATGCTGTTTCCACTCGAATTAATTGCAATTTAAAATCCTGCTTATTGGTAAAATTAGATTTCGAGATACTATTCTGAAAATGCCAATTTTCAAAAGTCAGCATTTTTCTACCTAAACAAAACCTGTCTCTCTGCTAGTGTCCAGGGTCACGTGACTGTGAATGCCTCTCCTGTGGTGTTTTGTGTGTTCTTTTGAGACATGGAGACAAAAGGGGTTTGGGTGTGGGAAAGGGTGTCGCTCTCCTGAGCAGAATGTCATGGGGGGTGTACTCAGACCTCCTGAGCTGCAAAGGGTAGTCTTAGAGCTTGCCCATCCTCTTCCTGACTTTCACGGGTTGCCTGTCCTGTCACTGACAAATGCAACTCACACCTAGGCCTACCTGCTCGTTGCTACCCTAGACAGTTTGGAATCAAACCCAGGGATGGTGGAAGGTTTGACAAAGGGGGCATCCACCAGCCACAGGCTTGCATTAAGCACCTTCAGAACCTTCCATCAGATCACTCCTGGACCTGTGGTATATTCAGAAGGAGTGCCCTGCTGTTTGTAGAATGGACATTGGGCCTGCTAACCTTGAACCAGGCTCCACAGAAGTGAATCGAATGTCAGTTGCCTGACCCCCTGTTTCAGCTACAGGGACACAACAAGATTCCAGAGGCATCCTTGCAACGGCCTAGCTGACCACCACCAACTGGACTTGGCTGAGCCGATGCTGCTGGTCTCTACTGCAGGGAGCCCTGATCCCCCAAACAGTGCCCCCCAGGTCCTGGACCTTTGGTTAGTGTCAAAATAAACTTATCTAGAAGCAGAGGTGAAGATATAGATGTTTTGGGCTCCTCATGACCATGAAGTGACCTCTTTATGCCGAGAAATTACCACCCACGATGACTGCCAATGCGAAGCTCCAACAGGACCTGACCTACGTGACAACAGCGCCTGTTACCGCGAAGGCCCTATGAGACCTGTTCTTCACGCCAACAGCGATATTCCGTTTCAACGTTCAACATGATTCTCCAGTGACGACTGGCTCATCATACTACTACAACAGTGACCATCCATGGTGCCGGACCTGCTCCTCGCGTTAACAATGACCTCCTTGCAGACCCTCTAATGGAAACAGCAGCTCCTCGCTGGTACTTGAGAAGGTAACACCTCAGTAGCACAAACCTAGTCCCTGTATCTGATCCGTGCTCCAGAGTGGTCCACCTGAAAGTGTGACTTTTCCTCTAGTCCAGCGGTGTCAGATAAGGGGTGCTTTGTGCTTTTTAGAGCTATTTTTACCTAAAGCTTTAAAATAGCATATCTCCAGTTCTAATTAGATATGTGTTGTTTATTTACTAAAATGTAGTCTATTTTTCTAAATTTGGTTTGGCATTTTTCTTGTGTTCACCCTGACAAAGATTGTATTTATTATTTAGGTGGAGCTACCACCCCTCTCAACTAAGGACCCAATTTCTTGCAGCTGCTTCTTTAAAAACCAGGCCAGTCCCACAATCACCAGCATTTATGCACCCACCTTCGAAGTACCAGGCCAGTCAGCCATTGCCATGCTTCATAAGCCCAGTCCTCCAGGCTTATCAGATATACATACAAACTGCTAATTCTGGATCTAAATTCAGACTGATGTCCTAGACAGAAACTATTGAGTGAGGTAGCTGTAGATACTATTGCACCTACCATTTCTGCTACTTTCGTGTCTTAAGATTTTGAAGTCCCTGCCTTTTTCTGATCCTCCTTAAAATGAAAGGTTACCTCCCGTCCAATTTGGGCATAAACATGGGATCCATTTGTTACTTACAAGTCCATGAGGTTGAATCACATGCAACAGTCCACTCAATGAAACATAAAATAAAAATAGAGGGTGTAGGTCTTTCAACCGCCACCAGGTGAATCTTGAGAAGCCAGGGCCCTTTCAGGAATCTTTTAAGTAGCTAAAGACAAAACTGTGAAACATAGAGGGATCAACGTTTGGTGGGATGTTCACAGAATGTGCAGGGCTTTGGAAGATTCAGACACAGTCAGATCAGATCAGATTGGATTTACTAGTTCCATGTTCGCCTTCTCACTAAAGACACATCCAGCTGTCTGTGGAGACAGCATTGCATACGGTACTCCACAGAGCTAATCCTTGTTCAAGATTAGATAGATTTTATGTCAGTGTCAGTTGCCTTGCTCCTATGTGTTTCTTTCCTCCCTTTCTGTGTTTAAATCACCCGCAGGAGCTTTTTGGTTTCTCCGTCTGTAGATTTGTTATTTTTCCTGCTCCAAATACAGCATTGCAAACAGAACCATGTTTAAACACCACCAGTGTTCTGCCTTTCAGTGCCACCTAGCGTTCACTACCAAATCTGCAACAGAAATGTGGGACTCTTGATAGACTACTATAAACAGGCATTGGCAATGCCAATCGGTCTCGCTTGTATGTAAAGGTCAGCGAGAACTAATGGCATTCTCAAAGTTTGTTCCTTAGTGCCCTTACTTCTCATGAAACAGAAAATGCCTGATTCCTTTAGTAAGTGCCCATAAGTGTTTTAAAATGGACATTTCAATTTCTCCTGAAATTTAAAATTAATGTCTTCTGATCTAGAATAGTGCCCTCATTTCTTCTAATGTACTTTATGAATGTGGTCCCAGTTCAACACTACAGACGTGCCCTCATTAGTAGGTGACAAGTAATGCCGATCTGGTAGGTAACAGGAGTTACCGACCCGATCAGGAAGTTTAAGTGATGTGCTATTACCACACGCAGTAATCACAAATGTGGAAATCCTGCATGTTTTCTGAGGACAAATTCTGCAGTTCATTCCCGGAGGACTTTTTCCTTTGTAAAATTCTAACGATTACTGGTTCACATGCAGGAACACCAATTCCATCATATTATTACTCATTCTAGAGGATGCTATTGGAGAATCAACTTGTGATTCCCTTGTATAACTGGGTCCCAGTATTACCAATACCATAGAATCGGTAATATCATGTTCAGTCTTACCGCCCCTAGAGCCCAATTATGTTAAGGATCTACTGTGCCCATTTTACAAGCATGGGGCCTCATTTATGAAAAGTGACGCATTGCTGCGTGAAAACAGCGATGCGTCACTTTTCACTGCGCTCTCCCTGCGACATGATTGATGCGTCATATTTATAATATGACGCATCATGTCGCAAGGAGTTGCAGATACGTCAGTATTTCTGACGTATCTGTAGGCGCAAAAGTGACGCATTGCTGGAGTGTGTCACAAAAGTGACGCAACTCCAGCAATGCTTCCTTTCACATGGGGAAAGCCCCATGTGAAAGGGCTTGCGTCAGTCTTACGCCTGCTGTGAGGCAGGCGCAAGATTTTGACGCAACAGCGTCCTAAAAGTGACGCAGTGAAATCTCACAGATTTCACTGTGTCACTATTACGAGGCTTTTTGCGGGTGAACGCCCCCTCTGCATACATTATACCTGACGCAGGTATAATGTAGCGCAGGGGTTTACAAAGTGAAGCATCTGCTTAGATGCGTCACTTTGTAAATAGTGCGCATCAGGAGGCATGTTTTACGCCGCCGATGCGTCACAAAAAGTGATGCATCGGAAGCGCAAAACTCACGCAAGGCCTCATAAATGAGGCCCATTGTTTCTACTGCCACACTCTTGCGTGTACCTGCTGCCAAGACAGAGTTGTCCAATCTGTGGGACTTTGAAGGGTTATTGTGGCTTGTGTTACAGCAGCAATGCTTGCAGTCCTTGCAAATGTCACACATCTGGGGTTATACTACTGCATTTATAGACTGCCTCCGCAATACTGTAATAGTGGGAGTATGTCATGCCAATCAGCTGTACTGAAAAGCATACATGCCAACATTTGGAAAGAAGAAAGAGGTAGAATTTAACAAAATATTCCGGGTAATTATTTTCCCCATTGACTTGTATTGAAGTGAGGACAATATCAGCCAGGAGAAAGCTAAATGAAATCCATTTTTTGGCAGCAAAAATGGGGAATCTTCTGCCTGAATTGGGTCGGTTAGCAGGTATGGAAAAGGCCTGTTTTCTCTGCCTTCTGTTTTTTAGTATAGTGTAGTTTCACAGCCAATAAGGAGGCTGGTTACAGAACGGCTCGTGTTCTGTGAGCCAGAGCCTGTCCCTAACTGGAGCCAGTGGTTGTGTGTGCTGCTAACTTGGACCTGCACCTGCCCCCGCCCCCTTGAAGTGTCTCCTTGTGGGCTGCACTGTATGGTGGGTACAGTACAAGTAGTGCTTTTTTGACACAAAGTGAAGCTGAGGATGCTTATCAGTCATGTTACTATACACAGCTTGATGTGCTTTTGCTCCAATGACGCTCTGGGCAGGAATCAAATGTTGCCCCGTTTTCCTTGCCTGCATTTTGTCCTAGCTGATGCCTATAGCTTGCTATCTGAAGATATACAAAGTGCGAACCATTAACTGCATTGACTTTTAAAATATGTATTTGCAGTCCTGTATTAATAGTGAGGACAATCAAAACTACAAGTACTAGAATGCGAAAAGACACTGACATACCTAATAAAATACTACTAAACATCTAACACACATTTTGTACTCACAAACATTATTTTCCCAGAGAAAAAGAAGATTTTCATGTTTAGAGAACAATAACTAGAGATTCGGGTGGTCCTGACTGAGACCCTGACTGCCTGGCTTCTTTCTGTCCTGTATGACCAAGTCTTCCTCTCTGCTCCCGAGTAAAACATGACAGTAGGAATGGTGTGGGGGTGGGTTTAGGCTGTATTTATTGGCTAGGCCATGGCAGATTGCGCAAACTTCCCCAGTCTTCCCCCGCCCTCATTTGAATCATCCATGTCTCAGCTTATTCCGGCAGGTGCCAAATTGTAGGTGAGGGGCCTAGAGAGTAAAGGTGTGAAGGAGATGAGATGGAAGAGCATCTTAAACAAGGGTGCCTGCAGCCTTTATATAAAAATAGTATGATTACTTGCAGTATGGACTTAATTAACACTGGAGCCAGGTCAGAGGTGGAGCGCTTAATGATTTGTATGCAGAACACTCTATGTGCCTCTCTGAAGGTCGACACCCGGGCCATTGGTGCTGCTGCCCATGCTAAAAGCTGGCCCTGAATGTGGACAAAGTGTGTTCTACGGTACACTGACAGAATTAAAGGGTGTGACAGTGATTAATCTGTAAGAAAAAATAAGGGCCAGGGCCCTTGTCAGGACGCCAGTGCAGCTTGCACCACCCATTTCCCCTGCCATTGCTGTCAATGACAGTACCAACATGACTTTTAACCATCAGACTCCTACAAGTGAGACAATTTCAACTATTCTAGGCCCCAAAAGCTAAAAGAATTGCATGGGTGGCAGGTATTAGTAATTTTTAATGTATGTTTAATTAATTAACTAGTTTTTTTTTAACCTCTAAATTTGACTAACAGTGCCACCATGTGGTAATCTGTTATAAGGGCCGGTGTTGATAATTAAGTGCCGGTGCTGAGCACCGGAAACCACCAGCTCAAATTAAGTACTAAACCATGTGCTGAAAAAATTGGCAGATGTCAGAATGATTTCTTGTGTGAGCCCTTCAACTGCTGGGTAAACACAAGCAATTATGCACCTGTTCGGGACCCACTAACTTTGTTCTGTTTCATTTTCTGACTATTAATTATGCAGTCAGCCAAAGTCATAACATTTTTGTGATCTTGCCAAACTGTTGTTTTGAAGGCAAGTGTACTGGTATTGCAATTAAAGTGAGTCTCCTTTCAGTATGTGCACAGGTGCAGGCTGAACTTGTGACTCAACACTTTCTTTATTAGATTCATGAATTCTCAGTGCGTCCCAATCACAGCTCTGGTTTGTTATATTTTTCTCCACATAGGTCACACGTCTCAGTACCGTATATGCAGTTCTGTTTTTAACAGTGGAAATCTCGATCCTTTAAACTTTCACTTTGAGTGAGAAATAGATTTAGGATTAAAGTACATTTCCATTGCAGGTCTGTGTGATCCTCAGGACTTTCTCATTTACCTGACCGCGATATATTAACGAAATATGAGCAGCTGGAAAAAATATTAATACATTTGTTAAAGCCAGGATTGCAGCAGATCACAATAGAAGCAGTTCACTGTTTGAAATATTGCACATTGCTTTCCCATTAATGAGTAAAACCGTGCATTGTTTTTAATGATTCAATAAAACAATGCATTTCTTTTCATTACTGAAAAAACTGCACATCGTTGCCATTTCTTGAGCAAAGATTTTTATGTTTCTCTTTTTAGTTCTGGCTTGACAGCACAGCTGTCACTAAACCTTATGTGATCAACCTAAAAAAGAGCTTTCAGGAATACTACTAAGAGAGGATTTGGCTCTGTCCAGATGTTGGTGGACAGAAGTACATGTTTTGATTGGTCGGAAGTTGTATGCTACTACAGAAAAAGTGCGTCACCTCCATACACTGCTGTTTATATTGTTTGTTTATCCAGCTGCACGATAGACCACTGCACATTAGCAGCCCTAAGAGGACCCACTAACACACATAAAGTATCACACTTTTAATAGGATGGAGATTGAACTTTCAGGAGAACACACATGGCAGTGCTGTTAGAGTGTCTTAGATAAGCAGATAATTTACAGTGTTTGTTTTCCTCTGGCATCAACAGAGATTTTCTGCCCTTTTCATCATTAGTTTTTGACTTTGGAGTATATTTGCGTGTTTGAGAGCTGTATGGGAGGCCTCAGGCTGAACTAATCTACGTACATTTTTAGGTCTGCATTGACAGAAAAGCTGTTGCTAGACCATATCTGATTGAACAAAAAGAGCTTACAGGGTACTACTGATAGAGGGGCTTAGGCTCCAACCACATGTTGGTTTTCCTGACTAATATTCAAGGGAGAGGCAAGAAGTGAATCTTTAAAGAGTTCCAGCACCCATGCTCCTCCAAGAACTATGATAAACACACAGGGGTGCATTTCCTCAGTCTCAAGGAAGGGTGAAATCCGAAAGGTTGATCAAGAAAAGGTCTGATCATTGGTATTCCGGGATGGTGGGATCAGAGTGATCAGATCAAGGTGCCCTCACACACCCAGAAGGGTGAATTGTTAATCAGAGGGTGCTCCTCATCAGGCCAGCACTGCAATGCACGACGGGCCCCAAAATATGGTGTCTTTGGCAGAATTATTTTGATCTAAAAGCTGTATGATGAGTGTGGGTGAAGGGTTGTGGGTGTAGGGTGGTGCAGATCCTAAGGGATCCCTAAAGGAGTTTTAATGGAAGAGTGGTTGCCTCAACAAAGTAAAAGAGGGGAGCTATTGTGGGTAACAATGTACTGTGATAGCTTCAGGGCGTGATGAGAGAGGTCAAATGTTTCATGCTGGCCACGTGGGCCGGTAAAAGTGATTGCAGGTGTGCTCTGTAAAGCATGTCATATTTGACAAGATCCCATTGTGTCCTGCCCAGTAATGAATACAGTGCGTGACAGCTACTGGGTTGTCAGGACGGCAGAGTGGGCCAGTAAAATTGATCACAGGTGCACTCTGTGAAGCGCAACATATTGGTAAACTGCACGGTAGTCATGTAAAAGTGGTGGCTGTCGTTATGCATATGTGAGAATTAAACTGCCTCAATGTACCTGGCTCACCCCAATGGTGATGTTGGGTGTGTAGCGGAGGTCCAGGACTGATGCGACTGCGCGTATGGGTCATGCGACTCACAAATGGTGCCCCGCGAGTAAACGTCATGTTGGTGTTCCATGGGGTGGTTATATTGGAATGGTGACTGCTGCGTGTAATATGAGTGGCAATATCCCCGTTTGTGTCCAGTGCTCCAATCAACCCAGAGGGGATGACTTAAAGGATGCAGAGTGAGACATCACTCCTATAACTTGTGAGTAAGTTTATCCCTTTCTAATAATTTTTTTTTATTTCTTTATGGGACCATCCTTGTTCCTTGTTACTTTCAAGGTCTTGTGTGCCATTTTCTATGGTGCTTGATTACTGCTACTAATCTTTGCACATACTCTGGTATTGTTGAACAGTCTATTTTAATTTTCAAAAATGCACAAAGGTAATAATATTGTATGGCACAGTTATGTCTGTAAATGTCCTGTTACTTGCCTGTTGAACATATTTCACTCTTCCCAGGCTCTACCTGCACCTTTGGGCAGTGAGACACAGCCTTTGCATAATCCTTGTACCTCTGCTAGCGTATTGGGATACAATTGTTAAAGCAGCAGGCTCTTTATTGCTGTCCTCCATTTATTTCTTACAGGATGAATTCCTCCTTCTGCACCCTAGCAGGTGCAGTAACTCTTTCTAGTAGAGGCTCTTCACTCTTTCTCTGGGCCCCACTTCACAGTAGGGTAGGTGCTTACCTGATCCTGATGAAATGCCACTGACCCTCCAGGTAATTAGGCATGAAACATGTTGACCGCTCTCCTCCCGCACTGAAGCTATCACAGTAGCAGGTGCAGTAACCCTTTCTAGTAGAGGCTCCTCACTCTTTCTCTGGGCCCCACTTCACAGTAGGGTAGGTACTTACCTGATCCTGATGAAATGCCACTGACCCTCCAGGTATTTAGGCATGAAACATGTTGACCGCTCTCCTCCCGCACTGAAGCTATCACAGTAGCAGGTGCAGTAACCCTTTCTAGTAGAGGCTCCTCACTCTTTCTCTGGGCCCCACTTCACAGTAGGGTAGGTACTTACCTGATCCTGATGAAATGCCACTGACCCTCCAGGTATTTAGGCATGAAACATGTTGACCGCTCTCCTCCCGCACTGAAGCTATCACAGTAGCAGGTGCAGTAACCCTTTCTAGTAGAGGCTCCTCACTCTTTCTCTGGGCCCCACTTCACAGTAGGGTAGGTACTTACCTGATCCTGATGAAATGCCACTGACCCTCCAGGTATTTAGGCATGAAACATGTTGACCTCTCTCCTCACGCACTGAAGCTATCACAGTAGATTGTTACCCACAATACCTCTCAATATGTTTTTACTGTCTCAAGAGAACCACATTCTCATTAAAACTCCTATAGGGATCCCATAGACTCTTTTAAAACACCTCTGCACCACCCTACACCTACAACCTCTCACCCTCATCCACATTAATAATACAGCTTTAAGATCTAAAGATCTCCGCCAAAGAGCCACCATTGAGGAGCCTGTCAAGCATTGCAGCACTGGCCCAGCAAGGAGCGTCCTATGATGAAGCATGACACCCTTCTGTGTGTGTGACAACTCCTTAATCTGATTACTCTGATCCCCCCATCGCGGGATCCCGGTGATCAGACCTTTTCTTGATCAACTTGTTGGGGTTTTCCCCTTCCTTGAGACTGAGGAACAGCACCCATGTATATTTATCATGGTTTTGCTGAGAAGACAATTTGATTGGGCAGAAGTTATGTGTTTCCACTAGAAAGAGTGGTTTATTGCACTATTTGGCTTGTGGCAAAGGGCCTGGCCTAGCCTGCCAGTTTGGGCTGGACTATTCCCATTGGAGAAAAATCAAGACGAATTTGCATATGGTTGGGTCCAAACTGAGGTGGCATGGTGTGCAGAATAACGATGGACTGAGATATGGCCTTGAGTAATTTCCAGTGGCTGAGATTAATTCACGCATTCTAACTATCATTTTTTTTTTTTTAACTTTTGTGTGTTGGTTATAGTCAGGGCTACTAGAATAATGTGATTCTGAGGCTGTGGCGTTTTCCACATAATTATATATTTGCTGCATTTGCCACTTAATCCATCACCTTCTGCATGAATTGCAATTTATACAAAAAAAATGGTTTGTCCCGCAAACAGATCAAAAGTTACTAAAAACGTGGCAAAACCTAATCTCACACAGGTGGAGGCCTTTATCAAAAGTTGACTGGTCACCTTCTATTGCCCATTGCTGTATTTGAGTGTTAAACTGCTACGTATGAGGTGGAAAATAACAAAATAATGAAGTAATATTATCACAAAATATGACGAATTACGTTGCATCATTTTTCTTTTCTTGACGGATAATTTAGTAAACTCTTCTACGTAATGTGTTTCGTTACTGTTGCATACTTCCAGTGGACTTCATTATAGTGTCAAGCCAGTGGTAAAAGCTATACCCCTTGTTGGTTCATAGGGAACAGTTATATCAGATTCTTTAGGAATGATTTTTATAATGAAAAGTTATGACAAAGCAATAGGCCTACCTTACTTATTGTGAAATGCATGTGTTAAATAAAGACAGTGGCTTTTAAGTATGGATTGTTTTACACTCTGCTACCAGTGCTTAATTTGAGCCGGCAGTTGCAGGTAAGGCCCAACGGCATTAGTTTTTAGGGACCAACTCTTAATTTTAATCTTCAGACTTTCACCCAGATTAAGAGAAAGAACTGCAGAAAGGTGGAAATAAAGGAGGAAGAGAGTGAATGAAAAACAGTGACAGAGGTAGAAAGTGGAAATTGAAAATAGCTTGCAAGAGTGAGATAAAGAGACTGGGAGTGTCCTGTGTTGGATGGAAGAGGCGTGAGGTGGAATCGAGATTAGACTCTCTGTATTCAACAGCGCCAGCCACAGGCTTCTGAGAAAACCTTCGAGCACCAGCACTTACTATATACAAATTAAGTATTGGATAAAAAGCCTGTAGGCAGTTATTTTGTAAGGAGTGTGAAATTCACATAAGTTGATTTTGTGTATTTACGTGAAGTTTCAGGAAAATTACCAATAATTATGCAAAAATCTGTCATTATGAAGTATAGTTTCTAATATATTTGTAATATTATTACAGTGTACCTGATGGATGCCTTGTGGGAAGGCTTATGACCAACAAAGTATTGTATATTATTATATTGCATTTATATAGCACTTACTACCCCTGACGAGGCGCTACACCGCTTTTTCGGTGAGTAGCACGCTACTCCGGAACCCATAAAGCATTAGTGTTGAATTAGTATAGTGAAATATGGAAGTAAATTGAGTGGTGGATAGGTAGGTCTGTATCGGTTATGATAAGTCAGTGATAATGGTCATAGTCCTGATTTGTTTATAATAAAAAGAATAAATATGTTAAATGCATGAGGCTTGACATATCGATTCTAAAAAGCATAATTTAGTCAATAGGACAAGACAAATTGGATTGTTATTACTCTGTATTAAAGCCTACAAATAGGTATTTTGCTACACTAAATTCCCCGAGAATGGGGGTGTGGCCAGCAACATGGCCGAATAGGATGTGCCTCGCAACAGCTGCAGCCGGAGCGGTTCAATCCATGTAAAATCCTGCCATTCGGAACCGCTATCTAATATCCTGCCTATCCTGCTTACACGATCTCTCCCTCCAAACAAAACAAAATGTCCGCCAAAGCCGAACCGGCAGAGAAAGGGACTGTGAAAAACAACCGGGCCTTGCGCGTGGCAGAGAGGTGGTTGACCAAGGTGGGCTGAGACAGGCCCAAGTAACCGATCGGGTAGCTAGCGGCTCCCGAGACTCCGGCACGGTGCCGTCACCCACCGCCCCCTGCAGCTCCGAGAAACAGCAGCTATAACGGAGATGGCTAAGAAACCCATGGGCGCAACACGAATGGGATGCTGCATTGAGACAACGAGAGAGGAGATACTGGACACACAATAGACACACTCCAGCCAGGGGAGGTTCCCCACTGACATCCTCACTCACATTCAATGATGGGAAAGGACAAAGATTCCAAACCCCACAGATAAGGGAAAATGGAGTGTTACACAAAACCGGTCACTCCTCCTGAAACTACACAATCCCCAGTGCCTGACACAGCCACAATGCTGCAGGCCATACAATCCTCCAGGACAGTACTGGAGGACAGAATCTGGAAAGTCTGCTGTGAGTTGACCTTGCTTCGCCAGGACCTATGAAGTGTCTCTGAAAGGGTCACCACAACCGAAAAGCGCATCACGGACGGCCGATCTAAAAAGAAATGAAAAACTTACCTGCTCGCTGCTTTCCTGCTCTCTCCTGCATCTCAGTCTCTCCTCTCCAAGGCCGGAACAGGCAGCAGCCAGGCTCCCTCCCCTAAGCCAATCACATTACTGCAATGCAGCATTGTGATTCGTCAGAGCGACGTGGATCGCGCTCAGCCAGTGAATGGGGTTCTAAGCATGTTCCCACAAAGGCTGTAATGCAGCCTGAGTGGAGAACATGCAAAGAGCGCATGACTGTTTTGGATGGTCCCAGAGGGCAGACCAAACAGTCATTGCGCACTTGGAGTGGGCAAACCACTCCTCCCCTGCTCTGAGAGCATAGTAGGCACGACCGCCCACAATGCTGCACAGCAGGAACAAATGCAATGACAATAGCCTCGAGTTATTATCATTGTATTTGTTCTTTCATTGCTTTGCAGCGTGGGGCGACACTGCTTCGCCTTAGTGGAGGAGCCGCCACCGCTGCATGACCGAATTTTCAAAGGAATAAAGGTGGGTTTGTGATGTTGCATAAGCCCTTGAAGTGCTTTACAGCTGTTTCAATGATGTTACTCGACCATCAAAATGCACAAAGTGGGCAAATTATGTAATTGTATCTCATTACACAGCATATCTTCTATGTAGTAGTTAAGATGAATTGTTTCTCAAAGTGTCACACTTAAGGCATTGAAACGTCACGTAGCACACTGAAAGCAGGAAAATGTCACACACAAACAAGCTGAAAATTTGGCAGTTGTGTGCTCGCCTTTGACAGAAGTGAACCCGATCGCCTCAGCAGACAGCAGGCTGCTCCCCAAGTACCTCGTTAGCTCGAGCCTCCCGTCTCGTGCCACCCCTCCATCTGCTAGCCAAGTGCTCGAGCTCTCAACCGTCACTTGTGACACCGTTAACCGCCCGCTTGGAAAGCTCGGCCCTCGGGCGGTAGAGGTGTTACCTTTCCAAGAGAAAAATACCGGCCATTGTTGTTATTTTAAGAAGCTGCAAATGTCTGGACAAAATACTAAATTGGACTTTAAAGAAAATCGAATACATCACTTTGTAACATGACTGTTTTGCCTTTGTTTACTTCAATTATTAGTTAGAAATCGTCAACAGAGCACCAGAACACATTCAAAAGGGCCTTTCCCGTTTATATTTGCTGTTTCAAGTACGTACAGATAAGGGCTAAAATTGCCGGCTTTAGGTGATTTTGCTTATTTTTGCACCGGCCAGGGCATGACAATAGGTGGTAGACGTGGAAAACCGGTAAGGTGGCAACCCTACTGGGAGGGGCACACAGCAGAGAGGAGCACAAGAGGGGGCTATTAAGGCCAGCATATTGTTACTCTGCAGCAAGAAGATCTCCTCTCATGGGGGCGGATACACACAGCGGCTGGTTGCTGCTCACAACACTGAAATGTCCCAAGCAGTCATGTGTTCGAACATTCGAGCAAAGCTGTAGAAAGCAAAGCTTACGTCAGCATGTATTCCTGATGTGGCGAGTGGATTAAGATACGTGAAGTTTCTGACAACACAAGCATGCCTGTTTTACAACACACAATTTAATGTCAAGAGACTTACTTGCATGACTTTCACCATGCGAGTTCGAGCTCAGCTCTTCATCCTTCTGAGGTCGATGCATCTTGCTTGTTGTAATAATGAAAATATGAAGCATAGGTTTTCCTGTGCTTGATATGCTTATCCTTGTTATAAATAAAGACCAGCAAAGATAAAGTGTACAAAGTTTGGTTGTGTATGGAAGCAATAAACTGCATTTTTTCATCTGTGAATTTAATTTCATTTTGGGGAGAGGAGTTTACAAAACGGCTAGGGCGGTCGACCTCGAATCTGGGGAACTGGATTCGAGTCTCGGCAATGACGCTGAAAATCCTGTGATTCTGGGCAAATCATTTAATCTCCCCGTGCCTACCAAAAATGAATGTGTCCTGTAAGTCAAGTTCGCGCTATATAAAACTCTGTAAAATAAATGTAAAAAAAATACCTTTACGACATCCCTCATTAGGAGTTCTGCAGATTTTCTTTGCTGCGGGGAGCCTGAATTCCTGATTATGGGCGATATTTCAGCATCAAAATCTGCCGAGTACACGTTTCTCCCCTGAATGGGAGTAGCTGCATCCATCCAGGAATTATCGCGTCCTTTGCACAGATATCTTCTCTGGTTCAGGAGGGCAAAACGCTGCAATTTCCCTCTTTTTCTGAAAAGGCTCAAAGTGTCAGTCACCGTATAGTAGACTGAGAAAAAACAATGAGGTTCTAAACCTATGTCTTGCAGTTTGCATGCCGGTCGCTGATGCTGGTTCATAGCTCACTATGCTATATTAGAAGGAATGCAATTTATGAACTGCAAGTAATAGAATGATTTCTGTGTCAAAAGCAGTGACCCACATCCTATGTACATAACATAATTTAGAAGGAATGCAATTTAGAAGGAATGCAATTTATGAACTGCAAGTAATAGAATGATTTCTGTGTCAAAAGCAGTGACCCACATCCTATGTACATAACATAATAATCTGTCATCTAAATATTACACAATGTGCTTTCCAGGAGATACATTAACCCTCTATACTGCTTTGTGAGTCAAAACTGTGACTAAATAAAACACAGATCTTTAACAAATGCGTCAATCACCAGAGTTACCTTAGCATTATTATAATTCCCTGAGATTTACTTGGTACACAAAACTCTCTGCAGCAGGTGCTTTAACCCCATAAGATATTTTAAAATACCAACTTTGCTACCAATTAAGCTAGAATAGATTGGCTGTCACATTAATCCTTGATGCCAATTTCTTTGTGATAGAGTTTTACAAAAATAGATGTATAAATTGACTGTCAGACTGCTTTTCATAACTCGGCCCCTTGTGACTCCACCCACTTTTTGTTACTCATCTTGACCTTCAATATATGGGTTGCCAGAGTAAAGTGTTTTCAATTCCAGTTGTGCCTGGGGCACTTGTAATTGGGAGGTCGCAGAATTCCACCTGGAGTTATGGTCCTGGGTAAAATTCTAAACTACTTAGTTAGGCCCTATGTCTAGAAGACAGATATATTTTAAAATTGAA
Source organism: Lissotriton helveticus (assembly GCF_964261635.1). Taxonomy (NCBI): domain Eukaryota; kingdom Metazoa; phylum Chordata; class Amphibia; order Caudata; family Salamandridae; genus Lissotriton; species Lissotriton helveticus. Next base: position 449,750,274 of record NC_136059.1, read on the forward strand.
GCCTTCTTATTGTAGACGACTACAGCTAAAACAATAGGTTTTCAGGTGGCCACAACGTATGTCTATCAAGTGATCATTTACATTTATCTCACCATCATCTTTATGAAAGTAGTCCATGCAAACAAGCTTAAGGAAACTTCCAGAGTTCAAAGAAAAATCCTTGGTTTTGCAGCACACACAAACACAATGTGGGGTGCTTTCCAAGGTCTTAAGGTCTAATGTGCAAGCAATGAAGTGCAGCACTGCACCCAGACACTCAAAAGCACAGCATGGAAACCACAACTGCAGCTCACACCAGGGGTATTAAGCAATTAAACGGAGCTTCACTTCAAAACGTCAAATGCATTTGGCCCTATTTATGACCCCTTTACTCTGCCGTTGCGTCACTTTTTGTGGCGCTGTGGTGGCGTGAAATATGTACCACACCGCCATATTTAGAAAGTGATGCATCTAGGCAGATGCATCACTTTGTAAACCCCTGCGCTACATTATACCCACAACAGATGTAATGTATGCAGGGTTTGCCTACTGGCGCAGAAAAGGCTCGTATCAGTGTCACAGTGAAATCTATGAGATTTCACTGGAACACTTCTAGGACGCTACTGCGTCAAATACTTACGCTTGCCTCACAGCAGGCATAAAAAATGACGCAGGCCCTTTCACATGGGGCCTGCCCCATGTGAAAAAAAACATAGCTGGAGGTACGTTTGTTTTCAGACACACCCCAGCAATGTGCCACTTTTGCACCTACAGATATGTCAGGAATACTGACGTATCAGTAAATCCTTACGACATGGAATGCCATACAGTAAATACAGCACCTTCATGGTGTTGCAACGAGAGCACACTGAAAAGTGTTACATCACTGTTTTCATGCAGTGATGCTACACTTTTCATAAATGAAGTTCAATCTGTCCTAAAAGCTGATCGCATTCTACACAAAAGAAGCAACAGACAGCATGAAAAATAACTAAACTGAGTGAATACTAATCAATGCAGGAGAGTGAGTGCTTCATCCCAAGAGCAGTAATACAATCCGCAAATTTAAATATAGCATTTAAACCGCCAATATGCACGCAAGTACCAATTAAAGGTAATGATGTATAGTATTGATGGCAAGGGGATGAATTACTGTATTCTGACTTGACTACATCCTTTTTGTAAAACTTGTTCTCCCACCCCACAAAAAAAATGGTAGCCCTTTGCCTCAAGTGTGAGTTCCTATGGGTCTGCTTGTTCCCTCATACAGGATGTGGCAAAATAGTGAAAGCTTGGAGTGGTGATGCTGCCATGAAATTGAGTATTTCTTTCATTTCTGTAGAGTCTACAAAGAAGGAGCCAAGGTGGAACTTCTGGAAGTACCTGGTCAACCCTGAAGGCCAAGTGGTGAAGTTCTGGAGACCGGAGGAGTCTATCGAGAGCATCAAGCCGGATGTAATGGCTTTAGTCCGAGCAATCATTGTGAAAAGGAAGGAAGACCTCTGAAAGGGCCCTCAGAACAAGGAAAGGGCCTTATGGTGTCAAGAACCCTGGCAGTGAAGGCTGGCCTTTAAAAACATTTCCCTGAAAGTTTCTGCCCTGATGAGTGTTGTCGTTGTCTATTTTTCCGCCACACAGCAGAATTTCCACACTTGGGAATCTGCCTGCAGTGTTCAGGCCTACAAACGTGAACTTCAATCTGGGATACTTCGGGATAGCTCCAGAACGATTTTTTTCCATCTCTGGCTAAAATGTAATAGAGGAATTGATTTTTTTAAGACAAAAAGTATGACATCTACAATGTGGAAGGGGTATGGAGTGAAAACAATAGCAAATAAGAGAATTGACATGGGGGGGCATATGTACGAGGGGATTTCGCCACAGGAACATCACTTTTACAAACGCTCCTGTGGCACAGTGCCCTGCACCATATTTACAAAGTGCTGTTAAGCCACTTTTTGAGGCTTAACACTGCTTTGTAAGTATGGTACCCTTTCGTGCAGTTTTCTGCATGAAAGGAGCATGAAATGGGTGTTGCTGTGGGCATTCCACCGCAACACCCATTGCTTTTTGACGCTGCCCCAGATTTACATGAATCTGTGAATCTATAAATCTGAAGCTGCGCCAAAAACTAACGCCATGCAGTAGCAGGCGTTAGAATGGCACACCGAGGAGAAATACCTTCATTTCTCCTCGTTTTTGCTTTTTCTACGTGTGTTGCATTCTGCAGCACACATAGAAAGAGCAAAATTCCATTAATGATTATTTATGTGCAGAATGGTGCCACTTCCTCCACATAAAAAATCATTAAATAAATGACGATTTGCTACTTCGATGTGTGTAGCAGAATGCAGCACACATAGAAGTAACTTATCGCCATAATTGGTTGCTTATGTGCAGAAGGTGTCCATTCTCTGCAACGCAGGCACCCTTGCACTATGGCGCAAGGGTCTCTGTGTTGACGCGAGGCAGCTATTTTTAGCGCTAGGGAAAACACAGGGGGTGCCGTATTGTTGTAAATACGACGGATCCCTGCATTTTGGAAATGGCAGAGTTCAGAATTGCGAAATTTGCTGCAGCTCAGCGCTCCGCCCTTTTCCTTGTAACTATGCCCCATGGTCTTGAATATGCATCCTCTCCCTGACTTTGTACGTTTAGTGTGATACTCCCTGTTAGCACCAGATTGATAGTACTAATGGAATGGCACAAATTGTAGTCTCTTTATAGTGGTAATCTAAACATGCATACTTCTCTAAACACAAGCACACCCTGTCTCTCAAAATCAACTCATGCATAGTATTCTGTGTACACACATACTGTTCTGCACACACAGAAACACAAAAAATACTCTTTATGCTTTTCAACTCACACCCTCATGCACACACATTAATTCTGTTTCACTGCTTTGAGTACACATTTACAGCTCTAACCATGCATCTTGCATATATCCACAAAGACCATATCAGTAAGTTTACACACATACAAACATAACTACTTCTCCATATACATCCATACTCTTTTCCCTTACTCATACTTTTACTCATGCTCCCACACATTTTTAAGAACACTATTTTTTCTACGCGCACACACAATCACACACACACCTATGCTCTATTTGTATAAAAAAAAGGTGTCAGGGCTCTTATCAGGAGGCCACTTCAGCTTGCACCACATATTGCACCTGCTACGCTGCCAACGATAGTAACAACACAACTGATAACCATCACACTCCTACAAGTGTGACAGTTTGGACTATTTCCGGACCCCAAAGCTTTAAGAATGGCTTGGGCAACAGGTAATAGTCATTTTTTATTCATATTGAATTAATAACTAACTGTTTTGTGGCCATCTCTAAATTGGCCAGACAGCGCCACCTTGTTGCAAACTGTCACAAGCGCCAGGGTTTGCAATTAATTGCCAGTGCCAAGCTCCATAAACCACCGGCTCAAATTAAGCACTGCATGGACATGGACTAGAGGAGGGCAATTGTAAACAACAGTATGAGTTGGAAACGAAGACTAAGCGGTGGGGGTCTCCTGTGGGGTAGGTGCGGAGGAGGGATGTTAACCATAATTAATCTAAGAGCACCAAATGTCTACACGTTACTAGATGCAAAAACATAATTATTTGCTTAGGGCAACAAAAATCCTGACACCAGCCCTGATTCTCTGCTGAGATCTATGCACACTGTTCTTTACACAGCCATATGCATCCATACACACACATGCATACATTCTATTGTATGTTAATGCTTTTTCCTCTCTGTACTACCTTTATAGTGGGTGCTTAGTAATTTGGACCTAGAGTTCGCCATAGACCAGCATCCGTATGGCCGATGCGGTGTCCTTGTCTCTCAGAGTATCACTGTGTCTCCCTGTCTCTTTATTCCTCGCATGTTCTTGTTACATATTCTGTCCATGTCTGTGTCTCCCTCGAGATACACCCACATAACCCACCTGTACAAGCAGATTAAAATAACACACAGAATTAAGTGACCCCGTCAGATAGACAAACACAAACCATGTGAAGACACTAATACACAACTTTACCAATTACAACATCCATTCATATGTATTGTACTTTGTATATATATTGAAAACTAGGGATGATCCATGTGTTTAGTTTACAAAGCAAAATCTGCACTCTAAAATTGAAACCTCTGCACAGTGTAGCCATGTGGCAAGATCAGCACTAAAGGCAGTAAATGATTATAATTACTTAAACATTGCCAGTTCCATGCCCTGTGATTACTCAATGGCAACTTATACTCCTCTCCTTTCCAGAGAATACAAGAGACGTTTTCTCAATTAAAGAACAAACCACTGACCTAGGAGTATGAAAAGGAAATTGTGCAATACATGTTTTTAAAAAAGGTGAACTGTGGAAATTGTCACTGTGTATTTTTTGTGCCTTTGTCTTCAGACCGCCCTCATCCAGACACCCACTCCCTGGTAGTAAGCTTCATCCTGGGGTTACCTCCTAGTACAGGCATTTACAAAACATGTTGTGGAAGCAAGATGCATACAGATGTACACATAGAAGAGGGTCTGAGAGGCGGGAATAGATGTATAAGGAGCACAAGAGTCTTTATATACTTTAAGGAACGATCCACTGTAGAGAAAAAGATAGTTCTCATCCAATTTTGCATTGCTAACGTTTAACAGGCATTCTAGAATGTTTCTTTGATAAAGTCTGCCTGGGTTTTAAGATCTATTGTGACATCATTCACCATATGGACCCTATCAGAAAAGAGGCAGCTTTTCTCAGATATGCTAGGTATAACAGACAATGGTTTGTTTTCACTTTTTTTTTACCTTTTATGTCTTCATTTTCATAAGGTGTGTGTTTATTTATTATGCATAAAATACTTGCAGTGTCCTTCACTGGTTCTCCTCCTACCTTTCCAACTGACACTGTGTTATAATCAAAGATGCAGTCTTGTAATTTACAAAAGGAGTAGGTTTGTTAGAATTAGATCAGGTTGCAGGTAAATCAAGTAAAGCCCCACCAGGAGCAGCATCCTGCTGCTCAGCCCTTCTCAATCCAACTGTCCACTAATCCAAGCACACACACTCTCAACATTCCACCCATCCAATTACCCTACTTAGTGGCTGAGAAGCAGGGCACATCAAGACTGTGGTGAGAATGCATAAGTTAGCAATAGGGCACACCACACCATTTTGTTCACATAGGCACCTATAGTTCCCAAAAGACCCTTATCACCTGCTGAGATCCCCAGGGTTCCAAACTGTCTTCTTCCATCTTCAACCTATGCATGGAGCCGCTTGGTGCTCTACTCACAGATAACAGCATCAAGATTCACCAGTATGACAATGATACAAAACTCTACTTGAAAGTCTCCTCTGCTTCAGACATCTAATGCCTTAAACACAGCCTGCACACCATGGATGTCCAGTGCCTACCTGAAGCTTAACCCAGAGCTAAGACTGAATTCTTGTCATTTGCCAAGAACAACAAATAAAATACAGTACAAACAAGGTTCAATGACATAAACAATGACTGCTTCCAACGCCAACTTTCACTGAATGCCAAGTCACTTGGATTAACCTTAGACATGAACCTCACCTTAGGGAATTGTTGTGGGTATTCTGCACAGACACAGAACTATGCACAGAAAAACAGGACCTCTGTGTATAGGGGTTGTACCTTTGTACCACCAAAGTACCCAAAATCCCAAAACCGACTAGCTATAGTGTCTCATTCGTTCTCCGACAAAATCAATAAGCTACAAATGATTAGACAACCCAGAACATAACACTCCCGACTCTCTCAGGAATTGCGGTAGCAAGACATACATACCCTTTCGCTCACTCCTTCGTACTTGTCCACAATAATGATAGTCAGAGTCACTGTATAGTTCAAAATGTTTATTTTTAACTATCATGCTCTATAATGCCTTATACAAGCCACTACCAGCAGCAAAATGCATAAACCTAGCACAGTTGACATTGTTACAATACCATAGAATACAAAGGGGGATGTCATTATATATAGACAGTGGAAAGAGGGCCATAAGGCCTACCCGCCCTCCCCTTGGTAAGATGAGGTTTATTATATAAAGAAAGATCACTGGGCTTTGTCAACAGACCCCATACCTTAGAGCCTAGATGGTAGCTTTACATCATAGGAACATAGCTCTTCTCCCAAGAGAGGTTTCCCTCCAAGTGTTGGCGTGAATAACATGTAACACTGTAATATCAAAGCACAACCTCTCTAGCAGTGCTGTGTGTAGCATGTTTTTGTCCGGGTAATAGGGAATGACCAGAACAGAATAACAAGGGGCATGTTTTTCTACCTCGCACATCGTGTTCAGACTAAACTCCAGGAACAGCAGAGAATGCAGCAAGCAGACCATTCTCAGGTGGGAGAGGTGTGGCGCCGCGGCCAGGGCGACTGACGCTGGAATCTGGGGACCACGGGTTCGATCCCCGGCTCCGGCGGCAGGTTAGCCCAGCACCATGTGACTCTGGGCAATAGCTCGCTTAATCTTCCCGACGGCCCCCGCGCCTAGAGACCCTTACGGGTGATTGTGCGCTTTACAAATGTGGACTTTACAGGTGAAAGACACAAAAAGATTCTTGCAAAATAAAGTCTTGTAGTAATGTGCCCAAAATCAGCAACATGGCAGCAGAGCTCATGCTAACTTAGCAATGTCGAGAATGACCATAAGGGCCACATAACAGAATACAATGACAAATAAATACAATGATGGCCTGGTACAGCTCTCGCTTCTAAAAAAGGTGAAACCATTGCTTTCAAAAAGTGACACAGAACTGCAGTTCAAAGCATCATACTCATGCATCTGGATGGTGGTAACATCCTGCTTAGTGGCTTTGGGCACCCTACACGCCACCGCATGTCTCATCCACGACATAAAGACTTATGATCACATCACCTCCATCCTGATGGAATTCCATTGGCTACCCTTGCTGGCCTGAATTGTCTTCAAAATCTACTGCATCATTTACAAAGACATCATGATTAGTGCCCCCGCTTATCTTGCAGACGAGATCACCATCTGGTGGTTCTCAGCACACCCGTAGCCAGGGCACCATCAAACTGCAGACTAAGAAGTGTCACAAGCATTTGCAATGTAATAGCTATTGCATTACTGAAAGTTTGAGCTATTGGCGTTACCAATAATAATGCTACACTGATAGCTCAAAATTTCAGTAATGTGAGAGCTATTGCACTGCATAGCAACTGCGACACTTGCGCCTTAGCTTTAAACATCTTAAGCTAAAGCGCAGGTGCTGCAATTCCTACAAGAGTAAAGAAATAGACAAAAAAATATATATATTTCTTTACATTTGAAGGAATCCCAGTACCCGCACTTTAGCTTAACATTTTAAAGCTACAGCGTGGGTGCCACAATTGTAATAAAAGTAAACAAATAGAAAAAAGTCATGCAGCCGATTCGGCGATCGCAATTGACAAACGAAAGGTGCGGACGCCATTATTCCAGCCAAGGCGCTCTGGCAGGTAAAGCTATTTAACAAAATAGTGCTCCGAGGCTGTAATTACGCATGTAACAGGGGGTGTCCTCATGGTAGGTGCAAGAGTGTGATAAATAAGCTACAGACTTTGCAAAATGCTGCCGGCCGGCTACTACTAAAACTCCGTAAATTCAGTCCCATAAGTCAAGTCATCCGGGAACAACTGTACTGGTTGCCCATTTCTGCTAGGATCCAGTTTAAATCCATGTGTATTGTATACAAGTCTTTACACGGGGTGGGACCTGTGCAGATCAACCAATACATTAGGCGCTACATCCCACAGAGATGCCTCCGCTCCACATTAGCGTCTCTGCTTGTAGTTCCATGGGTAAAGACATTGAAATGGGGGTGTAGAAGTTTCCGACATCTAGCCCCAAGGCTATGGAATTCCATGCCCCTGTACCTTAGAACTCAAAACAACCTATTGCAGTTCAGGAAGGAACTTAAAACTTGGTTATTCACTTGTACCCAACTTGTTTGCTGATTTTTCCGGTTGCACTTTATGACAGCACGCGCTAAGACACCACGGCAAACATGCGCTCTACAAAAACCCACATTTCATTTAATTTCAAGAAGAGAAAAGGCAGTACTAAGGAGGAACTACTAAGCCTATTGACCAATGAAAAGCCACCATTTACAAAGGACAGAGACACTGTACTTCTGTTCAGCGCTGGGACGCTTGCGGGCAGCCATGCGCTCTAGAAATCTTCTAACATTAACATTAACATTAACAAGCCAACTAAAAAGATGGGAGGAAAATGGGCTGAGCTTCATGCCCATATCCTGAATACAAAAACAACAGAATGCAGAACAATGTCATACATTCACCCCAGTACAGAGATCTGGGCCTAAATCCATCATTTTTTTGCTCACCATGCCATTCCAGTTTGAACCCAGCCATATGCAAATCAGTCTTGACCCTGTGCCCTATGGGAACAGTCCAGCCCGAACTGCCAAGCCATGTCCTCCCTGGACTGGAAACAAGCATCCTAGGACCGGTTTCGGGCTTTCAGCCCTCATCAGCCAGGATAGCTTGATTCCAGTGGCATGGAGAGCACGGTACTTACGTCTGAGCATACCCGTCCTAAAAGGTGGGGTGAGCTGAAGAATGAGGATGGATTTAATCCAGATCAGTTGACTGGGGGTGAGTGTTTGATTTGCTCAAATGCACGTCCATCATCCCCTTTGGTATCGCTTTGTTCCCCCTATATCCTGAATACACTCTGGAAGAGAGAGTGCAAGCGTTACCTAGGCGACACCTAAAAAGATAAAACAAGACAGCAGGCCTTTTCTATGTACGCACCCACGTTCTAGAACAACATCCGCATATTCGTCAGGACTGCCTCAGCACTACTACGCTTTCAGAAATAACACTAAATCACAATGCAATAATTTTTCACAACCCCACTACCTCTCTTGTCGCTCATTGACTTTATGCTTCTCTTCGATTCTGTACAGCGCTCCAGTGACTTTGGCTTAGTTTGTGCAACGGAAATATCATATGCATATACATATTTATGCAACGCACTCTAATTCCATGAGTCTCAAACATGGGAACCATTGTGTTACTTTAGAAAGCAATTGCCCCAAACATCAACAATGTCAAATCTGAATCAAAAGCCCTTAAAACGTCTGCCATATTACTGTGCCACTGTGTTGTTAATTGGCACTTGTATAGCAGACAGACATTACAACATATCGTCTTTCAGTAATCTGGGGTATGACTGTTTAAACATTTCCATTGCAAACTAGAGTCTGATTTGGTTTTATAGCCGGGACTCGTCAGTAGACTGCATATATTTGTTTTAGTTAATTGGGACTGCATTATGTAAGTGGGTGACACCTGGGTCTTTACCAACTTGCTTACTTATTTTGTCGGTTAGTAAAGCTGCCCATTACCTGCTAATGTATGTGTGGAAAATTGCCAATTTTAGCAGTTATCGGTGGTTGTTTCAATAGCCTGTTAACTGCATATTCAGACTGTGCGGAGCATATGCTTAGAGATTATCAGCTACGTGCTGGTCTTAGGTGGTATGTGGGATGACTGGGAGACCAGTGGCAGCGTATATAGCTTTTCTGTGCTTTGTGGTTTGTTTGTACAGCGTTCAGGCTAATGTATTACATGTAAGGTTGTGTTATTGCTGAGGGTTTTTGAAACCCCATGTCGGCCATTAAATCCTCTCTGGGCTGTATCAGCTGCATGTGCTAAAATGTATTATAAACTGGGCCATAAACGTCGTTTCATGTCTCCTCTGCCTTGGGTGGTTTTGAGAGTCCAGTCCAGTCTCCAGATGAAATGATGGAGAGGACCAGGCGTCAAGAAAAGGTACATAAAAAGTGAAACAAGAAAAGAGTAGCGCTATTTCTTTCTGTAAAAGTACAGTAAAGCCTTTTAAAGCGAAACTCCTGGAAGGGTCACCTATCAGGGGTAAAGAGCAACATTTTGCACTATGCTTTAGCCAGTGCTCAGCTTGTAAAATAATAAGTGCAAGGGCCCAAGCTGCCGAATACTGGGGTAGCCAAATATTAGAGCTGCCTAGTTTTGATTCCACCTAATCCCCCTTATTTAACTCCACCCTATACTTCCTGGGGCAGATTTACAAGAAAGTGACACATCTGTAGAGATGCATTCCTTTCCCTTCGCCACCCTGCAAAACCCTTCCGTCACTATGGATGCACCGTATTTACAATACTGCGCACCATGGCGCAAGGATTGACAGATGCATCAGAAATTCTGACGCATGTGTTAGCGCAAAAGTCAGCAATGCATGTTGGGGCCTATCATCATTGTGCTGCGTCACTCCTTACTTCTGTTTCAAGCAGGCATGAGGTGTAGATTTCACTGGGTCACTTTTACAAGGCTTTCCTGCGTGAGAACGCCCACCCTGTATACACTATACCTGACGCAGGTGTATCTGACGCAGGGCTTTACAACGTGACCATCTCCCTAGATGCGTCACGTTGTAAAGGGGCCACATTTTTATGCCACCGCTGCGCAATGGTGGTGCAAAAATGACACAAGGGGCTTGTAAATCTGCCCCACTGTCTCTTTATCTCACTTTTTCGATCTGTTTTCTCCCTTTTTCACTGTTTTCCTATCTTTCTATTTTTCCCTTTCTGCCTTTCTCTTTCTTTCACTAGGACAAAATTTGATGATGAAAAATAATTCCAACTCCCTAAAAATTAGTGCCACTACCAACCACCAGCAATTACTGGCTCACATTAAGCACAGGAAGGAGTAAGGCTATGTGCATCCGGGTCAGAGTTCAATGACCCAAAGGCCACGCAGTGCACTGTTACATTGCATTGGACAGAAAGGCTTTCAAATTGTACTAATTTTGTTTAGTAAAATATGAGCAAAGTTGTTTCAGGGACATATCTACTAGGAAGTGGCGGAGCGCGCCATTAACCACCTTGATTTAATACCGCGCTCTGCCACTTCCAAAACACAGGGCTGCACCATATTTAGAAGGATACGGTGCAGTCCTGCGGTTCCCCTGCGCTGGCGCTTATTTTAGCTACCTAGCGCCAACACGGTCTCCCTTGCACCATTGTGCAAGGGTGCCTGCGTTGTTTGGGGAGATTGTTTATGTGCAGGCAGGACTGCTGAAATGGCATTTTGAAACTTCTATGTGTACTACTTAATGCAGCACACATACAAACAGCAAAAACAAGGAGAAATAAAACATTTCTCCTCGTTGCAAAACAAAGAGATTTCCGCAGCGGATCAAAAGAAAAGCACCTCAGTTTCCAAAGTCCCATAAAGTGTTCTAGCATTTTGTGCTGTCCAACCTCCAAGACCTGCTGCAGTTCGGTCCCACTGGAATCCCAGATAAGCAAATTGAAGAAAAGATGGAGGCAGCACCAGTCGCAAAGTGAATTGAAAGAGACCAAAGTTTTGCAAAGATAGATTTTTCTTTTTATTTTCGTTTTTCAAGGTGCACAAGACAGCCAATGCGTTTCGCTCCCCAACCATGGGAGCTTCGTCAGGGCAAATTTCAAAACGATATCTTTCCTCTATCTGTGCAGTATAGATGAAGAAAGCAGAGTGCACCAATATAGTGGCACAAATACTAATTTGAAAGGTCCGTGATATAACTGTGTTTTCCAAGAAGTTGAGGGTCGTGAAGCTTGTCGCGCAAGTCAGATAGCGTCACAGTATCCCCATTAAAAAAAAAATCGAATCCATTGAGTAATCACCAAATATCGAAACGGAAAAGGCAGTCCTTGATAAGCTGCTATTCCCAGTAACTCAAACAGAGTAGTATACAAGTAACGACCCTCAGCGAATTTCGAGTTGCGCCTGTTTAAGACCAGGTTTTCTCTGGTCTTAATTTTGGCACTGCCCCACATTTATGCTGCCCCTGTAAATATGGGGCAGCGTCGTAATCTATGGTGTTGCGGTAGAACGCCCAACACAGCACCCATTGCCCGCCCCCTTCACACTAAGGGTAGCGTGGAAGGGGGCCTTATTTACAAGGCAGCGTTAAGTGACTAAGCGGCTTAACGCTGCCTTGTGAATAAGGCGAAGCCCATATCGCCACAGGAACATCAGTAAAAGTGATGGTCCTGTGGCGATAGGGGCATGTAAATAAGCCCTTACATGTTCTTGCATTCACATTGTGATCGCAATGTTTATATAAGTAAAGCTCTCATCATGCAATGCATTCCAAATCTCTCTCAATATCCCATTATTGGATGAAGTTGTATCCCAGTACTGAAACATCCATAGAGCTCTCTCAAAGAACCTCCATCACGATCTGCCTTTTATGGAACAATTTTGTTTATTAAAGTCTGTAAAGCTTGATACACAGCTATAAGTCTAAAACCATTGGTCAGCAATGGTAAAAGAAATGTAACACACGGAATACAGTTGATTGCCTCAACCCTGGGGCCAGCAGTGAAAGTCAGGCAAATATATAACCGAGAGAAAATTGAAAAAGTTTAAAAAACACAACCTTCCCACATGCTAATTCTCTAAATTCAGAGGATAGAATCTGAAAAAAACATGCCCATGCTGCTGGGATCCACAGACACGGACAGCTTACCATTCCCAGGAGGAATCGCAGCTTGTGCAACCATGAGCCGTGATCAGGATTCTTATCGGTACCCAGAGTGATAGGATCACTTGATAAGCCACCCTCAATGCTGGTGCCATTTGTCTTCCTCGAATGAAGCATAGGTGGCAGGTCAAGGGATTCACCAGTCTTAAAATAGAGCATGCTGGGAACCTTGGAATAGAAGTGTTGAAAGCTATGTCAACGTCAGTTGGCACTTGGTCCCAATACTGGGTGGGTTTGGGACAATGCCTTAGGAGGTGGAGAAGAGTCCCAGTGAGTTTGTATCCCAGTCAACATTCCTTGGAGCGGCCTGGGTTCCACCTATGGAGTCGCACAGGGGTCAGATACCAATCGGAGACAATCTTATAGGCAGTCACATTGCTGGCCATGTTATGTGCCATGTAGCGTGCTCTTTAAAATATATCCTCCCGAAGTGCAGTTTAAAGTTGTATCCTAGCAATCTAGACATCCACAGACCTCTTACAATGCACCTACATCTTGGTCAACTCTAAGCGATTCTCGCCCCAGCTCTGAGGCAGCCGGAGAGCTCTGGCAGGCAATACTGAGGAATTGGCAGAGGTCTTGAAACGCATGTCTATTACAGCCTGCAGTATGTGTTTCTACTCCAGTACTTAAATGTCTACTGAACTCTGAGAATGTAACTCTGTCCTGATGTTCCTCATGCCTTAGTGCCCCAGTATTGAGACGTCCACAAAGCTCTCACAGTGCACCTGTAGCTGGGAGTTAAGTTAATAGCATGAGCTTGTAGCTCAGTACTGAGACATCAATGCCGCTCTTGCAAAGCACTTCTCTCTTGACGTGTAGTAAGTACATGTCAGGGCTCGAGTCGGTCCCCCCACTTATTTTACCGGGTGGATGGCGTCCGCCCTGCCAAACAGCTGGACTTCACTCTTTGGCCTCTGTGGGACGAGGAGCTCGGAGCTCACAGCACGCTGCTCAAGCACTGACTTCTCAGATGCAATTGCATCTAAGGGGTGAGCGAGGGGAGGCAATAAGCCTGATGGTGCAAGCCACCTTTTGTGACGCCACTTCCTGTTGTGACGTCACTTCCAGTGACAGCGTCCCCCCCCCACTTCCTTTTTTAGGACTTGTGCCCTGGTACATGTCTCCCAGATCCGAACTCACACAGGTCTAACAACGTCCTCCACCTGACCTGCCGTTCGCTCCTGACTCAAACTTTTGAAAAACACCAACTTCTCGTGATGTGCTCAAGCATGACATGCGTAAATACCATTACTGCAGTATTTAGCCACCTACAGAGCTTGCACGTCATATCTATATATTTTCTTGCAGAAGACATATGTACCGCAGTACTGAGCCAGCCACAGAGCTTGCACGTCATAACTATATATAATCTTGCAGAAGACACATGTACTGCAGTACTAAGCCACTCAAAGATCTTGCACTTCACATCTATATATGATCTTGCAGAAGACATGTGTACTACAGTATTGAGATATCACCAGAGCTTCACAATGTATGTCTGCGCTGACTGAAATCATGTACTGGGACATGTACAGAGCACTTGGATCCTAAGACTCTTGCAATGCACCTCTGTTTGTTTTAACCTGCAGCTTGCACCGTTTCTCAGTACTGACACTCCCACGTAGCTCCTCATCACCGTCCACCTCTAGCCTTATCTGGGCACCCGCAAACCTTGTAACATGTATGTGTGAACTGAGATATCTGCAAAGCTGCAAAGCTCTCACCGTCCACCTCTAGTCTTATCTGCAGTATTTACTTGTGTTCCAGTACTGAGGCACCCACAAATCTTGCACAGTATATGTGTGAACCTATATCCTAGTACTGAGATATCTGCCAAGCTCCCGATGTCCACCTCTAGCCTTATCTGCAGTATTAAATTGTATTCCAGTACTGAGGCACCCACAAACCTGGCACAGTGCACGTGTGAACCTATATCCTAGTACTGAGATATCTGCAAAGCTCTCGCCGTCCACCTCTAGCCTTATCTGCAGTATTTACTAGTGTTCCAGTTCAGAGGCACCCAGAAACCTTGTACAGCATATGTGTGAACCTATATCCTAGTACTGAGATATCTGCAAAGCTCTCACCGTCCACTGCTAGCGTTATCTGCATTATAAACCTGTGATCCAGTACTGAGGCATCCACAAATCTTGTACAGTGCATGTGTGAACCTATATCCTAGTACTGAGATATCTACAAAGTTCTCGCCATCCACCTCTAGCCTTATCTGCAATATTCAATAGTGTTCCAGTACTGAGGCATCCACAAACCTTATACAGCATATGTGTGAAGCTATATCCTAGTACTGAGATATCTACAAAGTTCTCGCCATCCACCTCTAGCCTTATCTGCAGTATTCACTCGTGTTCCAGTACTGAGGCACCCACAAATCTTGCACAGTATATGTGTGAACCTATATCCTAGTACTGAGATATCTGCCAAGCTCCCGATGTCCACCTCTAGCCTTATCTGCAGTATTAAATTGTATTCCAGTACTGAGGCACCCACAAACCTGGCACAGTGCACGTGTGAACCTATATCCTAGTACTGAGATATCTGCAAAGCTCTCGCCGTCCACCTCTAGCCTTATCTGCAGTATTTACTAGTGTTCCAGTTCAGAGGCACCCAGAAACCTTGTACAGCATATGTGTGAACCTATATCCTAGTACTGAGATATCTGCAAAGCTCTCACCGTCCACTGCTAGCGTTATCTGCATTATAAACCTGTGATCCAGTACTGAGGCATCCACAAATCTTGTACAGTGCATGTGTGAACCTATATCCTAGTACTGAGATATCTACAAAGTTCTCGCCATCCACCTCTAGCCTTATCTGCAATATTCAATAGTGTTCCAGTACTGAGGCATCCACAAACCTTATACAGCATATGTGTGAAGCTATATCCTAGTACTGAGATATCTACAAAGTTCTCGCCATCCACCTCTAGCCTTATCTGCAGTATTCACTCGTGTTCCAGTACTGAGGCACCCACAAACCTTGTACAGTGCATGTGTGAACCTATATGCTATTACTGAGATATCTACAAAGTTCTTGCCATCCACCTCTAGCCTTATCTGCAGTATTCACTCGTGTTCCAGTACTGAGGCACCCACAAACCTTGTACAGTGCACGTGTGAACCTATATCCTAGTACTGAGATATCTGCAAAGCTCTTGCCGTCCACCACTAGCCTTATCTGCAGTATTCACTTGTGTTCCAGTACTGAGGCACCAACAAACCTTGTGCAGTATATGTGTGAACCTATATCCTAGTACTGAGATACATGCAAAGCTCTCGCCGTCCACCTCTAGCCTTATTTGCGGTATTCACTTGTGTTCCAGTACTGAGGCTTCCACAAACCTTATACAGTGTATGTGTGAACCTATATCCTAGTACTGAGATATCTACAAAGTTCTCGCCATCCACCTCTAGCCTTATCTGCAGTATTCACTCGTGTTCCAGTACTGAGGCACCCACAAACCTTGTACAGTGCATGTGTGAACCTATATGCTGTTACTGAGATATCTACAAAGTTCTTGCCATCCACCTCTAGCCTTATCTGCAGTATTCACTCGTGTTCCAGTACTGAGGCACCACAAACCTTGTGCAGTATATGTGTGAACCTATATCCAAGTACTGAGATACATGCAAAGCTCTCGCCGTCCACCTCTAGCCTTATCAGCAGTATTCACTTGTGTTCCAGTACTGAGGCACCCACAAACCTTGTACAGTGCATGTGTGAACCTATATGCTATTACTGAGATATCTACAAAGCTCTCGCCGTCCACCTCTAGCCTTATCAGCAGTATTCACTTGTGTTCCAGTACTGAGGCATCCACAAACCTTGTACAGTGTATGTGTGAACCTATATCCTAGTACAGAGATATCTACAAAGTTCTCGCCATCCAGCTCTAGCCTTATTTGCGGTATTCACTTGTGTTCCAGTACTGAGGCACCCACAACCCTTGTACAGTATATGTGTGAACCTATATCCTAGTACTGAGATATCTGCAAAGCTCTCGACGTCCACCGCTAGCCTTATCTGCAGTATTCACTTGTGTTCCAGTACTGAGGCACCAACAAACCTTGTGCAGTGTATGTGTGAACCTATATCCTAGCACTGAGATACATGCAAAGCTCTCGCCGTCCACCTCTAGCCTTATTTACGGTATTCACTTGTGTTCCAGTACTGAGGCTTCCACAAACCTTATACAGTGCATGTGTGAACCTATATCCTAGTACTGAGATATCTACAAAGTTCTCGCCATCCACCTCTAGCCTTATCTGCGGTATTCACTTGTGTTCCAGTACTGAGGCACCTACAAACCTGTTATGGTGCATGTGTGAATGTTTATCCTAGTATTGAGAGACCTGTAAAGCTCTTGCCATCCACATCTAGCATTATTGCAGATTTCATATGTGTTCCAGTACTAAAGCGCCCACAAACCTTGTACAGTGTATGTGTGAATACATTTCCTAGTACTGAGATATGTGCAGAGCTCTCACCATCCACCTCAAGCCTCAGCTGCAGTATTCACCTGTATCCAGTACTAGGCCATAAGCAGAGCACTCAGATTCCACCTTAATCTGCACCATTTACCACAATCCCAAGTACTGAACTACCACAGTACGACTGTTCCCCAATGCTTCCATGCCGCTCCTTACTCTGATCTGTAATGCCCTACATCCCAATACGAAGACCAGCACGGACTCTTACCGTGCCCAACTATTACCACCCAGGCAATTTTATCACTGATCTGCTAGGCTCTTAAAGTGCACATCTATCCCGACATGTTTGTGCAGGTGCTCAAAATACACTTCAATCCTGATCTGCAAAATCACTTTTGTCCCTGTAGGGAGGCCTCTGCAGGGCTCTCATAAGGCCCATCTGTCTGACCAGCACCAAAGTGCGAGCCCTGTACTGAGGCTACCACAAAGCTCTCAGATTCAGAATGCACCTCTGCCCTGACTCGTAGTATGCAGTAGTCTGTCAGTACTCAGGTACTGAGCAGGCCCTTACATGTATAATGAACAATGCATGTAATGTGATGAAAGCTGCCCTTGCAGAACACAAGAGCTCTGTGAAACGCATGAAAACACTTCAGGCCTATTTATGAGGAAGTGGTGGAGGGCCGCGTTAGCCTCCATGGCTTAACGTGGCGCACCACCTCTTCTGAAACACAGGACTGCACCGTATTTGCATGGATACGGTGCAGCACTGCGTTTCCCCCTGCACTGGTGCTTATTTAGCTGCCTAACACCAAGGCAGACACCATTGCACCACTGTGTCTGCAATACAGGGGAACATTGTTTTTGTGCAGGAAGGTGTCCCTTCCTGCACATAAACAATATTTAAATGGTGTTTTGTAACCTCTATGTGTGCTCCTTAATGCAACACACATAAAAGGTACAAAACGTAATTACTACGTTCTTACTAAGAACACACCATATGATATTCAGGTTACACGCAAATTGCTGCATGTGCTCGATTAAATGAAAGGGCATATTTAAGTTACACCTTCCTCCACATAGACAATCAATGGTGTTTTGCTGTTTCTCTGTGTATTGCACAATGCAGCACACATGGAAACAGCAAAAACCAGGAGGAAGTAAACATTTCTCCTTGTTGAAATTAAACATTTCTCCTTGTTGCGCCAGGGTAAGTGCAGACTTTCTCTGGTCTTAATTTTGGCACTACCCCATATTTACACCACCTTTGTAAATATGGAGCAGCGTCAAAATCAATAGGTGTTGCAGTGGAACGCCCACTGCAACACCCATTGCCCTCCTCTTTCATTCTATGTATAATGTCAAAGGGTGCCTTATTCACAAGGCAGCATTAAGCCATGTTAAGTCGTGAAAAGTGACATTATGGTGGCGATATGGGCTTGTAAATATGCCCCTTCATTTAATCGAGCACATGCAGCAATTTGCGTGTAACCTGAATATCATATGGTGTGTTCTTGGTAAGATAGTTCAGAGGGTGCATGTCTGCTACTGAGATCTGAGAGTTACCTGCAGGTCAAAGGAGTCAAATTAGAAAGGCCAGTGGGTTAATGCACTTGCTGCAGAGATCCAAATGTAACCTACACGATGCAATTGCTTACTATAATAGGATAGCCTTCTGGGGTGTGTATGTGTGCGCGCCATACAGGTTACAGGATCTTGTTCCTTTGAGCTCAGGTAGGACATGTACTTGTTACAGAGCTTTGTGTTTAACTAGCATTTCACAGGTTTAAGTCCTGACAGCCCCAACTCAGACGTTTATATGTATATGGACGGCAAAAGGTGAATCATTGAATTGGGCGATGGTCTCATATTTTACAACACATCTTGGACACTCCTGGGTTTGAATAGTTTATCAAAAAGCAGTTCTAATTATTATCAAAAATTACTTTTATGCTTACAACCATTAACTTACTAGAACCTTTCAGTTTTCAAGATGCAGTATTTCAATATACAATCCTAGATTATGGATGTTTTAACAATTGCTATCATTCTGCATTATAAAACTACATCTTGTCAGGAAACACAAGGACGTGAATACACCTTTACTTTCAAAGGAGAGACCTCCGCAGTCTAGTACATATTAACAGCACACATTAAATACTTTTCTTCCCTTGCAAACGCGCTGTTAAAAGGCCAAGCTGCAGACAGAAAGTAGTTCAGTCACTGTGACTAATATTACATTTATAATAATGTACTTGCCTTTGCGGCAGCCATTTTGTATTATGACATCACAAGCCTTCAATGGGGTGGGGTCAGATTTTTTCGGTCTACATCAGAAGTCAATGTTCATATGACTACCTAACACTGTGCCAAGTGCCATATTAGTATCACATTTTGTACGAATCCGGTGGTTTTTGACTCCCAGCTACCTCACTACTGTACCTCCACGCCCAGGGATACCACACAACATGGGCTACACGCAACGCTAACCCTGGGCAGCAGGTTTAGAAGCAGGGTCGTGTGCCGATGTGGAAGTGCATGTAGCTGCTGGTATCTGAATAAACAGCAACTAACAATACACTGCCTAATCACCACAGACTTCAGAGGCCACCTTTATTCGGTGCTGCCTGCACGTGCCTGTGACTCCAAATCACAGATACAACATACCGGCACCATTGAATAAAGGGCTGCTGCGTTCTTATCCCAAGTCACCCCACACAGAAAGTCACAATAGTGAGTTACAGTAAAGGAAAGCATCATTCAGGTACATGCATTTAGTTATTCCAAAAAGCAAAACATGCAGTAGTGTACACTAGCACATGCTGCTTGTGTGTTACAGCTCAGTACAATACTATTTAATAAGTCCGTGGTCAATTTGCTTTGAAGAGCAGGAGATATTAACATAACATTACATGAAAGCTTGCAATCCTTGTTACAAACCTGTCTCTAACTCTCTTAGTACAGTCGAATTGGAACATCACTAAGTACCTGTAGCAAGAAAGTAGCTTCACTACTCTACTGTAACAGTGTAATACAGTTGAGTTGTGACATTGCACTGTTTGTACTGGAGGGATTCATCAGAGAAGGGTAACAATCTATCTGCATGCTGCTCACCCAGTGAAAAGCACAACAGTATTGCTTATACACATGAAAGCAGTTCTTAAAATGGACAGGTACTTTCGGGTACTAAGTACTTGCTCTTCTTTAATTTGGAAGATAAGAGTATTATCACTTCTCAGCAGGGTTGTAACACCTTTAACGGAAGAGTACCAGCATTTCTGAATAGCAAGCACGTAGTGTGAGAGAAACAGAGCCTGCAGTTTCATATTTTCATATCAAACACGGCATTAAAGTGTTTAAAGGTATGTGTCTGCGAGGAATTAGAAACAGATTGTGTATGTGTTGACTTACAAACAACACGGTCCAGGTGAATTACACATTATCGCTACCCAGACAACCTCTTTGATTACAAGAAGTGAGAACATATAATCTGCCTTCTTCACTGTCCATGCTGAAATAGTTGATCTTTCCATTTCGACTGTCTTACCAGTAAGGGCCCTTTTAATATCGTACCCACGCCCTGGACGTTCACGGTGAGTGATGGCGAATGCGTGTGCATTAGGGTGGCAGGTGCAAGTGGACTGGTGTCCTTAAGGTGCCAACCAGCTAACGTACACTGCCTTTCCACTACACACGAAACACTGCGAGCACAGTGACACCAAGCGTGCTGCTGCCGGGCCAGGCACGTCATGTAAAGAGCGCAGGGTGACAGATGAGCAGGCCTGCAGCAGGTGGCAGGGTAGTAGCGACTGCTGAATTCATAGCGAGCAGCCAACTAACAATACACTGCCTACCTGACACAGGCGGCGCGCTAACAGCCCAGCATCGTGATCGGAGAGCCAGAATTACTGATAACGCAATCTCAGCAGACAGGCTTGCTCTTGCTGATCCCATTTAACCCAAAGAAGTCCCAGTGTCGGTAAATAGCAGTAGTCCAGCAGATGGCGATGTTGCTCTTCATTCGATGATCCTAAATGCATCAACGTGGAGTGCAGCCAGCAGCTGCTGAAGCCTTAAGCACGGAGCAGCCAGCTAGCAATGCACTGCCTAGTCGACACACTGCTGTCACACCATTAACTTGTTTCGAATGTCATCCTTGACGTTTTTGTAAAACCCTAATATATTGGTATCATGCTTCAGGTTGACCCGGCTACGACATGGCACGTTCCATTCGCCATTGCAATATTATCCAGCAAATTATGTAATACATTCAGCGTTGCAGTCGTTTGTGAACCAGCCAACACATAGCCAGTTATTGTACATAAAGATATGTTTTATATGGTCCCTGGTTTATCCTATGTTCTTACCGCATGGATTCTGGACACATCAATTACAACATGAAATAGCCCCGAAGAACAGTATTGTACACGTCCACTATCTATTATTCAAAGGATTCAAGATAAAAAGAAACGGGTTGCGAATGTTAGAAACTCTGAGCGCCATCCTGAGATAACTTCTGGTTTGCAAATAAGATTATGTAAATATGAATTTGCACGAAAAACGTCACAAAACATTTATATGACAAAGATAATGTTTTTAAATCAAGTTTGAAATCGATTTTACTACATGGGACTTTCGTTTCCTGATGCAGATAGAAGTCGTCCCCACAGTTCATGAAATATAAAACAATATTGGCAAAATTCCCACTTCATTAAAGCCTGGATAGCTGGACACGAATGCCACAGGTTGTGCTACAAAGGTTGCCTTTGCTAACTGAAAATGCTTCAGACTTAGCCTTTCCTTCCCACATATTTCACCCAGTCGTCCACATAAATGTATTATCTATTGCCACATAAATCCAGCGAACTTGATTATAGTGCTAAACTGCCAACCACATTGGGCAAGTCAAGTATTATATGCAAACGATAGTGTCGACAATGAAATTAGTTTTTTTAAGATACACCCACTTTAAAGTTCTTAAATAAAAATTGTTTAAATTGATCTTTGCTGTTATGTTTAAATGTTCTTGTTCTGTGTGTATTGTATTTCTTATTTCTGTATGCATGTTCGTTCATACTGGCGTTTCGTGCACTCTGCTCTTCGTTATTCAGGTTCGGGTTGTTAACTCGGGATGTGATTAATGTTTTTGGGTATAACATAATTATCTTTTATGGGTGTGCTAATTTTGTAAATCCCGATAATTAGTTTGGGTTCTGACAATTAACTGGAACCGTTACAATATTCATCATCTATGCTGTACTTGCGGCATAACGTTGTCACGTGTGCAAGAAGTGCACCCTGCCTCAGCATCAACATTGATGGCGCTTTCTCTCACTGCACGGATGTTACAGTTACCAATGATTCACGGGCCGAGATCAGCACCACAGAACTTACCTTGGTTGC
The DNA here is from genome assembly GCF_964261635.1 of Lissotriton helveticus. Classification (NCBI taxonomy): domain Eukaryota; kingdom Metazoa; phylum Chordata; class Amphibia; order Caudata; family Salamandridae; genus Lissotriton; species Lissotriton helveticus. The sequence goes on from NC_136059.1 coordinate 449,772,687, forward strand.
TTTCTGGGAGCTCAGCTTTCGGTTCTTTTTCAGGTCTCTGTCCAGTGTCTTCATGATGCTCTCCTTAGGGAAAAATCGGAAATTTAGTAATGACTTGTATAATCTCCAAAAATAACATATAGTAGCACTCTGCACGGCGCTCCCAACCACACTGCATTGCTCAGGATGAATGTCCTATCTTGTCACTTATAATGCATGCCACTGTCACCCAGATATAAGCAGCACTAATGAAAGTGGCATTTACCCACAGCATGTCTTCGTCTGTTTTGATTCGGCGAGAGGCGAACCGTTGCAGCTTCCACTCCATCTGTAATGCAAGGATAGTGAGTTCTATGTATGTAGGGGAGCTGCAAGTGTGGAGTGCAGAGGTAAGTCCTGTTGTAAGAGTTCCCGCTGTTCAATGCTTCTCTGCAGCCTGCTGTTGTGATACTGCCCTGAATGGGGATGGCGGGGCCCAAGGCTTCTCACGGCTGCTCCACCTGCTCCCTTGCCCACTGATGCTCCCAGAGGGGCCAGCCCTGCATTTAAAGAGACTGTGTCGGCGGCTGGAGGAGCGGGAAGCAGGTCGCTTCAACCCGATTGGCCAGAATAGGTCTTGTGACGTCACGTGTAGGGGTGTGGCTGGCGTTTCTGTCAGATTATTGTGGCATGTTGTGGAGCAGAGTCCTGGTGCTGGCGAGAAACCGAGGAGCGCCTACGGGTTTCCCTGAAAGAGACGAGCGCATTGAAAGCAAGGAAAGTGTCTTTCTGGCTTATGGGTACTGTCCGAGTCCATGGCCGTGCCGCTGCTGACCAGTGATTTTCATAGTATCGTACCCAAAACGTTTCATACGATATGTGCCCTCTTCCGTGGGGAATATGTTTGGAGTGGAAACGTGTGAATTAGTTTAATGCGGATTGTGGACTCACGTATACACTGACATATGATTTGAGGTAGAGCAAAAGCTGACTGGCATTAAAGGAATCGTCCCTGGTTTTCCCGCAGAGAACATTGCAGATGAAGATACGGAGGCAAACTCGCATACCCTCAGTTATAGTTTATAAAGAGATAATGCTTATTCATGAATGGAACTGATTCTTGACTTAGAGTTCAAAGGAGTGTAAACGATTACCAATTCCTAAATCTCTTAAGAACTTTTCATTTCAATAAGCCGCGGCTCGCTGAAAATACAAGAAGTTTGTTAAGCATTACACTTTTAAAAAAATTACTCTATATACACTGTTTTATCTCAAATTCCCGAAGAGGGTTAGCATTAAATGAGAACTGGCCCTTTGTAGACTGTCTTTTTGTCAGAACGCTTCCTCTGTAGCTAGCAACTCGCTCTGCCCTAAAATGGCCGACCTATAATACGCTCAGCCGTAAACCGTAGTCTGTCTTTAGTGTCCACAGTATTGTTTACAGGACTCCGTAATTCAAGGCAGCAAACTCCTGCCCCCCTTTCTCCTCCCTTCCCGGTCAGCTGAGCGGCAAAATAGACGCAGAGCGGTGGCACACGCGGCGGGCAAATAGGCGGCACACGCTCCAACTGCCAGCACCTAGAACTGGCGTGATGTGTAATCATAAGATGGCAAACACAAAGCTCTGCCAGGGGGCGCACTCAAGGGAAGAGACGCTCAACCAACGGACTTTCTAAAGACTCTCATTAAACAGTGTCGCGAGGCAGGGAGCAGCAACGGAGAATCTCCTTGAAGATAAAACAGTATGCCGGCAGCAGGCATGAACCGGGTCAAGTGTATACGCGCAGTCTTATTCTATTAAATGTGTGTTCTAGTTCCCAATTTATCATTCTTATGGTTTTAGGAAGTCGTATTTTTTCGCGATCTTAATCTTGGCAGTCATGTTTCACAATAAAAGATACCAGATGAATAATACAGTATCATAAAAGAGAAACGTCTCCTATAATGCTTCGTGTTATTAAACACTACTAATTTAATAGGAAAATAGTTGATAGCACAACTTAGAATAAAACGCGATTGCAATACTCAATATTCCTATAACAACTACATATCCACGGTTACAATTTGTATTAAATTAAAGAGTTGTAAAGATGGGTCTCAGTCAGAGTATCTTCTTCAAGTTCTTTATTGGCAACTCTGTTCAAGAGTCCTCATAACAGTTGCGATCTGAGTTAATTATGCTATGAATAGTGTTGGCAACTTTCAGAACATTACAGAGAAAGCGCGAGCCGAACACTGTATTTGAGGCATTTATTGAAAATTGACATTTTAAACGAATTGAGAAAATTGCAGGCCCTCCCATATCCCACACGCGAATGCCATTAGTCGACTAAGAAGCGACTCAGTTGTCATGTGCACCGTTGATGTGGCCAAGATTTCTCATACATTGAGCAACACTGAAGCTTATTAATTTACCCTGAACTCACATATTTCATTTTGCTTTATATGCAGTAATGAAAAAAAGAGTCACGGTTAAATACAATATTTGAGTATGTACTTTATATCTCCATTTTTACACCATTTGCCTTTAATTCTTGGCGCATGAGGTCAGAACGTGGGTGGCAGACAGAAGCCACATAAAGTCTCGGCTCGTTTTGGGCTCGATGGTCCAAGAGGACTTCGAGCTGAGCCAGAGGCATCTGGCCCGAACCTTCTGTGGCTCACCCACATCTGTTTTTGTAGAGCATGCTCCTCTCAAATCAGGAGTATGAAAGCAGCGCTGGCCTCTGTGCGCGCGTACAATGGGTTACATGACGACTACTAGCACAGAGACCCGTGGAAATGTCAAACCATCCGGTGCCTGCTTCGAGACACTGCTCGATTAATCACAATGAACGTATTGCCCGAGGTCGACTGTGTGTCTTTTTAAAAACTTACAACCGTTTATGGATTTTGCCAGAATCACACCAAATCTGCGTCGTTGTACTGGTGTAGTACCATGATTAGATTTTCTTTGTGAGTGCATCGTTTCTATGTGAATATTAAGCCAAGTCTCACAATTTACTAAGCATTGACACTACTGGTTTTACCCAGTGCAACTACCAATTGAACAGTTACAAATGGTTTAGAAGTTTAAGAATCTATATAATTAACATATTTATTTACTATTATTGTTCATTTCTACTAGATCTATATACGGGACATACGTTTTAGGACTTTTGACTATATATATTCAGAACGAAAAAAATCTAGTGGTTACATAAGAATACACCCGGGAATCGGTAGATAGCGCCAGACGTTGATGACAAGCGTGTGGGCTTAAAAAAAAGCTGGACCTTTCGCCTTTTTAACCGGCGTTTATTAGGTATCAGAATTGTAGATGTCGAAACAGGATTCACCCGGACATTTTAATAATCGTAGTAAGGCACTCGGAAACTTAACCGAGAGAAAATATTTTTTTTTGTTGTGAATTAAAGTAAAAATTAAAAAAATTGCATCACTGGATTTCTCTGCCACTTATTTCTAACTACAGACGCGACAAGAGAATAAATGAACGCAGCCAAAGTAAGTGTTTATTGGACCTGCAAGTATAAACTTTTTTTTGAATGCTCTAAATCCTGCAACGGTTTAAACGAATATATTATTAAACGAAACGAAACGTAAGAATGTATTTATATATATATACGGCTAATGCGTCGACTTGATAATGTTTGGCCGGGGTCAATAGGAAATTATGTTGGCGTGTTCCTCTTCCGCCGAGCGGACAACTCGCTCCTATTTCCCATTTCACTAAAATGGATGGACGGACAGATGAAGGGTTGGATGAGTGAGAGAATGAACCAGTAAACGAATAAGTACTATCGCTCCTAGACCACCAATTTGCAATGACGGCAGCAACACATATGATTTTGCACGTGCTGTGATTTGCAGAGTAAAGCTAGGCACGCTCAGAGCACTGCCCGTTTCGAAAAGAATGGCTTGGCAGAAAGCCACCCTCGTTTTACGAATAAGGACTTGTAGTTCATTGGTTAATTTAATCTCCACGTCTGCTACAAGACCGATTTCCAATAAAGCTCTCCCTTAGATCCAGTTGAAGAATATACTTTCCATTCAATGTCAGTAAATGCAGCTCTAGATCACGTTCTACACTCATACTTTAAACAGCTGCAGGTCTGACAGATGTCCACCAGAGGCCGCCCTGCCACACTTTTATGAAGGGGTACAGGTTCAATAAACGGCTAATGCTCAAAACAAAGGATTCCTCCTTCCCAGGCCTTTGGCACGTGCTGGAGAGGTGGCTTCGCGTCCTGTCCTGTCACTTGGCATTTGCTTTGCTGCCCGATATGACTTAGATTGATGGTCATTTTATTTACATTGTATGGCTATGTTAACCGAAAGTATCTAGAACTAGATTACAGTGGTTCTTAACCTATGGTCTTGGGTACCCCTGGGGCATGTTTTTTTTTTTAGTTTTATATAGCGCGAACCAGACCCAAGACATCGTGTATCAGAGCGCTTTACATGGGCACCAGTTTCGTTACAAAAGGACACATTCATTTTTTTTGTTGTAAGTGGGAGAATTCAAAATTTGTGAACAATCGTGACAAGAATTTTCAATTCTATTAAGGAAAAGGAGGCGAGGATTATGCTTTCTCATTTCTTTATTAGAAATGCTCAGCAGCCAATAGAAAAACAGTATGCAAAAATAAAACTACAGTACCCATGAACCTCTGGGTATCACGTGACATATCATAGAGTCCTTGGTATCTGTATTGTATCAGTACTGTACTGTATATATAATAACCTTCTAATAAAATCCTTTGAAATAAAAAAAAAGGTGTAATAGAGAATACCAAATCCTCTTTCTTTGGCAACTAAAACAGTTCAAATCTGAAAAACCAACGGCAGTCCAATATGCAGATCCAGAATGAAGGAACCATACAACGGAATCCTCTAAGAGAAGGAAAAAATCTGATGTCTGTAGATGTAGACAACTTGGAAGTGAAGACACAAATCGAACATGACAAGTCGTGCTGGACAGCAACTCCTATTTCGGATGAGATCCTGAAAAGAGATACATAGTCGTAATAACCCATCAGAGTTCAGAAACATAAGAGAATAGGGGGGTAAGAACAAGGAATGATAAACATCATATGCAAATAGCAAGAATCAAGAACAATATAATATGCAAATGCAGAACATCGGTGGGATAATCCTCGCCTCCTTGTCCTTAATAGAATTGAAAATTCTTGTCACGAATGTTCGCAAATTTTGAATTCTATGTCAGGACAGGAGGCTCCGATTATGCTTGTTCAAAGCTGAGCCACCACAACAGAAGCAATATGATCAATAGGCATGTAATAAAAGGTTTTAAACACTGAGTCAGAAGACCAATCTGCAGCCTTCATAATGTCAAACAAAGTAACACCCATTGAGAATGCCTTGGAAGCCTTAGCCCCTCGTGCAGAATGTGCGCCAAAAATTGAGACATCATGCCTGCTTCTCACATGAGCCATCTGACCCAGCGGGCCAAAGTAGCCGGGGGGACAGGGCGAAAAGGGTTCTGCAAAGCAATTAACAGTTGACCCTGCATATCGGAACGTAAAGGAGCAGTACTCACCTCGTAATCTTTAACACATTGAACAACGCAAAGGTTGGGATTATTGGGAAAAGAAGGATAAGTAATCGAAGTTGTATTCGTCTTGGTGTGTCTGGAAACAACAAAAGTAACACCTTCAGGTGTAAAACTGCGACCTGCCAAGTCCAGAGCCCGAACGTCAGACACACGTTTGCAGGACACAAGGCACAATAACATAGTCAGTTTAGCTGACAGTTGTTTACGAGATAACAAAGAATTGGAAGGCCAGGCCTCCAAAAAATGCAAAACAATGGAAACATCCCACAAGGACACGTACTTGGGACAAGGAGGCTTCGCCAGACGAATGCCCTTAAGTAATTTAGAAATTAATGGATGTTCACCCGCAGGTTTACCATCAATATGAATGTGGGCCGCCGAAATGGCGGAACGGAAATTATTAACAGTACGATAAGCCAAACCGGAGGAAGCAGTGGAGGCAAGAAAATTAATGATCAAAAAGACATCTGCTGAAGTGGGATCAACCTCCCGTTGAGCACACCAATCACACCATCATTTCCAGGACCCTGTGTAGCGTTTATGAGTGTTGGGTGACCAAGCTTCGCTGATAAACTTGGAAGCGTCTCGTGAAAGGCCTGGGATCGTCCAGCGATCCCCGAAATTCGCCATTCTAGTAGAAGGAGATTGCCTGATTGGACCAGGGGATGCGGATTGCCGAGAGGATCCAGCAAGAGATTCCACTTCTGGGTAAGAAGGAGCGGCACTGCACAACACATTTCCAGGAGAACCGGGAACCAAGCTTGAGCCCTCCATAGAGGAACAATCAGAATCAGTTCCGACTGATAACGCTTTGTGCAAGCCAGGACTCTGGGAATCATCATGAAAGGGGGAAAGGCATAGCACAGGAGCGATGGCCAGGTCTGTAGAAATGCATCTGTGGCCAGGGCTTCCGGGTCGGGCCTCGAGCTGAAAAACCGGGGAAGCTGAGCGTTGAGGCGAGAGGCAAACAGGTCGATCTGACACTGACCCCAAACCCGGAGGAGAGATCGGAACACGCCCGGATGAAGTCTCCAATCGCTGAAGTCCCGAACAGGGCTCGCCCATTCCAGGCATCCATGTGGTCCAACCACCACTGCATCTCCCACCTCGCTTCCTCTGAAAGAGGGACCAGATCTGAATAGCGGAGGCCTTTCTGGAGATGACGGATCTTCAAACGTTGAAGGGCCCTGTAGTGTAGAGGGCCCGGGAAAATTGCCTGAATCGAGGACGCCAACAGACCGACAACTCGCGCTATGGATCTCAATGATACAGTCTGTCTGTATATAACTGAAGTCAATTCCCTCTTGATGTACCAAATCTTTTGATTGGGTAAGAGAAGTTGACAGGAAAGAGAATTGTCCTGGAAACCCAGAAATTCTATTACTTGCGATGTAATGAAGACCGATTTCTGAGGATTCACCTGAAATCCCAGAGACTGTAAGAGGGTGATAGACCACTCCAGATGTGTCCGGAGTTTGATGGGACAATCTGCCATGATCAGAATGTCATCCAGATATATAATCAAACGAACACCCCGACCCCGCAAGCATTCCACGACGGGCCTCAGAAGTTTCGTGAAGCACCAAGGTGCTGACGAGAGGCCGAACGGGAGGACCTGGTACTCGAACCAATTCCCCAGCCATTGGAACTGAAGGAACCGACGGTGAGGGCTGAAAATTGGAATCGACAAATACGCATCTTTGAGGTTGAGACGGACCATCCAATCCCCCTCACGAAGAAGATCCCGCAACAGATGAATGCCTTCCATCTTGAAGTGGCGATAAATTACTCCTCCGTTGAAATCCTTCAGATTTAGAACCACACGGATCCCGCCCCCTTTTTTCTGAACCAGAAAAAATGTGCTCACAAACCCTTTGGGATTGCGGACAGTCCGACGAATTGCCCCTTTTTGCAGAAGGGAGTCTATCTCCTCTGAAATGAATTTTTGATCGTGAAGGGAGAAAACCATGGGGGTTGGAGGGTGGGATTGATCCTGGGGCTGTTAAAATTCTATTTTGTAACCTTGAACCGTGTCCAGCACCCAAGCATCGTTGGAGATCAGACGCCAATTGTGGAGAAAAAATTGGATCCTGCCCCACAGTACCACCTCGGAAGCTGGAATCAGCCTCACCTGAAGTGTTGAATCCTGGTGTCCTCCTTGATTCCAGCTGAATCTTCCTTTCTTATACTGCCCTCTCCCTTTGCGAGAGGATAAGAAGTTGGAACGATTGTTGTAGCCAGTATCTTGACCACCTCCTCTTTGGGACTGGAATCCCCTGTGGGAATTTTGTTGTGAGCCAGGGCCGAACAAGCGTCCCCTGTGTCGTCCGGCCCTGGCAAAAACCGGCCGAAACGCTCGCCGAAGCAAAGCCTGAGCCATATCAAGGCCACTAAAAGTAGCTACAAAGGAAAGGCTGTCCAAAAAGCAGACCTTGAGCTAAGGGACCGAACTCAGAGGAAGAGAGCTCTGCCAATTTCGGATCCAACTTCAGGAGGATGGATCGGCGACGCTCACAAGAAATTGCGCAATTATCATTCCCTAATTGACAAATTGCGCGTTGGGACCATTCGAACAACTCATCTGGATCGACAAGAGCCGAAGACGCTTTGGCCTGGAAGCCCAAGTCCAAGATTTTAGTGAGAGGGCCCAATAAATCAAGCATCTTGTCTTGGCAAGAACGCCACGCCCGGTCAATACCCTTCTTAGGGTCCTTGGCATCTTTTTTTAGATAAGTGACCATCATAGGGTCAACCTCCGGTGTATCAGCCAAATTGTCGGTCAAATTGGGACGAGGGCATTCTGACCGAAGGCGAGCCCTAACGTCTTTTTCAAAGGGCAGGCAAATATGCGCCTGAACATATTCCGCCACAGCCGGGGATGGGAGCCAGGAAGAGGAATTCGGGTGAACTATATCATAGGGTTCAAAATTGAGAAGGGAAGGGTGGGTAGGGGCATCAACGAAAATCTCCTTACGAACCTTCTTCAAAGGGGGGGTCATCATGGATGGAGGATGAAGAGGAATGGGTATCACCGTATCCGTAAGCAGAACCTGGGACGTGGAAGCCCCCCCAGAAGACTTTGCAGGGATAAGGTCTTAGCCAATTTCCCAAAATCTGAACTATGGGGATTAGATGGGGACTTAGAGGAACTCTGTGAAGAAGGCAACCAGCCCTGTTGTTGGGCATATTTGGACAGATGGTGTTTCAAGGGAGTAATTGCTTGAACCAGAGCCTTATTGACTGACTGTTGCACTCCCTGATCCAAAGCCTCAACCAAATCGTGCTCCATAGAGCCAGAGGCATCATCTTCGTAAGAATAGTTTTCCTCATCATAATAATAGTCAGCCATAATCGCAGAAGGCGACAATAATGCCCACAGAGGAAACTTTAATCAAAAAAGGCCAAAGGCGCAATGCAGGGGGAGTGGCAACCCCAAAGCAAGCCAAAACGCACAGGCAGAGCCTGAAATACAAGTAATTCAAGTGTGGAGGGAGGGCTTGCTTAAACCAGCCACTCTAGGCAAAGCCTATGAAAATTATACAGCCCAAAGTATTTTCCGAATATGGGCGTAATTTGAGGCCAGCTGCAGGCTGTTGGTCTTCATTGGCGAGGCTGCCGTCTCAGGAGAAACTCCGGTGCCTAGAATGCCGGAAAATGGATGCCGCGCATGCGCGGAACAGCCGCCTGTCAGCCTGAACCAAAGAAGAAACTGACGCGCGCGAGCCCTCCTGCCCCGTTAACTCCCGCTCCACGAAAAACTGAATGCGGGCGCGAAGCACCGACACTAAGGAGGCAGACACGCTCTCCTAAAGTCACACGCGCGAACAACACATAAAGGAGAAACAAAGACTCGGGGAAAGAAATCGGCAAAATCAGCCGGAAACAAAGCGCAGGCAATGCGAAAGCAAGCGGCAACAAAGCCCGCCGAACCACAATACACAGAAATAATAAGTACAATGAAAAACATAAGCAAGCAATGAAAACATGAATAATCAGTAGAAAAGCACTTAACTGACTGCGGAGCAGCAAAGAAAGAAGATTTGGGGGCAGATTTATGTTAACTGGCGCATCCCCAGGGATGCGCCAGTTAATGTGCGCCACAGTGCGCCACAGCTCCGCCACCCATGGTGCGCCGCATTTATAATGCGGCGCACCATGGGGCAAAAACGGCACAGATGCGTGACGCATCTGTGCCGTAAAGGTGGCGCAATGCTGGAGTTGCGTCGCAAGCGCGACGCAGCTCCAGCAAGGCTCGGGGGTGTCCCATCTTAACAATGCTGCGTCAAGACCTACGCCTGCTTCAAGCAGGCGCAGGCTTTTGACGCAGCATTGGCCTGAAAGTGACTGAGTGAAATCTTATAGATTTCACTCAGCCACTTTTGCGAGGCGCACCGGCCCCGGAACGCCCACCCTGCGCCGGAACGCCCACAAGCGGCGCAGGGCTTTACAACGTGACGCATCTGCCTAGATGCGTCACGTTGTAAATCGTTCGTAGAGATGCGCCACGTTTACGCCGCCTTGCGTGACGCAACAGCGGCGTAAACGTGGCGCAAGTGCCTCATAAATCTGCCCCTTGGTATTTTCTATGACACCTTTTATACCAAGGACTCTATGATATGTCACGTGATACCCAGAGGTTCATGGGTACTGTAGTTTTATTTTTGCATACTGTTTTTCTATTGGCTGCTGAGCATTTCATAATCGGAGCCTCTGACATAGAATTTCAAAAAAAGAATCGGGACAATGTATTTCTCCCATTGGCTTCAATTGAAGTAGAGGCAATTTCAGGTGAGAGACGAAGCCAAATAAATCAATTTCGACGTAAAAAAATCGGGGGTCTCCTGCCTGAACTGGGTCTATTGGCATGCATACTGGATGGAGGGCCGCAATGCCCACTCAGGGCTTCCGCAACTGCTTAGAAAATTAAACAATATTAATAAATTAAGTGTGTGTGTGTATATATATATATATATATATATATATATATATTATCACAACCTCCGTCTGGTGAAGCCGCCGCTCCACCACTACCAATTTCTTAGCAGCTCCTCGTCGAGGACGAAAAAGAACAAACCCTTCTTGTTTGAATTTCAGTGGATTTATTTCATAAAGTTAACCCAGCAAGTCCGCATGACGCGTTTCGCCTCCAACACGAGGCTTGGTCACATGATAGCGTCGCGGAAGAAAAACAGGATATTTAAGCATTACAACTGGCGGAACAGGAGGAGTCAACTGATCTCACTCCTACGTTTTAATTTAACTCTTGCTTCTCCAGTGCAATGCAAATTTTATGAGTGCAAATACGCAAGTGCAAAAAAGATAAAGGGCACGCATACTGGATGGAGGGCCGCAATGCCCACTCAGGGCTTCCGCAACTGCTTAGAAAATTAAACAATATTAATAAATTAAGTGTGTGTGTGTATATATATATATATATATATATATATATATATATATATATATATATATATATATATATATATATATATAAGCAAAATTGAACATTTATTTAAAACGTTCTGTAAATCTGTAGGAATTTGAAATAGGAGGCTAATAATTAGATTGGTATTGTCAAATTGATTTGTTGGAGCAGTGTAAATGCGTCAAACACAAAATGTAGGGGTGGTGGGTGGCCTCAATCAGATTTAGAAAAGGTCCCACCTTCACATCAAAATAAAACAAGCATTGGAAATGCAATAGGTCTCGGATTTATTTGAGTTAGAGCAAATGGCATTGTAAATGGCAATGTCTTTTCGCCATTTGTTATGGAGTGTATGCATGTGGTTTGTAGTGGATTGATGTGGGTTTGATTGGAATTGTAGCAATGGTGGCATGCTGCGCTTTAGATGACTATGTTTAAAAGTAAAGTGTGCAATACTGCGATTGCTACAATAGTTAATCGTGGAGGCGGTAACAATTGATGTGTGTACTGATAGCTGGTGGTGTGTGTGCCTGAAGAAATTGTGCACTGATGGCTGGTGGTGTGTGTGCCTGGTGGAAGTGTGCAATGCCGGCTGGTGGTGTGTGTATGCTTGGTGAAAGCGTGCACTGATGGTTGGTGGTCACTCTCACTCTGCAGTCAGTCTCACTCTGCTGTCACTCTCACTCTGCAGTCACTCTCACTCTGCTGTCAGTCATGCAGTCACTCTCAATCTGCTGTCACTCATGCAGTCACTCTCTCATGCAGTCACTCTCACTCTGCAGTCACTCTCACTCTGCAGTCACTCATGCTGTCACTCTCACTCTGCAGTCACTCTCACTCTGCAGTCACTCTCACTCTGTCACTCTCACTCTGCAGTCACCCTCACTCTGTCACTCACACTCAGTCACTCTCACTCTGCAGTCACTCTCACTCTGTCACTCACACTCAGTCACGCTCACTCTGCAGTCACTCTCACTCTGCAGTCACTCATGCAGTCACTCTCACTCTGCTGTCACTCATGCAGTCACTCTCACCCTGCAGTCTCACTCTGCAGTCACTCTCACTATGCTGTCACTCATCCTGTCACTCTCACTCTGCTGTCACTTATGCTGTCACTCTCACTATGTAGTCACTCTCACTCTGCTGTCACTCTCACTCTGCAGTCACTCTCACTCTGTCACTCTCACTCTGCGGTCACTCTCACTCTGTCACTCACACTCAGTCACTCTCACTCTGTCACTCACACTCAGTCACTCTCACGTCCCTCTCACTCTACAGTCACTCATGCAGTCACTCTCACTCTGCTGTCACTCATGCAGCCACTCTCACGCTGCAGTCACTCTCACTCTGCAGTCACTCTCACTCTGCTGTCACTCTCACTCTGCTGTCACTCTCACTCTCACTCTGCAGTCACTCTCACTCTGCACTCTCACTCTGCTGTCACTCTCACTCTGCTGTCACTCTCACTCTGCAGTCACTCTCACTCTGCAGTCACTCTCACTCTGCTGTCACTCATGCAGTCACTGTCATTTTGCAGTCACTTTCCCTCTGCTGTCACTCACTCTGCTGTCACGCTCACTCTGCAGTCACTCTCACTCTGTAGTCACTCTTACTCATGCTGTCACTCTCACTCTGCTGTCACTCATACTGTCACTCTCACTCTGCTGTCACTCATGCTGTCACTCTCACTCTGCTGTCCATCAAGCTGTCACTCTCACTCATGCTGTCACTCTCACTCTGCTGTAACTCATGCTGTCACTCTCACTCTGCTGTCACTCATGCTGTCACTCACTCTGCTGTCACTCTCACTCTGCTGTCACTCTCACCCTGCAGTCACTCTCACTCTGCAGTCACTCTCACTCTGCTGTCACTCATGCTGTCACTCTCAGTCTGCGGTCACTCATGCTGTCACTCTCACTCTGCTGTCACTCATACTGTCACTCTCAGTCTGCGGTCACTCATGCTGTCACTCTCACTCTGCTGTCACTCATGCTGTCACTCTCACTCTGCTGCCACTCTCACTATGCTGTCACTCATGCTGTCACTCTCACTCTGCTGTCACGTATGCTGTCACTCTCACTATGTAGTCACTCTCACTCTGCTGTCACTCTCACTCTGCAGTCACTCTCACTCTGCAGTCACTCTCACCCTGTCACTCTCACTCTGCAGTCACTCTCACTCTGTCACTCACACTCAGTCACTCTCACTCTGTCACTCACACTCAGTCACTATCACTCTGCAGTCACTCTCACTCTACAGTCACTCATGCAGTCACTCTTACTCTGCTGTCACTCATGCAGTCACTCTCACGCTGCAGTCACTCTCACTCTGCAGTCACTCTCACTCTGCTGTCACTCTCACTCTGCTGTCCCTCTCACTCTCACTCTGCAGTCACTCTCACTCTGCAGTCACTCTCACTCTGCACTCTCACTCTGCTGTCACTCTCACTCTGCTGTCACTCTCACTCTGCAGTCACTCTCACTCTGTGGTCACTCATGCTGTCACTCTCACTCTGCTGTAACTCATGCTGTCACTTTCACTCTGCTGTCACTCTCACTATGCTGTCACTCATGCTGTCACTCTCACTCTGCTGTCACGTATGCTGTCACTCTCACTATGTAGTCACTCTCACTCTGCTGTGACTCTCACTCTGCAGTCACTCTCACTCTGCAGTCACTCTCACTCTGTCACTCTCACTCTGCAGTCACTCTCACTCTGTCACTCACACTCAGTCACTCTCACTCTGTCACTCACACTCAGTCACTATCACTCTGCAGTCACTCCCACTCTACAGTCACTCATGCAGTCACTCTTACTCTGCTGTCACTCATGCAGTCACTCTCACGCTGCAGTCACTCTCACTCTGCAGTCACTCTCACTCTGCTGTCACTCTCACTCTGCTGTCACTCTCACTCTCACTCTGCAGTCACTCTCACTCTGCAGTCACTCTCACTCTGCACTCTCACTCTGCTGTCACTCTCACTCTGCTGTCACTCTCACTCTGCAGTCACTCTCACTCTGCAGTCACTCTCACTCTGCAGTCACTCTCACTCTGCTGTCACTCATGCAGTCACTCTCACTCTGCAGTCACTCTCCCTCTGCTGTCACTCACTCTGCTGTCACGCTCACTCTGCAGTCACTCTCACTCTGTAGTCACTCTCACTCATGCTGTCACTCTCACTCTGCTGTCACTCATACTGTCACTCTCACTCTGCTGTCACTCATGCTGTCACTCTCACTCTGCTGTCACTCAAGCTGTCACTCTCACTCATGCTGTCACTCTTACTCTGCTGTCACTCATGCTGTCACTCTCACTCTGCTGTCACTCATGCTGTCACTCACTCTGCTGTCACTCTCACTCTGCTGTCACTCTCACTCTGCAGTCACTCTCACTTTGCAGTCACTCTCACTCTGCAGTCACTCTCACTCTGCTGTCACTCATGCTGTCACTCTCAGTCTGCGGTCACTCATGCTGTCACTCTCACTCTGCTGTCACTCATGCTGTCACTCTCAGTCTGCGGTCACTCATGCTGTCACTCTCACTCTGCTGTCACTCATGCTGTCACTCTCACTCTGCTGTCACTCTCACTCATTGTCCTTTAAGGAGGCAACTGGTAAAAACAACGTGAAGGTTCAAAAGCACCCTTTCTACGTGGTGTAACACAAAACAATGTGCAAAGGTACAGCTCGGTTGTAAAATACATTAACTATGAAAAGTCGATGGCTTGGTTAATGCACAGTTCAGAAAGAAGCATTTGCAGTAACTGGGTTATTTATGACGGTTTCACTCATTAGCATGCGGAGTTCTGGGAACAGCTTATAGTGAAAGTGATGGGGGGCGTCACTTCACTCCCAACAGCTCACGCCTTAAGCCGTATATCTTATTTCTCACAGGCTTTTCTCCGTTTACAGACCACGCACGCCGGAGCCGCCCCTCAGCTGTCGCAGAACATGGCGTCTTCCCGGGTGTAGATTTTGTCTGTGTAGGCAGAATATCATTTTGCCCGCAGGAACGCCCCCAATACACTGAAATATTTAAATACATAGGCCTTTCATAATTATTTGCTAAACCAAGTTCTTTCCCTTGCATCTCTCTGCAGCCAGATGGGAGTCAACAAGTGAAAGGTGTGAGAAGTGGTCAGCCTTTCTGTAGTAAAGGGGGGTGGGGGTTCAAAGGTGTGTGATGTCACGTCCCCACCCCCTGGCTTGGTGAATTGAAGTCATTCTGTTGGGCTGTCTGTCTCATGCTACCCGTCAGCGCTCAGTTAAAGTGCCATTAGAGGGTTTTGCTATGAGCTATCCTCGAGGAGCTGGTAAAGTATGCACGGTTTGATCCTGAGGCATCTCGCAGGAGCCGGCTGCCATCGACAGAGAACCGATCCCTGGCCCCAGAACAAAGGCTTGCAGTATTGACAGGAGCCGGGAGCCGCCTCTGCGCTGTTAATTAAAGCACCTCCCGGATTCCGCGCCATTACACCGCGCGCCAATTAAACCCAAGCGCCACAACGCTAATCAACAGCTCGAAACGGTGTTTGCCTAAATGCTCTAAGCTTGCCTAAGCGCGCCAACCCGCAGCTGTGGCACAAGAAAGGGCTACAGGGGAGGGCGGGCGAGGGGAGGCGACGGGGCCGCTTTGTTTCCTGGTTCCCAAGTGACGCCGGGCGTGGAAGATGCGCTCAGTGGGGCCTTGTGAGAGGTGTATATGGATTTCACTGAAGCCCCCTCTGACGGTGTGTGGGGGTGCAGGGGAAGAGAGAACATTTTGTAGTGGGAGAGGTTGAAATGTCCCCCGGGAGCCGGAGTCTGTTTTCGGCGCTTACTTTGCTGAATTCAGGCTCTCTGAACCGGAGCTGGGCTTTACTCACAGAGTGCCCGGGCTGAAAGCAGATCTGTTGTCCCCTCCCCCTCTTTAGTTGTCCACTGGTTAAGAATTTGGGGAAAGTAGGATGCTATGAAACGGGAATGGGAAATTTCAGTTGGAATGAGGTCTCCATTCGTAAGCACTTACACTGTACTGGCAGATATTAATACGTATATTACAGAAGTAAGATTAACAAGCCCACAAAAAAGACAAACAAGAAATGAAAGCGATCGAAAGCGATCGCAAACTACAAAAAAAAAAAGCCCGCCAGTGGTGCGCGCGCGCGCCACTGCAAGCATATGTTTTCCGCGATAATTCAAAACATATGGCCTCTGGTGCATGTAACAGACACCAATAGGCCATAGGCGGAGCTATGCGACCGCCTCTGTTTAAAAACAGCTCGCACGCGAAGGCCAATGAAAATGGACCTTGGAAATCCACACGCACGAGCTATGTGGAATTTCAAGGTCCATTTTCAAAACGCCGGAAATAGGACTCTCACAGAGAACGCAGTGAACGCAGAGCCTGAGCCCTAAAAATTATTTTTTTTAAAATTTGTTTCTGAAGTAAAAAAATATGTAATCATTTATGTATTTGTTTGATGTATGCTAGTTTCCATATTTTTGTGCATTGTTTTTCAGTTCAAATCATTTATAATGCTTAGTGCGGGGCCTCCGGATAACAATAATGCCTAAGTGGGGGTCCAAAGATTTTAATAACGGATTAATGGGGTCCCCTTGGTTCCAGTAATGATTGGGCCTCATTACGATGCTGGTCGGACTGCCACTGACAGGCCGTTTTGGGTGGCGGGCCGCCCGACCAAAAGCCCTTCGGTTCGACTGCCACATTACAATCTAGCCAGTCGGACCCTAAATGGTTGGGGGAAGAACGCTGCCTCCCAGCGATGGTCAGAATCGCAATCTCAAATGGAGGCAGTGCCGAGAAAGGTACCGCAGTTGGGATTTAGATATCCCTTTCCAACAGCATTTTCATGTGTGAAAGACAGCCATGAAAAGGTTTTCAGAAATGGATTTTGGGTGCCCCAAGCAGGTCCCCCTTCCGTCGTGAGTCCCTATACAGGCGTCCAGGGGGCACATGTAGTACCCCCATGCACCCCCATACACCGTGTGCCAAGGTGCATAACACATGGTGCACAGAGGTGCGGAAGTGCTCCTTTACATGGCGGCTTGTGCTGCAGCCTTTTTCCTTGGTAAAGGAGCACTTTATTTATGTATTTAGAAAGTTTTACATAGTGCGAACATGACCACCGAGGGTATCAGAGCGCTTTACAGATTATGCAGCAAGAAGGGTACAGGCAAACTAACAGATTCAACATAGCGAAAAGTACATAGATTTAGAATGTCTGACATTCTCGTGAGTCAAGCAGCTGGGCTACAAAACAGCGTATATAGACCCAGAATCAAGTGGGGTAGCCAGATTAAGGCAGAAATGTCTTCATCAGGAGTCCTTTGACTTCTATTTTGAAGAGGACAGTGGAAGGGATCACCCTGACTTCAGGGGAAAGAGAGTTCCAGATCCTCGGCGCCATACCTGGGAAGGCTCGATTATAGGTCCTTTTTTTCTTGTATTTTTGTGGTTTGAGTAAAAGGGTGCTGGCGCTACAGGAGGCTCTTGAACCACATGAGAGCTCCAGTTTCTGAGCGAGGTACCTCAGGGTCTTTAAGTGGATGGCTTTGTGTGTCATGCATGCGATTTTTATCTGTATCCGAGCTTCAAATGGAAACCAATTCAAGGCCAGCAAGTCCGGAGGGATGTGGTTGCATTTTTTAGTGCCAGTTAAAAGCCTAGCAGCAGAATTGAGGGCTACCCTAAGAGGAGCCGTTTTCACTCTGGGCAAACCACAAAGGATTACGCTGCCATAGTCCAGCTTTGCGATCACTAATGCTTGCACTGCAAACTTTAGGTCATGAGCCAGGAGAAAGGGTTTGAGCTTCCTTAGGATGCTGAGTTGGAAGTTTGCTTCTTTGGTGAGGGAACTGATGTGCTTTTGCATGTTCAGACTTTTGTCCAATATAATACCAAGCGAGGATACCGAGTTCACGAAGTTAGGTCTACAGTTAAGAGCAGTAAGCTTATTCATCCATTGTTCAATGACCGGAGATTGCTTGTGAGGTGAGATTAGGAGGAATTCTGTTTTTAGAGCGTTTAGTTTCAGGTTGTTACGTGTCAGCCAGCTTTGTGTTTCCAGCAGGACTGAGTTGAGGGGCTGAATGTCCTCAGGGGAGGAGATCTTCAGGTATAGTTGAGTATCATCTGCATACAAGTGGTAGTGAATGCTGAATGCTTTCTGAATTTCTGTTAGTGGCTTCATGAACAAGATAAAGAGCATGGGAGAGAGTGCTGAACCTTTGGGAAACCCCAGCGTAACCGGTGCAGGATGAGACAGGGATTGGTTCACCTAGAAACTTTGAAATCTGTTCTGGAGGCATGAAGAGAACCAGTTAAGAACAAGCCCAGACAGCCCCATCCTGTGCTCAAGGAGGTCAATTAGGTTATCATGTTTGACGGTATCAAATGCTGAGGAAAGGTCAAGAAGGATCAATAGGCATGACTCATTATGGTCCAGCATTCTTAGCGCATCTTCGACAATGTGCGTTAGCGCCGACTCTGTACTATGGCCCGGGTGGAAGCAGATTGGCATTGGTCCAGGAGTTGGAAATGGTCGATGTGGTAACAGAGTTGGGCGAGCACACATTTCTCCAGGAGCTTTGCCAGGGGGGGATGTTGGAGATCGGGTGAAATTTATGAAGGTCAGTGGGATCAGCAGTTGGTTTCTTTAGAATTGGGGTAACATGATCCAATTTTAGGCAATCCGGGATAGCACCTTGACATGTGATGCACTGATGATCGTAGTCCACAATGTTAGTAAGGAGGATCTAACTTCCGGGAAAAGGTTCGATGGCAGAGGGGCGTTGTAGTGATTGGAAGGTTTCAGAGTTGACAACGTTTTGCATATAGTGCATTCATTCAAGGCTTGGAACAGACTCCAGGATGCATTGGGGAGGTAGGGTTGTGCACGGTCAATGATATCCAAGCCTGGTGGACAGAGGGAGATCCGTGGACTGATCGACAGGTGGTCAAGGGCAGATTGTAATTCAGTTTCAATCTTGCTAGTCTTATCTGTGAAGAAATCTGTGAATTCTTCACAATTAGGCAGCGTCCCTTGACCCCGGGACGCAGAGTTCGGCTGACTATTGGCTTGGGACTTCATGAGTTCGAACAGTCTTTTGGGACGTTTTTTGCTTGGTCTAGTTTAGCTCTGAAAAAGGTGGCCTTCGAGCATCTGATGCATTTATTATATATGCTTCTCAGGGATCTCAGGTGGTAAAGATGCTCAGGGGAGGGAGAGGACCGCCACAGCCTTTCAGCAAGTCTTAAATCTCATCTTTCAGAATTAAGACTATCAGTAAGCCATGGTTTGGAGAGTCTAGAGGATATTCTTTTAAGGTGTAGTGGTGTAACCGAGTCTAGAATGTTAAGCATTGCATGGTTATAGTGGGCCTCAAGGTCATGGACATCCGACATGTTCGGTGAGGCAGGATGTTATCGCAGAGAGCAGTCAGCTTGTGTGGGTTGATGATTCGTAGGCATCTTTTTAACTGTTTTGGGTACTTAGGCTAGGCTTTACTTGCTCCTACCGATTCCAAGATGTGGAAGGAGATGCAGTAGTGGTCTGTCCAATCACATGGGAGGATCGAATCCAGGAGGATGGAGTTGGGCATACCAATGACAAGATCTAAGGTAGCTCCTTTGGAATGAGTGGGGCCATCACAGATTTAAATTAGGTTGAGGTCAAGTAGGAAGGAGTTAAAGCTATTTACCTCCACATCATTTGCATCGTCCAGTGGAGGTTGAAATCTCCCAGGAAGATCTGAGTGCCATGGCAATCTGCATTGGTCGAGATAATGTCCATGATCTACTCTATGAAGGGAAGGTTGTTGCGAGGGCCGTGGTAAAATATGTGCAGTTTGCATGAGTAATTGTTGCTACCAGTCACTTCAATGCATAGGTATTCACAAGACGGCAGGAGGTCAGTCTGTAGTACTTTCACTCTACGATTGCTACGATATAAACAAGCTATGCCTCCACCTCTGAGTTTAATTAGTAATTCATAATTTAGTAGTGGGTTGTTGGGTTCATAGGAGAATGGGGTAGGAAGTTATTTAAATGATAAAATATTGTTTTTATTTTTAATTTTATATGGTAATTAAATATTTAATTAGTCATATGTTAATAATTTAATTTGGTTAATGCCAATTTTAATTGTTTAGTTATATTTTGTAACTTCTGATTTGTAATTTAAAATTTCTAGGGGCAGATTTATGTTAACTGGCGCATCCCCAGGGATGCGCCACTTAACATGCGCCACTACTCCGCCACCCATGGTGCGCCGCATTTATGATGCGGCGCACCATGGGGCAAAAACGGCACAGATGCGTCACGCATCTGTGCCGTAAAGGTGGCGCATTGCTGGAGTTGCGTCGCAAGCGCGTCGCAGCTCCAGCAAGGCTCGGGGGAGCCCATCTTAGCAATGCTGCGTCAAGACCTACGCCTGCTTTAAGCAGGCGCAGGCTTTTGACGCAGCATTGGCCTGAAAGTGACTGATGAAATCTCAGAGATTTCACTCAGCCACTTTTGCGAGGCGCACCTGCCCCGGAACGCCCACCCTGCGCCGGAACGCCCACAAGCGGCGCAGGGCTTTACAACGTGACGCATCTGCCTAAATGCGTCACATTGTAAATCGTTCGTAGGGATGCGCCACGTTTACGCCGCCTTGCGTGACGCAACAGCGGCGTAAAAGTGGCGCAAGGGCCTCATAAATCTGCCCCCTAATGTTTAAGTACTAACGTATAATTTAGTAGTAGTTTGTTGGGTTTGTCACAAAATAGGGTGGGAACTTATTACAAATATTAATTAGGGTTTTCTATTTTCTAGATTAATTCAAAGATTACTTTATAATTATTTATATAAATTATTTAATTATTTGTTCAGTCAATTATTTGTTGTCTTTTAATTGATTGTTAATTTCTTTGACAAGTGTATTTAATAATAAACCTGTTCAAATGAATTTGATATTTATTATCTGTTTTAAATTGAAATTTGTTTTATTGATTTCAAAAGCAAAGACCGGCAATACATTGCAATGGGAAGGCATCATATATAGATAGCGGTCGAGACAGACATACACGTCTTCCCCACAAAGCAAACTGTAGGCAAGGTACACGTGCCAGACCATAAGTGCGATTCAAGAACCATAAGTGCTGAGCCTGGTAGAGAAGCAAAACTTCAAAAACGGAAACAAGGAACCCCCTCCTCCCCCAACACCCCCCCACCCCAACCAGTGTGCCATATCAGTAAAGCAATCGCCAAGGTTCCCACAGTTCGTTTAGCGTGCCCCTTCATGAAGTCATGGAGGGTCATGTGGGTCTCCGTAAGGCGTAGTAAACAAAGATATCTAGGGCATGTGATTTCGTTGTATTCATTTGAGAGGAGGGACAGTAATGGTAGCCAGACCGTTTCGGAACGTGTCCGCGGACTGTGTGAGTGTAGACTGAATGCGTTCCATACCCAATGTAAACCAGATTTTATGCAGCCATCCCGTGTGAGTGGGTCTGGTGGGCGATCCCCAGAGTGACAAAATGTGTTGTAATGCAGCTCGCATGGCGATCCCCATTTGACGTCCTCGGGCTGATTTCAGGGGGAAGGTAAGTGCATTGGTAAGGCCTAGGATAGTGTAAGCTGGGAATCTCGGTATTTCAGTGTCGAATGTACTATGTCATCTAAGACCGCTTTCCAATAGTCCCTAACTTCTTGACATTCCCAGAGGAGATGATGGTGCCCCGCTCCTCGCAGCCCCTCCAGCAAAGCGCGCTGGAGTTGGATTCCCTTTGTTGAGCCGAACGGGGGTAAGGTGCCAGTAAAGGGCCAGTTTCACCGCTGCCTCCCTGCCTGCGGTGTTGCGTGTGGTCTGGGAAGCCCTATAATATATGTAGCTCCATTCCCGGTTTGTCAGGGTCCTCTCTAACTCCGCCTCCCAGCGCTTCTGTCCCGCTGCCCGACCTGGTGCAATTGGGGGTGTGAGCATCTTGTAGAGTTCCGAGATGAGGTGTTTGTTCGATTCCTTCGTCACTAGCCACTTCTCAAAATCAGTCATACCTCTGCCAACTAGGGGAGCGTAGTTCGGGTGCGTAAGCCAGTTCCGGAGTTGAAAGTATTGGAAAAGGTGGGGGGAGACAACATCATATCCCTGAGACAGATCAGAGAGGGAAAGAAAGCCCTGCAGATCGAAAAGATGCCCAGCTGATCTGCAACTCTTACCGTGCCACTGTGAGAAGGCGTGGGGATCAGTGCCCGGTGGAAACTCCGGGTTGTCTAGGAGGGGAGTGAGCGGGGAGGGAAAGGTCGTCCCAGACCCGCAAGATGGTACGGGTGATGGGTGACCTCTGGAGGTAGCGCGGTCTGTTGTGCCGGAGAAGGAACGGAATCTTCCAAAGGGATGTCTGGGCCACCGCCCTAACTTGGAACAACCATCGTTTTTCAGATTCCGGTCTATACCACTCCACCAAATAGCGGAGTTGGGAGGCCTGGAAATATTGCTGGAGGTTGGGGATCCCAAGACCTCCCTCATCCATGCCCCGGTATGCCAATTGTTTGTGCAGGCGCGGGCGCTTCCCCCCCAGATGAAGTGGTGAAAGGCAGCCTGTAAATTTGCGATAGCGCCAGTCAGAGGCAGCACTGGAATGGTTTGGAAGATGTACAAAATCTTGGGCAGGGCCGACATCTTCACTGCCGCAACTCGTCCCAGCAGGGAGAAGGGCTGTTTGGACCATCGCGCAAGGTCGGCTCGAATCCGGGATGTGAGAGTCGCGTAGTTGAAGGCGACTGTCGAGTCTGTGGAGGAAGCTAGGGTGATACCCAAGTATGGGAGTTGTGTTGTTGTCTGCAGGCCTCCTCCATACGCCGGCGCGCCCGCGAGAGAGCGGGCATTTCTGCCCAGGGGCAGTATCAGTGATTTCCCCCTGTTTATTTTGAAGCCGGATATGTCGCCGAAGGACTCTATTTCCCCCAAAAATGCAGGAATTGAGCAGCTATGGTGTCGTCGGCGTATAGGCCGATCGTATGAGGTTCCCCGTCAAAAGTGATGCCATGGATGTTGGGGTTATCGCGGATCTTTTGCGCTAGCGGCTCTACATATAGAGCAAATAAAAGAGGCGAGAGTGGGCACCCTTGCCTCGTGCCCCGTTGGATCTCGAAGGGGCTCGAGCATAAACTGTCCAGGCGAACCCGCGCTAGAGGATGGTGATAACAGCTCACGATCCAAGATTGAAAGCGGGCCCCTACCCGGAAGCGAGCCAAGACCCGCTGCAAGAAGGTCCAATCCACCCGGTCAAACGCTTTTTCAGCGTCAATGGCCAGCAGAGCTGAGTCTGATTGTTGGAAGTGGGCCTTGTCGACCAGGTGGAGGATCCGTTTGGTGTTGTCACTACATTGGCGGCTCGGGACAAAGCCCGATTGGTCGGGCTCCAGGATCCCAGGCAGGTATGGCCCAAGGCGTGCAGCCAGCACACCCATGAAAAGCTTCAGGTCCAAATTGAGGAGGGAGATAGGGCGAAACGCTGAGCAGTGTGTGGAATCTTTGCCAGTTTTAGGCAGCACCACGATTTCAGCCTCCAAAATAGGGATGGAGCCCGGGCCGCTGAAGGAGTTGAAAAGCTGAGTGAGGGCAGGATTTAGTAGCGGGCTAAAGGTTTTATAAAAGCCGGCTGAGAAGCCGTCCGGCCCCGGGGTCTTGAGGTATAGCCGCTATCACCTCATCCAAACGGATGGGGGCTTCCAAGGCGTCTGCACTCACTGGGGAAAGCGCGGTGATCTCCGCAGTCTCCAAGTAGTCATCGATGTCTATACCCGAAACTGTGTCGGCGTGGTATAATGAGGCGTAGAAGTCCCGAAACGCCTCCGCTAGCTGTGCCTCCCCCTCGATTTCAACGCCGTTCCCATCTTTGAGGCCCAAGATCTTCGAACGCTGGGATTTAGCTTCAGCGCGCTGGTAAGTAGGCGACCGGTCTTGTTCCCCCCAACATAGTAAGTGTGGCGGAGGTGTAGAGCAGCGAACTCTGCCCTGTCCGTATCTAGGCTGGCCAATTGGGCTCTAGCAGCTTTCAATTGCCTCCTCACCCATGGAGCCCCGGTGCGACTATGAACCCTCTCGAGTTCAGAAACTTGGGTAGTGAGGTCCTCTCTTTTCGCTTTACGGTCCTTAGCCTCCGCCGCCGCTTAGACACTAGAATGGCTACCCCTGTTCTTTTCACCGGGAGAGAGGATAAAAACTGCTGGGGGAAGGCGCGGGAGCGCATCCTATGCCAATCCTTCGCAAGTAGATGGGTCTCTTGGAGTAAGCAAATCTCGGCCCCTGAATTTTCCAGGTATGAGATCACTGCCCTCCGCTTAATAGGATTGTTTAAGCCCTTCACATTAAGGGTCAATATCTTCAAGGCTGGATTAGTCATCGCGGGACAAGTGGATAAAAAGCATTGTATGAGGATGATAATACCACAGTGCGAGATGGAAGTGGAAGGCGATTGATCCATCTCGTTGAACCCCCCCGGCACACGGGTTCCCTCCCTCAACCCCTCCCGCCGCCCCAACCCAACCCCAACTGAGGACCTCCCCACCCCCGCTCCCCCCTTCTGAACTCCATCCCGCTCAACCCGCCAACCCCCATTCGAATTCCAACCAACCCCCCGCCAGCCCCCCTCCCCCCCTCCCTAACCCCAACTAGGAATCCCCAAGAGCAAACCATAGTCCCAGGACTATCAGAACGCAGTTCAGGCCTGTAGAGTCTTAAAGTGGAGGAGTTTGTGGCAGTGGCGACCCCGGTCGTCGTCCCCGCCCTTCTCCCCCGCCCTCATGAATACAAAGCAATGCAGGCAAATCTCCTAGCCAGAGTGCCTCAAGGTGGGGCCGTCGTATCTTTGACCACCTCCTGTATGGCCGCGGCCTGTTCCTGGGCCATGGTCGTCGGGTCAGGTTTAAGGTCCGCCTTGGGGGGACGTCGCCTCCTTACTCGTTGCCATCCGCCGAGGGAACGCTGTGAGAGCCCTTCCTGCGACTGTCGTGGTGAGGCCTTCCCCGGCTGCTCATCCTCCGCTAGATCAAGTCCCAGTAGGGCACACATGTCCCGGAGTGAGCGGAGCTGATGCAGGGTCCCCTTCCATTTGAAAATTAAACGAAAAGGGTGACCCCAGGAGTAGGGCACCCCATTGTCCCGCAAAAATGTCGTAGCCACCCGGAAGGCCGTCCTCTTCTGGAGCGTGATGGCCGAAAGGTCCTGAAATAGGGCCACAGGGGTACACTGGAAGTGGAGAGGTTGTTTCCGACGGGCCTCCTGCAGAATCCGTTCCTTCAAAGGGAAGTCAGGGAGATAGGCAAGGATGTCCGGCGGGGGGGGCAGGCGCACGCCGTGCCAAGCCAACTCTGTGCGCACGATCAATGCGAATAACAAAGTCAGCAGGTTCACCAAGAATTCCCTGAAAGAGCTCCTGTAAGTAACAAGTGACGCTGTTTCCCTCTGCTTCCAATGGCACTCCCCGGACCAGTATATTATTCCTCCGGGAGCGATTTTCGAGATCCTCTGTGTGCGCCTGGAGGTCTACTTGCTGCTCCCGGAGGCGGATGACCTCCTGCTGTAATAGTTCCACTTCCTCGCTGCGGGCCTGGTTAGTTTCTTCCATCGAGGCCACTCGCTCTCGCAGGCCATCAACATCACTGCGGAGTTCGCGTTGTTCCCCTGCCAAATCCTGCTTCAGGGTCTGGAAGTCGTCCCTCAGTGTGTTGAAGAGGGATTCCAGGAAGTCTTCTGTGATGGGGGCCCCCCATCATCCTGTCCAGGGGTGCTGGCCGCAGTCGCTGACGAGGGGGGGTTCTGGGTCTTTTCCCCTTTTGGGGTGCTTTTAATCAGCATATCAGTTATATTGCGGCCGGCCCTGCGACCCGTGTTGGCCATGTCGCCACAAGCGTACAGACGCCGAGGGGCAGGATGTTGTAGCGTCTGCAGTCTAGCGCGGTATGTAGGGTGGGCACCCCCAGAGCAGGTGGGCAACTCAGCTGGGGCCAGAGCAGCCTCTCAATATGTGCACCCCGAGCCGGGGTCGTGTCGCATCGGGGCAGCTACCCAGCTTCCACCCAGATCTCCTCCAGTCGCGTCCGGCCGGTACGGCGGGCGGTTTGCAGCTGGGCACCTCCACTCCCTCCGTGCCCCTCCTCACCAGTCGAACATGGTCGCTGCTGTCGGGCAGGGTGGGCTGTCGGGCCGTCAACACTGCTTCACACCAGGTTCAAGCTCTCAGCTCCCGCATGGGTTACCACCGTCACACCAGCAGCTCAGTCTAGGTCCAAAAGCCGGGGTCTCAATTTTCGCGACTGCCCACGTCGCATGCACCGGCCCCAGTCATCCTGCCAATGTTACCCCTTAAAAGCAACCGGGAGGGGCAGAGTGTGCATCGGTCGCTGGTCAGGAGCATGTGTGGCAGCAGCGGGGCCACTGCGCAAGGGGGCTGCTTTTGTCCTGTCCTCGGGCCTTCCGTGCAATGGCGACTCGTGGGGCCCCCCTGGGCTGTGTGCACTCCTCCTCACCTCATCAACGTCGGGGTTGCGCAGGGTGTAGAGCGACCCGGGCTCCCCAAGGCCCCCAGGTTAACCATTCCAGCCGCGGCACCCCGGCTGTCTGTTCCGTGATGTAGGCCCCAAAGCCTGGGCCTCAATTTTCGCGGCTCTCCTGCACCAGTCTGATCGCCTTCAGCACGCACCCCCTCAGTGCAGCCCGCAACTGGGAACAGCGGTGCCCCGCTAGGTCTGGCTCATGGTGTGAGGCCCCCTGGACAGGGCTCGTCATCGCCTCTGGGCACTCGCGGGGCTCGGTCTACCGCTCCGCGGAGGCCCAGGACCTCAATTTTTGCGGCGCGGCGCGTACCGCCTGCGGGTCTGCACCTCCTCCGCCGCACGTAGTTGCGGCTGCCGGCGCCGGGACCCACCGACTCAGACCGGGTCCCGGTCTCCTCCTCTGGCCACCTCGCCCTTCGCTTTGGACCCGCTGTGGAGCCCTACCGCCGGGACTCCGCACCACCGCTCCCGCTGTTCGACCTTCAAGACAACGCGGCCCTCTGGCAGATCTCGCGTTCCCGGCGGGGTGGCGGCTCCGGAGGATTCTGGTGGAGCGATGCGGGCCAAAAGCAGGTCACACAAGTCTACCGGTCAGCAGCAGCTGAATTCGCCAGGGCTGCTAGAGAGGTGCAGGCTAAGAAAAAGGGCTTAAAGGAGCCTCGCAGTCCGACGTCTGTTCAAGCCGCCATCTTGGCCACGCCTTTATTATCTGTTTTAGTTTAATTTTATGCAATTAATTTTTTAATGTTTTATTCATAATATATTAAAATTCTTTTGTTTGCATTTTTTGGAGCAGTAGGAAGGATAGTGTATTCATTTTAAATTTACCTTATTTTATATTTAGTTAAATATATTTTTGTAATTCATTTGTTTTGTTTTATTTAATATTATTTATATATAATAAATATATGTTTATTTTAAATATGCATTAATATTTTATGTTGATATGTATTTTAAAGTAAAAAAAGATTTAGGAATTGCAAAACTATTTTTAACCCCCTCCAAAGTTCTATCTTTTCCCATCTCTTGCTTATGTTGGAGAGGGAGTAGTAAATCTAACCCCCTCACCCCAAATAGTCTAACACATTCCCTAATTTTGCATAGACTGGATTGGGAACAGTAAATTGAACCCATTCAAAGTACAGAACTTCCCCTGCTTTTGCTGTTGTTGGCGTGAGAATAGTAAATTTAACCACTACAATGTCTAACACTTTCCCTACTTTTGCCTAAGTTGGAGTGGGAATACTAAATCAACATTCGGTCCGGAGGCTAGAGAGTAGGTGAATCGGCCACTAGTATCCTGTAATCAAATTGATGGGATACAATTCCTCCGAGTCCTTGGGGCAAAGTTAGGCCCTGCAAAATATACCACGTGATTATTTTCCTACGTAGGTACTGGATACATGCTTTATTCCCTTGCAGCAATTAATTGATTTATTTTCTATTTTTTCATTATTAGCTTATTTGGGCATTATTAGGAGTGGCGAACACAGGGCTGGTCCCTGTGTAGTCCTGAAGAAGAGCTTGGGGGACGCTCGAAACATGTTGACAGATAGGAACTAATAGGTACACCTAAACTCATTGTTCTTTAGGCACCCTATTTATTCTACCCCGTTTTTAATTCTACCACCTAGGAGCAAGAATACATCATTTATAGCTTACTAGGCAGGTATTGTAAATCACTTACACATATCCCAATCCATCACATCACAGTTCTCGCACCACACATAGTATAATTTAAGTGCTCCTATGTAGTTCGCAAGTCGTAGCACGCCCCAGCCCGTAGAGGACTTGGATGGCCCCCATGATGAAGCATGTCACCGTGGGGCAACCCTGGTGAGTGAGGGGACACTAAGAAAAAGAATTTTTTTTCCTTTTCTTCTACTATACACATTATTCCAACCCCAATGAGTGTTGTGAATATGATTATAATAACATAGCTAGGCTCTTGATCTCTGGTTCAGAGGTTTTCATGACTAATAGTAAATCTAACCCATCCAAAGTCCAACATGGTTTTGCTACTTTTTCTTAAGTTGAAGTTCGAATAGTAAACATGGCACCTTTAAAGACCAACAGTTTTGCTATTGTTGTTCATTTTGGAATTTTATTATTTGATTATTATTTGTTTGATTTGTATTTAAAGTTTACATTATTTATAAAAAAAAGAATTGTATTTTTTAATTAAAATTTTATTTTTTATATACATTATATTTCTTAATTAAGCATGATTTGTGATTTTGTTAATATGTTTGTTAATTTAAAATTTTAAGGTATTCATATTTGTAATATGACTGGTGTCCGTGTCCCACTTTTCAGCCAGCTGCTATTGGGAATTTAATTAACTGCTTGTATATATATTTCTCATTGCACCAACTTTTGAGAATCCGAACCCAGCTATGTTGAAGGAGTGGGCAGAGAACAACTTGCAGGTGTTTATGAATATGGTTAACATACTTATCAAATATGCAGAGATAGATCGAGAAGGGATACTCTCAGAAATTGATTGAGTGAATGGATTATTGAATGCAATAGGGCAACAAGATGCGGTTACAAAGGTCGCGCAGAGGTAGATGTGAGGATCAAAAAAACACGAAGACATCATCAAAATTTTCAAGATTTTTACATTTGGAAGGGATAAAAATTATTACGCCGCTGGGAGAATATTTACATTCTCCCATAAATGTGACAACTACAAATGACAGGCGATGGCAAATAATGCTATGGGGCTTCATTTCTGAGGTTTTGCCGTAGGGCAGCGCAGCAGGCCTTCCTGCTGCACTTCACTACGTCAAAAGAAAAGGGCAGGAATGCTTCGTATCTATAAAATACGGTGTATTCCTGTCCTTTTTCCCTGCACTGGCGCACATTGGGCTGCACCTTTGCACCATGGTGCAAGGGTGCCTGCCTTGCGGGGATGATTATTTTTGTACAGGGAGGGAAACCTCTCTGTACAAAAATAATCACAAGAGGCTTTTCCTCTCTCTAGGTGTGCTGCAGAAAAAGGAAAAAAGAGGAAAAAAAGGAAAAAAGAGGAGAAATAAAGATATTTCTCTCCATTGCGCCGTAATTGAGGCGTAAGCTTTTGTCACTGCCTCAATTTACGATTTCTCGTAAATTTGGGGCAGTGTCAAAAGGCCATGGATGTTGCTGGGAGCACCCCCAGCAACACCCATTGCACACCCATTTAACGCAGAACACTGCGTTAGAGGGACTGACATTTATCAGGCAGCATTAAGCCAAAAAAGTGGCTCAGTGCTGTGTGATAAATATCACACAGGCTTCTGCGCCACAGAACGTCGCAAGGGGCCTCATAAATGAGGCCCCCGGTATCTGCAACTACTGCAAATATTACACCTAACATGGAATCCGATGCCACTTCATTCACTTCCAATAGTGACTCTGAAGAAAGGGAACCAAGCACATCTGGAGCACAGCCAATAGGTATCATGAATGTGACTCCGGCGGAGGAACTGAATTTTCTTCGTCAGGACCGGAGGCAGACCTAGTGCCCCCACAATCCTCCTACACAGCAAGGTGAGGCAGTAACCAATGTAGGAGGGAGAGGAGGTGCAAACATCGGTGGCGGTATACATCCTTTACAACGCAACTTATACCACGCAGTGCCTTTACGACGCAACTTTTACAACGCAAACCATTACAACGCATTGCGCTGGGGGGCGCTCTAGGATAGGGAATAGGTTTAATGTACTATCCAACACCTTCCCTACTATCCACGGGGACTGGAGTTGGAATAGTAAATTAAACTATTCACTATCCAGCGCCTAAAAGCACTATGCGTTGTAATGGTATGCGTTGTAAAACTTGCGATGTAAAGGTAGGCGTTGTAAAAGTTTGTGTTGTAACATCATACATCCATCGGTGGCAGTACAAGCAGAGGGAATGTGACCAAAAAATTGAGACGATAGTCCAACCTGCCAACAATACTATGATTAATCTCACAGAGACAGTACTAACTGTAGCTGAGTCACAACTTCTATCCTTGGACTTGACGTACTGCCCTGAGTGTGATTTCTCTTACAACGAATCAAGAATTGATGTTTTTAAGTTTATTCAAAAATTGAAGTTAATCAAATTCTTCCATTTAAATAAATTTACATCTACCTCCAGTGATACCTCTGATCCACAAGAGCCTAATACCAACCTACAGGCAAAAGACATTCCAACGTTACGGATGTTACAATCTATGTCCAATGAGGACAGTACCTCTGTTAATTTAACAAGACAAGAGATGTCTGAAATGGGCATTAATAGAAGTAAACCAGCTACTAGCCCTTTTCGTCAGACTTCAAATTTTCTGCCACTTATGCCTAAAGATGCTGTTGACACTTTCAACGACAGAATAGTGGAGTAATTGAAACACCTTAATCGTACCATCAGTCAGAAGCAACTGTATGGAAAATTCAAACAAGTCCAGTACCATGCCTTAATAAAGAAATTAAAGGACAATCATGACATCATTATTAATAAATCCGACACTGGTGGGAACATTGTTTTATGGCCAAAGGATCAGAGGGCAGAGGCTAAGAGACACACTTGTCAGTTCTCACATGCTATAGAAAAGCCTCCAAACAAGATGTAAAAGCAATTCAGGAGAAGGTGTTAAAACATTTATCCCAATGAAAGTGGCAAGGATTGATAGCCAAAGATGAACTGAATTTTCTAAAGGTTGAATACCCTGTTACTGCTGTCCTCTACTTTTCCCCCAAAGTGCACAAAATGATTGTTCCTATTCCAGTAAGGCCAATTATTTCGTCCAGGAAAAGCATAATGGAAATGATATCCAGGTATGTGGACTACTTCCTACAGCCTCACGTCATCAAATTGCCTTCGTTTGTGAAAGACACTAGCGACTTCCTCAGAAAAGTTAATGTGGTTACATGGCAATCTAACTTCTTGCTTCTAGTAATGGATATTGAATCCTTATATACCAGTATTCATTATTCTGATGGGGTATCTGCAGTGAAGTAATATTTGGATTATAGATCAATTCACTAACAGGAGCACAACTGTATGCTTATCAAAATGATCGAGCTTTGCCTATACAATAATTATTTTCTATTTAATAGAGAAGTTTATCAGCAATTGCGAGGAGTCGCAATGTGGGCATGTTTCTCCCCAAGCTATTCATGTCTTCATGTTGGCTGGTGGGAGGAGCATTTCCTCAAGACACAGCATAAGGCAATGTGGGAGACCCATGTTAAACACTACTGGCGTAATATTGATGACGTTTGCATGATGTGGGAGGGATCCAAAGAGACAGCTATGTTGTTTGTAATATCGATAAATGATAATGCACAAAATCTAAGATTCACCGCTACCATAAGAATAATGTTGAATTTCTAGATGTACTGTTGTATATCAATGAGGGTCGGATTCACAGAAAATGACACCACAAAAAGACCGCGGGCAACTCTATTCTACATGCGGATAGTTCGCATCCCCGCCACCTAATTCAAAGCATTCCATACGGAGAATTCATGTGAATTCGCCGTATTTGTAGTTCTAATTCTGATTTACAAGAGTGTCAGCAGCAGGCCTTTAAACGTTTTCCTCAATCAAGGGTATAAAAAGTCCCAGCTAAACAGAGCCGTTTGTGAAGCTAATCCACACTCTAGGGAGGAAATACTAGTACCTAAAAGTGAACGAATGGCGGCTCAGTTTCCTTCATTTGAAGGCAAGGACAGTGATATACACAATATAAGACTTATCATTACCTTCAGTAAGCAAGAACGCAAAATTCGCCAGATTATTTTTTTTCAATGGCCCATATTAGTCACGGATGTTACATTAAAGTGTATTTTGCCATCTTTACCTGCCATTACTTTTAGGGGGGCTCTCTCTATGAGTGATGCATTAGTAAAAAGGAGCCCTGAAGTAACAGTAAAATTCACATGGTTAACTAAATCTATTTTTTATAAATGTAACTCGTGTTCTGTCTGTAAGTTTGGCACTAATCTGATGCAGTATTCAATAGCGTTCAGCACTACATCTATTCCCATAAAGGACAACTTGATGTGCTACACTGAGTTTGCCATTTATGTATTGCAATGTTCCTGTGGGCTCAAATATATAGGGAGCACTAAGCTCCCTGTACACAAACGAATATGGCAACACATAAGGGCAATTGTGACGTTGGACCCGAATAACCCGGATGCCAGACATTTTAAATTGGTGCATCACAACAATCTTGAAGATTTCCAATATTCTGTGCTGGGGGCAGGACCCGTACCTGGACGGGGGGTTAGGGGGGGAGAATCATGAGAAGAGCCTCCGTCAACTTGAAACACACTTTATTCTGGCTCTCAACACTAAGATGCCAAATGGCTTAAATACAAGCGAGGACCTGCATAATTTCCTCCAGGTCTTTTGATTACTTCACCATCTTAATTAGTAAAGAGAGTAGTTATACCTGAAGATACGTTACATTTCAATGGTGATTTTGACTTTTTAGCTTCTGGTCCATTATGTATACCTCCATGGTGCTATTGTATTTTTTTTTGTGTGTTTGGAGCACAGTATATTTGCCTTAAGGGTATTATTTTGTTGCACATTAGCACAGCTCTTTATTGATAAACAGACTGTATCTAGAGAGTAAATCGTTGCAAAATATATTCCGTAAAGAGCTCATATATTTGTTTTAATGCTGCTAATTAAGATCCAATTAGGATGAAATGAACTGAAAACAAGTTCTCTCTTATGTTCTTTGATGATACAATAATGAGAAATGTTATCAGCACTAGCACTTTAATTTTGCTATTGGACTTTCAAAGAGGAGTTGTATTTTAAACATTTGGCAGCACCTATTGATAACTTATGATCTTATGAATGAACAGCATATTTTGCACAACCAACCACAGTCATAAAAAGAAGTGTGAACCAAATATCTGGGTTTTATAACATCATTGAATAATATTGGTTTTTATATATTTTATGATACAGCGATGTATAGGAGACACTGTGATATTGGTAACAGTCTGTTCTTACTGTCTAGAAACCTGTTGGAATGTTTTTACGGTTAATAGTGCACATACTCTATTTAACCACTTGGATGCTAAGGCATGCCGATCACTCCCATTGACTTTCCATTGAAATCAATGGAAACTCCATGACGAGTTACCCTTGTCATTAGCACTGAAGGGGTTAATTGGTTTACTGTCATGTGGCAGGTCATGTGATCAAGATCACGTTCACGCGATCGAAACGCGTCATAACAGGCACTATGCCTGAGCACTATTGGAGTTCGTATCTAATGGAATACAGCACTGCACTGCGAAAAAGGAGCCATTGGATATTTGTGTGTTCTTCAGTGTGGTGAGGTACGTACCTGGGAGGTCCCGTAGGGAAGCAGACGGGCCAGGAGTTGGTGTTACGTAATATATATATATATATATATGTTACAAGCCGAAACATGTTGTTTCTGAATAAACACCCTTGAAATGGATGAAATCTGGTGGTCTTGTTTTCACTGAGAGCGTAAGGATTGACGATCCGCTTTGAACATTTGGAAATTGACTACCGGTTTGCTCCGCCGGCATTTACCCCACCTCCAACGGGGCCGCAACAGCCAGAAGGAGTTACTTTGTTGTGATATATATATACGTCTAAAAAAACAGGAAGACGTCATAAAAACAAGGAAGGCCTATAAGTTCGCTCGCGATCAGCAGGATTACGAGCTGGGCCAAATTTATACATTTGCCCGGAAATTCGACCAGATGCGCAAACAAAGAGCCGCAGCTTCTAATTCAAAGACAACAATGCCCAGCACAGCAGCAGGCGTGAGCGAGTCAACCGCATCCGGGTCAGACACCAGACTAGTACCCAGTGAAAATGAATCGGAAGACAGTGTCCCAGGTTCAAAGCGAGGGGATATGGGGCACTTGACCCTTGCCGAAGAAATAGAGTATATCCGCATGCAACGGAAATCCACTCTACGACCGAGGACTCAAAAGCAAACGCAAGACAAAGGAGAAACGCAAGGCGGAGACAACGACACAGGTGCGCCACAACCAAAAGGAGACAACAGAAGAAACGCTTTTGGAAAAACAAAAAATAATGGATAAGAACACCATTGTCAACCTGACAGAAATCTACCTAACCTTAGCAGAGAAACAGTTACTATCCCTAGGACTTTCCTATTGCCCGGAGAGCAATTTCAGTTACTCCAATACAAGAATATACATATTCAAGTTCATCCGCAATATTAAACTTAAAAAATATTAACACCATTAAAACCAGCTTGGAAACCAAAAAGAACTTAGATCGAAGGAAAAAAAGTGATCTTAGTGGATTACAAGCAAAGGACGTGGGGCTAATGCGTGCCTTACATGGATTGCGCGATGAAGATACAAATCTGAGCAGTACTCAAGAAATGGCTGACCAAGAAGGCCTATCATTGGGCCATCCATCTTCAAGCCCTTTCAAACCACCACGGAAAGGATTTTTCCGTTGTAGTTCGTGCCGGGCTTGCAAATTCGGGGTCAATACTTCCACCTATGTTACCCCGTTTGACGCAACCCCGGTAGCCATAAAGGGTCATTTCACGTGCCGCACAGAACTGGCAGTTTATGTACTTCGGTGTAGTTGCAACCTAGTATACGTGGGCAGCACAAAGTTGGCAGTCCACGTTCGCATCTTGCAACATCTACGAGCGATAGTTAATGCTGACCAAAGCTACCCTGTAGCCCGTCACTTTCAAACTACGCATGGCAAAGATGTTTCACACCTCAAGTACTTCGTGATTGATGCAGTAATCCCCAGCAAGAAAGGGGGAGACAATGAAAAGACTCTAAGACAACTGGAGTCCAGATACATTGTCCAATTAAATATTAAGGCCCCAGAAGGCCTTAACATGGGGGAAGATTTACGCAACTTCTTATAAACATGCACATCTAATAGAGCTTCATAAATTAGGTCTTTTTGAATCAGTCCAGCTTTGTCTTTGAGTGATGTTGTATGGGAATCCAGCAGTAATAAGTTAGACTGAGGGCTCTCGGCGTCTTAAATATTGCCTATATATATCAATTTTTGCGCTTATGGATTCTCTCCTAACTATTATAAGATCAAACCGATTTTATACTTCCCAAACAGAGCATTAAAGCATTGAATTCTTAGATTTTATTTCACATTCCTAATCACATGTACACTCATTTTCACACTTCCTTTAGCACTTTTTCAATATTGTAGGATCCGGGAACCGGATGCATTGCCGGATTGCATTGCCAACTTAATGCATTGCCATGCATTAAGTGCATAACTAGGCCTAGATCACCTACTTGATATATCAAAATAGTGAGGGTGTACCATATCTATCCATTATAGGATAGACTAACCAAACATCGGGGCGATTTAGCATTGTATATTTGTGCACGCATGACACACCCAGAAGTAGACAGATTGTATTATATTAACAGCGCCATAAATAAGATAATATGTTATATTGGATGTTGCTATTAATAGTATATCTATGTGGCAAAATGTTATGTGTGTTGTGCCTATCCATGGTGGGTGTTAAATATTTTGTATTTACACAGGTAAAAAGTTTATTTACACACCGCACTTAATATGCACCTTTGTATACTTTTTGTATGGGATTCATTCAATTCACCAAAGATTATTGACTGGTGCAATATGATTGATTTTCGATTGTATTTCAAACTATGAATTTGCTAATTGCACACAAGCACTTTAATACAAATACATAGGAATATCTATTAGTCTCGGTGATAACATGCGCAGTATGTTGTGTTTAACTTATGTAAGGGTAGATTTAGAATATTTTTGTATTTATGCAGACATTGATTTAAATTGTTGCAGTCCATTTTTGCAATGCATTTAGAATCTATAATTCCCTGCTACAACTTGCGCAGTAGTTTGTGCTTATTCATACAAGGACTGATTTTGAGGGGTTTGTATTTGTACAGACAATGTTTTTATTCGCTGCATTTTAACTTTGAAATGCGTTTACGAATACCATTTGAACCCTATTTGCACATTAGCACTTTAACGGATATATACTTAGTGTTGTATCTGTCAGTTAGTATTGGTTATCCCTACGTCATCTATACATACCATGTTATAACCTTTCGCGCTATGCACTCCAAAATGGCGCTTGCCTTAGCAACGATAAAACTGCTAGCGTTGTTTAAACAGTCCTGTTTTTATGTCAATGCACCGTAATCGTTTGGCGCGAAATGCTTGGGAGATCCTTTTAAAGCACAGTGCTTAATCACCGTTTGTTATCAGTGAGCATGGGCACGGACGTGCCCGAAACGCGTCTGAGGACATGTACCACTTTATGCACCAATAAAAGCATTTGTAAAGAAGAAGCCTGACTCTGGCCCATTTCTGCTGTCTGCGTACCTGTCTGTGCTCGAGGCACTTTGGAGGCAAGTTGGATTACATATATATATATATATATATATATATATATATATATATATGTACTCGCAACTTGCCTCGTCGCAGGGGGAGCGCGTTGGAGCTGGTGCCAGCAACGAGACCAAGGCAGGATCCCGTAATTGTATTCGCGCAAAGTTCAACAATTGATGGCACTCCACTCGAGAAATCTTTTAAACAGCATTTATTTTAGGCTGCGAAGACCTATAAGATATATATATACATACATATTACCTACTGGCGGTCGCCAGTAGGTATATATAGTTAGGATTTTTTCCCTATGGGATTTTTGAAAATTCTATGTCTAATAACTTTGGCGTTTGTGGACGGAATTGGCTGAAATTTTCAGGAAAATGGAACATTTTGTTTCTGAGCAGCCCCTGAAAATTTGGGGGGGGTTCGTGAAGGGGGGGCCGAGAAAAAAGGGGGGTCCCAAAACGTGTTTTTCCAATGTTAATTTCCATAGGGCGGTTGGCCTCACTTTTAGCCCGAACGGCTGAATGGATTTGCACGAAACTTGGCAAAATTGTAGGGACTGTTAGCCCGATGTGCCTTTGCTAGGTCTCAATATATGTGCTCCAGTGGATTTTGAGAAATTAACGTTCAAAAAAAGATATATATCTGTAAGCGCGCTCTGGGCAGCGCTCCGGTTCGCGTACTTTACGCGTAACGGAACTTCGCGAAGCGAAGCTGATTGGCTCTCCGGTGTCTGTCAACATTCTAAACAGTCCGGAGCGGCCGCCATCTTGTCTCTCGGTAGGATCGAGAGACAAGCGGAGGCCAAAACAAAGGGGGAAATGACCATAAGTGGGCATAGTAGATCCTCCCTGACCCCCTAGGTTTGATGTGGAGGCTTTAAAAGGGCCCCACAGGGCAAAAAAAATAAAAAAAACAATTGTTTTTTTGCGTGGGCAGCGCCCGGTTCGCGAACTGGGAAGCGTTCTGGGGAGTGTACTATAAGGAAAAAAGAATGATAGACTTTTCAAATACTGTATGTTAATTGATTGTTGGTTTTGTTGATTATTTTTTAATTTCTTTATTTTTTAAGCAATTATTTATTATTGTGATTGTGTTTCAAAATTTAATAAACTTTCTAACATTTCACTGTCTGAAATGTCATTATTTTCATTGAACATAGTTTGTAATCTCTGAGGGTGTAAAATGTCCTCATTTTGAAGGAGGTCATCTACTGCTTGCACACATTGCAGTAGTTCTTGGTCCCAAGTTTCATCCATAAATTCTATATAATTTGGATCAATTATTTCTTGGCTGCTCTCTTGCAGGACAATTTGAAATGAAACTTTGTGTTCGCCTTCCATTTTGCCTGAAATTTGGATAAAAAAAATATACATTAGTAGAGATAGGGCACTGTTGGGATTAATTTTAGATAGGCAGTTTTTATCAGTGAATTTATCTTTGGGCAGTGTATAGTATCAGAGTGGAAGTAGGAATATAAAAAAGTGTATGTCATTTAACGTAAGTAATTTCATAATTATACAAGAGAAGCCTAACTCCATCCATAACTATAACAGAGAAGTCTATCTAAATCTATAACTACTACAGAGGGATAGTATATAACTATCAGAAAAAGTTTACCATATTAACTGATAGTGCACAATATACTTCAGTTTTTAAAATAACAACTTACCTTTACAAAGAAGTTGAAGTGATTAGTGAAAATCCAATTGAAATGTACACCAGGAAGTAGTAGTCAAAATGGCTGTGTTTCATTCTCTTCCTTTATATATATTCAGGTATATAACCAATCAAATGTCAGGTAAAAAAAGTAGAAAATGAAAGTAACATTTTCATTGGTTGTCAATTCCAACACTTCAGATGTGTTGTGTGAAGTAATTTACCTCACGGTATTTAGAGAGGTCTACAGGCTAAATGGCTAAATGGAATTTCAATCAAATTTGTGAAAATGATAGGGATTGGTATGTAGTATGAGGTAATCTATATTTGGTGAAAGTGTCTCCAGTCGTTTTTCTGTAAATTACTTTCCCACCTTTTTTGATGGCGCGCTTCCCGGGGAGCGACCCGGTACGCGAACTGGCGAGCGCCCCGGTACGCGAACCTGAAGCGTTACGGGAGTCCACCATTTTGTGTTTTGGTCGAATTAAGATACAAGATGGAGGGCAACTAATGTTTAGAATGGGTAGAAGGGGGCACGGTAGACTTATCTTGACCCCCTAGGTTTTGTGAGGGTGGCTGAGGAGGCCCATATGTGCGAAAAAAAAACATTTTTTTAAAAAATTTCGCGAGGTTAGCTTCCGGTTCGCGTACCGGGTAGCGCCCCGGGGAGCGTACTTTGTTGAAAATTAGTGAAAAAAGTTAGAGTAAAATAATAATTGTGAGTGATCAGATGTAGGGTAGCTCTGAGAAGAGCTTTTGGGTTTATGGTACATTTAGGTACTTATAAGTAGGTACCAATGCACAGTCTTAAATTCAGAATGAAAATTCTGTTGCCCTCATCTGAGAAGTGAACTCCATCTCCTCTGTAGATATCTTGCATGTAGTAACGCAAGTTATTGTTGTACACGGAGCCCATTCCATGGTCTCTCATGTAAGCTGAAACAGATTTGTTTACATGCTTCCTCGACTTCTCAATTTGTGGACAAAATTGGTTCGACCACCTCGATTTCTGTCTTTGGCATATATTTGAATATACCAAGGCAGTCTGAGGAAAAAGTGCCATTAATTGCTCAAAGGTGTCCTTTAAAAGCATTTCCAGACCTACCCCAGTCAAAGTGCCCAAGTCATTACCTCCACAGTGCACAATTAACAGGTCAGGTTTTGGCAAATGCATAAAGGTTTTCACCAATGGTATCAATCGGTGACATTTTAATCCTCTGTGGCCAAACCACTTAATTTCCACATCTTGTAAATTGAGGTTAGGTAAATATCTGTTATAAGCATACCTTTGAGCCCAGTAGATGTAACTATGTCCAACAATCCAGACAGAAAACATGGTGAGAGAAGGTTGTGCTGCAGTCAGATGAAGTGTGGCAATGAAATAGCAGTTGAAAAAATAAGAGTTTAAAATGAAAAAAACTGTGGAGTTTCTGTGTTAATGAAGCAGTAACAGTGATTGGTGGATTTTGATTGCTGAAAACAGAAAGTTAGGGTGCATGGATGAGTTCTTTGAAAGATGTATTTTGAGTGGTCAATAAAAAATAATTAAATGAAAGATTGCACTGGATATGCAGGTGCACTGAGAGTTCAGAGTTCAATTAAAACATTGTTGTGTGAACTTGCAAACACCAGAGGTCTTCCAAGAGGTGGTTGCTATGCAAAAAAGGCAGAGAGGGCAGAGGGGGGAAGGGTTTTGATTTGAAAAAAGTGAAGGAAGAGTTTTGATTGGGTGACATGAGAGATATGTGTGAAGAATTACAGCATTTCTGTGCTTTTGATAGCTGCAGACTCTGGAGTGCATACCTTTTGCTCTGCTAAAGACAAAGTGGTGTGTTTCTGAGACTGTTTTGAAAGTCATAAAGTATTTGCTAAGGTGAGAAAAGATTTATTTAATTTAGATAGAGAATAGTGTGCTTTAAGGAGAAAATTATGAAGAAAGTTGTCTTTTTAAAATGTTGCTTTGCCTCAAGTGTTTTACAAATAGATTTTGTTTCTTTGAGAAAATGTAATTGGAGAAAATGTGAAGTATTAGTACTGACAGGGTGTTTTTGTGCATAGGAGCTGTGGAGTGTTTTCAAATTATGACTTGAAAATCGTTTTTGAGGCAAAGGAATGGTTTTAAAATTTATGACAAGGACATAATGGTGTATGCTTCTTTATAAGGCATTTCAGTGTCTCTGATGTTATTTTTCCCATTTTAATGTAAGACCTTTCCCTGTGGAGCAAATTGCTTGTAAATATGCTCCCACCTGTGCATGGCAAATTTAGATTTTGATTGCTTGCATTACATAGCCATGTAAAAAGTGACCCAAACATGCTGCAAAGGCAATCAAAAAACGCTTTCATGTGTCTTAAGGACATTTTAAGTCATTTCCCCATGTGGAGTGTTTTCAAATTATGACTTGAAAATCGTTTTTGAGGAAAAGGAATGGTTTTAAAATTTATGACAAGGACATAAGGGTGTATGCTTCTTTATAAGGCATTTCAGTGTTTCTGATGTTATTTTTCCCATATTAAATTAAAAGACTTTTCCCCGTGGAGCAAATTCCTTGTAAATATGCTCCCACCTGTGCATGGTAAATTTAGATTTTGATTGTTTGCATTACATAGCCATGTAAAAAGTGACCCAAACATGCTGCAAAGGCAATCAAAAAAATGCTTTCATGTGTCTTAAGGACATTTTAAGTCATTTCCCCATGTGGAGTGTTTTCAAATTATGACTTGAAAATCGTTTTTGGGGAAAAGGAATGGTTTTAAAATTTATGACAAGGACATAATGGTGTATGCTTCTTTATAAGGCATTTCAGTGTCTCTGATGTTATTTTTCCCATATTAAATTAAAAGACCTTTCCCCGTGGAGCAAATTCCTTGTAAATATGCTCCCACCTGTGCATGGTAAATTTAGATTTTGACTGTTTGAGTTACATAGCCATGTTAAAAGTGACCCAAAAAAGTTGCAAAGGCTTTAAAAAAACACTTTCATGTGTCTTAAGGACATTTTAAGTCATTTCCCCGTGGGCAGTGTTTTCAAATTATGACTTGAAAATCATTTTTGAGGTAAAGGAATGTTTTTAAAATTTATGTGCGCCATATGCCCCCAAATTTCTTTTTCAGGGGTGCAGCAGGGTGTTCTTGAGACACCCCTGCACCCTTGGAAAAATTCCTAATTTGCGATGAGCTAATTGCTAATCGCAAATTGCACCTTTATTGCTATGGGCCTCCTGGCCCATGGAAATGAATGGGTAATTTGCAATTAGCAATTTGCTCATCGCAAATTAGGAATGGTAAAGAATCGCTATTTATTCCTTAAAATTCGCTATTTAGGAAATGCAAAATAGTTTGATGATACATATGGAGGTTCATCTCTAACAAGATAAGAAGCTTAGGGATAGATTTATGATGACTGGCGCAATGAGGTGGACATCACTTACTTCATTGGTAGGCCTTTACATGTATTATCTCCTCTGTATTCTTCAACAAGCGTAACTTTGATCTGCAACCCTGAGTAGGCCTCACCTTAAACAAACCTCTGGATAGGCCACACCTTATCGTCATCCTGAATTAATCATTTAAAATGCTAGGGACAGATTTATGATAGGTGTATGCCTCTTTTGCGCCACTGTGCGTCCCTTTTCTGATGCAGCGGCGGTGCAAAAGATTTGCTATGAGGCGACAAAATTACAAATTGATGCATTTACGCAGATGTGTCATGCTGTAAAAAAACCGTGCCACATGAAACCGATGCAGCAGTGATGCAAAAGATGCACCATGTTGCAAGACAGGCCTCACTTGGGGCCATATGTATTAAGCTAATTAGCATTCGCAAAGGCCGAAATTCTGCGAATTTCGGCCTTTGCGAATGCTAATTAGACAAATGGTATGTATCAAACAAGTTTGATGCAAAATAAGGAATAGCAAAATTTGCTATTCCTTATTTTGTGATTGCACTTAAGGATTTGCAAATTTTGCGATTCCTTAAATGCAATGTATCAAACAAAAAATATACAAAAAATGCCATTAAGGATTTGCAAATTACCACCAACTTCTAGTTGGTGGTAATTTGCGAATTCTTTTCAAAAAGCTTTTTTTCCAAAAAACAAAAGGTGGCATATGACGCCCATACATGCCCTTAGGGCATGTATGTGCGACATATGCCCCCAAATTTCTTTTTCAGGGGTGCAGCAGGGTGTTCTTGAGACACCCCTGCACCCTTGGAAAAATTCCTAATTTGCGATGAGCTAATTGCTAATCGCAAATTGCACCTTCATTCCTATGGGCCTCCTGGCCCATGGAAATGAATGGGTAATTTGCAATTAGCAATTTGCTCATCGCAAATTAGGAATGGTAAAGAATCGCTATTTATTCCTTAAAATTCGCTATTTAGGAAATGCAAAATAGTTTGATGATACATATGGCGGTTCATCTCTAACAAGATAAGAAGCTTAGGGATAGATTTATGATGACTGGCGCAATGAGGTGGACATCACTTAATTCATTGGTAGGCCTTTACATGTATTATCTCCTCTGTATTCTTCAACAAGCGTAACTTTGATCTGCAACCCTGAGTAGGCCTCACCTTAAACAAACCTCTGGATAGGCCACACCTTATCGTCATCCTGAATTAATCATTTAAAATGCTAGGGACAGATTTATGATAGGTGTATGCCTCTTTTGCGCCACTGTGCGTCACTTTTGTGATGCAGCGGCGGTGCAAAAGATTTGCTATGAGGCGACAGAATTACAAATTGATGCATTTAGGCAGATGTGTCATGCTGTAAAAAAAATGTGCCACATGAAACCGATGCAGCAGTGATGCAAAAGATGCACCATGTTGCAAGACAGGCCTCACTTGGGGCCATATGTATCAAGCTAATTAGCATTCGCAAAGGCCGAAATTCTGCGAATTTCGGCCTTTGCGAATGCTAATTAGACAAATGGTATGTATCAAACAAGTTTGATGCAAAATAAGGAATAGCAAAATTTGCTATTCCTTATTTTGCGATTGCACTTAAGGATTTGCAAATTTTGCGATTCCTTAAATGCAATGTATCAAACAAAAAATATGCAAAAAATGCCATTAAGGATTTGCAAATTACCACCAACTTCTAGTTGGTGGTAATTTGCGAATTCTTTTCAAAAAGCTTTTTTTCCAAAAAACAAAAGGTGCCATATGACGCCCATACATGCCCTTCGGGCATGTATGTGCGCCATATGCCCCCAAATTTCTTTTTCAGGGGTGCAGCAGGATGTTCTTGAGACACCCCTGCACCCTTGGAAAAATTCCTAATTTGCGATGAGCTAATTGCTAATCGCAAATTGCACCTTCATTCCTATGGGCCTCCTGGCCCATGGAAATGAATGGGTAATTTGCAATTAGCAATTTGCTCATCGCAAATTAGGAATGGTAAAGAATCGCTATTTATTCCTTAAAATTCGCTATTTAGGAAATGCAAAATAGTTTGATTATACATATGGCGGTTCATCTCTAACAAGATAAGAAGCTTAGGGATAGATTTATGATGACTGGCGCATCACCAGGGATGTGCCAGTCATCCTGCGCCGCTGTTCCGCCACCCATGGTGTGCTGCATTTACAATGCGGCGCACCATGGGGCAAAAACAGCACAGATGCGTGACGCATCTGTGCCGTAAAGGTGGCGCATTGCTGGAGTTGTATCGCAAGTGCGATGCAGCTCCAGCAAGGCTCAGGGGTGCCCCATCTCCACAATGCTGCGTGAAGACCTATGCCTGCTTCAAGCAGGCGCAGGGTTTTGACGCAGCTTTGTCCTATCTGATTGTAAATGCGGCACACCATGGGTGGCAGAGCAGCGGTGCACGTTAACTGGTGCATCCCTGGGGATGTGCCAGTTAACATAAATCTGCCCCTTTACATTTAAGTATGTGCAGGGGACACAGAGTCGGTGAGGCTTATCCAAGGTTAAGAAGAGATGAGTCCTGTTCACTGAAAAGTTGGACATAGGCTTCACCTCCTCAGCATCGCTGGACATGGCTAAATAAT
The DNA here is from genome assembly GCF_964261635.1 of Lissotriton helveticus. Classification (NCBI taxonomy): domain Eukaryota; kingdom Metazoa; phylum Chordata; class Amphibia; order Caudata; family Salamandridae; genus Lissotriton; species Lissotriton helveticus. The sequence continues at coordinate 449,817,252 of NC_136059.1, forward strand.
AGCTGCAAAATGTTACTCTTGTTAAACAATTTTACTATTATAATCTCTGAGATTTGTCTCTTACTCTGCAACATCTCATTGTTGTTATCTTTCTTTAAAGATAAAGACAACATCAACATGAGCGACAATCAGCAATCAGTTGATTTCGACCTCATCATTGAACTCGTAATTGAAACATCAGTGGATGTTGATCCCTTGATGATTTAAATCCTGAGGATGAAGAAGAAAGTGATGAGGATGCAGATTTGTCAGAATTGTATGACATAGGAAGGGAAGCTGACGTGCTTGAGCCTATGGAACTATAAACATTTATTTAAAAAATTTATAATAAATAAAAAGTAAAAATGTAAACCGTTTAATTTAAAAATAAAGACACCTTCAAAAACAGGTTATGTGTAGTGTCTTCAATAAAATATTAAATTATGCTCATAAAATTAGATCAGATTCACATATAAAACAGCACAGGTAAAATGAATATAAATTCCATTTCTTTTCTGCTATTTCTGTATTCTAAATTTGCCAAGCACTAAAAAATCTTCTATGTAAAAATGTCAAGTAGTGTGTTAAGGTTTTTGATGACTGTTATTGGTTTACTGTTGGGTAATAGTGGTTAATAACATTTTTTATTATATTTTACCACAGATTCAACTGCAGATCATTTCAAGATTTCAGCATGCCAACCAAAGAAAGACTGAGAAAGGCTGCAAAACGTCAAAGACAGCAGGTCAATGAAAAAAAGCAGCAGTCCTCTAACAAAAAGATTTGTCAAGTCACCAAGAAAGCACCGGGTAAGAGTACAAAAACATTCATAAGAAATATCTGTAGTAAAAAAAATATTACTACAGAAAATGTTTCAGTCCAGAAAAAGAGAAGCAATTCAAATGGAAAGGAAAGGCCAATGAAAAATGTTACTGTTAGAGCAAGAGATAACTCTGTGCATGATAGTAGAAGGAAACAACAGTTTAGGGACATTCGTAAACGAATGTTCCGCAACAGGATAATTGGCAATTTGTTAAAAAATATTAAGAAAGGTCAACAGAAAGTGGTTTTTTATAAGAGAAAAAAAATAGTTGAGAAAGTTATTGATCAGGCATTTGAAATTAAACGTAAGTTATTTATTTTGATAATCAATAGAATTAGGAAGCTAAACAAGGCAATTTATGATTTCAAAAGAAATAGTAGATGGAAGAGAATAGTTAATCGTAGTAATTTTTGTGAAGTTTTTTCTGGAGAATGGATGCATAGTTCAAGCTGTGAGGCATTTTTTAATGAGGAGAGTTATTTCCAGGATAATGATTTGGTGCATGCAGTTGACACCAGTGGTCGAGCTTATGAAGTGAAAGATGGTTGTCCAGTTGAAAAAGAAAAACTTGTGACAACAGAGATAGAAGAGGTGTTAGGTAATGAGGTTTTAGGAAGACGTCCTAAGGGTCCTGTGTACACCTGGAAGTGTAGTAGTATTTGCAGTGTGCGACAGGATTCCATCAATTTGCTTTGTGATTTTGTACGGTCATTTAATAAGAAAAGTTTGAAGCAGAAAATGAAGTTGTTACAAGAATTAGATCCTTGCAGAGTGAGAGAAGTGACAGGTTTGCATGGTCATTCACTGGCTTGTCTTTCCAGGAGAGTATGCCAGAGTGTTTTTCATCATTTCAGGATGCTAGCAGTGCATCATAATAAAGTGAGGAAATTAGTTAGAATGTTGTATTATGCTAAGAGTCCAGCAATCATGCTTAAACAATTATGCGCTGCTCTTTTGCATGGTTCTGAAATAGATGTGAAGAATATATGTGAAGAAATTGAGTTTTGTTACTTTGGAAGTAAAGAGGAGAATGTTGAAATTGACCCAGAAGAACAGGGTAATGTGGAGGACAGTGTACAGGTTTCCAGTACAGATAATTTCCAGAGGGAAATTGCGACGTTTGAGGTGAAATCAAGTGAGAGGCCAAATTTCACTTGTGTGTGTTGTCGACGCACTTATTATAAGAATGAGACTAAGTTAGTGGATTTATATGCAAAAAGTGAAAGGGAAAATAATAGTGAATGGAAGGATTTCACAACATACTTGATGGTAGAAAATTGTTTTGATTTGGGATTGGATCAACGTGTGTGTACTTATTGTTGTAACAAATTAAATCAAAACCAGATGCCTGCTAGAGCAGTTCATAATAATCTGGAATTGGTTGAGATTCCTTCTGAATTGAAGGATTTAAATACTTATGAATCTATTTTGATTAAAAGTATCCATCCCTTTCAGGCTATTGTAAGAATGGAGCCAAAGACAGGGAAATTGCCTCCATCAGATTTACAGAGAGGATTAAAGGGAAGAGTTGTTTATTTGCCTCTAGATTTGAAGAAAAACATTAACACAATTGGAGTAGAAAAAGTGGAAGAGGAACCTCTGGTTATCTTAGTTAATGGGGTTCCGACAAAGAATAAGAAAATATGGCAAGATTTAGTGGATGTTAGGAAAGTTAAAAAGGCAACATTGTATTTGAAAAAAAATAATAAATACTATAAGAATGTATATGTTGCAGAAGAGGAAGTAAGTGAGGAAGAGGATAGCGATTTGTGTGCTGGTCAAATTGAGAAACTAGAACCCTGTACTAGTGAAGAAATATATGAACATTATAGTGTTCATCCTTTGCATTCCAAGGAAGTCATGGGGAATGCTATTGAGTTGTTTCAAATGAAACAAGCCAAAGGGAGTCCCATTAGTGTTTGGGAGGAAAGTTTGGAAGCTCGGTGTTTCCCACAGCTTTTTCCAACAGGTCAGGGAGGAAGATATGATGAGCGACCTCATCAAATTCCTGCTTCTGAATACCGGACTTTGCGATTGTATGCAGGAGATGCTAGGTTTCGACAATGCATTCCCTATTTGTTTCATCTCCTGTTTGAAAGCGATCTGTCTGGACTGTCATATGCAGTGAACCACATCTTGAAAAGTGGTATACACATGCAAAACATCTCGGCAAGTGACTTTATGGATAAAGTCAATGTCCAAGACAGTATTTTGGATTCTCACCTGATTAATCTCATGGCGTGTCAGCGTGGTACTAATGAGTACTGGTACCGTCGTCATGGTGATTTAAAATGTATGCTGAGGAACTTAGGAACTCCCACATAGTTCCTCACTCTGAGCTGTGCCGAGTATGGCTGGGAAGACTTACTTGAATTTCTACGAGAGGCAAATGCAAACATCGAAAACATCGAAATCAAGACACCCGGAGAACTGTGCTCTTTGGATCCAGTCAATGTATGCAGGTACTTCAATCATAGATTTGAAGCTATGATGTCTTTCATCATGAATAAGAAGAATCCACCTCTTGGAGAGGTGTTGGATTTCTTCTGGAGAAAGGAGTACCTAGCAAGAGGTGCTCCTCATATACATATGCTGCTGTGGATCAAGGATGCACCTAAATTTGGAACTGATCCAGAAGACTCAGTGATGAGTTTCATACAACAGTATTCTACGTGTGCTGTTCCAAACGCAAAGGAGAAGAAAAGCCTAAGAGAGAAAGTTCTACGTTTCCAAAGCCATCGATGTGGAAAGTACTGTCGTCGTAAATTCCGAAACAAGGACAAGTTCTACACCAAATGTCGTTTCGGCTTTCCACGACCGGTGATTTCTAAAGGAAGAGTAAACAGTTTGATGTCTTCGCTGCGACATAATGTGATGAAAAAATCACCTAAAAACACATACAATTTGAAGAGGAACGAAGAGTCTAAGTACATCAACGACTACAACCCGGTGATTTTGTCCATGTGGAATGCTAACATGGATATACAGTTTGTGGCTGATAACTGTATGGCTGTGGCTCGGTATGTGACATCTTACATCACCAAAAAAGAGAAGACAGAATTGAAGGATATGTGGGAGGACATTTCCCATGAAAAGAGCCTCAGCAAGAAGTTGTACAGTTTCAGTCTGAAGATGTTGTCGCATCGAGAAATCGGAGCTTACGAATGTTCTGACCGGTTGTCTTCAGCAAGTCTCTATGCCAAGTCCAGGAGTATCGTTTGGGCGAGTCTTGGTCTTGCTGCAACGCGTAATCGAGTTCTGAAACCTGTGCAGGAAATTGAGTATTTGGCGGAAAAGGAGCCAAACAGTACCGACATTTTGAAGACCAACATGTTGGATACATATTATCCAAATCGAAGCAGTCACCTCGAGAATGTTTGTCTGTATGAGGTTCTTCAAAATTACATATTCAAGAGGAACATCAAAGAAGATACTGAGAAAGGAGTGTATGCTGTAATAGGAAGTGAGGGATGTCTGGTCAAGCAAAGAGAACGCCACTTGGTAAACCATCGAAAATTGAGTGGCGAATCTCCTGAAAAAAAGGAGTTTTTCTATTTAGCACTTTTGCAACTTTTCAAGCCTTGGCGTGCAGAAGAGGAACTGCTTGGAGATTTCCTCTGTTACGAAGACTCTTTCAATGCTGCCAAGGAGACCATAGAATGTCCTGCTTTTCCCAAATATGTAGAAATGTTGAATGCGGAAATTGAGCAGGAAGCAACGATTGCAGCCGAGATTGCCAGAGACAGTTCTCAGGACAGTCAGAGTTCTGCTTCATTGAGTCAGGATCCACTAGGAGGACCTGTTATCGAAAATGAAGCTGCCACTGCTATGAATGAAGTGGAAAGAGCCATGGCACATGCTCAGGAGGATGCGGTTAACTTAGAAGAGTTGGAAAGACAACTCAACGTTGAGCAGAGGAAAATATATGACGAAGTTACCATGCAAATTGATCATGGATTAAGTCATGACAAGAAAGAGTGCTCATGTACGTCGTTGAAGCCTGTCCGACTGTACGTGAGTGGAGAAGCGGGAACTGGAAAAAGTTTCCTTATTAAAGCAATTTCATGTTATTTGCAGGAAAGGACAGAGTCATCGCTGTCTTGTGTTGTCACCGCTCCAACTGGACTGGCAGCACATAACATTAAAGGGATTACTTTACATCGTTTACTGATGCTGCCAGTGGAGCATGACAACAAATTACAATATCACAAGCTATCTGGAGATGCTTGTTGTGAAGTTTCAAGAATCTTGAGGAAAATGAAACTTCTTATCATTGACGAAGTAAGCATGGTTTCCAATGTCATGCTTGCCTTTGTGCATTTGAGAATGCAAGAAGTTCTCAAAACAGAGTATGATGTGTTATTTGGTGGCAAACACATCATTGTTTTCGGAGATCTTCTGCAGCTGACACCAGTGAAAGGGCAACCTGTGTTCAAAATGCTCACGCATGAAGATACCAGGAAGTGCCTAGGGAGCATTGGCAACGTCAATATATGGTTAAACTTCAATTATGCTGAACTGCATGAAAATATGCGTCAGGCGAAGGATGAAGTTTACAAGACTATTCTACAAGATGTTAGAATTGGAAAAGTGACCGAGCATGGGAAAGAAGCTTTACATGCACGATTACTGTCAAATTTATATCCAGAACAAGATGTTGTGCCTGAGAATATTTTTCAGAAAATTACTGAGAAGAAATCTGGAATATGTTTGATGCCAACTCTTGCAGAATGTGCCAAATTCAACAACAAAATGTTGCATTTGGAAAAGCAAGAGATTGTGAAACTGGAAGCTATTGACAGAGTAGAGCATATGGAATCAACAATTATTTTGTCTGAGAATTTGAAAACAAAATTGGATTCATTAGAGAAGACTATATCTAAAACTGCAGGTTTTGAAAAGACTCTGAATGTGTGCTTGAACTGCCGTATAATTTTAAGAAGGAATTTACATGTTGAAAGAGGTCTGGTAAATGGATCAATGGGTAATGTTGTTGATTTTGTAAAATACAGAAATAGAGATGGAATTGAATTTTTAAAAATTAAATTTGATGGCATTGAGGAAGTACAGCTAATTGGTCGTTGTTCTGCTAGATTTTTGCTTGTAAAAGACTTATATGTTCGCCGTAAGCAGTTTCCTGTTTGCTTGGCATATGCGGTGACAATCCATAAATCGCAAGGTTTAAGTGTAGACAGTGCATTGGTGAATATTGGCAGTTCTGTGTTCAAGGAGGGTATGGCATATGTGGTATTGTCACGAGTTAGAACTTTATCGGGATTGTACTTGATTGAGTGTGATGTCACAAACATTTGTGCGGATCTAGATTGTGTTAAGGAATACAATAGGTTAAGAAGAGAGTATGCGCCACATTTGCCTCAATATCCTTTGTTTGAGAAACGTGTGGTAGGCCGGAAACGAAGAAATGTGACCAATACTGGGGAGGTTGTAGCAAAAAGACGAAAAGTCGATGAACCTGAAATTATAAGCAGAAACAAAAAGGATTCTGTTGAAGATGTTGTTGGTTTTCAATTTGAAAACAGTTCTGGTGTCAACTGCTATGCTAATGTAGTGGTTAATGTTTTGTTTTCTCTAGAAAATGTAAAAGAAGAGATTGTGGTCAATTCTGATCAAAGATTTTGCAGTTTGTTCAATTCTGTGTTAGAGAAATGTAGCACTGATAGAACAAAAATAGAAAGTGTGTCTGAAATTCGAAATCTGTTAGACAGATGTTCAGGCCAAACACAATTCTCTCAAAATATTCAGCAAGATTGTCAGGAGTTTTTAATGTATATGCTTGATGTATTGCATGCTGAAGGTGTAGATGTAGATCACCTGTTTGGGCTTTCTTATCAATGGCAGCATGACTGCGAGAACTGTAGGGTATCAAGTACTACTAGTGTAGACTCAGAAAGATTTATATATTTAACTTTGCCAGACGGTAAATCAGTCTCTTTTAATAAACTAGTAAAAGCAGCTGATCACAACATGGAGTGTAGCCAATGTAAATCTGAAATGATGTCCACATTATTTATACGAACATATGGCCAGTATGTTATTTTAATGTTCCAATGATGTAGGCCTGATGGAACAAAATTGACAACTTTAATTAAAAATTTTGTGGCTTCACAGTTGTCAATATCAGGAAGGACTTTTGTAACTGCAGCAATTATATATCATGACGGTCCTTCAATAACATCAGGACATTACACAGCTTATTTAAAGTCTAGAAATGGCTGGTCATTCTGCAATGATTCTGTTTTAATTTTCACAAAAAAATTGCCGTATGACCTTAAAAACTCTTACCTGGTGTTTTTAAAACCAACATTTTAGGGAAAGAATCTCGGGATGTGCTCTGAGGAATTTCAAGAAGTTCTAATGGCTCCTACACGATTTGGCCTTGAGGATAAGTGTAGTACAGAGACATAACTTCTTACCATAACACTGGACGTCATGGAGAAATAACTGCACTTTGAATGAATTCAGAAAAACTGTTTCTTTTTATAAGCAAATTTAAGCAGCCAATCAAAACATGGAGTAGAGGGAATGTAAGTCTGCAATGCTGTCTACTGTTTTATATTGCTTTGCGATTAAAAGTGATGTAGAGAATTAAATAATTGTAGTAGTCATAGAGATAGTGTAAGTCTGCTTCATAGTAAGCAGTATCAGTGTCATAGGAAATGTAGAACATGAGTGAGCAAGAAAGGTAAGATATTAGTAATCCAGGATTGTGAAAATGATCTTCAACATTTTAATTCTGAAAGTTGCGGAAATACAACATGACGGGATTGGCTTACAAGAATTCCAAGAGTTATAAATGGCTCTGACACGATTTGGCCTTGTGGAAACGTGTGTTAGAGAGCGAGAAGTCATTTATTGTATGTAACATGTTTTTCAAAACGATGGAGGTTTTCTTTCAGAAAGTGGCGGGCTGAAAGTAATAACAGCACAACAGAGTGTAAGCTGTTCATAGGACATCCTTCGACGTCATGGAAAGTAAGTTAACTTTAAGGAGTTCTGAATTCTGATTTGTTATGTTGTATGGGTTTTTTAAACACAATCATTTTGATTGTGTTTTTTTTCCCCGCTGTTATATGATGAATACCTTCAAGTCACTGTTTTTAGTGAAATTTGATACATTCTGAGAACAGCAAAAATAAACCATTTAACATGTATAATTAATTCTGTACTGTTTGCATTTATGATGTACATGTAGAACTGTGTAGGAGGCATGGAGAAGGTGAGGCTTCTGTAAGTGTCAAAGTTGTTGCATACAGTGCTCATATTCTACGTAGTCTTTCATATGATAGACTACATTTCCACAATGAGATACCTCAGCAAAGGAAACGCAGGTGATATGATTGTGGAATGAGCACAAAAAAATTGCACGTTTTTCAATTATATTACCTGTGTTTCCTAACATTACACATCACATTGTGTAGATGAGGTTTAGGCCTGTTCCTGGAGACAGAGGAGGTCTGACATTTGTTCAAGAGTGCAGTGGACATGACACACTTGGTTGGTAGGCCTGCACATGTATTTTCTCCTCTGTATTCTTACACAAACCTAAATTTCATCTGCAACTCTGAGTAGGACTTACCTGAAACAAATCTGTGAATAGGTTACAGCTTATCGGCATCTTGAAACAATGATTTAAAATGTTAGGGTCAGATTTATGATGGCCGTGCGCCTCTTTTGCTCCGCTGTGGGTCACTTTTGTGTAAAAGATGCACCATGTTGCAAGATAGGTTTCAGTTCATCTCCAGCAAGATACCATCAGTTTGAAATGTATATAATTAGCACTGTGTAGGGGGCATGCAGAAGCTGAAGCTTTTGTAAGTGTCAAAGTTGATGCATGCAGTGCTGCACTTCTGGGTACTGTTTAATATGCTGCACTACATCTGCACTATGAGATACCTAAGCCTAGGCAACACAGATGATGTGATTGTGAAATGAGGAAAAGAAACTCCACATTTTTCAATTACATCACCTGTGTTTCCTAAGTTTACGAATGACATTGTGCAGATGAAGTTTAGGTCTGTCCACGGACACAGAAGAGGTCTGGCCTTTGTTCAAGAGTGAAGTGGACATGACTTACTTCATTGGTAGGCCTTCACATGTATTATCTCCTCTGTATTCTTCAACAAGCATAAATTTGATATGCAATCCTGAGTAGGCCTCACCTTAAACAAACCTCTGGAGAGGCCACACCTTATCGTCATCCTGAATCAATCATTTCAAATGTTAGGGACAGATTTATGATAGGTGTATGCCTCTTTTGCGACACTGTGCGTCACTTTTGTGATGCAGCGGCGGTGCAAAAGATTTGCTATGAGGCGACAAAATTACAAATTGATGCATCTAGGCAGATGTGTCATGCTGTAAAAAACCCGTGCCACATGAAACCGATGCAGCAGTGATGCAAAAGATGCACCATGTTGCAAGACAGGCCTGACTTCATCTCCAACAAGATAAGAAGCTAAGTCTTCTGTAAGTGTCAAAGTTGTTGAAAAACTGTTTGTCCTTCAATCTTTTCCCTTGTCTTTTCTAATTTTTAAATACATGTTTTAATATTTTTCAAATGTGTGTTCTCTCTTTCACAGATTGAAAGTATAAAAACAAAAAGTGAGTAAGTTAACGACAATTATAAGGTAAATGTTTTGTACTCTTTTCGTTACATTTCTATCACATTCACCTACTAGTAGTTCGACAGCTTCATTTCTTTAACCCTCAGTTTCCTGCCTTTGCTACTTCCCTCATTCCTTTCTCTATTACCTACTTACTCTACTCCTTCCACTCCTTTTCTCAGTCCCTCTCTTCTCATAGTTCCTCACTCTTGTTCACTCACTCCGTCTCTATTACTCTTAGTGTCTTTGACTGATCACTCTTTCACTACTTGTTCATTATGCTTCTTCTGTGTAGTTGAAGCACACTAAGGGGCATATTATGAACACAGCCAATAAAATTATTGCTGTTTTTATTGGCAGAAAACTGTTGCAAAAGTGGTTTTAGCAGCAGTTTTCCGCCGCAAAAGCTGCTTTAGCGACACATTTCTGCCGATAAAAGCTGCAAAACTTTTATTGCCTATGTTGATGATATGGCTCTATGTTATTTACATTTCTTTGCTGTTTCAATTAATCTTTTTCTGTTATTTTTTCTTTTCTGTTTTCTATTTTTTCTCTCTGTTATTCCACATGTTTTAATCTGATTTTGAACATTCACTCACATTCTCCAAGAAACTCTTCTTTGTTATTGTTCTACTCTCTTTTTTTTCTTTCACTTCCTTATCTATTTTGTTTTTCACAATTATACCCTCTTCCATCTTTTCTTCGGTAAATAGATCTATTAAACAGTATCTCTGGTTTACTCCCTATAGCTGTCTTTCTTTTAACATTACTCTCTGTTTACTTCCCTTATACTTACTCTTCTTTTTTTTTTTTTTTTTTTTTAAATGTTTGGTTCGCTCCCGGTTCGCGAACCGGGAAGCGAACGGGGAAGCGAACTAAAAGAAATAGAGCTTGCCAGAGTGCTAAACATTCTAGCAATTTTTTTTTGAAAGGGGAGGTAGTTCTGAAAAGAACTTTTTTTTTAATGTTTTTGTTGTTTTATATATATATTTTTTTTAACATTTTTGTATTTTTTTGTATTTTTTGAACAGTTTTATGTTTTATTTTGTTTTTGATGGAGGGGAAACAACAAAAAACAGGCATTGAAAAGGGCTCAACAGGAGCAAAAAAAAAAATTACTGTCTGGGGCGGTTAGGGCAATTGTGATTTACATAAGCTAGGTTGATTAACGTAATGCTCATGTTACCACATGACAGCAATGCACCGCAATACATGCAGGTAAATTTCATATGAGCAAAGTTCTCCTGTATGTTTGGCACGGTTTCCCGTGCCTCTGCTCCTGTCAACGATATCAGTGATGTTGACCTGGCCACAGGAGTTGTTGTTGGGTTATCTTGCATGTCACGTATCTCTGCCTGGCTGTAGTTCAATGGATGCCACCTGGTCATGTGACGATGCATTGTATAGTTACCGAAGCTATACTTTTTATCAGTGCCTCTAGATAACCGGTCTTTGCAAATGAGGCAGGTGACATACCTAGCATTTACTTTCTTCTGCCCTCGAGGAAGTGAAAAAAACTGCCAAATAAAGCTGGCTTTCCGACGGGAAACCCGGGGCACCTCTTGTAAGAACTGTGGACCTTCTGTCTCCTCTTCCTCTAGTTCATCCTCTTCCTCCTCTGTGTTGCTGAGGAACTGGGGAGGTGGTCCTCTCTTCACATGAGGAGGTGGAGGTGGTGGTGGGGGTGCACCAGCTGAAGCAACTAATGAAGCCATTGCTCAACTATCAAAAATGGTCTTCCTCTCACAAAGATGAAAGTCAGAGTGAGGAAAGAAGGAGGGGTTTTCATCATTTGGGAAAAACAATAGTTCTAAACCAATGAAAAGTGTTATTTTTAGGTCACCTGACCTAGCCTTACATCATTATGAAACCAAAAGTGAAATGAACCAATGAAAAGTTTTATTAACAAGTCACATGACCTCTTACGCTTAAGTTACGCGCTGCGGAACGCGCCCCGGATCGCTTCCGGGTCGCTGCGCTTCGCGCCTCGGTTCGCGCTCCGGAGCACTTCCGGGTGCGCTAACGCGGCGCGTCATAAGACGCATTACGCGGCAACGCGATACGTCGCGGTTTCGCGCCGCGGATCGCTTCCGGGGAGCTGCGCTTCGCGTCTCAGTTTGCGTACCGGAGCACTTCCGGGTGCGCTAACGCGGCGCGTCATAAGACGCATTACGCGACAACGTGATAAGTCGCGCTTCCGCGACGCGTCACGATGTTCATTTCTAACGCGGCAGTTGCGCTAACGGAACGTTTACCGGTTCGCGGACTGGGTCGCGGCATCAAGATGAGCTAACGGGAAGCTTCCCGGTTCGCGAACCGGGAGCGAACAAAAAAAATAATAAAAAAATAAAAAATTATTAATAAACATATAAAATATATTTTTGGATTTAAAGAAGAATACATTTTACAGCTACAGATATTAGCTTTTAAAAAACCAATGAAATTCACTGAAAAAACCATAGGTTATAGACCATATATAGTTAGGAATTAGCATTTACAAAACCTTGAAAATTCACTGAAAAAACCATAGGATATAGACCATATATAGTTAGGAATTAGCATTTCAAAAACCTTATTTTACTCACACAAAACCATTGAAATTCCATATATAGTTAGTTGTACTAACTATATATCGCGCACCCGCAATCCACTGCTGATGATGTCACATATTACATCATTCATGACATGGTCAGTGACATCACTGATGACATCACTGATGACATCTCAAATGACATCACTGATGACATCACTGATGACATCTCAAATGACATCACTGATGACATCACTGATGACTACATCCAGTGACTGTATAATTCTGTAAAGTTAAAATATGTCTTACATATTGAAGAATGAGTGGATGTATAAGTGTTTTGATGAAGGATTTAGTAGGGGGCATGACTGACTGTATGAGTGACTGATTAAATGTGTCTCACTGAGTGCATGGGTTAGTGACTAAACTGTCTTAATTTGTGCATCATTATGTCTGTTGTTCTGTAAACTGCTGCATGTGTTGATCAGTAGCTATATGATTAACTATATGGGTTATTGATTGGTTGCCCAAGCATTTGTATGGGAGACTGAGTGTGTGTGTGGGTGCCTGGGAGGTGTATGACTCTCTGCATAGATGTGTGAGCAGTTGATTGACTAGATGTATGGGTTCAAAAGTGCATGTGGAAACAGCTGCATGGGCAGTTGACTGTGTGCATGAGTGTATTGGTGAGTGAATGGATATCTTAGTGCTACATGTTAAATACATATGTAAAATACAGTACATGTGAGAGTTGACATATATAAATAACTGTGCATAAGAGCCAGTGAATGTGTGAGTGGCTGTATGGATCATTGTGAACTTGTATCCAGGATTGTATAAGTGAGTAAATATGTTTTAGTATATGTTTGAATAAGTAAGGTGTGTATAACTGTATAGTTGAGGAAATGGAGGTGTGATTGATTCTTTGCATGACTGACTAAGTGTCTGAGTAACTCCATGGATGAGTGACAGTCTATGAGTGTCTGTTTACACTGAGTGTATCTAAGGTTATATTAGAGTCTGAAGAGGTTCATCGTATTATCACATGAATGATGTCATCAATGATGTGATCAGTAATGTCAAATGAGATGTCATCAGTGATGTCATCAGTGATGTCATTTGAGATGTCATCAGTGATGTCATTTGAGATGTCATCAGTGATGTCATCAGTAATGTCATTTGAGATGTCATCAGTGATGTCATCAGTGATGTCATTTGAGATGTCATCAGTGATGTCATTTGAGATGTCATCAGTGATGTCACTGACCATGTCATGAATGATGTAATATGTGACATCATCAGCAGTGGATTGCGGGTGCGCGATATATAGTTAGTACAACTAACTATATATGGAATTTCAATGGTTTTGTGTGAGTAAAATAAGGTTTTTTAAATGCTAATTCCTAACTATATATGGTCTATAACCTATGGTTTTTTCAGTGAATATATATATATATATATAGCAAAGTCAAGTGCCCCTTCTGGAAGCTCCGCCCATTGACCGGTGGCGCGATGATCACCGGCAGCGCACAGACCGGCATATAATCGTGTAGTAAGTCCAATAACACCCACTCTCAGAAGTTTTTGCCCAAAAGAATTTAATCGAGGTTACTCGTTTCGGAAGCAAACTTCCTTGTTCACACGAGGAACCCAAGCAGCACTTTGGTTTACATAGTAACAGTACTGGCAATAGAAAGCAGACTACAAGGTCTGTAGTCAGCAAAAACTTCTGAGGGCGCGTGTTATTGGACTTACTTCAGGATTATATGCCGGTCAGTTCTCAAATATCTGTATTCTGCCTCAGATATTAATTTATTGTTCCTCCATTTAGATAAATGTTGATGATATTCAATCTGCATAGCCTTGACCATGCTGACATTCATCCTCTCATAGTGGTTACGATTGTTCAATTGGTTATATCCTTCCTTGTCATAATTGACCCTGGTCTGCATTACAACATTTCCCCCTTTATCACTGGGGCGCACAACGATAATTTTGTCTTAACTTAATTTGGATACCAAAGATTCATATTCCATAGTTGACCGATCATACTTATGTCGGCCATTGCTTGTCCTACTATGTAGTTCCTTGAGTTGACTGATCACATTCTCGTGGAATAAGTCTATGACATCACGTGGCATGATAGGGCTAAATGTGGAGGGTGGCTTGAATGGTGTTAAAGGGACTTCAATGCCACATGTTGGAGCTCCCTTTCCAGTAACTTCAATCCTCATATTATCTGTGGATACTGAATCTGCCCCTTCAGTATCCCACAGTTCCAAAATCTCTTGCGAGAGAGTCGCCATCATGTTACTGGCATTCGTTTCAATGGTGTTAGCCGTTGCATTGCTAGTTTTCAGCAGATGGAATTTTTTCAATTTCAATTTTCTCGTGGCTTTGTATACATTGGTTCTGGCTGCTGCATAATTCATGTTGTTCTTGGGGGCGTAAGAGAGACCAAGTTTGAGAATGTCCTCCTCCTTTACCGTGAGGACCATAGGTGTAAGATTGACAATAGTTAATTGAGAGTTCTTTAATTTGCCTGTTTCTTGGCCCATTGGCCTCTGCCTCTCTTTTGGTACTGCCCGCCGTTTCCTTGCCCTCTGCCTCTTCCTCCTTGAATAGTTTTTGTGTTTTCATTGTAATTCTTTTGAGTCCGAGGCCGTAGGGACTGCATGCGATCCTGACATCTTCGCTCGGTGACGGTTTCTTCTTCGTGTTGGTAGACACCGCACCGCACAGCTCTGACTCCGATTCACTTCCTGCACCAGAACTGAGGTCTGACACAGTCAAATCTGTTTGATCCTTGTTTTTGTTTTTATGGCTCCATCTGTTTCGTTCACTTGGTTGCACCCCCCTGACGCCATACGTAGACCGTCATATCTCTTTGAAAATGAGAAAATTTGACAAAGTTCATATTCGGTTCTGTCTCTCTGGAACTTAAAGGTCTTGCGCTAGATAATTTTTTCCTCCTCCTTTTTAAGTCTGGCATTCATTTCATTTGTTAATTTAAATTTTTCCTCTTCAGGGCCCATGGATTTAAGTTCCTCGTACAAAGCCGCAATTTCACTCAGGAGTTTGTCGCGGTCTATATCAGCGTATTTGATAAGAATTAAAACCAACCGCCTTGATGCTTCTAAGTTGCTTTCTGCCCATTCTTTCATGAGGTCCGGATTTGGGCTCTCATAGCTTGGTGCAGTAAGGATACGTAATCCCCGAGGAATTCTATTGACATCAATATAGTGCTGGAGGGACTTAGATTCCCACCTTTTACTCTGTTCCGATTTGGATTTCTTTTCCAGAACCTTGAATTTATCTTGTAATGTAACAATTTTGGGGCTGCTGGCAGTGTCAAATCTGTCACGGATTATATATATATATATATATCCCAGCGTAAGTTCTGGCAGAATTCGAGACGCTTTCATACGGCGGGCAGCACGGCCGGGGAGCCACCCCCAAGCATCCCAACGTAATCCAGGTATACGAGCAATCAAACTCACTGGCGCCGTGGCCTCAGTGCAAATTAGGCATTTATTGACAGCAAACGGGTGCCCCTACGTGTTTCGGAGTTACCTCACTCCTTGTTCATGGGTAGAGTTTACAAGTGACATCAAAACATTTAAAGGTGCTCAGTTTGCAATAATAAACATAGTAAAAATACTATGTAACGCGGTATGTGGCATTCGTGATTTCATTACATATTTCAGTCACAATTCCATTTTAGAGAATTAAATGCATGATAAACATTTCTAATAAACAAGCATTGAAAATGCAATAGGTCTCGCATTAGGAAAGTTTTATTTTTTTTATTTATGTGTTGGTTTTGAAAATAGCAAAATTAATACCTTTGTCAGGTGGATGTGGTGGTGGATGTGGTGGTGAATGCGATGGTGGTGGATGCGATGGTGGTGGATGTGGTGGTGGATGCGATGGTGGTGGATGTGGCGGTGGATGTGATGGTGGATGCGGTGGATGTCATGGTGGATGTGATGGTGGATGCGGTGGTGGATGTGGCGGTGGATGTCATGGTGGATGTGATGGTGGATGCGGTGGATGTGGTGGTGGTGGATGCGGTGGTGGATGTGGTGGTGGTGGATGCGGTGGTGGATGTAGTGGTGGTGGATGCGGTGGTGGATGTAGTGGTGGTGGATGTGGCGGTGGATGCGGTGGTGGTGGATGTGGTGGTGGATGTGGCGGTGGATGTAGTGGTGGTGGATGCGGCGGTGGATGTAGTGGTGGTGGATGCGGCGGTGGATGTAGTGGTGGTGGATGCGGTGGTGGATGTAGTGGTGGTGGAGGTGGATGTGGATGTGGTGGTGGATGTAGTGGCGGTGGATGTAGTGGCGGTGGATGCGGTGGTGGATATAGTGGCGGTGGATGCGGTGGTGGATGTAGTGGTGGTGGATGTGGTGGTGGTGGATGTGGCGGTGGATGTGGTGGTGGTGGATGTGGATGTGGATGTGGTGGTGGTGGTGGTGGATGTAGTGGTGGTGGATGTAGTGGTGGTGGATGTAGTGGTGGTGGATGTAGTGGTGGTGGTGGATGTAGTGGTGGTGGTGGATGCGGTAGATGTAGTGGTGGATGTGGTGGTGGATGTGGTGGTGGATGTGGTGGTGGATGTGGTGGTGGATGTGGTGGATGTGCCGGTGGTGGATGTGGTGGTGGTGGATGTGGTGGTGGTGGATGTGGCGGTGGTGGATGTGGCGGTGTAAGTGATGGGGAGATTACTAGTGAGCGCATTCCAATGCTGTTTCCATACGCTTCATGTCCCCAACATTAATACTACAAGGCAGGCAAATAGTAGTTACTTAATGCAAGCATTCTAAGCATTCTGATTAGATGAGTCAAGCTCAGGATGCCAGCAAGATATTGCATCACATTAAAAATGTATCTCACATCTTCCATGATCTGCAGGTTATGAGATTGAATCTCAGTAAGACTTATTTAGGCGTTCATGCTTCTGAGGTTGGGAAATTCAGTACAAATAAAATGATAACAGTAGAACCTGTGATTGATAGAACTTAGAAACGGCAAAACTATGATAAGAAGTGTTATAAAGCCTGTGATTGATAGAACTTAGAAACGGCAAAACTATGATAAGAAGTGAACATGCAGCGGATTAAAGAAGTGAACATTCAGCGGATTAAAAAAAAAAAAAAAAAAAAAAAAAGGAGACACGGCCGGCCAGCCGTGAAACTGAAAGCATGGCCGGCCGTGAAAAAGCCTTTGATGCAGCAGGGGGTAATTAGGGGAGGAGAATGCTGGGCTGAGGCAGAGCGCCAAGCCTTTGATGCAGCAGGGGGCGGAGCGGGAAGAGCTGCTGGCGGCACTAAGCTGACGATTTGATGCTGTGCACGCGCATTTTAACTAATTGCGCTTGCGCATTGAGTTAAAATTGTACATGCACTTCATCAAATCGCCAGTGAATCGCCAGTGTAGGTAAGCTTTGTTTAAGCCCCCATAGTCTCGCTCTGCTCAATGCGCATGCGCATTGACAGGCGAGACCTAAAAATTAATCATATCCCTGTGGGTTAACATTGCAGGCAAATTGTTTCGAACTTGCTTCTTTCGCATATCGCATCCAGTGCAGGAAACAATCATTCTGATCACATTCCTATAGTGATATTATATTTCGTAGGTAGGTCAGGATTTTAGCAGACGTTAGTTTTTGGTGAAAACCGCAGTTTTCGCCAAAATCTAACGTGTGCTAAAATCCTGTGGGCTGCCTTGTAAATATCGCGATGTGAACATCAGCAATATTTGCAAGGTAGTCCATCCGGATAATGCCCTCTGACGCCCACTTTGCATCTCATTAGAGATGCAAAGCTGGGCATTGAGGGAAAGGGTGCTAAGGCAAGGATTCACGTGATAGCGTGACCTTGCTGATAGGGCGTTAAGATTATTGCTGCTTTAGCGGCAAAAAGTGCCGCTAAAGTGGCGATAATGCCCTTGATGATATGCCCCGTATTTATTTTAGAGGAATTCTTATATTACCAGTGTACATACCATTAACCTAACATTTCCATACACGGTGATGCTGATTACATCTAAAATACGAGCTACGGCTCATTGATGAGGGGGTACTCACAGAGTTCCTCAAGTGCTCAACATCCTATGAGAGAAGAACAGAAATGCTTCTATTATTTACCAGTAATTGCATTACTCCAAGTGTGTTTTCACCCTAATTAATTAACCCCCCTCCCGTTAAGACCAGGCCAACTGTATTACTGTATAACTGTGTAAAACAGTGGGTTGCGAGGGGGAGGGCTTTTCTACCTTTTTTGGTTTAGACTAGGTGTGTCTGTGAGGTGCGGTGGCCTCATTATGTAATTAATTAGGGGGGCAAACCTAGGAGGAGGTAATGGCACCTTGAGCTCTGGCACAACAAAGAGCCAGAGTAACAAATACAAAGACAACTGCTTGAAATACAGTCCAATTCTGCCTCTACAGCAACAGAAGCAACGCAAGAAGGGGCTGGCAGATATGTAGTGCACTTGCCCAGGCTACATGTCCTTCTCTGGGAAGTGGGAATAAATAGCTGGCGCTACAGGCTCCAGCTTAGGTAGGGTATTCATGGCCCAAGTCTGTGTTCCAATAAGCCAATCAGAACATATTTAAAGTTTGCTGCGCCGCCATAAGGGAGTTAGGATTCCGCACCAGACAGGGCTATTAGGCCTGAAAACTCTCTCGCCCGAAAATTATTTGGCTCGCCATTGCTAGCGGGCAAGTTTTCTCGTGGCCTAACGTGGTTTGATGTGTTAGTAGTAGAAAGGAGGTGAAAAGGAGGTGTAGGTGGGTGGGAAGTGAGTGAGGTAATCCATAGGGATTGCAGTAGTCCATTCGGTTAGGAGCAATAGAGGATACAGGATATGGATTTGAGGTTGTGTGTAAAGAAGTAGTTGGAAAGAAAGGTATAGTGGGGGATAGGAAGGACCTATGGATACGTGTTTTTAAAATTGTGATGAGAAATGAGAGCGAGATACTGTGTTGCGTAGGCTTTAGAAAAGTGGAACAGTCCTGGACTTAGCCCTCTCTGCAGGGTCACCCCCAAACATTTTGCTTTCTCCCCTCCTGTTTCCTGAATTGCGTTCTTGTTGGCATTAGGGTTTCTAACCAGTGCTAAAGTGCTTGTGCTCTCTCCTTTAAACAAGGTAACACTGGCTTGCACCCAATTTACTTTCACTTATAAGCTCCTATAAAAATGGTACTATATGTACCCCGGGCCTGTAATTTAAATGCTACAAGTGGGCCTGTAAGTTATTGTGCCACTCACTATACTAGCCTTTTAAAGCATGTCTCAGGCCTCCCACTGCAGTCTGTAGCTTAGTTTTAAACTGCCATTTCGACATGGCCAAATAAACCTTTTGCCAGGCCTAGAAAATCATTTTGAATACTTCAAAGTCACTCCTCAGGTAGGCCCTAATACTCTCCCCCCGACCCCACCAGAGGGAAGAGTGCATAAAAAGTAGAGCATATGTACTTACATTTTACATGTCATGGCAGTGGAAACACTCCTAAGACCATTTTTCCTGTTGTTAGGCTATTGACTAACATTGGGATACCTTATTACACTTACTATGTGATAACGTTAGATTTGGTGCAGGAAGAAATATAGTCACACTCAAAGGAATTGTAAATTAAAATCCATTTTAACACGAAAATCAGATTTTATGTCACAAATCTGAAAATGCCAGTTTTTGGAAGTTGCCATTTCATTTTCTTGCCCTAACTATTTGTGCCTTCTGTCAGTGTCCTGGGTGTGAGAAGTTGGCCTGGTATATGATGTTCACTATTCTAGTGAGCACCTTGCACCAGTCCAAACAACCCTTATGGTGATGGTTGTAAAGTCAACCTTATAGACCAGCTATCCTAGTGGTAGCATGAACAAAGCAGTCTTAGGCTAAACTCAAGAGGGCATGTGAAGCCAGCTGTTTTACTACATGCAATCCCTTTAATACCAAGTGAAAAGACACCACACAGGTTGAATATAGAAAATGTATATGTATTTATTACTAAAATAATCCTCTGAACTCTTTATGAGGTCAGAGGCACAAACACATAACAAGAGACTTAATTATCATACAATAAGTTGCACAAAATACAGTAATGCCCTAGGGGCACTTCAAACCATATACTAAAATAGTGGTATAAGAACCACGTCACGAACAAAGGATAGGCCTAGGGCCTGGAGAATCGCTGGGGGTACGCTGTACTACCAAAGGATAGGGAGCAGGAGGCCCACAGGGTGCGCGTGCAGTGTCTTTACACACACGCGAGTTACCATAGAGTTAGAATGGGAATGAATGAAATAATGAATGAATGAATGAATGAAATAAAATTTATACTGCGCAACTAAAACCCGAAGGCATCAAGGCGCCTAACAAAACAGATCAAAAACAAAAAGAAACCAAGAATCGGAAACTAGTTATTTTAGGACACTTCCGGATGGACTAGGAGAAAGCTACTTAAAATGTAGACATTAGGATAGTCAATACCCACAGGAGCACCGAAGTACTCGCGTTACCTCACCCACAGGAAGCGGGTGCATAGGTGTCTAAGTGTGTCGGGTTTCGTCGCTGATTCCTATGGAGCCTTGGAGAAAGATGCTGCAGGCGACCAGGAGAGAAGTGTCCGGGTGGATCCAAGGGCGGATCGAGGATGAAGAGTACCTGAAAGCAGAGGGGACAGAGTCTGGGTCACTAGCCAGTGACCAGGAAGGAACCAGGCGATGTCGCGAAGCAATCAAGTGATGTCGTGAAGCTTGACTCTGCAGCCACGTGGACCAGGAGGTGTCGACGACAACCAGGAGCTGGATACGGACTGTCCCATAAAGGCTCTCGCTGTCGGCGGTGTTGGCTTCCGGATTGGAGTCAACTAGCCTTGGCAAAGGCAACCCACGCAGGAATCAAAGATGGCTTCTGGATCAGACCAGCAAGGTCTGAGGGGCTTCTCCTTTTCAGGGAAGCAGGGGCCAGTCTGGAGCAACCAGACCAGCATTGTAAATTCAAAGGTTCGTCGTCACAGAGGCCACTAGCCAATGGGCAAGTGACCAGACAGACGCGTTGAGCAGGAAAATGCAGAAGGGCCCCACGCCGAACTCGTGGAGTGTGGAGGGCTGAGCTTCGGTGCAGTTCGTGCTCGGGGCTGGGGCTTCTCAATCCCCAATGCACAACTTCGAGGGTGCCTCAGAAGTTGCACGGAAAGCAATTCGCTGGCTTTCCAAGATGGCCGGTCCCACGTCTCTCGTCGTCTCCACGGGTCTCAGCTCTGCTGTGACTGTGGATCGGGCTGTTGGAAGTCTGGAAGTCTGGGTCTTGTCAGGCTCTGTGCTCGGGCTCCGGCGGGAGCATCGACAAAGCAAACCGTTGATCGCTTGATGGTGCCTGCTTGCACAGGGTGGTCACTTCTTGACCACAAGGGAGATTCTTCAGTCTTCTATCTTCAGGTAGAACGTCGAAGGTCCAGAGTTTTGTTTCAAGTTTCAGTCAGGATAAATCTAAAGTGTTGGGACTCAGCTCCTACCTATATACCAAATTTAGGGGCTGGAATACCTGCTAGGTCCCTCCTATGGGAGGTACCAGGGAAGGGGGTGGTTACACCCCTTTCCCTTCGTCCAGTTTCGCGCCAGAGCTGGGGTTGGAATGCCCCAGCACTGGTTTGAACCGGACTATGCATGGGACACCTTGTGTGCCTCAGGCAGGGTCTCATTTCATTCAGCCCTCCCTGCCCCAATACACTATGGCCTGTCTGGGGTGGTGCTAGCATCTCCCAAGGCAGGAAACCTATTGTCCAAGCCTCCCTCGCTGGAAGGACTCCCAGCAGCAGGAGGTCAGACTTGTGTCTGTGGCAGCAGCATCCATTTTGTGATGCTGAGGCTCTGGTTAGCTTTAACCGGGATTAGTAGGAACAACATGTCTTCTCCCTCTTGAAGGTTGGAATGATACCCCCGTCGCCAGAAATGGCGAGGGGGTAGTATTCCAAAGCGTATGACACCTTACAAGACATGTTTTGATAAAGCCAAAGCAAAGTTAGCATTCAACCGCGAGGATTATAATGCACTTAAGAGTATATGGTATGGCTATATCATAGAACAGCTATAAGGACATGGTTCCGAAAGCTGCAGACAGGCTCAGCTCATGCTAGAGCACCATCTCACATAAAACCAAGCACTCTGCCTTCAGGATTGTTAAGGCCTGCCATAGGAGTGACTTATAGGTGCATATGTGTCTATATATAATGGTAGGTATATAAATACTATACCTAAGCAAGGGGTCATTACACGACCTTGCCCCAGCTGAGTGATCAACCGGTTGTGTCAGTTTGGATGGCCAGCCAGGGGTGGCAAAAGATATGCTGCAGCCCCTGGTAGGCCTTGGATGCACCTATGCCCAGGGTACCTATGGTACATTATACAGGGGCTCATAAGGTGACCCAATCCAATTGGTGATGTACCTAAGGTACATGGGGCCTCATTTATGAAAAGTGACGCATCGCTGCAAGAAAACAGCGATGCGTCACTTTTTATTTCGCCCTCCTTGCGACCCCAATGATGCGTCATATTTACAATATGACGCATCATTGCGCAAGGACTTACAGATACGTCAGTATTTCTGACGTATCTGTAAGCGCAAAAGTGACGCATTGCTGGAGTGTGTCACAAAAGTGACGCAACTCCAGCAATGCGTCCTTTCACATGGGGCAAGCCCCATGTGAAAGGGCTTGCGTCAGTCTTACTCGTGCTGTGAGGCAGGCGCAAGATTTTGACGCAACAGCGTCCTAAAAGTGACGCAGTGAAATCTCATAGATTTCACTGCGTCACTTATACGAGGCTTTTTGCGGGGGAACGCCCCCTCTGAATACATTATACCTGACGCAGGTATAATGTAGCGCAGGGGTTTACAAAGTGACGCATCTGCTTAGATGCGTCACTTGGTAAATAGTGCGCAACAGGAGGCATGTTTTACGCCGCCGATGCGTCACAAAAAGTGACGCATCGGAAGCGCAAAACTGACGCAAGGCCTCATAAATGAGGCCCATGGAGTCCATTTTACAGTGAGAGCAGATAGCCTGGGACCCTGATTAGCAGGAACCAAGGCCAACTAATTTGAAAACCAGCTAAACACAAGGCAAAAAATCTGGGGTAACCATAGTCAGGTATCCACCTTCCTACACAGGGTCACATGCGTGTGAATGGTTCTACTGTTGGGGTTTGTGTATGGCTTCCGATCAGTAATACAAACAGGATGGGCCACCCGGGAAGGATGACTGGGAAGAGGCTGTACCCAACCGCACTTACACTTCAAAGGGCTTTGCCTCTTGCACTCGCAGAGGAACCTGGCACCGGGCCTGCCCTGCATTTTGTCATCCCCAGACAGTTTGGAATCTTGACAAAAGAAGGGGAGGAACTAGCCAGTACATAACATGGGGGACCTCCAAGGCCATTTATCAGAACACTCTTGGACCTCTGTAAGTTAAAAAAGGACTGCCCTGCTGGAAAAAGAACTGCCTTTCTACCTGAGAAAGGTAGACTGTACCTACTTGCCTTCATCTCTGGCTAAACAGAGTGACTTCAAGGGTCAGTTGGCATACCTCCTGTGTGAGCTACAGGATAGAACCAACATCTGATGCCTCCCTGCAACTGCCCAGCTCACTTGCTGCAACTGGACCTGCGTGAGCTACATAAACATAACAAGGTCCAGAGACCTTTGACCCTGTACCTGACCTCTACCTGTGAGTCCTAAACCCCAAGTGGTGCCTAACCAGTCCTGGACCCTTGAAAGTAGTTCTAAAGTTGCTCCTCTAGCCAAAACCTGAAACTTGAGACTTAGGTTTTCACTAAAAAGTGGCTTGAGAACCAACAGGAAACCGGGCCCTACCTGCTTGCTGATGCGCCCGAGGAGCTTTGTTGTCTGACTAATTTCACAGTGGATCCCGATGCATTCTTCTCTGCAGCAGCAAGTCCTCAGAGCAGTGGTATCCAGCCTCATGGAGCCCTCATCGGCTACAGCCAGTGGCCTCATCCCGCTGGATTTCGACTTGACAAAGATTGAATGTAAAAATCTCCACTACGACTTCTTCCAGCAGCTCCCAGACGACAATGACTCCACCATGGACACCACCTGCTGTCTTATGCCACTGAACTGTACCTTCTCAGGAACTTTTCTTCAAAATTTCTTCTAAGTTCGGAGGTAAGTCCAGACCGGGCCCAATTCACTTCATGTTACTGTCTGTGTGCAGCATAATTACTTAACACAGTGCCTCTAAATTAAGCCTGACTGCTTTTTGCCAAGCTACTAGTAGGTTTAGCACAGATTAATTTAGTGACTTTTGTGGATCGCCCTGACAAGGAGTGTGGTTGTTGCTTGAGAACAGGTTACTCTAATTAAAGAGAGGGACCCCAAATACCAAAGGGGTAGGGTTCCAAAAGACAGTATGTCAGAAAATAGAGTCCCCTTTGGACCAATTATAAGCAGGCAAGCAAATTTACATTTATCATCATACTAATTGATACATTCATACACATTTGAGCAACACTAAAGATGATGCGAAAAATAGTCAGAAATCATAAAAAAGTACACAATTTATTATACTAAAAATTATTTCCACATTAAAAAAGAAGGGATAACAATATATCCTGATACAATACATGCAGGTAATAATCACATAGTGGGAACAAAACAACACACTGGTTAAAAAATGAAGAATAGAAAGGGATACTGTGGTCCAGTTTCAGTAAATCATATTCCAATTTTATAATTTTGTAAATATCTCTGTCAAATTGGAAACGTTGTATAGTCCACTGTTATAATGTATCCCAATACACAAGGGCAAACTGGACCACAGTATCCCTTTCTATTCTTCATTTTTTAACCAGTGTGTTGTTTTGTTCCCACTATGTGATGGCTGGAGTTGGAATAGAAAATTAAACTATACCACTATCCAGCGCTTACAGCCCAAGTCGTTGTAACGACTTGCGTTGTAAATACAGCGTTGTAATAGCACGCGTGGTAATAGCCCACGTTGTGCTGACATACAACCGCTCAGGGAGGCTCCCTGCGGGATGCCATAATTGATGGGTTTTGGGTTGGAGGAGAAAGGGCCCATTTTACTGTTTGTGTTCTGTTGCTTAGAAAGGAGCTGAACCACTGAAAGGCTTTAGAATATATATCCTTTTCATGTAGGGTGCTCAGAAATAGGCCATGGGACACCGTGTTGAAAGATGCTGACAAGTCCAATAGGTTCAGGGCAGTGGCTCTCCCCTGATCGATTAAGGATCTGATAATATCTAGGACTTCCAGGAGGGTGGCTTCGGTACTGTTGGTGGCTCGGAAGCCAGTTTGAGATGGGTCCAGGAGTTTGTAGGTGTCGAGATAGTTAGATAGTTGTTTGTTAACCAACATCAGCATGAAACTCACTCATCCTGAATACTTTGATACACCCAAAGTTTTACTTAATGTGAGTAGAAAAGACTTTAAAAAAATCTATGTTTATCTCACCTTAGCGACTCATTTTTTTAATGGGAATGGCCAAACTAAATATCATTAAAAATAAACTGACACTGGTTACCGATGCTGTTCACCCATATCTTACTGCCTTTTCACAATTCTCAGCACAGCACAGGTTTGATGTAACACGTTTTAAACTTGATATATTGTATCATCTAATTACTAATTCCCACTAATTAACGATTGGTCAGTGACTTTGATAAATTGTCCCTGTGACTTTCGACTCAATGCACCTTGCACTTTATGTTTTTCTTTCCTTTGTATGCTGCACCACGCAAATGTTACATTTTACCTATTATACATGATCAGAATTTTAAGCAATGTCCTCCACCCCTGCTGTTCCCAAAACAACTGAACTCTCTAGAGATTTGCTGTAAAATTACTAGCTTTTTATGTTCTGTGATACAGATAAGGAACAGTCTGAGTGTTTTGTAACAATATTCATCATTGATTTGAATTGTTTTTTAATTGTGTTGTGATAATGTAAAATGAATCTTATTGGTATGTATGATTGTATGATTTCTTTTTAAGATAATTGAATAAAGCTGATTATTGATTGATTGAAGTAGTTTAGTTGTGGACCATTTATACAGAGAAACCATTTTATTAACATCGATGCAGCTTTGATATTCTTCTAATCTTTCTCCAGATCATTACCCTTCCCAATCAATGTTTCCTTGTATGTCTTCTCTCCCCTAAGTCTTTTCAAACCAAAGGACTCCGTGAAGTAACTTGTTATTTTCCTTCTAGTGCATGTTCTTTGACTAGACTTTCCTTCGTGTACTGAAAGTATATACCTTACAAGGTCCGTCCACTGAGAATTCCAATGTGGCTTGCTAGCATACACTAGTGTACGGGTCTTTGCTTGAAAATGTTTCATATTGTGTTGTGCATTTCCGGACTTTGCTGCTGTTGTTGTAGAAGCTAATGGGTGTTTCTTTTCCTTAGAAATGGGTAAGTGTTACATGATTATGTGTGACAATCTGAATTGTGATTTGCTGAATATGTGTTATCACCCGTCTTGCCTTGTTGAATTTGCAGTTTTTGCTTATCTTGTATTCATAAAATATGTAAAAAAAATCCTGGTTTTCCATCTGCGCCAAATTACTTTCCTATTCCTACTGGGTATTTTCCCATTCCAGTTATGATTTTTGTTGCTCATTGGGATTCAGAATAATTCTGATTTCTAACTAAGTTTCTAATCCTTTCTTACAAAAAATTGATTTGTGTTACTTTTAGATAACAAGGTACAATGCAGCACGAGTTAAATGCCAGAGTGTAATCATGAGAGTTACAAACTTCAGTGCATATGCATCAAGTTATATATAAACAGTTTTTACCGAGCATTACAAGTTGTACAGTCTATTAATTGGTTGGGAACTCGTTTTGTGCATATTGATCAAGCATGAACACTGTTCATCTTCCCCCTCTCCCACTCATTCCCTACCTCACAACACTTTCTGGAACATATTGCAATTTATCTTGCCCCTATGGAGGTGAGCCACTGTTAGTGAATGCGCCGTGAAGTATGCTGCCCCGGCTCCCTCCCCTTCAACTCCAGCATCGTTCAGCCTATACTCACCCGGGTCTTGATCGGGGAGTTGCGAACTATCAGTATCCGGTTCTTTTAAACATTCTACTAATGTGTCCCAGGCCCTAGCTTTGTCTATTGTGCTGCAGCCCTTCCTCACTTTCTGGAACAACACTGCTCCTTCGTATCCTGCCCATAGAGTGGGAGTCTACTTCCTTCTATGAACCTAGGGGCTTGTGGTGGCTTTCCATTTCATTGTAATTGCTCACTTTGTGCGCACTCGGGCTAAGTCTACACATTTAGTTGTCACCTTATGCTTGGCAGGTGGTGGTAATCCCCACAGTAGACAGACCAATGAGGTGCAGGGAAGGGTTCTGTAAGTGACCTTGTTAATGCAAGTTACCATTCCCTCCCAATATCCTTGTAGTACAGGGCAGTCCCACAACATATGGAGTATTTAAGCTCCCTGTTCCCCACACCTGGGACTTGTGCTACATGTTTGCATAATTTTCGCCGGCATGAGGTACCCTCTGTGCAAAAAATAATAATTGATTAACTTAAATCTGGCAATACAAAACCCTGTGTAGGTGTTTGCTAGGACTGTGGTCCAGTGCGTGTCTGTAATTGGGCGTCTTCCTCCCATTTCTGACACAGTTCGTCCAGAGCCATATTTATATCTGCCCTGAGCTCTTGGTATAGGAGTGTGATTGCTCATTTTTTGCCAGTTGTAGTACAGAGTATGCGGTTACAATGATGGGCCGGGGGTTCTGCCAATTCAGTCCTCCAGTGGTTCAGTACTGCCATCCCCACTGCACGATGCAGTAAGAACTGTCCTGGGGGCATCTCAAATGCCTTCAACAGTTCCTTAAATGCCAACAACTTGCTGTCTCCATGAAGATCTCCTACTCAGGTTATGCCAAACTCCAGCACCCCCTGCAGCGCCCGGTTCAATTAATAGTCACCAGGCCCTGCAACTGCATGTCCAGAGAGTATGCTATTAGCATTCGGGTGCCGTGCAGGCAACGTTGCCAGTGATACCGAACTGTCTGTAGTTCCCCTTATCCCCCATGACAGGCTGTTTGGGCATCAAGAGGATCTGAAGCAGTGCAGGAAGTCTCAGGGTTCTACCAGGCATCTCCCCCTCAGGGCACAGCTGTGAGTGCAACCATTGGTTGAACCATTGAATTTGGGCTGCAAAATAGTAGAGCTAAATATCAGGCACTGCTAGTCCCCCATCAGTTGTGGGTCTGCACAGTTTGGACATTGCCACCCTGAGTTTGCCCGCCTCCCAGGTAAATTCCACCAGCAATGAGTTTAGTTCTGTAAATAATTTGAAGAGCTGACTTATGGCAGTGTGGCAAAGAAGTAAAGTAGGCGGGGGAGCACTACCATTTTTGCAACCGCGATTCGTCCTGCCACGGACAGGGGGAAGAGTTTTCCAAAAGCCCACGTTAGTGCGAAATGCCCTAATAGCTGCCCCAAATGTTACCTTTCAGGACGTCCCTGGGAGTGTATTACACCATGACTCGTATTTATTTCATGCAGGATCCCTCCCATATGAGCCTGTGCAAGTTTCGGGGCTGTGGCATGCGTTGACATAGGGGGACATGAGCTATTTCTGCCAGTTTACAAAGAGGCCAGAGATATTGTCGAATTGTTCCAGCAGTGAGATTGCTCCCGGCAGGTCCCTCCCTGCATTTGCAAGGAATAGAAGCATATTGTCCAGGGGCGGCTCCTCCACTAGGGCGGTGGAGCATCACCCCACTTCTTTCTCGCAGCACGCGAAGCAGAAACATAAAATGGTAATCTCTTTCAGTTATTAACATTTTATGTTTTGGTTGCCGGCAGGCGGATGGACAGAGCTGCTCTGTGACCAGCCAGGGCAGGGGAGGAGTGGTGTGACCTCTTGGGCCACCCAAACGAGTCATGCGCACTCTGATCTTCTCAGAAACAGGAGAGCGGCCCCACTACTCCAAGAAACAGGGTTCCTTATACAACGTTGCATCAATAAAAAGGATCTCTTGAAGAAATCAACAGTCAGACAAATCACATTCAATATCTTCACAACCATGTACTCCTCACTATCAGTCTTAAAAGGACCAAAAAGGCAATTGTACAAAATCTGTTTAATAAAACATATGATAAAATCAATTATACAGTTATTGTAAAAATCATCTTAATCCACATTATTTAATAAGAAATGCATTCCAAATATATAATTACAATCTTATACAAAGAGAGATATCACAAAAAAGACATATATATTTGTCATTTGAAATGCAAGTTAATTTGAAGGAATCAACTGTTTAAAGTATCTAAGCACTGTTTTCTTTTTTAATGGTTTGCTGTTCCTCAAATTTAACAACAACAGGGGGTGTTGACGCTTTTCAGTGGCTAAAAAGTAAGGAACCAACTTCTTCAGGACAACAACCATCTTTATCTCCCTAACCAAGTATGTAATATTCACATGTGTAAGGAACAAAACATGTATCAAAAAATATAATAATTGTTTTCTCATGGTTGTGTCATAAAATATAAGTATAGATAGTCAATACATATTTCTCTTAATGTTTGTTCTTATTTGTTTGTTAAAAGAGAAATGTATTACCACATCATAACCAACCTGTATCATGCTTAATTATAACCAGAACATGTTTTTATTATCTTGTTGAAACATATATAAATCAGATTAACAATTGTCCAAAGGGCCCAAATGAAGACTAGAAACCAAACATTCATTCCCTTCCAGACATACTTTAAAACTCATATCTCAAATGAAGAGGAAGAATGAGTGCACTCACCGACTGTTTGTTATTATTGTTAAGGTGAGACCCACTATTGCTCCTCACAACAGCCAGGTATTAGAAGACGTAGAACTAGGGGTAAAAGATTGAATAAGTTACACACCCTAGTTAAGGTTATCCTTCCAGATGTTATTAGCTATCACAATCGCAACTAAAACAAAAGAAGCATACCTCTTATATATTATGTTATGATGCTCATTTAGATGCTTGGTGCCTGACCTTCTCATGGCAATATAGATCATACGTGATTGTCACAAGAAAATGTCATCGGTACATCGCCCTAAATTCCAGTGCTGTAAATTGAAAAATTCAAGTATAAAAACTCTCAAGGTAAGGAATCACGATTGTAGATGCCTAAATGTGGTCACTTAAGATAGGACCCACCTTTAAAATGTTATTGCAGTAGGTATAAACATATTCTACCAATAGGGAGATAAAATGTTTTTTAAATCTTTTTTTTGTTTTCCTGTAAATGAGGGAAATTACTGTCAGCCTCATTTTTAAAAATTCTATAAATCTCCCCACAAGATCCAATACTTTCCCAACTCCATACCTATGTTTGAGATTTAAAAGTCTGACCCCGGAACATATTGCTGGGGACTGACCAGCCCTCTGTGTGCCACCGGAAATCAATTGCTGTACTTCTCTCATTTGCCTTAGTTGCGGTGTATCTGATAGCCAAGAATTTAAAGTTGGTCAATGTGTCATTAGTATACACTTGCAGGGATGTGGAATCTTTTCAAAGTCTACTTGTCCAGGGGACTAAAAGTAACAGAAATCTACTTGTCCTGTAAAAAGATTAACTTGTCCCAGCTGTTGCCTAAATGGATTTGCTGGTCTATGGATGCTAAACCTATTGGTTCCTTTGTTCTCTCACACCATAGGCTTAAGTATCCCCATACACCTGACACAGACTTATGAGTTCCTTCCTTCAACTCTTACAGTATAGCATAAATTACATTCACACTCTATTTTTTTAACACTCCATGCTTTCCTCCTGCTCTCCCACAATAACCTGCATGTTCCCTTTCGTTTATTCACTCACAATGCAGTCTTCCATATTTGCTTCACTATTCCACAATGGAGACTAACTTCCTTTTATTGCCATTTTCTCATCACAGGTCCAAGATTGCCTTATGGTATCCACTCTGTCACCAGCAGTGTCATTCTCCCTTTGCTTCCAATCTTTCACCACAGGCTGGCTCCGGAACTCTTGCTATATCAGTCACCTAGCTTTAGCTACATGCCTATTTTTCTTCCAATTTCTAATCCTAAGCAGGCTCTCTTCTTTCTACACAGCTTCTCCTCATGCTCCCTTTTCCTCTACTCTTTTAACAAATGCTCCAGTCCACTTCAACTTCTTCCCGTCATCAAACTCAATTCCATTTCCACAACACACCAGATGCCCGTTCCCATTCATTCTCCAGCATACTGGCTCAAAATCTCCCTTTTGTTTCGTGGCAACTGTTCCTGCTCCCTTGCCACCTACTCACAGACCTTAGGATGCTCAGAAGCTCCTTTTTTCAGCATGTGAATTGAGCTGTGCTTGCCAGTGGTAAGACTTCTTCACAAAGTGGAATGCAGTCAGAGGGGAAAACACTTGAATCCCAATGACCTACTATTGCACTGGAAAGAACGACAAAAAGTAATTTTTCAATAGTCATCTGAAGTGGTAATAGCCACCATGATAATGCTCCAAAATAAGTTGATCTCTTTTTTGTGGCACTAGACTAAGTGGGAACAAAGTAGACTGTGTTTTGGTGTCACAAATACAAATACCAACAATTTACTTCATTTTTTCCAACAGGGGTTTGAGAAAACTGGCCAATGGTAGATGCTGATACAGTTAAAAAGAAAATTTGAATGTAGCTTTAGATGCAGGGATTTTTTTAACGCTATAAAGGACATTATCCTGAATGCAGTTGGAAATGGAAAAGGCATACAAATGTTGCAGCTATAACATTTTCTGATAGTCACAATCCCCGCCATCAGTCATGACACATTAATGTAGATTAACGACTGAGAAAGAACACTCCACTCTGTGCCAGATTACCATTTGGAAACCGTGCACAAGATTTTTTTTGTGTGCACATTTACCAGTAACACGAATTGGCATACTCTTAAATAGACTTGTTAAAAACGTACTTCCTTTTTAGTTGTGATTCCACAGGTTGACCTGGAATTTACCCTGCAAGTAAAAATGTGTCAGGTGCACTTTTGGCAGTGCTTGATTCTTGTATCCTCTGTTTACAGTGTAAGGCAAGACTTGGGTCGGAGCTGTAGTCAATATGGAAACTCACTTGGCACGCTGCAAACAATTGCAAGGCAGACATCTGGGTTTCCCTTGGCAGACTTGGTTAGCTAATGACAAAGCATTGACGGTGTCAATTAAAGACTGACGGAGTCCGTTCCTTCCAGCCCTAGAACAATCCAGTTTTTCTGTATTACATCAACAAATCTTTCATTTTGCCTCAACTACTTTCATTTTTTCTTGCACCAATGCTTCACGATCTTCAGAAGCCTTGCAGACTCCTAAAAGCACAGCCCACCAGAGGTGAAGGTGTGCAATAAATAACTGCTTTACACTGGCACAGTGGGAATAAATATCAGTATTTGGTTCTTTGAAAGTGAGAAGAGTCAGCGGTGTCATGTGTGTAACGTCCTTGTGTTTCTCCAGTGCTCTTGTGTGTCCACTGCACCCTGGGCGCTCTGATTTTCTGTGAGAAAGGGCGCTTACCCATAAGACTACGTAGCTTCAGTACTTTTCACAAATGTGGAGAAACATTTTTAAACAAAATAGGTAAACTAGGAAAGAAAAAAAATTAGTGGTACACTTTCTTAGCAGCAGGCAGTTTAACCCTCTGCGCTGCCTTAGGACGAGTCAAACTTTACACTGGAGCAATTAATCATGGGACTTCGCTTGACATTTTAATTGATGTCTGGAAGCTGCTGGAGGCCAGAAATGAGGTAGCAGGTGTATTTGGCCCATGCCGAGGAGGAGAGCAGCAGCGAGTGCACAGAGGGAGGTGGACGACTGGGTAATAAATGGAAAAACTCGGAGCAGTGGCATGCACCAGAGTAACAGCCAGTCGGGCAACAAGAATTCAAGGCAGTCGAATTTGCCATTAAGGCTTGAGACCACTGCAGCTTGTTTCCAATAATGTGTTGTCTCTGGGCCGATCGATCGGCAGTCTCTCTCCCAGGCCCTTGGTCAGGCTGGGTCGAGTTTCATCTTATTTCGGATCCCCCAGTCCTGCAGCTTTACTGAAAAGGGGGGGCCCTCGGCCCCCCCGCACGCATGGCGGCGCGGCGACCGCCTCACCCCCTCTCTCCTGTGGTGCCGGTGCCGGCAGGTCAACCAGTAGACGCTGGGGCTGCTTCCGCACCGGTGCCCACAATCCCGGGTACAGGCGGCCCACACCCGGCGCCCGCTCTGCCAGCTTTGCCAGGACCACTGGGCATAACCCCAGTGGTACCTGTTGTCCCGGGGGGTAACGTAGATTCAATGCCACCCGAATTGTTGTCTCAGTTAACGGCCATGATGCCATGGCTCCAAAAAGGAGGAGCCTTCCCGAATTCTGCAGACCATGCGGCAGAGGCGGCAAGGTTCGTAGAAAAAATCAGATCGGCACCGATCGCCGACAGTGTTGCATTGCCAATTTCTTCTCCCCTTGCAGGTCCAAGTGTTCCCCAGCTGGACGGAGTACAAGGGCAGCCGCCCCCGGTGCCCGCACTTGGTAAGGAAGTGGCATTGCCACTCTTGGGGGACGGTGTAGTACCTTCCAGGAGCGAGAATCTAGCTCAACATGTGTCTTTAGCTGTTAAAGAAATGATTTGGGCTGATAAATATGTGTACATTTATTCTTTATTATTGGATAATAGGGAAATGGAGCAGGCAAAAGCACTGAAAGAGTGGATGCTTCCAAGTGAATGGAGGGCGCAGTGTACTAGATTCAGGGTTGAGGAAAATCTCAATAATTGGATGCAAGCATGGGCCGTTTTCACTGCAGTTAAGGCTGAGCGTCCTCCAGATCTGCAGGCTGCATTGGCTTGCTACTCGAGCAGGATTGTGGGGTGGAGTCAACAGTATTCTGGGGAAGCATGGAAGGGTTATGATGTGAATTTTAGGAAGGCATTGGAATTCAATAGATCATTACCATGGGACTCGGTAGATTCCATGGCCTGGCACAAACAGTTCTCTGACACTGCACCTCCCCCTCAGTTCGGTGCGGGCAAGGTGTTCACTAGACCGCAGCAGCCCTTTCGGCCCCCCCAAACGAGTGAAGTACCTGGGAAATTTAGGGCAGGTGGGCCAGAGAAGAAAGGGGTGTGCTGGGACTTTAATAAGCGTACCTGCACAAGGGCCGCGTGTAAGTTTAGGCATGCATGTGCCTCCTGTGGGCACCCCTCTCATCCAGAATCTACCTGTAGGTCCAAGCAAGGTAACACGGGACAGAGAGGTAGGGGAAAGCCACTATAAGTCAGACAGGTCACGCCCCCCCACTCCAGTGGATGTGGTGGCAATGATTCCATTGTTGAACAGATACCCTGACCACAAAGCGGCCACCCTACTCCAGGAAGGTTTTTCTAAAGGTTTTAGGATCCCGGCCGGGGGATACACAGGCAGTGCGCACTGTAGAAATCAATTATCAGTCACACACAATCCGGCTGTTGTGGCCGCCAAAATTGACAAGGAGCTTTCTTTAGGCAGGATATCTGGCCCTTTTTCTGCAGTGCCAGTACACAATTTTGTGTGTTCCCCACTGGGAGTTGTCCCCAAGAAAGAGAAGGGGCAATTCAGATTGATTCATAACCTATCAGCGCCAAAGGGGGCCTCACTCAATGATGCCATTGACGAAGGTATCTGTAGTGTGAAGTACGCCTCTTTTGATCAGGCTGTGACCTTATTGCAGGCCACTGGACCCGGGGCGCTGATGGCGAAATCAGACGTAGAGTCCGCCTTCCGCCTCCTCCCAGTCCACCCGGCGGACCAACATCTTTTAGGTTTCACCTTTAGGGATAGGTTCTACATGGACAAATGCATGCCTATGGGTTGTTCTATTTCTTGCGCCTACTTTGAGATGTTTAGTTCATTTCTTGAATGGGCCATGAGACAGGTGACAGGCCATCAAAGGGTCATGCATTACTTAGATGATTTCCTCTTCCTCGGTACAGCGGGTTCTCAGGAGTGCGCACTAGCATTGCAGGAATTTTGCGTGCTCATGCGGGCTTTTGGGGTCCCGCTTGCGCCTGGGAAAACGGTGGGCCCGACCACCTGCTTGGAATTTCTGGGCATCGAGATTGACTCAATGGAGAAATGTTTTAGACTACCTAAGGACAAGGTGCGCAAATTCAAGACGTCGCTACAGTTATGCCTCCGGAAGGAGAAGGTCACTTTGCAGCAATTACAGGAGGTGGTAGGGCAACTGAATTTCGCACTAAGAATCATCCCAATGGCTCGCCCCTTCTCTCGCTCCATCGCGCACGCGATGAAGGGGCTGAAGGAAAAGCACCACCGCACGCGCCTATCGTCTGAAATTCGCCAGGATATGCTTATTTGGATGGCATTCCTGGAGGATTTTAACGGTAGGGTGGTCTGGCCCGGCCCGCTCACTACATCAGCGGAGTTAGGACTATGGACTGATGCGGCCGGCAGTGTGGGCTTTGGTGCCATCCTAGGGAATAGGTGGGTCGCTCAACAATGGCCTGAAGAATGGAACACATGGGGTTTGCTCGGCAACATTGGCTTCCTGGAACTTTTTCCAATATGGGTGGCACTGATGGTTTGGCCCGAACACCTATGTAACCAATCAGTGGTGTTTTGGTCAGATAACATGACAGTGGTGGAATGTATCAATCAGCAGGGGGCGCGGTGTCCTTTCATACTTCGTCTGATCAAAGAGATTGTTCTGCGGTGCCTTAAACTGAATGCTAATTTTAGAGCCTAACATGTCCCTGGTGTTTTAAACTATGCTGCTGACTCCCTTTCTCGCTTCAAAATGCAGGTTTTCAGGGAACATCTCCCCACAGCAGACCCCTCGCCAGCACACTTCCCAGCGGTACTTTGGCAGATTGGTGCCCCAGA
This sequence comes from Lissotriton helveticus, assembly GCF_964261635.1. Lineage (NCBI taxonomy): Eukaryota > Metazoa > Chordata > Amphibia > Caudata > Salamandridae > Lissotriton > Lissotriton helveticus. The sequence goes on from NC_136059.1 coordinate 449,853,133, forward strand.
TTACAAGACCTCGTGGTCGCTAGCTTAGCCCCCAGGACCAAGACGGCGTACGAAGGGGCGTTTCTGTCTTATTGTTCTTTTTTGGGGCCGCAGTGGGGAGTGCTTTGGGCGAAGGAGGATGGGTTTGCAGCCTATTTAGAATGGATGCACAAAGAGGGGCGCTCAGTGGCAGCGGCAACCAGACATAGGGCAGCAGTGTCATTCTTCGCCCAAGCTAGGGGCTTCCGGGATCCCACCAATACCTTTATGATACGCAAGGCTTTAAGGGGATGGCGCCGTATTCAGGGACACCAGAAGGATAAGAGGAAGCCCATGGGGTTGGCCCGGCTAACAGCCTTACTGGGCACGCTGGAGATTGTTTGTAACTCAGAGTGGGAAGTGCTGCTTTTTAGGGCGGCATTCTCCCTGGCATTTTATGGGGCACTGAGAATTAGTGAACTTGTGGCAGGATCTAAGGCTGACATACTAGGTGGCTTGCAGAAGGCTGGGGTGACGATAAGGGGTGACACCATGTGGGTGATTATCCAGAAATCAAAGACCGATCAAGAAGCTAGGGGTCACACCATAGTTCTGCAACGGGCCCCCGCCAACCCGTGCTGCCCGGTGAGGCACGTGGAATCACTCATGGGATTATTGGTCGGTTCAGCAAGCAGGGCGTTGCTCTGTCACGCCGACGGGAGCCCCTTGACCAGGTATCAATTCAGGAGAGTGTTCGAAATAGGGGTTACAAAAGCGGGTCTTGATCCTAGAGATTTTGGATCTCATTCCTTCAGGATTGGGGCAGCAACTGAGGCGGTGGCGGGGGGCCTCCCAGTGGAAAGAGTGAAGACAATTGGGAGGTGGTCGTCAGACTGCTATAAACGTTATGTTCGGATTGACATGCTATGATTACCTGTCACTCACGCTTGGTCTCTTTTCCGCTCTCTTACAGTTTCTCAGACCTGTTACGCAGGGGAGGAATTTGTCGTCGGGCACCGCCAATATAGAGGAAGGGGAGGACAGACGAGCCCCATAGGCTGCTATTATGTGGCTCAACAAGGGATACCATGCCTTTAAAAAAACTTTCTAGAACTTTCTCAGTATCCCAGAATGGCATGCAGTTCCGATTTACTTTCAGTTCTTTTTTGAAGGCGTATAACTCCAGACCTGTAGCATTCCGAACATAACATTTGTCTCCACCGGGGAGGAGGGCGGGCGCTTATGACTATAACAGAGATACCCCTACTACAGAACTGGAGTTACAGGACAGAAACGACTCCTTCTGTAGTAGGGGATCTCTGTGTATAGTAACAAATGCAAAAGGGAGGCACATAGTCAAGGGAAGTGTGTGCTGTTATGAAATCAAGTTACGTGGAAATGAAATTACACTAGGCTGAAAAAATTCCCATCAGCCCACCATTGTAGCGGAAATTCATCATGTGGGATACGAATGGTATGATCCAAATCTCGCCCAACCCATCTATTGATGGTGCGGAGACAGGAAGACCGAGGTAACCTTCTAGCCACGGTGTATTTCAGAGTGGTGCTGATAGGTGTGCAGTGCTCAGTGAAAGGATAAGTGAGAATATTAAAAATAACTACCAGAACAGAAAATGTGTTTAATAGGCACTGTTCTAGTGTTAAGATTAAAACATGCGCTTAATAGTCTGAAAATATAACTATGATATAGCGCAGTGCAGTGTGGTCAACATGTTTCAGCTGTCAAGAATATAGTATCCAGCTTTCGTCAGGACCGTGATGAAGAAAAGCAACTGCAAAATCAGGGATATCAATTCAAACAAAAAAAAAAGTACTCCTACCAAGAACTTGGAGCCCCAATGTTAACTGGTGGAAACTTAGATGTATCGTCCTTTTCCCAGCATTGTGTGGGAAGTAACCTCACCTCACCCGGCACCCGCTCGGGATGGAATGAGGCCCCGCTCTGTCCGTCGGTACCTCTGGCCGGCTTCCGAGTGGGAGTGGAGGTGTATAGTCATAATCTAGTGAATAGAATGGCAAGCCCATCCCCACACAAAAGCGGCGGTGGAGAGAAAGAGTACAACACCACTACTGTGCGAACAGATTTCGCAGCGAAGCCTGCCCAACCTGAGCATCTGCCCTGGCATCAGAGTCCAGACAGTAATGCTTAGCAAAGGTATGGACCGACTTCCACGTGGAGGCCCAGCAGATTTCTGCAATGGGAACATTACGTAGCAAAGCAGTCGTGGCAGCTTTGCCCCTGGTGGAATGAGCCTTAGGTTTACCCCCTAAGGTCTTATTAGCCTTTTGATAACACAATTGAATACAGGACACAATCCACCTCGAAATGGACTGTTTAGAGGTAGCAAGACCTGTCCTGACTGACCCATAGTTGATAAACAATTGGTCCGACCTACCAATATCCTTGGTTTTATCCAGATAAAATTTCAACACCCTCCTGACATCCAGGGAATGTAGAGACCTTTCCGCTGGAGAAGAAGGATTCTGAAAAAACGTAGGGAAAGTTATGGTCTGGTTAACATGGAAATCAGAAATAACCTTAGGAAGAAATTTAGGGTGAGTACGCATAACAGCCTTAGAAGCATGAAATACAGTATAAGGTTCTTGGCAACACAACGCCTGAATTTCACTCACCCTGCGGGCCGATGTAATGGCCACGAGGAACGCCGCCTTCCAGGACAGGTGCTGCAGCGAAGCCTTATGAATAGGTTCAAAGCACCACATCCAATTCCCATGAAGGCGAAGGATGCCGGACAGGAGGAAACACTTTCTTCAAGCTTTCCAAAAAATCTTTGATCACAGGGATCTGGAAGAAGGAGGTCTGTGAAGGGCATTTCCTGTAGACAGTAAGCGCGGCAAGATGAACCATAATGGAATGACAATTAAGGCCAGCCTGCGCCAAATGTAAAAGGTATGGAAGGATGACATCTTCCTTACATGTCGTTGGATCATAGTTCTTGGACTTGCACCAGATGCAAAATCTCTTCCACTTGTACGCATAAGAGGTCCTAGTGGAAGGTCTCTTGGCTTCCCTCAGTATGTCCATACATTTTGCCGGAAGATTCAAATGGCCATATCGCACTATCTCAGGAGCCATGCCGCCAAACTCAAAGACGAGAGGTTGGGGTGCACCATCTGCCCCCCGAACTTCGTGAGAAGGTCCTGCCGGCACGGCAGCCGAATGTGAGGAAGGAGAGACCGGTGAAGCAGGTCCGTGAACCACCACTGCCTGGGCCATTCCGGGGGAATCAAGATCATCCGCGCCCTGGACTGGGCTAGTTTGATGAGCACCGCCGGAATCAGGGGAATGGGTGGAAAAGCGTACAGAAAGCTGTTCGACCAGTCGATCCATAGCGCATTCCCCAGAGTCCCCTGCTGGAAGTACCTGGATGCGAAGTTTCGGCATTTGCTGTTTTCGGCAGTGGCGAACAGATCCACGTCTGGAGTGCCCCACCTGTCGAAGACGTCTCCGAGTACTTCGTCGTTTATGACCCATTCGTGGTTTTCCTGGATCAGTCTGCTCAGTGCTTCCGCCTGAACATTCTGCACACCTGGCAGATGAGTAGCCGTTATCGTCAGTCCTCTGGCAAGAAGCCAGTGCCAGATCGCCTGCGCCTCCTGCGACAGGGTGCGTGATCTCGAGCCCCCCTGCTTGTTGAGGTAATACATCGTGGTTGTATTGTCCATCTGTATAAGCAGAGAGTTGGTCTGGAAGGACGGATGAAAGGCCTTCAGTGCCAAGTGAACCGCTTTGAGTTGCAGGAAATTGATATGATACGTGGAGTCCATCGGGGACCACGTTCCTTGTATCTGTAACACTCCGGAATGCACTCCCCAGCCGTGGAGAGAGGCATCCGTCACGATGGTCTGAGTGGGAATGTCCTTGTGGAAGGGAACCACCTTGAGGAGATTCTCTGCTGAACACCACCATTTCAGAGACTGTAGAGCATGCAGAGACAGTCGTATCTTGTCGTCCCAGTTTCCTCTCCTCTGGTCCCATTGATCCTCCAGACACTCCTGCAGCGGTCTCATGTGTAGCCGCGCGTGTGGTGCGAGGAAGATACAGGAGGCCATCGACCCCAATAGAGAAGACACAGTCCTCGCTGTCATAGATGGAGCGGTCATAAGATCCTGAGCCTTCCAAAGGAGTGATAAACGTCTTTTCTCTGAATGAGACACACTTGCAGACAGCGTATCGATGGATGCTCCCAAGTACTGTAGGCATTGGACCGGAGTTGGGACAGACTTGGACATGTTGATGTGCAACCCCAGCTTGTTCAAGAGAACGGACGTCTTCTGGAAGTGCGCTTGCGCTTCCTCGAAGGAGGATGCCTTGATCAACCAATCGTCCAGGTACGGGTAGACAAACACCTTGTTCTTTCTCAGGTGTGCCGCTACCACTGCCATGCATTTGGAAAAGGTCCTGGGCGCTGACTTCAGCCCTAACGGCAACACTGTGTATTGATAGTGATTGGTGCCTACTTGGAATCGCAGGAACTTCTGGTGTTTCTGTTCAATAGGCACGTGGAAGTACGCATCTTGCAAGTCTATCGCGCACAGCCAGTCTCCTCTTTGCAGTTGCGGGTAAATCTGGTGTAAGGACAGCATGCAAAACTTTTCTCTGCGAATCCTCTTGTTTGCTTGTCTCAAATCCAGAATAGGCCTGAACTCGTTCTTGTCCTTTTTGCGGACTAGAAAGAACCGTGAGCACAGACCTCTTCCCCTTTGGGACAGAGGGACATCTTCTATCGCCCTTATCCTTAACAGGGTATTGGCCTCAGCCTGGAGCTCGCGCAGCTGAAACTGCAAGCAAACCGGTGGAATTGCTGGAGGCGGGCTGATGAACCAAAGACTGTATCCATTGCAAACAATATTCAGCACCCACTTGTCCTGAGTAATTTTTCTCCACTCTGCCAGAAAATATTGAACGCTTCCCCCCACCGGAGCGGATAACGGATGACGGGGAAGTAATCGCTCAGGGCCTAGACCCGGCCGGGCCTTTGGTCGCGGCAGCAGACTGCTGTCCACCCCTGCCCCTCTGACGTTTTTGGAAGGGCTTCCTCTGGAACTGTTGCTGCTGTTGCTGCTGTCCAGATTGTTGACCTCGCCCTCTGCCCTGCGCTCCGTACCGTCTCTGGAACGGGCGGTAGCTCTTCTTCTGGTCCTTGGGCTTCTCTAACCCCACAACCGTGAGAGTCTCGCCCTCCGCCTTCATGCGGGCCATCTCATCGTCGGCGTGTTTCCCGAATAGGGTCTCGCCAGAGAAGACCAGATTGGCCACCCTTTGCTGGGCTTCCGGCTTCAGTGACGTCAATCTGAGCCAAGCGTGGCGCCTCTGATTAACCCCATGGCAGTACCCGTGGGCTGCCAGGAGGGACGAATCTGCAGCCGCGCTGATCAGCTGGTTGGACACCAGCAATCCCTCATTCAGGATCTCCATGAAATCCTCCTTCTTTTCCCGTAGGAGGAGGTCGGCGACCTGCTGGAGGGACTCCCACAGTGTCCGATCATAGTGCCCCAACAGTGCCAATGCACTGGCAGCCTTCATAGAGGAAGCGGCCATCCCGCACACCTTCCTGCCCGCTGAATCCAACTAACGAGCAGTCACAATCACAGAATCCGGGGTTGGATCCAAACGGAGGAAAGCCGGGTCTGCCTCAGGAGCTTTGTACTTCTTAAGAAGCCTGGAGGGGGCTAATTTCGTCACCGCCGGAGTGAGGAAGAGTTCCATGGCGGGCTCCACCAAGCCAGGCACCAAGGGCAACAGAGGCCTGGATAGGTGTTTCTTGTGGAGCGTTTCAAATATTACAGAGGTTGTAGGCGTGGGCACAGTCAGTTGGATGCCCAGCTTGGCCGCACCCCTCAGCAAGACTTCCTGAAAGGAGACCACGTCGTCCACCGGGGATACCCTCGTCCGAAGGGAGTCTGATAGCGTTGGGGAATAATCCCTTGCGCTGGACGAATCAGTGCAGTACTTAGACCGACCCTTCCTACGGTGTCGTCTGGATCTCGTCGAGGAGCGCCGGTGACTCCTTAATCTTCCTCACCGTCCGGAGCGAGATCCTAGTCTTCTAGGCTTTGGACGCTCCACGGGTGCTTGCGGCGGAACCTGCGGTGGCAGCCTGACCGGGGACCTCGGCCGAGGTGCCCCCTTAGGCGGCGTAGAAAAGTGCGTCAGCGAGATCCAGCTTGGAGGCCGTGGCGGTGCATGTGGAGGCACAGGAGGAGGAGGTGGCGGAGGATTGCGCGGAGGCGGTTCCTTTGGTAGTGGAGGAGGCGGAGTAAGTGACTTCTGCTTGGGAGGAGAGTACACCACAGAGTACACCGAGCCCGGTGACTCCCTCATCCTCTTCCTCGGCGTAGGAGACCGAGAGGCAGCGCCCCCTGTCGGTGACCGACGTCGCCGTCGTGCCCCTGAGGACCTGGAAGGACTCCTAGCCCCAGAACGCCTCCTGGAGGGTGATCTCTTCCTCTTCGGCGTCAAACGCCCCTTCGGCGTCGAAGAACGCCTCCTTGACGCCGACGAACATCGTCTCGACTTCGAAGACCTATGCCTCGAAGGCGGGCTTCGCCGCCTCGACGCGGAAGATCTACGCCTCGACGTCGAACGCCTCCTTCTCGACTCTGAGCGCCGGGTCGACGTCGAGGGTAAACGGCGGGGTCGCCTCGACAGCGAGCGACGAGTCGACGCCGAGGGCGAACGGCGGCGTTGCCTCAACAGCGAGCGCTGTCGCCGTCTGGAATCCTCACGGCGTCGACGACGACGTCGATGATGATGACGTCGAGGATGATGACGTCTTCGGCGGCGACCTCGACGGCGGTCTCGTCAGTCCCCTCGATGCCGAACGTCGACGTCGTCTCAACCCAGAGCCCTGGGGAGAAGGGGAGCAGATCGCCGTCATGCCTCTCGACGCCGTCGTCGATGGTATCGACGTCGACGGAGAACGTCAACGTTTTCTGGCCTTCTTGACGCTGGGGAGCCCCCCAGAGGCCTCAGCATGGGCAGAGGAAGCAGATCCAGCCTGCCCAGACCCACCTTGACTCTGCAGCCTTCTTTCTTCCAGTCCTTGGAGCCTGATCTTCTTTCTGTCTCTCAGAGTCCTGGAGGAGAAGGTCTGGCAAATCTCACACTTCTCAGAGAGATGAGTAGAAGGAAGGCACAGGATACACACAGAGTGTGGGTCCGACTTGGCCTTCTTCCTCGAGCACTCCTGGCATTTATCAAATAATGCAGGCATTTTTTTATAAAAAGAAGTGCACAGAACACTAGAAGAGGAAGAGGGCACCAAAATATGTCGAGTGTAGACACTCACAGACTTTAAAAATGCAAAGAATTTTATAATAAACCCAAAAAAGGGAGAGCTCAATGCTCCAGGGTCCTGCTAGCAGGAGCCGGAAAAAAGAACTGAAAGTAAATGGGACCTGCAGGGCATTCTGGGATACTGAGAAAGTTCTAGAAAGTTTTCTTAAAGGCACGGTATCCCTTTTTGAGCCACATAATAGCAGCCTATGGGGCTCGTCTGTCCTCCCCTTCCTCTCTATCATTCCTGAGGCTTTACTGGTAAAAGGGGAAGTTTTTCTCTGTGAAGAAAACTTGGCAAGCTGTGCTGGTTGTGGTTTTTGGTGGAATGTGGAATATCTAGCTGAAGTACTGGACAGTGTAGCCTGTGGATATAGGCTGCATTATATGTCTTTAAATTATCTCTTAAGTGTCTTTGCAGGACTGCATTTTTAGACAGCTTAAGAGATTATTTTTGATTGCTCCGGGGTCCACGCTCATGAGCGGGACTATTCACTAGATTATGACTATACACAGAGATCCCCTACTACAGAACAGGATGGAATCGAATTTGTGCCAACTTTTGCCTTCAGGGATTGCCGGCTTATTTGCCAGTTGCCTAGGTTAGAACTGCCATCCTGATGAGGGAGCTTCTCTATTCAGTCCCACTCCTGGGGTGGGGATGTGAAAAAATGCACCAAGTTTTCTTAGTTTACTTGAAGCAGAGCAGGGAACAGCAAGGCATATGTGATGCCCATCTTCCTTTGTTGTTTTTTAGCCTCTATGAAGGAGGCCCTTTGCTGCTGAACTCCTTTAGTAAAGTCAGGGAAAATAATAATTTTTCTGTTTTCTACAGTTATTTCTCCTTTAAACCGGAATTGAGTAAAACTATGGGCTTGGTCTTTGAAATTTAGTACTTTGGCAACAACTAGGACAGGTCCCACTCCAGACAGTGAGGGATTTGAGGGTACACAGTGGGCTCTTTGGAGCACAAAAAGGGGGAGAGGCATTCAGGTGTGACCTAAGTACAGAGCCATGTTTCCAGAAAAGCAGTCATATAAGCATCTGGACCCTTAATGCGCCCTGTCAACCCAATAATTCTTGTGTTATACCTCCTTGCTCGGTTGTCAGCATCTTCCAAGTGCAGTTCCAGCGTCTTCCCCTTGCTTTCCACACCTGTCAATCGGACTTTCAGCGATGTCACCTCTGGGTTTAAGTTGTCTAGAGTCCGCTAAGTGGCAGTGACACCCTCCGCCAGTCGTCTATGATCCTCTCTGATCCATAAACATGGTGTCGATTTTAAACTCCAGCACTTCTCGTGAGGCATCTATTACTTGGAGGATGGTATCCAGAATTGCATCGCAATATCCCTCCAATGAGGGCCTCTCAGTCATGGATGTAGGACCAGATGCAGTCGAGGGGCTATCCTGGGCCTGGTAAGAATCACTGATCTCTTTTTTCTTGGAGTATTTGCCCATTTCGATGTGGCCTGTAGGCATGGGGGAGGCAGTCACAGAGTCACACCGGTCAGTCTCAGTATTTTATTTTAGGAATAGGTGTTGTCGGCTGTGCTCTTGTACAAAAGGAGCTTAGGAAGGCTTGCAGCCATTTGGGTATTTAGCTGCCCCATATGGGGTTAGTAGGGTCTCCCTGAGCCTTGCTGTGGAGCATGTCACCCAATGTGTCCAGGGGCAGTAGCAAGCTTAAGGTGGGGGCGTTCCTCTACTGGTCGCAAATCAAGTGATGTGCTGGTGAGTCATTAATGTGAGGCACCTAGGGTAGCATTCAGATAACCACCCATACACATCAAAAGGTCCAGATGCCTTATCCGGCTGCCTCTTTGCAAGTTACGCAATTAACAGGGCGCTTCCCTAGACTCAGCACCAGGTCACCCCGCAGGATGTCCCCCAAGGGGGGCGGCCATCAACTCCTCTCGCAAATATCCACACCAGCTACTTCCCCCCTCATCCATGCAGCCCAAGCACCATGTGGCCACAGAGAACCTCAAATAGAGGTAGGTTTCCCTCTGGCAAGTAGGAGTAGGCAAGGTCCCAGCCAGGGAGCAGAGCATACATGGTAGTCTCTCTCACCAAGAGCTCCAGTAACCCTGCACCAAAGAGCTGCCACTCCAGCACAGCTCACCATCAGTTGTGCGACTCCCATCTCCATGGAGTGCCTGTGAGGTGGAGGACCGGGCATGGTCGCCCTTTGTGCCCTGCCCCCGTAACCAGGGAGGTCAGCAAAGCCCCGGACAGAGGGCAATCAGCACTGGGCAGCTGTACTGCTTCAGAGAGGTAAGCGTTCAGCAACCACCCCGCTCAAGAGTCTGTCTATTGCTCTCTCCCGCAGCCCAGGCCCCACAGGCTCGCGCAGCGTCCCACATCGGCGTCCCGCTGGGGCAATCAAGAGAGGCCCCCACAATATACTCCTGCGCCGGGCAGCTCCTCCAAGTTACTCCCTTTTATGTGGTAGGGCCCGCAGGGCCAGCCACCGATGTTTAGATATAGCTGCTGCCGCCCCATGCCACCATCTTGATACGCTGCCTCGTGGTGTGCCGGAGCAGCTCTCCTCCTACTGTCTCACCAATTCATCAAGTTGCATAATTTGGCCATCGTCCACTCAGGGGGAAGTCCGGGCTTTACCTTTGCCGCAGTTTTGTGTGGTGAGATCAGGTTTAATCATACAGGATAGTCTAGGATGGCAGGGCTTGACCGGAAGCTTTGCAGTTTTGCGTCCTACTTCATTGGCACCAAGCAATGTTCCCGTATCTGATCCTTTATGGCATCATTTTGCATTTCTCTGTAATGCTTAGTTTGAGATTTTTGTAATCAAACATTTAAAATGTTCTTTGATCTATAACTAAGTTATTGAGTGGTCCTAGTTACTTATTACTCTGCTAAGTTTTGTTGTGCCTATGTTGAAGAAGGTGGTGACTCTTATTGCAAGATCAAGGGCTTCTGAGGTAAATTTTCGGGTGAACTAAAAATATTGGGGTGCATTAGAATACTGGAGTTCGGCTGTCATTCACAAGTGGAGCAGTGGATGCTCAGTGCTTGGGATGTGGGCATCTTACATCTTCCAGGCATCATGTCATTGTTGTGTACACTTTGATGATGTTGAAAGGTGCCAAATGATGTAGGGCACCGGGGATCGACCCAGCAATGTTTAATCTAAAAGACTTGTGAACCAAAGGGTGGACTCTACTCTGGATGCCAGCATTGACGATTTCCTATCATCTCTTCGAATTCAGATACTTTGTTGCTCCTGCTAGACAGCTTGACCAGAGGGGGGTGGGGTTTGTGGTGCTGGGACATCGGCTCCACACTCAATGGGGCTCTTATTGTGGAGGGCAGTAAAGTTTTTCATCAATCCCCATTTTTCTTTTGTTTGTTTGGCTTTTTTTTTTTAAATGTAAACAGCGCAAACTTGACCAGCAGGTATTGTAATGCTTTAAATGAGCACCAATTCTATTACACAAAGTCACATTCATTTTTTTTTTTTTGCATTGGGGAGATTGAGGAATGTGCCAAGAATCACAGGGTTTTGAGCTTAAGCCGAGACTCAAATATGACTCCCCAGTTCCAAAGTCTACTGCTCTGGCTGTACCACCACCTCCACTAGTCTAGTGAATGTTTGGCCTCTAGCAATATGAATCGAACATCCACATATTAAATGTGACCTCTGCCCTTTCACCACTTAATTAACCATGTTTCCAATAATAAAGGCCAAAAATCAGAAACGGAAACTTGTTTTTCAAGCTTTTTACATAGTTGCCACGTGGCTTATTGTTACTGTGACATCTTCAGCCACTTCTGGCTTTTCAAATACCAGCATACAGCAATATGAGCTTGTGTTTTTTAATACTGAAAGAAAATGCTAAAAATCCTAACTTGTAAGTGGTGCTGGCTAAAAAGTCAGGATTACATGAAGAAGCCATGAATAAAGGTCACTTGGAAACTATCTTTTTGCATTTTAGAAAGTAGCCTAGTCCTTTTCATATACTATTACTGCTTATACCACATGAAAAATCAAATATAAACCTTGTTCACCTAGTTAATGGAAGTTCATTATTTCATTCACATCATGCAGGGAAACAAGCACAGACAGTGCCATTTGATTTGTCGTTCGTCCAATATATACCGAAAATGTGTTTACCAGGGTTCATTCACTAACAGTGAACGTAGGTATAGCAAGGGAAGAGGCAGTGCACGGTTTTATAACATAACACAATGTATAGCTAACAGTGGCGAGGACTATGGGAAATATGTGTTTTCTTTCACAATAAGTGAATCACAGTGCGAATCCACATCTTACTGGGATGGAGAAACAACGAGGAAATCAGCATGGACCATATTTGACCAAAATGTCAGGTGCAGTGGAAGTGACATCACTCCCCTCTTGCAATGATATCACAGAAAATGACATCATATGAGCTTTGCTACAATGACATCACGGGAGGTTATGCCATAGGAGAGAACAATTTGAATTGCAATTACTGCCTTTGTAAATGTACCTATACAGCCCTATACTTGCTGTGCTGTGTCACTCTTTATGCCTGCTACAAGCAGGTGTAAGGTTTTGACGCAGCAGGGACGTAAAAGTGACGCAGTGAAATTTTGTAGATTCCACTGCGTCACTTTTACGGGACCTCCTTGCGACGGAACACCCACCCTGCATACATTATACCTGACGCAGGTATAATGGGCCCCCAGGGGCACTTGGCAAAGCCAATGTCCCCCTGGGGTATTTCGCGCGAGGGACGACCTCACGCGACCTGATTGGGTGGTGGGAGGGCTTAGGTTCAAGGGAAGGGAGGGGAGGGAGGGCTGACGTCACTCTGAGCGAGTGAGAGGAACGGTGGTGTCGCGTTTGAGGGGCTCGTTTGGCTGCTCCCCCCTCCCCCCCCCCGTTTTTCCTGTCAAACTGCATGTTTTTCACGGAGCTGAACTGTTTTTTCTGTCAGCTGAGGAGACTCTTTCTGTCAAGCGTCGAGCCGTTTTTTCTTCCTTCAGGCGGAGAAGAGAGGAGAGTTGCCATGACGGAAGCTGCTATCGTGAGGGGGGCTGAAGAGCGTGTCAACATGACGGACGTCGTCAGCGCGAGGGAAGCTGTGGAAGCTTGTTGGCGGTAGGGAGAGATTTTTTACAGCGTCTTGGAGCTGCTGTGGACCCGAGGGCGTCAGAGCGTTTCACATTAGGAACTTGAAATTACAAATGAACGATATTACAATAGCAGGTTAAGTTACATGGGGTAAAAGTGACAATGGTGAGCAAACAAAATACATGAGGTAACAAACAGTGCAATACGGGGGTAAAGAGTGTTAAGTGTGCAGGTTACAAGAGAAGACAAAGTACATTTAGAGGATAATACTGCATTATATGCTAGACAGAGGCACAAGAACAAACGTTACGTAGGCAATGGTGGCACTTGGGCAAGTATCATCAACAAACAAAATATGAGAGGTAGCAAAACAGGTGTTACAAGAGACATGTGATGTGTGCAAGTTAAAAAGGGGTACCATACACAGGTACAAGGATAATACTGCAATAAATGGTAAACACTCGAACTGCCGGAACACACTGGGAAGTCCCTTCCATAGTCATGGAGAATAGTTTTTTCAGTGATGGAAGGAGGGCTCAAGGCAAAGCAGCGCCAGTGTTGTATTAGCCCCTAGCAGCTTTTTTACGAATGAAGAACCATTGGTTATAGACGGTGCAGCAGGAGTCAGAGATTCTAGCAAGTCCACAGCGGGGCCAGTGGTTGTGGGTTGAGCACTCACATGTGTCCACTAATGAAGCGTTTGGTCTACGTAAGGGATCAGATAAATGGTAAGTTGGTGGCGGTTCCTGGCTGGAGCGGCGAGGAATTGTTAGCGGACTCTGGGAGCAATTCTGGGTCTCAAAATTTTCTTCCAGCTAAGGCAAAGCAAGTGCGGCTTTTGGTAAGTCAGATTATACCCGAGGCAGATCTTTGGCGGATCTGGCGGCTTCGGCTGGGTACTCTTAAAAAGTCATGTGACCTCATGGGTACATTTGGATGGGGGTATTGGAGATGGAGAAAGCAGAGTACAAAGGTTGACGTGAGCAATTTCGCTTGGGTCATAATACATATCATGGTTCTGATAACGAGAATGGGATATTAATGTTTAAAATTTGGTTCAAGAAGCGGCTCCTGTTTTGGTTAGTCAGGAGTTTTGGGTAGCTGGGGCTAGGGTCATTTTACGTTTGCTAGTTTCTGACAGAGATCTGGAGCGGATTTCTCAACATTTTCATCATGGGCGTGATTTTCTTAAAGAAGTTGGGTAATGGGGGATAGGGGTTATTTCACGTCTTTTCGTTTTTTACAGAGATCTGGAGCGGAGTCTCAACATTTTCAAGGAGTCGTGGCGGACATCACTGGGCGTGATGATCCTAAAGATAAGAATAAATTAAATAAATAAATAAATATATAAATAAATAAATAAATAAATAAATACATAAATAAATAAAAAGGGGGCTACGCAGTTACTTCAGGTAGGAACAAATGGTGGGCAGTGTAGTTTTGTTCTTTACTGGGCGGCAATTTTGGGTTCGTGGGAGTTGAATTGCGGGGGGGAGGGGTTCGGTTTCTTTGGTAGCAGAGAATTTTCGTCAATTCCCTGCACAGTTAAGGCAGTGCCACAAACCGCTGGGGTGCCATTATTTCATTGTAGTCCAGTTACTAATGTGGCCAGTGAACGAAAGAGGTGGTTTTGGGTCTGGCCGGGAGAAAATACCTTATATGGGATTGGCTATGTCATTGAGTACACGTCTCTACGGCAGGACTGGTTACAAAATTTGGAACCACGATTTTGCGGATGTTTGTAGATTGTTGCGCAGAGATCGGCAGGCCACAGAAGGTTCGAGAGAGGATGAATTTAGGATTGTTCCGCCACCCTAAGGTCCCCAGCAACGTCGGAAACGGACGGCTGCCTTTCTCGTTTTCGCTAGTGTACTTGAGAGACATATGGAGAGGGTGGGGGCGCGAGGTAAATACATTGACATTCTTAGGAGGGAGCAATTGTAGGTGGGTAGATCGGACTGGCTCAATTATGCTGCCGAGTTAGGGCCAGGGTATGTATTTACAAGGACAAGCCATTGGGGGGAAGTGGCCCAAGAGCTTTGGCTGCATGGGTGGTCGGTTCGTCAGACATCGACGTTTTATCCTTCCAGTACGTGTCCTCCCCATCAATTTTCGGCCTTTTATACAATGTCCCGCTCCAAAGGGGGGCTGGTGGGGTTGGCAGAGCACAGTTGCCAGCAACAGGAGCCTGTTGGGATTTTTAACTGCGGTTTCCAGTAGCCAATACTCTTGCATATTCAGGCACAAGTGTCCACAGTGGGGGGAAAGACACCCAATTTCACAGTGTTTTTTCCACTCAGCAATTTAAGGTCCACGGCAGAGGTCAGAAAAGCAGTGGGGCCGGTGCATCGGTTGTCCCAGAGGCGGCCTACCCATTTAGAATATAGGCTATGTTACAAGATTTGGTTGAGTACCTGGATGGGTAGCCGCCTCTGAGTTGTTTGGAGTGGTTAATTAGTTTTTTCGCATTGGTTACCGAGGCACTGGTGCTCAGTGTTGGACGGACAACTTGAAATCAGCAAAATTTATATTGGGTGGTTCGTGTGAAATTGTGAAAGGTAGTGTACTTCGGTAGTATAGCAGGTCATTTTAAGCGGTGGGAGATGACCCGGTAATTTGGCGGCGGTTTTTTGGAAGATGTCATGGGTGTCTCCATCAATATTGTTAGAAGAGGATATGTTGGTAGTTTAAAAAAAAAAAAAAAATGTAAGATGCCTCTGGGGATCACGGCTTCGGGCTCTTTTGGGACGGACGTGGTGTTGAGCGCTGACCGGATCATTGTTTCCATCAAGGTAGTAACATTGATTTCATAGAAGTTTTTTCCTATACTGGTGGCTTTATAGGTGTGGGGTGAGGTTTACAGGGATTCGTGGTGTCCTTTTTCACGGTGACAATATGTTTGTTGTGAACCGGGTCAACTGGCGGAGTGCTAGAGAGGTACGGGTATGCATTTATGCGGTTTTCTTAGGTTGCCCTGTTAGTGGCGCTACAGGTTTGGGGAGTGGAGTGCGGGGACCGCTGCGTGTTGTTTCATATCGATAACATGGCAGTGGTTTGTCTGGTTAATGGGCAGCGGGCAAAGGATGTCAAGGTGCTGCAGTTGCTACGGGCTTTCATGTTGCGTGTTCTGCAGCTGAATATTGTTTTTAGAGCTCAACACATCCCTGGTGTCAACAATTCAATTGCCGACGCTTTGTCTCGTTGTCAGTGGCAGAGGTTTCGGGACTTGGCACCTGGAGCGGACCAATGCAGGACACCGATTCCACCGAACATGTGGGACCTGGGGAACTGAGAATGGCCGAGTTTGTCGAGCAGTCCTTATCGGAATCCACGCAACGCAGCTATCAGCTGGCATGGTCTGGTTTTTTGGATTATACAGCGCAGCACGGCATGGAGGGTACAGCTGTGCGGGATGAAAAGTTTATGTTAGGCTTTGTGCTGAGTTTAATAGACAAAGGTTTGTCGCCATCCACCATTTTGGGCAAGTTAGCAGGCATTTCATTTTATAGCCAACTGGAATTGGGGTGTGAGGTTCAAAAGGATTTTCGTTTGCAGAAAATGCTGAGGGGTTTTGGGAGGTCCTTTGGTCAGGCGAAACGGTTGAGGGACCCTATTACTTTTGAATTATTACGAAAATTGTTGGGTGTGTTGCCCTCCTGCTGTTATGATGAGTGGGAATGGTTTCGTTTCAAGTTAAGTATGATATGGTTGTTTTTCAGTGCATTTCGGATATCAGAATTATTGGGGTTACGAAATCAGGATGGGATCCGTTCATCTGATATTATTCTTCTGGGTAATGATGTATTGCAGATCACGTTGAGACGGTCAAAGACAGACCAGGCAGGGAAAGGGATGTTGGTGCGACTTGGCAGGAGCGGGGTGAAGGGTTGCTGCCCAGTGGGGGAATGGGAGGCATTTATAGTTTCAAGGGTATTTCGAGAGGGTGAGATATTAGGCCATAAAAACAAAACACAATTAACTTGTTTCCAATTCTTAGCGGTATTGCGGAAGGCATTAACATTGGTGGGGGAAAATCCGCATTGTTTTGGGACGCATTCATTCAGAATAGGTGCGGCTACTGAAGCTGCGAGGTTGGGTTGGGGGGTAGAGGAGTTGCAGCGAATTGGTCGATGGAAATCCAATTGTTGTTTTAAATATGTTAGGTTTAAAAAAAAAAAAAAAAAAACAATGTTATACTCCTTACATAGGCCAGTTAGTTAATGTTGCTTTTTCCATCACAGGTCGAGTGGCGGATTTTCCTCGAAAAAAGAGGACATGGATTGTCGGCCATTCCATAGTGAAGTGGGCGGCGAACTTTGCCGAGCAACAGCTATGTGGGAGAGGTTTGGGATTGTATGGCAATGACCATGAGGTGATTTGGAAGGGTTTAGGGGGGATGAAATGGGGGAGTTGTTTTCGGTCCTAAACAAAATGGCGGAGGTGTGGGGCATTCCAGATTTGTTGATCCTGCACTTAGGGGAAAATGACTTGGTGGAGTGTTCGGGACTTGCTTTAATCAAGCAGATGAAACTTGATTTGGCGGTGATCAAGGACAGATGGGAAGGGGCCAGGGTAGTGTGGACGGAATTTCTGTACAGGAGCCAGTGGAAGGGAGCCAGGGTTCATGCAGCAGTTGAGAGGGCCCGCAAAAAAGTTAATAAAGCATTGAAGACATACTGCGTGGCAATGGGCATTACGGTCATTGCCCACGAGCATTTTAACGGTGAAATGCTGCATTTGTTAAGGAACGATGGGGTTCATCTCTCACAGATGGGTCAGTCCTATTACTTAATGGAACTCAGAGATACTTTGGCCAATCTTTGGTGTGTCGACTTGTGGTGCTCCAAACCAAAGAAGTGAGGGGAAGAGTAAGAAAATGAAAAGTTTTCCTTCACAGTCATTCTGCATTGACTTGAGCGGTCCATTTCTGCATTAGGGGAGGGTTTTTGGGTGGGGCAGGAAAACTCAGGAAGGTGGCGTGTGTGATGGGGATTGGATAATCTAGAGCGGATTCATCCTTTCTCTAAGGGGAAGGGCTTGGGAGGGTAGGTGGGGAAGAGATGGAAAGAAGAAGGAAAACACAAGGATGGTATCAAAACAAGTTATGGTTATTGGGAAAGAAAGAATTGGAAAAGTTAATGGTTTATATGAAAAAGGTTTGGAGAAAAAATAAAGATAAAGTT
Organism: Lissotriton helveticus; assembly: GCF_964261635.1. Taxonomy (NCBI): domain Eukaryota; kingdom Metazoa; phylum Chordata; class Amphibia; order Caudata; family Salamandridae; genus Lissotriton; species Lissotriton helveticus. The sequence continues at coordinate 449,870,674 of NC_136059.1, forward strand.
TTGTTGGAAAAGTTATGTTGCGGGTCTGTCTCTGGCTGTCCTGGTAATAAAGGTGACCTTTTATACTATATTCAGAGTTGTGTGAGAGTCCTTATTTGCGCGATGGGCCCCCAGGGGCACTTGGCAAAGCCAATGTCCCCCTGGGGTATTTCGCGCGAGGGACGACCTCACGCGACCTGATTGGGTGGTGGGAGGGCTTAGGTTCAAGGGAAGGGAGGGGAGGGAGGGCTGACGTCACTCTGAGCGAGTGAGAGGAACGGTGGTGTCGCGTTTGACCCACCCACCCACCCTGGTTGCAAAATCAAGGGTTAGGTGTTTTTTGTCAACTGTCGCGTCTTTATGTTGTTCAAAAAAGAAAAACAATCTGGAGTGGAGTATTTCACAGCATAAAAAAAAAAAATATATATATATATATGCAGGCTTGTATACCTCTGGATACATGTCAAAATGTCAGGATGTCACCTCAGGACTACTCAGGCAGATTCTGTTGTTGTCTTTGTCGGCGTGTGTGATGGGGATTGGATAATCTAGAGCGGATTCATCCTTTCTCTAAGGGGGAGGGCTTGGGAGGGTAGGTGGGGAAGAGATGGAAAGAAGAAGGAAAACACAAGGATGGTATCAAAACAAGTTATGGTTATTGGGAAAGAAAGAATTGGAAAAGTTAATGGTTTATATGAAAAAGGTTTGGAGAAAAAATAAAGATAAAGTTTTGTTGGAAAAGTTATGTTGCGGGTCTGTCTCTGGCTGTCCTGGTAATAAAGGTGACCTTTTATACTATATTCAGAGTTGTGTGAGAGTCCTTATTTGCGCGATGTAGAGCAGAGCTTTACAACGTGGCGCATCTCACTAGATGCGTCACGTTGTAAATATGTCGCATTGTGGCGCATTGTTTACGCTGCCACTATGTCACAAAAGTGACGCAACAGCAGCGTAAAAGTGTTGCAAGGGGCTTGTAAATCTGCCCCAGGGTGTGCAGAAGAGGAGGGCATTAGTTTGTCAGTGTCAAATTTGCTTAAAATTAATAAAACTGCATACATTTCACAAACGAATTCGCCATCTGCCCCCCACCCCCCCAATGTCTTCCCATTTTCCATTCAACATTCATTGAATTGTGTGAATTGGGTCCCAAAAAGAATCCTGTGGGCAGGATGAGGTTTAACAACCATTTCGCATTGAATTCAGGCGACAGCCTAATGTTAAATTACAATATAGCCAACAAACGCATATTGGTGCTATGGCATACATTGTTGTAGATGAGTCTGAGTTTCTGTCCGTACCAGACTGTCCCTCCTCACCCTCCTCACCCTGCTGTTATGAGGTAATCTGTATCACCGTTACCTTGCACTTCCTCCATCGGCTCCACAATTTGTGACAGTTGGTTGAGATTTCGCGCACCTGGCGTCGCTATGACGACACAGAAACACGATACTGTTCTGCGATTGGAGGAGAGCCTGTCGTCTGGCCGAGGCGCAGAAATCTGGCCTGCATTCCAGCCCCACGACCGGGAAAAGCCGCTCGAGACGCTGACCGCCATCTCGCGGCTCCCTTCCCGCTCGCTAGGCGCTCCAGCCACCCGCAGCAACTCCCAAACGGCCGAGAGGCGCGTCCTCCGGCAAACACTCCTTGGACATTTGACGTTTCGTGAGGGCAGAGCGCGGACCCGACCCTGGTTATAATCCCTCAGCTTTCATACTGCCACGCGCCGCGCCCGCAACCCGCCACAACTGATTATGAGCGCGGGTGACAGGCAATCTGCAGCCAAGGTTGTTATTACATTCAGGTTTTTTTTCTTTTGTTGTATTTGTTTATGAATCACTGATGGGTAGGAGGAGTACTCCAGGACAAAGCGCCACCTTTAGCTAGCCTGACAACGATAAGGCCGCTCAAACTCACATAGTTTAGTCTCGTCACCTCATTGGGGTATGAATTGTAAATATAGCAAATTTAAACCAACACCCTTTCCAAAGTTAAGATGGTTATATCTATATATTGGAAGCAAAACTTTAGATAGAATAACTCAAGTTCATTGTATACATTCTCACGTGCTTTACTGAACATCAAGCCTAGCAAATTCGAGAGAAACTCCAATGCGAGAACTGATATATAAAATATTGCTCATGATAGGCAGATATGAACGGAAAAGAAAAGCATATGCATTTTTGGATGCTCTGCAATACAAAAACTTTGATGATTAATTATAGCCTGTTACATACCCTGTTCTTTTATGTTTAATAGTTTCATGCACTTTACTCACCTGTATGAAATGTTTGCACCTTGCACTTTACTATCTATTTGATATAGCTGCGCTTTGCGTTTTAGGCATCCGGTCTCTTGGTATATATGTATTACTTTTAAAAGAATAATAAGTTGTGTCATACTGAATGTTTATGAAATGTTTTAACTTTTATTGTTTAATTGTGACAACTAACTGCAGCTTGTATTGACTCCCCTTTATTAGCATGCTTTTATGGTGATATAATCTCACTGAATAAAGTTGTTTTTTGACTTTGAACGGTTTCTATTCTATGCATGTGACCACCATACTCCTAAACATTTGCATATTTACATACCATCTCATTTTGTTTGATTGGAGTTTTTGAATATTGCTTATGTTTCACACCGTTATACTTATCAAATTTTTTCGTAAAGGCAGTCTGTTTTTTTTGCCTGGTATTGCGCCCTCCAGCACTAGTGTATTGCGGATTCTGGAGAAGCAAACATATTATTCCAACTCCAACTCTAGAATATTTGGGTTAGGTTCAACTTTCCACAAAATATTCAATGAGTTCTCAAAGCTTATTTACTATTTGTAATTCGAGTCCTGGAATTTTTTGAGGAAAACTAAAAATTCTACAAGTATATATATATTTTTTTAGAACGTGCGGAACGCGTAATTTTGCATTGCAGAAAGCTTTCGAAAGTGGCGTCTCGAGATCTTTAAAAGTGGTAGAGCATGAATATTTTCCACGAATTTGACCAGGTGAATTGAGGAAGCCCAACTTCTTCATTGGTGGCCTAAGACATTTCAGACAAAATGAGATACAAACACTGCTTTTTGCATGAGTCTGTCGCTGGTCCTTCACTGTGCTCGAGCTCTCGTGGTTGCAGCGTGGAGCTCTGGGCCGGGCGAGGCGAACACCCCACCTCCCCCCACACAACGCTGCTGAGAGCCTTGTAGCGATGCGGGCTTGAGGGCCCAAACCGCCCCAGAGTCGATTGCTGCCTCTTCGGCTGCGTAATGGAGCCGCACTGCGGTTGCGGCATTGAGCCTTGGGCAGAGCGAGAAAATCGCGGGAGTGACTGTGGCGCAAGGCAGAGGACGCGGCAGCCGCCATTTCCTGGCAGCGTGGAGCAAACTGGTGAGGCGAGCGGAGGCTTGGCGGGGAGAAATTTGGATGTCTGGTGGCAGCGGGAGGTGCTGCAGAGGACTTCCCTTGCTGGCTGAGACCCCCTTGCGGCCCCGATAGCACTATTTCGTTTACCCTGAGGAGGAATTCAAATTCAGTGGTGCCTGACTCTAACATGGCTCCCGCGGTGGACGTGATAGCGGCGCCAGCTGCCATTTTGAATTGGGGGGGGGGGCGATTTTATCCTCTGGCAATCTCCTGACTGTGATGAGACGCCCCGCCAGTGTCCTAAGGTATTACCCGCCCGCTGCCTCAGCAGACAAGCCAGCTTGTCTGCTCAGAGCCTCCGGTTGCTGAAGAGCGAGGTGAGCGACCCCCTCCTCCCCCCACCCTTACGTGAGGCAAAATGGCCACCCCATGGTGCGCTGTGTCCCAGCGCACCTACAGGGCAGAGCGCCCAGGGACGCCAGGGGGGATCTTTGTTGCCTGTTTTAACAACTAATGGGCACCCCCTCCCTGCAAAGCTCCGCCGCACCCGACACTTGAAATGGAACAGGGTCCAAGGATGCCTGACCCCATCATGGCCGATAATGATGACTTCTTCCCCCCCTTGCTGAACTTTGACTTACTCTATCCGTCCAGGACTGCGCCTACCCTGATGAGAACATCTGCAATTCTTTCGGACCATGGCTCCCCGACACCCCCCCACCCGCCACTCTTCTGACTATCCCTGAGCACACATGACCTCTATCCCGACAGCGGAGTCCGAATATTATGTCCAATGCCCGGTGGAGCTGCTCTGTTCAGCTAATGAGGAGATCAGCCTTGGCTCACCCCCTGACCATCAACTGCCCAGCCGGACCTTGGGCACAGTTCTCCTCTTCTCCCTGTCTCGCCCACCCCCCACCTCTACTGGCGAAAATCTCACCCAGCGTTTTAACCTCAAGATGGCACCTGAGAAGGAATGGACCTGCTTTTTGAATTACTCTAAGCAGTTCCATGGGAACTTTTGCCGAACTACCTACCCCCTACCCCTCCACGCTCTACTCCTCTCCACTTGCCTGCTACTGACCTCTGCCCTCACCTTGTCCTGGCCCTAGTCCCCAACCTGTTTACCTGTGAATTTTCCCTCGTCATTTAAGATCTAGCAATTTTGTCTGATCCACGATGGAGCTACCTGGTTTAGCTATAGGGGAGACAGGTCGGGGATTCCCTCCTTGGACGTCACCTACCCAGTCGGTCTTTAGCCAGACTTCCTTTCGTCTCTCCTGTCATCTCTTCCCGCATCTTCCCTCTATTTATGTCTCTCCTTCTCTCCTCTCTCAATGTACTGAGACAGGACTATTTTGTCTGATGCCCGATGGAGCTACCTGGTTTAGCTATAGGGGTGATGGGCCGTGGACTCCCTCCTTGGTCGTCACCTACCCAGCCAGCCTTTAGACAGACTTAATTTCGTCTCCTTGTTGTCTCTTCCCCTATCCTCCCTATCTCACCTTCCCTGTCCCCTCCCCTCTACGCTCCATTATTTTGCCCTCCATGTTCTTTAAATGTTTCCCATTAGGGGGCGTGGCCAAGATGGCGGCGGAGTAGGACGTGGATCCGAGTCCCTCCGGCGCCACAAGCCCTATAGCTTTGCCTAGCACCCTCTTGGGACCCGTTGCCAGCGAGAATAATTGCCTCCCTGCCGCCCTGCTGCATCGGCGGTCCGGCTGCGGGTTCTGTTTCGCCTTCCGGCACCGCAATTGTGCCGAGACAGAAGAGTGGCCTGCGGCGCGCAGGGATCGGGAACCGAGCCGGGCTCCGACGGCGCGGGTGAGCGGAGCTTGGGTGACGGGACACAGGCGAAGCTGCCGGAGAGGAGGGGGCGGAGGCGGCGCCCTCAACGCGCCTCGCATAGCTGAGGAGGACGCGGAGAGGCGACCCTTCGGAGACGCTGGGACCCCACCAAGGAGCGGCACGGAGAGTGGGCGCCCCTATCAATGAGCCGAGCCCTGGCAGAGCGGCCTACGAGAGCCCGAGGCTTCGGGGCCTGTGCGGGCCCAGCGCCAGGAAGTTGCGAAGGGGGCCCCTGAGGCGCCTGATGCCCGAGTCCTGCTGTCGGATTGGTGGGCCCCCTGGAAGGCGACTTTGGTGCTAGCGGTGGTGGCCCCGGAAACAGGAGGGTGGAGGAGCCCCTGACGTGGCAAAAGGGGGTGCCTAGAAACATCGGCGAAAGTGCACCGGACTGCTTGCGAACCGCTGGAGTGGCCCCGGAGGTGAGAGGGTAGAAGAACGGCTGCACACTGAGTGCGGGGGCCCCCTGAGACGCTTTCCGCGGCCTGCTCGGACTCTGTCTTGGCGCGGGGCACGTCGACTTGCCCCACGTGGTGTTCTGCCCTAAGCGAGTAGGGCCCCCAGTCAGAACTGCATTGTCCTGTGCCCCGGCCCTGCCTACTACCGGGCTGGGTGGCGGCCTGAGCTGCGGACTGTCCCCCCCTTGTGAAGGCCTACCTGGTTTCCCCTTGGACCTGCGAGACCTCTGGGCCTGAGCCTGGAGTACAGCCCGGGTGACCGGAGGTGGGCCTAGCTGAGCGCGGGCCTGGTCGTGAGTGCCACGTGGCGGCCCTGCCGGCCTTGGGAGTGGACGGTAGAAGGAAGGCAACCGGAGGTTAACCATGGCTGCCGCCAGGACGAAGAAGGACAAACCGGGCAAGCACGGAGTACTGAAGAGCTCCGGGCCAGCTGTGTCCCCAGTGCCTGCCAAGTCCCCGAGCCGGAGTCAGGCGGAGGAACCCGCGACTAAGGCCTTTATGCTGGAGCTATTCACAGCAATCAAAGAGGACATTGCGGGGTTGCGCAACCAGCTTGCAGCGGACTTGAGAGAGGTCCGGAGGGAAGTGGACGAAGTAGGGGAACGCGTGGCCACACTGGAAGAGCACGACCTGGAGACAAGGGGCGACATACACCGACTTCAGCAGGACGTCATCAGGCTTACCGAGCAGAACCTCGACCTCCAGGCACATGCGGAGGATTTGGAGAACCGCTCCCGCCGCAACAATATCCGCATCAGGGCGGTGCCATGGAAGGGCGAGGGAGCGGATCTTCGTGAGTACGTCGAGTCCCTCTTTCAGCAGATCCTGCAGGACGAGGAGCCTAAGGCCATTCGAATGGACAGAGTGCATCGTGTGGGCCTACCCAAGGGAACGAAAGCGCAACTTCCGGACATCCTTGTATGCGTACATGACTTTCAACTGAAGGAACGCATTCTCAGGTTGGCGCGCGATGTTGTTCCCCTGCAGTTTCGTGGGCATAATCCGGTGCTGTACCAGGATCTGGCGGCCTCCACGCTGCAGAAGCGCAGGGACTTTCGCCCAGTCACTTCATTCCTGCGGGATCGCAACATTGCCTACATGTGGGGCCACCCTTTCCGACTCATCTTTCGCTGGCAAAATAAACTAGTTCAGGTGCGATCGCTTGCGGTAGCCATGGACCTCCTGGGTATTGAACGCACAGACGCGGAATCGACGAAGGGTGGTGACACTCAAAGGCGAAGAAGATGCTCGGCGGAGTGGCAGAAGGTGGGCCGCTCCGCTCCCAAGAAGGGCCCTGATCCTTCGACACGTCTCCAAGAGAGGGGCGCAGCTGTAGCCTCTGTGGCCCAGGTTACGGAGGCCACTCCTGAGGATGTTTCGGAGGTGCCGTGAGTCCCGAGAGGGTACATAGGCGGCGCCGGAGGGGAGGTATCCCCTGCAGGTACTCTGGTATGTTTTGTGGGCTGAGTGAGTCCCGTATCGGGAAAAGGAAGACTGTGGATTGGTGCCTATTCCCCTTCCCTATGTGGCCTGAACTACGGACATGCGTACTCAAACTTGTCCTTTTTTGCTTCAAGTTGGTTTTGTTAAAAGGGGGTTCGGTATGTGTGCAGGGGGGCGAGGGGGGGAGTGAGTGAGGGGGGGGACTCCGCATCAGTCCTTTGCCATTTGTCCCTAAAGGTACGTTTCTGCTCATCCCACTTGCACGGAGGGGTGTGTGTTCTGGATGCCTGCGGGAGCCGTGCTCGGCCCTGAATCTGCCCTGGAGCGCTTGTAATGCAGGTCAAGCTCGATTGCGATGGCTAGGGAGTTGAAGGTGGTGAGCCTTAATGTCCGGGGGCTGAACAGCCCAGTGAAGCGCTCTGCTGTCCTATCCCTACTTGAACAATCTGGGGGTAATGTCTGCCTCCTACAGGAGACGCACCTCCTGCTCAAGGATGAGCGCCAGATGCGAGACAAGAGATTTCCCCTCCAACTATGGTCATCTGGCCCGGCCAAGAAAAATGGAGTGGCCCTCCTCTTTAGCTCCCGACTGCGCTGTAAGGTCCTGGCTCATCTGGTGGATATTCGGGGGAGGTTCCTGGCGGTGCGGGTGCAGTGGGGAGACACGATTTTTACTGTTGGGTCCATGTATGCACCAAACACACAGCAGGAGCCCTTTCTGCGCACAGCGTTAGCCCAAGTCCTGGCTTCCCCTGATGCCTTCCTCCTGGTGGGGGGCGATTTCAATCTAGTAATGGATGGTTCTATGGATAGGTCGGCGAATAGATCACACAGCTCAGGGTCCTAGTCAGCAGAAGGGAAGCAGTGGTTGGCGGATGGTGGACTGCATGATGTGTGGCGGATGCACCACCCCCAGGAGCACGATTACACATATTACTCAGCGGCACACCAGACATATGCGCGCCTTGACCACTTTCTACCCACCTCTGCCCTGTTGCCCCACCTTCATGACGCTGATATTGCTCCCCGATCCCTCTCAGACCATGCACCCCTGTCGGTCATTTTCACTCTCGGCGGCGCGTGCACTCCATCTGCCGGCTGGCGGTTGCGAGACTCCATGCTCCGTGCGGAATCCGTCGTTAATAAGGTCAGGGACACTATCACAAATTACTTCACCGAGAATCCAGTCGGGGATACTGCGATCGCATCTGTTTGGGAGGCGCTTAAACTGGTGGTTAGGGGCGATTTCATTGCTTTGGCGGCTACTTACTCCAAGCTCCGAAGAGATAAGAGGGAGGAGTTGGAGAGGGAGGTCCGGTGCTTTGAGACTATACACAAACGCACTGGGGCCCGCCGGGTTTGGAGAGAGCTTGAAACTAAGAGGCGCATGTTAAAGCATCTGGATCTCGACAGAGCAGAATATGCGCTACTGCGCCTGCGCCATAAGTTCTATATAAGTGGAGATAAAGGAGGTAAAATGCTCGCACATCGCCTGCGGGCACAGGCCCAGTCGCGAGCCATTGCAGCCATCCAAAACTCCCATTCGGTGTCATGCGCCACGGACACTGAGATCGCAGCTGCCTTCCGCCACTTTTACCAATCCCTGTACACTGGGGAGGGTTCATCACCCGCCGAGTGTGACCGGTACATCGCGGCGGCTGGCGTTACCCCTCTGTTGGAGAGTGCGGTCAAAGAGTTAGACTTGGAGATCCGTGTGGAGGAGGTAATTTCCGCCATTTCCAGACTAAAATTAGCCAAATCCCCTGGGCCTGATGGCTTCTCTGCACTGTTTTATAAAAATTTTTGCCGGGAATTGGCCCCGTTTCTAGCCCACCTGTTGAACTCATTCCTTGAGACGGGGTCGGTCACACCCTCGATGTCGGATGCTGCCATAACGGTCATACTTAAACCCGGCAAGGATCCTGAGGACTGTAGTTCCTACCGGCCAATCTCCCTCCTGAACATTGACGCCAAGCTCTTCGCGGGCATCCTCGCGTCGAGACTCAGCCCCCTTATGGGCTGAGTGGTGGAACCGGACCAGTCAGGCTTCGTCCCCACCCGTCAGGGCAGCGACAACTCCAAGAGGTTGTTGCACTTGCTGGATGGAGTCCGCGCGCACAAAGACCCAGGACCTCTTCCTATCCATCGATGCGGAGAAGGCCTTTGATAGGGTCGAGTGGGGATTCCTTTTTCGAGTACTGCGAGCGTACGGTCTGAAAGGCAATTTCTTGCGCTGGATCCAGGCCCTATATGCCTCTCCAAGAGCAGTCGTTAGGGTAAATGGCTGTAGATCGGCGCCATTCTCTATCACTAGAGGGACACGGCAGGGGTGCCCCCTCTCGCCGCTCCTGTTTGCGTTTTACATGGAGCCCTTTGCTCAGCGTGTCAGATCCCATCCAGACATCACGGACCTTCGATTCGGTGCTGATGAACATAAAATAAGCCTATACGCTGATGATGTTATCCTAGCGCTACAGAACCCTGCTACCTCCCTACGCTGCCTCTCGGCGGAGATCCGGGCTTTTCAGATCGCGGCCGGTTTTAAGGTCAACTTCACAAAATCAGAAATTCTCAATATCTCAATCCCGACGGAGGAGTCACTGACCTGCAGCGGGATTTTGAGTTCCGTTGGGCGCCTTCAGACATCACGTACCTGGGCATCCACCTTGCATCAACCATCCCCCGGACACTCTCCCTGAACTATACTAACCTAGTTGAACAAACTACCAAATCTATTGCTGCATGGTCGCGCCTTAACCTGTCGTGGTTCGGCAGGTTGGCAGCCATCAAAATGACTCTTCTGCCCAGGATATTGTAAATTTTTCAAATGCTGCCTCTTACTCCGCCGAGGGGGACATTGAAAAAACTCCAGGGCTTAGTGAACAGATTCTTCTGGGACAATAAGCGGCCACGTGCACCCTTCTTGACGACCACACTCCCCAAAGCCGCGGGTGGCCTGGGTTTCCCTCATCTTGTGGCCTACTTTCAGGCTGCTTGTTTGTGCTTCGTGGTCGAATGGAATAGACCGGAATCGAGTAAGCATTGGCTGGTCATGGATCAGACAGTGGCAGGTTGCAACATTTGGCGGGAACTCTGGTTGCCTCGCAAGGATAGGGCGTGGGGACTGTACTCCTCGCCAGTGACGTCACCAATACTTATGGCTTGGGATCAACTGGCAACTCGTAAAGGGTGGACGACCTTCCCCTCGCCCATGACACCAATAGTGGACAACCCCGCCTTCCCTCCTGGCCTTGCTTCTCCGGTCTTTCATCGCTGGCGCGAGAAAGACTGTAAGAGGGTGGGCATGCTTTTTGATCTGGAGGGGCTTGTCCCCTTCGCGGAGCTTCGCGCTGAGCATTCCCTAACGGATGTAGCAGACAGCTTCGCCTATGCGCATTTGACTCACTGGGTGTCCAGTTCGGCCAATATGGCGCTGATGTCGCGCTCCCTCACGGCATTCGAGCAATGGCTTATGCGTAAAAAGAACGATAGGAGTCTCATCTCTGAAATATATGCCATGATTCTACGCGATACACTGCGGCCCGCACAAAGGCGCAGGTGCGCTGGGAGGTGAAGTTGGGGAGGCCGCTTTCGCAGAAGGAGTGGAAACAGGCCTTTTATCGCGCACACCACACGACAGTCAACACAGCGGACTCGGAGTCGGCCTACAAGCTTACGACTTACTGGTACTACACACCATCTCGCGTTGCGTCTTGGGATAAAGCCAAGTATAGTCTTTGCTGGAGGGGATGCGGCATGTCGGGCACCCTTCTGCACTTGTTATGGCACTGCCCCAAACTGGAACGATATTGGAAAACGGTTCTTGATGAACTAGATGCGGCGTTCCGGATCACACTGCCCAGACTACCTGAGCCCACACTGCTAGGCCTCCCGCACCCGTCCTGCTTCCCTCTTCGCACTCCACTAGGGCGACAAATAGCAATGGGTTTGCTGACTGCGCGTCAGGTCCTACTAGCGCGCTGGGGCTTCCCGGATGTCCCAGATATACGTGATTGGTTGATGCGTCTGTGGCATGTCCTGGCGATGGAACGGCTTACCCTGAATGTAGACGGGAGAGGGTCTGAATATGCCACCCTGTGGGCTCCGTTCTTGAGTCTTCTATCTAAAGAATTCAGAGAAATTACATGCCCAAAGTATTTGCAGGTCCTTCAGCTTATTCCTTTGGATCCAAGGGGGGCTGTCCCAGGGACCTGAATTCCTGGATTCTAGGGTGGGTCTGACTGAGTTGGAACGTTGTGAGTGAGATATGGGCGTGGGCTGATGGTGGATGCAGAGTTGTTAGGGGGGATAGGGGGTTGTGGGGGGTTTCCTAGGGGAGGAGGGTGGGAGGGGGGGGCAGGGGGTTTGTTCTTGGGTTCTCTTTCTTTGTTTTGGCCGACGTTCTTACTTTTGAAAACTGCGGACTTGGCTATGCCGGTGGGGACTGTTCATGGACTTTATTGCGCAGGACCGCCCTCCGGGTTGTAGGCCCGAATGCTGTGTTTAACTGTTGCCTGTTTACGCCCTGCCGGCGAATCGATGTAGGCAGCTGGACTGTGTATGGAATTTGCCGCACAATAAAATGTTTGCTTCTAAATGTTTCCCATTGAGACCTAGCTATTTGGCCAAAGCCCAGTGGAGCTACCTGATAACTATAGAGGAGATGGGTTTTGGGACTTCCCCCTCGACCGTCACCTACCCAGCCGGACTTTGGGCAGACTTTCCTTCGTCTTTCTGCCGTATCTTCCTCCCACCCCTTTACCCTTACCCCCTTCCCCTCTACACTTCACTTATCTCGTTCTCTATGCTCTTGTAATTGTTTGTCTAGAAACTGATGTAAATTGAAACTGATGTAATCTTGTAATTTTGTGGAACCTCATGTAAAGCGCTCTGATACCTCCGGATATAGCCACCGCTATATAAACTCTTTAAATAAATAAATAAAATAAATAAAACATTCTCTAAAAAATGCTCTAAACATGCACTAAATGAAATATTCCAGAACTTGTATATCATGCTAGGCAAGCGGGACCCTCCCAAGGATGTTTTGAGATCACCCTTTCCAGGGAAAAGTTCAAATACATTGTGGCAACATTTTGCATTTTTATCTACATAATATTCCTTAAAATGTGTATAAAGTCACAGTTATACAAATTCAGTTAAACATGGCCTATCATTTTTTCCATTTTCCATATTGTTTTCATTCCACTTCCAATCATTTTTCCGCCAATTCTCAATCCATGTAATGAGTAACAATCTCCTTGGAAGATGAAGAGGAGATATACAAAACAAAATACTGAAATCTTGCAATCTCAGGCAATACACAGCCTAGTTAAAACATATTTTACAGCTTCTAATCAGTGCCATTACTCAGGGCAAAAAGACATTTCAGAGTAGACACCAGGTAGGCTACACCAATCTTACAGGCTAGGGTCTTACTCAGTGATAGTAATAATAATAAATACCAGAATGTTCAAGCATTCGTTTGCCAGTTTCATCAAGTATTCTAACATGGAAATATATTTTCCTTGCATGACCATGTATCACCAGCTCATTCCATGGATAACCCCAATATGTAAATAATGATCACCATTATGCCAGTGCCAACAATATACTTTTAGTTTGCACAATGCCTCTTTTTGCATGGTCACCACAAACTATTTAGGACTGATGCTGTGGGTATTTTAAATCCACCCACCGGGACACTGCTAACTACGCTTCAGTGCCTGTGCTCTGACCCCTACAGGGGCGGCTCCTCCACTAGGGTGGAGCAGCGTTGTCCCACTGCTTTCTCACAGTGCGAGAAGCATAAACATGAACATAAAATGAGCAGCCCCCGTCACCAAACATAAAATGGTAATAACTTTGTTATTACCATTTTATGTTTGGTGACGGGGGCTGCTCAGTGAGGCGGGCTGGGGCAAAGTGGTGTGCCCACTCCTGAGTGCGCAAAGACTGTTTGGTCGGCCCTCTGGTGCCACCCAAACCAGTCATGCACACTCTGCCCTTCTCCATGCAGGATGCAATGCAGCCTGCATGGAGAAAATGGCCTCCCCATAAGTCCCTGGCCGGGTGGCGTTCTGACCACTCACAACACTGCTGGCATCGTTGTGATTTGCTTACAAAGCAAAGCCCGTACAGACTGCCGGCGTTTCTGCTGATTCCAAATACTGCAGGCAAAGTGAGACCGCGAGATCGCTCATAAAGGAGAAGCCCGAATTTACTGCCCCCTTTTGTACCGAATTGACTGCCGGCGCTTCTGCTAATTTCAAATACTGCAGAGCCCCTACCGATACTAATTAAGTCCTGCCGAATGTGCAAGCTTATTCCAACAAGGGATGCAGGCACCATACAGATCTGTTTTACGAAACCGGCATACACACACAAGAAATCCCGATTGTCTAACGTCGGGTGGATCAAGTCCATTAAGAGAGAAGATTTCTGGTCCTGAAGAGAACTCTTATATCAACGAGAGTTCGACCATTTTCAGCCATAAGAATGTTATAACTAAGCTTTAATGAAGCACAAATGATGAAAAATTGCTGTTATTTTTTCTGTGGCTTTTTCTGAAGAAAAAATTAAAAAAAATCTAACTTTATTTGTATTGTAAATAGCAAAAGACAATTTAGAATGGAGTGAATGATTGTGGGAGTTGTGTGAAAACACTATTGATGAGTTTGTAAATGGAGTGAAAGAGATTGTGAGCTTGAATGGTGAATTGTATATTTGTATATGTGTATGTTTTAATATGATATTTGGTGTTGCAATTGATAAAATGTAAATGCATTGTAAACATTTTGAAAACATTTCTTTGTTGCAAAATAAGAAAACTTAAAACGTGATTAACTCAGACAGAATTAGTAGTCTTGTGCTCATGTTGTTGTTTAGGTGTTCTACATGGTTTTATTGATTGGATTATGAATACAAAAAACAGTATTGGCGCTTTGTTTGTTTAAATATATTGCTTAGGGGGGACACTTGCTGCCTGCTTCCTGTTCCTGCTGGAGGCAGGAGAACAGGAGCAGAGGAGACGCAGGACTCGGCGAGTCCACAGGTGTTACCTGCAGTTCAAGGTGGGCCACAGGCATTTTCAGTTTGCTAAACTCTCCATCCATCCCGACACCCCTTGGGTGTTCACAAAAGTGATGGCAGTGGTTACAGCTCCTCTTCGGAGGTTCCAGTCTTCCCATACTTCAAAGACTGGTTGGAGATGGTGGGCTAACCCCAGGTAGTCCTCACCCACTCTCAGACTACGGAGACCTTTTGCACTCGCTGGAGTTCACTATCAGCATGCTGAAGTCACACCTAACTCTGTCTCAGGAGCTCCCTTTCATTGGAGCCATTCTAGATACAGTGCAGTTCCGTGCCTACCCTCCGGAGTGTTGAGAGTTCAGGATATGGATGTGGCCTAACGACTAATGCGGTCTACCTCGAAGCTTGGGTACCGGGTTTGAGTCTCAGGAGGTACACTCAATACCCTGTGATTCTGGGCAAATCCCATAATCTTCCCGTGCCTAACAAAATGAATGTGTCCCTCTGTAACACAACTGGTGCTCATGTAAAGCACTCCAATACCTTCAAGTCAAGCTTTGCGCTATATAAAACTAAAACAAATATAGTTATATACATATATATACTGAGCAAAGTTACAGCCTCAACCTGGATTTTAGTGAGACTGGCTCTGAAGGCTGCTGGTTCTGATGGCCCCCTCCATGCTGCTGGTAAAGCACACAAGATGGCATATGCAGGCTCTGCAGTGGGATCTGAAGTCCCAGTGGACGGAGCACCAGGGGAACCTCTCCGACCTGGTCCAGATTTCAAAGGAGACTACAAAAGATCTGCAGTGCTGGTTGATGATATGCGATTGGATCAGCTACATATCCTCTCTCTTCCCCACCCAGAGCTGACAGTGGTGAGCGATGCATCACTTCTGGGCTGTTGTGCCATCTGGGAGAGGTGGAGATCAGACGACTCTGGTTTCCAGAGGAACCTCAGCTTCATATAAATCTTCTAGAGATGAGAGTGATACACTTGGCATTGAAAGTCTTCATTCCATCCATCAAAGGGAGGCTGGCTCAGGTGTCCACAGACAAACCCACTGCCATGGTATTACAACAAATAGAGCTGGTGGAGATGTGGACCCTGTGCCAGAAGGCTCTTCATCTCTGGACCTGCCTGAGGTGCCTGGACATTTTCCTGGTGGTACAGCACCTTCCACCATCTGTGATGTCTTCTTGAAAGCAAGGCATCCCTCCACTAATAGTGTATATGCCTGCCATTTGGAAAGGTGTGTGACCTAATGCTGTGCACGTCATGTTGACCCCCTTTCTGCACTGCAGTCTTTTTAGTGGCCATTACATTGACCAATTGACCAGGAGGGTCAGTAAGCTTCATAGTCTGGCTATTCACCCTACTTACACCAGCTTTTTAGCTTACTAACTGGTCTTTCGGATGCCTGCCACCTTCCTGCCGAAGGTTGTCACTGTGGCCAGTGTATTCACTACCTACCTTTCTCGACCACCCTCATCCTTCCAAGGAAGACGAGATACTTCATCACCTGGACCCAAAGAGAGCTCTTTTGTTCTACGTTGGTCGTACCAAAGACCATCAGCTCTTCATCGGATCCACAAGAGTGAAAAAGAGCAAGGCTGTGGAGAAGTGGACCATCTCTTGATGGAGAATACTCTGAGTTAAGATCTGCTACACACTAGCTAAAAAGCAGCCTCCCTAGGGATTGCAGGCCTGTTCCACGCGGGGTACATGTCTTGGAAATCTGCCAAGCCGCTATGTGGGCATCATTCCACATGTTCACAAGGCACTACTGCTTGGACATTCAGGTCCATTAAGAGGTGCATTTTGCCCTTTCAGTCCTCCAGGAGTTTTTGGCTTGAGCCCACCTCTTGAAAAGTATTGCTTAGGTATCTATTCTATGATGAGTAATCTATCTGAAAAACAAGTTACTTACTGTTGGACTTGGCCCTTTTTGCATGTTCACCCCGAAACTTTTTGCATTTTCTCCCTGCCTTTTTCTTTATGTAGTGTTAGTGGTTTTAGGCCGCTGGGCACTTTAGCATTGTGGTCCAGTGTAAAGTACGTGCGCTCTGTTTTACGTTTAGTGGGAGTGAGAGTGGGCAGCCCTCCCATAGGAATGCATGGGGGATTCCCTGCTCAGTGTGTGTCAGTGGTAAATCCTGTTATGCGAGTCGCAGTATGGTCCAGTCTGATATGTAGGAAATTGTGAGAATAAATGCTGCGCAATGGTGTGCGCAGATTTATTATGACTATGTGAGAAACGCCACTTTTAGAAGTTGGCATTTCTGTGTGCTATGTGCCTGCCTGCGTGATGTGAATTGCATGTCTGGTTTTGGAGGGACAGGGCAGGCTGAGCCAGACGTGGGTTGAATAGAGAGATCTGCAGTTGGAGTATGGGGAGGGGTGACCCTTTGATTTGAGCAGGGGTATGCCTTGCAAAGTGAATGATGGCTCCACCTATCACGGTACGTCTGATAGCAGACCCCCTCTTCCTAAAAGGCAGGATGCAGCATCATAAATAAAGTGCTCCAGGATGACACCAAACTGGTTCTGTCTGGGTTCAGTGATTTGTTACTTTTCTGAGAACAAAGTCTTTTAGTGGTATAAGTAAAGGGGCTGGGACCCCATAAAAGTTCTTCAGTTCCAGAATGCCATTGTAGTGTAGTTCCTATATTCCCAATAGGCTCTGCGCATTGGAATAGTATATCCTGTAGTTTAGACGTTGGACTGAGGTCGACTAGGTCTCTACCGAGTATGCTAGACTTAATTGTGTATGTGCAAGCTAGAGGTTACTAGAAACTTTCATGAATGAACATGAAGAGATTCGTTTCTGACAACCGCTTAAAACATGACAACTTTGTTCCCCAAGAATAAGAAATATACCTCTAGAGTCGCGGAAATAATAGATAGTTATTTCACTCAGTCAATCGTGCATGCTTCGTTTCACCAGAGGTGCAGAGAAATAGAGAGATGGGCGTTTTCAATAAAAGGTATTTATTGAACAGTCTTCTTTCTCAAGCATAAGAAATGAACTGCTACAATCGTAATACTTGTTGTAAAGTACAATGAGTACAGTACGAAAAGTATTATAAAATAATACTCTAAAAGCATGATATGGTTTCTAAGCCATGTAGTACATAAAATACATACATTGATAAATAATGACTAAAAGTACTCAACTGGTGCTTCTAAAATACGCCTACCCCGGTGTACCTAACCTAGGTCTAGTACAAGGTAAGAAGTAAGTGAGGTGTAGCTTAGTTTTAGTATTCTTTGCCAAGAATCGAATCCAAGAATTCTCTTAGGATCTAATCAGCTCCGTACCTTGGTTTTAGAATGTAGGAGGTATGGTATCTCTCTCTCAGGACTCGATTTCCCAGCAACCCGCAAGGGTAGTCTGGAAACACCGGACCTGGGTTTCACGGCTGGAGAAAGTAGAGCGTCTCTCAGTGCATCAGTTGGAGGGTCGGCTTCCTTCGGCACTTGCTGCAGCAGGGCGCGTCGGGCAAGTAGATAGTCGAACTGCTTCAAACCACCGTGTGTGTGTTTGGACAAGTGTGGGCATATTTACACCTTGAAGGTGCCGAGTTTGATGTAAGATTGGACATAAATACGTCATTAGAGACTTAATTCTCTGAAAACTCTATGAGTTCTTGGATAAATTAATATTCGTGCAGGGGGAAGTCCCTGACTGCTGAAGGCAGGTTTTTCCAAGAAATCGGTGTAGATTTTCGGAACTAGTGGAAGTAGCCAAGCCGTATTAGGACTACTTGAGCTATGTCTTAATATGGTTATGATTTCTATGCCTATATAAGGATACAGTACTTTATACCTATATAAGGGCATGAATCCGGAAAATTATGCTAGGGTCCTAAAACGCTATACAACACCATGATGCTGTACTAATCCTGCTGGGGCGTGCTGCTGCTGGGGCCCAGGAGGACTTGCCATGAGGGCTGCCTCCCTTGGCCCTGCATTGCCCCCATCATCTTTAAGGACTTATTCTCTTAAAGCTACCGGACCTTGGTTTGCTTCTAAGCGCCCTGGGAGCGCTTGTCTTTTACTTTGAAGAGCAGCTGGCTCTTTACTGCGAGGAGTGAGTGGGCTATCGTAGCACTATGCACCCTAATGAGAGAGACAGGGAATCCCCCGGAGTAGGGATTCCCCCAGTGGTGCAGAAATGGGGGGTGCCCACCCCGCATTCATTTGGTGCTTTGCGGGCGCCCACCCCGCTTTATATTTTAAAATACGAGGGAGCCTACCCCTCATCACCGCTACAGCCCGAGAGAAATCCCCGCCGTGGCCCGCGCCTCTAACCTGAAGACAGGCACGTCTGCCTGGGACATGGGCAGAGCCAGCGGCAGGGCCGGAAGAGGTGCAGTGTTGTGCCGCGAGGCTCCTGTGAGCGGATGGGAGCCCCGGTGAGGAAAGGAGGACGTGAGCCTACCCCACCTCCACAAGCGCTGCTGTAAAGTCCCTGGTCCCAGGAGGGGGCCCGGGTGAAGAGACAAGGTGGCGGAGGCCGCCGATGGCAGCACAGGGCTCCCATGGCAAAGGGAGAGCCCTGTGTGTTGCTTCATTGGAGAAGACAACGGCGGAGGGGGCCAGAGGCACGTTGTCTATGTCTGCCCAGGCCGTGTGAGCAGAGCAAGATTCCAGCCGCACTGGAGAGCCCGATGAGGGGGGTCTTTTCCGTTGGGTGGTGCGGAGCGAAGCACAGGCTGATCCGCAGATTCAGAGTGACCCTGTCTGGCAGCGGGCCGCTCCAACGATGGTGGCATGGTTTAAGAGCCACATGGGGGTCCAGAGGGCACAGAAGTGCTGCACCCTCCTTTCTAAGTAATGTTACAGCTGCACCGCCGTAGCGGGAAGTTGCCACGTGGGTGCATTTGTTCGTAGGGCCCTGAGGGGCCCATGCCCATTTGGCCACCTGGTTGCGAAGGAGTCCCTGAGAGGGACTGAAGAGGCACAGTGGTGCCAGGCCTGGTTTGCTGCACAGCTGCCCAGCAAGTAGTGGGCAGCTGCTACGTTTAGGCCACAGTTCTTTGGGGGCATTATGAGAGATATGAGTGAGTTTCACTCCTCTGCCCCGGCGACATGGCGCCCGTGCGAACTATGCTGCACAGGCAGCAGCTCTGACATTCTGGGCACAGGGCCTTTGAGCCCCCTTTAAGAAGCTGCAACGTTTTGGGCAAGTTTGTGAGAGAGGCCCAGTGGGGCCGAAGAGGCACAGATGTACTATGGCCCCTTCATCATGTTTATTCTCAGCTGCACGGCAAGTAGCGTCAGCTGCATCGTTTAGGCGAACATTTCCTTTGGGGGCCTCTTCGTGGGAGATAGGAGTGAGATGCCTAAGTCCTTTCACAGCTGCACAGCGCTTAGTGCCAGGTGCAACGTTTAGGTCTGCGCAATTGCGCACATGGATTCTGCTGCCTTGGCAGCGGCCCTGACATTTGGGACATAGGGCATTTGAGCCCGCTTTGAGAAAGCCAGTTGGCCAGGGGGACTGTTAGGTTTATAGGGCACCAATCCCTAACGTGATTTAGGCGGTGCTAGGAAATGTGATGCATGTGTTATGATTCCTGTTCTATGCCTCTAAATGTGGTTTTATGTATGAGGTTTATTGCATAATGTGTTTAGGCTTGTGTACTTACGCCTAGTTTAATGATCACTGCATAATATGACTTATGATGGCCTAATGTGTTTTATACTTGCAAGGCCTATTCCCTCAGGTGATGAGTGGCTAAGGTAGTATGCTTGCAATGCCCATTGTATCTGGTGATTTATTCCCTACTGTGGTTTATGTTGTTTATTATGCTGCTGAGACTTATCAGCTAATTTGAGTTATGCTTAGGGGCGTGTCTAACGCTAAAGTAGTTACTGCCTCATCCCATGTTATGACCTTTTAGATTGGTGTCCCCTGCTAAGGTGTTTCCAGCTTGCCAGGCCTATGGCCTCAGGCCAGGATTACATAATGAAGTATGCTTGCGATGCCCATCGCATCTGGTGCTTGATCCCCTATCGTTGTTCCTGGTGGGGATTATGCTATTGATATTTATCCGCTAAGGGGATGTAGGCCCAAGGTGGTATGCCCACGAGATTCATGCCTGATAGGATTTAGGTGCCCTATGTTTTATGTTACAAGACCTGGTTTTCCGTACGGTATTATGCCAGCAGTTATTGGTGGTGTCTGATGTATGTGTTATTTGTGCATTCCTGAAGGTCCTGACCATGGCCTGATTGGCCCGGCCAGTTGTAAATAATCCCCTGTAAATAATGCCTAGTGCATAGGGGCGCAGTGTATATTGTATGATTACTACTCTAATGTGTTTATGATAATACAAAGGCTATTTTTGATACCCTTGTGTGTAGTTTCTTTTGTAGTGTGCCTAGTGGGGGGGGGGGAGGGTGTGTGTGTGTGTGTGTGTGTGCGCGTTAGCGCGTGTGTGTGTGTGTTTTGCGCAAACGCTTTACACATGGCCACCGGGATAAGCCTAACTGCTCGTGCCAAGCTACCAAGGGGGGTGAGCAGGGGTTATCCTTGGCATGTAACTCCCTTGTCCTGACTAGAGTGGTGGTCTCTGCCTGGCTGGGGCGCGAGCCTTCGCTAACCAGTGACCCCATTTCTAACACTTACCTTTAGTAATGCTTTTCTGGTAGAGACTATCTAATCCTAGATTCTTCACCGACCTTCCCATCCTCCTCAATCTGGGAACTTGGTTCTTCACCCTAGAGATCCTATTAGAATCTGCACACTGGCCACATATTGTTTTTTATGTGGCTCTTCATTTTAGGATTGGAAATTGTCACAAAAGAAACTGATGTCAGTGCACCAGGGTGGCTCTTATATGGGCTCCGCAGCGTCATGTCTGATGTGGACAACTGCCGCTGAGCTGATTGAGGCAAACTACTGGCGCGCAAACATACTGCTTAGGCTTTTCCGTCCCCCAGTCTGTCACCTGGGGAATATTCTAAAGTGAGAAATCTGAGGTTTAAAAGAGTCTCAACCAGAAAAAGCGCTACTGAATGTAAGCAACTTGTTCTTTTATGCAAGTCTTGCATCTGTCCAGTGGGCCCTAGAAGGTTATACCTTTATTTGCACTGTTTTTTTTCTTATTTCATCTGACTTCTGATGGTCTACATAGCAACAGTTTTCTTGCATGTGTAAAAGCAATATGAGAGCATTGGGTGATACTGGCATTCAGACTGGCCGGCCGAATGTAATCCCGGCACATGTGCGAACCAGCAATCTACACAGAGTAAAGCAATGCTTTTCTGAAAATCCGTCAAAATTATTTTAAATATCTTTCAAAGCTGGAAAATCGTATTGATGATTTCCTTCGCTAAAAGAAAATATGAGCCCTAATGCATAAGTTACTAAATGGGAAAGCCCTTTGCATAGATAAAAGTATGCCAGCAGCGCGTCTGCTTTTCTACACACCTGAGGAATTTTTGAAATCTTGATCGCTTACTGCCAGCAGGTCATTCTTTATTTTTAATCACAATGCTTTTAAAAACATTGTCTACAATTAAATTATATCTTAGGTTAACATTCGAATTTTCTTGACAATGGTTTTAGAAGGCTTTATAACCTGCTAATAGAATTTTGGGTTTTTAATATAGTTGGTGGACTTTGCACTTGCATTTCTGTGAGTTTCTCTGCAAGGCCGGTCAGACTGTTTACGCAGGCCTTGCTAGAGGGAATTTAATTTAGTTGTGAGCGCTATTGTTGGAGTAATAGGGGTCATATCTTTTGAGGGCGGTCTAGCTTATGACCCAATCATGGATAAAAGTCTGCTCACAGCACGTCTGCGCCAAAGACATACCAGTCTGCGCCTGTCCCTGTCTGTACCTGGCTCAGGGTCAAAGACCCTAGTGGGTTTTCTTTCTTAGCCAAATGTGACACCATATTTACCGCACCCTGATCGTAAAGAGGTATTTAATGTCTGGTTACTTACCGGTAATCTTCATTACTCTGAGTCCAGGTCTTCCTGTCACAGTTTGTACACAATAAGCAGTTCTCCTGCTGCACAGAAACCAATGACGTAGCTAAGTCAACAAACACTTAAGTCCCATCATGCATAAAGGGAGGAACTAGTCATGAACACATCCTGAAATACCAAGCGAAAAAAAAAAGAAGAAAATATCACCATAAGCAGTAAAAATAGCAGGGTCTCAGGACTGTGACTGGAAGACCTAGACTCGGAGTAATGAATATTACACACCATGTACTCCAGCTAAGGCATGTGAACCAAAAGCTGAAGATGCCACCATCCCCAGCTGAAGATGGCAATGAGTAACAAAAGTGATCTAGGAAGCTCACATTACAGCATTACAAACGTATCCAAGGGATTCTACTTTGAACATCGCCCAGGAAGAAGATATGCTCCTTGTAGACGGACTCTGGACCAATGAGGGGAGGGAAATGTGAACAGCATCATGACAGTGAATGATGGCTAACTTAATGCTACAAGAGAGAGTGGACAAAAATGACCTAAGACCTTTCCCAGACAGGCCGTAAGTCACAAACAGAGAGTCCACCTTATGGAAAGTACTGGTTCTCTACAGTTAAATAGAAAGTGCTCTGAGAATAGCAAGTGAATAGAGCCTTTCCTCTTCGGGAGAAGAGGGATGAGTATAAAAACTGGGAGTACAATATCTTCTTGGCAGTTGAAATCAGCTAAAACCTTGGGAAGGAAAAAAGGGCTTGGACGAAGGATCACCTTGTCGTCCCAAATTCTCAAAAGGTAGGAGAGGAAGGAAAGGCCCAAATCTCACTGAACCTGAACAGATAGCCACCAAAACTAAAACTTTGGCGGTGAGAAATTTAAGATGTGCTGAGTAAAGGGGCTGAAATGGAAGACCCCTTAAGGAATGGAGCGACAAAGGAATGTCCCACAAGAGTATGGGCATGCAAGGAACTGGACGTTGCAAAGCTTCTTAGAAGGCATCCTACCAGAGGAGCCACCGAAACCGTATCAGAACCTGTAAAGCTAGAATAGTTGCACACTGAGCCCGAAGTGTGGAGACAGCCAGTCCTAGGAGAACATCTTCCCTCAAGAAATCCAAACACTTAATAGGGTCATAAGAACCAGGGGGATACTCCTTGTCCCCGCAGTTAGATTCAGAATTCCACCAGTGACCACTCTAAGACTTAAGTGTGGAAGGTTTTTAGAAAGCTGGATACTCAGCCACTTCTAAGGAATAATTCTGAGACAGCAAATGTAACCTCTCAAGTGCCATCACTCCAGCTTCAGGCACATGTTGAGACAAAGAACCCTCAGAAGAGACAGATGAAAGGGGAACTGACCATGTGGGTCAATTCCAGTTCCAGAAGGAGAGGAAACAGAGAATGGTCCAGGAGGCCCTAGTTTCCTCTCCTGGAACTGCATGATCTTCCTGAAATTTCCTGAGAGCTTTGGAAATAAAAGAAAAGGGGGGAACCCGTACAGAAGACCCCTGGGCCAATGAATTGTAAGGGCAACAATTACCCAAGCCTTCCTAAAGGGAACCAGACTGCAACAATGTGGGAGAAAAGAGCATTGTCTTCCAAGGCAAATAGGGATCGAACCTGGAGAGAACCTCATGAAAGAGACTGTGCGAGAGGCTTAGAGACACTGAAGAGTGAAACACTGTGCTCAGGGAACCACAAGCTCATTCTCCTTCCCTCGAAGATAGACTGCCGACCGAGAAAAGAAGATTCCTCTCTTCCCAGAGGCCTATGTATATATGGAGAGAGAGAAGAAAAAGAGCCTCCTGCATGCCTCCCCGTCGTTTGATGAATGTCCTCACCACCTGTTTTGTCTATTTGTAAACAAACTGCACGGTTCCATAGAAGAGGACAAACCACTGAATGGCCATCCAACCAGCCACCTGTTCTGTCCAATTCGATGAACTGAGACTCTCTGAAAGGCTCCCTTTGCCTTGTGACCTCGATTCCCCCAGTAATGCACCCATAGCCAAAGGCACTGTAATTTGTCATCAAAACTATCACCCGAGAAACAATCAGACTGTGGCCCTTGGGCAGATCCTACGGTGATAGCCACAACTGGACAGCCTGTGTTATATCTGGTGTAACCGGAACTAGGGCCTTGTAATCTTGGGACACTGGATTCCAGTGGTGAATGATATAATGGACAAGAGGGTACAAATGCTGGTGAGCCCAGAAGAGAAGCTGGAGAGTTGACACCATTTCCCTCTGGCTTCTCAATCATAGAGATGCTGATGCCCGAGATTGAGACAGCAGAAAGGACAATTGTCAGATGAGAGATCTGTCCTGATTTAGGAACACCTCCCCTAGGTCCATTCTGGAGAAAGCCCTGATGAACATCAGAGTCAGAGTTGGTTGGACAGTGTTTTTTTTAAAATGATTTATCAATAATCTAGGGCTAGACAATAAACTCTTCTCCGCCTGTGGAGTTTGCAGAGCTTTTTTACTCCAAGTTTCAATTGGGACACAAAGTGCTATGAAAGCTGCCACTCAAGTAGAAAATATACTCTAGCGGCAGAAAGAAGCAGCGCCCTCTGGAGCACCGCGTGGTGCATTTCGCTTTGATTTTACAGTGTGGAACAAGCTCCCAGTTTTTATGTAACTCTACAGAATGTTTGGTCTGGTTCTTATCTGCGGAGCGGTAAAGTAGTGCTTGTGCTTGTCCACAATACCCTCACTTCTGTTTCCGGAGACAGCTGTGATGGTGTAACCTCCTATATTGATGTTTTATGGGTTCTTTCAAGCTTGAAATTAAAAAAAAGTTTTTTCTCTTCATTCTTAACCCTTTTTTGCACTGCTGCACTCTAGGTTGTTATTCTTTGTTTTCCGTGATGGCGGTTAATATGCCGCCTCACAGTCGCGCAGCTCTCAAAGCCTTTTTGACCCAATATGGGGTCCCTGATGCTGGTGTTGCGCTGATTTTTGTTGTAGAAACGAATGCAGCATACCGCTTCAAAGTGTTTTATTCTTGGGTCACCTTTCTGGCGGTGGATGTAGCAGATAATCTGTTTCATGAATACACTGCCACAGCCCTTCCTAATGCTTATCAGCCCTATCGGGGTCTGGAGATTCCGCTTACAGCTTGGCAACACCTAATTTGGTTTAATGGCGCTTTTCCTCACCCAATAACGCCGGTCCGTTTTGGTCCTTTATCGATAGATGGGGCCACGTGGCCCGTTTTGGCTGGGTATACCCCTCACCTGCATCGACTGACAACTGCGATGCTGGCAGAACTTTCCGTGTTACATACAACTTTAATATGTGTGCATAGAGCTGTTATACAGTTCCTGATGCGCAACTTCCATGTGAGACCACCTGGCGTTGCTGCGCAACCTGCTGGACCTGGTGGTGTAACCATCAGTCCAGTCATGGTTAATTTGGTAATGGGCAAGCACCCACAAAAATAAGGACAATTTACCTTATTGGCTTGCTAAAAAATTTGGACAACTTGGGTCTGTCTTTCCAAATACGTCTCCTGTGGAGAAACACAGGATTTTGACTGTTAGTTTGCCTAAAGACGTACTTCCGGAGGTAGCTGATTGTAACACTTTGGGCATGGTGTTTGCAGCGGTGTATTCGAAGTGTTTCTGCACTCTCTCAATGACTGTACTCCCCTCCGTGATTAAATGTGTTCAAGATGAACATGGAGCCAAAGCGGCTGTGGAGCTGGTGATGAGACTTGTGGGGTTGTGCGACGTGGTTGCTGATATGATCCTTGCTAATGTTAAGGGCGATGCAGTGTGCTTTCAAGTGGCAAATTGCTTGGAGTTTGTCCCTGATGCAGACAAACCACGCTAATTACCAAAGATTATTGCAAAGACTTATAAAACCATAGGCCGCAATAGTTTGGGAGTTAAGCCTTTTACTCCAACACAAACTCAATCTCAAACACAACAGAAAGCTCAGTCTAATAATGACGGACGTCCAGTCTTTTCTAAAAAGAACTGGAAAAATAAAAAACAGGGGCAGCAACAAGCAAGGTTCGCGTGCTGGTTCACCGACACCTGACTCTTCTGAGCAGACTTGTACGACTGCGTGAAAATTAAGCCTCCTCATAGATTTCAAGTCCCTGATCAGCGTTCTCCTTGTTCTTCACATGACACAGCTGGCTCTCAAGTCGGTGGTGGGGATCGCCAGGATCGTAGCAAGAGTCATCCTGTGCCACAGGGATGCGTCAAGCCTCGTCAATTTGACGTCAAGTGGAAACAAGAGGATCTACCTTGTTTTCGACCTCCTTTTCAAAAGAAAAAAGTTGCCATTTTAACAGTGAGATATGCCTCAGATGGTGAGAACCCGACTACTGGATTGGACTTGGGCAGTGACTCTGCTCGACAGCGCAGCGGAGGTTACCATAGCATCCTTGTCTGGAGGCTACAGCAACTAAAACTTTCATTAAAGTAGAGACAGCTGACACTCGAGTTGCCCCCGATAGACTGCGTAATATAGTTTTTCAAATTGAAGGTGACATTGAGCCTGTAATCACTGGGATTTTTTGTGAGAATCCGACCTCTTCTTACGACGTTTTGTTGGCGGAGGCAAATTGGCCCCCATCGTTTGTTCTGGCCGCATTGAAAGGAGAGGACGTGATACTTCCGAGGTTTTCGCGCTATGGCCCCAAGGAGCATGAAGAGGCCTTTGCAGCCCAGTGGGCTTTGGCCCTTGCACCAGCGGTGTACCATAGTCAAGTGGGCTGGGATAAAGATTCTCCGCCACATGAGATTTCAATGCAGTCTGTGCCACAGCCTCGACCCCAATATCCCATCCGGCGAGAAGCTACAGGTTCGGTTTCAGATGTTCTAACTGAGTTGGAGTATCAAGTTGTGATTGAGACGTGTGTGTCACAGATGAATAATCCTTTTATTACTGTATCCAAACCTGATGGGTCTTATCGCATAGTGGTAGTTTACCGGCATTTGAACTCTCATTGTCGTACTTTTGTGGTACAGAATATCCATAGCTCTGCTCTTGTAGACAGTCTTGTTTGTAAGAAATATAAAATGACACTTGAAATTTCCAATGGCTTCTATAGCCATAACCTGTCCCCTGAATGCAGTCAATGGACAGCATTTATTGCTGGTGGAAAACAGAAAATATTGTAGCGTTTACGCCGCACGTGTAGTGTCTTTGTTGGACAGCATTGACCCAGATGCATACTCGTATGTTGACGATATTTATCAAACAGACGACGAATTCTGGCTGCATCTATGACGTGTCGACTGCATCATATTTATGTTCGAGGAGTACGGTTATAAATTTAACTTTGCTAAATCTCACATCGCTTGTTATGCGATGCTTTCTTTGGGCTATGAGCTCAATAATGAAGGTAGGGGCTTCACACCCCTCTTTCTGGAGAAATGCGCATGTTTGTGGTCTCTGTCTACTCTGAAGAAACTTCAGTCTTTGCTGGGATTTTTACATTTCTGGCGGACTCACATTGCCGAATATGCTCAGCGTATCAAGCCTCTTTATGCTTTGATACAGCCTACATTTTCAAAAGCCAGCTGGCTTGCGGAAAATTCAGCTATACTACAATGTTTGCGGTCTGATGTTCTTGAATCTAAGTACTTGTTGACATGTGATAACCACACATACCGGGTGATACGAATCGTGCCAGGCGCAGTTGGTTTCACGTACTTGACGTGCAATGAAGGTGACACAATACCTATTGCATACAAATCACATTTATACACTTCAGCCGAAATGTGGTTTTCCACTGTTGAAAAAGTTTTAACAGCTGTGCAGATGGCGTTCCTGAAGGAACGCGCACTGGCACAAGGGAAACGCATTTTGGTGGTTACACCTTTCCCTGCTTTAGAAGCAGTAACTAAGGCAAGTGTGCCAAACTCTAAAGCATTACATCCCCATTGGATACAATGAGCTACTTCTTTGACGTCTCCTAATGTCACTTATCTTTGACCCCTCTCTTCAGACACAGGAGTTCTTGCAGTATGAACATGTTCATCCACCTCCTCTGTCTTTGCTTCCTTTAGAGGAGTACTCATGTATTATCTACACCGATGGTTCGGTGCAACGGGCCACCGGTTCTAAACATGCTTATTCAGCAGCCTGTGCTTTTGTGGCTGATACAATAGTGAATGGAGAATTCACGTCTAATATAGTGCATACAGAGGCGCTAGGAGACTGTACTGCCCAACTTTCTGAGCTGCGCGCTCTGGTTCTTGCTCTTGGGTTTGCAGATCCAAATGTGTCTACTCTCATTGTTTACAATTCTTATTACTGTGTTCAGTCTTTCAATGACAACTTTTTCTGTTGGTCTCAAAATGATTATCAAGATTCTAAAGGCAGCGCGATTAAGCAGAAAACGCTTTGGGTTCGAGTGGCACATCTTAAACCACATCTGCCCCACACACATGTTATACATACTCTTGACCATCAGCGTGTGGGAGCACATGCTCTAGGTAATTCTTTGGCTGATGAAGCAGAAAAATCTGCAGTAGCCACGTGTGCTGTAGCAGCCGTTACAAGGTCCATGACCAAGATTGATAATGAGTTTTTGGCAGCTATAGCTGCTACTATGAAGGGCACTAATTACCCACAGGGTTTCCCTTCAAAGTATTCTTATCAGTTAACTCCCGAACAAGTTCCTTTTGCAAGAATACTAGATGTTGGTGATCGGCTGATTCCCAATGCGGACCGCAGATACTCTTTGATCAAAGCCGCACATGAAGGCATAGCTTCGGCCCATGCCGGAGTGTCTGAAACAGTTTCCATCTTGCAGCAATGTTACTGATGGCTTGAGTTATATAAACAGACCCGTAATTATGTACTTTCTTGTGACATCTGTCAGCAAACTAAGCCTTCTAGGTAACACGTCCACCACAAACACAGCTATGCATTTCTAATCGACCTTTTATTTGTGTATATCTTGATCTCTGCTGTCCATTTTCTTCAGATACTGCATATAAATACATTTTGGTTGCAGTTGATTCGTGCACTAAATTCCTTTGCGTGTCTTTGTAGGGATTTTTGCCTGTGGCACCTTTCATTCAGACCAAGGTCTAGCATTCGCCTCTAAGACGTACAAGGACGCGATGAAGTCTTTGGGGGTGCTATTGCAGTTTTCGTCTCCTTACAGGCCTGAGGGCCACTCAATTGTGGAGCAGATGAACCGTGACTTAGAGCAATCGTTGACAGCTATGGTCTTAGGTACTGGCTGGAACTGGCTAGCCCATATGTATGGGGTTCAACTTGCACTTAATATTCTCCCGAGAAGACTTCTGGGTGGGCGGACCCCTTACGAGATGCTCTTTGGCATCAAAATGTTTATGCCAGACCTTGATGGTCTAGATGTTGCGGCGGCGGGCGCATCCTTTGACGTAGATAATCATTCTACTATGTTACAGGACCTACAAGAGACCCGTGACAGTCTTGCAACTGAACATTTGTCCTATGCCATTGACGCCGCACTGCTGATTCCGGTGGCCGGCTGGTTTCCGAAAGTTGGTGATCTGGTCCAAGAGAAGTTGGAGAACAAAAATTAATTTGGTCCCTCTTATCGTGCACCGGTTCCAGTCCTTGGCTTGAAGGGTACTCATACTGTACTTTTGCCACCACTTCCAGGTCGCAAAGACAACAGATAAATCTCAGTTGACAATGTCAAGCTACAACATCTGGCTGATTCTGAATGGTGTGTTGCCTGCTGTTTCATGCCCTACAATTTCGAGGAATCCAGGGGTTGGCGAATATTTCAACTCACCACACAACACTGCCATCGAGATGAACCCTATTGTCGACCATTTACCTGTCCCTCCTGCTCTCTCCTGCAGAGAAGAAGTTGAGTATGCTTATCTCACGAGTGAGTCTTTGCATGGATTGGCCGAAAGTCCTTTACACCATGGCAGCTTTTAATATGACTTGTCCTCCACCTCCTCAATTGACCCACCCAAATTGACTATTTTTGTCTCCTGGTTTAAATAGACTTACTTGGTCGCTCCTTGGAAATACATCTGGTTGGTGCTCGTCCTGATTTTCCTCTTCAGTCAATTGGTTTTGTAACAGTGTTTTTCCTACTCATCAATGGTCACTACTTACTGAACGCTCTGCTGTGAACTTGGTTGATGGTATTTTGTCCTCCACCCATCTTCCCACATCATGAAACATGACCAGTCTTGTTAACATTTCAGCATTCCCAGTTGCAGACCTCATCGTTTGGGATAAAGTGGATTTTCAAGTCCGTGGTCCGACGGAAATCATCAATGTGCCATACACATTTCATGTCCCCATGGGTGATGTGGTAAGACAAGACATACGTTCAGGTGACTGGGATGATGTGCATGCAATACAATCTTTGTTTTCAGATTTGAAGTATTATGCTGCTTTTAATGCTGAAGATTAATGTTGGACCTGGCCCTTGTGGCAGGTTCACCCCGCAATTTTTTGCTTTTGCCTCGCCTATTTCTGCAACCTGGGGTTGGTGATTCTAGGCCTCTGCGCACTTTTTCACTGTAGTACAGTGTAAAGTGCGTGAGCTCTCTGTGTGTGTGTGGTGAGTGACCTGCCCTCCCATAGGAATGCATGGGGAATCTGTGTGACCATGGTAGTTCCTGATGTGTGGGGTGTGCAGGGTCGAGTTTGGTATGTGCGAACTCGTCAGATTGAATGCTGCGTAATGCTGTATGTGGCATGAATATGTCTAGTGTGGAAGTGCCACTTCTAGACATGGGTGAGCGTGTGTAGTGAGTGTGCTGACACGTGATTGGCTGGAGCCTGGCTCCAGGAAGTCTGGATGGGTCTGCCCAGTGGTGAATGTTGAGATTAGCATGCTGATGTGAGGGTAGGGGTGCACCTGGGTCCTGAATAGGGCTGGGCTTTCCCCACACAATGCTGGCTCCGCCCCCTGTGGTGTGACTGATGATCCTGTCCCGACAAGTGAATGGGAAGGGTGGCTGAGCACATCAAGGGTGCTCCCAAACCAGCTGCGCCTGGTTTTGCCCCCACACTGCACCTTTAGACAAAGGATTTTGGGTATAAAAAGGGGCTGTGTCCCCTTCCAAAATGTTCTTGTTTCTACTGGAATCCTGCCAGCAGCGTGCTGCTGCTTGGGCCCAGGGGAAGGCTTGCCTCCCTGGGCCCTGCCCAGCCCCTACCCCAAGTTCTGCTGCCGAGTGCTGGGCCCGCCTCTCAACAAGGGCCGCGCTGCCATTGGCAGCCTCCAAACCGGAAGTCAGGCAAACTGCAGCGTGACAGGGCCAGGCGCCACAAACAGGAAGCCCGGAGCCGAGAGAGGAAGCGGCGGAAGAGTCCGGGCCGGCGCACGCCCAAGAAGCTGCATCGGCGGAGGAGACGGGGAAGCAGGGCTCCCGCAGCTGCAGTGAGATCCCTGCATGTGTCTCCAACAGTGAAGCCCAATGTAGAAGAAACGGGGCTCCCGTGTGAAGAGGAAAGCCCCGTGTGTGCAGTCAGAGGAGTCCCAGCGCCAAGTCCCGGTGAGTGGGGCCACGCGGTGTTGGGTTCTCAAAGAGGAGGAGGCGTCGGGGCACATTGCCGGTGCCCGCCCCCGTGTGGCTGGTTAGAAGTATGGGGCGCTGGTGGTCATAGGGACCCCGTGAGGGCCCGGGCAGAGTACTTGAGCGGCCCGAGAGGCAGCGGGCCGCTCCAGAGGTGTCTTCGCTTCCCCCCCCCCCCCTCGGGCATTTTATGTGCTTCTGAGTCCCCCGAGTGGGGCTCCAACGACCCCGCATTTGTTTGTAGAGTCGACGGTTTTAAAGCCCTGAGAGGGCTCCGGGGGCAGTTTCCTGATCCTGAGTCCCCCGAGGGGGACTCCTACGATTCCCCGCATCATTGTTGTTCTACAAGCCCAGAGAGGCTCTCGAGTGCCGCATCCGTTGAGAGCCCTGAGAGGCTCGGGGGCACAGTTGTTTTGGATGCTAGAGCCTGCGAGGCTCACAGGTAGTTCTTGGGCCCCAGTATTCTTTCAGAGGGCCCAGAAGAGATCCTACAGCTGCCCAGCACTTCGTGGGCAGCTGCCATGTTTAGGCCCCCCTGACACTGGGACACAGGGGGTCCTAGCCCCAACAAGGCCAGAGGGCCTAGGGGCTGCCACAGGTTGTGGCTCCTGTGAGTTTTGCGCAATTGCTTGTTCCTACACCTCTGAATGTTTTGATGCATCATGTCTTTTCCTTCCCTACACCTCTGAATGTTAATACATCATGTGTAATGTTCCTATGCTTATACCCCTACAGGTATTGTGATACTTAGGTGGTTGTTTTCTCCTAGTACAGGTGTTGCTAGTGAGGTCCTGGTTCCTTGCGCAATATTATCCTAAGGTGGTTAGGGTTGCGTAGGTGGGACTTACCTGTTACCAGTAGTTACTGGTTGTGTGCTAAAGTGAATATTATTCTATGATCTACAACGTGCTATTTCAATCAATCAATCAATCAATCAATCAAAGACATTTATAGAGCGCACTACTCACCCGGAGGGTCTCAAGGCGCTAGGGGGGGGGGGGGGGCTGCTACTGCTCGAACAGCCAGGTCTTGAGCTTCTTCCTGAAGGAGAGGTGGTCCTGGGTCAGGCGAAGGTGGGTCGGAAGGGAGTTCCAGGTCTTGGCGGCCAGGTAGGAGAAGGACCTTCCTCCTGTTGTCGCTCTTCGGATGCGGGGGACGGCGGCGAGGGCGTGGTTGGTTGATCGGAGGTGGCGTTTGGGAGCATAGAAGTTGAGGCGGCTGTTGAGGTATCCTGGGCCTTGGTTGTGTAGGGCTTTGTGTGCGTGGGTGAGGAGCCGGAAGGTGATTCTTTTGTTGATCGGGAGCCAGTGCAGGTCTCTCAGGTGTCTGGAGATGTGGCTTCGTCTGGGGACGTCGAGGATGAGTCTCGCCGAGGCGTTCTGGATACGCTGGAGTCTCTTCTGGAGCTTGGCGGTGGTTCCGGCGTAGAGGGCGTTGCCGTAGTCCAGACGGCTGGTGACGAGGGCCTGGGTGACCGTCTTCCTGGTCTCGGTGGGGGATCCACCGGAAGATCTTACGTAGCATGCGCAGGATGTTGAAGCAGGACGAGGAGACGGCGTTGACTTGTCTGGTCATGGAGAGGGAGGAGTCCAGGATGAAGCCCAGGTTGCGTGCGTGGTCTGTCGGTTTGGGTGCGGTGCCCAGGGCGGGGGGCCACCAGGAGTCGTCCCAGGCGGAGGGCGAGGAGCCCAGGATGAGGACTTCCGTCTTGTCTGAGTTCAGTTTCTGGCGGCTGGTTGTCATCCACTCGGCTACGTCTTTCATCCCTTCGTGAAGGTTGGCTCTGGGGGTGGCGGGGTCGTTGGTGAGGGAGAGAATCAGCTGGGTGTCGTCGGCGTAGGAGATGATGTTGAGGTTGTGTTGGCGTGCGATGGCCGCGAGGGGGCTCATGTAGACGTTGAAGAGGGTGGGGCTCAGCGAGGATCCTTGAGGGACGCCGCAGATGACTCCGGTGGCCTCTGACTTGTACGGTGGTAGACGGACTCTCTGTGTTCTTCCGTCGAGGAAGGAGATGATCCATTCCAGTGCCTTCTCATGGATTCCGACGTTGCTGAGGCGCTGCACTAGGGTGCGGTGGCAGACAGTGTCGAAAGCCGCGGAGAGGTCTAGGAGGATGAGGGCCGCTGTTTCTCCGTTGTCCATCAGGGCTCGGATGTCATCAGTGGCAGCGATGAGGGCGGTCTCGGTGCTGTGGTTAGCTCGGAAGCCAGACTGTTAGGGGTCGAGGTATCCATTTGTCTCGAGGAAGGTGGCCAGCTGTTTGTTGACGATCTTCTCGATGACTTTGGCTGGAAACGGGAGGAGCGAGATGGGGCGGTAATTCTTGAGTTCGGTGGGGTCCGCTGTAGGTTTCTTGAGTAGGGCGCTGAGTTCGGCGTGCTTCCAGCTCTCCGGGAAGGTGGCGGTGTCGAAGGAGGTGTT
Source organism: Lissotriton helveticus (assembly GCF_964261635.1). NCBI lineage: Eukaryota > Metazoa > Chordata > Amphibia > Caudata > Salamandridae > Lissotriton > Lissotriton helveticus. The sequence continues at coordinate 449,904,665 of NC_136059.1, forward strand.
GATGATGTCCCGCAGGTGGGGTGCGATGACAGCGTCGGCCTTGTTGAAGACGTGGTGAGGGCAGGGGTCGGTTGGAGATCCGGAGTGGATGGAGTTCATCATGCGGACGGTGTCTTCGGTGCTGATCGGAGTCCAGGCGCGGAGGGTGGTGGTGGGGGGCGGTGGTTCGGTCGTGGCGTGCGTCGGTTGAGTGCTGAAGCTGTTGTGTATGTCCGCGATCTTGTTGTGGAAGTAGGAGGCGAGGGAATTGCAGAGGTCTTGCGAAGGGGTGATGTCGTTGTTTCCGGCGTTGGGGTTGGAGAGCTCTTTCACGATGTTGAATAGTTCCTTGCAGTTGTGTGCGTTGTTGTCCAGCCGGTCCTTGAATGCAGTTTTCTTGGTGTCGCGGATCAGTTGGTGATGCTTCCGGGTGGCAAGCTTGAGGGTGGTCATGTTGTCCGGAGTTGGTTCCCTTCTCCAGTCTTTCTCGAGGGCTCGGCAGTTCTTCTTGGAGCTCATGAGTTCGTCGGTGAACCATGGGGCCTTCTTGCTTCCGGGTCTTTTGGGAGGGGTCCTCAGTGGGGCGAGTTCGTCCGCGCAGTTGCTGATCCACTTCGTGAGGTTGTCGGCGGCCTGGCTGGGGTTCGCTGAGCTGGCGGGAGGGTGCTGGCTCAGGGAAGCGGCGAGCTGGTCGGCTGTGATCTTGTTCCAGCTTCTTCGAGCAACCTGTTGCTGGTGGTGGTGGATCGTCGTTCTTCTGAAGGTGAAGTGGACGCAGCTGTGGTCCGTCCAGTGGAGTCCGGTGGTGTGGCTGAAGGTGATGTCTTTGCTGGATGAGAAGACGGCGTCGAGTGTGTGTCCGGCGAGGTGGGTGGGGGTGGACACCAGCTGCTTGAGACCGAGGTTGGCGAGGTTGTCGAGCAGGGTGATGGTGTTGCGGTCGTTGTTGTTCTCCAGGTGGAAGTTGATGTCCCCCAGGAGGATGTAGTCAGTGGAGGGGAGGGCGTGCGGGCTGATGAAGTCGGCGATGTCCTCGCTGAATTGTGTGCGTGGTCCCGGGGGTCGGTAGATCAGGGTGCCTCTGAGGGTGGTTTTGGGGTCCGTGTGGATCTGGAAGTGCAGGTGTTCGGCGGTTGTCAGGGTGTCGTCGGTGTTGGTCTTGATGCGGATGGTGTCCCTGTAGATGATGGCGAGGCCTCCTCCAGTCTGGTTGTCGCGGTCTCTTCGGGTGATCTTGTAAAACTCTGGGATGGCGATGGCGATGTCGGGCGCTGAGGAGTCGTTCATCCAGGTTTCTGTGAGGAAGGCGACGTCAGGGGCTGTGGTGTCGAGCAGGTTCCAGAGCTCGACGGCGTGTCTGTGGACGGAGCGGGTGTTGATCAGGATGCACTTCAGGTGGGTGGTGCTGGTGTTCGGCTTGGTGGGTGCTGGTGTGGCGTGGGTCCGGTTGCAGGTGAACTTACAGGAGTGGCAGCTGAAGGATCCGTGGGTGCGTCTCGGTAGCAGCCCGGGGTTCGGCCGGTGTTGAGTGCGTTGAGTTCGGTGGCGTCGTAGGTCCGGCGGGTCGGCTTCCGTCGGTGGGGGCCAGGGGTCCTGGCACTGGGCGCGGTCCAGGCGCGGACGGGCGCAGACGGGCTTACCTTTGGCGCACCTTCGGCGCTCATTCGGTGCTCCCGCTGCGCGCGTCCGCTGCGCGGTCGCTCCGGGGGCGTCATAAGAAGGGAGCCGGTAGGGAGGGTCTGCGGGGAGGCGGGCCGACCAATCGGCTGGCGGGGGGGGGCGGGGCCGCGGGCTGGCAGCGGCGGGAAAACGGGAGGCCGAGGCTCGGAGGGCGGCCCTGCGGCGACTGGGGCAGCGTCAGCGGCGAGGATCAGGTGCAGCGGGCAGCAGGTAGGCAGGTAGGCAGAGGGGGCGACCAGGCCAGAGGCGCAGTGGTCGCCTAACAGTATTTCTAGTTCTAAAAGTGCTGATTCCTGACAGTGGTCCAGGTGGCCCTGTCTTGTACATAATCCCTTGTAAATATTGCCCGTGCCAGTTGGCACAATGTACATGTGTGATTACTATCTGATGTGTTTTGACAATACAAAAGTTATTTTTATATAACCTTGTGGGGAGTTCCTTTTGTGGTGTGCCTAGGATGTTGTTGCTGTTGTGTGCGTGCGCAAACACTTAACCTACATAGCCTCCAAGTTTAGCCTGGCTGCTCGCGTCACGTTACCTAGAGGGTGAGCAGGGGTTATCTTGGTGTGTGACTCCCTTGCCCTGACGTGGAAGTGGTGGTCTCTGACTGACTTTGGCACAAGCCTTGGCCAGCCAGAGATCCAGTTTCTAACAATTTATATTTAAATTCTGCCAATTATGCCGATTTATTCCGTTATCAACACTATGGGCATCATTTCCTACATAAGACTAATACATTGCAACCTGTTTTTAATTACACGCAGTGGGAACATTGACCTATGCTGTTGAAAGGGAGCTCAAAAACACTTAGAAACAAATGTACATACTTTACAGATTATTTTAAATTACATTTTTCTTCAAATCCCAAAGTCATGTTGACCCATACGAAATTAATTTATTCAAATTCTCTCAGACATGATCTGTCAGTAAGGGGTTATGATTACCGGAAGGCCACCGTTGATTTGAAATCAATCTGGGGTCCTAAGAGCTGGCAGGTGCAAGGCACTGAAGCTTTACATCACCCCAGCACAAATATTGTTTTTAAATGATACAGTGTACCAAACAACTTGCTTTGGTCTGGCAACTGCATGGAAGTTGAATGCCCCTGCCATCCCCTCTTTAGCTGAATATAATAATTGGCGCACATACACAAATTATACCATCAATGTTTTACAAGCTTTATTTCAAAATACCACGATTAAGGTCCCTGAAGCAGATCCCTTAGGTTGGCTAGTATGGCAAACGAATTTGAATGCCTGCCAGCTACATTTGTATAACACTACTTTGGGTTATACACAAGATAGACCCGACACAAGATTTTCAGATACACGTTCGGTAACAACCTATTCGGTTGGGAAATGATGTCAACACTTATCATTGTTGTCCAATAACATCAATTTGGCCAACATTGTCTTGGGACTAAGGGGCTTACAATGAAATATGGAAACTTTCACAGATTGAAGCAGAGTCCCATCTGTGAGGAAATTAACCACGCAAACTTAGAAAAGGTGCTTGCTGTCGCTGACAATAGTATTAACACACTGTTTTCCAGCATTTACATTTTGGATAATATTGTTTCTTCTGTTATAGATATTATACAAGAAGATGTGTCTGTGTTATATCATGGTCAAAATCAATTGCATTCTGTGATGCAATTCGCTTGGACTTTACAAACTCTAAAAATGGGAAAAGTACCATGGGATTATTTAAATACATCTGCTTTGTTTTTGCCATTTCATCTGACAGACAAACAGCAGTTTATGTCTATGAAAGATGCACATAGAAAAAATAGACCCTTTACCTTTCTCTGTGGCGGAGACTGACTGCTGTTTGACTAATTCATGGAGTTATATCTTTACCTTTCTCATTGTTTCAATTCAGCTCTTGTATGAAACATTACCTGCTAGGTCGCTTTGAACCCCTGGGTAGCGCTTTTCTGTATGAAATATGGTCTTTGCCTTTCACATACAGATGTTTACTGGAAGAGAAGGAAGTATACGTTACAGGAGGACTGTGATTCTACAGTTAATCATTCCCTTCTTTGTAAAAACATAAAGTTGCACAGGCGTGTAATTTGTCTGTTCCAAACCTAGCTTGTGCTTTTAAAGGTGATCCAGTTCCCGCAATAACTCCCATATTCACTCTGCTACTAACAGTAGTTATCTTATTTTAAATAACCAAGAATGCTGTGGTTTGCTTGCTGGAAAACCGTACATTGTTTCACAGCACATGATTTGTTGTAAAAACATGCTTTTTCCTCCCCCGCATGGGAAGCTCGATAGCTCAATTTGGCCTTCAATACCAACTTTGAAAACAAATTTCAACAAGTTGAGCAGACTAAAAGTGCTTTTATTCCAACAAGAAGTCCCCCTTACTACCACGCACAAGACCATCAATTTGCAGGTGGCCAGCACTGCTTGTGAAAATCAGGCCATTCTGAACACTAACCTCCCACTACATTTTGGGAAGTTTATACACAGCATTTGTAATGCGTCTGATACTCACGGCCTTGCACATTTTTTTTTTAAGCTGTCGGCTCTGGCCTTGTGACTTCTTTTCAGACAATAATTGGTGTAATACCTGCATTCATTCATTCTATCTTTTCTAGCGTCTTTGGTGGATTCCCTTTAATACTGGCATTAGCTGCTGGAATCCTGCTTCTGCTGTCCCTGCTGCGCAATGGATGCTCCTCTTGTACTACTGCACAGACCGGGCCGGCTGCAATTGCTCTGTGACTGTATGCATGGATGCTTTGGTACACTACCACTTGCAACTCTCAATGTGTCTTATGGGTTGTCCTTCTGCTTTGCATACTTCACTTGCGTGCAACCTGTCTTTTCATGTTTACGATGTCCACATGGGCGTCGGATTCATGCCTCTCCAATATGTCATGTTCAGGCCCGGATTTCGACCATTTAATGCGTCCCTTAGTGGCCCATGAGCAGGACTGTTCTGAGATTGGCCTTATGGCGTGTGCGGCTGCACTTGGAGTCTTAGCTCAATGGGATACCTGTGAGGCTGCACATAATCTCATACTTCAAAGTTACATCGAATATCACACAAGTTATCCGGCGATGCTCATGAAGGCACCCGACTGTGAGGAGCACACTTGTTCATTCAGCTTGCTGAATTTTATGGCATCCCTTTTTCTATCAACGACAATGATATCCTTTTAGAGGGTGTTGAATTATTTTGCTCATACTCTCTGATGGGTTAACTTTGCTAACACACCACTGGCATCTCGCATGTTCTTACATTTCAAATCTATATCTTCAAATTTTTTCCCGAAATGTTTTTTTCCCTCTTTTTTTCTCTTTTTTATTTTTACAATTGAAGGCGCTTTCAAATTCTGTTCGTACTTATGAACTCTGTTTATGTCTTATGTCTAAATAATAGGGACTTACCAGGGGGAGGTGTAGTATGGATGGTGTGTTCATTGTGGACATTGCTAAGTTAGCATGAGCTTTGCTGCCATGAGGCTGCATTTGCGCAGCACACTTCATGCATTTATTTTGCAAGACTTAGTTTGTGCCCTTTTCACATGAGAACTGTCTGCTTTTCGCGTTCTCTGCTGTACTCTGAGGTTTAGTCTGCACACTGTGTACAAGGTCGATAAACAATTCCCCTTTTTTCTATTCTGGCCAGTCCCTTGCACCTAGACATAACATGACACACAGCTGCACTACTTAAAGTTGTATGCTTTAATATTGCAAGCAAAGCATGTTGTTCAGACACTTGGAGAGAGACCTTTCCAGAGAGAAGAGCTGTGCTTGTCTTGAGATGTAAACCTTTCATCTAGACCTTGAGGTATGGTGTCTGCTGACAAAGCCCAGAGGTCTTCTTTTTTTATAATAAACTATCTGGTAGATTCATCAAAGACCCGTTTTGCGAGTCTTTAATAGCGATTCATAAGGAATCGCTATTAAGGACTTGCAAAACGGGATTCATGTAGGAATTGCAATAAATATTGCGATTCCTACATGTTCCTTATTTGCGATTAGCAAATTGCTAATCCCAAATAAGGAATAACTCCCCATGCATTCCTATAGGCCTACAGGCCCATAGGAATGAATGGGGAGTTATTCCTTATTTGCGATTAGCAATTTGCTAATCACAAATAAGGATGCGATTTCAAGGGTGCCAGGGGTGTCCAAAGGACACCCTGTAACACCCCTGAAATGCAACATTACACAGGTGTTGCGCACACACATGTCCAAAGGACATGTGTGTGTTTAACATGCAACAGAGAATAATGCACTAAAGTGCTTTTTTCTATTTTTGTCGCTATTTACCACGAAGTCTGACTTCGTGGTAAATAGCGGCCAAATATTGCGAATTCGCAATTTCTAAATGTTTCATGAATGGCATTTAAGGAATCTCTAATAGAGATTCCTTAAATGCTACTCCTCTCCAATTTGTGAATTCTTTAATAGCGATTTTTGCATTTGGGATGATGAATCCCAAATGCAAAAATTGCACTCGCAAAGGTCCAGATTCTCAGAATCTGGCCCTTTTGCGAGCGCATTTCGCTTGATGAATCTGGCTGTAAATCTTAGCACGGGGAGGGTGGTTAGGCAGTGTGGCCCTTTTCCACTGTCTTTATAAAACGATATCCCCATTTGTATTCTATGGAATTGTGACAATGCTGACAATATTGTTTCTATCCATTTTGCTTCTGGTAATGGCACGTGTACAGTACCATAGAGCGTGTTAGTTAAAATAAACATTTTAAACTATACAGTGACACTGAATACTCTTATTGTTGACAAGTATGAGTGAGTGAGCAAAAGAGTTGTCTTGCTCCCGCGATTCGTGAGATAGTCGGGAGTGTTATGTTCTAGGTTGTCTAATCATTGGTAGCTTTGCTGTTTGTCGGAGAACGAATGAGACACTATTGCTAGTCAGTTTTTGGGCACTGAGGTGATAGGTTGGTACACCACTATCCACCGAGGTCCTGGTTTCCTGCACATAGTTCTGTATATGTGCAGAATCTCCGCAACTGATGTCATAAATGTAGTAAGGCGTACCACAAAATAAAATTGTCCACAAGACCATCTTCATGAGTGAGTGACCAAAACCAAGCCAAATGGACAGACCAGTGAGGAACATAACGGAATACATAAAAGTCAATAAATATCTTGGTGGTGTTTTTCACATTACATCTTGGGTCATGATTAAACATGGGTTGTATATATTTTGTATAAGTATTGACACTCATTACTGAACTATTGTGCAAATATGTAAAAGTAAATCCTCTTCATACTTTATTGTCGTGGTAGACCTTACTACATTTGTGTCATCTTTGTGTAATTAATTATAGGTTGAATTTTGTAACAACTTAATTCAGAGTGCATATAAATTACTCCCTCAGGAACCTACTATTTTATTATTTGATACAAAATAAAACCCACAAAGTGGACTACCCTGTTTAAAGACGCTGCCTCAAATAAGTAAAACTGACCCAGTAGGAATTCCCAGTGGTAGGACAGCTCTATCAACTTTTTAGCCCCAATGGAAAAAAGAATACGTAAGAGAGTGCTATCATAAGAGACATAGAATAATGCAGAACTGAAAGTCCTGAAGCAGGAGTGTAAGACTTGGTAAGACATTTCATCTGGGAAAAGACATGGAGACGCAGCTCTTTGTCGGAAGATAAAATACTCTATAAATTAAACTCCTGGCATGAAGTCAGACTTTAAACTTTATTTCGGCGTATAAGCCACAAAAGCACATAGAATAAAACATACATAAAACATTTGACATTTGCAGTATAAATGTACAAATTTCAATACGATAATACTGCCAGTAAACAGCGAAAGAATTTAATGCAATTTGTTTGGGGGTGCTTAAAACCTAGTCCAAACACACAAAAATACCCTGTGGTCTCTTTGCCAAAGAACAACGAATAGCTGATAAATACCAAGACTGACCAAAAAATACAAAAATTTGTACGGATTCCCATCACTCACCGATCCCGGTGACATGCTTCATCATCTGAGTCTCCTTAAAAAGGGCTAACACTCCGCCCTAGTGATGGAGGAGCCCAAGGATGTTTTCAAAGTTTTAATTAGTACAGATGCGAGCAAGTAACATGTAGAAGAGTGTATGGGAAATAAGGTGCAGTGCAAAAAATGTGATGTGAATCTAAAATCGAAGCGGAATCAGACTATAACTTTACTCGTGTCTGATCCGAACAAACCTGCTTGTGCTGAAACATGTTGACCAATTCTTATGAATGGACGGTTATCTGCTGAATCCGGCCTTTCTGCACTGTTTTTAATGTTTGTTCGGATCAGACACGAATAAAGTTATAGTCTGATTCCGCTTCAATTTTAGATTCACATCACATTTTTTGCACTGCACCTTATTTCCCATACACTCTTATACATGTTACTTGCTCGCATCTGTACTAATTAAAACTTTGGAAACATCCTTGGGCTCCCCCATCACTAGGGCGGAGTGTTAGCCCTTTTTAAGGAGACCCAGATGATGAAGCATGTCACCAGGATCTGTGAGTGATGGGAATCCGTACAAATTTTTGTATTTTTTGGTCAGTCTTGGTATTTATCAGCTATTCGTTGTTCTTCGGCATAGAGACCGCAGGGTATTTTTTGTGTGTTTGGACTAGTTTATAATGGGGCTGTATATCCTGCTGAGTCGGTAAATTTTGGCCTCTGACCCTACTTCAAATTTGATGTGTTTTTGGTGCTTAAAACCTCCCTAGGCTTCAATTAATTGTTAACATAATTGCAAATCCAGCTATCCTGAAGCCAAGCAAGTGTGGCTTTCTAGGCACCTGCTAAAAGGTTAAAAGAATATAAAACTCTAATCTTAATCCTGTTATACAACAAGTATTACCCTTCTTATATTCTCCAACAATTTTATAGCTGCCATATTATTGTTCACCACTTATACAAGTTTCTTCTAAGGAATGCTTAACTTGTGCCTTATTCTCCACACTCTCAGCAGAAAACGAGAGAGAGCAAAGATTGACAACCTGCATGTGTCTTATCTCAAAATCCTGAGTGCTTCCTTATGTTCCCTAACACCCAGTTTCTGACAGAGCGGAATAATCCAACATCTCCTTTGCGACACATAAATTAGGCAGAAAAAGATAATGTGCTCAATGGTTTCTTTTTGATCCCCTCAGGCCGGACAATGCAACTCCTTTGCCCTTAGTACATGTTCCCACTTTGCAATAAAAGCCCGGACAGGTATAGTTCCATACTGGAACTTCAAGTAAAGATGCTTGGCTGGAGGAGGTTCTGTTTCATCCAGGGAGTCTTCTAGCTTGAACGAATCCTTAACTGTGAGATAGTCATTTGTTAGGGTTCCATGGACTGGTTATACATGCGATTTACATGCTTTTGCCATGGAATTCTGCATGAGCCCACTTGGGACAAGATTTCTTCTAGCCCCTGTCGATAAACAGATAACTCTGGTGTGTCCCAGATCCTCCTCCAAAAGAGTATGGGGCACAGTGTCAATTTATCTGAAATATTGCATAAAGTCAGTTAGAAGAGACATGGCCCAAACACTTATGCATGGACAATTTCAATTGCCTCCTAATAGGTGAACCCGAACAACGTATCCATCTTCTTCAACATTTACAGAATGTGCCCGCCAGACTGGTTTTAGCTCACACGCCTATTTCTGATCACCGAGACAGATTACACTGGCTTCCTGTAAATAAAATATGTTTGTCCAAAACACTTTGCCTCTGACACAAAAGTGTATATAGCAGTAGACCAAGGATGAAATCCATCTTTTCGCTGTATACTCCTACAAGAGAGCTGAAATCCGCACGCAGGCGGTGAAACTGGGCTCCTTCTACTCGCCTACCTTCACCCTTCTGTGCGGGGTGCCCCAGGGCTCCTCGCTAATCCCCACATTATTTAATATATATGTGGCGGATTTGGCGAGGGTTATAAAAGCACAAGGGCCGCGCTTAACCACCTATGTGGATGACACCCAATTGGTGTTGGCGGTACATAAGGATGGACCAGCCGTTGCTGCAAGATTCCAGGAGGGGATGTCGGCCATCGGCTCATGGATGTCAAGTAACTGCTTGAAATTAAATTCGGACAAGACCGAGGTGATGACCTTTGGCAACCTTTCACCGGAATGGTCCTCCATTTGGTGGCCCATTGAAATGGGCTCTCCTCCCACTCCGGTTGCCAAGGTCAGAAACCTCGGTGTTATGTTCGATGACAAGCTGTTATTCAAGCACCACATGAATGCAGTGGTCGCATCCTCCTTCTATATGCTGAGGAAGATTAAGAAGCTGTTGCCATATCTTCCTCCAGCTGCAGGAAAAACATTGATCACCACCCTCGTTTTCTCCAAGATGGATTATGGCAACGCTCTCTTCCTCAACACACAAGAACACGTTTTAACCAAACTACAATCAGTCTAAAATGCGGCAGCCAGAATTCTGCTCGGCATCCCTGGTCACCGCCCCACCTCCTCGGCCATACGTCACCTGCATTGACTAAGGGTCAAGAGTCGGATAAAGTTTAAGGCACTCTGTATCGCCTATAAAGCCATCCATGACTCAGGACCCAGGTTTCTTAAGGATGCTTTTCGGATCTACGTTCCAAAAAGATCACTTCGCTCATCCTGCACCCATCTTCTTTCTGTCCCACGTACCAGAACCACTACTTGGGGAGACAGACGTTTCTTAGTAGCAACCCCCAGGCTATGGAATTCTCTCCCTCTGTTCATCAAAACCAGTCCCACTCTCATCATCTTCCGTAAACTTCTGAAAACCTGGTTATTTAATCAATGATCATCTGGTTGCTCTCTGTCCCAGGAAGTCCGACATGCGCCGAGACACCCCAGGGTAGTTGTGCGTAATAAAAATTCCAAAAACAGAAACATAAACATAAACGGACCAATAGATGTGTTGTCATCTGGGGGTCACCAGTGATAGAATCTGCAAGGCTCTTACTTTAGCAATTCGTTTACAACCGAAACTACTGTCGTTCTCAAACAGGTATATTTTGTTCTCTTTAGATATAACATTGATAATTATTAATTCAATTTCTTCAAAAGACTAGCTAGGCAGTGATTGTGGTCAGGATCTCCTTTTTCCCAAGCGCCGGGACACTTCTTCGGAAGTTGCTTTTTGCCGTGCCAATGCCACAAAATTAAAGCAAATTCAAATTTCACAATTCACAAAAGTCACAGTTCTGGTGTGTTCTGGCTGAAATACATATTTATGGATTTTCTACCGTGTTGTAGTTTTACACCTGGGTTGAAAAAGTGAGTTTTCAATATATGTCTGTATAAAAATAGAAAATAATAAAAAATGGCGGTGGCAAGGTTTTCGCAGATGAGTAGCCCAGTGAACACCATGCAAACCAACAAAGGAGTAAGACATCCATAATCAATGCATACATACCTATAAACATACAAATGCAAGAAGCAACACCCATGAAAGCAAACTACTTCACAGCAATTGAAACATGCATTGCATAACAACCATAACCCGAATAGTTCCTATATCCATAAATATAAAACATGTAAACATTCAAAATACTGTTATTCATACAGCACTGCTTGGCTTACCACTGACAATATCTCATGCCCATTGTACCTCTAACCATTCCAGCAGAGATCATAGGGGTTTATTAGGATGGCGGGCGGGCTTTGCCCGCCCGCCACCCTTCCGGTAATGTTGACCGCCCGCCTACAGGGCGGGGGTCCCGATTTTGGAATTAGGATGCGCCCGCCACACAGGCGGGCGCATCCTGTATATTTACCATTGCGGCGGGCGACGCTGAAATCTCCGCCCGCCGCAATGGTAAAAATGCACGTTGTGCAACTCAAAGCACAGCATGACAGGCACCGCGCGGTGCCTGCCATGTTGCACTTTGAAATGCGGGGGGGTACCATAGGTACCCCCCATGTGCACCCCCCAAGCCCAGGACTCCCAGGGGGCCCGCAAGGGGCCCCCGCAGGGAGTCTCCGCATGCCTTTCCGTGGCGGCAATAGTAATGTGGTGCGCGGTGTCTAACAGACACCGCCACCATGTTACTCATTTTCCGCCCCGGCCGCAAGGCGACCGGGGCGGAAAACAGGCGGGCGGTGTTTGACACCGCCCGGGTCCCCCCCGCCATCCAAATATGGCGGGGGGAATTGGGCAGTGGATGTCGGGCGGATTTCCTCTGCCAGGCTGGCGATGGCCACCGCCAGCCTGGCGGAGGAAATCCGCCCGACATCGTAATGGACCCCATAGTGTTTTGAACATGTTTTCAGCTTTACTAAAATATTAGAACCAAGAATGCCTTGCTTTCTTTAAGGTAGCGGCTCTCTTGATCAGGTGAAGAAGGTTGATAAGAGGATATTTAGTCATAGAGTCATAATCTTTGACATGAGTGACAAAGGGGTTCTAGGGAGCTATTGCTTCCTCCCGCATATGGTCTTAGACTTGGTTGTGGAATGTGAGGGTGAGAGCAAATTACCATCTGTCTACTCCCATTCGATCTCTATACATGTCAAGGTAATTACTTTAATGCATTTTCTGCATCTAGTGGCATCACGCCATGTATCTCACAAGTATATTTGTCTTAATGACTGTACCAAGTACTGCAGCTACTCATCAGACACGTACAGAAGAAGCACATTACAATACCACATACTATGCTGGATTAGCAGTGCCTGACAAACCAGTCTAGGCTGGGTCATATTTTCCCACGTATGATTGGTGTACTGGACCACACAGGTGTGAACTATAGACACCCCAGGGAAATGGTAACCTGTATCTAAGTCAATGGCATTCTGTTACTGTAAAAGGTGTCTGCTAGGCCAATGGCACTCCATTTGTATGCTAATGCCCCTGATGCTAAAGCTACATATTCCGGTGGTCAACTGCTGCAGTAACTGTAGGTTGAGGGCTACAGTATCACATGGCCGTTTCATGAATATATGCAGACAAAGTGTTATGCAGGCGTGGAATTTATTCATACCACCACATATGATGCTTGAAGTTACACATATTTAAAATCTATATGAGAAAGGTTGTGCATACTATACTGTTTTTCCTTTTGTGACAAACCCGTAAAATAATTAATACCTTTGCTTTTCACACACGTTGCTTGTCTTTGGTGTACATTCTAGGATGGGGTAACTTTCTACTGCATTGCATCAATTTATATATATCTAGCGGTAGTGAGAGAGAGATAAACGATGTTTATTTAGACCATAGTCTTTAAACCATACATAAAACATGATTAGGATCCTCATAGTGATAACATTATTAATTCTATAAAAAAATATATAAACAATTTCACCTACAGAGAATATAACGGGGGATATAACCCCCTACAACAACCATAATTCATTTAACACAGTTTCCAAAAATGTCAATCCATAAAATTCTTGTTATTGGGAGACACTAAAAACATTTAAAATCAATGTCCCTCCTTTAATTTCTCCCTTACAAAGTCTTTTGTTGCTTTAAAAAATGTCCCCAAAGCAATTGTAATATCTAGAGATGACAAACTCCATAAGAGGACAAACTGCTTGAACACGTGACTTCACCTTGTATTTTAAAAATATTGGACATAAAAATACTTTCCGAATTGCTAAAATCAGTGTGCAATCAAGCAATATATGCAAGATATAATTTCTTATTCCTAGGCCGCATTTACAGATGCCATCTGGTTGGATTAATGCTGCCTTTATTTTTCCTTCCGTCTTCCAAGGATTAATACCGACACGAACCCTAAGAATTTCGTGTCTTAATCATTTGTTGGGCAACAAATCCAAGTATGGGAACCAAGCTACCTTTTCCCATGCGCTCTTTACCCATTTGACCGATTTTTTCTCACTCATATAATCCAGATCTTGCAATCTTGAGTATAGGAGCCATTGGTCTCTAAGCGTTCTCTTTGTAAAAACTACATCCAGGGATAGCTGCGAAAGACTCAGCATAAGGTGCGCTGCTACATTCTGGAGGGCTCTTCTTACATCCCTTGCCCAACCAAGGCTACTAGTTTGGATCTCCTCTCTGCACCATGTTGAGACCTTCTGCACACCACCTAACGCCTGGCGTTTCCAAATTCTTAATAAAGGCATTTGGGTCTTTACACTCCATGCTATTAGCCCTAACTCCATTCTGATTGCTCGAATCATAGTACAGTTTGGTAAGGACAATAGCATTTTTAGAATCTTTCCTTCTTCACGAGCCCACCCCCTTTTGCCACTCAAGTAGAGCACTTCTGCCCCGTACAATACTTGCGGGGGGATAATTGCTTCAAATGCCTTTAACATAGGTCTGTGGGACATATCACCATATTCTTTATTCCATTTTTTCAGTCCATAGACTGACGAGAAGGCTTTCGCTGCTTGATGAGTACTCCATTTAAATGTGCTGTCAAACCAAAGGCCTTTGTATCTATATTCATTGACTAATTCTAGTTTGTCTTGTCCTAAAAACCAGTTAAAATGTTTACCCCTCTGCCCGAAACATAAGACCTTTGTTTTTTCCATATTAACAGTTAAAAATGTTGTGTCACAGTAATTTTTAAACACATTTAATTTCCTTTGGAGTCCCATTTCAGTTTGATCGAGGATCAAAAGGTCATCTGCATATAAAAGGCAAGACACTTTATTTCCACTCGTACGCGGACTTGCACTTCTTTCTATTTCTAACACTGCTGGGAGGTCTGCTAAAAAATTGAAAAGAGCAAGGGTGCCAAAACGCACTCCTATCTAAGGCCATTCTTTACTGATATTTTATGAGTTAATGACCCCTGTGTATCTCTGATGACCTGGGCCCAATTCCCACTTTTGTAGCTCTTTTAAAATATTCAAAATGCCATAAGGTTATTCCATATTTTTCCATATCTTCCCAGAGACAGTTACTGTCCACAGAATCGAAATCTGCCTGGAAATCGACGAAGCAACAAAACAGTTTACCATTTTGCTCTATCGATTTCCTGGCCAATGCCCACAGGGCAAAGCAATGATCTATAGTGGAGTGTACTTCTTTAAAACCTCCCTGTTCAACTGGCACAATAGATCCTTGTTCTGCCCAATCTTTTAGATTACCTAATATTATTTTAGCAAAGATCTTTTCTCCTAAATCTAACAAGTTAATTAGTCTGTAGTTCTTTGGGGCATAAACATCCTCTTTCTTATGAATTGGCCTAATTATTGCACCCTTCCAATTTGTGGGGATCATCCCTGATTTTAAGATTACTAAAAACATTTGAGAGAAGAATTCTGCCCACCAGGGCGACTTTGAATTTATTATCAGGGCTGGTAGGTTGTCTGGGCCTGTTCCTCTTGTTAGAGTCCTTATTGTATTAAGCACATTTGCTGTTGAAAAATCTGGTTTTAGGTTCTCTACCAGGCCCCTCCAATCCCTTAGTTCCTCCTCCACAGTTTCTCTCCCCGTGGTATATAGTTTCTGCAGATAATCTTCCCAAGCACCCTCTTCCACTACACAGTTCATTGAGGCAACCGAACATTCTGTTGCTGATTGTATTATCTTCCAGAACTGACGTATGTTCTTAGATTCGATTGCCTCCAGTAGTTTCCCCCAACATGTTTCTTTATGGGCCCTTTTAGTGCTATGAAGTAGTGAGGTGTATTCTCTCTTTATTTCGGCGAGGTTATCGGCCCTAGCCTGGTCAAATTTTTTGCGTAAACTATACTCTTCACTCCTTAATTCTCTTTTTTTATTTAAGCAATCTATATTGAACCAATTTCCTTGTTTACCTGTATGTTTTGTTTGTACTTGGGTACCCTTGTATCAGTTCTTAATTCTACACTTATACATTGAACCACTTGATTTATTTTCTCAACGTACCAAGTTAAGTTTAGGCCACTCACACATCCTAACTCAATATTTTGTTGCAATCTAGTTAACCTTTCTATAAATTCATCAGTTAACCTTGTTGTTATCCTCTTCGGTAATCCACCTGTTGTGTAATAACTTTATCGCAGACAGACTGTGGGGAAATTACCAGCTCTAGTTTTATTAAATTGTGATCACTAGCTTCCGTAGGACTAATCCTAAAGTCTTTTACTAATTCAAAGTTCCATGCTGACATAAAAACATACAATTTTGGGTCCCATGTTTAAAAGTTTTCTTTGCCTCATAGTCTTGGGCTAACCTACCATTTAAGCAGAAAAGACTTTTTTTCGCTAAGTTATTTCCCAGCTTAGCAGCATCGTAGGTATTTGGCTTTCAGAAAACTTTGCTGGCTTTATATCATATGACTCCAAAATTTCTGTGCACCAAAGATCTACCAATTTTGGGTTTAATTTATGGTAAAAATCTCCCACCAACAAAATTAGATCTGACCCATACTTATCACAAAATGAATCCAAATCATTCTTAAAATGTACCAATTCAACCCCGTATTCTTCCTGGGAGCCCCATTGCATGTAAACATTTAAAATCAACATATTTTCATACTTTTTATCAACAAACATTGTGGATATCCTGCAACCCAGAAGCCATTTACAAGTCACAAGTAACTGGGATACCTTCTTCACTAGGTTTGTAGATAATAAAGTTGTCAGAAGGCCGATCTCCACGGAGGCAGAACGTCGATAATTCTCCAATCCCACCTCTCAGAGCACACTGCGAACACAACTGCTCTAAGCCGGGGGAAAGGGGAGTGGACAGAGAAGAGAAACTCGTGCTGTTCTGGAATTCCTGTATCTTCTATTCTGCTGGGCGGAATTTCCTAATGCAAAGAAGGGGAACAAACATTCAAACAATCTACTTCTATATCTCTATATACTCTTCCCTCAGTACTTTTCCTGATTCTCCCTCCTACCAGTTCCTGTACGAGTTACTGCCTCTCTTCTGTATTGCGATCATTCAGCATTTGCGTTGGTTTTCTATTTAACCTAATGCAAACAATAAACAATTGACATGAATAGACTATCCTATTTCTAATAGTTGTGGTATCTAAATATCCCCAGAAATTTCTACCTATTGGATGCTGGATCTATCGTTAATTAAAATGGCGTATGAGTAGGTATAGACAACTGCAACAATTCAAGGGTGTCTGCTGAAGAATTAACTCTTCTTTTCTTAGGGTGAGGTGAGTCTATTAATGTTCCAAGGTCTTCTGCTTCTGGGAAGGGTACGCGTAAAAAGGACCAGGGGAGGTAGAGAAGGGAGAACAGGAAAAGGGTAGCTCTCTAGGAAGGTGGGGGAGAAGCTATTGCTGCCAAAGTTGCCAAGCGCAAGCTGCAATTAGTCACTGGAAGTTGAACTTGCTTACTTGGTATCCAATGCGACAGTCACTCACAATGTTACTGCTCCAACTGGATTCTGAGAACTCTGTCACACATCTCAGAAGAAGTTCTTCAACTCAGGACTGGATATGAGGAGGAACTACAAGGTGAACAGCGAAGAAGACGAGCTGCTTCAAATACGCAGTTTCTTCAAAAGTAACAGAAGGGGAAAACGAGCGGACAAAGACTTCCAATACCTACGAAGTCCGCCTCGTTAAATATTTCAAATGCGTGCGCAAACTCGCTGCAACGCCTTTGAAACCCAAACAGATGAAATTACTAGATTCGGTAGGCAAGCGCTCATTCAACAAAGTCGGAAATTACGAGCGCCTCAGAAAACGAACTTTCTGTCACTGGATTCAAATTGAATTGCGCCGAGGAATTCGCGCGCACCCCACCTGAGCCCGTGATTGGTAAACAGCTAGAGCGCTAACCTTCGGAGATAACTCAACGGAAGGTGCGGCGGCCATCTTAGAAGGAGGCATGATATTCTGCCAAAAGTTAATTGTATAGGGCTTAACAATTACTCTCCTTCTCTTCTGGGATTGTTTTCCTTTAGTCAGTGTGCAACCTGATTCCTGACAAAAGACAATAAGCCACCTGCAGAGCGACCAAACTTTGATTTTATTGCCGGGCGATGGATTTGTCAAATTCCTTCAACTACGGGGAGCTCTCCACATAGCCAGGTCTCTTGTATACAGATGATCTCATTGTTTTTGCCAGTTCTTTAATAACATTCTTGCTTAAGTGGGTTCCTTAACCATTTATATTCCAAGAGACCAGTGTTATGCCATGTGGCTGCCCCGTTACCTATTCTGCATCGCATAGTGGCCCATTTATTTCGGTTTCCCCAAATATCGCTGAGAAGGAGCTACGGGGCTTGTGCTATAGCTCCAATTATTCCGGGCTTCCATCAGGTCTGAATTATTTATTACTATATTCAAGTTCTCCAGCCCTTGATCAACTTCACATCCTGATAATTTCACTTGCCTCTTTCCTAGACCAGCATGATACCTTAAGAAGGCTTTCTTTTGCGGAGCATTATATTCTAGCACTACCTCTTCTTTGGGCACTAGCCTGATCCCTTCTTTAAGTATCTCCCTCTCTGCTTTCATTATTGCAGTTTTACCCAAATCAGAATAAAGTTGTACCCTGGTAAACTCCTTACCATCACTAGTTGATTGAAACCCTACCTGTCGAAGGTCTTTTGATCCTATTCCTTTTAGGTTTGAACAATGGGCGAATGAGTTAAGGAGATAGGACCTATTTAAATATGAGCTCTTTGTTTTTTTTGCTCTCCCCTTCCCATTTTCACTTGTTCCAAGTAAAGTCACCTGTTCCCTTTATCCTCCTCTCCTACCAGTCTAGGTCCCCTCCGGGGCAGTTGAGGGTTATTTCTAACCCCTTCCACCGAGCTATTTCCCCGGTATCACCTCTCTTTAAGAGAGGCAGTAAAGCCGGGTATTCTAGCTACATTGAGAGGCATATGTTTTATATTTTTCGGAGACAGCCCTGACAACGCAGGCTTTACACCGCGCTGCCATCATAACGCAAGTCGTTACAATGACTTGCGCTGGATGGCGCTAGATACTAAGGAATAGTAGATTTACTATTCCAACACCTTCCCTACTGTGGCATAGGCTGGAGTTGGAATTGTAAATCATACTATTCCAAAATCCAGCGCCTACAGCGCAAGTCGTTGTAACGACTTGCGTTGTAATGGATGCGTTGTAATGGCAGCGCGGTGTAAAAGCCCGCGTTGTCATGACGTACATCCATATTTTTTATTTCCTTTTCCTGTTGGTTTTGTTTCCTACTGCAGTTCCCCTTTTTTACTGGATTCCTCGCCAATTTCTCAGCACTTTTTCTAGTTATTCTTGTTTCTCTCACTGTTTTAAGGGGTTCTAACTTTAGGTCTTGTTCAGGTACTCCTGTTAGTTCCTCCTGCTTCCTTCTTTTTTTCACTACTCTTGTGTTACCCTTTCTTGGGACATCTCTTCCTGCCGGACTCACTCATTTTCATAAACCATAACTAATATAGTCACCCCTTCTTTTTACCAACATCGGCCATTTTGATACATAAACTTCATGGTTGGCAGTTGGCGATTCAACAGGGTTAACAAGCAAAGATATGTAACAGGGAAAAGGGCGCACAGCAAAGAGTTTGGCTAAAAGTAAAAATGCACAAATCCCAGGAGATTGCTTCTAGGCAGGAAAGGAAGGTCACCTAACTTCCCCACTTGTTCCCTGAACAAAGTTCAGGGTGTATAGGTTATATCAAAGTTCTTGCCGAGCAATCAGTTAAACATTCATAATATTTTCAGAGTTCATACAATTGAAATTGACCAAAGCAAGTCCATATATTGTCCAATAGCCAATCAGACACCAGAGTCCTGAAGTACGTTGATCCGTATTTATTTCAAGATCCCAAAGTTCAAAATATTCTCTGCAACCAAGGTTCAAAACATTCTCTGCAGCCAACACGTGTTTCGTTGGGCATCTATCTTATGCCAAAACAACTTCCTCAGGGCTAGGTTCAGTAACTTTTTCTTCTGTAATTGTTTCTTCTGGCCAGTGAAACCGAACACGGAAGGACTGAGCAGGAGATATACGGGACTACGTATTGAGATAGATGCTGCAAATGCGACTTTACTAAAGACGTTGAAAATAGTGATACACGGGTGTGGAACACCGGAGAGATACAGTTATTATTCTATGAAAAATAATTCTTTGAAGAAACAATTACAGAAGAAAAAGTTACTGAACCTAGCCCTGAGGAAGTTGTTTTGGCATAAGATAGATGCCCAACGAAACACGTGTTGGCTGCAGAGAATGTTTTGAACCTTGGTTGCAGAGAATATTTTGAACTATGGGATCTTGAAATAAATACGGATCAACGTACTTCAGGACTCTGGTGTCTGATTAGCTATTGGACAATATATGGACTTGCTTTGGTCAATTTCAATTGTATGAACTCTGAAAATATTATGAATGTTTAACTGATTGCTCAACAGGGTTAACAGTTGGGGGATCAACATAAACAACCTCCTCCTCCCCCAACCTCACCAGGGCTATAGACACTGGGTAGGGGATTGGTCTTAACATTGATGGCATTTGCCCCCTAATGCCATGTAGTTCCCCCTCAGTTTTAGAGAGGTGCATTTTATGAGTTTTTAAAATATCATGGTTTAACATTGTAACTTCCAGGAGGCCCTGGAGTGATTTTTGCAGCATTAACATCAATTCCAACATTGAAGAAGCTGGAGTTCCCGAGGATTCTAAATTTAGCTCTAAGGATTGATTGTCACCATTATTGTCCAGAGGCACTGAATCCTTGGCTCCATGTAAATCAAGCGTTTCTGTTCCATTTGATCTTACATCCGAAGTTTGGGCTGCCTCTTCGTCCTGCCTTAAACACATGCTATCTGCTTCCTGGGTCATCTGTGGTAACAGCCGCGGAGATGAGGAAAGACGAGGTGACATTATTGCCTCCTTATAACCTATCAGGGACTGTATGGATTGATTAACCAGATTTACAGAGTCCACTGTATGCTCATCGAAGATTAAAGAGGAGCTCCGCTTCCAGGATTCCTCTCCTTCTTCTGTAGCTGGGGATTTAGCAGGTGAGAAGACCCTTTTAAAGTGTTTTCCCACAAAGTATTTAAGGGGGTTTGATGCTATACCTCCCTTACTTCCCCCTTGCGATAACTCCTTAGGGGCTTTCTCTTTTTTCCTTTGTGCACGTTTAAGTTTTGATTTTGTCACTGGGCAACTCAGACTCTCTCCAGGGGGTTTTTGATCTCCTGTGAGGACCTTTTGTTTCTGTGCAGGGCCCAGTGTGCTTTT
Source organism: Lissotriton helveticus (assembly GCF_964261635.1). Taxonomy (NCBI): domain Eukaryota; kingdom Metazoa; phylum Chordata; class Amphibia; order Caudata; family Salamandridae; genus Lissotriton; species Lissotriton helveticus. The sequence goes on from NC_136059.1 coordinate 449,925,434, forward strand.
GTTTTTCCTGGGGGCCATGTAAGCTCTTCAAATTATGCTTTTTGCAATTTAGCAAACACACAATGTCGCGCCAGGCCCAACCCCTTGTTTGTCAAACACAGTCCTCAGGTCGGGGAGGAGGCAGTAGAACTAATAACGAAAAATAACAACTTTTTAACACTTACCTCTGTTGTGCCTTAGACCAGACATGCCAACCCTCCCGATTCAGGCGTGAGACTACCGATTTGAAGGCTAGTCTCCCGCCTCCCGATTCCTACAAGCAAAAACCAGATTCCTCGGAGTTTCAGCTGACAGCGCTTGGTATTGTGTAAAGTACTAATTCTCCCACCAATAGTCAGAGTGGCGATGCAGGGGCTCTAGAAGGGGTGAAAAATCAACAAAGCGTCATTAACAAGGGAATGGCCTTTTAAAGAGCTGTGAAGTACTGGGGGGGGGGGAGCGGGGGCGGCTGTGTGTGTGCACAGGAAGCTGTTTCAGCCCGGGCTGTCACACAGGGTGGGGGGGAGGGGGGAGCATGCACTGCCAGCAACCTGCCAGGCCAGTGCATAACACTTGCATCACTCTCTCTCTGCCTGCCATTGCGCTTCATGTGCTTCTGAAAGGTAAAAAAAACGTGCATTTGTGTTTCAAATGTCCGATCCTGCAGAAGCACGCTTCCAAAGCCCATACATGACAGTAACCCGATTCAAAGCCCCATTCTCCCGATTTTTTTTTCAAATCTCCCTATTTGCTCTTCTGAAATGTTGGCATGTATGCCTTAGACGTGTACTTGCGCCTGTGCCCGTACCCTTCCCCACTTTCTCTTGGGGAGCCCTAGTTTCCGGAACAGAATTCAGAGTTCAGAGTTCCTCTTTGTATAACCTCGCTATGTAGCTATTGCGAGGTTATAAGAAATCCTATTTGCGCTGTTCCTCCTCGTCTCCAGTCGTTCTCGCCACTCTCACCCCACTCACCTCGCACCCGCTGAAGCTACCGCCTCACCAGGCGGGGCTCGGGCTTTTGCGGTAGTGCGGCACAATGCTCGATGTTCTTGGGGGCGGCGGTGGCGTCTTGGCGATTAGTAGAGGTTTTCAGCATGCAGGCTGGCATCTCTCACAGCCATTTTCTGCCGCTAAATATCGGGTTCCACATGAGGGTTTTCCTCACGTCTCGCATCTCGGCTCCGACGGCTCCAGGCTCTCACCTCTTGCCTCTTCCGTCGTCACACGTCACACGTTGTACGTTGGGGTCACGGATCTCGCAGTACGGCAACAACAGAGGGTTCGATAGTGAAACTCCACAATCCCTGAGCCTTCTAGGGACCTCAAAGGTCTTCTTCCATGATCTATGTTCAAACAACCACCTGGCTCCTGCAATGATTGACGGCAAGTGAGACAGGTTCCAACTCCAACACTGAATAATTGGGCATTATAGAAAGGGGTTACTTGGTGAGTAACAGCACATATATAGGAATTCAGAGGAGCACCTGGGTCCAAAGCAAAAGGTTCTTCAGAGCAGTTAAATTCCAGACATTTTAACTGATTCCAAAGAAGTGTTGGGATACCTTGCATCTGGGCTAGACTCAAATTCCTTGAAGTGCTGTTTACCCAGCAGAAGAAAGTCAGGCCTTGGCTTACCCCATCTCCTGCAGCACATATTTGTGATCACCATCCCAGTTGTTAATACCAACTACAAGCAGTGGAGCAGTTGAAGGACAATAGATGAACACAACTATATGCATACTGTCAACACAGTAAAGCTCTTAGAAAATTGATACATCAAATCTATGGCTCTCATTCGGTTCTTTGTGCCATCGTAGTCCTCATTCCTCTAATATCATTGAGCACTGTGTACTCGACCTCAATTCAGAATCCAATGTACTTTCATAGGTGTAAATGGGGACATTAACATCACCATAAAACATTAAATGATGGATTGAGTGTCAAAGAAGAACATCATACACTCCTAAATACACATGTGTTGACTACATACCAGCTGTTAGTAGCTAAAGAATGCCAGATTTGTACTATGCATTGTAAGACATACATATACTAATATTACTTTTTATAGCAGAAAACTAAATGTAAAGCTGGGCTACAGGTCCTGTAGTCCCTGGTCAAGAAGCCCAGTTTCACCAGGGACCTGTGGCAGGCTACCAGTTCCTAGAACCTCTGCTAAAATCCGGAGGGGGGGCTTTTCGATAAAACTCTGACATTTGACCTCTAGTTCAAGAGGACGGTGAGCTCTTATTTTTGAATCATCAGGAGCTTGAAAAGGATATTTCCTTTCTTCTCCAGGGAGCTAAGAGTATTGGTGGTCTTGCGCTAATAACATCTCGCCTTGACTACTGTAACGCTGTGTATTTGAACACCAACCAGTATTCCCTCAAGCTGCAGGTTATTCAGAATGCGGCAGCATGACTGGTTTTGGGCGTTCCCAAGCAACAATCAGTGAAGGAGGAGTTGAGGGGTCTTCTATGGCTTCCAGTGTGGAAGAGACTGTCATTCCACGCACTGTGCTTGGTCTTCAAGGCCCTTAACAATCAGGGCTCTTATTTTTTAAGAACCTTCTGCAACTGGTATCGTCCTAGTAGACAGTTGAGATTGGCTGGTCAGAGAAAAGTGTAGGTCCCCTGCTCGAGGACGGCGAGATCGGGTGAGCATGCATTCTCAGTGGCAGCTGCCAGGTTGTAGGACACTCTCCCAGTACATATTGCTAGTATTACTTCATGCTCTGCATTTTGCAAGAATGTGAAAACCTGGCTCTTTTCTCAGTTATAATTCCCTTGTTGGTCTCTCCTTATGCTATTGCTAGTTACAGCGCTTTGATGCATATGGTTTAATGTGCTTTATAAATGTACATCTACATTACATTACATTTACAGTACTTAGCCTGGATCTAGGACCAGGGCTGGCTATTAGCCGATGACATCTGATTGCTAGTCATCTACATCCCAAGTTGAGGATGACTTTTTCCCAACCTTCCATAGTAACTATGCATAATCTGGCACAACTGTGATCTCTTGCTTTCCCCTAAAAACGAGAAGTGTATCTATAACATTTTGTGGTATACATGAGAGGCTGGGGTATCCCAAGCCTCAGCTAACCAAGATGATATGTAAACCCTAGAAAGCAGGTTGCCATTTTGGGCAACAGTAGCAGTCTACCCTGTTTCACATGTCTCTTTACTACCCATTCTTCTAGCATGTCTCCCCCACAGACCATTTGTTGTGTGCCTGGTGCGAATATACAAAATTGTTTGTGTTTGCTTTACTGAACAAAGGCAATGTGGACAGGTCAATGATTGGCTGGCATAAGAGCAAAGCCTTGTCAAAGACTGTGGCCAAGGGCATGGCCACTGCTGTCTCCCTAAATAAAAACAGATATGTCGCCTGCCTACTCTGGAAAGATGAAGCTGAACAACACCCACTGAGTAGCTGGAGGGCTGTCAAACAGAAGTACACCTTCCAGGTAATATAACTGATAGAATGCCATCACCAAGGAATCAAAGACAACATTATGGGATGTTTGTTGCCATGGGTATCTGAATAAAGATGCACATGTGCTTAATTATTCCCACCAAAATTTCAAGTGAAGCTCTGGTTTTAAATGCCTTTCTGTTGTGATTCCATCTGCTTCTGATTGCAAATATAGATTGACCTGATGAGCCAGGTATTCTAGTTAGTCTTTGACTACAAGCAGAATGTGTGTGCACCTGGTCAGAGGAAGAATTTTACTACGGGCTGGAAAGGTGGCTGCCCTCTTATAATGTAACCAGGGCTTGAGGAGATGAAGACAAAGGCCCTTATTAAGAGTTTGTTTGGGTGGGTGAACTATCATAACTTGATGGCTCGCCTGCTTCCCCAGACCTACCGTTCCTCTAACCCATTTAGAGTTGGAGGAACTCAAAAGTTTCCACTGATGAAGCCTCAGCTGGCTCCACCAGTGGAATCTATTGAGATGATGGCCCATTTGCTATTGGTCTACCAGGTCACAGTGATGACTGCCACTTTCTTTTTAAGGCAGTGCAGCCATCATTAGATTTCACTGTTTTGAGATTGCCAGGCAGGAAAATAGCTTAGTAGCCCCCAGTCACAGGAGGAAAACACCATGTGTTAGGTCCATTATCTTTTTTTTTTAAGAACAAACTTAGGAAGTTACTCTTGCAGAAAAAAAGTTATTTAATCTATTTATATAAACCATAATTATCTAGTCAATTAACAAAATAAAATTGGAGTTAGAATAAAATGATCATGTTTAGTTGGTAAGACCATAAGGAGGACCCGGTGAAGTTAATTTCTAAGACAAAAAATTTATGAAGCTACTTTTATAAATAGTGTCTGAATCTGTCCAGCAATATTATACCATTGCTTCCCTGTAATGCTTATATTATGCTTTTAAAAAATGTGTGTGGGAGGTACCTCCTCACTGGCAGGAAGGTATAAAGTGTATCAGAGTTTCCTGGCTCCCTATCGACCAAATGCCAAGGTCTGAGTACTTCTTATTATTGGACCACTTTTTTGTGTAGGCCCAAACTGAGGGAACTCCATGTACGGATTTTATGTTCAAGCCACTTTTTATTGTTGGAAATATGTGGTCCATATAACATTTCATAGAGGATTCAAACTTAAATGCTCAGAAAACTACATTAGTATGCCCATCTACTTTGTATCATTTGGCCAGGGTCCATTCCAGATGGCACCTTTTAATTATTACAACGCTTGATTTCTTGCCCTCGGATTCTTCTAAAGTGCAGCGCATCCTATTTCTTTTTGTGTGTGGGCGACATGTTCAAGCCATCGTAATCCTGGGTGATCTTTGTTAGTCCAGACATCAAGAAGTGCTTTAAAATAAGTTTCCAGTGCTGGATTTTCAACGCTGAGTCAAAGCTTTTATGCTGTGAGTCCTAATCTGTGCTAGCGTTGGTCCTGATGAATTGTCATGATCTTTTGGAACGTAACGAGGCAAGAAAAGTGTTGACCATCTTTTTAACATCGCCTTGTGCTTGATTGGACCATGGTATACATTTCCAGCCAGCTTATGTTTAAAATCGCAACAAGGGAACCCAGTTATAAAATAGTGCCTTGGTTTTTCCTAGCTACTTTTTACCTCTCTTCTAGACCAGTCTACTTACACTACCACACCTCACTCTTCACATCAACTAAAAACTAAAGATCTCCAGCAAACAGCCCGTCTGCGTGGGCCAATTGGTTATTGCAGCATTGGCCCAACGCCGGAGCTGCTTGATGACACCCCTTTGGGGTGTGTGAGTGCCCTTGCTCCTGAGGGAGCAAATCCCTTGATCTGCCTCTACAGGTAGCTCCTGACCTTTTCCTTCTCTTCTCTGCTAGAACCTGCATACCTTTCTTTGTACATAGCATGAGTAGGGGGCGTGTAGAAAGGGCATTTATTCGCCCCCAGTTCCTTCTAAATTGTTCATATTAAACAGAATGCCTCCGATGTAGCATGATCTATTTTATAACCCCCTATGGCCCTATAAGTCTAGGGGGCATATTATCAAGTAAGGGCGTTACATTATCGCCGCTTTTATCGTCAGGAAACTGCCAATAAAGCGGCGATAATGGGCTTGATAATATGCTCTATGAATTCCAATCGAAGCCCATGTTAGATGTGAAGACATCTAACATGGGCTTCGATTGAAATTCATGGAGCATATTATCAAGCCCATTATCGCCGCTTTATCGGCAGTTTCCTGCCGATAAAAGCGGTGATAATGTGACGCCCTTACTTGATAATATGCCCCAAGATTTTGGCAAATGCTCTGGAGATATTCTGATCTTCTGCAGCTAAATAGAGGGCCATGCCGTCCCTGAAGAGCTTAATCTTGGATGCTCCTTAGAGTGGGACCTTAACCAGAGGATCTTGCCGCAATGTGGCTGCCAGAGGTTCAATAAAGCAAGCAAATAGAACTGGGGATCTAGGGCATCCCTGCAGTGTACCTCTTCTAATGGCCACGGATCCCACCATTCACAAATTGACTACTTTTGCCTCTGTCTCACTATATAGATTTTCCGATAAACCAATTTTGAGGGGAAGCCAAATCCAGGCATATTGGCAAACAGAACATCTCATTGCACAAGATCAAATGGATTTTCGGCGTTAAGCATAATGATGGCTGCCTTGATCCTAGTGCTTGAAAAGTAATCTATTGCCTGAATCAGGAAATTGGTGTTTGATGAGATCGACCTTGCAGGTAAGGATCCACTTTGATCACTGTTGACCGCTGTTTTGGCTAAGGGAGCTATTCTCGAAGCTATGATTTTCGTGAAAAGCTTGTAGTCACTATTCAGTAGACTGATTGGAGGGTAGAAGCCAGGCTTCTCTGGTTGTTTATCTTTCTTTAGGAAACTGAAAATTACTGCGTCCGTGAAAGAGCTGCACCTTGCATCCATCCAGAATTTCATTGAATAGAATTACTAAGAATTAAGCTACCTGAGCCACACGCAGATTATACATTTCAGCAAGTAGATCATTACTCTTGCATGCTTTGCCATTAGGCGATGTTTTGATGGTTTTATTTCACTTTGACAAGTGTAATAGGGGTATCCATGTTAAACAAAGGAAGCGTAATTGACCGCAGATACTCCTCTAGTTGTACTGCTGTGGTAGTAGGCGTGGAAGCATGCAGATTTGTGTAATCCTCTCAAAATACATAGCTGATACGATTGGGTTGATCAGCCATTTGGTTCTTAGCCTCATCAAAAATCGCAAGTATTTTAATGGTAACGACTTGATCACACTCCCACTAGCTAAGCCTAAAACCTCCTTTGTGATTTGGTAGTTCTTAAAAGAGATTATCTCTCGGTCATTGATATATTGGTTTGAATTGGGGGTTCAGTTGCGTATTTTTACTACTTCTCCATTTGACGCTCATGTATCATAATCATAGCGATACATTTATGAATTTGTAATTATGTTTTACTGCTCATGGGGCACTTTCACGTTTTTTCCACCTGGATATACTAATTAAATCTAGGTCTAGGGCAGATGAGTAGATCTTAATGTGCTTGTGTATTTAACTTAACTGCATTTGAGTGGATTGAGTCACAGAATGTGCATAATGCCAATAATTTTGTAACAGACTTTTTTCAACCTAATCAATAAAATATAATACAGGATTGTTATAGGGGCATTTATTGTGGGTTAGCACTGTAATTACTGTTCTTCAGCAGGGTGAGACTTCAGAACAAGGATTCAAAGTGATATGATGTTGAGAAAAACATCAGAGGGATCCTGTAGGGGCCACGTTTTTCCAGTGATTTATATTTCATTAAAAAAATATAAATAAGGGAAATACACATATGAAAATCACTACGGAGAGCGAACATTAAAACACAATCCTGTGTACATGAATACATAGCCATAGAAATTGACAATGGAACAAAAGTGAGCATGCACTGACCACAATCAGAGCACTAGAAAATTAGCAAAACATTATACCTCAGCAGAACACATGAAAGATCTGTGGATCCAAAGAGGAAATATGATCTTTCATCCTCTGTCGTGGAAGTGGCAGCTAGGCTCTCCAGAGTGGTACGTGGTAAATAAGATCATTGGACCCAAGATATCTCGAGGCCGGGATGTATGGGACTAGATGAGATTGTGTGTTTCAACCTGGTCATTGGAAGTCGCCATGTCTCATAGTCAGTCAGTCCAGGTAGGAACCCTAGCTATTTCCTAGTTCATAACCACCCTATGCTTAGATAGGAGTAGAGCCATAGCAGTCAGGCTTTGGACCTTTGCGGGGCATCTCTCACATATCCGAATAATATTACCCGTGGATCAGGCTCCTGGGAAGTCTGTATTTTATCTTCTGTAACCATCAACAGCGCACTCCAAATTTGAGAGATGGAGGGCACTTCCATGCAGGATGGAGAATCTCTGCATCGTCTTTCCTGCAGTGATGCAGTTGTAGGGGACAGAACTGCAAGACCTATGCAAATATTTGTTAAGTAGCAGTTTGTGCCAAGAGTTCACTGAAATCGAGCCAGTGTGCGGACAGCAATAAGCTCACCAAGCCTCGAGAAAAGGTTCACACAATTTTGTTTCACAGGACAGCCAGCAGCCTCCGTTCGACCTTGCCTAAGCTGCGACACAATCGTATAAAGCCTAGCAATAAAGTTATGAGCTGATTAAAAACCTTTCTTTTTAAAGCTGCCTCTGAGTAACCATCTACCCTTGCCCGCTGTGGTTGTTATGAGCGCCAAGAAACCGTTTCGGTGTACGTGCGCGGTATACATTTTTTTAACATAACATAACATAACAGTAAACGGTGGGAAGTCATCAGGCTTCATCTGAAAACCTTGGTAGGACCGTTTTGACTATATTGCATGGCCTGGCGTACATTAAATTATCCAGTTGAGTGGTATTACACACGTACGAAACTGCTGCAGGGAGAGAAACCTCCTATCCAAGTATAGGTGACACATCGTCATTCTGGCCACCTGCAGCGGAGTGTTCTGTACTGTACACTCTGCCATGAGCTGGAGCAAAGGATTGAAACTAGCAGGACAGACAGAGTGCTTTGGCCCTCCAAAGGAGGGACCTCCATGCCCAGCAAGTGGTAGCAACTGTTTGAATATCTAGCCGTGGTCTGGGAAGACCCAAAGGGAGGACAGAGGCCAAAGGCACCCTATCAGTCTGATCACATTCGGGGATGACAAATGGGATACAGGCATGTACCAGCGATTAGCAAAGTGGCATTGAGCAGCCATATAGTAGATTTCGGGGTCCGGCACTTCGAAACTGCAGTGAGCATATAGGAGAACCAGAAGGTCCCAGGCTTTCATAGCCTGCTTACATGTCCAGATCAGCTTGAGCCGGAGAGAGCGTAACATGATAAAGAAATATTTGCTAATAGGCATCTGAATATTATTGAAGAGATACGACAATTTAGGTAGAGCAATCATTTTGATTAGAACTACTCTAACGCCAAAGATAGCAGAGGTTTAAGCCACATATCTATCCAGACAGAGAGAGGGTCAATGCCTGGACCATAGTTGAGCAGGATAACCTGTTCTGGCCTATGGTGTTGGAATATGCCCAGATATTGACCAGAATCTGTGGTCCAGCTATAAGGCTACTCAGACGAGACTGGCACAGTACTTGTTGTAAGTAGAAACATATCCAATTTAGACCAATTCATTGAAATGCTGGAGTAAGCCATGGGCCCGATGATCTCCCGGATCAGGGGAGTGAGGTTGACATCAGGTTCTCTAATAAAAAGCAGCAGATCGTCGGCATTTATGGATAATAAAAAGCGCCCATACGTGCCCCAGGGAAAACCTCAGAAGTAAGGCTGTTAACTGAGACTTTGGCCACTGTGTCGATGTCCAACAACTTGATAAGAGACTGGAGACTGTCGGAGATGCCACATCGTCGGAGAGTCTTAAACAGAAATGGCCACTCTAGAGAGTCAAATGATTTTTTGGCGTCTAACAGTGCAAGCGCAGCCCTGACCACAGTGTTGTTTTGATTAATCATGGAGAATACTTTTCAGTGGTTAAGGGTCCTAGATGTATGTGAGGCAAATCCAGACTGTGCAGGGTCGACCATGTGCTCTAACAGGGGAGCATGGCGGATGGCAATAATTTTAGCTAGAATCTTTTCATAACAATTGATTGAAGAGAGGGGCAGATAAAAGGTGCATTTGACAGGGTCTTTACTGGTTTGAGGAAGAAGTGAGATAACAGTTTCTCACATCGAAGGGGACATCTCCCCATCTTGGAGCGATGTACCATAGAATTCAATAAGGTGGGGAGCAAGAATATGCTTTGTATACTTTATAAAAATCAGTAATGTCTGTAAGCCACACTAGGCCAGCTTCTCGCCATGAGATACTGCCACCTCCAATTAGCCACCCAAACCTACTTTCTAGCCAAAGCACCCCAACCTCGTGTTCCCTTCTGGTAGGTTGCCAACCAAACACAGCTAGTGGCAGAGGGCCGAGACTAATACCAGGAGGCAGCTGAACAGGTGGTAGAGGGCCACTTGGAAGATGTTCAAGGTGAGGGCACGAGCGCTGCTGGCTGCTTCTGTGATTGATAAACTGTGGCGCTATGTGTTACATGGTGTATGAACCTGCAGTTACAGTCTAACTTTTTAATTTAAGGTTCATATTAAAATCTGCCCATCTTCTATCTGTGGCTTTTTACAGAGCGCAAGCATAACATTTGGGAAGCCGATCTCTTGTTGTTATTGAAGAAGAATACTAAATGCAGAACAAGCACCCCAGTCCCAGATCTTACTAGCAAGCGCATTGATCATGTAACCAAGGTATGAGTTATTGTCAAAAGATCAGATGGGTTGACTCTGTCTAAGTTGTAAATTAAGAGTATTCCACGTTGCTGCCATCTGGACTGAGAAGGCTCTACCACCCCATTTGATACATTATAGCTCCAGTGCCGAGAAAAAGAGTTTGGAGTTGGAGCAGGTGTTAATAAATGAATACTGAAAAGAGAATCTCCGAGTAAGACAAAGTGGAGTCTTTTGGTAGAAAATCAATGCAAGTGTCTTATGTATATATGTATGTGGTAGTTCTATAGTACAAACCTTGCTAAAAGCCAAAGGACAGGAAGAACATAATCAATTTCTCTGCACAAATTGAACTTGTCAAAAATTAAGAAATGATCTTGGAACAAACAGATTCAAAACATATATGACCAAAGATTATCCTACTGCAGAACTCTTAATATGATGCTGGTGAGAAATTGATTTGCCTAGCAAACCAAGATAAGGTAAACAAGGGTGGACACAATTGTGTACTAACATAACCTTTTGAGGAAATCTCTGGAATTGTAATGTGTTTTAGAAAGATAAGATAATTGACACGTTTCACCTCTGGCTGCAATCTGTGGCATGAGATTCTTCTCCAAATCCATTGTAACCTCCAGATTCCTAACAAGCTTTTGGGTGGAGAGTGGTCCCACTGATGTGGCCAAAAGGGCCTCATTCCAGTCAGTTACTTCATTCCTCTTAAGAAATGTTTCAGACTTTTGTGGATTAAGATGTAAAGGTTTCTCTTACCAATTTTTAGTACTGAATGGAGGATGGAAAACCCAGGGCCTTTCCCTAACTTGACATCCTCCAGAACACAAATTCCATCTGTGAACATTAATACAGGCATTACCATTTAAAGCAACAGAAAACCGAAGGTGCTACATTAAGCTTGAGCAGCAGGTGAGTAGAGGGCAAAGCCTTGCAGATCTCCTCACTAAACAAGACTGACATGGGACATAAAAGCACCTAAACTAAACTGCTTTTGTTCTTCCCAATAAGATGAAATCAAGTCCAGTGTCCTGCAATGGATGTGAAAATATGAAAATATGCAAGTGACCTAACTCCAGTGACACCTAAGTGTGATGATGGTCAATAGAATGAAAAGCAGCTGACCAACTGCCAAAATCTGTATACCAACATCACCATTCACACTCATTACCAGTTGATCTGCTACTGAGACTTCTAAAGTATTTGTTCTCATTCTGGGGCAAACACCGTACTTGAAACAAGTGTAGAATTAGATTCGTCAAAATGCTGAACTGGGTTGTCACTTTCTTCCCTTTAACCTGGTACAAACATGCAAGAGAGAAATTAGTTGACAATTGACTGGTTGGTCTGCCTTTAGAGAGGGTTTCTTTAATAGTGCTGACAGCTGAATTAAATGCCACTGGAACCTTACCTGCCAGATCTGTTAATACTCTGCCTTAGAGGGGGGCTGTTAGACCCGGCATCCTTGTCATGGTTTTCCCATGACTTTTTGCCTTCAGACCTGCTGTTTTTTTGCAGACTTAATGTTTGCTGGCACTAGGTTGAAGCTCACTGCTGGGGTGTGGAATTTAATACAATATTTACTTGTCCATGGGGCAGGTTGCTTCATAAATCTGCTTGCCCTGTAACAAAATCCACTTGTCCTTTTCGTGCCATGTAGTGTAGTGACACATTATTGCAGCAATCTCACTTTGCCATTGCTAATTAGTGCTAAAGTGTTTGTGCTCTCCCCTTAAAACATGTTACATTGGCTTACACCTAATTGGCATATTTAACAGTGGCGGATCCTCCGCTAAGGTGGAGAAATTGTCGCCCCACTGAACAAAAGGAAAAATAAAAGGATAATAACTATTGTTATTATCATTTTATTTTTCCTATATACTTCAGTGGCTCTCGGGCAGGGCGGGGTTGGCAGAGTAGGGAGAGGAGTGGTTTTCACTCGTGAAGTGCACAGGATTGTGTGGCCAGCTCTCTTGGGCCGGCTAAACAGTCCTGCGTACTTTGCATCTTCCCCACCAGGCTGCATTACACAGCCCGGGGAGGAACATGCAGACCCTCCCAGTCCTCGTCTGAAAGACGATCTACGGTTCTCAGACCAATCACAATGCTGCATGTGAATGGCTACGGGGAGGCTGGGAGGACGGCTGCTTCCTTCTGCTGGCCGGGAGTGCAGGAAGATGTCGGAGGGACGGAGGATGAAGGAGAGGCAGTGGCCATTTCAGGTAAGTGGCTTTTTTCATTTTTTTTTTCTTTTTGTGTTCCCGCACCCCGCCCCACTACCCGGATCTGGTAGCAGCTGCTACTGATTAAGACCTGTTAAGGCAGGAAGCCAAGCAACCAACTGGCTTTTACCTTTGAAAACGGCAAACAGTCCTTATCTGCCTCCTTGTCTTTCACTTCAAAGTCATAAAGTGATTTGCATTGAGGTGGGAGCTCAGGTAAAGGCTTGATGATCTGGACAAAGTTGGTGTGGAAAAGCCATGGACACTGTTGATCTTGCCGTGGTACAATTTTTTATCAACTTGGTGGCGCAGGATGATGATATCGCCCTTGTTGAACTTGAGATCATGAGGCTCTTTGCCCCCGTAGTTGTACAATGCTTTGGTACACAGCAACTGAGGTACACCCAAAATAGAAGCATAAGTACATTGTAAAATAAAGGAGCTGCCCTCTGTGTAAAATAAAGGAGCTGCACTCTGCGTTTCACGTGTGCATAAAATTAGTGAAGGCAGAAAGTGTGGTGCCATCAGCATCAACGAGACACCATCCTCATGAGCAACTTCTCATGATGAAAGGTTTTAAAACCGCACTCAAACGGAACACCTACTTGCAGATTAAGAATGTAAAAATCTCGGTTTTTTGATAGGTAGGTAAACAATGATTTTCAAAAATTGTTTAGCTTGTTATAAGCATATTGACGAATTGTTGAATGATTGACACATTTATAAATAACTTTGTATTTCTGAAGTGTCAGTGTGGACAAAAATGGATGACCTTCACAGATTACCTTTTGTGGAAAATTCATAAAACCCCTTCATGGTGACTAGATGCTTCCTTGAGTTATTGTGACCATACAATTACTCCTTACTACCAAAGGGGAGAGGATGTGGGCTAATGGCTAGAGCGGTCAACCTCAAAGCTGGGGAACTTTGAGTTTCGACAGAGACGCTCAACATCCTGTGATTCTGGGCGCATCACTTAATCTCACATGCCTAACCCCCCCAAAAAAAATCCATTGAAAATAACAAGCAGAAAATACCAGCACTTATTGTGTACTATAAGACTTCTCTCCTATGCTCTTGCTGAGAAGGAAATGAAAGTAGTCCCCACAAGAACATATAAGCACCTACAGTGTAAGGAAACTGTAGTTGTATGGTGCTCCTGAGCAAGAAACGAAAGTGATGTATCAGGAGCACCAACCAATGAGGAGCCAGCAAAGACCTCTAACACAGGAGTGAACCTATGGAAAGCAGCATGCGAGGTTACATGCCTATGGTAAATACAACAGGTCTTGCAGACAGCGCATGTACACTGGCGCTCGACCTAAAAACGACCTATGTCTGGGATGCTACGACGAACGATGCACATCATGTGCAAAGTGACAATGATTAACCTGACTTGCCTGGGTATATAATAATCACTTTCACAATGGGAACGCTGTGTGCTTGCTTGGGGTAGAGGTGCTCCTGAGATCGGACTCATGTTGCTATTCTATGTTGGAGGTGGAGGATTGAGCCTAGGTTCGACTTGCAAGTTTGCAAAGTGGCTTGTGTATTCAACATAGTCATCACTCTTGCATTGTAGAGATTAAATGGAACTCTCTGCAGTGCTCTGTTCTCCCTTAGGTGATGACAGATAGTTGTGCATTCAAATGTATGAACACGACTAGTTGACAATAAAATGTCCCCGGGCGTAACCGCAGTTAAAATGGGTGAAATATGGTGCTGGGGTTATTGGGTTTGGATAGTTCAATTTAAGATTACTGCTGGAAAGTTTGAGATCAGTGTGGGCGGGAAGATAACAGGAGAAGGTCCTATTCACACTAATGTTTCTTAAAGTTGTGAGTAGCAAAGCAGATTGCTATATAAGCAGAAAGCATAACCTAGTTATCTGTCTGAGGGATTCGGAAATTGGGTGAGGTGAGGAGAGACCCCTAGAGTTTAAATATATGAAGTGGAATGTACGGGGTCTTAACAACTGCAGACAAGCATTTGCAATGCAATAGGTCTCACATTTGCAAGACTTAAAGCTATTGCTTTCATGAACATGAAAGCGGGCGGCATGCTCAAACATAAAGCACGTGCCTGTGTTGTAAATATAAATGCGGGCGCTGTGCTGAAACATAAAGCAATTGAGAACCAAAAGGGGGAAGGTCCATAAACACGTAGTGGAGGCTAGACCTTATATTTAAATTGCAAAAACACACAGTGCCCACACCACAATTACTCATTCAATATTCAAGAAGGGTAAGAAACCAGTTTATTGTAACCACCCTTAGGCAGCATTAGGCAGCATTACTCAGTGTCTATCATTTTATGCTTTTTTTCAAATTTTCAAAAAATCATAACAGAATAAAGGACTACGTATTGGAATATTTACAAGACTAAATACACTTTGTACATACATCAAAAAACAAACATTATTTACACACTAAAAAACGTTTCTGCATCAAACATTACAAAAAATTATAATTACATCACAACCAACAAATATTACAATAAAAACATGAAGAAAAATGATTTCCAAGGGGGTATAAGCAACTTAATAGCTTGTAAACGCTTAAATACTGGACCAGCCGGTCCTAGTGTCGTGAAGTTGACAATTTATTCCACCCAAGAAAGACTGCCGACGCGTTTCAAGAACCAAGCACAAAGTCACTGGTCTATCATCAGGGCTGTTTATTCTTTGTATCTGAAAAGATGCAAAGACATTGTTTTACTTTAACAGGCAAATTCATAATGAGTGCCTTTCTCCAATCGTGGGCAAGGAGTGATAATAAAGGATAGCTACATACCAAAATTGTTTTAAAGAGGGGCGTGATGGTTAATCTTCTTGTGGTCCAACTCGCTAGTTATTGTGGTGGCATAGGTTTCAATCATGTGGTTATTTCAAAACATTCTAAGTGAGTGGATATAACTCACAGAAGAATTAGCCTACCTTACTGAAGTATCTTGTTCTTAAAGATTTAAAGGGAGAAACCACAGTCACCATCCTGTAATAGAACGAAACGCCGATTTCAAAAAAGATCTCTCAAAAATATTGAATGAATGCTCAGACCACGATAAGGCGGTGTTTGTAAATACCTGCTCCTCTGCCACAGCATGCCCGTGCTCGAGTCTGCTTTCTTTCAATAAAGATGGCCGCCGCACTTTTCTGTTTGTTTTATACTTCCTGGTGCAAAATTGCATTATGGGACTTGTTTTATACTTACTGGTGCAAAATTGCATTATGGGACTTGTAGTCGCATTTAATCAAATCGCATATTCTAGGCGCCATGGAGACACATATATACGTGACATGTTTGCCTATCCATTTTATCGTGCTACAAGTCCCATAATGCAATTTTGCACCAGGAAGTATAAATGACGTCGTACAAGCAAAATTCGCCGTGCTACGGCAGCTCACAAAAAATAAGGTACGCTACTCCCCTTTTTTTACATTTTTGACTGGAGCTTGATAATTAAAAGACCCGAGTGGGTTAAATTGAAAACCAATTTCCCATCTTTTTTAGACATCTCTGTCTGCCCACCACAATAACTAGCGAGTTGGACCACAAGAAGATTAACCATCACGCCCCTCTTTAAAACAATTTTGGTATGTAGCTATCCTTTATTATCACTCCTTGCCCACGATTGGAGAAAGACACTCACTATTAATTTGCCTGTTAAAGTAAAACAATGTCTTTGCATCTTTTCAGATACAAAGAATAAACAGCCCTGATGATAGACCAGTGACTTTGTGCCTGGTTCTTGAAACGCGTTGGCAGTCTTTCTTGGGTGGAATAAATTGTCAACTTCACGACACTAGGACCGGCTGGTCCAGTATTTAAGCGTTTACAAGCTATTAAGTTGTTTATACCCCCTTGGAAATGATTTTTCTTCATGTTTTTTATTGTAATATTTGTTGGTTGTGATGTAATTATAATTTTTTGTAATGTTTGATGCAGAAACGTTTTTTAGTGTGTAAATAATGTTTGTTTTTTGATGTATATACAAAGTGTATTTAGTCTTGTAAATATTCCAATACGTAGTCCTTTATTCTGTTATGATTTTTTGAAAATTTGAAAAAAAGCATAAAATGATAGACACTGAGTAATGCTGTCTAAGGGTGGTTACAATAAACTGGTTTCTTACCCTTCTTGAATATTGAATGAGTAATTGTGGTGTGGGCACTGTGTGTTTTTGCAATTGAAACATAAAGCAAGGCGTACGTGCACAGTAATGAAAAAATAATGATGAAAGCGGACATTATGCTAAAATATAAAGCTCTGTGCCTGTGCATATTTAGGTTATGTGCAAGGCGGCCCGTGAAGCAGGCGACATAATTATATTTAAAAAAACATGAAACCGGGTGCTGCGCTGGTGATAGAATATCACTATTACAAAACAAAAGAAGTAGTCACTAAATGAAACACACAAACACTTACAGCGTTTCAAAACTGTAGTTGGCAGGTGCTCATTTTGATAGAA
The DNA here is from genome assembly GCF_964261635.1 of Lissotriton helveticus. Lineage (NCBI taxonomy): Eukaryota > Metazoa > Chordata > Amphibia > Caudata > Salamandridae > Lissotriton > Lissotriton helveticus. The sequence continues at coordinate 449,942,388 of NC_136059.1, forward strand.
CAGAAGTGATGCATCGTGAGCGCCATTGAATAAGGAGCCAGGAAAGAAGAGCAACGGAGGAGTAAGCCAGCCACAAGCAGCAGGCGGTATTACGCTCCGTATAATGCTTACACCAGGTCTTGCAGACAGTGTATGCACTCTGCGTAGGCTCGACCTAAAAATCCGAAGAACTCTTTTTGCAGAGCAACAATTCATTATTTATCCATGAAAAGCACAATAATAAGAGAAATGAAAGGCCTTCCTATATCAGCTCAGCGATGTCCTCCATGTTATGTTTTAAGCAGGTGTCAAATTGAATTTTGATATTTGCACCCCTGAGCTTAGAATGAAAGGCTTGAAACTACACACTCCACAATACAAAGGCACCTAAGCAATGAACATAACAGCTGAGGTTTCGACTTGCTTTTGGGTCATATTGACAAGTCTGCATAAAAACTTCAATGACTTTCCAAAGAAAGGGCTGTTGAAGTGCCAAGTGTGTGAGCAGCACAAAATACTGCAGACCTGCCTTCTTAAGCAACAAACAAGTGCCCTAAGTTGGCAGGGTATGCCCAGGCATGGGTCCCTTGCTCACTTTGCCACTGGATTCAAGCTAGCCTGACTGATGAGGGGTGTTACCCCGAAACCATGCACAGGATGCTTGTTTACAGTCCAGGGAAGACCTGGTTTGGCAGTTCTGGCTGGATTATTCCCATGAGGAAAAAGGTCAAGACTGATTTGCTTATGGCTTGGTCTGAACTGGGATGGCGAAGTGAGCTAAAGAACGATGATGGATTCAACCCAGATCTGTGACTGGGGGGTGAGTGTCTTTAAAATGTCAGCGCTCCATCCATCATCTCCTTGTATTTGCTAAATTAGACGAGGGGCATACCTATCATCTTGTCCCCACATCATGAGGATAATCTTCCCCAGCCCTTGCTTTAAATCAACAGCACTAAACATGTTGGGACTTGGTAATTATGTCCTGGTATGTGTTGTCAATTTTAGAGCTGTGGCTTTTTTTGAACACAGGCCAAATATCAAACATTGCCTCACACTGTTACCCAAAAACTATTCTTTACGTTTACTATAACATAATTTCATTAATGTACTTTTGATGAAGATGTGCTTAATTTGAGGTGATCCAATGTCGAATCTCAAAAGTTTCAACAATGCTCTCCCCCTCCCACGCACTGATGCACACTTCATAATACATGATAGTGTGCGTAGTCTTTAATTCCAAGATGGCTGCACTCTACTAAACACCAATGTCTGTAGTCTGCCCACAGTGCTGTTTGCAAGTCTCCCACGCAGACACTGTTCTGGTAAATTTCACTGTAACTGCTGAGGTGGTGCTGCATCAGCTTCTGGACAGGCATAAAGGTAATTGATGAAGTAACTTCACAAAGAGATAATAAACCTTTCCCTTTTGACTTGGATTTGCCTTTGAGCCTGAGTGGGGTACTTCAGCGTAGAAGACCACACGCGCACAGACTTTCTGGGATAGAAAATGAATTGTACCTCACCTGCGACAAGCACAGCAATGCACGCCAGGCGTGGACAATTATGTCATCCTGCACACTGCACTTAAAGAATCATAACACAATGAACGCACAGCCTATAAATAATAGATCGGCACCTTGAGATCATTCTATCTAGCTCAGCAAAGCCTATGCATCTGTATACAATGAATCTCGACATGGTGAAGTCTAGAACGAAATCCTCCAAACAGTTCAACGTTTTAGAGAAGGGTAGAAAAAAAATCTCTGAACTTCACAGCTTGTCATTTCTCGGCACACAGGCAGACATGTTAACACTCTAAAAGCGGGCGCCGTGCTAAAACATAAAGCACGGCACCCGTGCACAGTAATTAGAAAATAATGATGAAAGCAGGCGACGTGTGTTGTAATTATTATTATCATTTCTCCTTATTATCCACTGTCGGATTGTATGATGTGGTCTAGTGGTTGGGGTGGAGTTAAGAGGGAGGAGCAGGAACGGGAGGGGCCAGAGACAGGAACCAGGGCAGTTAGAGTAGGGACGGGAAAGGAGATGGACGTAAGAATAAAGAGCTGAGTATGTACAAGCCTGTGTCCGTGTATCATTGTCGTGGGACACGACAACTGGCGACGAGGGTGGGATCGAGCACACATGTGCTGATCCTGTGACGCTGCCCGACACTGTGACCCCGTCCCCGGCAGCGTGAGTGAAAAGCCGACCCTGAACCTCCATGACCGCGTGGAGTGATAAATGAGCGTGGGAGCGCCGTCGCGCGTAGGAGGGTCGGAGCTCGCCCGTGTGTGGGGCTGGAGCACAAGAACAGAAGTGCCCACCGGGAGCTTACCCCGGCGGCAACTAGCCTGAAGCTCGCCCTGCGTGTGGGGCTGGAGCGTGGAGCTGAAAGCGCCTACCGAGTGCCCACCTCGGCGGCAGAAGCGCAAGTGGAAGCGCCCACCGAGTGCCCACCTCGGCGGCGAACAGAGCGGAGCTCGCCCCGTGCCTGGAGGCTTGAGCGTGCCCACCGGAGCCCACCCGGCGGCAGTAGCAGCGAGGATCACCCCACGTGTGAGGAGTGGACAAGAGACAACCAAAAGCCGACCGGGAGCCCACTCCGGCAGCAGGAGACAAAGGAAAGAAACCTCACCTGCAGCAGTGACTCTGGCGGTGGATCGCGGCTGAAAACGGCGAGCGGTGAGTGGAAAACTGCAGCCCCGAGTGAATGTGTGGCTCCGGTCGAAGGAACGAGCAGAAACGACCGAAATCTCGGTGAAAACGAGATTCCCGGCGGCCATCTTGAAGTCAGGCAGCATTGGCCAATCCCCTGCGAGGGATCATCGGCGGCCATTTTAAGGTCAGGCAGAAGACCTGAAAGTACAAATAATCATTGGCAAGTGCCACAGGGCCTGGGAACAAGCACTGGTAAGTGCAAATCAAGCAGTGGTAAACACAAAACAACAAGCACTGGTAAAGACAAGAAAAGAAACTATACACCAAGCATTGGCAAATGCAAGGGCGTACAAACACTGGTGCACGCAAAGACAAGTACTGGCTAAGAAGAAACAAGCATTGATCCATGCAAAGAGACACAAGCATTGACACACACAGATCAACAAACATTGGACAAATCATGGCCAAGGAAGAAAACCAGCATTAGCGACGGCCCAACAAACAGTGGCAGAGAAACCAATCAGCAGTGGCGAAAAGATACAAACAATCACGTGAACGCGACCAAACAAACGTTGGCAAGAAACAACAAACCAGCACGAACACCTACAAAGGTAATACAACAAACACTGGCCAACGCACGTGCGGAAAAGAAGCAAGCATAGACGCATGCAAGAGATAGATGAGTGACTGGATAATCTGCATTAACTTGGAACGAAAACACAAACAAACACGTTTCGTATTTAAACAAGCCCAAGCAACTGCAAGCCTCGACACTAACAAGCTCAGGATCACGCAAATCTTGAACGAAACTGACACAAGCGAACACGCGTCCCGCACGTAAGCAAACACGAGCAAAGGCGAATACCGAAGCATACCTCCGGCGCCACGCAACGATAAATGATCAACCCACCTGATTCCAAAGAAGATAACCAAACAGAGACTAGAGACCGGGAGGGTCAGCAAAAGAAAACAAGAAGAGGAAGGGAACGGTCCTGCAATATTGTCAAGCCAGCGCAGTTCACCATCATGTCGGTGAGAGAAGAAACTCATACTTCGAGCCCCTGCATTGGAGTGCCACCCCCAATGACACAGACTAGCAACCAGAACCTGGGGCCAGAATGGAACCGGTGGCTGGAATCACTGGACGATTTTCTTGAGGCAATTGGTGAGCGAAGAGACAGAAAATGTCTGATGCTACTCCTTCAACTGGTCGGTCATGAGGGCCGACGCTTAATCAGAACATTTCCCAAAAGGGACACAGAGAGCTATGAAAGACTCCAAGTGAAGGTACGTGCCCATTTCCATGCACCGGTGGAAGTGGATCATGCTCGCATCGCTTTCAATGCAGCACGGCAGGAATCAGGAGAACCATTGCCGAAATTCATCACCCGGTTGCTAAGTCTGGCACCCCACTGCTATTTCAATAAATTTACAGATGAGGAAGCAGTTCGGCTCCGGATAATCGAAGGCTGCTCAAGCACAGACACAAAGCGCAAGATTCTTCAGGAACAGTGGTCACTAAAGAGAATCATCAGAGGGGCCGAGGTTGGAGTGCGGATGAAAGCAAAGGACTTATCGAAAGACATGCACTCGAATGCAAGACACATGGATGTCTGGAGAGAGACATCCCTCATGTCCGGGGGCAAGGCCCAGGAAACAAACAAAGCCGAAAAGAAGGCGGGTGATTCAGAGCCAAGACGAAACAAGAGACACAGCGTCATGGAACACCCCAAGTCACCATCACAACAGACCAGGATGAATCAGGATTGCGAAAGCGACACTGATACAACCTCGCAGAGTTATTCAACCTCAAGGAGTCAGTCAACGGATGACTATACTGATACAACCTCACGGAGTTACTCAACCTCAAGGAGTCAGTCAACCGATGATGAAAATGGTTATGAAGCAGATGTAGTGTCAAGCGGGTCAGGTCACACCAATGGACAATATGGCAGATTGCTCAACAGGAGGGCAAGCAAGACAAACTACAGAAGACAGGACCAGTCCCGTCAACGCCGGAAATCGGCACACGAACATCCCTGGGCATCCTCCCGCTATGCACCAAAGTCTATAGATGAGTCCGAGGACGCGTCAATCAGCGAGACATATCACCCCAATGGCACGGACGTCAGCACGTCTAACGAACGAGAAGAAGAAACCAACCACATTAGTGGTAAGTCACTCAGACACCGAAAAGGGAGGGGCATGTGCCCTCAAGACAATTGTGGCAATGAGAAAACGGAGAAGGGACAAGTGATGTCCCGTGTAAAGGGTAAAGACCAAATGCGCCGAGATCAAACTAGAGAAATAAATGTGTGGGTAACAAACGATCTCTCCATCACAACAACACAAAAGACACATAAAGAGACGTACCCAAAGGAATGCTCCATAGATAGCTCCTACGTCAGGAGCATGTCATCCCAAACCACCGACTCAATAAACTTATCAGTCACGATGCCCTCAAAGGACCGTTCTCAAAAGAAATCCACGAACGACTCCTCCGAGTCGGAAAGTATGTCTGTCCAATCGTTCAAGTCAACAAAATCATGGTCCCGACCACGTCCATGGCATCAGTCACCCGACCGCACAACAGAACCAAAGGACACCATGTCTCATCTGTCATCGCCATTTCAAGACATGAGTAATATGCCGTCACCCCTGATGGGGTCAGCGAGGCTGACTAAAAGAACTGACGGAAGGAAAACAAAGAGATGGGACAGTATCTACCAATTAGAAAAGGATTATCCGGTCACCCCGGGAGGAGGACCAAAAGTGGTGACAGAGATCGACTGTCACCGAACGAGAGAGGAACAGGTACCTGACCGAATGGTCAGGAGTTTCGCCGGTTCCAAACAAGAGCGAGAGAGAGAGAGACAAACAGAGGCAACAAACGAGTCCAGGAATCAAGACAGGACACCCATTTCAGATAGTACATTAATGTCTGGCATGCCCGATGGTGAACAGAAGAACAGTGCTGCTCCCAACCCGACAAGACAAAGAGAAATAACCGTACAGGTGGGAGCTCGGAAGAAGACCGGAACAGTGTCCACTCCCGAAGGAGATCAACCGTCAACAGAACAAGAGTCACCAAGGAAAGTAGACTGCCACGGCCGAGCTGAGCCAGCAGCAGTCACACAACATAAAAGAACCATGATAACTGCGGAACCGGATAGTAAACAGCCCACACAGAATGGGTTGCTTTCTCAAAGGTGCACTCCCGTAGTCAATGATGTCTCGGTTAAGGCACCGAAAAGATTGGTCAATGTCAGGACCACCACGGATTCGACACTACTGATGCTTGAAGAACAAGCCGTCCGCCAACCCGTGTGGTGGATTGAAGAAGTGCGAACACTGTGGAAATTAAGTTCAGTTTGTTAAGAAGGGGGGAGATGTCGGATTGTATGATGTGGTCTAGTGGTTGGGGTGGAGTTAAGAGGGAGGAGCAGGAACGGGAGGGGCCAGAGACAGGAACCAGGGCAGTTAGAGTAGGGACGGGAAAGGAGATGGACGTAAGAATAAAGAGCTGAGTATGTACAAGCCTGTGTCCGTGTATCATTGTCGTGGGACACGACATCCACCTTGTATAAATGACTATTCTTCCTTCTTTTTCACCTTAGCCTTTCCTCTTCTAGGGTTTCTTCTGCTCACCCCTTTTCTTCCCCACCAGTGCATTGTTCCCCCCGAATGTCCTGTTGAGCTTTCCTTCATTTGGTGTGACAGTTCAACTGTCAGCTTGGTGGGTTATGGAGTTTGTTGAACAAAGCTTGTCACATCTTACCTTGGATTTCACTTCATTATTTCACTGGCGATGATTTTGTGCGCGGAGGACAATGTGAGCAACATGTTCCTGGAGTATTGTTCTGCAGTCTTGTGGCAGTGACACTACGTGCAGATTCTTCTTCTTGAAGAAGTTCCTTCTTTCCAGTTTGTGGTTCCCTTCACGGTCGGTTCTGCCGTACATGCTGCATCACTGCTCCCTTGAAGGTGCCGACATCGTGTAATTTCGTTCCTGGATGCGGTTCATACTGCATCACTGCTCCCTTGAAGGTGCCAACATCGTGCAATTTCATTTCCTGGACCCAGAGTTTATCTCTGCTCAACCGACATCTAACATGGGCTTCGATAGGAATTCATAGAGCATATTATCAAGCCCAATATAGCCGCTTTATCGGCAGTTTCCTGCCGATAAAAGCGGCGATAATGTATCGCCCGTCCTTGATAATATGCCCCTGTGTTCCTAGTTTTGAGTCACGCCTTCAAGAGGCAATGCTTCCTTGCATTGTTGCCTGAGGTAGAGGTTTCACACTCAGTCATCGAGACATATTTGTCCGGAACAAGCATCCAGGTTTTGAGAATACATTATGACAAGGTATTTCTTTTTCCGGTCACCTTTGCGGAGCCGTTTCCCTCAGGGATTTCCTTGTTCTTCCATCCTGTTCCTGTGGCATCCAGAGCACGAATTATGTGAGTGAAATAAAAAGAAGAAAAAAAGTAATTCGCCAAAATCATTCCTCTCTTGGTGAGAAATTATTTGAGACTTATTTTGTTGCTCTTTCTCCTGGCAGTGTAATTTCTTTGTTTCCTACAGTGGATTTAGACTTCTGTGCTCAATGAGACAGTTTTTTTACATTCCCTGTCAGAACTGCCATGAACAATTTTCTGTATGCATATTTACTCAGTCTGCCATTAAAAATAAATATATAGACACTTAAAATGATAAGTGCATATTAACTCCGTTTTCTCCACAGGTTTTGTTGACTTATATTGAGTATTTATTCAAGTATAGGGTTTTCCTTAAGTTTACATTAATTATATTTTCCTCCAAGAGAATTCCTTATTTGCTCCATGGCAGCCGCAAGCCTGAATCAACCTCCTCCTTACCTTTCTGATGCTGGAGAACCGATCTTAGCATGGAAAAATTGGACAAGATTGTTCGAAACCTATCTCATTGCATTAGGTGCTACTGGGTTCTAGTTTGCAGATAAGATAAAGGTTGTCATAGAGAGGCATTAATTCTCTTTGGTAGAACACAAGGAAAAAATTAAAAAGTAGGAAGTCACATTGTGTCAATTGAGCCTCGTGAGGTCGATGATATCAGCGAGGAATTAAAAAATGTGTACGCGATAAGGAATCACAAGAAGAGTGAATCTTTTAAGGAGTCTGGTAAAGAAAAGTACAATCAGGAACATAAACTTAAGTGGTTCAAGTGTGGCACTAAGGGGCAACAAGTTAACAGTGCTCATTGTTTAGCCAGAACAGTTTTGTGTAGGAAATGTAACTGGAAGGGACATTTTGCAAGGGTGGGTAAAGATATGAACAGTAGGACAGTGAATAATATTGAACATGTTGAGTAAGAAAGAGGGAGATATGTCCTCCAAGTAGCAGCTAACAAGAAAAGGAAAGGACAGTTTATGATCTTCCTAAGTGTGACATATTTTTAGATGGACAAAAAAATAGAGGTCTATGCTGATTCATGTTCACTGTTTTCTTTTATAAACAGTGAAACCTATCCTGCTTATTTTGGGGATGACTCTACCTGTTTGGAAAAACCTGATGTGATTTCGGTAGGGTATAACAAAAATCCCATACCTTTAGAGATTGCGGTAACCATGAAGATCACATTCAAAGATAGGAGCACTGTAGAAAAGGTGTACATATCTAGACAGGGGTCGAATATTTTCGGTTGATCCCCTCAGAAGGACTTAAGAATAAATAAATAAATTGTGTACATTCCTGGGCCAAGGCACCCAGTGAAATAACAAAGTGAAATCCAAGGTAAGAGGTGATGAGCTTTATTCAAAGACATCCATAACCCACCAAGCTGACAGTTGAACGATCACACCAACTGAAGGAACGGTCAACGGAAAGTTCAGGGGAACAATGCGGTGGTGGGGAAGAAAAGGGGTGAGCAGAAGAAACAATAGAAGAGGAAAGGCTAAGGTGAATAAAGAAGGAAGAAGAGTAATTTATACCAGGTGGATAATAAGGAGAAATGATGATAATAATTAAAACACATCTCCTTGCAATGCTGAGGAAGGAAACTGATAAGGTAAAACATATACGCATGAACTTAATATAGACCATTACATCAAGGAGCATGATCGGTTTCACTGTTTATAAAACTGTGCTAAAATATAAAGTATGGTGCCCTTGCATACTTTAGTTGGGTGCATGACGACCCATGGTGATGAAGTAAAAACATGAGACCGGGATCACTAGCGCAAAACAAAAGAAGTAGTTGCTAAATGAAACACGTAAACACTTACCGCACCACAAAACTGTAGTTGGCTGGTGCTCCTTGCAATACAATGGAAGTGATGTAATTGGGAACGCCTTCCAATAAGAAGCCAAGAAAGAAGAGCAATGGAAGAGTTAACTAATGGTAATCAGTAGGTTAGAATACACTCCGTATACTGCTTACACCGGTCTTGCAGACATCGTATGCACGCTTTCTAGGCTTGACCTAAAAAACAAGGCAGATTGTGGCATATGCTAATAGACGCAATATTGATATCCTGCTGCTACAGGAAACACATTTCATCGATGGAAGATGTATAAATATGGCCACTAGCTGGGGGGTGCATAGATATAGTTACTCTGTGAGGCTGCGATTTGTATTAGAAAAGGCCTACCATATAGACAGATACAATCAGTCCTAGATCTCGTATATATTTGATTGTAAAGGGAATATTAAATGAGACACACATCACATTGGTAAATGCATATACCCTGAACTATGACGACCCCTGTTTTTTCTCAAGAATAATGGAAAATGCAGAACATTGCTGGCATGTGCGATCTCATGGGAAGGAAATCATTATGTGGCACAACACAGTACAGAGGATATGGCGGTCCCATCCAAATATGCTATTGGATACAATGTTTAAGGAAGAAAAACAAAAGGCTATTCAAACATTTTTCAAGAGGAATGTAGACTCAGTTCAGGAAGTTGAGACATTGTGGGAAGCATTTAATGTGATAATAAGAGAGGAATGTATTTTTAAAGAACATGACATAGTATGTCACGCTCCCATGCCATGTTGTCAATACAGGGCCAAATCCCCCACCTCCTGACACCAGATTTACCCCTGACAAGCTTGCCCTCTAGTGCTGTTTGGAGATTACAGTGTCCACAGCTCAGCCTTTTCCCCCATCCGTGGTTGCCTGAGTATGTAGTGTCAAAAACAATGATGTATACAATAATATGAGGTACACCACTGTCCACAGTTTTGGTTAACTGCGGCTATTTGCACCACAGTATTTTCAAGGCCTCCTTTGTGCACTTGGATAGTTTGTGTTGTTTTGTCTCTGCCATGTTAAGGCTCCAGTGGGATTTGCGGAAACCTTGCAAGATTTTGGCAAATCTCAGCAGCCATCTTTGGCGCTGTTAATATTTAAACTCTGCCCAAGCTATCTCATATTCTTTGAGAGTTCAGGTGTCAAATTGAATCCAGACCCTTCTAGTGCGGCTTCAGGATCAAGTGCAGTTCTAAGTCCAGGAAGTACCACACAAGTAGTGCACTCTTTGGCCCCTGTGATTCCTCTAGCTCCACCAGAAAGATTCAGTGGGGATCCTCAGAAGACTCAGATATTTTTGACGCGGTTTTCACTACATTTTATGTGTTGTCCGACCGTCTTTCCAGATGCACAGTCGTGAATTGCTTTAATACTATCTTATTTAAGTGGGGACGCTACTTCATGATCTAAGCCTTTGGTCACGCAGGACAATTCAGTTTTGTGCAACTTTGAAGAATTAAAAATAATAATGTTTACGAATATGTAAATGTAGCCCAAGCAACAGATAATGAGCTGCTAGAATGGAGGCAAGGAAACCAAGAGTTGTTAACCTATTTGGCGCAGTTCAACAAGTTAGTGGTTGAGACAGAGTGGCCTGAAAGCAAGAGAGCAGCTTTATTTTATTGAGGGCTAAAGGATGATTTGAAGGACGTGTTAGCACACATACCTAGTCGTCCCACAGAGGTGTCACCATTAATTGATTTAGTCTTGGAAGTAGACTATCGGCAAGCAGAGAGAAGAGGAGAATGACGGAGAGAATTTCGTCCAAGCATTCCTTGATTTGATTGAACGAGAACAGATGTCCTGAAGTCATCCGAAAAAGAGTCAAGAGTTGAACCGATGCAGATTGGTACAATAAGAGGTCCTCTTTCAATAGAAGAGAAAGAGAAAAGACGGCAAAACAATCTTTGTCTTTATTGTGGAATCAGTGGGCATTTTGTAAAAGGGTGTCCAAAGAAGCCTCAGCTTTTCAAGAAGGAAATCTTGCAGCACCACCAGTAGGAGGAGTTGGACTGGTGGATGCGCAAGATAAAACAACTCCAAAAGAACATCAAGTCGCGAACACTTTACAATCTTCTGCTCCGCATTTGATTTTAACAATGACTATAATGTTCAAAAACAAGACTCTTCAAGTGATGGCAGTCATTTTGGATTCGGGAGCCGCTGGAAAGTTTTGTGACCGTAAGTTTGCAGACAAGGTAGGCCTAGAAGCGATTCAAAGGCAAAAAATGAAGCTTTAAGACGGTTGATGGTACAACTTTATCGTCTGGTCCTATTGTCAGCCACACTGAGGGGGTCATTATGATTGCGGAATTCCCGCATCCTCCGGGCCGGCGGAAGCCACCGCCGGCCCGGAGGATGCGGGAAAACCGCAGCGGAGCCTCCACAGACCCACCGCCAAATTAGGATGGCTGGTGGGTCTGATAATCTGTCCGCAGCTTTTCCGCCGCGGTCGGAAGGCGACCGCGGCAGAAAAGTACTAACATGTCTGGTGGTGTCTATCAGACACCGCCAGGCATATTAGGATGTCTGCAATTCTATGCTTTTCCACGGCGGCTTTTCCGCCGTGAAAAAGCATACGGACCTTCACTTCGGGGGCCCGTTGCGGGCCCCCTGGGTGAAGGGGTGGGGGGTGCACATGGGGGGTACCTATGGTACCCCCCTGCATTTGCGTGCACAATGCAGCAGGCACCGCGCGGTGCCTGCCGCTTTGTGCACGCAAATGCTGTGCATGCATTTTTTACATTGGGGCGGGTGCAGCTTGAAGCTGCACCCGCCGCAATGTTAGAGATAGAGGATGTGACCGCCACCCTGGCGGTCACATCCTAATCAGATCGGAGGGAACGCCGCAGCCCATGCGGACGTTCCCTCCTCCTCAGGGGTCGCGGACGGACTCAAGTCCGTCCGCGATCCTAATCGACCCCTATGTGTGTAGAACTAATAACAGTTGAGGGCCATCGTGAAGAGATACAGTTTAACCTTATCGATGCCCCCCAATTCCAACCTATTCTGGGGTTGCCTTGGTTAAGGGAACATAACCCTACGAAAAACTGGAGTGAGAGAACAGTGGTGTTGGATTCCAGTTATTGCATTGAGCATTGCTATCAAAGCAAATTGGAGAGCAATAGAGAAAATTCAGACGCGCTGTTGTGTGAAAACAATATGACGGTGTGCGTGGTTCAAGATGTGGAACTCCCAGAAGAATATTAAGAGTTTGCCGATGTGTTTAATGAAATTGAGGCTGCGAAGTTACCATCACATCGATCTTCTGATTGTAAAATTGATTTGGAACCTGGAGCAAGTCTCCCATGTAGTCAAATCTACGCTCTCACTGAAGTGGAATACCAGTATCTGAAGGATTATTTGCATAATTAGCTGGGAAAAGGATTTATTCAGCCCTCACAGTCTCCTGTCTCCTCGCCACTTTTTTTTATTCCAAAACAGGATGGCGAGTTGAGAATCTGTGTAGATTATAAGGCCTAGAATAAGAAAACCTCCAAGAACCGTTACCCTCTTTCCTTGATCTCGGTCCTACTTGATCAACTGAAGGGCACAAAGATCTTTACGAAGTGTGATTTGCGGGGAGCCTATCATTTAATCAGAGTGTGCGAGGGGAACGAGTGGAGAACGGCCTTCAGAACCAAATATGTATTATACGAATATCAAGTGTTGCCCTGCAGACTTTGTAATGCCCCAACGGCTTTCCAATACTTTATCAACGATGTATTTAAAGAATTTACATTGATCAGTGTGCTAATGTGTATATCGATGACATTCTAATCTATTCGACCATGGAAGAGGAACATCAGCTGCAAGTCAAAAGAATATTGTAACGATTAAGAGAAAATCGTCTGTATGCAAAGCTGGAAAAATGTGCCTTTGGAATTTAGTCAGTAGACTTCTTAGGATTTATCATCGCTCCTGAGGGTTTGACCATGGTTAAGAAGAAAATTGATGCAGTGATGAACTGGCCTCCACCGTCATCCGTGAAGGAGATACAAAGCTTTATAGACTTTGCAAACTTTTATCAGAGGTTCAGTAAAGATTTTTCTCAAAAGATCATACCTGTAACCAAGCTCTTAAGAGCCTCCGCACCAATCTTATTGTATGCAGACCCAAGTCAGCCCTTTTATTTAGAAACCGATGCTCCAAACAACCAATTGGTGGAGTATTGTTGCAACGATACAAGGTCACCGGTCAGCTGCATCCAATTGCATATTGGTCAAGAAAATTGCTTCCGGCGCCTTGAGACCCTCCGGGTGAGTAGCGCGCTATATAAATGCTTTGATTGATTGATTGATTGAAGTTACACCATTACCGAAAAGGAGCTTTTAGCCATCAAGGAAGCATTTCAAGAGTGGCGGCACTATCTTCTAGGTGCAAGACATGTGGTAACGGTGTTTGCAGACCACAGGAATTTGAAATTTTTAAAATTAGCCATAACCTTGACTCCCAGACATTTGAGATGGTCTTTATTCTTCGCAGATTATGACTTTACCATCACCTACCGACCAGGCAAGAATAATAGAAAGGCTTATGTATGGTTGCGGGTGGTCCACCGGTTGCAGTGTGTTGTGTACTTTTTCTTTGAAAGCGCTTAGAGACCATTGGAGATTTGCGCTATACAAAAATATAGCAACATAACATAACATAACATTATGCATTGTCTAGAATAGGCACAGAAGGTACAAAAACGTTGGTAGATGTCCAGAAGATCATTCCAGAAAGCAAGATAATTGGGGCCATCAATGAGGAAGCAATCAGAAAAGAAATGACACTGGAAGAGATGCAGGAGTGGGCAGGGAAGAATTCCTTTAGAGAAGTTCATCAGCAATTGCCCTTTCATACAAAAAGCCTTGTATTTACCAACTCGAGAACTCCAACAGCAAGAGCTGTTCGACAGTCATGACCGTCCCTTAGCTTGTCACCAAGAAAATCCTCGAACCAAAGAATTAGTTGAGAGACAGTTCTGGTGGCCCACCTTAGCGAAGGAGGTTCAACAGTATGTGGGAGGATGCGAGGTCTGTGCACGAGGAAAGTCGGACCCGCAAGCCCCTCAGGGACTATTACAGCCTTTGCCTACACCACCTCACCCTTGGCACACCATCACTATGGATTTAATTGTAGAGTTACCCTCCAGTCAAGGTTACAGTGCAATCCTGGTAGATGACTTTTCCAAGGTGGCTCATTTTGTAGCTTTAAAAGGGAACACAACTGCAAAATAACCAGCCATGCAATTCAATCAACATTTGATTAAGGTTCATGGAATCCCTGAGATTCTAATTAATGAGGAGGTCCACATTTCGGTCTCATTACTGGAAGGCCTGTACGAAAAGATTAGATATCGAAAACAGATACTCCACTAGTTTTCATCCACAAACCGATGGTCAGACAGAAAGAACGAATCAAGTGTTGGAGAAATGTCTGAGACTGTTTCTGCTAGACCAGGAAGGTGATTGGTCAGATCTTCTTTGGGCAGCGGAGTTCGCACATACCATCACAAAGAATACTTCCACTGGGTTTTCCCCATTCTATTTAAATTATGGAAGGCACCCAAACTCTTCAGTAGCCTTGAAAGAGGTAACAGTGCCTCTGGTACAAGATTTAGTCCAACATCTAACAGAAGTTCAAGAATCCACCATTAGAAATTTAACGCTGGTTAAAGAACCATATAAACTAAATGCAGACAAGAGAAGGAGACCTGGGCCAACCTTACAGGTGGGAGATAAGGTTTGGTTGAGTACCAAGAATCTGAGGCTTAGAGGGAATAGAACATTTCAGCCTCATTTTGTAGGTCCTTATCCAGTAGGGCAGGCAATAAACTCAGTGATATATCCAAGAAAGGGAATCCTCAGGGCTTAACATGTCCAACGTACATGCCCCAAACAGTCTTAACACAAAAAAGGTACCTTGTTCCTATACTGGTTCATAGAAAAACAGGAAGGGGAGGGAGAGCCATGTACAGAGTCCGCCATGGTTACAGGTAGTCCTAATGATGTTACACTGCAGGGGAAAAATTCCCTTTGGAACTAGGGCCCTCACACACCCAGCCAGCAGGTGTCATGGTTCATCATTGGGCCTGCTCCTCATCAGGTCGGCGCTGCAATACCCGACGGGCACCCAATGAGGGGCTCTTTGGCAGGGATCTTTTTTTTCCATGCCGTTTCGTGTCGTGGGGGTAAGGGGCCTCTTAAGTGTAGATGTGCTGTGCTAGTGAGTGCAAAAATAAAAGCAGGTCAGGAAGTCCAACACGCAACATTTATTCTAATAGGGCTCCCTGCCTGATTAAAATTAGAACAAAGAGTGTGTGGCGACTATATCACCCTATTAGATCAAGAGCTTAGCGCCCTACTCTTATTTAAAGGGTCAACATGTTTCTTGCCCAAAGGTAATTAATCAGGACCTTAGTGAAGACTATCTACACAAAGTGATAAGGTAAAAAACCTACCTACCACATAAAAAAGCCACAGGGAATTTCCCGCAGTTATAGAGGATAATCTAGTTTTATGTAAAGGGAATGCCTCAGCGGATGCCGGCTGGTCGAGGACACACATAGTGGTGTGTCCTAGGGAACTTTGTTACAGAGGTTCCAAGTAGTGAACCTACCCTGGCTTCGCCAGAACCAGGGTAGGTTCACCTACAAATTAAAACTTCCTCCACAAATCAAGATACATCCTGTCTTTCATGTGTCCCTGTTAAAGAAAATGGCACCTTATTTTAAAGAATCAACTGTTCCTAAACCACTGAGTTGAAAGACAGGAAGAGTATGCGGTCAAAAGAATTTTAGATTCTAAAACTGTTTGAGGTAAGACTTTCTATTTGATTGACTGGAAGGGTTATGGACCGGAAGAAAGGTCTTGGGAGGAACAATCTAATGTCCATGCACCTAGATTGATTAGAGCCTTTCATCGATAACATCCTCACAGACTTCAGCCGGGAGGCTTGGACTTGCAGAGGGGTACTGTCAGAAATTCCCCACCCTTCACCCACATTGCACGTTGTGCAGCAGTGCTCTACAACAGTCAAAGTGGTGGATGAAGATTGGGGTGTCAGAAGCTCCTTGCAGAGTTTGCCAGCCTCCGGTCTTCACAAATCCGGGGCGGGCGTCACAGAGAGGATCTTCAGGTTGCAGGTCTAGTATTACGCAAGCAATCACAGGTGCGAAGACAGACTTGGCTGTGGAGTGCTTCGGCAGTGTTCGAAGCCGCGCACTTAACCAACGTGTCCTCAGGAATGTGCATCCCTTGCTCTTGTGCTTAGTTTAGTCAGGCGTTAGTGTAGGGAATTGTATTTCGAGTTTGCGCAGTGGTAAATAGGTTAGCTTTGTTTCAGAGAATCTGATAGTTAGTTAGGCGGTTTCCTGATTGGGCTATTTCAGAAAATATATTAAATAGGATTAGATAATCCGAAAATTAGAATATTAAAAAAAGAAACAACAACTTTACTTACCTCTACCCTTAATGTCTTGGTGAGAAGAAGCTCCTTCTTCCTCAACAAAACTGCAAGTATTCCTAAAAAGAAAGCAAAAAGTTTAAATTGAATCTTAGTTAAGTTCTATAGACTTATAATTAGCAATATATAAACTACTCAAAAGATTTTATCTCCAATAAAAAAGAATAGAAGAGAGGCAAGGCCAAGCAAACAACATGGTAAGTCAGAGGAGGGAAGGAAATGGGAATAGTAAAAGATTAAAGGTTGAGAGTAGGGACGTACATGGTGTTTAGTAATTATGTACTAAGTTTGAATTCCAGTTTACTACAGAAAACACACAAAGGCAGAAAAACAGATAAGAAGCAAATACAGTGAACTACAAGAAGCGAGGCTGTCTCTTCTCTGTCCCAATCCCCTTTCCCCCAGCGGGGTTCATCAGATCTCTTGTGTAACGAAGGCTCGGGTGAAGACCTGTTGGAGGACAAGGGAAATTTCAGCATTATGCTCCTGTGAGTGCTAGGAAATTTGTGAATAAATTTTTTGACAGAAGGTGAGGTCCCGAGGTGTAGGGGGAGGTCGTTCCATGTCTTGGCTGTGATGAGGGGAAGGAGCGTCCACTGCTTCTGCATCAACGGATACGGGAGGTGATTGCGCGCATACAGGAGGCCGAATGGAGGTGTCTTTTACACTGGTGGACGTTCAGGTGGTGCTTGGTGTTGGCGGGCCCCAGTTATGATGGGCCTTGTATGCGTGGTGGGTTAGTAGTTTGAACTGGCTTCTCTTCTGTATTGGGAGCCCATGGGGTTCTTTTTTTTTTAATTGAGCAGAATGTAACCAATACAGAATAAAGACTTTCAGTCGATACAAATCAAATTTACAAATGCATGACATATAGCAGCTAAATTCATGGATCAATATAAAGTGCGAACAGGAAAAGTGCCTAGTGCAGAAAATATTGTTAAATCACATAGAATCAAATAAAACATTTCCAAATTTGCTCATACATAAAATATAACAACCAAATGTATTGAATCCATATAAAGTGCAAACAGAAAAAGTGCCTAATACAAAAGATATTTTCAAATCTCAAACTCAGATAAAATATTTCCAAATTCTCAATTTTATCTAAAGTCACCATGCAATTAGAATAAAACCCATCGCACCTAGTAAGAGTTAGCAAACAGAGTGTAAGGTGCTCAGTGAGATAGCCAGATAGTATCTGCCTAATTCATTCATAACAAGGCAGAATAGAGAGAAAGTCTAGCACACATTGTGGCATAGCTACTCAATCCTTCTTCAAGCGACTAGATAAAGTGACAATGTTTACCCCACTTAACACCAATATCCGACATCTAGTTTAGCAGAAGTTGTGGTACCTCAAATTTTGTCCATACCGCTGAGAAGCTTGAAACACACCCCACCCATCTAGCGAACCGCGCGCCACTACAATGCTGATGAAAACCAAGTACAGCACATTTTTGTTGACATTAATGCTAGCATGATCTTGGGTATTATAGGGTTTGGACAAAATTTGTAAGCTCCTGAATTACTTTCCCCTGAAAATCATGAAGAGCTAGACATGTAAAAAAGATATGAGACTAATACCCTGCCCCATTTAATTGGCAACAAATGCATTGGTCAGGATTGTATCTACCATCTTATGCGGCTTGTGGGGGGTATATTATGCCAACCACCTAGATAAAATGGCCATCCTTTGCAAATGTTTTGCACGCAAGGATTTGTGGCCCATTTCCGAGATATAATGCCATATCCCCTTAGTAATCCTACAACCAGTTGTGTGGTAGATTTTGGCCGGAATCTCAACTAACAAGTTATATTCGGTATTTTTACATAATGCCCAATACCAATTGCCCTCACCTGTTAATTTACTTATAACTAAAATGCATCCCTTGACTCATTTCCAAATATGCTGCGGTAAGTAGGGTAGGTATCTGTCTAAACTGAACACTAGACCTCTGTCTTTACCTTCTAAGCGTAAAGTTATCTCATTCCATGTTAAATGTCATTCTTCCCCAAAAAAGGATCCCAGACTGGTAAATCCCTTATTCGTCCAGCCTTCCAGAGAGGTTTTAGCTAGAGTAAGGCCTAGGAATCGGCAGTCCTTTACAATGTAAAAGAATGACAATTCAGGATCTGCCAAGCCTCATGAAAATTCTGCATGTGATGTTTGAGAGCATACATAGACTTATATGTTGTTTTTTTGGGGACGTTTTGCTATCTATAAAAAGGTAGGCAGATCTATTGCAGACTCATTGACCATACGGGTCAGAAAAAAGTTGTTGAATATGTCTGCGTCAACCATTATTCACACTGTGCTGTCTAAAAGAGCAGCTTGATAAAAAGTTTGACAGCGGGGTAGGGCAAGCCTCCCCTTGAGGTTTATGTAGTTGTAAAACTGAGATTTTAATCCTGGGCCACCTATCGTTCCATATACATTTTGTGAATAATTGATGACGTGCCATAAAATACAACCCATTTATTATGATAGGAAGATTGGCTAAAAAAAATAACACTAGAGGAAGGATCAACATTTTTATCAGGGCCACCCTACATATTAAAGCTAGAGGAAGAATGTTCCATTTGTCCAAAAGCATTTTTATTTAGAAAAGAGTTGCTTTATAGTTCAAGTTAAACAATTGGGAATAATTGTTGGTAACATGAATACTCAGATATCTAATAGAGTGTTGAGGTGTATATTACTGCTGAAGATATCAGGTAGGGGTGGATGCTGCATGTGGAGTTCACTCTGGGGAATTTAGCAGAGTGACTAAAAAACTCTACCAAATTTCATGGTGTTCCGCGAGCGGGCAGCGTTTTATTCAGCAACCCAAGTCTGCCTGTACAGGCTTATTGAAACACCTTGCAAATACTTCTGGGTAAGATTTATGCATGTACCGCACTTAGGATGCTGTGTACAATTGTACAGTAATACAAATGTGCTTCAGATCCATGCATCTTGTGGTCATGTTTTCATTTTGGCATGCGAGAGCAGAAGATTGAATGGGGTGCCACTTGGGGCAGTGTTTCCAGAAGAGAAGAGAGAGTCCAAGGAGTAATGTGAGACTGAGAGGGGAGAGTGTTGGGCATGGAGCAGATGGTGGTGAATGGAAAAAAGGGGTTAAACGGAAGAGCAGGGAGTGACGGTCAGTCTATTCATGATACAGGTTGGTGTGCATTATCACCATGGGGCAGTTCCTACCTATCCCCAGTTTGAGGGAGATGCAGATCTCCGCCAGGTAGGGGGTGTTGTATTTGGAGCGCACTTTGTGGAGGAGCCGGTGACCTGCTGCGGAAGCCAGGTGCTCCAAGGAAGCCAAATTCTACAAGACCACAGTCTTGGTTGCGGTGTGCACTGTTCACATCAGTTCATCCTGAATTCATCACAATTTGAACCACAGTATACTCCTTTTTGCATTCTTTAAACATTAATTTTTTATTCATCATATAATCAATTCATTATCCTTAGTACCATACTGCTAGTACTTAATGCATACTCTTTAGAACAAAAATGATTCTTCATCAAAGTTTTGCTCTGATCCAGAATATAAAATATGACAAACGTGAAAACATTACACATTGTCAACAAAATCATTGTTTTCTGTTCATTTGTCATGCCCGATGCATTTCGGGACTGCAAGGTCCCTTCTTCAGGGAAAAATCTTAAACCCAAATAAAATATTCAAATTTAAACAATTATCATGTACATGGAGTGTCATTGCAGCCGACAACCCTTCATGCACTGTGGGTTCTTATGTACCATTCCTGGTATTTTACCACTTCATCATGCATTCTATATTAGATCAATTCAAATTTGTTTGTGTGTTAAATCATGTACAATGCATGCCAATGCCTTGGTGACTGTATTGATGTTAACGTGTTGCTTTACCACCAAATGTGTGCCACTTTAAAAACTGAAGTATGAATACAAAGTTCCACCGTGCCTACCTCGTTTCATAATCTATAACCAGGAAATTTTATCAAAAAATATATGATCTTTCAAATACGATCTACAATACAATGCAGTGAAACGAAGTGTCAAAAATGAGATGCAGTCGGATAAATAACCAATAACTTCTAAATTCTATTCTAGTTAATAGAGAGCAATGTCTCCTTGCTCACCTTAAAAGCATAATGGTTCTTCAAACGGGTCTGCCTACACCCAGTAGTAGATTCCTAAAAAGAGCCAACATGTTCAAACTTACAAATTGCCCAGTAACTAATTCAAATAAATGCAAGAAAACCTCACTGAAATCAAACCATCAGACTCTCAGTCAACTTACCGGTAGATTCGACGTCGGCACTTCCCGTGGCAAACTCGAGGGGTCCATACAGAAGTGCCATGAGATGTTGCTTAATATTGGAAAAAAACGCATGAACAGCTGTGGTGTAAAGATTGAAAATGGACGACATTTGTGAATGTGTCCGTGAACCATGTAAATTGTCCGCCATATTGAAACATGTACAAAATGTTATGTTATGTTATGTTATGTTATTTTATTTTATATAGCGCGCAGATGCCGCAGCCAAGAGGCGTCCCGGCGCTTTAGGAGATAGTGAAACACAACACAGCAGAGGTAACCAGACAGAAATGGGAATAGACTGCGGAAAATAGGAAGGTTTTTAATGCCTTCCTAAAAGGGAGCAGGTCAGGGATGGAACGGAGTGGGGCAGGCAAAGAATTCCAGAGAGCTGCCGCCAACACTGAAAAAGAACGTCCACCCATTCTAGCTTTTTTAAAACGTGGAACAATGGCTAGATTTAACCCTGAGGATCGAAGGGCTCTGGAAGGGGCATAGTGAAGGATTGTCTGTGAGAGGATAGGAGGGGAGGCTAACTTAAGAATTTTAAAGGTTAAGCAGAGAGCTTTAAACTTAATTCTTTGACCCACAGGTAACCAGTGGAGATCTTGAATGGTTCGACGAGCAGAGACGAACTTCGGAAGGCCGCCCAGCATCCTGGCCGCCGCATTTTAAACCCGCTGAAGGCGAGCTAGTTCTGCCTGATTCACGCCCAAAAACAGAGAGCTGGCATAGTCCAATCTGGTGAGAACCAAAGCTTGGACTATGATCTGTCTGAAAAAAAGAGTGGTCAAGAGTGGAATGACCATTCAACATGATTAACATGATGGTGAAAAGTGAATGACTAAACCATATTAACGTAAGAAATGAAATAACTGACTGCAAATTAAGATCGGACCGTGTAAATCATTTCATCCGTGCTCCTTATGAGGTACTCACCCTGCGGAAACATGTGATTGAGTCTGAGAAGTTGTGACAAAGGTAATCCCAACAGTGAACTGTATATATTCCCATCGAATACCTAGTGGGAAACCTTTAAACAAGACTGAACATGTGTGAATATTGGACCTAAAAACCTATTCCCAGTTACTGAAAAAATTACAAAGTCTGGCTCATACACCCCAGACACTGGGAGAACATCGGCTAATGCATCTTCTTCTTCAAGATGAAAGCAAAAAGCGTGCTAATGAGTAATATCTCCTAAAGCCAAATGCGTAATGACCGTGCGGATGGTGTGTCAATTATGCTGTCAATGTATCAACAAAACATTATTGCCAATGCTCAGCATAACAGTAAACAGTAGATACACCAGATGCTGCGGAATGTGATTGAAGAACACAAAACAAAGATAAAACGTTATTGTTCCCAAAATCCTAGTGGTGACAGTATGGTGTCTTTCACCCAAGTTGGACCTAGTCAGTTAAAGTGTAATTCGTGTCTGCACCATGTAATGAGATTATATTGTGGCATAGGGGGAATGATTCAAATAAAACAGCTCATGTCAATCCTTTCATTTAATCCCTTAGGCAGTAATGTTTCCAATCGATTAATCCAGTAAATCTCACCTTGTAACAGTCTTTTACTGCTGTCAACACCATGTATCAGTTTAACAAGCTCAATCATTTGAAATCGTAGCTGTGGGATAGAATGGTTGGCTTCCTGCCAGTGTACTGCTATCCTCTAGGTTTTATTTTAAGTCCGTATAGTGCACTTGTGTTCTGTTAGCCTGACTTTGATTTTAAGTTCCGTCTTGCCTACATAGGCTTTGCCACATGGGCATTTGATACAATATGTAACATTACAGCTGTTGCAATCCGATGTATTTCTTTATGGAATATTTTTCCCTGAAATAGGATGTGTTAAGCTGTTGCCCACAATCACGTTCTTGCAATGCATACAATTCAAACACTTCATTGTTCCCTTGTGTGCTTCTGGCTTCGCACATGTGTCTGGTGTGGCCAGTAACTCCGTAAGTTCCTGCCTCTTGTGTAGGCATGTAACTGTTTAGCACTGAATATGTTGTTCATTCTTAAGGAGTTCCCACCTAGCATTGATTATCTGCTTAATGGCTTTTGAGCATGGTGAATACTTGGAAACAAACACTATTGTATCTTTCTTCGTTGCGTTGGATTTGGTGAATAATTCCGTTCTATTTTTATTGTTCATGCTTGTGATACAATCCTGTAGTATTTCTTCCGGAAAACCTCTTTCCATATATTTCTGCTTGTATTCTGCGATTTTGAGTATTCCTACTGTTTGGTCAGAGCATATTCTTTTGATCCTTGGAACTGTGAAAATGGTAAGTTATGAGTTGTTCCTGTCAGTGGGTTTTGTGTAAACCTGTGTTTGGAGACTTTTGCCTGTTGGCGCTTTCAAGATTAATACATCCAAGAAGTTAATGTGTTTGTCATCAATAGTGTGTGTGAACTGTATCCTCGGATCCTGTGTGTTTAGCGATGTTGTAAGGTCCTCCAACTCATCTCTCGTTTTGGTCCAAATCACAAATATGCCATCTATGAACCTGCAGTATAAGGACATTCCTTCTTGCCACCTGATGTTCGTCATGATGTGCTAATCTTCAAAGTAGGCCAGTATTAGCAAATGCAGGTGCTCCTGCAAAACCCGTTGATGTTCCTGCGAGTTGAGCATGAAAGTTGTCCTGCCGTAGAAAATAGCTGTGGTGCAAGCAAAAATGCAACAATTCCAACAAGAAAACCTTGTCTGCTTTGATATTCTGAGATCGCAATAAAGCCCATTCCACTGCCTCTAGCCCTGTTTCTTGAGATATAGATGTATACAATGCTGTCACGTCAATTGTGCATCGTAGCCAGTGGTCCTGTATCAAAGGTTCAATATTCTGTTGTTTCTGCAAGAAGTCAGTCATGTCTCTGATGTACGAGCCCCAGTTCTGGACAAATTGTTGTAAAAAATGATCCAAGTATCTGCTGAGAGGGTCAAAGAATGAGCCACAATCTGAAACAATAGGTCGAAGTGGTGGGTTCCTCAGATCTCTTCTTAAGTACGAGCAAACCTCCCAGACTGAAACTGTATATGATCCCTAAAATTCATAAAGATCTGAAGAACCCACCACTTCGAGCTATTTTGATTATTTTCATAAGAAACTTTCATTTGAGGAGGATTATCAATAGAAAACGCAAAAGGAGTGCTCCTCTCAAAAAACTAAATAGCTTGTCCTCTAAGGAAGCCGCCAGTAATGGTAGCAACGTAGAGGGTCGCCCGGCGAGTTGCGAGGAGGAATAAAGGAGATACAAAAGGTGGGCACAGAGCCAAGAGTAGGGGGAGGAGAGCCCAGAGGGTGACAGACAGAAGAAGGATGGGCGACACAGAGAAAAGAAATAGAAAAAAACGTTAACGACCAGTGCTCGTTGGACTGGAAGTGGCGAGAGGTGGAGCCGAAAAAAGGTCATCAGCAAATAATTTTATCTTCGACATTCCAGTCAATGTTGGGGCTAATGATTAATCATTGTGAATTGCTAAGGCTCCGGCAGCCCTGCCGAGTGCCTCTACTGATTTTCTCCACATCTGCTTCTTTTGAGTTAATATTCACTTTGGCCACAGCATCTTTGTAAAGATTTCTGATCATTATAAAGAATAATAAATAATGCGTAGCAAATGACCATATCAAATCCTTTTTCTGCATCCATCATCAAGATAGCTGCCTTCTCCCTATTACATGAAAAATAGTTGATCGTCACTCTGATCCTCATGGATAAAGTTATTAGCCAATGGAATGATACATAGTCCAGATTTTAGTAAATAATTTATAATCTGAATTCCAAAGTCTAAATGGTATATATGAATTGACATTAGTAGCATTAGTAGCCATATGCAAATCAGTCTTGACCCTGCTCCCATTGGGTGCAGGGTCAAGACTGATTTGCATATGGCTGGGTTCCAACTGGAATGGCATGGGGACCAAAAAAAGATGGATTCAGGCCCAGATCTCTGTACTGAGGTGAATGTATGACATTGTTATGCCATCTGTCCATCAACTGTCCTTTTTCCATACTTCCTATGGACATATTTGCGTTTACAACACCATCCACCACAGCTTGTAGTGAACAGATTAGAGTATTTTACTCTTTAGTTTTGTGGGCCTGATAGACTATAACATGGCCACGAAAGGCACCCATGAAAGCCTCCCACACTATTGAGTTGTCGGCTGTACCTCGGTTGATATCAAACAGTTCCTTAATAAAATATATAGTACAGTGACTGCCTTTTGGACCAATACACACACACTGTCAACCATTCAATCAATCAGTCGATTTATAGAGCGCTACTTGGCACCAGGGAGGGAGGGGTTATCCAGGTACTGACTGGGTGCAATGTTTCAGTCAAAGAGCTATGTCTTCAATGATTTTTGGATCTCTGGTAGTGAAGGTGAGATCCAGAGGTGTAGGGAGAGGTTCTTCCACGTCTTTGCTGCAATGTAGGAGAAGGCGCATCTGCCGCTTCGGCATCAGCGGATAAGAGGGGTAATTGTGAGCACACAGGAGGCAGAGCAGAGTTGTCTGGTTGGCTTGGGGAAGTTTGGTGTAGGCGGGGCTCCATTGTGAAGGGCCATGTATGATTGGATTTGTACTTTGAAATGGCATCTATTCTGTATTGGGAGCCAGTGGAGTTCGTTGAGGTGAGGAATGATGTAGATTCATCAGGAGTGATCGAATATGAGTCTGGGGGTTGTGTTCTGTATGACCTGAAGTCTATGGAGGAGGTGATCTGCAAGTCCAGAGTAGGGAGCGTTGCCATAGTCCAGTCCGCTGGTGATGAAGAGCTTGAGTGATGGTGCGTCTTGAGCTTTGTGGAAGCCTTTTGGTGATTTTGCACAGCATGAGCAGGATGAAGAAGCAGGAGGAGGAGACAGCATTGACCTGGGATGTCATGGTAAACTTGCCGTCCAGGATGATGCCGAGGTTTCGGGCGTGGTGTGACGGGTCACTATGAGTCGTCCCAGGGGGAGTGGTAGTTAATGGAGATCAGTACCTAGGTTTTGTATGAGCTGCGCTTTAGGCAGTTGTTCCGCATCCAGTTGGCACGTCTCATAGTCATGCATTTTTGGAACTAGATCCTGGTGGCGGTGGAGTCCTTGGATGAACTACATGCCATCAGCATAAGAGATGATGCTGAGCCCATGGAATCTGATGATGTCAGTCAGTGGGGTCATGTAGGTTGTGAAGAGGGTGGGACTAACCGACAAGCCTTGGGGTACTTTGGTGGCAATTTCGTTGGGTTCGGAGGTGAATGGTGATAGGCGAACTTTCTGTGTTCTTCCTGTGAGGAAGGAGGTGAAACACTAAAGGGCAGTTTCTTGAATGCTGATGCTGTTCAGCCTTGTGATTCAGTGCGTGGTGGGAGACTGTGTCGAAGGCAGCCGATAGGTCAAGAAGGAACAGTGCCGCTGTTTCACCTCAGTTGAGGAGGTTTTGCATGTCGTCGGTGGCTGCGATCAGGCCTATCTCTGTGTTGTAGTTGGTGCAGAAGCCAGACTGGGAGTTGTCGAGAAGATGGTTCTATTCTAGGTCCTTGATGAGTTGTTGGTTGATGGCCTTCTTTTGGACCTGGGCTGGAAAAGAGAGCAGAGAGATGGGCCGGTAGTTGCTGAGTTTGCGGGCGTCTGCTGAAGGTTTCTATTGTAGAGCGTTGACTTCAGCATGTTTCCAGTCCTTGGGGAAGGTGCTCATGGCTATAGTTGCGTTGAAGAGGGAAGTGAGTTTGTGGATGATCTTGGTGCCTCCTAGTTTGAAGATGTTGTGTGGGAAAAGGGCAGTGGGGGCTCCTAAGTGGAAAGTGTTTATGATGGAGCTGGTTTCCTGGGAGGGTGAGCTGATTCCATGTGATCAGTAGGTTACTTACGTTAGTAGCGGGGTGGTTGAGTTGGTTAAAGAAGTCAGTGGGTTTGGGTTGGGCTTTCAAGGTCTTGTGGATCTTGACGATCTTGTGGCAGAAATTGGCGAGGTTGTTGCTGAGTTCCTGGGAGGGTGTGATGTTGCTGCTGTGACCGCAGGGTTCTGATGATTTTGAAAAGTTCTTTAATGTTGTTGGAGCTGTTTTCAGTGCGCGTGGCTGATGCTCTTTTCGTGGTCTCTTGTTGCTGCCTGTGGTAGATGTTGAGGGCTGCTTTAAAGGAGGTCCTATCGGTGGTTTCCTTGATAGTGCGCCATCTCCTTTCTAGTTCCAGCAGCGTTTGGTGGTGCTGAGGTCTTCGGTGTACCAGCTTGCTTGCTTGGGCTCTTTTGTGGCAGTTGTTGCCAGTGGGGACGAAGATGTTTGAGATCCAGTTGTTGAAGTGTGTCATTTTGGTCTAGGTTGTTAAAGGAGTCGTGATGGGTAGTGTTGAGGGCATTGGTCCATGTGGTCTCTGAGATTTTGCTTCATCTGCGATGTGGGGCACTGGGCAGTGTTCGGCAGTGGTCCAGGCGCTGGTGACGTTGAAGTGGGCAATTTAGTGGTTGGACCAGGACAGTTCAGTGTTATTGCTTTATTTGATGTGATCGCTGGAGGTGAAGTTCGGGTCCAGTGTGTGACCTGCAGTGTGCGTTGGGTCGCCGACAAGTTGGCAGAGGCCGATGTTGTTCATACTCTCGAGGAGGATGGAGGTGTTGCTGTCATTGAGGTAATTGAGATAAAAGTTGAGGTCCCCGAGCATGTCTTCCTTGAGTCTATGGTGAAGGGGCAATTAAATCTATGATAAAGTTGCAGAAGCTTGATCTCGGGCCTGGTGGTTGCTAAGCGAGAGTGCACCAGATGGTACATTCGCTGTGTGTTTGGATTTTGAAGCTAAGGCATTCCATTACTGATGTGAAGTTGTCCATGATGGCGGTGCATTGGATGGTTTCTTTATGAATGATGGAGATCCCTTCGCGGGTTCTGTTGGTACTGTCGTAGTGGGTGACCTTGTATCCTTTGGGTACCGCGGAGGCAATGTCAGGGGCCGAAGCTGGGTTGAACCATGTCTCTGTTAGGAAGACAACATCTGGGTTGAGGCTGACAATGAGGTCCCGGAACTCAGCGGCCTGTTTGCATAGTGAGCAGGTGTTGAGTAGGATGCATGCGAGGGGGTGTTGTTGCGCTCGAGCAGGTTGCTAAGATGTCTGAGTGGGTGGGTTGGCATGCTGGTGTGAGTGTTGTGGGAGGTGAAGCAGTAGTGTGTGCAGGTGAAGGGGTCTTTTGTGGTGTGAGAGTTAGTGCAGCAGCAGTGTTTGTTGTTGTGTTCAGAGTCGCAGATAAGGCGTTCGGTGGCCGTGAAGCTGCAGGGGTTGAGGGGGCAGGGTTCCTGGTGCTGGGTGTGGTCCAGGCATGAACAAGCACAGACGGGCTTGAGTATGGCACACCTTTGGTGCACCAGCGGTGCAGTTGTGCTGAGGCCTCCATTAACTAGGTCCTGGAAGGTGAGATGGGTGTGAGAGGCGGGCACAGGAGGGTGGCTGGAGCGAGAAAAAGGAAAGGGCGGCCCTTGTGCGAAGCAAGGTGCTGAGAATGACGAGCAGGGAGGGACAAAGAATGGGAAAAGAGGCACAAAATGAAAAGTCACAAAAGAGGCAGAAGATGAAAAGTCACAAAAGAGCCACACAAAAACAAGAAGTCACAAAAGAGGAAAGAGGCACTATGAAGGTCACCAAGTGGCACAAGCCTGGCACAGGAACAAGAAAGACACGTCTTATGATGGGCACATAAACTGGTAAAGAGGCATGGAACGTTACGTGAGGATAAAGTAGGTAGTGAGCACCTGCTCAATGGGGTTGTGCTGCTGCCAATATGGTATAACTTTTCAGGAGTAACCCTACCTACTTTAACAGCTTATCCTGTATGTGCGCTAGAGCAAACAATCCCACGATTCCCCTATATGCCTAAATCAAAAATGGTGAAACCTTTTACCCCTTATGCAGAGCCTGTGTGCCCACCCTAGAGGTGAGGCCAGGGAAATGAGCAACCCCTTCTCTTCACTTAAAACTAGTTCTGGAGGCTGCTCCTCTCTCACTGGGATTGGTGCCCTCCCAACTGGGGGAACAAGGGAAGTGCCTGCCCAGGTGTTAGCTAACATTTGGCTGTGATGGACATGTCTTTTTAAAGTGAATCGAGTCCTGGGCCCAGCCCCTAGTTCATCCTGTCAAGGTAAAAACAACACCTCCCCACACCCAAGGCGTTTGTCTCGGCTCTAGACACAGTTTTCACACCTAATTCAGTTGTTGGGTAAAAGTTGAAGCTCCTGCATACTGGGCTGCAGAGGCTTTAGGCAGGGAAAAAGTAACAATTTAACATTTCCCTAATAGATATTATAAATTAGATTTTTGCCATTAGCTTGGGTTTTTTGTAACTATTAAAAGAGTCTTTGAATTCAATTTCTAGCTGCTTCCTAACCAACATTAGCATTATTGAATGTAGTAATGTCACACAATGTTTTCTAATGGAACACTCTTACTACAATGTTAATTGTTCATGGGACTTTTTCTCTGTACGGACATGTGCAACATTACATTTCTACATTTCCCACTTTAAATACCATGCAACCTTCCTTATGGGAAATACAGTCTACATTGGGGTGACTTACTAATATTCAAAAGGAAGGTTTTGACGTGACAAAAGGGGTTATTTTGATGGGTCGAATTGCAGCATTTAAAATGCCAGAGTCAGGCTACAATGATAAACTTGAAGCCATATTTTAGTTTGTTAATGTAGTGGATGGCCAATATTTGCCGCGCCCGGTCTGCATCCAGTTTGATCAACCTCCCTCCCCAATGATATCTTTGGAGTAAGGCCTGCCAGATGGACTGAGGCGCAATTCCATCACCCGCGCATTGAGTACCCACGGGGAAGTGGGGTGTGGACTACGCCTGCCCGGAAGTGACTACTGAGGGGGAGGTCACACACGATTTTCTAAGCTGGGGAACCGCACAGACAACAGACAGTGCACTACACTGGACCATCAGGTGGCACTAGCTCTACGCAGCACAATGGGGAAACCAAAGTTCTCACAGAATGCGACGGGACCAGAAACTACACCGGAAAACCTACCAAATACCCATGCCTCATCAAGACACCAGCGACCCCCTATGACCTATAGTGGTCCTTTACCACGTTGAGCTACTACTATTGAACATCGACCAGTCCTCAAGTATATACCCTATCCGGCTACCCATCAAGACATTGAATCTGCGAACTTGCCGCCCACCGTTGAGACCTAGCAGTTTGGCCGATGCCCGGTGGAGCTACCTTGATAGCTATAAAGGAGATGGGCTGTGGGCTTCCCCATCGGCCGTCACCTACCCAGCCGGACTTTGGACAGACTTTCCTTCGTCTCTCCCCCGTATCTCTCTCCTACCCATCTACCTTACTCCCCTACCCTTCTACACTCCTTTTATCTCGTCTTCTATTCTCTTTAAATGATTTCTTGCAACAAATGTAACTTGTAACTGATGTAACCTTGTAACATTGTGGAACCTCATGTAAAGCGCTCTGATACCTCCGGGTCTAGCCAGCGCTATGTAAAACTCTTAAAATAAAAAATATGAAATTAAAATAAATAAAATAAAATGTACAGGCCCTGGTGTACCTTGTACCATATACTTGTGACTTATAGTCATGTTTTCTTTTAAAACTCTTTATTTACCATTTTCCAATAATAACAGTTAGCCATAGTATATCATACATCAGTACATAACAGCATTACATAAACAAGCAGTCAGAGTATCTCTCCACATACTAGGTCAGGTAGTTCCTTTACCCCGGGTTTAGCAACACATATCTATGCACATATGAGTGAATGACTTGCACATCCCATTTTCGATTTAAAACTACTCAATCTCTCATCTGGATCTTGCCCCCTAGCATCCAACCCTATCAGATATCATCTCAGATGACACCAAATATCCCTCAAGTGTGATGTTGCAGGAAGAAGCATATTATAAGTCTCAGAGTGCACATTATTTTAGGTCAAATTCTTTAATACAGGTCTCTACAGTAGGCCCCGCCACACCATTCCAGGAGTTTGCCACTTGTCACTTCTCCAACAGCAGTACTGCGCTCACAAATTTTGAACTTATTTTTGGGACTTTTTTATTGCATATTGTAAACGTGTCAATAGCAGTTCAGCTGCCAGTGTCAGTTCGGTCATCTCATTTAGCATTGAGAACAGTTGTTGTCAAAATCAAGCTATTTTCGGGCAGCACCATACCAAAACTGGGAAATCTGCCTGCTGAGCAGGGCATCTCAGTGGCGTCACTAGGAGGGTGCGGGGGGTGCGGACCGCACTGGGTGACACCATCACACGGGGTGACACCAATCTGTTTACGCTGTGTAACACAGCTCTGCAGCCTCGCCTCTGCTCTGCCAGGCGGCACTATTTTGGGGGCGGCGGTGGCACAGTGCACACATTACATGCAGTTATTAGTGCAAGGTGCAAGCCCACCCGGTTGGTGTCATTTCCAAATTTTACAGGGCTCGGGCCAAAGGCAAGAAAACTTTAAAGGAAAGGGTGAAGGGGTTAGGCTCTTTGATGTTTCCGAGAGACACCCCGGAGGAATGGAACTGCCCGTTAATTTGTCAGTGGAAGAAGTTTCAAGAAGGAGAATGCTACGGGATAAACCAGTTGGCAGTCGAACAGTCCCTGCAAGGGGAGAGCTGGCATGACAAGGATTATTCCATCAACAGTGCCCGAGAGAGCGCTACGACCGGGGGCACTTTCTTGTCCCTGGAAGGCGGGGGGGGCACCGCAGCCCTGCTTCTGGTGGTTGCAGTAAGGCTGTGTAAACCTACCCTCTACAACTTTATTGGGGATCCATTCTCGCATTAGGGGGTATGTCCCTGTCCACTCACTGCCCCCGTAGCATACACCATCGCTGATCGCTCCTCTAATGCTTGTCTCGCAGCTCTTACCTGACACGTCACGTCAGGAAGCAGAAGTACGCCTGTGTCGTAAATTGCTGCCCAACCCGGCCGTCCCCGCAACCCTTCAGAAGAAATCTCTTAAAGCAGCATTAAGAAAGCACGCTGTAAAAGGTCATCACAGCTACAGTTAATCATTCATCTGCTTGGCTTGGTATTGGTATTTCTAAATGTGATATACGGTCTGACGAGAAAGATGATCCTAATGTAACACATGCGCTAATCGCATGGCTTTAAGTCGGCCGGGTCCTGCTGGTGCTCAGCACCGTCGATTTTAAATAGCAGGTGCGGTGCCAAAAAACGGGTCCCTATCGGGCTCTCCTTTTTTACCCTCACACTTAGGATGAAAAATAAATCAAAACTCTGCAGCAGTGCTATCCTTCACAGCCTTTGATGTAACTTCAAAGAGACTCGTTATGCACAGTCTCATCATTTCAGAACTGAAGCATTATCAAAGTTATATACAACAAAGGACAAAGCCATCGTTTTTGCTTATTTATCTTATGCAACTAACAACAATTAACAAAGCCAATAGTCCTGGCTTGTTGTGTAATGTTTCTTGGTGTGTCATATATCTGGATGCACTGCAGTGACAACAAAAATCAAAATACCAGTGCGGTGGCACACTATGCTCAGCAAAGATTTTTAGCTCAGGTGTTTTTAAGCCACACCCTTCATTATATCGACCACTCCCTCCCCTTTGAGAGACCCTCCAGTTTTTTCATCACACTTAAAGCCCTGGCTAATCGGATCACCGTGTTCTGGACTTTCATGTCGCAGCATTGTGCATAGAGGGAGTTTTTAGTTGGTTCTCTTGGACTAGGGGTCAGATTCAAATTCTATGCAAAGTGGACCAAGGGCGCACCCTTTTCTTAAAGTGCCTGGCATGTACCGGCTGTTACAGATGTAGGAGCTGCTGTGGCTTTTGCTGTTTGTGGGCAAACACGCGTTAAACTTGTAACTCGCAGCAGAGGATTCTGGGAAATGTAGTCCAGCTATCATTAGTAATCCCGAGGTTCATCGCGCACATTAATTAGGCATGTTGGCAACATTTTAAAAAGGCACAGGCGATGTTACACTATTTCATAACACTATGCTTGAGAGGATTTTGCGCTATGAAAGGAAATAAGACCAGGCACACAGAGTGCAGTGCTATATGATTCAATGCCACAACAACATAACTTTTCCAGTTCTGGACTTTTCCTCACAATTTTCAGGTGTGATAGTGAAAATGGTTGATTTGATTTACACCAAGAATAAAAATTCTCAGAAAGAATTGATAGTGTAAACACAAATGGAAATTGGCGGACTCGGAGCGGAGGAGGTCCATGTGGTAAGTCGTGATGGGATGACACCATGAGTTACCTGCACCGGGTGACACCAACCCTAGTGACGCCACTGGGGCATCTTGTACAATTATCGCTGTCCCTCCCTGTCTATCAGCCCCATAATTTCTTCACTTTGCAAGACAGTTCCTTTCATTGTTGAGAAATATATATTCTCTGCTTCCTATAGCCTATCACTGGGCAGTGTCACCGCTGCCTCACTCTTAAGTCTTCACTCCTGCTTGGGGTTGGCTGCCCATGGAAGGTAGAGATCATGCCTTGCTAGAGGTAAAGCATTTCGCACAACCCTACACTACCATGTGTGGCGTTTAAGACCTGGCCTGGGGTTGGGTACCATGGGGAGTTTGGTATGTTTATCATAACTCACTTTACGTTAAAAAAAAGTCCTGAACTTTGCTGGAAAAAAACAAAGCTTACAGTGACATCATACTTAATTGAAAATGTCAGTAAAAATGTAACATTTTAAATGAAAAAACATTGAAATCACTTGTTATAGTTTACTGAGCTAACTAGAACTTGTGCCCCCACCATGCTCTGCTTCTGACCTCACAGATTGCATCCCTCATGACATGTTCAATGACATCATTGAAGACATCACTAGGCATAGTAGGAGCATTTTTTTATTTTGGGGGAGAGCCCTGGCAAACCACATACTTTGTTTTCTTTTCTACTCTTTACCTATCTTTCAGCCCTATTATGATAGCGGGCGGTCGCACCGCTGCCTGCTATCACGTCGGCAAGCCCAATTATGATGCAACCTTCGGGCTGGCGGCTGGGAAAGAGCTCTTTAACATGACGGCTTGTGCAATGGCCCTGGAAAAGAGCCGCAATACAAGCTGCACTGTAAAAGAGCACTTTGTGCACATCCATTCCGACTGCCGTCCTTCGGGATCAGTAGAACCTGTCAGAGGCAGCAGTCTGTCCTCCGTCCAACAAGGGAATGACCGCCTGCATCATAATGCGGAGGTCGGATTGAAGGGCTGAGGGTCGGGCAGACCACCACAGTTGTCCTGTCGGCAGCGGTCCGCCAGATATCATAAATAGGCCCTTGATTTTAATATGATCAAAGCAAATCAAGACACTTTACTTGGTGATGAATAAATTATCACTGAAACCTTACTTCCACACATATCATTTGTGTGCACGTAGTTTTATCAGTAAAACTGTATGTCTGCAAATTTAGTGCCCATTTCAATAGAAAATGTGCTGTCTGTAAGTGTGCTACTACAAAATCCTTTATTTACAATAAGAAATTGCCCACCTCATGTTCACCAAAGGTAGGTGGGTCATGAAAGTTTGTTGTTCTAAAAATTGGGTCTTGGTTTGGGAAGCACTGATCTGAAGACAGTGTACCATCATTTTCTGTTGGGGTTCAGCTAGTGTTAATAATTTAGTTCTTAGTTTCTTCAGGTGTACTGAGTAATCTAGATGATTTAAAAATAGACAGGTGTATTTTGGAGTGAGCACAATCCATTAATTACTATGTTTACGTCTCATTTCGTGGGCGCAGATTAGGATTTTTAATTTCTAGGTAAGAACACATTGCCTTACAAAGAAGTTGATTAAAACATTAGATGTACTATTCCCACTCCTGTCTGTGAAACAGTAGGGAAAGCTTTGGACTCTGGACGGTAAAATGTACTATTCCCAGTTCAGTCTTTGCAACAGTAGGGAAAGCGTTGGACTTCTGAGGGTTAAAATGTACTATTCCCAGCCCAGTCTTTGCAACAGTAAGGAAAGCGTGGACATCAGAGGGGTTACATTTACTATTCCCATTCCAGTCTGTGCAACAGTAGGAAAAGCATTGGACTACGGAGAGGTAAAATTGACTATTCCCATTCCAGTCTGTGCAACTGTAGGGAAAGTAATTCACTTTAAAAAAACATAACATATATGAAACATAGCCCTATTCTTTTTTCAACACATATAAAACTCTTATTTATTAACTTTATTAATTAACCCAAATATATATGTATTTACAAATACTAAACAATAAAACAATATGATTATTTAATTTTTTTTAATAATTATCCATTTTAAAAATGTGGCCATTATTTATTGCTTAATAGCTTACTACAGTATAGCCCTACAAACCTAACAGCCCACACTTAAAGTATACCTAAAATAAATGTAACAGAATTAACATAATTGATAAGTCATTAAGTATGAATTAATTAATAATTAAGTATTGATTAATTAACATACCACCCTATGGCCCAACAAACTCAGCAACCAGCACCTAATATACAACTTAAAATATATAATTATTACACAATGTACATAAGTGATAATCAATTAAATAAGTATTATTAAATTGTTAAATAATAATTACTTAACTTCCCACCCTATACCCCTACAAACCCAAGAGCCTGCATATAATGTATAAGTTAAAAATATAATTGTTGTGCAATTAACATAACCAGTAATCAATTAAAAATTAATAATAAATTAACTATTAATTAATTGTACCTAAATAACTACACGCCCTACACCCCTCAAACTTAGAAGCCCGCTCCAAAATAATCGCTCCAAAATAATAAAAGGCTATTAGCAATAAAAATAAAAATTATAAATCACTTAAAATTACAAACTATATTTAAAAATACTATCAACTATACAAACAATATCAACCCATAAAATTAGTATATAAACTAACACATAGAGATTTAAAACACAATATTTTTTACAACTGTATTATTGAAAATGATATTAACAGGAACAATTTTCTTGAAAACAATATTACTTGCCTAAAAAAATAAATATTCTTGAAAACAATATTTCTGCATACTGATTTTTTTGTAACACAATATTTTGTTTACGATATTTCTGCAACCGATATATAAAATTCTATATTTTATCCAAATATTTTGTATACCATTCATGTCGCATATGTTTTAAGGGCTAGTGTGTAAGACTCACCTAGGCCCGGAAATGAGCAAATCATGGGGTTGCTATATGCCAGTAATGCAATCCTTGTGTTCAGGAATACAAATTCATTCTCTGATCACAAGATATATTTCAAGCATTAATAATTTAAATGTAAATACGGGTCTTTCCACTCCTATTTGATTCCCTTTGTGCCAGTGAAGGTAAAGATCAAGCCTATATTTGGTGAAGGTAGTTGTATAAATTTGATTATGATTTCAATAACTAATTTCTACTACAGCTACTTATTACCTGAAAGGAAATCTTGTTTAGGGCTGATTTCCCAAAACTGAAGGGCTGAATGTAGTATATATTTGTTTAACACACAGGTACCTGTAAAAGACGTGTCCTGGGGCTTAAGGGCATGTATGATGTAAAGCCTCTGAACCCAGCTTTAAATTATAAGGGTGAATATGTGTGTGTTTTAGCTGTTTCCTAAAGTGATTATGATCTGAGTGAGCCCATGTAAGGCTATGTAATCCAACGCCCTATATATCAAATCTCTAAAGAACAGAATCCTCTTCCTTTTTTTATTTTTTTTACATCTTGGTGTTGCAGTCATAAACTGGGAGTTTGAGAATAAAGAACACAGAGAAGAGTACCAAGCAATCAGGGTAGCCATATATGGGCCAAGTCCTGTCTTATAAAGTGCTCTGTGACAGAGACATAGTGCTTTACATAAACTTCTATTTGCAGTAGGGAACCAGTGTCCTGAAATATGCTAACTCTTTTTAGTCCCAGCCTCCCAGGATAGTTTGACCTGCTTTGTATCCTATATTAGATATTTTGGGAGGCCCATTAAAGAATAGTTTACAATAATCAAGTCTGAAAATTACCAGAGCTTGAATCAGATTTTTCTGAGAAGCGAAGCCAAGAAAAGGGAGGATTTTCTTTGCAACCTTTAATAGAAGGGATCAGGTCGGAGGACTTTACCACTGCTAACTAGTGCTAAAGTGCGTGTGCACTCTTCCTAAAACATGGTACAATGATTGGCATATTTAATGTTCTTAAAAATGTTTAGTATATTGTACTGCATGTACCCAGGGCCTGTAAATGACATGCTACTAGTGGGCCTGCAGCACTCATTGTGCCACCCACTAAAGTATCCTTTCAAAGCATGTCTCAGGCCTGCCACTGCAGCCTGTAGTGAAGTTTTAAAACTGCTAATTCGACCTGGCAAAATAAACCACTTTGCTAGGCCTAAACCTTCCTTCTTCCTTTTAGAAATGAATAAGACAACCCTAAGGTCGGCCCAAAACTGCCCACAGGGCAGAGTACATTGTACTTAAAGGGTTGGACATGTGTTTTAAGTTGTATATGTCCTTGTAGTGAAAGGCTCCTAAATTTGTTTTCCACTACTGCAAGGCCTATCTCTACCATTGGACAACATTACGTTACCTAATTTCATTTAATAAGTCTAACTTTTGATTGGGAACAGATAGGAATGTCAAGTTTGGACTCAAATGAATTGTGATTTAAAATCCTTTTTAATGGTGAATTTGGATTTTAAGGGGCAGATTTATGAGTTCTGGCGCATCTCTGCAAATCAGCAGGGATGCGCCAGAACTGATGCGTCACGCAATTCCCTCCTTGCGACACCACAGATGCGCCGCATTTACAATGCGGCGCACCATGGTGCAAGGAAGGGAAGATGCGTGACGCATCTTGTGGTGTACGGGCGGCGCATTGCTGGAGTAGCGTCGCAAGTGCGACGCAACTCCTGCAATGTACAGAGGCCACCCATACATAACATGGTGCATCACTCCTTACGCCTGCTTCAAGCAGGCGTAAGGATTTGACGCAGCAGCGTCATAAAACTGACTCAGTGAAATCTTGTAGATTTCACTGCGTCAGTTTTACGGGGCTTTCCTACGAGGGAACGCCCACCCTGCGACAGAACGCCCACATGAAACCTGACGCAGGTTTCATGTGGCGCAGGGCTTTACAACGTGACGCATCTGCCTAGATGCGTCACGTTGTAAATAGGTCGCAGGGATGCGCCACGTTTCCGTGCCGTTGCGTCACGCAACAGCGGCGTAAACGTGGCGCAACCCCTACATAAATCTGCCCCTAAGTCTTTTTTTAAGTTATAATGCCACTTTTAGAAAGTTGATATTTTTTTGTCCTGACGATTTGGTGCCTGCTACCTGGGTCTTGTCTCACCGGACTGTGGATAGCTTTGACGTGGCCTTTGTGTATTCCTCCCAGACAGTGAGACAAAGGGATACTAGATGTTGGCAGGATGGGTTTGGCGGAGCTGTTCCCTGCCTCACTTACATAACATAACATGTGTATTTGTAAAGCGCACGCTCACCCCAGGGTATCTTGGAGCTGAATAACAGATATTTATTGTTACCCAACTCAATGGTACTCATTTGATCGACTTCAGAAGGATGAAAGGCTGAGTGACCCGCTGGGATTTGGACCTGTGACCAAGAGGACCCTACAGTGGACGCATTAGTCCACTAAGCCGCCAGTCCCTGTCACATTTCAAAGGGCTACCTGCAGCACACTCACAAATGAATTTTATACCAGTCTTTTGTCAACCTAGACTATTTGGAGTCTTGGCAGGAGAAGGGAAAACATTTCCAGAACCTGGTCTGTGGGTAGCCAGGATATCAGACCCACATTAAAGGGTGTCACAAGGTATACATATTGGACTTACTGAATCAATCAATCAATCAATCAATCAGGTCATTTATATAGCACACTACTCACCCGTAGGGTCTCAAGGCGCTGGGTGGGAGGGGGGTGCCGTTACTGCTCGAACAGCCAGGTCTTGAGCTTCTTCCTGAAGGAGAGGTGGTCTTGGGTCATGCGCAGGTCGGTCGGGAGTGAGTTCCAGGTCTTGGCGGCCAGGTAGGAGAAGGACCTTCCTCCTGTTGTCGCTCTTCGGATGCGGGGGACGGCGGCGAGGGCGTGGTTGGTTGATCTGAGGAGGCGCTTGGGAGCCACTTTTCAGTACACTTCTGGACCTGTGAAAGACTCCAGAAGGACTGTCTTGTTCCCCAGAGGACTGACCCGCTGCTAGAGGTTTGACTAAACCTCCAGAGGACTGCCCTATTGCTAGAGGCCTGTCTGGACCTCCAGAGGACTGTCTTTCTGCATGAGGCCTGCCTTGCTGAAGGAGATCTGGACCGTCGCCTTGTTCCCAGGAAGAACTGAGTGACTACAAGGGTCAGTTTTCTCACCTCCTCCTGTTCTGAGCACATAACATGGCTTAATGCTGCCTTGTAAACAAAGCACCCTTTCACGCTAGACTTAGCGTAAAAGGGGTGGGCAATGGTTGTTGCGGTGGATGTTCTGCCTCCACACCTATTGATTTTGATGCTGCCCCCTATTCACAAGAGGGGCATAAATAGGAGGCAGAGACAAAATTAAGACCAGAGAAAACCTGGTCTTAACATGGTGAAACGAGGAGAAATGTTTCACTTCTCCTCGTTTTTGAAGTTTCCATGTGTGCTGCATTGTGCAGCACATATAGAAACAGCAAAACGCCATGAATGATTGTTTATAAGCAGGAAGGTGTCCCTTCCTGCACATAAAAAATCATTAAAAAAATTACGATTTGGAACTTCTATGTGTTATGCACAAAACAACACACATAGAAGTTCCAAATTGCAAATTGTTTTACACAGGTATGTCCTGCTGGCCCCTCCAGGTCCGTTTCACCTCCGAATCTTTCCATAACCAGATACTTAACCTCCTCCTTGTTATTGCAGGACCTGTTCCCCTCCCAAGACTCAGACGGGCCATGATCCTTCGGCTCGTATTCCCGTTAAGTAAATTCTGATTTCACGTTTTTCTATCGCCGTCCGCACTGGTTTGTTACTTAATTGCCCCCTTACAATTCTCTCGTCCCCTGGGCCCCCGACAGACTGACCGCCTATGACTTTCAGTCATTTTGCCAATAACAATATCTGGAGTTATTACAGACCGACACCTTGTCAGGTATGTCGCTTGCGCACTCTGCCCCCTTGCCACATTCACGCAATTCTTGACCTTAAGTCTCATAACCCTATGGCCAACCGTACTAGTCACCCGACCTAACTACCCGGCACTCTTAGCTTGTGTATTTTTACCCAGCTTTAGCTCTTCCACATATTAGCACCATCGTTTAGACACGACTGCCCCTTGGTCATTTATTCACTCCCGTCACCGCTCCCGGCCATAAGCATTCCGAATTCTCCGCGCTTCCACCGAGCACTCTATTTGCAATAATTTTAATCTTTTTGTTAATCGCCCGACTTCGATTAACACTTACCACAGGTTTTGACACTGGTCCTATGCCACGTGTTCAATCATTCACCTCCTTCAAGACTTACGCTTACCAATTCATCCGTTTTTAACCTCCCGCACTTCACCCCAGTCACTTCGCCCACGCTGGTCCAGACACTGACCGCTCCACTTTCCTTCCTCTGCCACCTGCCCTCCCCTGAATTGTTCCTCCTTTTTCGCAGCACCCTAACAAACAAGACAACCAGTCCTGATGATGATCCCAATTGAACTGGATCGAAACGCTGTCGACTCTACGGCGCAATACTAGGCGCATCTACAACTGTGGCTCTCAAAATACATTAAAAAAATTGAAGACTTTTTAGTACAGTGGTTTTCCCTTCACTGTACTTGAGCCACTCACTGTATATTATCAGCACCATTGTCACTGTGCGCGACCCACGCTGTCACCCTTTCACTTGCGTCGTTACGTTCTTCACTTACACGTGCTTAAGCACAAGTGTTTTATGGTTGTCACACAAATTGCTCTATACAGTGCTGCTTTAACTGTATCCACCCGACCATAAGAAACTTTTCAATATAAGATGATTTACAATCTTTAAACAATTGAATATTGGTCTCCCTTAATTTCCTTGTGTTGTAATGCTTTGTGCATGCATACTTATTTGCCTTAGATGATTACCTGTTGGGACATTGTTTATTTTTCTATCTATGTGCGGGAAGGGGCACCTTCCTTAACATAAACAATAATTCCCTCAATACAAGCACCCTTGCAGTATGGTGCAAGGGTGGATGCTTTGGCGCTAGGCAGCTTAATTTAGCGCCAGTGCTACGGAAAGCGCAGGGATGTGCTGTATCTTTGTGAATAAGGCTCATCCCTGCTTTTTGGGAATGGCAGAGCATGGCGTTAGCATTTTGTGCTTAACGCCACACTCTGCCATTCCCTTGTAAATATGCCCCTGAGTCTCCAAGCATTTGTGATCCACACCTCTCACAGGTAGATGTGGATGGATGTTGCCTAAGTGGCCGACTACTAGGCATGTGCAGTTACGAAACATCACTGTATCTTGCACGAAAACTGAATACCTGTTGTTCAAAAGTCACACGAGATACAAGCAAGGGGACTTATTTGAAGAGAAAATGTATCCGGCAATACATTTTCTGCTCAAGCCAGTCACTTTGCGTAAAAATTTCAGTGGCATGCCAAAATGTTTGTATAGGATTCCTGACTATTGACCACCAGCCATCACTGGCACATAGTGGTAAAGGATAATGTTACTTTGTGTGTTGTAGAATTTGCAGGACACTGGTGAAATGCAGGTGCTAGGGTGTGGAGGTTGTGTTATCCACTGATCTCCAAATCCCCTTTTTTTGGCGAGGGTTGGGGTTTGAGTTTTATATAGCGCAAACTCGGCCTGGTGGTATCGGAGCACTTTACATGAACACCTGATGCGTTACAGACAGACACATTCATTTTGGTAGGAACGGGGGGATTAAGGGCCAGATGTAGGTGGCCAAATACTGAGCGGTAACGCAGAAATTCGCAGACCGGTATTTGGCCGAGTGCAATGTAGGTGAATTTAAACCTACTTGCAAAATAAGGAATCGCAAAATAGCGATTCCTTATTTTGCTCTTGCATTTAAGGAATCGGAAATACCGACTCCTTAAATGTAATGTATGTAGCACTAAAAAGAGTGCACTTCAGCCTTAAGGAATCGCTAAACACCACCATCTTCAAGTTGGTGGTAAGTAGCGATTTCCTTTAAAAAAATCATTTTTTTGCTTTTTTAAATGTGCCATGTGGCACACATCCATACCCTAGGGCATGTATGTGCGCCACATGTGCACACATGCACATTCAGAGGTACATGTGTGCCATGTGGCACACATCCATGCCCTTAGGGCATTTCAGGGGTTGAAATAGCTCCCGCTAATAGTGGATATCTTCTCATTTATTCCTATGGGCCTCCTGGCCCATAACTAATCTCAATTACCGATTCGTTATTAAGGAATATTAAGGAATCGCTAATATTTTAGCGATTCCTACCTACATTCAATTTAGCAAGTCCTTAATAGCGATTCGGTAAAAATCGCTATTAAGGACTCGCTAAATTGAAGTTACCTACATCTGGCCCTAAGTGATTTGCCTAGAATCACAGGATGTTGAGCATCCCTGCTAAGACTAGAACCGGGTTCCCAAGCTTTAATGTTGACCGCTATAGCCGTTAAGCCACATGCTCTCCTTTGTCTAGAGGTAAGGTGACCAACCATCCGTAAACTTCAAGGACTGCCCATTACTTGGGCCTCTTGTCCGTTGTCCGTGCATCATTCTTTCACAGATGCTTTTTGTCCATTATTTCGGACATTAGAGCAAGCGGTCCCCCGGCGAGTTCTGTAAATCTCACTGCAGGGGCAGCTCGCGCTCCTTCTGTTATTTCAAGGGCCTGCAGCAGCCCCTACCCGAACTGGCACAGGCTGCTATCGGCCCATTATCATTCTGTATGTTGGTCTAATTATCACATGCAGAATGATAATGGGCCTCTCTGGCAGTGACAGCATTTGCTGGGCCACCTCCTGCTAGAGCCCAGGGCATGGCATACTACTTTTATTCATGGGCTCCTGTCACCTCACTAGGGGCCAAGCTTTGGGGAGGTGGGGGTTTCATTTTGAGGCATGTTACCCAGGTACATCCACTGTTAGCCTCTAAAACTGCCACACAAGCAGTGATAATGGTACAAATACAATTGTCCTTTAATATTTATTTCTTTTGCTTCAATAGTGCAAAGTTTCAGCATTTATGCTGGTATTTTCATGCTTACCCTGCCCCCCTTCTCCGCCCCCTTAGTTTTACACATC
This sequence comes from Lissotriton helveticus, assembly GCF_964261635.1. Classification (NCBI taxonomy): domain Eukaryota; kingdom Metazoa; phylum Chordata; class Amphibia; order Caudata; family Salamandridae; genus Lissotriton; species Lissotriton helveticus. The sequence continues at coordinate 449,985,350 of NC_136059.1, forward strand.
ACATCCCCTTGGGATGATTGATCGGATCAGGTGTTTTTTTTCAATGGGGGAGAGGGGGTATGTAAGATCTGAGAAGCCTTCAGCTTTGATCTTTTTCTTCATTTTTTGTTGTTTTTTGTTAACGTTTCACTCGCTCACACAACAGATGCAGTGTAAGGTTGTCTCAACCAACTATAATCTTATTGTGACTTGTACTTGTGTTGTTTGTTTATTTACTTATGTAAATATTGTGCGACCTCCTCTAATGTGTCTGTAAAACGTTCCTTTTGTTCCAAATTTTTGTCTGGAATTTTGGCCTCCTGTCCTGAATTTTTGTCCTGAATTTGACCATTTGTCTTGAATATTTACACTCACTGTCCTGAATTTGCACCCATGCCATTTGGTCACCCTATCGAGAGGTGGTAGGTATGCTGAAATGTGCTGATTCAAGAGGCCTCTCCTTCAGGGGTCCATTTTCTTTAAATCAGCAATGATGTGGCCGATGTGCTAACAGTGAGCTTCTTCTTGAGCCTCACATCTTTTGAAGAAGTGTCTGTCACGTTTTCCTGTCTTTTACGCTGGTGGTACCAGAGCACCCTATCAAGACCTTATGGGCATATTAGAAAGGACATGCGGTATTTATCGCAAAACGCGCTTAGCACATTTTTTTTTTATCGCCGCATATCGCCGAATATTATCGCAGAGATAACATGCTATTAGCAACGTTTATCTCTAATGCGATAATATATCCGGCGATAGCGGCCTAATGCGTGAATATCGCTGGAAATCCAGCGATATTCAGGCATTAACGCTAATGGGGACTTAACCTGAATATCCACCTCCCATTGGATAAACAGGTTAAGTAATGGTCTGAGCAGGTGTTAGAATCTGGCGATAATCGCGCTTAGCGTGACTTTTTTAATCGCACAGCCAGCCTTGCTAATAGGCAATAGCTGTGTTAGCGACTGCTTTCAGTTCCTAACAGTTTGGGTACACCCACTTTGCATGTCATTAGTGATAAATATTGCTGACATGCAAAGTGGGCCCTAAACCGGTCTCTATCGCCTAAAAGCTGTCGCTAACTGCTGTTAGTGACAGCTTGCTAATAGGGCGATAAAAATATCGCCGCTTTAGCGACAAAAAGTGCCTCTAAAGCGGCGATATGGCCCTTGCTAATATGCCCATAGGGTTAGGGTTAAAGCAGGTTAAAGTTATGATTAGGATTACAGCTAGAGTGAGTGTGGGGTTAAGTTGAGTGTAAGTGTTAGGAAAAGGGTGATAGTGTTAGGGCTAGACATAAGGATGCGGCCTAAGTGTTGGTGATAGGTTTAGGGTCAATAAGAAAATGTGTGTTGCAGAGATGATGGGTTACTTAATAGCTGGGTTCATGCTTTCCCTGTTAGGTCGAAGGCAAGTCCATAGCTGAACTTTGCTTTTCCTGTAAATTCGGGGGCACATTTACCACACAACGTGGTACATGCGTGGCGCAAACATTCAAATTTGATTTCTTGGTATTCCCACGAAACTCCTATAGTTTTTGATGCATACCAAGATTTACAAATACTTGTAAAACAGGTAATGCGCCAAATTCGTACGCCTTCCAGGATAGGAAAAATGTATTTGTTTCTCCTCGTTTTTAGGTTTTGCCTGGGGCCGGAGCTCCTAGCTTCGCCCAGGAGAAATCTAATGTTATAACAGAGTGGGCTTGGGATTACGCCCTCTGTTCCATTGGCTAGCTCCATAAATGGAGGCTAGCCATTGGAACAGAGATCTGTCCGTCATGGCCGGACCAGATTCGTGGGCGTTCCCGAGATTTTTTCCATCTCCGCCTCTGCGATGTCGTCATCGCGGCCGTGGGCGGGGTTTATTTTTTTGGTGCGTCCATGTTTGTGTTCTCATTCCGCGGCCGACTGCCAACGGAGGAAGCCTTCCCGACCCCCCTCCCGCTGTCCGTTCCCGCCCCCCCCCTCCGTGTGCTTCATGTTTTTCAGAGCGCACATTATCAACGGAGGAAGCCTTCCCGACCCCCCTCCCGCTGTCCGTTCCCGCCCCCCCCCTGTCCATGTGCTTCATGTTTTTCAGAGCGCACATTACCGCGGCCGCGTCGGTTGTCAGGATCGGTTTCTTTGCAAATTGCACCATGTGAAACTAAGGGACCTGCAACAAACATAATACAGCAGCTGCCAGCTTGGCTCGTGAGGAACTCCGTTTTTATGGCCTGAGTGACAAATGATGGAAAACGTGGCATGTTTTGTGTAGAAGATGTGCTTCTCATGTAATGCTTGTTTTTTTGTCTCTCCCCTGGAGCATAGCATGTTTAGGGCCCTGCTTAGACCTCTGCGCTATCTTCAGTCTATGGGGCAGATTTATGTCGGACTTGCGCCACGTTTACGCCGCCGTTGCGTCACGCAACGGCGCGGAAATGTGGCGCATCCCTGCGGCCTATTTACAACGTGACGCATCTAGGCAGATGCGTCACGTTGTAAAGCCCTGCGCCACATGAAACCTGCTTCAGGTTTCATGTGGGCGTTCTGTCGCAGGGTGGGCGTTCCCTCGTAGGAAAGCCCCGTAAAACTGACGCAGTGAAATCTACAAGATTTCACTGAGTCAGTTTTACGACGCTGTTGGGTCAAATCCTTAGGCCGGCTTGAAGCAGGCGTAAGGAGTGACGCACCACGTTATGTATGGGTGGCCTCTGTACATTGCAGGAGTTGCGTCGCACTTGCGACGCTACTCCAGCAATGCGCCGCCCGTACACCACAAGATGCGTCACGCATCTGCCCTTCCTTGCACCATGGTGCGCTGCATTGTAAATGCGGCGCATCTGTGGTGCCGCAAGGAGGGAATTGCGTGACGCATCAGTTCTGGCGCATCCCTGCTGATTTGCAGAGATGCGCCAGAACTCATAAATCTGCCTCTAAATATTTTAGAACAAAAGTTCAGCGGACTCTCTGTTCGCATGTCATGCCAATCTGCCGTGCAGGTGCCGAGTTCTTCATATTGCGTGCAAACGATAACCTTGATGGGGTACACTTATCGGAAGCAGAAGAGTGTTTTTTTTGTCTTCGTTCCTAGAAAAAAGTCTTACTTTAATATAACTCCGGTTTGCTTCTGCAGCACATTCTGCAATAAAGCGAGAAGACAAATGCAATAGCATCACCCGTATCTGAGTTCCTTATTCAAAGACAGTGTCAGTGAACGGTGATAGACGTCTACATTGCAGGGGGATTATGTAATCGCTCATTGTTTCTCTGTCTCCCAATTTCATGCACCCCATGAAGACAGCGGACTGGCATTTATTATACAGATTTGTGTTTAATTAGCGTGTGCGCCTTCTCCAGTGGCACCTCAATAACCCACCCACTGTTTGTTTTTTTGTGTTACCCTCCTAGTCAGGAAAATTTATTGAGGCACATATGGCTGCACAGTACACATCAAATTATTTTTTTATCAGAACAAGTGAGGGTAGCATTTCAAGAAAGAACGAAACAGTGCAGTCATGTTTTAAGTTGGTTACTATTGTTTTATGGCACCAGCCATGCACTAGATGGCACTACAAGCTGCTAATGTACATAGGGAAGCAATAGTGACTCAAACTGAGACACTGACCATGTTTAAAAGGTTGTCAGGAGCTCTTCCTTTCCCAGAGGCAATCCCATGAAGATGCCACTCTGAAGCATCCAGAGATGGCTGCTTAGACGTTAAACCCCCGCTCACCACAAGCCCCTACCTGCCCTCTTCTCGCCTGTCCCTCCCTCCCTTCCACAAGCTTCCCCTAATTATTCACTTGCCGTGACTCGCATCTGCTTCTCCGGCACTTAATCTCCTCAGTGCCCCACCTCCATCAGTGTTGCTTGTTTTGTAGAGTGAGGAGCTGTGATGGAGCTGCGGCGTGTTGTCCTGAGCATCGGCGGTGCGGGGGCCCGCTCCTTGCTGCAGGCATGAGAGCCCAGATGTGGTAAGAGTAAAACGTGTGCGAGGTGGGGCGGAATGAAAGTTTTGACGAGTGTGCCGGCTCCTTTCCCATTTTTTTAAAGATCTTTCCTGCCCCGTGCCCCTCATTCCACTCAAATTGGTTTGCTTGCATTACTTACATTTCTTACACATTGAGTTGTGTGTATTCTTATCATAAAGCTATTCACGCTGATAAGAGGCCTTACCAGTACCTCAAAAGTTACTAATTTTATCTTAGTTAACAACGGTTCTCATTTGATCAAGTATGAAAGTTTGCACAGCTAATAAGGCCTTCATTCCAGCCTTGACACACAGGCTTGAAGTATGTACTACAACCCACTGAGTTATAATCTGGGAATGCAGTTGCACTTCTGTGCCGGTACATAGTCTTGTTAGGGATGTTGCTGTTTACTACCAACTCATAACCATTAGTGAAGACGTGCCTCAAAGGACCCGGTTCACAAAAGAGCAGGTGTGACTGAAATAAAAAGTGCCAACCTTTTATTTCATATGATGCAATGACTGAAAGTATCATAAACGTTGACCCCCTGCAAAGACATGGATGCCACCAGCGCAAGCCATAAGCAAATAGTAAAGCACCTCCCTCACTGTCATGTTGATGCCCCGAACTGTAGTGACTCTCTGCCTTGCCTTATGTTTGTACACCCCCTGCCCCGCCCCCTGTTTCACTCGCAACACAGACAAGTGCTGATGCATGGGAGGCGACAAGCTTCAGAGAAAAGAATGCACACCCCGCCAGCCAGCATGCATCCATTTATCAGTGGCTGCCGTCTCGAGCAACGGGACAGTGATTACTGTATGTAAAGATTAAACACCACGTGAGTGAAATAAATTGTAAATGATAGAAGCAAAGGCACGTAATAATGGTACCCTATAATGAATAAGGTTGCAAAGTGTTTTTTTTTTAAACATAGAAAAATTCAGCAGCTATAGATATCACGCTTTCAAAACCCTGCATAATTTATGCGGCACTCCTGATTTGGCATAATGGGGTGTATTAATCTTGCAGCTGCAGACGTTACTCTTTCAAAGTACTGTTTGTTTTTAAAAATAGAAGACTCTCGTATCTGTAGGCTTCACACTTTCGACGATGTGCATAAGGTATGCGGCATTTGACCATGTGCCCTGTGTTTTTAAGCTAGTAGAATCCCTTAGCTGGACATGTTACGCCTTTGACGTTTTGAATAATTTGCGAATCCTAATTTTGGGCTCTTTACACAATTTACAAAACATCATTTTTGGGGTCCTCTAAACTGACGTGTTTTAAAAACTGAAGGCTCCTGTAGCTGAAGATGATATTCCATTCAAGATTTGCATAATTTAGAGCACTCTGGGATTGCCACCTCATGGTAGTAAAATTGGAAGTATCCTGTCGCTGCAGACGTTCATCCTTCACGATAATCATCATTTAATGGCATCTTAAGTTTGTGAGGTAAGGTGTAAAAAACAGAAGAGTATTGTAGCTGGAGATGTGACCCTTTCTAAGGTTTGCGCACTGAATGCAGGGTGCTGTGCATTATACATGACGGTGACTGATAGGAGTTGCTCTGGGCCTTCACGGAATCACTGTCCGTGCTGCCCTCAAGAGCGGTGCCACAGCAGGCGTGAGCTCTGTGTGCCCCGGATGCGGCCCAGCGCCGGAGCCTGCTGTCTCGTGAAGGTGAGTTCAAGTTGCATTGTGTGTGGCTGTGTGTGTGGCTCTTTGTGTGTCTCGCTCTGTGTCTCGCTCTGTGTGTGTGTGTCTCGCTCTGTGTGTGTGTGTGTGTGTGTGTGTGTACACATGCAATAGGTCTCACATTAGCGAGAGATTAAGCTATTGGCATTGTAAATGACAATACCATTTATTTATCTGTTTTCAAAACCAACACATAAATAAAAACATTGTCATTTACAATGACAATAGCTCTAACTTTTGCAAAGGCGAGACCGTTGCATTGTAAATGCTTGTTCCTCTTTCTGTGTGTGCTGCAGAGGAAAAGGCCTGAATGCAGCGCACATAGAAAGAGAAAAAAACAAGGAGAAATAAAGGTGAAGGTGCAAGGGTGCCTGTGTTGGCGCTAGGCTGCCAAATGGCACCAGCACATGGGAAAAGGACAGGAATGCGCCATATTGGAGAAATAGAGTACATTCTTGCCCTTAATCTAAGACACAGGGCAGTGCAGCACGTGGTGACTTGCCCACTTTCGTATGTTTTTGCATATTTTTATTGCACGAGTCTGGTCCAACAGAGTTACATTATAATTGTTTTTCTTTTTAATCACAGACATATTAAGTAATTTGCCGAGGATCTTGAACCGAAATTGGGATTACATATTCCAAAGTAGGCAGGTTTAGCTAGTAGGCCATATTTCCACCTTTAGTAGAGTTTTGTCTAGTGTCTAAAGCCTTCGTCGTTTCACCCTATGTAACCCAGAACTATGTAAGCTGGTTTCAATGTAAACCATTCTAAATAAACGTGTTAGTGTGTGTGGAGGACAATAGCATCACGCTACGCGTTCAATTGTATCTCGTAAAAGCCTTGCAAATACTTCTTTTGTCGCAGGATAGCCAGTTACCGGTTCAATAATTTTTATACAGTTTGTTCATCTGTAGTATTTCTTTCTTCATTTTAAAGTAAGATTTCACACTAAAATGCCTTATTTGTTATGTAATAACTTTTAGTTTAACTTCACAAGTCGAACTTCGAAGTTCCTTAACGACCTGGCGAGTGACCTGGACGATTAGTAACGCTACAAACCTATTCCAGCAGAGGGCAGCAAAGCTTCTCCTTGAGAGGAATCTTTGGAAGCAAACTTATTCCCTGCTGTTCTGTGTGGCTGTGTGATCTGTTCTTAATAACCGTACCCTGCCTGCACTGTCACACAAGCAGGCTGTGGGGGGAAGAGATGTGCTCAGATTGCTAGGAACTTGGGAACTCCAAGGCCTGGAACATGCCAAGTTATGACCAACTATGTTATTCGATTTTGAGCACATTTTGCCGGCTCCTCTATCCTAAAATGATTTAAGGGCATATTATCAAGAATAGAGTTAAAAATGATCGCAGCTTTAGCGGCAGAAAACTGCAGCTAAAGCGGCGATAATGGGCTTGATAATATGCCTTTGAGAATTCCAATAGAAGTCCATGTTCTGATGTAAACATGGGCTTCTATTGGAATTCTCCAGGGCATATTATCAAGACCATTAGCTCCGCTTTAGCAGCAGTTTTCTGCCGCTAAAGCAGCGATAAATGTATCGCTGTTCTTGATAATATGCCCCTTAGTTTGCCTCCTCACATTCGCACCACACCTGATTCCGATCCGTAATGAGAACCAGCATGGTGACAACCAAATTCAAATTTTAAGATCGCGTGCTCTGCCACAAGATGTTGGCACAGTCCACTATTTTATTTCTCTGCAGTGCGGAAACGTTCGGCATAGGGGCGGAATTCAATGTGAGGCAGCCCAACCAAACTATGGGCACATTTATCATGTTTTCACACAGCATAACGCAGCAAGATACCTTGTTGGGCTGCGTGAAAGGGAAAGGACATGAATGCGTTGTATTTAACAGTTTACTACACATTCATAGCCTTTCCTTGCACTGATGCACAATGTACTGCCAACACAGGCACCCTTGCACCTTGGTACATGGGTGCCTGCATTGCAGGCTGGATTGTTTTTGTGCAGGAAGGTACACCTTCATGTACAAAAACAATCCTAATAGGCATTTTCCTCTTTCTGTATGTGCTGCAAAATGCAGCACACATAGAGCGAGAAATAAACAAGGAGAAATACAAATATTTTTCCTCTTTATGCCTCACCAGGGGAGGCATAGCATTTAGACGCATTCCCAGGTCTGCCAGTAATGGTATATATGGACCTCTGCCAATATTTATGGGTGGATGTGTGGGAACATCCACGCTCCACCAATGGAACACCTCCCTGGGACAGAGTAAAGCAACGCAGCAATTTGTGTGCATTGTTCTAGATTTATGAGGTCATGCAGGGCCACCCAAAGCCTGATAAATCTGACTTAATAATTGTGTTGCCATTGCGCCCTCTTGCGTGTGGCAAGGGCGATGTAAATCAATGATAAATATGCCCCTATATGTACTTCAACAATTAAGAGGCTTCATGTTCCATGAGTCTCAAAACTTGGTACAATAAAACAGCCAGTAATGTTTTTCAATGTCCTTCAAAGCAATCCACAGAGTAAAAACACTTAGGGGCCGATTAGGATGGCGGGCGGACTTGCGTCCGTCCGCCATCCCAGACGTGGAGGGACCGTCCGCATGGGCTGCGGCGGTCCCTCCGTGCAAATTAGGATGTGACCGCCACCCTGGCGGTCACATCCTGGATATTTAACATTGCGGCGGGTGCTGCTTCAAGCAGCACCCGCCGCAATGTTAAAAGTGCATGTTTAACATTTACATGCACAAAGCGGCAGGCACCGCGCGGTGCCTGCCGCTTTGTGCATGTAAATACTGGGGGGTACCATAGGTACCCCCCATGTGCACCCCACACCCGCCTACACCCTGGGGGCCCGCAACGGGCCCCCAAAATCAAAAGTACACATGCTTTTCCACGGTGGAAAAACCGCCGCGGAAAAGTATGTTTACAAATGCATCCTAATTTGGCTGGCGGTGTCTGATAGACACTGCCAGCCAAATGAGAGCTTTTCCGCCGCGGTTGTAATCCGACCGCGGCGGAAAAGCAGCGGACAGAAACCAAGACCCACCAGCCATCGTAATGCGGCGGTGGGTCTTTGGTGACTCCGCAGAGGATTTTCCGCCTCCTCCGGGCCAGAGGTGGCTTCCGCCGGCCCGGAGGAGGCGGAAAATCCTCCATCCTAATCGGCCCCTTAATGTTTATCAAACTTTCATGCAGCTCAGTAAGCCACCTTGCTGTGCTGCGTGAAAGGGGATGGGCACGAATGTGATGTGTTTAACATTATATGGCACATTCCTGTCCTTTTCTTGTGCTGGCGCTCTTTTGGCTGCTTAGCCCCAACGCAGTTACCCTTGCACTATCATTGTAGGAAGGATTGTTTTTGTGCAGGAAGGGGAATCTTCTTGCACAAAAACAATACTCAGATTAATATCATCTTTCTAAATGTGCTGCACAATACAGCACACTTAGCAAGAGGAAACAAGGAAAAATCAAGATATTTCTCTTTGTTGCACCTCGCCTGGGGAGGCGTAGCATTTTGATGCATTCCCTGGTTTACCAGTGTTGGCAAATTTGGGACTTGCCAACATTCTTGGGTAGATGTGTTGGAACACCCACACTCCACCCATGGACTGCCTGCCTGGAGCAGAGTAACGCAACGCAGGGATGTGCACTGCGTTGCGTTACTCTAGATTTATCAAGCTGTGCAGGGCCAGACTGCCCATACCAGGCATCCGGTATTTCCCCGGGAGGCTGAAGGTTGGGGGCCAGTTTTGCAGGGATGGGGGCATGTTTTGTTACTGGGGGCTGGTTTGTAGCAGTTTCCAGCATCAGGGCTGGTCTGAAAAAATTGCGAGGGCTGCTTTGGTTACCCAGTACGGCAGTGCTTGCGTGGCTTGATATATCTTACTTTAGTGTTACGTCGCCCTTGCGGTCCCCCTGCATGGTGCAAGGGCAATGCAACTGATTGATAAATATGGCCCTTACTCTTTCTTCACTGCTCAGCAGTCAGATAACTGCTTTTCCTTCGTTGATTGCTAATATCTTGTATGCTAAGGCCATCCTGTGTTGACATAATATTTGGTGGAACAGTCTTGATTACCATGTAATGAGGCGTGTTTCCCTGTTTGCTGGTCATTTTATTGTGCTGGTAGTGCTGCACGCTGTCTGCTTGTCTGTTAGAGCGACTTTTGCTCTCCTCATACTCGTACCATGGGAGCTACAGCTGTGTGATACAATGGAACAAATTCTTCTCAAGTAAACGCAAAAATGTGCCTTGCTTGCTATTTGGCCCGCCGGGGAAGAGAGTGGAAAGAGGGAACTGCATGTCTATGACCATCATGGTGACCCTAGAGAAGAAGTCTTCAAACTTTTTAATGCCGATACCCCCCTTGTCAAACTTTTTTAGGCATAAGGACTCCCTTCTGACAAAAAATTCTATAACCCTGTACTCTTCATCATCAACAACTATTGAAAACTATAAACGCCCCCAATTCCTACAGGAAATAATTTTTAGCGTGGGAAATAATATTAAACAGTGTTTAGCAAACCAAAGGTCAGGGAGCATAGGGGTGTAGTCAAAGGTGTAGCTATAAACAAAGGTCCTAATTTATGAGGAATTGGCGTATTTATGAAATTTGGTGCATTCCTGTCCTTTTTCCTTGCGTTAGAGCACAAATTGCTGCCTAGCACCAACACAAGCAGGATTGTTTTTGTACAGGAATGGGCACCTTCCTTCATAAAATCAATCTAGAGAGGCTTTTTTCTCTTTCTATGTGAGCTGCAGAATGCAGCACACGGGGAAAGAGGAAAAAACTAGGACAAATTAAAACATCTCTCCTTGTAACAACTCCATTGGGGAGGCATCTGTTTTTGAAGCTCCCCAGGTGTACGTGATTTCATAAATCAAAATCCATGAGTGTTGCATGTCTGAACTGGGGTGGCGGGGTGAGCTAAAGAACGGTGATGGATTAAACCCAGATCAGTTGACTGGGGTTGAGTGTTTGTATTGTCAACGCTCCGTCCATCACCACCTTTGGTTTTTCTTTGTTCGCCCTAAGTTGGCAGGGTATGCTCAGACGTGAGTCCCTTACTCACTTTGCCACTGGAGTCAAGCAAGCCCGGCTGAAGACGGCTGTAATGCCAGAAACCGGTCCTGGGAAGCTTGATTCCGGTCCAGGGAAGACATGGCTTGGCAGTTCAGGCTGGACTGTTCCCATGAGGCATAGGGTCAGACTGATTTGCATATGGCCATGTCTGAACTGGGGTGGCGGAGTGAGCTAAAGAACGGTGATGGATTAAACCCAGATCAGTTGACTGGGGATGAGTATTTGTATTGTCAATGCTCCGTCCATCACCACCTTTGGTTTTTCTTTGTTAAACCCACACAAAGCCCATGGAACTCCTCATTGACGCAGAGTATTTCAAAGCAGTGACTTGCGCTGCTATGTCTTACTCTATATTTATGAGGCCATGCAAAGCCATGCAGGGTGACTTTGCACTGCCTTATAGGTATGGTTGAGATGCTTGCGCCACTGGAGGATCAAAAAAAGTGCGGCAATGCAAGTCTCTCATAAATACGCTCCAAAATATTCTGTTCCTTGCTTATGAAGGCTTGCCACACATTTACGCCACCATTGCATCACTTTTTGCGACGCTGTGGCTGGGTAAATAATGGGCCACTTTGCCCCATATTTACAAAGTGACACATATAGGCAGATGCGTCACTTTGTAAAGGCATGCACTACATTATACCTGTGTCAGGTATAATGTTTGCAGGGTGAGTGTTACCCCACAATAAAGTGTCATAGAAGTGACGCAGTGAAATCTATGAGATTTCACTCTGACACTTCTAGGTCACAACTGTGTCAATATCTTACACCTGGCTCACAGCAGGCATGAGACTGACGCAGGCCCTTTCACATGAGGCTTGCCCCATGTGAAAGGACACATTGCTGGAGTTGCGTCTGTTTTCAGACACACCCCAGCAATGTGTCACTTTTGCCCCTACAGATACATTAGAAATACTGAAGTATCTGTAATTCTTTACAACATGGTGTGCCGTACATTAAATTCGGCGGATTGGTGTCATTACAACGCGTTGTATTACAACGCATTCCGTTACAACGCAGATTTTACAACGCGGGATCCATTACAACGCATGTCATTACAATGCATGGCATTACATCGCAGATGCTATTACAACGCATGGCATTACATCGTAAGTATAGGTAAGTTGACTTTTTTTTTAAAATGTTATTTAGTTTATTGTAATTAAACTTTTTTAAATAATTTAATTAAAAAACATTTAAATATTGTCATTAATTTAATTTAATAAAATAATATCTATTTAATAAATGTAATTATAATAAAAATTGTAATTAATTTAATTTAATTAAAAAAAGTAATTATTTTAATGTACATATTTTTTATAATGAAATTAAATTAAATTAATAATATTAAATTATTTAATTTAATTAATTTAATTAAAAAATGTAATTAATGTAAAATAATTAATTTAATTTATTAAATATATTTCTATTAATTTTAAAATGGTAAATATAATTTAATTATCCCTAAAGCCAAACCCTGCCCTAAAACCTAAAAACACCCCTGTACCCCAAAACCCAAACCCTGCCCTAAAACCTAAAAACACCCCTGTACCCCAAAACCCAAACCCTGCCCTGAAACCTAAAAACACCCCTGTACCCCAAAACCCAAACCCTGCCCTGAAACCTAAAAACACCCCTGTACCCCAAAACCCAAACCCTGCCCTGAAACCTAAAAACACCCCTGTACCCCAAAACCCAAACCCTGCCCTGAAACGTAAAAACACCCCTGTACCCCAAAACCCAAACCCTGCCCTGAAACCTAAAAACACCCCTGTACCCCAAAACCCAAACCCTGCCCTGAAACCTAAAAACACCCCTGTACCCCGAAACCCAAACCCTACCCTGAAACCTAAAAACACCCCTGTACCCCAAAACCCAAACCCTACCCTGAAACCTAAAAACACCCCTGTATCCCAAAACCCAAACCCTGCCCTGAAACCTAAAAACACCCCTGTACCCCAAAACCCAAACCCTGCCCTGAAACCTAAAAACACCCCTGTACCCCAAAACCCAAACCCTGCCCTGAAACCTAAAAACACCCCTGTACCCCAAAACCCAAACCCTGCCCTGAAACCTAAAAACACCCCTGTACCCCAAAACCCAAACCCTACCCTGAAACCTAAAAACACCCCTGTACCCCAAAACCCAAACCCTACCCTGAAACCTAAAAACACCCCTGTACCCCAAAACCCAAACCCTACCCTGAAACCTAAAAACACCCCTGTACCCCAAAAACCAAACCCTACCCTGAAACCTAAAAACACCCTGTACCCCCAAACACCTATACATATACTCCTATACTCATATTTATTTAAAAAATTACTTAAAATAATAAATTTAATTTATAATATTTAAAAACATAAATAAATATTTTTATTTATTTTTATTTATAATTAATATTAATTAAATCATTTATATATTATTAAATAAAATTAAAATAAATTATATACTTACCAATACTTACGATGTAATGGTATGCGTTGTAATAGCATCTGCGATGTAATGCCATGCGTTGTAATGCCATGCGTTGTAATGGATCCTGCGTTGTAATAGCTGCGTTGTAACAGCATTACGACGTAAAAGTTGCGTTGTAAGTGATACACACCAATTCGGCACATCCATTGTCCCAAGGAAGGTGCAGTGAAAACTGTTGCATCGCTGTTTTGTCGCAGCAGTGCAGCAATTTTCATAGATGAGGCCCTCTGAATGTTTTTGAGGACTTTCATCATCAGGTATCTACATAAAAAATAATAGACAGCGTAAATGAAAAATAAATGTAAAAGTTGTTACTAAGTGGGAAATGCACTGTAGTACATTATGAAACCTCTATTAGTGAATGCACTGCAGAGGTCTGGCTGTAACCAGAGAGCCACAGAATTACTTCTTGGTTTGTTTAGTGGAGAGTAGTGATGTGTGTTTTTAGAGCTAGGAGGTCACAGCCTGTGACAGAAAGCACAGAAACAATGACATCACCCCGTCGCAAGAACTCTGCAACTCCCTCGCGTCCTACTTCCACAACAAGATCACGGACATACACAACAGCTTCAACAACCAACCAACGCAAGCCACAACCGCAACGACGCCACCCACCACCACCCTCCGCACCTGGACCCCGATCAGCACCGAAGACACCATCCGCACCATGAACTCCATCCATTCCGGATCTCCGACCGACCCCTGCCCTCACCACGTCTTCAACAAAGCCGACGCTGTCCTCGCACCCCACCTGCGGGACATCATCAACACCTCCTTCGACTCCGCCACCTTCCCCGAGAGCTGGAAGCACGCCGAACTCAGCGCTCTCCTCAAGAAACCCACAGCAGACCCCACCGACCTCAAGAACTACCGTCCCATCTCGCTTCTCCCGTTCCCGGCCAAAGTCATCGAGAAGACCGTCAACAAACAGCTGGCCGCCTTCCTCGAGACGAATGGATCCCTCGACCCCTCACAGTCCGGCTTCCGAGCGAACCACAGCACCGAGACCGCCCTCATCGCCGCCACCGACGACCTTCGAACTCTGATGGACAACGGAGAAACAGCGGCCCTCATCCTCCTGGACCTCTCCGCGGCTTTCGACACTGTCTGCCACCGCACCCTAGTACAGCGCCTCAGCAACATCGGAATCCAGGAGAAGGCACTGGAATGGATCACCTCCTTCCTCGACGGAAGAACACAAAGAGTCCGCCTACCACCGTACAAGTCAGAGGCCACCAAAGTCATCTGCGGCGTCCCTCAAGGATCCTCACTGAGCCCCACCCTCTTCAACGTCTACATGAGCCCCCTCGCGACCATCGCACGCCAACACAACCTCAACATAATCTCCTACGCTGACGACACCCAGCTGATCCTCTCCCTGACCAACGACCCCGCCACCGCCAGAGCCAACCTGCACGAAGGGATGAGAGACGTAGCCGAATGGATGACGACCAGCCGCCTGAAACTGAACTCAGACAAGACGGAGGTCCTCATCCTGGGCTCCACGCCCTCCGCCTGGGACGACTCCTGGTGGCCCCCCGCCCTGGGCACCGCACCCAAACCGACGGACCACGCACGCAACCTGGGCTTCATCCTGGACTCCTCCCTCTCCATGACCAGACAAGTCAACGCCGTCTCCTCGTCATGCTTCAACATCCTGCGCATGCTACGGAAGATCTTCCGGTGGATCCCCACCGAGACGAGGAAGACGGTCACCCAAGCCCTCGTCACCAGCCGACTGGACTACGGCAACGCCCTCTACGCCGGAACCACTGCCAAACTCCAGAAGAGACTCCAGCGGATCCAGAACGCCTCGGCGAGACTCATCCTCGACATCCCCCGACGCAGCCACATCTCCGGACACCTGAGAGATCTGCACTGGCTCCCGGTCAACAAGAGAATCATCTTCCGTCTCCTCACCCACGCGCACAAAGCCCTACACGACCAAGGCCCGACCTACCTCAACAACCGGATCAACTTCTACACTCCCAAGCGCCTCCTCAGATCAACCAACCACGCCCTCGCTGCCGTCCCCCGCATCCGAAGAGCGACAACAGGAGGAAGATCCTTCTCCTACCTGGCCGCCAAGACCTGGAACTCACTTCCGACCAATCTGCGCCTGACCCGAGACCACCTCTCCTTCAGGAGGAAGCTCAAGACCTGGCTGTTCGAGCAGTAGCGGCACCCCCCCCCCCCCAGCGCCTTGAGACCCTACGGGTGAGTAGTGCGCTCTACAAATGACCTGATTGATTGATTGACTGTGAATATGTAAGTAATTATTTTATACTTACATTACACATAGTGTAAGATAGAATGCTGCAAAAGGTGTAAATAGTTTTACGATAAAATGGTGCTTCCAAATCGTAGATTTTAGTAATACCGGAGTGTATGTAATGCAAAAAAAAAATTCAATAGCTGTCCCTTCAACACCTCTTAGGGGTATTAAGGGCTGTGTAAATGCAGTTACAATTAAAAGCCAGCACTTCCCAGCCCAGTTGTGAACCCTTCCACTCAAAAAACAAATCTTTGTCATCACAAAGCTTGGAGTGATTTGATTAATTAAAGCCAGAACTGCTCCCAAGCATCCTTTACACTTTTACATTTGCATTTCATTCAGAGAAGCAGCTGCTAACGATCTAAATTAGTCGTCACAGGAGGGCTGTCTTTTTTCAAAAGGAAAGCACATGTTTTGAATTGCAGGGACAAGTGAAGCTGGGGAATGCGCAACCCCCTTGGCAGGACTCCAGGGCCCCCCTGGCGGTTGCGCCCCACAGATTGAAGACCTATGCCCTAGAGGCCTATGCACTGCACTTCATATCCTGTGCGCGTATCGCTCGTCTCCACTTCAGCAGGGAAGAGAGACAGCGAATACCAGCGCACGTCAATGGTCTCACATTCCGATTAAGCTCCAGTGGCAGGGGCTTGTTATGATGATGTTGTTCTTACCTGTCATCACATTCTCTGCATGTGTCCTGGATTCTGTGTTCATTATTATCGAATGTAGGGCTGACGGCACTCGATAGTTGACAGTTGCACTGGACTGTCGAGGTGGTCGGATGCCAGGTTGCTTTCTCCGAATAAACCTACCTTTAATGTTCCTGTTTCACGTCTTCTCCTTGAATTGACCGCGAAGCATCACAACATTTTGGCGACGATACTTCTGTGTGCTGCTGATGGTCTGGAGCTGTATAGCAACCTGGTGATCGGCGATCATCTTCGACCGATGTCTGTTCCTGTCGGATTCCATTTTAACTCTTGTTTGAATTGCGCTGTGATCCTTCGTGTTTTCGAGCAAACTCAAGGTACTGTGTTATGTGGGGATTGGTGTGTCCCTGTCACGGGTTCTTGAGCCACTGAATAGCCCACCGGACAGTTGGGCTGAGGTGGTGTCACTGTAATGCATCCCGTCACGTAACTGAAGCGCAAGCCTGGGCTCAGCACGTATAAGACGTCTCATACGTCATATGTCTCAACGCGCAACGTGCCGCCATCTTTGATCGCTGTAAACAGTGTTTCCTGCACTGTGCTGTTTGCTTCAGTTTACTTCAGTTTTCCCGACTTCATTTTAGAAAGGTTCACGCTGTTTTCCGCAAATCTATTCTTCGGCGATTTGCACACCATTTGCTTATTTCCTCGATTTATTGAACTTACACGGTGAAGTTTATTATTCTTGTTTCTTTTATTGTTTATATACAAAATTGTTTTTTCACTTATCATCTGCATAATTTTAGGGTGTTCTTCTTTGACTTTAGTTTACTATGGCTACAAACATAATTACTCCGCCGATGTTTCTTTCTACTCCTGGCGCTCCTGCAATTGATTGGGAAGACTGGGTAGAAATGTTGGATAATTATATTGTGGCTCTAGATGGGAAGAATTTTCATCCTGAAAGGAAGAAAGCACTATTACTTAGCACTTTGGGCAATGAGGGTCAAAGAATTATTTTCAAATACTTACCTGTAGACCTAGGTGCTAATGGCCAACCTATGGATGATGTTTATAAAGAAGCCCTCAAAAGATTAGAGACAAGGATTGCTAAGGAAGTGAGCTTAGTGATGGCCAGATATCGATTTTATACCCAACCTCAAGCTGAGAACGAGAATATTGATGATGTTGTGTTGAGATTACGTGAACTCTCGACAAAGTGTTGTTTTGGTAATATGACGGATGAACTAATTTGTGATCAGCTCATTGTTCAATGTCGTCACAGGAAAATCCTGGAGAGATTATAGGCAGCAAAGGATCCATCTTTAAAGGATGCTATAGACATGGCGAAAGTGTTAGAAGAATCACAAAAGTGTATAAAGGAGTTAGAACGCAGGAACAAAAATGTTTCACAGATAGGCAATGTTGAATTCACTGAGGATAAGTGTGATGTTAATGTTGTTTCAAAACGTTTTAGCAAGCCAAATGTTACTTCTAATTTTCCTTCTAAAGCCAAAGGGAAAGAATGTTGGCGTTGTGAGAGTCAATTTCACTTAGGTGATTTAAAAAAATGTTATGCCCCAGATCAAATATGCAGAAAATGTGGCCACTATTCCAGAATGTGTAAACAAAGTGAGAGTGCTGACAAAAGCAGGTCTTTAGACAATGCAGAAAAATTCAAATCTAAGGTAAATGTTGTTTGTTCCCCGCCTGACACTACTTAAATTGTCAAGAGAGTGTTAGTGGTACAACAAGACATTGACAAGGTAGTGGGAGAGATCAACGAATCTTTGAGGTTAACGAGACCTTCTGCTGAATTTATTGTGTGTGGGCGAAATGTTTCTCTTATGGTGGATTCGGGGTCGTTATTCACAATAATTTCTCAGTCTATTTTTTCATCATTGTGGCAGGGTGTTGTGTTGTCTGAAAAAGACATCAGTCCTGTTGGATATCAAGGTCAGCCCATTGATGTATTAGGATATATGTTTGGTACAATCACTTTTAGAACCAGGAGTATTGAGGGCAAGGTTTACATTGCCAAAGATGGACCACCAATACTGGGGTGGATGCACCAGTTTGATTTGAATATCATCATTAATCCAAGATCACCCAATTTAGTTATGGTTATAGAGGATGACATTCAAGTTAATGACATCTTGGGTGTTTCACATAAGGTTTTTGAAGATAAACTGGGCTGTGTTAAAAATTATGTTCATAAAATCATATTAAAGATAAATGCTACCCCCGTGCAACACAAACTTAGAAGAGTACCTCTATCTGTCAGGCAAGGTTTGAAAGATTTGTTGCATGATTTATTGCTCTCAAAAGTTATTGAACCAGTTGAAGCGTCCCCATGGATTTCGCCCGTAGTTTTTACCCTTAAGTATGATGGCCGTCTAAGATTCTGCATTGACCTCCGGTCACTCAACCGGGAAATTATTACTAATACTTTTCCTCTTCCCAACATCAACGAATTGTTGCAATCCGTTTGTGGGGGAAAGTTTTTTTCATAAATAGACTTGAGAAGTGCCTACCACCAGATCAGGTTGCACCCTGACTCCAAATGCCTTACCGCTTTCATCACAACGGAGGGGACGTTCCAATTCACTCGTATGCCGTTTGGCCTCGCCTCGGCTGCGAGTGTTTTTCAACGTATGATGTCCAATATGTTAAAAGGGTTATCTAGTGTAGTCTATTTTCAAGATGACATATTGGTATCAGGGAAAACAGTCAATGAACACAATCTTGCTTTAAGTCAAGTGTTATGGAAGTTGGAGGACACTGGATTAACTGTCAATAAGGATAAGTGCACTTTCTTAACTGAAAATATTGAATATTTGGGATACACTATTTCTAGTGGTGGTATTGCTCCAAAGAGGAATTTGTTGGATGCCATCAGACAAGCCCCAGCTCCTAAAGATAAGGATCAACTCCGATCCTTTTTAGGTCTTGTCGAATATTATTCGAAATTTGTTAAAAGATTTGCAGATTTTGTCTGAACCTTTAAGAGTGTTATTGAGGAAAGGCAACAAATTTGTGTGGGAAGATGTGCAAGATTGGTCGTTTCAGGAAATCAAAATTAAGATTTGCAATGCTGGTATTTTGGCTACTTTTGATCCGGGTACAAATCATTCCTAACTTTGGATGCCAGTCTGACTGGAATTGGTTTTGTTTTCTCGCAGATGCAGCGTGGAGTAGAAAAAACCATTGCATTTGCATCTAGGACTCTTACCCAGCAGAGAGAAATTATTCTGTAATAGAGCGGGAGGCTCTTGCTGCAGCTTGGAGTGTTGAATACATTAGGGTGTATTTGTGGGGGGTGAATTTTGTGTTGAGAACTGACCTCAAACCCTCGTTGAAGATTTTGTCTGCTGGTGGAGCTGGAAAGGGGTCCGCATGGCTTGCAAGGTTTGCTGCCAGATTGCAAGAGTATCTGTATGGCATTGAGTTTATTCAGGGATGGAAAAATGTGCAGGCTGACTGCTTATCTCGTATGTCAGTGGATTGGAAATGTGTTGATGAAAATGTAGAGAAATTTGACAATGAGGAGGCTGTGGCTTCGGTGAGTGATGTTTGTGAATCCTCTTTGGGTGCATTTTCCAAAGTTCAATGGTTGAATGAGATGCAAAAGGACCCAGTTTTGAAGGAGGTAATTTTGTTAATAAAAAAAGGAGCTCCCAGAGAAAATATGGTGCCTTTTTCTGTCAGACCGTTTTGGAAATTATTGGATGAATTATCTGTGTCAGGTTCAGGAGTAGTAACGAGAGGAGATCATTTTATACCACCTTTTGGTTTAAGATGACACATTTTCAAATTGGCCCATGAAGGTCATCTTGGCCAAGGTATGACCATTAGGAGGGTTAAACAAGTATTTTGGTGGCCAAGCACGTATGATCAGATTAAGAGTTGGATGGAGAATTGTAATTCTTATAAGGAAAGTGAGAAGAGGTTAAAAATTGGTCTTCAAAGTAGTATGGGGCACATTACAGATCCAGGGAAACCTTGGTTTAATGTACGTTTGGATTTTATTGGCCCTCTTTCTGGTTTGCCTTTGGATATGCATTTTGCTGCTGTTGTTATTGATGTGCACGCGAGGTGGTTGTGTGTTGAATGTTTGAGAGACATTACAACTAGGTCTACCACAGAGGTCTTGGAACGGCTCTTCTTGATGGAAGGTCTACCTCACATGATTTTAACTGATAATGGTACACAATTGACCTCGAACGAGATTAAATTTTTTTTGTTGAGAAATGTGGTGTGAAACATTTGTGCACCTCCCTCTATAATCCCATGGGCAATGGAATGGTGGAAAGGTCCAACAGACTCATTAAGGGTACAATTCAACTAGCGTTGGCCAACAATCTCGATGTTAAGCATCTTGTGGATGAGATGATCTGATCTTATCGTTCTACCATCCATAGTGTTACTCAGAAATCTCCTTTTCAACTCATGCATGGTCGTTCTCTAGGTTCTAGATTGGTTCCATCTTGGTTAAAATATTTGGGTAATTTCTGATGGTGATAATGTTCCAGAAGTGGTGCATGGCAAAATTGTGGTGGGTGACTGGGTCAAAGTGAAGTCTGGTAGGACCAAAGCTGGTCTACACAAATTTAAGGGGCCCTTCCGTGTCATAGGAGTGAGTACGTTTTTTGTGGTTTTGGAAGGAGGTGAGAGGTGGAATTTGAGGAGTGTGGCTCTATATCAGAAGGGGGGTCATTGTGTTAAACAAATTTCTGTTGAAGATGAATGTTCTGGTGCAATGTTTATGCCTGATTCTTCTTTCAAGGATAATTGTTCTCAACAGGTTGCCCATCAGTCCTTAGGGAATTTTTCTCTTGCTTTGCAAGGTGAGGGTGTGAGGGAAGATGAGGGTGTTAGTGTGGAGCGAAGGAATTTTAGACCTCCAATGTATCTTAAAGATTATGTTACTCTTTAAAAAAAAAATCTTGTGTTTTTTATTTACTAAGGAGGAGGATGTGTTATGATGATGTTGTTCTTACCTGTCATCACATTCTCTGCATGTGTTCTGGATTCTGTGTTCTTTGTTATCGAATGTAGGGCTGACAGCACTCAATAGTTGACAGTTGCACTGGACTGTCGAGGTGGTCGGTTGCCAGGTTGCGTTCTCCGAATAAACCTACCTTTAATGTTCCTGTTTCACGTCTTCTCCTTGAATTGACCGCGAAGCATCACAACAGGGCTCTTAACACCTGCAGAGCTCTTTTTGAATAAGAAACCTTGCCTGTTGAGGTTGAAGGGCACGTGGAGAGCAAACAAGTATTGGTACCTACACACCCTATAGTCATAATTGGCCACAAACCTTGGTACCTACAAGCAACGGGTGCTACCTCAGGTAGAAACTTTCAGTCACCTCACACATCCTATATTGGTCAGTATACATAGTTTACTGTCACCCTAGCTACCGTGGCAGGTGACGGCAAAGGGGAAATGTTGGAGGCAATGGAGTGGGAACTGTAGACCTTACCAAAAGTAATGGTGTGGTGGATGCCATATATGCATCACTACAGAAGGCAATACTATGCATCACTATAGAAGGCAATATCATCTACCGTAGAGCCCTGATTATCATGCTGACAATAAAATGCAGCAGTCCACACCTTGCTGGAGAAGAGTGTGTTCCCTGCAGGCCCGTAGATATGTGGGGGGCAGGGATCCAAAAGAACAATGCAAAGGCTAGGTCACCGTTAGCTTTTCTCCTTCTGACCCTTTTGAGACGCTCCAAAAAGCCTTTGTGAAAATGCGCATGGATGCCCTGGAATGTCCTGTGAATGACTATGAACCTTGGGATACCCCCGAGGAAGCGATGTATTCCTCGCAATGAGATGATCAAGATATCAGGGAAAAGTCCAACAACCAGGACAAAGACTATGGTGAAAAACCAGGGCCCAGCACACTGTGACGGCCAGAGGGTGGCCGCAAAAGCCTCAGTGTGAAAGAAACCGATATGGATACGCCTACAGGGGTCAAAGAGCCTCTGGGCTCTGGATTCTAGATATTAACCAGTGAGTGATGTAAATGTTGTGGTTAGATTACTGGAGTATTGGCAGGGCAGTCAGTTTCTCCCCAGAGAGCAATTAACAAATCAAATCAGCTTTAGTCGATCTAATGTTAAAAAAATCATAAAAGCATACAAAGTTTAAAACGTTACTGCACATTATCAGTCAATGTTTACAAAATATATAAAATGTAGACAAACAGTCAGACGTATTAAGTGCAAAGTGCAAATAAAGTGCGAATGCCAATAAAAAACAAAGGGGCATATTATCAAGTAAGGGCGATACATTATCGCCGCTTTTATCGGCAGGAAACTGCCGATAAAGCTGCGATAATGGGCTTGATACTATGCTCTATGAATTCCAATCGAAGCCCATGTTAGATGTGAAGAAATCTAACATTGGCTTCTATTGGAATTCATAGAGCATATTATCAAGCCCATTATCGCCGCTTTATCAGCAGTTTCCTGCCGATAAAAGCGGCGATAATGTAACACCCTTACTTGATAATATGCCCCAAAATACGTTTCACCAACATGAAGCTATTCTACGCAATCAGAATTTTCCTGTGCTGTAACACAGTACACAAATAACTAGCTACAAAACAGCAGATTGAAAGAGAAGGTAATGATTTCAGGAACAAATAGGCGGGGTGGCATTGCTTACATTTTAAATCACGTAAAATATGTAGTATGAAACCTTTTTGCAGGTCATTAAAAAAGTAACTAAAGAACCAAGTGGTAATTCAATTAACAGGTAACTTAGCAATGCCGCTTTGTCTGATCTTGTGTAAAAGGGTATCAGATGTGAGATCACTGGATATCTCTTTGAGGATGCTTACTCCAGAAGGGGTATCTCCTACTGTTTCTAATAAAACAACATCCCATACAAGAGTGCTTTTCCCCAGCAGTCCAAATTGTGCATAGTGAGGTGTCTTAGAGCTATGAGGCTATGGCCAGGGACACTGGAATTCTGCAATTGTGTGGCTGCAGCAATTTCAGCAAAATAGTATATTTTCCGCATTTGCCAGATAATCCATCATCTGCTGTAGCGTCTGCAGATTTTAGCAAAAAAAATAGTTTCTAACTCAAACGGTTCAAAATTGACTAAAAATGCAGTGACACGTGTTGATGCGCAGTGGAAGGCCTTTTACAGAGCAGGACTGATCATTTTTCCGATGTTTATTGTTAAATTTTGGTATTAAACTGTACTGATGAGGTGAAACCAATGCCAAGACAGTGTTACCATGTTACAAATTGACAAAATAATTAAAGTAATACTATTACAAAATGTGCCACATTCAGCAGCATAATTTGGCTTTTCTTACCGCATAATTTAATCAAGCCTGCCGCAGATTATGGCCCTTTCCTGTTGCATAATTCAGTGGCCTTCACTATGACGGGGAGTTGCGAAGTCATCCTGTGCCCTAGGCACCACATACTTGTGGCAACTGACTCTAACTGCCTATGGGCTCTGCCTAACCAGGCCCAGGGCCAGTGCTATACTGGAAACAGACTTAGAAGACAGTGAAAACACCTACATACACTAGGGTACACTATGGGTTAGGGTACCCCTATGATTGGCATGACCTTCCATATAAGGCCCTAGTACATAATTGGGCAGGTGGGTCAATACTACCTTTAAGTTCCTAGGGCCTCATTTATGAGGCCTTGCGTCACTTTTATGCCGCCGGTGCGTCACCTTTTGTGACGCACCAGCAGCGTAAAAAATGTGCCTTGTTGCACCATACTTACAAAGTGACGCATCTAGGTAGATGCGTCACTTTGTAAACCCCTGCGCTACATTATACCTACACCAGGTATAATGTATGCAGGGGGGGGGGTTCTGACGCAAGAAAGGGTCATAGAAGTGACGCAGTGAAATCTATAAGATTTCACTGCGCCACTTCTAGGACACAAATGCGTCAAATTCTTACGCCTGCCTCACAGCAGGCGTAAGACTGACGCAGGCCCTTTCACATGGGGCTTGCCCCATGTGAAAGGACACATTGCTGGAGTTGCGTCACTTTTGTGACACACTCCAGCAAAGCGCCACTTTTGCGCCATACAGATACGTCAGAAATACTGACGTATCTGTAACTCCTTGCGCCATGATGCGTCATAATGTAAATATGATGCATCATTGCAAGAAGGGCGCAGTGAAAAGTGACGCATCGCTGTTTTCACGCAGCGATGCGACACTTTTCATAAATGAGGCCCCTAGTATATAATAGGGCATGGCAGTTTAGAGCCAGCAGCCCTTTCTGCACTTGCATGTGTGCATTGCTGAGGCCTGAGGTCACTTTAAAAACAGCCCTGTGTTGCAGGACTGCATTTAGCATTGAAATTGTGGCCAAACTCGACTGTGGTGTTTGGGGCACTTAAAAATTAATAAACTATAACACTTTATTATTAGGTACCCCCAGGGTCCAGGGTCACCCCTAGGTGTCCCAATGGTGGGGAGTCAGGTAGTTATAAGGAGGACCCTTAAAAATAGGTGTTATATGCCTTGGGTTTAGTGAATTGGTCGTTTCACTTCCCACATTGTAGTAAAGTGCTTCCCAAAATCGCACTGTGGAGGGAGGATCTGCAATAATTGTACATTTTCAGGACCCCTAAAGTCTCCCCTAGGTGTTCCAGGGGTGGGGGAGATGTCCTGTAGATATAGGCAGGGTCCTTATAAAAGATGGTGTTGGAGAAAGTACCCAGTTCATTTTCCCTGTTGCAGATCTCCAGCCACATAGGTTAACATGGCAAGAAGTTATTCATTAATAATTTCCACCAGGAGAATCAGAAAAATATTATTCAAAGACTAACTTGAATGGTATTGATACATTCAACAGTATACTATTGTCGAATGTATTCTAAAATGTACAGACAAGAAGTTAGAAGACTTTCTTGTCTCTAAGCCAAAATTCAGCCTTCCAATGATCTGTCTCGATTGGTCAGAGTTAAGTAAATTAGTCAGGCTGCTTTGATGAGGTGATAAGTAGCCCCTAGTGTGAAAGTGCCATTCTAGAAGGAGAGGGTTCTGCTGAACAGGAATGCCAGAGCCAGGGGAGGGGGTCATAAGAAATAATCTTCAGTAGAAGGAGGAGACAAGCAGGAGAAACCAGTTTCATTTACAACCCTATTCTTTGAACCCAGCCAGACAGCAGGCTTAAGGAAGGAATGTGCAGATGCGTGTGTGGAAGAGGTGTGGTGCAGTGGCCAGGGTGCCTGACTCCAGACCATAGGGTTCACGGTTCAATCCCCGGCGGCAGGTCAGCCCAGCACCATGTGACTCTGGGCAGTAGCTCGCTTAATCCTCCAGAGGGCCCCCAGCGCGGAAAACCACTTCGGAGGTAGCTGTGCGTTTTACAAATTCAAGGTTGTTGTGATGCCATGGGGTGGGAGAATTTGGAGCTGAGCCATCCTGTAGGGTGGTGTAGCCAGCGCTTGCCTCTGATGGAACTTCAGCCATATTGAATTTTGGAGAAATAGTGCTTTGTGGGAGTCCATTGTGTCACACTTTGGAGGAAATGACATGCACTCTGGTGTTGTCCTGTACTTCATTGGACAGGAGTGCCCTCCTGTGTGACCCCAGAGAACACTAAATACGTATCTGAGATGGGCAGTGCCTCTCAGATCTGATGCTTGAAAGAAGAGGAAGAAGGGTCCATGCTGAGAAGTTTGATTTGCACCAACCAGGCCCTGTTCTCTGACTGACTGCGCCTGCTGCAAATCTGGAACTACAGCCCTCTGTTCCTAACTTACTTCAAAAGGACTAAAGAGTGCACTCCCTGCAAGCTACAGGTTAACAGAGCTCACCTGTACCATCACCACCATGAATCCCCAGCCTGGAGTACTACCAGTCAATTTGTAAGGGTTTTGTCCAAGTTGATTGTGGGAATTGAAGTACCAAATTTTCAATGATAATCTTGGGAGCTTCCGGAATTCTGAAGTACAGCTTGGGCACTTTGGGACCCTCAAAAGAACTTCAGGAAGAAGTTCCAGAAGTCTGAAGAACTTTGGAAAAAAAGCTCCAGAAGTGGACCGGCTTGATCTGGCCAGCCAAGCCGGCGACCCTTAACTGCAAGCCAGCCTGCCATCCAGGTTCATCACACTGAAAAGCTTGGAGGTCCAACTTCCAGAGTTTGACTAGGAGTTGGAGGAAACCCAAGCCGGTGAACCCTCACTGAATCAGGCCTGGTGAAAAGCATTGAGGGACCCCGCGAGAAAAAGGTATGTAAAAGTTTTCCGAACGTAGAAAAGGTGACCGGGACCAACAGCGAGAGCCAAGCCGTCCACCTTCAACCGTGAGCCAGCCTGGGGCCTTGGTTCATCCCGCTGGAAAGCTCTGGAGGTCTGACTTCAATAGGTTTGATCAGGAGCTCGTCACAATGCAATCCGGTGAACCCTCACTGAATCCGGACTGGCTGGGAACTTCAAGGGACCCGGGGAAGAAAAGCTCCAGAAAAGTGTCTAAGTCAGAAGGTAAAAACTTTGACCTAGACCTACCATGAGGGGTAGCTGGGCAGGGTTCCATTGCAGTCAGCCTGAAACTTTGACTTTGTCCCGGTCTAGTGTGACCAGATGTCCCAATAGGCGCTTCAGGTTTCTCTGTGCTATATAGTGCTAGATATTTAACAATTCATATCTCTGGTTTGTAGCAATGGATGTTTTTTGTTTTGGTGTCATTTTAAAGATTGAAATATTTCCTTTGTTTGTAAACTGGTGTTGAATTTTCATTGTGTGTTCTGTCTTAATTATTTACTGAATTGGTGTTTTAAAATGCTTTACATACCTGTCTTTAAAGTTAAGCTTACCTGCTTGCAGCCAAGCTACCAAGGGTTGAACATGGGAATAATTTTCTTAGACCTATACTGAGCCTTAGACCGCATTAGTGGCCTTATTGCCAGCGGTAAATATATATTTACTACTACTAATGAGCCACTTTTCAACACGGGGGAATTAGGACAACCAGGTACTGCACAACTATTTATAGCCATCAAGAAACTGTTTAATGCAGTCTCATCCTCTGCCATCACACATTGGCTCATGGGGGAATCAAGCATCAATACATCCATGTTCGGGGCTCATTCCACTAGATGGGCCATGGCCTCTAAAGCCTTCTCTCTGGGTAGGCTTTTGCAGGATATAATCAATAATGCTGATTGGTCATCAGGTTCCACTTGTAAGAAACTTCATTTCAAAACAGTGATGGTTCAGTCACTGATAGTAAAAAAGCTCTAAAGTTGCATAGTCTGAGCCTCCAATCCTGACTCAGAATTTAAAATTTCCTAGCTATCTCTAAGGGAAGTTTCAATTCTATCAAGGACACCGAAGTGAGGATTATCCCACCCAGGTAAGCACAAACTTACATACCTCCCACTTT
Source organism: Lissotriton helveticus (assembly GCF_964261635.1). Lineage (NCBI taxonomy): Eukaryota > Metazoa > Chordata > Amphibia > Caudata > Salamandridae > Lissotriton > Lissotriton helveticus. The sequence goes on from NC_136059.1 coordinate 450,012,851, forward strand.
GGAAGATTTAGAGAAGATCATAATGTTAGGTATAAGTATGATTAATTCTTCATTTAGTAGTGGCTCAGTATTTCTGTAATGTAGTATGGAAAACTTGTGTAAGATGGAGTAGTGGCTCATGGATGATCACATTCCTTTATTTTTTCTCTCAGGCTCGAAACAAAAGCAGGAATTTTGGGGTATATTACCAACAACTAGCGATAATTTTTGTCTCTAACTTGTTTAGAGACAAAAATTATCGCCGCACATCGGCGATTTTTATCGCAGATAAACCTTGCTATTAGCAAGGTTTATCGCAAATGCGATAAAAAACGGCTGCAATGCATGAATATCGCTGAAAAGTCAGCGATATTCATGCATTATCGAGCAAATGCTCTTAGCCATGTTATCCACCTCCCATTGGATAACATGGTGAAGAACTGCTCAGGGCAGGTGTTAGCTTTTGGAGATATTCGCGCTTAGCGCGAATATCTCCAAAAGTTGGTAATAGGAGATAGCGATGTTAGCGACTGTTTCCAGTCGCTAACATCTTGGCACGCCCACTTTGCATGTCATTAGTGATAAATATCACTGACATGCAAAGCGGGGCCCAAGATGGTCGCTATCTCCTATTAGCTGTCACTAACTGGTGTTAGCGACAGCTTGGTAATAGGGAGATAATTTTATCTCCGCTTTCTTGGCTTTTAAAGCCAAAAAAGCGGAGATAAACCCCTTGATAATATACCCCTTTGACACTATTTCACATGAAGAAAGAGTTAACTCTTTTCCTTTGTGGATTGCTTTGAAGGGTATGGAAGAATGTTACTAGCCGTTTCTTATTAGCTGTTTCTTTGTTTTAAGTTTTAAGACTCAGGGACATGTAGTCTCTTTAAGCCTCAAAGTGCATTTAGTTATGTTGGACCGATGAGGGAGAATATCTTAAGCCCTGCCTCGGTGTCCTTCATAGTAATTAACATTTCCTTCATGATGGCTTGGAAATTTTACATTCTCCCCTGGAATTTTGCTCTGCCTTTTTCCACATAGGTTGGTTTTTCCACACTTTTTTATTGTGGGAAAACCAGATCTGTTTTTTCTTGGCCAAAATAATTGCATGAGGCATCATCTGCAGCAAAACTCAAGCCTCATTTCCTTTTTTTTTTTTATGACGCAGGGTGCTCACAATGCACCCTCATTCCCCTTTTCTCACCACCGCCATCACTCTCCACCCGAAGGACCCACATACATTTATCTCCTGCTCAGAGCTGGTGGTAAATGAATGCATTAAATTCCACAGACCTGGAAATATTGAGTTTTTTTACAACTGGGCAAATCTTTTTGATGCAGTAATTTCCCATTGCAGGGAGTTTAACTTGTAATTGCATAGTACTGAAGTGGATTTACCATACTCCTACAACTTTACTGTGTCCGCAGCACCGTGCAACTTGTAATCAGCACCACAGTGATCAGTGATGGGCAGCACGTCTGCCTGCAGCTATATTCAGCAATTTCCAGGCCATAGCATGTTATCTTTCTTCGACTATATTGCACTACAACATTGTCTATGTTTCAATATTGCTAATCTTAATTTCTGCTTGCAGTGAATCTCATTCCCACCCCATGCGTGTAATGTAGTTGAGAGGACAAGAAACCTGGGTACTCAGCTACTTTGATTAAACCAGAGGCATGGTGAAGGAGTCTGTATAACAGCTGGCCTTAGTATCATGAACTAGAAAAAAGGGCAGTATTGGAGGAGCAGGCATATTTAGGGCTGCTGCAGGAAGACCAAAGAAAAGCAAGCAATCAATAATTATTGTGCCCTCTTGTACCAGCATCCATGCTGATTATGCACATGTGTAGAAGGCAAGGTAACACTGCCATGCCGCCTTGCTCTCTGGTGCTTACATCTCTCTTACTGAAGCCAGGGTAGTCTGTAGATGCCATTAGACAATCCAAGTTTTATCAACTCGGGACAGATGCTCTTAGTTGAACACACCAGGCCAAAGTTGAAAGTACCTTCTCGTACAATGAAGCTTGCAAAATTACTTATTATTCCGATTGATCCAGATTCGTCCTGCATATCCGGTTTGCTTACACAGCATGTTAGGTCAATTCTCTGTAACCTGTAGAACTCAATTAGTGGCAGTTTCTCTGCTAAGGCGGAGGAGCATTGTCCCACTTTTATGAAACAATACAAGAAAGGAAACGTAAAATGATAATAACTCGAGGTTATTATCATGTTATGTTTTCCTGCTGCAATAGGTTTGCGAGCGGGGTGGAGCTGTTACGATGACAGAGGAGCAGGGGGAGGAGTGGTCCAAGTGACCATAAATGTTTGGCCAGTACTCTCTGCCGGCTAAACATTCAGGCGCATTTTCCACGTAGGCTGTATTTCAGCCAGTATGGAGAATATGTCCAGGCTCCCATTCCCTGACTAAGCGCCAAACCACAGCGTTCAGACCAGTCACAATGCTGGATTGCAGTATTGTGCTTGGCTCAGGGGAGCCTGGGTGCTTACCAGTCACAATGCATCATTGTGATTGGCTCTGGGGTGCTTCCTGTTCTGGCCCCAAGGGAGCGATGGTGACGAAGACACAGAGGAGAGACTCGGCATCAGGTAAATTATTTTATTCATTTTTAAACCCCCTTGCCTTCCCCCCAATCTGTGCCAGCCACCACTGAACTCAATGCCAGCTGGCTTCCAGAACATACCTATATTCTTCAATCTTTGCAGTCTGATCTGCTTGCGACCAACTTCTTATTCACACAGGATAATTCAACGAACTTGGTCATAAGAACTGTACCAGGGACAGTAGGTTTCACGTACTTGAAATTCAAAAAAGGTGATACAGTACCAATAGCATACACATCGCATTTGTACACATCGGCAGAGATGTGATTTTCTAATGTTGAAAAAATATTGACTGCAGTCCAGTTGGCGATCCTGAAGGAAGGATCTCTGGTGCAGGGAAAACGCATTGTTATGGTTTCGCCTATACCTGCTTTAGAAGCAGTGACAAAGGCAAGTGTACCGAATTCTAAAACTTTGCATCCCCGTTGGATACAATGGGCTAGTTCTTTGACATCGGCTGATGTCACGTTTATTTTTGAACCCTCATTACAGACACAGGAGTTTTTACAATATGAACATGTTCATCCTCCTCCGCTGTCGTTGCTTTCCTTGGATCAGTACAAATGTATCATTTATACTGACGGCTTATTCAGCAGCTTGTGCCATTGTGGCTGGCTCAATGGTTAATGGTGAACTTAAGTCTTCCATAGTGTACACGCAGGCACTTGGAAACTGTACGGCATAACTGGCGGAGCTGCGCGCTCTGATTTTAGCTCTAGAAATCTCAGATCCTAAGGTGAACACTGTTGTCGGGTGCAATTCCTACAACTGTGTGAAGGCTTTCAATGATAATTTATTCTTTTGGTCTCAGAATGATTATCTGAGACATGTCAGGGGATGAGGTAGGCGGTTAGGCCTGTTAGATCGGGGAGGGGGACGGAGGCTCCAGGGCGGGAGCGTGAAGTTGCAGTGGGGGCAGTGAAAATATGAGTCCTCCAAGTAATCAGGGTTACAGCGTGTGGTCGTAGAACAGGTAGTGGAGTTAAACAGGAGTAATTGAGATTTGGTCCAGCTAGTGCGGGTAGAGACAGCAGGACGGGCAGGGGGACTGGCCCTAGGCACGGTCCAGGCGCGGACGGGCGCAGACGGGCTTGCCTTAGGGGCGCCTTTGGCGCGCAAACGGCGCGCCCGCTGCGCCCGTCCGCTGCGCGTACGAAAGTGACACATGCTTTAAGCGGGAGGGTAAGGGCGTGGCCTCCAAGGGGGCGTGGCTCAATCGCACGCCGGCAATGGCGCCGAATTAGTTTGTTTGTGGGCAAAACCCGCTGTCAGCGCAGGGCAGCTGAGCGGAGAATAGTGGCGGTGTAGAGTCTTAACAAGAGGTGAGAGTGCTTTTAATATCAGCAAAGTAAATGGTGACACACAAAGATTAAAACAATTTTACTCAAGCTCCCGGCTTTTCGCCTCAGGAGAATCAAGGTTCAGACAGGCAGCGAAGAGGTTTCAGCTTAAATACCTGGGCAGAAGGGGGCGTGGCCTCCAAGGGGGCGTGGCTCAATCGCACGCCGGCAATGGCGCCGAATTAGTTTGTTTGTGGGCAAAACCCGCTGTCAGCGCAGGGCAGCAGAGCGGAGATTAGTGGCGGTGTAGAGTCTTAACCAGAGGTAAGAGTGCTTTTAAAATCAGCAAAGTAAATGGTGACACACAAAGATTAAAACAATTTTACTCAAGCTCCCGGCTTTTCGCCTCAGGAGAATCAAGGTTCAGACAGGCAGCGAAGAGGTTTCAGCTTAAATACCTGGGCAGAAGGGGGCGTGGCCTCCAAGGGGGCGTGGCTCAATCGCACGCCGGCAATGGCGCCGAATTAGTTTGTTTGTGGGCAAAACCCGCTGTCAGCGCAGGGCAGCTGAGCGGAGATTAGTGGCGGTGAAGAGTCTTAACCAGAGGTAAGAGTGCTTTTAAAATCAGCAAAGTAAATGGTGACACACAAAGATTAAAACAATTTGACTCAAGCTCCCGGCTTTTCGCCTCAGGAGAATCAAGGTTCAGACAGGCAGCGAAGAGGTTTCAGCTTAAATACCTGGGCAGAAGGGGGCGTGGCCTCCAAGGGGGCGTGGCTCAATCACACGCCGGCAATGGCGCCGAATTAGTTTGATTGTGGGCAAAACCCGCTGTCAGCGCAGGGCAGCTGAGCGGAGATTAGTGGCGGTGTAGAGTCTTAACCAGAGGTAAGAGTGCTTTTAAAATCAGCAAAGTAAATGGTGACACACAAAGATTAAAACAATTTTACTCAAGCTCCCGGCTTTTCGCCTCAGGAGAATCAAGGTTCAGACAGGCAGCGAAGAGGTTACAGCTTAAATACCTGGGCAGAAGGGGGCGTGGCCTCCAAGGGGGCGTGGCTCAATCGCACGCCGGCAATGGCGCCGAATTAGTTTGTTTGTGGGCAAAACCCGCTGTCAGCGCAGGGCAGCTGAGCGGAGATTAGTGGCGGTGTAGAGTCTTAACCAGAGGTAAGAGTGCTTTTAAAATCAGCAAAGTAAATGGTGACACACAAAGATTAAAACAATTTTACTCAAGCTCCCGGCTTTTCGCCTCAGGAGAATCAAGGTTCAGACAGGCAGCGAAGAGGTTTCAGCTTAAATACCTGGGCAGAAGGGGGCGTGGCCTCCAAGGGGGCGTGGCTCAATCGCACGCCGGCAATGGCGCCGAATTAGTTTGTTTGTGGGCAAAACCCGCTGTCAGCGCAGGGCAGCTGAGCGGAGATTAGTGGCGGTGTAGAGTCTTAACCAGAGGTAAGAGTGCTTTTAAAATCAGCAAAGTAAATGGTGACACACAAAGATTAAAACAATTTTACTCAAGCTCCCGGCTTTTCCCCTCAGGAGAATCAAGGTTCAGATTGAAGGGTACTCCTACAGTAATTTTACCTCTTTTGTCTGGTCGCAAGGACAACAGATTTATTTAAATTGACAATGTCAAGCTACACCATATGGCCAATACTGAATAGTGTAACTTCCAGTATCCCACGAAAAGATGTTTTGCTAAACCTGATGGCTCCAGCTTCTTTGACTATTGCTTGCGTCTTGGAGGGGGAATTGGGAACTTCTATTGACTTCTTGCCTATTGTCCCTTCGTCTTCCTCCAATGCAGGCGTCGAGTATGATTCTCCTCCTCGAGAGGTCAAAATTAACATTTCTGACATTCCTGACAGTTCTATACATCATTTGTCTGATGCTGCACAGCCACCATTGTTGCGCTTGGGAACAAGCTGTTACTACATGGATCGTACAAGTTTCACCAACACGTACATGTCTTTTCATCACCTGGTTCAAAAAGACTTACCTGGTCCCACCCTGGACATACATTTGGCTGGTGTTCATACTTGTCTTCCTTTTCATGTGGACTGGATTTGTGACAGTGTTCTTCCTGCTGATTAATGGTCATTATTTGTCGTAACACTCTGCTGTAAAGTTGGTTGATGGAATTCTGGCTCCCCATACATCGTCCCATATCATGAAATGTGATCAAGCCCTCATGAACATTTTGGCTTTTCCTGTTGCTGATTGTATCGTTTGGGATAAAAATGCATTCGATGTCCATGGTACGACGGAGGTCCTGAACATTTCATACTTGTTTGGCATTTCACTAGGAGATGTGGGAACACGGGACATACACTCAGATAACTGGGATGTTCAGGCAGTACATTCATTGTTTTCTGATTTTAAATATTGTGCTGCACTTAATGCTGAAGATTTGTATTTGAATTCGGCCAATTATGCTGATTTATTTTACCCAGTGGGAACATTGTCCGACTTACTTAAAGGGGAGTTCTAAAACTCTCCGCAATATTTTCACATACTTTTCAGATTACAACGCGTCTAATCCTGAGTCCTACTTCTATTAGTTAAATTGCCATCTCAATCTAAGTTTATGATGACTCACACAAAATTGGTTTATTCGAATTCTTTTAGAACTGATTTGGCCTTACATGGTTGCGCACATTGGAAAGACACCATTGATTTGAAATCCATTTGGGGCACTAAAGTTTGGCAGGTCCAGGGGGCCGTAGCTTTGCATCATGAGTGTCTAATTCTGACTCAGATTTTGTTTTTAAATGACATGGTGCAATAGACCACTTGTTTTGCTTTGACTACAGCCAAAATGTTGAATATTCCATCCATTCCTTCATTGGCAGAGTATGATATGTGGCATATATACACCATTTATATTCTCGATATCGTGCAGGCTCTATTTATAAATGGCAGTATAAATGTCTCTTTCGTGGACCCCTAAGGGTGGTTGTTGTGGCCCACCGATTCCAATGCACGTCAACCACGTTTTTTTAATGCAACAAATGGTTTCACACAGACTATACCTGATCCACATTTCCCGCATTCTCATTCAGTCGCAAAATATTCGCTGGGGAATTTGTGTTAGCAATGGTTAGGCCACTTAACACTATCGTCAGTAAAACAACACCTTTCCCTCTTGTCAATTGACGTCAATTTGGCTGATTTTATTTTATTTTCGGTCCTAAATCACCCAGATCTAAAAGATTTATCTATGAGGCACATAATGAATTATGGAAACTTTTTCAGATGGAAGCTGCGGAGCGTCTGTGCCAAATTGACAGAGCTAATTTGGAAAAAGTTATTGCAGTAGTCGACAATAGCATCAATACATTTTCTTCCCGTATTTACACCTTGAATAATAATGTCTCTTCTGTTATTGATATTGTTCAAAATGATGTATCTGTGTTGTACCATGGTCAAAATCAATTGCGATCTGTAAATTAATTTGCATGGACGTTTCAGATGCTCAAAATGGGAAAAGTTCTGTGTGATTATTTGAACGCTTCTGCATTGTTTTTGCTGTTTAATTTGACTGAGAAACAGAAGTTTATGTCTATGAAAGACGCAACTTACATGCTTTTGCATATAGAATAATTAGAACAGTTAGCTTTTTCAGTAGCAGAAACTGATTCAGCTGTATGGTTAATACATGGTGTTATTTCTCTACCATTCTTACTTTTTCAGTGCGCATCTTGCATTAAACACTTCCCGCTTTGCCGCTTTGAGCCCCTCGGTAGTGCTTTTATTCATGAATTGTGGTCCTTGCCTTTCACCTACAGATGTCAGCGCGTGAATAAGGAAGTTTTCATAACAGGGGAGGAGTTTGATTCCACAGTGGGATATTCCCCAGTATGCAAACAAGTTAGGTTGCACGGCACTTGCAACATTTCAGCCCTAATCTGGCTTGTTTTTTAAAAGGTACGCCCGTCCCGGCAATCATTCCTGCGCGCATGTTGCGTTTAAATGGAAGTTATCTTATTTTGAATAACCAAGACTGCTGTGGTTTGCGGTTAGGCATCCTGTATATAGTAATGGTTTCACAACGTGTTGCTTGCTGCAGCAATGCCCTTTTTCTGCCCCCACAAGGTGTTGTAGATAGTTTGCTATGGCCTTCCATTCCAACTTTTAAAACAGATTTCAATAAACTAAGCAGACTGAAAGTGCTTTTGTCTCACCAAGAAGTGGCTCTCACATCAGCACGAGAGACCTTCGAATTGCAGGTGGCGAGAACCGCAAGTGAGATGCACTCACTTCTGAACACCAATCTCCCACGTCATTTTGGAGAATTAATACACCAAATATTTGATGCATCTTACACTGAAGGCCTTGCTAATTTTTTTTAACTTGTGGGATCTGGCCTTATGTCGTCTTTTCAGACGCTTTTTGGAGTAATAGCGGCCTTTATCCATTCTATTTTTTCCAGCTCGTTCAGAGGTTTTCCACTGATCCTCATGCTGACGGGTGGCATGCAGGTCCTTCTGCTCCTGTTACGCAATGGCTGCCCATCTTCTGGTACTACGCAGACCGGGCTACTTGCAACTGTACCGTGACCGAAAGCAACAACTTTTCTGATGCTTTCCATTTAGCAATGCTGGATGTAAGTTATGGACTTACTTTTCGCCTTGCATACTTCACTTGCATGCAAACTATGTTTTATTGCCGAGGGTGCCCTTTCCATTGGGCCTTGGATTTATGCCTCTCCAATGTGTCCGTCGCTGACCTAGATCATGAACTGTTGGTGGGTCCATTACTGGCCCATGACCAGACCTGTTCTGGGGATGGCCGTTTGTTGCAGGCCGCTGCTCTTGGAGTGTTGGCTGAGTGGAATACCTGTGAGCCTGCACAGCACATAGCACCTCTTGCAACAATGTTTCATCGAGTATCACGCAAGTTGCCCGGATAGGCTATTGGAAGCATCGGGGCATAAGAAGCACGTCTGTTCCTTTGACATCCTCAACTGGATGGCATCCCTTTTTGCTACGAATAATAGGGATGAACTTTAGAAACAAGTTGCATTCTTGGATTCACGTACTTTGATGAGCTTTTCAGACTCACCTTAAAATAATTTTGAATTAGGCTTTTGGTCTCATACACGATTTGGCTTTTTTGCAAGCGTGTTTTGATAGTTCTGTGTATGTGCAGAATCCCTGCAACAACAAGTCCTTGTAAATCTGGGAATGCATCCAAAACTATGGAACGCTTTAGTTGCGCAGCGTAAGGTAACGCAACGATGTGCGCTAGGTTGCCTTACTTTAGATTTTTTGAGCCCTTTAAAGCAACGTAAAGTGGCTTTGCATGGCCTCATAAATCTGACTTAGAGGCTTGAGTCAGGCATGTACCACTTTGCATGGTTCAAACGTGCCACAAGCCTCTCATAAATATGCCCATTGTTTTTGGGCTTTAACATCCAGGGGTAGGGAGACTGTACAGTCAAGGGTCACATAACATTCAGATTTAGTGAGCCCTTGTGTCACACACACTAAATATATATTCCGGGCAGTTTTATTTCTAAAAAGAGATAAGATTTTGATGTCAAAATGTGTTGTTACTGGAAGTTATATTGCTTTGCTAATTGTCGTGAGAATGGCCTGCAAATTACTCGGTATTGTGGTCTTGTGTTTAGAAGATTCTGGAAAATAGGAAACAGTGGTGGCGGTGCAATTCAAACAAGAGAGATGAAGATTAACCTAAATGCATTTTTCGAGTGAGCGCAGTGCTTGCAGTCTAATCTGAATCAGACTTCTAGAATGGGCGTTCACATGGTGTGTTCGGCTGGCCTCCAGATGTAGACACCGACTGTGACTTGCAGCGTTTTCACTGATCATAGCCTGGGAGTTATGGTTACAGCCTCTCCCAGGATAAGAGGCCCTGACAGGAAGGGGGAACATGACATGGTGGAAGTGTCATCCTGTCAGGTCGGGGTTTCTCCTGCCTTGGGTTGCTGGTATCGGGTGTCGGTGGAGTGCTAGTACAGAGCCCTTATTAACAAAGTTGGCACCACCTGCTGCTGGTAATTGTGCAACAGCTGCTGGTAAGAGGATCAATGGTCCTTCTATACAGGGCTGCAACCACTAATGGGCCAATAGTATAGCTGCTTCTGGAATGGAAGCTCGTGGGCTCTCATATATATGGTGAAGTGGCTGCTAAGGAAGTTCACTTGCCTCCAACGAAATGATATCAATTGCATTCAGTCATAAGAGAGGGGAGAGGCCTAGGGTAACCCACACATCTCTGTCTGTTCAAAAGGTGTTTTCACTCTCTCCACATACCACCGGTTACTTGGGGTTGCAGTCTTGCTTGGGCTGAGTTGGGCAGGGGTTGCAGGCCTCGAGTCTTTTCCCTTTCAGAGAAACAAAGGGTCTGTTAGAAATGGGATTTCCGGTTGGTTGAGGCTTGCGCCAAAGCCAGGCAGAAACCACCACTCTAGTCAGGGCAAGGGAGTTACACGCCAAAGATAACCCCTGCTCACCCTCTAGGTAACGTGACACGAGCAGTAAGGCTTTTCCCGGAGGCAATGTAAGTTAAGTATTTGCGCACGCACCCACCAGCAACAACATCCAAGGCCCCCCACAAAAGGAAACTCCACACAAGGTTATGTATAAAAATAGCCTTTGTATTATACCAAACACATTAGATAATAAACACACACTTTACAATGTGCAATAGGCATGGGCAGAATTTACAGGGGATTATGTACATGGGATAGGGCCACATGGACCACTGTCAGGAATAAGCACTTTTAGAACTAGCACTTGGTAGAATTAGCACTTTGTAGAACATAGGATACTTGTAGGAATAGCGCTTAGAACATAGACCAATAATAACTGTAGCACCAAATAGCAAATGTAGCACACAACCAGTAACCACTGGTAAAAGGTAAGTACCACCTACGCAATCCTAAACACCTTAGGCAAATCTCACGCAGGGAACCATGAGCTCACTAGCATAACTATACTAGGAAAAACAACCTCCTAAGCATAACAATACATTCAGAGGTATAGGCACAATGACATTACACATGATGCTGAAATGACATTAGGCAGGTAATCACAATTGCGCAGAAGATCAGATAGGGCATAACATGTACCCCTAGCACGGGCACAACACATGAAAAGGTCCCCAGGCCAACTTGGCCTCTCAGGGGCTGAAACGCCCTGTGTCCAAATTGTCAGGGCAGGCTGCGCAGGCAGCCAGAGAAGATTCACAAGAGGGGCAAGCTGCCCACTAAGTGCTGGGCAGCTGGGGATCTCCTCTGGGCTTTTCACGGAGACAATGGGTCCCAAGCACGACGTGGGAGCCTCGTAGGCTCTAGAAACAAACTGCCATCAGGAGCCTCTCAGGCTCTGAATAGAAAAATGCCCCCGAAGTGATGGAGCCTTTTGGGCTCTAAAGAAAATACTGCCCACAGTGGGGGGAGCGGCCCGCTGCCGCCGGGGCCACTCTACCTCCTGAAATGCCTGCCAAATTACGTGGGAGTCCCGCTCGGGGAACTCAAAGAACAATGTCCCCCAGAGCCCTCGTGGGCTTTGACAGAAAATGCCCCCTTGGTTGGAGCCTCTCGTGGGCTCGGCAGAAATGCCCCGGACCTCTCGTGGGCTCAGAAGAAATGCGTGCCCAGACGTTGGAGTCCCTCGGGGAACTCTAAAACAATGTGCCCCCAAAAATTAGGCTAGTACTACTGGGGGGGCGGGCACCGGCAATGTGCCCTGACGCCCCCCTCTTTGCAAAGGAACCCGGGCCCCACTCACCGGGTCTGTCATCAGGCGGCGGGAGGCTCTGTCCCCGGCTGCTTCTCAGGGAACTCTGCTGGTGGGCACACGGGGCTGGGAGGCGGCGAGGGCAGGCACCAGCTGGGTGCCTCAAGCCCCCCCCTTCGCTTCTCCCCCTCGATTCCTCCGGTCACGCTGGGGCTGCCTCACTCCTTCCTTCCACCCCGGAGTACGGGGTGGGCTCCCATCGGCTTCCGGTCTGAGGCACTTCCGGGTCACTGCTGCGGCCAATGGCAGCGCGGCCTTTGTGTGTGGAGGCGGTCACAGCGCCTACCAAGCGATCCCCGGGTGATGGCCAGTAAAAACACGGGGTAGGCACCCGTAAAATAAATAAAACTTAAAATCAGGCACAAGAGGGGTAGGCTCCCTCGGATTAACCCATGAAGCGGGGTGGCACCCGCTAGAAGTGCACAAATGTAGGGCAGGCACAAGATCAAGTCGCAGGGTGGGCACCTGCGCAATAAAATCACTCCGATAGGGGGATCCCCTCGCTGGGGAATCCCTTGAGACAGGGAAGGGCAGCTCGGGGCTGCAGATGAGAACAGCAGCGCTCCTGGGCAGGAGAAATCAAGCGCTGCCCAGGCGCTTTAGGGACCAAGGTTTACAAGTCAAAAAGAAGTCCAGCAAGGTCCTTAGGCAGGCAAGGGGCAAGGTCTGGGCCCACGGGCCAGCTCACAGGGCCCTCCAGGCAGGGAGGCAGTCCCCAGTGGCGGTCCTCCTGGCGCCCAGCAGCAGCAGCAGGCCCCCCTCAAATTAGGATCAGGAGGAGAACATTTATCAAGGGGTCACAGCCCCTTTTTTACATACAAATCCTTTGTCTGTGTCTGCAGGGTTGGGGAAAAACCAGTCGCAGCTGGTTTTGGAGCACTCTGATGTGCTCAGCCCCTCTCACTATTCACCGGCCAGGCTAGGGTCATCAGTCGCACCACAGGGGGCGGAGCCAGCATTGTGTGGGGAAAGCCCAGCCCTATTCAGGTACCAGGTGCACTCCCTCACATCACTCATGCAGATCTCTCCACCCACCACCGGGGCAGACCCATCCTGACTCCTGGAGCCTGCCTCGCCAGCCAGCTCCAGGCACAAGCCAGACAGCCAATTCACATAAATTACACAGACAGGCAGGCCAACTTCTAGAAGTGGCACTTCCGCACTAGACACAATAACGCCACACACATCCTCGCGCAGCATTTAATCACACGAGTCCGCACATACCAAACTCGCCCCTGTACTCCACACGCATCAGGAACTAACATGGACACATACATTCCCCATGCATTCCTATGGGAGGGCAGACCAACCTTACTACACGCACGCACTTTACCCTGGGACACAGTGGTAAAGTGTGCAGAAGCCAAAAATCACTAACACCAAGTCACAATTAAAAGTAAAAAGTTTAGGGGTGAATCTGCCAGAAGGGCCAAGTCCAACAGGTTCATATTATCAACAACTAGCGATATTTATCACTAAATAAGCTTAGTGACATTTTTTTTATTGCCGCGCATCGCTGGATTTTATCGCAGAGATAACGTGCTATTAGCAACGTTTATCTCCAATGCGATAACATTTCCGGCGATAGTGGCGAAATGAGTGAATATCGCTGGAAATGCAGCGATATTCAGTCATTATCGATAATAGGGTCTTAACCTGAATATCCACCTCCCATTGGATATACAGGCTAAGAAGTGGTCTTAGCAGGCGTTAGGTTTTTGCGATATTCGCGCTTAGCGCAAATTTTTTCATTGCTACTCCTGCGTTGATAATAGGCGATAGCGATGTTAGCGACTGCTTTCAGTTGCTAACAGGTTGGGTACACCCACTTTGCATGTCATTAGCGATAAAAATGCAAAGCGGGTCCCAAACCGCTCGCTACAGCCATCAAGCTGTCGCTAACTGCTGTTAGCGACAGCTTGCTAATAGGGCGATAAAATTATCGCCGCTTTGCGGCTGAAAATGTCTGCTAAAGCGGCGATAATCTCATATCGCCCGCCTTGATAATATGCCCCAAAATGCCTCCCTGCAATGCACTGGATAGCTGGACTATGGACTCAAATAAAGGTAGCCTCTAACCATGCTAGTCAATCTACCTCGTTGTCTTTTCAGGTTACAGCAGCAGCACCAAACCTTTGTCCTCAATCCTGAGTATATTCCTTAGTCCTTAAGAGTGCTAGCAAAAGTATCCCACCACTGGTGTTTGTCTTTGGCTGCAAGGTCGACAGAGCTCTTCGTAATGAAAAGGTGAACGCTCAATAAGCCAAAGAAGTCAGCTTATATTTGAAATTGTGGAGATCGCTTTTTGGTTGTCTGACCACATCTCATATTTAACCCTCCCCCCCCCTGATTTTTGAAGAGCACCACTTCAAAGGGCATCACCATGTAGGGAATGGGTGACCTCAATTTGACCACCACCAAACCTCATAGAGGGACCTACAAAACTGGACATACCCCACCCCTCAAGTCCTCCAAGAATGCTCACAATATCTCCTACACTCAGAAGCAATCAGAGGGCTCAGTCTTGACAAACTACTCAGATTTAAACTGTGAGAGCCAAGAGGTAGACTCACCAAGGGTGCAGGTAAAAAGGCCTGCACCTCAAAACAAGCAGTCAGGTGCCTCCAACCACTAGTCATTTTGTGGCCAAGCAATAGTGAACGTTGTCACCCAGTATTAACGTAGTACCAGTTTGGGTGTTCCTCTGTCTCCCAGCAGAGGGTAGCACTTTGTTGGTGATCAAAATCCAAAACATTTATATAACATTTCAGTGATCTCTTTAGATGAGTCTCCTTCAAGTATAAATAAACCAAGTCGATCGGAAATAGAAAATGAGTAAAGGAATGGCACTTGTTTGCCGTGCCAGAAGCTTTTGTGTCTGCATATCTCATTAAACTAAGCTTACAAAACAAGGAACAAAAATCTAGGAGTCCTATGCCCTGAACCACCGTGCATAGTAAGTACAGTGGGCGTGGGTTCATTCTCTTACTATCAGGCCACTGCTATCCTAGTCTATCTGCCATACAATGCAACGGTCTCGCCTTTGCCAAAGTTAGAGCTATTGGCATTGTAAATGACAAAATTGTTATTTATGTGTTGGTTTTGAAAACAGATAAATAAATGGCATTGTCATTTACAATGTCAATAGCGTAATCTCTCGCAAATGCGAGACCTATTGCATTTACACACACACACCCCCCCCCACACACACACACACAGAGAGCCACACACACACAGGGCCACACACACACACACACACAGAGCCACACACACACACACAGAGCCACACACACACACACAGAGCCACACACACACAGAGACATACACACACAGCCCCCCAAACACACACAGAGCCCCCCTCCCAAGACACGTGTTCAGCTGTTCTTTGTTTTAGCTCCTGTGTGTCAGTGCACCGTGTAAGCGCACAAGCATACCCTGCTCTCTCTGGAACACTCACACTGCTGAGTCACTCTCACTCTGCAGTCACTCTCACTCTGCAGTCACACGCACTCTGCACTCACTTTGCACTCACTCTGCACTCACACTCACTCTGCACATTGCACTCACTCTCACTCTGCACTCACTCTCACTCTGCACTCACACTCACTCTGCACTCACACTGCAGTCGCACTCACTCTGCACTCACACTGCAGTCACACTCACTCTGCAGTCACACTCACTCTGCACTCACACTCACTCTGCACTCACACTCACTCTGCACTCACTCTGCACACAGCCCCCCAAACACACACAGAGCCCCCCTCCAAAGTCACGTGTTCAGCTGTTCTTTGTTTTAGCTCCTGTGTGTCAGTGCACCATGTAAGCGCACAAGCATACCCTGCTCTCTCTGGAACACTCACACTGCTGAGTCACTCTCACTCTGCAGTCACTCTCACTCTGCAGTCACTCTGCACTCACACTCACTCTGCACTCGCACTCACTCTCACTCTGCACTCACTCTCACTCTGCACTCACTCTCACTCTGCACTCACACTCACTCTGCACTCACACTGCAGTTGCACTCACTCTGCACTCACACTGCAGTCACACTCACTCTGCACTCACACTGCACTCACACTCACTCTGCACTCACACTCACTCTGCACTCACTCTCACTCTGCACTCACACTGCAGTCGCACTCACTCTGCACTCACACTCACGCTGCACTCACTGTGCACTCACTCTGCACTCGCACTCACTCTGCACTCACTCTGCAGTCACACTCACTCTGCACTCACTCTGCACTGACACTCACTGCACTCACTCTGCACTCACTCTCACTCTGCACTCACACTGCAGTTGCACTCACTCTGAACTCACTCTGCACTCACTCTGCACTCACTCTGCCTTGCACTCACTCTGCACTCACTCTACACACACACACAGAGAGCCACACACACACAGGGCCACACACACACACACACACAGAGCCACACACACACACACAGAGCCACACACACACACAGAGCCACACACACACACAGAGACATACACACACAGCCCCCCAAACACACACAGAGCCCCCCTCCAAAGTCACGTGTTCAGCTGTTCTTTGTTTTAGCTCCTGTGTGTCAGTGCACCATGTAAGCGCACAAGCATACCCTGCTCTCTCTGGAACACTCACACTGCTGAGTCACTCTCACTCTGCAGGCACTCACTTTGCACTCACTCTGCACTCACACTCACTCTGCACTCGCACTCACTCTCACTCTGCACTCACTCTCACTCTGCACTCACTCTCACTCTGCACTCACACTCACTCTGCACTCACACTGCAGTTGCACTCACTCTGCACTCACACTGCAGTCACACTCTGCACTCACACTGCAGTCACACTCACTCTGCACTCACACTCACTCTGCACTCACTCTGCACTCACTCTGCACTCACACTCACTCTGCACTCACTCTGCACTCACTCTCACTCTGCACTCACTCTCACTCTGCACTCACTCTCACTCTGCACTCACACTCACTCTGCACTCACACTCACTGTGCACTCATTCTCACACGGCACTCACACTGCAGTCGCACTCACTCTGCACTCACACTCGCGCTGCACTCACTGTGCACTCACTCTGCACTCGCACTCACTCTGCACTCACTCTGCAGTCACACTCACTCTGCACTCACTCTGCACTGACACTCACTGCACTCACTCTGCACTCACTCTCACTCTGCACTCACACTGCAGTTGCACTCACTCTGAACTCACTCTGCACTAACTCTGCACTCACACTCACTCTGCACTCACTCTGCACTCACTCTGCACTTGCACTCACTCTGCACTCACTCTGCACTCACTCTGCAGTCACACTCACTCTGCACTCACACTCACTGCACTCACTCTGCACTCACTCTGCACTCACTCTCACTCTGCACTCACACTGCAGTCACACTCACTCTGCACTCACACTGCAGTCACACTCACTCTGCGCTCAGGCATATTTTCTATAACGGCACGTTTTGTGATGCCTGTCTAAACCCACTCCACCCCTCTTTGCCTATGAATTAAATTATCGGTTTTTTTTTTTGCTTAATAAAATATTTGGGAAAACACATATTGCTCGAATATGTATATTTTAGGTTGCAATGTAATTGCGTGTTTATTACATTTCTGTCAGTAGATTACGTGTAAAATTGAGGGGTTCCTGTAAGTGCTCGTTTGTAGACACTATTGACAAAAAGCTATTTAAATAATGCACATTTAAACGAGTAATTATATTAATGATAGACATCATCCTCCAGTCCATCCTGTTCATGTCTGACACAATCCAACCCTTTCCACCATTATTTGGTAAGTTTCCACTGATGCATTTGTTTTTTATGTCATCAGTAGTTTCTATTACTTTAGCTTAGGTCTTTGTTTCAGGGGGTTACAGCAATGCACACACACGCACACGCACACACACACACACTCTCTCTACTCTCTCTGCTTGGGCATACACACAACAGTGTCTCCGGTCACTCAACCATACACAGCAGAGCCCCTCAGACTTTTACACGCATACAGTTTGTGTTAATCGCACACACCAGGACATCTTCATTCACATGCAAAAGCTTCCCTCTGCCATGCGATCTATCCTAGCACGCACCTCACTCGCAAAGCCACAAACACACAAACACACACACAACTATCCTGATTAACCTGAGCCTCCCCAGTCACATGCACGATCCCTGCAGCCCCCCGGTCATACGCCGCAAACCACCCCAGTCTCACGCACAAACGCTCTGATGCCCCCTGCGCCCCCATACACACACACACCCCGATCTCGTTGCACTCATCCCGCAGTCTCACCGGCCAGGTAAAGTTAAAGGGCAGCCTGATGGGGTTGCTGAATCCCGGGACCTCGGTGATGGCAAATGAGTTGGCCCCCAGCACCGGGGTGACGAGGCTGCCGAAGGTGCAGGCCTCCGGGGAGGGCACCTTCTGGAAGTGCATCAGGCAGACCCTGAAGAAGGTTCGGCAGTCGGGCCAGCAGGAGCGCCCGTTCTCTAGGAGACTGTCACCGTTCACAAAGTCATGCAGCTGGAAGTCCCCTGAGCAGGACACCTGCACACAAGAGAGACACCCAGGTCAGACCTGACTGCCTGCCCCCCACCCAGCACCCAGGCCTCTGCGACGCCTGCCTCCACCGCTCATTTATTTACCTGTTGCAAAACCAAGGAGAGAAACGTCAAACCAAAGACACATAACGTTGCCATCCCGTCCACGAGTGCCAAGCTCCAAATTCAACTTATACGCAAAAGAAATGTGTCTTTTCACTTGTTGATGTTTATATTATCCATCCACGTGGTTTAAAAAGGTAGCAAACAAGAAAATCCAAAATACGACAAAAAAGAAAAACAAGTGGCACTTCAACCGCTTGGGTGATCGATGGCGGCGGCAAAAAAAGCGAGGTAGAGTCTGCTCACGCTGCCTGCACGTGCCAGTCGATCCTCTGATTGGTTAATAATGAACACCAATCAGAGGGCCGACTGGCGTGTGCAGGCAGTGTGATGAGGGGCTACTAGCAAAGCAAGGAAGGTCCAAGGATTACAAGGCTAACAACGCTTAATAAGCTGGTTTCATAGGTAAATGGAGACACACTCAAAGCTCTGGACCTCTTGAGCTTCGTAAGGGTAAGCGAGTTTAAGAAAGGGAGAGTGTGTACTCCGTGAAAAGTCAGTATTGTGCTTTTTGGGATAAATACCCGTTCTTTCAGATTTTCATATTGAAGACACGACTACTTCAAGTTGCGGTATGACATCTTTATTGCTGTATTGTGAGACATGGACAGCCGACACGTGTTTCGCCCCCTAATGGCGAATTGCGCCGGGGCTTTCTCAAGGCTATTTATACAAATGCAGCGTATAATACAACTGTTTCCATATTATCAAAGTTCGAAAACAGGAGTTTCAATACTCGCAATTCAATATTCCTCTGTAAGATCTGGGCGGAAGGCTAGTCGCTGCAGTTCGGTCCCTGCCCGCGGCTCTCGACATTCAGCATATGCATGGGTTGAATCCCGAGTGTGATGAGGGGCGTGCTCTCTCCCGATGATGTCAGGGAGAGAAAGAAGAGCAAACACTCATTTATGAGGCCTTGCGTCAGTTTTGCGCTTCCTATGCGTCACTTTTTGTGACGCATCGTCAGCGTAAAACATGCCTCTAAGCAGATGCACTATTTACAGAGTGACGCATCTAAGATGCGTCACTTTGTAAACCCCTGCGCTACATTATACCTGCGTCAGGTATAATGTATGCAGGGGGGCGTTCTCCCGCAAAAAGCCTCGTAGAAGTGACGCAGTGAAATCTATGAGATTTCACTGCGTCACTTCTAGGACGCCTTTGCGTCAAAATCTTACACCTGCCTTACAGGCGTAAGACTGATGCAGGCCCTTTCACATGGGGCTTGCCCCATGTGAAAGGACATATTGCTGGAGTTGCGTCACTTTTGTGACACACTCCAGGAATGCGTCACTTTTGCGCTTACTGATATGTCAGAAATACTGACGTATCTGTAACTCCTTGCGACATGATGCGTCATAGATTAAATATGACGCATCAGGTATGTCGCAAGGTGGGGCACTGAGAAGTGACGCATCGCTGCTTTCACGCCGCGATGCGTCATTTCTCATAAATGGGGCACTTGGCTTGTGGACTCAATTTCTATGTCATATGTTTCACAGAAGTGCTATTCCTTAAGGATAAATGCAACATAACGTTACATAAACATTGTTCATTTGAAATACATTGCAAGGAAAAAATAAATATGATTTTTATATAAAGAAAAAAATAGCAGTGGAAGATATCCATCTGTGCTTTATGAGCTTTTAATTCACGCCTGTTGTTTCACTTCTTTGAGATAGGGATGTAGACTTCCATTTAGGTACATATTTGTCTTTCTGGAATCGTATCTTTTTATTTATATTGAAATCTTTTGGCTTTCGCCCAGCGTCTGAATCAGATTTTATTGTGTTTCTATTGTATCAGTGAGTGCATTTTCGCAGTCATTGTTAACATTCTAGGTATAGTAGGGAAAAGGAAAACCCTAATGTTCATCCAAGATTGAAGCGAGTCAAAGGGTGCTTTCCCTGGGTTCTGGAATTCTAAGTGAAACCATTTCACAGACACCTTTGATCTTTCTGTAGGTGGCAAGAATGGGTGATAGGGTGCTAGGTTGTTTACAACAAAAACTGCCTCTTTTTTGTGGTTTAGCAAAGGGGCATATTATCAAGGGATTTATCTCCGCTTTTTTGGCTTTAAAAGCTAAGAAAGCAGGGAGAAAATTATCTCCCTATCAGCAACAGGGTGCTAACACGCAAATTCGCATGTTAGCACCCTTTTTCTCTACGCTTCCCCTTGCATCTCTAATGAGATGCAAAGGGGGCGTTCCAGAGAAAAATAATAGGAGAAATGTTGTTAAGCGACATTTCTCCTATTATCAAGGATTTCGCTAACCCTGTTAGTGATAAAAAAAGCAGCGCTAACCGTGGTTAGCACTGCTTTTTTTATACCTGGTATTTTCCTGACTTAGCCATGATATCCTATGGAAGGTGGATATCATGGCTAAGTTTGTGAGCCCCTATCATCAAGCTAACGCCACACTTCGAGAGATTATCGTTGGTTTTCCAGCGATAATCTCGCATTTGGCAGTTAGCGCGAGGATTTTTATCACTTCTGAGATAAACCTTGCTAAGTTATCTCTGCGATAATTTCCGGCGATGCTTAGCGTTAAAAAATTCGTTGCTAAGCATCGTTAGCGATAAATATCGCTAATCGTTGGTAATATGCTCCAAAGTGAGTTTGTATGTAGAAGTAATTCATTTTGTAGAAGAGAAAAAAGCATTGACTTTTGTCGAAGTTGCCATTGATCAGGTACATTTACTTATTAATTTTACATATATTCGGGCATGGGAATTGTTCAGCTCTGTTCCCCCGTATTTTTTCTTGAGTTAAACATACACTTCAAATAAAATAATGTATTTTTTTTGCAATAACATAGGATCAAGTGGTTCGTTGGGTTCGACAAATAAAAAGCCTTTGCTTTTATTTTGTAGTTCATGATTTCTATCTTAGTATTATTTTCTTTTCTTTTAGTTGTCTGCTGAGGTATTAGACCTCGCAACAGCAGTATCTTGCGTGGTCGGCCACATGGCGGCTAAAACGCATGCTGGCCTTTAGACCACCTCCCACAAACTATATAGGCCCTCATATATGAGAAATGACGCATCGCTGCGTGAAAGCAGCGAAGCGTCACTTCTCAGTGCGCACTCCTTGCGACATGATTGATGCGTCATATTTACAGTATGACGCATCATGTCGCAAGGAGTTACAGATACGTCAGTATTTCTGACGTATCTGTAAGCGCAAAAGTCACGCATTGATGGGGTGTATCACAAAAGTGACGCAACTCCAGCAATGTGTCCCTTTACATGGGGAAAGCGTCATGTGAAAGGGCTTGCGTCAGTCTTACGCCTGCTGTGAGGCAGGCGCAAGATTTTGACGCAACAGCGTCCTAAAAGTGACGCAGTGAAATCTCATACATTTCACTGCGTCACTATTACGAGGCTTTTTGCGGGGGAATGCCCCCTCTGCATACATTATACCTGACGCATGTATAATGTAGCGCAGGGGTTAACAAAGTGACGCATCTTAGATGCGTCACTTTGTAAATAGTGCGCAACAGGAGGCATGTTTTACGCCGCCGATGTGTCAGAAAAAGTGACGCATCAAAAGCGCAAAACTGACACAAGGCCTCATAAATGAGTCCCATAGTCTTCTCGGAGCTATTTGTCTAGCAAGTTATTCACACCAGCAGCATTCACACCCTGGCCCGCTTTAAGGGCCAGTCTAATGATTTCTATAGTGCTGACACCACTAATCTTCTTTACACATGTAACTCTATGGGTTTGACCTAAAGCATACTCGGACCTACCCAAAAAGGAGGCAAGATGCTAACATTTATCTTTACCAGAATGAATGAACTCAGCGTGGATTGAGCCTCTCCTCTTCCATGACTGGCCATTACGCAAGCCCTTATAAAATCTTGGCTCAAGACAATATTTTTGGACTGCTGACATCTCCATTTAATTTGGGCTAAAGTTCCTAATAATACTTTTAACCTTCCCCCAGTCGTTCTGTCTTTTCAAAACGTTATTTATCTTTTCATTATTTATTTTTTTTTTAAACCTTTATTAATTCAATCAAATAGTACAGGCGCAGGCCTACAACTACAGGGTCCGGCCGCAAACTCAGGAGATAGAAACAGGAGCATTGCAAATGTTTACGGTTCAAGGATTAATCAAGTTGTAGTCATAATACGTGGTTGTAGCACAACGAAGCACAAAGATAAGAGAGGTTTCATTTTTATAATATTGAAAAAGAAGCGGAGGCTATATCATCAGAGGCATCACACTACACAATAGACAAGAAGAGACGGGAGGGGCGTATCCCTCCACGCAATCGGAAATCGATGGTGAGCAATAAGGCCGAAAACACACTACGCCCGGCGAAGGCAGGCCAGGAGTAAAGGTCAATCAATGGCGAGCAAGTTAGCGAGAACAGCAAATGAAAAACCCACCCGTCCAAGACAAGAAAGTAGAGGCAAGTGCAGATGCCCGACAGAAAAAGGATGAAAGAGGGAGATACAGCCAACCCCACTAGGAAGGAAGAGAGAGAGGGACCATAGAACAAAACAAACTAAAATAACAAAACCCCCCAACACCCGCCACCCTACATCACAGTAATGGCTATGGCCTACCCCACTAACAGCGTGCCTGTCGCCCCAGAATTACCCTAAAGAAAGGAAGTAAAGATAAGAAAGAGAGGAAAACAATAAAGAAAAGATTTGAGGAGAAGGGCCGGCGCTACAAAATGGCGGGTCAGCAATGGCGACGATCCTTCCCTCCATGTCCCGGGATCTCCGGAGCAGAGCAGTCCGCAGGGTTATTAGTGCAGCCAGTATGTGGCTACGCGTAAGCGTTTCCCCATGTAGCCGAATTCCGGGGGTCTCAAGTTCAGCGGTTTCTCCATCCCCGGGAGGGGTGCATTCCGAGGCGCCATCCGCCATTTCAGCCATTTCGTTCCCCGTCACTTCCCCTCCACCTCCGAGTCCAGTCCGACCACCAGAGTCAACAGGTCTCACGGCTGGACTTCGACATTTATTCGGCGCTTGGTGCAGAGAGGAGAGTCAACAAAAGGCCGGGTGCGCTCCCCGCAGCTCGCCGGGAGCCAACCGCCGGTTCCCGGACGGGACTATTAACATGGCCGGGCGTCACACCCAGGGGGAACCGGGCGACACGGCCTCCCTCCGGCTCGGCGATATCTCGGGTTCCCGGGGCAACCCACTATTGGGAGTGGGTTGGTACCAACTCTCCCGGCTCGCGGCTCTCAGGCTCCCACTGACCGGCTTCTCATCCAAACCGGGGCCGCCAACACTACGAACACTGCCGGGCGATCTCTGCACTCGAGGCTCCGGCGTCAGCGCCACGAAGGCCGGCAAGCAGACGGGGACAGTTCTTCGGATCCACTGCACGGTGGAGCCCCAGAAATAGATGGTAAGTGATCGCTTCTCTTCAACAAATTAGATCGACAAGCCTCGCTCGGGATTATCGTCAGGATAGACGTGCGGGGAGGAAGGGCCCTCAGAGCCAAGCGTTCATGCGACTGTTCCGATCGCCATCTTGGCTCCTCCCCCTATCTTTTCATTATTAACACACAGTACAGTCAACAAACTGCCGTCAAATACACCGTGCTCCAGACCTCCTACTATATTTCACACTAGCAGCCCGTCCCGACGTTGTCCGGGTATGAATTGCTGCCAGCCAGTAGTATACTGTTTTGTAGGATTTTGTTTTGATAGCATTTCTTATCTGTGACAGGCCTGTGAAACGCTCCGATTCACAGTGCACTGCTGATGCACTTAAGAGTGCGCGTTCAGTAGTGTGTGAACTCGAGTTTCCCTACTTTATTTTTCCTTGCAATATTATATAGCGCGAACTCGACAACATGGCATGAGCACAATTTACATTACAGAAGAACACATTCATTTGTGGTAGGCACGGGGAGACAAAGTGATTTGCCTAGAATCACAGGATGTTGAGCTGATGCCGAGATTCAAACGTAGCTCCCCAGCTCTAAAGTTCGCAATTCTAGAACTTGTGGCGGGAGGTGTGTTTAAAAGTGTATGTCGGTGCTGGCCATCAATGAGAGAGACCTGTGCATTTTTCAAATGGGTGGTGAAAAAATATGAGTATATTGCTGGAGATGTGGGCCGCCGTGCCACCAATGTACTTACCGGGGGAGGGTAAACACCCATTATTCCGCAACTTTCTTTCTGCATACCATCACTCCGCATACTTTCATTACGAAATTACCATGACTCCACAATGCCATTATAACGCATGGCATTACATTTTATATGCTTTTACCATGCATACATTTACATCGAAATTCGTTGTAAATGCATGAATGGTAAAAGCATGTTTTTTTTTAATGTTTGGATAAGGTAAGTATGGGTATAGGGGTATATGTTTTGGGGTACTGAGGTATATGTTTTGGGGTGTTTGGGTATTTTAAGGGTTCAGATATAGTTTTGGGTTATGGGGTACAGGGGTAGTTTTAGGGTTTAGGGATAGGTATGGGTTTTGGGGTACAGGGGTATTTTTAGGGTTCAGGGCTAGGTTTGGGTTTTGGGGTATAGGGGTATTTTTAGGGTTCATGGGTAGGTTTGGGTTTTGGGGTACCGGGGTATTTTAAGGGTTCAGGGCTAAGTTTGGGTTTTGAGGTACAGGGGTATTTTTAGGGTTCAGGGCTAGGTTTGGGTTTTGGGGTACAGGGGTATTTTAGGGTTCAGGGGTAGGTTTGGGTTTTGGAGTACAGGGTTATTTTTAGGGTTCAGGGCTAGGTTTGGTTTTTTGGGTACAGTGGTATTTTTAGGGTTATGGGGTAGGTTTGGGTTTTGGGGTACAGGGGTTTCTTAAGGGTTCAGGGCTAGGTTTGGGTTTTGGGGTACAGGGGTATTTTAGGGTTCAGGGGTGGTTTTGGGGTACAGTGGTATATTTAGGGTTCAGGGCTAGGTTTGGGTTTTGGGGTACAGGGGTATTTTTTAGGGTTCAGGGGTAGGTTTGGGTTTTGAGGTACAGGGATATTTATAGGGTTCAGGGCTAGGTTTGGGTTTTGGGGTACAGGGGTATTTTTAGGGTTTAGGGATAGGTTTGGGTTTTGTGGTGCAGGGTATATTTATAGGGTTAAGGTGGGTTAGTGTTTAAAGGTGTTGGGGTATTTTAAGGAGTATGGGTGGGTTATGATTATGGGGTGCAGGGGTATTTAAAGGAAGCAGGGTGGGATTAGCAGTAGCACACGATAAGAGACATGGCATGAAGGGCGGAACGTGCCACACGCCCCCAGCATTTGTCACGCCCCCAGCACACGCCCACAGCACAACGCAGACACGCCCACATGGGACTACTTTGCTGGCACGGTTCTTTTACCTTTTAAATGTATATGGTGGGTGTCTGCATAGCCTATGTCCTTATGCTGCTACTGCCCTTTCCAACGCAGTATTGGGTGTTGTGATTGGTGCTGTGGATCCTGAGATTACCCGCCTCAAAGGTTTGGGCTCTCTCTTTATTATATTAGTATAGATAGATAATATAGATCACATAGTATGGAGACAGTCTATCACATTTACATTTGAGGGGTCCACAGGCCGAGGTGTGTACACCAATGGTGGTAGAAGTCAGCTAAGAATCATATCATTTACTATTTCACCAGGTGTCCTCAGGACATTGTCAGTAGAGAAAATACCTCTGCCTTGGTCTTCCTTCACATTTACTTGACATTGACAAGAAGACCAACCTATGCAGGAAATAGTTACACATCATCCATGTTCAGGCGACATGCCCGCCCAGAGCATCCCCGGTGTCTCAACTAGTCTGTCCATCCAGATAGATTCTCAATAGAATCCACATGTTTTTGAACCTATTGTGTGTAGGTTAAAGCACTGTAAAACAATCAGCTGATGGGTTACACTACACTGTGTACTTGATCCACGCTTTAACCTTAGTCAGAGTGCCCTTCATTAATGCCATGACCACTCCATGTTAAACAAGTAATGCTAATAAAGCCCAGAGTTCCCAGATAGGAGAACATCCACCATGTGACCTAAGAAAGAAAGCTCCCGGGTGAGCATCAGTGGACAGTCAATAATATGCTCCAGCATTACATTTGGCTTTCCCCAAGACACAGCACTGACGGGCCAGCTCCAAGCCAGTTGCAGGAATTCCACATTGGGTGCTGTACACCTTTGGCACTCTAAACTAATGGAGCCATCAGCTTTATGTATTTGGCCAGCAGTATAGTACACCCCATTCAAGAATTCTAAATATATAAACTTGTGTCTGTTGTTCATCGATATCACATTTACCTGTGCACAACAGTAGTAGCAGGTCTAATCCTCAATGTCCACCCCAGTTCCAGTCTGCAAAGCCGCTTCGCCAGCAGGGACAACTTCATAATGTTGTCTTGGCTTACACCATTGTAGAGATTAGAGACTAATTTATTGTGTCCAACTGCAGCAACGATTGGCTCAGGCGCAAAAACTCTGGCATAGCATGTGCAAATATAGAAAATGCTACCGTAACCACCTCCCTTATTCAAAAGTAAGAAAATATATCTAAGGTGTTGACTTCAGATTTAGTTTTTTTAAATCAACTGAAGAAATGAAGTGCCCTCCCAAGTTGTGTAATTTCTCTCTTCACAATGGATATTTCACAGTGGTGGGCCCCACTTATGGGGAAACTAGTAACTGGACGAAAAGTGTTTGTTTTGAGAAGGCATAACTATGGGGCATATTATCAACAAAAGGCGATACATTATCGCCGCTTTTATCGGCAGAAAACTGCCGATAAAACGGTGATAATGGGCTTGATAATATGCCCTTGAGAATTCCCATAGAAGCCCGAGGGGCATATTACCAACAACTAGCGATAATTATCGCTATGTTGGCTTAGCGGCAATAATTTTATCGCCGAGCTGCGGCGATTTTTATCGCTTAGGAACCTATCAAGGTTTATCTCCTAAGCGATAAAAATCGTCCGAAATGCATGAATATCGCTGAAAAGTCCGCGATATTCATGCATTACCGAGCTAATGCTCTTAGCCATGTTATCCACCTACCATTGGATAACATGACTAAGAACTGCTCAGGGGCAGGTGTTAGCTTTTGGAGATATTCGCGCTTAGCGCGAATATCTCCAAAAGTTGGTGACATCTTGGCACGCCCACTTTGCATGTCATTAGTGATAAATTTCACTGACATGCAAAGCGGGGCCCAAGATGGTCGCTATCTCCTACCAGCTGTCGCTAACTGGTGTTAGCGACAGCTAAGTAATAGGGAGATAATTTTATCTCCGGTTTCTTGGCTTTTAAAGCCAAAAAAGCAGAGATAAACCCCCTTGATAATATGCCCCCATGTTCTGGTGAGAACATGGGCTTCTATGGGAATTCTCAAGGGCATATTATGAAGCCCATTATCGCCGTTTTATCGGCAGTTTTCTGCCGATAAAAGAGGCGATAATGTATCACCTTTTGTTGATAATATGCCCCTCAGTTTTGTCCCGGATTATGGCGAACCCAAAGTAACCCCAAATTTTTACTATTTCCCTTATTAATAGTGGCAGATTCTCATTGCGATGTTTGACAAATAAAAGGAAGTCATCTGCATATAATGAAAGTAGCATCAAGCTAGAAGGAAACAAAATCAGCCTTAAAGAAGGGCCCGGCCTCAGATTCCACACCATAATAGCGCGAAAAACGGGATAAAGGACATCTCTGCCTCATACTCCTGAAGATACTAAACGACATTGCCAGAGTGTTGTTCACAGCTATCCTTCCCCTAGGATCTGAGTACAGGAGCTGCACAAACCTGCATTTGAACCCTCTCAGTCCCATCCTCTTCAGGACAGTCTGCAGAAAGGGCCATTCCAGGAACTCAAAGGCCTTCTCGGTATCCAAGAAATCCGCAACAGCATCAGCCGCTGGCTGTATTTGATGAATTACTGCAAAGAGCTTTCTTCATCAGAAGAGCTTAAGTGGCAGGAGGGGGGCTGGTGTTGAGAGGTGGTTGTAAGAGGCCAGGGGCCTTATTTATGAAGGCCTTGCGCTACCGATGCGTCACTTTTTCCCATTTTAAAAGTGACGCCTTCATAAATAAGGCCCCAGGACCTCAGAGAGCAGGTAAGAGGCAGAGAGAGAGAGAGAGAGAGAGAGAGAGAGAGGCAGGGGAGAAGAAGATGCTAGAGGGGTAGAACAAGCTAGAAACATAGGCTGGGGAGATAGGAGTGGTGATGTGTACAGCAGGCTGGTGAGGGGTGGTTGTAATAGGGACAAAATCAGTGAGAAAGGTAGAGGACCGGTGAGAGGTGAAGTTTAGATCAGAACATGGAAGGGAGCGGTGGGTGTAAAAAAGCAGAATCACTGAGACAAGAGACTGGAGGTGCAAAGGTGGAGAGGTGGAGTTAAATGATACAGACGAGCAAACGAAAGTAAGGAGAATGGAGGGAGAGATGAGAAGTGAAGGACAGTACATGTATGAGAGATGTAGATGGCGAGGCAGAATCATCAAGAGAACGTAAGCAGAGAGGACAGAGAGAGACAATGGTGAGAGGTGGATGTCGAAGGACAATCAATGAGAAAGGTAAGACGCAGTGGGAGAGATGAGATAAAGCATAGAGCATGGAGGAGAGATCAATATAAGAGAGACAGAATCACAAAGAGAAGGGTCAAAGCTAGGAGGGAGAGACATGGATGTTAAAGGGACATTATCTGCAAGACAAACTTAGAGACTGGGAAGAGATGAGAAGAAGAGTAGAGTTAGGAGGAGAGAGATGAGTGTAAGAGGGGCAGAATCTGAAAACAAATAAGAGACTTTGTGAGGATAAAAGTGGAAAGGTGGAGGTAAATGGGGCAGAGCAAGTGAGAAAGTTAAGAGGCTTGGGAGAAGATGAAAGGTAAAGGTAGTGCATAGATAACAGCCATGGATATAAGAGGCAGAACTAGCAAAATATATAGGCACAGTGGAGAGTAACACATTGGTGAGATGGAAAGGGTAGACCTATCAACATATGGTAAGAAGTTAGTAGGGAGGGAGGAGGGGTGAGGTAGATCTTAAATGGGCAGAAAAAGTAAGAGGCAGTTACCGATTTGTGAAGAATGAAGAGTAGATTAGGGAAGTAGAGTTTGATGTAAGAGTAGCAGAATCAGCACTATAGGGTAAGAGGAGATAGGGAAGGAGGAACTAGAGAAGTTTATGTAATGGGAAGAACCACAGAGAGAAGATAAAAGGAAAGGGGAGAAGGAAAAGGTATAGGTGGATTTAGGATGGCAAAACTAGCAGAGAAGATAAAAGACTGGGTGGAGAGTTGAGAGGCGAAAGCAGGACAGAGGAGGGAGCAATGGATTCCACATGCGCAGGGACAGCAAGAAAAGGTGAGAGGCTGGGTGGAAAGATGAGAGGTAAAGATCTGATGGGAAAGATTAATGCAAGAGTATTAGAATCAGAGAGAGAAGGTAAGATGCTTGTGGAGAGAGGAGAGGTGAAGAGGAGACAATGCAGGGATGACGTGGATATCAGAAAGGCTGAACCAGCAAGAGTATGTAGTAGGCTGGGCAATAGATGAGGTGGATGTAAGTGAGCCGAATCAGCCAACAAAGTAAGAGACTGGAGAAGAGATTAAAAAATGTCTTTGAACCAGTATGTACTGCTAAGTCCATTGACCCGTCAGCTGAAGTTTGCAATTCCCTATCGCTTTATTTTCCATGTAAAACAAATTAGAAAATGGTCTTAGTTTTGAGACGCGTGTGTCATTCTTCACAAAGGGTTGTGATCTTGACCCATCCTAGATGTGTCTGCTGGATTTCAATCTATTGTCTGTGAACCCCTTTACTCCTTTCCATAAAAGTTTGCTCCCAGTGGTACCCGTTCCTGTCCATGATCTGACAAGGGATCTAGAGATCATAGCCCCTGCCCTGACTTCACTTTGCAATATCTTGATTTCCTTGTCACCAGTTCCTACCAATGTAAAAAACCTAAAACAACTGTGGTCATTTCTCGGCTCAAAAACATTCAGTAGGCTCAAAACATCTCAGCATCTTCTGTAATCTCTTTGCTGGCTTTTTCTCAAAAAGCCTACAATATTTTAACGTAAAGGGAAAAAGGCCGAAGAATATTGGTGAGACCTTTACTTTGGGTCAGGTGCAATAGGTGATTGATTGGCAGCATTTGCTGTGGATACCGTTGTTTATGAGTGCTGTTTCACAACTTAAGACTATTTCATTTTATTTAGAAAAGTGTTTTTCATTTTGGAATTTTATCTCTCTAAAGGTGGCAATAGCGAGCAGTCAAAGCTTACTTTAGTAGCAGGTCCTTGTGCCAGGTCCCCATGCGACAGTTCTCCTGTCTGGCTTGCCCGCAGTTTGCTATCATTTGCTGCCTGACTACCTGCTGGCCTCTGTTTGTGCCTCCTCTGCTCATTGCTTGCTATGTTTTGCCTTTTGTTGTTTTGTGCTCTTCTGCCCTCTGTTTAGCCTTTTCTGCTAGTTTTTCTGCCCTCCGTTTGCCTTTTCTGCTTGTTTGTCTTCTTTCTAGTTTTCCCTCTTCTGCTCCGTTTTGCCTTTACTGCTTGTTTTTCTGCCCTCCATTTTTCCTTTTTCAGCTAATTTTCCTGCCGTCTGTTTTGCTTTTCTGCTTGGTTTTCTACCTTCTGTTTTTCATTTTTCTGCTCATTTCTTCCTTCTTTCTGCCGTTTTCCTCCTCCTGCCACTCAGCCCCCCACCCTCACCCCAGGACCTACTTACTGGAGGCCGCAGAGCGACCCCACTGAGCAGATACTCGTGCCAGCTCCCCCTGCAACAGCTCTACTGTCCAGCTTGCTCACAGCCCGCTACTCTCTGCTGCCTGTTTACCTGCTGCCCTCTGTTCATGCCTCATCTGCTCGTTTCTCACTCTGTTTTGCCTTTTCTGCTTGTTTTTCCGCCGTCTGTTTTGACTTTTCTGCTTGCTTTTTTTCTGCCCTCTGTTTTGCCTTTTTCTGTTCATTTCTTTCCTCCTCCAACTGTTTCCTCAAGACCAGGGGTAGCTGATACACCAGACACTTCGCACCCCACGGTGCAGATTACCACCAAGGGTGACAGTGCCGTGCTCTACAAATGCTGATTGATTAAGGTATTGGAACTCGAATACAGTATAACACGTTAATCATACCAGTTAACCTTCTTATTCAGCCAGCCTAACTATGTCTATTAAAAGATGCTAATTTAGAGAATGTTATGGAATGAACCACCAATAAATGTGTTGATTAATAGTTCCCCTATATTCAACATGTCACTATGTGTGCACAGTGTCCTGCAAAGTAGTAACGGACAGTAGCCACCCGTGAAAAACTTAGGTCCAAGGAAGAGTGGGTGGCTAGGCTCAGACAGGAAAGGTGAAAGATCTACCATTTACCGATGCACCTATGGCTAGGGCAAGCTGGTACAACAGTTTTTTAAATTACTGTGGATAAACCAGGCTCCTTAATTGGGCTTGCTTGGCCCTTGGTGCACAACCCAAAAATCTGCAGCAGCCTTAGGGGTTGGTGTGCACAAAGTCAGTCTGACTGTGCTTCAAAAGCCAGCTAGCTCATTGCAAAGTGCAGAATGACAATGGACAGGCCTGGGCAAGCAGAGTACGATGTGCTCCTCTTCCCCCTACAACAAATAATCATAAACCGGGAGTGAAAACGAGGCTCTGGGAAATTGCTGCTTTTGAGGAGCACAGTTAGAACTGGCTTCCTGTGGAAGGTGAGGAGAAGAAAGGGAAGTGCACCGAAGATGAAAGCTGCGAGGGAGGTTGAGGAGTGTCCAGTGTCTCCCAATCATTGAGCCTGTGAAAGTAGGTAGCCAATGAGTTCAGAGGCAGATATTGAATTGGAGTTTAGAAGACCAAAGGTGTTTTGGTTAGGTAGCCAGTGGTGTTACTGGAGAGTCTTGTGGATGATGGAAATGGTATTGCATTCACTTATCTCTTTAAACACGATCCAATTAATTTACATGAGGGGAGGTGCAATTTGGTCATTGTATCTTGGGGTAAATGTGAGTCATGTGGCATGGGTCTAATCCCTGCAGAATTTGGCTAGTTTCTTCTCAGATATTAGGGACATTCACATTTTTTAAACTGTAAATCTCTGGGTTTACTTTAGCTTTATTTTGCAAGTCAAGCACCACCTCCCTCGACCTACCGATTCTACATAGCTACATTTCTTTTCCTTATAGGTGTAAACTAACTGAGCGTACTATGGTACCTCCCTCTTGTTTTGTTGCTCTAATATACTATATGTCTCTTTACTGATTGGCTCCCAGTGTAGCTTTTGACAGTCTGTTTTCCCTGACCACATATCGTTGTCCCTTTTTAGCCATCTCTTGTCTACATCATTTAGTTAGTTCAGCTCTTTGCATTTGTTAAAAATGAAGTTTGAGAGAAATTGCTGAGTTTAGGTACTTAGTGTACTGGTGGGGACCAGGCTCTGGGGGTTCTACCTGCCAATATATTAGCCAACCCACCAATGTATGACATTTGTGTCATCTCCCTATCTTTTGCAATCTGTGCTCTCTGTTGCTTCCTGCTGTATTTGCAGGTCACTTACCTGGCATATCATATATCTCTTTGTGATGCTGGCCAATGCCTGCTAAAAACCAAATGCATTATCTTGAATTTCACTAATGTAAAGGGAGTGTTGAGGAGTTACTCGCATCCCACTACATAGCTCTGGGACAATCTGTCTTGGAATTTTAATTTGTCACTAATCTGGAAACAGTTACTGCACATCGGAGTAATTATATTGGTTTTGGAGAGACCTAAGTCAATTTGTTCCCCCCAATTAGGTGATTGTAATATATTTCCACATAATACAGCTTTAAATATTTGTACTTTATTACGGTTATTATTGATATTTTAGCCACTTTAGTGATATCCACTTTAGGTAATGATCTTCTTGTTATGTTATAGGCATTTGTTATAGCGTAAAACGACTCACAAACGGATGTGTAGCTCAGGGCTCAGCAACCAAAAAATGCAAGTGCAGGTAGACCAGATAAAACATCCCTGTTTTTAAAAGTTTTTTTTATATTTTGAATAATCTTGGCACAATTAGATTTGCAGCGGAAGCTTGTTCCAGTCAAATGGGGCAAGATATGAGAAAGATCTGCCACCAAATCTTGAAGTGCGGATATGAGGGGTCTTTAGTAAAGCTTGATTCGATGATATAAGCAATTACGTAGGCTGCTACTGACTGAGTCTATGATGCAGGTAAGTAGGAAGCACTTTGGTTAGTGCCTTATGGGTCAGGCAGAACAGTCTGAAACTGTCATGTTTCCTAACTGGTAGCCAGTGAAGGGCTTTCAGGATGGGATCAGAGGATGAGCGAGAAGAGAGGTTGCAAATCCTGCCGCTGTATTTTGTACCCTTAGGAGCTTAGCCAATAATTATTCGATTGCTGCCTCTAATATTGCATTCCCATAGTCCAGGAGACTCGTAATCAGTGCCTGGACTAGGGTTTTTCTTGATGAGGCGGGGAGCCATGGAAATACTTTCTTAAGTAAACGCATAGTGGTGAAACAGGTGCCACAGTTTGCACTGACTTGGTCTTTCATAGAAAGTGTCCAATCCAATTTCACGACAAGATTTTTAATCACCTGTTTTGAGCAATGGTCAACTCCTAATTCAGCAGGCCACCAGTCTGTTGTTGGTCATCCAATCAGCAATTTTTGTATGTAGCACACAAACCATGGTTTAGCCATATCTGGATCCTGCCCAAAAAGAAGATGACCAATTGGGTGTCTACAACATAAGACACAATCTCGAATCCACAAGATCTAATAATCTGCGCTAGAGGGTGTAGGAGAGTAGGGTCTGCTATCCTATGGTCACCCCAAATTTTTGCTTTTTGCTTCACTGGTTTTCGACTACTGAGGCCGTGGGCCTGCTGATCAGACCCCCAGCCTGCTGTTCTCTCACTAAATTAATGATACATGTGCTATAGGTACATACCACAATTGGAAATGGACTCCTTGTCAGCCCCTGTATAGTGCACTATAGGTGCCCAGGGCATAGGTGCCACCAAGGCCTACCAGGGGCTGCAGCATATCTTTTGCCACCCCTGGCTGGTTCTTAAATTGACACAACTGGCTGATCACTCAGCTGGGGTAAGGTGGTGTAATCACCCCTTGCTTAGATATAGTATACCTATATCTAAACCTATATCTGGACACATATAAACCTGTGAGCCACTCCTATGGAAGGCCTCATCAATCCTGGAGGCAGAGTGCGTGGTTTAATGTGAGATGGAGCTCTAGCATGAGCTGAGCCTGTCTGCAGCTGTCGGGAACAACTCCCTAAGCTGTTTCAGGATAATGCCATACCATATACTCTTAAGTGCATTATAATCCTCGGGGTTATATAGCAACTTTGGTTTGGCTTTATCAAAACATGTCGTGTAAGGTGTCATACGATTTGGAATACTATCCCCTCGCCAGTTCTGGCGACGGGGATAGCATTCCACCCCTCTAGAGGGAGAAGACATGTTACTTTACTTAAATGCGGTTAATTTCTAAAAGGACCTTGGATCCACAAAATGGATGCTTCTGCCACAGACTCAAGTCTGACCCCCTGAAGCTGATCGAAACTCAGCCAAGGGGGCCTGGACAAAGGGTTTCCTGTCGCAGGGAGGTGTCACACCCCCCAGACAGGAGATAGTGGATTGTAGCAGGGAGGTTTGAAAGAAACCAGACACTGCCTGGGGCGCACAAGGCTGCCCCTTGCATAATCCGGCCAAACCGGTTCTGGAGCACTCCAGCCCTCGTGCCAGGACGGCCTGGATCAAAGGAAGGGGGTGTATCCACCCACTTCCTGGGTCCCACCCATAGGAGGGGACCTAGCAGGTAATCCAGCCCCCTAGATTGGTATAAGAATGGGAGCAGTGCCAATGCACTTCAGATTATCCTGATGAAACATAAGAAATGAAACTCTGGACCCTTCGACATCCTACTCGACGTAGAAGCCCGAAGAATCTCCCTTGTGGTCAAGGAGTGACCACCCTGTGCAAACAGGCACCATCCAGCCATCGACGTCTGCTTTGTTGCAGTTCCCGCCGGAACTCGAGCGACAGAGATCAACGAGATCAAGCTTGCCTGCCTTCCTACAGCCCGATCCACAGTCCCTGCAGAGCTGAGACCTGTGGAGGCAACCGGAAGCGTGGGGCACGCCATCTTGAAAAGACCACGAGACGCTGACCGTGCAGCCCACGAGTGACCCTCGAAGCTGTACACCGGGGTTTGAGAAGCCCCAACCCTGAGCCACTCTTGCACCAAAGTTCAGCCCTCCACACTCGACGAGTGCTGTGTGGGGCCCTTCTGCTTCTTTTGGCTCAACACGTTGGCCCGGTCACTTGCCAGCCGGCTTGTGGCCCCTGTGCCGACGAAACTTGAAAATCGACTTGCGAGTCTGGTTGATCCAGATCTGCACCAGCTCCCCTGAAAAGGAGCCCCCACTCTGACCCTCCTGGTTCGAGTGAGAAGCAATCTCCCGGTTCCGCGTGGATTGCTTTTGCCAAGTGTTGTTTGCTCCAAACTTGAAGCCGACAGCGCCGACGGCGAGAGCCTGCGTGGGACAGATCGTGACCCGCTCCTGGACGTCCCAGATGCCCCAGAGCCCACGTGACAGCGGAGAAAAGCTCCTCAACAACCACCTGATTGCGCCCGACATTGCCTGGTTCCGTCCTGGTTCCACCCTGGTCACTGCTGAGTGACCCAGACTCTGTCCCCTCTGCTTTCAGGTACTGTTCAACTTGAGTCCACCCTTGTACTCCACCGGACACTTCTCTTTCACCCCGCCTGCAGCCCTTTCAGCTTCAAGCACCAAGAGCCTGCGTGACGAAACCCGACTCAACTTCGACCCTGTGCACCCGCTTCCTGTGGGTGAGGTAACATTGCAACGCCGGTGTTCCCACACTGGTACACACCTCTAGGGTCTGTGTCTTAAGTTTTGTTTCTCTAGGTTCAGCGGAAGTGTCCTTAAACTTTAACTTTGTAACTTTTACGCACCATTGGTTAACATTGATGCATGCGTGCACTTTCTGCACTGCACCCGAATCCCGCGGGCTTTTCCCGACTTCAGCATTGCTTGTCCCGACTGCTCCCAGCGATTCCCTAGGCCTTAGGCCTAACCACTGATCGAATGGTCTCTCTTATACCATTTTTTTAGTATATGGTCTGAGTGGCCCCTCGCCCTCATCCATATTTGTGCAACTTTGTATGTTATACTGTGCTTTTGATTTAACGCTTGTGCCCCTTTATTCATAAAGAATACTGGGGATTGTTTTGAATAATAAATACATATATTTTTATAATATATACTTGTGTGGTGTCCTTTCATTTGATATTACAGGATTGTATGTGGTAAAACAGCTTGCTTAACACGACCTCTTAAGTTAAGCCTTTAGGCTGCTTAGTCCATGCTACCCCTAGGATAGCTTGTCTAATAAGGTTGACTTACAACCAGACACCATAAGGGATTGCTTGGTCTGATAACAGGTGGTTCCAGAATTGGAAACATCACCTATCAGGCCAACTTCTCACAGCGGGCCATGTATACAATATATATTGTCAGTTGCTAGGA
This sequence comes from Lissotriton helveticus, assembly GCF_964261635.1. Classification (NCBI taxonomy): domain Eukaryota; kingdom Metazoa; phylum Chordata; class Amphibia; order Caudata; family Salamandridae; genus Lissotriton; species Lissotriton helveticus. The sequence continues at coordinate 450,049,700 of NC_136059.1, forward strand.
AAATCCCTGAGCCAGTGCATTGCTCTACCATGTATGCCCACGTCATGCAGTCTGCTAATTAGGATTGAATGTGAGATTGTGTCAAAGCTGCTGACAGATCAAGCAGTACCAGCATTACTGGAATACCTGAATCTAATAAGAGTCTGGTGGTATTGATGGTTGGCCCTTGTGAGATTACAGTGCTGTGTATCGCTCTGAAGCCTGATTGTGAGGGGGTCAAGGATCTTGTGCTCTTACAGATAGGTGGCCAGTTGTTTATTTATGTGACGTTCTGTGCATTTTCCTAACACAGGAAGTAAAGCGATAGGTCAGTAGTTGACAAAACTACCATCAAATGACCAATTGAAGTCACTTCCTGGGAAGTCACATCTTACAGGGGCCTTGCATGACCCACAATTCCTAAGACAGGCCCTGTACAAAACAATAAAATAATAACTGCATGTTTCTCAGAAGGCCACCTGACCTTGCCTCTTCTAAACATGGCCAACCAGGTGGGCATGTGTATAATGAGACTGCTGTGATTTTTCCAGGGTTGCACTCGGCCATGATGCTGCAGGACAGAAAAGAGGTGCCTATGACAATCAGATATCTTGGAACGCGTAAAGAGGTGGCGAGCAAACAAACTAACAAGGGGAGCCGAGCCTAGGATCTGCCTTAGCTCCAAGAGCCCGCGCACTTGCAGAGCCCTGTAAATCTTTCCCTGTAAATCATGCCTCACATAAAATATGATGAAGTTTCTTCAAAATTCTAATAAGTGTATTATTTAACATGTGGAAGATTTGACATTCATAAGTTACTTTATCTCACTGTACTGAGAGGTACTTATTAAAAGTGATATCTTATATAAGTAAACTTAGAACTGTTCCTGCTCCAACCTTGGCATTAATGCCATTAGTTAACGACCAGGCACATCAGTTGTTGTGTATATGGCGTAAATACTTATAGATAAAGCAACATTATACTCTATATTAATCTAAGCAAAATACGGTTTTATACAGCTTGTATTGTGAACTTAGGTATTTGAAGGTGTTCTCATTTGTAGTAACAAAGAAAATGGAGGATTAGGGAAATAAAATATTTTTTTTGTAACTGGCAAGTGTTTTTTGCACAGACTTAACAGCGCCGTGAGGGGAACGGCTTAACAAACTTACCTTGCCGTCATTCCGCCGTGAGGGGAATGGCTCGTCCTACAGCCACAGCCACACAGCCGCACTAGCCGCACCGGCAACATCGCCGCCGCGAGGGCAGGGAACTCCAATTCCCAGGTGCCCCGGCGGTTGGGACGTCAGCAGAGCGCCCGGAGGCGCGTTAAAAGAGTGGAACGCCTCTCGCCCTGCGAGTCGCGCGCGGGAGCGCCCGGGCGAAGCCTGGGCCAAGGGCGGGCCCGTTTAAGCCCGTTCAAGGCCGGAGGAGGCCGGGTCGGGCTACCCCCTTTCCATCTACTGCTCAGCATACCCCTGTGAGTACTTTACCTATGTACATTGTTGTATTTAACTGGGAGGTCTGCTATGCCACCCAAGGAGGCAAAAGGGAGAACAGGTACTGCTAATTTCACGGGAGCTATGGACCAGTTCATAACAAAGATGAACAGTGTTGTTGATGAGGGGATTACCATAATGGAGCGACGTGTTTCACATGAATTGGCTATTGCAAGAAGGTCTTCTATGGGACTAATTGCGAATGCTCGGACTCCTGATAACTTGAATGCCAATAGTGGCTTAAGTGCTTCCTCCTTTTCAGAACTTCCTATTCCACAGCTTCCCGTTTGTAATCTGTCACAGACTTCCCTTAGTAGAAGCGTGGCTCAGTGGTTAGAGGCGGCAGACCCGGAAGCTGAGATCGGCTGTGGACCAGGGTTTGATTCCCCGACTCGGCGGGTCTTGGGCTCAAAAATTCCACGGACTCGATAATTCTCGTTCCGGTGCCTACTCGACTCACGGGGTCACACTCTGCGACTCTGGGCAATAGCTTGCTTAATCTCCACTACGGCCCCTCGCGAAGGGATGCCTGGCTTTCACCTTGTGGACACCCTGCCGGGGTATCTCACAGGGGAATACCAGGACGGGTTCCCTAAGCAAGCGCTTAGATACCGTGTCGGTGATTTGCGCTATATAAATACATGTACATTTACATTTAGTCAGTCTACAGCCTCAGAATCATTGTTGTTATCCCCCAAAGGTTTCCTACTGCACCCAGCGTAGCAAGGGTGTATAATACTAGGCAACAGTGTGGGAAAGACCCAGGGGCAATCCCAAAAAATACACAACAATCAGTAAATAACACTGGTGGGAGGAAAAGAAAAGGTCGAAAAGTCTTGAAAGTAAACCCACCTATTGTGGAGCAACCTGTTGTAAACTCTGCCCATGGATTGACAGACTCTTCCTTGCCATGCAGGGTGACCCAGGTTTCAGGTGGGTTGCCAAGCCAAGAAGAACGGCAGGGGGCATTGGAGGTCGAGTCTAATCTCATCTATGAGACTATTAAGCTCCTTTTAGCCCCATTAGAGGAAAGGTTGAGCAAGATTGAGGTCCACTTAAAAAGGATTGAACGTGATTTCAAGGGCCTCGTAGAACCTACTCTAAAAGGTATTACCCCCTCTGTTACCAAATTATTGACTAAAAACCGCAAGGAAAAGGTTGCCGTTCCAGCCACCCATAAAGAAATAGCAGCTCCAAATACAGTCCATTCGGTTTTACCTGCTTCTGTAGCTATCCCTACTGATAAAGAAATAGTACGTCCCAATACAAATAGCTTATGTCAGCGAAAGAAGATTCCAGAACAAGACATAACAGGAGGGGGGGCCCCTACTACCCAATCTTACCCCCGGAGGTCTGTCCATTTGTGGTGGTCCTGGCAGGGGTTCCAGAACTGGGCAAAAATGAGGGGGAAAGCCCCACAAAACTATGGAACAGGGTTGTACACTGGCTAAATATAAACAGACCCCTGCCCCCGCATTTAGTTGGCAAAATACTTATGATCCGAAGGACACCATGGGTTGGACATTTGGCTAAAAACATAAGGGGCGATTGTATCCTGATCAATTTTAACAACTCTAGAATTGATGAATACATCTGCAATTGAAGATACCCTAGCACAGGTACGACCGTCCATTCCCTCCCACTGACCTATTTTTATCCCCCTGGTCACTTTGCTCCTCAGCTCGATGGATGGACAATGGTTCAGCGGGGCGGGAGGGGCCCAGCTCAAGGAGAATGGCTTATGCCCCCCTTTAACACGGATAGCTTTTTTAATCATAACCGTTATGACTGTCTGGAGGCAGTTGATTGACCCGATGCTGTAGTAAGAGAATTAAATGTTTACCCTTCCCCCCCGGGTGGTTGCTCCCTAGACTCACCTGTATTACAACAGTCTGTGGGGTTCAAGCCCTGTGATATAGTCCTGGACACCTTGAGTATTATTAACACTGACGCCAGCCACGCCTTAGGTGAAACCACAAGTGTCTCAATCCCCAGTAAGGCTAATATTAACAATCTTAAAATTGTTTCGTGGAATGTGGCAGGTCTGCGAAACAAGCTTTTGATACCAGATTGGAATAGTTTTATTGATGGGTATGACATGTGTATGTTTCAGGAGACTTGGAGTTTTGAACCGCTGTATAAGCAGGGATTTTCTTGTTTTCATGTACCTGCTACTTCGGTTGGACGTGGCCGTCCCTCTGGAGGGCTTATGGTATGGGTAAGGGTCGACCTTAATCTTAAGATTACTCACCACACTTCCTCCTGTTTGGATATTATGAGACTCTCTATTGAGGGTATGAATAGTGTCCCCGCTTGGGAATTCTTTAATGTATACGCCAGAGGCACCCAAGGGGGGGGCAAGTCGTCTACCGTCGATATTTTAGTTGACTTGCTGAAACTGTGTGCTCCTGACTCCTTAGCCCTGGTTGCAGGGGACCTTAACTGCTCGTTTGAACCTTTGGCAGTAGATGATATTCTTGGAGTGCATGAGGATGACGCACAATGGGGCGTCCCATCTCTCACCCTCATGCCTGTGAGGAATGGTCTCCTGTAGTCATTCAATTGAATGCTTTAATGATTGAAACAGGTCTAAGAGCTGTCAATGGTCGTACTACCTCCGATGCTCAGGGAGCAAACACTTACAACAGAGTATCATGTGAGAGTAGGATTGACTATATAATGGTAGACAGGAGGGCTTGGAAGTCAGTGGTGGATATGGTCATTATACCATCGGTGGAGAGTGACCATAACCCCCTGTCCCTCACATTGGTAGATCCGTGGCACAGAAGGGAACGTACATCATCAAATAGCGGGGGGCTAATAACTAAGCAAATTATACCATCCAATTGTAATAGATTTCTTAAGTGGCCTAAGTTTTGCCTGTATGAACCTAGACTGAGCGCACTGGATGGAATCCTTGACAAGCAGTCATTAAGGCTATCTGCAGTATGCAATGAAGCGGCTGGGCCAGCAGAGGTAGAAGTCATTTATACCGCCGCTATGGATCAGATTGGTAAACTGTTTACGATTCCAGTTAAAAAGAGCTTGACAACTATCAAACCAGCCCAGAATTGGTTTGATAGTAACTGTAGAAGGACGAAAAACAATCTAATTATTGCCATTAAATCTCGGAATTCAGCATCTGTCCGGCTGGCCAGACTGCACTATAGACAGGCTTTAATGGCCGCCAAAAGGGATTGGGAAGAATCCCATTGGGAAAGCCTCAGAGATGCAAGCAAAACTAAGAATGGTAATTTATTCTGGGCATTAGTCAGAAGATCGACTGGCTGTGACTCGAATCAAATTCCCAATCATATTACAGACAGTGAATGGTTTGAACACTTTGCTAAACTCTATGGTGGTAATGGACTGCCCGGAGCCCCAGGGCATTTGAGCGGTGCTCTGGATGTTGGTTCTCGGCAGGCCCTTCCCATTAGAGTTGACAAAAAAGAGGTCCATACGGCAATAGCCAAAATTGTATCTGCTAAAGCCCCAGGACGGTGTGCCGGGTGACCATTTTAAAGCTAATCCTGACGGTTGGGCCATTTATTTTACTAGTCTGATAAATGTACTGTTAGCAGGTTCACCTGTTCCTAATTCATGGAAGGCGGCCGAGGTGATCCCTATCTATTAGAAGGGCCCCAGGGAGGACCCTGCCAACTACCGCCCAATTAGTCTTGTAGACGCAGGGCAGAAATTGGTTGGCAGGGTTCTCCTGGAGAGGATCCTCTCGTGGGCAGAGGAGAATAAAATCATCTCTCATTTTCAGGCAGGCTTCTGGGCATGCACAAGCATGGGTTGACCAAGCATTTAGGTTGCTACTCCTTCATTGGAAGGTGGTTACCATTGGCAAAGGCGGTCTTTATTTGGCATTTATTGACTTAAAGACCGCCTTTGACCTGGTCCCCCGAGACCGCCTGTCGTTAATCTTGGAGGAGATGGGGATTCCCCTACCAATCTTAAATCTTTTGGCCCGCATGCATGATGGCACCTATGCCCGTATTAGATGGGGATCTCAAGGGCAAAAAACTGACAGAATTCCAGTGAATCGAGGGGTACGCCAGGGCTGCGTGTTAGCCCCAACACTTTTTTCGTTATTTGTGAACGGTGTGGTTTCTTTTTTGCTTGAAATAAATGCAGATGCTCCGGTTCTGGCGGGTGACAAAGTGCCCACCCTCCTTTTTGCAGACGACACGCTGCTGGTTTCAAAAACACCCGTGGGTCTGCAAAAGTTGTTGAACCGCTTTTGTTTGTTTTGTAAGCTTAGGGGCCTTGTCATAAATACATCGAAAACAAAGCTCCTTTATTTTAACCCAAGTAAGTCTTCCAGATCCACCCTCTCCCTTGACGGAGAGTCACTGGAACGCGTAAAAGAATTTGACTACTTGGGAATCAGAATTTCGCATAATTTAAAGTGGCAGCCTCACATTGATAAAATGGTCTTAAATCATAAAAGGGTGGTCGGAGCATTAGGGCGAGAACATCGTACATCCATCTATAAGCCCATTGTTCCTGCCTTGGATATTTACGCTGCAAAAGCTGTGGGCTGCGCCCTTTATGGCGCATAGTTGTGGGGTTTCGATTGCATTGACGCCCTGATCACCTCTGAGAATAGGGGGCAGATTTATGTTAACTGGCGTATCCCCAGGGATGCGCCAGTTAATGTGCGCCACAGTGTGCCACAGCTCCGCCACCCATGGTGCGCCGCATTTACAATGCGGCGCACCATGGTGCAAGGCAGGGAAGATGCGTGACGCATCTTTCGGCGTACGGGCGGCGCATTGCTGGAGTCATGTCGCAAGTGCGACATGACTCCTGCAATGCACAGGGGCCACCCCTACAATGCATGGTGCGTCACCCTTACGCCTGCTTCAAGCAGGCGTAAGGAATTGACGTAGAAAGTGACTGAGTGAAATCTCATAGATTTCACTCAGCCACTTTCAGGAGGCGTTCCTGCGCAGGAACGCCCCCCCCCCCTGCGCAGGAACGCCTCCTTATGGAGCAGGGCTTTTCAACGTGACACATCTCCTAGATGCGTCACGTTGTAAATAGGGCGCATTGTTTGCGCCGCCGTTGCGTCAAATTAAGTGACGCAATTGCGGCGCAAAGAGGCGCAAGGGCCTCATAAATCTGCCCCTAAGTTCCTTACGGAGCTGGTATCCCTTCCAAGGGGTACTCCCATTAAACCATTATTGAGTGATCTGGGTCGCCGCTCCATTCAGGTCCTAGCCAGGTTGCGCCCTCTTTTATACTGGGCTAGGCTATGGCGGACCCCAGAGCTCTCCAAGTATTTAGATGGTTTGAAAGAGGTCATGAATCTTTATGGTGCTCATAAAATCAGCTGGATTCGCAATATAAAGAAGCTTTTGCATGAATCTGGCTTGCCAACTGATTGGGAGCCTGGTTTCTCTTTATCCAAGGCCGAAACTAAGCGAGCCTACTGTAATTGGGTTGATGACCAAGATCTAAGGGACCCAAACCAAGGCAGGTTGACTGAAGCGTTTAAACAGCATAAACCAAAGCCTCGCAGGGAGCCTTACTTGGATTTTATTAAGAAACCAAGAGACAGATCTCTTTTCATTCAGTTTAGGCTGGGAAATCTTCCCCTCCATGATTATACCTGTAAGTGGAAGCCCCCGTACCAAACCTCACCTGACTGCCCAATCTGTGAAGGGTCACTGAAAATATCCCCCATGTCTTCTTTGTATGCCCAGCCTATGCAAAACCCAGACAGAAATGGCTTAAACTTGTGTGTTTATTGCTTAGAACCAGGGATCATTCCTCAGCACTTAGAATACTCAAGGCTGACACTAGTACAAGCTTAGTGTGTGGGGTTGCCAAATTTCTGAGCTGGGCTTGGCTGATTAGATTGAAGGCTACTAGATGACCTTAGTTTTAGCTGAATCTTTTTAATACTTACAAAGCTGCTAATGTTTAATATGCCTTTTAAACTATTTATTGTAATTCGAATGGTTTTATTGTAACCTACTTTTTAAAATGTAATGTTTATGAATTGTGGATTTTACATTTTGTATGTGCTTTTATGATATCTTGTATATCGAAATAAAGCTTTGATGATGAAATAAAATATTTGCATAAGATCACACAGTTTGATTAAGGAGGGATGCCGGGAGTAAATCCCTGTTTTCTGGTTTCACTTCATACAAATTAACCACTAAATGGGTATTTGTTTTTCTATTTATCTCAAATTTTAAAACTTTGCTTTCAACTCTGTGTATGAATGTAGAGCAAGGAAGGAAGTCAGAGGCCACATGAAAGTTCGGCTCGTTTTGGGCTCTAGGTTCCAGGAGGACCTCAAGTCGAGCCGGAGGCACGCATCGGGCTCGAGCTTCCAGTGGCTCACCTGCCTCTAGCAACGTGCTACAGAACTAAACACTAGTCCCAGAGTTTCCAGGCGTGGGTAAGACAGACTTAAATTGCAACAAAAGAGCCAGTGCTAAGACTGCCTGTGGTCACATTTCAGAGATCAGTCGGCGCTGGCTATAAGCACATGCTGCACGGAGAGCCACTACCTCCTAGAGCTGGGCAGTAAGGAAGCCTAATACAATGCCTAACAATGCATTTTAGTTCAGTGATGCGGGAGCACGCACTAAAATGTGTTAGACTAACCTGTGATGTGTGGCAGGTCATCCTGTCAGAAGGCGCGGGAGCTGTCCAGAAGCTGGTGGTTGCGCCTGTCCATGCATTGGAGCGTCACACGACCGTGTGCATCGAGACCACTATAGGCTCCTTTGAATACATGTCACTGCTGCAAAGGGCTAATTAATCCATGCACTCTTGCCCATCCATCCCCACCGATAATGTTTTTTAGCCAAAATCATGTTAGGTTGAAGCGCTGGACAAGTCTTTGAGAGTCCAGTGGATTGTGAAAAGGATTTCCTCAAACCCTCTACTGGTGTTTGAAGAGAGGGTACACAAGTCCCTCGAGAGATTCGAATCACAGCCTTTTCATGCCCTGTTACTCTCTTTGCCTTCAGAAATACGAAGTTGGAGCCAGTAGTGAGTATGCTTATAGTCACATCATCTTGGAAGTGACCATCTTAGATAAGGGGATTCCACAGAAAATACAGGTTCGTTGAACTGTATCTGTGAATGACGCGTTACTGCATTGGAACATTTTGATAAAAGAAAGCACTAACCTAATGCCCAAACAAAAGTTTGTAGAGCAAAATTTCAACAAGTGGGTAGAAACCAAGCCACTCCCTCGGTGCTGCTTCTTAAAGCTTTTTTTCTGATGATCACCTAAGGTGTAACTACAGCAAAAAAAAGTTTATTTGACCGAGTATAAAGCACTGTTGAACATTTTGAAACACCTTGTTTTGCACCGCAAATGAAAATTGCAATATGTGTTTGTTCCATTTTGTGTCATAGAAGAAACTTTGTAGCCTGTTCACCCACTTGCTTCTCTTCTGTCATCACCACAGATATTTCAATGGGTATGTTGTATGTAAGAATCTCGAGAGAAAAAAGATTGATACAGAAGTGCAGTAGTCTAAATATCGACCACAAACTACTTTAAAGGTAAGTATGTATAGATACATATAGGTTTAGAATACTTTTAAGTGTACCATAGTGTAGGTTTACTATACTCAGCTAGACATATTAGCTTGTATCGATATTTAGGATATACAAGTTTTGTATCAGAATATTTTTTCCTGTCTATCTGGGGGATTTATAAAGCACAACAGCTACTCATTGCCTGTTCCTGGCGCTGGATGTAAGACTGATGCAGATTGTCTTTGATATTAGAAAGCGAGCCCACAGAGCCCAGTTTTAATAAGACGCTTGAAAGCCCTCGAAATGTAACTTCACATATGTACTTTGAAGACATGTCATCAATGTACATGCATGTTTTGTATAGTACGCCTGGACTTAGCTGTATGTGCTAAAGTGCACAGTATTTCTAACTCGATCTTTATGTCACATGATTTTCTATAACAATATTATACCCAGGATATTATGGTAGAAAACCTGCTTAGGGTTATTTCTGATCTTAACCCCAAAAACATAAAGTGAGTGGAAGAGGAGGGATTCCAGGCTAAATATTGAAATAATTCTCAAGTGTGTTATCAGTTAAGAACAAATCTGAGTTTTCACACCCGAAGCCTTTATCATTTTTCTGACGGTAAACATAAAATGTCAGGCCTGCCATGACATAGTTCCCTCTTACATAAAGGGTAAAAGTAGGACCACGAGAGCCCTATTTTACTCACCCATACACCATTTTGTGATGTGAAGAGCAGGTAGGAGTGTCCGGCTAAATGTTTTTAAGGGAGTCTTCATCTTGAAAACGAGTAGGTCACGGTTCAGAGCTTTTACTCACCGCCCCTGTTACTCATTGTTTAACCCCCCAGTGAGCGAAATGACATTAAGGCCCACAGAGTGCAACCCAGCCGTGAGAATTTGTGCCAGTGACGTCGATTTATCACTCGATTCCTTGTGGAAAACAGCCCTGAGAAATCCCTATTGTCAGATGCGAAGAAAAATGCCAGTAAAGGATCTAACGTTGGGAAGTATACTGGACAAATCTGTAGCAGTATGCATTCTTTGAAAATTGATTTTAAGCTTTTTTACTTTTTAACCATGCTGTACACCTAAAATGTAACTATTATGCATTGAATTATTGGTTCTGCATACTTGTCCCCGTTTCCCCTTCATAGCAAGTGGCAAATGAGACAGAGGGGAGACACAAGCTATATGAGGTTGAAATTATATAAGTAATGTTCACTACTGGCATTCATTGTAAATTCCAGGTGTTCTGTGTTTCTCACATACGAATTCAGATTAACTTAGTAAGATTGCTAGAGAAACACCCACTGTTTTGTATCTGGTCACGGTGCCGTGGTATTTGATAACGGCAAACGAGCACTGTCAAAGCCAATAGGTTTGATATTTGCATGCTATGCGGCTTGTCATACAAACGTCAAACCCATTGTACTGAAGTCTCTCTGTGAATATCTGAAAAGCGGATGTTTTAGAAAAAATGTTTTTGCAGCTTTCGTTTAACAGGAGCTTTTGTCAGTGCTGCTTTCCAAGTGCTGCCTGGCTGCACTCTGGCTGATTTTAGATGTAAAACAGTCCTCAGGCTTTCCAATGGAGGAAGAAGGACGCACTCAAAAAGTACTAAGGGGCAGATTTATGTTAACTGGCGCATCCCCAGGGATGCGCCAGTTAACATGCGCCACAGTGCGCCACAGCTCCGCCACCCATGGTGCGCCGCATTTATGATGCGGCGCACCATGGGGCAAAAACTGCACAGATGCGTGACGCATCTGTGCCGTAAAGGTGACGCATTGCTGGAGTTGCGTCGCAAGCGCGACGCAGCTCCAGCAAGGCTCGGGGGTGCCCCATCTCCACAATGCTGCGTCAAGACCTACGCCTGCTTCAAGCAGGCGCAGGCTTTTGACGCAGCATTGGCCTGAAAGTGACTGAGTGAAATCTTATAGATTTCACTCAGCCACTTTTGCGAGGCGCACCTGCCCCGGAACGCCCACCCTGCGCCGGAACGCCCACAAGCGGCGCAGGGCTTTACAACGTGACGCATCTGCCTAGATGCGTCACGTTGTAAATCGTTCGTAGGGATGCGCCACGTTTACGCCGCCTTGCGTGACGCAACAGCGGCGTAAACGTGGCGCAAGTGCCTCATAAATCTGCCCCTAAATGCTTCCTGATCCAAGATGTGATTGACAATATTTCAAACTAATGGCAACAGGCTCCAAAGCAAAAGAAGCCAATGGCAGATGGAGGCTGAATCGTAGTCTCTTTCAAAAGCATAGAAAACAATGGGGCAGATTTACAAGAAACGGATGCATCTGTAGAGATGCATCACTTTCCCTGTGCCAGCCTGCGATACCTTTGCGCCACCACGGATATGCCATATTTACAATACAGCGCACCATAGCGCAAGGATTGACAGATGCGTCAAAAATTCTGACACATCTGTTGGCCCAAAAGTCACACATTGATGGAGTCGTGTCGCAAGCACAACGCAAATCCAGCAATGCATGATGAGGCCTATACTCATTATACTGCGTCTGTACTTACGCCTGCTTCGTGCAGGAGTAAGGTTTTGACCCAGTGGCATCCTAGAAGTGGCGCAGTGAAATCCTGTAGATTTCACTGCGTCATTTCTACGAGGCTTTCCTGTGTGGGAACGCCTACCCTGCATACATTATACCCGACGCAGGTATATTGTGATGCAGGGCTTTACAACTTGACGCATCTCCCTAGATGCATCATGTTGTAAATTGGCTGCATTGTTTATGCTGCCGCTGTGTCACAAAAATGACGCAACAGTGGCGCAAAAGTGTTGCAAGGGGCTTGTAAATCTGCCCCAATATGTTCATCATGAATGTCGCAGCGCCATACATATACCAACAAAGGGGAGAGTAGCACTGTATGAGAGGCATATATCCACTACACTTTACCAGTGAGGTGTAAAGATTGCTGTCCCCTGCAGGGACTGGGGCACTGGACTGGGGTTCACTCACCTCACATCAACGGATTCAAATACTGCATGGGAATCGCTTATCAGGCGCAGGGAAGTACACCTTTAGCAGTTGTACTGGGGGGTTTCCCAAGATGGCGCACTTCCTCTTCCAATTGGTGAAGGAGTGCACTACTTCTTTGGTAGATGATACGATACAGGTGGTGGATAATAGGAAAACCGGCGCTCAAGGGTTTATCACAAAAATATTCCGTCTAGGTAAGAAAATCTGGTATGGTGCAATGAGGTAGGGAAACACCACAAAATCCCCAATTTTGTGGTCAAAGGCCACTCAACAATAGATGCAAATCCTCTGCACACATTTAAACATTTACATATGGGAGGAGGAGCTTGGCGGGCATCCGTGATGGCCGCGTGAGCACAGCGCTCTCCGGACCCCCGCCACTCCCGGCATGATATCCTGAACATATCCTGATTCTTCACGAGGATTTGTGTAGAGGACGCTGGGCTGATCTTCCTGGGCTTTTTGGAATTTGATTTGGACCCGGGGCGCCGAAGATACGACGACTCGAACTTTCGGGGTCCGCCCTTGAGGTGCGCCCGGGACTGGGTGCGGCACTGTGGCCGTCTTGGAGTTGAACAACAGCGGCAGGGGGATTGGACTTGTGGGTCCCCCTCTTAAGTTTCGGTTTCGATTCTGCCTCAGACTGAGACATCTGGCAGGGGAGTCTGGCCTTTGCTGGGTCCGGCGCACGAGACGGCTATCGGGCCTTTGGCTAGCTTATTCTCCTTCCGGGCTAGTTCACTCCTAGTGGTACCCTCGCCGCTGCTTTTTGGTCCCGACGCCCTACTTTCCTGTGGCCATTTCCATCGGGTCGAGTGAGTCTCCTGGTGACGCGGTTTCCGCCATGGCGGGCAGAGGGGACCGAGAGACACGAAAGACCAAGACGCCCCTACGTGGGGGCCCGGTCCAGTCTAATGTTATGGACCGTTACACCCATTCGAAGGGGTCCCCTGGAGCCGCCCTGCCTGGCCCAAGTGTGGTTGACCACACTGTGGACGCGTCAACGGAGCCGTCCTTGCAGGACATCATGGGCGCCATTTCTGGCATGAAGGAAACAATAGGCCAACAGTATGAAGCTTTGGCCCACAAAATCGACACCGTGGCCATTGATGTGAACTTGATTCGGGCCGACCTATCTAAAACCAATGAGAAGGTGAAGTCATTGGATCTCAAATCATCCAGCCTCACGGCAGACGTCTCGGAGATACAGACGGAGATTGGCAATCTCCGTAGGGTGAACGATTTCATGACCCTGCGCTTGGAGGACTTTGAGAACAGGGCACGTCGCTGTAATGTGCGTGTGGTTGGCGTTCCGGAGAATCCAGACCCGCACTCGGTTGATCTCCTGGTCGAGGACCTGATCCAGAACTACCTTTCTCCGTCTGGGTTGAGTAAATTCTTCGCAGTGGAGCGTGCCCATCGTGTTCCGGGAGGCCTGGGTAAGCCGGGCGCCCCGCCGAGGCCTATTGTTGCGAAACTCTTCCACTATAGGGATCGGGACGCTATCCTGCAGGCATCGCGCGTGAAGGGCCCGGTGGCCTTTGAGAATGCCACGGTGAACTTTTACCCGGACTTTTCTCAACAGGTGCAGAAACAGCGTATGGGCTTCCGTGGAGTCAAGAAGCGCCTCCGGGACATGGGATTGCGCTATGCTATGCTTTTTCCGACCAGGCTGCGAGTTGAGTGCAATGACCGAACCTTTTTCTTTGATCGGCCTGATTCTGTGAATGACTGGCTGGACTCTCTGCCGGACCGACCTCCTGCGACTGAGCCCGCCGACCACCGGATGGTGCTGAGGGTGGTGTAGAGAGTTGAACTACTTGTCTATGCCCGGGTCTTCGTTTAGAGTAACTTCTTCTGGGATTTTATGCCTAAGTACCTCTGCTGTCTGTGTGTTCTCCTCGTTATTTGTTTTGATCGGGGTGGCGGGTGGGCCAGGGCCTTTCCTCCTCCGGGGTCTTTTTGTAGAATGGGGGTTCTTGGGCGACAGGCACACTGTATGTTGGGGTGGCTTTTTAGCTTCTTGCAGGGGTGCAGGGTGGGGGGTGTTTCCTTGATTGTTGGGGGGTGGGTGGATGGGAAGTTTGATGTTTGTGTTTTGTTTTATCAAGGCGATTCTATCCTGCTAATGATGTTTTTGATGTCATGCTCATTGGGGGGGGGTTTCGGCGTTGCTGTGTGGGATGGGGGGTAGCGGGTTGAGGTTTTTTTCGTGGAATGTCAATGGTCTGGGGGATCGCATTAAGCGGGGTGTGGTGTTGCGATGTCTACGACGTTTGTCTCCGGATATTGTTTTTCTACAGGAGACTCATTTGGTGGGCAATACATGTCGTGCAATGAATAGGCGGGGCTATCGCCTCGCCGCACATTCGGGGTTTACCACAGGTTCCAGGGGGGTGGGTATCCTTGTTCGGGCTTCCCTCCCCCTGACAATTGATGATGTGATCCTTGATGATCGGGGGCGTTACGCCGTCCTCGTGGGACGCTATGAGGGTCGGACCCTTTCCTTGTTTGCCGTTTATGTGCCCCCCGGTCTACAGACCTCTACCTTTTCCGATTTGGGCCGGGTGTTGTTGAACCTCCCTGATAGTACTCTTTTCATAGCTGGGGACTTTAATTCTGTGTTCTCCGGCCTACGCGATCGTCACCCCCCTAGGGACACTCCATCGGCCCAACAGTGGCTGGGTGGGTTTCTGGATACGTTTGGCTTGGTGGATTGCTGGAGGCTTATGCATCCTACTCAGCTTCAATACACTTTCCATTCTGGGGCCCATGGGAGTTTGTCTAGACTGGATTATTTCCTGATGCCTGCGGCGCAGTCGCCGGCGGTTCGCGAGATTAGACACCTCCCCCGGGGCATCTCTGATCATTCACCGCTCTGGCTTTGTTTTGAGGTGGGGGTGGAGGCGGCGGGCCGGGTGGCTCCTATCAACCCATGGTACCTCACCTCCCCCGAGACCCGTGGTCTCTTGATTAAGTCTTTGGACAACTATTTTCTAGACAACGTGGGGTCCGTCTCCTCTGCAATATCCCTGTGGGAGGCCTTTAAGACAGTGATTCGCGGGCAGGCCCTTTCCCTTATTGCTGAATCTAAAAAGGCGAGGAATCGAGAGGTGGTGGACCTTGAGAGGGAGATTGCTGAGATAGAGGCTGAACTGGAGTCGGATGTTACACCTGGTAAACTCCACGCCCTGGGTCTGAAACAATTTGCTTATAGGTCTTTGGTTACAGATGCGGCTAAACTGATGTTTCGGGAGCAACAGGGTCGTTTGTATGATGTGGGGGACAAAGCGGGTAAATTGCTGGCATGGTTGGATAAGAAGGAGAGGGCGAGTCGTGTGGTGCCTGTGATTCGACTTTGAATGGTGTGAGAGTGACCGACCCGGTTGGAATAGTTGAATGTTTTGCGGACTATTTTCGTGTGGTTTATTCCCCTGTGTCTGAACGGGATGTTGATGACTCTCGCCTTTTGTTGCGTGATATAGCTCTGCCCAGTGTTTCCGATTTAGACCGAGTCTCTTTGGAGTCCCCTTTCACTACGGACGAGATAGCGACGGCCATTCGCTCACTCCGTTCGGGCAAAGCTTTGGGCCCGAATGGATTGCCAATTGAATTGTACAAGTTATGCCCTGATATGGTGGCGCCCTATCTTCGCACCATGTTTTTGGAATCCCGGGAGCGGGGTATTCTCCCATATAGCGTCTGGCTACGATTGTTGTTATTCCCAAAGAAGGTAAACCTCGGGACCTTTGTTCGTCTTATAGGCCCATTTCCCTGTTGAATGTTGAACCCAAGGTTCTGGCTAAGCTTCTGGCTACCCGCCTCTTGACGGTCATTGGTGGCTTGGTTCATCCGGATCAATCCGGATTTATCCTGCATCGCAACACGGCTCTTAACCTACGTCGTCTCCACGGAGTTGTTGCGAGGGCGGGGCTTCTGACGGAGCCGGCCATTTTGGCTTCGCTAGACGCCTCGATGGCCTTTGATACGGTAGAGTGGCCCTATCTTTGGGCAGCTCTTGAGAAATTTGGTTTCGGACCTGAGTTTATGGGTTGGGTGAAATTGTTATACGCCGAACCCTTGGCACAGGTAGTGGTAAACGGTCGGGTTTCTGTCCCCTTCTGCCTGGGTAGGGGGACCCGTCAGGGATGCCCCTTGTCTCCTTTGCTTTTCGCGCTTGCCCTGGAACCGTTAGCTGCGTGGCTTCGATGGGAACCTTCACTCAAAGGGATCCGTTGGTCGCCGGATTTTGAAGACCGCGTCTCGCTTTACGCGGATGACATTCTTCTGTATCTTACTTCCCCGCGTAAATCTCTAAATGTCTTATTTGACGTTCTTACTTCGTTTGGTGCTAACTCAGGTCTGGTTATTAATTGGGCTAAGTCCTGTGTGTATGTTCTCTCGGGTGTTTTGCCCCCATTACCGGACAGATTTCCTATCCAGGTTGTCCAGTCTGGCTTCAAGTATTTGGGGATCTTTATTACGCTGGACTCTTCACTTCGGTTCGAGCGTAATCTCCTCCCCCCGCTTCTTAGACTGCGACTGGATGTGGCCCGCTGGCGTAAACTACCCCTGTCTCCTCTGGGCAGGGCTGCCCTTTTTAAAATTATGTCTTTGCCACGATTCCTATACGTACTTCAAAATTCTTTTGACGACGTTCCCGCTACCTATTTCCGAGAGATCGAGAGTCTTCAAAGGCAACTGATCTGGGACGGGCGTCCACGTATCGCCCTTGCGAAACTTACTATCCCTTGGTACGACGGGGGCATGGCGCTCCCCGATATCAAGAGATATTATTGGGCTACCCAGCTGTCTGCCATTAACCACGCAATGTATTCCCCGGGTCGAGATCCGGCCTTTGAGATGGATAGACTCCAGCTGCCGGGAGGGGATTTTAATAGAGCGCTTTATTCCAGATCGGCTGGGCGCCATCTTACGGGCCCGTCCAGGATAGCAGTCAATGTGTGGTGCGCCGCGAATGTGAGTTTGGGATGGGAGAACCGACTGACAATGGCGACTCCGCTTTATGCATCCGAACGTTTGGGAGGTCTCTGGTCTACTAAGGGCTTTGACCGCTGGGATATGATTGGGATATGTAAAGTGGGTGATGTCTGTGTGAAGGGTAGAGTGAAGTCTTTCCAGGCCCTTAAGGCCGAATATGACTTGAGTGATAGAGAGTTATTTCGATATCTGCAGGTCCGGCATGCTCTGGCCTCAGTTCTGACTCCTGATGTGACCCTACCCGAGTCCTCCCCCCTTGAGGATCGCATACTGGATGGCCACCTGCCCGATAGCACTATCTCCCTGATTTATAAGAAACTGATTAATACTCGCGCTGATTTACTGCTCCGACTTAGGGAGGTTTGGGTCGGTGACGGGTTGGATTTGGATGACGAGGATTGGCAGTCGGCACTTTCTTCTCCGAAAGAGGTCGCCATCCCCGCCCGTCTTCATTTGGTTCAACTTAAGATCCTCCACCGGGTGTATGTAACTGGTCCGCGTCTGGTAGTAATGGGTTTTTCCCCGGATGGCTTATGCAAACGTGGTTGTGGGATGAGTGCTACATTTCTGCATATTCTTTGGGAGTGCCCGGTGGTGGCGGCCTACTGGACTGATGTGCTTGCGGTGATGACTGTTGTGACTGGTATTACCCTGCGGCCTGAGGCCCGACGATGCCTGTTGAATGTGTGGGAACCCACCGACTATTCTGTGGCCCAGACCAAATGGGCGACCTTGGGATACATGGTCGCGAAGCGGGACATTGCGCAGCTCTGGGGCGCGTCCAGACCTCCCGACGTCTCGGTGTGGGAGGATAACATGGACTGGTCCATGTTCCGAGAGAAGACCGTCTATGTGGCTAGGGGCAGGCCCAGGGCGTGGACGAAGATTTGGGGTCAGTGGAACGAATATCGTGGAGACATTTGTACCCCTCCCTTGGTTGACACTCCCGATGTTACCCTATCTCCCTAGGCTGGCGTTCCCGAAATTTTTCATGCTGTTCTAGGATTTTCCTGTCCTCCCCGCTGTCCCCCCCCCCCCAGCCTTGCCGAGTCCCATTGATTGTGCTTTCATCTTCCTGATTAGTGGCTTTCCCCTCCGCCTTCTGGGCTGACTTTGATTAATGTGCATTCGCCTTGTCTAGAGTTCGTTGTTTTTTATGTTTATTACAGAAAATTGTTATGTCCTGTCCTATGTTTTGAGCAATACTTGGTATCTGATTTGTGCCTGGCCTCGGAAGTAATCGTTTGCTTCTTATGTTGCGCGTTGCTATTAGCGGCCAGCCCGTGTGGTTGTAGGCCCATCTCTGTAATTTTTATTTGATTGCTCAATAAAAGTTTTTAAACAAAAAAAAAACAAAAAAACAAAAAAACATTTACATATGAGTGAAATCAAGAGTCCACAAGATATTACGAACAGCCCTGAAGAAGTTGCGGGGTAATCCCATGTAACAGTGACGAAACATGTGTTGGCTAAGAAACAGAACTAAGTAAAGGGCAGAACAGACTTCACTCACAGAAAGACTCAAATAAATCATCTTGAGATACACAACAAATATGAACTGTGATATGTTCATGAACACTCATATGTAAATGTTTAAATGTGTGCAGAGGATTTGCATCCACTTCTTTGGTAGGTATATGAGGGCTCTACGCCACAATGATTGCATCGCACATGCTTCAGGAGTATCCAGTGGGTTTACCACTGCCTTCTTGGAAGTACTCTTCTGCTACCTATTCCTGTACCTCCTGTTGACTGTTATTCAAGACCTACCATTTCTAGCCTTCGGCAGTTACTTGGCCATTGATTTCCCTAGGTATTTGTAAAGCATGCATCTGAATAGAGGCTTCCTGTTTCTAGACACACCTCACCAGCAGTTTCCGAAAAACAGGCATCTTGAGTCTCTTATGGCCCACCATGTGGTTGAATACGAGCTGGGGTCCGAAAGAATGCAATTTCAATGGCTAGCCCCGAAACAAATCTGGAAGAACTTCCTGCCCTAACTATACACGTGCCTGAAAAAAATAGTCCTACTCCGGAGTGGACAAAGATGTCCCAAATAGATCCACAGTCCCTCACTCAACCATGCACACTGTAAATATGAGCTACATAAGAGTGTCAATGACCAGCCATCATTTGTTTACAGGCAGTGCTTGAAATTAGCAAGTACTGTCAGGTACTGAGACCAGCCCTTCTTTAACTTGAAAGGGAGAGAATCAGCACTTCTCTTCCAGGTGGTCCTCATCAATAACCCATAAATAAGCACTAAATTGTCCTGGCCACTTAAGGGATCTCGGAGCACTTTGCAAAATAAAAACTTATAAGATATATATATTACCTACTGGCGGTCGCCAGTAGGTAGTTATAGTTAGGATTGTTTTCCATAGGGAAATCGCAACATTCTATTGGGAATAACTTTGGCGCCGGTTGAGGAATCTGCCTGAAATTTTCCTCAACTTTGCCTCGCGGCGCTCCGGTCCTTCCCTAAAAGTTTGGGGGGGATCGTCAAGCGGGAGCCGAGATAAAAGGGGGGTCCCAAAACGTGTTTTCCCCATGTTAATTTCCATAGGGCGGTCGAACTCACTTTTAGCTCGAACGGCTGAATGGATTTTCACCAAACTTGGCAAAATTGTAGGGACTGGTAGCCCGATGTGGCTTTGCTATGTCTCAAGATATGTGCTCCAGAGGATTTTGAGTAATTTAGGTTAAAAAAAATATATATATCTATAGCCGCGCCCCGGTAAGCGCACCGGGGAGCGCTCCGGGCGCGCCACGCGACTTGCGCTCGGAAAGCTGATTGGCTCTCGGGTGTCTGTAAACATTCCAAACAGTCTGGAGCGGCCGCCATCTTGTGTCTCGGTAGGATCGAGACACAAGAGGTGGCAAAAATAAAGGGGGAAATAACCAAAAGGGGGCAGGGTAGACCCCCCCTGACCCCCTAGGTTTGATGTGGGGGCCATAAAAGGGTCCCGCGGGTGAAAAAAATTATTAAATTTTTTTTCGATTTTCGCGGGGGGAGCGCCCGGTACGCGCACCGGGGAGCGTACCAGAGAGCGTACTTTGGTGAAAAATAGTGAAAATAATAGTGTAAAATAATCATTTTGAGTGATTACAGGTAGGGTAGCTCTGAAAAGAGCTTTTGGGTTCTGTGGCTGTTTTAGGTACCTACAAGTACGTCCCACACACACCCACACGCACACAACCCCACACCCCCACACCCACACACTCCCCACACACACCTCACACACACCTCCACCCACACCCAAACACCCCACACCCCCACACCGACACCTTACACATCCACACCCACACCCACACACCCACACTCACACACACACCTCACCCCCACAACACACACACACACACACACACACGTACACACAGATACCTCACAGACACACCCACACATCCCACACATACACACGCATCCTACACACATACCCCCCACGCCCACACACACCCCACACACACCTCACACACCCACACCCCCACCTACACCCAAACACCCCACACACCCACACCCACACACACACCTTACACACCCACATCCCCACCCACACCCACATACCCCACACATCTACACACACCTATACACCTCATCCCCCCCAGACACACACACACACCTCACAAACACACCCCACACATCCCCCACACACACCTCCCCCCCCCACACATGGGGAAAACTCAGTGAAACACTAAAATAATAATTTAAAGTGCTTAGAGGTAGGGTAGCTCTGAATAGAGTTGTTGTGTTGTGTGGGTGATTTAAGTACCAACATGTAGGTACCAATGCTGAGTCTTAAATTTAATGTACACCGTTTCCTCTGTAGATATCTTGCATGTTGTTACAGAAGTTATTGTGGTATATGGAATCCATATCATAGTCTGTCAGGAAAGCAGAAAGAACATGGAGGCAGGAGATGAAAAAGAGATGTCAAATACACATTGGAGATAATATAGTGGGAGAAAGGAAGTAACTATGAGCAAAATTACTATGTAACATAAAAAAGTTGCACAGTATACTATAACTCTGAATCTACATTATAATCAATTTGGTACTAGTTTATGAATTACATATAAAAATGAATAATGTCTCGAACAATTTTTGATTATTAAATATACATTTATTTTTCTGATTCTTTTTCAAAATTTAACAGAACTTCTAACAACACATTGTCGGAAATGTCCTCATTTTCAATCAGCGAATCTACTGCTTCTACACATTGAACTAATTCATAGTCCCGTGATTCATCCATGAAATCTAAGTCTTCATTATCTTCAAAAAAAATTTCAGCGTTGTTTTCCAGAACAATTTTGAAGGAAATATTCTGCTCTCCTTCCATTTTCTTGCTGTAATTTGCATAAAAAATTAATATATCAGTAGAGATAGGGCACTGTTGGGTTTAAGTTCAGACAGGTAGTTTTGATTTTTTAACAGTGAAGTTATCTTGGGGCAGTGTATGGTATCAGGCTGGAAGTAGAAATATAAAATAGTGTATGTCATAAAGCCTAAGTAAATTCATAATTATACAAGACAAGCCTAACTCCATCCATAACTATAACAGAGAAGCCTATCTCAATCTATAACTATTACAGAGGGATAGTATATAACTATCAGAAAATGTTTTCCAAATTAACTTAAAGTGCACATACTTCAGTTTTCAAAATAACATCTTACCTTTGAAAAAGAAGTTTAAGTTCTCAGTGAAAATCCTTTTGAAATGTACTTCAGGAAGTAGTAGTCAAAATGGCTGTGTTTCCCTCTCTTTCTTTATATATATTCATGTACATAACCAATCAAATGTCATGAAATAATAGTAGAAAATGAAAGTAACATTTTAATTGGATGTAAATTCTAACACTTCAGATGTGTTTTTGTCAAGTAATTCACCTCAGGATATTTAGAGAGGGCTACAGGCCAAATGGGTCAATGGAATTCCACCAAATTTGGGAAAATGGTAGGGAATGGTATGTAGTATGGCCTATTCTATATTTGGTGAAAGTGTCTCCAGTGGTTTTTATGTAAATAAACTTTAAAAAAAAATTTGGGAGCGCTTCCCGGTGCGTGCCCCGGTACGCGTACCGGTAAGCGCAACGGGAGTCCTCCATTTTGTGTTTCGGTAGATTTGAGACAGAAAATGGAGGACAACGTTGGGAATGGGTATAAGGGGGCATGGTAGGCACTCCCTGACCCTCTAGGTTTTCTAAGGGGGTCTTAGGAGGCCCATATAGGCGGAAACATTTTTTTTTTATTTTTGCGGGTGGAGCGCCCGGTACGCGCACCGGGAAGCGTACCGTGGAGCGTACTTTGGTGAAAAATAGTGAAAAAATTTAGAAAAAGATAATCATTTGGAGTGATCAGAGGTATGGTAGCCCTGAAAAGAGCTTTTGGGTTCTGTGGCTGATTTAGGTACCTACAAGTAAGTACCAATGCACAGTCTTAAATTCAGGAGGAATATTCTATTCCCCTCATCTGAGAAGTGCACACCATCTCCTCTGTAGATATCTTGCATGTTGTAACGCAAGTTGTTGTTGTATATTGAACCCATTCCATAGTCTCTCATGTAAGCAGAAACAGATTTATTCACATGTTTCCGTGCTTTCTCAAATTGTGGACAAAATTGGTTGGCCCACTTCCATTTCTGTCTTTGGCATATATTGGAAAATACCAAGGCAGTTTGTGGAAAAAGTGTCATCAATTGCCCAAAGGTGTCCTTTAAAACCATTTCTAGACCTACCCCAGTCAAAGTGCCTAGGTCATTTCCACCACAGTGCAAAATTATAAGGTCAGGGTGTGGCAGATGGTGAAAGGTTTTCACCAATGGTATCAATTGATGACATCTCAATCCTCTTTGGCCAATCCATTTTATGTGCACATTTGGTAAATCAAGGTTGTGAAAATTTCTGGTAGCTGCATACCTTTGAGCCCAGTGAATGTAGCTGTGTCCAATAATCCAGACAGAGTACATGGTGAGAGGAGGTTCTGGTGCAGTCAGATGAAGTGTAGGAATAAAATGGCAGTTGGAACAGTAGGAGTTTGCAAAAAAAAAGTAGAGTTTCAGTGCTCTTGAATCACAAGCAATGATTGGTGGATTCAGATAGTTGAAAACTGAAAGTTAGGGTGCATGGTTCTGTTATGTGAAAGAAGTAATTTGAATGGTTAAGAAAAAGTCATTTAAAGAAAGATTGCAGTGGATAAGCTGGTGTATTGAGAGGTCAAACATGCTAGCTGATTTCATTTGCAACATTGTAGAATAAACTTTTAACCCTGGGAGCTCAGTGAGGAGGGAGTTGCTATGGTAACAGGTAGAAAGGGCTGAGGGGGGGAAGGGTGTTGATTTGAAAATAGAGAGGGAAGAGTTTTGATTGGTTACCATGAGGAGTATGTGTGTAGAATTAGAGGTTTTCTGTGCCATTAATGGTTGCAGTGCCTGGAGAACATACCTTTTGCTCTGCTAAAGAAATATTGGTGTGTGTATCTGACACTGTTCTGAATCTCCAAAAGCATTTGTAAAGGTGAGTTATGATTCATTTAGATAGAGAGTTCAGATTAAGAAGCACATTGATTTTCCTTGCTGTTGGTTTGTGTGATGCTTTTTGAAAATGCATGGTTTCTATATTTGTAAAATAGAGGATTTGTATTTTGTGAAATAGTGATGTTTCAGTAGTGAAGTTGAATGGTTGTACATAGGACTTGCACTCTGTATCTAAAATGTTATTTTAAAAATCAATTTTAGGGTAAATCAATGGGTTTCAGTAGTGAAAATGAATGCTTGTACATAGGACCTGTGTTCTGTTCCTAAAATGGTAATTGAAAAACGATGTTAGTGCAAATCAATGGGTTTCAGTAGTGAAAATGAATGCTTGTATATAGGATCTGTGCTGTGTTTCTAAAATGTTAATTGAAAACGATTTTAGTGCAAAACAATGGGTTTTAGTAGTGAAAATTAATGCTTGTAAATAGGATCTGTGCTCTGTTCATAAAATATTAAATAAAAAACGATTTTAGGGCAAATTAATGGCTTTCAGTAGTGAAAATGAATGCTTGTACATAGGACCTGTGTTCTGTTCCTAAAATGGTAATTGAAAAACGATTTTAATGCAAATCCATGGCTTTAACATTTTTAAGAAGGAATAAATAGTGTGTGCATAATTATATAAAAATATTTGAATCTTTTACAAACATGTTATCTTTTTTATGGGTTTCAGTAGTGAAAATGAATGCTTGTATATAGGATCTGTGCTGTGTTTCTAAAATGTTAATTGAAAAACGATTTTAGTGCAAAACAATGGGTTTTAGTAGTGAAAATGAATGCTTGTAAATAGGATCTGTGCTCTGTTCATAAAATATTAAATGAAAAACGATTTTAGGGCAAATTAATGGCTTTCAGTAGTGAAAATGAATGCTTGTACATAGGACCTGTGTTCTGTTCCTAAAATGGTAATTGAAAAACGATTTTAATGCAAATCCATGGCTTTAACATTTTTAAGAAGGAATAAATAGTGTGTGCATAATTATATACAAATATTTGAATCTTTTACACACATGTTATCTGTTTTACCTCAGATTGGGAAGCAGACTGAGTTTCTTTGTTGTTGGTTTGTTTCATTTTTTGGGTAATGCTTGGTAGGAATGTTTGCAAGAGATAGGAAATGTATTTTGTAAAATAGTGACTTTTCAGTACTGAAATGGAATGATTGTACATAGGACCTGCACTGTGTTTCTAAAATGTTATTGAAAAATTGATTTTGGGGCAAATTAATAGCTTTTACATTTTTGAGAAAGAATAAAAAGTGTGTGCATGATTAAATAAAATAATTTGAAGCTTTCACAATCATGTCACCTGTGTCACCTCAGATTAGGAAGCACACTGAGAGCCTTATTTATGAAAACAGCAATGCGTCACTTTTAACTGTGCACTCCTTGTGACACCAATGATGCATTATATTTAATGTATGACGCATCATGTTTGTAGGACTTACAGATAAGCCAGTATTTCTGATGTATCTGTAAGCGCAAAAGTGACAAATTACTGGAGCGTGTCACAAAAATGACGCAACTCCAGCAATGCATCCTTTCACATGGGGAAAGCCCCATGTGAAAGCGTTTGCCTCAGTCTTACGCCTGCTGTGAGGCAGGTGCAAGAATTTGACGTAACAGTGTCCTAAAAGTGACGCAGTGAAATCTCATAGATTTCACTGCGTCACTATTACGAGGCTTTCTGCGGAGAAAGGACCCCTCTGTGTACATTACACCTGACAGATGTATAATGTGGTGCAGAGGTTTAAAAAGTGACGCATGTACCTACATGCGTCACTTTTTAAATATGGCGGAACAAGGCACATGTTTTATGCCGCCGAATGCGTCACAATAAGTGACGCATCAGCAGTGGAAAACTGATGCAGGGCTTTATAAATGAGGCTCATCTGTTTTTTTGCAGACTACTCCAGTTGCGTCCTGTCCACTGCACTCTTGGACACAAGCCTCACCTTTTGTGCTCCCCTGGACAGGCTTCATCACATCTGCACTCCTGCTTAGGCCTCATAATCTTTTTTTAGAATAAAATTTGAAAAACAGAGAAAAGGTCATATGTATAAGCTTTTCATTGCATTACTGAAACATTTTTGGGGCAAATTAATGTCTTTTACATTTTTGAGAAAGAATAAATAGTGTGTGCATGATTACATGATTACATAAAAAAAATTGACCTTTTCACAATCATGTCACCTGTGTTACCTCAGATTAGGAAGTAGATTGTGCAGATGAGGTGAGGCATGTCCAGAGGGACAGAGGAGGTGAGGTCTGTGTTCAAGACTGTAGTGGGAGAGAGGCCTTTCCTGGGGAGTATAGGTGGTGAGGCCTGTGTTTAAGAGTGCAGTGGACTAGACTTTATGAAGCCTATCCCCCACTGCACTCTTAAACACAGGTCTCACCTTCTTTGTACCTGTGGACAGACCTCTCTTCCACTACACTCTTCAATACAGACCTCACCTCTCCTGCACCCCTAGACAATCCTTACCTTATCTGCAACCCTGAATAGACTTCAACTAATCTGTATCCTTAGACAGGCCTGAGCTTATTTACACCCTTGGACATGCGTCACCTCATGTGCACCCAGTTACCATCATTTATACTCAATACATTGAGGCCTGTCCAGAGGACACAGATGAGGTAAGGCTTGTCCAAGGGTGAGAGGAGGTCAGTCCTCTCCACTGTACTCATGGATACTGAATGCTTGTACATGGGACCTGCAGTGTGTGTCTCAAATGTTATTTAAAAAACGATTTTGGTGCAAATCAATGAGTTTTAGATTTTTGAGAAGGAATACCTAATGTCTGCATGATTAAATACATATATTTCATCCTTTCACAATAATGTCACCTGTGTTACCTCAGATTAGGAAGTAGATTGTGCAGATGAGGTGAGGCATGTCCAGAGGGACAGAGGAGGTGAGGCCTATGTTCAAGACTGTAGTGGGAGAGAGGCCTTTCCTGGGGAGTATAGGTGGTGAGGCCTGTGTTTAAGAGTGCAGTGGACTAGACTTTGTGAAGCCTAACCCCCACTGCACTCTTAAACACAGGTCTCACCTTCTTTGTACCCGTGGACAGACCTCTCTTCCACTACACTCTTCAACACAGACCTCACCTCTCCTGCACTCCTAGACAATCCTTACCTTATCTGCAACCCTGAATAGACTTCAACTAATCTGTATCCTTAGACAGGCCTGAGCTTATTTACACCCTTGGACATGCGTCACCTCATGTGCACCCAGTTACCATCATTTATACTCAATACATTGAGGCCTGTCCAGAGGACACAGATGAGGTAAGGCTTGTCCAAGGGTGAGAGGAGGTCAGTCCTCTCCACTGTACTCATGGACACTGAATGCTTGTACATAGGACCTGCAGTGTGTGACTAAAATGTTATTTAAAAAACGATTTTAGTGCAAATCAATGAGTTTTAGATTTTTGAGAAGGAATAAATAATGTCTGCATGATTAAATACATATATTTCATCCTTTCACAATAATGTCACCTGTGTTACTTCAGATTAGGAAGTAGATTGTGCAGATGAGGTGAGGCATGTCCAGAGGGACAGAGGAGGTGAGGCCTGTGTTCAAGACTGTAGTGGGAGAGAGGCCTTTCCTGGGGAGTATAGGTGGTGAGGCCTGTGTTTAAGAGTGCAGTGGACTAGACTTTATGAAGCCTATCCCCCACTGCACCCTTAAACACAGGTCTCACCTTCTTTGTACCCGTGGACAGACCTCTCTTCCACTACACTCTTCAATACAGACCTCACCTCTCCTGCACCCCTAGACAATCCTTACCTTATCTGCAACCCTGAATAGACTTCAACTAATCTGTATCCTTAGACAGGCCTGAGCTTATTTACACCCTTGGACATGCGTCACCTCATGTGCACCCAGTTACCATCATTTATAGTGCAGTGAACTAGACTTCATGAAGCCTATCCCCTACTGCACTCTTAGACACATGTTTCATCTTCTTTGTACCTGTGGACAGAGCTGTCTTCCACTACACTCTTCAATACAGGCCTCACCTCTTCTGCACCCCTGGAGAATCCTCACCTGATCTGTAACCCTGAATAGACCGTTTGCTTTTTGTCATTGCTTTGTTGTTTGGTAATAGTGGTCTATAATGTGCTATTTTTTCTTTAACACAGATTGAAATCAAGATTTCAAGAGTAAGGAAAGATGCCCTCAAGGCAAAGGAGAATAAAACATGATAACCGCAAAAAACCAAAAACAGCAACGGAATTACAGCAGTCTTACACAACAAATACTTCAAAAAACAGGAACAAAGCTCCTGGTAAGACAACTAAGTCTTTCTTACGGAACATATGTAGATCAAAAAAAAATGTTGGACAGCATGTAGAAAAAGAGAATGAGAGAGTAAATTTGAAAAGGAAGGAGAGAACCTCAAAGAATCCTACAACTGGAGCAGGAGAGAATAATATGTATAGGAATAGAAGGCAGAATCAGTTTAGAGACATTCGTAAACTAATGTTTCGCAATAGGGTGGTTTTAAATTTGTTAAAAAACATTAGGAAAGGTAAACAGAGAGCTGCTTTTTATAAGAAAAAGAAAAGTGTAGAGAAGATTGTTGATCAGGCCTTTGAAGTTAAGAAAAAATTATTTATTTTAATAATCAATAGAATTAGGACACTTAACAAGACAATTGATGTTTTCAAATCAAACAGTAGATGGAAAAGAGTAATTAATCGGACTAATTTTTGTAAAGTGTTTTCAGGAGAATGGATGCACAGTTCAAGTTGTGAGCCATTTTTTAATGAGGAGAGTTACTTCCAGGAGAATGATTTAGTGCATGCAGTTGACACCAGTGGTCGAGCGTATGAAGTGAAAGACGGTTGTCCGATTGAAAAAGAGAAACTTGTGCCTAGAGAACCAGAAGAGGTGTTAACTGATGAAGTTTTAGGGAGACGTACTAAGGGTCCAGTGTACACTTGGAAGTATAGTCGTATTTGTAGTGTGCGACAGGAATCAATTGATTTGTTTTGTAATTTCTTACGTACATATAGTAAGAAAAGTCTAAAGCAGAAAGTGAAGTTGTTGCAAGACTTAGATCCTTGCAGAGTGAGAGAAAACACAGCTTTGCAAGGGCATTCACTGGCTTGTCTTTCTAGAAAAGTCTCTCAGAGTGTTTTTCATCATTTTAGGATGTTAGCAGTGCATCATACCAAAATGAGGAAATTAGTGAGAATGTTGTATTATGCAAAAAGTCCAGCACTTAAGCTTAAACAATTAAACAGTGCTCTTTTGCATGGAACTGAATTAGATGTGAAGAAGATTTGTGAAGAAATTGAGATTTGTTATTTTGGTGAAAAAAAGGACAGTGTAGAAATTGACACAGCAATTCAAGGTAATGTGGAAGACAATGTACAGATTTCAAGTACAGAAAAGTTTGAGCAGGAAATTACCAGTTTTAAGGTGAAATCAAGTGAAAGGCCGAATTTTACTTGTGTGTGTTGTCGACGAAGTCATTATAAACATCAAACTAGATTAGTTGATTTATACGTAAAAAGTGAAAAGATGAATAATTATGAGTGGAAGGATTTTGCAACTTATTTGTGGGTGGAGAATTGTTTTGATTTGAGTTCTGATCAGCGTATTTGTAAATATTGTTATGATAAATTAAATCAAAACAGAATGCCTGCTAGAGCTGTTCATAATAATCTGGAGTTGGTAGACATTCCCCGTGAATTGATGGATTTAAATACATATGAGTCTATTTTGATTCAATGTGTCCATCCTTTTCAGGCAATTGTTCGCATGGAGCCTAAGATAGGGAAATTGCCTCCTACAGATTTGCAGAGAGGATTAAAGGGAAGAGTTGTTTATTTGCCTCTAGATTTAAAAAAAAATATTGATACAATTGGTATAGAAAAAATAGAAGAGGAACCTTTAGTTATTCTAGTTAATGGGGTTCCGACAAAGAGTAAGAAAATCTGGCAAGATTTAGTAGATGTTAGGAAAGTCAAAAAGGCAACGTAGTATTTAGTCAAAAACAATGAGTATTACAAAGATGTATGTGTTGCAGCAGAGGAAACAGCTGCAGATGAAGACAGTGATTGTTCAGGCGGTCAAATTGAAAAAGTTGATGTGTCTAGAAGTGAAGAAATATATGAACATTATACTGTTCATCCTTTGCATTCCAAAGAAGTAATGGGGAATGCAATTGAATTGTTTCAAATGAAAGCAGCAAAAGGAAGTCCCATTAGTGTATGGGAAGAAAGTTTGGAAGCTCGTTGTTTTCCACAGCTATTTCCAACAGGCCGAGGTGGACGATATGACAATCGACCACTTCCAATTCCTGCATCTGAATATCGAACTGTAAGATTATATGCTGAAGATCCAAGGTTTCGTCAATGCATTCCCTATTTGTTTCATTTACTGTATGGAAGTGACTTGTCTGGGCTTTCTTATGCAGTAAACCATATACTGAAAAGTGGAGCACATCTGCAAAATGTTTCGGCGAGGGACTTTATGGAGAAAGTGAATCTGCATGATAATATTTTGGAATCTCATTTAATTAATCTCATGGCATGTCAGCGTGGTACAAACGAGTATTGGTACCGTCGTCATGGGGAATTGAAATGTATGCTAAGAAACTTAGGAACTCCTACATGGTTCCTCACTCTTAGCTGTGCCGAGTATGCATGGGACGACTTACTTCAATTTCTACGAGAGGCAAATGCAAATATACAAAATATAGAATTCAAAACACCTGGAGAACTGTGTTCTTTGGATCCAGTGAATGTATGCAGATATTTCAATCATAGATTTGAAGCTATGATGTCTTTTATTACCAACAAAAAAAATCCTCCCCTTGGAGAGGTTTTGGATTTCTTTTGGAGAAAGGAGTATCAAGCGAGAGGTGCTCCTCACATACATATGTTGTTGTGGATTAAAGATGCACCCAAATTTGGAACAGATTCGGATGAGACAGTGATGAGCTTCATCGAAGAGTATTCAACATGTGCTGTTCCGAAAACTACCGAAGAAAACAGTTTAAGGCAACAAGTTTTACGCTTTCAATCCCATCGTTGTGGAAAGTACTGTAGTCGAAAATTCAGAAACAAGGACAAGTTCTACACCTTCCACGACCAGTGATTTCTAAAGGAAGAGTAAATAATTTGATGTCTTCTCTGCGACATACTGTGACAAGGAAGTCACCAAAAAATACATACAATTTAAAAAGAAACGAAGAGTCCAAGTACATCAACGACTACAACCCAGTGATTTTGTCCATGTGGAATGCTAACATGGATATTCAATTTGTTGCTGACAACTCTATTGCTGTGGCTCGATATATGATGTCTTACATCACAAAAAAAGAAAAGACAGAACTGAAGGAAATGTGGGAGGACATTTCACATGAAAAGAGTCTAAGCAAGAAATTATACAGTTACAGTCTGAAGATGTTGTCGCATCGAGAAATTGGAGCATATGAATGTTCTGATCGATTGTCATCAGCAAGTCTCTATGCCAAATCTAGAACCATCATTTGGGTGAGTCTAGGTCTTGCTGCAACACGAAATCGAGTTTTGAAATCTGTACAAGAAATAGAGTATTTGGCGGAGAAAGAACCAGAAAGTACAGATATTTTGAAGACAAACATGTTGGATACATACTATCCAAATAGAAGTCTTTACCTTGAGAACGCTTGTCTCTATGAAGTTCTGCAAAGATATATTTATAAGAGGAACATCAGAGAAGATATCAATAATGGAATATATGCTGTCATTGGATGTGAAGGATGTCTAGTGAAACAGAGAAAATGTCATTTGATTAATCATCAAAAATTAAGTTGCGAAAATCCAGACAAAAGGGAATTTTACTATTTGGCTCTTTTGCAACTCTTTAAACCATGGCGTACAGAAGAGGAACTACTTGGAGATTTTCTCTGTTATGAAGATTCTTTTAATGCAACCAAGGATACCAAAGAATGTCCTGTTTTTTCCAAATTATCTGCATATGTTGAACGAAGAAATAGAGCAAGAAGCCACAATTGCTGCAGAGATTGCTAGAGACAGTTCTCAAGACAGTCAGAGTTCTGCTTCATTGAGTCAGGATCCACTTGGAGGACCAATTATTCAAAATGAAGCTGCCACTGCCATGGATGAGGTGGAAAGAGCTATGGAACAAGCTCAAGATGATGTAGTTAACTTAGAAGATTTGGTGAAACAACTAAACCTTGAGCAGAAACAGTTATATGACGAAGTCACAGATCAGATTGAACATGGATTCACTCATGAGAAAAAAGAATGCTCATGTACATCATTTAAACCAGTCCAACTGTACGTAAGTGGAGAAGCGGGAACTGGAAAAAGTTTTCTGATTAAAGCAATTGCAACTTATCTGCAGATAAGGACTGAATCACCGCTATCTTGTGTTGTTACTGCTCCAACTGGGCTGGCAGCACATAACATTAAAGGGATTACTTTACATCGTTTACTGATGCTGCCAGTGGAGCATGATAACAAATTGCAATATCACAAGCTATCTGGAGATGCGTGTTCCGAAGTTTCGAGATTCCTGAAGAAAATGAAACTTCTTATCATTGATGAAGTAAGCATGGTGTCAAATATAATGCTTGCTTTTGTGCATTTGAGAATGCAAGAAATTCTTAGAACAGACTATGATGTCTTATTTGGAGGAAAACATATTATTGTTTTTGGAGATCTACTGCAGTTGACTCCAGTGAAAGGACAACCTGTGTTCAAAATGCTCACGCATGAAGATACCAGGAAGTGCCTAGGAAGCATTGGAAACGTTAATATATGGTTAAACTTCAAATATGCAGAACTGCTTCAAAATATGCGGCAGGCAAAGGATGAAGATTATAAAAATATTCTACAAGATGTAAGAATCGGAAAAGTAAGGCAGCAAGGGAAAGAAGCTTTACATGGACGATTAATTTCAAATTTGTACCCAAATGAAAACATTCTTCCAGAGTATATTTTTAAGAAAATTAACGAGAAGAAATCTGGCATATGTTTGATGCCAACTCTGAAAGAATGTTCCATGTTCAACAACAAAATGTTAAAGTTAGAAAATGAAGAGATTGTGAAACTGGAAGCTATAGATAAAATTGAACATATGGGAGCAACAATTATTTTGTCTGAAAATTTGAAATCAAAATTGGATTCATTAGAGAAGACTATATCTAAAACTGCTGGCTTTGAAAAGACTCTGAATGTGTGTTTAAATTGTCGTATCATTTTGAGAAGGAATTTAAATATTGAAAGAGGTCTGGTAAATGGAGCAATGGGTCATGTTGTTGGTTTTGTGAATTACAAAAATAGAGATGGAATTGAAATTTTAAAAATTAAATTTGATGGCATTGATGAAATAGAACAAATTTGTCGTTGTTCAGCTAGATTTTTGCTTGTGAAAGACTTATATGTTCGCCGAAAACAGTTTCCTATTTGTTTGGCATATGCGGTGACAATTCATAAATCTCAAGGTTTAAGTGTAGATAGTGCTTTGGTGAACATTGGAAGTTCTGTGTTTAAAGAGGGTATGGCATATGTGGCATTATCACGAGTCAGAACTTTATCAGGATTGTACTTGATTGAGTGTGATGAAACAAAGATTTGTGCAGATCTACATTGTGTTAAAGAATACAATAGGTTAAGAAGAGAGTATGCTCCACATTTGCCTCAATATCCTCTGTTTGAAAAACGTGTGGTAGGCCGAAAAAGAAGAAATGAGAATAATTGCAGTGAGGTAGTAGCAAAAAGACAAAAATAGATGAATCTGCAATTGTAAGGAGAAAGAAAAAGGATTCTGTTGAAGATGTTGTTGGATTTCAGTTTGAAAACAGTTCTGGTGTCAACTGCTATGCTAATGTAGTGGTTAATGTTGTTTTTTTTCTTCAAAATATACAAGAACAGATTGTTGAAAATCGGCATCAAAGATTCTGTTGTTTGTTGAATTTCGTGTTTGAGAAATGTAGCAGTGATAGAGCAAAAATAGAAAGTGTTTCAGAAATTCGAAATCTTCTAGACATATGTTCTGGTCAAAATCAATTTTCACAGAATATTCAGCAGGATTGTCAGGAATTTTTAATGTATATGTTTGATGTATTGGAAGATGAAGGTGTAGATATAAAAAAATCTTTTTAGCCTTTCTTATCAATGGCAGCATGACTGCGACAACTGTACTTTATCAAGTACTACTAGAATAGACACTGAAAGATTTATATATTTGACTTTACCAGACTGTAAATCAGTGCCTTTTAATAATCTAGTTAAAGCAGCGGATCACAATATGGTGGGTACCCAATGTAAGTCTACAATGCTGTCCACATTATTTCTACAAAATTATGGTCAGTATGTCATTTTAATGTTCCAACGATGTAGACCTGATGGAACTAAATTGACAACTTCTATTAAAAATTTCGTTGGTTCTCAGTTATCAATATCAGGAAGAACCTTTGCAACTGTAGCTATTATTTTTCATGACGGTCCTTCTACAATATCAGGGCATTACACATGCTATTTAAGAAGTTGTAAAGGTTGGGCCCACTGTAACGACACTCATTTGACTTTCAAACAACGTTTGCCTTTTGGCTTAAAAAATTCATACCTAGTGTTTTTACAACCAAAATTTAAGTAAAGGTAATTGACCTTTGAAGACGGGAGCAGTTAATAAAGGTTATTTTGCTGTTTAAAAATATATTCTGGGTAAAAGGGATCCAGGTAATATAAAAAATTGACTTGTCATATAGGTACTGTAAGTGGATGTCATAGTAAGTGATATTAGTATTATACAAAATGATGAACATGAGTGAGTCAGAGATGGTTTTACAAATACTTAAATATTGTGAAAATGTTGTATGAGCCTTTCTTTCACAACGTCGGAAAAAAGGTAATTTCTGAGTTTCTTAGAATTAATTTGAAAATATACTCATACATCTGACACTATTTGGCCAAAAGGAAAGGTACAGGAATGAGTAAAGAGTCATGACTGAAAAAAAGGAGTATATGAAAATAATGAAAATATTTCAGATGTTCTTGGAGCTTTTCTTCTAGAAAGTCGATGAAATGGATTTTTTAGTGAACAACGAGAAAAGGACCTCCATGATATACTATTTGGCCTCAAGGAAAAGTAAGTCAATCAAAGATTAGTGTACATTTGTCATTTGTCAGTATCTAAGGTTTTTTTAAAACACAATCTTTTCGATTGTGTTTTTTTTTCCCGCTGTCATATGATGAGTAATTTGAACTCACTGTTTTAAGTGAAATTCAATATATTCTGAGAACAGCAAAAATAAACTATGTAACATGTTGTACAAGTTATTCTATACTTTGGATTGTGTAAATTAAATTGTATTCCCATTCTCTGACACTCACTTTCCTTTTTCCTCTCTCTTTCAGCTCTCTTTACTCACTCACACTGCCTTTCTCTCACTCTGTTTCAGACCCATTCGTTTACTCCACTTCTTTCACAACCCCTCATTCTCATTTCAACTGTCTGCATCCCCTCTCTTCCTTGCACCACTTTTCAGCTTTTAGTCTCTCTGCTTTACTTCCCTTTTCCGTCTTTTCCTCCTTTGCTCTTTTAGTAATTCCTCTTTACTCACTGAGCAGTATTGTCGCACTCTATCACTATAACTCACCCACTCTCCCTCGCTTATCTTTGTTTGCTCCTTTCTTTTGACCTCTTCTCTCTATTTTTCGTTCACTACCTCTATGTCCTCAGTGCCTCACTCTCCTTGTGTTATGTTCACTTGTGTTTATCTACCTTCTATCATTTCTTTTACAACAACTTCAGTGCTCCTCTCTCATCGTTCTTCATCCCATTTCTTTTACTCTGTTTCCATTACTATCCCTCATTTCCTTTCTTTCAATGTCCTTCTCTTTACTTTCATCACCAAATTATTTTCTCTCAGTACCACTGTTTTAGTCGTCTTCTCCTCTCTTTCCTTTTTTTGCTCCCTTACTCATTTCCTTTTGTCACTCATTGTACTCCACCTCACTCAGTTTTTCTCTTAGTGTGTCTGTCTACTAACTTCCTCACTCCATTTCCCTCAATCGTTGTATATTATCCTCTCTCCCTTCATCCCTTCACTTTGACTGTTCTTCACTTACTCTCAGTTATCTTCTATTTCTCAATCTTCTAAATGCATCCTTAATTAGACTCTTCTCCGTCTCTGTTATTATCTTTTTACTTACCACTGTTTCCTGACTTAGTTTTGCTAACTCACATTGTTTTAGTATCTTTCTTACCTTCAGTTCATTTCTCTGTTCTTCTCTTCCTCTGTGTCAGTGAATTTATATGCCTTACTCTTAGTAATTTGCTCTCATTCTATTTCTTTTTTTCTCTTTTTATCCTTCTACGTTACTTTATTTCCCGTTCTGTGTCCTTCAGTCTTACTTTATTTCTAAATACACTGTTATGATTTTTAACCTCTTCATTTGTATCTTTTAATTTAAAATACACATTTTACCAATTATAACTTATTTTTTCTTCTCTCTTTCACAGATACAAAGTGTAGTAAAAATTTTTAATTAAAGTTACATTTATTATATGGTAAGTATGACTATAAAAATGTATTTTGTCATCACCCTTTGCTTTAAGCTCACTAATATTTTCTCAACCAACCTCACTCCTGTGTCTTTATTCTGCTTCCCTCACTTATTCTTATTCTCCATGTTTACTCCAATTTCCCTATTTCCCCTCTCATTTTCAACTTCTTTCAATCCCTATTCTTTACTTCACTTACCCTCTGTTCCCTTCCTTCGCTTCTTCACTCATTCTGTTTTTCTTAATTATTTACCTTACTCCTACACACACACCTCATCCCCCTTCCAACACATACACACACCTCTAACATACACCCCACACACATACCACACACACACCTCATACACACAAAAAATCCCCCCAAACACACTCTTCACATACACACACACATTCCATACACACACATACATCGCACACATATACACCCCACACCCATACACTCCTCACACATACTTCACACACCCTCACCTCCACCCACACCAAAACATCCCACACAGCCACACCCACAGACACACCTTACACACCCACACCCCGACCTACACCCACTGACTCCCTATAAGTCACACACACTGCATTACTTATCTTTCTTTGCTGTTTCACTCAAACCCATTCAGGTACTGTTTCCTTTACTCTCTTTGTCCTTTCTCTTTGTCACTCCCCATGTCTTATCCTAATTCAATTTTTCACCCTCTTTCACCCCTCTTTACTTATACTAACTGGTCTTTTCTTACCCTCACTCACCGTTCTTCATTTATCCCGGTTACACCACTACCCTTCATTCTCAATCTT
Organism: Lissotriton helveticus; assembly: GCF_964261635.1. Lineage (NCBI taxonomy): Eukaryota > Metazoa > Chordata > Amphibia > Caudata > Salamandridae > Lissotriton > Lissotriton helveticus. The sequence goes on from NC_136059.1 coordinate 450,086,570, forward strand.
TTACTGTCCTTTCTTTTTCTTTCAACACCCACTCACATTCTCCCACTATCTCTACTTTAGTCTTCTTCCTCTCTCTTCCCTTCTTTCGCTCCTTTAGTCATTTTACTTTTCTCACTTTCACTCTATTACACCTTCTCTGTTTTTAACTATGTAATAAACAATCCCTCTGTGTTCATCCTGTAGCTCTCTTTCTCTTAACATTACTCTCTTTGTGTTCTTCCCTCATGCTAACTCCTTCATTAAAAAAAAATTCTATTTTTTTGGGGGCGCGCCCCGGTACGCGTACCCTAAGAAAAAAAATTGACAGAGATTCATTAAAAATATAGTTTTATTTTTATAAATAAAAGGTAGTTCTAAAAAGAACTGTTTTTTTTCTTCTTTTTGTTGTTTTATATTTTTTTATTGTTTTTTTGAACATTTTGTACTTTTTTTGGCTTTTCAAAACAGTTTTATATTTTTTTTGTATTTTTTATGGGGAGAAACAAAAAAAAGGGAATTGAAAATGGCTCAACTGGAGAAAAAAACAAAAAATGGAAAAAAGTACTTTTTTTTGGGGCAATTGTGATTGTCACCAGCAAGGACGACGAGCTTTACGCTCTTTTCACCATAGGCGATGAGCTTGCCACAATCAATACATGTGATTCTAAAATTTGCAAATTGAGGTTGAATACAAGGCATAGTCTCCGTTGTTTCTGGTCCCGATGGAGTGGGTTGCTTTCTTTTGGAGGTGGTCCTTGAATACTGGGGGAGGTTACTGGCCAGTTCCCTGATCTCTGCAGCAGAGTAGTTGTTAGGATGCTTCCGGGTCATATGTCGAATCATGGTATTATTACCAAATGAATATTTTTTGTTTGCATTGCCCCTTGAGAGTTCCGTGCCACAGATTTGACAAGTTACCTTGGCCGCATTAACTTTTTTCTTGCCCTCTGGGAGTGAAAAAAACTCCCATACAATGTGTGGCCTTGGCTTGTATGGGGTATTTTCTTCAGGCAGCCATGTTCTCCCCTCCTCCTCTTCCTCTTCCTCCTCCTCGTCTTCCTGACCACCAATGTACTGTTGTGGTGGTTCTCTTGGTGGTGGTGGAGGTGGTGGTGGTGCAGATGCTCCAGCTGATGCAGCTACAGTAGCCATTTGAAAGTACAAAATAATTCTCTCTATTGCTGAAACAGGTCTTCCTCAGTCAAAGGACAAAGTCAGAATAAGGAAGAAAGGTGGGGTCTTTCATCATTTGGAAAAAACAAACTGTCCTGAACCAATGAGAAGTGTTATTTTCAGGTCATATGACCCGGGCTTTACTCATTTGGAAACCAAAACTGTTCTGCACCAATAGAAAGTGTTATTTTCAGGTCACATGACCCGACGCGCTTACGCTATGCGCCCCGGGGCACGCCCGTGGGCGCGTAGCGTAAGCGCGTCAAGATGTTGCGCGATCGTATGCGCTCGCTTGCTTCCGGGTGCGCTTACGCAGTGCGTCATATGACGCATCACGCGGTTACGCGAAACGTCACGATGTTGTTTTCGTTCGCGGGAATAGCGCTAACGGGACGCTCCCCGGTACGCGCCCTGGGGCGCGCCGTAATATTGCGCTTTCCCGTGCGTTCACCGGTACGCGCCCCGGGAGCGCCCCGGGGTTAAAAATAAATAAATAATAATAATAATTTAACATAATTATACAATATAAAATTCGTTTTAAAATGTATTATTTTTTATACCTATAAAGATTTGCTATTAAAAAACCATTGAAATTCACTGAAAAAACCATAGGTTTCACACCAGTTATAGTTAGGAATTAGCATTAAAAAAAACTATTAAATTCACTGAAAAAACCATAGGTTTCACACCAGTTATAGTTAGCTGGAAGCTTTACTCGCATAAAACCATTGAAATTCCCACGTTATAGTTAGTTGGACTCACTATAACTTGCGCGTGCAATGCACTGCTGATGACGTCACATATTACATCACTCATGACATGGTCAGTGACATCACTCATGACATCACTGATGACACCATCCTTGTGACAGACCTCTTTTCACTGTAATGTAACCCTTGAAACACATATTCAATAATAGAAAGTAAAATTTTCAAAAAAATTGAGATACCCACACCAGTTACAACAACCAATTCAATAATTCCACCATCTATATACACATCCACTCATTCACCAACAGTTCTATATAGTCACTCATACATATACTCACTCATCATATGTAGTGATACACCTATACATCCTGTTACACACCGACAGTCATCCAAAAGATACTCTCACACATACTCACACATGCAAATAAACTATTGAACATCCATTTATTTGCATATACAGCTATACACACACTACCACCTTACTTCTAAGGAAACTTACACATACTTACTCTCTTAAACAATCACTTATAGAAACACATACTTATTTAAACAGGAACTCTTACAATCCCTCACTCTCACATATACTCACTTATATACATCAATATTCACATATACTACATTAAAACATATGTAGTTACTGATAAAGACACTAGTGAGACAGTCATTCACTCACTAACACACATATATACACACTCATCCACCCATACAGTCCTGCACATATGCTGTCTTCAAAACACATACAAAGAGAGAGTCAGTCATTCATGCATCTCTGTGCTAAGTAATACCCCCACCAAACCATACAAACACTCATACTGATACTAAGAAAAACATCTAATAACCCATATACATACACATGTAGCTACTCACCAACCCATGCAGCCACTTACACACAAAGTGAAACACTAATACATATATTTAAATATTTAAACATTACTCTCTAATATATGTATTCACTAAGATACACTTAATAAACCAGTTAACCAATCAATTTAAAAAAAAAAACATCCATGTAAACACTTATTTAAACATTTATTCTTCCATCAACTTTTACATATACATATATAACACATATTTATTTTTTTAAAAGACACACATCCACTGACCATGTCATGAGTGATGTAATATGTGACGTCATCAGCAGTGCATTGCACGCGCAAGTTATAGTGAGTCCAACTAACTATAACGTGGGAATTACAATGGTTTTATGCGAGTAAAACTTCCAGCTAACTATAACTGGTGTGAAACCTATGGTTTTTTCAGTGAATATATATAAATATATATATATATATATATATATATATATATATATATATATATATATATATATATATATATATATAAACATATAAACATATATATGCAAAGTGCTCCGAGATCCCTTAAGTGGCCAGTACAATTTATATATAAAGATTTTGCTATAAAAATGGCAAGAGACTTTGTCACTATCCATCCAGTGTACCTTGCTTCACTTTCCTCTGTGTGTGTGTGTGTGTGTGTGTGTATGTGTTTATATGTATATGTGACGTGTGTGAATACATTCATATAAATTTATTAATTCACTAAAAAAAAACAAAGGTTACAGGGTCGTTATAGTTAGGTTTAATAAAATTGGGCTAGTAGTGGCCAGAAATATCGCACCTCGTGTTGCACTGTAATCATTGACATTTTCGTTTGAGAAAAAACTAAAACATAAAACTAATGTAATAGAAGGTAGAGGTTTTGTTTTGGTTCAAGCACCCTTCTACCAAAGGCTGCACATATACATTATCAAACGTTAATGTATAGAATACATTCACTATAGGGAACAAAAGCATTGTCCAAGATTTGTTCGGTCCAGACAGTATGGACTCTTATTCATTAGATATGGTTCTGTTTAATATTCAACATATTCACGATAATATGTTGATACAGTTCAAAAACACAGGGGTTGTCGTCCACAAAAGATGATATGGTTTACAATCTTTGTTCACAGTGATATGTCCAGAAGGAACACAGCCAACACGTATTTCATCAACTTCTGACTTTTTCAAGGCTGTAAAGAAATGTACAGAATTTATGTTCTTTTTGTTGTATAAGCATAATACAGATGTGAACATAAGATAAAAGCTTATACCGTGATAAGAGAAAGCACAGAACTTTCACACAAGGGTCAAAATAGGTATAGTACAGATGAAACCATGTGAACGCAAAGAAATAGTGATTCCAGCTCTAAACAAGTCTTGAATGCAAGGGCCAGGCAACAGAGAAGATGTCTGTGACCCTTAGATAGAAAATGGGCAGAAAAGTAACCTAATAGAAGGTGCAAGAGCACAGAAGCACCAACCAAGATAAGCTTGTGAGATTGCATGCACATATAAACCGTGTGTAGAAACAGCATATTATATTTTTATGAAATATTGTACAACCCACCTAAATAGGTGGTACCGTAGTCGGTCTAGTCCTGTTTCTTCTAACAGTCCATCATGATAATAAGGTCAGAGACATCCAAAGTACCAAATTAATCCTTCATCATAAGAAACTGGGTACCTCAAATGTCTGGAGTATTACAATAAACAATAGTAATAATGCAGATATAGTAAAACAATACTGATCTTGGAAAATGAGACCAATTGAAAGAGTTACATAGTACTCACTATCAGTAACACAAGAACAGCACACAAGAGCAGCATCCACTGATTTTTAAAGAAAGTATACAAATGAAGTACCTCAAGCCGTAAACCAATCGGGAATAGAATTAAAAATGTATTTCCAAACGGCACTATCACTGCTGTAATGGTAGAGTCTGTATTTAAGTTACTATAGTCTAGAACTCTGTAAAAATTGCTATTGTCCCAATGTAAACAACCAATAGATCAGAAAGCAAAAGAGGCCAGTGAAAAGAAATAATAACTAACAAATAAAACACCTGTGAAATACCATCTTAAGAGCATGCCAACAGATAAAACATAAGAACGAGCATGCCAAAGGTCAGTGGTATCAACAAAATATTTAGCAGCCGCATACCCAGACAAGTTAAGCGCAAAAGATGGAGTCCATGATAAGCTCCCGCACTGAAACAGTAAAAGACATATGATAAGGCCATCAGTAAAATTTGGAAGTAACTTGTGACCAAGTAATCCCTTAATACAGAGTTCTTCAATCTGTGGGGCACGCCCCCCCAAGGGGGGCGCGACACCGTCTCAGGGGGGGCGTGCACTCCACCTTAAAATCTCACCTTTGTCCTCAATTCTATTTCACCAGCAGGCAGAGGGGCACCATCCTCGTGTCAAATGTCAGGGGGCTGATTCTTCAAGCAAGGCAGAGTGGAGCAGCAGGGGCCCTAAGAAGGGGTGAAAACCATCAACGTCTTGTGAACAAGTGAATGGTCTTTAAAAGACTGAGAAGTGCTTGGCTGGGGCTGTGGGAGGGGGGGGGAGAAGCTGAAACCTTTGAGTCCTATAAATGTTTATGTTAATGTTTGTGTACTGGCAGTTGGCTCGATATGATTAACTATCTATTGCAAAGGGTTCATCCCTGCTGGAAAGTCGGAATGTGACTGACTGTGTATGTGTACGAGTCATGCTGTATATTCGCAAACTGTATTTTATGAGGTTTGATGATACCTGTGAGTTACTTTTCTCACAGAGATCGTTTTTTTTTACTTGCGGAACTTGTACTTTTGTATAAATAACATGGGTTTAAAACCACCTGACAGTGAGGCTGAATTCCTTGTTTTCCAGACGTTTTCAGACAATACAAATGCCAAGATAATTCTAGTGAATAATGTTTTTTGTGGCAGAGATCAGCATTTAGTTTAGTGGCAGTTTTCTCACTAATAAAGTAGCGCAGAGGGTTCATACTGATTTCTGAAGTGGGCCATTTTAAACAGAAAAGAAAAGGATGGCAGGTTGCAACAATGTCCAAAAACCCTTAGCACGTGTGATTTATGTACATAGAAACTGGGCACTGAAGACACATTTCAACCCAAATTAAAAAGAGGAGAATGTTTACATTCTGTAGATGCCACTTCCAAGATCATAAATTCAACGTGCTTGCACATTTATTATCCCCATTCGTATGAGTGTTTCCAAGGTAGAAATGCATGTGAAGGGTATTGATTAGATGTTCACACATACGACACTTTAGCTCTTTACTTGGACTCAATTCCTTAGTTTTACTTGTGAGAAAGTGTCACTCAGTATCACGAATTTAGTAGTAGAATGTGACAAGTACACTGAAACCATGAAAATGTCTCATATAAGAAATCTCAAAACTTGGCATCTAGTATTCACTCTTCTGAGGCTTGCCCAGTGCCCTGCGGTGGGCTGACTGTTGAGTCCCAAAATCAGCGGACTGTTGCCCTTCCATTTCTGGTGCTTTGCACCATTTTAAGATGTTCTTACAGTTTCTCGTTGCTTAAATGGGTGTAATTTCTGACATTTATATGTTTCCCTTCTCCTCTTTGCTTGATTTTGCGCGCAAGGTGTCACTCATAGTTGATGAAATGTCACTCACAATTACACTCACTCCTCATTCTCGCCCTTCACTTTCATGCTCACCCTGCACTCACAGCGATCACAATTCCCTCACACTGACCCCCATGCGCTCACACCATTCACCCTGCATTCAGTGATCACTCTTCTCTCACAATGCACTTGTGCGCTTTCCATGTACCTCAACCTGCAGCCACACAAGCACACTATCCACCCTGCACTCATGTGACACTTCACTCACCTGTCCCCCTCACTGTTCAATCTGCAATCTGACTTAAACAAGCCCATCACTAACCATGCATTCATTATTCCCACTCTGCACTAACGTGCACACCCAAATTCATATGGTCACCTCACTTACCCTGCAGTCACTCCACTTACCCTACTCTCACACTGTTGCATACCTCACTGTGCACTCACATGAGCATTCCTGCCACCCTCACAACACAGAGGGTTAATGTGCCTGCTACAAAGAAGGTGTACCATGCAGATCAAAGAACTGAGGGGCATAAGTTCAAAGAAGTTGCGGAGTGAGGCATTAGCAATCATGGATTAAGGCCTCTCTCCGCCGCTTCAGAAACGGAAGGCTGCACCCTATTTACAACAATACGGTGCAGCCTTGCGTTACCCCTGCGCTGGCGCAACACTTAGCGGTGTAGCCCCAATGCAGACACCATTGCACCATAGTGCAAGGGTGTCTGCATGCAGGGGAAAGATTGTTTATGTACAGAAGGGGGACCTTCCTGTACATAAACAATGTTTAAATGCCATTTGTCACACTTGCTTGTGTGCTGCTTAATGCAGCACACACGGAAATCACAATTTTTTTTTTAAAGATTACAAATACAAGGCATTTTGTTTTTTCCATGTGTGCTGCACAAGGCAGCACACATGGATGGAGCAAAAATGAGGAGAAATAATGCATTTCTTCTTGTTTCGCCAGCTTAAGACCAGGGTTTCCCTCTTCTTAATTTTAATGCTGCCTCCCTTTTACGCTGCCCTTGTAAATAGGGCGCAGCATCAAAATCAGTGCCTGTTGCAGTGGAATGCCCACCGCAACACCCACTGCCCACCCTTTCATGCTAAGCATTACAAGGCAGCGTTAAGCCAAGTTAAGTGGCTTAACTCTGCCTTGTAAATAGGGCAATGCCCCTATCGCCACCACGTCGTAAAAAGTGACGGTGCGGTGTCTATAGGGTGTTGTACATATGCCTCTGAGTATGATGAAAATAAGAGTAGCACTATAAAAAACAATTATATGTTTACCAGAAAGGTGCTATAGAGAGATGAGGTGCATTGTTGGTGAGTGGTAGTGAGGGAATTCATGGAGAAGGAGGAGACACTCATTGTTTTGAACATTATTTGCCGGATATGGCTCGGGATATGCAGGTGGCGGTCAATTATGTAGTTTACCAGATTCCAGAAATTTCTGTCAGGTGGTGGGGGGGCCCGACATTTAAAAAAATTCAACTGGGGGGGCTCAACCTTCAAAAGTTTGAAGACCTCTGCCTTAATAAGACCCCCTAGAAAGGGTGTCTGCTAGATCCTCTTATATGGTGTCCTTGTTATCGGCAATAAGAGCTCAAATCTTTTGAATACTTAAATACTGAGCCTCTGTAATGATCGCTAAAATGTCTGACCGTACTGGTCGCTAAAGTATCTAACGAGTTGCTTAATGGAGATATCCTAAAGCGTCATAACTAACAACAATGAGAGCTCAAATGTTTAAAGGCTAAGCCCCCGTACCGGTCACTTAGGTATCCGATGAGATGTTTAGCAGAGTCATGAGAAAATGTAATAAGCGCTCATGTTATTCAAGGTGAATGCACGCTAAAAGCCCCCATTACCAGGTTGCTTAGGAGTCTGCGAGACACCTATGTCAAAAGATTCTATCAGCCTGATTCATCAACGGGACGTTTTGCGTGGCCCTAATAGCAATTCATAGCGAATCGCTATCAAGGACACGCAAAACGGTATTCATGTAGGAATTGCTAAATAAATAGCGATTCCTACACATTCCTTATTTGCGAGTAGCAAATTGCTACTCGCAAATAAGGAATAACTCCCCATTCATTCCTATGGGCCAAAAGGCCCATAGGAATGAATGGGGAGTATTCCTTATTTGCGAGTAGCAATTTTCTACTCGCAAATAAGATAGCGATTGAAAGGGTGCCAGGGGTGTCCAAAGGACACCCTGTAGCACCCCTGAAATGCAAATTGAAACAGGTGTTGCGCACACACATGTCCAAGGGACATGTGTGTGTGCAACATGCAACTTAGAAAAATGCTTTTAAAAGCATTTTTCTAAGTTTTTGCTATTTACCGAGAGGTCTGACCTCTCGGTAAATTGCGGCCCAAAATTGCAAATTCGCAATTTTTAAATGTGTCATGAATAGCATTTAAGGAATCTCTAATAGAGATTCCTTAAATGCTAATCCTCGCATATTTGCTAATTCTTTATTAGCGATTTTTGCATTTGGGATGATGAATCCCAAATGCAAAAATTGCACTCGCAAAGGGCCAGATTCTGAGAATCTGGCCCTTTTGCGAGTGCATTTAGCTTCATGAATCAGGCCGTATGTTACTTCAAAACTTCTACAAATAAAAATCGCAAACACCCACTTTTAGAAAGAAGACCCCAACCAACGTGCCATGTCCTGAAATTCCAAAAGTGTGTGGCGTTCTCACATCCCGTCTGTGAGTTTGCCAAGCGAAAAGAGAGGTCTGCTGTAACAGTCTTAAAAGAAGGTGGTCATGTGTGGAGAGTGAAGAGGGTATAACCTGTTTGTGAGTGTTAGTGTTAGAAAAATACACGGGCACCTTCTTGAAATGTTTCCTTATCCTATCTTGCTAGGGACAAAAGCCATAGAAAATTGAAATTATATTTAAGAGGAAGAAACTTAGTGACTGATACACTGAAGAAAGTGAATGAAAATGAAAAGTGACTCAGTCAGTGAAATCTATGAGATTTCACCGAGTCACTTTCCCAACGCTGATGCGTCAAAACCCTGCGCCTACTTGAAGCAGGCGTAAGGCTTGACGCACCACGTTAAAGATAGGGCAAGTTGGAATAGTGCTGGAGTTGCGTGCCGCACGCAACACAACTTCAGCACTGCGCCAACTTTACACCCAAGATGCGACACGCATCTGTTCATTCCTGCGCCATGGTGCGCCGCATTGTAAATGCGGCGCATCATGGGTGGCGCAAGGATGAACTTGCGTGCCGTATCTTTCCTGGCGCATCTCTGCCGATTTGCAGAGATGCGTCAGGCAACGTATCTATAAGTATAGATGTATATTCATGTTAATGTTCTCACTCCACAACCCTTATTCGGAGCTTAGTATACGCGCTCCTTAATCATTTTCAAATGTATTACATCCTGGTACATGTTGGCAGCTGCAAATGGAATGCGCATAAGTTACGCATATTTTAAATGTTCTCGCTGCAACATCTTATATAAGGAGCCCTCTATATGCGCTTCAAATACTGTTAAGTATGTTATTAACACAAATACATACTGTTGTTATCTGTGTGTATTATACTGTGAGTTCACAAACAGTAATTACAAAACAGTACACGTTTATTAGTTGAAAATTATATTTACATTGGTATGGTGCATTATTATTGTTGTCGTTACACAACCCTTCTGAAGAGCCTTGTGTACCTTGGGCCTCATTTATGAGGCCTTGCGTGAGTTTTGCGCTTCCGATGCGTCACTTTCTGTGACGCATCGGCGGCGTAAAACATGCCTCCTGATGCGCATTATTTACAAAGTGACGCATCTAAGCAGATGCGTCACTTTGTAAACCCCTGCGCTACATTATACCTGCGTCAGGTATAATGTATGCAGAGGGGGCGTTCACCCGCAAAAAGCCTCGTAATAGTGACGCAGTGAAATCTATGAGATTTCACTGCGTCACTTTTAGGACGCTGTTGCGTCAAAATCTTGCGCCTGCCTCACAGCAGGCGTAAGACTGACGCAGGCCCTTTCACATGGGGCTTGCCCCATGTGAAAGGAAGCATTGCTGGAGTTGCTTCACTTTTGTGACACACTCCAGCAATGCGTCACTTTTGCGCCTACAGATACGTCAGAAATACTGACGTATCTGTAACTCCTTGCGACATGATGCGTCATATTATAAATATGACGCATCAATCATGTCGCAGGGAGAGCGCAGTGAAAAGTGACGCATCGCTGTTTTCACGCAGCGATGCGTCACTTTTCATAAATGAGGCCCCTTGTGTATACAGTCAGATGTTAACCACAGTAGCCAGAGGCATGTTTCTAGCTTGCCTTAAAGACTCAGACCGTAACATATTAAGACCTAGACACATCACAACACCATCAATACATGTGACAGTTTGCCAAATCACAGAGTCATGCCAAAGTTTAACAATCTTTGATTTATTCAGTCAGTTAGAAAAACGTGTTGCTCCATGTCTGTATTGAGGCCCATATCCAAAGTCCTCAATTTAGTCAGCCATTTGGTTTCTACCTTTCTCAAAGCCAATGTCCTGTCACCACCCCTCTGGGATACTCCTTAGCTAGCGTAATGCCATGACATTTTAGACGGATCAACTCTGATTTAAAATGTACAGAATTTAAATGTACCGCAATATTATAGTTTGGATCCCCATTTGTGATTGCCCTGATGTGTTCTTGTATTCGCTCTTTCAGTGATCTAATCGTGCTGCCCAAGTAAAATAGGCCACAATGACAGGTGATACAGTGGACCACAAATTTGGTGTTTCAGTTGATGATGTGTTGTATATGATGAACCTGTGTAGTGTTATATCGGAAGGCTATGGTTTTGTCCGCAGCATGTTGGCATACATTGCAAAAAGTACATTTTAAAAATCCTCTAGGTCTTTTTGGGAGCCAAGTCGTGCCTTCACATGATGTAACAGGAGGGTTGTAGCTTGGGCATAAAAAGTTTTTGAGAGCTGTCCCACTGCAGTAAGTGATATTGTGTTTCCCTGTAATGCATTTAGATATACCCTGATCCAGAGTTAGGTGATGCCAGCGTCTCCGCAGTATCTTGTAAAGATCCTCACTGGGTGTTCAAGTCCATTATCAGTGCCAGTGATTGGCATGATTTATTGGAAATCAAATGTCTGGCCTGGTCTAAGACCTCTTTTTCGTAATCCCTAGTTATAAAGCGGGCTCTCAGATGTTGTAATTCCTTCATAAAGATTGTATCATTACTACAATTATGTCTTAGACATGTCATTTCCCCTAAAGGGATGGGCGCTACTCGCATGTAAAATGGAGTTGCATGCAGTCAGCTTGCGATATAGCCATGAGACAATCCTGCTGACTGTTACAATGAAGAAAGATCCATAGTCTGTAGGTATATTTAGGATCATAACTTTATTTCATCTTCAGATCTTGGGATTGTGAAGAGTTAGACAGGAGACCCCAGCAGGAGCAGTTCCACTGCTCAGCCCTTCAAGCCAACTGACAACTGCTTGCTCATTAAGCCACCCAACATTCCAATGACATCATTAAGGGCCAAGCAGGACAGCAGGGGGAAAGCACAGGGAGGATGAACAAGGTATGTTACATTACAACACATCCCCCTTTTATCAAAATCAATAAATGAATTATAAGCACACAAGCAAAATAATTCACAAGAAAGTAACAGTGCAAAGATGAAAAAGCACAAAGAGAATGTAAAGAAGATTAAGAAACAAAGAGCCAAATAACACAGCGATTCAGCAACAAAGAACTAAATCTTCCAACACTCCAAACACATTTAAATGAAGACAGGGACTAGATTTTACAGACCCAACAACGGAGGCAAACCTTGTCAGTTGGCTTGAAGGGCTGAGCAGTGGAACTGCTCCTGGTGGGGTCTCCTGTCTATCTCTTCACAATCCCACCCTCGTCGCCAGTGTTACAATGAAGAAAGATCCATAGTCTGTAGGTATATTTAGGATCATAACTTTATTTCATCTTCAGATCTTGGGATTGTGAAGAGTTAGACAGGAGACCCCAGCAGGAGCAGTTCCACTGCTCAGCCCTTCAAGCCAACTGACAACTGCTTGCTCATTAAGCCACCCAACATTCCAATGACATCATTAAGGGCCAAGCAGGACAGCAGGGGGAAAGCACAGGGAGGATGAACAAGGTATGTTACATTACAACACTGTCCTCTAAGTAGAGGGTCACATCCAAAAAGTCAATGTCAGTGACACTCAATTGATGTGATAATCTCAGATTGTACAAGTTATTGTTAAGATGAGTCAGAAACTTCTCAAGTGTTTGTGTACCTCCATTCCAAATCATGAATATATATTGTTAATGTATCGTCCCCAATATATGATATGTTCTGTGATGTTGGGCGGGCAAGTTGCCCAAATGTGTTGTTGTTCAAAGTAGCCCATGTAGATGTTCGCATAAGAAGGCGAAAATGTAGAACCCATTGCAACCCCGGATGCCGGTCTAAACCAAGTGCCACTATGTAGAAAGAAATTGTTTTCCAGGTTAAGATGTGTCAAATCCAGGATCATCTGAGTATGTTGGCATACTCTGGTGGAAATAAAAGCAGTCAACGCTTGCATGCCTTTTTCAAGAGGGATACTTGTGTAAAGTGCATTCACATCGAAGGTAACACATGTAAAATCATCTGATCACTCCAGATCATCTAGTTTATTAGGAAGATCTTTCATGTCTATGATGTATTACGGCAGGTTTTGCACTATAGGTTGTAAAAAGATGTTGATATATTCAGAAATATGTTCATTAGGCGATCCGATACCTGAAATGATAGGTCTGCCCCGAGGGAAGGCACCTTTCTATCTTGTATCTTGGGTAAGGTGTACATACATAGAGCTCTAGGTAACGGATTGAACATGTACCTGTTGTCAACATCCGTCGATAGGAAAATGTCCCCCCAGTGACCACGTCTTTGACCAATCAATATAGACACTTCCTTTAAGGGATTGTGCTGCAGCTCAATGTAGGCGTTGCTGTCTGGTACTTGACTGTCAATTTCTTTCATGTAATCAACATTATCCATCAGTGCTATGTTGCCCCCCTTGTCTGCTTCATTGATTGTGATGTTGGGAATGTTAGATAGTTTGTGTAAAACTGTATGTTCACTCTAGGTGAGATTGTACCCAAGAATTCCTCATCTTTTTGATAACCTTTCTTCCAACCCTAATAGGTCATGGGTGACTGCTTTTTAAAATGAGTCTATCAGATTGACTGGTGGTAGTGTAGGGACAAATGTGGATCTGGGCTTCAGTCCACTGTCAATGTTTAAATTAAAAGCTAAGTCCAAGTCCTCTAGTAACAATAGTAGTGGCAGGTCCAGCGCTTTCATCTAATGATTATAGGGCCCGAATCACAGAACTAACTTTGGACAAAATCGTAAACTTACTACTTTTGATATTCACAGAAGGCAACTAGTAGTCTTAAATTAGGGTTTTATCTTAAGTTAGGATTTTGTCCTAAATGAGGATTTTGTCTTAAATTACGATTTTGACTTAAGTTAGGATTTTGTCTTAAATGAGGATTCTGTTTGTTTTCAGTTTAACTTAAGACAAAATCCTAATTTAAGACAAAATCCTAATTTAAGACAAAATCCTAATTTAAGACAAAATCCTAATTTAAGACTACTAAATGCCTTCTGTGAATACCAAACGTAGTAAGTTTAGGATTTTGTCGTAAATTAGTTCTGTGAATCGGCCCAAATAAGACTTGCAGATCTTGAATGTCTTTAATGGTTTTGTTACATGCAGACACATAGAAAACTGGAATCGGATTAGGCTTTTGTTTGTCTTCAAAGAATGTCTTAAATTTTAAACAGCGTATAAATTTAAACAGGTCAATAAGAATCAGGGTGAAATCGGGTTTTGACGTGGGACAAAAACTCAAACCTTTCCTTAATACATTGGTTTCCACTGTGGACAGTTTATACTGAGACAAGTTAACAATGGAGACATCCTTAGAAACAGTGTCATCATTAGGGAGGGGGATATCAATCGCATTTGATGGCTTATTTGGGCCCACTCTTAGTTCTTTTGGTTGCGTGATGCTGATCTTGTTGTCACTCCCTCCCATTGGTTGGTATTTGTTCTTATGTCTGCCCCTTTTAGTTGTTTTATATTTGAATTGGGTTTGTTGAAATTTGACCTGGTCCCTTTCCTGTTCCACTAAAAAAGAGGATGCCATTGTGTTGGTGGTGGTACCTGTCGAAAGAGAAGCTGTTTCTTTTATCTCACTCAGATCACTAGCACACGTGATACATTGGACTCACTAGCTGAGGTGGAGGTGGTAGGGGTCTTGTCACTTATAGTAACCTGAATTTGTCGTGGTTTGAAGTCATTGAATTTCTTAGCAAATGTAAAGATCCTGCCACTTCGTAGTCATTGTCATCCTCTTTAAGTTTTCTAATTTTTTGTCTCTTATATAGGTTTGATGTGCACTAAATACCTCTTTCTAGATTTTATAATTCGTGTCTGTGGCCTCTGTCAAATTAAGGGATTTGATTTCTCCCTCTCACTGCCTTAACTAGGTTGGCTATCTGGTCCATCACAAGGCTGCTAAATATTTCATTGATACCACTGACTTTTGGTATGCTCGTTCTCATGTTTTATCTGTTGGCATGCTCTTGAGATGGTATTTCATGGGTGTTTTATTTATTAGTTATTATTTCTTTTCACGGCCTCTTTTGCTTTCTGATCTATTGGTTGCTTAAATTGGGGCAATAGCAACCTTTACTGAGTCCTAGACTATAGTAACTTAAATACAGACTCTACCATTACAGCGCTGATAGTGAGGTTTGGAAATACATTTTTCATTCTATTCCAGATTGGTTTACTGCTAGAGGGACTTCCTTTGTATACTTTCTTCAGTGATCAGTGGATGCTGCTCCTGTGTTACTGCTAGCGTGTACTATGTCACTCTTTCAATTGGTCTCATTTTCCTTGATCAGTTTTGTTTTACTCTATCCTCATTATTACTAGTGTTTATTGTAATACTCTAGACATTTGAGGTGCCACGGTTTCTCAGGATGAAGGATTTCTTTGGAACTTTGGATTTCCCTGACCTTATTATCACAATGGAATGTTAGAAGAAACAGGACTAGACTGATAACGTTACCACCTAGTTAGGTGGGTTTTGCAATATTTCATACACATATAATATGTGGTTTCTACACACAGGTGACATGTGCACACTATCTCACGGGCTTACCTTGGTTGGTGCTTCTGTACTCTCACACTTTCTATTACGGTTCCTTTTCTGGCCATTTTATATCTAGGAGTCACGGACATCTTCTCTGTTGCCTGACCCTTGCATTCAAAACTTGTTCAAAGCTGGAATCACTATTTCTTTGAATTTCACATGGTATCATCTGTCTTATACCTATTTTGGTACCTATTGGATATTTCTGCACTTTCTCTCGTCAAGATATATAAGCTTTTTGCTTATGTGCAATATGCTTATGCAACAAAAAGAACATAAATTCTGTAAATGTCTTTGCAGCCTTGAAAAAGTAAAAAGTTGATGAAACACATGTTGGTTCTGTTCCTTCTTGACTTATCAATTCGTACAAGGATTGTAAACTATATCATCTTCTGTTGACGACAACCCCTGTGTTTTGAACTGTATTGACATATTATCATGACTATGTTGAATATTAAACAAAACCATAGCTTATGAATAAGAGTCCATATTGCCTGGACATTACAATTCTTGGAGAGTGCTATGGTTCCCTATAGAGGACGTTATAGTTTGGGTCAGATTTTACTCATACAAAACCAGAGCAATTCAGCTGTTATAGTTACCTGAGGTAACTATAACTCTCGCCCCTGCAAAGTACTGCTTATGACCTCACATATTACATCACTCATGACATGGTTAGTGGCATCACTGATGACACCTCAAATGACATCACTGTTTGTTTTTAGGACTACAGGAAGAGAGGAGAGCATCTCAGCAGGCAGGGCCCCGCTTCTTGTAATCGATGACAGCCTTGCCAGAGTCCTTAAAAGTGTTAAGAAGATGCCTTGGAATTGCAAACCCACTTCACAAAGGCAGTATCATAGAATTCTTACATCACTGCCGCTATTCAAAGACATATCTTAATTTAAGGTTGGTAAATACATATTTTATCATCAGTAATTATCACTGTACATTCTATCATCCTTTGAAGTCCTATGGACCATAATAATATGTAGATCAAACCAAATAAATTGAATCATTGTACCCCAGACACATTCTGTTTAGGTTTGGTTGTATTCGGATATACTCAGGGGCAGATTTATGAGAGGCTTGCGTCACTTTTGAACCACGCAAAGTGGTACATACGTGAGGCATGCCCCTTAAGTCAGATTTATGAAGCCATGCAATGCCACTTTGCGTGACTTTGAATGGCTAAATAAATCTGAAGTCAACGCAGTGCAAATCACTGCACTGCCTTACTCTGGGCAAGGGGGGTGTTCCATGGGCGTTGCGGTGAGTGTTCCCCCACAACTCCAATGATTTATGACGCATACCCAGATTAACAAGGACTTGCAAACCTGGAAATCCGCCAAAACCTTACACCTCAACAGAAGAACTGTAATGAGGAGAAACATCTTTCTGCCCCTTCCTGCACGAAAACAATCCTGTGCAGCGGAAGGACCCTTGTACCATGGTGCAAGGGTGTCTGTGTTAGCGATAGGCTGCCAAAACAGCGCAAGGGGAAAGGACAGGAATGCACCATATTGAATAAATTCAGCGCATTCCTGCCCTTTCCCTGTGACGCAGCACAGCAAGGTGACTTGCTGCACAGCCATGCGCCACTAATGCATAAATAATATGCCCCTCAATTCCGCCAATATTGGCATGTGAAAAGTGTGATACATGTATCCTCTGCTCCTTGCGTTCTAATGTAGCAAGCAGGAAAGAGAAGTGATTTTTGATTAGCTGGAAAAGCCAATTTAATGAACATTATTGATTGCTCCTGGTGACCAGGGTATACTTGTGGGTGGGTGACTACATCTCTGCACGATGCCGAATAGTCTTTTCTGGGGGGATTTTTTGGGCTCCATACGATGGAAAAAAAGGCTCCCTTTCACGAGAAAGGCAGCATTTTAATTCTTTTTACTTAGGAAACGTTACTTTTTCGCTCTGTGTTGGAATGAACGTTTCTGGGTCAGAGACATCCATCAAATGAACCGCAGGTGAAAGTTCCCCTAATGTCTCCGCACTTCACTTGCTTTCAATTGCTTGCACTGTAATCTGAGCCAGATTTAACAACTGGAACTGCTGCTGGGTTCAATGAGGCGTTTCGTGCATGCGTGCCCTGTCCCGTTTATTAACTGAATACTAGTTTACAGGCGGATTGTACCATTCTCGGGTTTTGGAGCTCATTACACGTAGTGGGCACGAGTCACAACAAATAGAATTCCAGATGTAAAATGCTCCAAATGGTAGTCTCAAAGGGGCAGATTTATGTTAACTGGCGCATCCCCAGGGATGCGCCAGTTAATGTGCGCCACAGTGCGCCACTGCTCCGCCACCCATGGTGCGCCGCATTTACAATGCGGCGCACCATGGTGCAAGGCAGTGAAGATGTGTGACGCATCTCTCGGCGCACGGGCGACATGACTCCTGCAATGCACAGGGGCCACCTGTTCAATGTATGGTGCGTCACCCTTACGCCTGCTTCAAGCAGGCGTAGGGAATTGACGTAGAAAGTGACTGAGTGAAATCTCATAGATTTCACTCGGCCACTTTTAGGAGGCGTTCCTGCGCAGGAACGCCCCCCCTGCGCAGGAACGCCTCCTTATGGCGCAGGGGTTTCCAACGTGACGCTTCTCCTAGATGCGTCACGTTGTAAATAGGGCGCATTGTTTGCGCCGCCGTTGCGTCACATTACGTGACGCAATTGCGGCGCAAGGAGGCGCAAGAGCCTCATAAATCTGCCCCAAAGTGCACGAGTGAGAAGTGATTTATAAATATTTCCATTTTCACTTTGGCTTTGCATGACACAAAATGCGCATGGCATTGTTTGTAAATAAGTCACATAACATATTAGCACTTTGCCGCAGTCGTGGCCGTTAGCATTGCTTAGTGCCCGGTTACTATTAACAAAGTTGGATTTTATCGCTGCAATTATAAAAGTGCAAAATCAAAGAGAATGCCGTGTTACTCTACAGGACGAAACAAAAGTGATTATGGGGCATATTATCAATGCAGGCGAAATGGAATTATCGCCGCTTTTGCGGCCGTTTTCGGCCACAAAGCGGCGATAATTTCAACGCCCTATTAGCAAGCTGTCGCTAACATCAGGTAGCGACAGCTTTTAGATGATAGCGAGTGGTTTGGGGCCCGCTCTGCATGCCGCTAATGACATGCAAAGTGGGCGTACCCAACCAGTTAGCGACTGAAGGCAGTCGCTAACGTCGCTATCTCCTATTAGCAAGGCAGGCGTAGCGGTAAAAAAATTTGCGCTAAGCCCGAATATCGCTGAAAACTAACGCCTGCTCAGACCAGTTCTTAGCCAGTATATCCAATGTCCCTATTATCGATAATGCCTGAATATCGCTGGATTTCCAGCAATATTCACGCATTTCGCCGCTGTCGCCGGATATTTTATCGCTTTGTAGATAAACGTTGCTAATAGCACGTTATCTCTGTGATAAAATCCGGCGATGCTTGGCGATAAAAAAAAAGTCGCTAAGCTTCTTTAGCGATAAATATCGCTAGTTGTTGATAATATGCCCCTATGTTCCTTGTGGCTCAATTCAGTTTCTACTTACACTAAAATGGAGCTGAGCTGGATAACTTTGAATCCTGGTAAGATTGCAGATGATTTAGCCTGTCAATAAAGGCACAGTTGTGTTCACGAGTCTCCCTTGTATGTTCATTGTTTTACTCTGCTATCACTGTAAAATGTATTTTCTTTTTTTTTTTCTACACAACTGTTGGATCTGGGCCTTTCTGCAGGGTTACTCCCAAACATTTTGCCTTCCTTCTCCCCTTTTTGCTGAATTAATATTTCTTGGCTTGGGGAGGAGCCAAGATGGCGCGCGGGTCAGACGTGTAGTCCCTCGGCTCCGGGGATCGTCTCCGCTGTCGAGCCTCTCCTGCCAGATATCCTGACCTGAGGTGTCTGATTCCGAACGCAGACGCGCACCGGCGACCCGCCTTGAAATCCTGAAGCATTTGCTCTCCGGCAAGTGGAGGAAACGCTCGGACACAGTTGGCGGCCTGCATCGGCTTGGTGACCGGGGCCTCGCGTGACTGTTGAGGCCGGCCGTCGGACACGCGTTCCCGGGCTTGGTGACTGTGAGGTCTCGATCGGTGGTTACCGAGGGGCGGCGGACCCGGCACTTACGTCCCGCTGCGTTGCTGGCGCTGGGACAAGCTAACCTGGCTGAAATTGTGCCGTTACGGGCAAGTGTACTGCTATTTGTTTTGTCTTTTGCCTGCACCTCATCCCACTAATGGTGGTGGGCTTTTGGCCTGGCCAGGTACCCGAAACTGAGCGGGACGACATATTGAATGTACTGTGCCTTTGTCCGCACCCAGACTACATCATCTGTTCCTCGCAGCACGACCTGGTTTTATTCTATGGTGCGCAGCCTGCTCCGATCCGGGGCTTCTTTGTCTGACGCTATGGTGGGCATATTTTGCTGTATCCTGAATATTTGCCTGTGACTTGTGTCTCTGAACACGTTGTGTGAGAAGACATGTTTGACATACAGTGTGCTACCACTCATGGCTATGGTGATATCCTGGAAGCGGTTCTTTCCTTCCGCGCTATGGCGCTACGTTCTGGCTGCGCCCTGCTGGATAAGTTGGAGAGCTTGCTTTGTGTATCGCCCCGTCCTAAGATGGCCGACTCGCGGGGTTCCAGCACCGCCCTTTGTTCCACCTTCGCCTGTGCTAAGATGGCGACCATTGGGGTCTGTGGCGCCCTCGTGGCCTTCAGCCGGCCTCTGCCATTGACTACGGGAGGTTGGCTCCCGGATTCGTCTGCCCCTCTGGGGCTTCCGCTGAGGCGTGCACCTTCCCTCTTCGCCATGCTCACGGATCTCCGAGCTTCGCCCCGAGTGGTGATGGACGCAAATGTCTCCCTCCCCGTCCTGGCTGTGCCCTATGATTCTGAGTCGG
The DNA here is from genome assembly GCF_964261635.1 of Lissotriton helveticus. Classification (NCBI taxonomy): domain Eukaryota; kingdom Metazoa; phylum Chordata; class Amphibia; order Caudata; family Salamandridae; genus Lissotriton; species Lissotriton helveticus. The sequence continues at coordinate 450,107,018 of NC_136059.1, forward strand.
CGTACTCTGTACCCTTTGTGAGACTCCTGGTTCTCTCTGCTTCGGATACATCGAGTTACCCGCACCGCGGATATGTCCCTGGACTGTGTTCTGCAACGGCATCGCCTGCACTGGTCTGTGGTGGTAAGGAGAAAACGGGACAAGGATAGACACTTCTACTATCGTCCTGGCGGATTTCTTGTTGCTGATTGTGGCAGATGGGGGAAACGCTGCTGTGACTCTGTTTTACTGGTGTTCTCATTGTGCCCCATTCCGTGCTTTTTGGACTATTTTTTGCCATCAAACTATTGACTCCTGTTTTGGCGCCGCTCTTGCGGGTGGGGCAGCTGGAGGGTTAGTCTTCTTTGAGTGGCCGGGACATGTATTGATGATGCTAGGGGACAGTCACGGGGGCCTCCGTTTGTTATTCGTGATTTGGGGATTCCTTATGGTTGTCTTGGATGGCTGGGTTGGAGGTTGTTGCCTTGTTTACACTGCGCGCTGCTGCTGTGCTTCCAGTGTCCTCGGCATATCGGGCATGTTATTACTATCGGGCTTCAGGCTTCTATTGCTACTATTTCCACGAGATAGCGGAGCCGGGAGACAGATAGCGGGCTCCTCCCCGCATTTCTCTCTTTTATGAGAACTTTAGGTTAGGGTTTTTTATCTTTTTCTTTTTCTCTCTATATTTCGGGACTCCTTTTATTGGGCGACAGGCACACTGCTAGGGGGGGTCAGGCCGTAGCCAGCTGCAGGGGTGCAGGGTGGGGGGTCAACGGGGGGCGGGGTTACTTTCTTTTTGTTTTTCTTTTTGGTTCTATGGGCCTTCTATTCTTTTTCCTTTTTCTTTTTCCCCCTTTTTTCTTCTCCTTTTCTTCCTTGGGGCTTAGACGTTTTCTTCCGGGTGCCGCGCAGCGACTCTGGTTGTTTTCATCCGTCATATGTTGGTATATCCTGCATGTCCTACACCAGCATCGACTTGTTGTGCTACGATATCCTGCTTGTGTCTCTCCTACAGGAAAACCTTTAAAATTAGACCTCGGTCCTACTGTACTATATCCTTGTGCCTAAAAATGTTGCAATGTATCGTATGTGTGAGCCCTCGGGCTATTTGTTGCACTGTACTTGCCCTTTTTTCTATCAATAAAGGTCTTTAAAAAAAAAAAAATAATAATATTTCTTGGCTTTAGGACTTTGGGCACTGCTAACCGTTTCTAAAGTGCTTGTGCTCTCTCCCTAAAACATGCTGACCTTGGTGTATCCACAATTGGCATATTTTATTTACTTGTACGTCCCTAGTAAAGTACACTTTGGGCCAGATGTACAACGGTTTTTTGCCTGCGCAAATGGGTTTTAGACCCATTTGCGCACGCAAAAAATCTGTGGCCCATGTACTACTAACCCTATTTTGCGAACCGCTAATTAAAAAGCGACTTGCAAAATAGGGTTAGCGACTCGCCATTAGGAAGGGGTGTTTCAAGGGCGTCCCTTCCTAATAGCCAGTCCAACACCCCTCGCATTTTACCACCTCCCAGCTTCAAGAGGGTGGTAAACCTTTCGCAAACAGGAAGGGGGTCAACAGGGGACCCTTTCCCCTTTGTGAATGGGTGCGTAAAAAAAAATTCAGAGCAGGCAGTGGTCCCAGGGACCACTACCTGCCCTTAAAAATGCAAACAAAAACGTTAATTTTTTTTAAAAATGCATCCCGTTTTCCTTTAAAGAAAATGGGAGGCATTAAAAAAACTGCTTTAGTCAGCCCTAAAGGCCGGGTGCAGTGTATTTAAAAAGTAGGACATGTACTTTTAAGTTTTAAATATCCTGGTAGCGAAAAACAATCACATTAATTTTTCACTAGTGGATGGCCTATCTCTCCCATAGGTTAACATAGTGATTATCTTTTTCTATTTTATACAAGCAATTTCCAATTGGGAAAAAATAGACATTTCAAGTTTGGTGTCTCTGGACTCACAATTTAAAATCACAACTTATAGTAAAGTTGGATTTTAAGTTGCAGGTCTGAAAATGCCACTTTGAGAAAGTTGCAATTTTCTTACTTTAACCATTCTGTGCCTTCTGCCTGTCTCTGAATACACATAATGGTAAGGTAAGAAAATGTTTACTTTCTAAAAGTGGTATTTTCAGACTTAAAAGTTAAAATCTGACTTCACCATAAGTTGTGAAAACTTTGAGTCCAGAGAAACCGAACTCGAAATTTCTATTTTGTCCCAATTGGAAATTACACTTATCAGATGGAATACGGTAATCCCAATGCTAGCCTATGGGTAAAATAGGTGTTGCAGTAGTGAAAAACTAATTTAAGAGTTTTTCACTACCTGGACATGTAAAACTTGAACGTACATGCCCAACTTTTTAAATACACTGCACACTACCATTTGGTATGTATAGGGCCTACCTTAGGGGTGGCTTTGTTAACAAGCATTCACAATGCAATAGGTCTCACATTAGTGCAAGTTAAAGTTGTTGGTGTTGAAAATTATACAGTATTTTGGTGTGGAGTGTTATAGCACTATTGGATTGTATGACCTTGTGGCACTGGAGAACTAGAAAATAGGAAATAGGTTATGAGGGAGGGGAAACAAGAATAATATGGTGGCTGGAAAAATAGAAAAATGTGGTAAAAGTAAACACATAAAAAATGCAGTATTAATTAAATCATGTAAAATGTATGCAGGAGCAATATGGTTACTTTTCCACATTTATTTAGAAATATAGGAGAGATGATGTGATGGGTTGGATTTATAGAGAGCGGACTATACATGAGCTGATGAGCAAACCTAATGCAGTGAGCTGTGTGAGGAAGACTATGGTATTTTTTTTACCTCCATATTCACACAATGTCGGTGCCATTTAGGTAATAAGAAGGCCCTGATTTATGTTGTATGCTAACAAAAGGATCTCCAATGTTATGTTAACATGCATTGCTTATATTAGAGCTGTTGTATAACCGCTGGATGAAAAGACTTCATAATAGTTTACTGCTTGCAGCAAATAATATGATACCTAAATATCTAGTGCATGTAAAGAGGATGTATGCTTCCAGCATTAGCAGTATGATTTTGTTAATTTTGCTAATAGAGCACTGCTGAATTGTATTGTTATTGAAGTGTGTGTACCTTACTGGATTTTCCGAGTAGGTGGTGTGCTAAGATCGAGCTAAAGGGCACGGCAACGCAAAGGAAGCAAGGGTCGGCACTTGGCGGTTAAGAAATAAGTAAATATTTCACTTACAGCATGTGAGGAATTAGTTTTTTTTCTTTCTTCATTAGTGCTCATTGAGCAAGCATATTTCTCCTACCGACGACTAGCTGGAAAGAGTAGGGTTGCAATTTAGAAGCTGGAAAATAAAAAGTGTTAGATGCTGAAGTTGGAAGGACTTACCAAGAAGGCGGGTAACTGAAGAGCCGCGGTAAGGAGGAGCTGAGTGTAGAGTTGCCGCTCTAGTCGTTCACGCTACGTGATGACGTAGCGTGAACGGCGGCCATTTTGGGATCGCGCTTCCCGAGCGCGATCATTCGGGTGCCGGAGCTGTGTGAGGTGAACACGGTCGGCGCTCTGTGTGTGAGCTTATTAATTAAATAAATACCCTGCCACCACCTACTAAGGCGTCTGCATTTCTATGTATAAGGCACAACATTACAATGGCGACGAGGTGACCTGGAGCACGACGAGGACCCACAGTGAAGGAATACTTCAACCCTGGACATATCCCCACAGCACTCCCACAGGCCAGAGAGGCCGATGAACAGGCTGTGTCACGGCACAAGAAGGGGAGAACGCAGTGAGCACACAGAGCGCGGCAGAAGCGGTTTATCCTGTGAGATCACATACTGGAAGTCACACAGGGGCAAAAGGGGCACTACTGCGACGGACCACGTGCTAAACGGACAGCTAGGTGTCTCAGGTGTCACGTCCTGCTGAATCACCCGGCCGGTCAGTAGCGCTGGCGGATCCAGGGACCACAGACAGTGGTGAAAAGGGAGATACCCAGCCCCGACCGGGCGGAGTCAAAGAGAACAGCGTGCCGGGCAGCCCCAAAACCCAGAACGTTGCGCCGAAAAGGCAGGAAGCCATGTGCGCTCCATCATCCTCGGCGGCGGCGCCAGTTCCATTCCTACCGAAACCAGGAGAACCCCTAATGAAGGGGGAGGATTGGAAAGAATACATCACCAATTACATTGAGGTCCTGGAGGATGAGAATGAAGAACCTTTCACTAGCGTCAGGAAAAGGAGAATTTTACTACATAACTTGGGCCCGGAGGGGATCAGAGTATTCAAGAATTTAGTACCCAAGCAGAGGCAATCAAGTGACGATGATGTGTACGCACATGCCCTAGAATAACTCGATGAACATTACTGACCGGCGGTCTGCGTGTCCATAGACCGGTACAATTTCCAACAGCGGAAGCAAGAACCTGGCGAGTCTATCGATGATTATGTAGCGGCACTGAAGAAGTTGGCATCCACGTGTCAGTTTGGCGGACTCCATGATGACTTCATCAAGGACCAAATAGTGATGCATACTACAATGAAATCGGTTCAGGACAAACTATGGTCGTGCGGTGACACCACGTTGAAAGAGGCGATTGCAATGGTGAAGAAGGCAGAATTGGCACGCAGATGTGCGGATGCGGCGTAAAGGGAAATGGCGGCAAAGCCCATGGTCAACAGAATAGAGGACGAAGAACCGAAAGGTGGGAGCAGGAACACAAGCTCCAACTACAAAGGACCCAACAAGTGGCAAGGGAAGCCAGGTCCGCCAGGAAGGCAGTCAAAGGGGAGTAAGTCATCATGCTACCGATGCGGCAGCTGGAACCACGAGGCGAATGACAAAAAGGTGCCACGCCTTCCGGGCTAAGTGCATGTTCTGTGGAGTGATGGGACATTACGAAAAGGTTTGTCGGAAGAAAATGGCCCGCAACACGGTGAAATTCGTTGACATGGACCAGGAAGACGGGGAAGGAAGAGACCAAGCGGAAGAAGATGAAATACTGTGCATCGAGGACCAGGTTTTGAGTGTGGGCGCTAGGAGATCGAACAAACCTGTGCTGGACATGTTGATTGGTGGCGTGATGATAAGTATCGTAGTGGACTCAGGCTCACCATATACGTTGGTACAAAGGGCAGTGTGGACAGAGAAATTCCTGCCCTGGCTAGGCCCACATCTAGAACACCGGACATCAGACCGGTAACATACCTGGGAAACCGCATCCCCATAGCAGGCTACCGACCTTTAACATTTGAGTTCAGGGGACGCAGCGCTGACTGCAAACTGTACGTGACGGAGAAAGGTCCATCGGTACTAGGCTGGATGGACCAGGGAGATTTAGGCATCAAACTGGACCCTGGCGGAGCAGTGCAGGTACTATTGACGGAACCAGAACAGTGGCCAGACCTGGAGAAGTGGAAAAGAGACTTTCCCAAAGTATTCGGTGGTAGAGTGGGGAAATTGGAGAAGTTTTCACACAAAATCATCCTCAAGACAGATGCCACACCAGTGTCGCATAAAGTGAGGAATGTACCGATAGCCGTGAGGGAGGCGGTGCAACAAGAGCTGCGCGACTTGGAAGGAAATGGCATCATTGAGCCCATCACATGTGCGGAGTGGCTGGCCCCCCTGGTGGTGGTGATGAAACCAAACGGCAAGGTCCGGCTGTGCGTGGACCTACGCGAGCTAAACACTGAGAAGAAGTTCAGTGTCATTGAAAAGGAGATGCTGGCAGTGGTCTGGGCGTTGGGAAGATTTTGCCAGTTCCTATGGGGCACAAGATTTCAGCTAAGAACAGACCACAAGCCTTTGGTGCGAGTCCTCACGTCCAGTGGGCATGCGAGTGCCACCCCGAGAATAGCGAAAATGACTCTAAAATTGCTGGAATATCGATATGATGTTGAGTACATCCCGGGCAGCAGGAACAAAGTCGCTGACTATTTGAGCAGGGCATCAGCAATGGAATTAGCGGAAGAAGAAAAGGAAGAAGAGGATGAAATGGTGGCATTGATGGAGGACCCAGAGAAGGTGATCAGCAACCAAGAGTGGAAGGAAGCATACCTGGCAGATAAGAGCCTCCAAGAGGTGAAGGGGTACATCACAGGAGGATGGCCGGAAAAGAAACATTTGAGCGGGGACATGAGAAAATACTTTGAAGTGAGAGAGGAGCTCTCACTCGGCGATAAGGGAATCTTTATGTACCGAGGGGACAAAGTGGTACCCCCAGAAGGACTCGTACCTAGACTGTTGGCCATACTACACGAAGGCCACCTGGGAATAGGGAAGACAAAACTGAGAACCAAACAAGGTACTGGTGGCCAGGCATGGATTGGACACGCAAACGGAACGACACGTAAGGGAGTGTAACCAATGCCAACAAGCCGATAAGACCATGACACCATTGAGGCCGTCCATAGGAAAATTTGACACACCGAGAAATCCATGGGAAGAAATCTCCATTGACATATTAGGACCCATCCTGGACGATCAAGGTACCCCGAAATACCTATGCATCCTAGTGGACAAATACTCGAAGTGGCCAGAGGTACATGTCAAGGAAGAGATGGACACGGATACCATACTAAAGTTCCTTACCACCATCTTCCTCAGGGAAGGTATCCCCAAATGTATATTAAGTGACAACGGCCCGCAATTCACTTCAGACAAGTGGCTAAAGTTCATGGAAAGGAATGGAGTCTGCTCAAAACACAAGTCCATATACCCCCCGGCAGGGAATGGACAGGTGAAACGGTTCAACAGAGTCCTGATGGGCTCCATCCAAGCAGCCATCATGATGGGGAAGGACTGGGAAAAGGAAGTGCTACATATGATATGGGCATATCGCATCACCCCCACAAGAACGGGGTACAGTCCCTTCCAGATCCTTAGAGGAAGAGATCCGTTCACAAAGGACAACATGGCGTGGAAGGACAAGACAGTGACCAGTAAGTGGTCTCCTGCGGTGGTACAAGCAAACCTTGAAAGGGCCCAGAGAATATATTCGGAGCACTACAATAAGAGGAGGAACGTAAAGGACACACAGTTGGAAGAAGGAGAATGGGTGAGAGTCAAACTGGCCACACTTCAATGAAAAGGGGACAGTAAATACAGCAGGCCGCTCCAAGTTAGAGAAGTACTAGGCCGAGCAGCTAGGTTGAGTAATGGGAATGTGTGGTCCCAGGATCGCATGGCTCGATGTAACAAAATAGTGCAATGGGCCCCGGAGGCACGAGAACCCGAAGTGATGGACCACGGCACATCTAGACATGACACAGACAAACAGGAAAGAGAAGGGGACAGCACAGAAATAGAATGGGAATCAGAAGGCGGAGGTACCCCACGTGCGATCATTTCAAGACGAGTAGAGGAAGAGCCAGTGGACAAGGGGAGAGTGTCGGTCCACAAAGATAAGGAGGCAGAGTCAATAATCCAGGGTGAGAAGGAAGCTACATCTACTCCGGTAAGGTGTACCAGAGGTGGGCGTGTGGTGGTGAGGCCCTCCAGATTCCGGGACTATGAAATGGGCGATGGGCTCTAAAACCCCCCACAGACTGTGTTACTTGTTTGGACAAAAAGGGGGAGATATGTAGAGTTGCCGCTCTAGTCGTTCATGCTACGTGATGACGTAGCGTGAACGGCGGCCATTTTGGGATCGCGCTTCCCGAGCACGATCATTCGGGTGCCGGAGCTGTGTGAGGTGAACACGCTCGGCGCTCTGTGTGTGAGCTTATTAATTAAATAAATACCCTGCCACCACCTACTAAGGCGTCTGCATTTCTATTTATAAGGCACAACATTACACTGAGGGTCTAGGGCAGTGGGTGCGGCGGGCTCTTTGATGAATTTGAGGCATCTTGGTTGCACGAGACGTGCTGTTACTTACTCCAGTACTCCCACTCCAAGCAAAACATAGGTGGTAGCCTACATTCTTTGCAAAAATCTGGTAAACTGTATATTTGCTCTGGCCCCCCCAGAACATTTAACTAGGGGTTAACTTGTGATCCCTGTTTTTTACCTCGTGCCAAAATGCATATTTGTAGCAAAAGTGTGTTTTCCTTGCGTCACAACAGTGGCTCCTTAGTTTGGAAGCATTGCCCTTGTATCCCTTTTTGAAGTTCCTAGCACTGGGCGTCTCCTGTGCACATTTTGCTCACAACCCACAGCTCATGGCACGTACACATTGACAGTGGCATTCACGGCACACTAAGTTATAGCAGTGCACAAAAGCGAGGTGCATGCTGCCTTTTTAAAAGTGAAAGATTTGATCACACCACCATTTTTAAAGTGAAAGCGTTCATCATACACGAAGAGTGAGAAAGTGACACAGCTTGCATCTTCCAGCGCTATGTTTTTAAAAGTGAAAGTGCTTATCACTCCGCCTTTTTAATAGTGAAAGCATTAATCGCACAAAAAGAGCGAGAAAGCGACATTGCTGCATCTTCCTTTGTAGGCTTGAAGTTGGCCGGTGCTCCTGAGTAGAAAATGGAAATTGTGGGGCAGATTTATGTTGCCTGACGCATCTCTGCAAATCAGCAGAGATGCGCCAAGACAGATGCGGCACGCAAGTTTATCCTTGCGCCACCCAGGATGCGCCGCATTTACAATGGCGCAGGAATAAACAAATGTGTGTCGTATCTAGGGCGTGAAGTTGGCGCAGTGCTGAAGTTGTGTTGCGTGCGGAACGCAACTCCAGCACTTTTCCAACTTTGCCCTGTCTATCACGTGGTGCATCAAGCCTTACGCCTGCTTCAAGCAGGCGCAGGGTTTTGACACAGCAGCGTTGGTAAAGTGACTCAGTGAAATCTTGTAGATTTCACTGAGTCACTTTTCTGGGGCGTTCCGGCGACGAAATGCCCCCCCCTGCGTGGAAACGCCGACATGAAACCTGACTCAGGTTTCATGTGGCGCAGGACCTTACACCGTGATGCATCTCCATAGATGCGTCACGGTGTAAGTATGTCGCAATGTGGTGCAGGGTTTACGCCTCCGCTGCGTCACAGAAGTGACACAACAGTGGTGCAAAAGTTGTGCAAGTCCAACATAAATCTGCCCCGAAGTATTGGAGTGCCAACCAATAAGGATGCACCAAAGAAGACCGATGTAAGCTTGAACAAATGGTAAGCAGCAGGCAGAATGTTCCTCTTTAGATTTATTACAGCAGGTCTTGCAGGCAGCGCATGCACACTGCCAAGGCTCAACCTAAAAGGGAAAGTTTGGGCCTGGCAAGTAGGTTAACTTTCCAGGTCAAAATTGCATTTTAATCTGCACACACAGGCTGTGCAATGGCAGGCCTGAGACATGTTTTAAGGGGATACTGAAGTGGGGGCACAATCTGTGCCGCAGGCCCACTGGTAGCATTTAATTTACAGGCCCAAGCACATAAACTGCACTTTAGTAGGGACTTGTAAGTAAATGATATATGCCAGTTGTTTATATGCCAATGTTACCATGTTTAATGGAAAGAGAATCTGCACTTTAGCACTCGTCAGCAGTCGTCAAGTGCCCAAAAACCTAAAGCCAGCAAAAATGAAGTAAGCAAAACAAGAGCTGAGAGGGCAAAAAGTCAGTGGGAAACCACGCCAAGGATGCCAGGTCTAACAATCTCATAAATAGGCGTACTAATTTCTAACAACAACGTAAAGACGTGAGCACAGATAGGTTTTCCTAAAAATGCAACCATCATTTTGCCCTTTGTCAAATGTACCTACTATACTCGATGGTGCTGTCTATGCACTTTACGTTTACCACTTATTACACCAAACTTCATATTCTGACCTAACCACTATTACCACTCACCATTACCATCGTTGATTATTACACCACCATTACCACCACCACTATTACCACCACTGCTACGACTGAAGAACAGGGTTTTCAGAACCTGTCACAATTAGGAGCAGATTGACCCACCTTTAGATCCAGACACGGCGGGAGCGAAGCAGATGCTAGATTCACTCTTCCCTAGGAGCGGTACTCCAAGTGAGCAATTAGATAACACTCCACTGAGAGGACCTCACCCAGGGAAGGGGGAAAATGGAGAAATAAAACATAAAGGACTGGCAGCCAGAAATCATCACCAGCACAGAAGGATGGGTGAAACTCTCACGTTGAATCTGTTTTCTGTGTACCTGCAGAAATACACAAGGGACACTATGAATACACTCCCTCCTAGCTTGTCTCAACACATACTAAATATATAGCTGACTATGTCACTCACAGTGAGAAGCTGCCACCAACGTCCATACAAAAACAGGCACATCAAAAAGGAAAAAAAATAAGTAAGAAAAAAGAATCTCGAGCCAGCAGAGCTTCACAGTAGGAAGAGCAAGAGTCTAGTAATCAATGTCTATGCGAGAAGAGGACTGCTCGTCTACAAGCGGCTGGCGTTTCCAGGGTAGATAAATACCTTCATAGTTCCAGAATGCAGCCTGTAAGGGATCCCACTTGCCTCTTATATTTCTCTGAAGCCCAAATCTCCAAGCTGCATCACCGCTCGTAGTTCCACAATATCACAAGGGTTTAAATGCAAACAAATCCACAAGTAAGAACAAAAAGATCCCATGAACTGTTAATCCAAGGAAGTTCACAATTCAAGGGTCGCGCACCGTGAAAGCTGAAAGCGTCTCTCACCATTACCATCGTTGATTATTACACCACCATTACCACCACCACTATTACCACCACTGCTACGACTGAAGAACAGGGTTTTCAGAACCTGTCACAATTAGGAGCAGATTGACCCACCTTTAGATCCAGACACGGCGGGAGCGAAGCAGATGCTAGATTCACTCTTCCCTAGGAGCGGTACTCCAAGTGAGCAATTAGATAACACTCCACTGAGAGGACCTCACCCAGGGAAGGGGGAAAATGGAGAAATAAAACATAAAGGACTGGCAGCCAGAAATCATCAAAAATAAGTAAGAAAAAAGAATCTCGAGCCAGCAGAGCTTCACAGTAGGAAGAGCAAGAGTCTAGTAATCAATGTCTATGCGAGAAGAGGACTGCTCGTCTACAAGCGGCTGGCATTTCCAGGGTAGATAAATACCTTCATAGTTCCAGAATGCAGCCTGTAAGGGATCCCACTTGCCTCTTATATTTCTCTGAAGCCCAAATCTCCAAGCTGCATCACCGCTCGTAGTTCCACAATATCACAAGGGTTTAAATGCAAACGAATCCACAAGTAAGAACAAAAAGATCCCATGAACTGTTAATCCAAGGAAGTTCACAATTCAAGGGTCGCGCACCGTGAAAGCTGAAAGCGTCTCTCACCATTACCATCGTTGATTATTACACCACCATTACCACCACCACTATTACCACCACTGCTACGACTGAAGAACAGGGTTTTCAGAACCTGTCACAATTAGGAGCAGATTGACCCACCTTTAGATCCAGACACGGCGGGAGCGAAGCAGATGCTAGATTCACTCTTCCCTAGGAGCGGTACTCCAAGTGAGCAATTAGATAACACTCCACTGAGAGGACCTCACCCAGGGAAGGGGGAAAATGGAGAAATAAAACATAAAGGACTGGCAGCCAGAAATCATCACCAGCACAGAAGGATGGGTGAAACTCTCACGTTGAATCTGTTTTCTGTGTACCTGCAGAAATACACAAGGGACACTATGAATACACTCCCTCCTAGCTTGTCTCAACACATACTAAATATATAGCTGACTATGTCACTCACAGTGAGAAGCTGCCACCAACGTCCATACAAAAACAGGCACATCAAAAAGGAAAAAAATAAAGTAAGAAAAAAGAATCTCGAGCCAGCAGAGCTTCACAGTAGGAAGAGCAAGAGTCTAGTAATCAATGTCTATGCGAGAAGAGGACTGCTCGTCTACAAGCGGCTGGCGTTTCCAGGGTAGATAAATACCTTCATAGTTCCAGAATGCAGCCTGTAAGGGATCCCACTTGCCTCTTATATTTCTCTGAAGCCCAAATCTCCAAGCTGCATCACCGCTCGTAGTTCCACAATATCACAAGGGTTTAAATGCAAACGAATCCACAAGTAAGAACAAAAAGATCCCATGAACTGTTAATCCAAGGAAGTTCACAATTCAAGGGTCGCGCACCGTGAAAGCTGAAAGCGTCTCTCCCTGCTTCCAGCGCGGCTCCTCACAGCGCGTCTAAAGAGGTCAAATGTCAGGAACACCGCGTATGCAGAAAGCGTCTCTTCCTGCTTCCAGTGCGGCTGCTAAACGTTTGCTTTCAAGTTCGTCTCAAAGGTAATGATTCCAAGGCACACCCCGAAGGCAGAAAGCATAACACCTGCTTCCCGCAGCACGAGTGTCTTTGCCTTATACACAAACACACGACGTCGAACTCTCTAGCTTCCAGACTCCGGGTGACTCAGAAGGGGCTAACTCAACAGGTGACAAGCACCGGTTGTAATGAGAGTGAGGCAGATATAGGAAACGGAAAGACAACAGGATCAATAGACACCAAGAACGGACTAACACACAGGCATTCTGGGACATTGAGTCCAAGGCTAATCGCACTTAAACTGTGACAGAACCCAGCGGCGTCAGGGACACGCCCGAAGTCTTCGGATTCCCCTGTCCCGGCAAACAGAGACACGGAATACTTCTAGGTGGCGTCAGAGATCAAATTTATTAGCTGCAGCTAGTAACAGTAAACCAAGCAATACAACACGGTGTACAACTCAGGAGACTGCTCAATTTTCGTAGAGCAAGACATCACTTTTTATGCTGTTTTTGGTTAATTACGAATGCACACCCACTGTGACAAATTCTGACGAATGAAATACATTTCCCACACATTATTACATTCCAAAAAACTCACTTTACATCGTACCAACCCACAAGTTAATTGTTAGGACTGTCCCAAATTCGATTACCACAAGCCAAACAAACTCATAATTGAAAGCACTACCCATGTACTGAAAAGTTGTAAGGAAAGAAACAATTCAGATGTTGAGTAGGATAAGATATGTGCAAGAAACTACAAGTTAACGATATCCTGAACATTGATTATCAATTTCAGACAACGATCGGTTAGAGAAATTGGCTTCGTGAAAGGGTCAGTTTCAGGTGACGAGGTCAGCATCTTGTAGTTAACTCACAAGTCGGAAAGGCCTAGTTAATGCATACATGAACAACGAGGCCCATGCAACTTTGTTTGTTCGTTTACCTCCACGGCCTACGTGAGGGCAACACAAAATGGCGTCACGAACAACTTAAACAAAATGGAGTCGGGTCCCGAAAACCAAGGAACCTCAGACCCTCCTTTTGCCATTACGTAGGCAATAACCTAAACTCACGTCTATCTGAATCCAGGTCTATGTCTAGGTGTTGCTGTAACATCATCTTATTATCCTTCACTTCTCTCGGGAAGGGTCATCTCACACAAATTGTAGCACAAAGGCTACAAATGGCGGGACCACACTGGATGCATAGGCAACACGAGAAAAGGATCGCTAAAGCCATACCAAGAAACATCAGAATCACTTAATACCGACCTGTCTTCCTCCCAACCTGATGTTTCCTCCGCAAGAATTTAGATGTTTTGTTTGCTTCTGGTCTCCTTCCCCCCCCCAATCTCATTGTATGCTTCTGATATTTGATTTGCATTTGTACCCCCCCCCCGGGCAACGTGGTGACACATTTGTATTGTACTGCCTTGTTTTTGTTTTGTTTCTCTGTTTTTTGTTCCTTGAATTCAATAAAAAGATTAAAAAAAAAAAAAGAAACATCAGAATCTTCCATCCCCATTTGGACAACAGTTCCCAAAACCATCCCATCAACAACCAGTTCCCTTCGTCTACATGTATAGACTCAGCAGACTTATGCAACTTCAAGATGGCTTGGTACACTGTTGGGGCGTTATCTGGTATGAAAACACAGCAACTAGACCCGATCAATTACATTCTCCACCTCTATCTGCAAGTATAATATCTAAAACAATGCGGTTCTGTAACGTCATAAGACAATCCGCTTGAAGCTCAGCCGTAATATTACTAAGGGCACCTGCAGTCTCATTTGTAGTGGCCTCAACCACTCTTGTAAGCTGACGAATATTCCTACTATTAACCATAGGACCCCAAAAGGGCACGAAACCCTTAAAGAAGTCTCCAACTTCTTGTGCGACTGTATCTTTCGCATCGATAACACCTCTACCATATCTTGTCTTATGGTAATTGAAAGCAGCTGTATACGTAGGGGGAAGCAAAAATGCCACATAACATGTGCCTGAAAAATCAGAAGGTAACCATGTATATGCTCTGTCGTAACAAACAAAATACGTGCCTTTAGCTGGGACGAATGGCGGAGATTTCTGGGACGTATAGACATATGTGTGAACACACACACTCTTACCAAGCTGAGCTCTCAGATTCTGACCATTACCTTGCAGACAAAAATGACCTCGGTGGGGTACAATCCAAATAGGAGGAGACCTTTTCTGTCTCTCCTTTTCTGTCAAGCTAATACTATATCTCGTCTTATTCCAACCAACATATGCTCGTACCTCATCCTTAGGGATAGCATTATACGCATCAATATCTCTCATCATATCTACTATTCCCTGTATCAAGGCATTATTACTCGCATTATCTTTGACGGAACGTACAGGAGAGGCTTCATTCGCATAGATAAACATTGCTTGGAGTGCCCATACTGACCCAATAGGCGAAAAAGGCAAAACGAAATATGGCATTCCCTTATCTGTCGTATGCGGCATAAGACCACAAACCCAACAATTTGTGGTATTTACGACTAGCTGATGCTGATGCAACATCTGTATAAACGAATTGTTCACAAATTCTGATCTTCGTGTCTGTTCATGTTCAGGCAACGTATAAAACTCGTGTGGAGAAACAGTAGAAAAAGAAAGAGTAGGTTGGGACGTAGATGCAAGCGTCTGTTGTGAAGCATAGAAAATCCAACCCACACAAGCTAACGTAATATTCAAAAGCATTAGAAAACACGGTATCAAAAAACATTTGCTACGAACCAATATACACATTTTCGCTTTAGGATCAATTCTCTCAACAACCTTATCAGACTCAAAAAACTCCATCCTCTAACGTGCTGCTCACGGCTATTACCTTCTTCACTTAAGTGTGTGTCAAGATCGTACTAACGACCCTGAACCACAGACCTTATGTGAATAGGCGGCTCACCCTTTAAGGCTGTACCGCGACCCTGCAGTGGAGTCCGGATGGTGACTCGA
The DNA here is from genome assembly GCF_964261635.1 of Lissotriton helveticus. Taxonomy (NCBI): domain Eukaryota; kingdom Metazoa; phylum Chordata; class Amphibia; order Caudata; family Salamandridae; genus Lissotriton; species Lissotriton helveticus. The sequence continues at coordinate 450,122,199 of NC_136059.1, forward strand.
AAAAGTAAAAAAGTTTCTTGATCTGCCAAGGTGTAAGTCACTACATAAAAAAAGTTCACATTTTATTTATCCAAAAGTTCAGTCTTTCTCGGTCTTAGATTGTAGAGCTCTTTACCAGGCACAGTTTGCTCTTGAAAAAGGATTTCCGGATTCGTCGTGTCGATTCTTAGATGCAAAGGCACAGCAGCTTGCAGGATTTCATCATCCTCGCGTTCTGACTCAGTCCATGTCAAATGTGCATCGCTAAAAGGTATGAATCTAGGAACTCTTTCACACTCTGTATCAGCTATTCCATCCCTCACCCACTTATCATATGGTAAGAGCAAATGGACCTTCTTACAATGGGTAGCATGTACCCAGTTTTTTTTACCAGCTACTCTAACAGCAGTTCTAGTGGCCAAAAGGACTAAATGTGATCCAGTCCATCTCGGCTCCAAGTTCTTAGTTCGTTGAAAATTCTTCGTAAACACGAAGTCACCAGGTTGAATCGTATGGCCTGGATCTGCAGTAGCTGTCGGCAAACTGTCATAGACCTGTTGGTGGAGAACACTTAATTTAGCAGTCAAGTCATGTAAGTAATCCACCAACATAGGGTACTCAATGTCACTAAATTTCTTAGGACGTGACACACCCCAAACATTCGCCAGACGACCAAAAACTATTTCGTATGGGCTAAGTCCCACGTGAGAATGCACTGTCGTCCTTGTTCACAAAAGAGCCAACGGCAAGGCATCTGGCCATGTAAGACCAATGCTCGCTTGTATCTTAGCTAGCTTCAACTTAAGGGTGCCATTATAGCATTCAACAAGTCCAGCAGACTGGGGGTGATTCGCAGCATGGAATTTCTGATTGATACCCAAACCCGCACACACTTTCTTCATGATCTGACCCACAAATTCACTCCCATTGTCGCTCCATACAATTTTCAGCAAACCATACCTCGTGAAATACTCTTTGAGCAAAACCTTGGCTGTAGACAAGGCAGTATTATCCTTTAGGGGGTAGGCCTCTATCCATCTGGAAAAGGCGCAAACAACCACAAGGACATACTTCAGATTATTGCATCTCTCCATGTGAATGTAATCTAGCTGTATCACCTCAAATGGATACGTTGGAGGAGCAAAATGACCAGCTGGAGTTGGAGTTCCCTTTCCAGGATTATACTTCAGACAAACCATACAATGCTTCACCACATTCTCAGCACATTTCGGAATTCCAGCATTCTGCCACACTGGAGCCAACAACTTGCATATTCCTTTCGAACTAATGTGAGCCATTCCATGAGCCATAGTAACCACTGGGAGCACATACGCATCAGGCAACAACCATCGCTGGTGTTCTGACAACTCAACCCAACAAGCTGTTGAATCCAACATACCCGTAGTTTCTCTCCACACACTCACTTCCTTCTCTGTAGCTTCGGCCTGAATCATCTTCACACTTTCTATTGTGTCTTCACACATTCCACCACCCATGATCCAATTAGCAGGACCAGCAACATACATACGGCTCATCATGTCTTTCGCTGTTTCCTTCGCAACTTCATCCGCAAACCCATTCCCTCGACCTACATCATCCACAACTTTCTTATGCGCACTACACTTCACAATTGCAATCTGCTTTGGGAGAGTAAGTGATTCTAGAAGTTCATTCACTAACTGTCCATGCGGAATTTTTGTACCATGAGAAGTAAGAAATCTTCTCTCTCTCCACAAACATCCGAAACTATGGGCAACACCAAACACATACTGGCTATCAGTATAAACATTCACTCGCTTTCCTTCCGACAACACACACGCTCTAGTCAATGCAATCAACTCTGCTGCTTACGCAGAATTCTGTGCTATGCGTGCTGTTTCAACAACTGTATGTAAAGTTGTGACGGCATATGCTGCAGTCGTCTCACCATTCGGAAGCTTGAAGCACGAAGCATCTACCCATAAGGTACCATCAGCATTCGTAAGAGGAGTATCTTTTAAATCGTTTCGTTTCATAATCTTTTATTCGGTTACCACTTGTTTGCAACCATAAAAAGTACAGTTTAAATAACAGTAGAAAATAAAAATTATTATATATACAAACAAAAAATTTAAAATAATTTTACAGAAACAAAATGACATATTATCCATCAAGAGTTTGTCGTAACTTGATAACAGTTTTTAAAAATGTGACTATACATTTTGCCGAATGAACTGAGTCCAGGAGTTGCAAAGAGAGAAATGCTTGCTGGCATGACCTAAGGCCGAGTGAGCGTAAAAGCGGTAGAATCCAAATTTTTCGCGGTAATTTATAGTATGTACAAAAAAAAGGTGATATGTATTGTTGATTGAGTTGATAGTTCATCACATGGACAGTTCGTAATGTCGCTCGACCAGTTTTGTTTCCATGGAAAAGAAACCAGGCGAAAGAAGGTGTGAAAGCGGAATCTTGTCAAAAGATATTTTTCAAAATTAGACAAGTAATACAGTAAGTAAGGTTGGATATTTCTAACGGGTTGAATTGATTGAATTTGGATATTGAGAGGTTTTACAATCTCGACTGAACTACGAAGTTCTCTCAGATGGGCCATGCTTATTTCCTTTAGTTCTTTTCTCGAAATATCCTCCACACTTGGTGGATCATCAAAGTATGAGCTACGGCCAATGTCTCTGAAGAAGTTCTCCACATATGCTAGCCAAGGTATCTTTCTCCAGTTCGTTAAAGCCATACAGTCCATAATCAATGAGCGGGTCAGATGAAACTCTGGTTTAGACCATATGCGTTGCCATAGAAGAATTGGTTGGGAACGTATATAGTCAATAATGTAGTCCATACCCAGCTCATTATGGGAGGCATAGATGGGAGCGCTTTGTGGGAGGGCCAGTATATATTTGACAAACCTGTTCTCTACTGTTTGGATTGGCTCAACTGGGCCATATCCCCAGACACCCGCGCCATATGTGGCCACACTGTGGCATTTTGCGTAATACATTTTTAGGAGTTCTGGGGGTGCAGGTTTGCCAAGTTTTCTGGAAAAGGAGATCAAAGCCGTTGTTGCTCGCTGAAAAAGAAGTTTTCTGCTAGCCGTGGCCTGCCGCCAGCTCAAAGAATCGTCCACCAAGATCCCTAGGTATGGATATGCAGAGGTTTTTTCCAGTCTTGACTTTTCAACATAAATTGCTTTAGGGTTCTTGACCTTTGGGCCAATATGCATGGTGAAAGTTTTTTTTATGTTAATTTTTAGGCCTAGAGAGCCCATAAAGGAGCAATACTTGTTAAGTTGTTTTTGTAGTTGTATAAGTGTTCTAGCAATGATGACTGAGTCATCTGCATAAAGCAGCGTTGGTATTGGGCGGTGATTGATTTGGGGTAAGTCCTGGCTCCCTTCTACCATAGCCAGCTCAAGTCCATTGGTGTAAAGATTGAACAGGAAGGGAGCCAGTACACAACCCTGCCTTACCCCTTTTTGAATGGAGAAAGATGGGGATAACTCGCCGTTGACTCCAAATCTAACACACGCTGTTGCGTCTGAGTAAAGTTCTCGCAGGAAAGTAATGAGTGGTGGGTCTACCTTGAGGCCACTAAGGATAGTCCAGAGTTTGGAGTGCAGGACACAGTCAAAGGCTGCACTTAGATCAACATACACAAGAAAGATGTTACCTCCTTTTGCTGGAACGTACTTCCCGATCATAAGGGCAAGATTCAAAGCCTGTTCCACGGTTCCAAGACCCTTCTGGAAGCCATATTGCAGGTCGGTCATGATGTTATTTGTCTGGGCCCAAGTTTGTAGTCGGTCCAATACCACCCGTCCCGCAACTTTACCCATGGAGTCCAGAAGGGAAATAGGCCTATAGCAGGCAGGATCGTTTCCATTACCCTTTTTAAAGATCGGAAGCAAGATAGATGTTGACCATGATTCTATCAGCCCAGTTGATGTTGCAGCAGAAAGGAACTGAGTGAGGAGAGGTGACCAGAGTTCAAAGTTGTATAGGAAGAAGTCCAAAGGGACGCCATCTGGCCCAGGAGCCTTTCCAGGTTTAGACGCCTTGAGGGCCTTTACGACCTCCACATGCGTGAATGTTATATTAATCGGGTAGATGTTTTTCTCCGACATATTGTCACTTCTCGGCAGTTCCTAAAAATCTGATTGGAGAAATCCAAAGATTTTAGAAAAGTAGGAAACCCATTCATCTGCAGTGATAGCTACATCTAGGTGCTGGTCCTTCGATGTATCAGCCAGAAACAGGGATCTTATTACTTGCCAGAAAAGAAGACTGTCCTTATTCTGGCAGCTGAGATGTAATTGCGCCCAGAGATTGTTCTTAATTTCTCTCTTATGTTCCGCTCTGGCTGCGTTATAAAGTTTTCTTAAATTAGAGATTTCCAGAGTGTCCCTCAGAGGTCTACGGAGAGCAGCCTTTAAATCCGAGAGAGCCTGGCGGCATTTTACATTAAACCATCTCTCGGAATTAGATTTTTTGTTCCTAGATTTACCAATAAACTCCTCTTTGATAACCTGTGAAACTTTCTGAAAACTGGCCATGATTATTTGCGAAGAGGAGTCAATGGATAGACAGTCAGAACCCATGATCTGGCTTTCTCAAGAACCCGTTCCGTGATTTCGTGTGGATCAACTTTAGCCCATATAACTGTATACCCATTTATCTTATTCATGGATAGGGAGTTTTGCGTTAGCTGACTAGTGATTGTAGAATGAAGGGTGACATTTTTAGGGGAGACTGTTACACTGATGGGGAAGTGGTCGCTACTCACATCTGACCCTGTATAAAAGTTAATCACTTGGCCCTTCAAGCTCTGCGAGGTCAAAATATAGTCGATGGTAGTTGAACAACCCCTGCCATGAAATGTTGGAGAAAAGTCTATTGGAATTTCTAATAGGTCATTTGCAAACTCAAGTTCTAGTGAGAATAGGGACTCGTTTAATTTGTTGCCGCAAGAAGAGTGTACAAAATGTGACAGCGGATTGCCGTGTTCATCCAGCAATCCACAATTCCCATTTCTATGATTGGGGCATAGTGAAAGATTAAAATCGCCACCCCAAATCACATATACTGTGATTGGGTGAAGGTCATTTTTCAAAGAATCTAAAAAAGTGGTAATTTCGCTAAGCAATTTTATGCAATCCGTTATTACGGAATTGTTATAATAATTGACCAGAATAAAAGTGCTGTTTTTGTTAAAATTTAATCGCAGTATTTGGTAGCTTGGATCTTCTTTAAGGTTTTGTATTGTTACGGGAGGCAAAGTATTGGCGATATAAACGGCCAAACCCCCCTTTGGTCTGCCCATAGCTCCCTGGGTAGCTGGGATGTGATATGTTTTATAACCAGCTAGGGGATGAGAAGTGATTAACCATGTTTCCTGAAAGCAAAGTACCTGATGTTTAGTAATTGTGGCCAGCCATGGTTGCAGCGATATTTTGGTTCGCAGACCTGCTACATTCCAATATAGTATAGAAATGGTCAGGTCTGTGCTTGGTAATGAGTCATGTGGCTGTGCTGTTAGAATATTGGAGGCTAAAGGAACTACATGTCGATTAGACGGATATACGGTTGAAATCGGTTGGTTGATCTGCTTGCTATCGGTATTTCCAATCTGGTGTAAGTTTGTAGCATTAGCTACAAGTAGAGCCTCCGTATTTTCGTCTGTCATTATTTTTATGTAAGCACGAGAGGGTTCTAACAAAGAACCAGTTTCAACTATTGTTTGAATGGGCCGTAGTTGTTGAATGGAAAGTTTATCTACAGCCTGGCGTAATAATAATACAGGACTATTATGGGCTTCAGGAATTATTGGGACCTGGGGCGTAGTTGAAATGGTTACTGACGGTCAATACACCATTTCGAGGCAATCATAACGGTTTCTGGTTGGAAAGCCCTGCCAACCCTCCGTGGGGAAAAGAGGCCCTCCAGAGGGCCTATACTGAGGCTGCCAATTCTGTGGCTGCCAATCTCTGTTCCTGCTTCTGTGGCTATAAGCCACCTGATTCCAATGCCCTTCGAAGGGTTGTTGCCAGTTGTCAGTAGGGAAATATTGATGGGTGCTCTTCGGGGGGTAGAAAAAAGGGAGGCGGTGAGCATCTATGCCTCCCCTTTTTTCCAATGATGGCCAAGAGCAAATATAGTTAACTGTCGTTGGATCTACACAATTCACTATAGCGCAGTCGCCCTGTATAGATTTTCGTTCCTCCCCTATCCAAGTTACTCTACGAACTGAAGTTATTCCGCTAGAATGATGAGGCTGTAATGGTCTATTTAAACTTAACCACTGTATAACTTTGGGGCATATTATCAAGGGGCTTTATCTCCGCTTTTTTGGCTTTAAAAGCCAAGAAAGCGGAGATAAAATTATCTCCCTATTACCAAGCTGTCGCTAACCACCAGTTAGCGACAGCTAATAGGAGATAGTGACCATCTTGGGCCCCGCTTTGCATGTCAGTGATATTTATCACTAATGACATGCAAAGTGGGCGTGCCAAGATGTTAGCGACTGAAAACAGTCGCTAACATCGCTATCTCCTATTACCAACTTTTGGAGATATTCGCGCTAAGCGCGAATATCTCCAAAAGCTAACACTTGCCCAGGAGCAGTTCTTAGCCATGTTATCCAATGGGAGGTGGATAACATGGCTAAGAGCATTTGCTCGATAATGCATGAATATCACTGACTTTTCAGCGATATTCATGCATTGCGGCCGTTTTTTATCGCATTTGCGATAAACCTTGCTAATAGCAAGGTTTATCTGCGATAAAAATCGCCGATTTGCGGCGATAATTTTTGTCTCTAAACAAGTTAGAGACGAAAATTATCTCTATTGGTTGGTAATATGCCCCTTTATTCTTAAGGGACCAGGAGGATTCGTTAGTGCCTTCTGAGAGTTCGGGAACACCAGTAAGAATGACTGTATAGGGGGAAGCCTCAGGTGGGAGATATACGGGGCGCCTTGGACGCGCTCCCCTTTTTACTGTCTCTGGAACTTTGATTGCCTGCGTTTTAGAGAGTAGTGGTGTCTTTTATATTTGCAGATTGTTTAATGCTAGTCATTGGGCCTGGAGAGGCCTGGGACGGACCAGAAGAGCCTGTCAAAGACACACCCGCGACAGAAGTAATCTGGGGAAGTGCTATTGGAGTAAGGTGTTTAGATTGTATGTTAGATGAATTTATTAATGGTAATAATTTACTGCCAGGATCCAATTGGGTCACTTGTGGGGCTTTTGTTAATGGTTTTCCCTTCGTCTGATTTGTATGCTCGAAATTTGACTGGATGGGTGGGTTGATAGATAGTTGTGCTATCTGTTTTCCTAAATGCCTCAAACTAGTTTCCAAGGGTTTTAGATGTTCAATAAGGAGTTCCCTAATAGTTGATAATAGGAATGGAGTGGTATTGCAAGCTGTACAGAGGCTTTCGGTCTGCAAAATTTTTGGTGAATTAAGAACTTGATTCTCCATATTAATATTATTCACTAGGGGTTTAATGGCAGTTAATACGTTATTGTTGGTGGTGGAAATGGACTGGGCTAGCTGAAATAAATGAGCCCCCTCTAACTCCAGTGGAGCCTCAAGACTGGGAGAGTTACAATGTTGTTGTTTCCCATTTCCCCGTTTTGGAACGGCACCCTCCCTCATCCCACGAAGACGCTTGTCTAATGATGTTTCGAATGTTTGGCAAAGCTCTAGGTTGGGGGTAGTCTCTAGATCCTCCAACGAGGTTAAATCAGATATAGATTGAGTTGCTGAAAGATCCACAGAACAAGGAACTGTGTGGATTTCAGCAACAGTCGTAGGTGGAAGGGTCAGTATTGATGTAGTAGGGCCATGCTGGATAGGAGATGCCGCGGTGGCCAAGAGACCCAAGGAAGATCGTTTGGCATTTATGAGATCTAGGGAAACTCTCCGCTCCAGCAGGGAGATACTCTGGTTAATGACCTCATTTGTTCGTGAGATAAATTGGTCTATCGGACCTGTAAGCTGTGTTACACTTTGAACAGTTTTTGGATTTTTTCTGGTTCCACGGGTCATTTTACACAGTTTATGAGACTGGCAACCGTTCAGATGACTATTTTGTACAGTTAAGTCAAGAGGGGTGGCTCGGTTCGGTCCTTACCGGTCACTAACGGGCAACAACGGGCCCGGGCTTCGCCCGCGCGCTCCCGCGACGCGGTTGATGTCGATGTTTTAAGGCGCCTCCTGGCGCGTGGCTGGCGTCGCTGCCGCTCTGCCTGCTGGGAAAGGTAGTCCCCCACTCAGCGGCCGCTTGGTTGTGATAGCGGCGGCGGGGGGACTACAAGGCAGGGCCAGCGGCTACTGGGCAAAGAGTAAAAGTTGCAGTAGATACAGGCAGCAAGGGAGAAATACAGTGGAGCGCCCTGCTCCAACGCTGTAAAATAAGCAAGAAGCGGAACACCCGCTCCACCGGCGATGTCGATGTTTTAAGGCGCCTCCTGGCGCGTGGCTGGCGTCGCTGCCGCTCTGCCTGCTGGGAAAGGTAGTCCCCCACTCGGCGGCCGCTTGGTTGTGATAGCGGCGGCGGGGGGACTACAAGGCAGGGCCAGCGGCTACTGGGCAAAGAGTAAAAGTTGCAGTAGATACAGGCAGCAAGGGAGAAATACAGCGGAGCGCCCTGCTCCAACGCTGTAAAAAAAGCAAGAAGCGGAACACCCGCTCCACCGGCGATGTCGATGTTTTAAGGCGCCTCCTGGCGCGTGGCTGGCGTTCTTGCCGCTCTGCCTGCTGGGAAAGGTAGTCCCCCACTCGGCGGCCGCTTGGTTGTGATAGCGGCGGCGGGGGGACTACAAGGCAGGGCCAGCGGCTACTGGGCAAAGAGTAAAAGTTGCAGTAGATACAGGCAGCAAGGGAGAAATACAGCGGAGCGCCCTGCTCCAACTCTGTAAAATAAGCAAGAAGCGGAACACCCGCTCCACCGGCGATGTCGATGTTTTAAGGCGCCTCCTGGCGCGTGGCTGGCGTCGCTGCCGCTCTGCCTGCTGGGAAAGGTAGTCCCCCACTCGGCGGCCGCTTGGTTGTGATAGCGGCGGCAGGGGGACTACAAGGCAGGGCCAGCGGCTACTGGGCAAAGAGTAAAAGTTGCAGTAGATACAGGCAGCAAGGGAGAAATACAGCGGAGCGCCCTGCTCCAACGCTGTAAAATAAGCAAGAAGCGGAACACCCGCTCCACCGTCGATGTCGATGTTTTAAGGCGCCTCCTGGCGCGTGGCTGGCGTCGCTGCCGCTCTGCCTGCTGGGAAAGGTAGTCCCCCACTCGGCGGCCGCTTGGTTGTGATAGCGGCAGCGGGGGGACTACAAGGCAGGGCCAGCGGCTACTGGGCAAAGAGTAAAAGTTGCAGTAGATACAGGCAGCAAGGGAGAAATACAGCGGAGCGCCCTGCTCCAACGCTGTAAAATAAGCAAGAAGCGGAACACCTCTTTTAAATCAACTCTAGCTTTTGTTTCCTCCTCTGTCCGGAGAAAGCAATCATGCTGTTCTTGAGCATCTGTCTCTACAGAAATCGGCAACAAAGTAGCTGGATTCAGCACATTGCACCTTTTGATGTGCACATGACTAGCCAACAGTGTCAACTCATAACCTGACAAACGTGCACTAGTAAGGTGCTGTATCTTGGTCCTATTCAATAAGGTATCCACTGCATGTGGGACCATCACAATCAACGTATTATCCAATACCAAACCAGCAGACTGTCTGATAGAAACAGCCGCTGCCGCTGTAGCTCTCAAACAACTCGGCAACGCTCTAGCCACCGGATCTAACGTAGCTGAAAAATATGCACATGGACGCTGCTTGTCTCCAAATTGTTGCGTCAACACTAACAATGCACAACCTTCTCTCTCGTGTACATACAACGTAAAAGGCTTACTGTAGTCCGGGGTACCCAACACCGGAGCCGAACACAATGCATCACGTAACTCAGAAAAACTTTTCTGACATTCTTCAGACCAAGGGAGAGGATACGGAGTATCTTTAAGAGTCAGCGCTAACAGAGGTTTCACTAACAGAGAAAAAATCGGAATCCACTGTCTACAATACGAAGTGATACCTAAGAAGGCACGCACTTCTCTCTGTGTGGATGGCACACTCATTTGCGCAATCGCTGGAATTCGTTCTGGGGTCAATCCTCTTCCCTCCTTCGACAAGAGATGACCTAAGTAGGTTACTTCTTGGTGGCAATACTGTAACTTTGAAGGTGACACTTTATGATGAAGGCCAGACAAATATCACAACAAGGAAAGAGTAGCCTCTTTACAAATCTCGTCATCATCAGCAGCAATCAGTAAATCATCAACATACTGAATAAGAGTAGCACCAGAAGGCAATACCAAACCATCAAGCTGAGTTTTCAACGCCTGAGTATAGATGGAGGGACTTTCACAATAACCTTGAGGTGCGGGCTTAAACCGGAAGCTTTGGCCTCCTAAAGAGAAGCCAAAAATATCTCTACTCTCCTCAGCGATCAGAATACTGAAGAAAGCATTCTTCAAGTCAATGACAGAAAACCAAGCAGCCGAAGCAGGAATCAGAGTCAACAAAGCAGTGATATCAGGGACAACAGGAAACTGTGGCACAACAATTTTGTTGACCTCTCGAAGGTCGATCACAAACTGATACACAGGTGGCTGAGAAGCATCAGTACGCTTAAGAACAGGCAAAACAGGACTGTTACACACATTACCTCTCGTTTCTTCAACTACACCCTTCTCAACCAGATCATAGACAATCGCTAAAAGAGCTCTCTCACCATCGCTAGATATCTTATATTGCGGAATACGAGGTAGTCTAGCATTTGACTTAAGGGTAACAACATAGGGTGGAATCTGCAAAAGACCAACCTCATTGGGGCCTGTAGCCCAAAGCGTATCAGGAAGCGAACGCAATTCCAGTGGAAGGCAATCTTTAGACAAATACATCAGAGAAATCACTCTCTTACCCAAGGTAAGATGTACTCCCGAAGGAGAGCAATGTAATGTCACATACAATCTTTTCGGCAAGTCCAAACCCAACAGATTCTCACCACAACCAGTCGTTAGAATAAGTGGAGCTTCCAATTCACAAGGGCCAATAGAAAGGGACAAAGGACTAGAAACCGGATTACGAACTGGGGCGCCTGAAAATCCTACTGAAACATTGGTCAAGCCAGACAAAGGTGCGCCAGGAAGTTTAGAGTGCATGATAGAACTCTTCGTCGCACCAGTATCCAAAAGAAAAGGTTCTACCACACCTGATGTAATCACTTCAACATAAGGTCCACTCTGGTCTACTGGAACTGACACTACTCCCTCACTTTGTCCATGGCTGACCTAGTTATCAATATAACCAGCACTCTCACCTTCGACACAGTAGTCCTCAACGTAATACTGGGCAGACTGAACAGTCGGAACATTCTGTCTGTCGAAATAATTCGCAGAATTCTGAGGGGAAAAGGAACGCTCATTCTGGGGGAACACACCCCGTCCCCTACCCCATGGAGCTTGCTGGAAACCACCACGACCTCTCTGACCAGATACACGATTCGCACGCTGTAACAAAGCCGGTCAACTGTGCTTGAAATGACCTTCCTCTCTGCAGTAAGCACACTGATTAGGTCCAGGAAAGAATCGCTGAGCGTAAGGCTCAGGCTTCTGTAACAATCTCTGAAACTGTGGAGGTTGCTGAAACTGAGGCTGATTCTGACGAGGCGGATAAGCTTGCTGCAAAAGAACTTTCGTCTTTAGATCTCTAGTTTTCTTCTCTACTTTATCCTTCTCATCTTTATCCCTATTCTTGTAATATTGTGCAGTAGCCAATATCTGGGCCGACGAAGAAACAGCCCATGAACTCTCAGAATTCTTTAGCTTATTAGAAATTTCAGGAAGCAAATTAAAGACAAATTTGTCCATAAACAACCTTTGACCACCTTCCGTACTCATATCCTGACCACTATGATCAATAAACGTCTCCTCAAACCTAGTGAAGAAATCAGACACACTCTCGTCTTTCTTTTGCTTGCATGCTGCTAACTTATCCCAATTCACTCGTAAAGGAGGCATCATAGTGTTCATCAAATTAATAATCCTACCAGGTAAATCTGCAACTAAAGGTTCAGGTTTAGCACCTCCTACCTGTCGACCATCTGCAGCAGTAATATTCACCCACGTGTCTCCTAACTCTGCCGCATGATCCTCATGACAGATCTTCGCCCAAGGTTGCGGAACTACATTACCCATCAACATATCTATGTCAGCTAAATTCATAATACACGCATCAACTGTCTGAGACAACTCCTTGTAATAACCAGCAGGATTCTTACGGGGGTCAGGTAAGGTCTGCTTAAGAGTCAAGACCTCTGCTCTCTTCCAAGGGACATGTACCCATACTCGCTGAAAATGTGCCTCTGCAGCTGGAATACCCAAATTGACATTAGCCTGAACTGCGTCTCTCCATACAGGAGGAACCTCTCTCATAGGATACTGCTTCACTTTCCTCCTAACAGAGGAATCAGGTTCGTGCAATGTCTGAGGCGGTATCCTAGATCTGAAAGCAAGTATCGTCTCTACGGCGTCTGTAACATCGGACTCCACTATCGTCCCTTTAGCAAACTCTGACTGAACATCAAGCACATCCTGCGGAATCGGACCCAAATCATTATCTTCCCATTCCAGGCGCAGGAAAGTACACATTACATCGAAAACATACCTTTGCTTAGGCGGATCCCACTGAAAGAAAACATCCATAACCGCTGGTAAATCATATCTAGAAGCATTTAAAATCCATCTACGAGCCAACAAATCCAACACCGTCCGTTCCTCGGAACTAGGAAGCTGACTACGACTCTGCTTAAGTTCCGACACAGGGGTCATATTCAGTGACCCAAACAGTGGAGACAGCAAATTAGCAACAGTCTCAGTCATTCGTTTTCAAGCAGAAGGAGAAGAAGCAGACATAAGAACAGGAGAATAAATATTCTGAGGCAGAAGAGGTGTAGGGACAAGAACAGTAGGAGTCGAAGATGCAGAAGTAGAAGGCAAAGGAGTTTGAGGCAAAGCTTGTAACAAAGCTTGCGATCCTAGAGGGGGTTGCACAGTAGAAGGCAGAACCATCTGTGGAGCACTGGGTGGCTGAACAACAGCAGGAGGTTGAACAACAAAGGGTGGAACAACCGGGGGTAATGGAGGCGCAGTAGCACCCTGCACATAGGGGGGTGGCAATGTCAATAAATGAGAGATCAAAGGATCTTTTTCAGGATCTTCAATCACTTTCAAAGGAGAAGACGGCAAGGCCGGATAACATTTATCTATGGCCATGCAACGCTGTCTATCTGACACTTCACTCGCACGCTCTTCTCCATCTTCCCTAAACTGCCTAGCAGCTTGTAGTACTGACATATTCTTATCTTTCCTATCTCTTTTTGCTTGCTTAATTTCTCGCTGTTTGGCTTCCTTTCGCCAGAGGCGGAAAGACTCAAACATTGCCGGCCGGGCTTTCTTCCTAAATAGCGCAACTTCCAAAATATCTAAAATATTGAATTCGAAACTACCATGTTGGGTTCATCGTAAAACACCATCTTTCTTCGTATAGCGGACCCACACTTCGTTATAAGTAATAGGACCCACTACTTGTTTTGAATAGAGCTCATAAGTCGGAGTTCCAACCGCAGGTATCGGACACGAATCCTCCAATCGGGAATCCCTGTTGCAACCACAACTAAACCATTTCCTAATTTTGCTAAGACCAGGCATCTTATAGCTCACCAATCTAGCTTCAAACTTCAAGGGGTTATCAACTATCGATACACTTGTAAATATACGAGCCCCTCGGCTTCGATTTTTGCAAAAATCAAATCAAAACCAAGAACCAAAACAAAGTCGTGGGAGCGACCTACTTATACTTAACCAAAGTATCTGTCACGCCACCAGAAGACCGTCTATTGTCTCACTCTACAAAGAATCAATCGAGGGTCCAAGACAGGGCGACAGTCAGGACAGCAATCCTTCGTAGCCGTCGACATGCAGGGGTTGATGAAGTGGCGGCCTTCCTCCAGAATTTCCTCACGTGGCTCCTCACGATCCTCGGGCTTGGACCGGTACCGCTTAAGTTGCCCAACGTTGGGCGCCAACTGAAGAACCGGGTTTTCAGAAGCCAGCGGCTTCAGGGACACGCCCGACGTCTTCGGATTCCCCTGTCCTGGCAAACAGAGACACGGAATACTTCTAGGTGGCGTCAGAGATCAAATTTATTAGCTGCAGCTAGTAACAGTAAACCAAGCAATACAACACGGTGTACAACTCAGGAGACTGCTCAATTTTCATAGAGCAAGACATCACTTTTTATGCTGTTTTTGGTTAATTACGAATGCACACCCACTGCGACAAATTCTGATGAATGAAATACATTTCCCACACATTATTACATTCCAAAAAGCTCACTTTACATTGTACCAACCCACAAGTTAATTATTAGGACTGTCCCAAATTCGATTACCACAAGCCGGACAAACCCATAATTGAAACACTACCCATGTAATGAAAAGTCGTAAGGAAAGAAACAATTCAGATGTTGAGTAGGATAAGATATGTGCAAGAAACTAAAGGTTAACGATATCCTGAACATTGAATGGCAATTTCAGACAACGATCAGTTAGAGAAATTGGCTTCGTGAAAGGGTCAGTTTCAGGTGACGAGGTCAGCATCTTGCAGTTCACTCACAAGTCGGAAAGGCCTAGTTAATGCATACATGAACAACGAGGCCCATGCAACTTTGTTCGTTCGTTTACCTCCACGGCCTACGTGAGGGCAACACAAAATGGCGTCACGAACAACTTAAACAAAATGGAGTCCGGTCCCGAAAACCACGGAACCTCACGACCATCACTATTGCCACTATCACCAGTACCACTATTACTGTGATCATTCCCATCATCTGAGATCTCCATTACTACCACCATTACCACCAACATAATTGCCACCAGTATTTCCAGACTTATCACCACCATTGCCATCACCATGGCTACCACTAGTACCATCATCACTTACCACCATTACTGCCACCATCTGTCACCGCCACTTCTGCTACCAGTATCACCACCATCACTGTCGTAACCAACAACCTCAGCAACAACAAAACCATTATAACCATTACTACCACTATCACCATTATCATCAGTGTCATATCATTGCCACCACCTTACCATTAACAACCACGTTCACCACTATTGCTGCTATTACAACCACACTACAACTTTTACCACCACTATCACCATCACACAACAATCACTATTGCCAACATCACCACAAACGCTGCTATCTCCACCACCAATATTACTACCACTGTCACTACTATCATATAAATAAGACTATCACCACAAACACTACTACTGCTATCACTACTATTGCCACCGTCACCATAACTACCAGCACTGCCACCACTGCAATATTCTTGTATGTGTAACAGTGCTGTGTGTTTGACATTGCTATGTAAGTGAAACAGAAAGGGTTTGGCCGGGGTGGGGTTGTGAGAGACAGTGTGTGTTTCCTATCATAAATACAAACAAACTAGATTTGTTTGCTTTACCAGTACTAATTTTTCAGGTCTCGCTTGACCACTTTATCTGTCTGGAAGAACTCTTGCCATCACACAACATTCGATGTCTGCAGTTTTGTGTCTTTCACGTTCTTGAACCATTCCCTGTATTCGGCTGGGAATTCCCAGTAAGTTTAAATAGCAGTAAACAATATTAAAATGGTTGTAGGCCTCAAAAACAGTGTTTGTTTAGTAGGGCATCTACCAGGGTCGAATTGGGATCACAATTTGGCCCGGGCACTGACGAAAAAAGTGGCCCACATTCGCGGGGCGTGGCCCACATTCGCGGGGCGTGGCCCACATTTGCGGGGAGTGGCCCAAGTTTGCGGGTGTGGCCCAAATTCACTGGGGCGTGGCCCACATTTGCAGGGCGTGGCCCACATTAGCGGGAGTGCCCTTTTATGAAACACTCAAGGAATGTGAGTGGGAGGATATTGTTCTTGGGAAGGACATAGGGCCAAGGTGACAATGTCCTACATGCTGAGTAACTGAAAACCAGCAAGACCCCTTTCTACGACAAAATTATTCCCCAGCCCTCCAGCACAGGAGCATCTGAAAAACAGCGAGGCCCCTTTCTACTATAAAATTATTCCCCAGCCCTCCAGCGCAGGAGCACCTGAAAAACAGCGAGGAATCTTTCTACTATAAAATTATAGCCCAGCCCTCCAGCGCAGGAGCACCTGAAAAACAGTGAGGCCCCTTTCTCTTAAAATATCATTCCCCAGCCCTCCTGCCCAGGAGCACCTGAAAAACAGCGAGGCCCCAGCTATTTGTAAATTACTGAGCCCTTCCCAGCCCTTCACTGCCTCAGGGCAATGGCCTGGCAGGAAAAGGGATAACACAAAAACACAGCTGCTGTGCCATCCATGGGAGAGGGGGAGGCTAAGGGGAAGATGGTGGGAGTTCCCAACATTACCTGGCCCCCCACAGCAAATCCCATTCTCCCTCGCCCACTATGCCCTGAATGAGAAGGGATGTGGGTGAGGTGATAAAGCAAACACTGTTTCTGGGTTGCATGGGCCCCAGGGGGCCCAGGTGACAATGGCTAAAAGGCCTGAGCAACACCTGGCCCCCAGGGAGGCCGATTCTGGCACACAATCACCCAGGTGTCCACAATAAAGTGATCTGTGAAGTGTGCTCATTGACATACATCCAGGACTCAGAAGGTTTCTGCCGCATGTAGATAAAACACAGCACTTGTATGCACGTAGAAGAATACTGTGAAATGAACATACAATAAACTTCACGTGTGCACATGGAAGGGTTCCCTGATGTGTGCACACTGGTCATCAGCCAGGTGCACACAGAAGCTGCCTGTAAAGAAAAAGCTGTTCACATGAGTACAATAAATTTGAAAAGTTCTGGCTTACATCTCCTGTTGCCAATTAGAAAACAGGATAAATGTGCTTGGGTATTCTTGAATATAGAAGCCCTGCGATTGGCTCCAGGCCACTATACTTCACTCTTATCACCACAGCGCTGCATATAATGTTTTTGTTTTGTACGCTCACGTGAAGCCTTAAGGAGCTTTGCTGCAAAGCTGTGAAGTGGGTCCACCATTGAAAACAAACGGAGAGGCGCAGGTGACTGACAAGAAGCTGGCCCATGTGGGGGGGGCTTACTCCGAGTCACTGCTGATTCTTCCATAAGGGGGCGCTGATGTCAAGGTGTGTGTGGGGACAGTCTCTTTAAGGACGCCTGTCTTTGGTTTCTTTTCACGGCTGACAGAAATGTTTGGCCGCCAGAAATGTTGGAGTCCCAAGATGAGTGCTCAAGCAAGGGTTACAAAGGTGTGATTTGCAGAGCCCTCCTGCAGATTGTGATGGGGTACCCGAGTCTCACATGTCTCACAGACACCATCAGTGTGATTGCTTGGCAGGGTAGGGGGTCAAGGGGAGGCCACAGCTGAGCATCGCTGAACGGCCTCCCAGCAAAGCGGCTTTCCTCTCCCTGTCAGTGCTCTCTGTGGACTGGGAAAGGGGAAAAATAAACCGGCCCACAGGGCACCTTCGTCCCATGCCCGAGTGCCCGCAGTGCCAATCCGCCCCTGGCATCTACTTCATTTGAAACAATCCAAAATTCAACCAATGAAGTGGAAGTGCTGAGCTCTCCCACTTCGTTAGAGGACCCCGTAGCACACATTTCTACCTCACCTAGGGGCATATAATCAAGGGGGTTTATCTCCGCTTTTTTGGCTTTAAAAGCCAAGAAAGCGGAGATAAAATTATCTCCCTATTACCTAGCTGTCGCTAACACCAGTTAGCGACAGCTAGTAGGAGATAGCGACCATCTTATTTATTTTATTTATTTGAACTTTTACCGCGCACAGCTACCCGCAGTGGGTTTCCCGGCGCTAGGGATAGACTAGAGAAGAAGATGTCAAACAAAGCCAGCATATAGGTACCCACTACTTATGTGAACAACAGCGTTTTCAGTGCTCTGCGAAAGCGAAGAAGACTAGTCTCTAGTTTGAGAGCTGTGGGCAGGGCATTCCAATATTTGGGACCAAGATAGGAAAAGGATCGTCCCCCCGTCCTTACCAGCTTAAATCTTGGTACAATGAAATTCCCAATTTCCGAAGATCGTAAAGTGCGCTTGGGCCTGTAAGGTTGCACCAGCTTTTGTAAGTATGTAGGTGCAGTGCCTTGCTTGATTCTAAACATGTAGCACAATGTCTTAAACTTTATGCGACTAGAGACCTTAAGCCAATGAAGATCCTGCAAGGCAAATGATGCCGAAGTTCTTCTAGGAACATTCTTCAAAAGTCTTGCGGCTGCATTTTGTACAACCTGCAGTACTTTAATAGTGGCTGCGTCCGCACCCAAATAGAGTATATTACCATAGTCCAGGCGAGATGTTATCAATGCCTAGACAACCGTTCTACGGGAGGGAGTAGGAAGCATCCATAGGATCTTTTGTAGCCACCTAAGAATGGAAAAACAGGTTGCTGCGACCTTAGTGGCCTGCTGCTTCATTGTTAACTTGTCGTCAATTAGGATGCCCAGATTACGTACAGCATGTGTGGGCACAGGAAGTGAACCCATCTCATTTGGCCAGTGCTGAGGGCCCCATAAGTTCTTATTTCTGCCCAGAATGACCACCTCTGTCTTCTCCCCATTCAGTTTGAGACAATTCCTCTGCATCCAGTCGGCCACAAGAGTGAGGCCAGACTTTAGTGCAGAGGGGTTATTCTCGTCTCGCCCTGATAGGGAGAAGACAATCTGGGTGTCGTCTGCGTAAGAGAACAAAGTCAGCCCCGCCTGCTCTACGATGTTAGCCAAGGGTTTTACATAAAGATTGAACAATAGGGGGCTGAGTATTGACCCTTGGGGGACACCCCGTGCTGATGGACAGACCGCTGATGCCGCCTTAGAGGAGAACACTTGAAAGGTTCGCTCACCAAGAAAGGAGGCCACCCAGGCTAAGGCCATACCAGTCACACCAAGAGACCGCAGAGAGTCAAGGAGGATGGAATGTGACACGGTGTCGAAAGCTGCGCTCAAATCCAACAGGATGAGCGCCATAGTTTCACCCTGATCGACACCGTGTCGGAGACTCTCTGTTACCCCAAGAAGGGCTGTCTCGGTCGAGTGGCGGGCCCGAAAACCCGACTGGGAAGAATGTAAAAAGCCAGAGCTTTCCACCAGTTCAGTAAGCTGGATGTTAATGTGTCTCTCTAACACTTTAGAAAAGATGGGCAGCAAAGATATAGGACGAAAATTAGCAGGATTCAAAATATCAGCACCAGTCTTTTTTAACAAGGGCACTACCATAGCGTGTTTCCATGGCTGGGGGACATATGCCTCAGTAAGTGAGGCATTTAACAACTTAACAAAGATCTGATGGGTGGAAGAATCTAGTTCTTTCAATATTTTGACCGGAAGTGCATCGCACGGGGAACCAGAGCGCACACTATTTAAACAAGAAGAAAAAGAAACATTGTCTAGTGGCTGCCATACAGAGAGTTTTACGACATCATCGGCACTAGCAAGTGACTGAACAGAGCCAGATGCAGAAGGTGTCACCACCAGTAACGGAGTAAAAAGATCATAAATCGTCTCTACTTTCTTGACGAAAAAGTCAGCTAAGGATTGACATTGAACCGCGTCAAGCGCGGGGGGCGTAGGAATGGAGTCTGCTCCTGTCAGTTTTTTTACAACTGAAAAAAGCACCTTGGGGCAATTTTGTGCATCTGAAACAATTTTTTTAGTACAGTCTGCTCTGGCTGTTTTACAGCTTTTATGATAGCCCTTCAGGGCTTCTTTATATGCTACTTTGCGAGTAGGGGAATAGTTATGCCTCCACTTTCTTTCTAGGGTCTTACATTGGGTGCGAAGGCACTTAAGCTTGTCAGAAAACCATGGTGCAGGGGGGTGATGAGGCATAGATTTCTTGGATGTCAAAGGAAGCATAGAATCAACAGCATTATTTAGCCACTGACCGACTGCGCAATTTAGTGCAGAGATAGGAAGGTCAGTGTTAGGAAGTGTCCTTAATAATTGTTTATTGAGTGCTGGACTCCCGCTTGGGCCCCACTTTGCATGTCAGTGATATTTATCACTAATGACATGCAAAGTGGGCGTGCCAAGATGTTAGCGACTGGAAACAGTCGCTAACATCGCTATCTCCTATTACCAACTTTTGGAGATATTCGCGCTAAGCGCGAATATCTCCAAAAGCTAACACCTGCCCTGAGCAGTTCTTAGCCATGTTATCCAATGGGAGGTGGATAACATGGCTAAGAGCATTAGCTCGGTAATGCATGAATATCGCTGACTTTTCAGCGATAATCATGCATTGCGGCCGTTTTTTATCGCATTTGCGATAAACCTTGATAATAGCAAGGTTTATCTGCGATAATTTCTGACGATGCTTAGCGTTAAAAAATTCGTTGCTAAGCATCGTTAGCGATAAATATCGCTTAACGTTGGTAATATGCCCCTTTGTCTCTAACCAAGCAATAGCGATAATTATCGCTATTGCTTGGTAATATGCCCCCTAGTGTGTGAGAGATTCCTTGAGAAGAGCTATGTTCTAAACTGTGTTAGACCTTTGATTGGTTACTTTTTTAGCCATGACTTCGCCTTTCTTGGGCTTCAGCCTTCACCTTAACTTTCATTTGGACTATGGATATTTAGTGCCTTTATCCCAAAGATAATTGCAACATTTGTAAGACCTTCTCTTCAAAGACAGGGAAACGAGATTGGCTCGTTATGTGTATAGAGGAACAAAAGCCTTTCTTTTACACGAGATCCCCCTCCTCTGGGTAAGATTCTGTGAAAAGTGCTCCACCAAACATTTCCACAAGGGCAGCCCAAAAAAGGCAGCACATGGGGCTTCAATAACACGAGAAAGGTACCCTCTACAAGTACTTTGAGGTCTGGGAAAAAATGGGAAAAAACCATGAAAACTAGAAAAACTTCCAAACGACCTGTATTACTTTAATATAGGCCTGCTAAGGCTTCATGGGCTAACCGAATCTAACAAAATTAAAACATAAATGTGTGCATACTGTTGTTTATCTTTTTTTAATTATAAAGACATGATAATAGGCTGTTGCAAAGATAATTTCTTTTTCCATTTACTAGTACAAACTTACATAATTAATAACACTTTCTGAAATCACATATACACCAAAATATGCCAAACAATATATCCACATAGTGACACGATGAATTATACAAATAAAACAAATTGACAACACCTCTTTTGCCACCCTGTCAGCAAATGGAAAGACCGCTCTTCCAAGCCCTACCTGCTCCCCGATGCCAAATCCAGTACCATGCCCAGTACCACCAACACCTAGAAACATGGGGAAAAAGAACACATCTGACCCAGACAGTATGTCAGATATTGAAGAAGGCAAGCTTTTTGGGAAAGGGCATAATAATGATGATGATGGACAAGGTGATTCCTAAGGATGGCAGCAAATCGCCTACTCAGTCCGACTTGGCTCCAGATGACATTACACACTTTCATCTCCTGATGCAAAGGGCAGTGACACTTTTTGTATCTCACAGCTTCCGTGTAGCACTAGTGTTTTCTGTGTGACTTCAAGGAACAACCTAGGAAAAACACAAAATCCATTCATATCCTGGATTTCTTATGCTCAGAGGGTCTCAAACGTATGCTGGCAATATGCCAGCTACAGTTCAGGCAATCATACCCTGCTTCAAAAGAAGTACAGGAAACCAGAATCTGTGCCAGCAGACTTCACTGGCTACCAGCAGCCTGACTCCATCATTGTAGCAGTGGCCCAGAAAAGATAAAAATGCCATGTCTCCCCGACTTCTGCACCCTCAGATAGGGCGTGGCAGACACATAGATAATTTAGACGGCAGAGCCATCTCCATTGTGGCAACATGCATAAAGGCTGGTAATGCCTTGGCCATCCTGAGACAATATAGTAGCCAGATTTGGCACAACTTTGCACTTCTGATCAACTTTATCCCCGAGGACAGAAGGGAAGCAGCGAGGACCATTATCAAGGAGGGTGCAAATGCATCAACCACCATCATTGATGGTGTAATGGATGTTTCCAATGCAGGTTTTTGACAACTCGTAGTAGAAGTTATCCTGTGCAAGTAAGGATGGCTTTGGTCTGAGTCGTCCTAACTGGAAGGCCAGGGAAAAATATTGCCCATGTCTTTTGATGACGAAACTTTAGAAATACCATAAATGATGCTCTTTTGAACATCAAGATAGATGCAGGCATGGTAATCTCCCTAGAAGAGCCAGAGATTCTTCTCCTTTGAAAAGCAACCCTAGAACGATACAAAAGAAATCAAGGATTCTACTCCAGATTATTTCTGGTCAAAACAAAATTAGACCTGTGGAAGTCCTTATTGGATCTGTGAAAATTAAACAAATTCCTAATTCAAACAATCATTCTGTAAGGTAACCTTATAAGAAATACTTCTGATGCTTCAGGAAGGGGAGTAGTTCACCCTTGGTCTTCGGGATACATTATTTCATGTCTCGATACTTCCAAATCACAAACAGTACCTGAGACTTTCAGTGGCGGGCAGAATTATCAATTCAAGGTGCTTCCATTTGGACTGAAGTCTGCGCCTCAGATCTTTATAGAGTGCCTGTGCTGGAGGCTGGCTTCTTTAAAAGACAAGGTCAGCAAGTAAATCTATACTTGGACAACTGGATCATCAAAGCTCATCAAAGGCTGTGAAGACTCATGCCTTCACAGCCACCTGCATCAGCCTATTCCAAGAACTAGGACTGACCTTCAATACCAAGCAATCTTCCATCTACCCTATGCCAAGTTACAATTCCTCCACTCATTCTTTGTGTAGTTATCAAAACAAGCTGTGCTGTTCTGGCTGGACAACACAACCTCAATATACAACATCGTGAAGCAAGAAGGAATGAGGTCCCGTTCTCTGTGTATAAATGGCACAGATGCTCTTGGACCGGCCCATTATCATCTAGGTAGACATAACAGTCAGCTGGAATGCCAGAATAGCCAGGCAGATGCCTAGTCACACTTTGTCAGATTGCCATCAAAAGTAACTACACGAAGGCCATGCAGCATACATCTTTCAAAAGTAGGACAATCAAACATATACCTGTTTACCACCCTGGACAGCAAGAAATATTGGTGCTACGCCTGCAGATTGCATCAACCATGGTCCACAAGCAACACCGTTACACTTTTTCTCACTTTGCCCTCATTACCAGAATACTGAGGAAGGTGAAAGCAGTTTCCTGATGCTAATTGTCCCAGCATAAATTTGTCAGTTTTGATACAGTGATCTGCTTAGGCTGTCCACATTAAAATTGATCCAGTTGAAGAATCATCCCAAGACCCTCTGCAGACACAACGGAAAGTCTCTTTCCCAACCTCAAGTTGCTGATTTGACTTCATGGTTCTTGATCACTGAACAGTTTGGCTACCTGAATATTGCTTCAGACTGCAGAAACATCTTAGCGTAGGCATGTGCGTAATTCACAACAAAGACTTACTAGGCTAAGTGCAATATATTCTGCACATGTTGCAAATATGAGAGCTGAAACCAACTGTATTTGCAGCACCATCAATTGCCACCATACTTGTTAGAGCCAGCTAGGTGTGGTCTCAAATAATTATTGGTCAAGGTTCACTTGGCTGCAATGTCCAAATTCTCAAGGGTTGAAGGTTCTGCCTCATCTTTATTGTCACAGAGAACAATTAATGTAAGACTCTTTAGGGCATTTGAAAGGAGAACCAACCCAAAGCATTTCTGAAAGAAATTGCAGATCAAAAAACAGATCTCCTGTATGCTATGCCTTTAGAAAAGTTGGAACTGTTGACGCACGGGTTGTTTTGGTTCCAAGTTCTCTCTGACCAAGCAGGGGGGCTCCACATAGTATCCTGAGGACTACTGTGCAACCAGAGCGGATGTCTGCCTGATTGCAAGTTTCCCAGAGGAGAGGGGACATCACCTGGAGTCTGATTTGAAGGAAGAACTGTTTCCTTGTTTTGGAATGCCTGGATGTGACCTATTTGCAAAAAGAGGTCAGGAGGAGCCGACTGCCAGCCAGAGCAAGAGATGTTGACCCTGGAGCTGATCACCCATTCACCAGAGCTTCTTAAGAGAATTACCGGTGTGCTCCTGGTTCAGAGCCTGTCCCTCTAGCTGAAGTGGAGGATCTATGGCATTGCCAAAGTGGGCTGAGCAGACAACCCCAACAATGCCTGCTCCCTGTTAGTCTGTGGCCCTTAACCAACATAGCTTCGAGTGGCTTGCAACAGTGAATGATTAAGTGTTGCCAGATTGTCGAATGGGTCAAGGGGTTAGCCCTTGGCATTTGCCCAATGTGTGCACAAGCAAACTAAGCCCCTGTAATTGAAGCTGCAGCATCGAAGCATTTGTCCACTTTGTGTCCGAGAAACTTTGTGGCTGCCCGATCGGAACAGCTAGAACTGAAGCAGCCAAGCTGCTGCCATATGGACTCATGGATGGACGAGGACTGCATTGAAACCTCAATCCAGTTGTGCCCCCCCCCTCAGGTGTAGGTCTGCCTAGCTGAGTTGCCAACTTGACAACCAGCCAGAGGGAGGAGCACCTCCTCATGACCCACAGGTCCCAATCTCCAGTTGACTCACTGTGTGTCCAGAAGAGGGCCACCATACCGAAGACAGCCGCAGTCCTACATCAGCTTCAGAGATCAGAACAGAGGGACGGCACACCTTCCCTGCACAGGGAGGAGGACACTGGCTGAAGTTCATACAGGCCTGCCTGAGGCCTACTTCGGAGGATCACATTTGGTGAAAAGCATAAGACTGAGAACACAACTCTGCCTGAGAGGGAGCACTAGATTTTTCTAACGCTGAGAGAGAGTGAGGGGTGGTTGAACAGAGGGGCTATGCTTGCCCATAGGACATTGGCCCTGCAACAGAGATTCTAAATAGCATAGCTTTTTTTGTGGTTTTGCAGTTTTATATTGCACAAACATAGTCTAAGGACATTAGAGCACTTTACATGCACACCAGATTACCTTACATAATGTCAGATGCATTTTTATTGCTTTTTTAGGCACAGGGAATTTAAGTACATTTCCCAGAACCACTAGAGGTTGACTCGAGGTTCCTTCATTGAATCATCATTAAATAGTTATTTTGGAAGGTCCCAGCTGAGGCGAGCCAGCTCGTCCCCCCTATTTGAAGAGATTTAGGTTGAAAGCATGACTGTTCTTAGCCATCTCATCCTCTTTTCATTACTACAAGATGTAGAAGAAAGTAACAAGGCTGTGATTAGCCAGCTTGTTTTCGTCGTAGTTCATAAAATGCTCTTATACCTCCCAAATCTCATGGATTTCGGCCTAATCTGATTTTATGTTACTTAAAGGTGAGTTCGCTGCTTGAGAGTATGGAGGAGCAAGAGCAAATATTGGTCTCTAAAAAGAGACATAACAATGAAGATCCTGAAGTGGAGAATGTGGGGAAAGGAGATGCTGTAGCTCTCCCTTACCCTTCGCCACTTAATCTTCTGATTTAGAGGCCTTCCATTGCTTTTAATTGGATGACTTCATTATTACTCTCATTCGCATGCTTTTCATAAGTTGGCACATGCAGCAATCACTCCCACTTCTTGTGTGTGCTTATCTCTCCCCTGGAGCGTGGCCCAACTACTTCCACTGCTCCCTTGCTCGACCCTACTTTGTAGGTCTTGCCTAGCGTCGCAGCGCATGCGCTGCTCGCTCTGTGAGATCTATTGTCGTTGAGTTGATTTCGGAAGTGGAGTGGAAGCTCCACCCATGCTTTTGATTGGCGAACGTCATGCTTTATGGTAAACGCTGGCCTCCAATTGAAAGTGAAGCTTTTTGGTGACCCCCCTGTCTCCTTTTGGCTCTGCCCATCCGGACTCGCACAGTGTCCTTTAACTAGTCTGTAAGCACTACATTTTTTTTCCATTCTGCATTGCGATTGCAGTATAAGTGTGAGACATGGCGGCGCGTTGAAACATCACAGGTTGCTGGCAGAGCGTCTAGTTTTAATTGAAAGTGACACATTGTTGGCCACAGCCTCCTCACGCCCAGAAAATACTTGTCAGTGTCTTCGTTACTAGGAAAGTTCTATAAACAACAAACGGCCGTTGAAGTTCAGAGAGAAATGTAACCTGACAGAAAGGCAGGTGAAGGCGGGCTTTTCACTCAGGCACAAACTAAACAAGTAGGTCCCTGAGCTTCTTAACCCAACCAAGCAATGCCGGATGTATGACGTTACAACGCATACTTTTACAACGCCTACCTTTACAACGCGTTTTTTACAACGCATACCATTACAACGCATAGCGCTTTGGGGTGCTGGATAGTGAATAGTTTAATTTACTATTCCAACTCCAGTCCCCGTGGATAGTAGGGAAGGTTATTGGATAGTAAATTAACCTATTCCCTATCCTAGAGCGCCCCCCAGAGCAATGCGTTGTAATAGTTTGCGTTGTAAAAGTTGCGTTGTAATGGTAGTTCGTTGTAAAAGTTTCGTTGTAAAGGTTGTATACCAGCAATGCCCAGAGACTGGAGCTCTGTGTTACCCTGACTCTTTGGGCTGCTCACATTGTCGGAATGCAGGCTTCCCAGGGCATAGAGGCACTGGGAAGACTTCCAGTGTGTACACACAAACACACACACTATCAAGGTATTCTTCACAGGGAATAAGGGCACAAATAAAATGGCTTCTGTCCTCTCCTACCACACACATCAGACCCCTCCCACAGCCCATGTGGTTCAAATGCAGGGTTCCCAGAGCTTAGGTGGCACGTCGAAGGATTCTTGTGTTATCTCCTTGTCTACCACACAGACAACCAGGCCAGACCCACAGCCCGCATTCTCCGGTGCTCACTGGGCCAAAGCAGGCATCCACATCTATATGCCTTACTGGTGCCTAGAGATTCCCAGTGAAAGGTCACCAGCGCATTCAATTATCGCTGGCGTTGTTGTTAACCCCATGTTGTTACTGGCTGCATCGTGGAGGATCACAGAGGAGGTCACTGGGGCACAGGAGTATACTCCCATTTTCTTATTTTGTACTTTAATCTAGGCTTGTGGCTTTACTATCTTCCTTCCCGCCCATCCCCAAAAAACACCCAGTATCCACGCCAGCTGCCATTTTGTATTCTTTCCTGGTTCTTTCTGTGAGTAGTGTATGCCCTCTCCCTTCTCTTTACTGTGCTGGTGTCCATCCCTTGTTTCTTTTGCCATGGCTTGTTTATTTATTCTTCCCCTTATCGCCCCTCCCTTCAATTGTGCTTAACTTCTTTCTGCTCAGTCATTGTGACAAAGTAAACAAGCATTTGCAATGCAATAGGTCTCGCATTTACACGAGTTTAAGCTATTGGCATTGTAAATGCCAAAGCCTTTTATTTATGTTTTAAAAACCAGAACAAAAATAAAAAGCCTTCTCATTGACAATGCCAATAGCTCAAATTTGCGTAACTGCGAGACCTATTACATTGCAAATGCTTGTTTCTTTCTGTTTAAGCCCCTAACTAGAGTGCAGGTCTTTTTGCAGCAGTCTCTCTCGTGTATTTGTCCTCCATGTTGCTTGCCCACTGTGCCCCAGCCAGCTGTCAGTGTTATTTCTTGCCCCCGCCCACTGCCTGTGTTGTTGCTCTCTCTCCCACACCCTCCTACCTGCTGTCCAGTTTGTTACTGTTCCCCTCCACCTGATGGAGCAAGGATTCGTGAACAAGAGACTTGCTCGGATGTAATCCTCTCATATAATCCTGTAAAGAAATATTAAAAGAGTTTGTAATACTAATTTTACACAACATTTCATATTTTCTAGAAAAGGGGGAAGCTTGCCTATGTGTTTTACTAACAATTTACCCGAGTGCAACTTAAGATGCCTGCTAACGCGAGAAAATAAACTGCACATGTGTCAGCTGCATGACGTCTTAATGCTTGAAGGGAAAACTCTGCTTCTGCACAATAGCATCTAAAATGGCCGCTTAGGAACTCACATGCTAAGCATCTGCTTTGCTGAAACTAAATCGTATTATATATTATTTGCTAATGCATAAATAGACTTTATAAGTAAATGGGTTTAGAGTAGAGATAGGTGGAATACAGTGAAATCATTTTATTTGAATGTAATACTTTATCTTATTGACCTCTCTATTAGTTTGTATTTGGGCCTTCTAGAGACACTAAGATCTGACACCCAAGTGAGGTTGGTGCTTGCACGGGAGAGACAACTCCGGAGCAATGAGCTCAATTCTTGGGGCTCGTCCAAAGACATTTACTGAACGTACCCTGGGAACCAGTTGAACATCCTGAAGATTCAATGGACAACTGTGAAAATTGCATACATTGTTATTGATAATGATTCCAATATGGGTGGGAAATAAAGCTTGGGAGAACAAATTAATGGGTGGTAACTTAAAACAATAAGTCTTAAGAAAAGTATTAAACTTAGCATGGTGTGATGATCATCCCCTCAGATTGTCCAATCACAATTAGAAGTTTCATAAGGTTGAAACATTTAGGGATGGTACTTTCCATTAGAAGGTAAAATTGGGGTAGTTAGATTAGTTAGAGCAGTCCCTGCCAGAACGCTGAAAGACAGAGATGCTGTCCGAATGCTGATCGAATACCTGAAGAAGCAGACTTAGAATTTTCAAGCAAAATAGAATTAGAAGAAGATCGCAAAAGAATCAAGGAGGTAATAGAATTAGAAAAAGATTGCGGAAGAATCAAGGAGGTAATAGAATTAGAAGATCGCAGAAGTACCGAGGAGGAAGTTAGTATCAGAGAGGGGTGAGACGCAGGTGTCAAATCCAGAAGAGGTCATCTTTCCTGTCCTGTTCTGTCCTGAAGTCCTTATTACCTGAATTTTTCTAAGAAGACCATAACTCTTGGCCAGAGGGGTCTGATTTTCCCACCATCCTAGGTAAGTAAATATAAATCTGTGTATTGTGTCAATGTACCGTTTCTCTCTATCCTCTTTTTTCGGAGATACTTGTCATTGAATTCTTTATTTTTAAATTGGGTAATGAATCATACCTCTTCAGAATGATGGAGTTAACACTGTAATTTGTTTAGCTCTGATGATTAATTTAGATAAAACATTTAAACGTACCCGAGTCTGTGAGTTATTCAATAAAGAAATCATGAAAATGAGACCTATGTCATGGTCACCAAATAAAATCAACTAAAATAGATCCAAGTGTCTAAGAAATGGCTTCGTATTATAAATAGATTTAAGAATTGATAATCAAACAAATGTACAATTGTAGCCCTAAAATTGATCCCCAGCGGTGTTCACTGATCAATATAAGTGAGTGTGTTTATGGGCCCAAATGAGTATTTAGTGATAGATGTCCGCAGGTTGGTGGCCTGCTGGATCACCCCCCAACCCGCTCTGTGTTGTTTTTTTCCCTTCCCTCTTCACTCCCTCGTGCCATGTTGTCTTCCGCCCTCACCCCACAATAAACAAAAATAAAAAAGTTTGGTGATGCAGCCAACGCTGGCCGCAACATGGTGTTTCCCCTCCACACCCTCTGTCCCTGTTGACGGTGCATAAGCCCTTATTCACTGTTGCTGTCCGTTCCCCTGCCCCCGCACTTAAAGAAGTGCTATGACTTGGCCAGGGCTTGCTACAACGTAGAGCTTTTAAGAAACTTTTTTAAAAAAAATCAGCACACACAGACTTGCCTTAAACTAAACATGCTGCCATACAGGTCTCTCTCTATTGTAACATTTATATAAGACGTTATGCCTAATGCTTGTTAGGCGTAGAGTGCTAATGTACACTAGCTCTCTGTTTATCATTCTCGGATATCAGAAGTGCAGTGTCACGGTGCAAGTAGCACGCAGTTCTCTGCAGCTGCGTTGCCTTTCGCTGAGCTCACAGCAGTGTTCAGAGCTGTGAGACCAGAGAGTGTTTGGAATCTTCCCCTCCTGGCTGGTGGCCTCTGCTGCTAGGCAGAAGACGGGCCAGATGTATGCTTCTCAGTTTAAAAATTCAAAGCAATATATAGTGCTCAGAAGAGAAGGACGGATGGCTATAGGGGAAGAAGGCTATTTCGAAGTTACTGGCTTTTGCTTTTTGGAAAGGCACATTTCAGTGGATTATTTTTCCACTTATTTCCTGTAAGAGAAATGTGTGTGACACTCAAAGTTCAAAGAGATCTGATGAGGAAGGAAGCATGGGCAGCTATCATTGAGGCCTCAGAATTAAAGGATATGACGGCCTTTTGGAAAGCAGTGAATGCCCCTTTTTTTAAAGACAGTACAAAGGCTCGTATTGAGATAGCTGTTACCGAGGATGAATGGGTCAAGCATTTTGAAAAACGTTATAGCCCAGCAGACATCTCTACTGATACATCGAGAGAACCCATGTCTAAGGGGAATGGCATTGAAGGGTTGCAACTTAACTTTTCCTTGGAGGAGGTAATTAAGGGTATTAACTCTAGCCTAGGGGGAAAGGCACCCGGCCCCGACGGTGTCCCAGTGGACATTTTTAAAAAAAATATATTGCTCTGGGCACCACTGCTTACTAGAACTTTTAACTTAGAAATCCCACCATCTCCTGAGGCGGAAGCCGGGAGGAAAGCTGCCACTATTTTTAAAAATTGTATATTTACTTACTTGCTTTTAAAACTGCACGTTCTCCCCCTGAGCACCAGAGCACAGGAGTCATTGTGCTTAAAGAGACCCGCACAGCGGATATTAGCGCTGTTACGGGTGGGAAACAAACATTGCCACCATCACTGCCAAAATTAGGCTACGCCCACTATTAGGAGGCCACGTCCCCAGCCTACGACTTAAAAGCGCTGAATACAAGCGTTTTTTTTCTTCAGATAGAAATCCCACCATCTCCTGAGGCGGAAGCCGGGAGGAAAGCTGCCACTATTTTTAAAAATTGTATATTTACTTACTTGCTTTTAAAACTGCACGTTCTACCCCTGAGCACCAGAGCACAAGAGTCATTGTGCTTAATGAGACCCGCACATCGGATATTAGCGCTGTTACGGGTGGGAAACAAACATTGCCGCCATCACTGCCAAAATTAGGCTACGCCCACTATTAGGAGGCCACGCCCCCAGCCTACGACTTAAAAGCGCTGAATACAAGCGTTTTTTTTCTTCAGATAGAAATCCCACCATCTCCTGAGGCGGAAGCCGGGAGGAAAGCTGCCACTATTTTTAAAAATTGTATATTTACTTACTTGCTTTTAAAACTGCACGTTCTCCCCCTGAGCACCAGAGCACAAGAGTCATTGTGCTTAAAGAGACCCGCACAGCGGATATTAGCGCTGTTACGGGTGGGAAACAAACATTGCCGCCATCACTGCCAAAATTAGGCTACGCCCACTATTAGGAGGCCACGTCCCCAGCCTACGACTTAAAAGCGCTGAATACAAGCGTTTTTTTTCTTCAGATAGAAATCCCACCATCTCCTGAGGCGGAAGCCGTGAGGAAAGCTGCCACTATTTTTAAAAATTGTATATTTACTTACTTGCTTTTAAAACTGCACGTTCTCCCCCTGAGCACCAGAGCACAAGAGTCATTGTGCTTAAAGAGACCCGCACAGCGGATATTAGCGCTGTTACGGGTGGGAAACAAACATTGCCGCCATCACTGCCAAAATTAGGCTACGCCCACTATTAGGAGGCCACGTCCCCAGCCTACGACTTAAAAGCGCTGAATACAAGCGTTTTTTTTCTTCAGATAGAAATCCCACCATCTCCTGAGGCGGAAGCCGGGAGGAAAGCTGCCACTATTTTTAAAAATTGTATATTTACTTACTTGCTTTTAAAACTGCACGTTCTACCCCTGAGCACCAGAGCACAAGAGTCATTGTGCTTAAAGAGACCCGCACAGCGGATATTAGCGCTGTTACGGGTGGGAAACAAACATTGCCACCATCACTGCCAAAATTAGGCTACGCCCACTATTAGGAGGCCACGCCCCCAGCCTACGACTTAAAAGCGCTGAATACAAGCGTTTTTTTTCTTCAGATAGAAATCCCACCATCTCCTGAGGCGGAAGCCGGGAGGAAAGCTGCCACTATTTTTAAAAATTGTATATTTACTTACTTGCTTTTAAAACTGCACGTTCTCCCCCTGAGCACCAGAGCACAAGAGTCATTGTGCTTAAAGAGACCCGCACAGCGGATATTAGCGCTGTTACGGGTGGGAAACAAACATTGCCGCCATCACAGCCAAAATTAGGCTACGCCCACTATTAGGAGGCCACGTCCCCAGCCTACGACTTAAAAGCGCTGAATACAAGCGTTTTTTTTCTTCAGATTGAAATCCCACCATCTCCTGAGGCGGAAGCCGGGAGGAAAGCTGCCACTATTTTTAAAAATTGTATATTTACTTACTTGCTTTTAAAACTGCACGTTCTACCCCTGAGCACCAGAGCACAAGAGTCATTGTGCTTAAAGAGACCCGCACAGCGGATATTAGCGCTGTTACGGGTGGGAAACAAACATTGCCGCCATCACTGCAAAAATTAGGCTACGCCCACTATTAGGAGGCCACGCCCCCAGCCTACGACTTAAAAGCGCTGAATACAAGCGTTTTTTTTCTTCAGATAGAAATCCCACCATCTCCTGAGGCGGAAGCCGGCAGGAAAGCTGCCACTATTTTAAAAAATTGTATATTTACTTACTTGCTTTTAAAACTGCACGTTCTCCCCCTGAGCACCAGAGCACAAGAGTCATTGTGCTTAAAGAGACCCGCACAGCGGATATTAGCACTGTTACGGGTGGGAAACAAACATTGCCGCCATCACTGCCAAAATTAGGCTACGCCCACTATTAGGAGGCCACGCCCCCAGCCTACGACTTAAAAGAGCTGAATACAAGCGTTTTTTCTTTAGATAGAAATCCCACCATCTCCTGAGGCGGAAGCCGGGAGGAAAGCTGCCACTATTTTTAAAAATTGTATATTTACTTACTTGCTTTTAAAACTGCACGTTCTCCCCCTGAGCACCAGAGCACAAGAGTCATTGTGCTTAAAGAGACCCGCACAGCGGATATTAGCGCTGTTACGGGTGGGAAACAAAGATTGCCGCCATCACTGCCAAAATTAGGCTACGCCCACGATTAGGAGGCCACGCCCCCCTGCTTGAACCACCCCACGCCTATAAAATATGTGCATTGCCAGGAAGCGCAGCGGACGAGCGCAGCGGGAGCACCGTTTGCGCGCCAAAGGCGCGCCTAAGGCAAGCCCGTCTGCGCTCGTCTGCGCCGAGACCGGGCCTAGGTCCAGGCCCCCTGACCAAAACCGTATATAGAGCAGAAGATATGTCTATGACAGCCAGGATATTCTAGAGCTAAGATCTCAAGCTAGATGTAACTTAATTGATCTACATAAGGAAGGTAAGACTTGTCCAACATGCTCAACAACATTCGCCTTCTCACAGATCAGAGATTTTAGCATAAACTATAACAAACCTTGTAGAAAAACATATATGAAAGCTGGTCTTCTAAATGTTAGATCCATGGTCAAGCACAATGTTCAGACAGCTGAACTTATTGAAAGCCAACATTTGGACCTACTGTTCGTACCTGAAACATGGGCAGATGAAGCATCGGACACAGATTTGACTTTAGCAATTCCAGAAGGCTTTTCCATTTATAGAGCAGACAGAAAAATAAAACGAGGAGGAGGTTTAGCAATTTTAGCGAAGGAGGGACTACAGATTAAAAGCTCAGATAAAGGAAGCAGCTCAGACTGTGAAACATTATCTTTTCAAGTAAAAATCACCAATAATTATACATTTAATGGTATTTTAATCTATAGACCACCAAATGCTAAAACACCTTTAATTGAACTATTAAGTCCTTCTTTGGAATCCAGTGTGACATACAGTGATTATACAATTCTAGGAGATTTTAATGTACACCTAGAAAAAACATCAGACCCTAAGGTAAAGTCATTTTTGGATGAAATGGCAAACTTTGATTTAGAACAGAAAGTATACACCGATACGCACTGTGCAGGCCACACTCTGGACGGTATTTTCACATCATGCCAGAAGTTAAATATAATTGACACGCTCTCGATTCCGTGGTCAGACCACAAGATGGTCTCTTTTCAACTAGAAAATACACAAGATAGGAGAAGACCGGTCAAAGCCAAACAAAACACATATTATGAATGGTCTAAAATCCAGCCCCAAAAATTCATAGATACCTTGATTTCATCGTATCCTACTTTAGACGAAGACAGTAACAAAGCTTGCAAACAAGGTAATATATGGTTGGAGAACGCAGTTCAACTAACCGTTCCAATTAAACAAATCACTGTCAAAAGAAAAATACCCTCACAGCCATGGTTCTCAGAAGCTTTGAAGGAAAAGAAACAAGAATGTAGAAGAGCAGAAAAGAAATGGAGAGCCAACTATGATGTACAGCAAAGATTAGAATACAAAACAATACTTGCGAGCTATAAACAATTAATAACATCAGAGAAAAGTAAATAATTTGTCCAAAAAATAAATGAATCAAAAAACTCTAGCAAAACTCTTTTCTCCACTGTCAAAAAACTCTCAAAAATAGAAAATAATATGATGGAAGAATTATCACCGGAGTTTTGTAATACCTTGGGTAACTTCTTTATAAATAAAGTCTCGTCAGTCTATGACTCCTTTAAAAAAAATACATCAGATAAAACTAGTCAAACAGATAAAGTCATGGTTCAAACAAAAAATTTAGAAGAACATCCAGTCCAACCTACAATGTTCCAATTCATTATTCCAACAAGAGACCAAATTCAAAAGGAATTGCTCAACACTAACTCAGGCAGTCCAATAGACCCTTGTCCACCCAAGATAATGCACATTTGTTCAGAACAAGTGAGCAATCTATTGGCAGAATTATTTGGTCAAATAATTAATACCAACACCTTTCCGGATGATTGGAAAAAAATCTCTATTAGACCACTGTTAAAAAAATCCAATCTGGATAGAGACGAAAAAAGCAGTTACAGACCCATAGCCAGAATTCCTTTCATCGCCAAAGTATTGGAAAAACTCCTGAATAAACAACTATCCCGCTATCTGATTGATGGCAACTGGCTAGATGACTCTCAGTTTGGCTTCCGCGAAGCACACGGAACGGAAACTGCTTTAATTACAGCAGTAGAAGAAATCCGAAAAGTGATGGACAACGGAGCGAAGGCCGCCTTGATATTACTTGACTTATCGGCGGCCTTCGACACGGTCAGTCATGAAATTCTTCTACAATGATTAAAAACCGCAGAAATACATGACTCAACGTGCACTCTTATTGAATCCTATCTTGCCAACAGAACTTTCACGGTAGAAGTAGGAGAATCAAAATCTAAAGCTTTTTCTCTACCATGCGGAGTTCCACAGGGATCATCAATGAGCCCTACCCTTTTTAACCTATATGTCACCCCACTTGCAGAAATAATAAGAAACTGTGGTTTTACCCCAGTATCATACGCTGATGACACTCAGATTGTAGTGACCATCAACAAAGACATAGATGAAATAGCAGGAAAATTTCAACACTGTATGATACAGGTTAGCCGATGGATGGAAAGGAATTGTCTGAAGCTCAATGGAGACAAGAGCGAAGTGATGATAATAGGGGGTGACACAAACATCTGGTCCCCCGCATGGTGGCCTAAGGACATGGGCAGATGTCCTGGGTCATCAGAAAAAGTGAAGAATCTGGGCTTCATAATTGATATGAATTTATCATTTGAAGCTCAAGCAAACAAACTGTCATCTTCACTCTGGTACATCTTAAAAATGATAAAAAAACTATTTCCATATATACCACAAGACTCACGTAAAACGGTAATCACAGCACTAGCACTAGCAAGACTGGATTACGGAAATGGTCTATATGCCGGAGCCAGGAAAAAGATTATAGACAAACTACAACGCCTACAAAATACAGCGGCTAGACTGGTCCTAGATGTACCAAGGTTTGAACCAATCAGACATAGATTGAAAAATTTACATTGGCTGCCAATTGAAAAAAGGGTGAAATTTAAATCACTCTGTCTAACCTACAAGGCATTGCAGGGAAAAGGTTCAAAATTCCTAAAGGACCACTTGAAACAGTATGAACCCATGAGACCTTTGAGATCGGGAAAGATTAAATTAATTGCTGTTCCCAGATTTAAAAGAGCTAACTGGGGAGGGAGAAGCTTCCTGATACATGCAGCACGTACATGGAACCAACTACCCTTGAATATAAAAACCTGTCCATCTCTAGAAACCTTTAGAAAGGAAGTAAAAACATGGCTTTTTTCCGAATAAACATCAGCACTGCCATAGAGCTGGAAAGGATTTATCTTAGCGCCAAGACGCCTATGGGCAATCGCTGCGCTCTATAAATTTACAAATCAAATCAAATCAATCAAACGCAGCATGCACAATTGGATTGATTGGTACCTGGTATAAGTCGATCATTGTTCCCATTTTCAAAAAGGGAGATAGAGCAAGCTGTGTGTGCTACCGGCCCATATCCTTGCTTGACTCCACCATTAAAATCATCGGCAGAGTCATTTTAGATAGACTGCACTCATGGGCAGACGAACATAACATCATTAGTGACCTCCAATACGGTTTCCATGAAGGAGTTGGTACCATCGAACAAGCACTTAACTTATCATTATTGATAGAGAAATACACTAAGGCTAAGGGAGGAAGATTGTTCTTAACGTTTTTAGATTTGACATCCGCTTTTGATTTTGTAAATCATGGCAAATTATGGATAATTTTAACCCGGCTGGGTGTGGAGGCAAATATCATCAAATTTCTGAGAGAACTGTATAACGGGGCTAGTGCAATGGTTAGATACGGTAAAAATGGGGAGTGTACAAGAGAGTTCAGCGTCGCGAGGGGCATGAGGCAAGGGTGCGTCCTTGCCCCGTTTTTATTTTCTATTTATATAAACAACTTGGAGGAAACTCTGTTACAGGATTGCACTGATATGCCAATTGCTTCAGCCCGTCGTATACCTGCCCTTATTGATGCAGATGACGCTGTTCTCATGGCAAGAACCCCGATAGCTATGCAGACTATGATTACCTCTTTTAGCTCCTTTATGGCCAAATTAGAATTACAAGTAAATTGCACTAAAACCTTCTCTATGAATTGTGGCGGCAACGTGAAACAAAAGAAAAAAATCATGTACATAGGACCGAGTCCTTTAGACCACACTCCAACATTCCCATGTTTGGGGATTTTGTTTGATCGTATTGGTAAATGGAGCTGCGCGATCAAAGCTAGGAATTTACTATTTTCTAAATCCATAATAGCCCTTAGGTCATTTAGCAAAAAGATGGGTAAAAAGCCAGTTAAAGAGCTTTTATATATATATAAAGCCAGCTAGGTTACGGTGGTATTATATGGGGCAGGAATCGGGGGTGACTCTAATGTCAGTAGCCTACAAGTCACTGAAAACGGCTTCCTGCGATATCTTCTAGCTGTCCCAGAGAGTACGTCCAGTTTTAATTGCCACACTGAATTGGGTATTGCCTTTCTGGAAGACCTAATTATGGTGCAACCGATCCTTTTATGGCATCGGGTATGGACTATCGAGAAATGCCACCTAAATCGCCTCATTTTGGGGGATGTATTGAAATTAGATGGTGGGAAAAGGATAAAATGGCTGTGCTATATAAAAGTATTCTGTGATAATATCAACCATCCGGAATTTTATACAGACCCTATGTCAATGTCTGATATTTCTAGGAAAGCACTGAAACAGCTAAGTCTAAATTTCCTTGAGTATCGAAGAGAACAAATAGAACTGTTAAAAAAGACAGTAATAGCCCACCAAATGATAATTAAACCAAAGGTTATTCAGCCTTAACTATACCTCCAAATGAAAGATCAGGAAATATTTTTGCTGACCAGATTTAGATTTGGGATATTGTTTAGACTGCTGAGCTTTCCTGTTATAAACGATTGGTCAAAGGAAATTTGTAAATGTCCGTGTGATAACGCCTCGACTCAATCGGATATCCATATTTTATTTTTCTGTAGATTTTATGTTTTATCTAGGAAAAGATGGATTATGCCGATTCTAAAATATATGAACATGAGACAGTGTCGCCCAGCTTTTTTAGCTATACAATTTCTGGATGATATTTTCTCAGTAGCATCTGTCTCGGCATTTCTTAAAAGTATTTTTTATCTACGTAAGACTATGATCATATGAATGTAATTCTTTTAAATCTTGGTCCATGTTAAATTCTGTGTGAACCGTTTTTATTATATTAACTGAGATGTTGTAATTGATGTGATTTGATGTACTTTTATGGTTATTTATGAAATATAACCGAATAAAGTCTTTTGATTTGATTTGATTTGAGTGACACTCCCTTTTTAATCTGGTGTAAGATTACGTCACCTCGCTATTGTCAAACACCTTTTGTTTACCTATAAATAGAGGCAAAGGATAGGCGGGAAGGACGTGTCCCAGGACGGTGGAACGCATACCGAGAGCACACCAGATGGTTTGATAAAGCATGCTCGCAGGCCCATAAGAATCTGAAAGATAGCATGAAAGCACTCCCGAGGGATAAGCTACACATCGCCCAATGTAGAAGCACTTATAAGAAAGTATTATATACTAGGAGACAATCGCTCCAATCGCAAGTCTGGGAGGATTTAAGGGAGGCGGCGGAGAATAGAGATTTTACAGCATTCTGGAAAATTATGAATAAACCATGTTTTCAGGACACAAACGCCCCTG
Source organism: Lissotriton helveticus (assembly GCF_964261635.1). NCBI lineage: Eukaryota > Metazoa > Chordata > Amphibia > Caudata > Salamandridae > Lissotriton > Lissotriton helveticus. Next base: position 450,160,957 of record NC_136059.1, read on the forward strand.
AAATGTGTAATACAATACTCCCGGAACAATGGTACACTCATTTTAAAGACTTGTATAACCAAACAGGAGCGTCCAATGAGGTCACTGAGCCAGGCACCCAGTGGGTTGCCAGGCCGGAATTCACACTGGAAGAAATTGCAGGGGCAATACAGGGCCTATCTAAAAACAAGGCCCCAGGCGTAGATGGAATACCACCCGACCTATACCTAAGTAAGGTGGAACTATGGGGCCCCATACTAACAAGGGTTTTGAACGCAGCAGCAGAGACGGGCCTCCCACGCTCGTGGTCAACAGCAGTAATAGTCCCCATATTAAAAAAAGGGAATAGGGAAGACCCTCAATGTTATCACCCGATATCCTTAATTGATGTAACGGTGAAGGTACTAGGGCGCGTGGTGCTGAATCGCCTTAAGGTCTGGGCTGACACACATAATATTATCACTGAAACTCAATATGGGTTCAGGGAAGGAAGGTCTACGACGGATCAATGCCTAAATCTTTACCTTTTGGTTGCCAAGTACACAATAGCAAGTAATGAGGCAGTGTACTTGGGGTTTATGTATTTATCCGCCGCCTTCGATCATGTCAACAGAGAAAAATTGTGGGCCCTGATGACAAAGCTAAGGGTCGAACCTGACCTGATTAATATATTAAAAGCTTTGCACTGGAATACAACAGCCAAAGTGCGGTTTAGTGCAGAAGGAGGTTGTACATTGCCTTTCCCGTGTAACAGCGGGGTTAGGCAAGGTTGTATTTTAGCCCCCTTTTTATTTTCCTTATATATCAACAATCTGGATATGGAAATAGGCAAATTAAGAGCGTACTACCCTCAGATAGGTTCTCGCCCTGTTCCCGTTCTGCTGTACGCGGACGACGCAGTGCTGTTAGCCCGCACCCCAAAGGCCCTGCAGAACCTGATTGATGGATTCGTCAGTTTCATGTCCTCACTTGATTTATATGTAAACCTGGATAAATCCTATGTAATGTTAGCAGGGGCCAAAGCCTGCACAAATTTTACGTATAGGATAGGTATCCATAAAATAGGCCGGGTTCAGTCTTTTACTTATCTGGGCTTATTGTTTGATGGGCTATTAAACTTCAATTTGTTAGTTGAAAAACACTGCTCTAAATTGGTGGCTGCAACAGGGGCGATAACGAATTATGGGCGGAGGTTGGGACGATGGTCGCCCGAACAAGTGATGAACCTTTATAGATCAATCTGTTGCTCCAAAGTGACTTATGGGGAAGAAGTCTGGGGGTTTGTAAACACTGAAAAGATACAAGTGGAAGAAAACAAATACCTCAGAAAGGTATTAAAAACCCCGCAAAGCACATCGGCCCTCATCGTACACGATGAATTAGGTGCTGAGTTCATTGAAGATTTATTAAAGATTAGACCGCTTCTAGCCTGGGTGAAGATTTGGATCAATGGGGAGGCAGCTCTTAGCAGGTAAATTATTTTAGATTGCCTGAAAAGGGATAAGGGAATGAACATCCCCTGGCTTAGATATGTAAAGACCACACTGGAGGGCATGGGCTGTCTGAACCTCTTCGTCAACCCTGAAAAAATTACTACCTTTGACAAAGTGAGAGTGAAAAATATATTCAGGGAGCAGGCTGTTGCACACAGGGCGTTTAGAGAATAATCAAAAGTTACAGTCCGTGCCTATAGAGTACTAAAAACAGAAGTGGGGATGAAACCCTATTTAGCACTAGTGTATAATGCCCAAGAAAGATTTTATATGACGCGTTTTAGGCTCAACCTTTTACATCACATCCTGGCAAACCCAGCAGGTTTTACACACATGGTTGAGCAGAAGGGTACCTGCGGGCGCGACAATAGGTATCCGCAGGATACCCTTCATTTTGTATTGTTATGTTCATTTTATTCTGTACCTAGGCGCAAGTTTTTAGTGGGTATTTTAAAACAGTCAAAGTTTAAATGTGCTAAGCTGGCACTGTTGTTTCTGCAAAGGGCGAATGATTCCCACACACTGTTTTGCATAATGAATTTTATTAGGATTGCTGTAAGGTTGAGGATCTCGAGGGGACAGTGTTGACATTTGTATAAATTGTATAATTATGGGATTTATGAATTGTATTTTTAATGAATGAATTGTTTTATGCACTTTTATGGTATTTTTTAAATACCGAATAAAGATTCATTGAAATTGAAATTGAAATTGAAATTGAGTGACACTCCCTTTGTAATCTGGTGTAAGATTACGTCAACTCGCTATTGTCAAACACCTTTTGTGTACCTATAAATAGAGGCAAAGGATAGGCGGGAAGGACGTGTCCCAGGACCGTGGAACGCATACCGAGAGCACATTTTCTGGACAGTGTATAAGGAAGCAGTTGTATATGTTCAGTGCAACACTATTACCAGCAGCTTTGTCCATTAGCCTGCATTTCTTGTCTGCTGTAACACCTTGGCTTTATTCTCTTACTGTCTTCTCCTTTGTACTGTAAATTTCATGACTGTGTTTGGAAACCATTAACGTTATTCAAACATTCATGTATTGTTTTTGTTCTTCACAACCTTTTTAACAAGACGTTCTGCTAAAAGTATTTACCTTCCATAATCATAGTGCAGCACGAAAAAACGAGCAAACACGTCTTGATGCTCAACACACAAAATGTTGATGATGAAACAAAGTCAGACCTGGCTTTGCTCTTTTTCCACAATGCAGTTGAAGTAGCCTGCTAGTTACCTGATTTATGTTAACGTTTTTTAGTAAAGCTGGACCGAAGGTGTATTGGCACCGGGTGAAATCTGACAGTCAAGTGCCTCACAAACTGATAGGACGATGGTGCCTGAACCTGTGGTGTAGCGCAAGTGCCATTGGTACTAATCCAAGGAAGACAATTCTGTCCCCATTCCCACGATTAGGACTTGAAAAATACATATTATTGGGGTGCATTGCGCTCCTCGTTCTGCTAAAGCCCTGATACAACTGCACCTGCTGGACTAATATAGCATTATATTTCTTAGATCCAAAATAGAATCTCTCTGCTTTTGGCCTTTTCAGAGGTATTCCTAACGTGACACACCAAGGTCCATCCCTCCAGAGGTTTCAGAGGTTACTCTGAAGTGACCTGATGTGCCCCAGCCTTTCAGAGGTGACTTTGAAGTAATGCAATCTTCATCTCCCCCTACTGTTAGATGTGAAATGCTCCCAATTGTGTATACCTTGAAACAAAAATATAGGATGAGTATTGAACTCTTATTTGAGTCCTTCAGAATATGAATATCTGTATGCAGCCTTCTCTATAACGGTACTCCTTAAAAATAATAAGGGTGCAGGTTCTGCTGGCTCCTGTTCGTGGTCAACATTTGGCAATAACACAGGTGATTTCAGGTTGTACCAATATTGATTTGAATCATTTCTACCACCTGCTGTTCTCTTGTCCACAACTAGTACACGGGGAAAGGTCCATGCTGCGACCTGTTTTTTAGGTCCTGCCTCTAGACAGCACATGTTGCAAGATGTTTTGTTAGCGTACAGTGGGCTTGGAGCCCTCCAAGTGCTTACCATTGGTTGGCTTCATTGTCACCCATTTTCGTGCTTCTTATTTGTCGTTTGTGTCAGTTTTCCTCCTTCTTCTTGTGTTTATCCTTGTATCCTTTCCCTGGAGCATGGTTGCATTACTGTCCTTTAATTTTTTCAGGCACTACTTTTTTCTTTGTTTAAGCACTCTATGAGAGTGCATGTGGTTTTCAGCTCTCTCTTCCCCTGTACTGCGCTCTATGTTCCTCCCTCACTCATCTGCTTCTCCCCCACACACCCAGCATTGCTTTTTCACTCGTGTTCTTTCTCCCTTCTATCTCCACATTGTTGTTCTTCACCTGTAAGATCGCCCCCGTGAGTCTCCCCTATTTTGTAATTGCCCCCACCTGTACCAGCCATTTTATTTCCACTCCCATGTTGATTACCCCCGTTGCTTCCCTCCACACGCTTAATAAAAAACGCTTTTGCTATTTTTTTTCTTTTTAGTCACTGATCCAACTTGGATCACTAATTAAAGACAAATAAAACGACTGCGTCATTTTGTAGGAGTGTGCATGTGAGGTCCACAATTAAAGCTTTTCCTCAAACAATTCTTAAGCCATGCAACACACCATCAGGGATGTTGTGATGCATTACTAAACCTTTTGGCAAATCCATTAAGTTCCAAAGGTGAGACATATTGGCTTTGCCAATGCTTGATGTAAATGTAGTCCTTCCTCGCCAGCACAGAAAATCTGTTTGCATTCACCTTGTAATAGAAGTATGCAAAATAGAACCTATGTATCCGCTTGCACAGTCAGTGGACTGTTTAATGCAAAGTCTATTTGTGTATTTGAGAGTATGGTGAAAGGAGCGTAGTGCTTAATTTGTAAAAGAATGAGGGCTGGTGCCCAAAGCTCTGCTGAGAATCCTGCGCCCGGTACAATTAAATGTTGATGCGCCCAATAGGAAGGCTGCATATTCTTGAATACACCTATTGCCACTTTAATTCACTGCCGTACACTCCCTGTCCCTTTATCTCACTCTGGTAAGTTCCTACTTGCTCGTTTTAGGGCAGTTTTTCCATCTTTCGCTTCCTCCATCTTTTTGCTATGTTTGATTTTCACTCTCTTGCTCTCGGTAAATGTCTGATGCAAAAGAATTATTGCTGGTCTCCAAAAATTAGTGCCAGTGACCTCCACCGGCTCAAATTAGGCACTGGGAAAAAGCGTTACATAGGGCCTTTGGGCAATCAAGTATGTATGGTGCACTTGATGAACAGTCGTTGCTGTTTTGGGTCTCGCCTACGCAATGCTCGCTACATGGGAGGAGACCTTTAGCCATCGGTCCCCTTTTTCACCCACAACCGTGCAAGCATTCCATTGCCTTCAATGACAGCTCGTGCATGTGTGGAGATTCACTTGCGGGAGCGAGCGCCACCATATGGTAGCAATTATCGCCCCTGCAAGTGAATCGTGCAGGCCCCCCTCCGCCCCCCTGCTGCCACGCGAGGCGTGCGCGCCTTCCTCTGCCACCGCACAAGCTTGCCTTGTGCTTGTTTTGAATGGAGGGAAAATCTCAGCTTTTGCCTTTGCTTCTTGTAGCAACCCCGTAGGAGCTCGATAATTCTACCATCACCCCCAAAGAGGATATAATTGGTTAGAAAAATGGAAAGAACCTGCCTCGGAAAAGACAGCCCAGTCAACTCGGAAGTAATCGCATCCGCTATTCCGGAAACAGATATTCCAGTCACCGGAGAACCGGTAGTTCAGTGATTCAATGCTGCATGTGTAGTAGAAGATTACCCATTACTGCCTGCCATTGACTATGTAAACTTCTGGAAATGTGATCTCTCTGGCTGTCCAGTCTCTGTTGCCGGCTAAAAGAACTGTCCATATTGGTAGTGAATATGCGACAGTCCACGTTAGACTGAGCACAGGAAAAGTAACCATTAGTTTAATCAATTTTGTCGTTCCTGAGTAAAAATGTTTCCTCCCATATTACTTCAGGAATAGGGCGTAAAACTTTCAGTTATTGCTTGAAGTGGCACCTAGCAAGTATAGAGCCACTTGGCACTCATGCTGCCATGTGAGATTGGTTTTTCAAAAGGCGCAAGAGCATTTTTGCTGCCTGCTTCATCTAGATGAGTTGTCTTGAAAATGTTCATGACAAGCCCCCAGTAAAAAAAGGAAATTATCGGGGCAGCGAAAGATTTTGTGCCACCAATTCACACTGCAAATACACAGGAGTCTCTGCACTTACCGTAAAATAGGTAAAAAGTGATCTAAGTCGGCCCTCTGAAAAGTTCACTACCAATGCATGCCAGGGATCTCAGTGCACATGCTTTGGGTGTGAGCTAAAAGCCTCCCACTCCTCTCAGGCTGCCATACAACTCTGTCTTTCTATCCTGAGAACGTATCCTGACTGGGTTCCTGTTTGGTTTTCGAGCTTTATAAAGGCCTGGACATTCACCGTACCACCGCTAGAAGACACCCAAAGGGTCAGTCTGACTTTATACAATACCAGAAACTGACCAGGGACCTCCACCTGACCTCTAATCTCCCACTGCCTTCTAGCATCGGCTGCAGATGAGGGAAGCTGCCTCTGCACATGCACCAGGTGTGCATCAGAGCCCGCGGAGACACAGAGCATCCCAACACACGCCCACTTCCTCCATAGAGGGTGAGTAGCCAATAAAATTAACTATGGAGATAATTCATAATTTAGTCAATGGGTCAGTCTGATCTTCATTAGCATAGGAGGAGGGAGCAAGAGGCCTAGTATCTAGTGGGAAGATTCACACACAAACGACAAATACCAATGCGCTCCAGGGTAGGTCACAATACTGAGTAGGAAGAGAGTGTGAGGATTGGATCTGATCACGCAGAGAGTTCCCCTAATCTCTAAGAATGGTTCACTAATGAGAACCACAGACCTCAGGGTGCCCATTTAAACTGTAGATACTTTCATCTGCGTTACTACATGTGTAGTATTATGTTGCAAGCTGAATGTAGTTATTTTCTTGTTGTAAGACAAAGTAATACCACCAAGACCTTGATTTGTGATGTTATTGTATACTGAACAGTGTTTTGAATAACCTTGGATCCCTTTGATTGGTGACCCTGCGGAGCAAGTGCTCAATGGTTGTACTTGGTGCACAGTTGTAGGTCCATTAGTGACTACGGCCACACTACACCAGTGGTAAAAGTTGTCAATGGACACAACTGAGCCTAGTAAGCCCTGCATGCCTTGTAGCTCCGGAAGCAGCTCCCACAGTGTGCACCACATCAGGTAATAAAGGAGGACTATCAATGCTTGCTGCAACAGAGGTAGATAAGCAGCACAGACATTGATAAGAACTGCATGATGTAATAATTGTTTTATCAAACTTGTTAGTACTCTTTGGGGTTCGCATCTTCTGGTCAGAATCATAAGGTAAGGAACACCGCTCTAAGCTTCACAATAATGCTTTTACGTGCATTCCAAATGTCTCTTCACTGGCTAGGAGCATAATGGGGAGGAGAATTTGAAACTTTTGGCCAGTAAAGAGGAAAAGTGCTATTTTTTTCTTCTTTTTTTACAATAGCAAGTTATTATACGTAACTCCAGTTTCGAGACTATCTGAGGCCTTCCCCCAAACTGTATCGCACAGTTTAAGGCCCCAATGTCATTAAGACTCTAGGGGTAGAAGGATTACATTTCGGCTTAGAAATTGAACCATTCTTTTACCAAGGTCAGTAAAGAAACACTGGGTGAGAAATAATTTAGATGCTGTCTAAAAAATGTAATAAGTATGCCTGTGTACATTCTTAGGACACAATCGACGTTGAGAGTTCTCTTTCAACTATGCCAGTCCGTTTAGCCTTGCAGGCCTAGAGATAACAGGCTGCAGATCTTTGTTTCATTCAATCCCATAGGTAACCTATTCTGCGCCCATGAGCCAGTTCCCCCTGCTGTCCAATCCTAGCAGTGAAAGACATTGTGTCCATGCATTCTATTACTGAACAATTGAAGAGCTCAAATGCATACACTGACCAAGTGTGAGGAACGTGTGATTCACACCCGACTCTTCCCACATAGGACATGTTACAGCACAGTATGCACTTTCACGGCCAAAAATGTAGGTCTGATATTATTCCGTCCATCAATGTCTAGCATCACAAGTCCACACTAGTCGGTTGCTCTTGTGATCATGGTCCTACCCAACGATATATACTATTATTAGCATTAATGAATGCTTGTTGGCAGGCATTGGGGTTTATTCACATGCTTATAAAAATCTACATAGCTCAACCCGAGCAGTAGCGGCCCCCTTCCCCCAAGCGCCTTGAGACCCTTCCGGGTGAGTAGCGCGCTATACAAGTGATATGATATGATATGATATAACCCTAGCCTGGGCCAGGGATAACATCTGCATGCATTTCAGTGACCAAGGTAACATCTTGAAGATCCAGATTTCATGGACTCCTTCTAGGTCATGGGTGTCCAACGTAAGTTCAGGAGGGCCGGATCCAGTAAAGACTTTCAAAATAACCCCTGATTGTTTAAATGAGTTTCATTTAGATTCATTTTATGAAAGCCTCTTGTGTGGATATCCTAAAAATCCTTCATGGATACAGCCATCCTGGAACTACAGTATCCCCCCCCTCCCACCCAAGGAGATACATATTGAGCATAGGTTTGCAATGAAAACCCCTCTATTGCTCTCAGAGGTGGACAATTGCCATCTCTTAAACCCCTGACAGAATAAGAGCCTCTGCATGCAAGGGAGAGACTTACATTCCTTTTTAGATTGCTGCTCTGATAGTACATGACTGATCAGACCCATCCCGAGCTACCCTCCTGTCCACGGACTCTATGGGCCCGATTCACAGAACTAACTTAAGACAAAATCATAAACTTACTACCATTTTGGTATTCACAGAAGGCACTAACTCATTTTGGTATTCACAGAAGGCACTTACTCATTTCGGTATTCACAGAAGATAGGAGTCCTAACTGTAGGGCTCCTAAATGCATTCTGTGAATACCGAAAGTCTTAAAATTAGGATTTTTGTCAATTTAGTAGTAGTAAAGTTAGGACTCCTAAATGCCTTCTGTGAATACCGAAAGTCTTAAATTTAGGATTTTTCTCAATTTAGTAGTAGTAAAGTTAGGACTCCTAACTTTCGGACTCCTAAATGCTTTCTGTGAATACCGAAAGTCTTAAAATTAGGATTTTTCTTCATTTACTACTACTAAACTGAGAAAAATCCTAATTTTAAGACTTTTGGTATTCATAGAAGGCATTTAGGAGTCCTAAAGTTAGGAGTCCTAACTTCTGTGAATACCGAAATGAGTAAGTGCCTTCTGTGAATACCAAAATGAGTAAGTGCCTTCTGTGAATACCAAAATGGTAGTAAGTTTAGGATTTTGTCTTAAGTTAGTTCTGTGAATCGGGCCCTACGTGAGCCAAGTACTTAGGTCTTTGCTGTTTCTTATTTATGTGATGTGGAGTCCTCCTGCCCTTCTTGAATTTCCTCTCAGATATTTTCGGTTTAATTTTTAGTGGGGAATGTTGTGCACTGCTTAGCAACAGTTGCTCCACCTTGTGCTTATCTTTGAGCCGCCAGAATGGGGTAAATGGGTTCATGCCAGAATAAAAGGGTAAAAACTGACATTAGGAGGGGTAGTAGTTGTGTCCAATCAGCAGTATCAGAGCTGGAGACCAGTAAACCCTCAACCTTTGCAGCTTGGAAGAAAATGATTGGTGAACTCGTCGGTCCTGTAAACTTAGCCTGCTACCCATACCAGGTTTTCCCTTTTTTTTCCCTTTTCTCATTCTCATACCTTGATCTGTCTGCCAGATCAGTTCAGCTTTACATATCCCACACAACGAGTCCCTTGGTTCTAAACTGCTGCTTTGCGACCACGGACTCTTAATCACCTGCCCTGTGACGAATAACCCATAGTGCAGCTTTGGAAATCTGTCTTTGGGATGATTATCCGCCTCATTGTGGTTTTGTTCCATCGCACAGAGGTTAGCGCATCTGAGTGAGGCACCGGGCAGTGTAGCGACTTGGCCCTAGTCTCAGTGGATCAAGTGGCACAGCAGGCTCAGGTTTCTTGATTCCTCAACCAGGGCAGATTTACTGCACCCCCGATGTTACCCAATACAAAATGCAACAGAAACAAGTCGCAGAGAAGAACAGCTGTGTCTACTTAAGGTCAGTCTGTAGTCGCAAACCTAAACTTTTATATTAGTATTTGTAAATAGTAAATATTTAGACTTTTGAAAAAATGTATTCAAGAATCGAAATTGCCCAAAGGAATAAAAGCCATTAATGCAGTCTGTAATGATTTCCTATCTGTTTTAAAGCAATATTCGTTCTTGTTGGTAAGTTTTTAAGCCATACTTAACTGCAGGAATATGTCGTTGACCAGCGTTGTGTGAAAGTGGTATTTGCCAGGGAAAGTCAATGCACGTAGGTGAAAGGGCGAGATTTTGATCGATACCTTATATCTATTGATCCAAACCTCGATCTGGTCGACTGAACCTTTGTTGCCTGTCTGTGAGGAAAGAAAGTGCACCTATTTCCAAGCTAGTTTACCCAATAAAGGACTCTGCTCCCAAAGATCACAGACAACTTCTAGCTTTCAAAAGTTTATTGTAAAGATATGATAAGCTGCAAATACAAGCATCTCAGAATGAGATTAACGAGATACACAGGTCCAATTACATACATGTGCTCTCGGAAAGCCCTCAGACGAGCAACAGAAATCACTAACACAAGTTCTAAGAATAATAAAGCTATCAGCATAGACGCATATCTCTCCTTCATTTAGGTTGGAGGAAAACGCAAAGGTTAGGCTGTCCCTACCCTGCTCTAGATGGTATCCCTACTTAACCAAATCCCAACCTAACAAAGGTGTCAGCAGTGAATGACCCCCAAGGGAAGTCACCCACTCTAAGTCTCTTGGTGAAAACCTATAGTTCTCCAGTCACGACCCCTCTCTGCCTACCCATCCGCTCTCTAAAGGGTCCTCAGGTATCTGCTCTAACTCCACCCAGGGGTGCTGTCCCTAATACAAAACAGTCAACAACATTTAAGACGCCCCTTGCGAGACGCCTCTCACGTGGTGTAGCTTCTGGCTTTTTCCATGATGCTTTGTATTGGGCCTCGTACGTTAGAGTTGACCTTGCTTCACAGTTTCTTCTCCGGCCCGCTGATACCCCTCAAACATTCCGGAACCCTCCTCCATGTCTAGGCCGCCCACTGAACAGACCTCTATTCATTCATTTATAATTGGATCCCCCCTTATCCTTTGCAGACAGATATCTGCAGCCAAGAACCCAACTCTCATAGACTTCTAAAAAGAAAAAAGCTTGCAACATTTCTCAGCCCAGACATGTACGTATAAATCAATGCTAAAACATTTCAGGCCTACAATATTTCTCATTATGACTATAGCATTCAACTTCTTCATTAATTAAAGCATGTTAATATTCTTATTCTATTATTTGGTAAACATCTCTATAAATCATGGCCTATTTAATGCAATGACCAAAACATTAATACAATCTGTGTCGTGAAAAGAAACACCTTCCCTTTAGCTCTGGCCCTAAGGCCTACCACATTCTGCGTTTAACCACATACCATCTTATGTTTTAACAGCTACACGACATGGATTCAAAAATAATCACATCTACTAAAATCATATAACGTCACACATTTCTGTATTAGTTCCACTTCTACTTAAATCTCTATATTAGCTATACATTTAGAATATAATTGCAGATACTATTAGCACTCATGGCATTTCTCCTCATGATTTGTGCTTACTACTGATAAGTGTGATGTACTCATACATTTAAGTCAGTTTGCGCTCTCTCAGTTCCCCCCTTTGATGACCTCTCGGGGTCATCACTAACATTTAGACTGCAGTTATTGCTGGCATTCTCTGCGCTTCCAGAGCCCTCAGGCTCCTGTACTGATTATCTTGTATGGCAGCCAATCTCTGCAGCTGTTCTCTTTGGGCCCTTTCTGACCTTCTTGCTCTGTACCATTTGAATACTCTCACCAATCCCCACAATATTATCCCACAGATCAATATTATGATGATAGGTTTTAGAATGTACCAAACAAAGCTTTTGCCTAAGGTGGAAAACCACCCTCCAACTGTACTCATTCCGTGGCCCACCTTTTCCCAGACATTTTCTCTACTCAAGTCTTCGATCTCCTTGTGAATATTAGTTATGTTCTTAATAACTTTCTCAAGGGGCTTCGAATTGTCTGGAATGTAAGTGCAGCATTCCTGGACCTTCAAAGCCTTACAGACTCCGCCCTCCTTTGCTAGTAGGACATCTAATGCAAGACGGTTTTGAAGAACCATAGCCCTTATCGATTGCATCTCTCCTTCTACCAGCATTAAGGACTGAGCAGTGCTGGCAGACAACCTGTCGACAACTGTTGCCAGTCGTCTAATTTTAACATCATTAAGGATTACTCCCAAAAGAGGGAACATAGCTCCAAAGACATCTCCAACCATTTCTGCATCGCCTACATCTCTCCTTCCCCTCGAAGATGCCTTGCCCTCAATGATCACTAAGTCTTGTGCATGATATATTTTGGGGAAGACAATTGCCAAGTAACATGATCCATACCAGTTGTCAGGTAGTCTCACGTAAGCATTTCTTCCACATACAAAATACACATTTGGAATCACTTGCATTCCCTTCAGGAAATCCTTAGTGTAGTACTCTAAATTAAAAGCATGCTCACAGTCAACTTCACCCACGTATACATTTTCATAATACGTTTTGGCTCGGTGAAGACATAGCTTTCCTCTCTGCGTTTTATCTAAAGCTATTGGACCACTACTACCCTTTCTCTTGTGTGCCTTCTCTTCCTCGGTCCAATCTGTTTTCCATTGTCCTGATTTTTTCAAAATCTTTTGTCTCCTGTAACGATCATCCACCTGCCCTATGAACTTCTTCTCGACTTCTGACACCTTGCATGTCAGGTTATTTCTACGGGCATGTGAAGTATCTAAGGTAATCCAAGGAATGAAGAACTTGGCCAATCTGTCTTCACTCTTCCAGTAGTCCCATTTGTTCATCTGCTTATAATTTGGGACTTCTGGCAACACTGAATCATAATTAGAGAAATAGTATTCAAAACTATCTCTCTCATAAAATATACTAAGCAATAAGCTACATGTAATGCCATATGTCAGAGGGAGGTGATGGTATCTAATACCCTCATCTACAGATGCCGGCAATTGCATGCAGACATAACAATCCTTAACCTCCATGGCACCCACGTATTCATATAAAAGTTTAGCATAAGCATTTGACCTAAAGTCTCCTTGGGACTCGTCTACGTGTAACCTGCGGGCTTCTGCAGCCAATAACGCTTTCTCTTGAGTGTTTTCCCTTTTCTCACCAGCAACAGTAGGTGTAAGCGTCACTACAGAATTCACATCAGTTACCTTTACCTCTTCTTCATGTCCCTTTACATAAGAAATTGTTACCACTAAAGCTATTAATATTATCACTCCTACTATTAGTGTACCTATTATACATTTAGCTCTGCGGTTCGGGGTGCCGGCCTCCATTTCGTCAGACAATATGGCTCTCTCTTATCTTTAGCAAAAGTTCTTTTCCTCTCGTTCCTTTACAGTCTCTTTTCAATCCTTTTGTCTTTAGAATCCACACAACTGGAGGCTGACAACCTTCTTCGCAAAAGTCCTTTAACAGTTCAATAAAGACAACCCTAGCCCTTCTCCATCAACTCAAGGGAAGTTCCCTAAAATTCTCTGCTTCCTGGGCGCTAGGTAATCTTCTTTTTCTGCTTGCTTTATTTACAAAGTTCTTTAACAGTCTACTATCAGGTTTGTGGTTGCAGCTTCAATAGCATAGTTCAATATTTCCAAACGAAGATTGTGCTCTTCATGTGCTGTTATCGTTGTACCAAAGTCGGGGAATTGCAATTCTGTAAGGAACATGTGTTTTAACTTGCTGAGGCGGGGAGGTCTGGGGAGCATGAATGTTAGTGACCCTTCTTGTTCGACACCGGGTACCAACAGTCTTATTTCCACGGTGATAATGGGCTCAGAACTGGACACCACCACCGCTCGGATCCTCCCTGTCTCCGGTTTCACAGACATTTGTCGCCAGATATGTCCACTCAGGTGTGGAGTATCTTCTGTTAGGCACACGCACTCTTCTTGACCTTCTTCGGTCCGGTGCTTCAGCGCCCTGAGCACCTTCTTCTGGGTCTGAGTCTTCTGATATCGGAGGAAGGGTTAACTCTGGAGTTGACCTCAGGCTAGAGCTCCTTCTTTGCGGCCAATTAGCTTCTCCACGTGCCCTTCTAATCCTTCTCCTTCTGGTCTGTTCTCGCTCTCTCTCAGACCTATCAGGGTCAGACTCGTACTCCCAGCTGCTTTCTCCTTCTGTAGCGTCTTCTGTTTCGCTGTTGTACTGACCGTCCTCAGCTTGGTCAGACTCGTTCCCTGCTTCCGCTGGCACCTCTACAGCTTGGCTAGCCCCCTCTATGGCTTCTCGGTCCTCTGCTGGACGTCTATCCGAGAGAGGAACTGTTTCTTCCCGAGGTGCTGGAACCCTTCGCGTATGTGACGCGTGGATCCAATTGGGCAGGCCTCCCACCTTCACAGCTGTGTTCGTGATCAGGATGACCTGGAAGGGCCCACGCCAACGAATATCCAAGCAGCTTCTTCTCACATGTTTTTTCACCAGGACCCAGTCCCCAGGGTACAGGTCATGGCACGGGCCCTGGCACGCTGGAACCTCGGCAGCCTGCACCTGAAGGGACACAGAACGCATGGCGTCAGACAGCCCCTTACAATAGTCCAGGATCATATCATCTGTGATATTTAACAGTGCAGTAGCTGGGACAGATGGCAGCCTCATTGCTCTCCCCATTAACACCTCATGTGGTGACAACCCTGTCCTTCTGTCTGGGGTACTACGAAGGCTCATGAGAACCAATGGCAGGGCGTCAGGCCAACTCAGGGTCGTTGAGGAACAAACTTTTGCTATTCTGGCCTTGATAGTGCCATTGATCTGCTCCACAATTCCTGAGGCTTCTGGTCGGTAACTGCAATGCAACTTCTGGTCAATATTTAGCGCTACACAAACCATCTTCACAAGCTCGCTGTTAAAATGTGTTCCCCTATCTGATTCTAAAAAGGCCGGCACCCCGAAGCGAGGAATGAGTTCCCTGAGCAGTAACTTGGCCACTGTGAGGGTGTCGCACCTACGTGTAGGGTATGCCTCAACCCATCTGGAGAACACACAAACAATCACCAGGACATAGCGGAGGCGGTTGCACCTTGGCATTTCAATGAAATCTATCTGCATTCTATTGAATGGACCTCCAGACCTTCCTATGTGACTTAGTGCAACTGGTGTTCTTTTCCCTACGTTCAGCTGCTGGCAGGTCACACAACGCTGGCACACTGCTTCTGCGGCTATTCTAAACTTAGGATTGTACCAAGTTTGTCTAAACACTCTCAGCATAGCATCTCTCCCTAAGTGTACGGGACCATGTATGAGTCTAGCCATTGGACTCACCATCTCATTGGGCAACACTGCTCTGCCGTCTGCTGAGACCCAAAAATGGGTCTCACCCATTACACATCCTGCCTTTTCCCATGTTTCTTTTTCAGAATCAGGAGCATTTTCTTGCATGGTTGACAGTTCATCCCAAGTATCAACAGTTTCCAGTATCATGGCTAATTCAGTTCTTACATTTATTCCACCCACTTCCACCTCTGTGAAAGAGTAACCTTGTTCCGCGCAATACCGCGCAACTTCATCAGCATATCTATTGCCTTTCGAAACAAAGTCCTCATTTCTGGTATGTGCGGTGCACTTTACAACTGCGATACTTGTTGGGCATTGCAATGCTTCTAACAACAAGCGCACAAACTCTCCATTGCGAATGGGAGAGCCTGAAGAGGTCATGAAGCCTCTTTGAGACCATAACTGCCCGTAATCATGAACTACCCCATACCCATACTGGCTGTCGGTGTATATGGTGACTCGAATTTGATTGCTTGCTAAGCAAGCACGTGTCAGGGCAATAATCTCGGCTACCTGAGCGGAGTGTACTCCTTCCAGGCACCCAGCTTCCACAACTCCAGTAATTGTACAAACAGCATAAGCTGCTCTCAACTGCCCAACCTCGTCTCTTACACATGAGCCATCGACAAAGAAAATTTCATCTGGGTCAGTCAGTGGCTCATCTACGATGTCGGGTCTGGGTTTGGTGCATAGTTCAGTCACATCAAGACAGTCATGGTCTGTATATTCATCATCATCCTCGATATCATTAGGAAGTGGCATCAAAGTAGCAGGGTTCAAAACAGAGCATCTCTTGAGGGTCACATTCTCTGCAGCAAGAATAACTTGCTCATAGCGCGTGAGCCTGCTGTTGGTCAGATGCTGTGTTTTGGTCCTGGTCATCAACAGTTCAACAGAATGTGGCACGCACACCTCTAACGGGTGCCCCATGACGATATTTTCACATCTCTCAATGCTGACACCCGTTGCAGCAACGGATTTGAGACATCCGGGCAACGCTGCGGCTACTGGGTCTAAAGTAGCCGAGAAATAAGCAACTGGTCTACGGGCATTCCCATGGATTTGGACTAACACAGACAACGCGCACCCTTCTCTCTCACAACAGTAAAGAAAAAATTGTTTATTGTAATCAGGCATTCCCAATGCCGGAGCACGACACAGGTCCTCTCGCAGCTGTAGGAACGCCATCAAACAGTCTTTGTCCCATGGTACCGGATCACTCACCTCTTTGTGCGTCAGTTTTTGCAAGGGCTTTGCTTTCAGTGAAAAGTTCACGATCCACTGTCGGCAATAACCCACCATCCCTAGGAACATCCTG
The DNA here is from genome assembly GCF_964261635.1 of Lissotriton helveticus. NCBI lineage: Eukaryota > Metazoa > Chordata > Amphibia > Caudata > Salamandridae > Lissotriton > Lissotriton helveticus. The sequence goes on from NC_136059.1 coordinate 450,177,356, forward strand.
ACCTCTCTCTGTGTCTTAGGCGCATTCATTTTCATGATCGCCTCTATCCTGTCTGGTGACACTTTTCGTTTGCCTTTCTCTATTCTGTGTCCCAAATACTGCACTTCTGTCAGGCAGTACTGCAATTTTCCCGGGGACACCTTGTGCCCATTGGCAGCTAGGTGATTTAACAAAGCAATGGAGTCTTCCCTGCAAGCTTCTTCTGTTTCTGACGCCACAAGGAGGTCGTCTATGTACTGGACCAGAACTGACTTCTGGGGCAGCACTAGACTTTCAAGATTTTTCTTTAAAAGCTGGTTAAAGATCGATGGGCTCTCTGTATACCCCTGAGGGATACGACACCATGTTAGGACGCGATTTTCCAGCTTAAATGCGAAAAGAAAATGGCTTTCTTCGTCCAAAGGGATCGAAAAGAAGGCCTGACAAAGATCGATCACAGTGAACCACTCAGCTTGGAATGGAATCTGAAACAGTATCACGGATGGATTCGGTACCACTGGACAACACGAAACGACTATGTTATTAATCTTTCGAAGGTCCTGCACTATCCGAAATTTCCCATTTGGTTTCTGCAGACCCATAATCGGGGAGTTGCATGGACTACCCACGATTTCTTTCAGTATTCCCTGTTTAATCATGGACTCGATCACGGGTTTTATGCCTGCAATCGTTTCTGGAGTCAATTTATATTGGGGTGTTCTTGGGAACTCAGCATGCGGTTTCACTACAATTTTCACTGGGTCCACCCCTTTGACCAATCCAATCTCTTCCCCAGTGAAATCCCATACTTCTGGTGCCACTGTCTCTCTCAAGTCCCAGGGGAGCTCATCTACTGTTAAAGTAGGGTACAGCTCCACGCATATTCTTGAGTTTGCAACTTTGAAATCTGCATCATCATCATTGGTCAACACCTCCACTCCCTGAGGTGTACAGTATATAGTACAATTCAATTTACATAACAGGTCTCTCCCTAGCAGACACACAGGACTTGAATCGCAAACTACAAACTGGTGCTCATCGCTGTACTTCCCTATTTTCACCTGTACCGGTTCTGTCAATTGGCTGGTTATTCTCCTGTTTGCGACCCCTACCACCTGTATGGTCTCTCCAGACATGGGCAGGTCTGGAACTGCAGCTGATCTGATCGTGGATCTAGTGGCTCCTGTGTCCACCAGAAATGTCGTAGGGCACCCTGCTACTTCTGCTTCCACATAGGGTCCCCTTTGGTCTACCTCCAAGGCTGCCCCGAGGGTGCAGTCTTCTCTTTCCACTCTCTGTCCGGTTAATGGGTCCACATAATAGCACTCTTCCCCTTCCACAAACAGGGGCATTTGTCTATAGGTCTTACCCATACTCCCTACTCGAGGAGGTTGCGGGAACTGGGCTCGGGGAGGAGCCCCCCCCCCTTTGAGCACCTTTCCTTGGTATGGCGTTACCCCTCTTGTGGGCGCGCTCTGGACCTCTTCCTCCTCTTCCTCTTGCTCTCCTATCTCTACATTGTAGGGGCACTCGCGTTTCCAATGCCCCACCTCGTTACACTGGTGGCACCTTGTCGTTTTCTTCAAGGCAGCTATATCTATTCTGGGTCTAAAGGTGGAACTCTCCTCATTGCCCTTGTTCTGGCTGTACTGCTTCTTTCCTCCTGTACCTGTTCCTTGCTGCTGTTGCTGTTGTCCCCCCTTTCCTGCTGCCTGCATCTGTACCACCATCAACTTTTCTTTTAGTTTCTTAGCCTTAGAGTCTATCTCATCACAGCAGTACCTAGCATATCTCAGTATTTCGTCTAGGGGTTTAGTTTGCCAACAAATCGAGTGTTGCTGAATCATTAAACTAATATCCGGTCTCAGTCCCAAGACGAACTTGGACACAAATTGCCCTATGTCTTTTGGATCCATTACATCCAAGCCGCTATACTGTTTAAACGCCTTCAGCAATCTCTCGTAATATTCGTGAACTGTCTCTTTGGGTTCCTGTCTTGTTCGGTCTATTCTGACCCAATCTATGTCTTGCATTGGCACTTTCTCTTTCAGCCAAGTCATCACTCTCTCGAATTTTGCCATCACAATCTCGGACGGCCCATTAGTCTTAGCATCTCTCTCTGGCTCCGTTGTGGGCCACTCAGCGCTAACCTTGCATGCTGTCCACAGATCGCCTGGTACTACAATGTCAAACAGCGTGTTCAGATCTATCCAAAGGACTTTTGAGATTTTTACAAATCTCTCCACTTGCTTGTACCACTCCACTGGGCTTTCACGTAATTTGGGGAAAGAGGTGGTAAAAGCAGCTAAATCTCCCCTACTCCAAGGGACATGTACATAGTTCCCATTTGCAACTTCACGCAAAGGGTAAGCTTCTATTCCCTGCTGTCCTGGTGTCATACCAATCATGCTTCTCCTGCCGGTCCCTTTCTTGGACCACCTCTCTTCCCACTTATCTAGTGCCCTCCATGTCCTTATTCCAGCAATCAGTTCCCTTATGTGCGTTTTCAACCCAATCGTTCTCCTCTCATCTAGGTCTCGATCTGTATAATGTAGCCTGTGGTTACCCTGTAATGCTTTGGTTCTTGACAAGTCCACCATATATTTGCCTGCTAGTTCGACTAACTTCTCATGGACTGCTCTCGCTTTTCGAGTAATGTCTTTTGCCATATACAGTATTTCATCCTGTTCATACATTTCCATTCTTTCTAAAGGCAGGGTACCATCTACCATGTCATCCAGGTCTGACCTTAAACTGGAGACATCGAGTCTCTTGGCTTTTATCTCAGCTCGCAATATGTCTTTCGAAGGGGGCTCACTGGTCTCCCTACCATCCCAACTTCGAGCTCTACGTTTGGGTTCGGGAGAGTTAATGGGTGGTCTCCCTTGCTCCCATCTCTCCAGGTCCCATGCTCGGCCATCCGATCTTGGAAGGTGATGGAACACGGGCCTGTTACCCCTACTCTTGCTCTGCCCACTCTCTTCTTCTTCTCTCCTCTCACCGCACACCTCTCTGTTATCTTCCCTCTGCTCTCTACTCTCCCTTTGCCTAGTATCGCTTAGTATCCGATACGATCCTTCCTGGTTCCCCATATTCCCTGGGCTACGCTCATTTCCGTCCTCACAGGGACTATGGTGCGACCTCTCACAACTCCCATTCAGTTCTCTGGTGCCGGGCACACAGTGTGGACACTTAAAGCTGTTTCTGTACTCTTGCGCTCTCCTCTCCCCTTCACTGAGTATTGGGCGCGCCACCCCTTCACTCCCGGGGCCCCTGTTTTCCAGGTCTGTTCCATCTCCTCTCCGGGCCCAATGGGTGACTCCCCTACTCCCTCTACAGTCCCACTCCGGGCTACTCTCCCCAGCCCCGCAGTGAGTCCGTGCTCTGCTGTCCTGACTTTCTCTTTCAGCTTCCGCAGCATTGATGCTCTTTTGAGCCTTCACTGCCTCATCCCACTGCTTCATGTACTCATTTAGCTCTTGAAAGGATTTTCGTCCAGATCCCCTCAGATCCATTGGCCATCTAGGGCCCCCAGGATCTCCTCCTGGGTCCCCTGCTGTGTGCATCGGGGTGCTCCACTCTCTGGGTATCGGCATCTGACTTGGGGAATTGATCGTATCGTTCCTCCTTGCCTTCTCTGCTCTTTCTCTGTCCTTCCGTACCCGTTCTTCCCCTCTTGCTCTCTCTTGGTCATATATTGATATTATAGGACCTATGGTAACAGGTACCTGTAGTGCATCTGGCAATGGGTAGGATGTGGCGCTTTCCGTTTCCGGCGCTCTTTGTACCACAAACCTCCCGACTACCTGTTGCACCTGACTAGGCTGGGACAGCTCTTTCTTTGGCTCTGGATCCCACTCTGAACTGGGAAGCGGTCTATGCTCTCCTGCATTGCCCCCCTTTTCTCCTTCACTATTCTCGACCTCTCCCCCTGCTCTATTATACGGGGGTGGCCTGTCTGTCAATAATCTGTTTATCAGGCTGTCCTCTGTTTCGCTCTCATCATCTTCTTCTATGGGGCTTTTATTTACGGGCACCTCTAACACTGGGTACAGTTTATTTATTTCCAGGTTATGCACTCTCCATCTTTTAGCATCCGCATCCCACCTGGCATCCTGCACTGCCCTTACCGATCGTTTCACCCTTTCCTGTCGTCTGTTCATATTCTTCTCATGCGCTGCCCTAATCCATGCTTCAAGAGCTTCAAACTGGGTCGGTCTAGGCAAGGGTCTCGTTGAGGTCATGACTGATTTTAATCGATGTAACACCTCTAATCTGAACGTCCCGTACTTCGGGAACGTCAGTTCCTCATTTCCTTCAGTAATCTTACTCCACTCTGATATCCAAAGGATCGTATGCAGCCCAACATTCACTGCCATATAACGAGCTGGCGTACCCTCCGGCGGGGCTTCTTCCCCTTCATACGATCCCCGCTTCTCTCTTTTAAACACCGCTTTCAGCCATTTAAAACACTTCATAATTATGCGCAAAATATCCAGCCTCGCTACTCTGTTTACTTCCTGATGACAATCCACCAATCCTGTCGCGGCTTTGCTAGCTTGGCCTATCGCAGCGCGGTCTTTCTCCAGTCGGCCAATCACGTCGCGACCCTGTCTGACGTCTTCGCTAGCTGGCCTATCACAGCGCGGTCTTTCTCCGGTCGGCCAATCACTGCGCGACACTTTCTGACGTCACTTTTCTCCTCTTCGCAGCAGCACCCCTCCTTTCTCAACTCGTCTCCCGGTTATGCATGCGTCCCATTCATACACCGAAAAATGACTACTTCCGACCAAGCGGTCACTTCTCTCGACTGTACGTCCACAGTCTATCTGTAATTGTCAACACAACTGACGAGATGTCTATCGTCTCTCTGATAGGTTGCTTACACACACAGTAACTTCCGACCAGCGTCCGTTACTCACGCACTCACTCTTACGTTCCCCCTATCTCGGTCTTTTCGGGTGATCAATGGTACCTCATGACCCCCTTCACACTAGTTGACAATTACTCTGGGTGTCCGATACACCCGAACCACTTAAGCTCTCCTTGAACTTAAGATTTCCACCGGTTGCGCGCGCTCACAACCTGTTCCACAGTCACTCTACAGACATTCAACTCCGCCAGACATTACAACATAGATACAATACAAAACACCGCAATCTAACACGCATAACCCTTTATACTCACTCTCGACCGATACTGCTGCTTTTCCTGTCTCACGTCATCCGGATCTTCTCCAGCGGCCTGTTCTTCCGATCATCGATCTCTAGGGGCCTTGGGGTAAGCTAACCTGGCCTAGGTCACCGTCCTCAAGAAGGCAACCATCCTCTATAGCTACCAACTGAAAGGGCGAGATTTTGATCGATACCTTATATCTATTGATCCAAACCTCGATCTGGTCGACTGAACCTTTGTTGCCTGTCTGTGAGGAAAGAAAGTGCACCTATTTCCAAGCTAGTTTACCCAATAAAGGACTCTGCTCCCAAAGATCACAGACAACTTCTAGCTTTCAAAAGTTTATTGTAAAGATATGATAAGCTGCAAATACAAGCATCTCAGAATGAGATTAACGAGATACACAGGTCCAATTACATACATGTGCTCTCGGAAAGCCCTCAGACGAGCAACAGAAATCACTAACACAAGTTCTAAGAATAATAAAGCTATCAGCATAGACGCATATCTCTCCTTCATTTAGGTTGGAGGAAAACGCAAAGGTTAGGCTGTCCCTACCCTGCTCTAGATGGTATCCCTACTTAACCAAATCCCAACCTAACAAAGGTGTCAGCAGTGAATGACCCCCAAGGGAAGTCACCCACTCTAAGTCTCTTGGTGAAAACCTATAGTTCTCCAGTCACGACCCCTCTCTGCCTACCCATCCGCTCTCTAAAGGGTCCTCAGGTATCTGCTCTAACTCCACCCAGGGGTGCTGTCCCTAATACAAAACAGTCAACAACATTTAAGACGCCCCTTGCGAGACGCCTCTCACGTGGTGTAGCTTCTGGCTTTTTCCATGATGCTTTGTATTGGGCCTCGTACGTTAGAGTTGACCTTGCTTCACAGTTTCTTCTCCGGCCCGCTGATACCCCTCAAACATTCCGGAACCCTCCTCCATGTCTAGGCCGCCCACTGAACAGACCTCTATTCATTCATTTATAATTGGATCCCCCCTTATCCTTTGCAGACAGATATCTGCAGCCAAGAACCCAACTCTCATAGACTTCTAAAAAGAAAAAAGCTTGCAACATTTCTCAGCCCAGACATGTACGTATAAATCAATGCTAAAACATTTCAGGCCTACAATATTTCTCATTATGACTATAGCATTCAACTTCTTCATTAATTAAAGCATGTTAATATTCTTATTCTATTATTTGGTAAACATCTCTATAAATCATGGCCTATTTAATGCAATGACCAAAACATTAATACAATCTGTGTCGTGAAAAGAAACACCTTCCCTTTAGCTCTGGCCCTAAGGCCTACCACATTCTGCGTTTAACCACATACCATCTTATGTTTTAACAGCTACACGACATGGATTCAAAAATAATCACATCTACTAAAATCATATAACGTCACACATTTCTGTATTAGTTCCACTTCTACTTAAATCTCTATATTAGCTATACATTTAGAATATAATTGCAGATACTATTAGCACTCATGGCATTTCTCCTCATGATTTGTGCTTACTACTGATAAGTGTGATGTACTCATACATTTAAGTCAGTTTGCGCTCTCTCATAGGCGTGTATAATTGTGGATTCACGCTGTATTACCTTTCACATGGTAATATGACGTACATACTCCAATTGGTTTGGCCTTGCAGCACCAGCCAGGTTTGTTGCTTTTGCACCCTGTTTCGGAGCATTCCATTGTAGACCTGAGTCTGGTGTTTGTGGGTTGTAGTTTGAAATGTAAGCATGTTTATTGTTTTGTTATTCATAACAAGATTTGTTGCAACATTATTGCTGGAGATATTGTCCATTTGCTTACATGCTATGCTGTCTGGATTATTTGCCTTTGCGCATTGTTGGGCAGGTTAGTATGAGTGTTTAGGTTAACTGGAGGTATTGTTTTGCTGCAAAGCCCTGATATCCATCTGCTGCCTATCTAGACTGTTGGGTGAGTGTTAGGAGTTCTGTTTAGATGTGTACAATTGTGTGATGTTGCCTCGTGATGGTATAGATCACTGCTGTTGTGCAAACGTTGTTATCCACCTACGTGTGTTATCTGTGCTGTTCTGGGTGTGTGTGAGATGTTCTGCTCAATACGTGCTGTTGGAAGTTCTTGTTGATGGCAGTCTCCTATCCCCCCTCCTTTTATAGTGGTAATTATTAGAAAGCGCTGTTGTAAGAATGTTAACAGTCACTTATAAGGTATGTCTGAACTGTGTTTCAGGAGAGTTCTAAGTAATATGCTCTCTAGGAGGTTGTTGTAGTGTTAAAATATGTTGAGCCCCATTTAAGGCAATTCTGAGCTGTGTTGGTTGTGTGATCTATGTTCTGTTCTAAATGTAGTCTTGGACAATCTTGTGGAACAAGGAAAGATACTGATAGACATAACAATCTCAGGTAAACTTAATAAATAAGTTGATTTAATGAACGATGACAAGTCAAGGAAAATCAATATGTGGGACTAACCTGCGAGGCAGGGGTGCCCAAGACTCCGGCTATTCTTAAGTATAGGTGCTCTATATATCTTTCTATAGCTCTGATGTGGCATCTGTCTTCATCTGGGAAGAATGCTGCTTGACCGTCAGGATTGACATTTTTCTTTTTGTAACAGTCTCCTCCGAGGCGCAATGTACATGAGAATAGTCTTCTCCTATGTGTCTGGGTAGGGAAACATCCTTTACAACGCAACTTTTACCTCGCAGTGCCTTACGACGCAACTTTTACAACGCAAACCATTACAACGCATTGCGCTGGGGGGCGCTCTAGGATAGGGAATACGTTTAATTTACTATCCAACACCTTCCCTAGTGTTCACGGGGACTGGAGTTGGAATAGTAAATTAAACTATTCACTATCCAGCACCCCAAAGCGCTATGCGTTGTAAAGGTTTGCGCTGTAAAAACCGTGTTGTAAAGGCATGCGTGGTAAAAGCATGTGTTGTAATGTCATACATCCGTCTGGGTATAGCACCCCCATCTGCTGTGCCAATTGCCTGAGCGTGGCACCTACACTCTTTGACGTTGTATTTGCCTGGTTATATTGGAATGCATGGTGGTTGAAGTGTCTGTCTGAGGTGCCCTCTGTTAGGCTATATTGACCCCCTTCTGAGGTAACCATGTTTGTGGGTATAGTGATCTTGCAAGTTGTCACATGACTGTCAATAGCCTCCCTCTTTTGAGGTGCTGTTGTCTGGTTATAGATTCCTCACTGTACATGTGTCAACACATAAGTATCACATAAAAAGTGTATTTCTTTTCGTTGTTCCTCAGATTAGTCCCTATGCGATGGGTTCTTTCTGTTTGTGATTCTCTGAACTTGCTGATAATGCGCAATATCTTTAATAAATGTACCACTGTATCTGGATCCAGAGAGTTCCCGCACTTCTCCTCAATGAATTTATTAGGATCGGACATCTCCACTATTCTTGGAAGGCCAGTCCCTTTCTTCATTGAGATCCTTCAACATCTAACTTCTCTCTATTTTTGCTGCAGCTCAAGGTTTTCTCTGTTAAAGGACTATCTGTCTCACTCTTCAAAATGATGTTAAAAGAACTTAAACGATTCCCTCCAAGTCACAAAATACATTTAGTTTATCATAGATCTGGTTTGTATTTTGAGTCCTGATTAAGACATAAAAGAGACAGCTGTGCAGAAAAAGCACAGCTACAAATGATTGGCTTCTGTATACCAAGCGTCCATATCATAAAGAATTTAAAACGTGATGATTCAGCATACTTTTGAGATGTTAAATAGTCACTCGTATTGCAAAGCAGGAGGCGGAACAATGCACTGTAAACTGGCTAATGACTCAACTGGAGACAGACTATGTGTTATGACAAGAAGGTCCATGCACAGATTTAACCAACTTCATGGTGTATCCCTTTGTCATGAGTCTTCTCTTCACACTGTAAATCTTCACTGTCTGTGTTGTCACTGTAGCCTTTCTTGTGAGTCTCAGTTCATAACTCTCATATTCTGAGCCAGGGCTTCCTTGAGGTTAACTTGCATCCTGAGCTTGAACTCCTCCTTAACCCAAAGGAACTGTTCTTCAACTCCTTGCTACTTACTCAAGGTATTACTTTAGTTCTCAGAAGGCTCTAGCGCCTTCCATCTAAATACAAGAAGGACGTGGTAAGAAAGGGTGTTGCTGTGTAGTCCATTTTCATCTCAACTGACAGAAACCGGGTGTTTTTATAGTCCCAGGCCTCTCTCCCTTCCGTTTTCTGTCTCTTCCTCTTCCGTTCATTGGTGGAGGGACTTCCTCGAAAATCCATTCCCATTCTTCCCCTTCACCATTGGTATTTCTGTGCCCCCTACAAAACTTCTGACATGCCCCTTCTCCTCACTAACACTACATGGTTTTCTCTGTTTTCGGATTTTTCCATGCTGTAGGATGATTCCCACTTCCTGAAACCTCCCGTACTCCCTTCACAGGTAAGTGAGTGTTCTCTCCCCATTCTGGAACAGGTATTCTTGTGAAAACCAAATAAAGCTATTCCATTCTGGCAGTCTACAACTTAGTGTTCTCTCTTGTTGATGACCGTCTCTTATCCCTCCACTGTGGGCCCACCTCCCAACCAATGGGGTCCCTGTCTCGGACACTTCTCCCTCAGGAGGTTAGTTCTGGGGATATCCTACATTCACCTCCTCATATGAAAACAAGCATCTAAAAGCATGAAAGGAGAGGAATATTCATGTGAGTAAAACCAAAGCCCCTCTATGTATCATCTAAAGTACTGGTAAAATAGTTCATGCAGACTTTTGCTTTGTCAAATCAGACCTAATTATAAGGAAAAGGAAAGAAAACTAAAGGGTAATGAGAGGAACAGGAGGAAAAAGATTAAACAAGCATTGGCATAGCCAATAGGTCTCGCTTTTGGGACCTTATAAGTATTTAGTTATGCAGTAGAATATCCTTGGTGCAACAACACCAACTGTTGCATAACTAAACAGTTATAAGGTCCCAAATGCGAGACCTATTGGCTATGCCAATGCTTGTTATATCAGGCCACCTACTAGGGAATGTATTGCAGCGAAACGTGGAGGGATCAGATTTATCATCGCTCTTTGCTACTTATTCATGATGCAGGGTTTATCTTCATTGAGGTCACATTAGCCTCAATTAAGCTTCACAGTTCTCGTCACCAATGTGGTAGTACGACAAAGTCAAACAATACAGCACAGACCACAAACTGATTTCCATTAGGGGGCTGATAGCATAGGCTCTGGAACTATGTCTGCGTTGGTGCGAAAGCACTACCAAAATAACCATGCTAAAGATCACAAGGTGACTGAGCAATGAAGATGACTTTACATGTTATCTTGTCATAGCGGTCAAATGTCAGGATCTGTATTCTGACAAATTCCTGCTTATTCTTTTAACATAGAGCTTGGTGTTTACTATTCTTTCTCTGACTGGAAAGTGAGATGATTTTGTAAAGTAAACTATGTCACAATTGTTTTGAGTGTGAAAGAGAAAGGCTGCAGAATGTTAATTTATTTCTCACACAAAGAAAAACTTGAAGTGTAGAACTATTTAAAAATATATAACATTCATTAAAGCACAAACCAAGCAAATTTCTTTAGCAATTCGATAGTGTGATGGGAACAACTATTTTGATAGTATCAAAATAAACCATGATTCTTTGCTTGTGTGATGCGCGAATGAAAAATATTCACTGACACCCAACTTGTGAATATTATCGTTTGAGCGCGGTTTAGTGTCCTCAATAAAACTACATGCCTATGCAGATTTAGTGGCCATTTCAATCTAACATGTGCTGGCTTTAAATGACAGTGCGCTACTGCACTATTCTTTAGTAATATATTTGCAAAGTGTGCTCCAAAATCCACTCTGGCTACATACCACATCCTTACCACTCTCCTGCTGAATGGGCGTGGCTCATTTGCTAAGCTTGTTCTTTATGTGGTGCTTGGATGTTTCATAAGTCCATAGCACTTCAGTGACGTAACATTGATGGCAGCACACCCGCTCTGAAAATTGTTCCATCACCACTAGTTGATTAATGTTACTGTTGCTGAGTTCAAGGGCACTTATTTCTTCCACTGGTTAGCCAGCATGTGATGTGCAACGCAATCATTTCTGCAGGAGGTGCTCAATCCACTGACCTCTCTCATGCTCCCTGTTATCCCGCCTGGCCTTTCAGCTTAGCTGTGGGACATCAAGGCTGCAAAATATGGCACAAGCAGCTACAGGTCCACCAGATAGCATGGTGAATCATGAACTAGGGCCAAATCAACTTTAGCGCGGGGTGGTAAAACATCACTTCTAATATGGTAAAATATGGTCAAGCAGTTATGGGCACGCCAGATAGCATGGTGAAACATGAACTACGGCCAAATTGACATTGGAGGGAGACAGTAAAATGTCACTTCTCCTAACGTGGCAGAAATTCTAGTGCTGACTCCGCATTTTAACTCTGGCTACTTGTAGCTGGCTAGAACATAGAACATTAACTTCTACATGCAATGGAACTTCATCACTGCTTCCATGTTAACCTCAGCAGGTGCTTTTGATCCAGCGGGCTATAGGAAATATGTCATAAGCTACGCTACCCAACTCTACTATATACACTATCTATCAATAAACACTCATAAGGCCCATAAATCTAACATGACATATTATAACCAACTGAATCATGTGACCTAATTAACCTATTCACAAATGTATATACATTTATATACAACCATGGTAAATGAATTCATCATACTTTACAATCCTACAAGCTAATTAAGCCACTGTGGCGATAGGATCTAGCTATAAGTAACCTAAATCCATGAAATAACAAGACCAGCTTGTTTTCCAAAGTAAGATTTTATTAGCTACTCATTTGGAAAATGTATTAGAATTTTTATTAAATCATTATTATTTGAATCATTGCAAATAGTTATGACAGTTTTATTATATATCAAAATTATTATTGCAAATGAAAAATATTAGTTTGGCATTTTTCAAAACCTAAGTCCCTAACTAATGCTAACTATAAGAAAGAATTAAGGAATAAAGTCTTTGAGGGTTCTTACGTATTTTCAAGAGAAGTCCAACAGCATAACGCCCTCATCAAAGGTCCAAAAGGAGAAGCGAACAACTCTTCCACGGGGCAATAGTTTTTATACCTTTCTACGCTAAACTAATCTAAGAAATTGTATTTTACTCTGCTGAAATCGGAGTCCCATTGGTCCAAAAGTGACAGGCGACGTGTCACAACATTTTAGAATCACAGTTCCGTCACATTCTTAGAGACCATTGTCTCTAGTTTTCGAACAACGCAGCTTCCTCCAGTTCGCAACAATTGCTACAAGGAAAGTTTTTGGCTTCCTCGGATACGTAGATTGTTTCAAGCCTTTTTGCCGGTTCCTGGCCTTGGCCTTGCTCGACCAAGAGACTGTCAGCTCAGCACGACAAATTTACATCAGGACAGGAGGAAAACGCTGCCAATATGGACTCACTCTGGCTCCAAGCAGATTTTTGCAAGCACGGAAATTCACTAGGCCCAAAGCCTTTTTCATTAACTATCATATAAACAAACACAAAAGAATAATTAATGCGAGTAATATAGTTTGTTCTGTTGCCACCCTCCATAGCTAATAATTAACCCATTAGTCTAAGTTACCTAGCAGTAATGCACAAATAAAGCAGCATTTTATATCTACCATTCTTCATTTTATCCAGCAGGGTTCTTTATGCACCTATAGAGAGTAGAGTGACACCACATAGACAGGGAAGCAAAATAAGCACATGCCATTTATTTTAAAACAGCTGCGGTTAATTTTTGACATGACAATAGACACGATTAATTTATTATTTTCACAAACAAGAAAATGCAACATAATGCACGATTATGAGCACACATGTTAATTTCCCACGTGTTCTTGTGTAGATGTAACTTAAATTAATACACACATAGCATAATTGGTAACCTTTTTATTTTTATTTATGGAGGTGTGACTTCACGAGTTGAAATGAAAAACATTTCTGAATCTCGCTCCATCAACTCCCTCATCTGGTGATTAACCAATCACCACACCACACCCAAAAAATTTAGTAAATTTTATCTCAAACGAAAATGGTTCAATTTCACTCTGTTAGTATTTTCTAAAGACTTGTTTCAGCAAAATCCTTGCAACTGTCATATTGAGCTCTACGTAACTCCTCAATCTCGATTTCTCTCTCTTGTTCCTTTTTGATTTTGTAAATTCTTTTCTTTTCCCTCATGTGCTTCTTTCTCTTGTGTATCATGCAACCGATCTTTGTCAAAACTATCACAAAAATTATCACAAACAAAGGTGTTAGAATCTTGCCAAGAACTGAACCACCAATTTCTTGAAACCAGGTTTTAATAGCTTGGAATCTTTTTGAGAGACGTTCTGAAAAATAATTTTCTTCTAAAGGGACTATTTCTGAGTGCATCTCTGTGATGTTTCTAATGTACATTTCAATATTCTTACTCTCATCTGGAATGTAGGTACAACAATGCTGTACATGTAAAATGCCACAGACTCCTCCCTCTTTTGCTAGGAGTATGTCTAAAGCTAGGCGATTTTGCATCACCATCGATCTGACCGCAATAACCTCCACATCCACTAACTGGAAACCACCCGCTGTGTCAGTGGACAATCTGTCAACAATTGTGGATCATTTTCTTATTCTTCCTGCATTCAGGGTTATACCTACTAAGGGTATCACTGCCTCAAAAATGTCTCCCAAAATTTCTGAGAAACTTTCTCTCTTATACCTATTTGCATGGCTACTGATTTCAAAAGAACCTTCTGCATTTCTGTCAACATGAAAAATTTTCGGGAAAACAAGACCAACAAAACATGTCCCGTACCAATGGTCCGGGAGATTATAATAAGCTTTATCTCCACAGACAAAATAGATCCCAGGAAAAATTGGATCTTTGCCACCTTTGAATCCCCAACCCCCCATGATTTGGTAAGTATCCTCACAATTGCTAGCTCCTACAAAATAATTATCAAAAAGAGTATTGTCTCTTCTAATGCAAAGCTTACCACTAATTGGTTTGTCTATGTGAATTGCAATATTGTCAAAAGATTTGCCATTAAGCTTAGCATCCTCCTTCTGCCAAAACTTCGATTTGGTCTGTTTGACCATCTCGTTTCTTTTATAAATCGCCCTTCTCTCCTCAACAAGATTCAAGAAAGTCTTTTCCTCAGCTCTCAATTTGCAAGTTAGGTTATTTCTATAAGCGTACTCATAAGTGAGTTCATTAGTGACTAAAAAGAATTCCCTCATCTGTTTAGCTTTTTTATGTTTATTTAAAGCATTCTCTATTTTCAGATTAGCAAAAATCTCGTCATAGTTGGAATAATAATATTCCAAACGACCAGTTTGATAAAATAAACTAGCTGTCACACTGCAGGTTATGCCATAAGTAAGAGGAAGCATATTGTATGTCACTCCCTCAGAAACAGAAGCAGGCAACTTTACGCAGATGTAACAATCTTTGACACCCATGACCTTAACATACTCTCCCAATAACCTTGAAAATGTATTGCTTGAAAAATCATCAACAGACCTGTCCTGATGAACATCTGGTCTATGATCAATAACCTTGTTAGCTTTGTGTGTTGCACTATATTTGTCTTGACTAACTGAAGCTTTGCTTGTCATATTGACCTTATACCTCTCCTTATCGATCCCGAAAGGAAAGATAACAGCTAAAACTAACCAGAGCAGAATTAATATGAGCACACACACCAGAGTCATCTTACAGCATTTCTTGAAAATTGAACATTTTGAAGTACCACGCGTCATTGCAAAAGGCATCTCTTTTTTTTTTTTTTAAAGCCTTATTTACAAAAAAGAAAAAAGAAAACAAAATTTTTAAAATTTTCTAAAACCTAACAAAACCTTACACCCCCCTTTTAAAAATGTTTTTTTTTTTCAGAAAAAAAACTCTCTAACAATTTTTCTTCGACCTTGCGTCACAAGTTATTCTCCAACTAAATACAATTTCTTCGACCTTGTGTCACCTAACACAATTTCTTCAGCCTTACGCCAAGAGCAGAGACCTAAACTTAATCCTAAATTCTAACAGGTTAGTACCTCAATCGTTGTCACTATTGTCCTCAATTTCTTCCTGACTGCTACTGTTTATTTCAATTACAGGTGGGATTATTATATAAGCCCACTCAGGAGACTTGTATTTTTGATTCGGTCTTAAAACTCTTTTTGTCTTTCTAGAAATCACTTCTATTTTCTTTCCTTTTTCAGCTTTCCTTTCAGGATCCTCCTGACTCGTTATTTCATTCACCTGCTCCTTCGATCTCTTCACTAACCTGACTCTCAACCCTCCGTTTTCAGTTGGCCAGGTCTCTCCTTTTCTCAGGATTTTTCTTTTTGGCTCAGCCACATTTGATTCTGTTTTCCACGATCTTTTCTTCACTTTTTCCTTCTGACACTCTTCATCACTCTCTCCAGAGTCACTGTCAGAAATTACAATTGTTATCCCAGGATCTTTTCTAATCGGCAGTCTCACTCCGTTAGGAACAGCACTCTTTCTCCCATCACTGGTACTCGGTAATTCGTCCTCCTCCACTTCTTCAATCACCTTTAACTTCCCAGTTCCGGATTTCTCGTTCCTTCTTTCAGAGCTTGTTTCCTGCTTTTCGATACTCTCCTGGTCTTGCTTCTCAACTTGATCAGATTTTTCTGATTCTTTTGTTTCTTTTCTTTTACCTTGATCAGGTTCTTTTACTTCACCTTTTTCCTTGTCTGCTTCTTCTGTTGATTCTTCGTCTAGCAGATTTTGTTCATCTTCAGAATTTATTTCAATAATCTTCAAGTCTTTTCCAATCAAATCTCTATTTACAGATGGTTTTTCCAGATGTCGACCTCTCTGTCGATCTTCAGTATCTGGATCTCTCTCTACTTCCTCTTCAGAATCTGAATCATCTGTTGTATCACTCTCTTCATCAGAGTTTTCAGGTGTAGGTATTGGAATAGTGTGACTTGGATGTATCCACCTTTTCAACCCTTTACACTTCACTGCAATTGTTGTTACAAGGATCACCTGCCTCGGTTTCTGCCACCTTGGGACCAAGCAGTTCCTTCTTCGGTGAACTTTTGTTCTCACCCAATCTCCAGGTCTCAGATCATGTGTCTGCACTTTGTCTTTTGATTGTACTTCGGTTCCCACCTGATTAGACACAGAAGTCACTACGTCAGACATCCGTTTACAATATTCCAAAATCGCACTGTCATTTATGCTTAACAGTTTTCCTACTGGTACAAAAGCTTGTTTCATGACTCTGCCCATAATGATTTCGTGAGGACTCAGACCTGTCTTTTTATCTGGGGTACTTCTTAAAGTCATCAGAACAAGTGGAAGAGCATCTGTCCACTTTATGCCTGTATCAAGACACATTTTTCCAATTCTATTTTTGATAGTTCCATTAATCTGCTCAACTACTCCAGATGCTTCTGGTCTGTATGCACAATGTATTTTCTGCTCAATGTGTAATGCTTCACAGATCAATTTCATCAGTTTGTTATCAAAATGTCCCCCTCCATCACTCTCAATAGTGACTGGGAAACCGTACCTTGGTATTATTTCTCGCAGAAGCAACTTTGCCACTGTAATTGAATCACAATGACGAGTGGGAAAAGCTTCTACCCATCTTGAAAACAAACATACAATCACCAAAACATATTTCAGACAGTTATGTATGGGCATCTCAATGAAATCCATCTGTAATCTGGTAAAAGGACCACCCTCTCGACCTATAATTCCTGTTCCCACAACTGATTTCCTATTTGGGTTCATTTGTTGGCAAGTTGAACACCTTTGGCAAAGAGACTCTGCAATCGTTCTAAATTTGGTGTTGAACCAGGTCTCCTTAAAAAGCCTAATCATAGAATCTCTTCCAATATGACCAGGGCCATGATACATTCTGGCCATGTCAGCAGTCATGCAATTTGGTAAAACTACTCTGCCATCTTTGTAAGTCCAAACTCCATCCTCATCTCGTGGTCTACATTCTGCTTTCAACCATGTGTCTTTCTCTTCATCATCAGCTTCATTTTGCAACTCCCTAATTTCCTGCCATGTCTCAACAACAGATGTTAGCATCAATGAACTTGAACCATATTCTTTGTTTTTCCCCCGATTAAGTGCAAAATCATTTCTTGCGCAATACTTAGCAATTTCATCTGCGTAAGCATTGCCTTTGGTGATAAAATCCTCACCTTTTTGATGTGCTGCACATTTCACAACAGCAATTTCTTTTGGCAACTGTATGCCATCAATTAATCTCCTGATAAATTCTGCATTTTTGATTGGTGAACCTGCTGACGTCATGTAGCCTCTCTGAGACCAGAGCTATCCATAATCATGCACAACTCCGTACCCATACTGACTATCTGTAATTATAGTAACTCTCAAATCTTTTGCTATTTCACAAGCACGAATTAAAGCAATTAGTTCAGCCACTTGTGCTGAACGAATTCCTTCAAGACATGAAGCTTCTTCAACATCTGCTACTGTGCAGACCGAGTATGCTGCTCTCAAAACACCTCCTTCTGATCTTAAACAAGAACCATCCACAAAGAAGATTTGATCTGATTCAGGCAAAGGTACATCTTTAATGTCTTGCCTTGGCTTGGTACAAAATTCCATGACATCCAAGCACTCATGTTCCACGTCATTTTCATCAATATTCTCAGTATCAGGTAACAGTGTGGAAGGATTTAAATTCACACATCTTGCTATTGATACATTATCTGATCCTAGAATAATTTTTTCATATTTTGTCAACCTGTTGTTTGTCAGGTGTTGTGTTTTACTCCTTGTAAGAAGAATTTCAACTGAGTGAGGAACATAGACTTTTACAGGAAATCCCATTATTATTCCCTCACTGTGCTCCAGGCTAACACTTGTTGCTGCCACTGCTTTTAAGCAACCTGGTAAGGCCTTCGCAACTGGGTCAAGAACCGCTGAAAAATAAGCAATAGGTTTTCTCATGTTACCATGTCTCTGAATTAACACAGACAAAGCACATCCTTCCCTTTCACTGCAGTACAGCTCAAAACCCTTTTCATAATCTGGCATGCCCAGAGCTGGAGCTTCACATAAGCTTCTTTTCAGTTTTTCAAAAGCTTCCAACTCAATATCAGTAAGAACAATTGGATCTCTCACGTCTGACTTTGTCAGTCTCTGTAGTGGCTTCGCAAATACTGAAAATCCACTAATCCATTGATGACAATAACCAACCATTCCCAGGAACATTCTGACCTGTCTCTGTGTTTTTGGAGGTTGCATTCCTTGAATCATTTTGATTCTCTCAATTGTCACCTGTCTCATTCCTTTTGCAATTTTATGACCAAGGTATTTTACCTCTTGTTTACAAAACTGCAGCTTTCCAGGAGACACTTTATGTCCCTCGTCTGCCAAATGATTCAAAAGTGTAATTGTGTCTGTCACACAATTATCTCTTGTCTTTGCTGCAATTAACAGATTGTCAATGTACTGCACTAATGTCGATCTGCCAGGTAGATTCAAATCCTCCAAAGATCTTTTCAACAACTCATTAAAGATAGAAGGACTCTCTGTATACCCTTGAGGAATTCTGCACCATGCGAGGGTCTTACTCTGGAACCGAAAAGCAAAGATTTCCTGGCTTTCTGGATGCAATGGAACAGTAAAGAACGCATTGCAAAGATCAATGACAGTATACCATTCTGCATCATGCGGAATTTGGTAAAGAATGACAGCTGGGTTTGGAACAACTGGACAACAAGGCACAACAATTTGATAAATTTTTCTCAAATCCTGAACAATCCTATATGTTCCGTTTGACTTTTTGATCCCCATAATCGGTGAGTTACAAGGGCTGCTCACAATCTCTTTTAAAACACCTTGCTTGATAAATTTTTCAATTACAGGAATAACACCCTCAATTGTTTCTGCCTTCATTTTGTACTGAGGAATGTTTGGAAATTCTATTCCCTGCTTCACTATGATTTTGACT
This sequence comes from Lissotriton helveticus, assembly GCF_964261635.1. Lineage (NCBI taxonomy): Eukaryota > Metazoa > Chordata > Amphibia > Caudata > Salamandridae > Lissotriton > Lissotriton helveticus. The sequence goes on from NC_136059.1 coordinate 450,196,527, forward strand.
GGATCAACATGTTTCATCAGACCCATCTCGTTTCCAGTCAAATCCCAAATTTCATCTTTGCCTGTCTTTTTCAGTTCCTCTGGTAAATTTTCTTTGTCAAAAGAAGGAAATAATTTCGTTTCTTCTGCCTCAACCATTAGCATAGTCATTCTGTACAACCCATCTTCCTCCATGGTTTGTAATTCAATTCCATCAGGTGAGCAATATATTCTGCAATTCATTTTACACAATATATCTCTTCCAAGTAAATTCACTGGACTGCTATTACAAACTACAAATCTGTGTTTGTCTTTGAAATTGCCTATTTCCACATTCACAGGCTCAGTAAGATCAGTCTTCATTTGTTGATTGCTAACTCCGACTACTTGGATGGTATCCCCAGAGAGAGGTAGGTTTTCAATTTCCACTGATCTAACAGTAGAACGGGTAGCACCAGTGTCCACAAGAAAAGTGATTTCTACATCGTTCACTTTTCCATTTACAAATGGACCAGACTGGTCAACCCCAAGAGTGGCTCCAATCACACACTCTTCCCCCTCTCTCGGGCACCGTCAGAAGCAGTCATCAGAATCGCTTCCTTGGTTTCCTGTTAACAAAAATTGTCCTGATGCACTTTGCAAATTTTGTCTTTGATTTCTTATTACCTGATCACATCCGCTGAATCCAATATCTGGATTGTGTTTTTGACCTCCCCCACAGTTAGGGAAAGGAGGCAGTGGAATCTGATTTTGCTGCTGGGTCAACTGCTGTTGTAGCTGTCGCTGAAGACTCAGATCATTTAACTGACGTTGTAGCTGTAGCTGTTGCTGCAGATCAACATCATTCTGCATCTGCGGGTTTAATGGTGTATTTTTAAAATTTCTGGGTGGATTTTTACATTCATTCCTCCAATGTCCAATTTCACCGCAATTAAAACAAGGCATCTTTTGTTTTAATTCTTCAACCTTTTGATTAAACTTTGGCTTGTTAGGATTATTGAAATTATTTTTAAACTTTCCCTGACCCTGATTCTGATTCTGCACAAAATTTCCATTTTTATTGTCAAGGCTTGCAATCTGTTGCTCAGCCACTTTCACCTGTGCCCACATCGCCTTTTCCTTTAACTTTTTCTGTTTAGCCTCCAACTCATCACTGCAGTATTTTGCCTTCCTCAAAATATCATCAACTGAGTTTGATTGCCATCCGACAATATTATTCGTGATCATTTCTCCAATTTCTGGTCTAAGACCATAAACAAATCTGTAAATAAAGTGGCTCATGTCTTTTTCATCTAATTTTTCATAGCCACTGTATTGTTTGAAAACCAACAATAATCTTTCATAAAATGAATGAACTGATTCTTTCGGTTCCTGATTTGTCCTGTCTATTTTAACCCAGTCAACTTCCTTTGGCGCAATTTTTTGTTTTAACCAATAAATCACTTTTTCATAAAATTCCATGACCTCGGGTGCTGGAGCACCTGTCTCTTTAACTCGATCTGGTTCAGTTTTTGGCCAACTCACAGCAATTTTGCATTCTGTCCAGAGATCTGATGGGACGACAATGTCGAAAAAGCCATCCAGATCAATCCACAGAACTTTTGAAACTTTAATATACCTGTCTACCTGTCGGTACCATTCCACGGGCTTTTCTCTCAGCCGAGGAAAATCCTTAGTAAAGAGCAGAATGTCCTGTCTTGTCCATGGAACATGTACATACCCTCCACCTGCAATTTCTCTCATCGGAAACTGTTTAGACAGATTATCCAACCTATCCAACCTCTCATCTTCCTTCTTTTTGGTCCATTTCACTCTCCATTTACTCAATTCACCCAACTTCTTGATGTAAACAATCAATTCTTTTATGTGTGTAATTCTCCCTCCTGTATTGAAGTTCCCAATGTCCTTCTCTGTAAAGTCTAATCTGTAGTGCTTTCCCAGATTTTCCTGTTGGCTCAAATCAATTTCTAATTCTGCTGCCAATTCTTCCAATTGATCGTATTTATTCTTTGTTTTCCATTGAATACTTTTACTGATGAACAGGAGTTCATCATCTCGATAAAATTTTAAACTGTCTGGACCAATTGTGCCAATTATTAATTCTTCCAAATCTGCTTTTAATTTTGCAACATCAAGTTTTGGATTTGATTCTCTTTTCTCAGGAGTCTCAGCATCTGACTCTGCACCCATTGGTGTCTGGTTAAAAGAACTTTGATTAAAAGTCAAGTCAGGCATCCTTGATTTTTCATGATTAATTTCAGATAAATCTGAATAAAATTTTTCAGCTACTTTCTGAATTTCTGCATTTAAAGGAATCGTTAAACCTTGTTGTTTAATTTCCTTTTGATCAAAAACAGGTTGAACAGGACCAATTGTTACTGGAACTGTCACTGCTTCCATGCTTTTAGTTATCTGCCTAATTAATTCTTCTTTTGATCGCAAGTATTCTGAAGTATTTGCAACTTCCTCATTTCTGTCAGTTCTCACTAAGTTTCTAGGGGCTTCCCTTTCCATTGGAAAACGTCTATTTTCTATAAAAGCAGTAGAATTTGTTCTTGTCTCAAACTGTTCTGGAGTTCCAAACGATTCAGAATTATTTGGGTACAATTTTGGAGAATCATTTAATGGGGGTGCACTAGGAGTCGTTCTGGCTGAAACCGTTGGAGTGGACCATGAACGAGGCTGTCTCAAAGGGGCATTTTTATTATTTGTTGTATAAATTTCTTCTAAGACTGGATCCTCTGTTTCATTTTCTACAACAACATTATTTTTCTTTTCAGTTCTCTTTTCACCTGGAGACCCTAAAACCATTTCCCTAATTAAATAGAGACCATCGCACATATCTCCCTGTCTCCACATACGCATTCTATCTTCATGCGTTTCTCGTCTATAACTCGGTGTTTTTGGAGGTCTTTTTATTCCGTTCGCTTCTTTTTGAAGTTGAAACATCTCATCCTCCCATTCAACTAAAGCTTCAAATTGTGTTGGTCTAGGCCGTGGTACTAGAGCCGACATCTTTTCTCTCAAATTTCTCAAAACCTTTACATTAAATGAACCATCATCCGGCCAAGCCAATACGCCGTCGTCCTTAGTGTAATTTTTCCAAACATCAAACCACAGAACAGTATGGTAACCATATTCACCTTCCATATACACTGCAGGTGTTTTGTACTTATGAAGTAATTTACCACCTCGCGTTTGAATTTTCTTGTCGGGTGAAATAAAAAGTTTAAATTTCTGAAGTATCGAAGTCTTTTTCTCAACATGTTTATAATAATAAGTCATTTTTAAATCAAATTCGTTTAATCAAAATTTGATTGTAAATGTTTCCTGGTTGTTCCGTACCACCAGCCAATCCGTGCGCGAAACACACCAACAAGCCAATCAGGTTCGAGCTACGTCACCACCCTATTCGACCAGTAAAAACAAAGCTTCCCACTAAAGCCAATCAGCGTTCAGCTCGACAAAATCACGTGAGCCAATCAGAGTATAGCTTGTGACGTATAGTACCCAATCCCTGCGCGGACCGTGTGACGTACACAGCCGCTGCGGTTTCTCGCGTCTCACTCTTAGTGCTCACCCCTCCTTCACAAAAACTTTTCACAGCGCCATTTTAAAGACGCTTTTCTCAATGAAATTCGATTACTCAACAACAAAAAGAACAAATCATTTGTCTGTTTCTCTAAATAAGACGATAGTTTTTACAAACACACGAGAAATTCTTTGCGTGGAATAGACAACGCTATTCTCACAGAATATACATTTGCCGATAAAGTAAATTTTTACTCTACCCTTCACACACATAATAACGAACGCGCTTCCCTCTGAATGCACATAAAGTAGCAATTCAAAGTTTGACTCGAACGGAATTACAGAATCATTTACGCACTTTCAAACAGGAAAACCCTAAAACTTTCATACATGAAAACTTCGGTATGGACTCTAACCAACCGTAGTAATCCAGAATCGCCAGTAAGAAAACAACGTTTATTTTCTTCTTCAGGACTCTAACCTTAGGAGAGAAAACAACGCTTATTTTTCTTCCTTAGGACTCTAACCTAATTTTGGAAGAGGAATTTTTTTCCATCCTCAGGACTCTAACCTTTGGAATGAAAAAAATAAGCACTTACCCTTCACTCAAGTTTAGATATATTCTATTACTCTTTTCACAGTGAGTTTTAGAACGGGCACATTGTCCCTATACTCATGCTGCTCAAATTTCTTAGACAATCCTCACTATCATACATACAATTTTTCTATTACACCTAGAACCCTAACACGTGTTGCACGACGACAACACTTGTGATACACGACGATACCACTATTCTGAAACAGATCAAATGTACTGTGTGACTTGTGACTTCACGCTGGCCACACTACTCTGTACCGGTACAACTAGGATTTTTCACACTGCAGGAAAAAACCTTTCGACTACACATAACGTAAATGAACAAATTCAACATATGTTAATCATTGATCCTATGCAACTACCATGTAATATTTTAGTTACCATAGCAACCATCAAATCTGCTACCAGAAAAATGGATCCAGCGGGCTATAGGAAATATGTCATAAGCTACGCTACCCAACTCTACTATATACACTATCAATCAATAAACACTCATAAGGCCCATAAATCTAACATGACATATTATAACCAACTGAATCATGTGACCTAATTAACCTATACACAAATTTATATACATTTATATACAACCATGGTAAATGAATTCATCATACTTTACAATCCTACAAGCTAATTAAGCCACTGTGGCGATAAGATCTAGCTATAAGTAACCTAAATCCATGAAATAACAAGACCAGCTTGTTTTCCAAAGTAAGATTTTATTAGCTACTCATTTGGAAAATGTATTAGAATTTTTATTAAATCATTATTATTTGAATCATTGCAAATAGTTATGACAGTTTTATTATATATCAAAATTATTATTGCAAATGAAAAATATTAGTTTGGCATTTTTCAAAACCTAAGTCCCTAACTAATGCTAACTATAAGAAAGAATTAAGGAATAAAGGGGCATATTATCAAGGGGGTTTATCTCCGCTTTTTTGGCTTTAAAAGCCAAGAAAGCGGAGATAAAATTATCTCCCTATTACCTAGCTGTCGCTAACACTAGTTAGCGACAGATAGTAGGAGATAGCGACCATCTTGGGCCCCACTTTGCATGTCAGTGATATTTATCACTAATGATATGCAAAGTGGGCGTGCCAAGATGTTAGAGACTGGAAACAGTCGCTAACATCGCTATCTCCTATTACCAACTTTTGGAGATATTCGCGCTAAGCGCGAATATCTCCAAAATCTAACACCTGCCCTGAGCAGTTCTTAGACATGTTCTCCAATGGGAGGTGGATAACATGGCTAAGAGCATTAGCTCGGTAATGCATGAATATCGCTGACTTTTCAGCGATATTCATGCATTGCGGCCGTTTTTTATCGCATTTGCGATAAACCTTGGTAATACCAAGGTTTATCTGCGATAAAAATCGCCGCAGCTTAGCGGTAAAATTTTGTCTCTAACCTAGCAATAGCGATAATTATCGCTATTGCTTGGTAATATGCCCCAAAGTCTTTGAGGGTTCTTACGTATTTTCAAGAGAAGTCCAACAGCATGACGCCCTCATCAAAGGTGCAAAAGGAGAAGCGAACAACTCTTCCACGGGGCAAGAGTTTTTATACCTTTCTACGCTAAACTAATCTAAGAAATTGTATTTTTCTCTGCTGAAATCGGAGTCCCATTGGTCCAAAAGTGACAGGCGACGTGTCACAACATTTTAGAATCACAGTTCCGTCACGTTCTTAGAGACCATTGTCCCTAGTTTTCGAACAACGCAGCTTCCTCCAGTTCGCAACAATTGCTACAAGGAAAGTTTTTGGCTTCCTCGGATACGTAGATTGTTTCAAGCCTTTTTGCCGGTTCCTGGCCTTGGCCTTGCTCGACCAAGAGACTGTCAGCTCAGCACGACAAATTTACATCAGGACAGGAGGAAAACGCTGCCAATATGGACTCACTCTGGCTCCAAGCAGATTTTTGCAAGCACGGAAATTCACGAGGCCCAAAGCCTTTTTCATTAACTATCATATAAACAAACACAAAAGAATAATTAATGCGAGTAATATAGTTTGTTCTGTTGCCACCCTCCATAGCTAATAATTAACCCATTAGTCTAAGTTACCTAGCAGTAATGCACAAATAAAGCAGCATTTTATATCTACCATTCTTCATTTTATCCAGCAGAGTTCTTTATGCACCTATAGAGAGTAGAGTGACACCACATAGACAGGGAAGCAAAATAAGCACATGCCATTTATTTTAAAACAGCTGCGGTTAATTTTTGACATGACAATAGACACGATTCATGTATTATTTTCACAAACAAGAAAATGCAACATAATGCACGATTATGAGCACACATGTTAATTTCCCGTGTGTTCTTGTGTAGATGTAACTTAAAACTAGGTTGAATTAATACACACATAGCATAATTGTTAACCTTTTTATTTTTATTTATGGAAGTGTGACTTCACGAGTTGAAATGAAAAACATTTCTGATTCTCGCTCCATCACTTTAACCTCCAGAACTATATAGATAGAAGGAGGAGCTGTGATCTACTGATACAGGCCCCATTCATAAAGGTACATTTAGAACTGAAGTCTAGGTTTAGAACTGCAGTCTAAAGACCCAGGGCCTCATTCACAAGAAAGTGCCACCGCGTGGCACCGTAAGCTGCGGAACTTTAAAATCACAGGGATGCGACATATTTACAATAATATGCCGCATCCCTGTGCTTTCCTCTTCCCTGGTGCACAATTGGCTGCCATGCGCCGACTCAGGGACCCTTGCACTATGGTGCAAGGATGCCTGCGTCACGGGGATGATTGTTTATGTGCAGGAAGGTGTCCCTTCCTGCACATAAACATTCTGAAATGGTGTTTGTTAGTTTCTATGTGTGCTGCATTAGCACACATAGATGTTACAAAATGAACTTTTTCTAATGATTGCTTATGTGCAGGAAGACCTTCCTGCACCAAAACAATCACCAGAGGGGCTTTCCTCGTTCGATGTATGCTGCAGAATGCAGCACGCATAGAAAGTGAAAAAAACAAGGAGAAATTAAAACTTTTCTTCTTGTTGCGCCTCCCTATGCCTCTCATGGGAAGGCGTAGCATTCAGACGCATTTCCGGGTTTACCATTTCTTGTAAATCTGGAAATGTGTCAGGTTCCATCGGTATTACGTGGGAACACCCACGGCAACACCCATGGAAAAGCCCCTTCAACACAAATTGTTGCGTGTAAAGGGGCAGTATTTACAAGGACAGGAAAAGCCACACAGTGTGGCTTTTCCTGTCCTTGTAAATATGGGACAGCAAAATGCTCCACCGATGAGTAAAAAAAAGTGACGCATCCCCGGCACATGGGGCTTGTAAATAAGCCCCCCAATTCACAAAGGTAAACTTCAACTTCAGATCTAAGCTTAACTTTGTGAGTTGGGTCTTTATACTTTGGATCTAAACTCTGGCTTATTTATGAGAGGTTTGCGCCAATGGAGCATCGCCGGTGGCGTAAGCTTAAAGTAAAGTCCACATTTGTAAAGCGCACAATCACCCGTAAGGGTCTCTAGGCGCTGGGGGCCGTCGGGAAGATTAAGCGAGCTATTGCCCAGAGTCACATGGTGCTGGGCTAACCTGCCGCCGGAGCCGGGGATCGAACCGTGGTCCCCAGATTCCAGCGTCAGTCGCCCTGGCCGCGGCGCCACACCTCTCCCACTTAACTTAACATTAAGCTTAACAGTCATATCTACAAGGCTTTCCATGGCCTCATAGATAGGGAGTAAGACAAAGCAGCGCAAGCCACTGCCTTGACTCACTCTGCATTAAGGAGGTAGTATGGTGGGTTTTCTCATGCTGCACCCATGGATTTTGACGTTGCCCCAAATTTACTTTACCACATACACCTGGGACAGCGCCAAAACCTTTTGCCTCCCCAGAGCAGATGTAACGAGGAGAAATATTTTGATTTCTCCTTGTTATTTCCTCTTTCTATTTGTATTGAATTCTGCAGCACACACAAAAAGAGGGAAACTCCTCTCTGGATTGTTTTTATGAAGGTGCCCCTTCCTGCACTAAAGCAATCCTGCCTGCAACAGAGGCACCCTTGCGCCATGGTGCAAGTGTGTCTACGTTGGCGCTAGGCACTTAATTATGCACCATCGCAGGGGGAAAGGACCGGAGTGCTCCGCATTTCATAAATGCGGCGCATTCCTGCCCTTTCACAAGGGCGTGGGGCAGCTCAGCAAGAAGGCTTGCGGTGCCAATTACTCATAAAGGAGGCCCGTAGACTTAAGGTGTAAGTTTACCTATATGAATTGGGCCTGCATCTTTAGGCATGAAATCAGGAAATAGGAATGTTTTCCTTGCTTCCACATTTGGCCAAAATAAATGTGTGATCTGCTATTTTGTAGCCCTTCTTTCATGTATAAGCCTTGGAGGCACTTCAAGACAGATCTATGCCCCACTATTGCAGTCCGCACAAAACATGCACATTTGCATTTTATTTGCAAAAGTCTCAGATATGCACCGACAAAGTTATGAAGCCTGACCCATAACATTGCCCCGTGCACCCTTTCAGAAGGTGTCAATGGCTGTGGGAACAGTGTGCCAGGCAGTGCTTTATTTGTTAAAAAAAAATAATAATAAAAAAAAAGTGCCAGGGCTCTTGTCAGGAGGTCACTGCAGCTTGCACCACACATTGACCCTGCCATGCTGCCAATGATAGTAACAACACAACTACTAACCATCACATTCCTACCAGTGTGACAATTAGGACTATTCCAGCCCCCAAAATCTATAAGAATGGATTGAGCAGAAGGCAATAGTCATTTTAGTGTATGTTGAATTAATAATTGACTGTTGGTGTGGTAATCTCTAAATTAGCCAGACAGCGCCACCATGTGGTAGACTTTCACAAGCACCAGTGTTGACAATTAAGTGCTGGTGGCGAGCACCGGAAACCACAGCACAAATTAAGCACTGATGCCAGGCCATCCTTTATTTTCAGGACTGTGGGCGGTTTCTCAGCTCACAGTGCAGATAGATCTTTGCGGGTTAAGGATCCTCGCCCTTACGTTTTTTCTCACTTGTTTTCAGATATAACCGGTGCTCGCTGACCTTACCAGAGCTGCTTGCATGTAAATGGCAACCCTACCAACCTTTTGGAAATGTCTTTTTCAGCAGGTGTAAAAATCCTTCCGCTGAAAGACCCAAACAATCATATCTATGACATAATAATTTAGACTTGTTACATTTTTTTCCTGTAACTCAAGATTGTTGTGAACATGTGTATAGACAACAGATACATTAATACACACACATACACTAAGACGCTCACAGACAAACATATTTAGATACACGGTGGCTCAGACTCTTATATACACACACACACGTGTATGCAGAACGACTGATACATACAGACACAACCATACCGAAAGGCACACAAACATACATAGATATACAGACACACTACTAAATCTACACATGCCTTCCTCACACTGCACTGATAGGCACACGTGGATAAACACACATGCTGATAAACAAATGGACACACAAAGTAATAAAGACAAAGACGCAATCAGACACATGCAGACAGACACTGGTATTCAGCGACCTACTTGGAGACACAATTGGGCACACAGGACCACACAGAGAAAATCACTATACAAATGCTACAGTACAGTACAACACACAAACTTAGAGACCTATACAGACTTGTGATACCGCAGATTCTCATACAAAGACATGGGGGCATATTAGCAAGAAGAAGCGATAGTTATCGCTAACCCAAATTTGCAGTATTTTTTTATCGCCGTCTATCGCTGGATTTCATCGCCGAGATAGTGCATTATTAGCAACGCTTATCTCTAAGGCGATAAAAAATCCAGTGATAGCGGCGAAAACCAGAAATAGCTTGAGAATACCAGCGCTAAATTAACTGCAGTAATGAAAAGCTTGCTAATAAGCAAGTGTGTACTTAACCTAACAATCCACCCCCATTGACAAGATGGCTAAGTCAAGTTTTTACCAGGCGTTAAATTCAAGCGATAATCTCGGTTAGCAAGACTTTTTTTTATCGCTTCGCGGGCATTGATAATAGGGGGAAGTTCTGTTTGCGACGGTTTCCCTTTTCTTTTAGTGAGGAACGCCTACTTTGCATGTCATTAGCGATAAATATCGCTGACAAGCAAAGCGGCAAAAAAAACGGGCGCTATTGCCAATAAACTGTCGCTAACAGCTGTTAGCGACAGCTTGCTAATAGGGCAAATAAAATAGCGCTGCTTTAGCGGCAAAAAGTGCCGCTAAAGCGGCGATACAGCCCTTGATAATATGCCCCATAGTCTTACAGACACATAAACACATGCACAGACACACGGGACAGAGGCAGACATAGAGGTCCTGATTATGAGTAGGTTCGGTGGTTGCCAACCCCGCATCAAATCCCTATTGGTGCAGGAATTGGAATTCCGAGTTGTGTGGTATTTAGTGAATTTCTTTTTTACCAGGTGCATTATCTACATCTCCTTTCCTTAAATTTCAGCAGGTAAAGCCTGCTGGAAATTAACAGGATACACACATGTTATTTCCCAGTCATAATAAGTGCTATTTATTGAACCCAATAAATAATGTACCCCACAATAGAATTATTTATTGAGTGTGATAAATACCATACATAACATGAAACCTCTTTTAATGCGGGCCATATATGCATATGGACAGGGACACCAATAATGCAGACACATATATACCCACAAACCGATAGACATAGATGGAAACACTCACAGCCACATGCCGAAGGACACACACATAAAGACACCAGCACACACAAACGCAGGATGATGCAAGCACACACGGACACATGTAGACACAGAGCGAGACCAAGACAGGTGTACACACAATATAAATATATCACAGACATGTGCAAACAAACACAGAGACACAAGAAGGCACCAGTTTATACAGGCACACAAATAGAAAAGAAACATATCACGAAAGTCAAACTCTCAAGCACAGTTACAGACACAGTCACCGCGTCTTCATCAACAAGCATGGACAAGACCAACAGCTCTCGCCGTTTAGCAGTGCCAAAAAAAAGAAAAAATGCCTAGGTGATGATGCAAATACACGTCACCACACCTGTGTACATATGCATTATTAAATGGCAGCCCATAGATCACCATTCATCGTTTTTCTTTTCTATCTCGTTAGCTTGCTTCTTATGCAAATGTTTTCCACCCTGTTCTTGCTGTCCCTATCCTGGAGCATTAATTCATTACCATCCTTTTGGATGACTTGTATCCTTTCACTGCTTATGTTCAGGGGAACTATTTTTCAGTCTCACTTGAGACAGTAAATGTGCTGTTGCATACGAAAGCTTTTGTTATCAAAATGGTTTTAAAAGGGCTTAGAGCTCGCCCATTACTGAACCATTGGTTGGCTCTATTGTCACTCTCCGTTCCTAGCTTCCCGTTGGTCAGCATGTGCCAGTTTCACTTTCTCTGTGTGTTTGTCCCTTTTTTGGAACATCGACCAACTGCAACTTCTTTTCGGTTCCCAGTGTCCTTCCACTGGAAACACACTTTCTAAGGTACTTTTGTTTTACTTCTAGCACTTCATAAAAGTGTATGTGTTAGCAAGTCATCTCTTGCCCTCCTCCCGCTGTCCATGGTGTTGCCTGTCCCCTCCGGCGGTCCCTGTTGTGCTTGTTCCTCCTGCCCTCCTCTTGCTGTCCGTCATCTTGCCTCTGCCTCCTAAATCCACCCTCTGTATGTCATCTTGCTAGCCCCTCTGGGGCAGATTTACAAGTCCCTTACGCTGCCAGTGTGTCACTTTTTGTGACTCACTGGCAGAGCATTTTTATGCCCCATATTTACAAGGACAGGAAAAGCCACGCTGCATGGCTTTTCCTGTCCTTGTAAATACTGCCCCTTTACACGCAGCACTTTGCGTGAAAGGGGAGTTCCATGGGTCTTGCTGTGGGTGTTCCCACGCAACACCCATGGAACCAGACACAGTTCCAGATGTACAGTAAATTGTTAATCTGGAAATGCGTCTGAATGCTATGCCTCCCCAGGGGAGACTTAGGGAGGTGCAACGAGGAGAAATGTATTTATTTCTCCTCATTGTTTTCATCTTTCTATGCATGTAGCATTCTGCAGCGCACATAAAACGAGGAAATACCTCTAATGATTGTTTATGTACAGGAAGGTGTCCCTTCCTGCACATAAACAATCCTTTAAATAAATGACGTGTTCTAATGCAGCACACATAGAATTTGGAAAACACCTTTTCTGATTATTTATGTGCAGGAAGTGAACCCTTCCTGCACATAAACAATCATCCCCGTGACGCAGGCATCATTGCACCATGGTGCAAGGGTGCAGGCATCAGCGTATGGCAGCAGTTTGTGCGCCATCGCAGGGGTAAAGCATAGAAATGCAACATATTGTTGTAAATATGTCACATCCCTGTGCTTCCAAACTAACGCAGCGTGGTACAGCAAAATGATCTGCTTCATCGCGCCGCGTTAGTTTATTGTAAATCTGTACTACTGTCTCTCATGTTGCTTGCCACCTCCTACGCCCCTTCCGCTGTCCTGATTGGCTTGCCCCACCCACCACAACACAAGCATTTGCAATGACTGACTGACTGACTGACTGACTGACTTATGCCGTGGCGTCTTGGCGCTGAGAGAGGGTGCGGCTACTGCTGGATGATTAAGGTGTGGCAAACAGCCAGATCTTCAATGCCTTTCTGAAACTGCTCTTATTTGGTTGTAGATGGAGCTTAGTGGGCAAGGCGTTCCACAGCTTCGCTGCCTGATGGGAAAAGGACTTGCCTCCCCAGCGTGCTCTCCTTATTCTCGCGACGGTGATTAAGCCCTGGCATGTAGATCTAAGAGTACGGCTAGGGGTGTAGCGGGGAAAGAGAGCTTTCAAGTCCTCGGCTCCTCCTCCTACTACTGTTTTGTGGACTAGGCAGAGGGCTTTGAATTGTACTCTCTGCCGAACTGGCAGCCAATGGAGTTGGCATATGGGTTTGGAAGTGGGCTGGCGCTTTGGGAGGTCCAACAGAGCTCTTGCCGCTGCGTTTTGCAGTGACTGTAATTTGGTAAGTTGCCTTTCACCCATACCCAGATATAAGGCATTGCAGTAGTCGATACGGGAGAGGACTAAGGCCCCAACCACTGTTTTCCTTAGTGTTGGGGGGATCATGGGCAGTATTTTCCTGAGGGTTTTGATAGTAAAAAAGCATGCAGACGTCACTTGATTCACCTGTGTGGTGAGAGCAAGATCTTTGTCTAGCCAGAAACCCAGATTTTTAACTTTTTGTGCTGGCTCAGGACACATTCCTGCCTCAGGAGGCCACCAAAGTTGGCTCCAGATGGGAGTATTGTGTCCGAACTCGATCACCTCTGTTTTTTCGGTGTTTAACTTTTTATGTTTAAGAGACAGCTTCTAAACTGTTCCGCAGTGACTTCAATAGTTTGTGTAAGTGACATGATCAGTTATGTGTCGTCAGCATACGAAACCAATTTTAGTCCATGTACTTTTATTAGTGATGCTAGCGGGGTCACATAAAGATTAAAGAGGGTGGGGGAGAGTGCTGAACCCTGTGGGACCCCACAAGGGAGGGAGAATTCCTCCAACTTCAGGCCTTCCCAATAAATTTGTTGGATGCTATTTCCTAAAAATTACTTTAGTAGGGACAAGGCAGTGTCTCTAACTCCCACTGATTCTAGCCTGTTAATATGGACCCCATGGTTAACCGTGTTGAATGCTGCTGTTAAGTCCAGCAGTATCAGCACTGCTCTTCCTCCCCATCCATGGTTCTGCGGGCTTCCTCCGTAGCAATTATTAGGGCTGTCTCAGTAGAGTGACAAGACCTAAAGCCGTGTTGGGTATTGTCAAGGATGTTATTGGTGTTGACAAACTCCTTTAGTTCCTGATTAAGAGCCTTTTGTAATATTTTCGTTGGTAGAGGGAGACAGGAGATGGGACGATAGTTTTTTGTCTCCCCTGGATCTAAGGAGTCCTTTTTCAGGATAGGTCTGATGCTGTCTTTTTTCCATTGCTGCGGAAATACACCTGATTTAAATACCACATTGAGAAGTGGAGTTAAGGTTTTACTGATTGTTTCTGGGGACAGCTGAAATATGTAGGGCGGACAGGGGTCTTGCGGAGATCCCGACTTGGCTTGTTCTATCATCTTGGAAATCTGATCTTCATCAAAGTGAGAAAAATGGGATAGACAATTCTGGGGGGCTGCTGATTGTTCCCTAATGATGTTGGTCCCTGGGTCGGATATCTCATGCAGCTCATTATATACATCATGGACCTTTTGTTGGAAGAACAAGGCTATCTTATCTGTAAAGTGTTGATCAGGGATAAATACTGTATCCCTGGGGCATTTGAGTAGGCATGACACTGTTTTGAATAGCTCTTTAGAGGAATTTGCAGCCTCATTGATTTTAGACGTGAAATAGATCGATTTGGCTTGTACAATCATTTTTTAATACTTATTTAGAGCTTTTGTGTATTCTTTTTTGTGAGATGTGCTATAATCAGATCTCCAGATCCGTTCTTTGTGCCTACAGTTGATTTTTTGTTGCTTAACTTCCGCTGTGTACCAAGGTGAGGTGGCTGCTTGTCTCCTGGGTTTCTTTCTGTCTTCAGGGGCTATTTCTCTGACTGCCTCGTTTATCCAAAGGTTGAATTTATTAGCCCCATCACTGCTGTTCGTGAATGAGGGGGGATTTTTTGAGAGAATTTTCGCTAGACTATCCTTCTGAATACCCTTCCACTGCCTGGTTAGGGCCAGTGTTGGGCGAATCCTACGGCTCCCGGGTTGTGGTGTGTGTTTTATTGTAAAGTGAATGACCGAGTCATCTGACCATGGGATTGGTAAGACCAACGTGACTCTTATACTCTCATTGTTCGTAAATGTAATAGGTCTCGCATTTGTGAAAGTCAGAGCTGTTGTTGTGAAAATGACAATGTTTTTACTTTTGTTTGTTTTGGAGCTAAAAAGTGCACCTGAGAGATAAGTAAAAGGAGCTGTGGGTGGGATAGGGGCTTTGGAGAGCAGTGCTTTAAGTATGACAAGAAAATCTGGGTGGGCTCTAAAATGTATCCTTTGAAAGAGACGTGGTGTAGTCAATTAAAGGGTATGCCCTAATATATGTGCACCCAGCTCACATGCTTTGAACACTGGCCATATGACCAGTAATGTGGTTTTGTAAATACATGAAGCCATCCATACAAAGAAAACATATTAGCTGTATGAAATTAATAAATAATATTTTTCTGAAAATAATTGAATTTAAAGTGCTTAAACAAGTATTTTCGACACTGCGGTTCTCCCATTCACGCCACTTTTCAAAAACTTGCACTGTTGCAGGCTGCTTAAAGCCAGTGCAGTATGTGCTGTAGCTGGTATTTGCAAAGCGAACACAAGGAGATGATGGACGGAATGCTGAAACTTTTCAAACACTCACCCCCAGTCACAGATCTGGGTTGAATCCATCATCATTCTTAAGCTCACTTTGCCACCCCAGTTCAGACACAGCTTTATGCAAAGCAGTCTTGACCCTGTGCCTCATGGGAACCGTCCAGCCCGAACTGCCAAGCTATGTCTTCCCTGGACCGGAAACGAGCATCCTGGGACCGGTTTTGAGCAAACAGCCCTCATCAGCCAGTCTAGCTTGAATCCAGTGGCAAAGTGAGCAAGGGACCCACGTCTGGGCATACCCTGCTAACTCAGGGCGAGCAAAGCAAACACAAGGAGATGATGGACAGAGTGCTGAAACTTTTCAAACACTCATCCCCAGTCACAGATCTGGGTTCAATCCATCATCATTATTTAGCTCATTTTGCCACCCCAGTTCAGACACAGCTATATGCAAATCAGTCTTGACTCGTCTTGACCTATCTTTGCAGCAGGATGAATTTGGAGGTGAGAAAACAGGTTTGAGTCAGGCTGGAATCTCTAACCTCCTGTGATACTGCCCACATCTCTTAATCTCCCTGTGCCTAAAAATATAATGAATGTGTCAGTCTATAATGCAACTGGTGCTCATGTAAAGCGCTCTGATTCCTTCGGGTGTTTGAGCTACATAAAACTGCAAAAAAAAGGTGCCGACACTGGCCAATTGGAGGAGTGGGCCGGGGACAGCAAGCATGTTAAAGGGACATTGAGCTGCAAAAAAAAAGGTGCACAGCTGCCATTGTTGCAGTTTGAGCACGGTATGGCAAGCTGAAGAAAAATAAATAAGAATATTTTAATAAGCAGCACAGCACAAAAGAAATTTGCGTGGCTGCCATGTTAATTTGAAGCACTGTGTGGTGCATTCTAAAATAAAAACCATAATATCTAAAGTTAAAGCGCAATGTCCCGGCATGCGGTGAGCACCTTTTGTAAATATAGAGGAGCCGCACAAGAGGTGCTGCCACCATTAAAGCGTGACATTGCACCAAGCTCTTTTTGGGAAATTTAAAGCGGACACACAAGCACCCACATAAGTGCCCGTCCATGGTAAATTGTAAAAAAATGCACTGCCACTATATTTAAAGATAAAGCGCATCTTCCAAAGCAGCTGTAGCGATGGAGCGAGACCAAGCGTAAGCAAATATGAGCAACAGCTGTTCAGTATAATAAGGAGAGGGAGCAAGCGTGGGCGCAAAGTGAGTTCCTGAGCCTAAAAAAGCAACAACGAAAAAAGAGTGCTCAGACAGTAATAAACATCATGACAAGTAACACCACATGTAAGAGGGGCCCTTCTCATAGGAGGTTACAAAAGAAAATAAGCATTGGCATAGCCAATAGGTCTCGCCTTTGGGACTTTATAAGTGTTTAGATAGAGTTATTGGCTTTGCCAATGCGTTTAAGCTATGTTATAGAGCGTTGTGACTGCTGTGCAGCATGTTGAAAAGTTATAATGAAAAAGTGTCATAGCATTTTTGTTACCTTATATGTAACCAAGAAGACATTATGTACAACTGAAGAACCCTATTAAAAAAGAATTAACATTAAAAAAAATGTCTTCTAGTTTTTTATGCCCTTTCAATGCTGGCAACTTCTTTCTGCCTGTATTATTGCTTGTTTGTCATAGATTATTTTTGTCATGAGGGAGGGGGACATAAACAGCGGGAGGGCGGAGGTTGGGAAACAGTACCTGAATTTCAACACGAGCAGCGGACGGATACTAGGGGAGAATCAACAGATCAGTATACACAAAAACCCTTTTGTTCAAAAGGGGAGGGAACAGGAGGCTGTGGGATAAGCAGGGGAAGCTGGCCTCCAACCAACATTAATCACGCAAAAGAAGCTACCCTGACTCATTGTCTGATTCTCGCAACAAATTAAAGGCACATTTTGCCGATTTAGGTGGTGCTGGACATCTCAAAAAAATGTATGGACTGGCCTCACACACCACCAGGTGTCATGCTTCATCATCAGATGTCTTCGCCTTTTAAAAACCACATTTGATAAAGAGGCGGGCCTACACCTGTAGACAGGGAGGCACTTCTAAAACTAAAGAGGGGCCCAATGCTGAAAAAGTGAGTGAATGAGGGATATTTAAAAATCGATGCACAGTCCTGCTTGAAATTTCAATAGTGCAGAGTGTGCTCGATATTAAATTATAATGAGCGACACGGAACACTCCGGCAGTCGCACGTGCATGCGCGATTCGAAAACAACTGAGCCAGGTCAGGGCGCACGCCTGCATTGCTCTTACAATCATAATCACAATTGAATGACACCCACATCAGGCTGGTAGAAGCGGACAACGGAAGTATGACGCATTAAAAAGCGCCAGGCATTTTTACTCACGATGCTTCAGATGTATCTCATAGAGAGGCTAATGAATCAATTATCCTCCAAACCACTCTCATATATATAGCGCGCTGCCTCGTCAAGCCATTTACCAGTGGGGAAGCCGCAAGGAAGGACCTTAGGAGCATCATGAGGGCGCACCTTGATGTAGTAAGGGGTTGAATGGATGTGTGATGCATCTCCCTAACTTTTAATTTTTTAATTCTTTCCAAAAACGAACTTGACATTTAGAGTTTGACTACAGGGCCCTCTCCCCTCCTCCTTCTCATGGGACATGCCTACACCTCTAATAGGGTAAGAGTGTGAGCTGGTCTCACAACTGTTTTACTATTTAGCACTACATATGCAGTGACACGCGTGCTCACCACATGCACTTTAAATGTACTACGTGCGTGTTGTTTCTTCGTCTGATTCCATCCTGACCAGTATGAGTGTATTGTAATTGTTCACTTATGCTGTGATATGTCATTATTTTGCAGGAGTTCTGAAAATATTGTGGTAGAGTTGGATTAGAGCCAGCCTACGTAAGTGGTTTTATCTTTGTCTCTTTGAGACAAGATAGGAGCCCCCCTCTTTTTTCTCACTTACGCCCTGATGAATGCCTTGGACGTTCCTGGCCGTAGTGGCAGAAACATGTTGACAACACAGATGGAGATGGGGTACCAGACCCCCTAGTCTTCACCATTATTTTTAAATACCAAATTTTATTAGGTTATTTTGCAATAAGTAGGGGTCGCAGCCCCACCATGGCCAGAGAGATGTACTGTTAGTTTGTATCAATAACCATATTTCTGATGTATAACAACACCCACCAAACACATAAATGAAAAGCTTACAGACTGGTTCCGGTTTCCATGCTCGTACAGGCGGTGCAGTCATCATAGTGTGCCACATTAAATACATATATATACATATTTTAAAACTTGGTGGGGATACAACAATACATAAAAACAGAGCGGCACAGTTTCAGGGGTCCGACTCGGGCAAGGGGGGAAGGTCGATACCACGATAGTCCGCCCATCGAGTCCAAATTTTGCAGTGTTTGGTGGGGCATCCCCGGGCCTCATCTAGTTCAGTTTTTCATTTGCTCAGCGTTGGGAGCGATGTTGCCTTCCATATTTGTGCTATATCCCGCTTGGCCACCGCGAGTGCTAGGAACAACAGGTGCTGCTTATACCTATTCCACCTATGTCTTCTGTGGAGTGTAACAAGAAAAGGCAAGGTGTGGCACACCGGGGGATTGCACGGTGCCCGCTACGGCCAGTCCGGCCCTGGCAAGGGTCGAGCAAGAGATTCCATGTCAGCACCTCATGGGGACACGAACGAATTCAGCGCCAAAACGGCTGTAAAGCCGAACAGCTCCAAAACGTGTGCAAAAATGACCCCTCCTCCCTATCACACCTCAGGCACATGGGGGACTGAATAACGCTCATCCGCCATAAACGTACCCTAGTGTAATATGCGCGGTTTAGGTACCTAAATTGAATAAGCCGAAACCGCATGGACACCGCTGCACCCCTAGGGCTGGCGATGGCTTCGGCCCAATCATCGTCAGTGATTTCAGGTATCTCTGCTTGCCACGCAAGCCTTGTCTTTTCCAAAGTGGTGGGTGTATGGGTTGTCAGTGTCTGATAGACCTGTCTGATCTTGTGAGGTCCCAGGTCTCCTGTAAGCAGTCGTCCCACTAAGGGTTGAAACTTAGGGAGGGATTTCAATGTGTGGATCTATGGTTGAAGTGCGTGTCGGAGCTGAAGATACTTATAGAATTGTGATTTATGTAAATCGAAATCGGTCTGTGGTTGTTAAAAAGATTTCATTGTGGCGCCACACATTACATCGCCCAGGGAAACATCCTTTACGAAGCAACTTTTACCTCCCTGTCTCCAGGTGTAGGCCCGCCCTTCATCAAACATGGTTTTTAAAGGGCGAGGACAGCCGATGATGAAGCATGACACCTGGTGGTGTGTGACCCCAGTTCATACATTTTTTTGAGCTGTCCAGCACCACCTAAATCATCGGCAAAATGTGCCTCAATTTGTTGTGAAAATCAGACACTGAGTCAGGGTAGCTTCTTGTTGTGTGAGAATCAGCAGATGCCAGATTCTGAGGGCAGACATAGGTGGTACTGAGTGATGCTGAGGTAGTGCTGAGTTATGTTGAGGTGGTGGGGCAGCTGCACTGGTGCTCAGACTGCGCTGCTGCTGAAGTGGTGCTGCGTTGGTGCTGAATTGCTGCTGCACCGGTAGTGGTGCTGTGCATGTAGGAGAGTAGGGTCTGCTTCCTATGGTTACCCCCACTTTTTTTTGTGTTTCACTGTTTTTTTTACTTTAATATGGCTGTGTCCCTGCTAATCAGGCCCACAGCCTATCTGTACTCTCTCTAAATTGATACCATGTACTTTAGGTACATACCAGATTCGTTACTGGGTCACACTTGTGAGCCCCTGTATATGGTACCTTAGGTACCCAGGGCATAGGTGCACCCTAGGCCTACCAGGGGCTGCAGCATGTATTGTGCCACCCCTGGTTAGACTTCCAAACTTACACCACAGGACTGTACTTACAGCCTGGGTAAGGGGATGTACTCACCCCTTACTTAGATATAGTATGCCTATATCTACCTTATATATAGACACATAGTAACCTAAAAGTCACTCCTATGGCAGGCCTTGACAATCCTGGAGGCAGAGTGCTTGGTTTTGTGTGAGAGGGTGCCCTAGCATGAGCTGAGTCACTCTGCAGCTTTCGGAACCATCTCCTTGTAGCTGTTCTATGATATAGCCATACCATATACTCTTAAGTGCATTATAATCCTCGCGGTTAATGCTAACATGTCATGTAAGGTGTCAAACACTTTGGAATACTACCCCTCCCCCTCACCCCCCGCCAGTTTGGGTGGCGGGGTAGCATTCCACCCTTCTAGAGGGAGAAGAAATGTACTTACTGTTAAACCTGGTTAAAGTTAAACAGAGCCCCTGCATCACAAAATGGATGCTGCTGCCACAGACACGAGTCTGCCCTCCTGCTGCTGGATGAAACGCCGGCAGGGGAGGCCTGGACAATAGGTTTCCTGTACAGGGAGGTGCTAGCACCTCCCCAGACAGGCTTTAGTGTATTGGGGCAAGGAGGGTTGCATTAAGTGAATGCTTTTCAGGCACTGCCTGGGGCACACAAGGTGCTCCATGCATTTCCCAGTTCGAACCGGTTGCTGGGGCACTCAGCCCCAGCTCTGGCGCCAAACTGGACAAAGGGAAAGGGGTGCAACCACCACCCCCCCAGGTCCACCCATAGGAGGGACCTTAGCGTTAGTCCAACCCCTAAACTTGCTTTAAGTATAGAACCCCAGTCCCTAGGACTTTAGATTACCATGCACGAAACTCTGATACATAATTCCTGCACCTTCGACATTCCATTTCGACTGGAAGATGGAAGAATCTCCCTTGAGGAGTGACCAACCTGTTCAAACAGGCACCAACAGCATCTTTGCCGGTCTGCATGTTCGAGGCTCCCGCTGGATCCCGAAGAATCTGCGACACAGGACATGGACTTTTACACATCTTTGACGCTGACCTGCGTTCCCAGCAAAGCTGAGACCTGTGGCGGACACGAGAGATGTGGGACCGGAACTCCTGGACATCCTGAATTTCTGCTACTGCACCTACTTTCAGAGGTATCCCAAAGTTTTGCATTGGGGTATTTGAAGCCCCTGCCCCGAGCACCTTTTGCACCAAAGCTCAGAGGCCCACACTCCACGAGTATCCTGTGTGCCCGCTTTGTGCATTTCAGCTTGATGCATCTTTGCATCTTTGCAGTTCCTAGTCCATTGGCTAGTGAGCCCCCACGAAGACCAATCTTCACTTTCTTCAGCTTTCCTGGTTGCTCCAGGCTTGCTCCAACTCCTCTCCAAAGGAGAAGTTCCTCAGACCGTGCTGGTCTGCACCGAAGCCCATCTCAACATCTTGCATGGATTGCGTTTGCCAAGGCTTGTTGGGTCCAATCCGGATACCAATACCGCAGCCGACCAGGGGCCCGATGTAGGTAAAACGCATTTACCGATTTTAAAATACCGATCCGTACCGAATCGGTATTTCAAAATCGGAAAATGATATGTAGGAAATAATCATCGGAAAAATACCGAATCGGTAGCATTCGGTATCGAGAGTCGATACGTACCGATTCGCCAACTACCGATTCGGTATAGGCCGGGTCGGACAAGTCCGAATCGGAAAAAAAAAATGCGGAACCAACCGAATCGGTAAACGCCGAATCGGAATTATAAATACGCCCCATGGGCCGAAAGGCCAATAGGAAGGCATTATACATTCCGAATCGGTATTTACCGAACACATTCGGAAAATACCGAATCGGAAAATACCGATTCGGAGAATGCCGTTTTGCCGAGCAGGTTGAGTGACACTGAAGACATCAGCCAATGAGCTGTACGCACCCTCCCCCACAGGGTGTGGCAACCCAGGCAGGTGCAACTCATCAGAACTTTCTGGAAAGCTGCCTGAGCTGAGCAAACACAGAGAGAGCAGCATTGTGAGCAGGATCCCTGTGAGACATGGACACCAGCACAGAGAGCCAGAAGGCAGCGCGTAAGCGCAATCCAAAATTCAGCACCATGGAGCTGCAAACTTTGGTGGAGGAGGTGGTGAGGGTGCACACCCAGCTATATGGAAGGCTGTCCCTCACTGTTCCGGAGAGCACCAAGAGGAGGCTGTGGATCGACATCGGGGAGAAAGTGAATGCAGTTGGTGTCACCCACAGGAGCCTAGACGACCTCAAGAAGAGGTTTTATGACATCCGTGGCGTGACCAAGCGCAAACTGGCCGACCTGCACAAGCAGGCTGGACTCACTGGAGGAGGAACAAACCGTGCGCCACCCCTCACTCAGCTGGAGGAACTAGTGGCGACCACCATCGAGAGGGCCAGTGTCATGGGAATTGGGGACCTGGATAGCTCATCCCGAGCTACAGCTACAGGTAAGAAGCATGCGCAACTTGACACACCATACCAGACACCTCCCCTACAGACCCAATGCACAGCCAAACCCCAGGCCAGTACTGCTAGCAACAGACATGAGCAATGCATCTTGCTAAATGTACTCTGCAAAAGTTACCAAAAATGCCACAGCAGAAGCATGAGATAAATAACTGTAATACAGCATCAACGTGTTTGTAATGAGATGTGCAATGCTTTAATAGTTGTGACTGGAACACATTAGCACCCACTTGACAAATGCTTCTTTGTACCTAGGGGCACCATCAGGCGGGGGAGCAGCATCAGCTCCAGCACCAGCTCCATCACTAACAGCCAGTGCGGCGGTGGCAAGCACCAGTGCAGCAGCACAGGAGGAGGAGGACAACAGCTGTGCCCTGGCAAATGAGGAGGACACTGGACATTCCCTCACAACTCCACACTCCCCCCGACTGTCTCAGTCTCAGTCGCCCTCATTGGTATTCTCCCCGGAGAACACACCACCACAGAGCCACCCTGCACCTGCCACTTCCCCGGCCCGGAGGAGAATAGTAGCTCCATTAGTCTTCATGGAGGGGGCAGCGGGTCAGGCTCCTGCACAAGACCCCGTGACACCAGCGTCACCAGAGCACACACAGCAGGGCAGCAGAATTCCACGTAGGCCACGTGCTACCAGCAGCCCAATACCAGCACCGGGAGGCAGCGTCTTCGCAGGGCTGGAGACCAGCATGGTCACGATACAGAGGATGCAGGCGAAATCCATCCTGGCCTGCCATCGCCAGTTGCGCCTGCACAACCTGCAGATGGGTGAGATGACACAGGGCTTCAAGACCTTCGTTGACAGCAACAAGGAAATAGCGACATCAATTGGCCGAATGACCACTGCCATCACCCAGCTCTGCAACAGGTTGGATGACCATGAGCTGAGTCGTCGCAGGGATGCACGAGTCACGAACAGGTCACTCAACCGCCTTGCGGCTGCGACTGCCCAGCTATGCCAACGTGGGGCAAACATGGAGGCCAGCCTCACACAGAACATGTCCGAGGTCACTAGGGGCATGGGCCGTATTACAACCGCCATGGAGACACTACTCATCTCCAACACCGTAGTGAATCCCGTCCTGGGCGAGGCTGGGGACAGCAGCAGCCCGGCCAGCGCTGCGTCAGAGCCGCGCCGGAGCAGCAGGCGCTCAGCTGAGGCTGCAGGGCATTCAGAAGGGGGTGAGGCTCATCCCAGTGGGCCTGCTAAGCGCAGCAAAAAATAGGACTGCCACTGCGGGTGAGGCAACCCGGACATTGGACATTCCTACCCCTTCTTGTTTAACTTTTCTTTTGTTGCACATCAGTGCAGTAACGTTGATGCAACATTATTAAATTTAATTTCTGAAAACATACATTGACCTGTTTGTGCATCTGTACTCACTCAGAAATAGTTGTCTGTGATCTCCTGACGCCTGTATCTGCCATCAGATGGTGCAGAGACTCCAGCAGGTAGTGGTAGTGGCACAGCATTGTCATCGTCAGGGTCCTCGTAGTCGGATAACTCTACCTCAGTGTCTTTCCTGACTGCAAGGTTGTGCAACATTGCACAGACAGCAATAATCTTGCAGCAGGTGATGGGGGTATATTGCCTTGCACCTCCGCTCTTGTGCAGACATCTGAACCTGCTCTTCCAGATGCCAAAGGTCCTTTCCACTACGTTCCTCGTGCTTTTGTGGGCACGGTTGTACCTCCTTTGGCTGGGTGTTGAGGGGTTGAGGTAAGGGGTGAGAATGAACGAGCGTAGGGCATATGCACTGTCGCCTAGAAGGAGATGGGGTAACATTACTCACATGCATACATGTATTTCACACTGCAATTTTGGTTATGGGGGTCTGACACTGTGTCTTACCTAGGAGGTATCCTTCGCCAAATTCCCCTGCCATCAGCCGTGCATAAATTCCGCTACTCTGGAAGATATAGGAGTCGTGGGTACTCCCCGGAAACTTTGCAACCAGGTCAGTGATCACACACTTGGCATTGCATATCACTTGCACATTTATGGTGTGCCGTGACTTCCGATTGCGGTATACGTATTCGGTGTCAGCAGGGGGGCAAATCGGTATGTGTGTGCCATCTATGCAGCCAATGATGTGGGGGAATCTTGCCATCTGATAGAATTCAGCTTTTGTCTGTGCCAGTTCTGCATGGGTGGAAGGGAAGGAAATGTAGTGGTCCATCCTCTGGATCATGGCATCAAGGAACTTGTGGAAGAACCTTGACAGGCTGCTCTGGGTCACCCCTCCTGCCACAGCAACTACACTTTGATAGCTGCCAGACGCCAGCAGGTGTAGGCAGCATAGCACCTGCACCTGCACAGGGATTGCGTGTGCCCTTGGGGTGGGGTGCTGCAACAGGGGTTGGAGGTCCCTGATGAGGTCTCTGATGGTGTCTGCCTCCAGCCTGTACCTCTGTAGGATCTCTGGATCTGTCAGCATGCACAGGGTCACCCTCTGCCTGTACACCTGCTCCTCTCTCTGCCATTCCCTCTCTCCTTCCTGCTGTAGCCGTAGCCGTCTTGCTATGACATAGAAAGCTGCCATGTTGCAAGTAGAACTGCATTTTGGGTCCTTTTTTATAGGTTGCACCTGGTTACCACCTGATTCCAATCCATGGTAATTTCCGACTCTGAAATACCGAATTTGGAGCAAAATCGGTATTTCAGTGCTTACCTACATCTCAATCTTAGGCTTTTCGCATGGAATCGGATTTTCACCGATTCGGAATATATACCAATTCGGCGATTTTACCGAATCGGAAAGTCACCGAGTCGGTCGGATTCCGAATCGGAAAAAAGTAGGAATCGGAAAAATCTCCGATTAGGTAATCTACCGAATCGGAGAATTTTTCCGATTCCTAATTTTTTCCGATTCGGAATCCGACCGACTCGGTGACTTTCCGATTCGGTAAAATCGCCGATTTCGCAGGATTTCGGCCTCCTACATCCCGTTGTCTCTATTCCGATCGGTAACGGCCGAAAATTCCGATTTTCGGCCGTTACCGACCGACCTACATCGGGCCCCAGATCCTTTGTGGGACAGCTTGAATCCAGCTCCTGGTTGTCGTCGATGCCTCCTGGAAGAGACAAGCTTCACCTTTTTACCTGAAATCACCCAACATTGCCTGGAATCTTCCTATCGTCATCCTGGTCACTGGCTAGTGACCCAGACTCTGTCTCCTCTGCTTTCAGGTTCTTCACATCTCTGATCAACCTTGGATCCACCTGGACACTTTTTGTCTGGTCGCCTGCAGCACTTCTTCACAGTTCTCCATTGGAATCGACGACGAAACCCGACACCAAAAGGCACCTATGCACCCGGCTTCCCTGGGTGAGGTAACACAAGCACTCCGGTGCTCCCGTGGGTCTTGACTCTCGAAGTGTCCTAGTCTAAAAGGGTGACAAATGCGAAAACAACAATTGATGGACGGAATGTTGCACAATGGCAAAACATTCACGCCCAGTCACAGATCTGGGTTTAATTCATCGTTATTTTGCCCATCACACCACCCCAGTTCAGACATGGCCATATCTAAATCAGTCTTGACCCTGTACCTCATGGGAACAGTCCAGCCCGAACTGCCAAGCCATGTCTTCCCTGGACCGGAATCAAGCATCGTAGGACCGGTTTCTGGCTATCAGCCATCTTCAGCCAGGATAGCTTGATTCCAGTGGCATGGAGAGCACGGGACTCACGTCTGAGCATACCCGTCCCACTCGGGGTGAAAAATGCAAAAACAACAATTGATGGACGGAATGTTGCACAATGGCAAAACATTTACCCCCAGTCACAGATCTGAGTTAAATCCATCGTTATTCTGCTCACCACACCACCCCAGTTCAGACATGGCCATATGCAAATCAGTCTTGACCCTGTGCCTCATGGGAGCAGTCCAGCCCGAACTGCCAAGCCATGTCTTCCCTCGACTGGAATCAAGCATCCTAGGACCGGTTTCTGGCTATCAGCCTCTTCAGCCAGGATAGCTTGATTCCAGTGGCATGGAAAGCACGGGACTTACGTCTGAGCATACCCGTCCCACTCGGGGTGACAAATGCAAAAACAAAAATTGATGGACGGAATGTTGCACAATGGCAAAACATTCACCCTCAGTCACAGATCTGGGTTGCTAGTCTAAAAGGGTTCCATCGTAGTTCACCTAAAAGTGCCCTTAAATTGTAACTTTGTAACTTGTTCGTTCTCCATAGAAAGTCAATGGTAACCCGTGGCTGTGTTTAGACACTGCACGCGTCTCCTGTGGGCCTCTTACATCCTAACCTTTGGTGGTTCTAGGCAGCCCCAGCGATTCCATAGGCCCTAGGCCTGCTTTCTAACTCTCACGTGGTTCTTATACCACTATTTTATTATATGGTTTGTGAGGCCCCTAGGGCATAACGTATACTGTGCAACGTATCATATGCTAATTAAGTTCCTTGTATTGTACTTTTACCTCTGACCTCATAAAGAGTCCAGAGGGGTTGTGTTTAGAATAAATACATATATATTTGATATATACCTTGTGTGGTGTGCTTTCATTTGATCATTCAAGAAATTATAATTGGTAAAACAACTTGCTTAACTCGCCTCCAAGTCTTAGCTTGAAGGCTGCTCTCCACAGCTACCACTAGGATAGCTTTCTATAAGGTTGACTTTATAACCTATCATCAATAAGGGTCGTTTGGACTGGTGCAAGGTGCCCACTAGAATAGTGGACATCATATAACAGGCCAACTTCTCACAGTGCAGATGCTGAGATGGTGCTGTTCTAATTTTGAGGTGGTGCTGCACTGATGCTGAGGTGGCGCTGCGGTGGTGCTGAGGTGGTGTTGCACTGTATAAAAGTAGTTTATATTGTTATGTAACCTCACATTACTTGCAACGTTCGGAGAGCACGAGGAGGCATTCCTTGATATTAATTTTACTTCACCAAAGATTGAAACCAAAAAGAAAGCACTAAAAGTTTAAAGTGTGCAACTTAAAGCTGCTTCCATTTTCATAAAACTGAGCAATAAGACCATGTTTACCTTTTTAATCGTATCCAAATAATCACAATGTTAAAGCACAATGTAAATAGGTTGATCCTTCTGTCGGCCATTTTCTTAAAGAACACTTCTATCAAGGTTTGGACATTTGAGCTAATGATATGAAAAATGTTATAGGATGAAACCCATTAGGGAACCAAAAAGTGGAAGGCAAACGTCTTGGGGGTGGACAGCTTTGTTTTTTTTTTAAATATAGCCAAATAAAGCATTATGCAAATATACCCTGAAAAATAATGTGCCCATTTTAGGAAAATTAATCATAAGGAAAATAGGAAGATCTATCATATTTACAGGAAGTATTACTTCGGTGGCACGAAGCACTTATTGGGCTTAACCCAGCAGTCCCTGGTTTTAGAGGACTAAGCCTATGAGTATTTTATTAAAACTGACAGTGCAGTCAGTTACTCACCTAGGGAGGCATGCCTGTGTCTCCTGATAGATTATCAGCAATCAGGACATACTACTTACTTGAATGGGGATGGGGGGACGAGGGGGTGCCAAATGTGTCGGTGGGCAGAGTGTGGTGGGAAGAGGGAGGGAGAGAAGCAAAGAAGGGCGAGAAACAGAGGCAAGGAGATGTGGGAGAGAGAGGCTGCTAAGCAGAAACAAACAAGCACAGGTAAGCGACTCTAGATAAGTAGGAAAAAGGTAAAGCAAAAAGGTAGTGTGAGAGAGGAAAGTGGAAAGAAATGAGAGAGTAATGAAAGGAGAGGAATACTGGTTGGGAGGGAGAGAGAGAGAGAAATAGGCAGAGCATAGAAAAACCAGAAGAAAGAGAGTTACCCTTGGTTGCAGGTAAAGCAGGGGGGGGTGAGGGGCGAGAGACCAACAGATAATGGAGTCACGTCGGAGGTTGAGGGCACTTAGAGGAAGGTATAAGGTAGGAGACAGGCACAATAAGGGAGAGATAGTGGGGACTAGGGAGGGGCCTCATTTATGAGAATTGACGCATCGCTGCGCGAAAACAGCGATGCGTCACTTCTCGGTGCGCACTCCTTGCGACATACCTGATGCGTCATATTTACTGTATGACGCATCATGTCGCAAGGAGTTACAGATACGTCAGTATTTCTGACGTATCTGTATGGCGCAAAAGTGACGCATTGCTGGAGTGTGTCACAAAAGTGACGCAACTCCAACAATGCGTCCTTTCACATGGGGCAAGCCCCATGTGAAAGGGCCTGCGTCAGTCTTACGCCTGCTGTGAGGCAGGCGCAAGATTTTGACGCAATGGTGTCCTAGAAGTGACGCATTGAAATCTCATAGATTTCACTGCGTCACTTCTACAAGGCTTTTTGCTTCTTCATACATTATACCCGACGCAGGTATAATGTAGCGCAGGGGTTTACGAAGTGACGCATCTGCTTAGATGCCTCACTTTGTAAATAGTGTGCAACAGAAGGCATGTTTTACACTGCCGATGCGTCACAAAAAGTGACGCATCAGAAGCGCAAAACTGGCGCAAGGCCTCATAAATGAGGCCCTGAGATTGGCAGTTTTCCGCAAGACCAAGACAAATAAAAGAGGAAGAGAACATTTAACCATTGAGCAAACAATAAAATGGGCAGTAAAGGTGACAAGTGTGTGGGGGAGGGGCTAGTTGAATATACAGAAAGGGGTAGCATGAAGGAAGATGCATGGGCAGATAGGCAGGGAGGGAGCCATGTAAACCTAGATTGAGAGAAAGGCTGTGAGGCAGGGGAGGAAAGGAAGGACAGACAGGAGGTGGGCAGCAACAGTCGCAGAAAAGCAAGGCACAGATTAAAGGAGAGGCCTGAGGGACGCTCTCAAGTGGATCTGGAAATGGGGGTGAGATAAAGTGAGGGAGTGAGCCAGCAGAGAAGAGGAGAAAGGGAAGGGCATGCTCGAGGGAGGCAGAGGGTGAACACTAACGGGCATAGATGCTATAGACAAGGACGGAGAGAAGTGTGCACAGAGAGTGAGAGGGTTTGGTTAGAGGCTTATTTTACGAGGGCAAAGAAAAACAGGCTTGAAGAAGTTAGAGAGGCTCACGCACATGATGATAGCGAGGGGGATATAGACAGGCAGAGTGAGAACAGGCAAAGAACAGAGGGAAAGAGAGACAGACAGACAGAATGGCAGTGAATGGAGAGAGGTTTTGATGGGGAAACAGCGCAAAAGAGGGATGTTGGTGGATAGAGCAGGGCAGAGGGGGTAGAGGTTTCTATAGAGGTCTGCTCTTCAAACCTTCCACATAAAGACTGTGAGAACAACTTAAAAATGTTCAGTTCACATAAACAACCAACAAAAATGTTAAAGTCTCAGAATTAAGATAACTGCATTAACATTATAGCTGCTAAAAATGTGAATTAGGATTCTGCATCCCAAAAACAGATCGTGGACCCAGCCACTGCCTCTCTTTCATTACATTGGCAGTTCTGACAGTGGGAAATTCCCTATCTCTGCAAACCTCAGAAAGATGTGCAGTATTGTCTTCTGTGGCAGAGTTTGAGAAGAACACGACCATCACTTTAGAAATACCACATGCATGTGCATAAAACAAATATAGAATATACATGCATTCAAATGCGAACTTTCACTTTGTATAGTGATAAAAACTCATCCAGATATTTAAACATTGCCCTACTCACCACTGTCCAAATTAGACGGTATCTAAAAAACAGGTTTTGGGCCAGATGTACGAAACTTTGATTTTGCGATTCTCAAATAGGGATTTTTAGAGAATCGCTATTTGAGAATCGCAAAATGCTATGGGCCATATGTATCAAGCAAATTCGCATTCGCAAAGGCTGAAATTCGCAGAATTTCGGCCTTTGCGAATGCGAATTTGCTAAATGGTTTTGCCAATGCGAGAGCTATTGGTTTGGTCAATGTGTTTTTTAGCCATATGGTACAGCAGCATAGCTGAAAGGGAAAAAAATACATTAAAGCTTTTTTTTTTCTTTTTTATACATTCAAACATGCTGCACATCTTGAACATCATGGCTTAAAAACCATTGACAAAGCCCAATAATAGAACCATTTGGGTTTGCCAATGTTTTTTTGCCATGTTCTACAGGGGCATGGCTGCTGTTCAGCATTGTTGAAGGTAAAACAAGCATTTACAAAGCAACGGTCTCGCCTTTGCAAACGTTAGAGCTATTGTCATTATAAATGACAAATTTGTTGTTTATGTGTTGGTTTTGAAAACAGATAAATAAATGGCATTGTCATTTACAATGCCAATAGCTTAATCTCTCGCAAATTCAAGACCTATTGCATTTGCAATGCAATAGGTTGCGTAGTTACGCGAGTTTGAGCTATTGACATTGCAAATAACAATGTGTTTTATTTATGTTTCAAAAACCAAAACATATATTAAAATGTCTCTCACACTGCTCTCTCACACTGCTGTCTCTCTTTCACTGCTGTCTCTCTCTCACTGCTGTCTCTCGCTAGAACACACATATGCTGTCTCTCACACTGCTGTCTCTCTCACACACATTGCTGTTTCTCACTCACTGTTGTCTTTCTTACACACAATGCTGTCTCTCACAATGCTGTCTCTCATACACACTGCTGTCTCTCACACTGCAGGTGTGGTTTGTGGGATGTGGGATGTGGGTTTCCAGCTCATATCTGTAGGGTGGGCGCTGCTGCGTTTCACGTGTGTGTTTTTTACATACTCCCCAGGGCATTAGTGGTAGCTTCAGAAGCTTTTGTTTTGGGGGGAGGGATGTTGGGGGTCAGATCTCAGCCCAAAGCCCCGACCCCTTTACATGACCTTGTGCCCTCATGCCTCGTTAACGCAATTGGCTTATGATTTTTCCCCTTTATAGACACATTTTCTATAAGATCCTCCCCCAAGCCCCCTCCCTCCATTGTGAAATGTATCTGCAATTTGGCATGCCTGGGCAGTAATTTTGTGGCAGTCAATGGATCTCTGCAAAAATGCAGCGTACAATTCATTCAGAGTGTTAGTAGAGTGTGAGTAGTAGTGAGTAGTAGAGTGAGTAGTAGAGTGAGTAGTAGTGAGTAGTAGAGAGTTGTAGAGAGTACTAGAGTGAGTAGTAATGAGTATAGTGAGTAGTAGAGTGGGTGTAGAGAGTAGTAGAGTGAGTAATAGAGAGTAGTAGAGTGAGTAGGGAGTATTATATCAAAGCACTGGTTTATTTAAATTAGGGGTCTCCAACCTTTTCTGTAGTAAGAGCTACTTATATTTAATGAAAATCACCACAAGTTACTAATATAGTGTTCTGATAGTGACCACATTAGATGGTTACATTAATGGAAACCATATTCATGCAATCCCACAGTGTATATCTCAGTTCATCAGACAGGCATGCCAGCAGTTTTGTGAACAAATGATACAGATTGCAATGGCTCCGTAACCCTGCCTGTGAGGGCAGGTTCAGGGGCACTAAGGGTAATCCGGGGTTACTGGACCTCCATTGGTACCACATTTCTGAATGGTTAGCATGTCCCAGGATGCCCTGAAGCACAACTCTAAAGCACTTGACTCTCAAGGTGAAGATGGCAGAGGAGTTTCTAAGGCTCTGTTATGAAGGTAATGTAGGTTGGAAACTGAGATTTCAATAACACTCTATAAATCAATGCCCTATCAGAGTTTTTAGTTTTAAAAAAAAGAAACCAGCGTTAATACAGTTGGTTGAGGGGCACGCGAGTGGGAGCAGCGGGGGGGGCTGCTGAGGGAGCCTCGGCTCGGGAGTGATGTATTGTGTGGTTGGATGTAGGAGCAGAGGGGCCCTGGGTTGGGAACTGCCGACGCTGGACCGGGGGAATAATGTTTAGATCTTGGCGTGTGATCCTGTCCAGATTATTAATCACCCTCAGTATCGAAAAAGAGGAATTCGGCCTGGGGTGACGCAACAGGGGGGGGGGCATAAGGGCGCTGCAAGGTCTGAGGCAGGGGAGCGGCAAGGTGCGTGGGGGCCCTCGTCAGGGTCGGATTGGGATCACAATTTGGCCCGGGCACTGACTAAAAAAGTGGCCCACATTTGTGGGGTGTGGCCCACATTCGCGGGGCGGGGCCCACATTCAAGACATGTGGCCCACATTCAAGGGGCGTGCCCTACATTCAAGGGGCGTGCCCTTTCATGAAATATCATTTGGTTACTCTTTGAGGTCTAATTTGTAGAGAAATATTTAGTAAATTAAGCATTTTAAAGCTTAAAGAGACAGTAACATTGGTAAAGACTAGGAGCACTGCAGTTCTGAAACCGAATACTTACTTACAGTCTTAACACCCTGCACAATGTCGTTAGATACTCTTTCCCAACCAGCTATGTCCTTGACTCTAATCAGATAAATCAAAAATCCACAACATTAGAAAACCAGACCTGAGTTCTATTCATGAGCACCAATTACAGTACTCAAGATCCACTTTTTTATTTAAGGGCCTGGGTGATGAAGTTATCTGCCCAGAATCACAGGGTGTTGAGCCGACAATGGGACTCAAACATGATTCCCCATCTCTGCAACTCTGGCATCAGGCCATATATGCCTATGCACACACAAGGAATGTAAGTGGGAGGATACTGTTCTTGTGAAGGACACAGGGCCAAGGTGACAATGGCCTAAAAGCTGAGCAACTAATAAAACAGCAAGGCCCCTTTCTGTTGCAAAATTATTCTAGCCCTCCAGCGCAGGAGCACCTGAAAAGCAGCGAGGACTCTGCTATTGCTAACCTACTCAGCCCTTCAGCACAGGAGCACCTGAACAGCAGTGAGGACCCTGCTATTAGTAAATTATTCAGCCCTCCCAGCCCTCCAGGGCCTCAGGGCAATGTCCTAGAAGGGTAACACAAAAAAGCTGCTATCACCAGGGTCATGCTACGACAAGACAGTCCACAGATGGTGGTTACAAATGCTTAACTTCTTGGCCTGTGCTGCACATTCTCATTTAAGGCCTGTAGGAAAGTGGTTAATCATGCAGTAAGGCTAGTAAAGCAGTAAAGCTGCTGGGTCATCCATGGTAGCCAGGGGGAGGCTGAGGTGAAGATGTGCTCGTTTCAAACATCACCTGGGCCCCACAGCGAGACCCATTCTTCCTCTCTTCCTCACCAACTATGCCCTGCATGTGAAGGGCTGTGGGCGAGGTGTTAAAACCAACACTGTTTCTGGGCTACGTCGGCCCCAGGGGGGCCGATGTGAAAATGGCTCAAAGGACTGAGCAACAACAGGCCCCCAGGAAGGCCGATTCTGGCCACACAATCACCCCTCCCCAGCCCACCCTCTGGGTGATTGCTGTGCATGGCAGGGGGTGAAGGAGGCCACAGCTGATAATCGCTGTACGGCCGACCAGCGAAGCTGCTTTCCTTCTGTCTTTGTCCCAGTGCCCTCTGTGGGCCGTTTTTTTTCCTCCCCTTTCCCAGTCCACAGAGAGCACTGGGAAAGGGGAGAAAAAAAACGGCCCATAGAGGGCACTGGGACACCGGACCTTCGGCCCATGCCTGAGTGCCCGAAGTGCCAATCCGCCCCTGACCCTCGTTGAGGGGGTTTAGGGAAGGGCAGCAAAGGATCGGATTACAAGGTGAGGTGGGGAAGCAGGCTCCGCATGGTGAGGTTTTGGCAGATAAGAATGGACTGGGTCTTCTAGAGTAATTTGGGTGTGCCCGGCAGCTATCATCTTTTTGTGGTTACTGAATCCGGTGCAACACCAGCAAGAATATCAGAATGTACCATCGGCGTGGGCTAAGAGGGCTGACCAGAAACCCCACCACTCTGTCTATATAGGGATGCATTTTTATCACAGTTCTTGGGAAATCAGTGACGCTGGTGATATAATTAAAGCTGCCCCTAGTCTACACCTAAAAAAATACAACAAAAAACAGCACGAGGTACACACAAGGGGTGCCAGTCGCACAAACTCTGCGCCATCCGCGCACACACCAACCTCCAGGGTCGAAGGTCACTTGTCATCAGCAGTCTATGGCACACACACGGTTGATCTTTGTGTTTCGATCCCACCAATCATCAGAGCGCTGACATGTCGCATAGTGTGACTTTATAACATCTGCTATCAGACGACATCACATGGACCTGGACCCTGAGCAGAGGGCTCCAGACTCCGATGATGTCACAAGTCATAGCGGCTGCAGAGTCGGATGACGTCACGATGCCTAGCAGCTCCAGAGTCCGATGACGTCACGAGTCATAACGGCTCCAGAGTGGGATGACGTCATGAGTCATAGCAGCTCCAGAGTCTGATGACGTCACTAGTCAAAGCTGTTCCAGAGTGGGATGACGTCACAAGCCATAGTAGCTCCAGAGTGGGATGACGTCACAAGTCATAACGGCTGCAGGGTCGGATGACTTCAAGAGTCATGAAGACATGCTGTTATACACCAGTGACTCTCTGCACGGTGGCCAGTGTCAGGGTCACGCGCACAGCTCTACACAGCCGCAGGGGAGTGTTCTGGTCAGTACCACCAGCAGCTGATGTGGGATCGGTGCTTCGAGGTGCTACAGCTGTCAGGGCGCTGCTTTCATCTCTTGACGGGTGTATTGGCCCCCTCCCCAGCAGCAAGGGGGTCTCAGACACACCAGCAGCCCGCCTGCTGCCTCAGCAGGGCTGCACACACGCCGGGGTGCTGCTAGTGCTTCACACGCCAAGAGGTCGGCGCTTCGGGCGCTACAGCTGTCAGGGAGCTGCTTTCATCCCTTGACAGGCGCCTCGTCCTGCTCCCCAGGAGCAGGGGGGTCTCATAGAGCACCTCGTCTCCCTCCCCAGGAGCAGGGGGTCTCAGACACACCAGCAGCATCTTCCTGCTGCCTCAGCAGCCTGCACGCACGCCGGGGTGCTGCTAGTGGTTGGCGCAAATTCTTGCAATGGCAAGAGGACTTGGCACACGGGGGGGTGTAAAGCGGGAGCGCCCTGTTTCAGACTCCAGGCTTAGGGCCAATCCTGGGTTGGGGGGATGGGGCGGCTTGCCACATCCACCCAACTTTGTAGAGTGGTGACCAGCTGCACTAACCAGGAGGTGTTCTGTCTGGCAGCCCCCCTCATCGGATTTTGCGGCATTTGTGCTGAAGCTTGGTGGGAGGCCATGGATTCAACCCCTGGCTGATGCACAGACGATGTCCAGTGACTTCTAAGCTTGATCATATTGTGTGTGCGTGACTGGCGAAATGCTTGGAGCATGGTTTGGGAGCCCCTGCCAAGGTCCGAGAACGGACGATGTACACATTTCTCTTTTAGCCCTGTCCTTTTCAGACTGGGCTACCGGACTTCCTGCTGACTTAAAAGGTTTCTTATCTTCTATCTGGGGCCATCTGGACCCATAAAGAAGATAAGAAAGCTATTACCACAAACGTAAGTCAAGTTACCCAGTCTGAAAAGGACGGGGCTTAGAGAGAAAGATGAACGTCACTAGGACCTCTTCTCCAATGGCTGGCCACCGTTTAGGAGGCCAGCCAATGGAGAAGAGGGGCGGGGCTTAACCCTCGCTAGAGAAGTACACTCTAAAACATAAACTCTCACGAGCTTGACTGCGCATGTGCGCAGTACGCCACTCAAGACCTAAAAAAGGCTAGGCCACAACCAGCATTGGCCGCACCTTAGCATTTTTTTGTAACTTTTAGCTATGCTGCACAGCAGCCATGCTGTACTGCATGACTAAAAAATATTGGCAGAACCAGTAGATATTGCATTGTCAAACCCATTGGCTCTGCCAGTGCGTGTTTCATTTCTTCGAGTACTCCATGGGGGTGCATGTTTTTTCTTGCTCACTCTTACAGACCATAAACACCCCCACAAGCTCCCTGTTGCTCCCTGTTGGACTTGGCCCTTTTTGGCTAAAGTTCCCTAGACTTTTTGCTGTCCCCTAGACCTTTTTTCTGACATAGTCTTGCCAACTTAGATCCTTTGGGCACTTTACCACTGCTGATCAGTGTCAAAGTGCAATTGCTCCCTGTGTAAAGTGTAATGGTAATTGTTTGTCCATGATTGGTATGTTTGTCTTACTAGTAAAGTCCCTAATAAAGTGCACTATGTGTGCCATGGCTGGAAATGCAAATGCTACTAGAGGGCCTGCAGCACTAAGTGTGCCACCCACACAACTAGCCTTGAAGAGAGAAACTCAGGCCTGCACTGCAGTGCCTGTGCGCAGTTTGTTAAACTGCCATGTTATTCCGACAAGTGCACCCACTTGCCAGACCTTACTCTTCCCTTTCTATGCACATCAGACATCCCTAGGGTAAGTCCAAGGTACCCCCTGGGCAGGGTGCAGAGCATGTGAAAGGTAGGACATGTAGTGATGTGTGTACCATGTCCTGACAGTGAAATAATCTCCATTTCGTTTTTCACTGTTGATAGGCCATCTTGCCCTTAGGACACAATGGGGAGGCTGTGTAATATGTTTTCCAGCCTATCTTCCCAAGGGCTTAAGATGGAGATGTGAAGTTTAGTATGCCTGCACTCACAATGTAATACATCTTATTATGAAGGTGGTTTTAGCATTGTGTGTTTAGAAACCACTCTCTTAGAAGTGGCTGGGTTTTTGTGCTCTAACATTTCTGTATGTCTCTGCCTGGTTGTGGATTGACTATCTGGATTTGAAATTGATAGGATCTGTGGAATGTCCAGGGAGGAGGTGATACAGCAACAGGCTGACCTGCATCTGGAGTGTAAGGGGGAGGAGTAGCCCCTAGAGGTGAAGAGGCCTGGGCTGCAGCCATAACGCAATGGCTCCATCCCCGGCTGAGTGTTTGAGACTCCAGACCCCCACTAATCAAAGGAAGAAGGTGTCACTGGAAGGGAGGCACCTAAAACTGGTTTGAACAGGGGTCAGTGCCCCCCTGAACACAAAGACAATTAGGGGTATAACTATGAGAGCTGAATCCCCTGAACATTAGAATTGCATTTGAAATAGACTGTTCAAGACTGAACAGGACTGAAACTACTTTGTGCTCAGGAGGAACCTCTGCCAAGGAAGGAACAGCGGAATAGACTGAAGGAAAGGACTGATCCTTGCTGGGTGTTCTGGGGCTGGCCTGCAGTTTGTTGTTTTAACCAAGGAAGAGGCTAAAGAGACTTTGCTGTGTGCTGTGTCCCCCTGCTTGATAGGACTTTGTTGTGCTGTGTCCTGAAGTAACTTAACCCCAACGGCCCGAGGTGAGCTGGCTCCCTGTTGTGAAAACTCAGGAACACAAAAGTTTCCAGAAGCATCTCAGCAACGATGTGTGCGTGTGCTTTTTGCAGCCTGAGACCTTCATAAGCCGTGCCCTGTGATCATGGGCACCTGGAGTCCAATCGAGTCTCAGCAACGCTGTGTGCGTGTGCTTTTTGCAGCCTGGGCCCTTCGAGAGGATTGTCCTTTGATAGTGTGCACCTAGCATCCAAGTGAGTCTCAGCAGCACTGGGTGTGTGTGTGTGTGTGCTTCGTGCAGCCTGAGACCTTCGTGAGAACTGCCCTGTGATCGTGGGCACCAGAAGTTCAAGAGAGTTTCAGCGACGCCGTGTGCGTGTGCTTTTTGCAGCCTGAGACCGTCGGAAGAATTGCCCTGTAATCATGGGCACCAGAAGTTCAAGTGAGTCTCAGCGAAGCTGTGTGCTTGTGTTTTTTGCAGCCTCAGACCCTCGGAAGTATTGCCCTGTGATTATGGGCACCAGAAGTTCAAGGGAGTCTCAGCGACGCTGTGTGCATGTGCTTTTTGCAGCCAGAGACCCTCGGAGGAATTGCCCTGAGATCAGGGGCACCAGGAGCTCAAGGGAGACCCAGCAACACTGTGTGTGTGTGCTTCGTGCAGCCTGAGACCTTCGTGAGGATTGCCCTGTGACCATGCACAACCAAGGCTCAAGGGAGCATCAGCGAAGCTGTGTGCGTGTGCCTTGCTGCAGCCTGAGGTCTTCGTTATCGTCATTGGCCTGGAATCAACCAAGCCGCATCTGAGGCCCAAGTCGCGAGAGGCGGAGAGGAGAGCCAGGTCGTACCCCCAATATAACATGTGTCGGCGCCTGGAGCGGGGTGCGGGCTTGGGGAGAGATGTCTCGGCCTCTTCCCTTCTTGCAGCGTGAGCCTCTGTCCCAGCTCGTGTCGCGGACCGTACGTGCCAAGGAGTGACACTACCGGGGCCGGGAGCTGCGCTGCGGTTTACACCAGATCTTCGTTAGGGACATATGGTAACGGAAAGAGACCGCGAGTCAGTCAGAGGGGTGGAGAGACCGTCTGAAGCACCATGATTGGTGCTGGAGTGTATTACACATTGCATTAATTTGAAGAATGAACTACCTGATTGTTGCATTACGCATTGCATTATTTCTGCATAACAAACTGCCTGATTGTTGTATTATGCATTGCATTAGTTTGCAGAACGAACTACCTGACTGTTGCATTATGCATTGCATTATTTCTGCATAACGAACTGCCTGATTGTTGTATTATGCATTGCATTACTTTGCAGAACAAACTACCTGATTGTTGAATTATGCCGCATTATTTCTGCATGATGAACTGCCTGATTGTTGTATTACGCCTTGCATTAGTTTGCAGAAGAAACTACCTGATTGTTGCATTACGCATTTATTATTTCTGCATAACGAACTGCTGGATGGTTGTATTAGGCATTGCATTAGTTTGCATCATGAACTGCATTATTCTTGCATTGTAAAGTGCCTGATTCTAGCATTACGAATTGCATAGCCTTGCATTAGGACTGCAGAGGATCACCTAGAAGTGCTCATTAATACCGCCAGAACTTACCATAGCTGGCTGACCTAATAGCTGCTAACAACAAGAGGGGTAGAGAGAAGAAAAAGGTGATTTACATGCAGTGGCACAAATTGTGTTTTTGAAAACTGCCCTCACTCACACACAAATATGTGTGACATGCTTCATCATCGGGTCTGCTTACAAAACACCCTGGCGTAGCCACGCAAAGGATCGGGCATAGGGAGGGGGAAGACAAACAACATAAACATAAATCAAATTGGTGACTGTGTGTGCTACAACTAGCGACTGGAGACAGTGATAGATATAGTGCAGCAAAGAAAGTGATTAAAACTGGCTCATGGGTGCCCTAGCAGATATCTTTATTCCAGGGTCCCAAGGCCAGGATTAAAATCGTGCAGGATGGGTGAGTTATAGAGTAGGCTAGGTCCTCAAAACACCCCTCCTTAAACTGCCAATGTCAACATGTTTCAACTGTCTTCGTGTGCCCTCAAAAGAGGGTCACATCGGTCCTCCTCAGGACTTCTACGAGTCCCAGTCAGGCTCCCCACATTACCTTAATCTGGTCAGTTGCCAGGGTTCAAGGTCTAAAAAGATCCAAGCGTGTGGAGGCAATTCCCCTAACACGGGATACAAGTACGGGTTTATCAAATTGGTGAACTCGAAATGGCGTCGGGCAGAGAGAACCCCTAAAAACACAACTGTTCTGAAGGGAATTCGCTCAAGTCGGGCCTGCTTCCTCACCGCTGCGTAGTGACCTAATAACTGGCCAGAAGGTATATTACAAAGACGCATATGTTGGATTTTTATCATGTGGTCTCATCGTATATCATTTTATATAAACTTATACTTGTTTTTATATGAAACTAGTGTGGAGTCCTTTTGTACTTTTGTGGTGTTGTTGGAAATGGCCCTTTTTGCAGGGTTATTTTCAAACTGTTTGCTCCTTCCTCCCTTGTTTTTCCTGACCTGTGGTTGTTGGCAATAGGACTCTGGGAACTTTACCACTGCTGATCAGTGCTAAAATGCATATGCTCTCTGTATAAATTGTTATTGTGATTGGTTATTCATGATTGGAATAGTTGTGTTACCAGGAAGGCCCTAGTAAAGTTTACTGAGTGTGCCAGGGCTGGTGATTCAAATGCTACTAGTGGGCCTGCAGCACTGATTGTGCCACCAACAGGAGTAGCCCTAAAATTGTGTCACCGCAGTGTCTGTGTGCAGTTGCTAACTGCCATGCTGACCTGACCAGTGTCCACACTGGCCAGGCCTAACTCTTCCCTTTCTGTACACATTGGACACCTCAATGGAAGGCCCTAGGTACCCCCCAGGGCAAGGTGCAGTGTATGTGAAAGGTAGAGCAGGTACTAGTGTGGGTGACATGCTCTGGTAGTGAATTACAGCCATTTTTGTTTTTCACTATTGACAAGCTATCTTGCCCATAGGCTATAATGGGGAATGCTGTGTATAATGTTTACTTGCATATCTTCCCATAGGAGCAAGACAGAAAATAAAAGTTTGGTATCCCTGAACTTAGAATTTAACACACCTTTTAGGAAGGATGGTTTTAAAATCCTGTGTTTTAAAACAGCTCTTTTAGTAAGTGGCTGTTTTCTTGTCTGGCCTTTCTGTGTACCTTGGCCTGTTTGCAAATTGACTGTCTGGTCTGTGAATTACAGGGGCTGGGGTGGCTTCCGGAGGCTGAGTGAGTCATCCCTGAGCTGAATAGCTCCATCTTCATCTTAAGTGGTGGGAGGGAATAGCACCTTAATAGGGCTGTGCCTGCCTTCCACAATGCTGGCTCCACCTCCTGCTGGGCGGCTGATGAGCCTGCCCCTCTCTCTCAAAGGAAGGAAGAAGTCAAGTAAACAAACTGTTCCAGGACTGACCAGAACTGGTTCTGACTAAGCCAAGGCTTCTCTGCCCTCAGAGAACAAAGAGAAAAGTGGTATAAAAAGGGCTACAGAAAATTAGATCATCCTGGAATCAAGAAGGAACCTCTGCCAAGGAGAAAGCTGGAAGACTGAAGAAGGACTGACCTGCTGTAAGGCTGACCTGCAGTTGCTTTGCTGCCAAGGAGCGAGGAAGGACTTTGCTGTTGCTGTGTCCCCTTGCCTGAAGAGATCTCCAAGGGCCTGAGGAGAGCTGGCCTTTTGTTAAGAAGTCCCAGGAACAAAAGGACTTCACCCCCAGCTTCCCCCTCAAGTTCTGCCCTTCCTAGAGTGCTTGATCCAGTTGTGGGGTACACAAAAGTGAGCAACCCAATATACCCTTGAGGGTTTGGGCAATAGATATGTTATGGTAATTGGACCTTCAAGGGTTTTAATTGTCTTTATGTTTCAAATATTATTTTAATTATCTACAATCGTACGACCTGATATATTTGATGCCGTTAATGCACAACAACTGTGACAAATGTTTTTTAAGTCAATTTCTGTTTGTCACTAAACAGTGATCTTTTTGAGACAAAAGAGAGCAAAAGAAAGGGTGTATGTGAAAGAGTATTCGGATTTAATATTTGTTACAAGGGTACATGATAGATATACAACGTTGTAAGAGAACATACAAATAAATTGATCTACAAAAATTCTCTAAACAACAATTGCAAGAGCTTTTCTACCTATTTACAATCTAATTTATTATCCGGTAGAAAAAGCAAGCGTCGACGTTTGGGTCTCTATTCTTGCGTTTCCGAGACCATCCTCAGGACATAAAAATTCATATCTTGGGAGACCCTCAACCACGGAAGTTCTGATTATAGTGGTAATGTGCGACACGGCATAAATCGAAATGATTGTATCTCTCTTAGTAGAATAACCTGTTTGAAGTCCTTATTCGCCTGACTTCATAGATGTATAGAAAAGGAATTGGGCAGATAAAATATCTAAGAAAATTTTGAAAATCTCCTATCGTGTTATTCTGGCGTTTGTAGTTACAACGTTGAGTCTATCGCAGTCAGCTCTCAACAACTGAAATTAATTTGCTGCAGCCCGTCACTTCCAAGTCAGTTCAGGAGCAAGGGCTTGCTCCTGAACTGACTTGGAAGTGACGGGCTGCAGCAAATTAAGGATGGTCTCGGAAACGCAAGAATAGAGACCGAAACGTCGACGCTTGCTTTTTCTACCGGATAATAAATTAGATTGTAAATAGGTAGAAAAGCTCTTGCAATTGTTGTATAGAGAATTTTTGTAGATCAATTTATTTGTATGTTCTCTTACAACGTTGTATATCTATCATGTACCCTTGTAACAAATATTAAATCCGAATACTCTTTCACATACACCCTTTCTTTTGCTCTCTTTTGTCTCAAAAAGATCACTGTTTAGTGACAAACAGAAATTGACTTAAAAAACATTTGTCACAGTTGTTGTGCATTAACGGCATCAAATATATCAGGTCGTACGATTGTAGATAATTAAAATAATATTTGAAACATAAAGACAATTAAAACCCTTGAAGGTCCAATTACCATAACTGATCCAATTGTGGGGCCTTTGGAAGTTTTTTGTCTGCTGTTTTGGGAGCTGGACAAGAAGAAAAAAAGATCCGCAATTTTCATGCATCGCTCGCTTGCGAAGCACCTCGTCGACAGTACAAGAGAATTCCCGTCGCCGCGAAGATTGTCACAGCGCCTGTTGCCGCTGCAAGAACCGACGCATCGTTCGCTTGCGGAGCACATCGACCCGGTGCAGGAAGATTTCTGTTGCTGCAAATATCGTCGCAGAGCCTGTCATCGCTGGGGGAGATCGTTGCACCGCTTGCTTGCGGACCGCATCATGTCCCTGCGAACATCGTTGCAGAGCCAACGCATCGAGGGGCTGCGAGAGGAGAAGATCGATGTTGCACCGTAGATCGTCACCGCACCTGAGATCGTCGCCGTCCTGAAGATCGTCGCATCGTGCCTGTGCGAGACGCTTCCTACCGAACCTGCGCACCGGAATCCATACAAGGTATCGCATCCCTCCCCATACAAACCAGTCGCATTGCCTCCCCAGGGTCTCAGGAGTGACGCATTGCTTGTTTTTCAACGCTGCAGCTTCCACTTGGAACTTTTGTTGTTGCATCTACAGGTACTTTGGGGCTAAACTGTGGATTATTTTTACGCAAAACCTAGAACTCTTTGAACATCATATTCTTAAACTGTGTATGTTGGATTTTTGTCATTTTGATCTTGTGTAGTTTAGATAAAAATACTTTATTTTTCTAAACTGGTGTGGAGTCCATTTGTGGTGTTTTCACTGTGTTACAGTGAGTGTTGGTACAAATACTTGACACATTGCCTTTGATATGCCTGTCTGCTCATGCCAAGCTACCAAGAGGGTGAGCAGGTGTTATCTAAAGAGTGTATCTCCCTTACCCTGACTAGAAGCAAGGATCCCTTTTTGGACATTGGTGCCTACCTCTGCCAACTAGAGACCCCCAGATCTAACATTGGTGGTCAGCGGTGAGGATTTGAACTTGTATTTGTACTTGAACCACAGTAATTGGTGTACATCACTAGTCTAGTACAGACAACTACACAACCACATACTGTATTTTCCTTTGGTTCTCTTTTATATTTTGTAACCCTGAAAGTATCCACGCATCATGTCTCAGAAGGGTCAACCAGCAAGTGATGTTTCAGAACTGGAGTTTGATATTGAAATGTTAAGTAATTACAAAGTAGGTCAACTCAGGCAGTTTTGCAGGAGCTTTGGATGTCCCATGGAGAGCAGCTCCAGGAAGGAGGAGCTACGGAAGGCCAAAGAGGCTGGGGAGCCAGATGGTGCAGAAGTGGATGAGGATGCAGAAGGGGATGGTTTCAGGTCACAGGATCTGCCTGTGTCCAGAGCAGCCTCCAGGGCTGGCAGCAACCAGTCCGTTTGAAGTTTTGCCCCAGAGGAGTTGGAGGAAAACCAAAGGGTTAGAGATCATGAATTGGAAGTCATGAGAATCAAGATGAAGCAATTGAAAGTAGAGAAAGAAATGGAAAGGATGGCAGAGGAGTGCAAGAAGATGTATGCCTTATAAGAATTTAAATTAACCTTGACACATGAATTAAGAATGAGGGAGCTTGATTTGGAGCTCGAGAGGCTAGAGGCCATGAGTGTCTCAGCTGCAGAAGAAAATGGGCAGCTCAAGAAGTGAGCTTGGCTGAGTTGGAGGTGGAGTGCAGCTCAGATGGCGGCAACAAGATTATGGTATCTAGTGCTGAGAGAAACGTACAATCACCCAGAGATGGGGCGGTTGACTTGATGGAG
Source organism: Lissotriton helveticus (assembly GCF_964261635.1). Taxonomy (NCBI): domain Eukaryota; kingdom Metazoa; phylum Chordata; class Amphibia; order Caudata; family Salamandridae; genus Lissotriton; species Lissotriton helveticus. Next base: position 450,241,361 of record NC_136059.1, read on the forward strand.
GGGGTTGACATACACCAGGGGGTTCAGGTTTATGATGTAGTTCCAATGGTGTGCGGTGTCCCTGAAGTAGATTGGGGGACTGACACAGGGGGCCATATTCCTAGTGGTGGGAGGGACACTCTACTGACTCTAGATGAGAGGTACACGGAGAGAGGTTCCCCCATGGTAGATACCTTGGTGTGTGAGTGTGAAGACCGCCCAGAAGAGTGTGGGTTGTGTGACAGAGACAGTCAGATACTGTCTTGCCAGTCTCAGGGGAGTGGTGTGGTGTACTTGTGTGAGGCACTGGAGGGTGAGGCAAAGTATCCATGCCTGTATCTGGGTAGCATGGACTATGCCTAAATAAGGACTGGATATCTATTCTTATATAAGGGCAATGTGAAATGTACCTATATAAGGGCATGAATCATGAAATGCATACAGAATCTAAATCGACATACAACAATCCAGGCTCCAGGCGCAGGCCCCGCGAGGCATCCAGGCTCCAGGAACAAGTCCAGCGAGGCATCCAAGCTCCAGGCGCAGGTCCAGCAAGGCATCCAGGCTCCAGACGCAGGTCCTGCAGGCATCCAGGCTCCAGACCCAAATCCAGCATGGCATCCAGGCTCCAGACCCAGGTCCAGCGAGACATCCAGGCTGCAGACACATGTCCAGCGAGGCATCAAGGCTCTCATCCTGGTCATCTCGGATGTTGGCTGGCTTGCAGGGGTTGTTGGTGTGTGCTGCACTTGGCCCTGGCTGCTCCATTCTGCATGTAATTGTTTTGTATTCCTATTTTATATTGGAGGGTGACTGATAGGCTATTTTTTGCATTAGAGGCAAGCAAACGCAAGTTGGGCTGACTGGCGTGAGTTTTCTGGTGCTAACGGGCCTATCGCTATGTACCCCGCGCTAACGAAGGATTTCCTATCGCCATCGCGCTGATGTTAGCGGCAGTTTTCATCACCGTTCCCTGATACTATTGCCATGTAGTGACAGCTTGTTAATACGCCACTAACATAGCAATAGTTTTCAAGGTTAGGCGGCAATAAAAAAACTGCAGCTAACTGTCATTTGCGATAAGTATCGCCAGTCCATGTGAATATGCCCCTATGAGTGCTTCTGCTACTCACACCCAGTTGCATTCTTTTTGCATAAATATTATTAAGGATGGCACTCTGCCGAAAATATATTTTGAGTAGTGGTTGTGCCAGCCAGGTCTTCAGGACAAGATATATTTTGATCCACACTGCTCTTTGCATTGTGATGCGTCACGTGGTGGCACCACGGGCCATATTATCAAGAAAGGGCGATACATTATCACCGCTTTTATTGGCAGGAAACTGCCTCTAAAGCGGCGATAATGGGCTTGATAATATGCCCTTGTGAATTCCCATAGAAGCCCAGTTTAACACCAGAACCTGGGCTTCTATGGGAATTCACAAGGGCATATTATCAAGCCCATTATCGCCGTTTTAGCGGCAGTTTCCTGCCGATAAAAGCGGCGATAATGTATCGCCCTTTCTTGATAATATGGACCCAAGTTTGTTCCAAGTGAATGCCTGTTCTAAATAATTGTAATTCAGGGTCTTTGTTGGATACACCACAATGACTGTTAGGAAATATTCAGTGAATATTCAGTGGCCAGAGCCACTCCTGAAGAACTCCCTGCAGGCTGTTCCTCATTTATTCACCTGATCCAGCATGTTCCCTGTGATGCATACATAGTCGGTACACCGGTGGCCAGAGGCGTTGCAAGGCAAGGGGAAAGAGGCCCAGGGCCTCACTTTCCAAGGGACCTCCAAGGAAAGTCAACTTTCTATGTCTGACCTCTGTCGACATCCATATCGAAACTTTTTCCCTTCTTTCTGCCTGACTGTACGTCTAGCCCTATTTGCTCAGGATAATCTTAAGGATGTGGGGGTCTCAAGCAAGACATATTTTTTTTATCTAAACAATTATAATTCGTGTTAACTTATTGGCAATCCAAACAATAAACATCCTTACACGGACAAGGCAGTAAACATCCTTACTCGGAAAAGGCATATTTAAACATTTTTGATTGTCTCCATTTCTGAAACTTTGTTTGGCATAATGCGGGCTTGATTTAGTAGAAACTAGGTAAAACATTCAAAGTCTTTCCGAAGAGAGGCCACCAAAATATTGGGCATATTAGCAAGAACCTCATTAAAATTATCGCCTTTTTAGCGGCAGGAAACTGCCGCTGAAACAGAGATAATGGGCTTGCTAATATGCGTATAGAATTCCAATAGAAGCCCAGGTTAGATGTGCAGGACATCTAACCTGCGCTTCTATTGGAATTCTATAACGCATATTAGCAAGCCCATTATCGCTGTTTTAGCGGCAGCTTCCTGCCGCTAAAACGGCGATAATTTTAATGAGGTTCTTGCTAATATGCCCCTATGTCTTGCCCCTGGCCGTAAAATTCCTTAAGATGGCATTGGGAGTGACAGAGTCAGATCAGCTGGCAGCTGCCAACTTGACTAAGAATGAAGAGTACTTCGACATCTCATCAAATATTCACTAGTCCATATGCATCATGGTGATATAATATGCCTCATGGCGATGTAGCCAATCTCTGAGCAACTGTTAGTAGTCTTCCTTCCCTGCTACACCCATACACCGGTAAAGCAGACAAGTCAACGAGCATCTGACCAGGCCACTAGAAACGCTGTGTGGCTTCTTCCAAAAGATTCGCAGCAGAAACTAAATGATAGTAAAGGAAGGGCTTAACTGTGGGCTCCTTGCATAACTTGAACTTGCTGCAAATGGAGAAACCAGTGGCTCAAAGTAGTGCACAAGGGCATCTGGGAGCACGAGTGTCGAATGCAGGGTGGCCACCATCTGCGGTAAGTGCCTACAAAAGCAGCGCGTAGCAGACCCACAACTGGTAGGCTGCTCAAAGGCCACATTGTGTGTACTCGGTAAAATGTATTTCACAAGCTTCCTCTTTGATCTCTTTCAAATCATTTAAAAATGACACTGGTTGGCAGACTTTCCTCTGTTCACGTTATGTACACATAATCTAAACGGGTTACACTACAACAGATTCAGGAAAGTCTTTGATTATACCATTGGTGATGTGACACACAATGTCATTCATGATATCCTATGCCATGTCATCTGTGACATGTTTAAGATTTTGAGCAGTACCTAAACGAGAGAAGTGCCTTCTAGTGAATTTTTTTGGGTAGTGGACTGTACATCAACCTAGGAAATAGCAAGAAATGCAAACCATTAATGTTGATGAAAGTAGTAACAGTACGGTGGCCAAATTCATATAAAATGTTAACAATGATACAGCTCAAAACATATAAATGTGTTTGTTCATTTGGAAGCTCTCTTTGTTCCTTATATTGTTTTACTACAGTACCCTGAGAACACAGCAGCACTGTAATTGACAGTGAAAGGGAAAGAACACTTCGGTCTCCTTAGTACTATAGATAGGTATTTAAATCACCTAACTTCTTTAGTATTCACAGAGAAACAATGGTGATTTTGTGTGTAACCTCGAGCAAACAAAAAAGCACTATTCTCTATTAAAACGAAAGAACTGAAGTAGAGCACACACCAATAAAGTTCCTCGTCCTTATATCAGGCCACATCTCTGGATCTCTGGTTGTAAACCACTCGTCACAAATTGCGACCAGTATTTTTACGAACAGCAAAGATGTTCTAGAACCAACCTATGTAGTAATAGGTTGGTTCTTAACATTTCGAATTGTAGTGGTCTGCAATCTGCATAATGTATTATTAGCACTGAGGTAGCTCACAAATTGCGTCCCCCTACAATTGGAGGCTATCACATGGATGGTGGTCTGTTGGGGCTAGCAGATCGATCACTAGATATGTGATTGCTTTTGAATAAATCAAACGTTTTTATTTTATTTTTACGCAGCCCGTTTTCCTTGAAGCAAATGGGCAGTGTTAATGGGAAAAAAACCTTTTTTGAAAGTTTGTTTAAAAATTGGCAGTGGTCTCCTGAAGCACTCGTACTCCACAATAAAGATATTTTTTACATTCACAAAGTGGAAGTGTTACAAATGGATTCCTATCCTTTTGCAAAAGCACTACCACCCCTTCTAAGGTGCTCGTACATTTTTAATATTTTGCTACTGGATTTTAATTGAAAAACATTGGTACATAAGATACCACTTTGGCGTTTGGAAGGGACACCTACAACATGTCCCTTGCAGGTACCGAATTTGTATTCATTTGGAATCCTGTTTTAGGAGTCGGAAACATTTCTTTAACACCTAAAATGGGATCTTTACATAGGAAAAAACATTTTAATAGTCACAAACTCCCAAATGGAGAGATTGCAACCATTTAAATGCCTGGCACATCTGGCCCATGATGTGTTTTGTCGTATTTTTTTGTAACTGTGCCTGAAACAAAGGCCTCAGCTTAATATCACTTCAGCTCAAAATAATGTGCATCGAATTAAACTAAACGATTAGTGAAACATCTTAACAAGCTTTAGAAATGCAATAGTTCTCACATTTGTTGGAGTTGGAGCTATTGGAATTGTAAATATCTATGTGTTTTACTTATGTGTAATGAGTTTGTGTATGTGGGGAATTGTGGAATGGTTTAGTGCGTTGTGTAATTATGTGGAGTGGATTTGTGTATTGGAATTATGTGGCATGGTGTGCTGTGGAATTAAGTGGCTAGTAATTAGGTGTACTGGGCTTATGTGGAATGGGGTTGTGCATTTTGCAGTGTAATTAAGTGGAAAGGTATTTGTATTGTGGAGTGGTATGTAGTGGAGTTTAATGATGGGGTGTGCTGTTGATGGCTGCCTTCCATGGCACACAAACGCCTACAAATGATACCTTTAAAATTAGTTTAATACATTATGTAAATGGCCAAAACTTAATGCACTTGGTAAGAATATGCCCTCCCCACCTTAATAAAACAAAGCACTCTGTTGTGTGTCTTTTTCTGTTGAACTTTGTACAGCATACTCATTACTCAGCGAGTTACATAGCACAGCTGGAAAGGAAGCCACTGTATCAGCTCAGCACCTACAAAAATATTCAAGGAGTTGAGCTCAGCCATCACGTCACCCACAGTCAAGTTCAAGTTTATTTTACGTTTATTCGGACCGTTGGTCCACAAACAATACATGTCGATAAAAGGTTCATCCAACAAGTCACAAGAACAGTACACGTGGAGGGACAGGCTGCTGATTGTATGTGCTTGTATTAATTGCATGGGACCGAATGTCGCATAGAAAAGCACTGGTATAGCACTGTGGTGTGATCCCATCACTTGGTGGAAGGTGGCGCTGCAGGTGGGGATAGAGGTGCCCTGGCAGAGACTTGTGGACGTATTTGGGGGTTTGGTAAAAAAAGAAGGGGCATTGGTAGAGGCGGTGATTCTAGGAGTTGGCAGCAGGAAGTGCTCCATATAGTGTCTTCCATGATCAAAGATTACTCAATATCACAGGGTAAATCCTTACTTACATGCTGCTCACTGCTCCTAACTTTCACCACCTCATTGCTTTCTAACCTATTGACCATCTCCAGACAAAGCAATAGCCTGGACCCCATATTAGTTATCACAACAGACCACCACACCGATGCATACTAATATATATTACAATATTTGGTTTGAAAAACGAATCACCACCGGACAATAGCCATGCCAAATAACAATACAGTGCTCAACTATGACCAGCTTTTCATTGAGGCCAAACATGTTGCTGGCCATACCCTTAATACCACATTTGCTGGAAAGGACCATTTCCAAGTCAAATGAATACAGCCCATTATCTGGAGCAATCACCACATCATCACAGACTTTGCTGAGTTTTCATTTTGAACACAATGGGGCGTATTGCCAAGGGGGGCGATAGACAATTATCGCCGATTTAGCGGCCGTTTTCGGCCGCTAAGCGGCGATAATTCTATCGCCCCATTAGCAAGCTGTCGCAAACTGATGTTAGCGACAGCTTGTAGGCGATAGCGAGCGGTTTGGGGCCCGCTTTGCATGTCAGCGATGTTTATCGCTAATGACATGCAAAGTGGGCGTACCCAACCCGTTAGCGACTGAAAGCAGTCGATAACATCGCTATCGCCTATTAACAAGGCAGGCGTAGCGTTGGAAATATTCGCGCTAAGCGCGAATATCTCCAAAAACTAACGCCTGCTCAGACCAGTTCTTAGCCATGTTATCCAATGGGAGGTGGATAACATGGCTAAGAACATTTTGTCGCTAATGCGTGAATATCGCTGTATTCTCAGCGATATTCACGCTATCGCCGGGAAAATTATCGCTTTGGATATAAGCCTTGCTAATAGCAAGTTATCTCAGCGATAATTTCCGGCGATGCTTAGCGATAAAAATATCGTTGCTAAATCTAGTTAACGATAAATATCGCTAATCATTGGTAATATGCCCCAATGTGTGACAGGCTTGGAGCTGTTTAATCTGGATTCTCAGACACCCAGATTAAAACCGACTGACTTGTTGAGCCTTGCTACCTGGACTGCTGAGAAAGGACAAATGGGAGGGATATCATTGCTAACATGACCACAGTCAATTCCCTATAGCACCTCAACCACATTGATTTGCTGTGGAAACAGAGGTAATCAGTAAAACTGAAGGTCACACTGCCGGTGGCACAGTTTTACTTGAATTGTAGCACTTCATGACACGATTGCTTTGTGTGTTTGGGTGGTAGATCGGTCCAAGATTGCGCTGGGACCTTCTGCTTTTTTGTGTAGACCTGTATTTGACCTGCCCTGCTTTTCTACCCCTAAATAAATGACCTATTATATTTGATAAAGCAGTAGCTCTGACCAGGGAGTGAGTTTACATAATTACTTGCGTGAAACAATACCAGAGTGCCAAACCTACTACTTCCCGCCTGTTTGTTCTCACTACCCCTATAGAGTGAAGTATAGGTAAGGAGCAAAGTCGTTAGCTAGATGTAGTTCAGTATTACCGGAGGTACTCTGCCATCAGTAGTAAACGACTGAACACAACACGAATAATGCCTGGCAACCACTTACTATGCCAGAATCCACAGTAAAGACCTCACAAACTCACCATCATGATTAACACAGTACATGTATAGGTGTTTTGTGATTGAGAGGCCAAAAGTGTTCTGCTGCTCGAAATTTGGCATGTTTCTCTAATTTCTTTGATGGCGAATCCCGGCCTTGGTTGAACAGCCTGTGGTCCTGTTCAAATCACTGAATCTGCCCTGTCTTAAAAACGTGAAACTATACTGGTGCTTGGCAATCTAATGCCTTAGTGGACAGGTTTGTGCTATATAATAACGTTAAAAAAGTAATTACAGAATCTTTGTCACCACATTCACTCCCTTCCCATTTTTACAATAGATGTGAAGCTAACTGGGAAAGAGAGACTTGAGCTACAACGTGCCAGACTTTGTGTCCTGTGCCCGAAAGGGCAGGTTTTTGACAGCCTCCATTGTGATATCCGCTCCCTAATTAGGAAGAGCTTAAAGAGGGAGCATTCCTGTTGGCAAGGGCCATGGGCTACCTGCATCAGGCCAACTCGAGGGTGAAGCAAATTTTTTCTATTACCTTTGCCGTGCAATCAGTATCTGCGCATAACTGTTGCTCATGCCACTTGTAGCAGATGGCGACAAAAATGGGTTTTCTGGCAGGTCTTTTCACAAGGCAGCATTTGCCTGACACATTCTGGTGTGTGAACAAACATACACGCCGGAGGTTTTCTTGCCCCCTATTCTTATCTTCTGTATACTATATAATGGTGGGTAACTTACGTAGGTCCGCCTTGAACACTGTACTAGTCTTGCCGGTGGAGCTTTCCTCTTAAACGATAGGATGCTGAGGACAGTGGTAAAACAAGCGGGCGAGAAGGCAAGGACAATGGGAGTGCGGACGGGGGAGAGGGAAAAATAGTGCTCTAAATAACATGTACCGAACAGTGTAACACTCGAAGTAAAGGGGCCAATAACCATGTCAGGGTACAAACGAATGCAAAAACAACAATTGATGGACAGAATGCAGAACAATGTCATACATTCACCCCAATACAGAGATCTGGGCCTAAATCCATCGTTTTTTTGCACTCGATAGATTTAGGCCCAGATCTCTGTACTGGGGTGAATGTATGACATTGTTCTGCATTCTGTCCATCAACTGTTGTTTTTGCATTTGTCACCCCGAGTGGGATGGGTATGCTCAGACGTGAGTCCCATGCTCTCCACACCACTGGAGTCAAGCTATCCTGGCTGAAGACAGCTGATAGCCAGAAACCGGTCCTAGGATGCTTGATTCCGGTCCAGGAAAGACATGGCTTGGCAGTTCGGGCTGGACTGTTCCCATGAGGCACAGGGTCAAGGCTGATTTGCATATGGCCATGTCTGAACTGGGGTGGTGTGGAGTGCAAAAAAACAATTGATTTAGGCCCAGATTTCTGTACTGGGGTGAATGTATGACCTTGTTCTGCATTCTGTCCATCAACTGCTGTTTTTGCAAGGGTACAAACGAAGACATGGCCATATTAAGGTGGGACTAACAAGCCTCATAATCAATCAAAAGACAGAATTTGCGAGGGACAAAGACAGAAGCCAATGAAAAATATCAGTGGAGAGAGAGGGCCCAGGCTTGCCACTGCTCAATTGAAAAGTCAAAAGGATGTCAAGGTTGCCCGCAGTCTCCTCTTCAATCTCTTACTGAGGAACTGATTCTGCAGCTGATTCAAATGCACCCTGAATTTTTTGTGCTGTTGGTGATGCCACTATAGATCGAGCAGGCGAAGGTAGCCAAGCTCTGCATCTTCATCATCCTACTGGTTCCCTCTGACATGCCTTTGGGCTCCATGGATGCACAGAGGTCTCAGTTAAGTTACTGTCGGCGGGTCTGCCCTCAGCATAGTCTGTGTTTCCTTAAACCTCTTTAGGTTTAGCTCCGACTCAGAAGCCGATGTAAAGCTCCGTACCCGGATCTATGCGGGATCATATCATGTGAACTCCAGAGAAGGATGTTGATTCCATAGTTCTATCCAACTCCGAACTGAATCTATCTCGAGCTCAACAGTGGCCATACTTATCCTCAGTCCCTTTGTGCTCTGCTCTGATACATTCTTACTTTGATAAGAAAAAGCCTTTGCTCAGGAGCTGCCCTTCACTGCACTCACAACTGTTCAGATTGGATTCCAAACAGAGCCAACCAACTTTTGGTGATGATGGGGATGGTGTTGACAAATGTGCCCTATAATATGATGATGACAATTTTGATAAGGACCTACAAGAGTCCAGTGGGCTTGATGCTTCCCCTAACATCAGACTGGTCTCCCGCTCACATGGGACTGGTCTCCCCCTACTGCCCCTTCCATGGAAGAGTCTGCTTCCTTCACCACAGTCATTAGATGGGCGACTGAAGTCTTCAATCTACAGTTACGTTCTGTTGCAGTAAAGGCCAGTGTCCTCACAAAATATTACAATGTGGACAGTCCTCATCTGAATCCTTGCTGCCATTCAACACAGCTTTACCAACACCCTTATGTGCTCTTGGACCGAAGTCTGCTCTTGCACACCCGTAAATAAACATGTGGCATGTCCTCACAGACTTTCTCCGGTTGACCCTTCCGTACTAACGCAGCACAATACTCCTTAGAGCCTGGTAGTACAGGCCTCCACTGGCAGGGATGACCCCAATTCTATTCCCACTACTCTCTCCCCTACCTCACAAGCACTCCCTTACCACCCGATAATAGAGTTGAAAAGATGAGACATTTGGGAAGCAGATGTTTTTTCCCTGAGCCTCACCTTCAAATCAGCCAATGCCATCTGTTTGCTTGGAAGGTACTCCCATGCATTATGGGAATTTCCCGCTGGGCTATTACTGGCGGTCGCAGATAAATCTTGTACCAATTTGTACAGACCATTCAAGTTCGCCGGACTAAAACATCACCTAGTGAGGCCTGGACATGACAGAGTACTTAGGCAAACCAGTTTGGACGAGTGTAGTGCTCCGGCACCACATGTGATGAGATCCACAGGTTTCTCGGGTGATGATCAGGAATCACTCATAGATATGCTTTTTCAAGGGTTTTTCCACTTTAACAAGAAGGCTTACTCTGCCTTCAAGCGCTGTAAAGAGAATAGAGCTACTGCACAATTCCTCAGTTTTTCTTCACCTGCAAGATACTATAATAAACAATTTCACCCTTTTCGAGGCGTCGCTAGTAGTTTCACCTTCAGACAGCAGCAAGCCCCACTGCTTCAACATCAAGCATCCCTTTCCTTTTGAGGTCGGGGCGAGGAATCTGGCAGACAACTTCCAGGCCAGCAGGGGCACCAGTCTATCCCTAGTTAGTTTTTTAGTTTATCCCTAGTGGCAGACAGCCACCCATGGGAGGAAGAATAACTCATTATTTCCTTGAGTGGAAAGCCATAACATCTGATAGTTGTATCCTGCAGATAGTACAATGGGGTTACACCCTCCTATTCCTTTTCATCCTGCCTCCTCTTCCACCTACATAAAAGCAGCTTTCTGAGGCCCATTTATTCATTTTCCTCCAGGAACTTGAAGTTCTTTTGGAGAAAGGAGCCATAGAGAGGGTCCTTTTGGAGGCTGAGAGTACAAGTCTTCCCCTACCTTGATGACTAGCTGTTAAAAGCAGGTTCAGAAGAGGTGGCCATGGATCACCTCAAGATGACTCAAACCTCTTCAGATTCTTGGGGATCACTATCAACGTGCTGCATTCACACCTCTGGGAGCTGAACACCAATAATATCCTGATCTCGAATATTTGGGCGCACAAGTTTTTAGCAAAATAATTAGACTCCAGTGTCTCGAGTTGATATACTAGTTAGAGAATACACTCCTCATCAAAAAAAACACAATTTAGCAGAGTTAAACAGAAAAAATATTGGAAGCATAAAGGACTGAGTTGTAGATCAAACATAGGACAAAAAATGTATTTATTACAGAATAGTCAAAATATGTTGGAGAGAAAAATAGTGCATAAAATGCTATGAAAGCCTAATTACAGAAGTACAGATAGAAACACATCCATAAATGTAATAATCCCTAGTTAAGAAGAATGTAAGTCCAAATTCTAAGTGTAACACTCATAAAGGGCTCTGACGACATCCAAATAGCAAGTTTACGTCAACAGAGAAGCATGGCAATTCACCAAAGAATAAAATAGTGATATAATCCTATGAAAGACAGAAAACAAAAGGTTTTATAGACAAATCACAAACACTATTAACAGATTCTGCAAATTCAGCATGGTATGATCAGGTTTACGGTCGTATTGGCAAATCAGAAACAACAACATAACATTCTAAATCTTTAGTACTAGCCCATTTCTTAAGGTAAGGGAAATCTTCCACCTGCTACCTTAGCAACTGCACTTCAGAAACGTACAACACAGATGAAACATTTCCTAAACAATAGCTCATAGACTTAGCACATCTACACTAACATTTCCAGCAGAAGTCTTTGGAAATTATACTTTGAGTACACAATGGAAGCTTCCTTCACAATACATGTTTCCTAACAATGTTGTACATTGCTAACACAATAATGTTATTTACTTAATGCTCCAGGGAAACAAAGGGAGAGATGGCTTTGCATTGGGACAGTGAATTGGGACCCGATTCACAGAACTAGCAGCCTGATTCATCAAGCTAAATTGCACTCGCAAATGGCAAGATTCTCAGAATCTTGCCTTTTGCGAGTGCAATTTTTGCATTTGGGATTCATCATCCCAAATGCAAAATTCGCTATTAAAGAATTCGCACATTTGCGAAGAATTGCATTTAAGGAATCTCTATTTGAGATTCCTTAAATGCAATTCATGAATCATTTTAAAATTGCGAAATTGCAATTTTGGGCCGCTATTTACCGAGAGGTCAGACCTCTCGGTAAATAGCAAAAACTTAGAAAAATGCATTTAAATGCATTTTTCTAAGTTGCATGTTACACACACACATGTCCTTTGGACATGTGTGTGCGCAACACCAATGTAGATTACATTTCAGGGGTGCTACAGGGTGTCCTTTGGACACCCCTGCACCCTTGAAATCGCATCCTTATTTGCGATTAGCAATTTGCTAATCGCAAATAAGGAACATGTAGGAATCGCTATATTTTTTGCAATTCCTACATGAATACCGTTTTGCAAGTCCCTAATAGCGATTCCTTATGAATCGCTATTAGGGGCTCGCAAAACGGGAGAATGATGAATCAGGCTGTAACTTACTACCATGTTGGTATTCACAGAAGGCACTTACTCATTTTGGTATTCACAGAAGGCACTTACTCATTTCGGTATTCACAGAAGTTAGGGGTCCTAACTTTAGGACTCCTACATGCCTTCTGTGAATACCGAAAGTCTTAAAGTTAGGATTTTTCTCAGTTTAGGAGTAGTAAAGTTAGGACTCCTAACTTTAGGACTCCTAAATGCCTTCTGTGAATACCGAAAGTCTTAAAGTTAGGATTTTTCTCAATTTAGGAGTCCTAAAGTTATGAGTCCTAACTTTAGGACTCCTAAATGCCTTCTGTGAATACTGAAAGTCCTAAAGTTAGGATTTTTCTCAGTTTAGGAGTTCTAAAGTTAGGAGTCCTAACTTTACTACTCCTAAACTGAGAAAAATCCTAACTTTAAGGCTTTCGGTATTCACAGAAGGCATTTAGGAGTCCTAATGTTAGGACTCATAACTTCTGTGAATACCGAAAAGAGTAAGTGCCTTCTGTGAACACCGAAATGAGTAAGTGCCTTCTGTGAATACCAAAATGGTAGTAAGTTTAGGATTTTGTCTTAAGTTAGTTCTGTGAATCGGGCCCTTGGAGGGGAAATGAGTAGGAGCAGGTTGAGTAGAACACAAGAAGCTACATCCATTAAAAAAAATAATGGCGCATTACATGAAAATGTAGCATAACTATTCATAGCATTATTTACACTTCTAAGTGACCAAGGTAACTCATTTTAGGTGCAACATCTTCAGCTCATCTGTTAAGACTCTATGCATCATTAAAAACACTGACTATCAAAAATTATTTACACACAATATTTCCACATTTGTATATTTCGAAAAGCTCTGCAACACCCTCTAATCATTTTAATAATCACTAAAAAAACATTAATTACTTTATTAGGTCAATATTAGTCTTTGAAATCTTCAGCTTTTTAGTCCCCCGAACATCCTCCACCATTCGTCTCAACTGTTGGAATGCTCAATACCGATAATTGTCCAGCTCAAAATAGTCCTCTGATCTTCTCCTTTTCATGGATTTTGTATCACTCTGTTTCTCTCCTTTCTTATTATCATATCCTTTCATTGTACATTTTATTAATTTTAATAAAAACAAAAAGGAAATTTCCCAAACTAACTTTGATTATTGATGGTTGAACAGTTTGCACAACTCCATCACCAACACTACCTAGCCACTCACCTACTCTCTCAGAACTACTCCCTGTATTCTTTATCCAAGACCCTACAGTTTCCCAGACACCTGGCTCTTCAAGTGACCTAATTTCGAGTATCAGATTATTTATGTTAGTAATGTATGAGTTAATCACTCCTCAATAATCAGGGACATAAGTACAGCGCTTCTTTGCCCCAATAACCATACAAAGACCACCCTTGTTTGCCAAAATAATGTCTAAGGAGAGGCGGTTCTGCGTTATCATTGCTCCAGTTGCCAACATCTCTAAAGTCACCAGCTTAAAAGACCCCACTGTATCCATGACAAGTCTATCCATAACTCTACACAAACATAAAATATTTACATAATTTCCGGCTGTTCCCATAGGTGGAAATATAGGCCCCAATATGTCCAAAACCCCTTACCCAAAACTTCTCTTCATTCTTCTCAAATTATGTTCATCCTTCAATTCTTTCAAATGATAGATTCTAGAAAATAAACAAGAGCTAAATAGCACAAACCCACTCAGTTCTTTGGCAAATTGAAATAAGCAGTCTTCCCACAAACATAATAAATTCCTCTCATAATGGTTTTGTTTTTTGGTTTTTTTGTGTTAGTTTTGTATGGCATAAACTTGACCTGGAGGTATCAGAGTGAGCACCAGTTGCATTACAGACGGACACATACATTTTTGTTAGGCATGATTCTCTTCATGTTAGTAACTCCCCACTACCTTCATAGGTTTTGTCATATGTGCCTTTACCAACAAATGTTGCCTTAACCTCTTCCATAGGACTACGCCTTATCATACACATTTCATCTTTCTTTTCTTGCTCCATCCCCAATCTTGGATGTGAACTTATAAACCTAAATTCTTCTTTTTTATTGGTTTCCTCCAAAGAGGTCACAGGCTCTTCCAAAGTTGTTAACACTTTTATACCTTTCTCGATATAGTACATATTAAAAACACGCTATTCCTTACTTAATAAAAATTAAAAAGCAGCATCCATGTTAGTTTAAACTTTGATTCGTACAATCTCTCTTAAATATTTACCATATTTTATAACTTTATCATTTTCTTTAATTAAATTTTCCATTGTCACATTAAAATCAGTCAGATATGAAGAAAGACATTCCTCATAATTAAAGATAGCTACAAACACTCTGCAGTAGAATGAGTAAAAAAGCTTCAGTTTCTCATAGCTACTATGAGGGTTGACCCTCATAATTTCAACATATTTCTTGATGATTCTTGTTTGCACATTATCTCTAGAGCCACTAACTAAATGCTTTTTGTTAGAAATTGGTCTCTAGTTGGCAGAGGTTTGCACGCAGTCCAAGAAGGGACCACAATCCTAGACAGGGTAAGTTAGACACACACTATAAATTAACCTGTGCTCACCCTCTCATAGCTTTGCACAGAGCAGTCAGGTTCAACTTAGTAGACAATGTGCAACACTTTTAATAGTAAAACAGTGAAAATATCACCCCAAAAAATCATGTTATAAACATAGAGCTTACTGCAATGAACAAAACATGACCAAATGACAAAAATCCAATGAGTAGAACCGGAGTTATGACTTTTTAAAGAATATCTGCAAAAATAGTGCTCAAAAGCATAAAGGGCCAAACGTGGTTATCTGGTTGTGCTTGACTAAGTCAAATCCAAAATTTTAGGCCGACCGTGATGGAGTGCAAGTCGTATACAAGAACCAATCTGGTCCGGCTGAAAAAGTACCTTGATTGGAGGATGTGTTCAAATTGAGGGCAAGATGCGTGTAGCAGAGAGGCAATGCGTCGGTTTAGATAATTAGGATTTATTAGGTGATGCGTCATTGTCAGGCCATGCACTCAGAGATGCATCTTCGTCGAGCAGCACTGGATGTAGGCAATGCATGTTCATCAAGCCGCTCAGCCGGCGATGCTATGCCCTCAAAGCTGGTGATGCATTGGTGCAGGAGGAGACGTGTTGGTTCCGACTGGCACTACGACGGTGAAGCATGGATGTTGAAGTCATAACACAAAAAACCCACTTCCAAGGGCCCAGGACTGGATTGGAACCACTTGGCATGGCAGGACTCACAGATTGTAGATTCCAGGTGCTGTTACACGGTTGCTGGACGTCTTTAATATCACTGAGACTTCAGAATAGGAGGCAAGCAGACAAGCCCTTGAAGTTGCTCTGGGTACCAGTTGTGTAGGTCCAGTCCTTCTCAACCAGGCAGTTCTTCCGGAGTAGCAGTCCACCAACATGGTAGTCCTTAAGCAGTACAGCAGTCGCAGTCCTTCCTGACAGAGTATCCACAGGTTAAGAAGTGTACTGAGATGGTGGGGTCAGAAGTCCAGTTCTTATACCCCGTGGTGCCTTTGAAGTGGGGGAGACTTTGAAGAGGGGCTTTGAAGTGCACGGAGATCCTCCCTTGCTGCCCTTGCTCCAGACTCACTACAGGTGTATAGGCAGTCCTTTTTGTGTGAGACTGGCACAGCCCATTCAGGTTTAAGTGTCAGCTTCTTCCTTCCATCCTGGCCAGGATGACACATCAGGATGTGAATGACCTATTAGACACACCTAAGCTTCCTTTGTGTATGACTGTCTAGAGGAACTGCACAAGGCCCAGCTGTCACCTACCTCGGACGTGCATTGGAGACAGGGAGCAGGCACACAAAGCTTAAGAGCAGAAAAATGCCAAATTTCTAAAAGTGCCATTTTAAAAGTTGTAATACAATATCCAACTTTACCATTAAAGAGGGTTTATTATTACAAGTCCATCAGCAACAAACTTGATAGTTCTACGCCTTCTCAGTCAGAAACCACTTGTTAAATGTAATAAGGAATTCCCAATATTAACCTATGAGAGGTTCGGGCCTCATAGTAGTAAAAACAAATTAGGGATTTTTTCACTATGAGGACAAGGACTACGAGGAGAAAGCTAAAACGTATATGCCCGGCTTTTTACTTACAGAGCACCCTGCCCTATGGGCAACCTAGTGCCTTAGGGGTGACCTGCGTAATAAAAGGGGAAATTAAGGCTTTGCAAGGGGGTCTAAATTCCAGTTCGGCATGGCAGTCAAACTGCACATACAGTCTCTGCAGTGGCATGCCTGAAACAAGTTTAAATTTAAAGGGCTACTTAAGTAGGTGGCACAATCAGTGCTGCCCACTAGTAGTATTTACTTCAGAGGGCCTGGACACACATGGTGCACTTTATTAGGGACTTATAAGTAAATTAAATATGCCAAATGTGGATACACCAGTATTACCATGTTTTAGGGAAGTGAGCACATGAACTTTAGCACTGGTTAGCAGTGGTAAAGTGACCTAGAGTCCTAAGGCCAACAAAAAACGATGTCCGAAAAAGAATAGTAAGGCAAAACATTTGTGGGTGACCCTGCAGAAAGGCCCATTTCCAACAGGTCCGCATTATGTCACCCTCAATCTGTATGTTTAATTTATAAAGTCTACCTGGAGGGCTGACGCGCTGATCTGTGGTTTCAGCTCAATGAAGTCTTTAGTTGCTTTTGCATCTAGAAGCTCTTGAAGATTCTGGCCAACTGTAGTGACGTCTGCCGCTCTGTCTAGCCGAGTCACTACCCACGTCTTATTCTGAAAGAGAGTTCTCAATAGAACTCAATAAAAGTGGGCAGTGGCAGTGCCTCTGAGCTGCTGCATACGGCGTTTTTCATTTCAGCACGCTAATGATTTTGTGACATCCAGTTGTTGCGTGCTGCTGCAATCTTTGGGTCAGCTTCTTTTTAAAACTTTTTTAACTTTTTTAAGAACCTTTGAAGCTTACCTGTTAAGCGGACGGGAAGGCTGTTCTCGATTTCCTCCTTCCTCACCCCGGTCCGACGCAGTGATTAGCACCAATGCGCGGAGGGTGAGGAAGGGCAGAGACAGTCACTTCCAGTGGGCGGGGGGGGGGGTTAGCGGTCTAGTGCTCTTGACCTGGAGAGTCTGTGAGGGTTAAAAGGCGGATGTTCAAATGACCGCGCAGCAGGCGCCCCAGCGGCGCGCCTAAGGCAATCCCGTCTGCGCCAGTCCGCGCCAAGACCGGGCGTAGGGCCACAACCCCTGGCCTTACAACTACGAAAATATTGAAGTTTTATTCGAGAGATAAACTTACTCAGTTACGTCCGGCACCGGATAACAATTGCATTGTGGTGGGGCCTGAGGGTATAGCTAGAAAACAGGAAATAAGATGTCCTCACTGTGATTTCAGTCTACCACCCATTCGAAACGGTATGAATATCCCTGATTTAAACAATAATAAAAGCCTAAATATAGTCACTGCACTTATCAACGCCTGATCTCTGGGCAAACACAAGCAGGAAATAGCAGATTTCATTACAGACAGAAATATTGCCATTCAGTTTGTGACAGAAACCTGGACCGACAAAACATCCGACCCCGATTTGGTGGTAGCTATCCCGGAAGGGTACACTGCCCAGAGACAGGACAGATTAAATAAAAAAGGGGGTGGTCTGGCGATAACCGCAAGAAACAATCTTTCCGTAAGAATATCTCATGGTCCGTCTTCTACGTGTGAAGCTATTCATTTCTCTATCTTGTTAACTCCTTCACACAATTTTAAGGGAGCGCTTCTTTACAGACCCCCAGGAACTAGATCAGAATTTTTAGCCACATTTAACACCCTGATGGAATCTTTAGTGATAGAGAACCGTTTCACTATGTTAGGGTATTTTAATTTTCATTTGGAAAAAACACACAATAATGAAACAATGTCATTATTGACAGATATGGAGATGTTGGGTCTCATCCAGCTGGTCACCTCACCTACGCATGAGGCTGGCCACACGCTGGATGGCATTTTTTCCAACTCTGATAATGTTTCAATAAAAGATATCCTGCCGTTAGCATGGTCGGACCATCACGCCATTATATTTAACGTATTCTCTAATAATACTCCAGTAATTAAGGTGGCAAAAAACAGCCCTGGAACATTCAAGGTATAGAAAGATATAAATAACAAACAACTGAAGGCGCTCCTATCCTCTACCTGTCCGGTCATTTCATCTGACCCTAATATGGCCATTGCTAGATATACCACCTGGTTAGACAATGCAATGAATGTGCGAGTGCCAAAAAAAGCTATCTCCAACAATCGGTCCTCCCCTTCGGCACCCTGGTTTACGGATTCTCTTAGAGAACAGAAACAGAAATGCAGGAATTGTGAAAGACATTGGCGTAAATCTTACACCATGGAATTAAAAATGCGCTATAAGGAAGAACTGGATAAATACAAAATGATGATCATGCAGGAAAAAAGAAAATTTGACACTACTCAAATTGAATTTGCCAATTGCCAATTATATGAAGTAGTTAATAAGTTAGCGGGACGTCGACCTGAGGCCGCCCCTATTTCAGCGCAACTCCTGTGCGACTCCTTAGCCGATTATTTCTATGAAAAAGTCAATACAATCTACTCGGAATTTTCAACTAATAACAAAAGTAAAATACAGTCAGCCTTCTCTGGCCCCCCAGAACATTGCTTGACGCGATTTGATAAAGTCACTGAGCAACATATTGCTGACATAATGAAAACTATAAAGTCAGGTTCTGCCACAGATTCATGTCCACCTAAAGTGTTTGCCCCTGTCATCGATTTAATAGCGCCAGTGATAACGCAAATTTGTAATTCTATGTTTACAGCTGGGATCTATCCTGACTCGCTGAAAAACACCTTCCTCAAACCACTTTTAAACAAACCCCACCTGAATCCAGATGATATTAAAAACTATAGGCCTATAGCTAGCCTACCTTTTCTGGCCAAGGTGGCAGAGAGGGCAATGAATTTGCAACTCTCCGAATTCATTGAGGACCATCAGTTGTTGGATGATACGCAGTTTGGGTTCCGTAAGTTACACAGCACTGAAACTGCTTTATTTAAAGCCTCTGAAGACATCAGAATTATCAGGGACCAGGGAGGTACAGCTGTGCTCATACTGCTGGACTTATCAGCGGCATTCGACACGGTCGATCATTCCATTCTGATCGACCGTGTCTCGGCTATGGGCACTCAAGATAGGGCAAAAGAACTGCTCTCCTCCTCTCTCTCGGATAGGACTCAGGTGGTGACCTTAGGTCCCTTTCAATCGTCCCAACTGACTGTACCATGTGGAGTTCCTCAAGGCTCATCCCTAAGTCTGATACTTTTTAACATCTATGTGTCGGACCTAGCAAGAGTCATAAAAGCTTATGGGATGGGCCTTACATCCTACGCGGATGACACCCAGTTGGTGCTAGCAGTAAAAAACGATGGAGAGAAGGTGGCCGAGTTCTTTCAAGAAGGTATGCTGGCCATCAGTATCTGGATGGCCAGTAACTGCCTCAATCTGAACTCCGAGAAAACGAATGTCATGATTTTCGGAAATCTGTCCCCTTCATGGTCCAGTTCTTGGTGGCCATCATCACTGGGAACCATGCCCAACCCGGTAACCAAGGTTAGGAACTTAGGAGTTTTATTCGATGACAGTCTGAATTTTGTCTCTCATGCTAATCAAGTCGTTTCGACAGCGTTTTACAAACTCAGACTGATCAAGAAAATGATCCCCTATCTTCCAGAAAGTGCAGGAAAAACTCTGGTAAGTACTCTAGTGATGTCATCTCTAGATTATTGCAACGGGCTGTTTGCCAATGCACAAAGCAGGGTAATCAACAAACTGCAAACTGTTCAAAATGCCTCCGCTAGAATGTTGTCAGGGGCCCCCAAATTTAAGCCTTTATCTCACGTGATTAGAAATTACCATTGGTTGGCAGTTAGGAATCGCATACAATTCAAAACTCTTTGCATTGCCTTTAAAGCCTCACGTAAACTAGGCCCTCAGTTTCTGATAAATCAGTTATCAACATACTGTCCCAATAGACAACTGCGTTCCCTGACTGCACACCAGCTACAGGTACCACGAACAAAGACAGTATCCTGGGAAGACAGGCGTTTTGTGGTGACAGCAGCGAGACTGTGGAATGAGCTGCCGTTGCAGATCTGTTCATGCCAATCATTGTTGCACTTTCGCAAGCTGATAAAAACATGGTTGTTTAACCAATAAGCTAGCCTATCACTCTGCCTACTCCACAGCGCCGATACGCCCAAGGGCATTTGTTTGCTCTTTATAAGTTTCAAAAATAAATAAATAAATAAATATATGTTCCATATGTAGACAAAATTCCCCCAACCTTCTTCTTTTCGAATTGGTGTTTCTGTTGTGGAAGTTCCTCTTCCTTTTTTATGATGATGTCAGATGAACCTTGTGAGTCCTTTTTTGGTTTCACATACTCTTCTTGTCTGTGCTCTTAACGCCCCCTCTCTCAGTTCGTTTTTCCGATGAATCCTGAATTTCCTCCCATCTGGTGGATAGTTACAGGACCAACACAGCTAACTGTTGCTGGACAGCTTGAACAGCCCTCGCTGGGGTGGGTGTTATTGTGCGCATAACAAACCGTGTTAAATGTCTGCATAGTCTAGAGAGTGCATAATTCACCTGCATTTAGTGGTCTTAAATTTGGGTACTGTGTGTAGCTGCCCAATGCTGGCCATGTAACCTCGTCATTGCTGAGGAGACCCAGTGGAATGTTGTGTACCCCCTGCTCAATACACTCCTATATATACAGTACACACCAACACTGAGGCGCCCCGTCCTCTATCATGCATGCTCCTCAACTGTAGATCAGCAGTACAACATGCCACAGATATTGCTGAAGTTATACTCGCGGAAGAAATAGACATCGCATTCCTCACAGAATCCTGGCTCAATGACCATTCTACCCCCATCCTAGACCTTCTCCTCCCTCCAGGCTACAACATCATCAGACATGACAGACCACTCAAAACTAGTGGCGGCCTATCTATCATTTATAAAGAAGGAATGCAGTTTACCAGATTAAAACCCACAGAATACCTGAATCTTGAGTACCTAGGTGTTCCATTTACAGTCAATGGCACCACGCCTATCAAATTTCACACCAGCTACCATCCTCTTGGTGAACGTACCCTCTTCGCTGAAGAAATAACGGACCTAATAACTCATTTGTCCCTAACAGACACGGAAGACGTGTTCCTGGGTGACTTCAATATCCACTGGAACAACCCAGAAGACACTACAACCCAGAACCTCTTTAACCTGATTGAAATTACCAACCTCAAACAACTCTGCAATGAACCAACACACATCAAAATAGCAACTCTGGATACGATCTTCACCAAAACAAGCTGGTCTCTTTGAGATCGATTTCTTCCATTGACTGGTCTGACCACCACCTCATATTGTTTAATATTGTCTCACATGTCAGAAACCATTCTATACGACCTGACAAACCTAAGCTCTGGACCAGGAACATCAAAGTTGTCCCCATAACCGAACTGGAATCCAAGATTCATGCCCATGTACTACCCCAGCCCACCAATATGACGGCTGATGACCTCACAGCCCACTTTAATTCCACAATGACAGAGCTATTAGATCAAGTAGCACCACTCAAAATCAAACATTTGAGATCTATCAAATCTAAATCTTGGTTCAATGTGGATCTTAATAACGAAAGAAGACAACTCAGACAATCAGAAAGAACTTGGTGACTAAACCATTCGACTCTTAACCTAGCGCAACTTAGATCAGCCTGGTTGGCATATAAAAAACACATTTTTAGAGAAAAGGCCACTTTCTTCCGCAGCCAACTAGATCATGCAAAACACAGACCTAGAGAACTCTTCAACATTGTCAAAAGTCAAACAAACGGTAAACCCCCACAAGGAAGAAAAGCCACCATAGATCGATGCGAAGAAATCGCCAGCTTCTTTACAGATAAAGTCTCAAAAATTGAGCAATCCTTTATCCAAACCTCAAATCCTTCCTCCCTCACAACTTACCCCACTTTAGCCACCATTGGCCAATCAGAGCAAAACCATACCACGGACAACCAGGCCCGCTTCCAACTGAAAAATGGCGCTAATTGTCGAACTTCTAACTCATGTCGGAAATCGAAGTCTTCAATATAATTGCAAGCCTAAAGCCTACTTCCCACACTATGGACCCCGTCCCATCCACAATAGTAAAAAAACTCAACCACATCATTACCCCTTTCTGGACAAACATCACCAACTCCTCTATCACTCAGGTTGTGTCCCAGACTCCCTGCAGCTAGGACAAATCACATCTATACTCAAGAAACCAGGGACCGACCCCAATGAGCTCAACAACCTCAGACCTATCACGAACCTTCTGTTCCTAGCTAAAACATTGGAGTAATGCGTTCTCCAACAACTTAACAAACATATTGATGACTTCAACCTCCTCGACACCTTTCAGTCGGGTTTCAGGAAAGGTTGTAGCACCGAAACAGCGATGCTCAATATTGCAGACGATATCCACAGATGAAGGTGAAGCCTGCCTCCTCATCCTTATTGACTTATTAGCAGCATTTGACACAACCAACTATCAAGCTTTACTTGAGATTCTACAGAGGCGCTCTGGCATTAATGGCACAGTACTAGAATGGTTAACTTCCTTCAGCACCATTCGCAACAGATTAAAATCAACTCCTGCCTCTCTGTACCAACACAAGTCAAACTTGGAGTCCCGCAAGGATCGATCCTCTCACCATCCCTCTTCAATCTCTTCATGGAACCTCTCACAATTATTCTGAAAGAAGCAGGGCTTCAATACCACCTATATGCAGAAAACATACTGCGAAATTAAATCACCTCAATGTCACGCTAACTAAGATTCAAACCTGCTTTAACGCAAACCACTTAAAACTGAGCCCGGACAAAACAGAATTAATACCGCTCTCTCCCAAAAGTAACCACCGACCAATTCAAGACTGGCTGAAGGAGCTTGATGCTCTAAACTGCTCACTCGTCCTATCCGATTCGGTAAAGTCACTTGACATTACCTTGGATAAGAAATTGTCAATGAAGGACCACATCAAGAACTCTGCAAAAAGTGTGCTTTACTCTCTAAAACACATCAAGAAAATGAAACCTTGGGGGGCGCTAGAGGGCGCACGACAAGATGGCCGCACTGCTGTGAGGCTCTGCCTGGCCGAGTTATTATCCGCCTAAAATCTGCTGCATCCACTGACCTCTGCGCCTGTTGTCGGGAGGAAAAGCCGTCTCGTTGTCAGCTGAGCTGTCACGTGCTGTCTGTAGCTCTCCAGGGCCCCGGCAACCGGCCTCACGCACATCACTGCAACGACCGCGAGGCTGCGTGTAATGGCATCCCTCAGGTGGTAGTGGGCCCCTCTCCCGTCCGGAGCACGCCTGCGCTGTTTCCAGCTGTGCCTGCTCCCTCCCTGGGGGCCGGGGATCTGCGGTGCCTCGGAGGGGGGAGTTTTCAAGGTTGGGACCCCCACTGAGTGTGAGCGAAGAGCACCGTATGGGCCCTGCAGGCTGCAGGGGAGCTGCTCGGCTGGAGTGTGATGGCGGGTGGAAGGCCGAGTGGAGAAGAATTGGCCACCTGGGGCCTTTGCTGCAGAGTCCCTGAGAGGCGCTGCATTGATGCTGGTCCCCCGGAGTTCTCGCTGGTGCTGGTGGCGGTAAGTTGAGTCGGGGCCTGGTGGCGGCCGGGGCCGCGGAGGCGGGACCGGGCCTCGCGCTAGGCTGCACGCTGCAAGCTGCGGCTGGTGCGGGAGGGTGGAGCGCGATAGCGGGGGACTTGAAATCTTGCCCGGGGACATGCGGCTGCGTGTAATGGCGTCCCTCAGGTAATAGTGGGCCCCTCTCCCGTCCGGAGCTCGCCTGCGCTGTTTCCAGCTGTGCCTGCTCCCTCCCTGGGGGCCGGGGATCTGCGGTGCCTCGGAGGGGGGAGTTTCAAGGTTGGGACCCCCACTGAGTGTGAACGAAGAGCATCGTACGGGCCCTGCAGGCTGCGGGGGAGCTGCTCGGCTGGAGTGTGATGGCGGGTGGAAGGCCGAGTGGAGAAGAATTGGCCACCTGGGGCCTTTGCTGCAGAGTCCCTGAGAGGTGCTGCATTGATGCTGGTCCCCCGGAGTTCTCGCTGGTGCTGGTGGCGGTAAGTGGGGTCGGGGCCTGGTGGCGGCCGGGGCCGCGGAGGCGGGACCGGGCCTCGCGCTAGGCTGCACGTTGCAAGCTGCGGCTGGTGCGGGAGGGTGGAGCGCGACAGCGGGGGACTTGAAATCTTGCCCGGGGACATGCGGCCGCTGCACCAGGACCTCTTCTAAGTGTGCTCGGCTTCTCCAGCATCGGCTCAGACAGTGTCTCCTGTGCACACCATCAGTGGTAGGCCGCGAATCCCCCGCCTGGATTAGATGCGTACAGACACTGGGATCAGAGGCTGCTTGCTTCTTGGAAACAGTAGTATCACTGGGTATTTTGGCAGTCTGATGTGTGTTTTCTTAAACTCTACTTCACCACGCTATATCCCTGGGCTGTGTGGCCGGTGAGGAGTGCTCCATGGGAGAATATCTTTGCTGACGGTCCGCTGCACACCGTGGGGTGCTGCATGTAGGGGGCTCATAACACGCTTCACATACTTGGAGCTTGCACCAGATAACATTTGCACTGTGGTGATGTGACCTAGCTTGCTGCAAAAGCTTTGAGACTGTGTGGGGTGTCTGCCTTTGGGGACCTTGCGTGCTCCTCTGTTTGGGGGGATTGCCACCCCCTGCGAATTGTGCTCTGCCTGGACATGTGGATTTATGACCTGGGGTGATTGCTGGATCCTCTAATCTACTATACATCCTGGCATCACGGGACAGCTTTGTTAGCGCTCTGATGGAGGTTTAAGGTCGCCTCTGAGTAGGATGTGGGCCCTGGTGGGGAGCTGGGGAGGGCCCCAATGGTCCTGAGGTGCGAGAGACTACTTTGGCTGGGGATTGTGCACTGTTTTTCACTGGTCGTTTGCAGTCTTCTACTCCAGCATTGGCGGCGAGATCCGCAGCTATTGGGCGGACGGACAAAGGCCAATCACGACTCACTTTTGAGTCCCAGAGGGCTCCAAAGACTCCGCAGAAGGCTGCCTCGGACTCTGAGGCAGACGCCCAATCAGATGGGCCCCCCACGTTAGAGTCTACATTGGTGGCTATGCAGAGTATCCTACAGTCTATTGAAGGGGCGATGGCCGCTGTCAATCACCAGCTTAACCATATCTCATCCCAGCTGGAGAAACAGCACGCACGTATGGGGGAGGTGGAACAGAGGGTCTCTGCCGCGGAGGATGACCTCTCAACAGTCTTTGATAGGACTTTGAACATGGAAAAGGTTCTCTTCCTTATCCAGGCAAAAAATGAGGACTTGGAGGCGCGGTCCCAGCGCAATAATGTACGCATTACGGGGCTGCCGGAATCAACAAATGTGGGCAAGATGGAAATCTATATTGAGCGCCTCATTTTAGATATATTTGGCACTGAACATCTGTCCAACATGTTCATTGTGGAACGGGCGCACCGCTCTTTGGTGGCTCACCCTGTCCCTGGAGCCCTCCCGCCCCATAACAGCTGGGGTCCTCAACTATAGGGACCGGGATGCAATCTTACGCCTGGCTAGGGAGAAGGAGACTATTGAGTATCAAGGTAACACACTGGCCTTCTTCCGTGACTTCACGGTGGCTGTCCAAGCTGCAAGGCGGGAGTTCAACACGGTGAAGCAGTTCTTGGAGGTTCCGTATGCCATGCTGTATCCTGCCCGACTCCTTATAGGCGCTGTGGCCGACAATAAGGTCTTCTCCTCCCCAAAGGCCGCAATGGACCACGCCAAAAAACTGAAACGCAGGAAGTGTGATTCTACAGAAGCTCCAGATGAGGAGGAGCAGTGAGGTTCTGCGGGTGCCCAAGGCTTCACTTGCAAAGGACCTGTAACTGGTACTGCTGACTTTTCTGACTCTGGTTAGACTATATATGTTTCTCAGGTTTCAATGATCATGCCCTGCTTGTGCATCTAGTGCAACTATGTTGTATGACTATTTAGGGGTAGAGGTTCATCTTTTTATGGCCCTGGAACGAGTTGGGGGGCTCGGCCACTTGGATATTCCTGGGTAATGTAGTGTATTACTCTGTGAGCGGTCTCCCACTTTACTTTAGTCCACTTCTATGTGACGGCCTAACTATGTTTTGGGTCTGAGACACTTCATGCCTTCAGGGACACATCCCTTTATTCCCCGAAATGTTACTGTCAACAGGTTTGGTCAGTGGAGTCTCTGTTATTGCTTGCTCGGTCGACTCCTGCTTTGTGGGAGGATCGTGCATCTGTGCCCCCCACATATGGGAGTACCCCGTATACTGTTTACCATGGTTGGGGGGTGGGAGGGAATGGTTTGGCTTTCGCATGGTTGGGGTGCTGAAGTGGGTGGGGGGTTGGAATGGTCGGAATTGGGGTTTGGGGAATGTTTCTTGTTCAGCCTCAGGAGCCAAGGGGTGGTATGTCGTAATGACTATTGCTTGTTACACTGTTCTGTATCCATCATTCAACTTCTCACATTCTTTGCAACCAGGTAATGAACAGTAGTATTACATTTCTCACATGGAATGTACGTGGCCTTAATACGCCGTGGAAAATCAGGATGGTTTTTGCGGGTCTACACCGCTTGGGAGTGAGTGTGGCCTTCCTACAGGAAACTCATTTGACTGCTACTTCAGCGAAAAACATAGGAGCGCGCTGGGCAAGTGTAAGAATGGCATCCTCATATTCCTCATACGCGAGGGGTTGTTGACCTTGGTGAAGAAAGGGGTCCCCTTTACTGTGATTAGAACGGAGACAGATGATAGTGGACGGCTGGTGATCGTGCATGGCAGGCTTCGCGGAACAAGTGTGCTGCTGGTGAATGTTTATGGGCCAAATGTGGATGACCCAACGTTCTTCCTGGATGTGTGGCACAGGATACTGTCATTTCCCCCTGCTGAAATTATCTGGGGGGGGGGGGATTTTAATCTATATCTGGATACTGACAAAGACAGGCATGGAACTGGCGAGGCAAGGCCCAAGAGAGCGTCGGATGTGTTATGGGGGCTTATTGACGCATGACATGTGCATGATATCTGGCGTATGCGACACCCTGATGCCCGAGAGAGTACCTTCGCGTCATCGGCTCACGGTTCGTGGTCCCGTATTGATTTCTGGTTGCTCTCAGGGGAGGTTTGTCATTGGGTCAAGACAGTCTCCCACGGGGCCCAATCTCTCTCGGACCACTCCCCGGTGCTTCTGGAAATGACATTACCGGAATATAAAGTGCCACAATGTGCGTGGAGGCTTCAACCGTCGGAGCTAAAGGACCCGGTGTTTAAGCAATCTATAGCGGAGGCGATTGGGCATTATTTTAAGGAAAATTAGGGCACAGTCAACAGTGCAGGGCTCCTCTGGGAGGCCTTTAAGGTCACCATCCGAGGGGCCTGCATAGGGGTGCAGTCTGGAATCCTGCGCGGTATCCGACGTATGGTACGGAAGCTGGCAGCTGACATATCACACTCGGAGCGTGCCTTTGATACTGATCCTACTGCAGAGAAACTAGCTCGGATAAAAGAATTGGTCATAGAGCACAATGACACAGCGGACCAGGAATTACGGCCCTGCTTGCGACGGCAAATAGCTAGATATTATGGGGAGAGTGGGAGACCTGGTCGTTCCCTTGCCCAGAAGGTGGCCAAGCCCCGCAGCCAAGAATCTATTAATGAGCTTCTCGATGACACTGGTACGCCTTGTCAAACGACAGAGGCGATCTGTGATATCGTATTGAACTTCTATAAAGATTTGTATGCCGCTAAGGAGTCCCCATCGGCTGGGGAGACGCATGACTATCTTGATGATGTCGTTCTGGGATGGCTGTCTGATGTTCACCGTAAGTACTTGGTGCAAACCTTTGATGAGGAGGATGTGAAGGAAGCCATAATGGCCTTGCCAACCTGTAAGGCTGCTGGGCCTGATGGACTGCCAAGTGAATTTTATAAGGTATACGCGGAGACCTTGGCAACGAGGCTATTGGAGGTCTATGTTGAAGCCTATGACAACGGGATTCTACCACCTTCACTCCGGGAGGCCCTGCTGGTTACTCTGCTGAAACCAGATAAGCCCCCTAATCAGTGTGGATCTTATAGACTACTCTCAATTATCAACATTGACACAGAAATATTAGCAAAGATGATAGCCACTATGCTCCAACCTCTGATTCCTCTACTGGTTTTGCCTGATCAGTCTAGCTTCGTTACAGATCGTTCTACTACTCACAACTTGCGCACATTGTTTTCCATACTGCACTACTTCGAGACAGATTTCCAAGCGATCGCTGTGCTGCTTGATGCAGCCAAAGCCTTTGATTTGGTACACTGGTCCTATTTGTTCACGGTTCTGAGCAGGATGGGATTCCCCTGCTTTTTCGTGCAATGGCTTAGAGTTCTATATAATAGGCCGGTTGCCAGGGTGTGGGTTAATCGTGAGGTCTCGCCCTTATTCCCTATAGAGAGGGGTATGAGGCAGGGTTGCCCCCTGTCACCCATGCTCTTCTCTTTGACACTAGAACCCCTAGCATGTAAACTCTGCCAGAAGCACTCCGCTGCAGCGTTGCAATTTAAGCAACGACCACTGATCATTTCGCTCTACGCGGATGATATGTTACTCTATGTCCGGGAACCAAATATATACTTATCGCCACTGCTGAGGGAATATGTCCAGTTTCAGAGGTTTTACGGACTTGGCATTAATTGGTTCAAATCCATAGTCTTCCCATTAATGAGGCATACGCGGGAAATTGACCTTGACTTTCCATTGGCCTGGACGTCGGAGCCCGTGAAGTACTTGGGGGTTTGGGTCTACAGGGATCCGGCTGTAGTAATCACGGAGAACTATGGGCACTCCATCATGCGTATCACAGAGCAGGCGGAGCGATGTTCGCATCTCCCCTTATCGCTGGCAGATAGAATTGCGGTGATAAAAATTGTATTCTTGCCCAAGATGCTGTACTTCTTTCTCAACATACCTATCAAACTGAATATAGTGCTCTTCCGCATATTGCAGTCGGTGCTACTGACATTTGTCAGGGGGGAAACAACCCCGATGTCGATGGGATCTGCTAGTGCAACCCTATGATAGGGGAAGGGGGGTTCGAGGCCCCTGATCATCGTCTTTATTACTTCTGTGCGCAGGCACATTTTGCCCATTATTGGCATTTCCCACAATGTTTTCAGCCACACGTGGCAATTGAAGCGGACGCAGGCAGGCAAGGGTCCTTTCGGGAGGCTCGGGTGGACCCAGGACTGAAATAAATCCCCCGCTGTGCACGTCCTGGGCATGGAGGGTTCTGGCTGCTAGGGCACAACTTCCTTCCTTGTATGCTCCTATTGCGTCTCATCCGGGAGTGTCGGCGGCGCGAGAACCCTCTGCCTTGAAGGAGCTTGCGACAGCGGGTATAGTAAGGTTAGGGGATCTCTATACACAGGGCCGCTTTAAAACCATTGGCGAGGCACAGGGTGGGGTGGAGCGAGGCTTCATGTTCAATTTCACATATGTCCGGGTCCCCCAAGCTATTTGAGATGCGTATCCGGACTTTCCCACAGAACCACCGGCTCTCAGGGCACTGCAGGCGGTGCTAATGGGGGAGAGCCATAAAGGGCTTATCACTAGACTTTACAACGCTTCACAGCGGGAACAAGACTTGGAGGATCACCCATCATGCCAGCACTGGCAGGCTGTGGTGGGACACCCCATCACAATGGATGTATGGACAGCATGTTGCCAGCTCACGGGTCGGCTTACAGCCAGTTGCAATCTTAGAATCATTCATTTTAAATACCTGCATCAGGTATATTGCTCGTCATTGAAGCTTCACAAGTATGGCCTGAGAGAGACGGCGAATTGTGTGCGCTGTGGTACTGCGAATGCTGATTTTTATCATGTTGCATGGCTGTGTGGCAATGTATTAGCCTTTTGGTCTGGTGTAACTTGCATTCTGTCGGAGGTGGTGCTGGAGCTTGTGGACTGTACGCCTGAGTTGTGTCTTCTGGGTTATGTGCAGCTTCTAAAGCCAGCTGATAGACGCGATCTGCACCCTGTTTGCAAAAAGAGCAGTAGCACAGAGGTGGGGATCGAGGTTAGCCCCCACTATCAAGCAGTGGCTAAGGGATTTGGGTTACTGTAGAGACCAGTTGCAAACATATGAGGAGGAGTTGCCAGTTTCCTCCTGCCCTAAGGACTTTTGGGGGCCCTTAACGGCATATCTGATGGCTCACCCTGATTTGTTCTGAAAGGCAATGGCGCGAGCACCAAAAGCGCGACATTACTTTATCATATGCATTCCTTGGACAGGATCCAGATGCCTGATGGGACAGGATGCTACATTACCTACTCCATGTACCGGCTTTTACTGGTTGCATTTCACTAAATATGTGGAAATAGTGTCCACAGTGTCACTATAGAATGGTGTGCATTTATGCCTCTGCTTCCAGGGATGAGGCTTGGGGTGGGTTGGGTAGGGGGGAGTGTTTTTTGTTTATCTCCTGTTCTTATATGCTTTATTTGTATTATGCTGCTTCACATTCCTATATGTGCACTTTTACGGAATGTACTTGACAAAATTGACAAATAAACTTTAAAAAAAAAATTAAACCTTTCATTCCTCAAGATGATCTCAAGACAATCGTACAAACCCTAATCCTTTCTAAACTGGACTATGGAAACACCATCCTAACAGGGTCACCAAAAGCTCACCTAGCCCCTCTAAGGTCAGTCCTTAACATGGCAGCTTGACTCATAACTGGTGTAAAAAGATGTTAACACATCTCACCAACCCTCAATGCTCTCAACTGGCTTCCCATAGAACGAAGATGTATTTACAAACTAGCCTGCATCACACACAAGGCCCTTCATGCCCAATTCCCCAACTACCTAAACAGAAAACTAGTAAAAGCAGGAAAATCCAGAACTCTGAGAAGCACCAACTCACTTCTTCTCATCCTTACGAAACTGAAAAAGAAAACAACCAAGAGGCCGTCCTTCTCTGGTAACGTACTCAAAATGTGGAACGCACTCCCTATTGTCCTCAGATGCAACCCCTCCTTCTCTTGCTTCAAAAAGGGCCTGAAAATCCTTCTCCTCAACCAATACTTTACCGACCAAGTCAACCAACCTAGGCATCAATAACCTAATGGACTCACCCCCTCCCACTGACCTTCAAGGATGGTGATTATCTGACTGTGTAAACCACCTGCGTCTTTTTCCCCTCACTAGATACATAAGTATTTTGTCTTTGCTTTCATCTTTATGCAGCCTCATGTCCTGCCATGTTATGCAATTTTTCTTTGTGTACGTAAAGCGCTCTGATACCCACCGGTCTAGCTAGCACTATATAAAACTTTATAATGAGTTCCTGATTTGTTAATAGTATTTCTAAGCCACGATACGCTCTGGCTTGACCTGGCAAGGCAGCTTAAGTGTATGTGTGAAATGTTTGTATATTAGCATCTATTGCTGGAAAAGTGACCCATTAGTAAAATACTTCAGTATTGGGGTGTCTTTCATAGATTCACATGCCTGAATCATTCCCCGTCGTCGGAGTGGGAGTCCCACGGTACATAAAAAAGCAATAATATGCCATAATTACATAGAAACAACCTGGTAAAACCAACCAGGAAGTAAAGTAGCCCAAGCTACAGGAGAAATAACCTCCACATCCATGACTATCCTAGTCATTTTGTATAGTCCAAACTGCAGCCAATCAGGCGACAGCACCCACCAGAAGGTTCTCCCCAGAGGCTCAGGCTCTCAGATTTTCTACCGCACCTCGTGTGAAGGGAGTCTCTCTGAGCTTTGCTCAGTACTTTTCTAATTTCCTTCAGGAATCTACTTTTGAAGATGTCATCATCCAAGAAATCTTTATTCAGGCCCTGTGACTCTTGTGGAAAGCTCAGCCTTTTTAAGAAAGACCCCCACAAGAAGTGCATCTACTGCTTGTACCCTGACCACCAGGTGAAGGACTGCAAGATTTGTAGGACCTTCCCTCAGAAGACCCTCAGGGACAGGGAGGGCCGCCTGCTTTTGTGGCTACAAAAGCTAAAGGATCAGGATCATCCTTTTTCAGAGGTAGGCAGGATTGCCTCTGGGTCTACCTCAGCCTCTAGAAAGAGGGCTGCAGAGGAGGTACTTTCTTCTCCTGGGGCTAAAGTTGCTAGGAAGCAGCAACCTACTAAGGGGTCTGAGAGGCCTTCCACATCTAAGGCTACTCCCCCTACTAAGGAAAATGTTGGGTCATCCACGCCCCGAGAAGATCAACCCAAAGGTTACCTCAAACATCTTCTGAGAAGACTTTACCTCAGAAATCGACCCTGCCGTCGACGGTGCCTCAGTCAACTTCTTCGTCGACCAGGATTCCAGTCAGCGCTACTTCAACGTCTACGGTAACTTTTACCTCTCCTAAGCCTGACATGATTATGTCAACAGCGTCTTCACCGTCGACGATGGTCTATGTATCCGTCAGACCAATCTCGTCGACGACAGAGTCTTCATCTGCCGTCGTCAGTGTCAGAAAAAGCCCCTGAGTCCGCATTCGGGATTCGCGCCTGCCAAAGACTTCAACTCCCAGAAGGCAGTGTGAGGGCAGTCAGGTGTTATTACGGCGCTAGACGCTCACACAAGTGTGCGTAATTCTGAGGTCCATTTTGATTCATGTCCCGGAGGTTGCCGTGTGAGGACGCCGGTAGAGAATGCTCCGGAAACCAAGGCTTTGGTGAGTTTATTCCGAACTTTGAAGAGGCGGGAGAAAGATTTCACCGTGAACAGTTTGGTTCTAGAACATCGCTTATTCGAAGCGAGGTATTAGCGCGGATGCACTTTTGTTTTCTAACCTTCATTTGTTTTGGCTGCACGCCTTTGAACTGAGTTAGCGGCGGTGGAGTTAACCGCGTTCGCTCTCAGTTCAGGTTACACTTATTCTCTGTTCTCGTGTATTCGAAGACTTCTTTGTGCGCACATGCGCTTTTGATATTTGTAAGCTGGACCCTGAAATATGGGAAGCTCATTTTCTCGGAGGTATCAGGCGGCGGTTATACTAATACCGTGGAAGCCTTTTCCTTGGTTTTTTGAAACAGGAAAGAGACATCAGCGGTGACGTAACCGCGGGGTTTATTCCTGACTTTGTTTTCAACCACCTTTTCTCTGAAGTGCGATAGGATGTGAGGCGACGGAATGCTACACCGTGGAAGCCCATCCTGTTATATCCTTTGTTTCTGTTTGTCAAAAAGATCAGCACCAATAATATTCAGGATTGATACTTATCTACGAATTTAAATCCTGATATATATATGTTACGTTTATGCTGAATACATCCTTCCCTTCCCTTAGAACCGGTGAGCCAGTATATATATCATCTGAGTTATATAGAGTAGAAGAAATATATGGATATGTTTTACATTACACTCTGTTTTTTGTGTATTAGATGATATCTATTGGAGTGCTCTGTTAAGATGGATGGTCCGAATAGAGTATGCTGATCCAGTTGATATCCAAGGTATGCAAGGTCCATTAGCGAGATTTAATGAGAGTAGACTGTCTGCGTTCTCTGTTTCTGATCTTATGCTTTTCTTATTTCAGGTTCTCATCCCCGCTGTCCCTACCCTTTTTTCCCTCACCTGATAACCCTACCACTCTGGTATACATTTACTCAGAGTTCGGGGATGTCTGGAGGTGGACCCCATATTGCATCATCCAGATCCTGAGGAGTGCCGGTTCTGACAGAATTACGCACCCAAGAATAGATACTCCCCTCGATCTGGGCGATTCCAATATACATGGCTACTATGGATGATGTAGTTCAGGCTTTGGCCTTAGTGCAGCAGGTTCTAGATTAGAGACCGCAGCGTTGAGAGATAGAGTGGATATACTATCTAGAAATCCAATTGATGTGAATGTTACTAGCAACCCACAAATACAAGTGACAGTGCCCCCCCCCTATACCTTTAGCTAGTCCGGAAAGATATGCAGGGGATCCTCGTAAGATACAGGTTTTCCTGACACAGGTTATGCTCCATTTTTCCTGCAAACCCTCGTCTTTCCCTAATCATCATTTCAGAGTGGCTTTTGCCATGTCTTACCTTTACAGGGGACGAAGCTAATTGGGTGGTTCCATTAGTCAGAGACAATGACCCCGTGTTGTCCGACTGGGACGCTTTTCGAACTGCATTTGAAAGGGTTTTCGATAGAAGGACTACCACTTTCAGTGCGGATAAAGAGTTGTTAGAGTTGCGACAGGGTAAAAATGATTTGGTGACCTATCTCACATCTTTCAATCGTTTAGTGGCCGAAGCGGCTTGGCCGGAATAGAAGAGGATGTCTCTTTTCTATCAAGGGTTGCGAGACGGTTTAAAAGATGTGATAGCCCAAATCGATCCACAGCCTACCAGCTGCGCGGATCTTATCAGTCTTTCTCTTCGTCTTGATGGTAGATGGCTGAACGTAGTAGAGACAGGTCACGAGGTGAGATTGTTTTCTATAGAATGGACAAAATCCATAGGAAGGAGTTAGTATCCAGTGACAAAGCTAGCGAACCCATGGAGAACGAATCAGGACACCTCTATCGCGTATGGAGAGAGAAAGCCGTTGCACACAAGGGTTGTGCATGTATTGCGGCAAAAGAGGGCACTTCGTACGTGACTGCCCTTCCAAACCTAAGACGCAAGGTTTTTCCTATCAAACTAAAAAGGCGTCTGTTTCGGTTGCTAACACTGAGTCTGGGGTTTCTTCCATGCCTCTCCCTGACAGTCATAAAGAGAGAGAGTGGAAAATACCGTCTTTATCTAGTAGCACTATAAAAGATACAGAAACACACATCGTATTGTTAGCAGGTTTGGCAAATCAACAACAAGTACATCAGGTTTTAGCCATGTTGGATTCGGGAACCACAGGAAATTTCATCGATAGTGGTTTAATAACGAGGTTGGCCATAGAACGCATACCAAGAGAAACCCCTGAAGAGGTCTTGGCTGTTGACGGCAAGCCGTTGAAATCTGATTTAGTCACTGATCAAACCAAAAAATTGCAACTGTCCATATTTGAGGGTAATCGTCAGCATTTGGAAACCATTACTCTAAACATCATAGACGCACCTCAATATGAGGTCATTCTGGGAATGCCATGGTTTGGGCACCACAATCCTACTATTGACTGGAAAGAGAAATCTGTCATGTTTTTGTCTAAATAATGTGAGGAATACTGTTTACAAGACGCCAGATCTCAAGCAATAGCATTGACTTATCCTTTTCAGGTAGCTACTGCAGCAGAAAAAGAGGTGATTTTACCACTGAATATTCTCAGTTTGCCGATGTGTTCAGTAAAAAACAGGCAGAACAACTTCCATCTCATAGGATCTATGACTGTCAGATTGATCTAGTCGAGAGGGCAATCATTCCGGCCTGTAGGGTGTACGCGTTGTCAGAACCAGAAACTAGACATCTCAGAGAGTACTTGGATCACTTTATGACCCTAGGTTTCA
Source organism: Lissotriton helveticus (assembly GCF_964261635.1). Taxonomy (NCBI): domain Eukaryota; kingdom Metazoa; phylum Chordata; class Amphibia; order Caudata; family Salamandridae; genus Lissotriton; species Lissotriton helveticus. Next base: position 450,277,186 of record NC_136059.1, read on the forward strand.
TACGGCCATCTCGCTCCCCAGCTGCATCCCCTCTTTTCTTCGTAGCAAAGGCTAGTGGGGAATTGAGGGCCTGTTGTGACTAAAGATTCCTGAACAAGAACACTATTAGGAATCGTTACCCCCTACCTCTGATTTCTGTCTTACTAGATCAGGTACGAAAGGCTAGCATTTACACTCGTTTAGATCTCAGAGGGGCATACCATTTGGTCCGGGTCAGAGAGGGGGACGAATGGAAGACGGCTTTTAAAACTAGATATGGGCTTTACGGGTATACTGTGATGCCTTTCGGGCTGTGTAACGCCCCAGCCGCTATTCAGTTCTTCCTGAATGATGTCCTGAAAGAGTATGTGAATCACTCGGTGGTTGTCTACATTGATGATATCCTCGTGTATTCAAGATCTACCGAAGAACATACACGACATGTTGTACAAGTGTTGATGAAATTGAGAGAATACCATCTTTATTGCAAATTGAGTAAATGCGAATTTGGAGTACGTGAAGTAGAATTCCTATGGGTGATCTTATGTCCTGATGGGTTGAGTATGGCGATACGAAAGGTACAGGCAGTGCAAGAATGGCCCCTTCTGAAATGTGTCAGGGATGTCCAATGTTTTTGGGGGTTTGCGAACTACTATCGCAGATTTATTATGAACTTTTCACAAGTGGCAGTACCCATCACCAGGTTGCTCCGTAAGGGCGCACCTTTTGTCTGGACTCCTGAGGCATCCAAGGCATTCACGTATTTAAAGCAGATTTTTACCACAGCTCCTGTGCTCAAACATCCTCAATTAGAGTTTCCCTTCATTGTCGAAGCAGATGCTTCCGACGAAGCCATCGGAGCCATTCTATCCCAAAGAGACAAAATGACTGGCCAGTTGCACCCTGTCGCGTATCTTTTCAGAAAACTCAATGATGCAGAGAAAAATTACACCATAGCTGAGAAAGAACTGTTGGCTATAAAAAGAGCTTTTCAGGAGTGGCGCCATTATCTTTGCGGAGCACGACATCCGATTACTGTATATTCCGATCATCGCAATCTGCAATACATGAAGACAGCCCGTCATCTCATCCAAAGACAGATGAGATGGTCACTGTTTTTTGCCGAATTCGACTTCGTGATCACATACAGACCAGGGTCGGATAATCGTAAGGCAGACTCGTTATCACGACAAGATACTGTACTAGAGAGACAAGTCACCATTCCCAAGGCCATCATCAATCCAGCCAAAGTAGTATGTGTACTACGCATCGACCAATTCCTCATGGAGGTGACAAAAACCAAATCCGTAGATGGATGGGAGAAATGGGCAGAAAAGGAGAACACCCGTAGTATCAAAAAAGGGTTGCCTTTCCAGAATGATAGACTATTTATATCCAATAAAACCCTACAAAAGAAGGCATTTGAATGGTGTCATGTGGTGCTGTTGGCCGGACATCCAGGTTTTCGCAAAACCATGGATCTGGTACAACGTAATTTCTGGTGGAAATCAATGTCCAAGGATGTACGCATTTGGATGAGTCTATGTGAGGCATGCGCAAGAGGAAAAGGGGTGAACACCAAGAAAAAAGGAAAAATCATGCCTATGCCCACCCCTCTTAGTCCATGGCAGAATATTAGCATATATTTCATCACCGGTCTTCCGTTGGATTAGGGTTATTCTGCCATACTAGCGGTGGTGGATAGCCTCTCGAAAATGGGTCATTTTATCCCATGCAAGAACTTGCCCACAGCAGGCCAAATGGCCCAATTGTTACTGGACGGTGTATTCAGATTGCATGGTTTGCCGGAAGTGATCGTTTCAGACCGAGGCCCTCAGTTCATCGCGAGTTTCTGGAGAACATGGTGTAAGACCCTTCGTATAGAATTGGTGGTCTCTACGAGTTTCCATCCTCAGACCGACGGGCAGACCGAGCGGTTGAACCAAACTCTGAAGAAGTAGCTACGCTGTTATGCAATGGAAGCACAGGCCTCATGGGTATCCTTGTTATGGATGGCGGAGTTGGCCTATAACAACGCATGGCATTGTTCCACAGATGTCGCCATTCAAGGCGAATTATGGCTATGATGCGAAGACTTTGCCTATCAATATACCTGGGAGTCTGTCCAATCAACCATCTGTTTTGGAGCACATTAAGAGGTTGCATGCGGTACACAAGGCTGCTCGTAAACATCTGCTGGTGGCTAAACAGGAGTACAAGAAATGGGAGGACAAACATCCGATTGTAGGACCTCAATACCGGGTGGGTGACAGCGTATGGTTGTCCACTAAAAACATCAGGTTCAAGCTGTGCGGTGTTTTTCATCCCCGGTTTATTGGCCCATACAAGGTGGTGCGTCAGATCAACCCGGTGGCTTACAAATTGAAGTTGCCTGGCAGTCTTCGCATTCATCCGGTGTTTCACTGTAACCTTTTGAAACCGGCTTTAGGGGTACAACGTCGTCGGCCTCCGCCAGTGGCTTGTGATGGAGGTCTGGAATATGAAGTACGGAAGATCCTGGACTCACAATATCGTCGTGGAAGGCTGTGGTACCTCGTCTCCTGGAAAGGCTACACGTCAGAGGATGATTCCTGGGAGCCTTGTGTCAATGTCCATGCCCCCGCGGCTGTCCGTGCTTTCTTTCTCAGATGTCCCTCTAAGCCTGGATCTAGGAGGCGCTGGATGGGCCTACTGTCAGGAAAAGCCCCTGAGTCCGCATTCGGGATTCGCGCCTGCCAAAGACTTCAACTCCCAGAAGGCAGTGTGAGGGCAGTCAGGTGTTATTACGGCGCTAGACGCTCACGCAAGTGTGCGTATTTCTGAGGTCCGTTTTGATTCATGTCCCGGAGGTTGCCGTGTGAGGACGCCGGTAGAGAATGCTCCAGACACCAAGGCTTTGGTGAGTTTATTCCGAACTTTGAAGAGGCGGGAGAAAGATTTCACCGTGAACAGTTTGGTTCTGGAACATGGCTTATTCGAAGCGAGGTATTAGCGCGGATTCGCTTTTGTTTTCTAACCTTCATTTGTTTTGGCTGCACGCCTTTGAACTGAGTTAACGGCGGTGGAGTTAACCGCGTTCGCTCTCAGTTCAGGTTACATTTATACTCTGTTCTCGTGTATTCGAAGACTTCTTTGTGCGCACATGCGCTTTTGACATTTGTAAGCTGGACCCTGAAATATAGGAAGCTCATTTTCTCGGAGGTATCAGGCGGCGGTTATACTAATACCGTGGAAGCCTTTTCCTTGGTTTTTTGAAACAGGAAAGAGAGGTCCGGTGACGTAACCGCGGGGTTTATTCCTGACTTTGTTTTCAACCACCTTTTCTCTGAAGTGCGATAGGATGTGAGGCGACGGTATGCTACACTGTGGAAGCCCATCCTGTTATATCCTTTGTTTCTGTTTGTCAAAAAGATCAGCACCAATAATATTCAGGATTGATACTTATCTACGAATTTAAATCCTGATATATATATATGTTACGTTTATGCTGAATACATCCTTCCCTTCCCTTAGAACCGGTGAGCCAGTATATATATCATCTGAGTTATATAGAGTAGAAGAAATATATGGATATGTTTTACATTACACTCTGTTTTTTGTGTATTAGATGATATCTATTGGAGTGCTCTGTTAAGATGTCCGAATAGAGTATGCTGATCCAGTTGATATCCAAGGTATGCAAGGTCCATTAGCGAGATTTAATGAGAGTAGACTGTATGCGTTCTCTGTTTCTGATCTTATGCTTTTCTTATTTCAGGTTCTCGTCCCCGCTGTCCCTACCCTTTTTTCCCTCACCTGATAACCCTACGACTCTGTTATATTTACTCAGAGTTCGGGGATGTCTGGAGGTGGACCCCATATTGCATCATCCAGATCCTGAGGAGTGGCGGTTCTAACAGTCAGCGCCTTGTCGACGAGCAAGCTGAAGAAAATTCCGTCGACATTAGCTTCGGTTGCCTTACCGTCAACGAAGAAAGCATAGTCGACGGGCTCGTCGACGATTGCCTCGCCGTCGACGGATAAACCACCATCGACTAAGCCATCGCCGTCAACGAGGACATCATCGTCAACGAAGACATCAACGTCGACGAAGCCACTGCCGTCGACGAAGACACCATCGTCGACGAAGCCAACATCGTCAATGAAGCCAACATCGTCGACGAAGACATCGCCGTCGACGGAGCCAGCGCCGTCGACGAAAGCAACTTTATCGTCGACAAGCCCTGTGATGGGGCCTCCGTCAACGCCGCAACTATCCTCATGTACCACCATGCAGGTCTGCTCGCCGTCTACGGTGTTTACATCCACACCAAAGCCTTCTTTGCTTCAAAGGCGAGGTTCAAGCTTGGAACCTTTATCTCCTCTACACTTGTCACCTCAAGTTCTAGACAAGTTACTGGATTCTGATGAAAGCGAGAGGATTCCGTTATTGAGGAAAGGTTTGGGACAGCAACAAGTCCTTCGGAATTAAATATTAAATATCAGGAGGATGAACAGGAAGATCTGTATTCACCTGAGCACGTGACGTCGCCTGTGGCTAATGTTTCTTCAGCTCAAGTACCCATAGCATTGCTTACAAACATGCAGAGCATGCTGGATGATTATTACAGGCGTTTTCCTCCATCGGAGTCAGCAAGCTCTGTACCTCCTACTTCAGCAGTTCAAACGCCTGTTCCGGATTTCAGACCCCCGAAGTCTCCTCATCCTACAACGTCCAAACAACCGGACGAGCAGCTTTCTTCAAAGGGAAGAAGGAGAAGTGGACGATAGCTCCTGATGTTGGAGTGGGATGATTATCAAGTGCAAACTCCTCCTCCACCACCGGCTACCACTGATTCACCTCCAGTGGATGTAGGTGGTTTTCACCTTTTAATGGAGCAGGCTACAAAACGCTTCCATATTGAAATGGAACATAAATGTAAATTGTAAATGTAAATTGATACTTGTATAGCGCACTACTCACCCGCAAGGGTCTCAAGGCGCTTGTACGAATACCGCTGTAGAACCCATCCTGGCTTTCCCTGTGAGGTGTCCACTCCTGGGCACCCCCAAGGTGGAGGCCAGGCATCCTTTGCATTGTGGGGGCTGTTGTGGAGATTAAGCAAGCTATTGCCCAGAGTTGCAGAGTGGGACTCCATGATTGGAATAGGCACCGAGGTGAGAATTATCAGGTCCGTGGAATTTTTGAGCCCAAGACCTGCCGAGGCGGGGAATTGAACCCTGGTCCCGGGCTAGACCTCTGCATCAGGGTCTGCCGCTCTAACCATTGAGCCACACTTCTCCACATACATACAGAGCAGGAGTGCTTTTTGTATGATTTTAAAGACCAGCCGAGGAAGCAATCAAAGTCTATTCCAATCATAGAATTTATCTGGAAGGAGGAAATTAAAGTTATGTCTACTCCGGCTTCCATACCTCCAGCCCAGCCAAGAATTGATAAGAAATATAAGGCTCCTGATAAGTCCCCAGCTTGCCTTGTGAGGCACCCGAAGTTAGATTCAGTAATTGTACAGGCTGCGCAGAAAAGATCAAGGAACCCTTCTTCCCCAATCGCAGCCCCTCCAGATCGGGATGGCAGGCGTTTGGATGCTATTGGAAAGCGAGTTTCAACTATGGCAGCTACCACAGTCCGAGCCGCCAACTCACTGGCCATCCTGGGCATATATGACTGGCAAATGTGGTCAGATATCGCGCCATATGTTAATTTGCTGCCAGAACCTTCCAAGTCCGGAGCTCTAAAAGTTCTACAGGAAGGAGAAAGAATATCAGCAGAGATAATTGATTCTGCAGTTGACGTAGCCTGAACTGGCTTCAGGCAATTAGCAGGGGCTGCCGTCTTACGCAGCAAGGTTGGCTTAAGTCCACTTCGTTCTGCCAAGAGGTCCAGGACAAGGTATTGGACATGCCTTACGACGGAGAGCATCTGTGTGGTCCGCAAGTGGAAGAAGCACTGCAGACAATCAAAAAGAACACGGAGACGGCTAGATCCCTGGGCACCCTACAATTTCGTAAGCCGCGCTTTCGAGGCTCGAGAGGACGGGGATCGTTCTCTAACAGGGGAGGATATAGTCAACAGGCCTCCAACAGACAGGGAAATCAACGCTACCAAGGCCAACGTTATCAGTCCTACGGTCAGCGCAACACCAATTACTCCCAGAACAAGAGAAAACCTGCTTATCTCGGAAAGGATAAATGACAATGAGCCTTGTCATCTGCCACCGCTTTTACCGCAATCTCATGAAAAAATTGGAGGACAAATATCGAAATTCTACTCAAAATGGTTATCGATACTATAAACACGTTACTTACGGAATTGTATTGGGGCACGGGTAGACGGCGCATCAGTATGGCTAAATTGCAACTGCCCACAGACAGGGGTGGCATGGGAGCGCCAGATATGATTTCTTATGGTTACGCTTACCAGCTCCAATGGTTGGCCTACTGGTTGGCGGGACGCAACTTACACGAATTAGGTATGACGGAAGTAGACAGGAGCAGGGGAGATATCCACAAACTGCTGTTGCCTAACGCTAGACTACCGGTCACAACACCATATCTCCTGCGACTAGCTATCAAGTCCTGGAAAAAGGCGGTCCGATACACCACTGCTACATCGTCCTACTCTCCCACTATACCGCTGCTGGGACTCCCGCTGGGCACCGGCACATTGTCGGACCGAAAACTCAGGACTTGGCAGCAAGCGGGCGTCCTACAAGTGGGAGACTTCTTTGCGGAGTACGCTCTCATGACCCACGCAGATTTCATACAACTACATAATACCCCCGACACGCTATTCCTGCTACACGCACAGGTTGCTGGATACATAACTTTGACATGGGCACGAAATGGGACGGAACCACCCGTGAACCCGCTCCTCACAATGCAATATTTGATGGGAACGGGCAGCCGCCTGACGAAGTGGCTGACGGCCGGCATCCGAAATGGTAGAGCGATTACACTGCAGCCAACATGGGATAGATGGGAGAATGATGTGGGTCAAGTAATTGGGGATAAGGATTGGGAGCGGATACTCAGGTTCCCAAAGAAGGTATCACGTAACCCGAAATTTAAATTCATCCAACTGATGGTCATGCACAGAGCATATCTCACCCCCACAAATTACATACAATGTTCCCGGGCGCAGCGAACACATGCCCCAGGTGCGGAGCGGCAGATGCCAGACTGCTACATATGTTATGGACTTGCCCCAGGCTCGGCAATTACCGGGGAACAGTTCACAAAACCTTGGAGACGGTGGCCCCGGGTAGTCCCTACACATCACCGCTGTACAGCCTGCTAGGGGTAGGCCATAGAGAAAAGAGAAGGAGCACAGCTACCCGTTTCTTTGATCTGGCACTACTGCTTGGGAAACGATTAATAACGATGCGCTGGAAGTCGGCAAGACCTCCGGATGTGGAGGGATGGCATAATGAGATGATGCGCTGGGGAAGGGCGGAAGGGACGGAAATACGAAGGGAGGAACAAAGAGGCCTGCGGAAACACACATCTCTCTAGAGTGGGATACAATGATGGCAGACTTTGAGTTGTGTGCTGAAGCATTTTGAGACTGATGCCTCGTGGCACTGACAGGCCCACTATGGGATATGAGATTGTTCTGTTGTAACACTGGCAGCACGATGCATAAGGGGAGTTATGGCCCGGTGAGTCAGACAACAGGAAGTGCTAATGGGAGAGTCACCACGTCAGCAGAGTAAGAACGGAGTTGTTTATCATGTACTGTATAATACGCAGTTGTTTGGAAAGGTTTTGACTTGTCCAGTGGATAAAGATACGTGCGAAATGTGAAGTGCTGCAGGGGAGTGGGAGGGAGGGAGTTACGAATGGAGGGGCATTTTTCTGAAAAGTGAAATGGTAAATATGTTCCTAAATGTACGGTCCAAGATATAATATCGTACGCTTTGTTCAATGGTGACAATATGAGTGTATGACTGTAACAATGATTAGCTGTAATAAAGAAATCTTTAAAAAAAAAATCACTCCAGCAAGTGCTCAACCATGTGAGCTTTCTTGATGCAAATACCCAAGCTGTACATTGTAGGAGACAAAGATGATTCCTCTGGATGCAGCAGAATGAAATTGAAAAAATATATTTTACAATTTTCTGCTTTACTTATGAGTTTCTCACTAAAATCAGTAAGTATTCTTTTTTGTATTTAACTGCACGTGTGATTGGATGTGTGCACAGAACTTTAATAAAGTACTGCCACTGAAAAATGGTTATCGGTAACATCGGACAGGTGGGTCCTGGACATTGTGGCCAAGGGCCATGCCCTCGAATTCGAAAAGTTTCCTCCAAACGTTCCCCCAAAGGGCCCACCTCCAGCTCATCTCAAGGAGCCGTTTGCCCAAATCAATTTGATGTTAAAAAAAGGAGCGATGAAAAAAGTTCCTCAGCATCTGAGAGGAATGGGATTCTATTCCAGATTCTTTCTAGTAAAGAAAAAGTCAGGAGAATGGTGTCCTATTCCAGATCTCCGTGCTTTAAGCACATTGCTGAAAAGGCTGACATTCCGAATGCTGTCGCTACAGGAAATATTGCATCTTCTATCAGCGGGAGACTATATGGCGACCTTGGATCTCCAAGATGCATATTTCCACATCCCCATCTTACCTCGTCACAGAAAGTTTATGCGATTCAGAGTGTCTGGCAGGGATTATCAGTTCAGGGTCCTTCCCTTTGGACTATGCTCAGCACCCAGGGTATTTACAAAAAGTCCTGGCGCCGATAGCAGCACACCTCCGGCTGGAGGGAATACAAATTTTTCCTTACTTAGACGATTGCCTTATCAAGGCCAATTCTTACGCAGACGCAGACAACCAGTTACATTGGTGTCTGATTCTCTTTCAGTCTCTGGGTCTGTCCATCAACGTCAGCAAATCTCAGTTAGTTCCATCCCAAAGACAAGCCTTCTTGGGAGCGACACTGGACACTCAGCGGCTCCAAGCGTTTGTATTGGATGAAAGACAAAGAAAGATACAAAACATGGCTCGGAATCTACTTTTAAGAAAGTCAATTTCTGTCTGACACTTCAAATCCTTTCTGTGGATGGTATCGTCTTGCATTCCCTTGATACCAAATTGCCGTCTCAGAATGAGACCTCTTCAGGAAGAACTCAGCCGGCAATGGTTGCAGGTCTCAGGCTCATTCGAGGATCTCATCCAGATCACCCCTCGCATGAGAGGTGCCCTTCGCTGGTGGACACAGAGAGAGAATTTGAAACAAGGTTGTGCATTCCTTCAGGACGTTCCAACCTTTACAATTACCACAGATGCATCCCTCGAAGGATGGGGAGCTCATCTTCAGGGACTAACAATCAGCGGCAAGTGGAATCCTCAGCAGAAGCAATGGCACATCAATCTGTTAGACCTCAGAGCCAGTTTCCTAGCCCTCAAGGCCTTTCGCGCAGTCATTCAGGGAGCCACAGTATTGGTTCGCACAGACAATACGACGAGTATGTACTATGTGAACAAGCAAGGGGCCACAAGATCGGCTCCTTTGTCTCAGGAAGCCTAACAGCTGTGGGAATGGGTGATACGACACGGAATAAATCTTCAGGCAATCCATGTACCGGGAACGGCAAACGTTCTTGCGGACACTCTCAGCAGGACAACAGTGTCAAATCACGAGTGGGAACTCCATCAGCAAACTTTGGATCGGATTTTTCAACAGTGGTGTCTTCCAGATCTAGACTTTTTGCGACCAGGAAGAACAGCAAATGCCGGTTCTTTGCAAGCTGGCATCCCCAAAAAGCCTCTCGGAGTGCAAACCTATTCAGCTCCGGCCAATTCTGGACCTCCTTTCCTTCCAGGATGGTCAGATATTCCATCCAGACCCAGCATCTCTGAAGTTAGCGGCCTGGTGCCTGAGTACTTTGAATTCGCCCATCTGAATATCCCTGCAGATTGCAAGGAAGTACTGGCCAAAGCAAGAGCACCTGCTACTGTTAAAACATACAGACTTAAATGGAAGAGATTCTGTATTTGGTGTCTTTCAGCTGGACTTCATCCTTTTCTAGCTACGCCAGAGCAAATCTTACCTTTTTTCTTGCACGTGGCAAAGTCGGGGTTGTTGCATGCAACTCTGAAAGTATTCCTAGCAGCAATTTCAAGGTACAGACAGATGGGTCCACCTCACTTTATTCTTCAAGAATAATACAACAATTCTTCAAGGGACTTTTTAGAATGTTTCCTCTGGTTCGTCGTCCACCACCATCGTGGCATCTCATTGTAGTATTAGCGCAGCTCGTGCGCCATCCTTTTGAACCGATACACAGAGTCGATTTGAATTTCCTTACATGGAAGGTGTCACTTTTATTGGCCTTGACTTCCTCTAGAAGAGTCAGCGATATCCAGGCTTTGACAGTTCATCCACCTTTATTACAGTTCGCACATGACTCAGTGATGCTCCGCACAAACCCAAAATTCATGCCTAAGGTGCCTTCATACTTTCACCTAAATGAGCCAGTCAACTTAAAGACTTTTTTTCCTAACCCACAATCCCCTGCAGAATGGGCATTGCATACACTGGACATTAAGAGGTGTTTAAAGTTCTATTTGCAAAGGACAGCCACTTTACGTAAATCTGATCAGCTGTTTATCGCCTGTGGAGGAATCCGTAAGGGCCAAGCAGTATCTAAACAAACAGTTGCAAGATGGATTTCTGCAGCTATCGACTTGTGCCATGCACAAGCAGGAAGACCTTTGCAAGCAACTCCAAGAGCGCACTCTACGAGAGCCGTGTCTTCATCAACTGCTCTTTTCGCTGGAGTCCCTCTCCAGCACATATGCAGAGCGGCAACATGGGCCAGCCGCCATACTTTCACCAAACACTACTGTTTGGATGCAGCCAGCGAGACCGATGCTTCAGTGGGTCAAGCAGTTCTGCGTAATCTTTTCAAATAAGGTGAGCCTCTGTTTCCCACCTCCTCTTTTCCTGTCAGACGCTTGTTATGCTTTATTGCTCTTTTATGCATGCTCATGTAACTGCATTTCTGCATGATTATATATTGTATATTATGGGCATCTCTTATATGCAAGCTTTACTGCAAATAGTGTCTGCTGAACAAGTATATATACTGCTCTCTACTCTGATTCAGGCATGTGAATCTATGAAAGACACCCCAATACTGGAGAAGAACAATAGTTACTTACCTGTAATCTGTGGTTCTCCAGTATTGGTGTCTTTCATAGATTCACATGCACCCGCCCACCTCCCCTTGGAGGCTCTAGGCTACTATGGTTATCATCACTCCTTTGCCAGAAAATCTGAGAGCCTGAGGTTCTGGGGAGAACCTTCTGGTGGGTGCTGTCGCCTGATTGGCTGCAGTTTGGACTATACAAAATGACTAGGATAGTCATGGATGTGGAGGTTATTTCTCCTGTAGCTTGGGCTACTTTACTTCCTGGTTGGTTTTACTAGGTTGTTTCTATGTAATTATGGCATATTATTGCTTTTCTATGTACCGTGGGACTCCCACTCCAACGACAGGGAATGATTCAGGCATGTGAATCTATAAAAGACCCCAATACTGGAGAACCACAGATTACAGGTAAGTAACTATTGTTCTTCTATAAGCTTCGTGAGCTCAATCACAAAGGTAATATTTCCACCCCCATTGGATAGCCCATATAATGTTGAGTATACTGTAACAGCAGGTCGGCAAATTGCAGGAATATTATTTACATTTGCCATTGTAGTGAGTGGAATTCAGAGAGGGAATTACTATAGTGGGGTATCCTTTTAAATGTTCACGCTGGAACAACCTACAGTCAAAAATAGGTGCATATTATAAGCCTGAGGAGATTTCACCTCTAACACCACAGATGGCTAAGTTTAAAGGTGATTAGGGGACCTTGGTCACACACACAAGCCAGTCAGGAGACCCATTAAATAAGTACCTAACCTATAAACATTGGTGGTACCATGTTATAAGGTTACCACTAGAAAAGGTAGGACTGCATATCAGGACAACAGAACTTCAGAATGTACGAAATGAGTCTAACAACACCATCAGGAAATGTTGGCCCTATTCCTAGCCAGCTCACAGTGCCTCACCTAAACACCTAACCTTCCTGGGGTGGCAGGTGATTTTGGCAATCTCGAATTCGACACTCTGATCCCCAAGGGAATTGTGGAAACAGATCTTAGCCCTTTCGCATGCCTATGGTAAACAAAATAAAGATGCAAATAAAGTTTTCAGTACATTTATTGAAACAATCGTAGTCTTGCATAAAAAGACTGAGCTGCGATTTTTAAGCAGATAATACAAAGCAAGGTAACCAGCTTTATGAACATGGTGAAAAGAATAAACAGTCCAAGCATGGCAGTCTGATGTCTATATATTTCTACCTATCACTACCCCTACTCCAAGAACATAGTCGGTTTACCCTCTGCCTGATCTCTTAAGTTACGGTACAAAAGGGGGTGGTGATGGACGGAGCATCTGAATCAATCAAACACTCACAACCAGTCAAAAGATCTGGGTTTAATCCATCACCGTTCTTTAGCCCACTCTGCCACCCCAGTTCAGACATGGCTATATGCAAATCAGTCTGACCCTGTGCCTCATGGGAACAGTCCAGCCCGAACTGCCAAGCTATGTCTTCCCTGGACCGGAAACAAGATTCCGAGGACCGGTTTCTGGCATTCCAGCCGTCTTCAGCCCGGCTTGCTTGAATCCAGTGGCAAAGTGAGCAAGGGACTCATGTCTGAGCATACCCTGCCACACTTATGGCGGCCAAAAGCGGTACAAAAGGGGGTGGTGATGGACGGAGCATCTGAATCAATCAAACACTCACACCCAGTCAAAAGATCTGGGTTTAATCCATCACCGTTCTTTAGCCCACTCTGCCACCCCAGTTCAGACATGGCTATATGCAAATCAGTCTGATCCTGTGCCTCATGGGAACAGTTCAGCCCGAACTGCCAAGCCATGTCTTCCCTGGACCGGAAACAAGCTTCCAAGGACCGGTTTCTGGCATTCCAGCCGTCTTCAGCCCGGCTTGCTTGAATCCAGTGGCAAAGTGAGCAAGGGACTCACGTCTGAGCATACCCTGCCACACTTATGGCGGCCAAAAGCGGTACAAAAGGGGGTGGTGATGGACGGAGCATCTGAATCAATCAAACACTCACACCCAGTCAAAAGATCTGGGTTTAATCCATCACCGTTCTTTAGCCCACTCTGCCACCCCAGTTCAGACATGGCTATATGCAAATCAGTCTGATCCTGTGCCTCATGGGAACAGTTCAGCCCGAACTGCCAAGCCATGTCTTCCCTGGACCGGAAACAAGCTTCCAAGGACCGGTTTCTGGCATTCCAGCCGTCTTCAGCCCGGCTTGCTTGAATCCAGTGGCAAAGTGAGCAAGGGACTCATGTCTGAGCATACCCTGCCACACTTATGGCGGCCAAAAGCGGTACAAAAGGGGGTGGTGATGGACGGGCTAATGAACGGTGATGGATTAAACCCTGATCTTTTGACTGGGTGTGAGTGTTTGATTGATTCAGATGCTCCGTCCATCACCACCCCCTTTTGTACCGCTTTTGGCCGCCATAAGTGTGGCAGGCTATGCTCAGACATGAGTCCCTTGCTCACTTTGCCACTGGATTCAAGCAAGCCGGGCTGAAGACGGCTGGAATGCCAGAAACCGGTCTTCGGAAGCTTGTTTCCGGTGCAGGGAATACATGGCTTGGCAGTTTGGGCTGGACTGTTCCCATGAGGCACAGGGTCAGACTGATTTGCATATAGCCATGTCTGAACTGGGGTGGCAGAGTGGGCTAAAGAACGGTGATGGATTAAACCCTGATCTTTTGACTGGGTGTGAGTGTTTGATTGATTCAGATGCTCCGTCCATCACCACCCCCTTTTGTACTGCTTTTGGCCGCCATAAGTGTGGCAGGGTATGCTCAGACATGAGTCCCTTGCTCACTTTGCCACTGGATTCAAGCAAGCTGGGCTGAAGACGGCTGGAATGCCAGAAACCAGTCCTTGGAAGACATGGCTTGGCAGTTCGGGCTGGACTGTTCCCATGAGGCACAGGGTCAGACTGATTTGCATATAGCCATGTCTGAACTGGGGTGGCAGAGTGGGCTAAAGAACGGTGATGGATTAAACCCTGATCTTTTGACTGGGTGTGAGTGTTTGATTGATTCAGATGCTCCGTCCATCACCACCCCCTTTTGTACTGATCTCTTAAGTTAGCTGGAGCCCCGATACCTGGATAACTTGGCCAGGGAATCGGCCTGAAGTGGGATTGGCAATCCTTCTCTGCAGGATGGAAAACCAGCCTCAGCAGAGCTCATGTTGAACACAGCATTTGTTCCAAGACAGTAGTGATGGGAGTGCTCATCTCTGACCTCTGGAGGGCAGTGTACCATTTATATAATATAAACCACTGTGTTGGAGGTACAGCTCTGATGCAATGATATGTCTAGATGTTATGAACTGTCTCTCATTGGGCAATGCAAGCACTAGGATATCTTGTTCTGTATTCCTAGCCTTGAACGGAGTGTACACAGACTACCTAGCAAGAAAGGCTTCTTAAAATACAAACAATAGGTACAGCGTCTTCTTAGAATAATATAGTGCAAGAAAAACATGTAAAACTAACACTGCTAAAATGAAATCTGCAGAATCTGTAAATATAAAACTAAAATGGAGAACCAAAGTGGGCCCAAGAAGGCCACACGACAGGAGCCCCTCATTACTCATGGACCAACATTAACACTGCTTGGAAAAACAAAACTGATGTGCTAAAGCAACATTATTTACTAAATCAATGTGGGCAGCAGTAGCTGGACCTGGCTAAACAGACATTGAAAATGGAAAAGCAATGTGCTGCTACCTCGCTTCCCGAGCAAATGATCTGACTTAATTTTGTGCGATTTAGGTTGGCCATCTGCAACACCACTGTGATGAGCCCTGCCTTGAACAGGCACAGGACATGCTACGGTCTACGAGGGCCACCTATGATACCCAGGGCTTTAAGTGGGAGTCTACTGTCAGGACTCAGACCCGAAAGGTATTAAAGACTAACTTTGAAATAGGCCTATAGTCATGTCCTTAACTATACTGGGAAATTAATAATTGATTCCTCAACACTGACTGTAAAAACCCTTTAGGTAATCTGTTTCAGTAATGCAGTCTCTGCTTATAGTTATTCTTCCTCCTATGTCCCCTAAGGGTATTTGCTTTTCCCAGGGGACTCGTTTCTGTGGTATTTTTCATGAAACTTATAACTTGAGTATAGTGCAGTGCCTGTTCTGCTAAGTGTCATCAGCTTTCTGAGTAACGCAAATTAGGTATTTTTCCTGAATCACTCTGTGCATAATAGGCTGCTCTTTGGAAACTCAGAATGATTACTGCAATGCCTCAAGTATGTTGGCACATAGCCCTTCCTTCGTCAGTAACTTTCCTGCTTAGACTCTATAAGCACTTCGCTGCTATCTGCAGAGGCAAAGAAAGGTGGTTATTATGGTAACTGGCTGCACTGTATCAAATCATTGTTGTCAGAAGTGAGTATCTTGATGCTGTACCGGCAGGGCAGCTTACCTCTTCAAAGTCATTTTGGAGCGCAAAATATCTTAACAGTTTATTTCACTAAAGGATTTCTTCAAAAAAAGTCTTCAGTCGGGCGAAGCTAAGATGGAGACGGGGTGAGACATGTTATCCTGCAATGAGGACCATTGTTTGTACATGGCGCTGCGCCATAGAGGTAGGATTACATGGCAAAGGAGAACTGGCCTTATCCCCAGATCCCTGCAGGGCACCCTGGTAGCCATGGGAGATGTGTAGATCGCAGGTGGTAGCTACCCTGCATTCAGGAGAATCGAACCGGTCACAGCAAGAGAAGACCATGGCTCTAGTAGTCTGGACCTGAGGCAGACTGAAGCACTGAGATGAGGAGTGGAAGGCTGACGAGTGTGCCAACAGATGATTTCCTTGGGGTAAGTGGCACAGGGAGGGGCACAGGCAGGAGAGCCAAGGTTCGGAGATAGCCCATCACAATAGTATAGACAATTCCATTGGAGGCACCCAGCTGGAGAAGGTGGTTAGGGGAGGCAGGAGGGGCTTGACCCATGGAGAGGTCACGCATAACCGTGCTAGGAGGCCCTGGGTCCCTAGATCCAAGCACAGGAGTAAAACCATATTAGAAACTGCGGGGACCTGGGAGGTTGAACAGGATCATGGGGATCGCATGAGCTACTAGAGAGGCACTAGAGTTCAGAAACCCTTTGATGGGCAGAGATGATTTTTGCAGCTACAACGTTGCATCTTTGTGTGCTGACTAAGACAGTGGAGGAGACGTGCTTGCCTTGAATTAAGTGTTCCCCTGAGGGACTCATCAATATACTCCAGGATGAAGAGTGACATTAGGATTGCTGGGAATTGATCGAAGACTATAGGAGTAGTAAGCTTATCATGTGTGGCGGAAGCCTGAGGAGTGGAGCAGGTGGTAGGTCGGAGCCCACAGGTTCACTGATCTACATATGCATGGCACAGACTAAGGGGCATATTATCAAGACAGGAGATACAATTATCACCGCTTTAGCGACAGAAAACTGCCGCTTAAACGGCAATAATGTGCTTGATAATGTGCTCTATGGAATTCCAATTGAAGCCCATGTTAGATGTCCTTCACTTCTAACATGGGCTTCAATTGGAATTCCATAGAGCACATTATCAAGCCCATTATCGCCGTTTTAGCGGCAGTTTTCTGCCGCTAAAGCGGTGATAATTTTATTGCCTGTCTTGATAATATGCCCCTAAGTGTGGTTAACTGGTCTCATGTGGGGGAGGGGAACATAGATTGGACTGCTCTACAGAATAGATCACGTTGATGAGATTTCATGGAGATTGTTAGGTGACCCCGAGTGGGGTGGGTATGCTCAGACATGAGTCCGATGCTCTCCACACCACTGGAGTCAAGCTATCCTGGCTGATGACGGCTGATAGCCAGAAACCGGTCCTAGGATGCTTGATTCCGGTCCAGGAAAGACATGGCTTGGCAGTTCGGGCTGGACTGTTCCCATGAGGCACAGGGTCAAGGCTGATTTGCATATGGCCATGTCTGAACTGGGGTGGTGTGGAGTGCAAAAAAACGATGGATTTAGGCCCAGATCTCTGTACCTGGGTGAATGTATGACATTGTTCTGCATTCTGTCCATCAACTGTTGTTTTTGCGATTGTTAGGTGCCACCTTGTGGCTTCACATTGACTTTGATTCACCCTGAAAGAGATGATGGAGCTTCATGTAAGTGCCTTCCCATTCCTGCTCTTGGAACCATTCCCATGACCTGTCTTTGTCACAGTCCAAACCTTCTGGTAAGTTGAAGTCAAAGTGGAAGAACAAGAATGCCAAGTGGGCTTTGTCTCAGTCCCACAACTCTCATTCAGAGATATTGTTAGGATATCAGTGTGCCTCTTGGTGTTACTCCTTGCACACCGCCGAGGAGTCGATTATGCAGCTGTCCCCAATGCACTCTAAGTTTCTGGGGCCACTGGTGATATCACAATGGACCGAGGACTTTAAACATGCCATGTTGCAAATCGTTAGCATTCGTCCAACTCCATCTGGCAAGCCTTCAGTCCCAGTCAGGTTACCACTGGCAGGTACGCTATTGGCGGTGTCTATGCCTTTTGAACCCGTTTCACGTTCCACTTCAACTCTGGAGTTCTGAAGTTCTGATCTGCCACCAAAATCCATGCCAGTCCCTTTGACATCAATGCCAGTCATGAAACCACCGGCACCAGAGAATGACCCTGCCCCAATAATCTTTTCTGGCTCTAAACCCAGTTTGTCTCATCCCCATCCAAGTTTGTGTCACAAAGTCATACGAACGCTCCCAATCCACTCCAAATCTAATAGAAACATTATTTTTCCTCGAAGCTAGATCCAAGCAGTCAACAACTTCTCAGTTCCGACTCTGATATCATTCAACCAGCCTTTTGACATGACAATGTCGATGAGGGACATACGTTTCCCCCAGACTATGATGATAACAATCTATACAAGGACAGGAGTCCAGTGGGTTGAACACTTCTCCGGACATTGGGATGTGATCTGCTCTGGGCCATTATTGGAAGGGAGGGTCTCCTTTATTTATATTAATGAGATGGGCAGTGGAGAGCTGGGATTTAAAACTGCCAAATATGGAAGTCAAAACTAACTTACTGACAGAAGTTTTGCAACCTCGACAAAAGTTATCCAAACCCTTTCTTCCATTAACCGCATCGCTGCTAGAGCGATTCCCCTGCTGTGCTGGACAGCAATAAAAACGGGTGTGGTCATGACGAGCTTAGCTCGTCATGAGGACAGGAGCACTGTGCTGCATGACGAGTTGAGCTCGTCATGAGCAAGGAAGGGGTTAAATGAAGCTGTGACGGACACCCTTTTGGGCACCTGGGCTAATCCTTGTTATTGCCTACCAGTGAAAAGGCACATTGCCAGGCATCACAGGCCAGGGCCAGGTGACCTTGACTTCTTCATGCAGCACTGTTTGCTAGAAGGTTTGGTGGTTCAGGCTTCCACCAGTAGGGTGCACACCAGTTCATTCTCTAGGACTCCCCTAGACAGAGATTTAAAAGATTCAAAGCATTCTCAAAGCTGATGTTTTCCTCGGACAGTCTAGCCCTCCTTTCAATCAATGGCAGCTGCTTGCAGGGGACATAAACCCATGCTTTATGGGACATGGTTGGTGGGATCTTGCTTGCAGTCCGCCAGGAATGTCAGGCCATTCTGGCTATGATGGTCAGAATGGCACAAAATATATTATCTACTCTGGGTTTTCAGACTGCTTCGGCAGAGCAGTTGGCACTAATGTGGTGCTTCAGCAGAATGCTTTGATGATATCCACAGACTTTTCTCAGAAAGTGTAATCCTTTTTGTTGGAGGACATGCCGTTTCAAAGGATCTCACTTGTTTAGAAAGAAGGCCTATTCAACATTGGAACGCTTTAAAGATAGCCAGTCTGCAGCTCCTTTCTTAGGCCTTTCTGCACAAGCAAGACTGTATCCTCAATAGTTGTGCCCTATTTGCTGCTACTTGGCATATCACCAACGACAAAGGACGACAAACCCTGCAACGTGCATCTCAGTACTTTCTGGGGGGGGGGGGGGGGGGTCAAGAAGATAACTTAGGGCCACCATGGGCAGCAAACTTCCCAGTTCCCTGCCCCTCCATAACCGCCTCCAAACCACTTTCGTTTATCCTTAGAGGTATATACAACCATCCTGTGAGAGGCAGGATCAGACATTTCCTCCAAGGGTTGTAAAATATAATATCCTTTATAAACAAAGAGAGATTGGCCCCACTATCCAAGAGACCATATAAAATAAATGTATCAAATGAAAATTTCTCCTGGATCATGACATCAAGAATAATCCGCACTCAATCATTCAAAAGGCGTCCAAATATCCTCAATCAACTATTAAACCAGGACCCAAAAGTCAATTATAAAGAATTTATAGTATGTATCAAAAGCACATTTATTTAAAAAATAATTTTGATCATGTAAAACACAATTCATAAACACAATCATTTTTCAAAAATTAAAAACAATTCAATAATTGATCTCACATGCATGACATTTGAAGTTGAATAAACATAAAAATGAGAGACAAAACAAGTGACAACTTTAAATTATCATAACCAAGTCAATTCGATTGAATCAATGTTGTCAAAGGCTGTAGATTCTTTTGTGGCTAGACTTCAAGATTCCTCGAATTTAACAGTAAAATGCAGAAGCATTGACGCGTTTCGGTAGGCAAAATATTTTTAAGTCACCTTCATCAGGATACTCAATCTTAATGTCTCTCTCAATGATAAAATAATTTAGGGTATGCCTGTATTAAAACAAAATATGTATCACTATATTGTATTATACACAACATAAAATGAGCGGATATATATTACTCTCATGACAGCCTAAACATTTCTAAAAAGTCATTCAGTATCCATTATGCATGGCATAAATAGTCTACACATTTCATTTACTATTGTTTCAAGGGCCCCTCCTGGAGGTACAGCAAAACTACCACTCATACTCATTCAAACCAGCCATCAATTCCAACTCTATATATCCTATAAATTCCTACTTGTGTGATATCAAAGTAGGATGTAGTGACACTTAGGGAACAGGTGCCCATCCTCATCCCTTACTCAAGCATTACTGCTTTTAGAGAAATAATCCATATGTCACATCCAGACAATGCATATATTCTATCATTATTTATTGCTTGGTATTGTTGACTATATCACAATCCTTTCCAGGGACCATATAGATGTCTCTTTAATTGGGACTACCTACTATCAGTCCCTCTAATGATAATGAAGTAAGTTGTGCCTTATAATAAAACTGTTCCATCTGGTAGTAGGATTTTGTAGGATATATTTAGAGTAGAATTGATGGCTGGTTTGAATATAGTGATATATATTTCGTTTTAATAAAGGCATACACTAAATTATTTTATCATAGAGAGAAACATTAAGATTGAGGGTCCTGAAGAAGGTGGCTAAAAAATATATTGCCCCCCGAAACTCGTCGATGCTTCTGTCTTTTACTGTTAAATTCGAGGCACCTTGAAGTCTAGTCACAAAAGAATCTACAGACTTTGACAACATTGATTCAATTGAATTAACATGATTTAAAGTTTTCACTTGTATTGTCTCTCATTTTTATGTTTATTGAACTTCAAATTTTATGCATTTGAGATCGATTATTGGATTGTTTTTAACTTTTGAAAAATTATTGTGTTTATGAATTGTGTTTTACATGATCAAAATAGTTTTTAAATAAACGTCCTTTTGATATATACTATAAATTCTTTATAATGAAAAATGTCCTAGCTAACGTAACGGAAAGTTTCAATTCTATTAAGAACAGCCATTTTAAAACTCAAACTTGGACCACCTTTCCCAAACACCCTCGGGAGAAAGTGCTCAAACAAAACAAAGAAGGGACAACCTATCCTTCAGTCCATAGTAACCAATCACAGTCCGGGATCCTCTCCTAGTCCCTCTTCGCTGCCCTGTTCTTCCTCTTTCTTTGCTGGGAAGCGTCTTAATCCTGTTTTCCGGAATCCGATCCTGGAAACCAAAGAAAAAAACATCAGGACTCAGTCTAAAAGAGGGAAGGCAAACTCATCAAAGCAAATACAAAATAACAAACTGTGAGATTAGCATAACCAAGCAAGCACAAGATCCTGACCGGTGCAAAATCGATCATACAACATCATGTTATAACCAAGAACATTGTCCCACGAAATCCAGATCAAGAAATCAAACTCATACTTACTCCCAACGAAGGGTGGGAATCGATGCGCCGAACTGCGGTGGGATAATCCTTAATAGAATTGAAACTTTCCGTTACGTTAGCTAGGAAATTTTTCATTCTATGTCAGGACCGGAGGCTTCGGATTATGCTGCTTCAAAGCCTACTTACCACCAAATGGGCCATTTCACACCACCGAGGAGTCGATTATGCAGCTGTCCCCAATGCACTCTAAGGGCCCGATTCACAGAATGAACTTAAGACTCAGTCCTAAACTTACCACTATTTTGGTATTCACAGAATGCACTTACTACTTTTCACATTCACAGAATGAACTTAAGACTCAATCCTAAACTTACTACTATTTTGGTATTCACAGAATGCACCTACTACTTTTGGTATTCACAGAAGTTAGGATTTTGTCTTAAGTTTGTCTTAAGACAAACTTAAGACAGACTTAAGACAGACTTAAGTTAGGATTTTGTCTTAAGTCTGTCTTAAGTCTGTTAAGTCTGTCTTAGATTTGTCTTAAGTTTGTCTTAAGTCTGTCTTAAGTCTGTCTTAAGTCTGTCTTAAGTTTGTCTTAAGTCTGTCTTAAGACAAACTTAAGACAAAATCCTAACTTCTGTGAATACCAAAAGTAGTAAGTTCATTCTGTGAATGCCAAAAGTAGTAAGTGCATTCTGTGAATACCAAAATAGTACTAAGTTTAGGATTGAGTCTTAAGTTCATTCTGTGAATCGGGCCCTAAGTTTCTGGGGCCACTGGGGATATCACATTGGACCGAGGACTTTAAACATGCCATGTTGCAAATCGTTAGTATTCGCCCAACTCCATCTGGCAAGCCAGATTAAAATAGAATCTCTTAAAAGTTCAATCTGAGGACCAGGCAGCTGCATTTATTATGTCCTCTAAACGGGCACCCAGAGAAAAAGCTGTAGAGGCCATAGTATCCCGTGCAGAGTGAGCCCCAAACTGTCGTAGGCTGATGTCTGCTTCCTGTATGGCCCAACGCACCCAACGCACCTAACGTGCGATAGTAGGGAATGAAACCGCCTTGTGAGGTTTCTTGGATGCAATTAAGAGCTTCCCCTCTCCAGGAGAAAGAAGTTCCTCAGACATTTCCTCATACGCTTTCAAACAACGGACCACACAAAGTTTAGGAGAGTCAGGGAATGCTGGCTACTCAATAGTTTGAGTATGTGTCTTAGTCCTGCGACAGATAGTGAAAGCAACCCCCGAAAAAAATCTGCCCGTGATTTCTATAGCTCGTACGTCCTCAACTCTGCAACATGAAATCAAACAAAGAAGCATCGCAAGCTTCGCGGACAGTTCTTTGCAGGAGAGAAACTCGTGCTGCCATAAAAGAAAAAGATTAAGCACTCTGTTAACATCCCAAAGTTCCGAGTATCTGGGTTCAAGAGGTTCAAGAGGAAGCGATAACCGGAGACCTGTCAAGAGCCTGCAAACAAAGGCATGCTCTCCCATCGGCTTGCCCTCCAGCGGGGAATGACCTGCGGCAATTGCCGAATGGAAGGTGCTAACTGACCGGTAAGCTAGGCCCTGTTGAGCGAGGTGTGCCAAAAAATTCAAGGCCTCGACCACATCTGCGACCACTGGATCACAACCCTGTCGCACACACCAACAACACCATCGTGTCCAGGCGGAGCAGTAACGTTTGACAGTGTTGCCTGACCAAGCTCTGGGCAAGAGGTTCTCAGCGAACTGCGAAAGGCCCGGGAGCGACCATCTTCCCCTGTAATCCTCCATGCCATGAGGTGGTGAGAGCCCTCGAGAACCATTTCATGGGGAACTCAGTCCGGATTGAGGAGAAGCTCTGGAAAGTGGAATTGGAAAATACCAAGAAAAGTTCCAGAAGAACCGGAAACCACACTTGAGACCTCCAAATTGGTGTAATGAGAACCATACTGGCTTGCTGCAGCCAAATCTGGGCAGATACTCGAGTGATCAAGGCGAAAGGCGGGAACGCGTAAGCTGTTTCCTGCATCCAATCCTGCAGGAATGCATCTGTGGCCGCCTCCAGGGGGTGCGGCCTCCAGCTGAAGAAACGAGGCAGCTGGTGGTCCAATCTGGAAGCAAAACGATCCACAGAAAAAGGACCCCAAAAGTCCTGCACCCGACGAAAAACATCTGGATGCAGCTTCCACAGACCGGAATCCCTAAAATGTCACGAATGCCAGTTGGCTACCAAATTCTGACGACCCGGGAGATACTCTGCCGTCAATGTGATGCAATTGTCGAGGCAGAACTGCCACAAATTCCCTCCCAGGTCCGAAAGCACCTTTGAACGAGTATCGCCCAGGTGATTTACATGCCTGTCCGCTGAAACATTGTCCATCTTCAAGACGACGCAAGACTGATCTCTGTCCTTGGTCCAACAACGCACAGTGAAAGAGCCTGCCAAATACTCCCGGCAGTTGATGTGAAGCTCCTGCTCCTGTGGGGACCACGAACCTCTTGTGGCGAAATCTCCACATCGAGCGCCCCAGCCTGACCTGCTTGCGTTGACTCTATGACCAGGTGTGGGGCGGAGCCAAAGATCACTCTCCCATTCCATGCTTCCACCGCTTCCCCTGACAGGGTTACTGGATGGGAATACCGGAGCCCTTTTCGCAAGTGCTTGGCGTTGAGTCGTTGCAAATCCCGATAGTGAAGGGGCCCCGGAAAGATAGCCTGGATCAGGGCTGACAGTAAGCCCGCGATGCGTGCTATCTGACGCAGAGGAACTGTGCCTATGGCTAGGGTACGTCTGAGCTTATGGTGAATTTTGGCTATTTTCGGCGAAGGAAGACTGAGATTTGCTGTTGTGGAGTCGACCATGAAACCCATGAACATGACGCACGCACTGGGCTGGCACCAAGAGGAACTTTTTGACATTTATGGTAAAACCTAAGCCCTCTAAGAGACTCACCGTCTGTTGCAACTGATCCCGAAGCGAAGTCGGGTCTTGGCCAGCAAGAGCATATCGTCCAGGTAAACGATGAGACGTGTTCCTCTCATCCTGAGTTACTCCACCACAGGTTTGAGAACCTTTGTGAAGCACCAGTGGGCGGAGGCCAGTCCGAAGGGGAGGGTAGTGAAGTGATCAACTTGACCTTGCCAAAGGACTTGAAGAAACTTCCTGTGAGGTGGAAATTAGGGATGGCTAAGTAAGCATCTTTTAAATCCAACCGGACCATCCAATCCGCCAGCCGGAGCACATCCCGGAGGAGGTGAATACCCTCCATTTTGAAATGATGGTAAACCAACCAAACGTTGAAATCCCTCAGGTTGATGACCGGACGTTGTCCCCCGTCCGATTCATCCACCACAAACATGTTGCTGATGAAACCAAGAGGATCTAAGGCTGTGCGGCAAATAGCGTCTTTGTGTAAGAGTGTGTAGATTTCCGCACCTATCAGGGCCTCTTCTGACTGTGAAAAATGAATGGGGTTGGGCGGGAAGGTCTGCCGAGGTTCGAAGCAGAATTCTATTTGAAACCCCTGCACTGTCTGAAGGACCCAGGCATCGGACGTGATCGTCCTCCATGCACCTAGAAAGCGGGCCAAACGCCCCCCCACTCCCACCAGGGAAGAACAAGAAACACTTACCAGCATTAGACGCGCTGTCCCCTCCGCGGAAACCTCTACCTTTGGAACATCTGTCATGAAATGGGTAAAAGTTGGTGTATCGTGCCTGCCTTTGATGCTGCCTTGCCTGGAGCCTTGTCCCCAGGAGTTATTGGTGCTGGTAGTGGGAACCTGGCCGGTCGAGCAGCCCCTGCCTCGACTGGCCCCACGGAAAAAGGAAAGACTTTTTTAATAGACGAATGGGCCCTGTCTAAGGAGGTGAATGTATTAACGAATTTCCCTGATTCTTTTATAAAGGGTTCCCCGAATAAACCTCCTTGAGCCACAGCTCCAACCTCGGAATCCGCCAAGTCTCCCAACTTAGGATCCACCTTTATCAGGAAAGAGCGGCGGCGCTCTGTGGAAAGCAACCTCGGAATCCGCCAAGTCTCCCAACTTAGGGTCCACCTTTATCAGGAAAGAGCGGCGGCGCTCTGTGGAAAGCAAGCAGTTCGTATTTCCTAAGAAGACTATTGCTCTCTGCGCCCATCCCGAGAGGGCCTCCGGCGAAATCAAGGCACCTGAAGCCTTGGCATCCTCTGCTATATCCTAGACCATCTTCATGGGGCGGAGGGCATCCAGGAGTTTATCTTGGCATGCCCTCCAGGAACGATCTATCCCTTTCTTGGGATCCTTGATAAACTTAGCGAAAAAAGTCGCCATTCGGGGATCGAGCTCAGGGGTCTTTGCGACTTTCCTGTCAAGGGAGGGGCCGGGGCATTCCGAATGTAGACGGCTACTCGCCTCCTTCCCCGTAGGGATGCGAATCCTACTGGCCACGTACGCTGCCACATTGGCTGAAGGCGTCCATTCGGAGGAACGAGGATGTACCACCAGTTCAAGGTCTAGCATGTCTGAGCTAAGGGAAGGAACCTGAGGTTCTGATGGGGGCGGTGAAGGGGCGGTCCACCATGACCTGGAAGGTCCCGGTTCTTCATCCGTATCCCCATTAACATCATCACTTGTGTCCTGAGCCGGGCTGGGTGGATCAGTGGGAGGCGCTGGCAGAGAAGGGATCACAGGCGGGAGCTGCGGAGCATTGTGGGCCATGAAAGCATCCCGCAGTCTTTCAAATGCATCCTGATTCACTTTGAGACGTTTTGCAGGTACCGTGTCACTAGAAGGGACCGCTTGCTGACTAGAGGACACAAGGAGGTGCCCACAGAGCACAGAATTGCTCCAATCATTACCAAGCCGCTCCTCCATAGGGCCCATGCCCTCTTCTACGGCACGATAGATAGAAGAACCGACGAATCGTAGAAATCGCCTTCCCACTGTAGTTGGTTGAGGGGATCCTCCCCCCAGTTATTGTCTCCCTTTTGGGACATGCTGAAAACCCAACTGACCACTGGACAAACGGCAAAGCAGAAGAAGAAACCAGTGGAACCCCCTAACAGTCTGCTTGACTGAAGTCAGTATGCTGGGGACCAGCAAGATTCACAGGGCAGAACCCTAATTTAAGGCAGACACAGGTCTAAGACCTGAGGGACACAATAGGCGTGAGGGAGAACAGCACACCAAGCAACCCTAGGACATGTCCCCCCCAGGCCCCAATTCACCTGGTAAAAGCCTGCATGCTGTAAGCACCAAATACACCCAGTGGGCGTCCAAAGTAATCTACACACTCTACTAAAAAAAATGAAATGAGCGTCAGGCAGGCGAGAGCGAAGCTCTAGAGACCCTCTAAGAGGTCGTTCGTCTCCAGGGGCCTGAGACAGGCTGGCAGCGGCAGGCGGAATGCAAGGAATGCTAATTGAAAAATTCCGCGTGCGTCGCTGGCAGCGAGAGGAGCCGTCGCGTCAGAAAGCCGCAGCAGTGCCCCTTGCGGTCATGGGTCGTCACCGCGCCTCACCAACCGTTTCGTCAGCTGAGCCGCATAAGCCCGGAAACGGGACCCGCGATCCGCCCTACGTGCCAGCAATGAGCCGAAGCTCCGTCAAAAACCAACACACCCACACAAATCAGTACACCTCAGCGGGAAGACAGTGGAAGCGCGTCATGCACCGGTACCCTCACCACTGGCATAGGGCACCCAGCTAGAGGGGTGACTGATTTATGCCAGGGCAGTAGATTGTAGGCATGGCGCACAGGGATGTGTGCAATGTCGACTCTTTCATTTGTTCTGCACCACAACACACAGCCTGCAAAGGCAGTGTGTGTGTGTGTGTAAAGGTACAGGGCCTCTAGAGGTCTTTCCTGGTCACAGTGCCCTGGGTACCCTTGGTACCATTTACCAGGGAATGACCTGTGGCCAGAGATGCCAATTGGGTTAGTTTTGGGGAACAAATACATGCCCTGGAAACCTGATTGGCAGGGACCCAGGGCACACCAAGAAAAGGTGCATCAGTAGTCTGGCAAAAAGTGTGAGGGGGGGGGTTACTGCAAAAGAAACCGGCTTTCCTACACACATGTTCATGAACCACTACTGCTTTGGCAGTCATTTCCAACAGGAAGGGCATTTAGTCAGTTTGGCCCTGCAGGACCTTTTGGCTCTAGCCATTCTTCCGACCCACCACCATGGAAAGTATTGCTTTGGTATCTATTATAAAGGTGAGGAATCTGCAGTTAGAAGTACCCAACTGAAGAACAAGTTACTTACCTTCAGTAATACTATTTCTGGTGAATACTGTAACTGCAAATTCCTTACCAACCTTTCTAATCTCCGCTCTGTGTAATGCTCTCTTTTCCCATCTGAAAAGGTCCCAAATGGGTGATCTGGACACTGGTACCTGTGATTATTGTTGGGCTTTGCGATCAAGGGCACAGATAAAGTTAAGAAAGGAACTGGCATTGACCTGCTGGGGTGGTATTTATATGCAGCGCCATCATCACTTCTGGGGCAGAATGAAGTCAACTTAGAAGGTCCCACTTCCTGTACATAAACAATCTGTAAAAAAAAATGCAATGTTGTGACTTTCATCTGTGCTGCATGAAGTAGCACACATTAAAGTGACATATTGGCATTTTAGAATTGTTTATGTGCAGTAAGAGACACCTTCCTACACGTAATCAATCCTCCCCTGCATGCAGACACCCTTGCACTATGGTTGGCGCTACACTGCTAAGTGTAGCGCCAGCGCAGGGGGAAACGCAAAGCTGCACCATATCCTTGTAAATATGGTGCAGCCTTGCGTTTCTGAAGTTGCGGAGAGAGACGTTAAGCCAGGAAGGCTAATGCCTCACTCCGCCACTTCCTCATACATATGCCCCATGGTGTCTTACTAGTGCACTTGGCTTCCTCATGTTTGTGTTCATGATACTGCCAGCGTTTTGAAGCATCTTACCTGATGTGTGATCTCTCTTAACTAACAAGGGTGCACGCTGTCACCTGTGGACTATCACAGTGCGTAAATTCAGGAGTTGAACACAGGGACCTGACTCTCAAGCAGCGTCAGCATCAGAGGCTCCAAGAGGGATGGACCCATATAAAGAGTTGCGCTACAAGCAGGAACGCTGGGAAATATTTGTGTGGTATTATGGGAAGTGACAAAGTGGAAGTATGAATGGTTTCTTGAAAGCTGCTTATGTGATGACAAAAAAGTAAGACAAGCATTAGCATAGCCAATAGGTCTCACCTTTGGGACCGTATGTGTTTAGCCAGAACTTTTGGCTATGTTGTAGAGCCTTGTGGCTGCTGTGCATCATGTTGAAAAGTTATAATAAAAAGTGTTAAGCATTTTTGTTACCTTTATACAAACCATGACGACATTATATACAACTGAACAACCTGATTAAAAAAAGATTTTAACATAAAAAATCTCTTCTTTTTTTTTGTACTTATGGGGCACAGTGGTATTATGTGGAGTGTATTTGTTGCATTGAATAGAATGTAATTATGTGACACTGAGTGGTATTATGTTGAGTGTATTTATGTTGCATTGAAAAGAGTGTAAAAATGAGTAGAGTGTAATTATGGGGCATGTAATTATATGGCACTGAGTGGTAATACCTGTAGTTTATTTATATTCCATTGAGTAGAGTGTAATTATGTGGCTTGTAATTATGCGGTACTGAGTAGTATGTGGGGTGTATTTATTTTGCATTGAGTAGAGTGTAATTATGTGGTGTGTAACTATGTCACACTGAGTGGTATTACGTGAAGTGTATTTATTTTGCATTGAGTAGAGTGTAATTATGTGGCGTGTAATTATGTGGCACTGAGTGGTATTATGTGGAGTGTATTTATGTTGCATTGAGTCGAGTGTAATTATGTGGCTTGTAATTATGTTATTCTGAGTGGAATGTGGGGTGTATTTATGTTGCATTGAGTAGAGTGTAATTATGTGGCATGTCATTATGCGGCACTGAGTGGTAATATGTGGAGTGTATTTATGTTGCATTGAGTAGAGTGTCATTATGTGGTGTGTAAGTATGTGCCACTGAGTGATATTATGTGGAGTGTATTTATGTTGCATTGAATAGAGTGTAATTATGTGGCACTGAGTGGTATTATGTGGAGTGTATGTTGTATTCAGTAGAGTGTAATTGTGTGGCTTGTAATTATGTGGCACTGAGAGGTATTATTTGGAGTCTATGTTCCATTGAGTGCAGTGTAATTATGTAGCATATAATTATGTGGCACTGAGTGGTATTATGTGGAGTGTATTTATGTTGCATTGAGTAGAGTGTAATTATGTGGCATGTAATTATGTGGCACTGAGTGGTATGTGGAGTGTAAATATGTTACATTGAATAGAGTGTAATGTGGCGTGTAATTATGTGGTACTGAGTGGTATGTTGAGTGTATTTATGTTGCATTGAATAGAGTGTAATTATGTGATGTGTAATTATGTGGTACTGAGTGGTATTATGTGGAGTGTATTTACGTTGCATTGAGTAGAGCGTAATTATGTGGTGTGTAATTATGTGGCACTGAGTGGTATTATGTGGAGTGTATTTATGCTGCATTGAATAGAGTGTAATTATGTGATGGGTAATTATGTGGTACTGAGTGGTATTATGTGGAGTGTATTTATGTTGCATTTAGTAGAGTGTAACTATGTGGTGTGTAATTATGTGGCACTGAGTGGTATTATGTCTAGTGTATTTATGTTGTATTGAATAGAGTGTAATTGTGACGTGTGATTATGTGGTACTGAGTGGTATTATGTGGAGTGTATTTATGTTGCATTGAGTAGAGTGTAACTACGTGGTGTGTAATTATGTGGTACTGAGTGGTGTTATGTGGAGTGTATTTATATTGCATTGATTAGAATGTAATTGTGTGGTGTGTTATTACATGGCACTGAGTGGTATTATGTGGATTGTATTTATGTTGCATTGAGTAAAGTGTAAATAAGTGGAATGTAATTATGTGGCACTGAGTGGTATTATGTGGAGTGTATGTTGCATTCAGTAGAGTGTAATTATGTGGCATATATTTATGTGGCACTGAGAGGTATTATTTGGAGTATATGTTGCATTGAGTGCAGTGTCATTATCTAGCATATAGATATGTGGCACTGAGTGGTATTATGTGGAGTGTATTTATGTTGCATTGAGTAGAGTGTAATTATGTGGCCCTGAGAGATATTATGTGGAGTGTATTTATGTTGCATTGAGTAGAGTGTAATTATGTGGCGTGTAATCATGTGGTACTGAGTCGTATGTGGAGTGTATTTATGTTGCATTGAGTAGTGTAATTAGGAAGTAAGGACCTCTGCCCTAGAACGCATTCCATTAAAAAATGGTCGCAAACTAATAGTATAGCGGGGAGGACAGGCTGTCAAATCACCAAATGTTCAAACAGGAGCCTCCTAAATATGGACATGGATTGTGATATGTTAAGCCATGTAAAGAATTACAATGTAGAAGAGGGAAACTACTGGTTAAGATAATTGTATGTCCTGAGCATATGAATCTGTCAATTAAGCAAATGGCAGCTGTTCAGCCAGCGCGTGTGGAAAAACTGTGTTTATTACATTCCTTCTACAACTGCTTTACAGGGCGGGTCTGAGAGTATTTATTTAACTAAAATCATTTCTGAGCCATCATCATAAATACACCTGGTAAAGGCTTGGTGAAAGCGGGTGGCAGTCCGGAGCTAAGCAACTAAAAAAACATGACAAGCGCTGCACCAAAGCAGAAGCTGTGCAAACTTCTTTCCACTTTGGCTTTGTACAGGTGCAGTCAGGCAGTAGCACATACTTCCCTCTGTTACTGCAAGACCCTCTGGTACTGCTCTTCCCATGCTGGTTTTATGCCATGCAAGTCCCACTGTTGTGTCTGCAGATGATTTATGACACTCCCATCCTCTCTGTACCATTAGTCACTCCTGTTGCCCCCACCCACACAGGATCGGTTAGAAGAGGCAAAGACCAAAGCGAGAGAAGAGGTATTCTCCATAGAGCCCATGATGGTTTCTCAACTTGAAGGGTATAGGACAAAGGTTTTCTTGCAGCAGCCATTTTTGGGGCATGTGTCCCAACATTCGGTTAGGGCTGGCAATGCTCTGTACACACAACCTAGTGTGGACTCTTCTGAAGCTGCTCTTCCAGTAAAAGGGGCAGCATGCACCCTGAGCATTTTGGGCACAGCAGCCTCAGGCACACTCTTGGTCACACACAGCCTGCCGGCAGCCTCGAGCCTGCAGCCATGCCTGGGCAGAAGAACTCTGACCTACAGTTTACTGCAACACGACCACCACTGAGGCAGCTTGATCGCACTGCTGCTGCTAAAAAGCAAACAATTATATCGAATTGTTATTAACCCACTCGGTTGGCTGCAGCAATAAGCCGGCATTGGGGCCTTTGTGATTAAGAGGCTGGACACTCCCACTACCTCTGAAGTTTTGGGTCACTGGGTTGTTATCACTAATTACCAGCACCTCAACGGCAACAGAAACCAGTCGAGGCCCAGGGATGGCGCTGCAGCAGGCATCGATGGGCTCTCTGGGCCAGTGACCTCGGAGGGTGAGGACTTCCCGGAGGCCAAAACTCTTTTTTATATAAACAGACAGCGACCAGCGAGAGAAACACTAGAGGGCTCTGGTCACGAAGCAGGGGCTGCAATCGCCATCTGCATCTCGGAGTGGCTTCCGTTCTGCTGGGTACCTGTGGTGAGTTAATTTTCCTTTGTGTAGTATGAGGGCTGGCGAGGAAATAAGATCTGCTTTAGGAATTAAACTAGTGACCACATAGCCTAGAGTTAACAGGTTACGGCATTTGCAATTACGCCACCCAGTACTTACTTTGGCCGCAGATGACAGTCAATTTGTAGTGTAGCTCCTATTTTCCCAATAGGCTCTGCGCATTGGAATAGTACCTACAGCAGTAAAGGCCTAGGCCAGACGTTAACTAGGTCTACTACTGTCGATACTAGACTTAATTTTTGGGTTTGCCAGCTAAGCTCAGAGTTCGCTAGAAACTTTCTCGAATGTTCAAGGAAGGATGAACTCCCCTGATTAGACAAGAAGGGATTTAGTTTCTGACAACCATAGAACATGACAACTTTGCTCTCCCCTAATCAAGAGTCAATCTCGAGAGTCGTGTGAGCACAAGGCAATTATTTTACTCAGTCAGTACGTGCATTCTTAGTCTCATCAGAATGTAGAGAAAAGGAAGAGACGGGCGTGTTCAATAAAAGATGTTATTTATTGATCAGTCTCTTTTCTCGTACAAGAGAAATGGATCGATATTATTGCAATACTTATAGTTAAGTAAAGTGCATACATTAGAAGCAATAGTATAAAATAATACTGTAAAAACATTGATATGGTTTCTGAGCCATATGATGTTTAAAATGATTAAAATATATTTACATACACATATACATTTTGACTAAACGTACTCAACTGGTGTTTCTAAATACGCCTACCCCGTGTACCTGACCTAAGTCTAATGCGTGGGCGGGAATAGAAAGTTACAGTTTAAGTTAAGTTTGTTTTTGCCAAGTGAATAACTAAAGAATTCTCTAGGAGGGGTTATTCAGTTCTGTACCTGGAATTTAGGATGAATGAGGAATGGTATCTCTTTCTCTGCTCTCGATATTCCAGGCTGCCTGCGAGGGCTGCCCAGAAGCGCCGGTGCTGGGTCTCTCGGCTTGAGATAGCAGCGCGTCTCTCAGCGCGTCAGGAAGGCGGGGCTGCTGCCTGCGGGGTCTGCTTCTGCTCTCGGCTTCGGCAAGTATGGCTGCTCCGTCTTGTCACCACGCGTGTGTTTGCATAGGGCAAGGTCGGCAATATTTATACCTTAAAGGTGCCGAGATTGACGTAAGGATGGACATAGGTACGTCAATAAAGATGTCATACGACTTGCTCGTTAGCACATTCTTTACTAAAGTTCTCTGTGAAATCAAAACAATGGCCGCACGGATTATCCAGGTTGTCATAGGTTTGATTTGTTATGAGAACGTCGTATGCCTTATCAGGGGCTGGAGGAATGTCGCTTGTCTAATTAGATCTCAAGCGTTATGACCTAATCAGATAACACGTTCCTGTGCCGTAGTGTGACTGCGTCAGATAACGGTATCTGCATCATGGGGGTTTTCTTGCCTCATGGGCTGACTGTTAGTTAACTAGCTAGTAAGTTTAACCAGAATAGGGTCAGGAATAGGGGGATCGAATCAGAACCTATAGAAATACACGACACCCACTCCACGCTAACTATGGTCATATCTACTAATCTATGCATAGTATAACATAGTACAACATACTATAGAGTATAGTGTATACCTTACCACCCCAAAATACATAAATGCATTTCGAAATTTTCAAATATACTGAAAAATTGCAGTCATATATATTGTATGCACTTAAGCTATGAATTAAATGCAAAAGTAAACACGCATTGTTATGTATTATTGCTTGTTGGTATATGAGAAATACACATGAAATGGCTCTTAATATGGCTATACAGAAAAAAAGTCGAAACCATTTCATCACATAAAATCTATTGCGAACATACCAGCGGGCAGCTAAAGTCTATAAAGTCTATAAAGTATCTAAAATAGAAATCTTAGTTCTCTAGGAATAGTCTCTTACTTTAAGCAGAAAATCAGTGTCCCGGGAAAAAATATATAGAAAAATATTTTAGGGGCTTGCTGAAAAAAGTTGCTGTCCGTGAACTGGATTGTAATTGTTCATGTGACTTTATTTTTAAAGTTGAAGGCCGAATTCAGGGAACGCCGTGTGCGAGTTTACTCAAAAGTCTCTATTTCTGTTCCGGAGAGAACATCATATCATTCAGGCTTTCGAAAAAACTGTCAACAGCTTCATGGGAAAGTTCCTCTAAGTCGGAAATAGGGGTAACCATGCATTCATGCGCATGATTGTCTCCATTGACATTCTGATTTGCATTGCTGACAGAAGGTCGTACCTGTTCGATGCTGCTTTCATCTTGAACTTCACTACTCTTCAATCGCAGTGGTGAAGATTCCAGGAATGCCGTCATCAGAATTGGCAGCCTTTGAGGGCAGCACAGTGCGTGAACCTTGGTAGGAACCAACAGTGTATCTGCATCCACCGGCGCATCCGATTGTAGCGTCAGACAGGTGTCTAACACGCATTCTTCTCCGCATAGCAGACACCTTAGTACAGGTAAAACACACCTTTGCCACATTGGTCGAAATGATAGAAACCAAGTCATGTTTAGGTCTCTAAGCCGGGATAGTCCCAGGATTTTTGATATCCGGTCCCGGTATCCAATGGCTAGGATCGTATCTTCCATTGTCGCGAGAGTTTGATCTGTGACATGGGTTGCCATAACGAAAAATAAGGACTAGGAATAGGATTCCTGCAATTAGTCCTAGGATCAGGGGAAGTCCGCCAAAAATCGAATGGACGAAGTCTGGAAAAATACCCAGTATGGCTTTGAATGGTGTTAATGCCATCGAAAATACTGTCTTAAATACCTTTGAGACCCCAGTGGTATCAGAAATATTTAAGATTTCGCTCAGAATTTCCGCGAAATGTACGGGGGAATTAGTTGATAATAATGTATGTATCTCTGCAGTCGTCCTTGCGACTTGTAGATCATACGTTTCTTTAGATGACGTGAGCCTTGTAGGCGTCTGAAGAAGCACTGTTTTCATTCTGCTTAAAGTGTCTATTCGAATAGAAGTAATTTTCAGACCGGGCCATGCCCTTGCCTCCCTGTCTGGAAAGGAGCTGGGAAACAAAGAACGTCCACAGCACTTGACCTTCGCCGTCGTAGTGACGAGATAAGGAGTCCCGGGCATAAGACTACAGCATCTGCGGTCTACAATAAGAATGTAACTCCCATTATAGAGTCTTTGAAAGAATGGTTCTATTTCAGTTGCAGGTGCGCCTTGCTGGTGACATGAAAGGTTGTATGAATTCCCTTCACAGGCTCCGTGCAAACTAATACCGTTACACAGAAGCGTGCGGCTTAGTGACATAGCACAATTGTTGCCACTAAGAAACACTTTCTGTCCTTTGTTACTGACACATGCATGTGAATAGGGCAGGTTCCATGTTGTTTTAAGGTACCCCTTTCCCAATTTCTCGTACATGCCAGCCTGTATATATTTTTGGCAGTATTGAAACCTGAAGGTTGAGATTGGAATATTTATGATTCCGTGGATTATCCATTCACTGACAGGTCGTTCTGACATTGTCAACGGTAATCTTTCTAGTTTTTTCAATGCTCAAGATTGTATAATCAGCACCCTTCTGCGCCATACCGATCTGTCTATCAGTAAGGTTAAAGATTTGAAATAGTGACGTTGTGTTGATTAAACGCCAAGGCACATAGCCTGAACGCAGATTTTGTAACGTTCAGCCAAGCTGTACAATAGAACGCAATTGTGACTGACCATGTTGTAATAACAGTAAGTCTTGCGATAATATGTCGATTGCTGAAGACACAATGCTGTCCAATGAAAAAATTCTGGAGGACAGAGTCATTAACCCATTGTCCACTACAGAAAGTGATTTTTCCAAATTAATACGGTCAATTTCCCGTATTCTCTCTGCTGTCTCAATTTGAGTAACCTTCCAGGCCTCATTGTATGCTGCATATACAGAGGCTGCTATGAAACGCTTTTGACGCTGTTTGCGTGGTCCCATTATGAAATCACGCAAGTCAGCACCATCAGTAAGTAAAGTTAGGTGTTGCTTAATTTCAGGCAGTGTGGAAGTTTGTAGCCATTGAAGGCATAATTTGCCCACACTGTAGGTTGTTATTATCCCTGGGTGATGTCTTTGAGGATATCTAGGGTCTGGCCTGGTCATTTTGAAACCCTGTGTTTTATTCAGGAATCTATCTTGACAGTTATTTGTATCTGTGGGCCAGATCAACCATTGTTTCCAATCAGGATGTGTTCTGTTTTGGTTAAGTATATGGTTTATGTCTATTTCTTCATCTGTTTCAGAGTTATTGCTATACATTATTGGCTTTGGAATAGACAGGTTATTTAAATCTTTGATTTTGGCTAAGCCAAGACAGGTGGTTTGTTGAACGGTGTCATTTAAAAATATCATTTGTTCTGGGATCATGCAGGCTCTAAACAAAGCTTCTATACCCTGTACTTGCCATTCTTTTGTACCCCAAACACTTTTCAAATCAACATGTTTGTCCCAATAATCAAATCCAAAAGTATTCATTTTTTCAAAGAAAGAATCTGAATATATCAATTTTGTGTCGGTTATCATGGTTTTCATCCCTGTCTTGTTTGACAATTTGTAATAAAATGTTTCAGCATTAGTTATGTTAAAACCTGAAAAATATGAATATTTGCCATACACGGTTCTAGAGCTCCCTTTTGGAGGTGTAGCACAATGTTCCCATTGATTAAAATTTAAAACATTTCTAGGTTGTGCAGATTTATGCAAGAAATGGTTACCATAATGGTTATAGCAGTACATGCTGTCATAATTTGTAGAACCCTGCAAATAATCATGTTTTGTAAATTTAGCAGACATTACTAAGTCAGACATCATATTGTTTATACTTTCAAAGTCCCAATCATCAGCAAATGAGTTTGGTTTTGCAAAGTCACTCAAGGAGATCTTGATTTGGTGTGGATATTTCAGGATCTCGACCGGACCATAAATTTCATAGTCAGTGTTGTCCCAGGCTACCCCACCAGATATTGGAATTGCTGTGAAGTTGGCTGAAGAAAGTTCTCTTTTCTCGACGTGTGAAGATGTGTGTGGTTTGAGGACCAAGTTGATGTTCTGACTTGCTGTGTCCATTTTAGCATATTTTCCCTCAATGAAGCGTCCCAAGGTAAATACCATGATGAGCCAAAGTATGAGGATAAATGCACCAAAACCCACCCAAAATTCAATCCATGGAGAAACTAGATATGTTTCTTTCAGTTGTTTCAAAAGTTCCTTAGCTTTGTCTTTAAAGGATTTTGATGATGGCTGTGTTTTTTGTTCGCTGAAGCCTTCAGAGGAATCATCGAAGTTGATGAAGTAACCGGATGCAGTTCTGTCAATTGTTCCAATTGGTTCAGGATTTTTGTTTCTCGCATTTTCACTTGGTACTTCTGTATAGATTGGTGTGTCTCTGCTAAATGTCTTTATTTGGGTTTTCAGAGGTCTAAGTTCTATTGCATTGTTGCATAGTCCTTGTTGTTCTTCTGTAGGCGTTTCGAATGTGATGAGCCTCTTTGATAGGACCTCTGTACTGGTAGCAAACCTTGGTGTTCTGCTACTTATTGGGAGTCCACTTGGCCTACTGTTGGTTATCGGCCACATGTTGTGGTTTTACCAGGTCGATGGATACAAC
Source organism: Lissotriton helveticus (assembly GCF_964261635.1). Lineage (NCBI taxonomy): Eukaryota > Metazoa > Chordata > Amphibia > Caudata > Salamandridae > Lissotriton > Lissotriton helveticus. Next base: position 450,314,779 of record NC_136059.1, read on the forward strand.
TCGGTTCTCCTTTTTTCCAGCAAGTGGCGGTAGTACAACTGATCTTGTCCCGTTGACAGACAAGACAGGAACTGCTTTTCTGTAAGAAGGCCCAAATTCCTTCTTTACCGCGATCTTCTCCCTGACTAGATCCCCGACTTTTGGAATCCAGACAGGTCTTGCTGGGACAGGTGGTGATTCTTCAGTGGTCGTTGGCTGTTCTTTCAACTGTATGTTGCTCAGGTCTTTTCTTGTTTTGTTTAAGTCCTGCAAAATAGCCAAACGGTCTTTGACATCAAAGCTTTTTTCTGTTACCACTGAAGTCTGACTATCAAGGTCAGAGATCAACATCCTAGTTCCGAATAATAATTCGTACGGACTGAATCCCTTCAGAGAATTTCTTGGCAAGTTATTTAGACTACGTTGGACACTTATTAGATGTTTGACCCACCCAGCTCCCGAACCTAATACCTTTGCCGTTATAGATTGCTTTATGTCACGGTTTTTTCTTTACACCATCCCATACCCTCAGGAAGGAAGTGAGAAGATTCCCGCTGGGCTGTGCTCATTTGGCCATTCTTTCCCCCCCCAGGCTGGATTGCCTGAGAAAAGGGAAAAAAAAAAATGGTCGAACGTAGCATGCTCTTAGCGTATATGCCAATTAGACTCGCAAATCTTGTATAACAGTCCGGACGTCAGCCGAGTGCTGTGGATCTACATTATAAGTGGGAACTAGCCTGTATATGTTAATCGCAAGCCATTCTTTTTAGTGGTGATGTTATCTGCCTTGATACGACGAGGTATTAAACTGCTTCTCTCCCCACTGCGATCTCTGTTGCAGTTTGGGCAGTTTTTTACAAACATGGTGTAGTGCAGGCTCATGCCTGGCCACCAGTACCGTGATTGTAATTCTTCCAGAGAATCTTTTAATTTAAGGTGTCTGAGACCCTCGCCCATGTGTGCGTCTGCGATTAACAAGTTTCTCCTGTCCATGTTTGGAATCACTCTATCCCCCACTCCAGGGATTCGAGCAAAAGGAATGGAGTTTGCATCTATGATGTATGTGTAATTGAGTGGATAGTTGATCGGTAACGCCGAGCAGTCGCCTTTTGATGACGTTTTTACTGCCAGCAATGTTTCGCCGTCAATGTATTTTAATGTACGCTTTTTTCGATCTACGGGAGCCGGTTTACTGGCTGCCGCTGCGGCTGTTTCAGCCAATGAATTCCCTACAACGTGAACGCCATCACGCTGATGACTCAGTGAGTGTGTCACGTGAGTCTTTGGTAGTTCTTTTTTCAAAAGAGCTACCTGTTCCCAGAGCAATCTCTGCTTTATTGGTGCATCTGTGTCATCTTTGTAACCGTTCTGAATCCATGTCTGCAAATCCTTGTTATATGCTTTGACGCAGAAATATGAATCTGACACTATAAGTGTCGGGAATTCGCGATCCGCATTATCTAGCGCCATTTTCAAAGCTAATATTTCAGTTTGTAGTTCTGAATTAGTTTCTACTGAGTGTGATTTTGTTAATAGAGGTCTTAGTTTACCTCCGTGCCACACTTCTTTTGTAATCTCACATGTGGGATTGTATGCATGTTCTCCCCAAACGGAGGGTTGAGCATGTCCGTCTGTATAGATTACACAGGCGTAATGTCGTAGAGGCAGAATGTCGATTGGCAGAGGATACGTTTTTTCATATTTTAGATTTTTTAATTCTTCTAGTTCTGGATCAAAGAAGTAATATACTTTGTCCGTTGTGATTGAATTTACCCATTGTAACCATTCTGGATCCAATGTTGTTGTTGGTAAATTACACGGTGTTGTTAATGCCTCAAAGGCTGATTCTGCTGTTCTGACTGTGATATGTCTACCGTCAGCTATGTCTTTTTCTCTAGCTATTGCGGTTTGAACTGCTTGAACAATTTTTCCTTTGTTGTTGAATCTCTGTTCAGCTTTTGTGTACAAATGTGATTTGAATGCAATTGGTACCTTATCTCCCTCATTAGAGGTTAGGTATGTGAATCCGTATCTCCCTGGGATGACTCGGATCACAAGGTTGCGTGTATTATCACGGGTTTCTAATTTTGTTTTAATTAGCATGTCTGTTTGTAAGGATCTCAAAATTTCTGTGTGTGCTTGAGTCCAACTGGATCTTTTAAAGTCTGGTTTAATTAGATCGTAAAGGGGTTTGACCCTTTCTGCGTAATTTGCAATATATGTTCTTCCGAAATTTAGGAAGCCTAGAATTGACTGTAGGTTTTTTAGTGTTTTAGGAGCTTGGATTACGGCACATTTCTCTAGGAAATTGTCTGCCAGGCTTTTGCCTTCACTTGATAACTCATATCCTAAGAATAGGACCGTCAGATGGGCAATTCTGGACTTTTTGAAGTTGAATTTGTAACCCTCTGCAGCGAAACCAAGTATTATGGTGTTCACTCTTTTCAAGTGAGTCTCCAAGTCATCATCTGTTAAGTAAATGTCATCGACATAAGATAATGCTTCATCATCATATAGTTGTAGTAATTCTGTTACTCTTGCTGAGAATACCCCCGGGCTGTTCTTGTACCCCTGGGCTAACCGACAGAATTGTTTTTGAGTGCCATTTACTGAAAATGCAGTTAAATATCTGCTCTCTGGTGCTATGTTTTGACAAAAGAATCCGTTGGAGATGTCCAAGGTTGTTTTGTATTTTTTGCGCACTATGTTATTCATTAGTGCAGCACTGTGTGAGTTTTGCACTGCAAAAGTTTTGCAACATGTGTTAAGGTGTCGGTAATCCAAAACTAGACGGTACGAATTGTCTGGTTTGGAGACCGGAAACAAAGGATTGTTCATTTGTGAGGTGCAAGTTTCAATCACCCCTTGGTATTCTAGCTGATCTAGTATTTCATTTACTTGTTTTTTAGCTTCTTGCTTAATTGGGTACTGCCTTTGTGCAGTAGGTTGTGATTTTAACTGGACTTTGTGAGGAGGAGAATCCTCATCCCATCCTACATGATTTTTATATAAAGCAGGTGCTAAGGCCACTGCCCACTTTCTAGCAAGTGTATATTTTTTATGAATCGGTATTTGATTCGAGAAGGCAGGCATAATTACTTCTTCGCCATGAGGGCACTCCCTGACAAACTCTGGTGGCCAGTCTTTTTCAGCTAGAAGGATGTCATAGCCCTTGGATAGGTTATCCCAAAATAGTCCCCTTATTTTCCTAGTCTTATCTCCCTCTATACGTAATGTTATCTCGTATATTTTGTGGGGCTTGCTAACTCTGGTATCTGCAGTTTCCACTTGAAGGTATTCATTCGTGTCCACTGTCTCCAGATGATTCATAAGGACTTTGCGAGCTATGCTCAACTCTGCTGCGCTGTCTAGCATTGTCTGAGCCCATTCTCCGTTTTTCAGTTGTGTCCTCAGTATTCTCGGCATTGTTAACTACCTTGATACTGGCTACCTTCTTTTTTTGGAAATTGTGATTTCTTTTTCAGTTGAGCAGGTTCCTTGTCTTTGGACTTGGCGTGCTCTTCTGATCGTCCTCTTCTTTCCGATTTCTGCGAGGAATTCTGAAAAAATTGAGAGGGACGTGTATCAATGTCTTGATATCTATCAGGTTTTTTAATATTATCCCTATTTCTAAGGTTATATCTATTCCCAGAGGGTTCACTCTGAGGTGACCTTTGTCTCGGGTTTGGAGATTTCTCTCTTCGCCTAGGAGACCTTCCTCTGGACTGGAATTTCTTTTCTTTAGGATTGGATTGTTTATTTCCATCCCAGTTCTTTTTTGGTGGATTATTATTAAAAAATATTTTTTCTGGACTTGTAGTCAGTTGCGGTTTTACTGGTATTCCACCTAGACTATCTCTGCCTAGTTCTTCATAGGATTTTTCTATGATTCTGGCAATTTCAGCTGGTTGGTCTGCTATATCTGTCTCTTTTAACCTCTGGCGGATCGCCACGTTTGCTGCTTCACCTTTTATGTTGGCTAGTAATATAGCCGAGACTTGCTTGAAGTCTTTCAGTAATTTCATACCAAGAGTTAAAGCAGGTTCTGGACCGTATTCATCTTGAATTTGTTTTAGCACATCTGGTATCACCGAAATGGATGGAACACCGTGCGTTTTTGTATAGATGGAAGCAAAGACTGTACCCCAAGTGTCACAGTCCTCAATGTGTGGTGCGATTCCCATTGGGAGACATATAGTCAGAATCCTGTGTTTTTCTAATGGGGTGGTGTCAGGAAACACCGCCTCTATTTGGGTAATTTTCTGTGCCAACCAGAATGGTATTTGTTCCCGTTTAGCTGGAACTTTACCTAGGCAGGATTGGATGTTCTGTGGTGTGATTTTATTTGTGTTCCCCTGGTGAGGGGTCAGCTGTGGAATTTTAATCGCTGGCTGAATTGTTGAAGTCCGCATTACATACTGAACTAATTGTCTGTGAATTTTTAGTAGTTGTTTTAGCTGTATTAACAGCTCTGCTGCAGGCATTCTTTCGATGTCTGGATGTGGTGTGTATCCGGCTAGGACCGGCCACGTTGCTCCTGGTCTTCCTAAAGGACCGAGCCTTGTAATGTGATTGTTATGTATTAGGGCGCCATCAAATAAGAGCAAATGCTCTTGGAATTTGAGTGGTACTTCCACCTCCTCGAAAGGAGTGTACTCATTAGGAGGTTCCTCTACTTTGTAATAGTGGAAGTACTTTGTTACAGCATTTGCTGCTGGAAAATGTATCCATGTATAGTATACCTCTGTCTGCCGATATTCGTGTGCCTCGATTACGAATATGACTGTACCACCTCTAGGTGTCAGTCCATTTTCTATAAGTTTTAGAGTTATAGCTCTCCTTTTGGCGACCTGGATGAGTATTATATCCGGGTCTGCATCGAGTGCTGTAGTATCAGCTGCTGCTATTTCAGTAGCTAATCTAATTGCCTCTCTTTCATCATCACTCTCTGCCATTTTACAGAAAGGATGGTATTATGTTTGTTTGCAGATCAGGTTTCTTTATGGAAACAGAGATTAGGTGCACAATATTCTGGAACTGTTTTATCCTTCAACGTTGACTAGACCAAGAACCATACATAGGAGTTCCCTCCTGCGAGGTTTTGGAGGATATAATTAACCTTTCACCCACTCCAGACGTCTTTGGAGTATTTGGGAAAAGGGGTCTGAGTGAGAAAGCACGACTGAGTTACTCTAAATGTCTTACGTTAGTTTTATCGCCCTTTCCAAACGCGTTGGGCGCCATGTAGTGTAGCTCCTATTTTCCCAATAGGCTCTGCGCATTGGAATAGTACCTACAGCAGTAAAGGCCTAGGCCAGACGTTAACTAGGTCTACTACTGTCGATACTAGACTTAATTTTTGGGTTTGCCAGCTAAGCTCAGAGTTCGCTAGAAACTTTCTCGAATGTTCAAGGAAGGATGAACTCCCCTGATTAGACAAGAAGGGATTTAGTTTCTGACAACCATAGAACATGACAACTTTGCTCTCCCCTAATCAAGAGTCAATCTCGAGAGTCGTGTGAGCACAAGGCAATTATTTTACTCAGTCAGTACGTGCATTCTTAGTCTCATCAGAATGTAGAGAAAAGGAAGAGACGGGCGTGTTCAATAAAAGATGTTATTTATTGATCAGTCTCTTTTCTCGTACAAGAGAAATGGATCGATATTATTGCAATACTTATAGTTAAGTAAAGTGCATACATTAGAAGCAATAGTATAAAATAATACTGTAAAAACATTGATATGGTTTCTGAGCCATATGATGTTTAAAATGATTAAAATATATTTACATACACATATACATTTTGACTAAACGTACTCAACTGGTGTTTCTAAATACGCCTACCCCGTGTACCTGACCTAAGTCTAATGCGTGGGCGGGAATAGAAAGTTACAGTTTAAGTTAAGTTTGTTTTTGCCAAGTGAATAACTAAAGAATTCTCTAGGAGGGGTTATTCAGTTCTGTACCTGGAATTTAGGATGAATGAGGAATGGTATCTCTTTCTCTGCTCTCGATATTCCAGGCTGCCTGCGAGGGCTGCCCAGAAGCGCCGGTGCGGGGTCTCTCGGCTTGAGATAGCAGCGCGTCTCTCAGCGCGTCAGGAAGGCGGGGCTGCTGCCTGCGGGGTCTGCTTCTGCTCTCGGCTTCGGCAAGTATGGCTGCTCCGTCTTGTCACCACGCGTGTGTTTGCATAGGGCAAGGTCGGCAATATTTATACCTTAAAGGTGCCGAGATTGACGTAAGGATGGACATAGGTACGTCAATAAAGATGTCATACGACTTGCTCGTTAGCACATTCTTTACTAAAGTTCTCTGTGAAATCAAAACAATGGCCGCACGGATTATCCAGGTTGTCATAGGTTTGATTTGTTATGAGAACGTCGTATGCCTTATCAGGGGCTGGAGGAATGTCGCTTGTCTAATTAGATCTCAAGCGTTATGACCTAATCAGATAACACGTTCCTGTGCCGTAGTGTGACTGCGTCAGATAACGGTATCTGCATCATGGGGGTTTTCTTGCCTCATGGGCTGACTGTTAGTTAACTAGCTAGTAAGTTTAACCAGAATAGGGTCAGGAATAGGGGGATCGAATCAGAACCTATAGAAATACACGACAAATTGAGTCCGGATTCGAAGCTGTGGTGGGTGGAGCTCCATAATTGCAGGCAGCGACTCTGCTCTGCAAGGCTGGCAGCAGCAGGCAGGCTCAGGCCTTTAGCCATGGAAATGTGGGTTTGCCGCCCAGCCTGCCTCCAGTGATAATCCAGGCTGTCCTAACTCCTGTGAATCCCAGTCAGTCATTGGCAATGATGTTAGGTTAACCGGCAATTGAAGCCGCGCCCCGGGGAATCGCAATAATGCATTGTGCTTCATTGTAGCAGCTGAGTGAGTGTGACCCTGGCAGAAGCCTTAACACCACTGGTAGCCCCACGCTGGCTGCAGAAGCAGCGCACACGCCATGGGCGGCGCTACTCTGCAGCACTTCATAGATTATGGGAGCACTTTAAGACACATCGGGCCTTTGATTGTTCAGAAGAAAAAAACTGGCCATGCTCCAGACTGCTGGTGCTCTGTTGGTCATTATGTCTCGCCTTCAGGTGTCTGGGCACACACTGGGCGGTGGCTGGGGGAGGCGGAGGCGAGGCGAGGACAAAGAGGCAGGAAAACATGGCATTCAGAAAAGGAAAATCCGCACACTCACGCCAGGTACACCTTAAAATCACTGCAGGTTTTCCTTCCGGGTACTTAAACTAAAGGGCATTTGAGGAGATTGGCAACTCTGGTTCAGTAATACAGGACAGCACACGAGCTTTAGTGGTACGGGCAGCTACAAAAAAACAAGTGCGCGCCTCGCGCCAATAGAGGAGGAGGCAGCAGGGGTAGGGGAGAGAGGAGGGGGCCTGCTCCTGTTTCCCTTGCGGGAGCTAGCAGGAACCATCTGTTTGTAATTAACAGATGGTTTGAAAGCTTGCTCTCACAAGGGAATCGCCAAACGTGCACATGTTGTCATTCAAAGCAATGCAACACATGCACGTTTTTGCCTGCAAAGCTGAAGCGATTACTAAAGGTCTTTTTCCTATGCAGCACATGCGCGCTGCTTTGGCGAGACCTAAAAAAAGGAAATCTATCTTTCCAGAAGGTAACTCTATGTGGTGAATTCAGTCACAAACGCGTTTCTTTTCTTCTGGGTCCCCAGTATACTTTGAAATACTTGGTGGGTGATAATATAGGTATCAATGAACAAGCAACTACAAGAACAATAATCTGAGTTTTCTCCAGAATAAATGGTCTCCCCATTTATAGGGTCTCCTTTTCACAGGCAATGCAGAAAATGAGTGCTACTCCTTTTTTTATTACTATTGCGGGTGAACCTTCAATGAATATGTGGAAAGAGGAAACAAATTCGAGTAGTATGCTGGAGTGTGTGAAATGATAGTACAGAGAGAAGAATATCACTTCTATTACATTGTCTTGGCTCACAGGCGCAATGTGAGTATGATCCCTTACATGAGATGTCAGTTGAGGAAGCATACTCATCAACACTCAACACTTGAAAAGTATCATTTTGGTAGAAGGTGTTGCGTCAGAACTCCCATGGTGAGTCCGGTGCTAAAGCGGGAATGTTGTGGCAATGATTTAAGGTGCCCCCAGGGAGACGATTATGCTTACAATAACGGAGACAGGCACAGTATGCTGCTCACTCAGCCCCAGCCTCAAAACTCCCTCCTCACGTCATCTTCGGCCGGGGGTCCCTTTAATTCATTAGTATCACATGGTTGCGGACAAATCTTTCACTCTGGTATCGCAAGGGGGTTTAGGCATCACCACCTCGGTGCTCCGGACTCACGTGGACTCTTCTGTGTTGCACGTGTTACATCACAGGGGCGACCCTACAGAAGGGTTCAACAATCAAGTACAACAGTAGAGGCCTATGTGACATATCTGAGCAAGTTACCAGCTTCATGCAAATTTGGTAGCATGTTAGGCGAGAATCTTCATAATCAATTCTTGTTGGGCTGTAACAAAAAAGTGACGATCAAATTACTACAGAAAGATGACTGTAATGTTGATGAAGTTATAGGAATCGCTAAGAACATAGAACATGCAATAGCTTGTGTTAAAGCAATCAAGAGTGAACATGAAAAATGGAAGTATACCAAGAGGCAAATAAAGAGAAACTAGTGTTACATTTCAAGGTAAAGTTTATAGCTGTGGTAACCCAAGCTACCTGACACATAACAGCAATTACCCAGGGTGGCGTTTTTGTAAAAAATATGGGAGAAATTACATTGTGTTAAACATTGTAGGAGACCACAAAGGGAAGATCAATGGGGCTGCATTTATAGAGAATTCACAGACATCTGAGTTGGAATGTGGGGAAATTGCTGTAGAGGTGGGAAATAAAGAAAGCAGTCCTGTGGGTTCAGTTAAAATAGAAGGAGACAGAGTCGATATGTTCTATGCAGGTGCAAATATAACCCTGATACCAAAAGTGTATTTAAAAACAATTTGCAGGAAACAGTAAAGGTTTTGATGCTTAACATCAAACCTCTTTCCTACTACAAACCAATATGGGAGAACCAATAAAACCTGAGGGGTATTTCACAGAATTACTAGAGTACAAATGCAGTTATACTTCTGGTAAAACAAATAATGTCTCCACCAAAGCAAGTTGGCCTTACCAAAGAGAGATAGGATTATTTGTTGACCTCAATAATGACCCGCCTATAGTTTTGTAAAATTTGTGTAAAATCAACAATATTGCAAGAGTGATTGAAGCGGTGTATTTTGTGACTTGCAGAAGGATTTTCCTGAGGTATTCAATGATGAGTTAGGGTATTTAAAGGGATATGCACATAAAATACAATTAAGAAAGGGTGCAGAGCCCAAAATGTGGGAAGTATATGGAGTGCCTGTATCTGTAAGACAAGCAATGCAGAAGGCGGTGGAACTTTTAGTGAGAGAAGGGATTATTGAAGAGGTTGAGACGGTCCGAAAGTCCACTGGAGATTTAAGACTGGTTAAACCTCAGAACACTTAATAAAAGTGTACTTGTAGATAAATATCCAATCCCAAATATAACTGATATATTGATATCCCTAGATGCAGCAAATATCTTTGCCACTTTAGACCTCACATCATCGTATTATCTGATCAAATTAAATGATCAGTCAAAGAATTTCTCTGCATTTATCACCCTTTTTTGACACAATCCAAGTTCACGAGGATTCCTTTTGGGCTCAGCTCTACAGCCTCAGTGTTTCAGAGAGTCATTCAGTTTATTTAAAGGCATCCCTGCAGTGAAAGTGTACAAGGACGGTGTACCCATTTTTAGAACAGATTTGAAGGAGCATGAACACAGAGTGGTGAAAATGCTCAGTGGGTTTAGAGGTGGGTTTAACAATATAGGGGGAGAAGTGCAAATTTGCGATAAAAGTGTTTGAGTATAAGGATCATAAAATAACAGCTGAAGGTATACAGCCAAAGGCAGAGCTTGTGGAGATTGTTACACATTTGTCTCGACCAGAGAACAAAGGTAAATAGATGAGGTTTTTAGGGATGGATGAGTATTACAATAAACGAATTCCTCTTCTTGCTAAGAATTAGTTAAGTTAAAGACATTTATTGAGAAAGGGGGGGGAGTTTGTTTGGGCTCCATAATGCTATTTTGAATTTGTCGGAATAAAAGAATGCTTGAGATATGCTTGTAGTCTACAAAGTTTCAACCCTAATGTCAGTTCCACAGTAATTACAGATGTCTGTTTGAGAGGACCATGTGCCATTCTTTTACATGGAAGTGGTGGTGATGAGAAGACCATCTTTTTTGCTTCATGGTGTTTAAAAAGTCCTGAAGTAAAGTATTCCGGCATTGAAAGAGTGGCTCTGGCAATTCATTGGGAACTAAAAAATGTATTCAGGAAGATTCTGTGGGGAATTTTGTTTGTTGTTAAAGCAGACCACAGGAGGTGTTTGGAAGTAAAGGTTTGAAAGCGGTTTTCAGTAGAGTAAGCAAATGGATTATAGCAGTACAAGAGTTTGAGTTTTGGTATGATATATTCAACAAGCAAAACATATGTTGGCTGACTATCCAGACTAGTTGGAACACACTCCAATTATAAAGTAGAGAAGCACTGCAAAGAAAGCAACAATGGTTTGATTGAGTGGAGAGTTTGTGAAACAACAGAAGGCATGCTAAATTAAGATGAATGGAGAGGTAAAATTGCTGAGGATGTAATTTTATAAGAAGTGATTGAAACAATTAGTAGTGAGGGGTAAGACGTTTGTAGGTACGTAGTGAGATGAGCAAAACGTTTTGGAGTGTGAAGGATGGAGATCAAGAGGCATGCAAGTAAGCCCTTGGAAGATGTGGCTCTGGGCATTTTGGGTCCTATTGACAATGACGGTGGTCAATATTATGTTCTAGTCTTGATTGATATGTATTGTATTTGGCCAGAAATATGCATCACAAGTATCTAAAGCATGTCCCATTGTTTTTGGACCGAAGCTTTTAGCAGGGAAGGTATTCCTAACACATTTTTAAGAGACAATGGAGTGCAACTTGTGTCAGCAGAAATGGAAGATTTTCTACAGAAAAGGAAAATAATACATACAAATTCGCCTTGTGCAACCCTGAAACAAATGTCATAATAAAAAGATGTAATCATGTTCTGAATGAAATAATTCAGTCTGCATGGAACAGCAAAAGAAGTTGGAGGGAGGAAATATTTAAGAAAGTAGAGATGTAGAGACTCGCACAGCGGGGACTCGATCTCTTGCTTGCAACCAACAGTCTCACCTCACCCTTTACTAAACTGTCGCAGGGTGGGGTCAGCGACATCACTGACCCCACCCAACCCTGCGAGGACTTTGGAAAGGGTGGGATGACAATGCTTTCTAGTCCGTGATTGACATGGGGCCCCCGGTGCTGCAGGGCTTGAGCCTGAAGCTCTAAGGGTTAACTTTACATTCAAGTCCTCAGGGGGTGGAGCTTAGCCTAGAAGGCAATGATTTTGCCGAGCTGATGACCTCACAGGCTTCAGGGCTGTGAGATCGTCAGCTCGGCAAATGCTTTTGAAGGCAGATGTCAAGTAACAGTCTGTGCATGTGCCAACACCATGAGGGGAGTGCTGCAGCTCCCAGCTAGGGAGATCATTTCAATGCATTTATTTTTACAGCTGCACGAACACTGCTTAACTTAAGGAAGCCTAAGCTTGGGGGAAAAATAAAGGGGGCAGAGCGCCAACGCTCAAGTGAACGGACCACCCCTGGGCTCCAGTTGACTTCCATCTGCTCCAGAAGTGATGCACCTTTGAACATGGACCATGAAATAATTGGACATAGCAATGTGAAGATCTCTAATTTGGGACCTTTTTAGATGGTAAAAAGAGACCACTTCACAGAACTGGGAGGTACGCGAGCAGTGAGGAGTTTAGAAAGAGCATTACCAATGGATACTTCTAAACTTAGATTCCTCACCTTTAGAATAAATAGCCAAGTAGTAGTCTGTGTAGTGGACTCAGACTATAAAGTCCTGCAAGAACGAACAGGCGAAATGTACTTCCCGTTAAAAGTTGCTGTCAAGGCAGTAGTGAATTTGTGAACAAGTGCACTGACACCCTCAATCATGCGATGAGGAAGACAGTCTTTAAAGTCAAAACCAGCAACAAGCAGCTGTAGATCGGCTCAAGGGCAGTACACATGAGAAAAGTCAGGACCAAATCAAGGTCCTATTGTGGCATCACAAACGGTTTGGGAGGAAACGTGTGTTAAACATTTTATAAACCTCATAACAGGTGATTTAAATAAGGACGGTCTGTCTGGTGAACGCAAAAAGGCCGAAAGGGCCCACAAATCACCCTTAAGGGTGCCCACTGCAAGCACTCGGTGGGCCAAAGACAAATCACACAATAAAGCATCTGACAATTTGACTTGTAACAGATCTGTGTTTCAAACTCCACACCAGGCCACAAAGTTGTCCCAATGCTTGACATAAATTGACTTTTTAGATGGAAGTCATGTTGCGAAAATAACAAACACAACCTTAGCAGGTTGAGTGAACGCAGTCAACTGCAGGTGTAGATTATGCAGACTGAGGTGCAGAAACCTGCCCAGCTGCAGCAACAGAAAGCAGTAGCCTGATATCCTGGCCCAATCCAGAGCCACTGGGATGACTGGGTCACGGTTGTTCCTGATCTTCAGAACTCAGGGCAGGAAGGGCAGAGGTGCGAAAGGCCTCCATAAGTCCCTTTCGCCATTCTAGCCAGTATGCGTCTCCTTGGAAAATCAGCATGTAAAAGTTTTGACATATGGCGTTACAGCAGTGGCAGAAGATCCAACCTGGGATCTCCCAATTGTTGAAAGATGCACCGTGCCACCCTGGGGTGTAATCACCATTTATGATCCCCCCATGTACCATCGGCTGAGCAACAAACCCTGGCATTCCAAGGCCATGCCACGTGGTTTACAATCAGATAGATTGTTCGCATATTGGCCAGACAGTGATTTAATGACTTGCTGTGCCAAAAGTTACTTTTAATAAATGAAATTATTGTGTTTTCAGGCGCATTATGATATGGCATGCGTTCGGATAACATTTGGCATGTGCTCCACTAACACTTGGCTTTCAACTTATGGTGTCCGGTCAAGTGGTTTTTTAACAGACTGTGGAGTCAACATATTGACGTTATGTTTGACGTTGGAATCACTGCACTGGATTGTTATTTCATTATTCACAAACCGTGTGCCCGGTTGACATTATGCTCACAAATTGTGGTGTCTGGTTAAATAGTGTTTGAACAGCTTGCTGCATCATTTTATTGACTTCACCTTTGATGATGGAGCTACTGCGGTGTGGGTGCTTTCCCACTATTTTTAAAATCATGGCCCGGCCAACTTGTGACTTAACAACTTATCAATTAAATCTATTCATGTTGTTTGGAATAATGGAATTCTTGCGGTTGGTGGTTTTCCTAAAAACTGAATTGAGACTCTGGGTATGCCATTGCTTGGCCTTGTTTCCTAGTGACGTGAATTGCTAAGCGGGCATTTATCTCACATGTTTAGACATACCACAAGGTATACAATTGGGCTTGCAGCCCCTGTGGGAAAGGGGACCATTCTCTCTATACAGGGAAGCACGCATCATCGCCCACATAAGAATGGTGAGGTAAGACATTAGAACCTTACTAAAATGTATTATTTGTACAGGTATCCGAAAGAGTGTTTGATGAATTTCCCCAGTATTAATCCGATTGATGAACGTATGGGGAGGATTTTCAATCTATATTATGTGGATGGACTGTCATTTAATAAGATCTAAGCAAAACAACCGCTTGATACACCTTTGAGGTGAGAGAATCATTAACAATGCAATACATACATTTGAGCGCTCTATACTCATGAAAAAAATATGATAAATAAAAATATGAGAGTAAAAATGTGCATAAACAATCACATCGTGATACGTGTAAAATAATATATAGAAAGAAATGATCCCTCACAGTGTATATTTCACCAGTTGATGTCTTTTGATGCAATAGCAATTGCGTCTATATTTATATTGTTGGTGCATTCTTCACTTGTTTTCAGTATGTTGCTGATTGTTATGTGATGTGTGTATTACTTTGAGGTCTTTGTCTGTTGGTGTAAAGGGGTTGTTTGTTTATTGACTTCCACTAAGAAATAATATCATTGTTTCACATGAAGTTTTGAGTTGGAGGATTTATGTTTTATTTTTATTGTTTGATGCATTTTGTATCTATGTGTCGGTTTATGTAATTGGGTGTGGCTCCATGATAGGACTATTTGTCCATAGAACTACAGTCCTATATGTTACATGTTATCCATGTTTATGTTATTAGCAAGATGGTTGTATGATGTATTGTCCATACAGTATATATACGTTTTTAAGTTATGGTCTTTTATGTGTTGTTTTCAGCCCTGATGAAGTTCCAGGAGTATTTGGAATGAAAAACCCGTTGGCTGTACTTTAACCCTTTTGAAGAAAAGAGAAATAAGAGTATATTTTGAATTTACATTGGAGTTTGACTATTTCCTGGTGCACCTTCCTATGTGCCATAAATCTTGGATCTGCACGATCAGGAAAGTTCCTTGATACCCAAGCCGACAACAGAGGCAGAGACCCTGGATCTGATTCAGCCTTGCTTGTTGCAATACCGCATTGCAGTGGGGTCGTCCGTGAGAGCCGGTAAGAGCCTCTCCTTAATGGACAGTAGGCCTTCACAGCCACACAAATCGAATATCCTGTAACTCCAACAGGTTGATGTGTTGTCAGGTTTCCTCCAGATGCTAGTGTTATCTGATCTCCTCCTCTCCCAGATGACCTTGACAACCCAGCAGCGATGCTTTCGTCACCACTGTCAGCTCTGGGTGGGGAAGGGAGAGTGGTCTGCACTGGGCCCAATTGTTGTTGAGCAGCCACCACAGCAAATCATTTGCAATCTCCCTCTAAAGCTTGATGGACTCTGACAGGCTCCCTTTGGGCTGGGACAACTGAGAATCCAGATTCCACATCAGAGCTCTCATATGCACCTGGCATGGTTGCAGGACACAGTAGGCCAATAGGCCAAGAAGCCTCAGAACCACTCTCACTGAGACTCAGGACTGAGGTTGAAACATCAGGATCATAGCTCAAATGCCCTGGACTCATTGTGATGGAGGGAAGGTCCTGAACTGTACCATACCTAAGACAGCAGTAGCCTCTGCGAAGGAGTCAGGTGTGACTTTAGCACATTATTCGTGAACCCAACAATGTCAGGAGTTTCACCATCATCTCGGGGTGGCCTACAACTGTCCGTAGCGAGCCTACCTTCAACAGCGAGTCGTCGAGGTATGCAAATCCTGGTATCCCCAATCTCTGAAGGTGAGCTGTGACCAGTGCAGTCACTTGTGAGGCTGAAGGTGAGCACGGCTAATTAAAAATGCACCTGGCATTCCTCAAACTGCAGGTAACATACATGGACCTGCAGGACAGGTACAAGAAAATATGCATCCTGCATTTCCAAGGCTACCATCCAGGATGGCCGGATCCAGGGTAGACAGACCTTGGGCTATTGTAAATTGTTTAGCATAAAGACAGACTTTTAAACATTGTTTATTTACTTTCAGTATCATGACGGTAGTGTCCTGAGGAAGACACCTTCAACGTGTTGAAACGCGAAGACAGGAAACCATCCCTCCACTATATCACCTTACTGTATAAACATTATATATTCATTAATAGAATTTGTTTTATCATGTTTTATCAATATGTCAATGATTTAACTCATGACACTTTTTATGAAATTTATTAAAATGTACTTTTCATGCTAAACTCAGTGCTTCATTATTAATTTCGTTCTGTTTGCTAATTGAATTGTGCCAGTCTTTTTATTGTTTGGCTGGGTACGTTATTTCACATATACGGGTTGTACTTGACCCACTTTGCTGGGTCCTGGTGCAACAGGCCCTGAATCATTATTATTGGCAAATTACCTCAATCCTTACGGTTGAGTCCCAGTAACCCCTGCCTGCCCATGGCCCCCTGAACAAGTTTTGAGAGTCTACATACACCCATGTTTAGAATTGTAAAGCACTAGTCCATGTACTTACCTACTGTGATAAGACCTTTTTCTTTTTTCTCTTTAGGGTGAAATTGAGGCAGTTAAGGTTTTTAGCTAGTGATGAGTTAACATTTATTGCACATGTGCAAATCAAACAATTTAAGAACAGGCTAAGCCTAAAAAAATCATAAGAAGTTTACCAGACCTGCAGGTCTAGTGACTTGAATATTCTACCCAACCTAATTAAAATGTACTTGACCCATAAACTGGTCTCAAATTGTGTGTTCCTAAGCAAATACTTTATTTTACAGAGGTGCCTTTTTCTTCATTATCACAAGAGCACCTTCAAATATAGGTGGTCAGCGTTTATGCTGTACAGCAAACTCTTATTCAATTTAATAGACTAAACTTTCGCTCCATGTATAATAAGAATCCAGCACACATATGACCCCTGACTTGCTTCTTTTCTTTTTTTTTTTGTATATATTTTTATTAATTGTAACACAAGAGAAGAAATGTACATATCGGGTGTCATTGGAGGAACATATTGTAATGGCGAACGGGCAAATGATTTGAGGAAATACACAACAATTATAGGCATCTGAAAGTCAACAATGCCAGCTTAGAGCTGGGGCAAAACAATACGGTACAGATAACCTTAAGCAAACATCATCGGAACCCGCCCACCCAGAAGACAGGATATGAAAATCTAACATTCGACACTCAGATATGAGGAATTAAACGGCTCAGGATAATATGCCACATCTCTTGTGAAGAAGGGAAAAGGGAAAAAGAAAGGCCATAGAACATAATAAAGGAAAAATAAAAAAATAAACCCAGCCCCTCACCCTGCACCCCTGCAGATGGCTACGACCTAACCCCACTAGCAGCGAGCCTGTCGCCCACTAAACTAAACCCCAAGGAAGGGAAAAGATGGAGGAGGAAATGTCATAAAATACAATACGAGCTCCCGGACTCCCCTCCCCCCGCCAAAAGCAGACAGCCCCTACCGTCGTACAAAGCGAATTAAAGGAGACTAATAAGCAAACAGATAGGGGAGTCACAAAAAATGAGAAGACCTTCCCGCCCAACCCCCGGCACAACAGAGGCAGCAAATCCCTTATCAAACATAGCCATTGTACCAAACCCAGACAATCAGACTTCCATCTGGCCCCTACGCTCACAGACACCACCCAGCAGAGCCAAAAGATAGTCACTGTACCGAACTCAGACAGTCAAATTCAGCCCTGGCCCTTACGATCCATCGCACAAACCCCATCCGGTAGGACCGACATAGTACCTCTAGCAGAAGATTTAAATCATGTCAAGGCTCTGAGAGAAGGGGAGAGGTGGTGTGTTTTTGGCGGGGCTTTAAGAAAACTGACCTGGGGGGTCTGAAGGATCAAGACCAGATGGGATGGGAACTGCAGGAGAGCTTGCTGTATCCGGAGAGTTAAGCGACGCGTGAAGACGGAGCTGGAAAGGAAAGGAAGACGTGAGAGGGAGACCGAGCGGGGAGAAACGGTCTGGAGGCACTGAAGAGCGGGAAAAACTTACTGGGAGTGAATGAATCGTGGAGGAGGAGAAGAGGCCTCGAGCTAGAAGCTGTAGGGATCCAACTGTGGGAAAAGAAAGAGTGATCAGGGATGGGGCAGCGCAGAGGTGTAGGACAGCCGCGGAAAACGCTGGAGACTCAAACACTTACTAGGTGTGCTATGATGGATAGGAGCCCCTTGGAAAAAGTGGGTCCAGGTGGGGTAATGGACCAGGTGGTCAGGAGGCTACGGTGAAGGCTGTGGGTCAGGAGACCTTCATGGTCCATCCATCTAAAAGAAGATCAGGGGAGGAGAGAGTGTCAAACAGGGTGCAGGACAAGGTAAGGGGGAGATAGTTGTGGGTGGACGGCACAGTGACTTACTGAGAATAGGAAGAGCGCGTCCAGTGTGGGGATCCGATGACTGCATGAGGTTATCCCACGGGGAATGAATCCCTGAGGGGAAGAAATTGGGTTGTCAAGCCAGCCTGAGTCCGGCAGGTCTAGCCAGGCCGGAAGAGAAGGAGCTAAAATACCGGCAGCCGGCAGTCACTTGTTAGTGTGATACGTGAACACGTTGGTGAGGTGAATGTGCAAAAAGGACTATACAGGGAACGTGGAGGCAAGAAGGAAGTATGAAAAGGGAGTAAAAGAAAAGTAGGGAAAGGCAACCATTTATTTTGAACAAAGTGATGATATGAAAAAGGGAGGAAAAGAAAAGTAGTGCATAGAAACCATTTATTTTGAACAAAGTGACGATTTGAACAGAGCATGTGGACATACATGTCGGTACAGATAGCGTTTTAAGAGAAATTAATTTAGTTCATACTGTACTCTAATTACAGTTTGAAGGACAAATGTACATTAGAAATCACATCACCCACAATTATGTAAGAAACAATTGAAAATAAACAGTGATGTCGTTAAATTTGAGACCGGCAAATATACATAAGTGATCTCAGATCAAACGTTTGCGATAGACACACCCACAGGGTGTGTGCAAGCTCAAAATGGAAGGTGAATTAAAAGGTGCAAAGGATTATATACAGATTATTTAAAAAGTATAGGAAACGCCTAACTCATTCACAGGAATGTAAAAACATGATTGGATAGGTCTTATATCATGAATTTTGAGGGAAAGTGATAGTGAGGGTGGGATTTCAGGGGAGGAGAGGATGTACCGGCTTAGCATATTAACAAATCAGGGTTTTATTCCACTTATCTAAAGTGTTCAGGCCACGTTCAACAGTATTGCAGTGAGCTATCCATCGACACTCGCACCTGTTGAGAAGTTGCTGCAGGTTATCGCCCCTAAGTGGTAGGGTAGGTTGGTCTATGACTTGCCAAGTGAAGTCTGTCTCTTTGTGGCCTAGTACTTGGAAGTGTGATACTTGGTGTTCCACATCTGATTTGACCTCTGTGTTGGATTATCCGGTCCTTAATCATTTGGGTTGTTTTTCCTATGTAGAAGAGGTTGCATGGGCAATGTATGGCCTAGATGACATTGCACGATCTACAGTTGATAAAGCCTTTTAGTGGGTATGTGTGTTCATAGAATTGAAATTCTTTAGTGTTGAGAGATGTGGAGCATGCAACACATCTCTGGCATTTGTAGTGGCCTATAGTGGGTAGCAAACCCCAGGTGGATGTGATAGATTCTTCTCTGTTGGTTCCTTTGGGCCAGGTTATGGCGTGTACGGGTGGTCCGTGAGCTTGCGACCCCTGCGGTAGGAGAACAAAGGGGGTTCATGGAAAATGTCTACGGTAGTCAGGGTGTTCCAATTTCTTTTGATGATTTTGGATATTTTGTCGCTGGATGGAGAAAAGGTGGATATGGAGGGAATACAGGTGTTCTTCTTTTTCTCTTTAGGTGTAAGCAAGGTTTACCTGTGGTTGTACCATGCACGTTTGCGGGCTCTGGTAACCAATCTTTTGGGATAGCCATGTGAGATGAGTTTTTCCGTGAGTATGGCTGCTTCACGGAAATAATCCTTCCTCCATTTGCAGTTGTGGCAACGTGTGAAGGGTTGTCCGAAAGGCAACCCATTTTGCAGGCACCGTGGATGGAAACTGGAATATATTAGGAGGGTATTGAACTCTGTAGGTTTTCTGAATAGAGTTGTGCCTATTTTGTCTTCTTCGACCTATAATGAGGGGTCCAAAAAAGGGAGGTTGTTCTCTTTGGAATCGGCTGTGAATTTGAGGTGTGGCTGGCAAATATGAAGCCAGTCAAGGAACTGTAGTAGGGATTCTTGGTTTCCTCTCCAGATTAACAGAATATCATCAAGGTAACGACGCCAGAAAGTGATATATGTTCTAAAGGGGTTCAGGGTGGTCAAGATCTTGTTTATTTCTAGTTTATGTATTTAGAGTATAGCAAAGTAGGGAGCAAAGCATGCCCCCATTGAGTCTCCCTTCATCTGTAGGTAGAAGGTATCTCTATAGAGGAAATAGTTGTTGCTTAGGGCAATTTCGAGGGGGGCCTTAACAAATTCAGTGGGAATGTGTGTAGGTAGTGGTCAGGAGTTGAGTTGATCTTTTATGACTGAGAGGCCTTCCTTTGTGAGGGATATTAGTGTAAAGTGACTCAATGTCCAGACCGAACTTCAGGTCGGTGCCTGTGATGAATGGAGTGTCTTCTATGAGGTTGATAAGGTCCATGCTGTCCCGGACATAGGTGTCAGTGAGCTGGACAAATTCTTTGATCATGGCATCTATGTATTTACCAATTGGTTTGAGGATGGAGCTGCATCAGGAGACTATGGGTCTGCCAGGGGGATTGTGTACATCTTTGTGTATCTTGGGTAGGACATATGTCACAGGTGTGCTTGGATGGCGGTTGTTAAGGAAATCAGCTTCTTTCTCTGTGATGAAGTCCTTGGATCTGGCTAGTTCAGTGACTTACTGAATCTTGGCTCTTGTGTCTGGCAGGGGATCCCGTGGCAGAGTCCGGAAGTGATTTGCGTTGCCTAGTTGTCTTAGTATTTCGGTGTTGTATTTTTCTTGGTCCATAATGATGCCCCCACCCTTTTCGACTGGTTTTATGATTATGTCCTTGTTGGATGTAAGATTTCATCACAAGACAGGAGGCTACATTATGCATTAATCCTTTAATGCAACTCACAAGCAGCCGCTTACATCATAAAAGAAGAATTAGAATGCAGTGACAGCGTGACAACAATATAAGGCATGAGCAACAACAGAGCTGCCTCTTTTAAATTCCGCTCGCAAGCAGATAAGTTGCTCCTTTTTCTCTTATATATTTTTCATTGAATGCCTTCCCTTTCTCTTTATTGATTGATTATTTATACTGCCTTATATTCATTGAGCTTTCTTTAATTGCACTTGTCTTTGTTTTTTGCATCTTTCCTAGTTGCCTTAACCCCTGGTCCGGTTCTCTCACGAACCTTTTCACCCTTTCTCGACTTCCAATTTATGGTCGTCGGTAGCTTCCCTCCCTCTCCCTGCCGTCCTCACCGGATGTGTCTGTGGACTGTTTTTCTTGTCTCAGGCGCTCGATCTTCCAAACGCCCTCCCTTCCTCGCTAGCGTGCCCTTGGTTTCTCGTTTTGGCCAGGGTGTCCGTTCCGATTTGTTTTCCTCTGCGCATTTCGTCTTTCCTTTGGACGCGCTCGCTTCTACCCCTCGCGAACGTGTCTTCCATTTCCTACAAGGAATGGACATCGGCAGCGGCGGCGTCGCTCACGCTGCCTCCCTAGGTCATTCCTCTGATCTACCCCACATCTCCCGACAGCAGCTAGCTCGAGCACGTCGCTTGCGCTTGCCAGCCGCCGCCGGAGTACTGATCAGCTGCTTTTGCCTTCGTCTGCCTCCTCGCTTCGTTTTCAGCCGATTTAAACGTATTTACTTGTTTCAATAAGCCTGTTTCAAATATATTTGGCATAATTTTTATATATTTAGCCTGATTAAGTACTTAAGTACTTTACCCCGACTTAATATATTTCTAGAATCCCTCCCCCTTAATTAGTTACACAAAAATTAAAAATTAAAAAAGAAAAGAAAAATAAAGTGGATTCAGGTGTTAGATTCATAAATAAAAAATAAAAAAAGAATATAATAATAAGATAAAGGGCTTCTAGAATTCTTTTGCTTTTTACTTTAATCTATCCTAACTATACCTACCTGTCATGTCTGACATGGAGTCAGATGACGCTATCGCTAGCTCCCCTAACCATACCAATGATTCTTTTGAAATATTCCTACAAAGAGAGATGAGGTCCTGCATGATGGACACGTTGAAGGAGGTCATGTCATCTAAGAGACCCTTCTTACAAAAACATGATGACTGCGCTCCTCGTGATCCTGAAGCTGTATGCTCCAAAAACAATAAAAAAGTGAAACATTGTGAAGGCACTATTAGAGGTCGTGGTACCTCACTTGACCTGGGAGGTCCTAGCACCTCGCGCTCGTTGGGAGGCCCCCGCGCCTCAAAAGTTACCGGTGTCCCTCACAACACAAATAGGATGGGTGTCCCTAGCGGCACGAACCTGGTGGGTGTCCCTAGCGACACAAATTTTAATAGTGCATGTGATGATGCAGGTACCGATTCGCAAGAAGACGAAGTCTTTAACGATCCTTGCGATGAGTTCATCTTTGACCTGGATGACCAGGATCTGAATGAATTGGATTTTAATATCCATTCCGAGGCTAACTCTTCTCCCACTTCTAAGGATGGCATTTTTGACCCTTTGGGTGGCGAAATGTTTTCTCCCGACAACATCTCCCACCATAATAGTTCTAAATGGTTTTCCCACGATCATGTCGCAAAATTTATTACCAGATGGCTAAGAAATTCCCTGGAAAGAGAGACACGTAATACCCTAACAGGTAGATTCATCAAGCATTTTTGCGAGCGCAAACGGTGCGAATCGCATAATTCGGCCGTTTGCGCCTGCAAAAATTGCATTTGGGATTCATCAATGGTTCATCCTCTCGCAATTTAAGAATTCGCAAATAATTGCGAGTTCCCAAATTGCGATTGCATTTAAGGAATC
The DNA here is from genome assembly GCF_964261635.1 of Lissotriton helveticus. NCBI lineage: Eukaryota > Metazoa > Chordata > Amphibia > Caudata > Salamandridae > Lissotriton > Lissotriton helveticus. The sequence continues at coordinate 450,337,368 of NC_136059.1, forward strand.
GCAATTTGCGATTCCTTATATGCAATGCATGAACCATTTTTGAATTGCGAAATCGCTATTTTTGGCCACGATTTACCGCGAAGTCTGACTTCGTGGTAAATAGCGAAAACTTAGAAAAATGCACTTCAGTGCATTTTTCTAAGTTGTATGTTGCACACACACATGTCCTTTGGACATGTGTGTGCGCAACATCAGTCTACATTTATATTTCAGGGGTGCTACAGGGTGTCCTTTGGACACCCCTGGCACCCTTGAAATCGCATCCTTATTTGCGATTTGCAAAATGCTAATCGTAAATAAGGAATGACTCCCCATTCATTCCTATGGGCCTTTCGCAAATAAGGAAGCTGTAGAAATCGCAAATAAAATTGCGATTTCTACATGAATCCCATTTTGCAAGTCCTTAATAGCGGTTCCGTAATAATCGCTATTAAGCACTCGCAAAACGGGACAATGATGAATCTGGGGGTAAGATCCGATTGCCCGAGGCCCTGCATCGAAGACCAGGTCTGCCAGACCCCCAATCTAGATCCTGACCTCATTACATTTTTGTTCAAACTGGGTATGGAACCCAGGAAAGGCCTTGAAAGGGCTCTTAAAAGCTGTCTTCTTGATGTTCTCGGGCCCCTTATTAAGATTCTCAATCTGGTCGAGGAACCTTATATCTCCAAATTCTCCCCTCGACACCAACCTAATTAGAGGCTGGAGCAAGAGATCGTTTCCACTTTCACTGCCCTAGATAAGGCCCAAAATAATAGAGGCATGTCTTCAGTTCTAACTTTTTTGGTCAGGCCAAAAGAAGGGGCCGTTCTTCTGGCCGCGGAAACTACCGGCCCTTTTCATCCAGTAGAGGCAGAGGTGCTGCGGGCAGAGGCTTCTACCTCTCCAACCGACAATTCTACCCCCAGAGAGGAAGAGGTTCTCGAGGCAGTGGTTCTCATCCCGAGGAACTCCGAACAACAACCCTCCAAGTAAGTCCTTCTCCCAGGGTCGGGGGAAGACTCAAACACTTCTATCACGTTTGGAGATCCTTAACTCAAGACCCGTGGGTTCTCAAGACAGTTCAAGGGTTCAGAATATATTTCGTGGATATATCACATCAAACACATACACCCAACCCTTTGGGTCTTCCAATAGAACATCTAGAAATTGTCAAAGAGGAAATTTCCTCTATGCTCCAAAAAGGCGCTATTATCGAGGTTCCTTGGTCTCAAAAGAGATTTGTAAGCACGCTTTTCTTAGTCCAAAAGAAAGAAAAGGGGTGGAGACCGGTTATAAACCTACAAGAGGTAAACAAATACCTAGGGCCTCATTTATGAAAAGTGACGCATCGCTGTGTGAAAATAGCGATGCGTCACTTTTCACTGTGCCCTCCTTGCGACACCAATGATGCGTCATATTTACAGTATGACGCAAGGAGTTACAGATACGTCAGTATTTCTGACGTATCTGTATGGCGCAAAAGTGACGCATTTCTGGAGTGTGTCACAAAAGTGACGCAACTCCAGCAATGTGTCCTTTCACATGGGGCAAGCCCCATGTGAAAGGGCCCGCGTCAGTCTTATGCCTGCTGTTAGGCAGACGTAAGAAATTGACGCATTCGTGTCCTAGAAGTTGCGCAGTGAAATCTTATAGATTTCACTGCGTCACTTCTATGACCCTTTCTTGCGTCAGAACGCCCCCCTGCATACATTATACTTGGCCTAGGTATAATGTAGCGCAGGGGTTTACAAAGTGACGCATCTACCTAGATGCGTCATTTTGTAAATATGGTGCAAAAAGCCACATTTTTTACACTGTGGCGTAAAAGTGACGCACGGCCTCATAAATGAGGCCCCTAGTGTTCAGACACTTCAAAATGGAACGCATCCACCTCCTCAGAGACTTTCTCCTTCAGGGAGATTGGCTGGTCAAGCTGGATCTAAAGGACGCCTATTTTACCATCCCTATGGCAGAAGAACATCAACCCATCCTTCAATTTATATGGGACATTCACCTTTTTCAGTCTCAAGCCCTCCCATTCGGGATTTCATCCACTCCTTGGAGTTTCACCAAGATCATGAGAACAATTGTCTCTCTCCTGAGAGCGAAAGGAATCCGCCTAATTATTTATCTAGACGATATTCTCCTCATGTCCTAGACTCACTCTCAACTCTTGGAAGATCTCAGGATCACCATGAATCTCATAGAGGATCTTGGCTACATTATGAACCAGGAAAAATCCATTCTTACCCCTTCCAAATCTCTAGAGTTCCTAGGTTTCACCGTAGACACCTCAAAATGTCTCCTCCTCCTTCCCAGCAAGAAGATCGCCAAGATTCGGAAAGAGATCAGGTTTGCTCTAAAACAGCAGTCCCTCACTCTTCAGGAATTGGCCAGACTTCTGGGCTTACTTTCTTCTTCAATTCAGGCCATCTTTCCCGCACCTCTCAATTATCGTGCCCTCCAGAGAGTGAAAGCCAATGCCCTCAGATCCGGTCTGTGGTATGGGGACCTTGTAACCTTGGATCAACAAGCAAGGTTGGAACTCTCTTGGTGGCTGTATAATTTGGATGCGTGGAATGGAAGAGCTATCTTTGTCTCTACTCCAGACTTTGTTTTGGAGTCAGACACCAGCCTTCATGGTTGGGGTGCACGCCTCCTCGAGCAAGACAGAGGTGGTGTCTGGTCTCAGGCCGAATCCTCCCACCATATAAACTTTTTCGAGTTGACTGCTGGCATTTATGCCCTAATGAGTTTCAAACACTCTCTTCAGGGCAGATCCGTCATTTTGAAGATGGACAATATCTCCGCAGTCTCTTATATCAACCGCCTTGGATGGACGAGGTCAGCAGACCTCTCCGATTTGGCCAGGAGACTTTGGATGTTCTGCTTAGAACACAGAATTTCCCTGGAGGCGGAATATCTCCCGGGAAAATCGAATTTCTCTGCAGATTGGAATTAGAGATTCCTTCAGGACTTCAGCGATTGGAAACTCAACGTGAACGTTTTCAAATTCTCTGTTTCATTTTTGGGGCCCCTTCGATGTGGACCTTTTTGCCAGCAGATTGACTTTCCAACTGCCCCAATACTTCAGCTGGATGCCAGATCCAGGCGCTTTTGCAGTGAACGCCTTTCTCCAGCCATGGTCCCTCCTTCACCCTTACGCCTTTCCCCCCTTCGCCATGATTCAGAGGGTTCTTCAGAAAGTGAGACAGGACCAGTGCTCCATGGTCCTGATAACTCCTTTCTGGCCTTCTCAGGCGTGGTTCCCCACAACTTTGGAACTGTCCTGCGACATCCCCTTCCTTATTCCTGCAACGAAAGTCCTGGTTTCAAACGCAAACCGGGAATATCACCACCTAGTACTTTCAGGGTGTTTGAACCTTCTTGCTTGAAAAGTGTCAGGCAATCTAACGAGTTGTCTGGATTTTCGTCATCAGCTCTCACTTTCCTCGGAGAATCCTGGGCACCAGGGACTCACCACAGATACAATAACTTTTGGAGAAAATGGTTTTGTTGGTGCATGGAGAGGAACTTGGATCCCGTGGAGGCTCCTATCGTCAATATAGTTTATTTCCTTGTTGAATTATTCGACAAGGGCCTCTCCTATAGATCCATTAAATGTTACAGATCAGCTATCTCTTCTGGACATTCTCTCGTCAACGGTAAGACGGTAGGTAAGAATGTTATTATTTGTAGAATTTTAAGGAGTATTAGACTAAGAAGACCTCCTAGGCTTAAATACCAATCTTTGTGGGATGTTAAACTTATCCTTGACCTCTTTTGCTCATGGCCTGATAATTCCCTTCTTAACAGGAAATGTCTTTCCATTAAAATTGCTACTCTTTTATGTTTGATTTCTTGTCAAAGGGTATCTGATGTTAAATCTCTAGATATTTCTAATAGATGTTATGACATGTTTGGTGTTAAGTTTGAAATCCTTAGGAGTACTAAAGCCATGTCAGATTCTATCTTCTACCCTCGTTTTGACTTTTGCAAAAAACTTTGTGTTGTTGATTGTATGAAAGAATACGATTCCAGAATGAAAGACCTTCGCACTCAGGGTGCCAATCAACTTCTCGTTTCCTTTGTCAAACCTTTTAAACCTATCTCTTCTTGTTCTATCGCCAGATAGGCCAAGTTGGCTATGAGCTTTGCTGGTATGGACCTTTCTAAATTTCAAGCTCACTCTCTTAGAGGTGCTATGGCTAGCAAGTCCTTTTGGTCTGGTGGTAAGTTAGATGTTATCCTTAAAGCTGCTGATTGGTCCAATGCCTCCACTTTTGCTCGTCATTATTGTAAACCTATTGAACCCATGTTTGACGTTGTTCTTCAAGGCTACCAACATGCATAATGTAGTCTCCTGTCTTGTAATGAAATTGCGATTCTCCTATTAACATGACCAGAAAATCTGGATTTCATTAAAGACACAGAGGCTAACATTATCCCACCCGTCTCTCCCGTGGACGCAATATATTTTCTTATGTTGTTCACTACTTGCATTTATATACTGTTTTATTATTGGTCTTGTTGATGTTTACAATATGCATTTGATCTTGCGAGGCTCTATCAGCCCCCCTTTAAATTTTTTCCTTTTCTTTTCAGATAATTCGACCTAACGGATCTTCATGGACTTATCTTCATTCTGCACCTTCATCGCTCTCTAGTCCAAGCTTCACCTCGTACTTCCGACTCTTCTTGCTTCATTGCATTTAAAAGAGGCAGCTCTGTTGTTGCTCATGCCTTATATTGATGTCACGCTGTCACTGCATTCTAATTTTTCTTTTATGATGTAAGCGGCTGCTTGTGAGTTGCATTAAAGAATTAATGCATAATGTTAGCCTCCGTGTCTTTAATGAAATCCAGATTCTCTGATCATGTTAATAGGAGAATCGCAATTTGTAAGGGCCTGTTTCTCAACGAAGGTCAGATTGTAAGGCACAAGTTCATGTTCAACCCTGGATAGATTTAACCTCATGCAAGACCTGTTTCTCAAAGGTGAGGATTTCAGGGGCAATAAGAGCCGATGCTGGGTGGAATGTAGAGGGTGGTTGGAAAGGCGAATGACCAGTCTGGTCGTGTGGTGGTCTTTCAATCTGATTCTCCTGAAAAATTGTGGGATGTTTTCTTGTCGTTCGAAAAAGTTGCTTCTGTCTGTGGAGACAAAAGAAAGTCCTTTGCTCAGGAGAGTGATTTCTTGGGGTGAAAGATCATGTTGAGGAAGGGTGAAGATGAGATGAGTATATGGAGTGTTGGCTGTGGTGGTAGTGGAGATGTTCATTGTTAGGGGCCCCATTAGCAAAACTTGCAGGGGGTCTGACATTTTCCTGAGTATTGGTATTGGTAGTTGTTTCTTGAGCTGCCCCTGTCTCGCCCCTGGTTTGTATCTAAAAAAATGGCTGGGAAGAATGGTTGTGGTCTCTGGGGTTTTGTGGTGCTGGTACCTTCACCAGGGTTTGAGTCTTCAGCTGAGGTGTTGGAGGAGTCCGAGAAGGTTACCCTTTGGTTGTAGCAAAATCTACTCCAGTTCATTTGTTGTCTGGGTGGTTGGTAGTGCTGTCGTAGAATTTGTCACAAAGGTACGGGTACGTTCTTTAGTTGTCGTAACTTTTGATATCTTTTTGAATTTTGTTATTCTTCTTGTTTTGCTTAAAAGTGTCAAAGTTAGAGATTGTGGTATTGATTTTGTCAAGGAGATTATTGGCATCCACTAAGGTACTGTCTTCCAAGATGAGTTTCTCGAGTTCCGCTATTTCTTCGAGTTCTTTGCTGCTGTGTTCAATGGCTGTGTCGATGCCAAGGACGATCCCAGTATCTTGAGCAAGATGGCTGAAACCAGATCTGAATATGGGGTCCTGTGTAAAGATGACTGGTGTGTTGCAGGTGTGTAGTCCTAGAGGAATGATGTTAGATTTTAAATACTCTGTCATGCTGACAGAGTATTTAACATCTAAAATCAGACACAGTGTGCATGAAGACTTGTTCGGATTCGTTTTTTCTTAGTTTTTCAAGCCTGTCCAAGAGAATGCGGGACAAGCTGGCTGTTGTTAGAGGGGGAGTGGGTGTCTAGGAGAGAAGGGAGGGTCCTCTTAGAATTTTTTTAATATATTCATCAGAGTAGTGGGAGTCTCCCTGGATACCGTACTGTGTGGCTTGGCTACACAGTTACGCCCAAATTACTTCTTGGTATAATTGAGTGAGTCCCTAGAGGCACCACCTCTCGCAACCAACGGTTGCTCAGAGTACCCAGTAACAAACTGCAGGAGGTAGCCCATAAACCCAGTAGAGACCAGGGTAGTAGTATGTAAAATTCAACTGTGTCTCAGAGGGTATTATTTGTAAGGCAACTTCTAAGGGAGCACAAATAATTGCTGTGAGCACAGAAGGGGGAGCAGGGAGACAATAATTTGCAGAGACATGTAGTAAATGAAAGACTTTTGCATATATTTAGTCATATATTCAAAGACAATAACAAAGCATGATGTTACACTGAATGACATGTAACCTGTGATATACTGTGCACAAGTGCTCGTGAAGTAGTGAATGGTGCTGGTGACAGGTGAGGGAGTATGTACAGCGTAAGAAGGGTGCAGACATAACAAATTACATATACAAGGTGTATGCGAGTAATGCCAATACAATGAATGCAGATAGTAAAAGGCAATTTAGGTGGCAATTGCGAGAGAGGCACCTGCTCCCCCTTCCGTGCTCACAGCAATTAATTGTATTCACTTAGAAGTTGCCTTACAAATAATACCCTCTGAGACACTGTTGAATGTTACACAAGTATCTGCTTGTAGGCTGTTTCAGCCCAATCTAAGATGCCATCCTTAATCTGCCAAGTCACAGGATCCTTTCCAGGTCAGAGATAGATGTTTAAGCCCAGTCATCTGCCTCCTGAGTGTGTCACAATGTTTAGGCTTTTCTTTCTTTCTCTTCTTTTCCAGATTTCCTCATTCTTGCTTCCCTTGAGCTCTGTTTTAATACACTATTATTGCATGCATTCTCTGGAGGTTTTTTCTGCTGCTGGAATTTTTTGTCCTCCTGCTGATTTTTCTTCAGAGGCTTCAACTTTGTTGTCCCCATTCTATGGCAGGCAGAGAGGCTTCAGTATAAGATCGCCTCACATTTATGTTCAGAAGAAGCACTCCACACAACCTACACTTGACAGTACTTTAGGAACTTCTGTGACACCCTAAATAAGGCTGACAGATTTTTACCTCTTCTGCAGTTGACCGCATCAATCTCTGTATCAGACCCATTTTTCGTTCAGCATTAATGTTGCTACAAGGATAATTTAGACTATCAATAGCATGGTTTCTATCTATCACGAATGGCTTGGCTGACAACATTATGTGACATGAAGCAGGACTAAACCGCATCAATAAGTGAATACCTCTAAAGTTAAAGCAAACCTCTTGGACCAGTCAATGATCATCAAAAATCAGTCGTGCCTCTGTAAAAAGTGGGTACCCAGAACAGAACTGAGGAGTTCTGATCTAACCCCTGCTCCACAGAACTCCAGATCCACGTACTACTTTCTTATTACTATTTGAACTCAAGGAAGAATATTAAGACTCTCTTTAGATCTTAGTCCCTCTTCTCACCTTTCCCACTGCCCCATTCCATAAAGGGTACACACTGTGGGTGTCAAAGGAGTGATCTGATCATATTCAAATTCTTACATCTGGATGACAGAAGGGTGAACTGATAATCTACCAATAGCCAACAGCACTTTACTTCTGTTGGCGATTTTGTACTATTAATTCACCAAAGGGCAGATTAGACGGATTGGGCCATGTGAGACCCAAAGGACAAGGGCCCAGGCACATAACGAAAAAACCTACACAAGACAAGATCCAAAGTCCAAACCATGAAGGTTTATTAAAAAAATATAAATCATTACGGAAAGTAAAAGGCATATAGTTAGTCAGGCAATTCACAATAAACAAGATGATAACATATTGTCATTATCCAGAAATATTCTAGTATTAAATAGCAAACTCACATGAAGTTTGCTCAGTATGAAAGCAAGGAAAGTTCTCTGAAATATCTGAGTTTAAAGTCAGTAAGAGGTTCGACATGAAGACGGCCTCTTGAGAAAAGGCAAAAAGCTCTGGCACACATCCCAAAAACAGCACAATTTATGGCTTTGGAATAGTGGAAAACCATGCCCTCTCCATAACGTGAGATGGTAACACGGGCTTAACTAATAAAGTTACATGATACAAACCAATCATCATTGCAAAAATTGTGTTAGCCTAAAATTACCAAACAGCCCCTTTTACCTACGTACAAAGGGAAACGATATTGTATGACTGAACAGTAAAGCTTTTAAAAATGAATAAACAATACAGTTATGGCTGTAAGTACCATCAGCCAAAAAACAACACCACGGATAAGATCATATTTTCGCCTATTTTGTGAAGAAGGGAAAATACAAAAGATGAGAGCGAGATCATGGGCCTCATTTATGAGGCCGTGCGTCACTTTTACGCCGCCGGTGCGTCACTTTTTGTGACGCACCAGCAGCGTAAAAAATGTGCCTTGTTGCACCATATTTGCAAAGTGACGCATCTAGGTAGATGCGTCACTTTGTAAACCCCTGCGCTACATTATTCCTATGCCAGGTATAATGTATGCAGGAGGGGCATTCTGACGCAAGACAGGGTCATAGAAGTGACGCAGTGAAATCTATGTGATTTCACTGCGCCACTTCTAGGACACAAATGCGTCAATTTCTTACGCCTGCCTCACAGCAGGCGTAAGACTGACGCAGGCCCTTTCACATGGAGCTTCCCCATGTGAAAGGACGCATTGCTGGAGTTGCGTCACTTTTGTGACACACTCCAGCAATGCGTCACTTTTGCGATATACAGATACGTCAGAAATACTGACGTATCTGTAACTTCTTGCGCCATGATGCGTCATACTGTAAATATGATGCATCATTGGTCTCGCAAGGAGGGCGCAGTGAAAAGTGACGCATCGCTGTTTTCACGCAGCGATGCGTCACTTTTCATAAATGAGGCCCCATGCATGCAGCAAGCCAAGTCTCTTTAGCAGTCAGTGTGGCCAGACCGACGGCCCAGTGAATTATTTCTGTGGCCTACTTGTGCTAACTTCAACACACGAAAACAAACCTTATTTTGTATTGATTAAACCTGCTGTTGCGTTTACTGTATTTTATTCTTCAGTAATGCATCTGGAGTATCAGTCAACTGCATTACTAGTGACTAACTTTATTCTACAGCGATGCTTGCCCTTTGCACTGTGTTCAGCTGTTGCTACATGCCTATTTTCTTGAGTTTGCTGGGCTCTCATTTAGAACAGCTTATATTTTACAAGCTACAATATGTCCTTTCGATCTTCTTTCTACACAATGGTCTGCGTATATTATGTACAATGCAGGTAAACTTCTGTTTGTTCAAAAGCAATAAACAATATTTAAACAAAATAAGATAAGTTGTAATGCAAACTTTAATGTGAGATCTTCAAAAGAAGTCAGTGATGGGAAAAGACTAGGTGTAATTGCAAAGGAGTTCTAAAAAGGGTTGAAACTCCCTCTCTTTCGTAGTGAAATTTACAATGTACAACATTTATTCAGAATGGTACATAGCAGAGCTGTCTGGGAACCCTCTAGCCATTAGGCTGTATGTTTGTAGTGGTATTTACATAGTGCAAGTTTAGTTGGGAAAATCAGAGCACTTAGCAAACAGGGGCACATGAGCTCCATAGGAAGGGGGTAGTAGATATAGCAACAACAACGTAGCATTGTGAATAATATTGAGGAGGTGAAGAAGGGTGTGGAAGTTATGACCGACTGGACTGCGGGGTTCAAAAGCTTCGCCTTCAAAAACACGTCCTAAGTTACTTGCTTATTTGCATGAGAGATAATACATGTCTGACGTGAGGAGGCATTGATGGATGAGACTTGTATTTTTTAAAACTTTTATTATCACTTAGAAATGCCATGTCCCTTCAAGTTCTGATGGCCGCCTGAGGTGTTTCGTTTCTTGGTTGGAGAAGTTTGTGTGCCAGTTCAAGTTGCATTATAGGTGATGGTAAAGGTTTGGAAGTTAGTGTGGGTCTTTAAGATTAACATGCACAGGTTCTTCAAGGTGGGGATTGGTGTGGCTTTATTACTTAGCCATCTTTATTGAGGTCAGTGTGAAGGGAGGGGCAGTGGGCTGAACCGTGGCCTGATTGAATTCTTAAGTTGGAATATAAAACTTCCTTCTATGGTGCAAAGGGGTCTTTTGTCACTGTGTGACATGAAGAAGAAGGCACGGTTGAGGGTGGTTCTGGAGAATTTAGGGGCATATTACCAACAACGAGCGATAATTATCGCTATGTTGGCTTAGCGGCAACAATATTTTTATCGCCGAGCTGCGGCGATTTTTATCGCTTAGGAACCTTGCTATTATCAAGGTTTATCTCCTAAGCGATAAAAATCGGCCGAAATGCATGAATATCGCTGAAAAGTCCGCGATATTCATGCATTACCGAGCTAATGCTCTTAGCCATGTTATCCACCTACCATTGGATAACATGGCTAAGAACTGCTCAGGGGCAGGTGTTAGCTTTTGGAGATATTCGCGCTTAGCGCGAATATCTCCAAAAGTTGGTAATAGGAGATAGCGATGTTAGCGACTGTTTCCAGTCGCTAACATCTTGGCACGCCCACTTTGCATGTCATTAGTGATAAATTTCACTGACATGCAAAGCGGGGCCCAAGATGGTGGCTATCTCCTACTAGCTGTCGCTAACTGGTGTTAGCGACAGCTAGGTAATAGGGAGATAATTTTATCTCCGCTTTCTTGGCTTTTAAAGCCAAAAAAGCGGAGATAAACCCCCTTGATAATATGCTCCTTAGTATTAGTGGCATGCTATGGTATGAATCTGTCTAGGTTCATTTGTCAGCCATTGCTGGAGCTGAGCTTGTCTAGAGCTGGGTTTGAAGATAAGAAACTTTGGTAGGATTTACTTTACAAACCCGTTCTGAATGATGGCAAGCCTTATCTTAAGACGAGTGTTGTTGTCTAATGCAACATTAAAGTGCATTTGCACTTAGCTTTCTACTTAAAATACCATCTAACTCCGCCAATGAAAACCCTGGAAATATTAGCAGTTATTGTCTGCCCCCAAGTAGGACGCGTCGACCATCACTGTTGCCTCATAGCTCTTTGGGGACGAGCTATTACGACAAAGCTGTCTGCCGACTGAGCCAGGTGAGGCTCTGGCCGGTGGAAACCATGTTGTTCCCCAGGCTCTAACTGGATTGGTGCAACACTAAGGTTGACAGACAGGGCATACACCATAGATATTCCATTAGAGTCTCCAGAATTCAATACCTCCCATAAACATATGTTTGTCTGGGCCCTTTCTGCAGGGTCATCCCCAAACTTTTTGCCTTTCCCGTCCTGTTTACTGAACCTTTTTATGTTGGCTGCTAATCAGTGCTAAAGTGTTTGTGCTCTCTCCTTAAAACATAGTAAAATTGTCTTACACCCAATTGGCATATTTAATTTACTTGTAAGTCCCTAGGAAAGTGGTACCACATGTACCGAGGGCCTGAAAATTGAATGCCACTGATTGTGCCATCCCCACTTAAGTAGCCTTTCCATAATATCTCAGGCCTGCCATTATAGCCTCTGTATGCAGTTTCAAACTGTAAACTTCTGGGGTAGGCCCTAACCAGCCTAAAGGGCAGTGCACAGTGTATTTATAAAAAGCTGGTCATGTGCTAACTTTTGATAGAGAGTGATTGTGCTCTTCCACTGTGGGTGTGCATTTTATTATCATGAGTAGTCTTGACCTGCTTACATTTTCTTGCTGTGTTAACATTTAGTTATTAGAATGTGTAATGTAATAACATGTAAAGTGAAGTGATGGGGACATTTTGTGCAACATTGAAATATTAACGTTGTAATTGTGTTCTACATGATGAAGTTTTAATGTTTGTTTTACATATGACTAATGAGAAATTAATTTGCTAATGTGTAACACACTGCTTTAAACGTGCACAATAATAATGTTCATGTATATGCATGTTTAACGACGTTTCATAGTGATTCTTATGTTAGCCGATTTTCTGACGGCCTCATGTGTATTTTTCGCTGGCTCTCATAATCGAAGCATTCGTAATGTTTATGTGCATGTAGAATCTTTTCTTTCTCATGTTTCTGTTGCAAGTGGAGAAATTCATCTTTGTTAGTTAGCGCTTTTGTTTTAGGAGTTAGGCTCAGGGAGGAGAGGATACATTTGAACAAGTGGTGCTGATAATGTGAGATGGTGTTTTTTCTCACTGGAGAAGGCCTGGGAATCGAGGTCATCGAGCCAGGAGTTGGGCGGGTCGAAGACGCTTGGAAAGTTACCTATGAGGAGGTGTCTAGATGGATCGGATGATCGTGTGATGTGAAGATGGATGTGTCCTAGGATTTTGTTGTTCGAATTAGGGACAGCGCCCCCGGTTTAGAGGGAGAGAGACAAGATCTGATGGAGAGAGAAGGGGCATCTCAAAACGAGCTCTGTAGCTTTATGCTACTTGACCCATTCAATGTGAGTGCATTTCTCAGAAAGTCTTCACACGCTGACACCTTTTCCCAAACTTGCCTGGGGAAATGCTAAGTAGGGATGTCATATTAGTGGTAGTGTAGGGACAGACTAATGCTTTTTACTTATGAACCTCCATAGAAGAGTAACCTTGATGTAGGCACAGTCATTGCCTGCGTCCTGATCCTATGAATACTTATCCTTTGTATGCTTCATAATTTAAATTTAGCTCGCAGGTTTCACTTTGTATAAGTTCCAATGTATTTCTATAACTTCATCATGAGATGTTTGTATGACCAATTGTTCTTGGCTTCGTAATAAACTAACTAAACGCAGAACCTGGAGTCAGTGATTCTTCAGAGTCATGATTTATTGAGATTGTGAAATCTCAATAGACAAGATATTTTTCCCCTCAACACTTTTAAGTAGGAACCAATGATCTGTCAACCAGGGGTTCCAGAGTAAACCTAGAACGTGGAACCCAACCCCATCACTTTCAATAGGGAGCAAATGCTGTGGGAACGTCATCCTTTATGCCCTGATAATTACCATTTTCTTTTTACTGAAACTGGTGGTTACTGACTCTGAAAGTGCCTGGATTTCGCTAACCAGGCCCAGGCCAGTGCTCTATCCTCAAAAGGTATATGGTAATTGCTATAACTCGAATTGGCCAAGACAACCTACCTGTAAGTCCCTAGTATGGCATGTTGGTTTGGAGACCCCAATGGACCTAATGCCCTTAGGTGTGCACTGCTATGGTGTCTGGTGTCATTTTAAAGCCAGACCTGCCTTGCTAGCTGGTTTTAAAATAAAACTATGCCCAAATTGGACTTTGGAATTTAGAGTACTTCCAAAGTCCAAAACTACCTATTTTACGTATACCACCCCTAAAGTCTGCCCTTGATGCCCCAAGAGTAGGGTGCATTGTTATAAAAAGAAGGGACAGTACAAAATATGTTTTATATGCCCTGGTAGGGAAAAATTGCTTAAGTTGTTTTTCTCCTTTGTAGTGCTGCTAGCTCTATAGGCTAAAATGGCGAGGCTTTATTAATGCTTAATAAAGTCTAACTTTTGACTGAATTTACCTAGCAACATAATTCAAAATAATATTTACAATAAATCCAACAACTTGCCAAGGATTTATTATACCCATAAAGGAAAGTAGTTTTAGAACTTTCTATCTTGAAGGTACCTAAACCAGACCTGTAGCAGCCTCTTCTGATTGTCAAGCCTTTGACAGCCAACTAGATGCTCCCTGAGTAGGTGTGAAGAGGCCTAGGGCTGAAACAATACAGCCATTTAGTGGGAGGAGATTTGCTTTCTGGAGAAACGAGGGACAGGAAGGGGACTGGTGGTCCTGCAATACCTGGCTGATGAGGGGAATGGAAAACGTTTAATGTGATCCTTTTCTGCTGTTGTCCTTATTTTTGTTTATAAAATTTGTACTGCGGTTCTTAGTTCAGGGATGTGTTCTTTTTAAACCATACTACTTGCATTTTGTAAGGCTATAAGCAATGGACATTTAAACAGGTTCCTTCCAGGTCCTATAGTCGTGTCCTTAACTCTCAAAAACCCTCACTGATTTCTGAATAATGAGTGTAAAAGCATTAAGGTAACCATGTTGTTCCTGCTTACATTTCACATGCTTGACTTAATCTGGCATTCTGTATGAGTGTTTGCTTTTTCCAGGATGTTATTACTTATTTTTCAGGCAGCATATTACTCTTGTCTAGTGCATAATTTGAATTGAGTCACATCCCGGTGTTTATAGCTGGGCACAATTGGGTTGAAGCTGAAGGCAGTGCAGGTTTGTCTCAGTGGGGCAGTAAGGTATTCATTGGGGGAGAGGGTGTGACACTATGGCCAGAGCTGCTGAATTTGGAACTGGGGAAGCAGTTTCAGCCTTCATGATCAGTCCACCAGACCACTCTCCCGAGGGAGCACATTCCCATGCTAGACCTTAGAAGGCCCAGCTAGACCGTAGAAGCCCTAGTGTCTTATCACCAGCAGGTGGACCCTCAGTGGTAAGTGTGGGTTATCATTGAAGGCCTGTCCACCACAATCCATACTGAAGTACACCTCCAGCCTTGTGTGCAGGCCTACGAAAAAGCACACCCTAGAGCTACAGTGACTCTGTCACTGAGGTCACAGGACCCTTGAGGCCAGTGCGCCTCACCCATTGAAACCTCCATTGGCCTTGTTGCAGCAATAGTAGTGCAACTCACCTGGGATCGGCAATGCTGGATTTGCATGCACACCAAACTAAGTTTGCAAGCTCCGCGTCTCTCTGCTTCATGCACACACACTTTTAACATGCATTGGGGCTACTGGAATTATGCAACAATGGAGGATACCATTATGTTGCACTGTTAATAAATTATGCAGCAAACCAAACGCTGCAGCATAATGCGGTACATTTTCTGATACTTTTGACATTTTACGTATGCTAACAGTCTCTGCAAGGATTTTTCTTCGTTAGTACCTGTGTAACATGAAAATGCAGCAGTGTGAAAGGTGACCAGTCAACCTTTGCAAAAGGCCCCCCACTTTGCTACTACAAGAGTCACATTTTTAGTAACTTTTTATCCATTTGAGCTGCAAACAATTTTTTTGTTAAAAATGTCTGATTATGCAGCAGCTGATGTATTATGTGGCAAATACGGCAGAGCCATAATTATGTGAAAAACATTTGCAAAGTAGGCTATTTTGCCATTCATGTTTGAACTGCTCTTGTGGAAAAAGGGAAAAGAAGTGCTGATGACAGAAACTGCATGGCTCGGAGACAAATGTGATTCCACTTTTAAGCGTATTTGGGACATTCTGTGATTGGAAACATATCTCACTTTTTGAATGCATTTCAATGTCAATAACTCATATTAAACCCTAAATAAACATGTGTGTCCATTGGCTGAATTAAAGAATGTAATAAACAGTAACTGGTCAGTAAAATGGCAAAGAAAGACAAAAAATTGGATGTTTTGCTCTTTTTGGCCACACCTCTCACTCCGCTCACTGATCCAGTCCTTAGGTTATTCCTGCCCTCTGATTCTCCGCCCATAGTTCCCCTACTTTTTTCCCCACCTTGACCACTGTTCTGCACCACTTTGGCCTGTTTAAGAAATGCTGCTCTTATCAATCTCACTTCAGCAGGTGTTGCGCATTAAAAGGACAGGGGACGCTATGTTCTGGGCCCAAGTTACGCTCATGTAGCAACTGTTTTCTTACATTGTCCTCGTTCTGCGAAATAACATTATTTTCTGTGACCTTTTTCACATATTCGCGTGCATGACAATGTTGGATTACTTTCTCTGAGACTGCTTTGCTTATACATCTGGCTTTGCGCAATATTATCACAATGCCTTGAACACCGATTACAAGGCCTTTACGCATGATTTACAAATGTCATTCTATCTTCATCCACTGGACGACAAGGCTATATACATATCCACAACAATGCTAATCTGTGTTTTCATCGTAAGAATGCTCTTTATTATAAATAAAGAAGCACTTCTGGGAGTAGCCCAGAGGAGGCACTTCAGCTGACACCGAGGGTCCCTGTATCCCGTAGCATCGCAGAACAGCTACCTGATATCTCCTTGAGTGGTGTCCAATTTATGACCAAGACGGGGTCCTACGTTCTCTCTGCTAGGTAATGGGGTTGGATCATCCCGTGAGGGGATTTTTGACTCTACACCTACACTCACTCTAGACATACACAGCCTAGGGATTGCATAGTAGGAGTATGCCTGATTACTACATTGTAATATATGCCTGCATATATACACTGTCTTAGCACCATGGTGTAACTGTATCTACTATTTACTCTTTTGGTGCTTGGAATCACTTTCATCTGCCTCTGTCTACTGATTATTGCGCACATGTATTCTATACAAGAATAACGTTGGTTCAAAAAATATATTGAAAATGTCCCATTGTGTATTCTCTATATTTGTCTCTAAGAACAAAAGAGCATGACTGACTGAGCGGAAGGGGTCTAATCTGCTACCATGGTCCCTGAGGGGTCAGGGGTGTCATATTCAGTAGTTGCCAGAAACCATTTGTTACCTGGTTGGGTTAGGAGGGCTACGGAGGCACTGTGAGCTAGCTGGTCTCTAGGACAACATATTCTGCCAGGGTGCTTGGTATCAGTCTAGGCACCTCGCCCAAAGTTCATGTTGTCCACAAACGTGCAGGTCCTAAGGATCAGTGCAAACTACACAACAGCTGCCTGTAAGTAGTGCAAGTACTTCCTATATAAAGTAATACTCTGTCCTTGTGCTATGTACCTGCTGCTCATATAAACTGCTCCAATAACTTCGGTTAAAGTTGATAGCTGTCTTGCCTCTCAGCTCACTAAAGAGACGTTGCTTCTGTTAATATTTCAGCTGCTTTGTTACACCATCAGACACTTTCATATATAAACACAATTGGCACTGGCCACCACAGCTCTGTGCGCTCTGCAGAGAGACCAAGTAATCCAAACGCCGGGAGGACCCACATATTTTAATTATGTCCCGCTGGGAAACAATAGCCCACATCCTGAACTCGAAGATACCTGCGAGCAACAAGGGCATAGCACAAGATTAATACACAGTATGAAAAAAAAAACTGCAGGTGGCGGTTAAAATATTTAATGCTGGGGAATTGGCCTAGCGGTCCAACATGATAGACACTTTAGGCGAGCTCCAGCAGCCGATACGAATATCCTTCATTATCCTACTCAACTCAAATGTTCCCATTTGCATTCCAGAGGTGGGAGTGCATAGGAGGCCTGTGTGGCGGCAGCGGCCATGGAGCCTTGGGGGAGCAGCATCGCAGACCCTGGGTGCTAGCCTTGTGGCGATGGGCCAAGGTCGACTGGCAGGCTACGGCTGTATCGGCAGGCGTGTCGGGCCACAGCGATGACCAGAGGATTGCTCATACCATTTTTGCTCCCCGGCTCCTGTGGTTGACCTGGTCTGGGTGCCGGGGGCTGTAGTGGCCTTGCAGGTCATGACATGTAGCCGCACCCACTGGGACTGCCCGAGGAACTGGGCCCTCCCCTCACCAGAGGAGGCAACAATGCAATTCAGCGGTTCTTGTCATGTGGTGTTATGGTTTGTCCCTCGGTAGCACTGGAGCAAAAGGGGGCCATCCGATAGATTGAAGGTGAGGAGCGAAGCAGAGTAGGAAGCTGTTTGTCTCTCCGGCAGCCCCTAGCCTGCAGGGCCCGAGAGGGTCATTCAGCTGGGGGATGTCTGTTGCGGAGTGCACTGAGAGAGGGACATTGTATATCCATCTACACAGTGGTGGGGGCCTGGCCCCAGATTTCGAGAGGATCCACATCCACCCTGGTGGGGGGTGTCATTAGGAGGTAGTGGTGTGGGAGGGCTCCTGACTGCGGAGGCGGATGGGCCAGGTCTTGATATATTCTATGGGTGGATGGGGCTGCTCTAATAGGACTGTATCTCATATTCTGGCTGTCCGCAACGTGTTGTTATTGGATTGATGACCCGCCACTGCACTTATGAGACAGGATAGCCCCTCACGTGCCCTGACTTGTATTGCCCCCCTTGGAGCTGTGTGGTAGGGGGAGCTGGCAGGTCAGTGGTTCTGCCGGCATAGGATGTTGGGTGCTCACGGCTTGCATGTTTGAAGTAGCCCTACAATGACAAAGTACAAGCTTACAAGCTCTATGGCTAAGCAAGCACAAAGGATACATTTACTGGGGCCAGGGCTTTGGCACATGACTCAGGGATGGCCCTGGCAGCTGTGCCTGGCTATTACCCAATCTGGAGACATGTTAGACACTAGGATTGGTACGCTTGGCTCTGATGTGACCTTGCTGTGCCAGGACCTCTGGAAAGGGGGCACTGTGTCTTCTTTACAGTAAAATGTCATAGCTCTCACAACCATGACCAGGGAGTTGGCAGCGCAAGTAGATGACATGGAGGGCTGTGCCCGCTGCAACAACCTATGATTTGTTGACATTCCAGAAGGCTGCAATGGAGAAAATATGGGTACCCACTACCTACTGCATCACTACACTTCTACCCTCAGACTCCCTTTCCTCCTATTTTGTGATTGAACGGGCCCACAGGGCCTTGGTCAAGAAACACCGCCGGTTTCCTGGCCATGGCCTGTTATTGCCTAAATTCTTAATTTCCACAACAGGGACGCTATCCTGAAATTTGCACAGAATCAAGAAGCACTGCTTTTTGAGTCCCACCGCATCATGAGATTTCTGGACTGTGCCAAAATGGTCCAGCAACAGCGCCAATCCTTTGTTCCAGCAAAGGAATGCCTTTGTGATCTTAAAATCTCATATATGCTTCTTTTCCCTGCCCACATGCAAGTTGTTTTTAAACTCCAAAATCCTGTTCTTTGATACCCTGTAGGAAATCTTTGTGTAGACGGATGAGACTGTTTCCATAAGGCCTCATACTCCACTGTGCCTGGACTCTGATTCGTCTGCAAGCGATCGTTTGCAGCAAGCAAAACATAAAGAGAAATGCCGGAAAAGATCCCGCTCATCATGGCGATCAAAGAATCGAGACGAACGCTGATAGATCTCCGCAGCTTGGGGGTCTGATTCCTGGCCCGCCGCGGCTCCTGTGCCTGCCACTGACTCTGATGGTAGCTTAAGCATACCTCCACATGTGTCTGCAATGAAGGCTTATTACTACAGGCTGCACCTTTGGTTTGCCTCAGACTAAGGCTCTCCAGGGGTAACTTTTAGTTGTTGGTGCGAAATGGGGATCAATTGGACAAGCCAGGCTTTTGGCCCCTGTTGGGGTCAGCTCTGGGCTCTCACTGCGACAGATACTTCAAAAGTTGTGAGGTATTGGGGAGGGAGGGTGGTGGGATTTGTTTTAGGATTTGGTTCAAGTTTGTAATACACAGGCATGGTACACACCAGTCTGTTGGCCCATCTGCAGTTAGATCGACTAATTCTGTAGCAGGTCCAGATGGCTGGTTTAGACCTTGCCAGTCCTATAGGATGGCTCTATGTCATAACATGGAATGTACATGGTGTTTTGGACAAGGTAAATCATGGGACAGTGCTCTGACAGGCTAAACAGACACAGGGTGACAGTCTCCTATTGCAGGAGATGCATCTTCTCGGGTGTAAGACCCCATGTCTAACTCGATTTGGGTTTACGCAAATTGTCCATTCTGGTTTTGTGAGGGGATCACTGGGTACAGCCATTGTTATTCACCGCACAGTCCCCTTTCAGTCCCTTAAACCATGGGTTGATACACAGTGCAGGTATGTGTTTGTGGCTGGTATGGTCTATGGGGAGTCCCTGGTCGTTAGTAGTGTCTGCCTGTAGATGTACGTGGGTGCAGATAGTGGTCTTTGATGGAGAAGGCAGGGTGGCAGACGCATGGCGGGCTTATCATCTTGCAGAGGCGGGATATACTTATTAATCTGTGCTTCATGGTTCCTTCTCCTGGCTGGACCACTTGTTGGTGCCGGCTGGCCTTTTGCATAGACTATCTGAGGTGGACACTCTGCCTAGAGGGCTGTCAAATCCTTCCCTGGTAGCACTGTGACATCATGCATGTCCGCAGCATCCCCCCTACCGATGGCAACTTTCACCCTGGCACCTGCAAAACTCAATATACATGGCTCACATACATTGTGCCATAGCAGAGTACTTTTCCTTCAACCCTGAGACCACCTCATCCAAAATCGTTCCGTGGGAAGTGATTGAAACAACCCTTAGAGTCGTAGATATCAGTTTTTGCACTGCTTAGCGCAAGCGTAGATCTCAGGAGTTGTCTCAGCTGGAGGTGCAGATGTTAGTTCTTGATGTGCGTGGCCATGGCAAGTGTGGTGGAGCGGCAAAAAGACAGGCGTGGCCCAACAAAATTATCAGCTGGTGCTTTTAGAGGAAGCCAAGTGTGCATGGCGGGCTTCCCTGAGTCGTATCGTCCAATGGGGGACCAATCTAGTAGAATGCTGAACAGGCTCTGCTAGGAGTCCCTTGCGATAGCCCCGGTCCCAACTACTTGGTATGGACAGGATGGTTGCAACAAATGATGGATGGAATGCTGAATGATTCAAACACTCTCCCCCAGTCAAGAGATCTTAGTTAAATCCATCATTCTTTTGCCCACTACGCGACCCCAGTTTGGACCCAGCCATATGCAAATCAGTCTTTACCCCATGCCTCATGGGAACTGTCCAGACCAAACTGCCAAACCAGGTCCTCCCTGGACCAGAAACAAGCATCCTGGAACCAGTTTCCGGGTGTGTCACACTTCATCCGCCAGGCTAGCTTGAATCCAGTGGCACAGTGAGCAAGGGACCCACGTCTGGGTATGCCCATCCCACTTAGGGCGAAAAGTGTAACTGCAACAAATGATGGAAGGAATGTTGATTGATTCAAACATTCTCCCTCAGGCAAGAGATCTGGGTTAAATCATTGTTCTTTTGCCATGAACGCCACCCCAGTTTGGACGCAGCCATATGCAAATCAGTCTTGACCCCATGCCTCATGGGAACAGTCCAGACAAAACTGCCAAACCAGGTCCTCCCTGGACCAGAAACAAGCATCCTGGGACCACTCTTCATCAGCCAGGCTAGCTTGAATCCAGTGGCACAGTGAGCAAGGGACCCACGTCTGGGTATGCCCATCCCCCTTAGGGCGAAAAGTGTAACTACAACTGGAGTCTAGCTATTCTGGCAGATGAGGGCTGAAAGCCCGAAACCGGTCCTAGAATGCTTGTTTCCAGTCCAGGTAGGACCTGGCCTGGCAGTTCAGGCTGGACTGTTCCCATTGGGCGCAAGGTCTCTTTACTGGGGTGAATGTATGACATTGTTCTGCATTCTGTCCATCAATTGTTCTCTTTGCAATGGACAGGATGGTGTCTTGTCTGGCTCTGATGAGGTTGCCAGACGGGGTATTATGTGGCCTTATATGCTGAAAGGGAGGTCATGACAACAGCTCAAATTGATGACTTCTTAGCTGCCCTGCCCCCTAAGTCTTTATCTGCATCAGCCAGGGCACAGCTTAACGTTCCATTTAAGGTGGAGGAACTAACTGTGGCCCTGCAGAGCTGCGTCCCGGGAAAACCCCTCGCCCCAATGGGTTCCGTAGTGACTTTCTATGAGTCCATATGCTGCAAGTAGGGAAGCATTTATTGGGGGTGATTCAGGTTGCGCTTAAAGAGCTGCATATGCCCCCAGACTGGAGGCATGCCTAGATTGTCCTGTTTCCGAAGTCGGGGCATCAGCCAGAGGTCCATTCTTCCTATCATCGGATATCTCTCCTAAACATCGAGGTCAAACTCCTTGCAAAGACCCTGGCTAACAGAATGATGCCTTACATACCACATCTGGTTCCTCCCGACCAGGCCGGTTTTATACCCACCATGCCACTCGCCATAAGATACGACGCACCCATAATGCCATGGCCTTAGCAGATCATCTGGGTCGACCTACGGTGCTATTATTGGCGGACATTGACAAAGCTTTCAATTCTGTGAGCTGGCAATATTTGCTCGCGCAATTCTGGTGCCATCATTTAGGGCCCAGATTCCTGTAATAGGTCTGGTTATTATACACTGATTTGACTGCCTCAGTTTACGTGGCTTGTGCAGTCTCTGCCCAGCTCCTCATTTGGTGTGGCACCAGACAAGCCTGCACATTATTTCTTTTATTGTTCGCTCTGGCCATGGTGCCATTCGCTGCCTGAGTAAGGGTGGACGCCCAGGTGGGGGCTTCGAATGGTATTTGGGAGTATCAAACAGAATAGCACAGTATATGCTGATGATGTCTTTTTCTTCATGACGGACCCACGTATCCCGAGAATTATGCAGGTATTTGGCGAGACCTCTGAGCTGTACATGAATGTTTCCAAGTCCATGCTATTGCCTTTGGGAGAGTCATTGGGGGCAAGGATTTGGTGAAGGGGTTGTCCCTGGTGGTTGATGGGTGACAATATCTTGGGATGTTCTTATTGCATGTCCCGGCTGTCTCATGGGATCATAATCTGGCACCATTGCTTGGGCAAGTGAAGACCAAAGTCAAGTCCTGGTCCCACTATCTCAATCCTATATGGCATATTTGACATTTTCACGATGATCTTGTTGCCTCGTCTCTTGTACCAACTGCAGAATTACCCATATCCTGTTCTTCGTGCGTGGTTCATACGGATAAATGCATTACTGGGTCAGTTCTTGTGGGGTGGAGGCGCTTCCTGCATGGCCCTTCAAACCTGCTTCCATTCTACTTACTGTGGAGGCATTGCTGCTGCCAATATTCAATCATACTATGCTGCTTCTCATCTTCAGGTACTTAATTACTGGTGGTACAGTTTGTGTGACGAACTGGTCTACGCCATGGAGCGGTGGGGGATGGGAGAGGCATCTATACTGGACTTACTGTATAGTGGATCTGACAATGGAGCTTTTCCCTCGCAACTAAATTGGTGGTGCAGGTGTGAAGGCAATCCCTTCGCAGGATGGGTTGGCGGAGTCACCTGACACGGGAGACAAAACTATGGCAAGGTACTCTCCTTCCGCAGGTGGCAGAGCTGTGGAGCTTTCGAGAGTTGAATCATATAGGCATCTCCACCTTGGGTGACGTCATGTGGGGCCTTATACTCAAATCCTTTCAAGAGCTCCAGTCTGAATTTTTAATGCCCAGTAGTCAATTTTATAAATATTTGCAGCTGCGTCATGCTTTGTCCCTATCTATACGTGCCCTCACGGACCTCCCAGCCTTAAATCCAAATAAAACTTGTTGTGAAAGAGCTTTCTCACAGACTTGCATAACTTAATTATTAATTCCTTTTGACCTTTGGCCCTAGTTACCCCAGACTGCTTGAAATAGGGCTAGGCACTATAGCCTGCAGACCCCCTAAAGAATGTGTTCTTTACATCTCAAAGCCCAATTTGGGCTGATGTTGAAATTGACCACTCAAAAGATCCCTCCACTTCTCTCTCCGTCCAACCATGCCAGCTCAGGACCATAATTATAGACAAATTCTCATATGTACAGCCTGGTGCAGTAAGCAGCTAAGCAACGCTATCATATGAATTGCCATATTGTCACTAGGTCGAGCCTGTAAGACCTGCTGTCATCAATATAACCACTCTGGGGCATATTACCAATGTTAAGCGATATTTATCGCTAACGATGCTTAGCAACAAATTTTTTAACGCTAAGCATCGTCAGAAATTATCGCAGATAAACCTTGGTATTACCAAGGTTTATCGCAAATGCGATAAAAACGGCCGCAATGCATGAATATCGCTGAAAAGTCAGCGATATTCATGCATTACCGAGCTAATGCTCTTAGCCATGTTATCCACCTCCCATTGGATAACATGGCTAAGAACTGCTCAGGGCAGGTGTTAGCTTTTGGAGATATTCGCGCTTAGCGCGAATATCTCCAAAAGTTGGTAATAGGAGATAGCGATGTTAGCGACTGTTTCCAGTCGCTAACATCTTGGCACGCCCACTTTGCATGTCATTAGTGATAAATATCACTGACATGCAAAGTGGGGCCCAAGATGGTCGCTATCTCCTACTAGCTGTCTCTAACTGGTGTTAGCGACAGCTAGGTAATAGGGAGATAATTTTATCTCCGCTTTCTTGGCTATTTCTTTTGTTTAATTTGCATACTTGCCTGCATCTGCTCAGGAACTCAAGCCGGCTCACAACCACGATGCTTCCTTTTAGTGAGCACTTCCCTAACAACAAAGCAAGTGAGTTATCATAGTACTCCACTACTTGGCCACATGATTTTATAATTTAAAATAATCGAGTAGAACTTCTGTGTTTATTAAAAACAACGAAAGCGAAATGACCATCTTTGTCGTTCTTTCCAAGTGGGGGAACATTGAAGCCGTTTACTACAAGTGAATCGCCAAGGCATAAGGAGTTTTAAAAAAACAGATTCCAGTGCATGTTTCTGTTGGCAATCAATAATTGCTGCATAGTTCCAGTAGCCCTAAAGATAACTGATCTGCTGAGAATAACATCCCTGCTGAGACCTGGCAAAATAAACTGCAGATTTCACAGGCTAGATTTTGTAACTTGCATCATTTATATCAACTATTTCACTACGACTGCAGCAGTGGAAGGGCGAGATTTTGATCGATACCTTATCACTATTGATCTAAACCTCGATCTGGTCGACTGAACCTTTGTTGCCTGTCATTGAGGGAAGAAAGTGCATCTCTTACCAAGTTAGTTCACCCAATAAAGGACTCCGCTCCAAAAGATCACAAACAACTTCTAGCTTTCAAAAGTTTATTGTAAGGTTAGGATAAGCTGCAAATACAGGCATCTCAGAATGAGATTCACGAGATACACAGGTCCAACTACATACATGTGCTCTCTGAAAGCCCTCAGACGAGCAACGGAAATTACCAGCACAAGTTCTAAGAATAATAAAGCTATCAGCATTGACGCATATTGAGATCTCTCCTTCATTTAAGTTGGAGGAAAAACACACAGGTTAGGCTGTCCCTACCCTGCTCTAGATGGTATCCCTACTTAACCAAGTCTCAACCTAACAAAAGGTGTCAGCAGTGAATGACCCCCAAGGGAAGTCACTCACTCTTAGTCTCTTGGTGAAAACCTATAGTTCTCCAGTCATGACCCCTCTCTGCCTACCCATCCGCTCTCTAAAGGGTCCTCAGGCATCTGCTCTAACTCCACCCAGGGGTGCTGTCCCTAATACAAAACAGTCAACAACATTTGAGACGCCCCTCGTGAGACGCCCCTCACGTGGTGTAGCTTCTGGCTTTTTCCATGCTGCTTTGTATTGGGCCTCATACGTTGGAGTTGACCTTGCTTCTCAGACTCTTCTCCGGCCCGCTGATACCCCTTAAAACATTCCGGAACCCTCCTCCATGTCTGGGCCGTCTTCTGAACAGACCTCTATTCATATTATTTATAATTGGATCCCCCCTTTTCTCTTGCAGACAGACATCTGCAGCCAAGATCCCAACTCTCATAGACTTCCAACAAGTTTCGCAACATTTCTCGGCCCAGACCAGTACGTGTAAATCAATGTTAAAACATTTCAGGCCTACAGCATTTCTCATAATAATTATAGCATTCAACTTCTTCATTAATTAAAGCATGTTAATACTCTTATTCTATTATTCAGTAAACACATCTATAAATCATGGCCCATTAATGCAATGACCAAAACATTAGTGCAATCTATGTCGTGAAAAGAAACACCTTCCCTTCTAGCTCTGGCCCTGAGGCCTACCACATTCTGCGTTTAACCACATGCCATCTTACATTTTAGCAGCTACACGACATGGATTCAGGAATAATCACATCTAATAAAATCATATAGTGTCACACATTTCTGTATTAGTTCCACTTCTACTTAAATCTCTACATTAGCTATACATTCAGAATATAATTGCAGATACTACTAGCACTCATGGCATTTCTCCTCATGATTTGTGCTTACTACGGGTAAGTGTGATGCACTCATACATTTAGGTCAGTTTGCGCTCTCTCAGTTCCCCCCTTTGATGACCTCTCGGGGTCATCACTAATATTTAAACTGCAGTTATTGCTAGCATAACTTGTCTCTGCGCTTCCAGAGCCCTCAGACTCCTGTACTGATTATCTTGTATGGCAGCCAATCTCTGCAGCTGCTCTCTTTGGGCCCTTTCTGACCTTTTTGCTCTGTACCATTTGAATACCCTCACCAATCCCCACAATATGATCCCACAGATCAATATTATGATGATAGGTTTTAGTATATACCACACAAAGCTTTTGCCTAGGGTGGAGATCCACCCTCCAACTTCACTCATTCCGTGGCCCACCTTTTCCCAGACATTTTCTCTACTCAAGTCTTCGATCTCCTTGTGAATATCAGTTATGTTCCTAATAACTTTCTCAAGGGGCTTTGAATTGTCTGGAATGTAAGTACAACATTCCTGGACCTTCAAAGCCTTACAGACTCCGCCCTCTTTTGCTAGTAGGACGTCTAACGCAAGACGGTTCTGAAGAACCATAGCCCTTATCGATTGCATCTCTCCTTCTACCAGCATTAAGGACTGAGCAGTGCTGGCAGACAACCTGTCGACGACTGTTGCCAGTCGTCTAATTTTAACATCATTAAGGATTAGTCCCAGAAGAGGGAACACAGCTCCAAAGACATCTCCAACCATTTCTGCCTCTCCTATATCTCTTCTTCCCCTCGATGATGTCTTGCCCTCGATGATCTCTAAGTCTTGTGCATGATATATTTTGGGGAAGACAATTGCTAGGTAACATGATCCATACCAGTTGTCAGGTAGTCTCACGTAGGCATTTCTTCCACATACAAAATACACATTTGGAATCACTTGCATTCCCTTCAGGAAATCTTTAGTATAGTACTCTATATTGAAAGCATGTTCACAGCTGACTTCTCCCACGTATACATTTTCGTAATACGTTTTGGCTCGGTGAAGACATAGCTTTCCTCTCTGCGTCTTATCTAAAGCTATTGGACCACTACTACCCTTTCTCTTGTGTGCCTTCTCTTCCTCGGTCCAATCTGTTTTCCATTGTCCTGATTTTTTCAAAATCTTTTGTCTCCTGTAACGATCATCCACCTGCCCTATGAACTTCTTCTCGACTTCTGACACTTTGCATGTCAGGTTATTTCTACGGGCATGTGAAGTATCTAAGGTAATCCAAGGAATGAAGAACTTGGCCAATCTGTCTTCACTCTTCCAGTAGTCCCATTTGTTCATCTGCTTATAATTTGGGACTTCTGGCAACACTGAATCATAGTTGGAGAAATAGTATTCAAAACTATCTCTCCCATAAAATATACTAAGCAATAAGCTACATGTAATGCCATATGTCAGCGGGAGGTGATGATATCTAATGCCTTCATCTACAGACGCCGGCAACTGCATGCAGACGTAACAGTCCTTAACCTCCATGGCATCCACGTATTCATATAAAAGTTTAGCATAAGCATTTGACCTAAAGTCTCCTTGGGACTCATCTACGTGTAACCTGCGGGCTTCTGCAGCTAATAACGCTTTCTCTTGAGTGTTTTCCCTTTTCTCACCAGCAACAGTGGGTGTAAGCGTTTCTACAGATTTCACATCAGTTACCTTCGCCTCTTCCTCATGTCCCTTTACATAAGAAATTGTTACCACTAAAGCTATTAATATTATCACTCCTACTATTAGTGTACCTATTATACATTTAGCTCTGCGGTTCTGGGTGCCGGCTTCCATTTCGTCAGACAATATAGCTCTCTCTTATCTTGGCACAAAGTTCTTTTCTTCTCGTTCCTTTACAGTCTCTTTTTACTCTTTTTGTCTTTAGAATCCACACAACTGGAAGCTGACAACCTTCTTCGCAAAGGTCCTTTAACAGTTCAATAAAGACAACCCTAGCCCTTCTCCATCAACTCAAGGGAAGGTCCCTACTATTCTCTGCTTCCTGGGCGCTAGGTAATCTTCTTTTTCTGCTCGCTTTATTTACAAAGTCCTTTAAGCATCTACTATCAGGTTTGTGCCTGCAGCTTCGATAGCAAAGTTCAGTATTTCCAAACGAAGATTGTGCTCTTCATGGGCTGTTATCGTTGTACCAAAGTCGGGGAATTGCAATTCTGAGAGAAACATGTGTTTTAACTTGCTGAGGCGGGGAGGTCTGGGGAGCATGAATGTTAGTGACCCTTCTTGTTCGACTCCGGGTACCAACAGTCGTATTTCCACGGTGACGATGGGCTCAGAACTGGACACCACCACCGCTCGGATCCTCCCTGTCTCCTGTTTCAAAGACATTTGTCGCCAGATATGTCCACTCAGGGGTGGAGTATCTTCGGCTAGGCACACGCACTCTTCTTGACCTTCTTCGGTCCGGTGCTTCAGCGCCCTGAGCACCTTCTTCCGGGTCTGAGTCTTCTGATATCGGAGGAAGGGTTACCTCTGGAGTTGACCTCAGGCTAGAGCTCCTTCTTTGCGGCCAATTAGCTTCTCCACGTGCCCTTCTACTCCTTCTTCTTCTTGTCTGTTCTCGCTCTCTGTCAGACTTGTCAGTGTCTGACTCGTACTCCCAGCTACTTTCTCCTTCTGTAGCGTCGTCTGTTTCGCTGTTGTACTGACCGTCCTCAGCTTGGTCAGACTCGTTCCCTGCTTCCGCTGGCACCTCTACAGCTTGGCTAGCCCCCTCTATGGCTTCTCGGTCCTCTGCTGGACGTCTATCCGAGAGAGGAGCTGTTTCTTCCAGAGGTGCTGGAACCCTTCGCGTATGTGACGCGTGGATCCAATTGGGCAGGCCTCCCACCTTCACAGCCGTGTTCGCGATCAGGATGATCTGGAAGGGCCCACGCCAACGAACATCCAGGCAGCTTCTTCTCACATGTTTTTTCACCAGGACCCAGTCCCCAGGGTACAGGTCATGGCACGGGCCCTGGCACGATGGAACCTCGGCAGCCTGCACCTGAAGGGACACAGAATGAATGGCGTCAGACAGCCCCTTACAATAGTCCAGGATCATATCATCTGTGATATTTAACAGTGCAGTAGTTGGGACAGATGACAGCCTCATTGCTCTCCCCATTAACACCTCATGTGGTGACAACCCCGTTCTTCTGTCTGGGGTACTACGAAGGCTCATGAGGACCAATGGCAGGGCGTCAGGCCAACTCAGGGTCGTTGAGGAACACACTTTTGCAATTCTGGCTTTGATCGTGCCATTGATCTGCTCCACAATTCCTGAGGCTTCTGGTCGGTAACTGCAATGCAATTTCTGATCTATGTTCAGAGCCGCACAAATCATCTTCACAAGCTCGCTGTTGAAATGCGTTCCCCTATCTGATTCCAAAGAGGCCGGCACCCCGAAGCGCGGAATGAGTTCCCTAAGCAGTAACTTGGCCACTGTGAGGGTGTCGCACCTACGTGTAGGGTATGCCTCAACTCATCTGGAGAATACACAAACAACCACCAGGACATAGCGGAGGCGGTTGCACCTCGGCATTTCAATGAAATCTATCTGCATTCGATTGAATGGACCTCCAGACCTTCCTATGTGGCTTAGTGCAACTGGTGTTCTTTTCCCTACGTTCAGCTGCTGACAGGTCACACAACGCTGGCACACTGCTTCTGCTGCTATTCTAAACTTAGGATTGTACCAGGTCTGTCTAAACACTCTCAGCATAGCGTCTCTCCCTAGGTGTACGGGACCATGTATGTGTCTGGCCATTGGGCTCACCATCTCATTGGGCAACACTGCTCTGCCATCTGCTGAGACCCAAAAATGGGACTCACCCACTACACATCCTGCCTTTTCCCATGTTTCTTTTTCAAAATCAGGAGCATTTTCTTGCATGGTTGTCAGTTCGTCCCAAGTATCAACAGTTTCCAATATCATGGCTAATTCAGTCCTTACATTTATTCCACCCACTTCCACCTCTGTGAAAGAGTACCCTTGTTCCGCGCAATACCGCGCGACTTCGTCGGCATATCTATTGCCTTGCGAGACGAAGTCCACATTTCTGGTATGTGCGGTGCACTTTACAACTGCGATACCTGCTGGACATTGCAACGCCTCTAACAACAGGCGCACAAACTCTCCATTGCGAATGGGAGAGCCTGAAGAGGTCATGAACCCTCTTTGAGACCATAACTGCCCGTAATCATGAACCACCCCATAACCATATTGGCTGTCGGTGTATATGGTGACTCGAATTTGATTGCTTGCCAAGCAAGCACGTGAGCCATCGACAAAGAAAATTTCGTCTGGGTCGGTCAGTGGCTCATCTACGATGTCGGGTCTGGGTTTGGTGCATAGTTCAGTCACATCGAGGCAGTCATGGTCTGTACATTCATCATCATCCTCGATATCATTTGGGAGTGGCATCAAGGTGGCAGGGTTCAAAACAGAGCATCTCCTGAGGGTCACATTCTCTGCAGCAAGAATAACTTGCTCATAGCGCGTGAGCCTGCTGTTGGTCAGATGCTGTGTTTTGGTCCTGGTCATCAACAGTTCAACAGAATGGGGCACGCACACCTCTAACGGGTGCCCCATGACGATATTTTCACATCTCTCAATGCTGACACCCGTTGCAGCAACGGATTTGAGACATCCGGGCAACGCTGCGGCTACTGGGTCTAAAGTAGCCGAGAAATAAGCAACTGGTCTACGGGCATTCCCATGGATTTGGACTAACACAGACAACGCGCAACCTTCTCTCTCACAACAGTAAAGCAAAAATGGTTTATTGTAATCAGGCATTCCCAATGCCGGAGCACGACACAGGTCCTCTCGCAGCTGTAAGAATGCCATCAAACAGTCTTTGTCCCATGGTACCGGATCGCTCACCTCCTTATGCGTCAGTTTTTGCAAGGGCTTTGCTTTCAGTGAAAAGTTCGCGATCCACTGTCGGCAATAACCCACCATCCCTAGGAACATCCTGACCTCTCTCTGTGTCTTAGGCGCATTCATTTTCATGATCGCCTCTATCCTGTCTGGTGACACCTTTCGTTTGCCTTTCTCTATTCGGTGTCCCAAGTACTGCACTTCTGTCAGGCAGTACTGCAACTTTCCCGGGGACACCTTGTGCCCATTGGCAGCTAGGTGATTTAACAAAGCAATGGAGTCCTCCCTGCAAGCTTCTTCTGTTTCTGACGCCACGAGGAGGTCGTCTATGTACTGGACCAGAACTGACTTCTGGGGCAGCACTAGACTTTCAAGATTTTTCTTCAAAAGCTGGTTGAAGATCGATGGGCTTTCTGTATACCCCTGAGGAATACGACACCATGTTAGGACGCGACCTTCCAGCTTAAATGCGAAAAGAAAATGGCTTTCTTCGTCCAGAGGGATCGAAAAGAAAGCCTGACAAAGATCAATCACAGTGAACCACTCAGCTTGGAATGGAATCTGAAACAGTATCACTGATGGATTCGGTACCACTGGACAACACGAAACGACTATGTTATTAATCTTTCGGAGGTCCTGCACTATCCGGAATTTCCCATTTGGTTTCTGCAGACCCATAATCGGGGAGTTGCATGGACTACCCACGATTTCTTTCAGTATTCCCTGTTTAATCATGGACTCGATCACGGGTTTTATGCCTGCAATCGTTTCTGGAGTCAATTTATATTGGGGTGTTCTTGGGAACTCAGCATGCGGTTTCACTACAATTTTCACTGGGTCCACCCCTTTGACCAATCCAATCTCTTCCCCAGTGAAATCCCATACTTCTGGTGCCACTGTCTCTCTCAAGTCCCAGGGGAGCTCATCTACTGTCAAAGTAGGGTACAGCTCCACGCATATTCTTGAGTTTGCAACTTTGAAGTCTGCGTCATCATCATTGGTCAATACCTCCACTCCCTGAGGTGTACAGTATATTGTACAATTCAATTTACACAACAGGTCTCTGCCTAGCAGACACACAGGACTTGAATCGCAAACCACAAACTGGTGCTCATCGCTGTACTTCCCTATTTTCACCTGTACCGGTTCTGTCAATTGGCTGGTTATTCTCCTGTTTGCGACCCCCACCACTTGTATGGTCTCTCCAGACATGGGCAGGTCTGGAACTGCAGCTGATCTGATCGTGGATCTAGTGGCTCCTGTGTCCACCAGAAATGTCGTGGGGCACCCTGCTACTTCTGCTTCGACATAGGGTCCCCTCTGGTCCACCTCCAAGGCTGCCCCGAGGGTGCAGTCTTCTCTTTCCACTCTCTGTCCGGTTAATGGGTCCACATAATAGCACTCTTCTCCTTCTACAAACAGGGGCATCTGTCTATAGGTCTTACCCATAGTCCCTACTCGGGGAGGTTGCGGGAACTGGGCTCGGGGAGGAGCCCCCCCCCCCTTTGAGCACCTTTCCCTGGTATGGCGTCACCCCTCTTGTAGGCGCGCTCTGGACCTCTTCCTCCTCTATCCCTTGTTCTCCTATCTCTACATTGTAGGGACACTCGCGTTTCCAATGCCCCACCTCGTTACACTGGTGGCACCTAGTCGTTTTCTTCAAGGCAGCTACGTCTATTCTGGGTCTAAAGGTGGAACTCTCCTCATTGCCCTTGTTCTGACTGTACTGCTTCTTTCCTCCTGTACCTGTTCCTTGCTGCTGTTGCTGCTGTCCCCCCTTCCCTGCTGCCTGCATCTGTACCACCATCAATTTTTCTTTTAGTTTCTTAGCCTTGGAGTCTATCTCATCACAGCAGTACCTGGCATATCTCAGTATTTCGTCTAGGGGTTTATTTTGCCAACAAATCAAGTGTTGCTGAATCATTAAACTAATATCCGGTCTCAGTCCCAGGACGAACTTGGACACAAATTGCCCTATGTCTTTTGGATCCATTACATCCAGACCGCTATACTGTTTAAACGCCTTCAGCAATCTCTCGTAATATTCGTGGACTGTCTCTTTGGGTTCCTGTCTAGTTCGGTCTATTCTGACCCAATCTATGTCTTGCATTGGCACTTTCTCTTTCAGCCAAGTCATCACTCTCTCGAATTTTGCCATCACAATCTCGGACGGCCCATTAGTCTTAGCATCTCTCTCCGGCTCCGTTGTGGGCCACTCAGCGCTAACCTTGCATGCTGTCCACAGATCTCCTGGTACTACAATGTCAAACAGCGTGTTCAGATCTATCCATAGGACCTTTGAGATTTTTACAAATCTCTCAACTTGCTTGTACCACTCCACTGGGTTTTCCCGCAATTTGGGGAAGGAGGTGGTAAAAGCAGCTAAATCTCCCCTACTCCAAGGGACATGCACATAATTCCCATTTGCGACTTCACGCAAAGGGTATGCTCCTATTCCCTGCAGCCTTCCTGGTGTCGTACCAAGCGTGCTTCTCCTGACGGTCCCTTTCTTGGACCACCTCTCTTCCCACTTATCTAGTGCCCTCCATGTCCTTATTCCAGTGATCAGTTCCCTTATGTGCGTTTTCAGCCCGATCGTTCTCCTCTCATCTAGGTCTCGATCTGTGTAATGTAGCCTGTGGTTACCCTGTAATGCTTTGGTTCTTGACAGGTCCACCATATATTTGCCTGCTAATTCGACTAACTTCTCATGGATTGCTCTCGCCTTTCGGGTGATGTCCTTTGCCATATACAGTATTTCATCCTGCTCATACATTTCCATTCTCTCTAAAGGCAGGGTACCATCTACCATGTCATCCAGGTCTGACCTTAAGCTGGCGACATCGAGTCTCTTGGCTTTTATCTCAGCTCGCAATATGTCTTTCGAAGGGGGCTCACTGGTCTCCCTACCATCCCAACTCCGAGCTCTACGTTTGGGCTCGGGAGAGTTAATGAGTGCTCTCCCTTGCTCCCATCTCTCCAGGTCCCATGCTCGGCCATCCGATCTTGGAAGGTGATGGAACACGGGCCTGTTACCCCCACTCTTGCTCTGCCCACTCTCTCCTTCTTCTCTCCTTTCACCGTACGCCTCTCTGTTATTTTCCCTCTGGTCGCTACTCTCCCTTTGCCTAGTATCGCTCAGTATCCGATACGATCCTTCCTGGTTCCCCATATTCCCTGGGCTGCGCTCGTGTCCGTCATCACAGGGACTATGGTGCGACCTCTCACAACTCCCATTCAGTTCTCTGGTGCCGGGCACACAGTGGGTACACTTAAAGCTGTTTCTGTACTCTTGCGTTCTCCTCTCCCCTTCACTGAGTGTTGGGCGCGCCACCCCTCCACTCCCGGGGCCCCCGTTTTCCAGGTCCGTTCTATCTCCACTCCGGGCCCAATGGGTGACTCCCCTACTATCTCTCTCTCTCCAGTCCCACTCCGGGCTGCTCTCCCCAGCCCCGCAGTGAGTCCGAGCTCTGCTGTCCTGACTTTCCCTTTCAGCTTCCGCAGCTATGATGCTCTTGTGAGCCTCCACTGCCTCATCCCACTTCTTCATGTACTCATTTAGCTCTTGAAAGGATTTTCGTCCAGATCCCCTCATATCCACTGGCCATCTAGGGCCCCCAGGATCCCCTCCTGGATCCCCTGCTGTGTGCACCGGGGTGCTCCACTCTCTTGGTATCGGCATCTGACTTGGGAAATTGATCGTATCGTTCCTCCTTGCCGTCTCTGCTCTTTCTCCGTCCTTCCGTACCCGTTCTTCCCCTCTTGCTCTCTCTGGGTCATATATCGATATTATAGGACCTATGGTAACAGGTACCTGTAGTGCATCTGGTAATGCGTAGGATGTGGCGCACTCCGTTTCCGGCGCTCTTTGTAC
The DNA here is from genome assembly GCF_964261635.1 of Lissotriton helveticus. Classification (NCBI taxonomy): domain Eukaryota; kingdom Metazoa; phylum Chordata; class Amphibia; order Caudata; family Salamandridae; genus Lissotriton; species Lissotriton helveticus. The sequence continues at coordinate 450,372,077 of NC_136059.1, forward strand.
CACAAACCTCCCGACTACCTGTTGCACCTGACTAGGCTGGGACAGCTCTTTCTTTGCCTCAGGATCCCACTCTGAACTGGGAAGCGGTCCATGCTCTCCTGCATTGCCCCCCTTTTCTCTTTCACTATGCTCGACCTCTCCCCCTGCTCTATTATACGGGGGTGGCCTGTCTGTCAATAATCTGTTTATCAGGCTGTCCTCTGTTTCGCTCTCATCATCTTCTTCTAGGGGGCTTTTATTTCCGGGCACCTCTAACACTGGGTACAGTTTATTGACTTCCATGTTATGCACTCTCCATCTTTTAGCATCCGCATCCCATCTGGCATCCTGTACTGCCCTTACCGATCGTTTCACCCTTTCTTGTCGTCTGTTCATATTCTTTACATGCGCTGCCCTAATCCATGCATCAAGGGCTTCAAACTGGGTCGGTCTAGTCAAGGGTCTCATTGAGGTCATGACTGATTTTAATCGATGTAACACCTCTAATCTGAACGTCCCGTACTTCGGGAACGTCAGTTCCTCATTTCCTTCCGTAATCTTACTCCACTCTGTTATCCAAAGGATCGTATGCAGCCCAACATTCACTGCCATGTAACGAGCCGGCGTACCCTCTGGCGGGGCTTCTTCCCCTTCATCCGATCCCCGCCTCTCTTTCTTAAACGCCGCTCTCAGCCATTTAAAACACTTCATAATTATACGCACAATATCCAGCCTCGCTACTCTGTTTACTTCCTGATGACAATCCACCAATCCTAGCGCGGCTTTGCTAACTTGGCCTATCGCAGCGCGGTCTTTCTCCGGTCGGCCAATCACAGCGCGACACTTTCTGACGTCTTTGCTAGCTGGCCTATCACAGCGCGGTCTTTCTCCGGTCGGCCAATCACAGCGCGACACTTCCTGACGTCACTTTTCTCCGCTTCGCAGCAGCACCCCTCCTTTCTCAACTCGTCTCCCGGTCATGCATGCGTCCCATTCATACACCGAAAAATGACTACTTCCGACCAAGCGGTCACTTCCCTCGACTGTACGTCCACAGTCTATATGTAATTGTCAACACAACTGACGAAATGTCTATCGTCTCTCTGATAGGTTGCTTACACACACAGTAACCTCCGACCAGCGTCCGTTACTCACGCACTCACTCTTAAGTTCCCCCTATCTCGGTCTTTCGGGTGATCAATGGTACCTCATGACCCCCTTCACACTAGTTGACAATTACTCTGGGTGTCCGATACACCCGAACCACTTAAGCTCTCCTTGAACTTAAGATTTCCACCGGTTGCGCGCGCTCACAACCTGTTCCACAGTCACTCTACAGACCTTCAACTCCGCCAGACATTACAACATAGATACAATACAAAAACACCGCAATCTAACACGCATGACCCTTTATACTCACTCTCGACCGATACTGCTGCTTTTTCTGTCTCACGTCATCCGGATCTTCTTCGGCGGGCGGTTCTTCCGATCATCGATCTCTAAGGGCCTTGGGGTAAGCTAACCTGGCCTAGGTCACCGTCCTCAAGAAGGCAACCATCCTCTATAGCTACCAACTGGAAGGGCGAGATTTTGATCGATACCTTATCACTATTGATCTAAACCTCGATCTGGTCGACTGAACCTTTGTTGCCTGTCATTGAGGGAAGAAAGTGCATCTCTTACCAAGTTAGTTCACCCAATAAAGGACTCCGCTCCAAAAGATCACAAACAACTTCTAGCTTTCAAAAGTTTATTGTAAGGTTAGGATAAGCTGCAAATACAGGCATCTCAGAATGAGATTCACGAGATACACAGGTCCAACTACATACATGTGCTCTCTGAAAGCCCTCAGACGAGCAACGGAAATTACCAGCACAAGTTCTAAGAATAATAAAGCTATCAGCATTGACGCATATTGAGATCTCTCCTTCATTTAAGTTGGAGGAAAAACACACAGGTTAGGCTGTCCCTACCCTGCTCTAGATGGTATCCCTACTTAACCAAGTCTCAACCTAACAAAAGGTGTCAGCAGTGAATGACCCCCAAGGGAAGTCACTCACTCTTAGTCTCTTGGTGAAAACCTATAGTTCTCCAGTCATGACCCCTCTCTGCCTACCCATCCGCTCTCTAAAGGGTCCTCAGGCATCTGCTCTAACTCCACCCAGGGGTGCTGTCCCTAATACAAAACAGTCAACAACATTTGAGACGCCCCTCGTGAGACGCCCCTCACGTGGTGTAGCTTCTGGCTTTTTCCATGCTGCTTTGTATTGGGCCTCATACGTTGGAGTTGACCTTGCTTCTCAGACTCTTCTCCGGCCCGCTGATACCCCTTAAAACATTCCGGAACCCTCCTCCATGTCTGGGCCGTCTTCTGAACAGACCTCTATTCATATTATTTATAATTGGATCCCCCCTTTTCTCTTGCAGACAGACATCTGCAGCCAAGATCCCAACTCTCATAGACTTCCAACAAGTTTCGCAACATTTCTCGGCCCAGACCAGTACGTGTAAATCAATGTTAAAACATTTCAGGCCTACAGCATTTCTCATAATAATTATAGCATTCAACTTCTTCATTAATTAAAGCATGTTAATACTCTTATTCTATTATTCAGTAAACACATCTATAAATCATGGCCCATTAATGCAATGACCAAAACATTAGTGCAATCTATGTCGTGAAAAGAAACACCTTCCCTTCTAGCTCTGGCCCTGAGGCCTACCACATTCTGCGTTTAACCACATGCCATCTTACATTTTAGCAGCTACACGACATGGATTCAGGAATAATCACATCTAATAAAATCATATAGTGTCACACATTTCTGTATTAGTTCCACTTCTACTTAAATCTCTACATTAGCTATACATTCAGAATATAATTGCAGATACTACTAGCACTCATGGCATTTCTCCTCATGATTTGTGCTTACTACGGGTAAGTGTGATGCACTCATACATTTAGGTCAGTTTGCGCTCTCTCAGCAGCATTAGACTGCCTGTGCTTTCTCCTGAAGAGCCTGGGGGTCAGAGAGCGCGCAGAGCCTGCTAGCATTACAAGTGGCATCCATACAGTGGGTCCTAGTCCTGCTCAGTAGGAAAGAGAGCGCAGGTGTCATCATCAGCCTTGATTTCCTAGCTGACCTCGGGATAAGGAGCACTGATTTGTATGCTTTGGCTTGGGCTGAGTTTAAAATGACATCCAACGATCCGGGGAAGGCCAAGTGGCCATAGCTGATAGCTGGAAGCAGTTTTGCTTTTAGAACAGTCAGAATTGGTCCAGCCGAGGGGCTTATCAGATGTTGGCTCAGTTGTTTTAGAAATGCATAACATTGTTGGCCTTGGCGGGCAGATGTTTCAGATGGATGTTTGCCTTGGCCTGTCCTGAAAGCCAAACCCCCAGATAATTGTATGAAGCCACTGTGCCAATTTGCAGATCACCCAGTAGCCATTGTGCTTTCCTTTTAAGATGGTATCTCCCAAAGATGATTACCTTGGTATTCCCCTGGTTGACTTTATGGAAGTTATCCTTGTTGAAGCGGTTCAGTGCATTTAGGGCTCTCTGTAGACCCACTTAAGTGTGGTCCATTATTGCTGTATCATCAGCATACTGCAGTACCGGCAGCCTCACACTTCCCAGCCTTGGCGCTACTAGATTGGCGCCTTTCAGAGCAGCCCCCAGGTCCGCGGCATACAAATTGAAAAAGATGTGCGCCAACACACAACCCTGTTTAAGCCCGTTGTTCATAGCCATTTTAGGGGTCACTGTACAGGCGCTTGTTTTGACCCGCACCAAGGTATCTTCATTTAAACGATCTGATTGCATTCAGGAGTTTTCAAGGGATTCCCCAATTGTCTAATTTCCACCATAGCCTTCTACGGTCAACTTTATCAAAAGCTTTTCTGTAGTTGATAAAACAGCAAAGCAATAGGGGACTTTTCTTCTTTGCTGCCTGGGTTGATAAATGAACTAACGCAAGGATGTTGTCCAGGGTCGACGACTGTGACCTAAAAGCTGACTGATAAAAGGGAATAATGCCTTTTTCTTGTGCCCAAGACTCCAAATCCTCCAAAAGGAGGCAAGTGTAGCCCTTGGCTTCAAGATCGAGAAGGGCGACAAGCCTGTAGTTTGATGGCTTCAAACAGTCGCCTTTTTTAAAGATGGGGACCAGTATAGAGCCCCTCTAGGAATCTGGTGTCTTGGCTCTCAAGAGCATGTGATTATAAAGGGTGGTTAAAATTGCTGCCCAGAACTGGGGCCATTTTAAAAACAAGTGCAGGTATCCCATGAGGCCCTGGAGCTCCATCAATCCTCATATTCTTGAGGGTCTTGATGACCATATCGGAGTTTATCAAACCTGGCGACCTGTAATGCTCCTCTACCCAGGCGCTCTGATCAATAAGGCTGGTATCAGCAGTGACATTCACTTCTTGAAACTTTATGTTATTTGGCAGACTCTGCCCCTCCTCCCAGGTAATTTCATCTGAGCAACCTTTATTTGAAGGAGCATGCAAATATAATTGCTTCAAGTGGTTCAACCAGTCATGCTCCCCCACTCCGTTTTCTCTTGATGCCCCTCGACTGCTCAGCTGAATTATGTGGCTCCACAGCCCAGAGGGGTTCTTTTCCTTAAGCAGAAAGAAAATTGTAAGTCATTCCCTGTCTGTATGTTCCTTTTTGTGTTACCACAATTTCTTGCTTAAGGCTGACCTCAATGCTGTGGCCGACGGTCTCTCTGTGGATCTGCTTCCTCTTTTCTTTGCTTCTAAGGCCTTACGGAGGGCCTGTTTTCCTTCAAGTATGTCCTTCGTTAGGCGCTTGCTTCCTACTATTAATGGTGCTTTGATACTCGGGCATTGGTGCTGAGGGTTTCCCAGCTTCAATTGAAGGTCCTCTACAGTATTCTCCCAATCCTTTATAGGTTGTGTTGGTGGAATGCCTTCCTCCTTCAGATCCAACCAAACTCGGATCTTCTTGCCTATATTTTCTGACCATTTTATCCTCTGCAGGACTTTATGCCTTTCTTCCCGTCTCGACTCTCCAATTGCTTGAACAATATTGGCTGTTGGTACTTCCAACTGGATCACGGCTCTCAATGGCCTATGATCACTTTCAACCCTGCCCTCGACTTCAAAATCTTTCAATCTGGCTGCAATTGCTTCACTGACTATAATATAGCCAATTCTCGATATATTCAGAAGGTTAGTTGCGGATGCCAGGATGTCGCACGTGTTTCTTTTACTGTACAAGTTGTACATAGCTTATGATTTTTTAAGAGATTGTAGAGGGGTTCTACCCGGTCCTTACCCCGGGGAGGGGAGTTTGCTTTGTTGAGATCCCTCAGGTTGAAGTCTGCCAATAGGAGTTACCTGGTAGGATTTGTATTTATTTAGGAGATCGTCTAGCTTCCGTGTCAGCCTATCCATAAAGTCTTTCATTGAGGTGTGTGTTGGATTAATGAAAAGGTTTATTAGCAGGAGGCGAAGAGGATGAGAGTTTAGGTTCAGGCCTCTAATCTGTAAAGCTTGTATCCCGGGGTGGTAGATTTAATATCTGTAGCCACAAGGCTGCTGGCATGTTTTATGAGAATTGATAGTTCGCTGGACGGTTGGCCAAAGAGGTTCCTTTTTGTTGATGGTACATGGTGTTTGTAATACCCTGCAAATGGAGTGCTGGTCAAGGCCCACGTCTCTTGGAAGCATAATATATCTCCCATTTCTAAAAACTGATTCGTATTTTCTTTTTTTGTGATTTTACTGATCTCTGCAATGTTCCACGAGATTATAGTTAGTTGCTACTGGGGCGGATTAGCTCCCCTAGCTTCTGCCTTACCAGGCCTGGTGCGTCGACTGTTAGGAATCGTCCTGCCATCTTCTTGGTGTTCCTATTTGGTCCGGAGCAAGAGGGCTTGCATAAATGGCCCAATCATTATTTTGACATAAGATCCTGATGCCAGTGGGGGCCTTGCCACCCGTACAATTACTACTATGGGCCCCTTGAATGTTTGTCTCATGCAAGACGGACCTGGGGCCCTTGCCCCGCTATTTACTGCTATGACATGTGGATATTTTGCATGTGGCAGAAGCTGGACATCTATGCCCCACTCAGTGAGTTGTGCTGATTCGTTTAATACTGCTTGTTGAAGGTTCTTTTGCTTCAGACCCACCACTGTGGAGACACCATGGGTATCCGTATCCCCCTGAATGCTCAAAAATCTGATCCATTCCAAGTCTCCTGTTTATATTTGGTCCAAGGTGGCCAGATGTTTAAAAAGACAGAGAATGTTACTCCAATTCAGGATGTCATGCTGTCCCGTGATATAATATCTCGGGAGAGCCCCACCTCATGGACATTTGTTGGGGAGTCTGTTGTTGGAACCACATCTCCTATTCCTAGTGCATGAGCTGCCAAGCTTGACGCGGGGCTTGAACTTGTTTGATAACTCTAGGTATTTCCTTCTTGTGTCCTGATTTTACATCCTTGTGAACTCCCTGCTCCTGTCTGCTTTTTGATAGTTGCCTGAAATTGTATTGAACCATCCAGCTGCGGTGATGTGATAGCTGGCATTGCTTGGGGGGTTATATCTCCCGGTTGGCATTGCTTGGGGGGTTATATCTCCCGGTTAGCATGTTGGAACTGCTAATTTATGACCTGAAGTAGGACTTGGTCTGGCGAGAGTCTTTGGGCCCTTCGCAATGGTATGGCTTGGTACGTTTGCCTGCTCTTGGTTGTCTCCATGGGTCGGGGCAGATGAGGCGTCCATTTTGCCCCTGTTTTTGACTGAAAAAATTGGATAGAACTGTCTATTTTTAACATCACTTTTTGGGGTAAGCGAGCTGTCTTCCAAAGATGCGATTGTCTCCCTTTTGTTATTGCTTTTTTCAGTTTTTTCCTCAGCTTTTGTTTTTGCTCTCCTAGATAGGGGAGGATAAGGTCTGTCCATTGTGTTTGGAGTAGGTTCTTGAGTATCAGTTGTTTGAATGTCGCTTTCCCTGCTGTTGGCCCTGTGTGTACCTCGAGATGCATTGGGCCCATGTGCAGGGCTCTCCAGCCTTTGTGCCCGATTGTAATCGACTCTGTCTGTTGACTTCAGGCCTAGCGGTACTCCTCCTTTCTTGCTCACAGCCGGATGGTAATTGTTTGAAGTTTCCCAGCCGTCTGTGGTGCTGGGAGTCAACATGTCCCTACTTCCTCTAACTATCTCAGGAAGAAACGCCCACGTTGCATTAAGGATTGAGCAGGAACGTTCACCGGGGTAGGTAACCAGGTTCAGAACAATCGTGTTTTCCAGATCTTCCACCCTGGAGCTTAAATTGACTAGGCGGGCTGCTATTGATTGCAGAAGGTCTATTTGGACGGCCATCTTTGATGACTGCCACAGTAATGCTATGTTTATGGAGCTGTTTATCTCATTTATAGATGGTTTCTGTAGATCTTCATTTACACTGTCATTTGAAGTAAGGTGGTCTGCTTTAGAGTCCCTTGGAGGCTCTAAGAACCCCATCAATTTTGGGGTTAACTCCAGGGTTCTTTCAATCTTTTGGCCCAGTTTTTGAAGGAAGGACGCGGTGAGGTCCCCTACCACTGGAGAATCTGGAATCAGGTCATATAGAGACGACACAGGGCTTGTGGCTGTTGGAAAAGGCTTGGTGCTCACAGCGTTCTGGATATCTTGATCATGGCTTTTGGTCCAGTGAATTTGAGCCAATGTCACTGGGACGTAATCCTCTTTTGACGATGCTGTTTCATGTTTCCTTTCAATTCGAAGGTCGGGCACCTTTTCTTTGGATGAGGATGTTGTATGGTCAATGAGCGATCCTGTGATTCAAGTTGAATCAACCTTTTCCGGCTTACTACGGCTCGCCAGACTTGAAAATAGTCCTCCTTTGGGGGTATGCTGGCAGTCGGCGAGCTTTCTGCTTGTACTTATAGTGCTAATCTCCGGTAAGATGCACGGGTTAGGGTCCGAACGTGGTGCATCCTGGGATTTGTCCTTTTGCCAGCCCTGAATGGTGCCTTAGGTGGTGCTGAGGATGCCATTTTTTTTTTAAGTGCATAATCGACCCCCTTTGTGGGGCAGCTTGGGAGATTTCATTGGGGCTCTCTGATAGAAATGTGCTCCTTGTGATCCTTTTTGATGGCGATTGCTGGCTGACCATTTCTTCAGGGGTCGTATGTGGACGTCGGTCCTTCTTCTTAGGTCCCATCTTGCTGAATTGTGGAAGGTAGAAATTTAGCAGTCTACACCGGCCGTCTGTCCCGATCTGGTCTGGACAGGTGTGGTGTAAACTGTAACAAAGGATGCGTTCAAACTTGAAAGATGCAGGGGGTGATCACTTCCCCGAAAAAGTTTGCGCTAAGGTTTAAGAGACCCCTGTTTGGACTGCTGCCAGTGATGCTGATGCCTGCACAAGGCTTTCCCAATTGGTGGGGCAAATGCTACTTTTCCTTTAATTGGCCCGATGCTGAGGCCAGGAATCTAGGCCATCCTGTTTCACTGCCACCCCTCACCAATGCTTGACGGCGCTGGGGGAGTCTTGGGGCTTAGGGCTAGCTGGCTACAGCAGGCAGGAGGAAGAGGGCACAGCGAAACCAGAAGGCAGGGGTCCTACGGGATATGGGAGGGCAGCTCAAGGGCAGCCAGTCGCAAAGGGCAGGAGCGCTGGCTGCTTACACCTACAGTTTAGGAAAAGGAAATGTCTAGCAAACTCAGTGTATATGCTAGACATTTCCTTTTCCTAAATTGTTTATGAATTCCCTACGATTAGCAAACTATATATATTGTAGGGGTCCCCATTTTTCCAATTAATGCTTACACCTACAGGCAAGCTACCTACTTTTTACACATAGCCTCTGCGGCTGTACCTGCTGCCATCGCCGCTGTGCACCTACACCGTACCTCTGTAGCTGCTTACGAGCCTTGATTGAGGATAGCGCAGAATGGCACCAACAGTCGGTCCAGCTGGCCTCCCTCAAAACAGTTGCATTAGACACAGAACTACCACGGGTGGCAGTGCCCCTCCTCTGCTCTTTTCCTGGGCTTGTCTACGGCTGTAAGGGGGGTCCAATAATCTGGTCTGATCGTGGTCCTGGCCCTTGTCGTGTTGCCTATTCTTGGCCAGTATTTTCCCCCACCAGCGGCACCTTTTCCGGAGGCTTGCTTGTGGGCACACCAGATGGACCACAGGCTGCACCCGGACCTAGCTGGGCCGCCTCCGCTGTCCACCTGGGTGCACACACTCAGTGAGACGGCTCCTGAACTCGCACTCACAGTAGTCAGGGCAGCCGCCGCAGACGCAGTGGGTGATGTTTTTCAACTCTCGGGCCGGCTCCGTATTGCTTAAGGAGCGACAGGTGCTTTGGGCGCTTAGGGAGTTTGGGGCAGATTTATGATGCCCTTGCGCCTCCTTGCGCCGCAATTGCGTCACGTAATGTGACGCAACGGTGGCGCAAACAATGCGCCCTATTTACAACGTGACGCATCTAGGAGATGCGTCACGTTGGAAACCCCTGCGCCATAAGGAGGCGTTCCTGCGCAGGGGGGGCGTTCCTGCGCAGGAACGCCTCCTAAAAGTGGCTGAGTGAAATCTATGAGATTTCACTCAGCCACTTTCTACGTCAATTCCTTACGCCTGCTTGAAGCAGGCGTAAGGGTGACGCACAATGCATAGAACAGGTGGCTCCTGTGCATTGCAGGAGTCATGTCGCACTTGCGACATGACTCCTGCAATGCGCCGCCCGTACGCCGAGAGATGCGTCACGCATCCTCACTGCCTTGCACCATGGTGCGCCGCATTGTAAATGCGGCGCACCATGGGTGGCGGAGCAGTGGCGCACTGTGGCGCATGTTAACTGGCGCATCCCTGGGGATGCGCCAGTTAACATAAATCTGCCCCTTTGTGCTTAGGAGCCAAGTCACTCCCCGAATCTCTCCCAATCAAGTGCCTGGCCCGATCTGGTGCACTTCAGCATTTTGCGCCTCCGGCGTTCCTCTGATGATCTGCAGCTCCCTGGTGCTCCTCTCTGCTACTGCTTCCGCTTCCGGAGTTCATTTAGTAAATTAAGACATTGTTCCACCACCTGCACAAGTAACAACACACGGTCTTTGTCCATCTCCTACATTGTAAGTTTGAGTATTTGTTGCAAGACAGCATTTGTCAAACAAACATTTGCAGTGCACTAGGTCTCGCATTACTGAAAGTTTGAGCTGGTGGCGTTGCATTATTATTTGCAATGCCAATAGCTCAAACGTTCACTAAGGCAAGACCTATTGCAGTGCAAATTCTTGTTTTTAAATTGTTAACACTGTCTGGGTATTACTTGCACTTAGTAACAGTTTAATACCCAAAGCTAACAGAAAGCAACAGAAATCTGACCAGTCAACCTTCGCAAAGGGTCTGCCACTGCGTGGCAACACCTGTCTGTGTTTTAAGTAACTTTTGATCCATTTCATGTGGAAACAACTTATTTTGGTCAAATCTGCAGATTATGTAGCAGATGGATTGTGGCAAATGTGTCAAATCTATAATTACGCGCAAAACGCCTCCGCTGTCTCACAATTCCAGTGGTCCTGCGAATAACCAAATAGTTACAGAGGCAAACGCAGGTGGAGATATGTTGAAGGTTACTTTGCATTACATAATGAGATGAACGATAAGTTGGGCTAGAAAGCAAAGGAGAAGCCTAGTATGTGAGACATGGGTGATGTGTGCAACGCGGTTAAGGTACTATTATGATTTTACATTGGCCATTTGTGTGGGTTTTTGCGGTAATCAATGCAGGAGGCCATGCACCAGACCAAAAACAGGGACAGGCTCCTCACTGATAAAAAGGCACTTGGGACTAATTGATATTATGTTTTTTGGCTAACTTTATTGAACTAGGGATGACGATGGATATTCTGTCTCTTCCAATTGCAGATACTTGCCCTGCCGCACACCAGAGATTTTACTGTCATCTACCAGGTTGCAAGAAGCTACCAACTTAATAACTTTGAAAATAGGCAAATGGGCACAGTATAAGAAAGTGTACAGTAAAGATTGGAAGTCTGACCCAGAACTAGAAAAGTGGACTGCCCCTTTAAAAACAGATGAGGCAAAGGCTGGCTGTATATACTGTCATATACAGCTATGTGCCCACTACCATGATTTAAAGCAGCATCCGTCCACAGTAAAATATTGTGCACACTCAAACACACCTAGCAAACCATGGCATCTTTTGCCTCACCAGCGCCTCAGTTAGCAAATGACCAGAAAAGGAGAGAACTTATGATTGTTGTGAAAACTGCATGTAGCACATCAATTAACAACATTGACAGACTGAGAGAAAGTTTAAGTGAAGAAGTTCCTCCTTTCCGTATGCATCAGACAAAGTGCACAGCTTTGATAAATAGACTTTTAGGCCCCATTTCAAAGGAGAACTCCTTCAAGATATGGACAGTTCATCTTACTCTCTGCTTATTGATGAATCCACTTATATTTCCATAAAGAAACTGCTGTGCATTTGGCATAAAATTCTTCAGTCAGAAAAGTAGCAAAATTGTCAGTAGTTATCTTGGGATGATAGAACTGCAAGAGGCATGTGCACAAGACATTGAAATGCACTTCTAGAGTTTCTCAGAGACAGCACGCTTCCAATTGAGAATTTAGTAGGAGTAGGTACAGATGACGCAAGTGTGATTTTTGGCAAAAAACACTCCACATACACTTTGTTGAGGGAAAAGCAGCATACTTTGCAGCTATTAGGTTGCACCTGCCACTCGCTTGACATTGTTGCTAGAAAAGCAAAGCAGAGTTTGCCTAGCAATGTGAAATTCATTGTGTGAGAAACCTACAACTGGTTTGCACATTCTTTAAAGAGCCAGGTCGTCTACACAGATTTGCATCAAACCTTGGATGGAGAAATGCCATCTTATTTCACCATATGAAATGCGGTGACTCATCGTGGCGGATTGTGTGAAGCATTTTCTGGAGCAGTATGATGTACTAAAGTTGCACTTTTGCAATGCATCATACATAGAACATTGCTATGCAGCTAGAATTCTGCAAGAAATGTACAATGATGAGACAAATTATCTCCATCTTATTTTCCTCAAACCTATGTTGCAGTAAATCAAGGTAGTGAACTAAGCATTTCCGCGTGAATCTGGTGATGTCCTCCACATACTTTGGGATTTGCAAACTTTATATAGGTCAACTCTCATAAGAATTCTAAAGTCAAGTGTTATCAGACCAATAGTGAGCAGCAATTGCATAATTTAGATCTTCAGGGTCGTGCGCAAGAGGATGTTGACCTTGGCCTTGACCCGCAACAAGCTCCAAGAAAGCAAACTGCCTGCTGCTGCCAAGGACTGCATAGAACAATGGGTCACAGAATTTGCTAAAGTTCTGGCAGCAGAATAACAGTTGCTCCTGCCAGATTCACTGATACTCCTAAGCCATTTGGAACTTCTGAAGCTCCAAAATGTGCTTTCAGATCCTAAACCTCTGGTTACTGACTTGCCAAAAGTCAACACATCTTAGAAACGCAGTGGCAAAAAACGACTTCATTTCAATTAAATAACTCATCAGGCATGGACTTTGTGGATAGAAGTATTCAATTATACAGATGCTGCTGGAAATCATCGGTTTCAGGAGTTGGCCATTGGCGCCATTTAACTTTTGAACCTGCCAATATCAAATTCAGAAGTGGAAAGAGTATTCTCACAAATTACCCTGCTTAAAAATGAGAACCATAACCGAATGGGGCTGAAACTGGGGGAGGAGCCTAGCTCGCGACCGAGATGGCCGCGTTTTAGCTCGGCTCCGTTCAACCGCCTGTTTCTCTTCGTTTATCCTGTATTACTCCTGCCCCGGGAAGCCCTCCTTGCTGTGTGTCAGTATTCAAGTCGCTTCGCGGTCACTTACCCGTTGCTCCGGTGATCCTGAGTGCTGTCGATCCTGTGCAGCGATCCCGCTCGGAGCCTCCGGGGCGGACTGGCCGGACCTCGTTGCGACGCCGGGACGTGACGGAGCATGATGCTCGGCCCCTGCTGGCGCTGTGGAGCTGGACGCGGAGGCTGATGTGCGAATTGGCCGGCTGTGCCCGTTGGCGACCCGACTGGCCTGGGCCCAGAGGTACGAACGCTGCCCCTCGCGGGAGAGCCTACTCAATTGTCCGGCTGGGTCCCCCTTCTGTTCCCCGGCCCGGCCATTTTGAATTTTTCCGCCCGGGCTCGGAGAACGGGGCCGGCGGCACGGGGGGACCGACGGACATCCTTCTTCTGTTGGCTCTCCTTCCTGCCTTGGGGCGCCTTGCCGCAGTTCGGCTGACCTTCTTTTGCTCTGGTGTTACCCCGGCCGGGGTCCCCGACGACCGAGGACTTGCTGGGCTCCTAAGATGGCGGCCGGCCCTGGGAGTCTCTGCCGGGCCTGGGCGAGCACTGGGGGCCCGCCGCATGGCCCGGATGTCGGATCTTGTACAGAATTTCCTACGTTTCAAGTTGTCCTGGATGCACTGAACTCCTGGCGGTCTACCGTGGCTGCGCCTGTTTCCGCTGTGGGGGCGGACCCTCATTTTGAACGGTGCGGGCCCCCGTCATCGGGTTTGGCCTCCTCGTTGCTGGTTGCGGCTGGTGTGCTCCTGGACTCTGTGCCCCCGGCGGGGACCGCATCCTTGGGTCGGAAAGTCTCCGGCGCCCCTCGTCATCCTGTCCGGTTGCCTCGGCCGCTGGCCTGCGGTCCGCTTATATCCTGGCCTGGCCTCGATGATCTTTCCAGTTTTTCATCGCGTCGACTCCCCGGCCTAGACGCCTGTGCCGGCCCGGCTGGGCTTGCCTCGTTCGCACTGTCCTTGGAACTCAGCCTGCGATGCGACTGTTGTGCTATGCTGTTCCTGGACCTTCAGTATTTTCTTTCACGTTTCTTCTTAGGACTGCCGCGGAACTTACTCCTGTGCCCTGTGTCCCTCACTGTTTGCTCTTTGTTTGTTCGGATGGTTACAACTTTGGACAAAAGCGGACAGGGCTGAAACTACTTTTATATGCGGTAGTCTTGTTTCTTTTGATATGTGATTGACAAGTGCTGTTGTGATGTTGTGTACTCTCATGGGACTCCTGAAACTCATCCTAATATCATTGACTTTCCGTGGGCTCTACCCCTCCCTTGTAGCAGGTGGCGGGATGGAAGCAGATGATACTGTTTTTTCGCCCTCCCCCCGTGTGCGCTGTTCCTTCCCTTCCCCTGTCCCTTCCCTTTTGTCTTTGTTTCTACCCTGTTCCTTTCTTCTGCATTTCGGGTTCTATTTAGGGCGACAGGCACGCTGCCGGGGGGTAGGCCGTAGCCCTCTGCAGGGGTGTAGGGTGGGCTTGTGGGGTGGGTGGGAGGGTCTGTTGTTGTTTTTGGAGGGGGCGTCTTTCTCCTCCTCTTTTTCTCCCTTATTGGTTCTATGGCCCTTGTGTATCCCCTTTTTCGGGGCTCTGTCTCGCCGTCTATCCCCCTGGTGTCTTTCTGGTGTATTTCTCCGGTATTACAAAGATGGTGATTTGCTATGTCTGTTTTCCTATTTTGTAGTCGATTTTGTACCGGAATTTTGTTTTTCCTGTTTTGTCACCTGGGGGCGGGTGCTCGGGTTGGGGTCCCTTCCTTTTCCTTTTTCCCTTTTTCCCTTCCCCCTCCCCCCCCCCCTTGTGTGGGGTTTTCTTTTACCTGGGGGTGCGTTTCGTATTGTTTTGGTATTTGGGTCCTTTATTGTGCTGATCGGTGGGATGGGTGGTGGCTGCGGTGGGCGGGCAGTGGACAGTGTGCGCAGTTGCCTTTCCTCATGTCCGTTGTTTTGCCCGGTACTTATTGGTATACCTCTGTCGTATTTGTTTCTCCTGTGTCTTTAAGATCGCTGTGTTGCTGCCCGCCGCGACCCCGCCCCTCTGGTTTGTTTCCTGGCCCGCTATGCTCCTGACCTCCCAAACCCGTTCTTTATAAAAGAAAACTACCTTTCTCTTTGTTTGCTCCTGAGACTGCTCTAAGATGCTTGTTCTTTCCCCTGATTCGTTGCCTTTGTATACTGTGACAATTGGTATATGACTCCTGATACTTTTGCTATGTGGTGGCCAGCCCTGGTGGGTTGTAGGCCCGTATTTGTGAGCTTTCTCTGTCCAATAAAGGTTTTCAAAAAAAAAAAAAAAAAGAATGGGGCTGAAACTGCTAGCAAATTTGCTTTACATGAAATTTGGAATTATGCACATTGGTTTCAATTCGTCTTCATTCAGGCCCTACCCGGAACTGCTGGAAAAATTCAACAGTAGTATGTACAATTAATTGTTTTACTGTCTTACAGAGCAGCTTATCAAGACCTTTGTTCCCTAACAGGAGTCCTGAAACTGAACACCTCATATACCAAATTGGGCTACAGAGTGTATCACACATCATCAGGATTTTTATGTGGCAAAATACCAGCTCCAAATGCAAGTTCCTCCACAGCACATGGCTTACCACAATGTTCCAAAAGGACTCATTTCTGTTGCTGCAGTGTTCTCTTGCCTCAGTCTACCACTACCACACCCTGACTAATGCTGCTAGGCTTGGTAGTGGCAGATCCAGAAGAAGACTCTTGCGCACCTCAACCTACCAGAACAATTTAACACACATTAACTTGACACTGCCAGACCCTCAAGCATGCTGCTATGCTTGGCAGTACCAGGCCCAGAAGAAGTCTTTTGTGCACCTTTGCACTGCCAGAACAATTATGCACACCTAACCCTGTCACTGCCAGACCCTAAAGGATGCTAGGCTTGGCTGTGCCAGGCAAAGAACACTTGTGCACCTCAACCTGCCACTGCCAAACTTTGAAGGATACTGCTACTCTTGGCAGTGCCATGCCCAGAGGAACCCCTTTGTGCAGCTCAACCTACCACTGTCAGAACCTGAAGGATGGTGCTACTCTTTACAGTGCCTCAGACAGACTCTGATGAATGCTGCTATTCTTGGCAGTGCCAGGCCCAGAAAAAGACTTTTGTGCATCTCAACCAGCCGGAATTTTTTTTCATTTTTTTACACCTTAACCTGCCACTGCCAGACTCTGAAATATGCAGCCACTCATGGTAGTGCCACTGCCAGACTCTGGGATGCTGCTAGTCTTCACAGTGCCACTGCCAGACTCTAAAGGATGCTCCTATTCTTTGCAGTGCCAGAACAATTTTGCACATGTTAACCTGCCACTGCCAGGCCCTGAAGAATGCTGTCATTCTTGGCAGTCAAAAATACAAAATTACCGACTGCATGATTTCTTTTATGTCTCAAAATTTGAGCAAAACAAACTAATATCAGTCAAGTTTGTAAGGTACACTTTATTCATACCTTTTTATTTCATTGTTTTTGAATTATTTTCATTTTCAACAATATCTAAGAAAAAACACACTATACACTTTAACACACAAATACATTACAAATCCACATATATACACTACGATTCCACAGTACATATAAATACAAAAGGGAATTCTTAGTAAATTTTCATCAGCAAACAACATTTATGAAGGGTGTTATTTGATAACACCAATGACAAAACTACGTCACATTGCACTGAATAGTCCATCAACAACAAACTAATGTGTAACGAAAATTCAGAAAGCAAAAAAGGTTTCCCAAGACCACAAATCAATTCATTGGTCTACTGGACTTTCAAAGTCAATTTTTTCATAAGCCGACGCGTTTCAAACCCTATGATGTCAATTTTCGGGTTCTCATCAGGGCCTTGTCTTCTATGTTTGTCTGTTCTCTAGCTTTGGCCGGTCCACAGGGTCACTAAATATCCATTCCCTCTTCTGGCATGCTACCTGCATGTGTCTTCAGTTTAATGTAGACACTTCTTTCTACTTGTTTGGGCTCGCTCCTCGCTCGATATCAATTTCGGTCATGCAATCCTGTCAGTTCTGTTTGTTCTGTAAACGTGCATGCCACGCTTCTCTTCTAGTTTTTCAACCAGATTTTGCAGCTTCCTCCACGAGGGGCCATTGTATTTTCACTTTCTGCTCGTTCGATAGACCGGAGACCACTGATTCAATCTCTAAAATAGAATAGCCCTGTCCTGTATGCTTCGGGGGCCTCAAAAACCAAGGTCACATCTCCTCCTGTAAGGGAGAGACCATGTTGTTTTAACATCTGTGTGACTATATGTCTGCTAATTATCGGTATATTAACTGGTGCTGTATTAGCCATTTGAATATGTGGAATTCAGAGAGGGTATATCTGTGGGGGCAACCTTTTTCAAGGTTCAAGCTTGAACAACCTACAGCCATTAGATAGGGCTCCCTCCTTAGATGAGGAGGATATTTCCCTAACACCATGGATGTCACTGGTTTGTAGATGAGTAAGGATCTTTGGATACACAAAAGAAAATTACTTGGCAATCCATTAAAGGAGAACCCAAGCTAGAATGTTGGTGGTGCCATGCCGTAAGGTTCATATTATCTGAGTAAAACTGTGCATTTGTTGGACAACATAAACATCAAAACTGTGTGTGCGCGCACCATCAGGATATGTTGGCCTTAGTCCTGCTAGCTCACAGTGCACCATCTTTACCCCTAATCTGGCAAGGCAACGGGTGGAATGTACAATCTCAGAACATGACAACCCTGACTCCCCAAGGAAATCGTGAAAGAACACATTGCTGGAGTTGCATCACTTTTGTGACACACTCCAGCAATGAGTCACTTTTGCGCCATACAGATACGTCAGAAATACTGACATATCTGTAACTCCTTGCGACATGATGCGTCATATTATAAATATGACACATCAATCATGTCGCAAGGAGGGCGCACAGAGAAGTGACGCATCGCTGCTTTCACGCAGCGATGCGTCACTTCTCATAAATGAGGCCCCAAGGACTTTGTCTGTAAATATGACATCTGCCAGCAGAAGATTTCCAACATAGCAAGCCCACCACAGACGCCGCTATGGAACTTCGACAAGCCTCTGGCTTTTGTATATTTGTACCGCTGCAGATCCTTACATTCAGATGGGTCTTAAAAGTAGGTCTAATAGCAGTGGATTCCTGCTCTGGATTCCTATGGGTATGGCCACAGCGATCATTCTTGGCAGGGCCACTATCAGACTCTGAAGGATGCTCCTACACTTGGCAGTGCCAGGCTCAGAAGGTACTGCCACACCTCAACCTACCAGAACAATTTTGCACACCATAACCTGCCACTGCCAGACTCTGAAGGATGCTGCCACTTGCACTGCTAGAACAATTGTGCATACCTGAACCCGTCACTACCAGACCCTAAAGGATGCTAGGCTTAGCCAGGCCAAGAAGAACATTTGTGCACCTCAATCTGCCTTTGAAGGATATTGCTACTATTGGCAGTGCCACTGCCAGACTGAAGGACGCTCCTACTCTTGGCATTGCCAGACCCAGAAAAAGACTTTTGTGCACCTTAACCTGCCAGAACAATTTTGCACACCTCAACCTGGCACTGTTAGACTCTGAAGCTTTGGCCTATATTCCCGTTACTCGGAAGGGCCTGATGTGAGTATACAAAATGAACTTGATGCTGAAGAACACCTTTCCCCTGAAGAACATTTCCGCAGTTGCAGTCCCCAACATAGGACCCAGAACATTTTTGGGCAGCTTGCTCTACATCATGAGATATCAAGTGAGTGACCATTTTCCTTACAAGCCAACTTTGATTTTAATGTACAAAATATAGGTAGTCTGATTAATTTGGGCATTAAACATATGATCATTGACATAGAAGTATATTTTTTAATGTTGTCGTCAGGCTACACATACCTTAATGGAGTGGTAACATTAGGTCACTTTGGGCTAGTATTTGGTTGCTTTGGTGCTTGAAATTTGTGAACAAATCTGGCAACACAGACAGGAGGCCCACAGATCCCTGCCTGAAATATCTGGAGAAGAAGGGCTGGCTTGCTGGACCCTGGAACTGCATCACAGAAGGCTTGCACACAGAAAGACTGCACCTACTGCACTCAACAAGGCTTCACAAAAGAAGGACTGTGCCTGATTCAAGGAAAAGGAGTGGAGTCCCTGAGTGGCAACAGGTAGAAAAGTGCTGGAAGAACTCACCTGCAACATCCAAAGAAAGAACTACTCCAGCTGACCGGCCACAACTGCATTTTTCTGGACTGACCAGGTGCACTGTGGCAGATTGAGTCACAGACCCCAAGAGGCAATCCAGAGCTTCCAAACCCTTGGCTGAGGCTGTTGGACACTTTTCAAAACAAAGGAAACCACTCGTAAAAGTTCTGAAAATGTGGGGATTTTTTGCAAAAGTTGGTAAAAAGCATCAGAAGAAGACAAGCTCAAAGTCGAGAGTCAATTTGCCATCGTAGACTCGAGAATCAGCCTGACCACACTGGTTTGTCTCACTGAAAGCTCTGGAGCTCCTCGTCATTGAGGACAAAGACTTCCTGTGTCTCACCAATGTATTGTGCTGCAGCAGACTGCCACCATCGAAGCCAACTCTATATCTGAGGAACCCGAGGGCTCATCGATGAGAGAAAAGCTCAAAAAAAGTGACTACATGCGAAGGTAAAACTGACCTAGTGTGCATCCTATCCGACCCGTGCCCATGCTCCATCGCGGTCGGCCTAAAACTTAGACTTGTCCTGGTCCAGCGCAACCAGATAATCGCATGTGGTGCTTTAAGCTTTTTGGCTCTAGAATGCAATTTATTTTATTTTTGACTTCAAAAACTCATATCTCCAGTTCCCTACATTAGATTTTTGTCATTTTGAAGATGAAAATATTGTCGATGTTTATAAATAGGCGTTGGAATTTTATCGTGTTGTGTCTTTTACTTATGTACTGTTTTAGTGATATTTAATGCTTTACACACCTGTTCCCTAAGTTAAGCCCAACTGCTCATCTGCCAGGCTACCAAGGGTTAAGCAAGGATTAATTTATTGAGACTTGACTGGAGCTTAGTAGTGACTGTGTTATTATTACTAGATGAAGATACCTATCTACACTTACTAATAACCCGTCTTGCTACAAATGGAACTGTCAAGTTTGGTGTCTAAAGAATCGTAATTGTAAACTTTCTTTAATGGTAAAGTCAGATTTTAAGTCACATTTCTGAAAATTCCATCTCAGAAAGTTATTTTTCCTTTTCCTAACCATTTGGTGCATGCAGTCTGTATCCTTGGTCACTTGACTAGGTGTCGCTGGTAGTTGGTCTTTGTGTATTGCTCCCAGACAGTGAAACAAAGGGGGTATAGGTGTTGGCAGGATGGACCATCTCAGACTTGATGAGGGAGAGCAGCTGTCACCCACCATACATGCACATCAAAAGCCTCTGCCTGAGCACAACTCACAAAGGGTTGCACACTAGTCTTTTATGCCCTCAGACAAACTTTGGCAGATAGGCAAGAAATTCCAGGCTTCACTGGGGTGTAAAGTTCCAGAAACGTTCCCTATGTCAAAGTAGGTACCAGTTATAAATAGTGTACCCTCAGACTCAGCTCTTCAGTACACATTTGGAAGACTCATAAGGATTGCTGTGCTGCTGCAAGAAGGACTGCTACTTTGCTGCACTGCTGCGCTGCTGCAAGGACTGTTACTTTGCTGCATTGCTGCCTAAGTGAGGAGTACTGGACATGCACCTGTTACCCAGGACCTCCAGAGTGACTCCAAAGGCTAGTTGGCTAGCCTCCTGATCAAAGCCTCAGAAACAGAAAAGGCTACAACCACTTTGAATCCATCACCTAGACTCTAACTGTGGTGAGTCTTGCATCAAAGTGGTGCCACCCCAGTCCTGAATCCTTGGAGTGGGCCTGAAGGTGCTGCGCCAGCCCAGCTGTGGACTCTTGGGCACTACTAAGGCAATGCGACTCATCACCTTGCAGCATCACATCGGAACCAGTGCACCAAGACCCATCCTCTGTGCAGGATCCTGCTGTTCTTTAGAGCCTCTGATGCACGGTGCATCCTCAGTGCAGGACCTGGTATAGCAGCTTGCTGCCCCTCAGTACCGTCGCTGTGCAACATATACTCAATGCAGGAGCTCACAGCTTCTCTTTTGCAACACATTTTCGACACGGGAGCTCGCAACTCTCTGAAACCAGGATTTAAGGTACTTTGTTCAGCTGGCCTAACCTGGTCCCTGTATCGGCCCATGCTCCATGACAGTTGGCCTGAATTTGTGACTTTGTCTCGGTACAGATCAACCAGATAACCACAGTTGGCGCTTCGTTCTTCTGAGCACGGTTTTCACTTAAATCTTTAAAATTGTGTATTTCCAGTTTTACTTATTGGATTTTTGTTGTTTTGGTCTCAAATAATTTATTACATTTTACTCCAGTCTTCCAAACTGATATAATATTTTTATTTGGGTTATCTTTTCACTGTATTACTGTTTGTTTGAAATACAGCATGAATACTTTGCACATTGCCTCTGATGTAAGCCTGATTGCTTTTGTAGCAATCTACCAGAGGGTTGAGTACAGGTTAATTTGGGGTTTGTTTGTGGTTCACCCTGACATGAATTGTGGTTGCTGCTTGAGTAGGGTTTCATCCCACTCATCCAGTAACCCAACTTTCAGTATCCTACTCAGCAGTCCCAGGCAACCAGGAAAATACTATGCCCTAGTCACAACTGCCACACAATCAAATATTTCAGCTTAAAAACCACAAGCTCCTAGTTTACTATCCATTTAAAATTTCCCCCACACACACGCACTCCAAACTCCACAGAAAACTTCCAATACACCAGGGGCCTAATTTATGAGATTTTGGTGCAGGGCAGCGCAGCAGGCTTTATAGCTGTGCTGCCCTGCGAAGAAAGAAAAGGGCAGGAATACGCCGTATCCATCAGATACAGCACATTCCTGTCCTTTTCCCCTGTGCTGGCGCACAATGGGCTGCTGTGCGCCAACTCAGGCACCTTTGCACCAACCATGGTGCAAGAGTGCCTGCAGTGTGGGGATGATTACTTTTGTGCAGGAAGGGAATCCTTCCTGTACAAAAATAATCAGAAGAGGCTTTTTCCCCTTTCTATGTTTGCTGCAGAATGCAGCACACAAAAAAAGGAGGAAAAACGAGGAGAAATAAAGTTATTTCTCCTCGTTGTGCCTCCCTTACGCCTCCACTGGGGTTGCTTAAGATTTTGGGGCTGCTTCAGATTTACGATTTCTCGTAAATCTAAGGCAGTGTCAAAAAGCCATGGATGTTGATGGGAACGCCCCCAGCAACGCAGAAAACTGTGTTAAAGGGACCGATATTTATCAGGCAGCAATAAGCCAAAAAAAGTGGCTTACTGCTGCTTGATAAATGTCACGCAGGTTTCTGCGTCAGGGGACGTCATAAAAAGTGATGTTCTGGCGGTGCATGGGGCTTCATAAATGAGGCCCCAGATTTCTAGACTGCAAACTCACTAC
This sequence comes from Lissotriton helveticus, assembly GCF_964261635.1. Classification (NCBI taxonomy): domain Eukaryota; kingdom Metazoa; phylum Chordata; class Amphibia; order Caudata; family Salamandridae; genus Lissotriton; species Lissotriton helveticus. The sequence goes on from NC_136059.1 coordinate 450,394,436, forward strand.
ATCACCAGACATAAAAACATGCTGCACCACTCTAAGCACATATCGATATTGTAGCACAATCCATCCTGCCTGAAAACGCATCATACGCAATGCAACACTACACACACCTATTTTGGTCCATCTCGCATTTGTAGTTTGAGCTGGTGTGGACTGCGCACATGCACAGTCTCGTGCACGAGATTTGATGATTTAGAGTGGCTTACACTAGCGGGCTTTAAGCCCCGCCCCTCTTTCCATTGGCCGGCGTCACCGTTTATGCTAAACGGTGGCCCGCCATTGGGAAAGAGGTGTTGATGATGTACACTTTTCTCTTTTTCTGCGTGCCACTTTTGACGGACTGCCCTGACTTCCTGCTGGCGAAAAAGGTTTGTTATCTTTATGGGGCCAAACAAATGGCCCCATAAAAACCTTTTACGCCAGAAGGAAAGCAGGCCGAGGCCGTCCAAGTGGGACGGCAGAAAAAAGAAAAGTGTACGTCATAACCACGGCATCGGGAATTGCATTTGCTGGGCGTCTGTTCCACTGAACTGCAGGGGGAGTAGTCTGTTTCTGTCTTGCTGGATTTCGATGGAGGACATGCATCTAGGAACAGAGTTAAGAATGCATTACACATCTGCTCTGAGGAGCAATCTAGGCCTAAAGAAATACATACTTTTGAAAACAAAGCCAAAGGGTCGTCGCCAAACACCTTTGTGTTTTTTTTTTATTTGGATTGTTTTATGTAGATGGAATGACAGTGACCGTGTTAACAATTTCACACAGACGAGAACAGCCTGTAAACTAAGTGACGGTGAGCGCACTGTGCAGGGTCGAGTCGGGGGCCTGTGCATGCACAAACGTCAAGACACGGAATGCAGCTTCAGGTGGGGGCATTATGTACCAAAATTACGGGCAATGCAGGGTATCATGGCTGGGATGTGCGGCTCTATGACTCTTTAAAAAATAATCTGTTGTTGGGAAAGTGTTTTTCTAGAGTGAGTGAGCAAAGGCCACTTAAAGTGTAGGGTATTGGGAAAAAATAGATATGAGGTGGAATCAAAACTAGACAGAAACCAAGCACGACCAGGCGAGTGAGCCCTCCTCAATACCAAACTTTATCCAGGACTAGATATTGCTCCTGGGGGGATGGGGTAAGAGATCTCGCGCTGACTGCGGCTAGCCTGAGAGGCCAAATGGGCACTGAACAAAGACTTTTCTTACCAGACAGTGGGTTAAACATCAAGGGGCTGTCTTCTGTGAACACCACCCTGCAGGTGATATGGACTTTCCAGCTGGCCATTTTGAGGAGCTTACACTAGCGGGCTTTAAGCCCCGCCCCTCTTTTCCATTGGCAAGCGTCACCGTTTATGCTAAACCGTGGCCGGCCATTGGGAAAGAGGTGTTGATGACGTACACTTTTCTCTTTTACAAACGGCCCACTTGGATGGGCTTGTCTGCCTTCCTTCTGCTGCAAAAGGTTTGTTATCTTTATGGGGCCAAACACATGGCCCCATAAAGATAACAAGCCTTTTACGCCAAAAGGAAGTCAGATGAGCCCCTCCAAGTGGGCCGTCTATAAAAGAGAAAAGTGTACATGGCAAATGCTTTTTTTTTCTTTACTTTGGGTATAATCGCGGCACCCATGCTTTAATTTCAACATTAAAAGTAAAGCACGGGTGCTGCGATTATACCAAAAGTAAAGAAATAGATATTTTTACTATTTTTTTACTTTGGGTATAATCGCGGCACCAGTTTTTTACTTTTAATGTTATAAGTTAAGCGCGGGTGCCGCGGCTGCCTGGCGAGCGCTTGTTCTTATCTTTTTTCTAGTAATTGAAGCCGTACTATATGCAACATGAGACACTCCGACCTGTAGAAATATGAATCATCCTCTCTGGGTAAAGTAAACATTGTGCTGTATCTTGCTTACACAAGCCAATAAAATAGTTTAGAAAGAAAGGAATCAGTCTGGATATTCTTAGAGGGCTTAGTTACAGTAATGATCGCGAGACTAACATTCCTGCCTGAGTTTTTCAATGCCCGGGTACTTGAGGGATTTAGTTGCACCTATTAATTATGGCTGCTGTAAGCACACACATGTAATGAAAGAAGGACTGCAAATAAGCGTTAGGGCAGACACAGACCAACGAATAAGCACCTACAAGTGGTGTTGATTCCAATTACAACGGAGACCCAAAACATTAGAGAGTTACTAAAAAAAGCTAGTTAGGAAACTAACTAGCTTTCCAAGATCCAAGATGTGCTGATTGCAACTGAAATTGTGCTTATGGGCGGCATCTTGACCATTAGCATTAGGGGTATGGAGAAGCAGCAGAATACTAAAAAGCAAGATCTCTGAAAGTCTATATCCGGTATATTTCATGAAACTTCCAAAGGTGGTTCATGGTGACTTGGAACATCTGAAACGATTGCCACCCATTTACATTACAAATCACATACTAGATTGCCTTGGTGTGCCCTCAAAGTGATTAATTTGTAAAAGAATATCTGCTGGGCTCAGGGTTTTGCTTAGAAGCCCGCGGCCGGCACTATTACATTTCAAGCTGGCTTTTCATGTATGAGGAATTCTATCAGGCGTGCTCCACCGAGGCAGCAATGTCGCACCAAGGACACTACCATCACCAAGGTCCCCTGCAACAAGGAGCACACACCCTGTAATGACCGTTAGTGGCGCCTCTATTTTGCTACTTGGGGGCATATTATCAATAAATAGCGATATTTATCGCTAAGTAGGGTTAGAGACAATTTTTTTATCGCTAAGTATCGCTAAGCATCGCCTATTTTTATCGCTTAGGAACCTTGCTATTATCAAGGTTTATCTCCTAAGCGATAAAAATCGGCCGAAATGCATGAATATCGCTGAAAAGTCCGCGATATTCATGCATTATCGAGCTAATGCTCTTAGCCATGTTATCCACCTCCCATTGGATAACATGGCTAAGAACTGCTCAGAGGCAGGTGTTAGCTTTTGGAGATATTCGCACTTAGCACGAATATCTCCAAAAGTTGATAATAGGAGATAGCGATGTTAGCGACTGTTTCCAGTCGCTAACATCTTAGCACGCCCACTTTGCATGCCATTAGTGATAAATATCACTGACATGCAAAGTGGGGCCCAAGATGGTCGCTATCTCCTACTAGCTGTCGCTAACTGGTGTTAGCGACAGCTTGGTAATAGGGAGATAATTTTATCTCCGCTTTCTTGGCTTTTAAAGCCAAAAAAGCGGAGATAAACCCCCTTGATAATATGCCCCTATGTTCTCTTGCTTTGCGTGCATTTGTATAGCGCTGAGTGCGCCATTTACGGTCCTGCTGGCCCAGGTAAAAAAAATATGTGTGTCATGAAAAACATCCGAGGACTTTTACGATGGTTGTCCCTACTCTTAGGTCAGTAATCTGTACTCTGGCTGCGATTATGAGGATTCTTAACTTTCTCTTGCATTCAATTATGCATACCAAAAACAATGGAACGTTTATTTTTCTGTAACCCTCCCTGCTACAGTCCTGTGTCTGGTAGCGCTGTAATTTGGTACACATAAATTACTATGCACACATATTTAGATGAAAAAGCATAATACGAAGTTTTAAATGTACGACCAGAGAGATATACACCCACAAACTCACGAAGGCACAGACACGCATAAAAACTCATTGCCCCACAAACTCAATCCAGAAACTGCTCATTCACTCACAAGAAAATGACCCTTCATACAGGAAGTCCACCATCCCCTTACAAGTTTGCAATAGTGACATGAAACAAGATAGGCAAGTCATAGTGAAGGAAGATCAGAGCTCGAGAAACGATCTACTATTGATCAACATAAAAACGGAGTGTGATGACGCAAATAGCAATAGAACAACTGAAAAGTTCTTATCAGCAAGGCCGAAACAGCATTACGAGAAGCAACAGAAAAGTTAATCTGAAGACAGATCAGCCTCCAGAAAACATCGTGGAAGACCACCATCTGATTAACACAAAAAGGCAGTGTAATGATATAAACGGCAGGGACAATGATGACTTAAGAAGAAATCAGACACCACCTTCTCACAAGTAAATAAAAGAGAACATATCAAATATAACAAGTAGGATCCTATTTAAGCCACGTTATCAGTCACAAGGTCCGCAAGATTATCTGAACATGGCCGAAATCCCAACATTACAACATCTACTGCCTGCAGATTTAATAGCAATAGAATTTGTTAATCCTGGAAAAAACATAGAAAATGAAGGCACCCAAGAAACATGGAAGAATAAAGAAATAGTAGCAGCGATCCTGCAAGAAACCATAACATTCGAGAACTGGGGACTATCAGTCACCAGCCCAGTAACACAACGTTACCCATTTCCATTTCTAACATTAAGCATTTCCCAAGCACAAACCTCATCAACAATGATGGCCACCTCGGTACTGCGAGGTGCCAAAGGTGCAGATGGCATAAACACAGAGCAACAGAGGAAAACAAACCTAGGGTTGCCCATCACCGGGTGGACGGGAGAATGAAGCTGCAGCATATTTGGCAAAACAGTGCTTTCCCCCGTAAAATTTTTATCCTGGAACATCGCAGGAGCAAAAGGAATCCTGCAAGACAGCGGAAAGTTAGAGTCCTAGAATAGACACGAAATAATTGTGCTCCAAGAAACCTGGCTGACAGCCCCAGTTGGATAGGCTATCACGTGAATGCAATAAGAACTCAGCAATACGGAATACGGAAGAGCTAAGGGGGGCCTTGCTGTTTATATCTCTACAGCATTAAAAATGAACTCAACACAGCTGACATCAACAACTTCAGCCATGCAAATAATAAAAATGGAACTGGCACATTCTCAGGGTTAAGCACCATTATACTCATCAATATTTATGCACATCCAAAATCTAAGATGAAAAAAGATCTTTTTAAGAAAGTTACTGATGTCATTGCGGAATTTCGCTTTGAACAGCCAACCTGGGAAATAATCCTTACAGGAGATTTGAATGCAAATCTACTACACACTCAAGAAGCGGAAGCCAACATCATCGCATCAAACAAAACTTGGGCGGCAGAAACACAGCTGTTTCCCGTTCAAAAACGCAATGACAAAGTAGGCCAGCAATTTACAAGGGACCTCGAACATCTAGGTATGCGCGTATTAAACAGGAGAATAAAACAGGATAAACCTGCCAACTGCACCTATATTGGCCCCTGCTCAAGTTCAATCCTGGACTAAACAATAGTAACCCTCCCTCTTTTAGGGCAAATAAAGAGTTTTCAAATCAAATGCTCACCTGACAACGATCATTCGGCTCAGCATATCGAATTAAAAATAACATCATGAAGCTCCAGTAATAGAGGGGGAAAGATCAACAATCAACTTGAAGCGTCTGAGGTGGACGTGTACCACACTTCCGCAAATAGCTTTAAAAGTCAAAAATCTAATGACAATCCTCGAGTCAGAAAATAAAATGACCATAGAAACATGGACCACCTTTTTGACAAAGCTAGCCTATGCAGGAGCGTCTGCCAACAAGATAAATAAAAAACACACAGATAACACCAGCCAGCTTAGTCAAGCATCACGAAGCTTAAGAAAGCTCCTGAGAAAGACCCTTAGGAATGCTCAACATCAAAGCCCGCGGTCGAAAGTATGGGAGGAGGTACGCTCTTTGAAGATAAAATACAAGAAATAAATTAGGATTGATAAAATAACTGAAGAAAACTACTTCTGGACAAATTACTTCATAATGCAAAAAAATCTGACCCCAGAGCTTTCTGGGCGCAGGTAAAGTCTATGGACAGACCCTCCAAAACCATAAATACGACCTGCGTCGCCGAGCACGCATGGGTACAGCACCTAATTTCCACATTCTTTATAAACAATTTGGAACAGGGTCTACCAGACACAATATTAAACCCAATCACGGATCTTTACACTAACACTTGGATGCAGGTTAAAATCTCCAATGGCCAAAGGCTTACAAGGAAGATCCTCACTAACGAAGGGTTAAAACGACGATATGCAGATGATCCTCTCCTTTGAGGGAGAGGAGTCAACATCAGTGGAAGTTTTCCACAACTGTATGCGGGACACGTCACGGTGGCTAAAGGCTAACACGCTGCAGTTTAATGCTGCAAAAACGGAGGTGCTTTTCAGCACTGGGAATAAGATCGCCCGCCCGTTTCCAGAAAACTTTTGGCCTCCTGAAATAATGACTACTGTACGACCTGTGGCCTCAGTCCGCAATTTAGGGGTCATGCTTGATCATAAACTAAGGGGCAGATTTATGTTAACTGGCGCATCCCCAGGGATGCGCCAGTTAACATGCGCCACAGTGCGCCACTGCTCCGCCACCCATGGTGCGCCGCATTTATGATGCGGCGCACCATGGGGCAAAAACGGCACAGATGCGTGACGCATCTGTGCCGTAAAGGTGGCGCATTGCTGGAGTTGCGTCGCAAGCACGACGCAGCTCCAGCAAGGCTCGGGGGTGCCCATCTTAACAATGCTACGTCAAGACCTACGCCTGCTTCAAGCAGGCGCAGGGTTTTGACGCAGCATTGTCCTGAAAGTGACTGAGTGAAATCTCATAGATTTCACTCAGCCACTTTTGCGAGGCGCACCTGCCCCGGAACGCCCCCCCTGCGCCGGAACGCCCACAAGCGGCGCAGGGCTTTACAACGTGACGCATCTGCCTAGATGCGTCACGTTGTAAATCGTTCGTAGGGATGCGCCACGTTTACGCCGCCTTGCGTGACGCAACAGCGGCGTAAACGTGGCGCAAGGGCCTCATAGATCTGCCCTTAAGTATGGAGACTTATGTCAACAAAACGACCGCCTGCTGTTTTGCTATTCTCCGATCTCTGAGGAAAATCTTGCCACTCCTACCATTCTATGCTCGTGCTCAAGTGGCAAGGTGCACAATCCTCAGTAGATTGGATTATTGCAATGCTCTACTACTGGGTTCCCCTGAGTTTCTTTAGGACAGGCTCCAGAGGGTGCAATCTGCAGCTGCCAGACTGGCTTTGGGGCTTCCCAGAAGAGCACATGGTGCGGCTGCCCTTGCCAAACTGCACTGGTTACCTTTGCGACAGCGGATACAATTTAAAGCCCCCTGTCTGGTGTTCAGGGCTCGTCATGGAATGGGTCCCGCTTCCATGCAATCTAAATTTAATTGGTACACTCCAGCCAGGCACCTGCGGTCCTCATTGGCCAGGCTGGTGAAAGTACCCAGGTTTAAAAAGGTTAGAGCAGGAGGCAGATCCTTTAAAGTGACAGCTGCCAAATTGTGGAATCTGCTCCCACTCGATATAAGACAAACCACGCAGCTTCTCCCATTCAGGAGAAAGATTAAAACCTGGTTGTTCCCTGAGTAACTTGACATGTGGTCTCTGCTCTGCCTGATATTTGTCCTCTGCCCATGAGCTAGTTTAGCGCCAGGATGCCTGCAAGGTGACAGTGCGCTTTAGAAATAACAATAATAATAATAATAATAATAAAACAAGGCTGTGTCTTGGCCCCGCATTTGTTCATGGCCGTTCTAACACCAAGGCTAGACGGGGTCAATTCACACCCGCCACGGCTGGGCACCCTGCCACTAACACACTTGTCCTATGCAGATGATGTGGTCCTTCTAAGTCAGACGAGAATTGGCCTGCAATGAATAATCCACGAGCCAGCTGATTTCACTAACAAAAACCTGATGGAAATAAATATTAAAAAAACAAAGTTTATGATCATGACACATTGTCGCCCCAAACAGCCAAAATTTACAACCGTCAACACTGAGTTGGAAGTAGTCGATGGCTATGAATATTTGGGGATTCATTTGGACTGAAGGTTCTCATTCGCCACGCATTATGAAATAATTAAAAAAAAGTGAACAGCTCTACTGTTTGCATTTTGCAGGATATCAAAACAGTTAAAAGGCCCATTGTTCACCCCACTTCTGGCAGTTATCAAAGCAAAACTACTTCCAACTATTGCCTATGGAAGCGTGGTCCACTATGGAAACAGTGCACCAGTTCTAGACAAAATCCAAACGCGAGTGTACAGAAGAGTATTTCGTTTTCCATGTGATGCCTCACCAGCTCAGGTACGTCTAGAGTTTGGATTACACCATCAAATACTCCATACAAGGTACGAGACAATTAAATTCTGGTGCAAAATATTGCTCAATCGTGACCTAGAAATCAACTAGACAATCTGGGAAGCCTTGCAAAATGATCAAAAATCCCACTATGCGAAGTACCTAAATGTCTCGTTAAAAATAACAAAGATGGCAGACATCTGGCAAAGGAAATTACCATGGACATCATTTCAGCTGATCGTGAAAAAAGCGGCAAACTCGCACTCTCTAATTGAAGATAAAGCAACCTTAAGCCATCCTGCGCACGCATGGATGGTTTTTCAATCCTATACAAGGCTTGAGCCAGCGGCATACTTAGGCCTCGCTTTTTCCCCCACCTAAAAACAAAGGGGCATATTACCAAGCAATAGCGATAATTATCGCTATTGCTTGGTTAGAGACAAAAATGTATCGCCGAACTGCGGCGATTTGTATCGCAGATAAACCTTGGTATTACCAAGGTTTATCGCAAATGCGATAAAAATCGGCCGCAATGCATGAATATCACTGAAAAGTCAGCGATATTCATGCATTACCGAGCTATTGCTCTTAGCCATATTATCCACCTCCCATTGAATAACATGGCTAAAAACTGCTCTGGGCAGGTGTTAGCTTTTGGAGATATTCGCGCTTAGCGCGAATATCTCCAAAAGTTGGTAATAGGGGATAGCGATGTTAGCGACTGTTTCCAGTCGCTAACATCTTGGCACGCCCACTTTGCATGTCATTAGTGATACATTTCTCTGACATGCAAAGTGGGGCCCAAGATGGTCGCTATCTCCTACTAGCTGCGCTAACTGGTGTTAGCGACAGCTAGGTATTAAGGAGATAATTTTATCTCCGCTTTCTTGGCTTTTAAAGCCAAAAAAGCGGAGATAAACCCCCTTGATAATATGCCCCAAAGTATTTGGAGTGGCGCATGGGAAAATTGCCCTCCAATGCTGACCAACCCAATTGGAGGACTCCGGGTCCAAAGGATTGTAATTTATGTGGAGCATCAGTTCAGGACTTTATACACCTGATATGGATTTGCCTGGTGTTAGAGTGCAGTCGTCGGAATTTACTTCGGAGGAAGTTTAATGAAAAAGGCATCCGCACCTGTCGATCAGCAATATTAAAAATTATGGACTCAGAGGACCCACAACTAATCTGTCAATTAATCAAATTTTTAACTTATTTTGAGAATTTACTAAAAGAATAATATAGGTCATAATAATAATTCAGCAATTCATGCTTGTTTTTAAAAAAAGGTACATATTATATAAATTGAATTCAAATTTTAAATGTGGTATTAATTGTTTATATCTAACAAAGTACGTGAAGGAAATACATTTTATGCTTTGGAATATTGTAATGGTTTTAATTAACTATACAATAAAGAATTTTCCACTTCACTTTCAATCCAGATTAAGCACACGCACAATGCATACAGAAACAGGCACACGCACCGGCATACACTCCCACAAACACATCCATGATAGATACACAAACACAGGCACACACAAACATTCAGTGTTTCTGCTCAATGGTTATTGCATTTCACTAAAACATGATAGATGAGAAGTAAGCAATGAGACATACATTTGATTGACCAAGTTGCAAGAAGATAGCCAATAAAAGAACGCTGGCTTCGTTCTGACCTCTGCTTATGCAGCCAACTCAAATCCAGGGTCAATACAAGAATGTGCGAGCGGAAATAAGGTTTTTTTCAATCCATAAATAAATCTTGTGGCCAGATACATTAAAGTCGCATCTGTAATATAATGCAGAAATATTTTGTACTGGATATACTAATGTTGCATAGACAGCGCAATTATTTCACTCCGCCCCAGTTATAGGGAAAAGCCTGTTTTACGACAACAGGTCTGCAACAAACTGTGTGTGTGTGTGTGAGACTGTGTGTGTGTGAGAGACTGTGTGTGTGTGGGTGAGAGAGACTGTGTGTCTGAGACTGTGTGTGTGTGAGACCGTGTATGTGACACTGTGTGTGTGACACTGTGTGTGAAACTGTCACTCTACTACTCCCTACTCACTCTCTACTACTCACTCCCTACTACTCACTCTCTACGACTCACTCTCTACTACTGACTCTCTACTACTCACTCTCTACTACTCACTCTTTACTACTCGACTACTCACTCTCTACTACACTCTACTACACTCGACTACTCACTCTCTACTACTCACTCTCTACTGCTCACTCTACTACACTCTACTACTCACTCTCTACTACTCACTCTCTCCTATTCACTCTCTCCTACTCACTCTCTCCTACTCTCTCTACTACTTTCTACTACACACTCTCTACTACACACTCTCCACTGCACACACTCTACTCTACTACTCACTCACTACTACTCACTCTACTACTCACTCTACTACTCTATACTATTCTCTACTACTCACTCTATATAACACACTCTCTACTACACACTCTCTACTGCACACTCTCTACTCTACTACTCACTCCCTACTACTCACTCTACTACTCTCTACTCTTCTCTACTACTCACTCTCTACTACACACTCACTACTACACACTCTACTACACACACTCTACTACACACACTCTACTACACACTCTACTACACACTCTCTAATACTCTACTACACACTCTCTACTCTTTACGACTCACTCTCTATTCTCTACCTTTCTCTCTACTACTCTCTACCTCTCTACCTCTCTCTACGCACACACGTATGCATATATATGTATATATATATATTACCTACTGGCGGTCGCCAGTAGGTATATATAGTTAGGATTTTTTCTCTATGGGATTTTTGAAAATTCTATGTCTAATAACTTTGGCGTTTGTGGACGGAATTGGCTGAAATTTTCAGGAAAATGGCACATTTTGTTTCTGAGTAGCCCTTGAAAATTTGGGGGGGGTTCGTCAAGGGGGGGCCGAGAAAAAAGGGGGGTCCCAAAACGTGTTTTTAACATTGAGTTTTCCATAGGGCGGTTGGCCTCACTTTTAGCCCGAACGGCTGAATGGATTTGCACGAAACTTGGCAAAATTGTAGGGACTGGTAGCCTGATGTGCCTTTTGTAGGTCTCAATATATGTGCTACAGTGGATTTTGAGAAATTAACGTTTAAAAAATGATATATATCTGTAACAGCGGTCCGGGCAGCGCTCCAGGACGCGTACTTTTCGCGCAACGGAGCTTTGTGAAGCGAAGCTGATTGGTTCTCCGGCGTCTGTAAACATTCCAAACAGTCCGTAGCGGCCGCCATCTTGTCTCTCGGTAGGATCGAGAGACAAGCGGAGGCCAAACCGAAGGGGCAAATGACCATAAGGGGGCATAGTAGATCCTCCCTGACCGTTTAGGTTTGATGTGGAGGTTTTAAAAGGGCCCCGCGGGGCAAAAAAAAAAAATAATAATAATAATCGAACAGCTGAATGGATTTGCACGAAACTTGGCAAAATTGTAGGGACTGGTAGCCCGATGTGCCTTTGCTAGATCTCAATATATGTGCTCCAGTGGATTTTGAGAAATTAACGTTCAAAAAAAGATATATATCTGTAACAGCGCACCGCTTCGCGTACTTTTCGCGTTACGGAGCTTTGCGAAGCGAAGCTGATTGGCTCTCCGGTGTCTGTAAACATTCCAAACAGTCCGTAGCGGCCGCCATCTTGTCTCTCGGTAGGATCGAACAGCTGAATGGATTTGCACGAAACTTGGCAAAATTGTAGGGACTGGTAGCCCGATGTGCCTTTGCTAGGTCTCAATATATGTGCTTCAGTGCATTTTGAGAAATTAACATTCAAAAACAAGATATATATCTGTAACAGCGCTCCGCTTCGCGGAGATAAAATTATATGTGTATTACCTAGCTGTTGCTAACACCAGTTAGCGACGGCTAGTAGAAGATAGCGACCATCTTGGGCCCCACTTTGCATGTGAGTGATATTTATCACTAATGACATGCAAAGTGGGCATGCCAAGATGTTAGCGACTGGAAACAGTCGCTAACATCGCTATCTCCTATTATCAACTTTTGGAAATATTCGAGATAAGCGCGAATATCTCCAAAAGCTACCACCTGCCCTGAGCAGTTCTTAGCCATGTTATCCAATGGGAGGTGGATAACATGGCTAAGAGCATTAGCTCGGTAATGCATGAATATCGCTGAGTTTTCAGCGATATTAATGCATTGCGGTCGTTTTTTATCGTATTTGCGATAAACCTTGATAATAGCAAGGTTTATCTGCGATAATTTCTGACGGTAAAAAAATCGTTGCTAAGCATCGTTAGGGATAAATATCGCTTAACTTTGGTAATATGCCCCAACGTCTGTTAACGTTCGATTCGAAGGAAATCAGGAAGTGTTGAAAAACATTGTCTGCGCCATCTTGTCTTTTTTCAAATGCCACACTTTTGTCGTGCACGGCAGCCATTTTAGATGCCTTGACCAGACCCACTCTGTGCACGCTGTCGATCCTTAGCATGGCTCCCCACCCTCGCAAGCATCTCCCCCAGGCAGTGGTCACCCCCGCTCTCTGTCTTATGCATGGGTAATAAACCTCCCCCCATCTGCGCTGCTCTTCCCTGAGAATCACACCCTGTGCCCGCCCGACACCTCCCTTTCGCCCTATTCACTACCGCACCCTCTGACACTCCTTTTCCTCTGTGTCCGATTGTCCAGGCTGGTCCTAGGGTATCAGCTAGCCCTGCAGATGTAGTTTATGGCCACAGCTGTAAAGAATCACCCCTCTTCAAAGGAGTTATAGTAGATCAAGGCCCACACTCGATGAGATCCGTCACAGCAGAAGCGTTGCTATTATCTGAAAACCATCCTGTATTGTGATTGGGGAGGGGACCGAGCCTGAAGCGGAAGATTCCAGGGATGACTCTTTGTACATCAAAGTTTTTACAATTATGTGTCACATTAAAAATATATAGCACTCCGACAAAGTAGTAAGATTATAAAACTTTAATAATTTATAAATATATACAAGAAAACAAAAATAGTAATAACATATAAACATTTTTAGGGAAAAACAACGAAGTAGCGGTCGGCTGTGCGAATAGTCCCAACGCAGCACAACGTCCAGATTTCCGGCGTGGGGCGTCGCGGGGGGTGGGTCATCAGTAGCAAACTGTTGTGCGAATAGTTCCAAGGCAGCAGAACGCGCTGAAATCTAGATGACACGAAAGTGATGTCTAGTAAGTTGCCACCCAGCAAATAACGGCGTGGGGCGTTGCGGGGGGTGGGTCATCAGTAGCAAACTGTTGTGCGAATAGTTCCAAGGCAGCAGAACGATGGCACCAAGGTGATGTCCAGTAAGTTGCCGCACTGGTTTTGGTATCCTACAATGCTGCTCCGAATAACGGCGTGGGGCGCCCCGGGGGAGGCGGCGTGAACGGGCCTCTCCAGGTGGAGTGTCATCTGTTGTAGTGGGGCGCCCCTTTACCGTTTCAGTTGCCATTCCGTCCGTTTTTGGTCCACTGTGTCAAAAGCCGCAATTCAGCTGAGTTGCGCACACTCTTGCTGTGCAGCGATAGGCGGCTGTCACAGGACTCTCAAAATGGCGGCAGGCTGTTTCCTTTTTGGGCCTGGTCCACTGAAATGGCCCTGGGACACCTTGGAAATCGGACGCTTGTCTGCTAGGTCTTGGACCCCATTCTCGAAAGCGTCCCCTCCGCCTTGAGAATTCATCAAAAGTTTTGGGGGCCCCGACTCCTGCAGGCTTCTGGTGGGGAGCGGCTGCCATGATTGCTCGCGGAATGACCACGACTGAGCTACGAGATGGTGGTGCTCTCATGCTGACGCCAGCTTTAGTCTGAAACATCCAGAAACAAGGTGGGGCTTTCATCGTTTGGGAAAAAAAAAAAGTTTTCATCCAATGAAAAGTGTTGTTTTTAGGTCATATGATCAAGCCTTCCATCATTAGGAAACCAAAAGTAAAATGAACCAATGAAAAGTTTTATAAACAAGTCACATGACCTGTTATGCGGCATAGGGTATAAAATGCGGAGAAAATACGTTGGCACGTGAGGCGGCGTCAGTAGCGGACCGATGTGCGAATAGGCCGAAGGCAATACAACGCGCCAAGATCCGGATGGCACCGAGGTGGTGTCATAGTTGAGAGTTCTGAGCAGCGGTTGTAACACTGTCTGAAGCTTATTTGCAGCTGCTGCAGCTTCACTACGCGCCAAGATCCGGATGGCACCGAGGTGGTGTCTAGTAAGGTGCACTGGTGTGGCCATCCTACAATGCTGAAAGTCGGCGTGGGGCGCCCCGTTGGCCTGTGAGTTTGCGTCAGTAGCGGGCCGATGTGCGAATAGGCCGAAGGCAGCACAACGCGCCAAGATCCGGATGGCACCGAGGTGGTGTCTAGTAAGTTGCCGCACTGGTGTGGCCATCCAACAATGCTGAAAGTCGGCGTGGGGCGCCCCGTTGGCCTGTGAGTTTGCGTCAGTAGCGGACCGATGTGCGAATAGGCCGAAGGCAGCACAACGCGCCAAGATCCGGATGGCACCGAGGTGGTGTCTAGTAAGTTGCCGCACTGGTGTGGCCATCCTACAATGCTGAAAGTCGGCGTGGGGTGCCCCGTTGGCCTGTGAGATGGCGTCAGTAGCGGACCGATGTGTGAATGGGGCCGAAGGCAGCGCAACAATATTTTCGGAATAGAAGACACCACTAGGCGCTGAGATGCCAAGATCCGGATGGCACCGAGGTGGTGTGTAGCAAGTTGCCGCACTGGTGTGGCCATCCTACAATGCTGAAAGTCGGCGTGGGGCGCCCCGTTGGCCTGTGAGTTTGCGTCAGTAGCGGACCGATGTGCGAATAGGCCGAAGGCAGCACAACGCGCCAAGATCCGGATGGCACCGAGGTGGTGTCTAGTAAGTTGTCGCACTTCTGTGGCCATCCTACAATGTTGAAAGTCGGCGTGGGGCGCCCCGTTGGCCTGTGAGATGGCGTCAGTAGCGGACCGATGTGCGAATGGGGCCAAAGGCAGCGCAACAATATTTTCTGATTTGAAGACACCACAAGGCGCTGAGATGCCAAGATCCGGATGGCACCGAGGTGGTGTCTAGCAAGTTGTGGCACTG
The DNA here is from genome assembly GCF_964261635.1 of Lissotriton helveticus. NCBI lineage: Eukaryota > Metazoa > Chordata > Amphibia > Caudata > Salamandridae > Lissotriton > Lissotriton helveticus. Next base: position 450,409,602 of record NC_136059.1, read on the forward strand.
GTGTGGCCATCCTACAATGGTAAAAGTCGGCGTGGGGCGCCCTGTTGGCCTGTGAGATGGTGTCAGTAGCGGACTGATGTGCGAATGGGGCCAAAGGCAGCGCAACAATATTTTCTACAATATTTTCGGAGTACAAGACACCACAAGGCGCTGAGATGCCAAGATCCGGATGGCACCGAGGTGATGTCTAAGTTGCGGACCGATGTGCGAATGGGGCCAAAGGCAGCGCAACAATATTTTCTGAAGAGAATACACCACAAGGCGCTGAGATGCCAAGATCCGGATGGCACCGAGGTGATGTCTAAGTTGCGGACCGATGTGCGAATGGGGCCAAAGGCAGCGTAACAATATTTTCTGTATGGAAGATACCAGTAGGCGTTGAGATGCCAAGATTCGGATGGCACCGAGGTGATGTCTAGCAAGTTGCTGTACTGGTGTGGTCATCCTACAATGCTGAAACTCGGCGTGGGTCGCCCCATTAGCCTGTGAGATGGCGTCAGTAGCGGACCGATGTGCGAATAGGCCGAAGGCAGCACAACGCGCCAAGATCCGGATGTCACCGTGGTGGTTTCATAGTTGAGAGGCACTTCATCTGCAGTGGGGCGCCGAGATCCGGATGGCACCGAGGTGATGTCTAGCAAGTTGCTGTACTGGTGTGGCTATCCTACAATGCTGATAGTCGGCGTGGGGCGCCCCGTTGGCCTGTGAGATGGCGTCAGTAGCGGACCGATGTGCGAATGGGGCCAAAGGCAGCGCAACAATATATTCTGAATTGAAGACACCACAAGGCGCTGAGATGCCAAGTTCCAGATGGCACCGAGGTGGTGTCTAGCAAGTTGTGGCACTGGTGTGGCCATCCTACAATGGTAAAAGTCGGCGTGGGGCGCCCTGTTGGCCTGTGAGATGGTGTCAGTAGCGGACTGATGTGCGAATGGGGCCAAAGGCAGCGCAACAATATTTTCTGACTGACACCACAAGGCGCTGAGATGCCAAGATCCGGATGGCACCGAGGTGATGTCTAAGTTGCGGACCGATGTGCGAATGGGGCCAAAGGCAGCGCAACAATATTTTCTGAAGAGAAGACACCAAAAGGCGCTGACATTCCAAGATCCGGATGGCACCGAGGTGGTGTCTAGCAAGCTATGCAGTTGAGTTGTGTGCGCACTTGCGGCGAATAGGTCGAAGGCAGCATAACAATGTTTTCTGAATAGAAGACACCACAAGGCGTTGAGATTCGGTTACCACCGGGGTGATGTCTAGCAAGTTGCCGCACTGGTGTGGCCATCCTACAATACTGCTCCGAATAACGGCGTGGGGTGCCCGAAGGGGGGGGGGGGGAAGCCGGCGTGAATGGGCCTTCCTAGGTGGAGGCTCGTCTGCTGTAGTGGGGCGCCCCTTTACCGTTTCAGTTGCCATTCAGCTGAGTTTCGGCTGCTGTTGATGCTACAGCGACAGGCGGCTGCAAGAGGACTCTCAAAATGGCGGCCTGTTCTTTGGATTTGGGCCTGGTCCACTAAAATGGCCCTGGGACACCTTAGAACTCGGACGCTTGATTTTTTTTTCCTTTCCTGTACATGCAAAAAAAGGTAAATGCCCGGTACGTTACACGCTTCATCTGCCACGATGAACTCTCCAGAGGAACCGAAAAAAAATATAGTTGTGGTAACTATACCATGCATCGTCATATGGAGAGGTGGCACCAATTAATTATAGTGCTGCATAAAAGAGAGATTTGGAAGAGAACCCCTGACCTGCTAGTACATTCATCAAAGAAGTGGCACTGAGAGCTTCAGAGGCAAGGGAAACGGTCCCAAATATTTAGAAGAACTTTGGAAAGATTAAAATGACATGTTTAGATTGTGGTAAATTAATTTCATGTGGACAGATGAGTGTTACTCTAATAAATACAGCATATGAACATCATCATAGTCGATGGTTGGTAGAGACATTTTGACTATATCCTGGACCTGCCCGTCCTCGCCCAAAATGGCGCCGGAATAAATGGGACTCGTAACTCCTTGTTGTGTACTGGTTGCAGAACCTTGAAATCACGAGATACGTATGCAGTTTTGAAGCACATGGCGGGCGGGGACGAGAATTGATTGAATATTTCGACATCCCTATTGATATTAAGTTCTGATGTGTTATTGATTACTGTACTGTTGAAAGTTCGAATTAACGTCACCCATGGTACTTGCCCGCAAATGTATATCTAGATAATTTTATTGTAACTGGCCCTGTCGTATTTTAATTATAAAATGTACGTCCACCGATTCCGTAACTGTTAGACACCTTAGTTCTTGCAACCTAATGGCCCGCCCGTTACGTTCCTCTACAGTGTAAATGTCTATTCATCATATACGATTACAGTTTGCTCCGTGGCAGGCCCACGTGGTTATAGGCTCGTATTTGTATAATGACATTTTCACAATAAAGGTTTTTAAAAGAAAACATGGTAGTAGTATATACATTGGTAAAGTTTTTAATAATAGTCACTGTTTTAGAATCATTAAAAGGCAAGTGAAATAAAGCAGACCAATTACATGAAGGGTAAAAGGTATAATACGAAGGAACGCAGTAAAGATAAATGGTCAAGGGCTGTTGTGTTTTCTATTCCTGCAACATAAAGTGATCGATAAGAATCTCATATTCAGGCGTATCGGCGACTAAGACAGCAGGTCGACCCTCTTTTGCTCAACGGCTCCGTCATGGGACGAAGAAACGCTCTTTTTCTCGAAAAAAGAATATATTTTACTTGCAGGACAGTTGTAAAATTTCCGGGAAAGTACATTAGCCTGGAACATTATAACATATATTTAAGAAAAAATAATGTTCGGAAGTAATGAAAAGCGTAATTTTTAGGTGATATGACCAAGCCTTTCATCATTACAATAAGAAAAGTAAAATGAACCAATGAAAAGTTTTATTAACAAGTCACATGACTTGTTATGCTTACGTTACGCGCTGCGCGCCCCGGATGACTTCCGGATGCGCTAACGCGGCGCGTCATATGACGCATTACGCGACAACGCAGGTCCAGAATATAGTCAAAATGTCTCCACCAACCAGCGGTCGGAACACAACCCCTTTCAGCAGGCTAAATAGTTCTGTTAAATGACAACAGAAGGGACAGGCAACAAGAACCATCAGTCAAAGAGGGGAGGGCTAGTTCTTCTCTACCGGGTTACATTGGGGCGCTACCGGAACTGATCGAATTGGTAGTCTACAGTGTTTCTGGATGTTTCAGACTGAAGCTGGGGTTAGCATGAGAGCAGCACCATTTCGTAGCTCCGTTGTGGCCATTCCGCAACCAATCATGGCAGCCGCTCTTTATCGTTATTTTGGGCGGGGTGGGTGGCGGAGCCGAGCTGTTTTGCAGCCATCATTGTGTGGAGTTCAGTTCATCTCACTAGTTTTGTATTTGTCATGAGGGGTTGTTCCTAATGTTTCTATTTTAGCGAGGTCAAAAAGAGATCCCATTAGTGGCCTACTGATTTTACTCGATTCCTTTTCTTTTTTTTTACACGATTTTTCGTTATCTGCAAAGACTAAACAGAGTATTGCGACTCTGTGTTTGTTTGTAAATAGAGAATGAACCAAAGAGAACTAATTCTAAAACAGTAAATACTTGGATAACAATCAATCAAATGGAGAGAGAAGCAGGCACGACGGATTACAACGGGGGCAAAGGCCTGCGTTAACTACCTTTCACTATCTGCAAAGAGAGAGTACTCCTAATAGAAATGAGGGGGGGGGGGGCACCATTCAAAGCAGATCAGTGTGATTAAACACGAAAATGTTTTCACTTACCACGTACTTGACATTCGACAGCTTATGATATTTGCTATTAAAAAACCATTGAAATTCACTGAAAAAACCATAGGTTATAGACCATATATAGTTAGGAATTAGCATTTACAAAACCTTGAAAATTCACTGAAAAAACCATAGGTTATAGACCATATATAGTTAGGAATTAGCATTTAAAAAACCTTATTTTACTCACACAAAACCATTGAAATTCCATATATAGTTAGTTGCACTAACTATATATCGCGCACCCGCAATCCACTGCTGATCATGTCACATATTACATCATTCATGACATGGTCAGTGACATCACTGATGACATCACTGATGACATCTCAAATGACATCACTGATGACATCACCGATGACATCTCAAATGACATCACTGATGACATCACTGATGACATCTCAAATGACATCACTGATGACATCACTGATGACATCTCATTTGACATTACTGATCACATCACTGATGACATCATTCATGTGATAATACGATGAACCTCTTCAGACTCTAATATAACCTTAGATACACTCAGTGTAAACAGACACTCACAGACTGTCACTCATCCATGGAGTTACTCACACACCTAGTCAGTCATGCAAAGAATCAATCACACCTCCATTTCCTCAACTATACAGTTATACACACCTTACTTATTCAAACATATACTAACACATATTTACTCTATTATACAATCCCTGATACAAGTTCACAGTGATCCATACAGCCACTCACACATTCACTGGCTCTTATGCACAGTTATTTATATATGTCAACTCTCACATGTACTGTGTTTTACATATGTACTTACTTTGACATGCAGCACTGAGATATCCATTCACTCACCAATACACTCATGCACACAGTCAACCGCCCATACAGCTGTTTCCACATGCACTTTTGAACCCATACATCTAGTGAATCAACTGCTCACACATCTATGCACAGAGTCATACACCTCCCAGCCACCCACACACACACTCAGTCTCCCATACAAATACTTGGGCAACCAATCAATAACCCATATAGTTACTCATATAGCTACTGATCAACACATGCAGCAGTTTACAGAACAACAGACATAATGATGCACAAATTAAGACAGTTTAGTCACTAACCCATGCACTCAGTGAGACACATTTAATCACTCACTCATACATTCAGTCATGCACCTACTAAATCCTTTGTCCAGACACTTATACTTCCACTCATTCTTCAATATGTAAGACACATTTTAACTTTACAGAAACATACAGTCACTGGATGTTGTCATCAGTGATGTCATCAGTGATGTCATTTGAGATGTCATCAGTGATGTCATCAGTGATGTCACTGACCATGTCATGAATGATGTAATATGTGACATGATCAGCAGTGGATTGCGGGTGCGCGATATATAGTTAGTGCAACTAACTATATATGGAATTTCAATGGTTTTGTGTGAGTAAAATAAGGTTTTTTAAATGCTAATTCCTAACTATATATGGTCTATAACCTATGGTTTTTTCAGTGAATTTTCAAGGTTTTGTAAATGCTAATTCCTAACTATATATGGTCTATAACCTATGGTTTTTTCAGTGAATATATATATATATGTGTGTGTGTGTATTTATATATGCATATGCATTTATATATGTATGTGTGTACATATATATACGTACATATATATACATATATACAACTGCATATATATATATATACATGCATACACAAACATATACATATATGCATACATATGCATGTTAAGTACATGAAAGTTTGAAAAACACTAATAAACGCAAAGCTAAAAAAACACCTAATTACAAACAGAATTGCTTTAACTTAAACGAGGGCGAGACCTATTGCATTTCCAATGCTTGTTATACATGTCATACTGAATGACATAAATTCCCACAGTTTACCATTCCTGACATAAATTCCCACAGCTTACCATGCCCAACACCCCACCTTGGCCCTACCCAGCAATGTATCACTTTTCTATTTCAATTTTTCTCTATATTGAATTTAACATCTTTAACAGAGTTTACTAAACCAATGACAAAAATGAAGAGTATATAATCTGATCTGGACTTCAATCTCCACACCATTTATAAAAATATCACATCTAGAGTTCTCAGATCATTCCCCATACACAGTATTGGCAAAATGAGACATAGATACCGGGAGTCACAGGAAAATGGAGATACGGATTTGGGAAACATGGGAAAACGGAGACTCTGTGACACGGACACATTGGTACAGGGTAACAATCGGGCACGGAGCCTTGGGGATAATAACACCAAGTAAGCATCTGTGGACAGATGAGTAAGGAGAGGATGGACATACAGCCTGATTCATTATTCTCCCGTTTTGCGAGCCCCTAATAGCGATTCATAACGAATCGCTATTAAGGACTTGCAAAACGGTATTCATGTAGGAATTGCAATAAATATTGCGATTCCTACATGTTCCTTATTTGCGATTAGCAATTAGCTAATCGCAAATAAGGATGCGATTTCAAGGGTGCAGGGGTGTCCTAAGGACACCCTGTAGCACCCCTGAAATGTAATCTACATTGGTGTTGCGCACACACATGTCCAAAGGACATGTGTGTGTGTAACATGCAACTTAGAAAAATGCATTTAAATACATTTTTCTAAGTTTTTGCTATTTACCGAGAGGTCTGACCTCTCGGTAAATAGCGGCCCAAAATTGCAATTTCGCAATTTTAAAATGCTTCATGAATTGCATTTAAGGAATCTCAAATAGAGATTCCTTAAATTCAATTCTTCGCAAATGTGCGAGTTCTTAAATAGCGAATTTTGCATTTGGGATGATGAATCCCAAATGCAAAAATTGCACTCGCAAAAGGCAAGATTCTGAGAATCTTGCCTTTTGCGAGTGCAATTTAGCTTGATGAATCAGGCGGATAGAAACATCAACCTAGAAAGGCACCAATACTAACAGGTGCGAGGATAGAGAAACAGACAATATGGTTTATACTAGAAATGGCCAAATCACATAAGACTTTGTGCACATCTACAAAGATTACATCAAGGGACATAAGACTCGCTGAAATACCAGACCCTCTTCTCGAACACTTACTACCACGGATAACATTAGTGTAGCTTCGGTCTTGAAACTAAGGGGCAGATTTACAAGCCCCTTGCGCCTCTTTTACGACGCTGTTGCATCACATTTGTGACGCAGCAGCACGCAAAAGATGCGCCATGGTGCGGGGTATTTACAACGTGACGCATCTGGGAGATGCGTCACGTTGTAAAGCCCTGCGCCAGAAGGAGGCGTTCCTGCGCAGGGGGGGTGCGTTCCGGCGCAGGAACGCCTCCTAAAAGTGGCTGAGTGAAATCTACAAGATTTCACTCAGTCACTTTGGGGCCCATGCTGCGTCAAAACCCTGCGCCTGCTTGAAGCAGGCATAAGGATTGACGTAGCATTAACAATATAAGGCCCCCCAGAGCATTGCTGGAGCTGCGTCGCGCTTGCGATGCAACTTCAGCAATCCGCCACTTTTACGGCACAGATGCGTGACGCATCTGTGCCGTTTTTGCCCCATGGTGCGCCGCATTGTAAATGCGGCGTATTCATGGTGGCGGAGGCATGGCGCACAATAAGTGGCGCATCCCAGGGATGCGCCACTTATTATAAATATGCCCCTATAACATTAACACATGGACTCTAAGTCAGGTGCCTTGAAGACATTTGAGCGTGGTAGTTGTTGCGCGGTCAGCTCAAGTCATGAGGATATAGCGGTATTTTGCACACCGACCTCAAGAGATCACAGGTATCAAAGAGACCAGCAAAAGAGTTCTATGAAGCCCTGGTCCATTGCCAAAAATTATTGTGACTGAAACACCAAAGGTGAGTTAAGTTGGCAGCAACTGTTTTGGTGCCTGGACATAATTGAAATACCCAAGAAGAATCCTAAGACCTGCAAAGCAGATGTTGATGAATCAAACCATTTGATCACATTCTCTGATCATTAAACCACTTCCAGTTCAGTGCCACAAGCTGAAAAGGGAAGATGTACATTGTACTTTGTTAAGGACTTGAATCATTCCTGTTCAATAGCACACATCCTGCTAAAAGGCCCTCCATGACCTGCGCCAATGTAAAACTTTACTGAAAGGCTCATCTTTAAGAGAACCAACATGAAGAAACATTAGTGGCAACCCAAAGAGCATGTCTCAAACCATGGCCTTTTGGAGGTTCCTTATTACCTCAGGGCACCTTCCCCAAGACTCCTCGTCACCCCATGCTGAGGCTGATTTCAGGCAATGGAAAACATCACCTGGATCTACTTCTTCATTCAGTGAACTACTTCAAACCCAGAAGAAGATAACTTTTCTTTACATACTCGGGGGCATATTACCAAGCAATAGCGATAATTATCGCTATTGCTTGGTTAGAGACAAAGGGGCATATTATCAAGGGGGATTATCTCCGCTTTTTTGGCTTTAAAAGCCAAGAAAGCGGAGATAAAATTATCTCCCTATTACCTAGCTGTCGCTAACACCAGTTAGTGACAGCTAGTAGGAGATAGCGACCATCTTGGGCCCCACTTTGCATGTCAGTGATATTTATCACTAATGACATGCAAAGTGGGCGTGCCAAGATGTTAGCGACTGGAAACAGTCGCTAACATCGCTATCTCCTATTACCAACTTTTGGAGATATTCGCGCTAATCGCGAATATCTCCAAAAGCTAACACCTGCCCTGAGCAGTTCTTAGCCATGTTATCCAATGGGAGGTGGATAACGTGGCTAAGAGTATTAGCTCGGTAATGCATGAATATCGCTGACTTTTCAGCGATATCCATGCATTGCGGCCGTTTTTTATCGCATTTGCGATAAACCTTGGTAATACCAAGGTTTATCTGCGATAAAAATCACCACAGCTTAGCGGTAAAATTTTATCTCTAACCAAGCAATAGCGATAATTATCGCTATTGCTTGGTAATATGCCCCAAAATTTTACCGCAGAGCTGCGGTGATTTTTATCGCAGATAAACCTTGGTATTACCAAGGTTTATCGCAAATGCGATAAAAAACGGCCGCAATGCATGAATATCGCTGAAAAGTCAGCGATATTCATTCATTACTGAGCTAATGCTCTTAGCCATGTTATCCACCTCCCATTGGATAACATGGCTAAGAACTGCTCTGGGGCAGGTGTTAGCTTTTGGAGATATTCGCGCTTAGCGCGAATATCTCCAAAAGTTGGTAATAGGAGATAGCGATGTTAGCGACTGTTTCTAGTCGCTAACATCTTGGCACGCCCACTTTGCATGTCATTAGTGATAAATATCACTGACATGCAAAGTGGGGCCCAAGATGGTCGCTATTTCCTACTAGCTGTCGCTAACTGGTGTTAGAGACAGCTAGGTAATAGGGAGATAATTTTATCTCCGCTTTCTTGGCTTTTAAAGCCAAAAAAGCTGAGATAAACCCCCTTGATAATATGCCCCTTAATCTTCACCTTCTGTCTTTCTAATTCACGTGCCTGGAAGAGATTCTAAAGAGGCACTTTCAAGAATGTCTTAACATTGTTCTTTTCTTTTGTAAAATTGTGCCATTACAGTATATAGGGGCATATTATCAAGGACGGCATCAAAATTATCGCCGGTTTAGCGGCAGAAAACTGCCGCTAAAGCGGCGATAATGGGCTTGATAATATGCCCTTGAGAATTCCAATAGAAGTCCCTGTTCTAGTGTGAACATGGGCTTCTATTGAAATTCTCCAGGGCATATTATCAAGCCCATTATCTCCGCTTTAGCAGTAGTTTTCTGCCGCTAAACCGGCGATAATTTTTACGCCGTTATTGATAATATGCCCCTAAATTGCCACAACTTCCACGAAGTCTAGCACATTTAAGCCTGTGTAAAACCGCCATAGACGGTGTGAAAGACTTTTAAAAAAAAGTCATCAGATGCTAACCATAGTGCCCAATGACGCCAGCATTGTAATGAGACCATGTGGGACCTTTCCTCATGCCCACAGTTAGTGGTGGAAATTCCACCACTGACATTAACATAGGGGCATATTACCAAGGGCAAGTATCGCCGCTTTCTCGGCAAATTGTGCCGAGAAAGCGGCAATACTGCTAGAGCCCTATTAACAAGGGCATTTTAAAGCTTGCCCCAATCCCACTTTGCATGTCGGCGATAAACATCGCTAATGACATGCAAAGTGGGCGTTCCCACGTCCAACCACATGAGAAATGTGGTTGGAGGTGGAAACACCCTATTACCAAGGCAGGCGTTTAGAGAGGGAGACCTGCGATAAACTAATTTATCGCAGATCTCCCAACGCCTGCTCTGACCAGGCGTTAGGCATTGATAACATGGGGGTGTGGATCATAAAGCTGAATCCACCCCCCCATATTATCAAGGCCCACATTAGCGCGTGAAAACAGAGGGGCATATTATCAAGGGGGTTTATCTCCGCTTTTTTGGCTTTAAAAGCCAAGAAAGCGGAGATAAAATTATCTCCCTATTACCTAGCTGTCGCTAACACCAGTTAGCGACAGCTAGTAGGAGATAGCGACCATCTTGGGCCCCACTTTGCATGTCGGTGATATTTATCACTAATGACATGCAAAGTGGGCGTACCAAGATGTTAGCGACTGGAAACAGTCGCTAACATCGCTATCTCCTATTACCAACTTTTGGAGATATTCGCGCTAAGCGCGAATATCTCCAAAAGCTAACACATGCCCTGAGCAGTTCTTAGCCATGTTATCCAATGGGAGGTGGATAACATGGCTAAAAGCATTAGCTCAGTAATGCATGAATATCGCGGACTTTTCAGCGATATTCATGCATTGCGGCCGTTTTTTATCGCATTTGCGATAAACCTTGGTAATGCCAAGGTTTATCTGCGGTAAAAATCGCCGCAGCTCAGCGGTAAAATTTTGTCTCTAACCAAGCAATAGCGATAATTATCGCTATTGCTTGGTAATATGCCCCAAAGTTTGTTTTCATGCGCTAATGTGCCATATCGCTGACTATCGCCGGATTTCTATTCGCCTGCCTGATGCGCATTGATAATTGCACGCTAAAAAGGCGATGAAATCCGGTGATAGCCGGCGATATGGGAATGTGCGTTGTACGTTTTCCAACGCACTCCTCGGTAATATGCCCCATAGTTTCCACTAGAGTTTGAGCAACCGATTTTCCCTCTACCATGGCGAACAACATCACTTTGTTAAAGAAACCATCTGTTGCCATTGCAGGGAGTTCAAAATGCAGTGGAATTACCACCGCTAGTGTGGCAGGGACAGAGGGGCAGATTTATGAGTTCTGGCGCATCTCTGCAAATCAGCAGGGATGCGCCAGAACTGATGCGTCACGCAATTCCCTCCTTGCGGCACCACAGATGCGCCGCATTTACAATGCGGCGCACCATGGTGCAAGGAAGGGCAGATGCGTGACGCATCTTGCGGTGTAAGGGCGGCGCATTGCTGGAGTAGCGTCGCAAGTGCGACGCAACTCCTGTAATGTACAGAGGCCACCCATACATAACGTGGTGCGTCACTCCTTACGCCTGCTTCAAGCAGGCGTAAGGATTTGACCCAGCAGCGTCGTAAAACTGACTCAGTGAAATCTTGTAGATTTCACTGCGTCAGTTTTACGGGGCTTTCCTACGAGGGAACGCCCACCCTGCGACAGAACGCCCACATGAAGCCTGACGCAGGTTTCATGTGGCGCAGGGCTTTACAACGTGACGCATCTGCCTAGATGCGTCACGTTGTAAATAGGTCGCAGGGATGCGCCACGTTTCCGCGCCGTTGCGTGACGCAACGGCGTCGTAAACGTGGCGCAAGTCCGACATAAATCTGCCCCAGAATATTTAGGGGCAGATTTATGAAGGCCTTGCGCCACGTTTACGCCGCTGTTGCGTCACGCAAGGCGGCGTAAACGTGGCGCATCCCTACGAACGATTTACAACGTGACGCATCTAGGCAGATGCGTCACGTTGTAAAGCCCTGCGCCGCTTGTGGGCGTTCCGGCGCAGGGTGGGCGTTCCGGGGCAGGTGCGCCTCGCAAAAGTGGCTGAGTGAAATCTATAAGATTTCACTCAGTCACTTTCAGGCCAATGCTGCGTCAAAAGCCTGCGCCTGCTTGAAGCAGGCGTAGGTCTTAATGCAGCATTGGTCAGATAGGGGCACCCCCGAGCCTTGCTGGAGCTTCGTCGCGCTTGCGACGCAACTCCAGCAATGCGACGCCTTTACGGCACAGATGCGTCACGCATCTGTGCCGTTTTTGCCCCATGGTGCGCCGCATTGTAAATGCGGCGCACCATGAGTGGCGGAGCTGTGGCGCACTGTGGCGCACATTAACTGGCGCATCCCTGGGGATGCGCCAGTTAACATAAATCTGCCCCTAAGAGATTACAGCGTGAAAGGTTGCAGCAAGTAGTCGCTGAAAAACGAATACGGCTATCTCAGTACCCCATTACTGCCTGTCAGTGGCAGTTGCTCCAGTTTTTTTTTCCAGCTTCTGGCAGCGGGATCCTGTAGCTCTGAGCTCAGCCTTTTTTTTAGCTTTTTGTCAATTAGAAAACCTTTCCAAAAACCTTTGGGTGTTTGATTCATTTGGCATCTTCTAGGACTAGAAGTGTTTCTTTTAATTTTGTTTCTTCATAGAGCCAGCTGTTTTGTGAACTGTCCCTCCATAGAAAGAAAGGAGGTCCAGAAAGACCACCATGCAGTTTGTATTGTTTGTTTTCTTGAGTCATCGATCTAAGGAGTGTGGAATTTGGGTACCCTCGACTAGTGACCCTTCCTCTGTCGCCTGAGACTATAAGAGTTGGAAAGCTGAAAAGAGATCACAAGATGAGAAACAACAATGCTCTCGGTCAACTTTGAAGTCTATGATGTCGATGACCGGTATGGTGGCCACTTGCTCACAGCTAAGGGCAGGCTCTCCATCGAACTATTGTTCAAAGTCAAAGACCATCTCACTAAAACGTGGGGGCATATTACCAAGCAATAGCGATAATTATCGCTATTGCTTGGTTTGAGACAAAAATGTATCGCCTACCTGCGGCGATTTTTATCGCAGATAAACCTTGGTATTACAAAGCTTTATCGCAAATGCGATGAAAATCTGCCGCAATGCATGAATATCGCTGAAAAGTCCGCGATATTCAGGCATTAATGCTCTTAGCCATGTTATCCACCTCCCATTGGATAACATGGCTAAGAACTGCTCAGGGCAGGTGTTAGCTTTTGGAGATAGTCGCGCTTAGCGCGAATATCTCCAAAAGTTGGTAATAGGAGATAGCGATGTTAGCGACTGTTTCCAGTCGCTAACATCTTGGCACGCCCACTTTGCATGTCATTAGTGATAAATATCACTGACATGCTAAGTGGGGCCCAAGATGGTCGCTATATCCTACTAGCTGTCGCTAACTGGTGTTAGCGACAGCTAGGTAATAGGGAGATAATTTTATCTCCGCTTTCTTGGCTTTTAAAGCCAAAAAAGCGGAGATAAACCCCCTTGATAATATGCCCCGTGGATCGTTGTCGAAAAGCCTCTCCACTTCACCACCGTTGAACAAGTCTCTTCGTCTATCAGCAGATGTGACATCTACTTTTGTTATCTTCAAGACTTTACATCACCAGGCTACCCTGAGACAATTATTTCTTCCGATGTCGTTTTTTTTAGAACCATTGATGGAACTCCTTCTGCAACCAAGTCTTCTGCTGCTATGTTGATTAAGAACCATGAATCCACAGAGTAGCATCTGCTGATTCTATTTTTTTAAACGTTGTTTTATTAAGTTTCTCACAAAAACATAACAAAAACAAGCTATGCAAAATACGTGTTTCAAGTCAAAAGGAATAGCACTTCCTTATATCCAGACAATACCACTTTCAACTTTGCATTAGGAGTGTTATCCAGATCATTGTAAACATAGGAGACCCATTTGGAGAGACAGGATAGCGAGTTGAAGACTTGAACCAATCGGCATGTACATGTAAAAACACATTTGGCAGTCACATTTAGTACGAGGTAACAGAGAATAAGCAAGATTATCACATCTCAGTTCCCGAGCCATCACCTGAGCTAATGTTGTCGTCATCATTGAAGTTATTTAGAAATAGCCCTCAGGTCATAATCTCTTCCTCTGCATTCTCATCAGTACAGGATAGCCGCATATGGGCCTCCTCCGCTGCACCCCATTCACACACGCCCCTAGGCCACACGTTTATCTGCAGTTGCCTGTTGCCTGTTGCCCATCCAACCAATGGCTATTCACCGTTTTGCCAATAGCAATGCAAGCTGTGCGATATTGCAACCCTTGGGTCTCTCCACCACTCCCAGGAGGCAAGTCAGCGAGGTGACGGGGACTCCAATGCTAGTAGCCCTCACTATGGTTGGCACCACCACCCTCCAGAACCGTTGTATTCCAGCACAAGTCCAGGCCAGATGTAAAAAAGAGGCTCCCAGCTCCCCAAAACGCGCACAGCTAACTCCTCTCAGTTAGTCTATCCTGTTCGATTACCTAGATGTCACATAGGTGTGGTGCAAGAAATTTAAATGCAGTAATTTAAACCTTCTGGTTAAAGGACACCCATCTCACCAACTCGCATGCGCAGGTCAGTTCCGCGTCCATGATAGGCTCCCCAAAATCCCCAGTTCAGGCACCGCGCAGGAGGCACTCTCCATTTGTGCTTGTACCATACCATAAAACAGAGTGATTAGGTGCCTCGCATCTCCCCATTGGAGCAGGCCACCAAGCACACTGGAGGGCCGAGGCGCCACTGGGAACACAGCTCACACCTCTCTTGCAGTATTCTACAATTTTGCAAAGTGAAGAAAATGGTCTGGTCCCAACCCAAACATCTCCTGTGCCTCCTGGAATGAGAGGAAAACCTCAAGTTGCCTGCCAATGTGCATCTACCCAACCTCCTTTGTGCCATAGGTGTTATAAATGGGATTTCTGGTTGGCTAGGGTTTGCGCCTGAGCCAGACAGAAACCATCACTCTAGTCAGGGCAAGGGCGTTGCATGCTGAAGATAACCCCTGCTCACCCCCTTGGTAGCTTGGCACAAGCAGTCATGATTATCCTAGAGGCAATGTGTAAAGCGTTCGCGCAACACACACACAGCAGCAACACACTAGGCACACCACAAAAGGAACGCCACACAAGGTTATATATAAAAATAGCCTTTGTATTATCATAAACACATTAGAATAGTAATCACACAATATACACAGTGCCAACTGGCAGTAGGCAATATTTACAGGGGATTATATACACATGGCAGGACCAATTGGGCACCGTCAGAACCATCACAAGCACAAATAGTAAACATAGAACACAACCAGTGATGACTGGCAAAACATTGTACTCTGCATTATATCCTGCAACATAAATCATATTATGAAATCAGTATCACAGCAGGTGTAAAATACATTATGCGCCAACCTCATAAGCGTAAACACATTAGGTAATAATAACCTCACAAGCATAAACACAGTATGCAATAACCTCACAAGCAGGAATCACAATTAGGCACTAACCTCATAAGCATAAATCACTTAGAGGCATAAATCAGGGTGCATAAATCATATTTTCTGGGCACCACATAAATCACATTAGGGCCTGATGCCCTGCCGACCTCACACTGACCACCTGGCCAACTGGCCTTCTCAGAGGGCTCAAGCCCACCAGTAGCATTTAATTTACCAGCCCCGGGTATATGAGACACCACCTTACAAGGGACTCACATGTAAATTAAATAGGCCAAACAGGTGTAGACCAATCTTACCATATGTAACACAGAGAATACACACACTTTACACTGGAAAGCAGTGCTAAAGTGCTCAGAGGGCTAAAACCACCAACACTCTGTCATCAAAAAGGCTAGAAGAAAGGCAAAAAGTTTAGGGATGACCCTGCAAATAGGGATATCATTATTAATCTGCCTAAAAGGAGCCAGGTCCCACACACTGAGCTCCCTGTCAAAGAGGACTCTGCACAGCACCTTCGTGGCCACAGCTTCCCAGATCATCACCGTCTGTCATACCAAACAAGGAGCAAGGTGTTCAGAGCATCCCCCTCTCATTAATAGATGCCCCAAGGTATCTCCTCTCCACATGCCTGCTTATAATTTCTTTTCCCAGTTGTCTGAGTCGGCCAACCATCTTGCTGCATGCTGCGGTGTGGCAGTGTAATAATAAGTACGAAAGTCTGGGAGGGCTAGTCTCCCATCCTCCAAGACATGTTTAAGGACTGACAGCAACTCTCTACTGCGTCGCCCTACCCATGCTAGTTGGCTGCTGATTCTATGTTATGATCCTACTCTGTACTGCACCATAGTTTCAACTGTAAGAAAACACTTTGCTACAGCTCCATCTTCTTTTGTACTGCCAGAAAATGAAAGTAAAATGTTGTTTGTGAAGGGGAAAGACATTTGTACAACCTTAGACACATCAATGAAGACTGCAGTAGATGGTTATGGGATTCATTGCAGCATTTCATAGAGGAACTCTGTTAGAAATTGGGCTTCTGGTTGACTTGGGTGTGAGTTGTAGTCAAGTAGCAACCACAATCCAAGTCATTGTAAAGCATAAGCAAACACCAAATTAACCTGTTCTCACCCCCTGTTAGTTGGCATGGAGCAGTCAAGTTAACCTAGAGCCAATGTTTAAAGTATTTGTGCTTCCGCTAAATATGCAAAACAACGCCCCAAATCTAAGAAGAGAACATTCTCTTCTTGAGTCCCCTCACTCACCAAGGGTTGCCCCTAGGTGACATGCTTCATCATTGGGGCCATCCCAGACAGCTACTGTCTGGGGCGTGCTGCAACTTGCGGAACTACATAGGAGCACTTTTTGTGAACAAATGTGTAGTGCAGTGTATGGGGGAGTGGTGATGGTGATGCTAAAAATACCTAGCTAGTGAGTGATTAATTTATTACTGCTCCTAGTTGTCATGGATTAAAAGGGGTTAATAGTAGGGAGGAAGTGTAACTGTTATGTGTTTACTGTCCCTAGTATTTGGTCGACATGTTTCGAGGTGTCCCCTAAACCTCCTAAGAGATGATGAAGCATATCACCTAGAGGCAGCCCTTGGTGAGCGAAAGGACTCAAGAAAATAATTTTCTCTTCTTAGATTCGGGGCATTGTTTCGCACAATTTATGGAAGCCCTTCCCCTCGGTTAGGTTCTCTGATCTTTCATTTACAGATTTGTTAATAACTATCCACAGTCTACCTCTATCTCCCCCTTTTTTGTGTATAAAGTATTTGTGCAACACTTCAAACATTAAAGCAGTAGAATCACCACACAAAAAGATCCCACAGTTGGTTAGAAAAATAGAGCTTAATATAATGAACAAAACAAGACCAAAACAACAAAATTCAATCAGTAGAACCAGAGTTACACATTTTTAATGAATAAACTGTAAAATAGAACTTATAAGCATAAAAAGGATAAAGCTTCAACCGGATATATCTGATTGTGCTAAACCTGATCAAATCCAAAAGTTCAAGCTGATGTGATGAAGCGTGGGTTGGATGCAATCTCAAAGCAGTACGGCTGAAGGTTTACCTTCTCAGATTTTGTGCAAAGAGTCCAGATTGCGTAGAAGCAGGTCACCAGGAGCAAGGAGAGCATCGCTGGCGGTGGTTGGCGTGCCACAAAGAGGAGACCAGATGTTGCGGGTAGGTGGGCTGGAGCCTCACGGTGGCAATCCATACCGGTGACTGACTCTTGCTGTGCGAAGACATAAACTCGTTGCAGCTCATGCTGATTTTCCATGCAAGCAGCTCGGTTCTAGAGCAAAAGGGCCCGTTCGCGAAGAGCCCAAAAGCTTGCCTTTAAAAGCCTAAAACTGATTTCCAAGGGCCCAGGACATTTAAGGCGCCTCTTGGGGGCCAGGAGCTTGTTGAAGATGGGTCCAGGAGTGGCATGGGAGCCTGTTATGTCCCTGAGGCTCGAATCAGGAGGCCAGCAGCCTAGCCCTTAGAGGCACTCTGGGGTCCTGGGTACAACATGGTTTCCAAGTCCAGTTCTTCCTCCTCAGGGAAGATGGCAGCAGGCAGGAGGGCAGCAGCTCCTTCAGAGTAGCAGTTCAGCAGAGTGGCATTCCTTTCAGCAGCACAACAGTGCCTCTTCTTGGCAGAGTATCCAGAGGTCCAGAAGTGTACTGAAGTGGTGGTGTCTGAGGTCTTTCTTTTATACACAGCTGTGCCTTTGAAGTGGGGAGAAGGAGAGGCATGCCTTTGAAGTGCACAGATTCCCGGCACTGCCAGCCCTGGCTCTAGACTAGCTACAGTGGGTATACAGCTCATTGTTTGTGGATAGTGCACAGCTTGTGCAGGTGTAAGTGAGGCTATGTCCAGCTCCTTCCTCCCATCCGACCAGGATGGCCCGTCAAGTCACACCTAAGCTTCTATTCTGTGTGGCTGTCTAGGATGAATAGAGAAAGCCCAACTGCTAAATACACCCAGTCAGGTATCCAGAGAGAGGCTGCAAGAACCAAACGGCTAAGGCAAGAAAATCCCAACTTTCTAAAATTGGCATTTTCAGAGTTTTTATTAAAAATTTAACTTCACCAAAAACATGTTTTTTTAAATAGAATTCCAGAGACTTCAACCCTGAAACAGTTATATTTTCCCATTTCGAAATTAGGTTTATAAAATGTAATAAGGCAACCCCTATGTTATCCTATGGGAGATATAGGCCTTGCAGTAGCGAAAAACATGTTTTTCACTACCAGTACATATAAAAGTTAAACGTACATGTCCTGCTTTTCAAATAGATTGGACCCTGCCCTGTGGGATGTCCAGTACCTAAGCTAGGGGTGACTTATCTGTATTAAAAATTAAGGTTTGGGCCTGGCAAGAGGTTTAACTTACCAGGCTGACATGGCAGTTTAATACTGCACACATAGGATTTGAAATGGCAGACCTTAGACATATTTACAGGGCTACTTAAGTGGGTGGCACAATCAGTGCTGCAGACCCACTAGTAGCATTTAATTTCCAGGCCCTGGGCACATGTGGGGCTACTTTACTAGGGAATTACAAATACATTAAATGTGCCAATGCAGTATAAGACAATTTCACCATGTTTTAAGGGGAGAACACTTTAGCACTGATTAGCAGAGGTAAAGTGCACAAAGTCCTAGAGCCAACACAAATTAATTCAGTGAAAAGGGGAGGAGGAATGTAAAATGTTTGGGGGTGGCCCTGCCGAAAGCTGCCTTTTCAACACAACCCCTCTCCAGCCTAAAGCCAGGGTAGACTAATCAATACCTTAGTGGACGTCCCTGCTTGGATAACAGAATGTGCTCAGTGTTCCTCTACTGCAGGGGCACTTGTCAGTTCTACACCGCACTGAACACATTAGCAATCCTCTGTCTATACTCTCCTGGGCCACTAAACTGGCCCATGGGAAACCCTACTCCTCACCTGTGGACCACATCTGTACAGCACCTAACCAAAACTTGCTCACAGATGCATCTCAGTAGGCAGACCGTACCACCATGACCCACTAAACCTCTTGGGTCTGACGTCTGGTTCCAGCCCAGGGAAAACTCTGTCTATGAGGACAACAACTAGGGGGGGGCACTGACAGCTGTCAGTGTCCACAACCAGGCTCTAGGCCATCCAGGACTCTCGCACCTCTGTGGTTTCTCAGGGTGGGGGGCAGTAGCCCTAAGGGCCTTACACCCTGTTTACACTCTACCTACTACCATTTATGGGGTGGTATCCTGAAACTGGTCCTTCATCCCAGGGTATGTACTCTTAGGCTGAACATGCACCTGGCGAGCCAAGACTTCCATGGGAGTACCACTATTACTCTCTAGTACTCACTCAGAGGTCTGCCTCCTTTGAAAGCTCCCTCAGGTCAGTGAACTTGCAAGCAACCAGGTGTTGGCATAACACTGGAAAACAGTGACTACATATGTGCTCTCTAGCAATCAAATTGTACAGGCCCTCATAGATGTTTACCTCAATACCCCTCACCAAACTGTTCAGTGCTTGGCATAGGTAACCCAGAAAATCCTCCCATGACTGGTGAGACTGTATCTGACTGCCCTTGAATCTCAACCTGTACTCTTCTGGGGGTGAATCCATACCTCTTGACAAGCGTCTCCTTCATAGTGGGATACATCTGATTGTCCCCTTCTCTAGGGCACGTAGGGCTTCCCTATCATTACTAGGTATATGCCTCCATATGCCAGCACCCCAATCCTCCGCAGGGCTCCTATGCACCTCCAGAGCTACCTAATAGGACTCAAATCACATGTCTATGCCATCTTTCTCCTTGGAGTCAGACACCAAGTACATGGTTTTGTGGATCTTTTCTTCACTATTGGACACTAGTTTCTCAGTCACCATTCTTGCTAGTCTCTAGCAGCTATTTGGCCTTTAAGTCCAGCTCCTTATGACTTCGTTTATGAGCCATGTAACTGCAACAATTGATGGATGGAATGTTGAATGATTCAAACATTCTCCTCCAGTCAAGAGATCTGGGTTAAATCTATCGTTCTTTTGCCCACTACGCCACCCCAGTTTGGACCCAGCCATATGCAAATCAGTCTTGACCCTCTGCCTCACAGGAACAGTCCAGACCGAACTGCCAAGCCAGGTCCTCCCTGGACCGGAAACAAGCATCCTGGGACCGGTTTCAGGATATGTCACCCTTCATCAGCCAGGCTAGCTTGAATCCATTGGCACAGTGAGCAAGGGACCCACGTCTGGACATACCTGTCCCACTTAGGTCAAAAAGTGCAACTGCAAAAATTGATGGACAGAATGCTGAATGATTCAAACACTCTCCCCAGTCAAAAAATCGGGGTTAAATCCATCGTTCTTTTGCCCTCTACGCCACTCCAGTTTGGACCCAGCCATATGCAAATCAGTCTTGACCCTGTGCCTCATGGGAACAGTCCAGACCGAACTGCCAAGCCAGGTCCTCCCAGGACTGGAAACAGGCATCTTGGGACCGGTTTCTGGGTATGTCACGCTTCATCAGTCAGGATAGCTTGAATCCAGTGGCACAGTGAGTAAGGGACCCACATATGGGCATACCTGTCCCACTTAGGGCGAAAAGTGTAACTGCAACAATTGATGGATGGAATGCTGAATGATTCAAACATTCTCCCCCAGTCAAGAGATCTGGGTTAAATTCATCGTTCTTTTGCCCACTATGCCACCCCAGTTTGGACCCAGCAATATGCAAAACGATGGATTTAAAACAGATCTCTTGCCGGGGAGAGTGTTTAAATCATTCATCATACCATTCATCATTTGTTGCAGTTACACTCAGTTCATGAGCCAGCAAGATCTCTTTGAAGGCTCTCTCAACCTCAGTTTTCCTCTGGTCGTCCTCCTTTGCATATTTTTCCCTGGCTAAAGTGCTCTCAACCTTAGCCCTCCTCTACTCTGCCAGGGCTTTGTCAGCCGCAACTCTTCTCTCCTCTTCACCCAGCTGGGACAGCTGCAGCCTTAGGTCCTTCTCAGACTGTCTTTCCTTTAACTCCTCAGGAGAAAAGGTTTAGGAGGGAACACTGCTTCCCGCATTAGATCCAGCAGGGGGACTTCCTCTCTGTGGGCTCTTGAAACCTTTGCCAAATAATGTTCCTTCTCTTTTTTAGCCTTCTTAGGAATACTGCCCTCCTGTGCTCTGTTTTTGGGTCTTCCAGTTAGTACTAGGGCTCTGCTTTCTCCAGACGGGAATAACAGTCCTCCTCCTCAAATTCCTCCCCAGAGTCCTCACTCCCCATGTCCTCTGTTGGAGCCTCTAGCCAGCGTGCTTCCTCATAAGCATACAGGTTGGCCTGAAGATCCTGCTTTATGGACCTGCTCCTCACAGCCAGCCCCCCTCTCCTTGCAGAAATCTTTCAGCTCCTTCATATTGTAGAATGATAGGCAGCTGAGATCCAGTGTTATCCCCATTCTGTCAAGGAACAACAAGAGTCCCAAGTGTATGAAGGTAAAGCAGGAGTCAAATTTAGAAATGTGACCAAATGCGGGATAATTGAGAAATTTAAATAAAATGCTCTTAATAGTTATATATATATATATATATATATATATATATATATATATATATATATATATATTTCAAGCTGCAATGTATATATATATATATATATGTATATATATATATATATATATATATATTTATATATATTTCAAGCTGCAATGTGGAGTACCGCAGGGCTCTTCTTTAAGCCCTACGCTATTCAACACTTACGTGACACCTTTGGCAGCATTGATAAGACAGCATGGGTTCTCGGTAGTTTCATACGCGGACGACACGCAGGTAGTCGTCTCAGTTATCAATAACGTGGAGGAAACTGCCGCTCGCTTTAATAATTGCATGCGCCACGTTAACTCTTGGATGCAATCCAACTGTCTTAAACTTAATGGCACTAAGACTGAAGTACTGTTGCTGGGTGCCAAACCCATTGCTTGGTCTCCGAATTGGTGGCCTTCAGAGCTGGGTGAATGTCCTACACCCGTCTCAAAGGAAAAAACCTTGGGATTACCTTTGACTGCAGGCTGACGTTTGACAACCAAATCAATTGCCTTTCTTCCAGCTTCTTGGCTATCCTCAAAATGATTAAGAAGATTGATGCCTTTATTCCTCCTGAGGCTCTAAAAACAGTGGTAACTGCCCTTGCCATCTCCAGGCTGGACGATGGCAATGCACTTTATTTGGGGATCCAAAACCAATTCTTGAAAAAGCTGCAACGACTGCAGAATGCAGCAGCTAGATTGATTTTGGATATACTTAAATATGAGTCAGTTTCCCGGCAGTTGGATGCATTGCACTGGCTACCAGTCAAGAAAGGAATAGTATTTACAGCTTTGTGTATCACCTTCAAAGCACTCCAGGGGAAAGGCCCCTCATACTTGACAGCGCGTTTAAAATACTACGCTCCGTCTAGGAACCTCAGATCTACTCAACAAAAACTGTTGCAAATTCCGAGGTTCAAACAAGTACGATGGGGAGGCAGGAGTTTCCTGCAAAGATCTGCCAAATCCTGGAATATTCTTCCATTAGCAATTAAAAACAGCGCAGATCTGAAAACATTCAGAAAGGCAGTAAAAACCTGGCTATTTCTATCTGACCTCTAATGCTCATTCACATGCTAGCTTCACACAAGTCTAAGTCCATAGCGCCAAGACGCCTCCGGGCAATCGCTGCGCTCTATAAATCTTAAAATTAACCAAATCAAATCAATCATATGGGATGGTAGCGTACACAAATACAAGTCCTATTTCACCGCTGCCACCAATGTTATAAATTGAAGACTGATTGGGGTGTGAGTCCTGGTCAAGCAGCAACCACAATCCTAGTCTGGGTTAGACACAAGCAAACCACAAATTTACCTGTGATCCACCCTAGTATCTTGGCAGCCAGAGCAGTCAGGCTTATTGTAGAGGCAATGTGTAAAGTATTTGTGCAACACTCCAAACAGTAAAAAAAACGCACAATAAGATCCCACATCAGATTAGAAAAATAGATCTTAATTTAATTAACAAAACAAGACAAAAATCCAATCAGTGGAACAACAGATGAAAATTCATGTAATATTGAAAAGGCAATAACAATGTGCTCTTGGAACATTAATGGTATAGGTAATAAAATGGATAAAATAACTGACTCACTGAAGAATTATCAGATAATTCTCCTACAGGAGACTTGGGCTACAGCCCCGTTCAAAATCAATGGCTATAAAGGGTACTATCAACCTGCTACAAAGCTAAGCAATTTTGCACGCCCTTCAGGAGGTCCAACAATTTTTATATCAATTGATTTAGATGCGGAACATGTGGAATTAGTTACAAACAACTGTAATGTTCAATCAGTATTGCTAAAATATAGGATTCACGAACAAAAAAGAAGATCACTGAAGTTGGTTAATATCTATATTCCACCTACATCTATTTCTAGGAAAACCATGTGTGCTACTCTTTCTGCCTATTTAGTAGAACAAAGGATAGAGGACCCCTTTATGGATTTTATAATTACAGGTGATTTCAATCTCAATCTCTTAATACCTTTCATAAGAGATGAGGTGACGCAGTCACAAGACCACCAATGGTTAATTCCGGCCCAAGTATTAGAACCCTCAGCTAAACCAGGACAAAATCAAATAGGTATGAATTTTCTTAAAGATATAGAAGCTTTGGGGCTACGCATACTAAATGGCAGATTTCCAATGGATTCGCCTCCATCATGGTCCTTCTACAACCATAACAGTAAATCTCGCATCGATTATACCATGGTATCATTGAACATTTTCAACTACTGCACCTCATACTATCTAAAGAAAGTCCTGGAGAGTGATCACAGTCAGCAAATTATCACCACATCATTTATAAATAGGGGACATCAAATTTACTTAACAACTCAAGGCCAAATCGGAACCATCAACTATCGGAAACTAAACTGGGAGACACAGTCACAAGACATAAGATTGACTAGTGAGCTGGCCTTAAAACGGGCAAGGGAATGCCTTGATGAAACAGCACCTATATCTATAATTGACCAATGGGCTAGTTTCATTTCTAAACTACGTGCATACAATGGGAATTATAATAAACCTAGAGATAATTGTGTGACTCGGGAATTAAAAAGGGTAACCCATATTAACCTTCCATATGCAGTACAGAAAATGAAACGAACAAGAAATCGATTAAGGAAAGAGTTGACTAACTTCCCAAATAATGAAGAAATTAAAACAACCCTAAAGGAGCTAAATCAAAACTTAAGGAAATTAATCTGGAATGAAAAAATGGCAGCTAATAACGTTCTTTGGACTCTAATCTTTTATGCCAGTAACCAAGGAAACTCAAGGGAGTTCTGGAAAATGATAAATAGCCTAACCAGGTCCGATAAATCCATAGTCTCATCAGTACTAACTGAGATGGAATGGGTGAATTTTTTGGGGCATCATCTAAACCCAAATTCTACAAAACCTGGAACCGAAGAACATTATTCAAGGAAGGAAATTCAATTTACAAGACAAGACTTGACCTTGAAATATTACGAGAATTTGATTTAGAAATAACTCAAGAACAAGTTGCCAAGCTAATAAAAAAACAGAAAGATGGAGCACCAGGGCCAAACGGTATACCTTTTGCCCTATATAAAGAAGATCCGGAAGCATGGGCAGAACATCTTGTAAGGGTTTTCAAAGAAGTCGTTAGGAAAGGGGAGATACCAGAAAGTTGGAGAGGTTCTTTAATATCCCCCATATATAAAAAAGGAGATTGTCCCTCCTCACCGAGCTTGTGTGGGGTCATGGCCGTCGGCGTATAGGTCTGGCCAAGCTACAGCTTCCCTCTGATTCCGGCGGTATGGGCTTGCCGGACTTCAGGGCGTATAATTATGCATGCCAGCTACAATGGCTCGCTTACTGGGTGGCGGGCCGTAATCTTCATGAGATTGCTGTTTCAAAGGAAGACCACGCTAAGGGGAGAGTGCACACCTTGCTACTACCTGGCTCGGATCTACCTAGAAACGCTCCACCGCTTCTCAAACTGGCGGTTACGTACTGGCGGAAAGCAATAAAATACACATCCCCCGGGACACCCTATGCCCCCACAGCACCTCTGTTGGGAATACCTCTGGGCCTGGGCACCCTTACGTCGACCCTACTGGGGCCCTGGCATGATGCAGGTGTCGCAAATGTGGGAGACCTCTATGCAGAGGGACACCTGTTATCGTTTGAGGACTTCCAGACCAAGCAGGGCATCCCCGACGGCTCCTTTCTTCTACACGCTGGTCTCCGCCATTATCTTACACGCAAATGGTCGCCGAACGGGCGGGAACCTGGTACGAACCCCCTCGTCGCAATGCTCTACCTCATGGGAACGGGTGGCCATCTGACCAGGTGGCTCACGGCTAGCATAAAAGCGGGTAGGGCACTTACACTAATACCACTGAGGGCGGCGTGGGAAACAGACATAGGGAGGCCGTTGCGAGACACTGAGTGGAAACGCATACTACAGTTCCCCAAAAAAGTAGCCAGGAACCCCAAATACAAGTTCATACAACTAATGCTACTGCACAGAGCTTACCTGACACCACACCGCCTCCATGTGATGTTCCCTGCATCCAAGAGCAACTGCCCCAGATGTGATACAGACGAAGCGAAACTGGTACATATGTTATGGCAATGCCCTAAACTAGGGTATTTCTGGTCCACTGTACATACCTCCCTTGAACAGGCCGGTGCTCTATCCAGGTCCCCTACACTAGAATATACAATACTGGGATTGGGACCATCAACACGCACCAGGTCCGTGGCGACGCGCTTCTCAGATCTGGCTCTGTTGCTGGCGAAGCGCGCTATCACGATCAGATGGAAATCGTCTAAACCACCTGACCCTGACCTGTGGAGGGCGGAGGTAATACGCTGGGGTAAGGCGGAGGGTGAGGCCCTACAGAGAGAGGAACGAAAGGGGCACAGGAGGACTCCGATCTCCTTGGATTGGTTCGCTATAGTGGGGGCATTTGAGGCTGACAATGCTGACGATGGAGAGGACACGAGTGAGTAGCCACTTGTGGTACGGCTGAGCCCTACTTCACTTTTCCATGCACGGCTACAACCCACGGTGCACTACGTTAGGGTGCGAAAGACCCTGTCCCATAGTACATGCTACCATACCATATCTGTGTGTTCGAATTCTAATGTGTTAATTCATTGGGCGTCGCCCACTTGTCGATTTTTACCTGATGTACCTGTTCAGAGAGTGTCGGGTGGGATTTCATGTGGGTGGAGGGAGGGTTCGGGTATAGTTGGGACTGTTCGTTTGAAGCAGAATGAAAATGAAAATGATAAATCTATTACACTATGACTCTTTCTATGATCTGAGCAAGCATGTATGTACCACCAAGATTGTTCATATGCTCATATATATCTGGAATTGTATACATGTTACTGCTCGAAATACTATGCTAATAAACAGATTTAAAAAAATATATATAAAAAAGGAGATTGGATGTCACCAGAAAATTATCGCTTAATAACCTTACAGGATACCGATGCAAAAATATTCGCAAGTCATCTTCTAACAACTCTATCTGACTGGGTAAAGACTAATAACATTCTCCCACCAAATCAAACCGGCTTCATAAAAGGACTGGGAACAACTACCAACATCCTAGCCCTATCGGTTTTAATCGACAAAACAATCATAAATGGCCAAACCTTATACTTATGCTTTATTGATTTTAAGTCAGCTTTTGACTGTGTAAACAGAGAACACCTATGGGGAACACTTCATGCTCAAGGTATTCCCCCACTGCTATTATACCTAATCCGGCTTCTTCACACAAAAACTTGGGCTAAGGTACACATCGGCAATGGCCACTCATTAACCAAAGAAATACCAACGTTAGGTGTAGTGAAACAAGGATGTGTACTGGCTCCCTTATTATTTAATCTGTTTTTATCTGACTTAACCGAGGCCTTAAACAACATAAATGCACACCCACCGAAGATTGCTGATAAACATATATCTAACCTACTGTATGCAGATGACGTCATTCTTCTAAGTAACACAAAGGTGGGTCTCCAACGGTTAATAACACGCATACAGGAATATGCGACAGTAAACAAAATGGTAATAAATGAGTCAAAATCCAAAGTTATGGTTATTACAAAAAACCTAAGGAATAAGTACAACTCAAAATGGTTCTTGGGAAAGGAAAATTTGGAGCAAGTTAAAACCTACAGATACCTAGGAGTTATATTTAACGATAATGGTAACTTTAACCCTCAAAAACTGGATATCACCAGGAAAGCAAATGCACTTACAGGTGCATTTGGGATAATTCAAAAATCTACTAGCAATTTAACTTATGGACCGCTACTTAAGGTGATATCGGCGAAATTGCTACCTTCATTAACCTATGGAAGTGAGGCGTTAAATGGAAAAGATGCAACAATCACAAATAAAGCTGTTTCAAAAACGTATCGGTCCCTCTTTCTTTTACCAAAAAATGCCTCACAAGCCCAAGTCAGATTGGAATTCGGCTTGAATAACCAACTATATGCAAGAATGGCTCATACAATCAAAGTATGGAACAGAGTAAAAAATGATGAGGAGAACTTAATTTCTCAGCTCTTATGGAAAGAAATTGATGGCAACACTAAATCTTCTGTCTGGAAATATCTGAACAAGGCCCTGGACGAATTTGGGGTCAGGAGTGTTTGGAATACTACCATAAACCAGGAATCCTTCAAAAAAGTTGTGAACAAAACAACAGATCACCTATCATTGATAAGCGATAAAGAGACCTTTGCTAAAAGGAAACACGCTTGGTCCATAATAAACAATTACAAAAAGAAGAGGCCTCAGCAGTATCTGGACACAGCATGGTCGTGGGTAAATAAAAATATATTCATAAAAACACGTTTCGGAATTTTGCCAGGAGAATCCCATGCACTACCTTGGAAAAAACTTGAAAATAACATATTATGTCGGTTGTGCAAAGCCGGAGAGGAAAATATTATACATCTTCTGTGCCTTTGTCCAGAACTGAAAAATGAAAGACTAACTCTATTAAAAAGGATTTTTAATGAAAGAGCGATAAGGACTTGTAGACAAGCACTGCTTCACTGTCTTTGCCCGGACGATGTACTCATTAATTCTGCTTTTACAAAATTTTTAAAAGTTGCATGGAAAAAATTAGAATGATATAATCTTAGGGGCAGATTTATGTTAACTGGCGCATCCCCAGGGATGCGCCAGTTAACATGCGCCACAGTGCGCCACTGCTCCGCCACCCATGGTGCGCCGCATTTATGATGCGGCGCACCATGGGGCAAAAACGGCACAGATGCGTGACGCATCTGTGCCGTAAAGGTGGCGCATTGCTGGAGTTGCGTCGCAAGCGCGACGCAGCTCCAGCAAGGCTCGGGGGTGCCCATCTTAACAATGCTGCGTCAAGACCTACGCCTGCTTCAAGCAGGCGCAGGCTTTTGACGCAGCATTGGCCTGAAAGTGACTGAGTGAAATCTCATAGATTTCACTCAGCCACTTTTGCGAGGCGCACCTGCCCCGGAACGCCCCCCCTGCGCCGGAACGCCCACAAGCGGCGCAGGGCTTTACAACGTGACGCATCTGCCTAGATGCGTCACGTTGTAAATCGTTCGTAGGGATGCGCCACGTTTACGCCGCCTTGCGTGACGCAACAGCGGCGTAAACGTGGCGCAAGGGCCTCATAAATCTGCCCCTAAATCTTTAAACTGACTGTACTCTCTGCCAATCTTTTAAACATAGGAACTAGCGAAATATAAAAGAGTTTTATAACGCGTGTGTATAATTTTAAAGGTTTACTGTTATTTAAAAACCATTTAATGAGGTATCTTAATTGAAATGTCCATAATTTCGCAATTATTTTTGTAATGATTTTAAATAATCAATCAATAAAATACTACTACAATCAGTGGAACTGGAGTTATCCATTTTTTAATAGTAAACTGAAATAGAGTGCCTAAAAGCATAAAGCACCAACTGGGGATATCTGGTCACGCTAGACTGGGTCAAATCCAAAGGTTCAAGCCTACCGCAATGGAGCATGGATCGGATACAGTCCCAGAATACTCCCACTGAAGGTTTACCTTCTCAAGTGTTGTGCTACAGGTCCAGTTTGCCCAGAAGCAAGGATATTGTAACAGATGGTGGTCGGCGTGGCATCATGAGCAGACTGGGCATCACGGGTGGGCGGGCTGGAGCCTCCATGTAAAGATCTTGTTGGCTGCACAATGGCAGCTCGGACGCTCGCACCTTTAAATTACATTTTGCCAGCATAGCCCATGTGAAATCAGATTACGAAAGTGAGACTTGGACTTGCATGATGCATGTCTAAATAGAAAGAAAAGATACGTTTGTGTCTGTCATTGTTAATTTGCACGGTAAATTAAAATACCTATTTGTGCCAAAAAATTTTATGTCTTCCTTGACACATCAGCTCTTTTGTCTTGTAAGGCTTCAGCAGATGGTCGTATTGATTCCATCAGTGGCTGATGTGGCATATTCGCGTAAAGGTCCTCTGGCGAACTGAGTTATATTCCCATGTTATTGGGGCCAAAGTAGTTATTGATTTTGAGACACCCAGTCTTTTTTAGCATCAAAAAGCCTTCTGTACTACACCAAATGGCTTGTACTATGCTATGTGAAAGAGAACTGTGGCATGCATCTTAGCTGCCAGCCCGTTCTTCTTTGTCATTCCATGAAAGGAAATTAACATTGCAGAATGACTAACATTTATAGGACATAAACAAAGGGGCAGATTTATGATAACTGGCGCATCCCCAGGGATGCGCCAGTTATCTTGCGCCGCTGCTCCGCCACCCATGGTGCGCCGCATTTACAATGCGGCGCACCATGGGGCAAAAACGGCACAGATGCGTGACGCATCTGTGCCGTTAAGGTGGCGCATTGCTGGAGTTGCGTCGCAAGCACGACGCAGCTCCAGCAAGGCTTGGGGGTGCCCTATCTTTGCAATGCTGTGTCAAGACCTACGCCTGCTTCAAGCAGGTGCAGGGTTTTGACGCAGCATTGGCCTGAAAGTGACTGAGTGAAATCTTATAGATTTCACTCAGCCACTTTTGCGAGGCGCACCTGCCCCGGAACGCCCACCCTGCGCCGGAACGCCCACAAGCGGCGCAGGGCTTTACAACGTGACGCATCTGCCTAGATGCGTCACGTTGTAAATCGGTCGTAGGGATGCGCCACGTTTACGCCGCCTTGCGTGACGCAACAGCGGCGTAAACGTGGCGCAAGGGCCTCATAAATCTGCCCCAAAGTGTTTTATCTATGCATTTATTAGTCTGCCCTCTCTTTCTAAGCGGGTCAGTATGCCGCAGATAATTTCTCTGGTAAACTTATATAGTCAATTAGCTTTTTCATATGGACTGTTGGCTGTGTAAGTAATTTTGTTTGTAAATTTTGTTTAATTTCTTTCTTGTAAACAAATATATTGCTTTTTGAAAAACAAGCCATAACACTTGAACAGACTATTAGTAACTTATAATTCACAACTGTTCACCAAACTACAACTTACAACAAAAAACAAATTATTAATCACACCGGTGAACTCTAACACATTTATCAATGTTTTGCATGATGCAGAGCGAGTGCTATGAGAAAGCACGTTTAACTAGTGGCAGGAAGTTGTGGTGACCTTGGAAGGGCTAGGGTAATGTGTCATGATTAGCTGCAAAACACTGGGGGCCTCATTTATGAGCCCTTGCGTCACTTTTACGCCGCTGCTGCGTCACTTTTAGTGATACACCAGTGGAGTAAAAAATGTGCCTTGTTGCACCACATTTACAAAGTGACGCATCTAAGCAGATGCGTCACTTTGTAAACCCCTGCGCTACATTATACCTGCGTATACCTTGCGTTCCACTGCAAAAAGCCTCGTAATAGTGACGCAGTGAAATCTATGAGATTTCACTGCGTCACTTTTAGGACGTTGTTGCGTCAAAATCTTGCGCCTGCCTCACAGCAGGCGTAAGACTGACACAAGCCCTTTCACATGGGGCTTTCCCCATGTGAAAGGACGCATTGCTGGAGTTGCGTCACTTTTGTGACACATTCCAGCAATGCGTGACTTTTGCGCTTACAGATACGTCAGAAATACTGACGTATCTGTAACTCCTTGCGCCATGATGTGTCATACTGTAAATATGACGCATCATTGGTGTCGCAAGGAGGGCGCAATGAAAAGTGACGCATCGCTGTTTTCACGCAGCGATGCGTCACTTTTCATAAATGAGGCCCTAGATGTTCATTGGCTGTGTTGAAGCCTACCAGACAGCAACTGTCTGGCTTGCCAAAGACGTCTTGGGGACATTCAAAAATGTCCCTGGAAATGCATTCCACCTGTTGCTTACCATTGGTTTCATGGTTTGTAACTGACATTTTCTGGCTTTGTTTGTCTTATGCTGTCTAGGTTCAGTGTGTTCCTCCCACTGAGCAAAGCCTTTTCAAACTACCTCTTCTTGTATTATTCTACGAGTGCCCCTTTGTTTAAACAGGCCTGTAGATCTTGTTACATTTGCTGTGCATTCAAAGACAGAGAACAAATGTCAGGCTCTGTCTTCCAAGGGAACTTGGTGTTTACTTTTCTTTATTCAACTTCAAAGTAAGATGATTTATGTGACAATCTTACTGGATAAAGGGTTAAAGCAAAGGTTTTTTTTCAAGCATACAACATTTAAGTGAATTGTGAAACTATTTCAAAATATATCAAAATTAGCAAAGCACAAATAAAACACATTTGTTGTTGATTCTGAGGTGTGTCGGTAACAAATACTTTAATATGATCAAAACAAATCAATGCACTAGGTGATGCCATTTCTACACCTTATTATTTGTGAGCTGTATAGTTTTATTAGTAAAATTGTATGTTGGTAAAAATGTAGTGGTCATTTCAATTGAAAATGTGCTGTCTGTGATGGCAGTGTCATACCACACCATGCGTACTCTACTCTACCCTGCTCCACTCCATGCCACTGCACTCTACTCTGCACCACTCCACTTTACACCATGCCACTTCACTCTACGCCACTGCACTCTACTCCCCTCTGCACCACTTCACTCTACGACAATTCACTCTGCACCTCTCTACTCTGCTGCGCCACTGTACTTTATGCCAGTGCACTCTCCTATACACCCTTCAGTCTAGGCCACTCGAATCTGCCCAGCTCAACTCTTCCCCACTCTGCAACACTGCACTCAATGCCACAGCACTCCATGCCAATACGCTCTACACCTATGCACTCTACTCTGTACCACTCCACTCTACACCCCTTCATTCTAAGCCAATTCTCTGTACGCCACTCTAATCTACTCTGTACCACTGCAGCCTACGCCACTGCACACTGCTCCACTTTACGTCGTTACTCTGCGCCACTGCACCACTCTATTAAACACCAATTCAATCAACTCAGCAAACAAGAGGGGGACTGCTTAAGAAACACCAATCCTAGAACCCTTTACTTTTACACGCTCCCTAAAATTTACAAAAATCATGACCCACCACCAGGATGACCGATAGTTTCAGGGATAGGCTCACTCTTAGAGCCACTATCACAATTTTGTGATTTCATCTTGAAACCAACCCTTCAAAAAACAGAAACATACATAAAAGACACAAAATATCTATTGGTACAAATCAAAGAATATGACTAACAGAACAACTTACTCATGAGTTTGGACGTAGAAAGTAAATACACAAGTCTTCCCCAAAATGACACACTGGAAGTAATAAGATAAATCTTAAAAAAGAGAAGATTGGAAATACACGACACCTAGAGAATTTGTTTTGAAGTGGGCCAGACTTGCTTTAACCAAACATTTTTTTGAATTTGAGGGAGCATTGTACCTCCAAACACACGGAACATCGATGGGGATCACTTTTGCTCCAAGTGTGGCAAGGTTGTATGTATAAATCTACAAATGAATTGCATTTTACATGACAGAAACCCCTACAGTACACAAATGTCCATGTGGAAACACTATATAGACAATGTCTTTGTGGTATGGAAAGGAGACACGACTACAACTTTAGCCTTTGTCCCCTGGTTTAATAATCTGGATAGGAATTTAAAATTCACACAAATCCTGAAGAAAGAACACAATAGCAGTCCTTGATGGAACCATTTATCACAAAGAAAGGGGTCTTCAAACAGACATTTTTCATAAACCGCTGCCTCTCCCCACTTATTTTTAGGGTATAATAAACATAAGACCAGTTTGGTTACACGCAAAGAGAGAACAGAGTCCATATTGGCCGACATGGGAAAAGGAACTACATTTCCCATCATCCCTATTGACTGGCGCCTGAGATACGCGTCATAATAGAGGCGCATCAAAGGCTTATGCCATAATAGCCAGAGATCAACAAAACAAACCTTGCAAAAGCATTTTTGCTGACAATACCAATGAGATCGCCAAGTACGATAACGCTTATAAAAATGCACTTACAAAGCAATGAGAACCCTATGGCTTCTACAAAATCACGCAACAGAAATGTAATCACACGATACTACTTATTTGGACTGACGACCTGAGGCCAGTAACATTCAGGGAAGCAGGGAGACATACAGGTCAATACCGCGGACGCTCTCCCATGGAGAAGTAAGTGCAATCTCCCCTTACTCCACCAGGCCTTAATATCAGCCAGGACCGCATTCCAACTTAAGATATATCCTCATTTTTCTTCCAGTGTCTGACTACAGGAACCTTCCTCCCCTGGAAACACTATGATTTTTAAAAATATTTTTTTATTGCCATTGTCTGTATTTACGTACATCCCAGTAGTAACAATGGCACTGGTAGACACAAGAAATCTCACATTCATTTTGCATCTTCGCATGAGGGACCTGGAAACCCTATGATGCCTTAAGAATAGCAAAGCCATGTAGTTAGACTATATCTTTATGTATGTAGGTTGTATACGTTTTTCTAGTTTAGTTTCATGAGTCTTGTGATGTGTGTGTTTTTAAATGTTTTTAAACATCTGTCACCTTGTGCAATAAGGGGTATTTCACTGATATGTAGCATGCTTTAATGTACTTTAACCCCTTTGGGGCTAATGACGAGCTGGGCTCGTCATCGCGCTTACCTGTCCTGCGCGGATGACAAGGCCAGCTCGTCATCAGCCCCACCCTCGGGGGAAGCGCTGGCGCTACCTCCGAGGCTCTCTGATCTTCGTGTTTGCAATGGGGGCGGCAGCGGAAGAGCTTCCGCTGCCGCCCCCGCCCCCCCCCATGGTAATCCCTGATGACGTCAGCGCGCACAGCGTGCGCTGACATCATCAGGGATTCCCAGCGCTCGGGAAGCCATTTGCTTCCTGAGCGCCGGAGAAGAAGGTAGGTGTTCTGGACTTTGGCGGGGGTTTGGGGCAGCGAAGAGGCATCAGGGGAGAGGAAAGAGATTTTCCTTTCCCCTGATGTCTCTTTGCAGGGCATTTCTGCCTCACGATCGCGCACAGCGTCGCGATTGTGCGGCGGAAATGCCCCCACTAGACACCAGGGATATCATTTTAGTTTTTAGGAAGTGACCCCTTGGGCAAGGGTCGCTTCCAGGCTGGCTGGCAATATGTTTTCGTTTTTCTGCCCCCCCTGGGGGGAAATCGGGCCGTTTTTTCGGCCGTTTTGCCCCCAGGGGGGGCAGAAATTCCCCACTAGCACCAGGGATATTGATTATAGCCAAGATGGCGGCCATTGATTTTGTTTACGTTTTTCTGTCCCCCCTGGGGGCAAATCGGCCCGTTTTTTTTTGCCGTTTTGCCCCCAGGGGGGACAGAAAATGCCCATTAGACACCAGGGATGTAATTTTAGTTTTTAGGAAGCGACCCCTTGGGCAAGGGTCGCTTCCAGGCGGGGTCTGAGTATGTTTTCGTTTTTCTGCCCCCCCTGGGGGGAAATCGGCCCGTTTTTCGGCCGTTTTGCCCCCAGGGGGGGCAGAAATTACCCACTAGAACCAGGGATTTTTGTTGGGGCAATGTGTTTGTTTTGGGAAGCGACCCCTTGGGTAAGGGTCGCTTCCAGGTGGACATGATTGTGTTTTTGTTTTTCTGTCCACCCTGGGGGCAAATTGGCCTGTTTTTTTTGCCGTTTTGCCCCCAGGGGGGGCGGAAAATGGCCACTAACACAAAGTTTTTAGGAAGCGACCCCTTGGGCATGTTTGCTGGTGGTGTGTGTGGGGAGTGGTACTTGGCTGGATGGTGTGCGTGGAGCAGTGCTTGGCTGGCGGTGTGTGTGGAGTGGTACTTGGCTGTCGGTGTGCGCTGAGTGGTGTTTGGCTGGCGGTGTGCGTGGAGGGGTACTTGGCTATCTATGCACGGAGTGGTGCTTGGCTGGCGGTGTGTGTGGAGTGGCGCTTGGCTGGTGGTGTGTGTAGAGTGGTACTTGGCTGTCTGTGCACGGAGTGGTGCTTGGCTGGCGGTGTGTGTGGAGTGGCGCTTGGCTGGTGGTGTGCGTGGAGTGCTACTTTGCTGTCTGTGCACAGAGTGCTGCTTGGCTGGTGGTGTGTGTGGAGTGGCGCTTGGCTGGTGGTGTGCGTGGAGTGCTACTTTGCTGTCTGTGCACGGAGTGCTGCTTGGCTGGCGGTGTGTGTGGAGTGGCGCTTGGCTGGTGGTGTGCGTGGAGTGCTACTTTGCTGTGTGCACGGATAGCTGCTTGGCTGGCGGTGTGTGTGGAGTGGCGCTTGGCTGGAGGTCTGCGTGGAGTGGTACTTTGCTGTCTGTGCACGGAGTGCTGCTTGGCTGGCGGTGTGTGTGGAGTGGCGCTTGGCTGGCGGTGTGTGTGGAGTGGCGCTTGGCTGGATGGTGCTTGGCTGGCGGTGAGTGGTGCTTGGCTGGTGGTGCTTGTGGAGTGGCGCTTGGCAGGTGGTGTGCGTGGAGTGCTACTTTGCTGTCTGTGCACGGAGTGGTGCTTGGCTGGCGGTGTGTGTGGAGTGGCGCTTGGCTGTTAGTGTGCGTGGAGTGCTACTTTGCTGTCTGTGCACGGAGTGCTGCTTGGCTGGCGGTGTGTGTGGAGTGGCGCTTGGCTGGTGGTGTGCGTGGAGTGCTACTTTGCTGTCTGCACGGAGTGCTGCTTGGCTGGCGGTGTGTGTGGAGTGGCACTTGGCTGGTGGTGTGCGTGGAGTGCTACTTTGCTGTCTGTGCACGGAGTGCTGCTTGGCTGGCGGTGTGTGTGGAGTGGCGCTTGGCTGGTGGTGTGCGTGGAGTGCTACTTTGCTGTCTGTGCACGGAGTGCTGCTTGGCTGGCGGTGTGTGTGGAGTGGCGCTTGGCTGGTGGTGTGCGTGGAGTGCTACTTTGCTGTCTGTGCACGGAGTGCTGCTTGGCTGGAGGTGTGTGTTGAGTGGCGCTTGGCTGGTGGTGTGCGTGGAGTGCTACTTTGCTGTCTGTGCACGGAGTGCTGCTTGGCTGGCGGTGTGTGTGGAGTGGCGCTTGGCTGGTGGTGTGCGTGGAGTGCTACTTTGCTGTCTGTGCACGGAGTGCTGCTTGGCTGGCGGTGTGTGTGGAGTGGCGCTTGGCTGGTGGTGTGCGTGGAGTGCTACTTTGCTGTCTGTGCACGGAGTGCTGCTTGGCTGGAGGTGTGTGTTGAGTGGCGCTTGGCTGGTGGTGTGCGTGGAGTGCTACTTTGCTGTCTGTGCACGGAGTGCTGCTTGGCTGGTGGTGTGTGTGGAGTGGCGCTTGGCTGGTGGTGTGCGTGGAGTGCTACTTTGCTGTCTGTGCACGGAGTGCTGCTTGGCTGGAGGTGTGTGTTGAGTGGCGCTTGGCTGGTGGTGTGCGTGGAGTGCTACTTTGCTGTCTGTGCACGGAGTGCTGCTTGGCTGGCGGTGTGTGTGGAGTGGTGTTTGGCTGGCGGTGTGTGGGGAGTGGTGTTTTGCTGGCGGTGTGTGGGGAGTGGTACTTGGCTGGATGGTGTGCGTGGAGTGGTACTTGGCTGTCGGTGTGCGCTGAGTGGGGTTTGGCTGGCGGTGTGCATGGTCTGGTGCTTGGATGGTGGTGTGGGTGGACTGGAACTCTGCTGGCGGTGTGTGAGTAGTTACTTTCTGTTGGTCAATACACACACTGCTAGTTGAGTGACACTCTACGCAGTCCATCATTTTCTGTAGTTGCTATGTCAGATATGTGGGCGGGTGAAAGTGATGGGCGGCTGGCGGTGTGAATGTTTTGTATGTGTCACACGTACAAAAGGTGTATGAATGTCCTTACTGCCCCTGTGTGATATGGGTACTGGTAGTAGCAAAAGACTGACTGGCACCAAAGTGGTCAGGCACTTTAAAAAAAATTAAAAAATTATCCAGTGTCTTGATGTTAAACCTCATCTAATCTCATTTGGTCTAAGCCCTAATTGATAGCCCATCTGGCCGAATTTTAATTTGGGGGGCAAATTTGTGTGTTGTTTTTTTAATTGTTATATTGTTTGTGAAATGTGGTAGTAATTTTTTTTTCTTCTCTATTTTTGTCTTGTTCCAGGCTTTTGCTGTTTGGATTGTTGTAGGTTGCGTGTCTGTTTGCAGCTTGTGTAGTTGCTTGTGCTTGGTAAGTGAATGTATTTTGTACTACTTCCCCTTGATGTTTGTCTTTTTGAAAAAGGTTGTACTTCTAGCAGTTTGTGTGGCTCTGTGTTTTTTTTTTCAGCATTAGTGTTTGATGTGCACTTTGTTTTCTAATGTCATTTCTTTTTTTCTTTCTAGTGGGATTTCATTTCTTTTCGCTGTGTCTCAACAGAGTAGGTGCTGGTGAGTGTAGCTATATTTTGTAAGAGTGAAATTGTTTTGGATTGTATTTATCTTTTAGTGAAAGCCTTACCTTGTTTACTTCTTACTTTGCACAGTGTAGGTTGTTGTTCACTTGTGTGTGCAGTCTTCTTGCTTTGTAAGGATAATGGCTAGTCGCAGGATTACTGCTCGGCAGGTTCTTGGTTTGCTTTTTGAGTCTTCCTCGGACCATGGTTCAGAGTCTGAGTCCGATTCGGACTCCCAGGAAGCGGCAGAAGATTCAGGCAGTGAGTTTTCTCTTCGCATGGAATCATCATCATCGGATGATGACTCTTCTTCTAGTGCTGATGAAGGGCCTATGGTACAGGAGGACATTGTGTTGCCGGTAGTGGGCCAAGAGGCACCTGTGTTGCTGCCTAGGGCTGCAAGGTTTCCTTTCTTTTTACGTCGGCAAGAGGCAAGTGGGCTGGAGCCTGCACCCAAAAGGCTTCACATTGCTGTGGTGCGCAAAGGGGCATCTGGTGCTTTTCGTCTTCCTGCTGGTGTAGTGCAGCAAGAGGCATCTGGGGCTGTTAGGCTTCCCATTGGTGTAGAGCGGCAAGAGGCATCTGGGCCTGCTGGGTTTCCCGGTGGTGTAGTGCAGCAAGAAGCATCTCAGGCTGCTGGGCTTCCCGTTGGTGTAGTGCAGGAAGAGCCCTCTGGGGATGCTACGTCTTCTGTTGGTGTTGTGCAGCCAGAAGTATCTGTGGCTGTTAGGCTTCCCGTTGGAGAACAGCAGCAAGATGTTTCGGTGCTGCAGGCTGGGGTGGCTGCTCCCCCCGTTGATAGGGATGGCCTCTGGGTTCCCCCTGGCTTGGTGCAGCCGGCATTGCCAGAGTTCACTGGTGTTCCTGGGTGTAGAGTGAATACAGAGAATTTTCTACCAATTAATTTTTTTCAGTTGTTTTTTGACGATGTGTTTTTGCAAGAGATTGTTGAGCAAACCAATTTGTATGCAGAACAATATTTGAGGGCCAACAGTGCCAGCCTTAAGCCCTATTGTAGAGCAATCCGGTGGACTCCCACCAATGTTGAAGAGATGAAGAAGTTTCTGGGATTAACTTTTTTGATGGGCTTGATAAGGAAGTCATCAATTACTTCATATTGGTCCACTAGTCCCTTGATGGTAACAGCTATATTTCCAGCAGTCATAAGTCGTGATCGGTATACGCTTCTTCTTCGGATGATGCATTTTGCTGATAATAGTTTAGCGTTGTCACGCGATCACCCTGATTGTGACCGTTTGTTTAAAATTCGGCCTGTCCTTGATCACTTTGTTGATCGTTTTTCTGAGATTTTTGTCCCTGGTAAAGAAATTGCAGTGGATGAGTCTTTGGTGTTGTTCAAGGGCCGCTTGGTTTTTAGGCAATACATTCCTAGTAAGAGGTCACGCTATGGAATCAAACTGTATATGCTGTGTGACAGTGAGACTGGATATGTCTACAATTTCAGGGTGTACACTGGTAAGGAGTCCCGCATTAACCCTCCTGGTTGTCCTTCTACTTTTGGAGTAACTGAGAAAATTGTGTGGGAACTAGGTAGAGGATTATTTAACAAAGGCCATCATTTGTATGTAGATAACTTCTACAATGGTGTGCAGTTGTTCAAGGAGTTGGCCAAAGTGGGCACTGTTGCTTGTGGCACAATGCGCAGTAACCGTAAAGGTTTCCCAAAGGAACTTGTTTGCAAAAGGCTTGTGCGGGGACAGTCTACGGCATTGCGATGTGGGGAGCTTTTAGCTGTGAAGTATTCAGACAAGAGAGATGTGTACATGCTGACCACTATCCACGATGAAAGTACTGTACCTGTGCCTGTTTGGGGTCAGGGTGCTGAAGTGCGCAAACCTGTGTGCATTCTAGCTTACAATAAGTTCATGGGTGGTGTTGACAGAGTAGATCAGAGGTTGGAACCTTATGCTGCTCTTCGAAAGGCTTACGTTTGGTACAAGAAGTTGGCTATCCATCTGTTCCACTTGGCATCATTTAATGCTTTCGTTGTGTACCAGAAGTCTTGTCCTGAGACGAAGATGACTTTTCTTAAGTTTCAGGAGTCTATAATAGGCAGCCTTGTACTTGTGCAGCAGGCAAGTGTTCCTAGATTTGGAGTGGTGGAGGAAGTGGCTAGATTGCAAGATCGC
Source organism: Lissotriton helveticus (assembly GCF_964261635.1). NCBI lineage: Eukaryota > Metazoa > Chordata > Amphibia > Caudata > Salamandridae > Lissotriton > Lissotriton helveticus. The sequence continues at coordinate 450,449,829 of NC_136059.1, forward strand.
CACTTTCCTGAATCTATTCCTTCCACTACTGCTAGAGACTTTCCGACTAGAAGATGCAGAGTCTCTTGGCGAAGAGGCGTGCGGAAGGAGTCTCGTATATACTGTCCTGACTGTCCTTCTAAGCCTGCATTGTGTATGTCAGCTTGTTTTAAATCGTACCACACGCAAAAGAACTATTGGGAGTTTGAATGAGCTGTAAAGTGAATTGCCTGGTCTGCATTCTGTAAAACATTTTTAGTTTGTTTCAAGGATTGGCATTAGTGCAAAGTTTTTATTTTAAGAATTTGTGTTACCTGATTTGTAGGTATTTCCATTTGTTTAGTGTTATTTTCAAAAAAAGAATTCTAAATGTGTTTGTGGTGTGTGCCGGCTGGTGCTTGGCTGGCGGTGTGTGTGGAGTTGCGCTTGGCTGGCGGTGTGTGTGGAGTGGTGCTTGGCTGGCGGTGTGTGTGGAGTGGTGCTTGGCTGGCGGTGTGTGTGGAGTGGTGCTTGGCTGTCTGTGCACGGAGTGGTGCTTTGCTGGCGGTGTGTGTGGAGTGGCGCTTGGCTGGTGGTGTTCGTGGAGTGGTACTTGGCTGTCTGTGCATGGAGTGGTGTTTGGCTGATGGTGTGCGTGGAGTGCTACTTTGCTGTCTGTGCACGGAGTGCTGCTTGGCTGGCGGTGTGTGTGGAGTGGTGCTTGGCTGGCGGTGTGTGTGGAGTGGTGCTTGGCTGGCGGTGTGTGTGGAGTGGTGCTTGGCTGGCGGTGTGTGTGGAGTGCTGCTTGGCTGGCGGTGTGTGTGGAGTGGTGCTTGGCTGGCAGTGTGTGTGGAATGGTGCTTGGCTGGCAGTGTGTGTGGAGTGGCGCTTGGCTGGTGGTGTTTGTGGAGTGGTACTTGGCTGGAGGGTGTGCGTGGAGCGGTGTTTAGCTGTCTGTGCACGGAGTGGTGCTTGGCTGGCGGTGTGCGTGGAGAGGCGCTTGGCTGGTGGTGTGCGCTGAGTGTTTGGCTGGCGGTGTGCATGGTCTGGTGCTTGGCTGGTGGTGTGGGTGGACTGGCGCTCGGCTGGCGGTGTGTGAGTAGTTACTTTCTGTTGGTCACTGCACACACTGCTTGTTGAGTGACACTCCACGCAGTCCATCAATTTGTGTAGTTCCAGTGTCAGAAATGTGGGCGTGTGAAAGTGATGGGCCCTTGAATGGCGCTGTTTGCTGGTGTGAGTGTTGAAATGTGATGGGTCCGCGGCTGGCGGTGTGAATGTTTTGAATGTGTCACACGTACGAAAGGTGTATGAATGGCCTGTAAAGAGGTTGGTGCCTTGACGTGGCTTTACAGCTCACGAGCTGTGAGTCAGTGGTTCAGTTTATCATACTTGCAATTATACACAGTGTATTTCATTTTTGTGAAATTACTTGCGTATACAATTGTATGTACTGAATCATCACTCACCCTCGTGCCAAATCCAACCAGTATGTGTGTGTGCTTGCGGATTAGATGGGTGTGCAGTAATAATTGTTTTTTTTCTCTTTCTGCATTAGGGTGTACCTTGTCCCTTATTGTGATTGTTGTAATGTGTTGCTTTTATTCCAGATGGTGTCAGTGGTCTTGTTTGTATCAGGTATGAAAGGTGCGTGAATGGCCTGTAAAACGGTTGGTGCCTTGTCGTGGCTTTACAGCTCACGAGTTGCGAGTCACTGGTTCGGTTTTTATGCATTTATTTATTGACAGAGCATTTCATTTTTTTGAAATATCTTGTTAATAAAATTTTATATACTGAACCATCACTCGCCCTCGTGCCAAATCCAACCTGTATGTGTGTGTCTTTGAGGAATAGATAGCCGTGCTTGAATGTTTGACTTTTGAGTAACTCTGTTAAGGTGAGGTACCCTTTTACTCGGGAGAACAAGGGGAACGCTGGGTGGTAGGACATTTTTGCCGGCACGGCGATCCCACGGCAAAATTTTTGGAAAAGTGCTATTTTTACCTAATTAAGGTTTGCAAGGAGTTCTGGGTAGGAAAACATTGGGGGACCCACGCATGCCATACCTCCCTGGACTCCCCCGGGTGTCTACTTTTCAGAAATGTGTGGGTTTGGTAGGTTTCCCTAGATGGCTGTCTCGCACGGGGCCAGAAACCCAGGTAACCCCTCTTGCAAAAGCTGGAGAATTCATGTCCACCAGCTTTTGCAAGAGGGGTTACCCGGGTTTTTGGCCCCGTGCGAGACAGCCATCTAGGGAAACCTACCAAACCCACACATTTCTGAAAAGTAGACACCCGGGGGCTTCCAAGGAGGTATGGCTTGCGTGGATCCTCCAACGTTCCTTTACCCAGAATCCCTTGCAAACCTCATTTTTTGCTTGGAAAAAAATCATTTTTTTTCACACGTTTTAGTGTGGGAAAGCGTGGCATCACTGGGCTCACACAAATTACCTCCCACCCAGCGTTCCCCAAGGTCTCCCGATAAAAATGGTACCTCACTTGCGTGGGTAGGCATAGCGGCTGCTTTAGGAAAAGGCCCAATTCACACTGTGGAGACGAAAACATTACCTTTAGCCAAATAATCTTATTTTTTGAGGGGGTCACCTGAGTTTTTGGCCCGGGGCTTGGCAGGCATCTTTGGAAACTACCAAACCCAAACAGTTCTGAGAACTAGACACCCGGGGGAGTCCAGGGTGGTATGGCATGCGTGGGTCCCCCAATGTTTTCCTACCCAGAAACCCCTGCAAACCTGAAATTTTGGTCCAAAAACCAACTTTTCCATACTTTTTTGGGTGGGATCTCGCTGCCGGAACAAATGTCCTACCACCCAGCGTTTCCCTGTTCTCCCGAGTAAAATGATACCTCACTTGTGTGGGTGGGCCAAAGGCAAGTGACTTAGGCTGGGGTGCTTAATTTGTAAAACGTAAATATGAGTAAAAACTACCTTTTTCAAAATTCATTTTTGGGGTGTTCTGCTTTGGGGCACTCACACAAGTGAGGTATCCTTTTACTCGGGAGAACAAGGGGAACGCAGGGTGGTACGACTTTTTTGCCGGCACGGCGATCCCACGCCAAAAAGTTTGGAAAAGTGCAATTTTTACCTAATTTTAAGGTTTGCAGAGAGTTCTGGGTAGGAAAACATTGGGGGACCCATGCATGCCATACCTCCCTGGACTCCCCCGGGTGTCTAGTTTTCAGAACTGTTTGGGTTTGCTACTTTGCAAAGAATACCACCGAGCCCCGGGCCACAAATTCAGATCCCCCCCCAAAATCAAGGTAGTTTTGCAATAAGGTAATGTAAATTCACCACCGTACGATTTGAACCGTTTCCTGTTGCAGCCACTATGTCTACCCACGCAAGTGAGGTACCGTTTTTTTCGGGAGACCTGGGGGCACGCTGGGTGGGTGGAAATTTGTTGATCTACGCAGATTCCAGAACTTTCCACCACAGAAATGTGAGGAAAATGTGTTTTTTTGGTCACATTTTTATTTTTTCAAGGAGTTCTGGGTAGGAAAACATTGGGGGACCCACGCATGCCATACCTCCCTGGACTCCCCCGGGTGTCTACTTTTCAGAAATGTGTGGGTTTGGTAGGTTTCCCTAGATGGCTGTCTTGCACGTGGCCAGAAACCCAGGTAGCCCCTCTTGCAAAAGCTGGAGAATTCATGTCCACCAGCTTTTGCAAGAGGGGTTACCCGGGTTTTTGGCCCAGTGCGAGACAGCCATCTAGGGAAACCTACCAAACCCACACATTTCTGAAAAGTAGACACCCGGGGGCTTCCAAGGAGGTATGGCTTGCGTGGATCCTCCAACGTTCCTTTACCCAGAATCCCTTGCAAACCTCATTTTTTGCTTGGAAAAAATCGTTTTTTTTCACACGTTTTAGTGTGGGAAAGCGTGGCATCACTGGGCTCACACAAATTACCTCCCACCCAGCGTTCCCCAAGGTCTCCCGATAAAAATGGTACCTCACTTGCGTGGGTAGGCATAGCGGCTGCTTTAGGAAAAGGCCCAATTCATACTGTGGAGACGAAAACATTACCTTTAGCCAAATAATCTTATTTTTTGAGGGGGTCACCTGAGCTTTTGGCCCGGGGCTTGGCAGGCATCTTTGGAAACTACCAAACCCAAACAGTTCTGAGAACTAGACACCCGGGGGAGTCCAGGGTGGTATGGCATGCGTGGGTCCCCCAATGTTTTCCTACCCAGAAACCCCTGCAAACCTGAAATTTTGGTCCAAAAACCAACTTTTCCATACTTTTTTGGGTGGGATCTCGCTGCCGGAACAAATGTCCTACCACCCAGCGTTTCCCTTGTTCTCCCGAGTAAAATGATACCTCACTTGTGTGGGTGGGCCAAAGGCAAGTGACTTAGGCTGGGGTGCTTAATTTGTAAAACGTAAATATGAGTAAAAACTACCTTTTTCAAAATTCATTTTTGGGGTGTTCTGCTTTGGGGCACCCACACAAGTGAGGTATCCTTTTACTCGGGAGAACAAGGGGAACGCAGGGTGGTACGACTTTTTTGCCGGCACGGCGATCCCACACCAAAAAGTTTGGAAAAGTGCAATTTTTACCTAATTTTAAGGTTTGCAGAGAGTTCTGGGTAGGAAAACATTGGGGGACCCATGCATGCCATACCTCCCTGGACTCCCCCGGGTGTCTAGTTTTCAGAACTGTTTGGGTTTGCTACTTTGCAAAGAATACCACCGAGCCCCGGGCCACAAATTCAGATCCCCCCCCCCAAAATCAAGGTAGTTTTGCAATAAGGTAATGTAAATTCACCACCGTACGATTTGAACAGTTTCCTGTTGCAGCCACTATGTCTACCCACGCAAGTGAGGTACCGTTTTTTCCGGAAGACCTGGGGGCACGCTGGGTGAGTGGAAATTTGTTGATCCACGCAGATTCCAGAACTTTCCACCACAGAAATGTGAGGAAAATGTGTTTTTTTGGTCACATTTTTATGTTTTCAAGGGATTCTGGGTAACAAAACCTGGGGGTAGGCAGACGAGTCACCCCATCCTGAATTGCCCTGGGTGTCTAGTTTTCAGAAATGTATAGGTTTGCTAGTTTTCCCTAGGTGCTGGCAGAGCTACGGCGTAAAAACAAAAGGTAGTCTTTTTGTCCGAATCGTGCTAAATTTCACTGGGAAATTGAGGTGCGACCATGCTGCGTTTTGCGCGGTTTCATGTCGCAGCCACTATGCCTACCCACGCAAGTGAGGTACCATTTTTTTCGGGAGACCTGGGGGCACGCTGGGTGGGTGGAAATTTGTTGATCCACGCAGATTCCAGAACTTTCCACCACAGAAATGTGAGGAAAATGTGTTTTTTTGGTCAAATTTTTATGTTTGTAAGGGATTCTGGGTAACAAAACCTGGGGGTAGGCAGACGAGTCACCCATCCTGAATTGCCCTGGGTGTCTAGTTTTCAGAAATGTATAGGTTTGCTAGGTTTCCCTAGGTGCTGGCAGAGCTACGGCGTAAAAACAAAAGGTAGTCTTTTTGTCCGAATCGTGCTAAATTTCACTGGGAAATTGAGGTGCGACCATGCTGCGTTTTGCGCGGTTTCATGTCGCAGCCACTATGCCTACCCACGCAAGTGAGGTACCATTTTTTTTGGGAGACCTGGGGGCACGCTGGGTGGGTGGAAATTTGTTGATCCACGCAGATTCCAGAACTTTCCACCACAGAAATGTGAGGAAAATGTGTTTTTTGGGTCAAATTTTTTTGTTTGAAAGGGATTCTGGGTAACAAAACCTGGGGGTAGGCAGACGAGTCACCCCATCCTGAATTGCCCTGGGTGTCTAGTTTTCAGAAATGTATAAGTTTGCTAGGTTTCCCTAGGTGCTGGCAGAGCTACGGCGCAAAAACAAAAGGTAGTCTTTTTGTCCGAATCGTGCAAAATTTCACTGGGAAATTGAGGTGCGACCATGCTGCATTTTGCGCTGTTTCATGTCGCAGCCACTATGCCTACCCACGCAAGTGAGGTACCATTTATTTCGAGAGACCTGGGGGCACGCTGGGTGGATGAAAATTTGTTGATCCACGCAGATTCCAGAACTTTCCACCACAGAAATGTGAGGAAAATGTGTTTTTTTGGTCAAATTTTTTTGTTTGAAAGGGATTCTGGGTAACAAAACCTGGGGGTAGGCAGACGAGTCACCCCATCCTGAATTGCCCTGGGTGTCTAGTTTTCAGAAATGTATAGGTTTGCTAGGTTTCCCTAGGTGCTGGCAGAGCTACGGCGCAAAAACAAAAGGTAGTCTTTTTGTCCGAATCGTGCAAAATTTCACTGGGAAATTGAGGTGCGACCATGCTGCGTTTTGCGCTGTTTCATGTCGCAGCCACTATGCCTACCCACGCAAGTGAGGTACCATTTTTTTCGGGAGACCTGGGGGCACACTGGGTGGATGGAAATTTGTTGATCCACGCAGATTCTAGAACTTTCCACCACAGAAATGTGAGGAAAATGTGTTTTTATGGTCAAATTGTTTTGTTTGAAAGGGATTCTGGGTAACAAAACCTGGGGGTAGGCAGACGAGTCACCCCATCCTGAATTGCCCTGGGTGTCTAGTTTTCAGAAATGTATAGGTTTGCTAGGTTTCCCTAGGTGCTGGCAGAGCTACGGCGCAAAAACAAAAGGTAGTCTTTTTGTCCGAATCGTGCAAAATTTCACTGGGAAATTGAGGTGCGACCATGCTGCGTTTTGCGCTGTTTCATGTCGCAGCCACTATGCCTACCCACGCAAGTGAGGTACCATTTTTTTTGGGAGACCTGGGGGCACACTGGGTGGATGGAAATTTGTTGATCCACGCAGATTCCAGAACTTTCCACCACAGATATGTGAGGAAAATGTGTTTTTTTGGTCAAATTGTTTTGTTTGAAAGGGATTCTGGGTAACAAAACCTGGGGGTAGGCAGACGAGTCACCCCATCCTGAATTGCCCTGGGTGTCTAGTTTTCAGAAATGTATAGGTTTGCTAGGTTTCCCTAGGTGCTGGCAGAGCTACGGCGCAAAAACAAAAGGTAGTCTTTTTGTCCGAATCGTGCAAAATTTCACTGGGAAATTGAGGTGCGACCATGCTGCGTTTTGCGCTGTTTCATGTCGCAGCCACTATGCCTACCCACGCAAGTGAGGTACCATTTTTTTTGGGAGACCTGGGGGCACACTGGGTGGATGGAAATTTGTTGATCCACGCAGATTCCAGAACTTTCCACCACAGATATGTGAGGAAAATGTGTTTTTTTGGTCAAATTGTTTTGTTTGAAAGGGATTCTGGGTAACAAAACCTGGGGGTAGGCAGACGAGTCACCCCATCCTGAATTGCCCTGGGTGTCTAGTTTTCAGAAATGTATAGGTTTGCTAGGTTTCCCTAGGTGCTGGCAGAGCTACGGCGCAAAAACAAAAGGTAGTCTTTTTGTCTGAATCGTGCTAAATTTCACTGGGAAATTGAGGTGCGACCATGCTGCGTTTTGCGCTGTTTCATGTCGCAGCCACTATGCCTACCCACGCAAGTGAGGTACCATTTTTTTCGGGAGACCTGGGGGCACACTGGGTGGATGGAAATTTGTTGATCCACGCAGATTCCAGAACTTTCCACCACAGAAATGTGAGGAAAATGTGTTTTTTTGGTCAAATTGTTTTGTTTGAAAGGGATTCTGGGTAACAAAACCTGGGGGTAGGCAGACGAGTCACCCCATCCTGAATTGCCCTAGGTGTCTAGTTTTCAGAAATGTATAGGTTTGCTAGGTTTCCCTAGGTGCTGGCAGAGCTACGGCGCAAAAACAAAAGGTAGTCTTTTTGTCCGAATCGTGCAAAATTTCACTGGGAAATTGAGGTGCGACCATGCTGCGTTTTGCGCTGTTTCATGTCGCAGCCACTAGGCCTACCCACGCAAGTGAGGTACAATTTTTTTCGGGAGACCTGGGGGCACGCTGGGTGGGTGGAAATTTGTTGATCCACGCAGATTCCAGAACTTTCCACCACAGAAATGTGAGGAAAATGTGTTTTTTTGGTCACATTTTTATGTTTTCAAGGGATTCTGGGTAACAAAACCTGGGGGTAGGCAGACGAGTCACCCCATCCTGAATTGCCCTGGGTGTCTAGTTTTCTAAAATGTATAGGGTTGCTAGGTTTCCTTAGGTGCTGGCAGAGCTACGGCGCAAAAAGAAAAGGTAGTCTTTTTGTCCGAATCGTGCTAAATTTCACTGGGAAATTGAGGTGCGACCATGCTGCGTTTTGCGCTGTTTCATGTCGCAGCCACTATGCCTACCCACGCAAGTGAGGTACCATTTTTTTCGGGAGACCTGGGGGCACGCTGGGTGGGTGGGAATTTGTTGATCCACGCAGATTCCAGAACTTTCCACCACAGAAATGTGAGGAAAATGTGTTTTTTTGGTCAAATTTTTATGTTTGAAAGGGATTCTGGGTAACAAAACCTGGGGGTAGGCAGACGAGTCACCCCATCCTGAATTGCTCTGGGTGTCTAGTTTTCTAACATGTATAGGGTTGCTAGGTTTCCCTAGGTGCTGGCAGAGCTACGGCGCAAAAACAAAAGGTAGTCTTTTTGTCCGAATCGTGCTAAATTTCACTGGGAAATTGAGGTGCGACCATGCTGCGTTTTGCACTGTTTCATGTCGCAGCCACTATGCCTACCCACGCAAGTGAGGTACCATTTTTTTTGGGAGACCTGGGGGCACGCTGGGTGGGTGGAAATTTGTTGGTCCACGCAGATTCCAGAACTTTCCACCACAGAAATGTGAGGAAAATGTGTTTTTTTGGTCAAATATTTATGTTTGCAAGGGATTCTGGGTAACAAAACCTGGGGGTAGGCAGACGAGTCACCCCATCCTGAATTTCCCTGGGTGTCTAGTTTTCAAAAATGTATAGGTTTGCTAGGTTTTCCTAGGTGCTGGTTGAGCTACGGCTCAAAAACAAAAGGTAGTCTCTTTGTCCAAAGAGCTTAAGATTTCACTGGGAAATTGAGGAGCGACCACGTTGCATTTTGTGCCGTTTCCCGTCGTAGGCACAAGGCCGACCCACACAAGTGAGGTACCATTTTTTTCGGGAGACCTGGGGGCACGCTGGGTGGGTGGAAATTTGTTGATCCACGCAGATTCCAGAACTTTTCACCACAGAAATGTGAGGAAAATGTGTTTTTTTTGTCAAAATCTGAGCTTTGCAAGGGATTCTGGGTAACAAAACCTGGTGGTAGGCAGTCGAGTCATCCCATCCTGAATTCCCCTGGGTGTCTACTTTTAAAAAATGTATAGGTTTGCTAGGTTTCCCTAGGTGCCGGAAGAACTAGGGTGCAAAAACTACAGGTAGGCACTTTGCCAAAAAAGGGTCAATTTGTAACTGCAAAATTTAGGTGTGACCACGTTGCATTTTGCGCCGTTTCCTGTCGCAGGCACAAGGCCGACCCACACAAGTGAGGTACCGTTTTTATCGGGACACTTGGGGTAATTCAGATTTGTAAATCAACTGTTATTACCAATTGAGCTTTCTTGCATTTCTCCCTTTGAATGAAAGATATTGTGTAGAAAAAAAAACTTTATGAAAAATGACCAATAATTCTCATGCTAGTATGAGTATTCCCAACTTTGAAAATGTGCAATTATATACTGTTTCTGAACTCTATAATTTGTACCCAATTCATACATACATAGGTGTCTTTCATACAGATTATTCCATGTGTACATTTTCCAAGACAAAGTGCACTATACCCAGTAAATGAAAAAATACCATTGCAAGTTGCTGCTCAGTTTTTGGATCTGGGTTCGTCGGGTTCTTGGTGAAACTACAAGTCCCATATATCCCCACAACCAGGAAGGTCTAACGGATGTAACGGTATATTGCTTTCCAAGAGTTGTCAAAATTAGAGAAAGTTATAGGTGAAAACGTTGAGACAAAAGGCTGTTGTTTTCAACAAATTTTCAAATATTCCAATATCTAACTGTTAGTTTCTATAACGAAACCTTCATGGATTTAGACAAATGACCCCTTTCTGAATTCAGAATTTTGTCTATTTTTCGAAAATGTAAAGCTTTCCAGGATCCATTATTGCTTTCAAACTCATTTCTACCATTAACTGGAAGGAGGTGGAAAGCTCTAAAAATAGCAAAAATAGGCTATGTCCCAGAAAAATGCCAAAACTGAGTGAAAAATTTCGATTCTCTGACAAAACACTGTCATTCCCTAAAAGCTGAGAAAATGGAGAATTCAGCCCCACAAACCCTTTTTTGATACCATTTTCAGGGAAAAAGCCAGAGGCTTTCATTTGCAGCCCGTTTTTCCCATTTTTCTGAAAAAAACAAAAAAACACTATATTTTGGTTAATTTCTGGGACCCCTCCAAGGGAATCCACAAACCCTGGGCGCCTTTAGAATCCCCATGATGTTGGAAGAAAAGGACGCAAATTTGGCGCGGATCCCTTATGTGGTCAAAAAGTTACAAGGACCTAAGCGCGCACTACCCCAAAACACCAAAAAAAGCCTTAGCACAGGAGGGGGAAAAGGCCTAGCAGCGAAGGGGTTAAGAGGTAAATGGTGCCAGAAATAATGAGACATCATAAAAAGGAATGTCTATTGATAATTTCTCCTGATGCTTATTCTTTTTTCATACCAGAAAAGGTCCTAGTAGTATGGTCCGTATTTTGCATGCGTGCTTCTTAGACTGACTATGAATGTATTTAAATAGGTTGAAAATCAACCATATCACACAGGGTAAAGAAATTGTGGGTCCTGAAGATGACTGACCGTAACGGGCAACTACATGGCTGAAACATGTTGAGCTCCTATGGATGTTAAGGATTATAGAATCCTTACATCTGACTGTTTTTTTTTTATCTTGCCCTAGACCTCACTCGCATAATGCTAGCCTCCGGTCTTGCCATGAAATCTATAGGCATTTTTATCGCACTCACTTAATTCCCTGCACACACTTCCTGAAGAGCTCCACTTTCAAACACGTAGAGCCCGCCCACTCACATAAGGTGATCTGGGTGTGGGACTAATGATGAAGCAAGTCACAGGTGATACCTGTGGGTGAGGACCCTAAACATATATATGTGTATATATAAGAAATGTGGCATGGGCATGAATTTACCTGGGTGCCATCCGCACATTCGCTTGTGACATCTGGAACATTCACGCATACCACTCTACAGTAGGTGGAAGATAGGAGAATTCAAAATTTGCTAACATTCGTGCCAAGAATTTTCAATTCTATTAAGGACAGGAGGCGAGGATTATGCTTTCTCAATTTCTTTACTGAAAAACACAGCAGCCAATCAGTACGCAGTAAAGAAATAACAAACTACATTACCCATAAACCCTGGGTAACCATAGAGTATGTGAGGGTATATAAAGGGTCATAGAGGTGAACACTTCCTCTTTCTTTGTCCAAAGTCAGTTAGTAAAAGATCAAACGGAAACTCAAACAATCCATCACTGGCGTCCCCCGGAGAGGTCAGCGTCCGGCTGAAGAGGGGAAGGAACCTCCCAGAGCCACAGGAACAGCAACAGACCAACCAGGAGAATAAAGTCGCGGCACACTTCATTTAAGGTCGGAGCCTGGAAGAAGTGAAACAGAAGCCGTAAAAACTGTTCCCCAAAAGAGTTGAACACAGAATTCAGGACAGGGTGGGAAAAATTTCATAAACAGTAAACAGTATGGTACAGCATAAATGCAGTAAGCATAATATAAATACAATAAATGAAAGGGTGGGATAATCCTCGCCCCCTGTCCTTAATAGAATTGAAAATTCTTGGCACGAATGTTAGCAAATTTTTAATTCTATGGCAGAACGGAGGCTCCGATTATGCTTGTTCAAAGCTTAGCCACCACAACAGATGCAACATCTACAAATGGTTTAAAATAAAACGTTTTGAAAACAGACTCAGATGACCAATCCGCAGCCCTCATGATATCATGAAGACTAGTACCCATGGAAAAAGCCTTGGAAGCCATTGCTCCTCTTGCATAATGGGCCCCAAAGAGGGAGATATCAATGCCCGCTTCCTGCATGAGCCAACGTAACCAACGTGCCAACGTAGCTGGAGAAACAGGCTTGAAAGGCTTCTGTAAAGCGATAAGCAATTGACCCTGTGGATCAGAACGAAAAGGTGCAGTGCTTATCTCATAATCCTTTAGGCATTGGACTACACACAACTGAGGGTTGTGAGGAAAGCAAGGATAAGAAACCGCAGCTGTATTACATTTAGTTAGTTTTGAAATGACAAAAGAGACACCTTCAGGCGAGAAGGTACGACCCGCGAGATCCAAAGCCCGCACATCAGACACTCTTTTACAAGAAACCAAACACAGGAGCATAGTCAGCTTAGCTGAGAGTTGTTTGAGGGATAAGAGATTATTGGAAGGCCAATCAGACAGAAAACGTAAAACAATAGAAACATCCCAAAGACCAACATACTTGGGACAAGGAGGTTTTAGGTTTTACCATCCTGACGCCCCGCAACAATTTCGAGATTAAGGGATGTTCTCCCGCTGGTTTACCATCCACAGGAATATGACCGGCAGAAATCGCAGAACGAAAATTATTAACCGTTCTGTAAGCTAGCCCAGAGGATGCCATAGAAGCCAAAAAGTTAATGATCAAAGTAAGATCCGCTGAAACGGGATCCACCGACCGCTGTGAGCACCAATCACACCAACGCTTCCAACTTGATTTATAGCGCTTATGTGTGTTAGGGGCCCAAGCCTCATTGATAAATCTTGTAGCATCTCCCGATAAGCCTTGGATTTTCCAGCGTTCCCCAAAATTCTCCACGCTACTAGCAGGAGCTGGCCCGACATTACAAGAGGATGTGGTTCCCGTAGAGGGTCCAGCAACAGGTTCCATACCTGTGGAAGGAGGAGCGGTGTCGAGCAACTCATCTCCAGAAGAACTGGAAACCACGCTTGAGCCCTCCAAAGAGGGGTTATTAGAATGAGCTCCGAAGAGAATAGACGGGCCCGGGCCAGAACTCGGGGAATCATGAGGAACGGCGGAAATGCATAGCAAAGCAGAGGAGGCCAGACCTGAAGAAATGCATCCGTGGCTAGAGCCTCCGGATCTGGCCTCCAACTGTAAAACTGGGGAACCTGGGTGTTGAGTCGGGGGGCAAAAAGGTCCAGATGACAAGTTCCCCAAAATTGGGACAACCTGCAAAATACCCGAGGATGAAGCCTCCAATCGATGAAATCCCGCAGATGGCGAGAGTTCCAGTCCGCAATTAGATTGCGGGAGCCCGGCAGGTATTCGGCAATAACCGTGATCTTGCGGTTCAAGCAAAGGTGCCAGAAATCCTTTGCAATTTCTGAGAGTAGTCTGGATCTGGTACCCCCCAGTTTGTTCACATAACGAACTGCCGAGACATTGTCCATTCTGAGAAGAATGCAACAATTCGTTTGGAGAGGAGAGAGACATCGAATCGCGAAAGAGCCCGCCAGAAGCTCCAGGCAATTGATGTGGAGAGACAATTCCTCCGGAGACCAACGACCCCCTGTTGCAACTGAACCGCAGCGGGCTCCCTAACCCCAGAGGCTGGCATCTGACTCTATCACAACATCGGGAGTCCTCCCGAAGAGCGCACGGCCGTTCCAGGATTCCATGTGGTCCAGCCACCACATCATCTCTGTCCGGGCTTCCTCTGAAAGAGGGATGTGATCTGAGTACCGAAGACCCTTCTGGAGATGGCGGATTTTGAGGCGCTGAAGCGCACGATAATGTAATGGACCTGGAAAAATCTCCTGGATAGAGGATGATAGAAGACCCACAATCCGAGCCACTGAGCGCAAAGAGACTGTCTCTTGAGCGAGAAGCAACCTCAAGTCCCTCTTGATGGATCTGATCTTCTGACCTGGCAGAAGTAACTGACATGAGATTGAATCTATTTGAAAGCCCAAAAAATCCAGAGTTTGAGATGGAGAAAAGTTTGACTTTAGGGGATTCACTAGAAAACCCAAAGACTGTAAAAGATCCACGGACCATTGCAAATGAGAATGAAGGAGAACAGGACACTGAGCCAAGAGGAGAATATCGTCTAGGTAGACAATTAACCGAACTCCGCGTGATCTCAAAGATTCCATCACTGGATGAAGGAGCTTCGTGAAGCACCACAGAGCGGAAGAAAGGCCGAAAGGAAGGACCTTGTACTCGTACCAACTGCCCATCCATTGGAACTGAAGGTAGCGACGATGAGGAGCATAAACTTGAACGGAGAGATAGGCATCCTTTAGATCCAGTCGAACCATCCAATCGCCCTCCTGAAGAAGATCTCTGAGAAGATGGATACCTTCCATCTTGAAATGACGATAGACCACGCCACCGTTGAAGTCTTTTAAGTTGAGTACTAAACGAGACCCTCCCCCTTTTTCTCCACGAGAAAAACATTGCTTACGAAACCCTGGGGATGGGGAGACGTCGGAACAATGGCCCCTTTGGCCAACAGGGAAGAGATTTCTGCGGAGATAACCTCCTGATCTGGTCGGGAAAAAACAAGAGGGCGTGGCCTGAGATGTTGGTGAGGGCGAGAGTAAAATTCTATCTTGTACCCTTGCACCGTCTCCAGCACCCAGGCATCGTTTGAGATCAAACGCCAATTGTGCAGAAAAAACTGAATCCTCCCCCCCAAAATCACATTGGAAGCGAGAATCAAGCTCACCTGATGCGGAAGAATCCGGACGTCCTCCTTGATTACCGTTGTAACTGCCTTTGCCATACTGCCCTCGGCCTTTTCTGGAAGGGTAGAAAGAAGATTTGTTGGAGGAAGAGCCTTGTCTTCCTCTGTGGGACTTATTCCCCCGTGGAGCGGGCTGGTCAGACCCACGGCCGGACGAACGTCCCCTTCGTCCGGCCCTGCTGAAAACCGGGCAGAAGACCCGTCTCAGGTTCGCTTGAGCTTTATCTAGCCCGCTGAAGGTCGAAACAAACTAAGGGGCATATTACCAACGTGAAGCGATATTTATCGCTAACGATGCTTAGCAACGAATTTTTTAACGCTAAGCATCGTCAGAAATTATCGCAGATAAACCTTGCTATTATCAAGTTTTATCGCAAATGCGATAAAAAACGGCCGCAATGCATGAATATCGCTGAAAAGTCCGCGATATTCATGCATTACCGAGCTAATGCTCTTAGCCATGTTATCCACCTCCCATTGGATAACATGGCTAAGAACTGCTCAGGGCAGGTGTTAGTTTTTGGAGATATTCGCGCTTAGCGCGAATATCTCCAAAAGTTGGTAATAGGAGATAGCGATGTTAGCGACTGTTTCCAGTCGCTAACATCTTGGCACGCCCACTTTGCATGTCATTAGTGATAAATATCACTGACATGCAAAGTGGGGCCCAAGATTGTCGCTATCTCCTACTAGCTGTCGCTAACTGGTGTTAGCGACAGCTAGGTAATAGGGAGATAATTTTATCTCCGCTTTCTTGACTTTTAAAGCCAAAAAAGCGGAGATAAACCCCCTTGATAATATGCCCCTTAGTAAGTTCTTTGAGAAAAGGAGCTCCGAAGAGCAAACCTTGAGCCTGGGGGCCAGATTCCGAAGTTGCTAAATCAGTGAGGCGTGGATCGAGCTTCATCAAAATGGAGCGACGTCGCTCCGCCGACAAGGCACAGTTAGCATTACCCAGAAAACAGACTGCCCGCTGGGACCAACCAATTAACTCATCTGGGTCAATCAGAGCGCCAGACTCCTTTGCCCTGTAACCCAAGTCCAGCACCTTTGTGAGTGGGCCCAACAAATCAAGAAGATTGTCCTGGCACGAACGCCAAGACCTATCTAAACCCTTAGTAGGGTCCTTAGAATACTTACGCATGTATGTGACCATGGTAGGGTCTACATCAGGCGTGGAAGCTAGCTTGTCTGAAAGGTCAGGGCGAGGGCATTCCGAGCGTAAACGAGCTCGCACATCCTTTTCAAAAGGGGTACGGATGTGGGACTGGACATAATCTGCCACCTCGGGGGACGGCAACCAAGCAGAGGAATTGGGGTGAATTATGTCCGCTGGATTAAATGTCAATACCTTAGGAGAAGATGGCGCATCAACATAGTGCTCCTTCCGAGATTTCTTGGATGGGGAGGCTTAGTAGGCTCAGAGGACGTGGTTGAAGAAGAAGACCCATCATCTGAGTCGGACGGTGGGTCCGAACGGGGAGGCGCAGAACGTTTCCTCGATGAAGGAGCAGAGAGGGACTTGGCCAATTTAGCAAATTTGGATTTGTGAGGGTTCTTTGGCGATTTTTTGCTACGACCAGAGGTAGGAGGCACCCAACCCTGCTGGGCCGCATAATCAGAGAGATGTCTTTTCAAAGGCGCAATCGCCTGAAACAATGCCTGGCTCATATAATCATCAAGGGACGCAGAAGGCTCATCCTCCTCATAATAATCCTCACCTTCCTCATCATAATAATTCGCCATGGTGACAGAGACCACCAAATAATGCCCACAGGAAGGAAAAAGATAAGTTTTAGAACTTATACAAGGCAAAGCCTAATTGGGGAGTGGAACCCCTAGTGCAAGTCAAAACTCAGGGAAAAAAAACCTGACCAACAAAAGTCAATATAGATAGTGGAGGGAGGACTCGCACTGAACACCAGCAAGATTCAGCCACTCTAGGCAGAGCCTATGCTATATTTATACAACCCTCAAGTTAATTTTGAAAGAGGGCGTCAGGGAGCTCAAGCGGCAGCACCAACAGGGCAGGTGTCGATAAGAGCACCAGATATTCCCACCATCTGAGGCAAAGCTGACGGCTGAGGAGAAATACACGCCTTCGTCGGGCGTATAAACAAAGCTTTCGCGCATGCGCAAAATCCGCTGCCGAATAGGGAGAGACGCGCGAGGAAGCGCGTCTCAGCCAGCTCCAACTCCCGCTCCACACCGGCACAAAAAACAACGCGGAACACGCGTTGAAATAAACACAGGAGGTGACCCACGCTCCAGTAAGCGGCGCAAATAGTAGACGAGGTCAGCGACCTCGAACCAACACGCCGAGCTGTGGTAAATAAATAATTAATTACCGGTACTATTTTTGAATTACATTAACAATAACAGATATCTCAATAAATAAGAGGCAGGATCCGATGTGTCCGAGTTGAAACAGGCTTTATTCAGGCAGAAGGGAAGGGACTGGAACGGGACAGCCTGAAATAAAGCAGGAAGGAAGGAAGGCAGCTGCAGCGCTTCATCGACAGTGCAGCATATATAGTACAACATTACATTACATTACATACAGTAGGCGTAACTTGTGACACACATAAGATAAGAACACATGGGCGGAAGAAGAAGGCGTGCACAGGGCGTGCACTGAGACATGTGATGAGAAACGTCATAGAAGTGTCATGAATGGGCGGAAACATGGAGGGGGCTACCTGATTCGCTGGGACCTTTTATCTAGTGGTGCGTGCAAACGGGCAATGACGTGTTACCAGGGAGAACTGGGGGCTATGACTTCTATACTAGAAGAGGAGACTAAAGTCTGCAGTGTCAGGACGACATGTACCTATAGCATATCTGGTATCTCGTGTTTGGAGTACATGTTGATAGAGTCTAAAAGTTATCAGGGCAGAGGCTACTTGACACTAAGGCTGGTGCATGCATCTATTCTACATGTATTACGTGTGCTATGAATCTTCTATGAATATTAATACAGTATTTCTTACATGGAGACAGAAAGACTAGACTATAGCTGAAACTGTTGATGCGGTTCAGTAGCTTAGGAATGCGAAGACGAGAGGCTGGACTGATAACTGGAAGCATAACATATTCTTGGCAGACAGGCAGGCAGAGCCAGGCCGGGCACCGCGCTGCTTGGCAGGAAGTAAGTGAAGGGTCAGGGATGCAGGTGGGGGCTGTATCGCTCCTCGGAGTGGGTTCAGGAGACTGGAGCTTGAATCTGGTGTCCGGGCCCTTTTGAGGCCTAGGAACGGGGACAATTCAATGAAATAACGTGCACACTGTAAAACGTGGCAACATAGGCCTAATACTCGTTGCTTTCACGAGAACTGGATACTGGCATACTAGAGTTGGACACAACTATAATTGCGTCTTTAATCGATCATAGGGGGATATATGCATATCGATCATGTACATATAACATAGGATGGGGAACACGTAGGCACATATAGCAAGGCAAAATTTACTTTTCCACATTCCCTCCTTGTGCCCTACGTTTCCATCAGGAAACATCAATATTCATGATACCATCTATCTGTTCATATAGCATCATTTGCTCGTCTCGAATTGTCTTGGAACGGGACTTAGGACTAGGAATACAAGAGGTAGCACACATGCCGCAAATCGCAGGGCCACATTGTAAACAGAGGCAGCAACTGAATATGATCATTACTGCTATACCTAGGAATGACAATACTTTCCATCCCCAGGCAGATATGATACTCCAGAGCCAACCGGACCATGTCCAGGTGCCTGGATTCCGGTGTAACTGATGGGCAATTTTATGAAGTCTGGTTATAGCTGAATAAACAGACGGCGCGTTATTAGGAATGAAAATGCAGCAACTAGATCCGATGACTCTACATGCTCCTCCTCTATCGGCCAGTATGACGTCAAGAACGAGACGATTTTGGAGCACAACAAAACGCATAGCAGATTGTTCTTCAGTTAAATTACCTAGAGCGGAAGTAGTCTCATTCACTACTGCTTCAAGGGTTCTGGTTAGCCTACGTATTAACTTACTATTCTGGACAGGGCCTATAAAGAAAAATAAACCTTTATTGAAGTCTTGATATTGTTCTAGAGCAGTTTCAGTTTGATCGACAATTGGGGACTCAGTCTCCCTTCTATGTCTAACGTGTACTAGATGTGTGTTTCTGTGATAATCAGATGGGGCTAGAAAAACTGGTGGCAGTAGGAAGGCAATGTAACATGTTCCATCCCAATCGAGGGGCAGACGAACATATGCGGTCTGACCCCAAACAAAATAAGAATGACGTGAGGCTTTGAAAATAGATTCCCCACTGTCACTATACTCGACCATAGTAGTACAATCACTATGTCCTACATGTGCGGAACCATTCTTTCTGACACATAATTCGCCTTTAACTGGTAGTACTGAAATAGCAGGCAAATCTGGAGTAGTATCGGACTGAACATTCAAAACCATGAAATTCGAGGAATAATTACCTAGATCATATACTTCATTTTCTAGATCTAACCCTGTTCTATGGGAAAGACCTTGCTTGTCTGGGAAACATGTTCTATTCAGAAGGGACATATCAGTTGAGGATGACGTTAACGTGGACCATGCTCCACACAAACCATTATGTGAAAAAGGATAAGGAAAGAGTGGCAGAACTCCCTTCGGTGTCTGGAAAGGGGGGAGTCGACCACACACCCAACAATTAGTGGCATTGCTGGTCTGGTGTGAATAGTGCAGCATTCGGATGAAAGTATTATTACGCATAGCAAGACGATAGGATAACTCGTGAGGAGGCAGGTCACTAAATGTGTGCTCTACTGTAACATTAGAAAACGTATGTACATGTGAAATAGGAAAACATAAATGTAAAGCATAACTTATGCATGTAACCATAAGGCTCAAAAACAATAGAAAGAACAGAGTAACTATACATCTATCAGAGTTTTGACTAACTCTCTCACTGTGTGGGTCTGGCTTATACATGTCAGGAACCTGTCTAACCGTTTCACCCGAGAGGGACTTAGACAATTAAACTGGCTGACTTACTAGACCTCAATTTTGATTTATACTCCTGCTGCGGAGTTTTCTCTAACAGGGGAAGTTTAGATTCAGAGTCTGGGCAGTCCTTGAGAACGGGGCAGTCCTTGAGAAAAGTTTTAGCTTTGAGTCCATGGAATTTCTTGACGGGGCTCGCGTGTAGCCACCCTTTTCGGTTCTCGACTTTCACCGCAGTCCGGGTGGTGAGGAGGACGAGACGGGGCTCCTTCCAGCGGGGCTCCAGCGGACTTGAACGATCAAAGTTCCTTATAAGAACCAGGTCACCTGGAACGACTTCATGCGGTTTCACGTCGGTGTTGTCTGGAAATGCAGCGGCAACCTGTGAACGACAAGATTGTAGTGCAGACATCAAGGAGGCAAGGTAATCTGTCAGCATATTACTGTCAACATCAGTTATGGTACGGGGTCTAGGTGTACCCCACATGTTGGGGGGACGACCAAACACTATCTCATACGGAGATAGACCTGAACGGGAATGAGCAACCATTCTCATATAGAAAAGGGCGACTGGCAGTGCTACTATCCAATCTACGCCTTTCTCTGCACATACTTTTGCGATGCGGATTTTCAGAGTCTGGTTATGTCTCTCTACGAGACCGGCTGCTTCAGGATGGCGTACACAATGGAACTTCCACTGGTACCCTAACAGAAGGGAAACTTGTTTCATGAGCTCGGACGAGAATGGCTGGCCGTTATCTGAATACACGACCCTAGGTAATCCATAGCGGGGAAAATATTCACGAACCAACTGCCTGGCAGTGGTCGCAGCTATGTAATCTGGAACTGGATATGCTTCTGTCCATCTGGACAAAGCGCATACAACTACGAGGACATACTTGAAACCTCGACATCGCTCCATCTCAATATAATCCATCTGGAGGACTTCAAAAGGGTGGTCAGGAGGATGGAATCCACCTTGTTCCACCGGGACACCTTTACCTGGATTGAACTGACAACAGATCATGCAGGTACGGACTTTCTGTTTAGCTGCTGCTCGTAAATGCTTGTTGAACCAGAGGTTCTGGATACTGTCTAACATGGCTTTTTCTCCTAAGTGTGCTGGACTATGTGCGGTGTTAATAATGACTTGAACCATAGAGTCGGGGAGAAACCATGTGGCTTTTCCCTTCGTCAACCATCCTTGATCTGTCTGGACCCCTCCTTGTTCGGACCATTTCTTGATTTCATCGGGAGTAGCATGTGACTGTATATCTATGACATCTTGTGTAGGGTCCTTAACTGTCATACAAGTAGTCTGATCTGGCATGTCTGTCTGTATCGTGTTAACTGGAATGTCTGGAGTCTGAGCTGTAAGCTTGGCTGTTCGATCTGCTAGATCGTTACCCTGGGAAATGATATCAGTGGCTTTCGTATGTGCCTTGCACTTCATGATAGCGATAGCTGTCGGTAAATGTATTGCATCTAACAGAGCTTGAATGAGGGGGCCATGCTGAATCTTGGTTCCATGAGAAGTCATAAAACCTCTTTCTTGCCAGAGCACTCCAAAGTCGTGTACGACTCCGAATGCATAACGTGAATCTGTGTATATGTTTACTTTCAAATTCCTGGCACGTATGCAGGCTTGGGTCAGAGCGACTAGCTCTGCTGCTTGAGCAGACAGGGTGTCTATACGATGTGTTTCTATAACTTCGGTTTCAGTAGTCACTGCATACGCGGCTACTAGTTCTCCTGTACTTGTTCTCATACATGAACCATCCACATAAAGTGTCAGGTCTGGGTCTGGTAATGCAATGTCTGTCAAGTCTTTTCTTGGCTTTGTCATGGTGTTAACAACTTCCACACAGTCATGTGTGGCAGGATTTGAAGTAACTGACGGTAACAGTGTAGCTGGATTTAAAATGTTGCAGCGTCTGATTTCTATGTGTGGCTGAAACAGTGTCAGTTCATAACCTGTTAAACGTGCAATTGTCAAGTGCTGAGTCTGCGTTCGGTTTAAAAGGATTTCCACGGAGTGTGGAACTTGTACTGTCAGGGAGTGTCCTAACACTATGGAATCACTTTGTCTGATAGCTAGAGCTGTGGCTGCAACTGACTTGAGGCACGCAGGCAGAGCCTGGGCCACTGGATCTAATGTGCT
This sequence comes from Lissotriton helveticus, assembly GCF_964261635.1. Lineage (NCBI taxonomy): Eukaryota > Metazoa > Chordata > Amphibia > Caudata > Salamandridae > Lissotriton > Lissotriton helveticus. Next base: position 450,471,619 of record NC_136059.1, read on the forward strand.
AGAAAAATAAGCACAAGGCTTGTATTGTCCTGCTTGATCTTGTGTAAGAACAGATAATGCAGTACCATCGCGTTCTGTAACAAAAAGTGTAAAAGGCTTACTGTAGAGTTCGGTGTTGCTAGAACAGGTGCATTACATAAAGCTTTCTTTAACTCATTAAAAACAAGTGTATGTTCCTGGGTCCAAGGGAGGACAGTCGATACGGCTGCCTCCTGTGTCGTTAACTGTATCAGTGGCTTGACTAGATATGCGTACCGGGGAATCCATTGTCTGCAGTAAGAAGTGAGGCCAATAAAAGCTCGTACCTCCTTCTGTGTCTTGGGCTGTGGAAGACGTGCTATTAACTGGATACGGTCAGGTGTCAACTGCCTACCCCTCTTGGACAGTAAGTGTCCTAAGTAGACCACTTGCTGGACACAGAATTGCAATTTGGAAGGGTACACCTTGTGCCCCATTTCGGCCAGAAAATACAGGACTGTAAGTGACGCACGCTCGCAGTCACGTTCAGAGCGGGCTGTGATCAGTAGATCATCGACATACTGGAGCAGGGCAGTGTCAGTTGGCATGTGAATATTGTCTAGTTGTCTCTTAAGTGCTTGACTATAAATGCTAGGACTTTCTGTGAAACCTTGAGGAGCTCGTGTAAATGTATAGCTTCTTCCATTTAAACAGAATCCGAAAAGGAACTGGCTGTCTGGATGAATGGGGACACTGAAAAATGCGTTCTTGAGATCGATAACTGTAAAGAATGTGGCTTCAGAATCAATGGCTGTCAAGAGCGAGGAAATATCTGGGACTACTGGGTACTGAGGTATGATACATTTATTAAGTTCTCGAAGGTCAATCACTAATCGATAAACTAGAGGTGCATTTGGATCAGTACGTTTCAGGACTGGAATGATAGGAGAATTACATACATTGGAGTCAGTTTCTACAACCACTCCTTGAGCAATAAGCTCGTCAATAATTTTGGATAAGGCTGCTACAGCCTCAGGTGGCAATCTGTACTGTCGGATTCGTGGTAATACAACACCTTTCTTCAGAGTGACACGATGGGGTGTGATATGCATACAACCTACATCAGTTGGACCTTGCGCCCATAAATGCTGTGGTACATTCAATAATCTTGGATCAAAATCACGTAATACATAATGACCTTTAAAATCACGGAGAAACAAACGGACCCCTTCAGGGGAGCAGCATATTACTGCTCCTAATTCTTTCAGAGTTTTAATGCCTAACAGATTTTCTGGGCAAGATTTCGTGAGTAACAAGTCTGTAGTTCGGGACAATGGACCAACTTCTAGAGTAACTGGTTTCGATATTTCATTAACAATAGGCTTTCCTGAAAATCCAAGGGAAACATTTCTAGAGCCTGAGAGCGGAGCCCCTGGAACCTCGTCATGACTGATGGTAGTCCTACTTGCCCCTGTATCAATCAGAAACTTTCTGTCTTTCCCTAATACTTGACTGTGTACATAGGGACCCTCTTGATCTACAGGTATCTCGATGAGAGGCAAGCCTACCTCCCTCTCTAGGCTGTTTCATGAATACGGCTGATAATCTGGATACTCGGACTGTGCATACTGGTACATCTGCTGTGTAACGTGTTGTGTTGCAGCTATAGGCTGCGGTGCTGTAACTGACTGTTGTGCATTCTGTGGTGGCTGGGAAGTCTGTGGGACTTGTTCTTGTCTAGGCGGACGTGGTCTTTCTTTAGTCTTACCAGTAGCTATGTTGTGTTTCAGAACTGCACATTCGTTTATAAAATGACCTGGCTGTTTACAGTAATTGCATGTCCCTTTAACGGGAGCTGCAGGATGACTGGCTTGATTCGGATTTCTCTTCTGACTGTCTTGCGGAACAGACTGTGCAACTAGTACTTTCATTTTCGTATCTTTCATACGTCTCCTTTCGTGTTCCTGCTCTTCCCTGATTCTGTTCTGGTGATACTGGAGCATCTGGAGCATCTGTGACGGAGTATTAGCTTGCCAGGTACTTTCGACTTTCAGTACTCGATTTTTAACTTGTGGACTTGAATTCTCGACTAGTTTGGTAACAAAAAGATGAGGATACGACTCACTACTCGTTTTCAGACCACTATTAATAATGAAACATTTCTCAAATCTAGAATAAAAATCACTAGTATCTTCGTCTTGTTTCTGTTTACAGGCTGAGATATCATCCCAATCTTCCTTTTTCGTGGCTAGTAATCTTGGCAAAACGTGGATTAACAATTCGGGCAAAGCTTTAGCTTTATCCCCAAGACCGGTACCTGGTACTCGTGTATTATCTTCAGCTTCTAATGCTGTCCAATCTATCTTTTTCTCTCCCACCTCCCATTCTTTTTCCTTGAGTTTTTCATATATGCCCGCAGGCAACAGGACTTTTAACATTTTAATGATATCAGGATACGTGTATTCTCCCATACGGAGCATGTCCTTTAATTCACGGTGAAACCCTGCTGGGTCTTTATCATGACAGGGAATTAACTTTTTCATTTCCAAGAGTTCTATTTTCGTGATAGGGGTGTAAACGAATACTCGTTCTAGACCACCCCCCTCCTTCTTGACTGGATGTACTTCTCGTAACGGATTCTGTCTGTCTATGTAGAATGATTTACTTTCTGGGGGTGAGACGTGAACAAAATGTGGATTCAGAAACGTTCGGTATTTGTGGCGCTGTTCTAGAATGACACTAATTAAATCGGTACCTAGACCTTTCCATCTGTACTGGAGTAACTCGTTCAATATATCATGTAGCGGACCTGGATCAGAATGTTGTTCCTCATACAGCGTAATGAGGTGCTGAATCATATATGTGCCCACCAGACGTTGCTCGGCTGGGGGCAGTTTCCGAAAAGTTTGAGCCACTATTTCATCTGGAAACGTGGTAGAATCAGTAGTCCATCGGACTGCTGATCGGGCTAGTTCTTGTTCATGCATTGTACTAAGCTCACTATAACCTATTCGTGATTTCAGAATGTGATCGGTAGCTTGGAATACTTGTTCAAGAGAACACTGTTCTGGTACTGGAAGAGGAAAAGATTTCTTGTAATCTAGACGTGAATGTCGGTCGGAAAGTCTAGTTCTACCTACATACGCTATTCTGGAAGGATTCTCGCTGTCTACCTCTTCACTAGAAGAGTCCTTCTCTTTCTCGGTTGCTCGTTTTTCTTCCTCTTTCTGGTGTATACGTATTATTTCCTTACGAATTTTCTTGTACATACTCTCTATACAACCTTGTGTCTTGTGTTTTCCATCGGCTATATTGTCACTCCACCTAGTCAGGACTTTCAGTTCTTCTTGATCTTTTTCTGGACAATCTTGCTCTCTTATTAAACAGTTAATCAGGAACTTTAAAATCATGAGCTGAGTCTCGACTTTTCTTTGAACCATGGCTTCGTGAATACTTCCTGGATTCTCTCCTGTACGGATGAAACGATATATTTTGTCTAGATGTTCTCCCATGTCGGGCAGGGTGACCAGATAGCTGGCAACCCGTCTTAAACGTAATGAATATATGACCATGTGATCCTCGCCTGGAACTGGATCATAACGACAGTCAGTAAGACCTCGCATGATATCTACATATGTAGACACTTTTGGCGTATGCTGTAACGCTAGTTCATGTAGCGTCAGACGTCTTGGTTGAGGCGGGGTACGAGGAGAACCTCCCCCCGCAGCTCCTAAACTAGAATCGTCGGTGAATACTGTACGGGCTGGTAGAGTGACTGGCATAACGGGTGCATGTACTGTGGGCTGGGCCGGGGGTGCTGGAACATGAACTTGGCCCCCGGGAACAGTAGTTGGCGGGACAGGAATTACATTATTAACGGGAGCAGGCGGAACAGGATTTGCATAGGCTGGGACTGTGTCGTCCAAATAGGACGAGAGAAAAATATCAGCTGCAGTCGGTTTATGACGTAGCTTAATCGGGACCATTGGTGGCGAAAAATTACAGGGTGCTTCCGGGGTTGCGTTTGGCAAGCCCTCGGCAAGAAGAGGATACATGCCTTTAATAAGGGCATTTCTCTGTCTGTCTGACTGTTCTGTTCTAACTCGTTCACCTTCTTCGATTAATTCCCTTTCTTGGGCTTTTTCTGCAGATTCCCTACTTAATTCTGTTTTTCTGAATTCTTTTTCGGTTCTTTTATGAGATTCTTTGCGCCATAACTCGATGGCATCTTTCTGGGACTGTCTGGCTTTCTTTTTCCATAATGCTTCTTCTACTCGCATGATGCACTTGGCATCCCATGTACCTGATACGGGCCATCTATATTTCTCTTCTAGTTCCTTAGTATAGTCCGCCCATAAGTCTAGATATATTATGGCATCTAAGCCATACTTGTGATACATAAAATGTCCTGGACTGTCCCTAGGAGGGACAGGAACTGCTTCTTCGAGTAACCCTTTTCTGGTCTTTAACTGACGTAATTTCGAGAACAGAGGCATTTTCGGTAATACACTTGGAACACAATACACAATAATCACAGTAATAAAATAGCATACAAATCTCTCATACCACGACATAAAAATACATAAATAACAGTTCGAACAGAATAATACCTGATACACTGAAAACAGAACACATGAATTTCTCGAGAACGAAACTTACTAGAATTACTAGATGCACTGCTAAAACAGTACAGAACATACCGGTCCCATAAAGAGACACGTCAGGACCCGTATCCACCTAGGTGAATACTTCGTAATGGATCTGTGTACCCAAACCCAACGGACCAGGAACAAACTAATGATCCTGTCTAGATACTTCCCCCGCGACGGTACTCACCGGGAAGCAGAAACTGGAAGGCCTCGGACTGGACTGGACTGCTACGACGTCGGACTACGAACTTCGGAAACTTCGGTTACAGGTGGGCCTCCGGATACTTCGGACCTTGCTCTCTCGGCTTGGGCTCTGGTCGGGACGAACCGCATTCCACACCGCTTCGTCTGGATGTCGGACCGCAGTCTCCGTCTCCTCCGTGGGCCTGAGGGAGACTTGAAGCAGAAATATCTGCACGTGCACGGTATTGTTCCGTCACGGCTGCAGAGGGTCAGGGGACCAGCGTTGCATCGCCAGCGCGTGAGGAAGGGGCTCGTACCTATTCGGGCGCCATTATGTGGTAAATAAATAATTAATTACCGGTACTATTTTTGAATTACATTAACAATAACAGATAGCTCAATAAATAAGAGGCAGGATCCGATGTGTCCGAGTTGAAACAGGCTTTATTCAGGCAGAAGGGAAGGGACTGGAACGGGACAGCCTGAAATAAAGCAGGAAGGAAGGAAGGCAGCTGCAGCGCTTCATCGACAGTGCAGCATATATAGTACAACATTACATTACATTACATACAGTAGGCGTAACTTGTGACAAACATAAGATAAGAACACATGGGCGGAAGAAGAAGGCGTGCACATGGTGTGCACTGAGACATGTGATGAGAAACGTCATAGAAGTGTCATGAATGGGCGGAAACATGGAGGGGGCTACCTGAGTAGCTGGGACCTTTAATCTAGTGGTGCGCGCAAACGGGCAATGACGTGTTACCAGGGAGAACTGGGGGCTATGACTTCTATACTAGAAGAGGAGACTAAAGTCTGCAGTGTCAGGACGACATGTACCTATAGCATATCTGGTATCTCGTGTTTGGAGTACATGTTGATAGAGTCTAAAAGTTATCAGGGCAGAGGCTACTTGACACTAAGGCTGGTGCATGCATCTATTCTACATGTATTACGTGTGCTATGAATCTTCATACAGTATTTCTTACATGGAGACAGAAAGACTAGACTATAGCTGAAACTGTTGATGCGGTTCAGTAGCTTAGGAATGCGAAGACGAGAGGCTGGACTGATAACTGGAAGCATAACATATTCTTGGCAGACAGGCAGGCAGAGCCAGGCCGGGCACCGCGCTGCTTGGCAGGAAGTAAGTGAAGGGTCAGGGATGCAGGTGGGGGCTGTATCGCTCCTCGGAGTGGGTTCAGGAGACTGGAGCTTGAATCTGGTGTCCGGGCCCTTTTGAGGCCTAGGAACGGGGACAATTCAATGAAATAACGTGCACACTGTAAAACGTGGCAACATAGGCCTAATACTCGTTGCTTTCACGAGAACTGGATACTGGCATACTAGAGTTGGACACAACTATAATTGCGTCTTTAATCGATCATAGGGGGATATATGCATATCGATCATGTACATATAACATAGGATGGGGAACACGTAGGCACATATAGCAAGGCAAAATTTACTTTTCCACAGAGCGGCGAGAGAAAAGCGCATACAGCGTGAAAAACAAAGCACAAGTCAAAGACAAGTAAGCATTGCAAATATCAAATAGCACAGTGCATAAGCAGTAAAGTAATAAGGTAAAAGCACTTAACTGGCTGCGAAGCAGCAACGAAAGAGGAAGTGTTCACCTCTATGACCCTTTATATACTCTCACATACTCTATGGTTACCCAGGGTTTATGGGTAATGTAGTTTGTTATTTCTTTACTGCGTACTGATTGGCTGCTGTGTTTTTCAGTAAAGAAATTGAGAAAGCATAATCGGAGCCTCCGTCCTGCCATAGAATAGGGTGCACCCTCCCTAATGTCAAGTCAAGTTTACAGTTTGGGAAGTTAAGGGTCCACCGGTATAAAAGCCTTCTCATTCCTTCTGAGTTTTGTTGATTTCTCTGCTTCAACATGCAGCGAGGAGAAGAATTGCAGGAAGAGGACAAAGTGTGTCAGCAACTCCAGCATCTGTACTAGTCCTCCATGACTTATCACTCCTGAATATATGAGAACGAAGCTGATACCATCGTGCCCATTACAGTGCTAACAAAGCACATTAAAACATTTAGGGGCTTATTTACAAACCCCTTGCGCCGCAGGTATGTCACTTTTTCCCATGTTAAAAGTGACGCACTGGCTGCGCAAGGGGCTTGTAAATAGGTCCCACAGTATTTATAAACATAGAAACATTCACATCACAATATTCAGGCTGGTAACGGTGTATTTGTTATTAATACCTTGGTTCTGAGCAATGGACGCGGGTCATTGCTTTACAGGATTTGCTAAGGTTAGGAGGATTGGGTAATGTAAGATGACCCAATTACCAGGCACATTATGATTCCAAAAGTACAGGATAAAACTAGTCAGAGTTATGTTTTTTACAATTGGTGATTTTAAGGGCCTCATTTATGAGAAATTACGCATCGCTGCGTGAAAGCAGCGATGCGTCACTTCTCAGTGCGCACTCCTTGCGACATGATTGATGCGTCATATTTATGATATGACGCATCATGTCGCAAGGAGTTACAGATACGTCAGTTTTTCTGACGTATCTGTAAGCGCAAAAGTGACGCATTGTTGGAGTGTGTCACAAAAGTGACGCAACTCCAGCAATGTGTCCTTTCACATGGGGCAAGCCCCATGTGAAAGGGCCTGCGTCAGTCTTATGCCTGCCATGAGGCAGGTGTAAGATATTGACGCATTTGCGTCCTAGAAGTGGCGAGGTGAAATCTCATAGATTTCACGGTGTCATTTCCAGGACCCTTTCTTGCGTCAATACGCCCCCCTTGCATACATTACAGCTGGCACAGGTATATTGTGGCGCAGGTGTTGACAAAGTGACGCATCTATCTAGAAGCGTCACTTTGTAAATATGGCACAACAGGGCGCATTTTTTACGCCACTGGTGCGTCACAAAAAGTGATGCACCGGCGGCGTAAAAGTGACGCACAGCCTCATAAATGAGGCCCTCAGTATTTATACTGCTTCGCTTGAGTGGGATTACTTTCCCCCTCCTTCTCGCAAGGCTCATATGTTAAACAGCGTTTCTGCTTGAAATTTACTGCTTTGCCATCTTTCCCCTTGTATTCTTCCTTTTATCACGTAGCATCTGAAGTGTAGCAGTTTTGAGCCACCATACGTGTCCGATTTCTTTCGTTTTTTAGCTATGTTACTTTAAAATATTTCTATATCTAGCATTCATCTATTCAAATTTCATCCATCCACCTGTTTCCTTTTCTCACTGCCTTTCTCTTTCCACCCTTCCCCTCACTTACTCTCTCTCTCTCTCTCTCTCTCTCTCTCCCTCTCTAGTTGCCTATGTGTTTGTATTAAGAGAGAGGTAGAAACAGAGGGAAACAATTGCTGTAATTCAGGTTGCACCAAGTGGAACTCCTCCTCTTCGGAAGCAGACAGGCCTTAAGCAGCACAGAATCTCACTCTGTCCAATGCCTGCAGAGGGAGAAAAGAGATTTGTCACCTGGCTGGAAGTTGAAAAGAGTCTAGAACTCTTCCAGAGTATGGATAACTGTTCTGACTGTACGTCTCTATGTGTTCGGCTATGCCTGTCTGTGGCTTTGTATGGTACCATATGTCGTTATTTGCAGGTTTGAGTATATTTAATCGTGTGTGTGTGTGTGTAGGTGTCTGTGTGTGTGTGTCTGTTTGTCTGTGTGTTTTTATGTATTTCTTTAGCTATCCGTATATTTGTTTGAGTTTGGCTTTGCATGTTGGCATTCTTGTTTTGATGTGTTAGAATATCTGTGTGACTCCATGTATGGTGTGTTTGTGTCAGTTTTTGTGCTTTCCTGTGTTTGTCTGACTTTGTTTTTTCGTCCCATATCTCAGCGGCGCTGCATGATGTGGAGGGTGCTATGTTCGAGGTGCCAGCTTGGGGCTTGCACCGGCACGTGGTGTGTCCTCATTGCGACACGCCGGTGGCGGAAGGTGAGCAGTGAGGGGTAGGTGCGCAGGGGCGGGCATGCACCGCTGGGCGGCGGGAGGGGCTGGGGTGCAGCTGCCTGGGTGCGTAGCGGCGAGCATGCACCACTGGGCGGCGGGAGGGACTGGGGTGCGGCTGCTTGGGTGCAAAGGGGCGGGCAGGCGATGATGTGGTGTACTCAGCCATTCATGTATTTGGACTCTGTTTCAGATGATGGATCTGTTTCAGATGTCGGACCTGGTGAGCTGCACTACATACTGGCACGCGGTTGGAGGCGCACCAGCGTCAGCGGTGAGCAGTGAGGCCTAGGTATGAAGTGTCAGCACTCTCTCTCCCTATCTCTTTCTTCTTTTCTCTGTGTCTCTCTCCCCCTCTCAGTACTTCTATCTCTCTCTCTCCCTCTCTGTCCATCTTTCTCTCTCTCCCCCTTTCTGTACGTCTATCTCTCTCTCCCTCTCTGTCCGTCTTTCACTCTCTCACCCTCTCTGTACATCTATCTCTCTCTCTCCCTCTCTGTCCTTCTTTCTCTCTCCCCCTCTCTGTACGTCTATCACTCTTTCTCCCTCTCTGTACGTCTATCTCTCTCTTCCCTCTCTTTCTCTCTCTTTGTATCTCTCTCTCTCTCCTTCACTCTCTCTCTGTCATTTGATGTGCACAAGATACACCTTTTCATCATGATTTTTGTCTTGCAGGCTGTGACCTACAGATTATCTCGGGGGGAGCCGCCATGTGTCTTAATTTCTGTTCTGTGTTTATTTGAATACATTTTCATTTGTTAATTCGAAGGTGAATGTGTGATGCTCATTTTTGAGACGACACATGCATTTCACCAAATGTGATTGTGTGACGTCAGGCGGATTATTTGGTACATTATTCAGTATAGTAGATGGGGCATGTCTTTGACCAGGGAGGGAGGTTAGGGAGGGGGGCCCTGGAGGTGTTGTGGTCCTCTTGGGTGTCCGGCCTGCATGATCAGTGGCTCCATGGCATCTGTTGCCCTTCAGGTGTAGCTCTGGGCTGGGCTCCCTTTTCTGGTGCAGGGTGTGTTCCAACTTTACACCAGGTCAGAGCAGGTGTTAATTTCCTGCTGCTAACGCGCCTTATCGCCTGTTTTGTGGTCTTATCGCCGATCTGGCTGGTCAATGAGAATGTTGCGACGTGGTGTTGTCGCGGCTTTCTGCACAGGAGCGCCTACTCTGCATCTCATTAGTTATAGTTGCAGGGGTCATCTGTGCAATGTTTTTTGCAGCTGCTATCGCAGGTAAACTGGTGCTATGGGCTGTTAGCACCAGCTTGTGAATGGGGTGATAACTTTATCGTGACTTTGGCTGCGATAAAGTGCCGATAACCCGGCAAGAACTCCTTTAGAATATGCCCCTTTGTTAATAATAAAGAATGGGAAACCCCATTTGAAGATGGTTGCCCACACATACTCAGTATTGGCAAAGTCACTAGCTCTCCAGGGTTCCATTAAAGGCCAGACCTATTGCCTTTGTCAATGCTTGTTCCCTTTGCACTGCAGCTGGAGCACCTCAAGTCCAGAATCTTGATGGAAGGCAATTTTTTGATAATTACATCAATTCTCCTTTGTCTGCTCATTAACAGGCATCTTCTGTCACATGATTATAGTAAGCCGGGCCAGAGATCAGGCACTCTGGTGATGGCTGCCAATCACAATGAAGGAAATTAAGTAAAGGTGGGAAAGTGTGATGACATTACAGAAAGTATTGGCATCATTGGTCATTGTCTGCAGGTCTTTGCACTTAGTAAAAACACTTCACAGTTGTTTATTGGCATTGTTATATTCGTAAATGAAAACACCAATGTCTAAAAGGGAGAATTACTGACTCACTAGAGGGTAGCTTTGCCTACATGACGTATTTATTCCGCCCGGGCCCAGTGTGTCCGCTTTACAGTGACTTAATGCAGGGCTGCACTTTTATTCATTCTGTTTTCATCTTTTCAAAATTTCTCATCTTGCCATTCTTTTGTGCAACTTGCTGATTGTTCTTGGGTGAAGACACCCAGGTTTCTAAGGTAGCATCTATGGGGCATATTATCAAGGGGGTTTATCTCCGCTTTTTTTGGCTTTAAAAGCCAAGAAAGCGGAGATAAAAATTATCTCCCTATTACCTAGCTGTCGCTAACACCAGTTAGCGACAGCTAGTAGGAGATAGCGACCATCTTGGGCCCCACTTTGCATGTCAGAGAAATTTATCACTAATGACATGCGAAGTGGGCGTGCCAAGATGTTAGCGACTGGAAACAGTCGCTAACATCGCTATCTCCTATTACCAAATTTTGGAGATATTCGCGCTAAGCGCGAATATCTCCAAAAGCTAACACCTGCCCTGAGCAGTTCTTAGCCATGTTATCCAATGGGAGGTGGATAATATGGCTAAGAGCATTAGCTCGGTAATGCCTGAATATCGCTGACTTTTCAGCGATATTCATGCATTGCGGCCGATTTTTATCACATTTGCGATAAACCTTGGTAATAACAAGGTTTATCTGCGATAAAAATCGCCGCAGGTCGGCGATACATTTTTGTCTCTAACCAAGCAATAGCGATAATTATCGTTATTGCTTGGTATTATGCCCCTATATTTGAAATCAAGGCTAGGCTTTTACCTCCTATTTTGTTTATCCACTGTAAAGACTCTCCTGAGGTTATAAACAACTGTATTTAAACCCCCATCAAAACCTTTAAACATCAAGCAAGCACATTGCACAGATGTTCTTCACTGATAGTTTATTGTACCCAAGTAGTTGTGCTTCTGTAGTGTGTACTGTTGGCGTTGTTGTTGCTGGTGGCATAATGTCTGATTCCCTAGGGTAAAATAGCCCTAATGCTCAGGTGACCTTGGGCCTAACGCTAGCCCTATCAACCAATTAGAACCCTATCCATAGCAACCAAATAATTGCTAAGGCCTAGGTTCACTAAGAACCTTAGTAATCATCAGAACCCTATCACTAGCAACCAATCCGCAACCAGGTCCGCTAAGCACCCCAGGCCTAACAACCAACCAGTAGTCAAAACCTAAGTTCTACGACCAGTGAGAAGCCTAGCCCAAGGGGTGAATCAGAAACCAGGTCCCGCAGGGAATAAAAAACTCTTGGTCTACAGATCATGTGACCTCAAATTTAAGGGGCAGTGCAATGTTAATGGAAGGCCTTCTTGTGTGACCGAGGCCCAATCACTAAGCCTGAATCATGTGTGCAGAGGAGAAGGGGGCTCTGCTTCAGCTCACCATCTCCTTTGGTACAGGCAGCCCAATAAACACTTAGGGCCAGATGTAGGACACCAAATACCGGTCGGTAACGGCCGAATTCGGCCGTTACCGACTGGTATTTGGTGTTTGACATGTAGGGGGCCTTATATTTACAGAATCTGTATATTTACCGATTCTGTAAATTTACCGATTCTGTAAAATACCGAATCGGTAAATTTACTGAATCGGTAAATCCAGATGTAGGTGGCACTTCAAACAGTGCCACGGGCCATTACCGATTCGTTATTTACCATGTAATACTATTGCATGGTAAATAACGAATTCCTGTGTACATGCACATCTGTGCATGTACACCTGTGCCATGTGGCACACATACATGCCCTTAGGGCATACATGCCCTTAGGGTATGTATGTGTGCCACATGACACACAAGCCAAAATCAGGGGTGCAACAGGGTGTCAAAGTGACACCCTGTTCCCCTTGACAATTCGGTATTTTTACCGAATCGGTATTTACCGATTGGGTAATTGACATGGGCCTCAAGGCCCATAGGAATCAATGGCAATCCTACCGATTCGGTAAAAAAGACCGAATTTTTAGCTACATCTCATTTACCGAATCTAGAATACCGAATCGGTAAAATTTGGTATTTTAGAGTCGGTAAATGAGGATTACCTACATCGGGCCCTAGGTAGTTCCTCTTTAAAATCTGCAAGGCACACTTTAAACCACTAAACAATGCTTTCATGCCCTACCAAACTCTACTCTTTCAGCCCAAAAATGAGTTGCTAAACCTGCAGCCAAACACTATTTTACCTACAGAAAGCATATTAAAACATTCTCTACACACTCAATCCAAGGTTTGAATTCAGTTGAATTCAGTTCGTTTCTCCATTTCGTGTAAATTCCCAGCAACAGCTGTCAGCGTTTACCACCTTTCACTATGGCCTTTCTCTGTGTGCAGTCCAGGGATTGCAGTAGCTGGAGGGCTCCAAATAGTGTACACCTGTAGATTACCAATGTAAAGAATCAATTTTCCATTATTTACAGTAATACAGACCTCTGACACAGACTTCTCTTTTTTTCTGGTTCATTGCCCTGGTGTCAGACACTATCAGAAGGGCTCAGACTCTTTACTACCAGCTCCACCGGTTCCAGCAAACTTCACAGGCAAGTGTCCTTTTAGCCATCTACCTCTAAACTAGAGCTTAATTTGCACCTAGCACCGGCACTGGCACTTATGAGAGTTTGAAACATGGTGGCACTGTTTGTGTAATTTAGATATGACCACAACAACAGTTGTTTATTCATTCAATGTACATTAAATGACTAAAACTTCCACTCAAGCATTCTTATAGCTTTGAGGGCCTGGAATAGTATAAACAGTCACACTTGTAGGAGTGTGATCTTTAGTGGTTATATTTGAGCCTTATTGGCAGTGCTAAAAACACAGTTGATGGACAGAATGTAGAACAATGTCATACATTCACCCCAGTACAAGGATCTGGGCCTAAATCCATCGTTTTTTTGCACTCCACACCACCCTGGGTTAGACACTGGCTATATGCAAATCAGCTCTGACCCTGTGCCTCATGGGAACAGTCCAGTCCGAACTACCAAGCCATGTCTTTCCCAGACCGGAATCAAGCATCCAAGGACCGGTTTCTGGCTATCAGCCTTCATCAGCCTGGATAGCTTGACTCCAGTGGTGTGGATAGCCTGGGACTCACGTCTGAGCATACCCAGCCCACTCGGGGTGAAAATTGCAAAAAACACAGTTGATGGACAGAATGTAGAACAATGTCATACATTCACCCCAGTACAAGGATCTGGGCCTAAATCCATCCTTTTTTTGCACTCCACACCACCCTGGGTTAGACACTGGCTATATGCAAATCAGCTCTGACCCTGTGCCTCATGGGAACAGTCCAGTCCGAACTACCAAGCCATGTCTTTCCCAGACCGGAATGAAGCATCCAAGGACCGGTTTCTGGCTATCAGCCTTCATCAGCCTGGATAGCTTGACTCCAGTAGTGTGGAGAGCCTGGGACTCACGTCTGAGCATACCCAGCCCACTCGGGGTGAAAATTGCAAAAAACACAGTTGCTGGACAGAATGTAGAACTATGTCATACATTCACCCCAGTACAAGGATCTGGGCCTAAATCCATCGTTTTTCGCACTCCACACCACCCTGGGGTAGACACTGGCTATATCCAAATCAGCTCTGACCCTGTGCCTCATGGGAACAGTCCAGTCCGAACTACCAAGCCATGTCTTTCCCAGACCGGAATCAAGCATCCAAGGACCGGTTTCTGGCTATCAGCCTTCATCAGCCTGGATAGCTTGACTCCAGTGGTGTGGAGAGCCTGGGACTCACGTCTGAGCATACCCAGCCCACTCGGGGTGAAAATTGCAAAAAACACAGTTGATGGACAGAATGTAGAACAATGTCATACATTCACCCCAGTACAAGGATCTGGGCCTAAATCCATCGTTTTTTTGCACTCCACACCACCCTGGGTTAGACACTGGCTATATGCAAATCAGCTCTGACCCTGTGCCTCATGGGAACAGTCCAGTCCGAACTACCAAGCCATGTCTTTCCCAGACCGGAATCAAGCATCCAAGGACCGGTTTCTGGCTATCAGCCTTCATCAGCCTGGATAGCTTGACTCCAGTGTTGTGGAGAGCCTGGGACTCACGTCTGAGCATACCCAGCCCACTCGGGGTGAAAATTGCAAAAAACACAGTTGATGGACAGAATGTAGAACAATGTCATACATTCACCCCAGTACAAGGATCTGGGCCTAAATCCATCGTTTTTTTGCACTCCACACCACCCTGGGTTAGACACTGGCTATATGCAAATCAGCTCTGACCCTGTGCCTCATGGAAACAGTCCAGTCCGAACTACCAAGCCATGTCTTTCCCAGACCGGAATCAAGCATCCAAGGACCGGTTTCTGGCTATCAGCCTTCATCAGCTTGGATAGCTTGACTCCAGTGGTGTGGAGAGCCTGGGACTCACGTCTGAGCATACCCAGCCCACTCGGCGTGAAAATTGCAAAAAACACAGTTGATGGACAGAATGTAGAACAATGTCATACATTCACCCCAGTACAAGGATCTGGGCCTAAATCCATCGTTTTTTTGCACTCCACACCACCCTGGGTTAGACACTGGCTATATGCAAATCAGCTCTGACCCTGTGCCTCATGGGAACAGTCCAGTCCGAACTACCAAGCCATGTCTTTCCCAGACCGGAATCAAGCATCCAAGGACCGGTTTCTGGCTATCAGCCTTCATCAGCCTGGATAGCTTGACTCCAGTGGTGTGGAGAGCCTGGGACTCACGTCTGAGCATACCCAGCCCACTCGGGGTGAAAATTGCAAAAAACACAGTTGATGGACAGAATGTAGAACAATGTCATACATTCACCCCAGTACAAGGATCTGGGCCTAAATCCATCGTTTTTTTGCACTCCACACCACCCCGGGGTTGACACTGGCTATATGCAAATCAGCTCTGACCCTGTGCCTCATGGGAACAGTCCAGTCCGAACTACCAAGTCATGTCTTTCCCAGACCGGAATCAAGCATCCAAGCACCGGTTTCTGGCTATCAGCCTTCATCAGCCTGGATAGCTTGACTCCAGTGGTGTGGAGAGCCTGGGACTCACGTCTGAGCATACCCAGCCCACTCGGGGTGAAAATTTCAAAAAACACAGTTGATGGACAGAATGTAGAACAATGTCATACATTCACCCCAGTACAAGGATCTGGGCCTAAATCCATCTTTTTTTTGCACTCCACACCACCCTGGGTTAGACACTGGCTATATGCAAATCAGCTCTGACCCTGTGCCTCATGGGAACAGTCCAGTCCGAACTACCAAGCCATGTCTTTCCCAGACCGGAATCAAGCATCCAAGGACCGGTTTCTGACTATCAGCCTTCATCAGCCTGGATAGCTTGACTCCAGTGGTGTGGAGAGCTCAGGACTCACGTCTGAGCCTACCCAGCCCACTCGGGGTGAAAATTGCAAAAAACACAGTTGATGGACAGAATGTAGAACAATGTCATACATTCACCCCAGTACAAGGATCTGGGCCTAAATTCATCGTTTTTTTGCACTCCACACCACCCTAGGTTAGACACTGGCTATATGCAAATCAGCTCTGACCCTGTGCCTCATGGGAACAGTCCAGTCCGAACTATGGCCTTTCTCTGTGTGCAGTCCAGGGATTGCAGTAGCTGGAGGGCTCCAAATAGTGTACACCTGTAGATTACCAATGTAAAGACTCAATTTTCCATTATTTACAGTAATACAGACCTCTGACACAGACTTCTCTTTTTTTCTGGTTCCTTGCCCTGGTTTCAGACACTATCAGAAGGGCTCAGACTCTTTACTACCAGCTCCACCGGTTCCAGCAAACTTCACAGGCAAGTGTCCTTTTAGCCATCTACCTCTAAACTAGAGCTTAATTTGCACCTAGCACCGGCACTGGCACTTATGAGAGTTTGAAACATGGTGGCACTGTTTGTGTAATTTAGAGATGACCACAACAACAGTTGTTTATTCATTCAATGTACATTAAATGACTAAAACCTTCCACTCAAGCATTCTTATAGCTTTGAGGGCCTGGAATAGTATAAACAGTCACACTTGTAGGAGTGTGATCTTTAGTGGTTATATTTGGGCCTTATTGGCAGTGCTGGCAGGGGCAACGGGTGGTCCAAGCAGAAGCGACCCCCTGACATGGGTCCTGGCACTTAATGTTTTACTAATTAAGCACTGCCCTAAACCATTTCTGGCTAAAGGTGTGCACAGTCTGAAGGGATGCTGTTGCATCTGTATCTGACTGACTTTACCTCTGTTAGTACTAAAAGGTGTGGGATTCTCTGTAGGGTAACTACAATTAGAACATCTGTACACAGTGATATACTCTTCAGTTGTTAATAGTGGTGGAAAGCTTTTGTATGAATAACAGATTTGTTATGAAGGCATGGTAAGACGATTCTGTGTGTTGGGCCAAAGCGCAACGGACGTTTGTTACGGGTGTTGCAGATCGCTTTAATTTGTAAGGTGCAAATTATACTATGTAGT
The DNA here is from genome assembly GCF_964261635.1 of Lissotriton helveticus. Taxonomy (NCBI): domain Eukaryota; kingdom Metazoa; phylum Chordata; class Amphibia; order Caudata; family Salamandridae; genus Lissotriton; species Lissotriton helveticus. The sequence goes on from NC_136059.1 coordinate 450,488,682, forward strand.
GGGGAATTGAAAATCTGGGACCTTGAATACATGAAGAGCTTTACAGAGCCTCCTCCCATCGCTGAGCAGAAGGATTCAGGACTGTCAAGCTGGTGTGTTTTTCTGTATCATAAATGTTTTTGTCCCTCCCTCCAGACTTACCCAAATCCTTAAGTAAAATGCTGAAGCAGGGGTATGTGGGCAGATTTCCTCTTGCCATTTCAAAGGCCTGGAGTTTGTTTTTTGCTCTCCTGTCACTGAGCCCATGGGTACCTGTTGTATGTGGCCCAGGCACGGTGTGCAGAGGGACAACTGTATACCTCCATCCAAAGCATCCCAGTCTCTCTCCTACATTCACTGTCCCTCCACCTTTCTTCTTCCCTGTCTTTCAGATACTTGCACATTTGTAGCTGTGCTGTATATCCTCTTTGTGTCAGGTATCAAGTATGCATAGTCACAGCAGTTCTCTGCCTGTTCTGTGCATCTTACTTGTATGGGAGAAGCATGTGCTGCTGCTTGTGTACACCATAATAGCCCCATCACACCTGCCGAGACATTTAAAAGAGGATCCCATTCAGACACTGGTCACTTAACTTAAACTGCTAACAACTACCTTTAAAACCTACTTAAAATCATAGTAGTCATGCTAAAAAATACAGACAATTTCCAATTCAAATAGGATTTCCTACTGAGAAGTAATGCAATTTTTAATTTGAAGGTATAGCCGTCCTGATGAGTAGTGAGTGTGCTTCCTCCATCCATTAAACCACTGCAACTCTGCTAAGTGCTTATGCTGCCCTGTTAAAAGTCCTTCTGAGAAATGCAGGTATTGTCACACACTGACACATTTGGAAGATCATCAAATGTGAGCATTTTTGTAGCTTGACCACTCAGTGTCCACTGGTCTTGGGATTGTGAGTACCACCTAATCAGGCATTGTGCTAGACAAATACACACAGAATACACTGGTCTTGGGATTGTGAGTACCACTGAATCAGCCATGGTGCTAGACACTTACACACAGAATACTGAAACAACATCACCCATCTCCCTATGTTTGCCGCCCAGCGACGTCTGGAGCGGGTAAGAGAGGGGGAGTGCTGGTGATAGACAATGACGAGCGGGGGGTGCTGGCGACAGACAACAAGTGGGGGATTACCCCCTCCCCCCTACGCCACTGTGCATTCGGCAGCACACATAAAAAGAGGAAAATCCCTTCCTGCACAAAAACAATCCTGCATGCAACGCAGGCACCCTTTGCGCATAGTGCATGGCTGCCTACATTTGCACTAGGCTGTCAAAAGTCCACCACCGCATAGGAAAAGGCAGGAAAGCATCACATTACCTTAAAAATGGCTCATTCCTGCCCTTTCCCTGTCACGCAGTACAGCACAGACAGGTGGCTTGCTGTGCTGCAGTGTGTGATTATTTCATAAATAGGCCCCTCAATATTATGTGCTTATTTTCCATAAACTCTAATTTCTACCCAAAACAGGATAGACAATATACCATTTTGAGAGAGTTAAAATAATGCCAAACTTAAGTCAAGTTTCCTTTTTTGTTTCGAGGTTCAATTAAGGATTGCAGTGAGGTTAATTATTTCATAAACGAATAATGACCTATTTCTCACAATAATGGTTTAACGGATGCCTCTGCCTATTCTACAGTAAACGGGGTTTGTTTTGTGCTTATCGTAATTCTATGGTAGCAGCTACCCATTTAGTTCCAGGTCTAACGCGTAAACTTTATACAGTTTTTTACGTGCTGAGATAAGGTCTGTGCCAGGTCATTTAGTGCACAATAACACACATAAGCGCGCGTTTGCACACAAACCCACGCCTTCAGCTCAAAGAGAAGGCACAAAGGAATTGCCAAATCACTTTTGAACACCACCCATGATAACCTCGCTCTTAAATACATATTAAATCATGCTTTGCTTGCAATGCTGCTAGGGACATCTTGGCATACAGTTGCCCATGCATGGAGTTTAACAACGAAAATAAGCTGTGTATATTTTCTATTGTTAACCATAAGTTCAAAGCAAATGGGAATTCTTCATTTCTGCTGACATTTCAATATTCTTCACAGACTGTCACATGGCGAATAAAATGGACAATAAATGTTAAATAAAACACCACAAAAAATGGAAAGCCGAGGATTCTGGGCTACTTTTTTACGATTTATGTACTGTGTAAAAATGTCACTAACAGATTTATAACATCTGCATCAGGTAACAAGACAGCCAGGCACTGTCGAAAATAACTTCACTATGGTAAATATAGTTTTAACACGCATCAGATAAGGTTATACTGTTAGTCAATCATAAAGGTTAAAACAAACAAAACCACTAGCAGGGCCGATAAAATACCAATTATGGTTAGAACTAGAGATAACGAGGAAATAACTCATGCAGGTATTGCTGATTTATGTACCGACTTGGTTTGAGCTGCAATAACCGAGAGGTAAACTGCCATCGTGTTTGCACAGTTATGTTTGCTAGAGAGTCAAGCATAGTTGGAAATGGTTCCATTGGCACTTTATGCTTTCTAGTGTAGTGTGGTAAAGCGTTTCCGTGCACAGGTCTTTGCAGAGCAATAGAAGGTTGAATTAATTACTCATATTTAGGTCTCGCTTAAGACAAGCACATGCTCTGTCTCGTGCAAGACCCTTTGTTACCTTACAAATGGTCATATTTACTATAAAGTGGTGAAGCGTGTTGTTAAGCCAAGAAGGCTAACAACATGATTCGTTACTTTAGAAACGCAGGGCGGCACCATATTTACTAGAATATGGTGCAGCCCTGCGTTTTCCCCTGCGCTGTTGCTAACTTTAGCTGCCTAGCGCCAATGCAAGCGGCCTTGCACCTTAGTGAAAGGGTGCCTGTGTTGATGAGAAGAGTATTTATGTGCAAAAAAGGTCCCCCTTCCTGCACATAAACAATCTTTAATGCAGCACACATAGAAGTTGCAAAACGGAGGGGCATATTATCAAGGGGGTTTATCTCCGCTTTGTTGGCTTTAAAAGCCAAGAAAGCGGAGATAAAATTATCTCCCTATTACCTAGCTGTCGCTAACACCAGTTAGTGACAGCTAGTAGGAGATAGCGACCATCTTGGGCCCCACTTTGCATGTCAGTGATATTTATCACTAATGACATGCAAAGTGGGCGTGCCAAGATGTTAGCGACTGGAAACAGTCGCTAACATCGCTATCTCCTATTACCAACTTTTGGAGATATTCGCGCTAAGCGCAAATATCACCTGCCCTGAGCAGTTCTTAGCCATGTTATCCAATGGGAGGTGGATAACATGGCTAAGAGCATTAGCTCGGAAAAGCATGAATATCGCTGACTTTTCAGCGATATTCATGCATTGCGGCCGTTTTTTATCGCATTTGCGATAAACCTTGGTAATACCAAGGTTTATCTGCGATAAAAATCCCCGCTGCTTAGCGGTAAAATTTTGGGGCATATTATCAAGGGATTTATCTCCGCTTTTTTGGCTTTAAAAGCCAAGAAAGCGGAGATAAAATTATCTCCCTATCAGCAACAGGGTGCTAACACGCAAATTCGCATGTTAGCACCCTTTTTCTCTACGCTTCCCCTTGCATCTCTAATGAGATGCAAAGGGGACGTTCCAGAGAAAAATAATAGGAGAAATGTTGTTAAGCAACATTTCTCCTATTATCAAGGATTTCGCTAACCCGGTTAGTGATAAAAAAAGCAGTGCTAACCGCGGTTAGCACTGCTTTTTTTACACCTGCTATTTTCCTGACTTAGCCATGATATCCTATGGAAGGTGGATATCATGGCTAAGTTTGTGAGCCCCTATCATCAAGCTAACTCCAAACTTCGAGAGATTATCGTTGGTTTTCCAGTGATAATCTCTCATTTGGCAGTTAGCGTGAGGATTTTTATCACCTCTGAGATAAACCTTGCTAATAGCAAGTTATCTCTGCGATAATTTCCGGCGATGCTTAGCGTTAAAAAATTTGTTGCTAAGCCTCGTTAGCGTTAAATATCGCTAATCGTTGGTAATATGCCCCATTGTCTCTAACCAAGCAATAGCGATAATTATCGCTATTGCTTGGTAATATGCCCCGGAATTTTTTAAAAAATGATTGTTCATGTGCAGGAAGGCGAACCTTCCTGCACATAAACAATCATCGGCAATGTACTGTTTCTGTTTCTATTTTTATTCCTCGGGTATGTAAAAAAAATAGGGACATGACCTAACACCGGGATTTTTCTCCTAAATTAAAAATATTTTAAGAGCTGCCTAAATGATGTCAGATTGATTATAAAAGCAGAGATGTAAGTATGACATCACGTCGTTACTGAATCTCACAACAAATCGCAGGGATTTTCTTGTGGAAATGGTGGGAATCTTAAGTGTTGCACAGTGAATGCAACTGGGCTGTCAAGGTACCCAGAAGGAGTTAATCCAGAATGCTGCATAAGACGGAGCAGTGTAGTATTGAAGAAAGGACGCTCCAAGCCAGGTAGGTTACCACGTAGATTTATTGAGGTGGTAAGTTAGATACATAGACAGGTAAAGTCAGAGTCTTAGTAGGAGCCCCACCAGGAGCAGCTTCCCTGCTGCTCAGCCCTTCATCCAACTGATTCACACACGCACACATTCCAAACACTAACATTCCATCAGGCAGTCATTCTGGCTGAGTAGCAGGATATCACATATCTCCCCCCTTCACAACGCAAAGAAAGGAAATTTTAAAAGGCATCAAAAAGAGGCATGAAAATAAAAGAATTATATAAAGTGAATGGTATACTGAAAGAAGGCGTGAAAAGGAAATATGGGCATAGCACGCAAAGGAAGTAACTGGCACATCTGGTGTAGAGTGCGACTGGTGGAAGGTCACTGGTGGGGCTCTGGTGCCAGTAATCTTTGAAATGTACAGCTTTAAATATGTAGATAATTATTTACCTTGAGCGTGGGCTGCAGGTTTCTACAGCTTCTTGAAGTTAAATGGTGGCTTGATGCTTGAAGTGGGTTATTTCCCAGACTGAAGTCCAACACTCCTGGTACCAAAATGTAGATTTATTGAGGTGGTAAGTTAGATACATAGACAGGGAAAGTCAGAGTCTTAGTAGGAGCCCCAACAGGAGCAGCTTCCCTGCTGCTCAGCCCTTCATCCAACTGATTCACGCACGCACACATTCCAAACACTAACATTCCATCAGGCAGTCATTCTGGCTGAGCAGCAGGATATCACAAACAGCTTTGCAAATGAGTGGGTTCATCAACAATAATGTGGGGTAGCACTGGGAGGGCAAGCTGGGAGCTGCGGCCACTGCAAATCATGGGCCCAGATCATCGGAGAGGTCTGCAGTATCGACCATAAAAGCAGATAAGCGCAGAAAAATACTTCTTAAATTAGTGAACGGAATTAATGAAGTGATATTGTACAGTAGAAGGAGATGTACCAGCCACAGTCATGAGAAAGGGAACTTTTAGCTCCTCTACTTTAGACTACATCATTTGTAGCCAGGACTTATTTGGAAAAGCCCTATATATAAATTCTCAATTCACACAGGAAAGCAACCACACAATTCTGTATCTGAAGATTGAAGTTTCACTGCAGCTTACCTCTCCATGGGCCTTAACGCAGATGAATGGTAACACTGTAATAGATCAAAAAGAAGGGCGGATAATATGGAGAACAAAGATCATCAATAAAACGAATGCTGAAATTATGTCTTTGCTACTGGACCAGCATAATTATCCTATTGATCCATAACAGCTGTTGAAAATACTGTTTCCCCTGTTGTATGCACACTTCAGAAAATAACAGATTTCCAGAAAAACAAAATCAACAGACCAAATAGAAAGTCATCAGATCAAGCAAAAATTAATTTAAATAAAATTATTTAGGCTACAGTTTCTGAATTATTCAGGGAACCGGCAGAAAGAAATCTCAAAGTTACAAAAAACCTGTAAACGGAAAAACGAAAAAAGTAGTCAAGAACTAAAGGATAATAACTGGGTAGACCTCCAAGTAGCAATCAAGCAAAAGAACAACAAGGCAGGGGCGCTAGGTGGCACACAAGCAAAATGGCCGCACTACTGTGAGGCTCCTGCAGCTCGGTCCACTAATTCGTATATTTATCCTGCCAAGGAGGTTCTAGGAAGAAATCCACTGTGCGGGGTTAAAGTGCACGACCTGGTGAATTAATGGTTTGGCTGCGGAGCCTTCCGAACGCTGCTGCCTGCTGTAGACGCCGCTGGCGTGGCCTGGTGCGCCTGGATCCATTACGGGCAGAGCGAGTTATGCGAACACTGAGGCGTCCACGTGGCAGCTGGGTCACGTGCCTGAAGTGGCCGTGATTCGCGGTGCTGCAGAGAGGTGGGGGTGAGTGCACATAAGCTAAGCCTCTGCGAACGCCCGACATCCCCCATGCACTCTCATATCGAGGACTAGTGGTCTGCAGGGGCTGTCTAACCCCTGCAGAGTCTCCCGTCCCGCTGCCGCGGAGTAATGAGGGCTGCCGGCATACGCCACTAGCTGGTTAAGGCACATAAACACGGCCCTCTTGAAACCCACGCAGGGCCAGACTGGCCATAGCGGGCACCGGGCAATCCCCCGGTGCCCCGCACGGGTGGGGGCCGGTTTAGGGGCCCTGGGGGCCGTTTTTGTTACAGGGCCGTTTTTGCAACATAGCTGTAAAATCGGCCCTGTTCCAAAATCGGTCGAAAACCGGCCCCGGAAAAGAGTTCGGCGGCACCTCCAACCCCCCCCCAGTGGGGATGGGGGGGCGGCCGAGCACTTTGCCAGGGCCGGTTGTGGTTCCCAGTCCGGCCCTGAACCCACGGGGCTGCTTGGCGTATCCCTGGCTGAGAACATTTGCATTTTATATATGCCTCACACAGACCCTCCTTTAGGACACTTAATGGAACACGACGATTACTGTGGCGGGACCGCATCGACATTGTCAGCACATTGCACTCTTATCGGGGAAAGCAACTTGAGAGCTGCAGCAAGTTTACGGGCCTGACGGACATTGCATACTCCCACACACTGGCTTGGGTTGGATCGGAGACCTGCACTGACTCTGATGCCCCACTAATCCCCAAGCCTTTCATCTGAAGGGACTAGCAACATAGCTGAACGGGCCACTTGAGGACACACCACTTAAATACTGCCTCTTCGTTACTCATAAAGCCTACTCAGCATGTCCCTGGGTGGCCCAACTGACCTTATCAGCCAACGCATATGCTCCTTGCAGGCTGGAGGTGCAAGAACACGGAAGTTCTGTAGCAAAAGCACCCCCCTGGACAGGTTGCCTCCGGATTTAAGCGTGTTGAGCATAATGTAAATAGAGTTGCCCTGACTTAGCGCATGATAGACTGCACGCACAATTGTACCCCCTGCACCGGAGCCAAGTAACAGTGGCCTACCTACCTAGTAAACCTTCTCTACACTCGAGAGGTCTGCAGCTAGGGATGGACAGGGACCACCGGCAATATCAGAGTCACCAGCTCTAGAGGCCCATCTGAGAGCCCAATGTGGTAACACTCACCTTCCATACTGAAGTAGCAGACTGCCGACTCCAATACAGTTGCTAACAAAGTAGAATAAGATCCACAGAATGGGAAAGGCTGATGGAAAACAAACTGGGCTGACATTTGAGGCCAAAAAAGGTACCTGCGCACAACAGGAAGATCCTGAAAATATTAGTGAAGAACAAACACAGGGGTCGGAGCAACTGCAAGACAAAGACATTTAAGCACTCCTCCTTGCAATGAGACAAAGCCTTACCTCCATAGAAGGGAAAATGGATGCAATGAACACTTGTATTGACACCATTGTCCATAAGTTGGAAAACCATGACGAGCGCATAAAAGAGACCGAACGCCACATCTCCGACATGGAAGATACCACGTCACAAATGCAAAAACAAATTGTGCAGATGGACAAACTACTTAAAATTATTGCTGCCAAAAATGAAATCCTTGAGCCTCACAGCAGACGAAACAATATCTACATTATTGGTATACCAGAGAACACCAATACCGGCCAGATGGAGGAGTTTATAGAGAGACTGCTGCGTGAAACAATCGGTGCTGAATCCTTATCCTCTCAATTTACGGTTTAAATCTTTTTATTAGCATTTCAAAAATGACAAAAGGTGAACAAGACCTCCTGCTCCTTCAAGACAGCGTGATACTGACTTCTCAAGTCAGCGCATATGATTTTACCAAGTAATTGCTAGGAGCTGATCAACAATGAACAACCCCCATAGTACACATGGGAAGTTGAACAACAAACCCCCCTGCCCCTATCCACAATGATAATGATAGTGAGAAGAAGAAAGAATGCTAGCATGGGGCAGATGACTGTGGGCGCCTGGAGACTCGCTGCTCAGGGATTTGCGTGTCTGCCGAACTAAGGAGCCGTAGGTACCAGGGGCAGCTCAATTCCCGAAATTCCCCTGTAAGCAAGGTCAGAAAGGGTCGCCACAGTTCTGGAAACTCACCACCTCTTCCGACCGGGGTGAGGGAGAATTTCTCCATGCCCAGCACCATCCACAGTCTATGCAGCCAACCCAAGTGAGGGGGAGTCTGGGGGGATCGCCAATGTGCAAGTATGTTCTGAGTAGCTGCCCCTAGGGCGATGGCAATGAGGCGGCCTCTCCTAGATTTTAAAGGGTACATCAGCGGATTAGGTAGCCCTAAAAGGATGTACGCTGGGAAGCGTGGGAGTTGGGTCTAGGTGCGAGTCGACATCGTCAAGGATTGTAGCCCAATATGTGTGAAGCCTATCGCAGCTCCAAAGTAGGTGCTCTAGTGTGCCTAGTTCCCCACATCCCCTCCAGCAGTGGTCACTAATGCAAGGATTGAACCGGTGGAGGTGTTCCGGTGTATGATACCAATAGGTAGCGACTTTGGTCAATTTCTCTGTGAGTCCTGTGTGGTAGGCTGAATGCCGGGCCCTATAATATATACCGCTCCATTCTTTGTGAGAGAGAGCTTTCCCCAGTTCCCGTTCCCAGCGAGCCCTGCCTGCATTATAGGTGTGGTTGGTAGTTGCAAGGAGATGTTTATACAGGACGGAGACTAGTTTTTTGTCTGAAGATCGGGTAACCAACCATTTCTCGTACGGGGTTAGGTATCGTTGTGCTCCGGGTCGAATCTGGGGCTGGAGTGCCCAGTGTCTAAGTTGTAGGTAGGACATCCTATCCGGCTCTGGAATGCCGTAGTCCACTCTAAGTTGTGGAAAAGGGATGATGCCCTCGAGGTCAACAAGGTGCCCCAGGGACCAACAAGGGGAGAGGCGCCAGTTCGCAAACGCTTTGGGAGTCAGTCCTGGAGTAAAATCAGGGTTGTGAAACAGGGAGGTCAATGGTGAAGGGAAGGACGTCAACTCGTGCTTGATGGCAGTACGATCCCAAGCCTCCAGGGTGGTACCTGTAATGTAGGAGGCATATAGGTTGGGTGGTCTGTGTTGTTTCGAAAGAAAGGGGATTCCCTGCAAAGGCATGCCCGCTACTGCTTGGCCCTGGAACAGCCAGTGCCTTTCAGACTCCAAGCGGTGCCATTCCACCAGATAGCGGAGCTGTGCAGCGTAGAAGTAAAGTTGCAGATCAGGCACCCTAATTCCACCCTGTTCCGGGGGTAGGACCGCAATTGCCTGTTTAAAATGCGGTCTGCGATCCTGCCAAATGAAGTGAGCCAGGTCGGACTGGGTCTGTTGGATCCAGCCCGCCGGGGGGCACAAGGGTAGGGTCTGGAACAGGTAGAGAATTTGGGGGAGTATTGTCATTTTAATGGCAGATATACTGCCCAGCCATGAAAGGGAGTGATGTCTCCATCTCCGCAGTTCCCCGCGGATTTGAGTGCAAAGCTTGGCATAGTTCCGGCAGCAGTGGCAGGGATAGTAGGGCCCACAAGAACTCCCAAATAGGGAAGAGTGGCATGACTTAGTAGAGAGTGAGGATAATAGTTGACTAGGAAAAGCACGGGATTTCATCCTGTGGTGGTCCTTGCATAGCAGATGAGTCTCCTGCAGGAGGCAAATATCTGCAGCGGAATGCTCCAAAGGGACAGGATTGCCCGCCATTTGATGGGGTTATTTAGACCCCGGACATTAAGGGGCAGAATCTTAAGCCTGTGTTGCTCCATCTAGTGACTGAGGCATGGGGATGCTATCTCTGGAGTCTCACACGTGGTCATGGATGTAGGGCAAGTGGAGGATGGCGGTAGTATCTCAAGGACAGTATACCCTAACAGAAAAGGAAGATGTGGACAGGGGGACCCACCCAACCAACTACAAAAACGAGGAACCCAAGAGAAAACCCCAAACTCCTCCCAAGAAACCTCCCTAACCCTCCCTAACCCCTAAACAGTGCAAATCACAACAGTCCCTGAGAAAAGTCTGTCATCCCAAGACGACCGGAGTTGCAGCCGCAGAGGGTCCATGGTATTAGCAACAAAAAACAACAACCCCTCTCCCGCCGCCCACCTGAAAACAGCAAAGAAGCTTCTGGTGGGATCCTGAGCGCAACAAGTGCGTTGGACACTATTTGTTCTCCGTGCCCTCACCCGCTAAAGCCTCCGTGGCCGTAGCCAGTGCATCTTGTTGACTCTGGGCAATTTCAGAAGCAGGCGGCCTCCTGGGGCATCTCCTCCTTGTTTGCCGCTGCCAACCCGATGGAGAGATATCAGGGCCCACGCTCGGGCCGTTGGCGTCATCCTTGTCGCTCGGTGGGGTCAGGCCCAGCAGGCGGCAAGCCTCAGTTAGAGAGCGTATCTGGTATAGTATGCCATTAAAGCGGAAGATAAGACGGAAGGGATGCCCCCAGGAGTACGAGATCTTTCATTGCCGCAGATGATTAGTGACAAAGCGGAATTGTCTACGTCTCTGGAGGGTAATTAGAGCCAAGTCTTGGTACAGAACCGGGGAGTGACCCTGGAACAAGATTGGATGAAGGGACTGTGCTTTGGACAAAATAGCTTCTTTGGTCTTAAAGTCCTGCACACAAACCAGGATGTCTGCAGGGGGGTGTTGGGTCCGCGAGGGGGCCCCACCCTGTGTGCTCTGTCCAAGACGATGTCTGTGATGTCAGGGTCTCCTAAGGTGTGCCGGAAAATGCACGTGGCGAAAGCAAACAGGTCCCGGGAGTCATCAGTGAGTCTCACTCCCTTGATTCCGATATTGTGTCTGCGGGACCTGTTTTCTATGTCCTCCAGATGCAACTGCATGTCAACATGTTGGTACTGTAACCGAGTGGCGTCCCAGTGTCCGGTGCGCCGAGCTGGCTTGCGGGGAGGCCATAGCTCAGGATACCTCCTCGAAATGTGCCGCAATCAGGGCAAAGCGCCGACAGCTGCAGTCCCCCGCGTTGCCAGGTGAGATGGGGAAGAGGGCAATCCGTCGGCGTTAATCAACCGCAGGGCACACTCCACAAAGACACGCTGCTAAGCTGGGGACCGCGCAGCTGAAGACTCTACCGTGCTGGCACTGCACCACTCCCTCCACACCAGGCCTCAGTCCCCAGTCGGTCCCGCGGTTAGTCGCAAAGCTGCAATGTCGCGGGTGGTGGGAATGGTGCTCCGGGACTTAGGGATGGGAGGGGCGGAGCTGTTGGTGAAATAGCCAGGGATCCGGGTCCCACCCAAGGTGTTGTTGCACTGGCAGGCCGGTGGCAAGTCCAACCCCCACCGCTAGCCGGGGGTCTGCGCTGCCCGGCCCGTGGGCGCCGGGGCCTGGGCCACAAGCAGCACTCTACCAGTACCAGCCGAGGGGTGCCGCAAAGTCTCACCGTCAAAGTCGTGTAGCGTCGGCGTAGCTCCTTTCATGGTGGGAAGCGGCACGGTCCAGCCATGTAGCCTTGAGAACCGAGCAGTCAGCGCCATTCAGCTCATTCTCGAGGAGGGCCCTGGAGGCCGTCTCCCTAAGTCCGGCCAGCTGTCAGGCACGCCCCAGATAGTCAGCTCCACTGTTGCGGGGTTGGTTGCTTCACATTGGACGCTGGAGTGTACCTCGCTGCTCCCAGGAACTTAAGGGAGGTCCAATCCGGCGCTGGAGTGTGGCCCTGAGCGCCTGTAGGCCCCGCTTCTGGCCTGGAGGCCACGTAGTCCGTCGCCACTGTTAGAGCGCCCCAGGGGCGCCACGTTCACCAGAGGCCGAGGATGAATCTGGCCCAGGGTGTCGGGCCGGCCTGGAGCCCTCCCCGCCAAACCGGCACACACTGTCGCTAGCTGATGTTCCTCCGCTGGTGAAACAAGGGGGCAGAGGGTCAGCGGGGCTGTCGGAGGAGAGAGAAGCCGGCCTCGAGTATCCGCTCAGGGACCCCAGCGTTGTCGGGGCCGCACGCACATGGGCGGCTGGGGCAGCTCCTCCTTTTCCACCTCTGTTGCAGCCGCTGGATCTCCGGGTGCCGGCCCAGATTGGGCCAGACGTCGCCCCCTGAGCACACAGGTCCGGTCCCAGGCTAAACTGGCCTCAACAGAGCCGTGCTCTGCTGTCCCAGGGAGACGACGGGCAGGAGCCGAAAATCAAGCGTCCTACCTCGCCGCCATCTTGACCACGCCCCTATCCTCTCAATTTATAGTGGAAAGGGAGCACCGCTCCCTGGGCCCCAGACCACTGCCAGGAAGCACACCACGTCCCATCATCGCGAGGCTACTCAACTATCGTGACCACGATGTGGCACTCAAAAAAGCGTGTGAAGAGACACATCTAGCGTTTGAGGGAAACAAATTCACCCGCCAAGCACAAACTTCACCAGGCACAAATTGATTATGTGAACATGTACCCGGCTCGACTATGAGTGATGCATCAAGGCAAACAATATTTTTTCACTAATATCGCAGCAAGTAGACAACTTATTGAAGCGCATCAAGCGGCCAAATAATTCACGCTTTGTACAGGAACTGTCGCCAAGATCGTCGTCCCCGGTCATAGAATAGCAGGAACTTCATCACAACTGCTGTGTGCCTCATGGGACTGGTGTGGCTCTACGCCTTCCTCTCTCCTCTCGAACGTGGAATCCACCTCCTGCTTCACGTGGGACAATAGAACACTGATATGCAGTCTCAGCGAGTGGCAAGGACTAGAGCATCAGGATCAGAAAAGTGCCCTCCTGGAGATGTATGACACTTAGCACCGGGCACCCCTGTCCCTGATGAGTTTGTTTTCACAATGCTCAGCAACTCAGAGGGGAGGGTGTAACCGTGCATGTACCTAGGAGTCCCCCCCCAAGGGCGATCCCCTTACTGCAGAATAATATGCAGGTTATTACCATTGAGAATGATGTTAATTGAGGGCTATCGAGCCAAAGTTTGTTAAGATAACTGATTAGCAGTGCATGAGAGAGTGAAAGTGAAAGAATGGTGATGTGTATAAAATTGGAGAGAAGAGAGAAAAAAGAAGTTTAATAATGTCTCTCAAGCTTCCAATGTTAAAAACAGTGCAGAATAATAGCAGATTTAACAAATAGCTGCTATTTAAAGTCATAGGTCAACATGTTTCAGCAGAAATGGATGCTATGTGTCCACTGCCTTCATCAGGACCAAATTATCGCTACTGCAAAAAAAGTGAGAAAGTAATAAATAATGCAGATTGGTAACCATGTCACCTGGTGGTCCTAGGTACATAGAGTACTTCCTCCGGGGTACTTTTATGTAGGAGGATAAGGCATCGCCTCACCTGGCTGCAGCTCAGGTAAGTGGAGCACCGCTCTGGCCATCGGTACTCCTGGCGTCCCTCTGAGCCTTCTTGGGGAGGCCTTTAAGGTCAAAATCAGAGGGTTTTGCTTGTCTAAGGGCTCAGGAGTCCTGAGCAACATTCAGAGCACCTTGAAGAATCTAGAGGATGAACATAAGGGACTGGAGACTCTACTCTCTGGTGGCGCCGATGGTGCGTCCCAACGAGAATTCCAGTAAAAACTCTCAGAATGTAAGGAAACAGCATGAGGCCCGATTTAGGAGTAAATACTGGGTGGCTCACAGATATGGGGAGGGAGAGTGCCCAGGCCGAGCTCTAGCTGAAGCTATACGCAAAACTCGCTTCTCTAGTTACGTATTAGAACTCACAGGTCCTGATGGTGCGCAGCGCAGAGACACTGCTGACATACTGGATGCGTTTACCACTCATTATTCTACGCTTTATTCCCCTAGCAGGCGAGGATCACTTGATTTCGTTAATTATATGGATGATGTAGCCTTAGGGTGGCTGGGAAATTCGCAGAGGGAATTCCTAGATGCTTCATTCGAGTTGGATGTGATACGTGAGGGTATCCTTCATATGAAATCTGGTAAAGCCCGGGTTTAGACTGGCTCCCTATAGACTTCTATAAAGCATATATTGATCGATTAGCCCGCATCCTGAAAACTGTTTATGAAGACGCTCAAACAAATGGTATCCTCCCACCCTCGATGAGAGAGGCGCTCATTACCTCCCTAGTGAAGCCAGGAAAGCCTGCGGACCAATGCGACTCTTACAGGCTGCTGTCCCTTATCAACAATGACGCTAAAATTCTGGCTAAGAAATTGTCCAATAGGCTAAATTTGTTGATGGAAAAACTAGTCCTCCCTGACCGGGCTTGGTTTATCCCAGGACGTGCAGCCACACACAACCTTCGTTCCTTTTTCTCCATATTACAGAACGTAGTTCCTGATTTGGAACTTGTGCCAGTCTTCCTAGACGCTACAAAAGCGTTCGAATCATTAGAATTGGACTATTTACTAGGAATACTACAATGCATGGGACTGCCTACTGGGTTCCTATCATGGATAGGCTTGCTATATCAATCTCCAACTGTCAAAGTCTTAATTAGTGGACAGCTGTCTCCAGCCTTCTCATTCACCAGGGGTACAAGGCAGGGATGCCCACTCTCCCCGCTTTTTGCACTAACAGTCAAGCCTTTGGCAGCTAGACTGCGACAGCACCACCAGGATAAAGCATTACGCTGCACCATGAGCCAGGTGCTCATCTCCCTCTACGCAGATGACATCAAGCTGTACATAAGAGACCTTAAACAAAAACAGCGGTTCTGTCTGGTGTAAAGCAATTTCATAGCTATATAGTAAATATATTTTTTCTAATCAATTCACACAGTCAACATTATATGTCTAAATACACACAACCAAACTTTCAATTTGAAAGGTTCTTTCTTATTATAAAAATCTTACATGTATAAATCAATAGAAATAGTGGCTGCCAGAGACAGATGTGACATAGAATCACATACAAGGTGAAATGTTTTTAGTAACTGGTGGTGACAAGTGATAATCGTGCTATATACAATTGGGGGGGGGGGAGACATATTCCCATATACTAATACAAAACATAGATTCTCATCAGTCCGTTTTAGAATTAACTATTCACGACAGACAGAACTTTTTCATTTTCTTGTGGTGTGACTTTTGATGGACGGATTGACGAACACAACGTCGACGTTTCGACCCTAGATGTTTAGTGCAGGCTTAAATGCATCTGTGGCGGGTCTTCATCAGGACAAAAGAAAAGAAGGACAGCCTGGAAACTTGAAAAGCTAAAGGTATCTTCAGTAGCCGATGAGGACACGGTGTCAGCCGACACCCTTCCAGGGGTTGGTCCTATCTCGGAGGAATCTTCAGCTATTGATGCAGATTTCTTCACCAGCCGGTGGAGAAATTAAGGATGTGTGCTGCAATAGCGATCACTTGTGAGCAGTAATAGCGGACGTCTAACTTCGTCTCAGCGGTGCGGTTAGAGACCTGCAACAGAATCTAAATCTCATCTTGAGGGAATTCATTATTTTTGGGAGACTCCCGGGGATCCACATAAAGAGGCGGAAGTCGCAAATATTTCCCCTGACCGCTGTGGCCACGCAGTTCCCTATGGATTATCCGCTAGAGTGGTGTAACACAGAAGTGAGATATCTAGGTATTCGCTTCACCAGGGATAGGGAGGTGCTAATGCGCCTTAATTATGGCAGGGCACTGGACCACATCACAAGTTGTCAAACGCTGGGTCTCTATGCTACTTTCTATGGCAAGACGCACCTCACTAATCAAAAAGGTGGTCCTCCTGCAGTTGTTATACTTATTCATGAACATTCCGCAGGCATTTTTTCACTGCATTACGCTCAGAAATTATCATATTAACTTGGTGGGGAGCAGCCACAACTACAATAGGACGTGATTACCAGACCTTACACACAAGGTGGGTTTGATGTCCCAAGCCTTGAACTATACTGCATATGCCCCCGGGCACACTATGCTTACCATTCGTTTCATCCACCCAGATACATGCCACAAGTAGCAATGGAGCAGTGGCTTTCAGATGCCATTCCCCTGGCAGACATGATATGCAGTATTTCCCAGCCTCGGGACAAAGACACCATGCGGTCACATCTACAGGGTCTGCCTGGAGGCATATTATGAAGATACTACAGGCCCCAATGCTTTGCTCTCCACTACTCCTACTGACATATCACCCTCGGATGCAGCTACTTCAGGAGAGAGGGTTTAGGAAAGTCATGGAAAAGACGAACATTACATGCTGGGGAGACTTGTATCGTAATTGGAAACTCCGCACCTTAGAGCAAATATTTCATAACACACAGTCATCGCAGCTAGATGTGTTTCTCTATGTGAGACTTAGTCAAGGCTTGGAGGACAGTACCCCGGCATACCCACTAGAGCCACGACATTAACTCCACTACACACGATGCTCCAAGCCACTTCTTTGGAACACG
The DNA here is from genome assembly GCF_964261635.1 of Lissotriton helveticus. Taxonomy (NCBI): domain Eukaryota; kingdom Metazoa; phylum Chordata; class Amphibia; order Caudata; family Salamandridae; genus Lissotriton; species Lissotriton helveticus. Next base: position 450,505,362 of record NC_136059.1, read on the forward strand.
CAGTTTCGACGCTATACCATGCGATACATGCACAACAGGTGGTAGATCAATGCCCCGCTCGCACACATTGGGACAGAGAGCTAGGTTATGAGTTATTGGATAAACAGTGGATGTATTGGTGCCTACAGATGGAAAAACAGGTGTCAGCAAGTAGCAGACTGCGTATCACACATTTTAAATTTCTATATCGCTTATATTACACACCAGCCAAAATGTACGAATACAAACTGCGAGACACCAATAGATGTGATACATGTAATATAAACAACACAACTGTGGCTGACAAAGGTTTCGCACTTAAATTTCAGTATCGGATAGTCAGTATGACACTGTGCACAGAAACATCCGGAGCTGGCCACAAAACGCTCTACTGTCAAGACAGATACCAAATCCTATAGGAAAGGATGGTGCACCAGAATTAGCAGTCCAAGGAGGCTGTCCTATTTTGAAAAAGTCCTTTATTATTTTCAATCTTTAAAAAGGCCTCAGCCAACGCGTTTCGTTCCCATATGAACTTCGTCAGGGCTAGATATTAACTTGGTGACACGTGAGGCAACCAAGCGAAATTTATAAGTCGAAACCTCCACGTTGTCGATAAGTCAGATACTTAAAAAGATTAGACGAGACGTATTAAGTAGGGTTTCTAACGCTAATAAGCGTCACCGGGCAGTAGTCTTCGCGGTCCAGACATAAGAGAACCACAAGGTGATTGAATATCAGTATAGACAAGGAGATGAACCAAAAAATAGTTGGTATGTCAGATGCTAGACCATTAAATAATCTCAAAACTAATTGAAAATTGATGACCACCTCTCAAAAAATTAGATATGGCCCATAAAGTCCTGAGAGCCAAATATACACAGAAACTGGGGGTAGAAACTGCAGATGAGTGCAATAACCGTGGGATAGGGCATATATAAACCTAAACCACCAGTATTTGGTCTCCCCATATAAGTTCGTATACTACGTAGGTCCCGAATCCGTGTCTCCAAGCCCGCTGCTTCAACAAGGTGGCTTTAACAAATTATCGCCGCTTTTGCGGACGTTTTCGGCCAAAAAGTAGCAATAATTTTAACGCCCTATTAGCAAGGACACGCTAACGCGTGAATCCATGCTTCTTCACACTTTCCCTCAACACCCAGCTTTGCATCTCTAATGAGATGCAAAGTGGGCGTTCCTCCCCAGGATAACGGGAGAAATGTCTCTAAGCGCCATTTCTCCTATTATCAAGCATCACGCAACACAGCATAGCGACAGGAGAAATAGCGATAACCTCTGTTATCGCTACTTTCCTTACGCCTGCTTTGAAACTGACTTAGCCATGATATCCTATGGAAGGTGGATATCATGACTAAGTATGTGTAGTCCTATCAGAAAGCTATCTCCTAAAGTTGTGCGATTATCGCTGGATTTCCAGCGATAATCACACAGTTAGGCAACTTGCGCTCTGAATTTTATCGCTGTGGAGATAAGCGTTGCTGATAGCATGCTATCTCTGCGATAAAATTCAGAGTTGGGTGGCGATAATTATCCTAGCGCTAAGTGCGCTTAGCGATACTTATCGCCCCACTTTTGATGATATGCCCCATAGTCCTTAAAGCGTATGCTCATATTGGTGCATTGAAGTGATTATAATCTTCCTCTGGCCTCAGGCATTTATATTCCCTAATAGGGGTCTACTGCATGAAAATACTCCCTATTATATCCTATGTTCTTGAATACATTCCAATTAATAAATGGCAAGCTACAAATACGAGAGAAAGGAACCTCGCTTCGTAAAATGATAAAGATTATTGAAGTGGTTCCAGTCCAAGCATTGCGCCTCGAGCTGTCCATAGTTAGCTCCCTTGCTAGAGCTAGAGCAAATATTATAAGATGGGCGTATAATTTATTACATGCCGAAGCAGGATCCTTAAGGGGCTTCCTAATACTTGAGACATTTAAAAACAAGCTGATACAGTTTACTTTTTTCAAGAAACTTAACATAGCATTAGATCTTTCTCACTGCACGATAGCACTTTTAGAATCTTGGACCTCTGCACTCCTGAGGTTATTTTTGAAAACCCTGACTCCAAGAATAAGCTATGAGCTCGATGTCAAGCACTGTTCCCAGTTATCACAGTATACACACTACGCAGACACTATAGAATATAAGACTGGAAACGTACGCTAAATATTAGTACACAGGTTGCGATGCTGTATTTTCCGAATGCAGATGGGGATTTTACCACTAAATGCTTTTACAAAAGGCTGAAATAATTCTGACAATATTACAGGCTTATGTGGTCTTTGACATGGAAATGTACAAGATATATCTCATATATTATTTGCTTGCCCAAACATAGGGGCAGATTTATGAGGCCCTTGCGCCACGTTTACGCCGCTGTTGCGTCACGCAAGGCGGCGTAAACATGGCGCATCCCTACGAACGATTTACAACGTGACGCATCTAGGCAGATGCGTCACGTTGTAAAGCCCTGCGCCGCTTGTGGGCGTTCCGGCGCAGGGTGGGCGTTCCGGGGCAGGTGCGCCTCGCAAAAGTGGCTGAGGGAAATCTATAAGATTTCACTCAGTCACTTTCAGGCCAATGCTGCGTCAAAAGCCTGCGCCTGCTTGAAGCAGGCGTAGGTCTTGATGCAGCATTGGTCAGATAGGGCACCCCCGAGCCTTGCTGGAGCTGCGTCGCGCTTGCGACGCAACTCCAGCAATGCGCCGCCTTTACGGCACAGATGCGTCACGCATCTGTGCCGTTTTTGCCCCATGGTGCGCCGCATTGTAAATGCGGCGCACCATGGGTGGCGGAGCTGTGGCGCACTGTGGCGCACATTAACTGGCGCATCCCTGGGGATGCGCCAGTTAACATAAATCTGCCCCTCAGTCTTGGGAGAGGCCAGATGTTGCCTTTTTTTTTTTTTCAGTTTAATAAGGTTTTTATTTTGTTTAAGAAAGATAGTACAGTATAATATTACAGCATGACATATAACAGAACCAATATGCGATAATTATAAAAGATAAGTGGGGATGAAAAAGGTTCAGAGAAAATATGAAATGGAAGAAAATAGAAGAGAGAAAGAAAGAGAAGAAAAGAAGAGAGAAAAAGAGGAAGAGAGAGAGAAAGGAGGGAAAGGTTAGGGAGGGGGATGAGAGGATAAGAAGGTAGAGAAAGGTAGCCAGGTAAGATCAGATTTGATTTTTAAGGTGACAGAAGAGGAGGAGGCAATTGCAATTCTGTGCTCATCACAGACAAAATTCCACCATGTATGCACAGACAGTTTAGAGTTATCCTTCCAACAAGACAGAATTACTTTGAAAGCAGTTGCAATGAGAAGATCAAACAATTTTGCATTATAAGAATGTAAATCCAAAACATCAGATAGGGAACCTAAAAAAATATGCAACGCTGAAAATGGTTCCGAGAAATGAAAAATACGCATGCAATATTTCCAAACTGCGTTCCAAAAAATGAGAACTGATGGGCAATCAAATAAGAGGTGAGTAAGTGTACCTTGGTGAGAGGAACAGGACCAACAAAGGGGTGAGGAGGAAGGGGAGAATTTTGTTATGCTTACGGGGGTAATTAGAGCTCTATGGTAAAGAAAAAAAAGTGACTGAGTAATACGGGCTGAAATCGAAGTCTTAAACAGTTTAGACCATAAGCGATCCCAAACATCAACAGATAACGAGAAAGATAAATCATTTTCCCAAACAGTTTCCATAACAGTTTTGGGCCTAAGGCCAACATTCTCTAATAACAGTTTATAAATTAACGCAGCTTTGGGTATTTGTTGAGTAAACATATTATATAATGGAGTGGAAGGAGTAAGGGAAGGAAGGAAATCAAAAGTAGGAAGGGTAGATAAGTGAGATAAAATGGCAGAAGTAATAATGTCAAATTCTTTGCAAAAATGTGCAGGTAAATCAAACATAGTTTGCATTACATCAAATGAAATAATAGATGAACCAGAAAAAAATTGGTACACAAACATAACATCCTTTTCTTTCCAATACTTGAAATAGAAAGATTTACCCTTGTACTTAAGATATTTGTTATACCATACGGTAGAGGAAAGAAAAGTTTGTAGTGGGGACGAGTCTTTCGAGAATATATTATGCAACAGAGTATGTGAGTATTTCAGTACAGGGTGTATATTCAAGAATGTACAATTTGACATGAAAAGGGTGTGTTGGAAAGAAAAATCCTTTAACAAGGACCTTTCGACAGCAATCCATCTAGGGAGAGGGGTATCATTAAAATCAAACGCCAATGAGAAGGCCTGTTTTAATAAAAAGGCAGAATGGTACGATTGAAAATCAGGAAAGCGGACTCCACCTTCAGATTTTGGACGTATAAGTTTATGTAAGGAAATACGAGATCTTTTATCATTCCACAGAAATTTGGAGCAGATGGAGTTCAGCCGATTGAAATACAATTTAGGGATTTTCACAGGTAGCATGGATACAGTATATAAAATATGTGGAGAAATCATCATTTTGATGGTGTCTAAACGCCCCCACCAGGAAAGGAAAAGGGGAGACCATAATTGGAGGAGTGATTGGATCTTTTGAGTAAGGGAGGTAAAGGTCAGCTTGAGTGTGTCACGCAAGGTAGAGGAGAACCAAATACCCAGGTATTTGATCTTAGATGGACACCAGGCAAAATCAGTTGATGCAAACATATATTGGTAACAAGATGAGTTATGGGGTAGGACCTCCGTTTTAGAAAGATTAAGCTTATAGCCAGAAACAGACGAGTATGAGCGGACTTCTTCTAGAAATGGAGGAAGGGAAGAGACAGGATTAGCCATGTAAACCAGGACATCATCAGCATAGGCTGATATTTTTGTCTCAATCGAGGACTGTGTGAACCCTTGAATTAGAGGGTTAGAGCGGATTTTAGTGAGGAAGGGTTCAAGGCAAAGAATGAAAAGTAAAGGGGAAAGAGGACAGCCTTGTCTTGTCCCTCTGGATAAGGGGAAGAATTTTGAGAATTGATTATTTACAAATACACTAGCACGGGGAGCAGAATATAGTAGTTTAACTAAGGAAATGAAGTGGGGGCCAAACCCAAACCAATGTAATGTTTTAAACATGAATTTCCAATTAATTCGGTCAAATGCTTTCTCAGCGTCTAAGGATAGGGCAGCTAGAGGGACTTTGAGTCGTTTACTGTGGGATATAATATTAGCAAAAACACGGCATTGTCAGCTGCAAGTCTACCTTTCACAAAACCAACTTGATCGGTTGTGATTAGCAGAGGAATAAGGGAAACAAGGCGGGCCGCTAAAATTTTGGCAAAAATTTTACAATCATAATTAATGAGGGATATGGGACGATAATTTTTACACAGGGAATGGTCTTTATCAGGTTTGGGGATTATGATTATGAGGGCATCCAAAAATTAGCCAGATGCTTTGGCATTTGCGATAAATGAGTTAAAAAGTTGTAAAAGATGAGGGACAAAAATGGAATGCATGGTGGCGTAAAACTCAATTGGGAGACCATCTGGACCAGGGGCTTTCGCTTTCTTAAGGGAAGTAATTGCCTTGAGAATTTCCTGGGGGGTAATGTCAGATTCTAGTTGATGGAAGTCTGTAGGGAGAGAAGGGGGAGGAGGAAGGCCATCGAAGAAACGGGAAAGATCATCATCACCAGGATGTGTGTCGTCAGTATACAGAAGTTTATAATAATTATGAAAAACCTGTGCAATATCCTCATCAGAGGAAACTTTTGTATTGGTGTCTTCATTGAGAATAGAGCCAATGGTTTTACGCTCAGATTTAATTTTAAGATAATTTGCTAACATTTTCCCCGCTTTATTCTGACCCCCATGAAATTTAGACTTCACCTTCAAGAGGGTGTTGCAAGCTTCAACTGTGGCAATTTGATTAAGTTCAGATTTGGCTTTAATAAGTTGGAGAAGAGCGTCAGGATTCTTGGACGAGAAGTAAGAGTGTTCTAGGGTCTTAATGTTGGAGAGTTGGGCGTTGTATTTATCCCTGTTAAGTTTCTTTTTCCTAGATACATAAGAGATTGTGAAACCTCGCAATGCAGCTTTAAAAGCATCCCAATTATTTGAAACTGACGTGTCTTGGGGTAAATTGAGGGAAAAGTATTCAGAGATGAAACTTTTAACTTTAGACATAAAAACAGAATCAGAGAGAAGGAATGTGTTGAATTTCCACCGATTGAAAGAGGAGGAGGTGTGGGACAGGTCAAAAGTGGCATATACAGGTGCATGATCCGAAAGGAAAATGGAACCAATGTCAGATTTCTGAATCGCAGGGAGAAGGGATTTGCTGACTAGAATATAATCAATTCTGGACCTGGTGTGGTGAACATTCGAGTAGAATGTATATTCGAGTGAGTTTGGATTACAAGTTTTCCACACGTCGAAGAGGGGGCGGGAAGCAATGGCTGATTGGAAGGATTTATGTGTCTTATCAGGTTGAAATTTGGAGGAAGATAGTCTATCCGAAAATGGATCTAACCATTGGTTGAGGTCACCAGCTAGGACAACGTTAGGACAGTCAAGGGATGAAATGAGGATTTTGATATCAGACCAAAATTTAGGGTCTGGTCGGACAGGACCATAAATATTTAGGAGCACCATAATTTTGCTTTGTATAGACACTTTTGACATAACCCAACGACCTTCAGCATCCGATTGAGATGATAAAATTTGAACATCCAAACCTTTGCGAAATAATATAGCAACACCCCCTTTTTTATCAATCGCAGGAGAAAATACAACCTGACCCACCCAAGCCCTCTTAAGTTTCAGCGATTCGACATCTGTACAATGCGTTTCTTGGAGAAAAGCAATCTGAGCATTCAACTTGGATAAGTGGGACAATACCTTTTGACGTTTAACTGGGTTGCCAAGACCACGAACATTCCACGTCACAAAGTTACACATGATGGAAGGTAAGGGAGGAGGGTAACAACTGGGTCCAATACACTGCAGGTAAGGAACTAAAAGGAAAGACAATGAAGACATACATGTTAGCAATACAAATCGGGTAAATATAGGGAAATAATATACGAAGAAGCATCACAATCAATAAGAAGAGTAAGGGGAAACAATGAGGAGTACTAGAGATCGCAAGAAGCAAGAGGATAAGGGAAACAAAGAAGATAACATAACATAGATGAGCAACAGATAAACAAAAATGGCCTGTGAAAAGGAGAGGAAAAAGAAAGGAAAAAAAAAGAAGAAAATAGATAAGAAACAAATCAAGGCAAAGATGCCAGACCTGAGAAAAAAGAGAAGATCTAAGTAAGAGGAGCATGGAGACGCCAGCGCGGGCGCCTACCCACCAGAGCAAGGAAAACGCGGGAATATAGATATGATATATTCACGAAGAAGTAAAGTCGTAGGACAACATGACAAGAAAGAGACCGGGACAAGGCCACAACAGTCGTCAAGACATTAGAAAAATTATTACAAAAAATAGAAGAGAGTTAGTTTCAGTCATTGGTGTCCATCGTGGGTGGCGAGACGGTGAGAAGATATTCTCGAAGCTTCTGTGGATCATCAAAGGTCCGAGAACGACCATTGTGGGTTATTTTGCAGAGACAAGGATGAAGAATTCCATATTGGATGTTTAGTTCCCTCATGCGTGGACGGAGATTGAGGAACTCCTTGCGACGTGCATTCGTAGCAGTTGATAAATCCTGAGCGATGAAGATGGTATGACCCGACCAAATGAGACGACGTTTTGCTCTTGCGGCTTTAAGGACAGTCATCAATTCGGTGAATTCCAGAAAAAGCAGGATGATACCTCTGGGTTTGGTCGGGTTAGACGTTGGTCGTCCCAGACGGTGAGCACGCTGAATGTTAAGAGGGATAGAGTCTGGTTGGAGATCCAGAAGTTCGTAGAGGAGTTTGCGGACGAAGGTCACCATGTCGCCCTCCCCAAGGGACTCCGGAACACCATAAATACGGAGGTTATTCCGACTGTTACGGTTCTCAAGGTCCTCAGTGTGAAGTTTTAACTGCTGTATCTCCTTTTCAAGAGTAGGAATTTTTGTGGAGATATCCTGGACGTCACTGATGCGTTGTTCTAGGTGCAGAACTTTGTTTTCCATGACTGCCCATCTGTCTTCTATCTGCTTGAGCTTCTCATTAGTTGCCACCATGAAAGGTTGTAGGCCACGAACCTCTTCTAAAATGGAATCCAGCACCGGGTTCTGAGAGGTGCGAATTGGGGAAGGAGGGTCATTTTTATGGCGTTTCGGTGTGGTACCGGTGACAGACGATCTCGCATGGCCTGCGTTCTGCGACATGACGTCAACAGAGGGGCAAACTAAGAAGACCGCAGGAATGGAAGTCACACCGCAATAATAAAAGTTTTGAGACCCTAAATGTAGAGGTGTAGAAAGTACTAGAAGAGAGAGGACCAATACGAGGTGACAGGTAGCACTAGTGAAGCAATAATTCAAACCTATATGACAGGGGTCAATAGGCAGCGAAAAGCAGTTTACAGCCAAAAAAAAACCATCCAGGAATAAGGTGGTGAACAAAACAGCAGAGCGTCCATGGAAAATGGGACCCAAGTGAATTATTCGGTGTGCCACTAAGGATTAATGGTGAAAGAAAGACAGGTATGTAGCATTGCGCAAATAGCACCGCAAAATGGCCGCCAAGAAATAATGCTAGCAGGAATGCAGAGGCTGAGGAGAATTCTGGCGCCAACAGTCACAAAAATGCCTTGAAAGCATGGTGCGCAATATGTAGGACATACCTTGTCTAAATATGGCCTGTGGAGGCAGCAGACGAGCATATGAAGTGTTGGATGTGCCAAAAACAAAACGGGACGTGAGCGCGGCGGCACAAAATGGCGGCCGCCCGCGTCCCGTTATCTGGAACAGAAGCTGCGGTGAAAAAAGATGTCAAAGCGGTAATTGCAGGCGCCGCTGCTGCTCGCAAAGCACGGGGACCATGTTCCGCCGTGTGAAAGCAACTTTTTCCGGTGTCCGTAGGGCGAGAGAACAACAATAGTTCAGGAAAGGCTCCCGCGTCGTCACGGAGCTCAGCCGGGCAGCACCATCCCACGTCGGCGCGTAAGCCACGCCCCCCAGATGTTGCCTTTTTAAACCCTATGGGGCAGATTTATGATGACTGGCGCATCCCCAGGGATGCGCCAGTCATCCTGCGCCGCTGCTCCGCCACCCATGGTGTGCCGCATTTACAATGCGGCGCACCATGGGGCAAAAACGGCACAGATGCGTGACGCATCTGTGCCGTAAAGGTGGCGCATTGCTGGAGCTGCGTCGCAAGCACGACGCAGCTCCAGCACGGCTCGGGGGTGACCCATCTCCACAATTCTGCATCAAGACCTACGCCTGCTTCAAGCAGGCGCAGGGTTTTTGACGCAGCATTGTCCTGAAAGTGACTGAGTGAAATCTCATAGATTTCACTCAGCCACTTTTAGGAGGCGTTCCTGCGCAGGAACGCCCCCCCTGCGCAGGAACGCCTCCTAATGGCGCAGGGCTTTACAACGTGACGCATCTCCTAGATGCGTCACGTTGTAAATAGGGCGCATTGTTTGCGCCGCCGTTGCGTCAAATAAAGTGACGCACCGGCGGCGCAGGGCCTTCATAAATCTGCCCCAAAAAGTCTTAGATATAATAGAACTACTGTACAATGCTTAATAACCCTTTTTAGATCTCCACCGAATGAATTTGTCTGCTATAATATGTTTACTTTTTTTAATTTTTAAAAGAAATATTTTAAAGAAGATATATTGTGATTTGTTTTATAATGGGAATTTAAAATGTACTTTTATCTCTGTCTGTTTACCTCATTAGACGTCTAAATCATATAAAAATGTATGTATGAATCTATATATCCATCTATGGAGGAAGAGGCCCTCTGATGATTGCCACATGCCTGTTTTCTCCAAAGATAGTGGATGGCAGAGATCTGGAACAACACCTAGGAGGGGGGCCCTCCTTGCTATGTGAGATAACCATACTCAGCGGCGTAGCTATATCAGAAAGATTGAGGGTAGCGGGGTGAGATTCAGATTTCTGAACAATCACACTGGCACATAATGTTAAAATATATTATGTACAATAAAATAGGAAAAATGGGCAATTTCGAAGTAAACTGCCAAAACTTTGGTAAACAATTTGGAATCAAGTCTGCTTGTTCCTGAAAGCTGGAAAGATTGTGATTTTAGCACTGCAAACCTTTTGTTTATGTCATTTGCAGGGGGGAAAAATTCTCTCGTGCAGCACTTTTTTCACCTAAAGACACAAATTCTGCTATTTTTGCCTAATTTCTCGGTCCCCTCCTTCGGATTAAGAGATAATGTCAAAATACATTATGCAACAGTCCTGACGCATTAGAGAGGCTTAAGGAGCAGCAGAAAGAGAGAGGAAAGTGGATTGGTAGGGGTCCTAAGTAAGAGAAAGCACATTATTTTCTGTAATAACCAACATTTTATGGGCCTTATTTATGAAGGCCTTGCGCCGCCGGTGCGTCACTTTTAACATGGGAAAAAGTGACGCATCTGTGGCGCAAGGCTTTCATAAATGAGGCCCTATAAGTCTTTCCAGACAAAGAGAGGGGGAGAGAGTGTGAGTGAGTTTTTGTTTAGGTGTGTCAAAATTCCTGGTGAAATATGAGACACCATACCTGATAAAGCACCTGCACCCAACCATTTATTACAAAATATATTTATTGTGGGGGGTGGAATGCCTCAAACTCCCTCCTCTCTCCCCCAAACTATGCTCCTGAACATATTGGGCAGCCTAGCCCTGGTCCGGAGAGAGCAGCCACGTTCCACCTGTGGGGCATGGTGACCTGAAGCAGATTGCTATAGGGCCCCTGCAGACAAAGGCAGGTCCCAACCACCAGGAGAGGCGACCCCCAGCTACTCTTTGAGGTGCCTCCCAATGACAACGGATGTAGTAAGTGGGCTAGCATCGTGAGGGAAGATAGGGGTGCACAATTGGGGCTTGATGGGGGAACCTGGGTCCTCCTGCCTTCTTCTCCCCTCTGTCTGGCTCCCACTGCCTCTCCTGAATCCCACTGCACAACTCTGCCTATGGGAAAGATGTTCAAAGGCAGCAACCACTGTGATGCGAATGGAGACCTGAAGTACTGAAGTTGAGGGTCCCTACCACGCGGTTGGAATGACTCAGATGCGTACATGCCAACATTTTGAAACAAGCAAGTAAGACATTTTGAAAAAGAAATCGGGAGATTTATTTTTCTCTATTGACACATATAAAAAGGCAATTCTAGGCATCAGACAGCTAAAATGAACCGCCTGAATTGGATCTGTTGGCATCTGTGCAGAGGTGTTATGAGGAGCAGTGTGAAGGAAGGACGAGTGGTTCCTTGCTGGGGTTAACAGGACATTAATCGGAGAAGCCCTTTTGTGAATGTGTACATCGCCGCTTCAGCCTTACTCTCTCATTAGGGAAATCATCATATTAGAGCCAGATAACACCCAGGACCTGGAAATCATTACATGCCTTGCTTACACCTCGGAGGGGGCCAGTAAAAGAAAGTGCCTAGGCCCCATACGCAATTCCGTTCATGGGACCCAAACAACACTCACTCTGTTTATTCTGTGACCCAGTCAGCCACAATTATTCCGCCTGGGCAAAATCAACATATATGTAAGTGTGGCGCCCTAAGGAGCTGGAGGATAGACTGAATCTCGGAAAGGTGATATGAAGTGACCCTGTTGACTCCCATAGACACCCACTCAATTACCATTATCCTGCAGGACATATACTGTTCTGAAGAGGTCCTTGAAACTAGGATAGATGGGGTGAGATCCGAAGTGTCGCTCCTACTGCAAACCCCTCCCAGGGGTGAGTCCCCCTCCTTGCCCACTTAACTGCGTACCTTTTACCATTACATCACACCACTGACAACATGAGTTGTTGTCTTAAAAGGTCTCAGTTTATTCAGACATAACATGGTTGTACATTTCACAATTTAATTGTTCATTCATAACATCCATGTTATTGTATACTTCCATTGTCTTTGTCCATTCATTGTTATTATTTGCTCCCAAACAGTATAGATTTGTGAGGTGCCCCTTTGGCCAGGCTTCTGTGTCTGTGGTTCCAGGCTTCAACTTGCTACCGAATTTAGTGGGTGTCCGTCAGGACCTGCCCGGGCTGCAAGTGCTGGTCCGCTTGCCCTGGACCCTTTGCTGGGCCCTCGCCTGCTCCTGAGGGCCCCTGCCATGTGGGATCCAAAGGACAATGTGCAAGCATCTCATCTACTCAGCCTGTGGCTGTGTCCTGTCATTTAGCTCCCTCTGTAACCCTGCCGTGAGGCATCCCAAGGGCCCTGTGGGAGCATCACATATACTCTGTCTGTGGCTGTGTGCCGTCATTAGCTCCCTCAGTGCCCCTGCCGTGAGGAATCCCAAGGACACTTTGTGAGCCTTCTGTCTACCTCTAGTAAATGTTCTCTTTTGTATATCTTTCCTGGGTTTCTTCCACATCACCTCTGCCTTGCGGCTGCGACGCTCGCTTCCTTAGGTGTGGGTGGGTGGGATTCCTTCCTTTCCTTGCAGGGGTGTTGTTTGCTAACTTAGGGCCTCGTGCCCTTATTTAACCCTCCAGCTGCTTGCCAACTCGCCCCTTAATAGGGGGGCCATTGGCTATCTTGTGGTGACCAATCCTGGTCACCCCTCCTTTTGCGGGCTTTGCGACGGGGGGGGGCTTCCCACCTCTGGGCAGTGTTTGCCCCAGGCCCCCAATGGATCCAGCTGTGCCCGGGTTTCAACCCCTCCCAGGGGCCAGTCCCCCTGCCTCCATTGCCCCCTTAACTGCGTTCCTTTTACCTTTACATCACACCACTGACAACATGATTTGGTGCCTTAAAAGGTGGCAGTTTTTTCAGACATACCATAGTTGTACATTTCGCAATTTCATTGGTCATTCATAACATCCACGTTATTGTATGCTTCCATTGTCTTTGTACATTCATTGTTGTCAATGGTTCCCAAACAGTATAGTTTTTCGAGGTGCCCCTTCAGCCAGGCCTCTGTGCCTGCGGTTCTAGGCTTCAACTTGCTATCAAATTTAGTGGGTGTCCGTCAGGACCTGCCCAGGCTGGAAGTGCCATTCCGCTTGCCCTGAACCTTTGTTGGCCCATTGCCTGCCCATGGGCCCCTGCTGTGTGGCATCCCAAGGACCCTTTGTGAGCATCTGATCTACTCAGCCTGTGGCTGTGTCATGTCATTTAGCTCCCTCAGTACCCCTGCCATGAGGCATCCCAAGGGCCCTGTGGGAGCGTCACATATATTCTGGCTGTGGCTGTGTGCTGTCATTAGCTCTTCAGTGCCCCTGCCGTGAGGCATCCCAGAGACAATGTGTAAGCCTTCCATCTACCTCTAGTACATTTTCTCTCTTTTGTATATCTTTTCTGGGTTTCTTCCGCCACGCTAACTACGGTTTTACGATCGGAGGGGTCCCCCCTGCTCTACATTCCCTTCCTTCCTCACCAGAAACTCCTCTGCATCTTCGACCGATGCAGGAGAATCTTCATTTAACCTGCCCCCAATTCCACATCTGCCCGGCATGTGTAGGCCGTTCCTGAGTTATCTGCCGCGGGGGCCACTATCTCACTGACCCTGTATGCCCCAACGAATGCCAGCGCAACCTTTGCCCTAAACAGCTAACAGCCACATGCATCATTGTTGCCGTTTGTGATTCCTTAATTGCGAAAATTAAGGAATCGCAATTAAGGAATCGTAAACGGCAATGCATCAAAAATTCGCAATTTTTTTAGCGATTCCCTATTTTTCCTTAATTGCGATTCACAATTTGCGAATCACAATTAAGGAATCCCTTCCCATTGATTCCTATGGGCCAGAAGGCCCATAGGAATCAATGGGAAGACAAGCTCAATTTGCGATTCGCAATTAGCTAATCGCAAATTGAGATTGCGATTTCAAGGGTGCAGGGGTGTCCAAAGGACACCCTGTTGCACCCCTGAAATCAATCTATGCACATATGTTGTGCACACACATGCCCTTAGGGCATGTGTGTGCACAACATGGCAGTTTGAAAAATGCACAAAAGTGCATTTTTCAAAGTTTTCGCAAATTACCATGAGGTTCAACCTCATGGTAATTTGCTCCCCTTAATTGCGAAATCGCAATTTTTAAATGTTTCATGCATTGCATTTCAGGAATCGCAAAATGCGATTCCGTAAATGCAATCGCAATTTGAGAATTCGCAAATATTTGCGAATTCTTAAATTGCGAGGGACTTGTACCTTCATGCATTCCAAAAGATGATTTTGCGATCGCAAAACGGCCAATTTTTGCGATTCGCACCGTTTGCGATCGCAAAATCTTTTGATGCATGTACCTGTTAGTCTCCAGTTCAATGGAGCCTACCTCATCTAGTGACCATATTATTTTCCGTAGTACTGCAAAACAATGGGCCGCACTAGTGCGCTTGCTAACAGTTGTGGGAGATTATAGCAACAGCTCCCAGAAGTGGAAAATTGGTGGCATTTCAACCTGCGAATGCTATCTACTGATTCATCTATTACTTCTCAGACCCAAGTGGGATACCAATAGGAGGCCGTCTTGCAACAAGCGATTCAGAAAAGGGGGTGGTGATGAACAGTGTCTGAATTAAGCAGACCACTCTTACCCAGTCCAAAGATCAGGGCTTGATCCATCACCGTTATTTAGCTCACTGCTCCATCCCAGCTCAGAACCTGACTATATGCAAATTAGTCTGTCCCTGGCCCAGTGCATCATGGGAACAGGGCAGACCAAACTACCAAGCCAATTCTTCACCAGAAAGGAGACAAGCTACCGGGGACCGGTTTCTGGCATTTCAGCCTCGTCGGCCCGGCTTGCTTGAATCCTGATGGAGCAGTGAGCAAGGGACTCATGTCTGAGTATACCCTGCCACACCTATAGTGGACAAAAACGATTCAGAAAAGGGGGTGGTGATGAACAGAGTGTCTGAATTAAGCAGACCACTCTTACCCAGTCCAAAGATCAGGGCTTGATCCATCACCGTTATTTAGCTCACTGCCCCATCCCAGCTCAGAACCTGGCTATATGCAAATTAGTCTGTCCCTGGCCCAGTGCATCATGGGAACAGGGCAGACCAAACTACCAAGCCAATTCTTCACCAGAAAGGAGACAAGCTACCGGGGACCAGTTTCTGGCATTTCAGCCTCGTCGGCCCGGCTTGCTTGAATCCTGATGGAGCAGTGAGCAAGGGACTCATGTCTGAGTATACCCTGCCACACCTATAGTGGCCAAAAACGATTCAGAAAAGGGGGTGGTGATGAACAGAGTGTCTGAATTAAGCAGACCACTCTTACCCAGTCCAAAGATCAGGGCTTGATCCATCACCGTTATTTAGCTCACTGCCCCATCCCAGCTCAGAACCTGGCTATATGCAAATTAGTCTGTCCCTGGCCCAGTGCATCATGGGAACAGGGCAGACCAAACTACCAAGCCAATTCTTCACCAGATACTCTGTCCATCACCACCCCCTTTTTGAATCGTTTTGGCCACCACAAGCGTGGAAGGGTATGCTCAGATGTGAGTCCCTTGCTCACTGCACCATCAGGATTCAAGCAAGCCGGGCCGAAGACGGCTGTAATGCCAGAAACCGGTCCCCGGAAGCTTGTTTCCTTTCCAGTGAAGAATTGGCTTGGTAGTTTGGTCTGCCCTGTTCCCATGATGCACTGGGCCAGGGACAGACTAATTTGCATATAGCCAGGTTCTGAACTGGGATGGTGCAGTGAGCTAAAAAACGGTTATGGATCAAGCCCTGATCTGTTGACTGGGTAGGAGTGTTCTGATTAACTCAGATACTCTGTCCATCACCACCCCCTTTTTGAATCGTTTTGGCCACCACAAGCGTGGAAGGGTATGCTCAGATGTGAGTCTCTTGCTCACTGCACCATCAGGATTCAAGCAAGCCGGGCCGAAGACGGCTGTAATGCCAGAAACCGGTCCCCGGAAGCTTGTTTCCTTTCCAGTGATGAATTGGCTTGGTAGTTTGGTCTGCCCTGTTCCCATGATGCACTGGGCCAGGGACAGACTAATTTGCATATAGCCAGGTTCTGAACTGGGATGGTGCAGTGAGCTAAAAAACGGTGATGGATCAAGCCCTGATCTGTTGACTGGGTAGGAGTGTTCTGATTAACTCAGATACTCTGTCCATCACCACCCCCTTTTTGAATCGTTTTGGCCACCACAAGCGTGGAAGGGTATGCTCAGATGTGAGTCCCTTGCTCACTGCACCGTGAGGATTCAAACAAGCCGGGCCGAAGACGGCTGTAATGCCAGAAACCGGTCCCCGGAAGCTTGTTTACTTTCCAGTGAAGAATTGGCTTGGTAGTTTGGTCTGCCCTCTTCCCATGATGCACTGGGCCAGGGACAGACTAATTTGCATATAGCCAGGTTCTGAACTGGGATGGTGCAGTGAGCTAAAAAATGGTGATGGATCAAGCCCTGATCTGTTGACTGGGTAGGAGTGTTCTGATTAACTCAGATACTCTGTCCATCACCACCCCCTTTTTGAATCGTTTTGGCCACCACAAGCGTGGAAGGGTATGCTCAGATGTGAGTCCCTTGCTCACTGCACCATCAGGATTCAAGCAAGCCGGGCCGAAGACGGCTTTAATGCCAGAAACCGGTCCCCGGAAGCTTGTTTCCTTTCCAGTGAAGAATTGGCTTGGTAGTTTGGTCTGCCCTGTTCCCATGATGCACTGGGCCAAGGACAGACTAATTTGCATATAGCCAGGTTCTGAACTGGGATGGTGCAGTGAACTAAAAAACGGTGATGGATCAAGCCCTGATCTGTTGACTGGGTAGGAGTGTTCTGATTAACTCAGATACTCTGTCCATCACCACCCCCTTTTTGAATCGTTTTGGCCACCACAAGCGTGGAAGGGTATTCTCAGATGTGAGTCCCTTGCTCACTGCACCATCAGGATTCAAGCAAGCCGGGCTGAAGACGGCTGTAATGCCAGAAACCGGTCCCCAGAAGCTTGTTTCCTTTCAAGTAAAGAATTGGCTTGGTAGTTTGGTCTGCCCTGTTCCCATGATGCACTGGGCCAGGGACAGACTAATTTGCATATAGCCAGGTTCTGAACTGGGATGGTGCAGTGAGCTAAAAAACGGTGATGGATCAAGCCCTGATCTGTTGACTGGGTAGGAGTGTTCTGATTAACTCAGATACTCTGTCCATCACCACCCCCTTTTTGAATCGTCTTGCAACAAGCAGCGTGGCTTCCCCATTATTACCATCTAATGCATCCGGTCTGTCGCACACCGCACTCTCTCCCTCCTTCTACTGCTTCCGTGATTCGGTCTTTAAAGTGACTGCCTCGCCTTCCAATTGGCCCTATAGTTGTGTTGTGATCGGCGTCATAGGGTTCATCTGGATCCTGCGCTTCTGTTTCCTGTGCAGTCGAGGCAGAGTTATTTGGCTGCGAGGAGAAAGAACTGTGTTCAGGTGAGGGTGATGTATAGATGACATGCCAAGGGATATCATCCGACTCGGATTCCTGTACCCGTCCACATATCCCCTTCCTAAGATTTTCCTGCTAAGGGAAAAGAGGCACCAGAGATAAGAAATCAGCATTAGCATGGTCCTTACCTCTCCGATGATGGCCCTCAAATTGGAAGGGCTGGAGGGAGAGGAACCACCAAATGACCCTGGGATTGTTACTTATGAGCCAGCTCCTCCAGGTTAAGGGGGAATGATCCGAATATAGGATGAAAGGGCGACCCTCCAAGTAATATCTCAATTTCTCAACAGCCCATTTATTAGTGAGACATACTTTTTCGATAGTGGCATATTTCTGTTCATGAGGGAAGAGTTTCTGGCTTATGAATAGAATTG
This sequence comes from Lissotriton helveticus, assembly GCF_964261635.1. Taxonomy (NCBI): domain Eukaryota; kingdom Metazoa; phylum Chordata; class Amphibia; order Caudata; family Salamandridae; genus Lissotriton; species Lissotriton helveticus. Next base: position 450,523,230 of record NC_136059.1, read on the forward strand.
ATTCGTCCAACCCGTCACTGTAATTTTGTGAAAGAACAGCATCGATTCCACAATCGGAGGTGTCAGTTTGAAGGAGAAAGGGTTTGGAGAAATCAGGAGGAGTAAGAATGGGGCTCGAGGTAATCGTTTTCTTGATTTCCATAAATGCCTCCATAGCTATTTGTGATGGTTTCTGGAGACTCTGTTTAGACACATGTTTCTTTAAAAGATATGAATGGGGAGCTGCTATTTCAGAATACCAGGAAAAAAATCTTCTATAATATCATAAAACACCCAAAAAAACGTAGGGGCATATTACCAACAAATAGCGATATTTATCGCTAAGTAGGGTTAGCGGCAATATTATTATCGGCGCGCTTCACCGGTTTGTATCGCTGAGATACCTTGCTATTAGCAAGGTTTATCTCAAAAGCGATAAAAATCAGGCGAAATACGTGAATATCGCTGAGAATACAGCGATATTCATGCATTAGCAACGAAATGCTCTTAGCCATGTTATCTACCTCCCATTGGATAACATGGCTAAGAACTGGTCTGAGCAGGCGTTGGTTTTTGGCGATAGCGTGAATATTTCCATCTCTACGCCTGCCGTGCTAATAGGCGATAGCGACGTTAGCGACTGCTTTCAGTCGCTAACAGGTTGGGTACGCCCACTGTGCATGTCATTAGCGATAAATATCGCTGACATGCAAAGCGGGCCCCAAACCGATCGCTATCGCCTAAAAGCTGTCGCTAACATCAGTTAGCGACAGCTTGCTAATAGAGCAATAGAATTATCGCCGCTTAGCGGCCGAAAATGGCCGCTAAACCGGCGATAATTGCCTATTGCCACCCTTGGTAATATGTACCGTATTTCCTTGCTGGGTTTTGGAAAAGGGGTGTCTGCAATAATTCGGACCTTTTCCTCCTGTTGTTCAATCATTCCATTTCCCAATAGGTAACCCAAGTACTTCACTTACGCAAACCCAATTCAGCATTACTTTGTATTAATGTGCAACCAAGCCTGTTGTAGCTCGGTGAGTATTGTGTGGAGGTGATGTAAATGCATCTCCCAAGTGGGACTTAAAATCACTTTTATCATCTAAATAAGCAGAGGAGTAAGTTTGATGAGTTTTAAGTACTTTGTTCATTAACCTTTGAAAGGTTGCCGGGGCCTTGTGCAGGCCAAACGGTATGACAGTAAAAGACCATCTGGGGTGGCGAAGGCAGTTTTCTCCTGGTTTTCCTTTTCTAGAGGTACCTGCCAATACCTTTTTGAAAACTATAACGTGGTGATGTATTTGGCCTCTAACTTCTCAATGAGTTCAACCACCCATGGAAGGGGATGGGAATCGTATTTAGATATCCAGTTGACAGCCCTAAAATCTATACAGAAACGTACAGAGCCATCTGGTTTAGGGACGAGTACTATGGGGGATTACCAGTTATTTTGAGATGGCTGAATCACTCTCATCCCCAGCATAGCCAATATCTCCTTACTAACTGCTCTCCATCTGGCTGCAGGTAGTCTTTAAGTTTTTTTGTCAGACAGCCACCCTTTTCTCGGTAGTGTTAGCATGTTCTGCTAACTGGGTGCGACCAGGAGAATCAGAAAAGATTAATAAGAAGGACTGTAAGACCGGGTTAAGAGAATCTTTTTGATTTTCATGTAATTCATCATTAACAACTAACAGCCTGATTCATCAACGGGCCGTTTTGCGAGCCCCTAATAGCGATTCATAGCGAATCGCTATTGAGGACTCGCAAAACGGTATTCATGTAGGAATTGCTAAATAAATAGCGATTCCTACACATTCCTTATTTGCGAGTAACAATTTGCTACTCGCAAATAAGGAATAACTCCCCATTCATTCCTATGGGCCAAAAGGCCCGTAGGAATGAATGGGGAGTATCCCTTATTTGCGAGTAGCAATTTGCTACTCGCAAATGAGATAGCGATTTTAAGGGTGCCAGGGGTGTCCAAAGGACACCCTGTAGCATCCCTTAAATGCACATTTGAACAGGTGTTGCGCACACACATGTCTAAAGGACATGTGTGTGTGTAACATGCAAAAAAAAATGCACTAAAGTGCTTTTTACACTATTTTCGCAATTTACCACCAAGTCAGACTTGGTGGTAAATTGAGACCAAATATTGCGATTTCGCTATTTCTAATTGGTTGATGAATTGCATTTAAGGAATCTCTATTAAAGATTCCTTAAATCCAATTCCTCGCAAATATGCGATTTCGGTAATAGTGATTTTTGCATTTGGGATGATGAATCCCAAATGCAAAAATCGCACTCGCAAAGGGCCAGATTCTCAGAATCTGGCCCTTTGCGAGCGCAAATCAGCTTGATGAATCAGGCTGTAAATCTTTTACGGTGCTGTCTGGTGAGACCTCTTTTTTAAAAAAATCATTTTTTTGATGGGGACCCTGACCATTTTTTTAATACATTTATGTGGTAGTTTTGTTTTTTAGAGGGACCAATTTTTATTCTGTAAGTGTTTTTTCCTATTTTCTCAAATAAGGTCCTTTCCATTCATTCTTCAGTTCTTTTTTTTTTTTTTAAGTAGAACAAGGACCCGATTGTTTACTTGGTACTCCCTCCATTTCTTCCCTTTGTCATAGAAACCTTTTTGTTTTCTTTGATTTTTGTCAAGCTGAGTGTGAGCAAATTCTCTCAGTTTACCAATACATGATCTTAATTGTTGAACATAATTCCTCATGACTTGCGCTTCTGTTCCCCCATCCTTTTCCAAGGCTTCTTTGGTCATTTTGAGCAAAGTTCCGGGCTGTCGACTATACATGGGTTCAAACGAGGAACATCCCAAACTGCTTTGAACCTGTCCTCTGATAACAAAGAGGGCCTAGGGAAGGAAGAGGTCCCAATTTTTTCAGTTCCCCAGGACCATTTTTCAGAGTGTGAGTTTGAGGGTACCCTTATAGCATTCCACTAAGCCATCCGTTTGTGGGTGTTATACGGATGTTTTGAGGTGACTGAGACCCAGAGTAGTACATATCTCTTGCATTAGTTTAGAGACAAAAGCAGCGCCTTGGTCAGTAAGGATTTCCGTAGGGAAGCATACTCTAGAGTATATCTCATTGAGAACATGAGGCATCTTCTTTGTAGTGGCCGATTTGAGGGGACCCACTTCAGGAAAGTGAGTAGCATATTCGACAACTACAGGGACATCTGTGTTTCCACTCTTAGATTTTTGGAAGGGACCAATCAAATCCATTCCAATACACTTTAATGGTTTTCCCACTATAGGTAAGGGTTGAAGAGCAACTGAGAAAGGCCTATGGGGTTTTTCTCATTGACAGACCTCACATTCCTGATAATAACTTTTTATCTCGGCATGAATACCTAGCCAATAAAAATATCTTAATACCATTTGTGATGTCTTTTCTGCTCCTATATGACCTGCTAGCAAATGTGAATGAGAGGAAAAAATAATTTTCCGTGGAACTTTCTTGGGACGGGGAGCTGGAGATCAGACCCAGGTTTTCCCATTCTTTATAAAAGACCCTTTTTTAGGAAAAACTGGGGAAAATTAGATCGAGGATTCCTTTCATTCTCTGTAGCCTCTCCATGCGTTTTGCAAAGTTTTGTCATTTCTTTGAGCATGGTGATAATCTCGGTCTAAATGCCACGGTTTGGAGGTAAGTAAGGTATTTTTACATTGAAAGTATTGTTTCTATTCCTTCTGAGGTTGAATTGAAGGTAATTGTGCCAGGAACATGGAGAAAAATTCTGTATTATCTGTACTCATTATAAACTCTTCTGGAAGGTTTGGTATCACCCCATCTTCCACTTTTAAAGCCCGCCTGTTTGTATAGTTACCACTACCTCAGCTACCGGATAATTCTTTACATTCCCAAGGGCGCATCTAATATCTACTTTTTTGTACGGCAGAAGTTGTGAGGGTTGTACAAATTTCTGTTGGATAACTGATTGTCTGCATCCTGAATCCCAAGGCCATAATATTTCGTTTTTTCAGAAATAGACTTACATTGAAACAATGAACCAGTTCCTGTCAGTAAAGGATGGTACGGGGAACACAGCTGACGTCAATGGGTTCCTCAATGGATTTCTTGTTCGGATAGGATCGAGATATATGTCCCCACTCACCACAATCAAAACATTGAGGATTTTTGAAGGGAGTTGTCATTCTTTTAAATGTTTTAAACTTTAATGGATTTTACTAAATTTCTTGTCACTTTTGATTGATCTATTAGTGCCGCCTCAGCTATTTTTCTCTGGTTCTCTGAAATAGCACCGTGGCTGAGCTCTGGAAAAAGTAGTGGCCATCTCTACTGCTTGTTCTACTGTTAGGCCCGTATGTTGTCTAAGCCATTTTTGGGTTGCCAGAGGTAGGGCCTTCAAGTATTGTTCTAAATACACCAGATGCATGCTTTCTTCTTTGGTATTTTCCAGGGGTCATGCCATTTATCCGCCACCAGTTTTAGTTTGAAGTAAAGAGTCTTGGGGTTATCCCCGGGCGTACCCCTTTCTTTTCTAAATTTCAGGCGGTATGTTTCTACATCCGGCTCCAAGTGATTCAATATGATCCTTTTAATCTCTTCATCAGAGGTAGTGCCAATAAGGATTGGCTACCTGATAGACTGCCTGTGCTTCGCTGACTAATAGGGGATCCAGAATGAAAGGCCACTTGTCTGGAGGCCACGCAGAAGGTTAAGCGGCTCGTTCAAAATTCAAGAGAAAGGCATCCATATCTTCCCCAGGGACGTACTTCTGTAAGGAAATGTGGGGGCCTAAAGGAGAAGTACGGAAAGTAGAATGATTAGATGTTAATGAAAATTGGTTCTCCGCTACTTTGTGAAGACTCTCCACTTGGATTTTCATTGAATCCTTGAGGACATTCGCCTTTGGAGAGCTCATTCTACTTTTCTCTGTCCTTGAATAAGATGTTTTATGACGTTCTCCTTCTGTATCAATGGGGGTCAATCTGCCCGCATTGTCCACCACTTGTCAAGTTTGGCGGGATTTCAAATACGCGTACAATTATAGTGATATGAGTATTCTGATTTATTTCTCTTTTTTTCCATTGTTATTTCTTTTAATAGTTCTACAATGAAAATTAATAACAGTCTCTTATCGTTCTTTACTCTACTCTTCCCTTTTCTATATTTTCCCTTCTTCCGGCTTCACTGCCCCTTCACAAGATAGCCTCAAAGAGAAACAGAGATGCCAGGGGTACTTCTCTTTACTTTAACCAATTAGAAGAGGAGAGGTCCGTTTCCCAAGGAGTCTGACACCCGTGTCTAGGTTCATTCAGCGTGCATTATATAGAAAAAAGAAGAGTGGAAAGACTTTGGGCCATATTATCATGCAAGGGCGATACATTATCGCCACTTTTATCGGTAGGAAATTGCAGCTAAAGCGGTGATAATGGGCTTGATAATATGTCTTTGTGAATTCCCATTGAAGCCCAGGTTCTAGCGTTAACCTGGGCCCTTTGTTAGTTCAACGAAGTTCATTGGTTTTAGAATTTTAAATTAAGACTTTCAGTTTTAAGAAGTGTAAGCACTTGCTAGGCTGTTTATATAAAGTGGAGAGAGAAAAACAACAACAAAAACTCTTAAAGAAATGAAGATTTTCTCAAGAGATACAGGAGCGTTAGGTCCTCCTTCTGTCCTGTTTCCGCCAGATTCGGCCCCATACCTGACTAAGCCATGTTTTTCTAGAAATGAGGCGGGGCTATAGGTCCAATAGGGTGCTCTGCCACAACATTCCGTTTCTGTCGGAATGTAAGGACGTAGGTCCGGAAGAGTTGTCAGTGTTCTCTCTGCTTTGGTTGTCTGGTGTACGGGTCAGGTTCCCCAGGGTTGCTGGTCTCGTGGTGGACAATATCAATCACTGACCTGTACAACATCTATCCTTGCTGCTCGGGGTCGGATTATGACGTTAAGGTCTGCACACCTGCTGGAGTATGCACCCCAAGACCATTAAAGAACGGGAAGCCAAGCTGATCATGGCATGGTCCATCCCACCAATCGGATGTCCAGATCACAATTGAGATCTCTGGAGTCACCGGTGTCTTCAAAGTTGTTACAAAGAAAATATAAGAAGTGACTGAACGATTCTGCTCCTCTAAAGGTAAGTCGCAGCGCCCATTCCCTGCACTACAAAACTCTTGTTTAGAAGGAGAGCTCGTGGAAGCCCCACCCCACAAATGATCTGATCCTTGTGGCTCCCTCGGACCCAGTGACAATTCTGGAACTGCTACTTTCTGTGACACCTATACCTGGGACCCAGGCCAGTCAGTCATGCCCCGAATTAGCCAGAGGACCAGTAAGATAAATAGCAGAGCAGTTTGAAGATAGGCTCTTACGTGCATGGACAGTGGAGAGAAATTAGGCTAGCGTACACAGAGGTTCTGGCAGGAAGGTTGCAGAGCATTCACACAGCCATGTTTTGATTGCTTTGCAGGCATGTAAAGAGGTTGTAGGCCATGCCTATGTTCAAACCATTACCATAATCGAGCTGACTAGTAATAAGGGCGTGCATTATAGTTTTAGGCCAGTGGATCGGAATTTAATTGAAAATGCTGTGGGGTATTCACGTGATGATGAAACAGCTCCCACAGACAGCATTGACTTGGTATTTCATGGAAAGGGAATAATCAATAAGAAAGCCCAAGTTCTTAACTTCTGTTTTTGGCTTGGGGCGGTGCAGAGAGAGACTGGCCATCAAGAGTCAATTCCACATAGAATTAGCCTTCCCAAACAAAAAGGTCTCCAACTACCAAACTATCAGTTTGCTGTCCTTCCTTTTGGCCTAACTTCAGCTCCAAGCATCCAACATCCATCTTCTCTAAGGCGATGGCGTTGTCTGCTGTCCATCTCAGATAATCCGAAATCCCTGTGTTTCATTATTTAGATGACTGACTCATCAAAGGCAGATACCCATGGATGGTGTTACATCACCTTCAGGTCACAGCAGCTCTGCTGCTTGAATTGCGCTTTTCCATCAACAAGCCCAAATCTCACTTGGTGCCCACTTAGCTCATCCTGTTCGTAGAGATAGGACTGGACACCACATCAAGTTGAGCCTTTTCCACTTCAGAGAGGATTCACAATATTCAGGCTATGATTCCTATGTTTCAGAATAGAGAACATGTCCCAGTCCTGATTGTCCTACAGCAGCTAGGTGTGCAAGCTTCTTGCCTTCTGCTAGTCACTCACATGTTGGCACACAACTGTCCCCCAATGGTGCTTCAAGATACAGTAGTCCCAGCATGGCGGAGATGTTCACTCTTGTATAATGATCTCCAGGGACACAGTGGCAAAGTTCATGTGGTTGAGCATGGAAGGCAATCTGGTAAAAGGGAAGCAATTCCAACCGGCAGTGGCTACAGTGATAACAGATGCTACCACTCTAGTGTGGGGAGCCTATCTGGAAGAACTGAAGATCTGAGGTCTCTAGTATCCAGAGGAGTAGCTGTTGCATATCAATCTGCTGGTACTCAGGGCAGTTTGGCTGGTGCTCAAAGCCTTTCTGCCATCACTTCCCTGCCAGCCTGTCCAAATCTTGACAAACAATATGACTGTGATGTGGTATATCAACAAACAGGGGTGTGTAGGGTCACATCTTCTTTGTTGGAGGCTCTGCGGCTCTGCATCTGGGCTCAAGAACATAACACTTGGTTGGTAGCCATCCACCTAGCCAGAGGGCTGAATATTTGATCAAATAGCCCATGTCGGGCCATCTTGACAATTTCAAGTGAAATCTTCACCCAGAGATAGTCCAGCATATCTTCAGCCTTTGGAACATGCCTCTGGTGGATCTCTTTTCCACATGCGACAAAGCCCACTGTACAATGTTCTTTGCCCTCTAGTACCAGATGCAGGGATTATTAGGGGATGTGTTTCACTTAAGGTCAAACTTTTCAATTCACTAAGCGTTTCCTCCCATACCCTATATTCCCCAGTGCCTGAGGGAGATTTGCCTGGACTGGGCCTAAGTAATATCGGTAGACCCAAATTGCCCAAGAAGGGTGTGGTATTCAGATCTAATACTCCTCTTCTAGTGCCCACCACTTTGTCTTCCTCACAGAGTAGGCTTCCTCTCGCAGTCGCATGGACAGGTCCGCATTCCAACTTCAAGAGCCTCCACCATCATGCCTGGAGATTGAGCAAGGTAATCTGAGTTCCTATTCTTTACCTCCTTAAGTGGAGGATGTAATCTTATGTGCTCTTAAACACATCACTAAAACTTCACACCCCAAAAGATGGGGTATGACTGTCAGGCATTGTATGGACAATACAATAGACCCTCTTCAAGTCCATTTGTCAGATGTTCCAAGAGTCACACTGTCACTGGCACAACAGAGGTGTGCAGTGGGCTACTTATGTGGGCGCTGTCTGCCTTTCTCTGTCTTTCAGACCAACCATCCCTTTTTAAGTCACCAACAGTCATGAGGTTTCTAATGAGCCTCACAAACACGTTGCCCCCTTCTCTTTTTATATTGCTGCAATTGGACCTAGATCGTGTTCTCTCATTTTGTTTGTGTTCTCCTTTCTAACCACTAAACCGTTGAGACTGCTTACCCTAAAGACAGTTTTTCTTGTAGGTATCACATCGGGGAGGCATGTTAGTGAGTTGAAGGCGTTGAGTGTCAAGCCTCTCCACTGCTTTCTTTCCTAAAAGTTGGAACCAGGCTGCTTTCCTTCCCAAGGTGGTTATGTCCTTTCATTTAGACCAATCTATCAACTTGCTGACTTGCTTTCCTTCCCAGTTATAGAGAAGGGGGAAACCCAAATAAGCCACTGGGACCTTGGTATAGAGCAATACAGTAGGGAAGCTGGTCCCAGTATAACAAACTTTAATAGCACACACACTTAAAGGCCAATAGGCATTAACACGCTAGTATTTCAAAATTCGTAGTTCAACGTTATTTCTTGTCAGAGACGGCCGCTCTTTCAAGGCAGCAGATTGACAGCACCCGTGGGGCTCTACAATATGTTTGTCGCAATTGTGTTTCTACTTTCCAGTTAATTTCGGAACATTGAAGTCTTCTGGGCCCAATCAGATTCGAATATTAAGGACCTAATTTATGAGAAGTGACGTATCGCTGCGTAAAAGCAGTGATGCGTCACTTCTCAGTGCGCCCTCCTTGCGATATGATGGATGTGTCATATTTACTGTATGACGCATCATGTCGCAAGGAGTTACAGATGCGTCAGTATTCCCGATGTTTCTGGAAGCGCAAAAGTGACGCATTGCTGGAGTGTATCACAAAAGTGACGCAACTCCAGCAATGTGTCCTTACACATGGGGCAAGCCCCTTGTGGAAGGGCCTGCGTCAGTCATACGTCTGCTGTGAGGTAGGAGTAAGATACTGACGCATTTGCGTCCTAGAAGTGGCGCAGAGAAATCTCATAGATTTCACTGCATCACTTCTACGAGGCTTACTTGCGTGGGAACGTCCCCCTGCATACATTATACCTGCCGCAGGTATAATGTAGCGCAGGGGTTTACAAGTGAAGCATCTGCTTAGATGCAAGGCCTCATAAATAAGGCCCTAAGTACTCAATTCCCCGATCGCAAGAGGTGATTTCTAGCAGTGTGGAACAAGAGAGATTCATGTTAAGTGTCATCTTTCCGCTCTCTAGCTTTGGAGCCACTGGGCCCGCCTACACTTTTCCACCATCCAGTTAAGGGCGGTTTATGGTGCCCCACATTCAGTCCTGAGGAAGACCCGGTCGTAAGGACTTAAGCTGGCTACTCCATTTTGGGGTCAAAACGTCAACACTGTATCCCTGTGTGCCAATTGGGTCAACAGCGATTCTTTTACTGTGCTATTACAAACAATGGCTATGTATTCATTTTCTGTTAACTGCGAGGCTGAGAAAAGCCTGTTTTATTGTAAATAGTGGTGTGATGGATTTATTGTCACTACCTTTCCTTCTCTCTCCTTCAACCCTCACCTTTTCTCCCCCCTCTTTACGTGGGGCACTTGTTTGGTACAAATTTGTATTTCCTGTTGATATATGAACATTTGTTCAATGTGATTAAATAACGTCGAACTACGAATTTTGGAATACTAGCGTGCTAATGCCTATTTGCCTTTAAGTGTGCGTGCTATTTAAGTTTGTTCTACTGGGACCAGCTTCCCTACTGTATTTCTTTCCTCCCCAGCATCCTACGAAAGATAAAGAGAGGCATCATAGGCTGGTCTACAAGAAAGCAGTCAGCTTCTATATTGACAGTACCAAGGAGTATAGAGTTGATGATCAGCTGCTCATCTGCTTTGTCGAAAAGATGAAGGACAAGGCGGTCCACAGGAGGACGCTGTTGAGGAGGATTTTCTTTTCTATTTAACACATGCTATGCTTTGGCTCACAAGGAACCTCCAGAAGGTATCAGGGTTCATTCCACTGGGTAAAATCTATCTCGGCTCTGACAAGGGAAGTTGTGGTTGCAGGGATCGGCAAAGAAGCAACTTGGACCTCCCTCCACACTTTTGAAACCTGTTATTGCTTCGACTCGGAGGAGTGGAGGGAAGGTCACTTTGCACGCTCTCTGGGGCATATTACCAAGCAATAGCGATAAATATCGCTATTGCTTGGTTAGAGACAAAAATTACCGCTGAGCTGCGGCGATTTTTATCGCAAATAAACCTTGGTATTACCAAGGTTTATCGCAAATGCGATACAAAACGGCCGCAATGCATGAATATCGCTGAAAAGTCAGCGATATTCATGCATTACCGAGCTAATGCTTTTAGCCATGTTATCCACCTCCCATTGGATAACATGGCTAAGAACTGCTCAGGGCAGGTGTTAGCTTTTGGAGATATTCGCGCTTAGCGCGAATATCTCCAAAAGTTGGTAATAGGAGATAGCGATGTTAGCGACTGTTTCCAGTCGCTAACATCTTGGCACGCCCACTTTGCATGTCATTAGTGATAAATATCACTGACATGCAAAGTGGGGCCCAAGATGGTTGCTATCTCCTAATAGCTGTCGCTAACTGGTATTAGCGACAGCTAGGTAATAGGGAGATAATTTTATCTCCGCTTTCTTGGCTTTTAAAGCCAAAAAAGCGGAGATAAACCCCCTTGATAATATGCCCCTCTGTCCTTCAGGACTTCTTGTTAAACCGGTCATTCTCTCACCTCCTGGATAGGTACTGCTTGGGAAAAGCTTTTCAAAAGGTGAGGAATCTGTAGGTAGACATATCCATCAGAAGAAAACGTTATTACCTTGGGTAACAATCTTTTTGGTGAGTACTCTATCTCCCTAAAGATTCCTCAGCACCCCACCTTCCTCCCCGTTTTCATGGTTGGATACTGTGTGGCCGATTTATGTTGCCTGACGCATCTCTGCAAATCTGCAGAGATGCGCCAGGAAAGATACGGCACGCAAGTTTATCCTTGCGCCACCCATGATGCGCCGCATTTACAATGCGGCGCACCATGGCGCAGGAATAAACAGATGCGTGTCGCATCTAGGGCATGAAGTTGGCGCAGTGCTGAAGTTGTGTTGCATGCGGCACGCAACTCCAGCACTATTCCAACTTGCCCTATCTCTAACGTGGTGCCTCAAGCCTTACGCCTGCTTCAAGCAGGCGCAGGGTTTTGACGCATCAGCGTTGGGAAAGTGACTCCGTGAAATCTCATAGATTTCACTGAGTCACTTTTCAAGGGCGTTCCTGCGACGGAACGCCCCCTCCTGCGTGGAAACGCCCACATGAAACCTGACGCAGGTTTCATGTGGCGCAGGGCCTTACACCGTGACGCATCTATGGAGATGCGTCACGATGTAAGTATGTCGCAACGTGGTGCAGGGTTTACGCCGCCGCTGCGTCACAGAAGTGACGCAACGGTGGCGCAAAAGTGCCGCAAGTCCGACATAAATCTGCCCCTAAATCACTCATTTTAATAATGACCCAATTCTTGAAATAGTACTGCACCTTACTCAGCTGATGTTCTCATCTTGTTCACCTCGAAGGGAAATAAAAATAGATGGAAAACTGATGTTAGGGCGTCTGCTGGGGTGCTTTACAGCATCACTGATTACACAAAGGCGTCTTTTCCATCAAGGAGAGAGAGTCAGTGTCTCCTTTTCTGGATTGAGTTTGACACCTGAGAAGGTGAGGAATATGCAAGTAGATTGAGTATCCACCAGAAAGATCGTTACTGAAGGTAACTTTTTCTTTTAATCATAAAACAACTTCCCAGCTGGTCAGAAAACTTGTTCCCTTACAACATGGGGCCTTATTTATGAAGGACTTGCGCCGCCGGTGCGTCACTTTTAACATGGGAAAAAGTGACGCACCGGTGGCGCAAGTCCTTCATAAATAAGGCCCATGGTGTGGTGATGGCCCATACTGTGGCCGCATTGTGACTTCCATGTACTTTGGGGCAGATTTATGAAGGCCTTGCGCGGCCGGTGCGTCACTTTTTCCCATGTTAAAAATGACGCACCGGCGGCGCAAGTCCTTCATAAATCTGCCCCTTTCTCTTTTACTTTGTTCCACCCGCATAGTTTCAATGAGTCCCTAGACTCCCTGCCAGCAGCCCTGAACTTCAGGAAACTAACACAGGAAATTTATATTTGTTAATCTGCAGACCGAGTAAACTTGTATGTTACTGTCGCCACACGGCAGTACCCAGGAAGTGAGGTGCAATAAGATCAGACATTACTTCTGTGTTATCTATGTTAAAATAACTGAGGCCTCATTTATGAAAAGTGACGCATCGCTGCGAGAAAACAGCGATGCGTCACTTTTCATTGCGCCCTCATTGCGACCCCAATGATGCGTCATATTTACAATATGACGCATCATTGCGCAAGGACTTACAGATACGTCAGTATTTCTGATGTATCTGTAAGCGCAAAAGTGACGCATTGCTGGAGTGCGCCACAAAAGTGACGCAACTCCAGCAATGCGTCCTTTCACATGGGAAAAGCCCCATGTGAAAGGGCTTGCGTCAGTCTTACGTCTGCTGTGAGGCAGGCGCAAGATTTTGATGCAACAGCGTCCTAAAAGTGACGCAGTGAAATCTCATAGATTTCACTGCGTCACTATTACGAGGCTTTTTGCGGGGGAACGCCCCCTCTGCATACATTATACCTGATGCAGGTATAATGTAGCGCAGGGGTTTACAAAGTGACGCATCTGCTTAGACGCGTCACTTTGTAAATAGTGCGCAACAGGAGGCATGTTTTACGCCGCCGATGCGTCACAAAAAGTGACGCACCAGCGGCGTAAAAGTGACGCACGGCCTCATAAATGAGGCCCCTGGGGTGTTGAAATGCAGAAGAAAGATGACACTGGTTTTGAATTCGAAGAATGTTTCCGAAAAGTACAACTTGTTTGGTTGGACAATAGCACCAGGGATATTAACAGAAATCATAAAAACAGCGATCCACTGTTTGTATTGAATTTGTATAACTTGTATATCTGCCAGCTCTATCTTTGTGACATTTATATGCTTTTAAAGTGCATCTTTCAAGAAAAAGTCAATCAAATGGATGACTTGAACTTCACTTCTTTAAATCCATACATTCTTGTGGATCCATTTTAACCTTCACAGAGTTGATTAATTATGCATCCTTTGTGGATACTGCATTCAGCTTCATCTGTAGACTTTCATGGCTTGTGTCGTAATTGATGGCAGAAAAAAAGTGCTACAATCCGCGTTAGGTGTGCCTCCCCCACGGTCAACAAGCCAATCTAAGCTCAATCTTTTTTCGAACATGAAAGGAATGGATAGTTACTTAAGCCGCGTTTCATTGCTTTATTTAAACAGCTATATAACACAAATAGTTATGAGCTAAAGATTTGTAAGCCAGAGTCATGCGCAGTGAACAAGACTTTTTCCAAAGCAGAGAGAAGCAAGAAAAAGTTTGTGTACTGTCGTGAAGGTTTTTGTTGTGCACTGGACTTGCATCAAATCACAGGGCAGTCCAGTCCAATATGCCTGATACCATAGACAAGCATATAATGTGCATCTCTTTGCTCTAATTGATTAAACGTTTTAAAAGTTCCTTTATGTGCTTGTTAGATCCGGCGTTAGCCAAGACCTCTTGATTTTACTAAAGTTAATTCTATAGTACATCGACGTATAGGAGCTTTTAGTCATCTCTCTTCAGCCATTGGTGTGTTGTTAAGTCATTAAAATTTTTCTTTCGCCCAGTACAGCATTCATCTTAGGGCAGTGGGTCAGCCTGCTTCAGCCAATGCCTAGCTTCATTGTGAGCAATGGCATGCTTCTCTTTCAAAAAGAACACATCTACAAAAAGTAGTTCTCTTCACCACCAGGGACTGCTATGAGAAACGTGCTTGTTGAAGCCCAAAAAATATTTCTACTGTTAGCTAATGCTAATTTTTTACATTGAGGAGGGCCTAGCAGGCCCTCAAATATAAGGTTTTACAAAACCATGTCAGAAACAACAACCAACAAAAATTAACAAAGCCAAAAGGGTGGCATCTAACACTGGACATATTGGCTTTGCCAATGCTTTTTTATTTAATTACCCACAGAGGTTTTTCCTCCAAGAGATGAATAAGTACATGCAGGGTCGGATTTGGCCAAAAAGTGGCCTAGGCACTTCCCCAAAAAAGTGGCCCACATTTGCATATCGCAACCTTTCGTGAATCATTGTGTGATTAGCATTAAGGGCTCATGTTGGGGAGAAATGTGGAGCAAATTTTGTTTTTAAAACTTTCCAATGCCAATAGTATCATCCTAAACTGGAAACACTGGTATTCCATTATGTTTATGTTTACGGGTTTTATATAGCGCATAGCTGCCCGAAGGCTTCCCAGCGCTGCGGAAACAGGAGGTCATAGTTAGCATTAACTCATTCGGGAAACAGCCATGTCTTCAGTTTTTTCCTAAAGCCTGGCTCATCCATACAAGCCTTAATTCCTTTGGCATGGAGTACCAAAGTTCAGGTACCAAGTGCAAGAATGATCTTCCTCCCCATCTGGATCACCCACGTTTTCTGACACATAGCTTCAGGTCAATAAACCTCTCACGATCAGGTCCCTGAACGCATCACTCTCTCTCTTAGATCCCAAAGCCTTTGCTCAACCTCAGATCTCTGGATCCCCTGTCAGGACCTAAAACTCCTGGTCATCCTTAAGGATTCTTAGTCACTTCTATCCAACATGGCCCCAGAGGTGTACACTCATCCTCAAGTCTGTAGGCTTCTGCTCTTTTCAAGGACCCATGTGTTCTGCGAATCCTAAGGGCATGTGGCTCATACTTCTTATAAGTTGGTCCCCAAATGACCCACTTAACAATAGGACCCTTAAGCTCATTTCCACCCTTTGGCCCCTTGAGGATCCTGCTCATGCTCAGATCTCTGAAGGTCCAGCTCACTCTCAGGAGCCTTGGGTTCCAGCTCGTCTTCTGGTCACCTGATTTCCCTGTTCACCCTTAGGCTCAATAGCTCTTGCTCATTCATACCTAAAAGCTTCAGGATACCCTCAGTTCATTGCACCACATTTACCAGGAGAATATTAGAAAGCTTATATTTCTATGTAGTTTCCTTGCTGCTTGGCACATAGTCACCACAGGATCTCTAAAGCTCCTGGGGTCTCATTTATGAAAAGTGACGCATCGCTGCGTGAAAACAGCGATGCGTCACTTTTCACTGCGCACTCCTTGCGACAATCCTGATACGTCATATTTAATGTATGACGCATCATGTCGCAAGGAGTTACAGATACGTCAGTATTTCTGACGTATCTATAAGCACAAAAGTGACGCATTGCTGGAGTGTGTCACAAAAGTGACGCAACTCTAGCAATGCTCCCTTTCACATGGGGAAAGCCCCATGTGAAAGGGCTTGCGTCAGTCTTACGCCTGCTGGGAGGCAGGCGCAAGATTCTGACGCAACAGCGTCCTAAAAGTGACGCAGTGAAATCTCATAGATTTCACTGCGTCACTTCTACGACCCTTCCTTGCGTCAATACATCCCCCTTGCATACATTATACCTGGCGTAGGTATAATGGAGCGCAAGGGTTTACAAAGTGACGCATCTACCTAGATGCGTCACTTTGTAGATATGGTGCAACAAGGCACATTTTTTACACTGCTGGTGCGTCACAAAAAGTGACGCACCGGCGGCATAAAAGGCACGCACGGCCTCATAAATGAGGCCCCTGTTTCCTCTAATTGGGCATTGGTGGGTGTGAGTATGTGTTTCAATGGCATGGCTTCATTTACGTCCCTGCGTCTGCAGCTCACCCTCAGCTTCCCAAGGTTCATAGTCACTCTAAATTACCTAAAGCCTTGCTCAGCTCTCCGGTCCTAAAGGCTCCTGATTGCACCAATGACTCCTGCAGTCAGTAGCTTCCAGCTTTAGCAAACCTTAACATTTTCAGAAGACCACCATTCCCCATAGAAATTCAACGGATTTCGGTTTTTGTGAGTACTTTGATTTCTGCCGTGTTCCAAAGGTGATTCGGGGAAGTGGATTCAGCACTTCTTGTAAGTGTTGGCCAACTTCTACATCAAGCCATAGACTACTGAACCATCAGAGTACTAAAGAGTGTGTATGAGGCACTAATCCGCCTGTTCCTTATTATCACAGACCAGATAACTTCTGACATCCTCTTCTCCATCAAGGCTTTGTTTCATCATTTGCTGTACATTCTTTTTCTCCATTTGCCATCTCCTTTCTCTACACTTTTGTTTCCCATCCTTCACTCTCTATGCCAGTCTTCTCCAACGTGTTGCTCGTGAGCTACTGGTAACTCTCCAGGTACCAGTAAGTAGCTCTCCTGTGTGCAATCTAGCCTACCAAACCTGAAGCTTTTGCTTTGTTGAGTATATGTACACCAAAATTGAAAGCAAGTATTCAAGACAAAAATGGCTTCAGAACTCGTGAATGGATGTTTGGAGAAAACTTTCTGAATTGCCAAAATATATTTAAAGCTGATATTTTAGTAATAAATCCAGGTGCTGTTGAGAAGACTTTTCTTTTTTTAAACATATGTCTATTGGAATTTAAATAAGACATCACCCGAGGGTGGACAGTGGTCAATGAAAAAGGCAGTAACACTCGAGACCTTGCACGGGCTCAATGAACGTGCAGATCATAAGCAATACACCAGCATCTAAGCAACAATTACTTCTACATTAATTGCACACCAATCTCAAGAGACATCACAACCCAGGATTGACCATAGTACATTGTAACATGTAAAAGTACGCAATGTACAACTTGTCATGGAGGAGTCGAATAAGCTAGGATACCATGTCCTCCTGAATAATGTGGGAGAAGGAATAAGAAACAAAACATAAAACATCTAACTTTTGTAACCCTCATGCAGGGACTGCTCTAAACTAAAAAACAAAAATGTCAGGAGAGGTGTAAATAAGCAAGGGGAAGGGAGGAGGGATATGGTACCGATTCAGCCATCACTAACCCACATATGGGAGGTTCCTCTATAGCAGAAGTACTATGTCAAGATGTAGGGGTGGATCGTGTTGCGGGGGCCACTTCGTTAAGGAAGTGGAACGTGTCTCCCAAAGTACCAGCCCTAATTTAGGTCAATGCGTGTGCCCCCCCCCCCCCTCCCATGGCTGCCAGGGTAACATACCTATCCTCAGCAGGTAAGTCATCAGACTCCTCAACAAAGTTTCCTTTTGGATGTTCCCAAGTATCCAAGACCTCAGTTCACAACCACACTATTGGACAGCAACGGACCCCATGAGCCTCCTCCCTAAACAACGCTCTCTCCTCAGTCCTGGCCCACTGGGCAACATCTTTCATCCAGGTTCCCACCGCTATTCCCACCCTGGGCTTCCAGGCCATTGCAATTCACCTCTTGACTAGCACTAGAGTGAGGTCCAGGAATCTGGTGCTAACCATGCGTTTGGACGGTCTATCAAACAGCTCCAGCAAGCAGACCTCCAGAGAGGGCATAATCGAGCAGCCGAGGGGGGTGTCATATGCATCCATAACAGGATTCCAGAAGAGGCGCTGCCCAGGGCAGTCCCAGGTTATGTGTATGAAATCAGCATCTAAATAACTGCATCTGGGGCAACAGCGTGGTTTGCCACCATAAACTACCTGTAGTCTGTGCGGGGTCATATTGGTCATGTGGACATCATTAAATTGTGTGAATAGTTGTCTCGTATTCCTTGAGACTTTCTATGAACGCACCAGGATTCAGCACAACTATGAGTCTGAAACTTCCCATTCGAGTATCGCTCCCCACCTGTGTCGCAACGTCAATAAAGGCTTTCGTGTCATCTTGGATAAGGATCTGTAGGACCACATCACTAAACGTCTAGTGGTTCCGAGGAAGACAGGAAACTGAAGTACTCCATGGATCTTGGGTTCCTTGTGGCCACCAGCCCATAAGTCCCTGAAGGTATGGGCCAATCCCTCATATAGGAGGAACTGTTCCGGGGCAAGCCGAGCTTAGTTACCAATTCTTCAAACAGTAATAGGACACCCTACTGAAAGAAGTCACCCTCCTTAACTAGGCTAGCGTCTAGGCTGGTGTCTGTCCAGATGGACAAATGTCCGGCAGTGGAAAAGGATAACAAGCCGCTGTTGGTGAGGCCCACCAGTGGCAGCAACGGGGAATAAAGCGGCACTCCAGCGGCTTCTCCATACAGCATTTCAAACGGTGTAGAGCCACCATCAACAATATTCCTGGGCGTGGAATCCCAGCCACCGTGCAGCAAGGCACACAGGTGTGCCGATTAAACCACCGGACCCAGTTCCTCCGGGTGTGCCCCATCAAGCCACTGAGTAAAGCACTGGAGTTGGAAGGCCAGGAAATACAGCCCAACGTTCGGAACCCATAGACCCCCCTCAGCCAGTGGGCGATGGAGGGTCTCCTGGGAAACCCTCTGATGGCCCCCATCTCATATTAGGTCCCTTAGCAGGGTGTTCAATTGTTCAAATCACAGAACAGGGACCTTGACCAGAAGGTTAGTAAAGAAATAAAGCAACCTCTGCAGCATGACCGTTTTGGATAAAGAAATCCGGGTCATTATTGACAGCTGAAGGGAGCGCCAGAAGGGCATTCATGATTTAAAGGACCGGAGGGCCTTTCCGAGGTTACCCTCACACAATTCTCCAAGGAATGAAGATCTGTATGCCGAAATATGAAATGAAATTAAATGAAAAGAGCATTTGTAAAGCGCGGGAGCTACCTTGAGTCGTCCTAGCGCTGCGGACAAACGTGTGTGAGCGGGCAGAGGGAGCCTATTCTAGTTGTTAAACAGCTGGGTTTTAAGCTTTTTCCTGAAGGACAGCAGGTTGTGTTCCGCACGCAGGTGGGGGGGGTAAGGAGTTCCAGAATTTGGCCGTGTTGTGCCAGAAGGAGCGTTCCCCACATCTGACCTTCTTGAATCTGGATACTGTGAGCAGGTGTGAGGAGGTAGATCTAAGCTGTCTGTTTGGTTGGTAGGGAGTGAACAAGGCGTGATTGATGGTGGCGCCTGATTTCCAGAAGGCTCGATGTGCGATGCACAGGCCCTTGAATGCGATTCTGTCCCTGACAGGGAGCCAGTGAAGCTTCCTGAGTTCTCTTTTGACTGGGGTGCGATGTGGGATCTGAAGCAGGGTGCGTGCTGCACAGTTTTGGATAACCTGTAGCTTGTTTAAGGTGGACTGTGAAGCCCCTAGGTAGAGGGCTTTTCCAAAATCCAGATGTGACAGGATTAGACCTGGAATCATGATTCGTCTGGCATTAAAGGGTAGAAGGGGAATGATCTTTCGGATAAACCTGAGTAAACCAAAGCAGGTGGCTGATAATTTTGCTGCTTGGTGGTTGAAATTGAGGGACTTGTCCAGCCAGATGCCAAGGCTCTTAATTGTGTCCTTGGGCACGGGGGGGATTGGTCCAAGGCAGGTGGGCCACAGGTGGTCGATGTTGGTATTGGGGCGGTGACCTTGTAGCATTAGCTCGGTTTTGTCTCCGTTTAGTTTGAGACAAGAAGATGTCATCCAGGAGGTCACTGCTTCCAGGCAGTCCCTGAGATTGAGTATCGTCCACATAGGTGACTATTTTTATCCCGAAGGGACGGACGATCTCTGCAAGGGAGCACATGTAGACATTAAAAAGCGTAGGGTTCAAGGAAGAGCCCTGCGGTACACCACAATCGAGAGGTTTGCTAATGGAGGCAGTGTCGCCCTCAAAAACCTGGAATGATCGCTCCTTCAAGAAGGATTCGAGCCATGAGATTGCTGTCGCTGAGACTCCTAGGTTGGTAAGTCGTTGCAGTAATATGCTGTGGTTCACAGTGTCAAAAGCGGCACTTGGGTCCAGCAGGATGATGGCTGCAGTGCCTCCCTGGTCCATGATCTTCCTTGCCTCTTCTGTCACATTGATAAGGGCAGTCTAAGTTCCGTGCATGGGTCGGAATCCTGTTAGAGTAGGGTCAAGCAACTGGTGGGTCTCTAGGAACTCCGTCAGAGTCTTGTTGACGTGTTTCTCCAAAATCTTGCTAAGCCAGGGCAGAAGGGATATAGGTCGATAGTTCCCTGGAATATTGGAATCTAGGCTAGGTTTCTTTAGGAGGGCCCTGACCATGGCCCGTTTCCAAGGAAGCGGGACAATTCCGGTGGCTAGTGAGGTGTTGAGTAGTTCTAAGATGGTGGGTAGGATGTGCGCGGCGACTGCCAGCAGAGAGCGTGGTGGTGCTGGGTCATTGGGGATCCCGATTTTACTTGAAGCATGATGGATTGTAGTGTGGGGGGTCAAAAAAGGGAAATTTTGTGATTGTCGTTGGAATGTGGGGTTGTGGCTCAGGAGGATTGATTACTGGAGTTGGGGCTTGGGTGTGGGGGAAGGAGGTGTATATGGTTTGTATTTTATTATGGAAGAATTCTGCCATGCAATTACAGCGGGATTGGGGATTGAGGGGGATTTGAGGTTCTTCAGGGAGTTTGAGAAGGGATTTAGCGATTTTATATATTTCCTTAGGTTTGGAGGCGGCTGCATTGATCTCGCTCTCATAGTAAGATGCTTGTGCAGTTCTAATATAATTTTTATAAGTTTTTATCGCGGTTCTGTACGCAGTTTTCCTGGGGAGGGAGTAGTCTAAGCGCCAGTTTCTCTCTAGTTTTTTACATTTGCGTTTCTTTTCTCGCAAGTCCTGGGAGAACCAGGGGGCGCTCTTGGTGGTGCGGTTCGGTTTCGTAACTGTGGTGGGGAGAACGGAATCTAGAGAATTTAAAATCCACTCATTGGCTGCAGAGGGATCCGCATTGAAGGATGGTCTGGAGGAGTCTAAAGATACTGTCCATTCTGCTTGGGGGAGTTCGGAACGATTGCGTTCCTTCCGGGGAGCACTCCACTCCACCGACCTGGGTGGTTGGTGGAGTGTAAAGTGATTTTCAAGGTTCAACAACATCGGCACGGCATCGGGGTGAGATCATGCATCCGGATTGTAGAGTATATGGTAGGGGCATAAATGCATTGGAAGGTGATGTCATAACGTTCCTCTCTATCTATAGAGATATGAATTCGCTCAAGCAGGGTCACTGTCCTGACCCAGATCAGCACCCCCTGGGCAAAGGCAGAGTATGAGGTGGCAACAAACTGGCCGTGCCATCTGCGGAGAAAAAGCGACTCACCTCCGTCTGTGTAAGATGTGTCTTCTGGAGCAAGACAACCAGCACTCCTCACCTCCACAAGTATCTATGCATGTATTGGCATTTTGTGGCCGAGCCCATCCCCCGAATGTTCCAGGTATAAACTTCAGTGTGTGGCATTGGTCGGCATATGGTCATGGAGTGTGCATAGCCCCTCCCACCCATTCGGGTCTCCCTCGTGATAGTTCTGTTGTGTCTGGTATCTAGTGCAATCCCTGCAGTGAAGAACAAGAACCCCCAACAATAAACTCACCTAACCCAGGACAGTCCAACACTGGCTGGCCACCCACACTGGAAGCATACAGGCATCAACATCAGGGAGTCTCCTCCAGATGCTCTAAAAGGGACTGTTCGGAGAGGGGCGGGCTATAAAGCAGAGGTTAGTGAGTCCCACCAGTCCCATGTCAGCCCTATCTAATAACATTGCCCAAACATCTAGTGAGTCCATCCGCGAACCTATGCAAGGCCTGGTCCCATGCCATTTTAGGAAAGAGAAAGGCAGGGTATAGCCATGCAGTGGTAAAGAGCTTGGGTTCACTAATCCACAAGCCAACAACAGTGCAAAATGTGTCCAACCCATCCTCCAACCATGATCCACAGGCCCCAAAGGATGACAGTCATGCACATCAAATTAGTTTATCTACTGATCCTGGCGCTACAACTGGCATGACAGTATTGTCCGCCCGGGATTACTTTTAAGGTGCAGATTTACAATCTAAGGAAGTACCAGTATCCTATACAGGTTTTTGTGCGATCTTTAAAAAAAATAATATATATCTTTTATTTTCCAATTTTAGTATACAGTAAGAAATAAACAATATCACGGCGGTACATTGTCAGGCGTTCCATCACATATCAATGATACACAATAATTTGCAACTCACAATATTAGGCAACTCAACTAACAAGCATTGGAAATGCAATAGGTCTCGGATTTATTTGAGTTAGAGCTAATGGCATTGTAAATGGCAATGTCTTATAGCCATGTGTTATGGAGTGTATGCATGTGGTGTGTAATGGAATTATGTGGTTTGGATTGGAATTGTTCACCCTGCACACTCACAAACTGTTCACCTTGCACACTCACAAACTGTTCACCATGCACGCTCACACAATGTTCACCCTGCACGCTCACACACTGCTTACCCTACACGCTCACACACTGCTCACCCTACACGCTCACACAATGTTCACCCTGCACGCTCACAGACTGTTAACCCTGCACGCTCACATACTGCTCACCCTACACACTCACACACTTCACACTCTGCACTCACTACTCTGCACTCACTACTCTGCAGTCACTACTCTGCACTCACTACTCACTACTCTGCACTCACTACTCTGCACTCACTACTCACTACTCTGCACTCACTACTCACTACTCTGCACTCACTACTCTGCACTCACTACTCTGCACTCACTACTCTGCACTCACTACTCACTACTCTGCACTCACTACTCTGCACTCACTACTCTGTACTCACTACTCTGCACTCACTAACTACTCTGCACTCACTACTCTGAACTCACTACTCTGCACTCACTACTCTGCACTCACTACTCACTACTCACTACTCTGCACTCACTACTCACTACTCTGCACTCACTACTCTGCACTCACTACTCTGCACTCACTACTCTGCACTCACTACTCTGCACTCACTACTCACTACTCTGCACTCACTACTCACTACTCTGCACTCACTACTCTGCACTCACTACTCACTACTCTTCACTCACTACTCTGCACTCACTACTCTGCACTCACTACTCACTACTCTGCACTCACTACTCACTACTCTGCACTCACTACTCACTACCCTGCACTCACTACTCTGCACTCACTACTCACTACTCACTACTCTGCAATCACTACTCTGCACTCACTACTCTGCACTCACTACTCTGCACTTACTACTCTGCACTCACTACTCACTACTCTGCACTCACTACTCTGCACTCACTACTCACTACTCTGCACTCACTACTCTGCACTCACTACTCTGCACTCACTACTCTGCACTCACTACTCACTACTCACTACTCACTACTCTGCACTCACTACTCTGCACTCACTACTCTGCGTTCACTACTCTGCACTCACTACTCTCTACTCTGCACTCACTACTCACTACTCACTACTCTGCACTCACTACTCTGCACTCACTACTCTGCACTCACTACTCTGCACTCACTACTCACTACTCTGCACTCACTAATCACTACTCTGCACTCGCTACTCACTACTCTGCACTCACTACTCTGCACTCACTACTCTGCACTCACTACTCACTACTCTGCACTCACTACTCAGCACTCACTACTCTGCACTCACTACTCTGCACTCACTACTCTGCACTCACTACTCACTACTCAGCACTCACTACTCACTACTCTGCACTCACTACTCACTACTCTGCACTCACTACTCTGCACTCACTACTCACTACTCAGCACTCACTACTCACTACTCTGCACTCACTACTCACTACTCTGCACTCACTACTCACTACTCTGCACTCACTACTCACTACTCACTACTCTGCACTCACTACTCACTACTCACTACTCTGCACTCACTACTCTGCACTCACTACTCTGCACTCACTACTCTGCACTCACTACTCTGCACTCACTACTCTGCAATCACCACTCTGCACACACTACTCTGCACTCACTACTCTGCACTCACAACTCACTACTCTGCACTCACTACTCACTACTGTGCACTCACTACTCACTACTCTGCACTCACTACTCACTACTCTGCACTCACTACTCACTACTCACTACTCTGCACTCACTAATCACTACTCTGCACTCACTACTCTGCACTCACTACTCACTACTCTGCACTCACTACTCTGCACTCACTACTCTGCACTTACTACTCACTACTCACTACTCTGCACTCACTACTCTGCACTCACTACTCTGCACTCACTACTCACTACTCTGCACTCACTACTCTGCACTCACTACTCTGCACTCACTACTCTGCACTCACTAATCTGCACTCACTACTCTGCACTCACTACTCACTACTCTGCACTCACTACTCACTACTGTGCACTCACTACTCACTACTCACTACTCTGCACTCACTACTCTGCACTCACTACTCACTACTCTGCATTCACTACTCACTACTCTGCACTCACTACTCTGCACTCACTACTCTGCACTCACTACTCACTACTCGGCACTCACTACTCACTACTCTGCACACACTACTCTGCACTCACTACTCTCTGCACTCACCACTCTGCACTCACTACTCTGCACTCACTACTCTGCACTCACTACTCACTACTCACTACTCACTACTCTGCACTCACTACTCACTACTCTGCACTCACTACTCACTACTCTGCACTCACTACTCACTACTCTGCACTACTCACTACTCTGCACTCACTACTCACTACTCTGCACTCACTACTCTGCACTCACTACTCACTACTCGGCACTCACTACTCACTAGTCTGCACTCACTAGTCTGCACTCACTACTCTGCACTCACTACTCACTACTCTGCACTCACTACTCACTACTCGGCACTCACTACTCACTAGTCTGCACTCACTAGTCTGCACTCACTACTCTGCACTCACTACTCACTACTCTGCACTCACTACTCTGCACTCACTACTCTGCACTCACTACTCACTACTCTGCACTCACTACTCACTACTCTGCACTCACTACTCTGCACTCACTACTCTGCACTCACTACTCTGCACTCACTACTCTGTACTCACTACTCTGCACTCTGCACTCACTACTCTGCACTCACTACTCACTACTCTGCACTCACTACTCTGCACTCACTACTCTGCACTCACTACTCACTACTCTGCACTCACTACTCACTACTGTGCACTCACTACTCACTACTCACTACTCTGCACTCACTACTCTGCACTCACTACTCACTACTCTGCATTCACTACTCACTACTCTGCACTCACTACTCACTACTCTGCACTCACTACTCTGCACTCACTACTCTGCACTCACTACTCACTACTCGGCACTCACTACTCACTACTCTGCACACACTACTCTGCACTCACTACTCTCTGCACTCACTACTCTCTGCACTCACTACTCTGCACTCACTACTCTGCACTCACTACTCACTACTCTGCACTCACTACTCACTACTCTGCACTCACTACTCTGCACTCACTACTCACTACTCTGCACTCACTACTCACTACTCACTACTCTGCACTCACTACTCTGCACTCACTATTCTGCACTCACTACTCCCTACTCTGCACTCACTACTCTGCACTCACCACTCACTATTCACTACTCTGCACTCACTACTCACTACTCTGCACTCACTACTCCCTACTCTGCACTCACTACTCCCTACTCTGCAATCACTACTCTGCACTCACTACTCCGCACTCACTATTCTGCACTCACTTCTCACTACTCGGCACTCACTACTCTGCACTAACTACTCACTACTCTGCACTCACTACTCACTACTCACTAATCTGCACTCACTACTCACTACTCTGCACTCACTACTCTGCACTCCCTACTCTGCACTCACTACTCTGCACTCACCACTCTGCACACACTACTCTGCACTCACTACTCTGCACCCACAACTCACTACTCTGCACTCACTACTCTGCACTCACTACTCACTACTCACTACTCTGCACTCACTACTCACTACTCTGCACTCACTACTCACTACTCTGCACTCACTACTCACTACTCACTACTCACTACTCTGCACTCACTAATCACTACTCTGCACTCACTACTCTGCACTCACTACTCACTACTCTGCACTCACTACTCTGCACTCACTACTCTGCACTCACTACTCTGCACTTACTACTCACTACTCACTACTCTGCACTCACTACTCTGCACTCACTACTCACTACTCTGCACTCACTACTCTGCACTCACTACTCACTACCCTGCACTCACTAATCTGCACTCACTACTCTGCACTCACTACTCTGCACTCACTACTCACTACTCTGCACTCACTACTCACTACTGTGCACTCACTACTCACTACTCACTACTCACTACTCTGCACTCACTACTCTGCACTCACAACTCACTACTCTGCACTCACTACTCACTACTGTGCACTCACTACTCACTACTCTGCACTCACTACTCACTACTCTGCACTCACTACTCACTACTCTGCACTCACTAATCACTACTCTGCACTCACTACTCTGCACTCACTACTCTGCACTCACTACTCTGCACTTACTACTCACTACTCACTACTCTGCACTGACTACTCTGCACTCACTACTCTGCACTCACTACTCACTACTCTGCACTCACTACTCTGCACTCACTACTCTGCACTCACTAATCTGCACTCACTACTCTGCACTCACTACTCTGCACTCACTACTCACTACTCTGCACTCACTACTCACTACTCTGCACTCACTACTCACTACTCACTACTCTGCACTCACTACTCTGCACTCACTACTCACTACTCTGCATTCACTACTCACTACTCTGCACTCACTACTCTGCACTCACTACTCACTACTCGGCACTCACTACTCAATACTCTGCACACACTACTCTGCACTCACTACTCTCTGCATTCACCACTCTGCACTCACTACTCTGCACTCACTACTCTGCACTCACTACTCACTACTCACTACTCTGCACTCACTACTCACTACTCTGCACTCACTACTCTGCACTCACTACTCACTACTCTGCACTCACTACTCACTACTCTGCACTCACTACTCACTACTCTGCACTCACTACTCTGCACTCACTACTCACTACTCGGCACTCACTACTCACTAGTCTGCACTCACTAGTCTGCACTCACTACTCTGCACTCACTACTCACTACTCTGCACTCACTACTCACTACTCGGCACTCACTACTCACTAGTCTGCACTCACTAGTCTGCACTCACTACTCTGCACTCACTACTCACTACTCTGCACTCACTACTCACTACTCTGCACTCACTACTCTGCACTCACTACTCTACACTCACTACTCTGCACTCACTACTCTGCACTCACTACTCTGCACTCACTACTCACTACTCTGCACTCACTACTCACTACTCTGCACTCACTACTCACTACTCTGCACTCACTACTCTGCACTCACTACTCTGCACTCACTACTCTGCACTCACTACTCTGTACTCACTACTCTGCACTCTGCACTCACTACTCTGCACTCACTACTCACTACTCTGCACTCACTACTCACTACTCTGCACTCACTACTCTGCACTCACTACTCACTACTCTGCACTCACTACTCACTACTGTGCACTCACTACTCACTACTCACTACTCTGCACTCACTACTCTGCACTCACTACTCACTACTCTGCATTCACTACTCACTACTCTGCACTCACTACTATGCACTCACTACTCTGCACTCACTACTCACTACTCGGCACTCACTACTCACTACCCTGCACACACTACTCTGCACTCACTACTCTCTGCACTCACTACTCTCTGCACTCACTACTCTGCACTCACTACTCTGCACTCACTACTCACTACTCTGCACTCACTACTCACTACTCTGCACTCTTTACTCTGCACTCACTACTCACTACTCTGCACTCACTACTCACTACTCACTACTCTGCACTCACTACTCTGCACTCACTACTCTGCACTCACTACTCACTACTCTGCACTCACTACTCTGCACTCACCACTCACTATTCACTACTCTGCACTCACTACTCACTACTCTGCACTCACTACTCCCTACTCTGCACTCACTACTCCCTACTCTGCACTCACTACTCTGCACTCACTACTCTGCACTCACTACTCTGCACTCACTACTCACTACTCGGCACTCACTACTCACTACTCTGCATCACTACTCACTACTCTGCACTCACTACTCACTACTCACTAATCTGCACTCACTACTCACTACTCACTACTCTGCACTCACTACTCTGCACTCACTACTCTGCACTCACTACTCTGCACTCACCACTCGGCACACACTACTCTGCACTCACTACTCTGCACCCACAACTCACTACTCTGCACTCACTACTCACTACTCACTACTCTGCACTCACTACTCACTACTCTGCACTCACTACTCACTACTCTGCACTCACTACTCACTGCTCACTACTCACTACTCTGCACTCACTAATCACTACTCTGCACTGTTGGACCCGGCCTCGTGGCGTGGTTCGCCTCTGTCCCTCCACACCCTGTGAGCGTAGACCTGTACCCCGAGTCCCCTGCGCAGCCTCCCTGTTAGTGTAGCCTACACCCCGAGCCTGGTCGTCCCACTCCCAGTAAACCTAGATCCCCCGAGAACCTTGACCAGGCCTGCCTCCCCCGCTTCTCGCCCAGCTCCGAGCGCCTAACCATGCAGGCCCCTCAAGGCCCGGACGCCATCTTCCCTTCCCGACATCCCTGTCTCCTTGGGCCTAGCGTGACCCCGGCCCCAGCAAAATCTGACTCCAAAGGCGCGCCAGTCCCAGCCAGGGGGTAAAGAGCTCCCCGAGTGAGATAAGCCAGGGAGTTTCGATGGCACCTCCGACCTCCCCTGAGGGGCCGGTATCTGTCACACCTTTGGGCCTCCCCTTGTGGCCCAGTTTCGATCACCCCTCTGGCCTCCCCGAGTGCTGGCTCCAGACCCGCTGGGCGTCTGGGAATTCCCAGACCCATCTTTCAAAGGGATCAAAGAGCCAACCGCCGGGCCTCGCCAACGACCAGCCCCCAGGGCTTGAGACCTCTGCCTGCGAGGGTCCGGAGATCAAAGAGCCGCAGGACTATAACTGGGCCCGCCCAACAGCTAGCGGGCAGTTGTATCTTGGACCTGAAGCCCTGCTGATCTGATCGCGGCTGACCCTAAGAAGAACTCATCTGGAACCTCGGAGCCCTGCTGACGCTGTCGCTGCTCGAGCTGACCTGTAACCTCGGAGCCCTGCTGACGCTGTCGCGGCTCGAGCTGACCTGTAACCATCGGAGCCCTGCTGACGCTGTCGCGGCTCAAGCTGAATGGAACCCTCGGAGCCCTGCTGACGCTGTCGCGGCTCAAGCTGAACGGAACCCTCGGAGCCCTGCTGACGCTGTCGCGGCTCAAGCTGAACTGAACAACTGGAGCCCTGCTGACGCTGTCGCGGCTCCTCACGAACTCCTCCAGATCGAGCCCTGCTGACCTCGTCGCGGCTCGAGGAGTACTCTGGTCTGGCTGGACCATCGAGATCCCCATCACAACCTGAGCCGTCTCGACAGAGGTGAGGCAGCCAGTACGATCATCATCCCGTATCCCCCGGCTCGAGGATTGAGAGCTGTGCATAGGGAACGCCTCGTACTGCCCCAGAGACTAAAAGACTGTCCCGCTTCCCTCTTCCCGAATCCCCACCGATCTAGTGGTCCCGCGACCACTGTGTATATAAGAGTGCCTTCTTCGTTTAAATACTTATATAAAGAACTTGTTACTTGAATCCAACGGTGTGGTGTCTGTTCGTAGTGTGGTGTGAACTCAGTGTGTACGATCCTAGACTCAAAGTCCTCCCCGGTGAGGACCTCACAATCAAGTCTCGGCAAGATCTGTAGGAGAGGTGGGACTTGGGGTGACCAGGTGAACATAACCTGGCCCCCTGAGTTCGCCCCTTCTAACATTGGTGGCAGCGTCGCGATAAGAACCCACGTCTAGGGATCGTACAGTACTGACACACTACCCGAACGAAGAATAAACCATGAGCCTCACAAGCGACGAGACCACCTTCCAGATGGAGCTTCTGAAGGACTATTCGCACCGTGGGCTCAAACAATTCTGCAAAGATCTCCATATCCCGTCAACGGGATTAAACACCAAAGAGGACTTTCAACAAGCTCTAACCGCCTGGGTGGAGACCGGAGCCCAACCTCCAGCACCGACAGAAGCCGATGGGGGGGAGCACCCCTGATCGAAACCCACGCCCCAGAGCAAGAAAGAACCGAGTCCCCGACGCGGACTCGCAGCACAGAGAGAGGTCTGTCTCGAGAAGAAATGACCGATCGAGAGCGCAACCGAAGCCAAGAGTTAGAACTAGCCCGTTTAAAGATGGAAGTCGAAGAGAAAAAGCTAGCCATCGAGCAGCTGCGGCTGCAAGGAGAACTGGAGGAGAAGAAACTCCAGCGAGAACATGACGGAAAGAAGCTCCAGCTGCAGCTCGAGCGCAGCGTGCTGGAAATCGAACTAAAGGCCCGGAACGAAGGCAACAAAACAGCAGCGACCCGAGAGTCTGTTCCCCCGGTGGAACCCAAGGTCCACATCCCCAAGGATGTGGTCAAAGAATATTATAAAAATGACGACATCCAGCAATGGTTCAAGGCCTACGAGGTAGCCATGACCTCCCACCGAGTACCGCAGAAAGATTGGGGAGCCGGGCTGTGGGGGCGATTCCTGAGTGAGGGGAGGGACACCCTACTCGACCTACCCTCTGCCGAACAGACCTCCTACAGCCACATGAAAGAAGCCCTCCTCACCAGGTACGGTCTCACCCCTGAAATGTACCGCCAACGCTTCCGAGACTGCAAGAAGATCCCCGGCACCACATGGGTAGAATATGTCAATTTCTACAGCCGGGCCCTCGAGGGGTGGGTCAAGGGCAGCAAGGTGTCCACCTTCGAGGGGCTCATTGACCTTATTGCCTACGAGCATCTGTCTCTGAACTGCTTTGTGGAACTCCGACAGCACCTCCTGGACAGAAAGTTGGCTGACCCCCGGAAACTGGCCGTCGAGGCCGATCGCTGGGTGAGCACCAGAGTCCCCCGGGGGCCCGGGGGAGACTCTGGACGAAATGAACAGGGATCTGGCCGCCAGAGAGGAGGGGGGAACCAGAATAGGCAGAGGGGGTCCCAGGTAGGGTCCCCGCGCAGCCCCCCCCGAAACCAGCCCAGCTCCTCGCCTCCCACCACGCGCGCAGGGTTCCCCCCAGCTAAGCCAGGGCCCCGAGTCAGCCAAGCCTGCTACCATTGCCAGCAACCAGGGCACTATGCCAATGACCCCCGCTGCCCTTTGTTCAAGAAGCCTGCCGCTGCAGGGCCCCCAGCGCGCCACATCACCTCAGTAGCCCTAGAAGAAGAGGAGGGAGAAGAGGAGTTCGAGGGAACTGACCCCGCAGCGATGATGTTAGTCTCCCTGGGTAATAGGGAGATGGTCCCGGGAGCCCCCCTACCCGACAATACAGAGAAATACCGACAGCAGGTGACTGTCAATGGCCATCACATAGGGGCGCTCCGAGACAGCGGGGCCAGTATAACTGCCGTCAAACGGCACCTTGTCCCCGAGGCCCAGATTGTTCCCCACATCTCCTGCAGGGTGATCGCAGCCGACAACTCCGTCCGCACCTGCTGGATAGCTCAAGTCCCGTTCGAGTGGGGGGGCGTCTCTGGGGAGTTACGAGTGGCAGTCCGCTCCGACATGCCCGTGGACTGCCTGCTCGGCAACGATCTGGAGAGCTCCCCCTGGCAGCGGGTTGAGAAAAGGACCCACCTGGAGATGGTGGGCCTGCCCGAGTGGGCCTGTGTGAGCACCAGGTCGTTGACCGCCCGAAGAGCCACCCCCGAAGGGGCGACCTTAGAGGCGGCACCGGCGACCCCTGAGGATCCCGAGGTCCCTGACCCCTCTGAGACCCCTGAGTTGTGCCCGGGGAAAGCTTCCCCTCCGACGCAGGTCCCCTCAGTCCTGACGTCGAACCAACCCCGAGCTTGGACGACTTTCCTGAATTGGCCCAGTGGCGCCAGGAAGGAGGACCGTCCCGAGAAGAATTCTGCCTAGAACAGACGTCCTGTCCCTCCTTGGTTGGGCCGCGGCAGCAGGCCGCCGCCAAGGCCGCGGGTGACCAGTCCGGTTCCCACTTTGTCTATTGGGAAAATGGCCTCTTGTACAGCGAGCAAAAGTCTGCCGAACTAGGGTCAGCCCGAGTGCTGGTGGTACCCCTACGCTTCCGCGGCTTTCTCTTAAACCTGGCCCACGATGTGCCCCTGGCGGGACACTTGGGTCAAGACAAGACATATCACCGCCTGGTCACGCACTTCTACTGGCCAGGCATGTGCTCCGATGTGGAGGCCCACTGTAAGTCCTGCCCCACGTGTCAGTCCAGCGGGAAGAGCGGCGGGAGGCGCAAGGCCCCCCTCCAACCCTTCCCCGTGGTCAGTACCCCCTTTGAGAGGGTGGGAATCGACATTGTGGGTCCCCTCGACCCCCGGACCTCCTTGGGCCACCGCTTTATCCTTGTCTTGGTGGACCATGCCACCCGCTACCCCGAAGCCATTCCCCTCCGAACGGTGACCGCCCCAGTAGTGGGGCGGGCCCTCATGGCCATCTTCTCCCGGGTGGGATTCCCCCGAGAAGTTGTCAGCGACCGAGGGACTAACTTCATATCGAAATACATGAAGTCCCTCTGGCAGCAATGCGGGGTGACCTACAAGTTCACTACCCCCTATCACCCCCAGGGGAACGGTCTGGTGGAACGATTCAACCGGACCCTCAAGGGGATGATCATGGGTCTCGAAGAGCCCCTTAGACGTAAGTGGGACGTCCTCCTCCCCTGTCTCCTCTTCGCGTACCGTGAAGTCCCCCAGACGTCCCTGGGGTTCAGCCCTTTCGAGCTGCTCTACGGGCACCCCGTCCGAGGACCCCTCAGCCTGGTCAAGGAAGGGTGGGAGACGGCGGCCCCCGAGCCCCCTCCCGATGTGTTTCGATACATCCTGGCCCTCCGGAACCAGACGAGGAAGTTCCGAGAACTGGCCAAGGCCAACCTCGAGGCCAGCCAAGAAGAAATGAAACGGTGGTACGACCAGAATGCCACTCTGGTCGAGTTCCAGCCTGGACAGCAGGTCTGGGTGATGGCCCCCGTAGAGCCCTGTGCCCTGCAAAACAAGTGGACAGGGCCCTTCAAGGTGGTGGAGCGCAAGAGTCAGGTGACCTACCTCATCGACGTAGAATCCCCCAGGAACCCCTTGCGGGTCCTTCATGTGAACCGCCTCAAGCCCCACTTCGCCCGGTCCGAGTTGAGGTTGCTCCTTGCCACGGACGATGGGGAAGAAGAAGAAACGGAGCCTCTCCCCGATCTCCTGTCCACGAAAGAAAAGGATGGCTCCGTAGAGGGAGTGAGTCTCTCCTCCTCCCTCTCTTCCGAGCAGCGCGAGGACTGTCGCCAGTTGTTGGGACAGTTCTCGGACCTCTTCTCCCTCACCCCCGGCGTCACCAGCTGGTGCGTCCACGACGTGGACACCGGGGACAGCCCACCGGTACGGCACAGAGCCTACCGCGTCCCTGACAGAGTCTGGGCCTGCATCAAGGCCGAGGTCTCGAAGATGTTAGCCCTCGGGGTGGTCGAAGCCTCTGACAGCCCATGGGCTAGCCCCGTGGTCCTGGTTCCGAAGGCAGCCGCCCCCGGTGCTGTTCCCGAGCTGAGGTTCTGCGTTGACTACCGCGGGCTCAACGCAGTCACCAGAACCGATGCTCATCCCATCCCCCGAGCCGATGAGCTTATTGATCGCCTCGGGGCTGCTCGCTTCCTAAGTACGTTCGACCTGACCAGTGGATACTGGCAGATCGCCCTCACCGAGGGAGCTAAGGAGAGATCCGCTTTTTCCACCCCGGATGGTCACTACCATTTCCAGGTGATGCCCTTCGGGATGAAGAACGCCCCCGCCACCTTCCAGAGGCTGGTGAACCAGGTACTGGCGGGGTTGGAGGAGTTCAGCGCTGCGTATCTGGACGATATAGCAGTGTACAGTACCCACTGGTCCGAGCACCTCCAGCACCTCTGGGCAGTGCTGACGGCCCTGAGAAGGGCCGGACTCACCATTAAGGCAAGCAAGTGCCAGATCGGACAAGGGTCCGTAGTCTACCTCGGACACCAGGTCGGAAGCGGCCTCGTAGCTCCCCTCCAGCCCAAGATCGATGCAATCGTGGCCTGGGAGGCCCCCACGTCCCAGACGGAAGTGCGGGCGTTTCTAGGGCTCACGGGGTACTACCGCCGGTTCATCAAGGGGTACGGCAGCATCGTAGCCCCCCTCACGGAGTTAACCTCCAAAAACCAGCCGAAGAAAGTTAGCTGGACCCCCACCTGCCAAGAGGCGTTTGAAACGTTGAAGCACGCCATGTGCACCGCCCCCATCCTACAGGCCCCCGACTACTCACGAGAGTTTGTAGTCCAGACGGACGCGTCCGAGCATGGCATCGGAGCGGTCCTGTCCCAGGTGAACGAGAACGGCCTAGACCGACCAGTGGCATTCATTAGCCGGAGGCTACTCCCTCGAGAACAAAGGTGGAGCACCGTCGAGCGGGAGGCCTTCACGGTGGTTTGGGCCCTGAAGAAGCTGAGGCCCTACCTGTTCGGTACTCACTTCCGGGTCCAGACCGACCACCGACCTCTCCGGTGGCTAATGCAAATGAGAGGGGAGAATCCCAAATTACTGCGCTGGTCCATCTCTCTCCAGGGGATGGATTTCACTGTGGAACACCGGCCTGGTGCTGACCACGCCAACGCAGACGGCCTGTCCCGATTCTTCCGCCTCAGCGAAGAGAACCCCCAAGAGGATGGGTAGTTCTCCCCGCCTTAATCTGGGGGGGACGCGTGTTGGACCCGGCCTCGTGGCGTGGTTCGCCTCTGTCCCTCCACACCCTGTGAGCGTAGACCTGTACCCCGAGTCCCCTGCGCAGCCTCCCTGTTAGTGTAGCCTACACCCCGAGCCTGGTCGTCCCACTCCCAGTAAACCTAGATCCCCCGAGAACCCTGACCAGGCCTGCCTCCCCCGCTCCTCGCCCAGCTCCGAGCGCCTAACCATGCAGGCCCCACAAGGCCCGGACGCCATCTTCCCTTCCCGACATCCCTGTCTTCTTGGGCCTAGCGTGACCCCGGCCCCAGCAAAACTCAGACTCCAAAGGCGCGCCAGTCCCAGCCAGGGGGTAAAGAGCTCCCCGAGTGACATAAGCCAGGGAGTTTCGATGGCACCTCCGACCTCCCGTAGGGGCCGGTATCTGTCACACCTTTGAGCCTCGCCTGTGGCCCAGTTTCGATCACCCCTCTGGCCTCCCCGAGTGCTGGCTCCAGACCCGCTGGGCGTCTGGGAATTCCCGGACCCATCTTTCAAAGGGATCAAAGAGCCAACCGCCGGGCCTCGCCAACGACCAGCCCCCAGGGCTTGAGACCTCTGCCTGCGAGGGTCCGGAGATCAAAGAGCCGCAGGACTATAACTGGGCCCGCCCAACAGCTAGCGGACAGTTGTATCTTGGACTTGAAGCCCTGCTGATCTGATCGCGGCTGACCCTAAGAAGAACTCATCTGGAACCTCGGAGCCCTGCTGACGCTGTCGCGGCTCGAGCTGACCTGTAACCTCGGAGCCCTGCTGACGCTGTCGCGGCTCGAGCTGACCTGTAACCATCGGAGCCCTGCTGACGCTGTCGCGGCTCAAGCTGAATGGAACCCTCGGAGCCCTGCTGACGCTGTCGCGGCTCAAGCTGAACGGAACCCTCGGAGCCCTGCTGACGCTGTCGCGGCTCAAGCTGAACTGAACAACCGGAGCCCTGCTGACGCTGTCGCGGCTCCTCACGAACTCCTCCAGATCGAGCCCTGCTGACCTCGTCGCGGCTCGAGGAGTACTCTGGTCCGGCTGGACCATCGAGATCCCCATCACAACCTGAGCCGTCTCGACAGAGGTGAGGCAGCCAGTACGATCATCATCCCGTATCCCCCGGCTCGAGGATTGAGAGCTGTGCATAGGGAACGCCTCGTACTGCCCCAGAGACTAAAAGACTGTCCCGCTGCCCTGCTGATCTGATCGCGGCTGACCCTAAGAAGAACTCATCTGGAACCTCGGAGCCCTGCTGACGCTGTCGCGGCTCGAGCTGACCTGTAACCTCGGAGCCCTGCTGACGCTGTCGCGGCTCGAGCTGACCTGTAACCATCGGAGCCCTGCTACTCACTACTCTGCACTCACTACTCTGCACTCACTACTCACTACTCGGCACTCACTACTCGCTACTCTGCACTCACTACTCTGCACTCACTACTCTGCACTTACTACTCACTACTCTGCACTCACTACTCTGCACTCACTACTCACTACTCAGCACTCACTACTCTGCACTCTCTACTCTGCACTCACTACTCAGCACTCACTACTCTGCACTCACTACTCACTACTCGGCACTCACTACTCTGCACTCACTACTCACTACTCTGCACTCACTACGCACTACTCTGCACTCACTACTCTGCACTCACTACTCACTACTCTGCACTCACTACTCACTACTCTGCACTCGCCACTCTGCACTCACCACTCTGCACTCACCACTCTGCACTCACTACTCACTACTCACTACTCTGCACTCACTACCCGGCACTTACCACTCTGCACTCACCACTCTGCACTCACCACTCTGCACTCACCACTCTGCACTCACTACTCACTACTCTGCACTCACCACTCTGCACTCACCACTCTGCACTCACCACTCTGCACTCACTACTCTGCACTCACTACTCACTACTCTGCACTCACTACTCAGCACTCACTACTCTGCACTCACTACTCACTACTCTGCACTCACTACTCACTACTCTGCACTCACTACTCTGCACTCACTACTCTGCACTCACTACTCCCTACTCTGCACTCACTACTCACTACTCTGCACTCACTACTCTGCACTCACTACTCACTACTCTGCACTCACTACTCACTACTCTGCACTCACTACTCTGCACTCACTACTCACTACTCTGCACTCACTACACACTACTCTGCACTCACTACTCACTACTCTGCACTCACTACTCACTACTCTGCACTCACCACTCTGCACTCACCACTCTGCACTCACCACTCTGCACTCACCACTCTGCACTCACTACTCACAACTCACTACTCACTACTCTGCACTCACTACCCGGCACTTACCACTCTGCACTCACCACTCTGCATTCACCACTCTGCACTCACCACTCTGCACTCACTACTCACTACTCTGCACTCACCACTCTGCACTCACCACTCTGCACTCACCACTCTGCACTCACGACTCTGCACTCACTACTCACTACTCTGCACTCACTACTCACTACTCTGCACTCACTACTCACTACCCTGCACTCACTACTCACTACTCTGTACTCACTACTCTGCACTCACTACTCTGCACTCACTACTCTGCACTCACTACTCTGCACTCACTACTCTGCACTCACTACTCACTACTCTGCACTCACTACTCTGCACTCACTACTCTGCACTCACTACTCTGCACTCACTACTTACTACTCTGCACTCAGTACTCACCACTCTGCACTCACCACTCTGCACTCACCACTCTGCACTCACCACTCAAGTCCAAGCAATTAGACGACATAACATTCTGAACAAGCACCTACCTCTAAGTGCCCTCACTGCCTTGCGGAACTTCTCGATGCCGGCCAGGAAGAGAGCAGTGATTGGCGCGGCGGGGACGCTGGCGCCGTGAGCATGCGCGCGACTGAATCCGCGCGTGGCCAGCACTTGTCGCTCCCTCTCCCATTAGGATTGCTGGGCGCGTGCCCAGCTCTTGTCTCCTTTTGTCGGCTTTGGTGGCTGACATGATTACAATAGTTCTCTGCCGAGAACGCGCTTCGCGCGTTTCTAGGCCGAGACCTAAAAACTAGTTCAACTAATAAAGGAATATATCATAATTCACGCCCCTGGCTCGTCCCACCTGAAATGTGCCAACATGTTTATTTATCATGCAATGTAATAGTTACAAGATCGCTAGTCCGTTCCAACCCATGAGACGTGCACTTAACAGAAAGGTGTATTTAGAGCGTGTTGAATAACAGGAATCATATGACATCTTCATAGCCCATCAACCCACTCCCTCCAGGACTATGCTGCTTTCAATCCGTGTAGCAGAGTCCTTACACTTCTCAGCAACATTCGCCCTATATGGGCCCCATATATCTTTGGGCCGTAAAGAGCTCGGCATTAGGGAGGCGTAAATTTCACAGTTTACATTACAATATGCCAGGCTACGCAGCCAGGCCTGTAATGTGGGAGCAGTTCTCTTACCCCACACTAACGCTATCTCCCGCTTGGCCAACAGAAACTCAAGTGCCGCAAACCTCCTGATCTTTTTGGGAAAGTTTACCGTGTATCCCATGAGAGCGATTTCCGGACTGGGGATCAGCGACAGTGAAGTAATTTTACCCAAAGTAGCGTGAACCTGTTCCCAATATGGTTGTATTTTAGGACATGTCCATGTAAGATGGGCAAAGTCCACTTGAGGGGCATTGCATTTCAAACAATGGTGTGGCCTAGAAGGGTTTATTTTATGCGACCAGGCTGGAGTGTGGTATGGCCTATGGAGGAATTTAAAATGAATAAGTTAGTGCCTTCCATTGAGGGATACTTCTTTTGTAACCATGCAGCATATTTCCCATTGTTGATCCGATATGGGTCGGCCTAGATCAGTTTCCCAAGCAGTACGTATTTTAACATCAGTAAGTGGACGTGCACAAGTGCATGATCTGTACATTTTAGAGATGAGATGAGTGCCCGTCTCACTCTCAATCATCAGTGTTAATGGGGCCGCAGGGTCAGGGGCAACTGGGTATGTAGGGAGTGCCGCTCATAATGTGGAGTGCATGCGTTGCATTATGAAGGCATCCATGAAAGAGCTGTCTTGAAACCAGGCGTCATCTGACATAGAGAAGACATGATAATTCGGGAATAGATCGCCTTTCATTCAGATATCAAATTTGGTCAACATGTGCTGTACTAGAGTTTCTCCCAAGATGGGGAGCCATGAAGAGTTTGGGAGCGGCAAAGCTGGAGAGTACAGCATGTCTAGCCCCAGAAGTCTCCGCAGCTTCTCCCATGCTTAGCTAGTGGTGGATACTCTCTGAATGTCAAGTGGGTCTCTAGGGATACCCCTGGGAAGCACTGTGGATAACCTTTGAGGTAGCACTAAATCTGCCTCTGGTCTCAGGAAAGGAATTCTAGCATCCGGGTGATACCAAGCGTATAATATAAATAGAAATCGGAAACGCCGAGACCTCCCCTTTCATACAGGAGAGTCAAAATCTGCCAGTTAACCCGA
This sequence comes from Lissotriton helveticus, assembly GCF_964261635.1. Classification (NCBI taxonomy): domain Eukaryota; kingdom Metazoa; phylum Chordata; class Amphibia; order Caudata; family Salamandridae; genus Lissotriton; species Lissotriton helveticus. The sequence goes on from NC_136059.1 coordinate 450,562,945, forward strand.
GGGCACATACCACCCCAGACCAATCTTAGAAGATGTTGCCGTAACTGCAAACAAAAGGATTGAGTGAGGAGAATGGGAATATTATTAAAAAGATATAAAAATTTAGGAAGCACTATCATTTTGAGAATGGCAACCCTACCCGCCATGGACAATGGGAGATGAAGCCATCTTTCTACCTGTGTCTCCAAGGAGCTTACGGCACGTCCATAATTTAGACTAATTATATTGGACGTGTCCAGATGTATGTGGATGCTGAGATATTTGACTGTGTCATGGCACCATTCAAGTGGGATGGTGCTGCGTGTCAACGGAAAAATTACAGACTTATGCCAATTTATACCAAGTCCTGAAAAACGGCCAAATCGCAAGATTTCCCAAATTATTGGTTCAAGATTACTCTGTGGGTGTCTCACATATAGAATAGTATAATCTGCCTAAAGTGAGACTAGCACTGGTCCCGTATTAAACTGCAGACCACGGTGCAGGTTACGCTCCTGGAAGTGCCTGATTAAAGGATCCATAGCTAAAATAAACAATAAAGGGGACAATGTGCATCTCTGTCTCGTGCCTCGTGTCAAGTGAAAGGGTTGAGATAACGTGTCGTTGATGCGCAGCCTAGCTGTGGGGCAAGTATATAAGAGAGCCGTGGTGGAAACAAAACCCTTAGGCATTCCCACGCGGTGCATTATTGAAAGAAAAAAGGGCCACTCCAAAGACTCAAAAGCCTTCTCTGCATCTAATAGCACCGCCGCTGCAGGAACCGTGGGGTCTATCCTGTGAAGAACTGCAAAAAGGGTCCGAAGGTTAAGCGAATTGGAGCGGTGGGGAACAAATCCAGACTGAGATGGGGAAATAATATATTCAATTAACAAAGAGAGCCTGATGGCAATCACCTTAGACAATATTTTATAATCCAAATTCAGTAAGGAGAGGGGCCTGTACGAGCCACACAGAGAAGGGTTCTTGTCAGGTTTAGGAAGAAGAATAATGACAGCCTCTCGAAAAGTAGGGGGAAGATTTTGGGGGCATATTACCAACCAATAGAGATAATTTTTGTCTCTAACTTGTTTAGAGACAAAAATTATCGCCGCACATCGGCGATTTTTATCGCAGATAAACCTTGCTATTAGCAAGGTTTATCGCAAATGCGATAAAAAAACGGCCGCAATGCATGAATATCGCTGAAAAGTCAGCGATATTCATGCATTATCGAGCAAATGCTCTTAGCCATGTTATCCACCTCCCATTGGTTAACATGGCTAAGAACTGCTCAGGGCAGGTGTTAGCTTTTGGAGATATTCACGCTTAGCGCGAATATCTCCAAAAGTTGGTAATAGGAGATAGCGATGTTAGCGACTGTTTCCAGTCGCTAACATCTTGGCACGCCCACTTTGCATGTCATTAGTGATAAATATCACTGACATGCAAAGCGGGGCCCAAGATGATCGCTATCTCCTATTAGCTGTCGCTAACTGGTGTTAGCGACAGCTTGGTAATAGGGAGATAATTTTATCTCCGCTTTCTTGGCTTTTAAAGCCAAAAAAGCGGAGATAAACCTCCTTGATAATATGCCCCTTGCTTTTGTAGCGATTCTGAGTAAACCTCTATCAGTCATGGCACAAGAATATCTTTATATGTCTTATAAAAGACTCTAAAGAACCCATCTAGACCCTGGGCGGAGGATCCACGGAGTGCAGCTATGGCCTCCACAATATTTTCTTGGGATATTGGAATAGCCAGGAAGTCCTGCATATATTTCTCAAGATAAACTAGCGTGATTTCCGATAGATAGTCATCCTAGGCGCCAAGATCGCCGTCTATTCTGTAAAGGGTTTTGAAATTAGTCAAGAATGTGTCCCTAATCTCAGGGGTAGAATAGACCAACTGATTATCTGGGGTATTAATTTCGGTTATGTATGCTTTGCTGTACGGGGGCCGGAGCATGTGTGCCAGAATACTGCCAGGTCATTCGCCCTCTCCTATCTCCGGGCCGTCTGATGTTTACCCAAGTGAAGTGCTTTCCTGTCTGCGGCATCACGAAATTCTACTAACAGAGCCAAACGCCGAGATTCCACCTCAACAGAGGCGTTCTCAAGCAAATCCGCATCTAATGGCGATATGTCCCTCTCGATTCGAGCCAGGGTAGTACGCAATTCTTTTAAGACTTCCGCATTTTTGGCAATGCACCCTCCCTGTATATATGCTTTAAACCCCTCCCATAGGACCGCACATGTATCTACAGATCCAGTGTTCAATTCAAAATAGTCTTCGATGGCCCCACAAACCTCCTCAAGGAAAACCTGATCCTGAAGCGCCCTACTCGGAAATCGCCGCTGCCTTTCAAAACCTCCAGGAAAAGGGATAGCAAGCCTCAACACCACGGGAGAATGATCAGAATAAGTCTGTGGCAGTGTGTTAATTGCCTGGAACCAGCCAGCTATTCCTGGGGGAACCAACCAATAGTCAATTCTGGTCCAGGTGTCATGATAAGCGGAATAGTGAGTGTTTGCAGTGGCCATAGCATTGTGTGTACGCTCCACATCTACCAAGGAAAATTGCCGACAAATGTCTTGTAATGCGAGAGCGGGGTTTCGCGTCAGGGGATGTGGAAATGCTGTTCCTAGTGGGATCTAACAACAAATTGAAGTCTCCACCCATAATAAGCAAACAGGAATTTAATGCCAATAAATGTACCTGTAAGGAATGGAAAAAATCTGGAGTGTCTATGTTCGGACCATAGATGCATATCACCGCAGCAAAATGACCCATTAGCGTACCTGTGACTATTAGGAAACAACTCTCACTGTCTTCTATCACTTTACCCGGGCAAAAAGGACTCCTTTTATGGATCAGAATGACACCCCCTCTAGCTTATCCACTGTAATTAGAGAAATATCTATGTGCCCCCCAGCTTGAGTCAACTAGTACAGTGTCTGATTTGGACAAGTGTGTCTCCTGTAAGCAGGCTATATCGATGTTATGTCGTAATAAGTAATTGATCACCTGGAGTCTCTTGCGGGTATTATTGAGGCTTCGGTTGTTCCATGACATAAGGGACAGATCAGAAGGCCCGGTCGAGTTACCTAACTGTGCCATAATAGGATTAAGACATTAAATATGTTAGCAACAAATCTACAAAAATGCCTTGTGACAATGACCTTTGTATAAATTCTCTGAAAACTTGAACATACTGCAAGGTTCCCCCCCACCATCCACCACCCAGACTCACCCATTCCCTAGCGAGGCAAAACCATGCCCATCGAACCCTCTGGCGGTGCCAATGAAATGCATGTCTAAACATGAAAACATCAAACCAACACCGCTGTTTCTGCAGAAATCAAAAACAAAATAAGGTGTACACCTTGAGACGTGTCAACGCCACACCGACCGGACAATCAAGTGACAACTTCAGTGAAGAAAGAGTAGCATTATCAATGAAGCATCGGTATAGAAAGCCAATACATTAATATCAGATTATCCAGTCCCTGAATTAGAGAATAGTTCCATGCTGGCCTCAGAGCTGCTCTGTGGAGGAGAGGTAACCCACCCTGTAACCACAGCATCATCATTGTCCTTCTTGTAAGTGCAACAAAACTCTTGCGCTTCATACGGAGTGTCAAAAATGTGGGATCTGCCTCCCACGTCTACCTTAAACCTGGCAGGGTATAGCATACCGTACCGTATCCCTAGATTCCTCAGGGTAGCCTTCACCCCGTTGAACTTGCGTCAGGCGTCCTGAATCAGGATAGTGAAGTCTGAGAAGAAGGTTAGTTTAGACCCCTGCCATTGAATTTCACCCCGTTCTCAGGCCAAACGCAAAGCAGAATCACGATCCCTAAAGTTCATAATCCTTGCAATGATGGGTCTTGGGGGAAGCCCAGGGTTAGGGCGGGGGCCCAGCGACCTATGTGCCCGTTCTACTACAAATCCCTGAGTAAAGGCCTCCCTGCCAAACAGGTCCAACAGCAATTGTTCCACAAAGACATCCATACGACCAAAAGTAGTCATTTCTGGTACACCTAGAATGCGCATGTTGTTGCGCCGACTGCGCGCTTCCATGTCCTCGTTTTTAATTGCGACCTGTTTCAGGATTCTTTCCACCCTGTCCAGTCATTTCTGGGACTGCGCCGTGCTGTCCTCAATGTCTGATATTCGAGCCTCCGCTACATTAAGCCGACGGTCATGAGCCTGGACCTTAGCACCCATGTCTGCTAAGCTTTTATCCAATGCTGCCCAAGGCCTTGAATCCTGCCCTCATCTTCTGGAGCATTGCAGCTGATAGCGCCAGTAGGTCTTCTGTTTCTTCAGTCCCAGGGGCACCGTGGCCATATCGGTAGAATCTTCAGTAGTATTGTCCGCCACTTTCCCAAAGGATAGGGTCCTTTGCTTTGGGGCTTTGCGGCCCATGCTGCAGGATGTGGAATGTGCTCTACTGTGAGATGCACCAAGGGGTAGACGTGCAGGTGGGGATCAGGGATGGAGCAAAGGCCTCACCAAGGCTGGACAGTCATGGAAGGAAGCCGGGTCGGCGATCTTGGCATCAAGGACAAGAAACTCAATATGGAGATTGGGGCAGCTTGGAATCCGCACGTGGTATCCTGAAATGTGGAACCCTAGCACGAGCCCGGAGATTTCTCAGGCCCCAGTTGTCACAGAATGTGAGGCCCCAAAAACAATGAAGTCCATGAGCCAAGCGTAGCAGGGGAAGACAGCGTAGGAACAGCGCCTTTCAGCTCCGCGGGATTGGAAGAAGCCTGTGAATGCTTTGCACTTAGGATGCGCCACACTATAAGCTGTGGATCAGAGACTAGAATGTACCCCCAGTGAAGTGATCTTTCCGTGGCCTCCGGGGTATGGAAGCTACTGGGTTATAAGGAGCCAATAGATGAAGAAGCGCCGTGATACTGTAGGTCAGCTGGCCCCAGCTGCCCCGCAGCGCACATGTATCCAGGTATGTGTATAGTCATTGGTGTCAGGGCAATGTATCCATGGATCTTTGAAACCGGACCCCAAGCAGTCAATCAGGGTATCGTCCTCCACTCTTCTAGGAAAGAAGCGGTGCTTCACAGAGTCCCCTGCTCAGTATCTTCGGCTCCGTAGCGGATCCGGCGACGTTGGGCCCACAGGGCCTGGGGGGAAGGAGGGAGCAGGATCCACCCAGCCGGGCCGCCCGCCACGTCAATTTTGCTTCCGGAATGAAGCAGGCTGCCCCCACACACACCGCACCCCCTATACCAATTGGGGGACCGGAAGGCCCTGTCCCCAACACGGTCTCTCTGCGTTGCAGTAATCGCTGGATCGGGGCTCACACAACTCAAGCAGCGCCCGCAGCCCGGCTCAAAGCTTGCACCAGGGGGGGCATCCCAGCAGCTATGAGCTGGATGACCATGGCATTGGTTCACCATCCGGCGGCCCCCACTCACCTCCTATTTCAATTGCATCACACTGCTTCCGTGATTTCAACAGGGGCAGGGGCCGCAGCTCATGGAGCTCGGGTCTCCACATGCAGCAGCAAAGAACGCCGGATTGGTGCGTCACAGAGGCCTCAGGTGGGGATCGCTGGAGTCCTCATCTTAGTAGCTCAGCGATGTGCTTTCCAAATATTTAACTCCGGTTCCTCATGTTGTAAAGTATGTAACCGCAAGTCCGGCCGGTAGAGCTTCAGTCGCAAGCGGCCATCTTGGACGCTTGCGTGGCCATGCCCCGTGACATTGCGATCTTTGCAATGGCCTGAAGAGTAGCACTCCGCTTGCATTCAGTCTGGGAGGGGTCGATTTTTTCGATGGCTCATCGCTGGGGTACACCTGGGATCTTCTTGCCTTGCACCGGGGAGCCCAAGGGACAGGACTTACTGCTGAGAGCAACGAGATAGACTTATAGGTCTCTAGCCATTTCCAAGCCACCTCAGGACCATCACAGTGTGTAGTACCATCAAGTAATATACAGAGCCTGGTAGGAAATATCAGGGAGTATTGTAGTCCCTCAGTGCGGAGCGCCCTCTTGACTTCCAGCAATGAAGCTTGCTTAATCTGCACCGTGGGCGTGAAGTATGGGAACACGGAGACCCACTCTACTCTCTCGGGCAGTCCTACTACCTGGACATTATTACGTCTTTTACGCCCCTCTTCACCATCTCTGCATCGTCAGCTCTACGCTCAAGGACGTGAACTCTATTAGACAGGTCCGACATCTAGAGCGTCAGCTTCTGGTATTCAGGTGTCAGGGCTGCAACCAAGGTCTCTATGTCTTTGACCCTGTCTGTCGACTTCTTATGCCCTACTTGTAGTAAGCTCAGAGCAACTGAGACTGTACCAATGTCCTGTTGTAGCGTGGCCTTGGTGTCCGCAATAGCAGCAAGGATTTTGCTTAGATGAGTATGGATTGGGTCCGGTGGGGATCCTGGATCTACCAAGGCCACAGCCAGGGTCACAAAATGTTCCCCAGATTCAGATAGCGCCCCTCACTGTAGGTTTTGTCTTACGTGCATCTAATTCTTAGGAACCCTTGTATTGCTGGAAGGTCTGCAATATCTCGTTATCACTTAATCACAACCGCATCTAGTCATATTGATGCTTCTACCTCAGGCCGGCTAGCCTTGAGGATACAGGCTCTCAGCCCTCGTCTAGGTCTGATGCCAGTGACCTTCCGGGTCATCCACACATAAGCTCAATTAACATGACCATTCTTGATCATTTGAGTTCACTCTTGGCCCCTATTATATAGACTTATAGCGTTCTTGTTAAGCTCTGATGATGACATCAGAATAACGGAGGTCGAAATGTCGTCAACAACCAGACTCCTTTAATATTGTTAGTTAATCAAGATAGGAGTCCTTTGTCTTTTTTCTAAGTGATGCACTGTTTGTTACTCTGTCTATTACATCTCACTGCACCTTCCCTTCACTGAAAAGCATGAGCAGTAGTTCTTGTTGATTACATTATATAATAATTAAGGATATTTTAAGCAATACAATTATTTGTTTGCTTTGGAAATATGTGTCCTTGACCATATATGCATTAAAGGCCTGTAAAACAATTTGGGGCATATTTACAATAACTGACGCATCCCTGCAAATCAGCAGGGATGCACCAGTTATTGTGCGCCACAGCTCCGCCATCATGGATGCGCCGCAGTTATAATGTGTCGCAACATGGTGCAAAAACGGCACAGATGCGTGACGCATCTGTGCCATAAAAGTGACGCATTGCTGGAGTTGCGTTGCAAGCGCGACACAGCTCCAGCAATGCTCTGGGGGCCCTATCTAGTTAATGCTGCGTCAATCCTTATGCCTGCTTCAGGCAGGCGCAGGGTTTTGACGCAGCATGGGCCTAAAAGTGACTGAGTGAAATCTTGTAGATTTCACTCAGCCACTTTTAGGAGGCGTTCCTGCGCCGGAACGCCCCCCCGCCCCCTCCCCCCCCCCCCGCACAAGAACGCCTACATGTGGCGCAGGGCATTACAACATGACGCATCTCCCAGATGCGTCACGTTGTAAGTACCCTCGCACCATGGAGCAGGATTTGCGCCGCCAGTGCGTCACAAAAGTGACGCAACGGCGGCGTAAATGAGGCGCAAAGGGCTTGTAAATCTGCCCCTAAATGTATGCAACTAATGTTTCCCGGCTGGTGAAACTACTAAAGAGATTTATTACCCTCTGAACCACTATTTATATAAGCATACGATGATCCGGGAGCAAGTGGCAGGCACCTAGACAGTGACCACCTCCCTGTCCCCGCTACTCAACGCATACACCTCCACTGGGCTCGACACGGGCTTCAAGTGTTCCCGAGGAGACAATAGCCCTGCAGGTGCACTTGTGGCAGCGGTCTGCTGCCCAGGGACTCGCTACACCACTTCAGACATGTAAGGCCCCAGCCTGGGCCTCGAGTCACCTAATCATATTGCTAGCTGGGGCCCAGTGGCCGCCCACTCACCGCTCAAGGCCGCGTCCGGGAGCACACTGAGCCAATCCCTAAATACTGCTGGTGGGAGATCGCCAGCCTACTGGCGAGAACCACCCAGGCCACTCAGGGAAGCCTCTGTTCTTATCTGAACTCGGAGGGCAAGCTGGGGTATTACCTCAGAGCTCTCAAGCGCTACAATGGGTCGATCTGCCCAGCAGTGTGCAGTAGGCAAGCCGGTGATAGCACACTGCACTAGAGGCAGGCCAGAAACAGTGAAGGGATGCGAGCACAACAGGCAGCAACAATAAGTCAACACCACACTTCCGCTCACAGATGGCGCTGGCTCACTTTAGCCTAATTTAGGGGCCCCACTGATGGAGAGCAGCAATCCGTGGCACAGCGGGTCTGCCCAGCGGGCCTGGTGGTCACCCCAGGCAAGAGCAGCAGTGCATTTACGGCCCAGTTTGAGGACGCCATTTGCTGCATCAGGGAGCTCCACCGCATCAAGGCCCGACCGGCTGCACTAACAACACTCCCAGGGCCCCCTCAGTGACCACCAACACACCCCAAACAGTGGCGCCAATTAGAAGGCAGCAACCAGGTTCAGCGAATGCTCAGGAGATCGGATGATGTAGGATCAGTGAAAAGCTACAGGCTCATGCTTCCGCCATTTTAGGCTTGGCAGCCACGCCCCTTGGTGTTGGGAAGACTTATTACTACGATTACCTTGATGCCAGGGACATTAATGCTTTGGCTGTTATGCATTGCTCACATAAAGGCATTCTACATTGACAAAGTCTTATTACGTTACTGCTGGCAACCATACCTGGAAAACTGAGTTGACCACTGCTTGTAATCTCGCAAACGGTGTCCACTAATGTAATCTTGTCTGTAGTAGTAGCTCAGGTGATGTCATTGAAAAGAAGTATCTATTATTAAAGGCATGGGCGTAACAATGGTCCCTGCAGCCCCAAGCTACAGGGGCCCCCTGAGCGCACCGTACACTCGTCGCTCAATGCTCATAAATTACAAGGTGCATGCTGCACACCCTGCAGCTACGTGGTATTATTAATTTTATTATTTCTATTTTATTTTATTTACTGAGTTTTATATAGTTCTGGCTAGACCCGTAGGTATCAGAGCGCTTTACATTCTGTTACACAATGTTACAGAAAATTATAACAATTACACATTACGTCACAAATAAACAACACGTTAAAAGTGGAAAGAAAGGTGAGAGAAGTCCGGAGGAGGGAGGAGGGGGAAATGTGATGGGGAGGATGAAAAAAAAGATGGCAGGAGAGATGAAGGGAAGTCTGCCCAAAGACTGACTGGGTAGGTGACGACCGAGGAGGGAATCCATAGCCTGTCTCCTCTTTAGCTAAACAGGGTAGCTCCATCGGGCATCAGTCAAATAGCTAGGTCTCAACTGACGAGGGAAAGTTCACATAAGAAAGTCAAGTGGATAAACAGGGTGGGAACTATGAGCAAGGACGGGTGAGGGCAGGGGTCATTAGCTGGAAAGAAGAGAAGAGTAGATCGGTACGGTGAAGGGGGAGGAGGGGGACAAGGTCAGGAGAGATGCAGGAGAGGTTGCCCAAGGACCAGCTGGGTAGGTGATGGCCAAGATGGCTATCCATATCCCATCTCCCCTTTAGCTCGTGAGGTAGCTCCACCGGGCATCAGTCAAAATGGCTCAGCTGTCGATGGAGTGTTCACAGAGTCACTGACTGAGGCGACCATCTTGAGGTCAAGCAGGGGGGGATGAGTCATTGATGTACGGATTCAGAGGATGCCCATCATTTTCTACAATCCGGATGAAAGGGTGTGCAAACGAAGCAGAGGATCGGCATGATGGACAAAGTCAGGGTCCGCATGTCTTTAGGGGAATCGCGTGATGTTGAGTGATAACCCCCAGACGGAGAATCTGCCGCCGTTAGCAGGCTCTTTTTCCCTCTGTTTCTAATTCTTCAGCCTCGGGTGGGGCATAAGGTGGGCAGGGCTGGTCTGACTGAATTGTCATGCTCAGTCAGTGTAAACTGTATGTGCGGCGGCGATGGGTCCGAGTCGGACACTGGGACTAACATTTAATTGCCAGCCTGATCCTGCCATAAAGCTGCAGGTCTCAGATGAGTCGGTGAGAGACATAACTGGTAGTAGTACTACTAGTCTAAGTAGTGTGGCTCACTGGTTAGAGGCAGCAGACCCGAGAGCAGAAGTCGGCCCGGGACCAGGGTTCAATTCCCGACGCGGCAGGGTCGTGGACCTGGGTCAGCGGACTCGATAATTCTCGCTTCGGTGCTTACTCTAATCAGGGGTTCCACTCGGCAACTCTGGGCATTAGCTTGCCTAATCTCCACATCGGCCCCATCAATTCCGGGGATGCCTGGCTCCACCTTGGGGACTCCGAGCAGGGACCATCCCACAGGGAAAGCCAGGACGGGTTCCCCAGAGTTATACAGCGCCAGGAAACCTATGGATGGGTAGCAGTGCGCTTTACAAACTCAAATACATTTACATTTACATTTACTAGTCCAGTCACTCACTATATTGTGTTGAGTTCAGTTATGTTTCTGTAGTGAAGTAATTGACAGTAAAAGTCTGTAGACAGAAATACTTCACGTCGTGTATTTATTTGCCACAACCTCAGCAGTCCCAAAGTCACTGACATACTAGGAATCTCAAAACCATCAACCCACAATGAGCATTCTACATTCCAGTATTACATCACTGGAATGTAGTGAACAGGAGATCACCACAATATCTCCCTTGCTTACAATAATTACATTTTGGTGACCTAACTCGAATGGCCATAATGTCCGGGCTATCAATAGATAGCTCATCCACCCGTATCCGTTAATTGTCTCACCCAACATGTCAACCCACCAACAGGTCTGCCCCTCGGTTCCCTAGTCGCTGCTTTAAAAAAATGTAGATAGCCTGCATGAAAAACTCCTTCTACAGACCACGTCTCCTGAAAAGCCCACACTTCAATAGACTCTATATAAGATAGTCGATCTGTGGACTTTGTTTTGGTTTCTAACCCCGCTATGTTCCAGGATGATAGAGTCTTGCATGGCTTCGATGGACTAGAGCCTTCATTCGCAGCGCTTATCAAAACCTCCTCTGTATTCTCATCAGCTGATAAAGGCTGACCTGTACAAGGGGTTCCTAAAAGGGGTTGGACGTCAAATTTAGTGGGATTTTCCCACCGTTCACTGCCCATGTGGGCACTCCTTGTGCCAATTATCGGTGTGACACGTAGAGAAACACTCTTGCTTCCCAGCATGTTACTTGTACGAGTTGCTATGTTCCTTTCAACCACCTTTTTAACCCCACTACCTACAGACCACAGTATGGTGTCACTCCCTCTCAGTCAGTCGATATCTTCGAGAGTTGATAGTAACTCGAAACGATTATTGGTTTGTACGGGATAATCAAACAGGTTGTGAACCCTATTAGGGACCTTAGGGGGTTATCTCACAGGGAAAAGCCAGGACGGGTTCCCAAGGCAAGCGCCTTGATGCCTTCGGGTGATACGTGCGCTATATAAGTCGCAATACATTTACATTTACACGCTTCCTTATATCTAGGCATCTTCCGTGGATTATAGAAAAACCCTAAGGGAAGTAGTCTGATTTCCTCTACTGCAGGGGGATAGTGACCAGCCATCTCTAAAATATATTGTACCAAGGAGGGTGACCTAAAACTCAGTATCACACAATCGTCAGCCATGGATTTATATGAGTGGCCTACCCAGTTAATTTGTTGCACCATTTTAAATTCATCAAATAATTGGTGTCTAATGCTTGTCTTTTTACTCACTAAATGGAGAGCCTTATTTTTAAGCTTTGACCAGTGCTCTCGAGTACCCGGACGAAGTGGGGGCATGTTGGCTAAGACAACCGTATAGGGCGTGGCTTCAGGGGGGAGATGGAGACTAGGTAACATGTTAGAGTCCCCTTCTGTACCCTGCTCAACCTGCCTCCTTCTATTACCTTCGACCCCACGGTGCTGCACCAGCGTTACAGGGGTACCATTGTTTGAACTAGAAGTAGAAAGGCAGGCTGAACTTATCACCGGTTGCACCAGATCGAGACATGTTTGGGCATTTGCCAAGTTTCCAAGCTGCATGTTAGGTGCAGCCCCTGAAGTGTTACATTGGACCGCCCCCACCCCCTGTTGGCATGAATAGTAGAATGGACGATATTCCTTTGGTTACTAAGGATAGGCATTGTTCGATCTTATTAAGCCTTTCATCAACTAGGTCTAATCTTTTGAGTATTGGATCTACAAGGGCTGCTATTTGTACTCTTAATAATGAGCACAGTTCCTCTGAATTGAACTGAATATTTGTGCAAGTTGCCTGCTTGGGCTGAGAAGCTATTAATATCGGTGTTGAGTTAACAACGGGATTAGCATCCGAGATGTTAGCACCCAGATTCCCAAAAACATGTACCCTACTAGATTCGTTAATGGCGGCCAGTGAATTTTGTTTTACTGTACTTCAACCTTTCCTTTTTTTAGTAAGAGGTTAAGCCCCTGATCCCCCCATAGCTTTCTTCTCCCTAGTCTTTACCATAGCAGGACTCTGTGTGCTACACTGGACTTGCGGGGTACCCGGGGTGGGGGACATAGACACCTCAAATGTCAAGCTAGGAGGTGTGTATCACAAGCAGGTTCTAATACGTTACTTGACAATGATTGAGGTATCTGGGCACTGGGCAAGGAGCCTCCCCGAGATGGTGCAGGTTCCAGCGTGAGCCTTCGCTCTGTTGCCTGGATCTCATGTATTAATACAGATTCTGCTCTATTTAGGAAAGCATCTAATGTGCCCACCAACCTATCCCCAACCTTTCTTTTGCTCATATTTAAGAGATCTCAGTGCCACACAATTAACAGGAACCAGATTAGCTTACAAAGCAACCCCTAGACAAAATTATAATGCTTACAGTTCACCGCAGTAAGTGTCAATAACGTGGCCCAGCCCGGCCTCCTCTGGGCTCTGACAGGCACGGACGGGCACACCCTTGGCCTGGGCTTTGCCCGGAAGTGCCCGGGCACGCCCGCCCCGCGCGTCCCGTGCTGCGGGAGCCCTGCGATGAATTTGAGCGCCTCCGGGCGCGCTTGGTGGGACGCTGGCGGCGTAAGCGCCGTTTCCAGTTCTGCGCGGAAGGTGCTGGGAATTGTGGTCCCCCCTGGCAAGATGCCGGGACCGTCGCAACAAGCCACCCGAGCTGACTCCTCTGACGGTGCGCGGCAAGGGTCAGCAACTGCAGCGGTAGGTTTCTGCCAAGAATAAAGGACTCTCGCGCTGCGGGAGCCCTGCGATGAATTTGAGCGCCTTCTGGCGCGCTTGGTGGGACGCTGGCGGCGTAAGCGGCGTTTCCTGTTCTGCCACGGAGGGTGCTGGAAATTGTGGTCCCGCCCGGCCAAAGATGCCGGGACCGTCGCAACAAGCCACCCGGGCTTACTCCTCTGACGGCGTGCGGCAAGGGTCAGCAACTGCAGCGGTAGGTTTCTGCTAAGAAGAAAGGACTCCTGCACTACGGGAGCCCTGCGATGAATCTGAGCACCTCCTGATGCGCTTGGTGGGACGCTGGCGGCGTAAGCAGTGTTTCCTGTTCTGCCCCAGAGGGTGCTGGGAATTGTGGTCCCGCCCGGCCAAAGATGCCGGGACCGTCGCAACAAGCCACCCGCGCTGACTCCTCCGACGGTGGGCGGCAAGGGTCAGCAACTGCAGCTGTAGGTTTCTGCCAAGAAGAAAGGACTTAACGTGGCTTAACTCTGCCTTGTACATAAGGCACCCTTTCACACTTTGGTTAGTGTGAAAGGGGCATGCAGATGTTGTTGTGGTGGGCGTTCACAGTGCTTAATTTGAGCAGGTGCTTTCAGGTGCTCAGCACCGGCACTTCTTTCTCAGGGCCGGGGCTACAATTTCTGACCCTGCAGGTGGTGGTCTTAATTATTTATTTATTAATAATTGTTCAAATTAAAAATAAAAAGAATAACATACATTGCATGGTGACCGGCTGGTAAATGTTCAGAGACCGGCCAGCATAGGCCTGTCCAGGCAGGCATGATTGTGTATCACCAAGTTAGTGATGATGTCATCATGCCGATCACAAATCCAAGAAGTCATCGACAAACTATGTCTTGCATTCTTTTCCCTGAGTCTGCTGCACCCTGCCACTGCCTGAGCCTAAGCCTCCCATTGGATAATTGTAGCTGGGAGCTGGCTCATGATGGAGTTGAGGCAAGGAAGCTGCGAGAGTGCATTTGGAACTTGAGAGTCAGGGCTCTTGAGGAAGAATAAACAAAAGTAAGTATGGACTTTCAACTTGCTGTGTAGCCAGAGTATCATATCCTGCAGCCCTGCATTTCTGCTATCCTCAATGTGCACGATGCGGCTGTGGCCCATCACAACTTTTGTGTGCCATGGCATCACCTGTAGAATCTGTGCGCTGCACCCCATCATGGCAATTGCTGAGCGTGCGTGAGTCCAGTAGGCACCACAGCCATACTTACAGACATTGGCAGCATTACGGCTGGGGACAATGCCTGTGCTGTAGCAGGCAGGGTCGCAGCAAGCTGAGCAGTGGATGTCGATGCCGTCGCTATCCCTGGACCTACTAATTACAGGCAGCACTAGCAGTGACATCACCTGCAGTGCTGGAGCAGCTACCTGTTCTGCAAATAACCCAGTTATACTGCACTGATTAATATATGCAAAAAAAGCATGTTCAATTGGTGTACATTTTGTTTTTGCGCTCGGTGTAGGTAAGAAAGTAAAACACATGTCATCTTCCTCTTCTTTAACCCCTACCGCGCTACCGCGTTTTCCCGCTGTGCGCGGGAATTTCAAAAATGGCTTGTTTATGACAAAGCCAGCTCGTCATCCGCGTAGCGCAGGTAACGCCAATGACGAGCTGGCTTTGTCATCAGCGCCGAAGGGGTTAAGAAAGACAACAGGAAAACACAGAGTTCAAAATAGCAGGGACATGTACAGGTTGATGACAGGGGTCACAGGCAGCTGCAGTGTTATAGATGAGAGAGAGAGCAGGAGTAAAGAGGAGAAACAAACAACAGGAGAGGGGAGAGATAAGATGGAGCTAAGTAGAAGAAATAGAGAGCAAATCAGACACAAAGAGAAAGCAGCCATGATGTGAAGAAGAGAGCATTAAGAAGAGAAAAGATAGAATGAAAGGATGTAGAGGACAGGACGGAGGAAAAAAAGCAGACAAATGATAAAACGGAGACACAGCTAATCACTGCTAGAAGAGTGATAGTAAAGAGCCAAGATCGAGGAGAGAGAGAGCAGAGCATGGATAAAAGTGAAGCGGAAAGAGGGCAGTGCTAGAATGAATAGAGGGAAAATCAGAAATTTCAGGGAATAAGGTAACACACCAGGTGTGACAAAGATGATAGAAAACAATTAGAGAGGTGAGAGGATAGACTCTTAGGGGCAGATTTACAATAACTGGCGCATCCCCAGGGATGCGCCAGTTATTGTGCGCCGCAGCTCCGCCACCCATGGTGCGCCACAGCTCCGCCACCCATGGTGCGCCGCATTTACAATGCGGCGCACCATGGGGCAAAAACGTCACAGATGCGTCACGCATCAGTGCTGTAAAAGTGGCGCATTGCTGGAGTTGCTGGAGTTGCGACGCAGCTCCAGCAATGCTCTGCGGGGCCTTATCTGTCCAATGCTTCGTCAAGCCTTATGCCTGCTTCAAGCAGGCGCAGGGTTTTGACGCAGCAGTGGCCTAAAAGTGCCTGCGTGAAATCTTGTAGATTTCACGCAGGCACTTTTGCGAGGCGCACCTGCCCCGGAACGCCCACCCTGCGCCGGATCGCCCACATGTGGCGCAGGGCTTTACATCGTGACGCATCTGCCTAGATGCGTCACGTTGTAAATGGGTCGCAGGGATGCGCCACGTTTACGCCGCCGTTGCGTGACGCACGGCGGCATAAACGTGGCGCAAGTCCGACATAAATCTGCCCCTCAGTGCAAAGACTTAGGGGACAGACAACAGATCAATGTTAGAAGATAAAGACTGAGGCAGTGCGTGTTGAAAGTGGGGCTCACTGGAGGAAGAAGTGAGCTGTGGCCTCCTTGGGAAAATTTTCAGCACCTGCACTTCTTTTTTTACAAATTAAGCACCGCAACTCCCATTGTTTTTGACGCTGCCCACTATGTACAAGGGTGGCGTACATAGGAGACAGGACCAAAATTAAAACCAGGAAAATCCTGGCCTTAAGTTGGCGAAATAAGGAGAAATGCATTATTTCTCCTTGTATTTGCTTTTTCCTTGTATGCTGCCTTGTGCAGCCCACATGGAAAAAGCAAAATGCCATCGTTTGTTAATGTATAGGAAGGTGTCCCTTTCTGTACATAAACAAACCTTTTGAAAAAATGCAACTTTGTCACTTTCATGTGTGCTGCATGAAGCAGCACACATGAAAGACACAGAATTGCATTTTGGGATTGTTTATGTGTAGGAAGGGACACCTTCCTACACATAAACAATCCTCCCCTGCACACAAACACCCTTGCACGCTGGTGCAAGGGTGCCTGCATTAGCGGGAAGTTGTTAAACTTAACACCATTGCAGGGGGAAACGCAAGGCTGCACCACATTCTTGTAAATATGGTGCAGACTTGCGTGGCAGAGGGTGTCGTTAAGCCAAGTAGTCTAACGACACTTCCGCCACTTCCTATTACATATCCCCCTTATTCTTTTGTTTTTGGAACTCTGGGCCTGATTTCCGGTTTGGAAGACAGGCACTTCGTTTATGCACTTGTAAGAAGGTGGACGGGATATGTATCTTTCCAGTTTGTTAGGAGTACCTGTTCGCCAAACTGGAAATCTGTCCCTTTGGTTTCTGGGCTGTACTATCTGTATGTCCCATCACATATTTTCAGGATGTCACCCCTTTTGCGATATCATTGCAACTTTTCTGAGGACTTCAATTTAAAGATACATGTTACTTTTTCTTTATTGTAACATTCTTTGTATGCAGATGTTTCCTCTTGTGTTTATGACTATTGCGGATCTTCATTACATATTACCTCCCCATTCTGGTTCCATTGTCATATTTTGTAATGGCATATTCATCAGTGTATTGTAATCTACTTTACAAAGCACTCGGTCAGTCTTTTGAGTTAATAAACTTATATCACAAACCTATAAGTAAACTCTAAATAAATACATTATTTAATAATTTACAAGATGGCAGCCTATACATTTGTAGTTTGCAGTTAACCTCTCCAAATTTGTAGTTAATGAAAACATCTAAGGGATAGGTTCTGATTCCAGTGCTCAAGCGTTTCATTGGCATAATGACAAACTTTATTCGAAGCAGGAAGGGAGAAGCAGGATTTTCTAGATTTTAGGGACCTACTCAAACAACTTACCTATCTAGTAAGAAGATAAATGACTGTGAATGACAGAATGACATTTTGCTGCATCTGTAGACTGCTGAAACCCCAATAAACATTACTGAAAATTAAAAACATGGTGAGAAAATCTGAATTTTGAACACCAGGTAGTATTTAGTAAACATAGCCCTGATCAAGCATTAGGTAATGAAGAAATTGCACAATGCCTGTGAATGTAACAGCACGCTCTGTATGTAAACACCCTACCTTAACTGTTCTCAATGTTTGACATTGAGCCAGAGATCTCTCAAAGATGTGTAGAAGTGTTTTAAGGAATGCTGCTTATCCACTTTATGATTCAATTGTCATGTTTTCCATTAGCTAAATTAACTATGAATGAAAAGGAATGAATGTATACTTCTAAGATTCCATGTGCCTCATTTATGAGGCCTTGTATCACTTTTATGCCGCCGGTAAGTTACTTTCTGTGACTCACCGGTGGCATAAAAACATGTTGCGCCCTGTTTACAAAGTGACGCATCTAGGCAGATGCGTCACTTTGTAAACCCCTTTGCCAGATTATACCTGCACCAGGTATAATGTATGCAGGGTGAGCAATCCCCCGCCAAAAGCCTTGGCAAAATGTCACATTGAATTATATGAGAATTTAGAGTGCCACTTCTAGGACACCATTGCGTCAATCTCTTACACCTGCCTCACAGCAGGCGTAAGACTGATGCAGGCCCTTTCACATGGGGCTTGCCCCATGTGAAAGGACACATTGATGGAGTAGCATCTGTTTTCAGACACACCTCAGCAATGCGTCACTTTTGCGCCTACAGATACGCCAGAAATTCTGACGTATCTGTAACTCCTTGCAACATGATGCATCATACAGTAAATATGACGCAACCATCATGTTGCAAGGAGGGCGCACTGAGAAGTGATAGCCTGGCTGATGAGGATTATGAATCCGAAACTGGTCCCAGGATGCTTGTTTCCGGTCCATGGAAGACATGGCTTGGCAGTTCGGGCTGGACTGTTCCCATGAGGCACAGGGTCAGACTGATTTGCATATAGCCATGTCTGAAATGGGGTGGCTGAGTGGGCTAAAGAATGGTGATGGATTAAACCCAGATAAGTTGATTGGGGGTGAGTGTTTGATTTGCTCAAACGCTCCGTCCATCATCCCCTTTTGTATCGCTTTGTTCGCCCTTAGTGTGGCAGGGTATGCTCAGACGTGAGTCCCTTGCTCACTTGGCCACTGGATTCAAGATAGCCTGGCTGATGAGGATTATGAATCCGAAACCGGTCCCAGGATGCTTGTTTCTGGTCCATGGAAGACATGGCTTGGCAGTTCGGGCTGGACTGTTCCCATGAGGCACAGGGTCAGACTGATTTGCATATAGTCATGTCTGAAATGGGGTGGCTGAGTGTGCTAAAGAATGGTGATGGATTAAACCCAGAACAGTTGACTGGGGGTGAGTGTTTGATTTGCTCAAACGCTCCGTCCTTCATCCCCTTTTGTATCGCTTTGTTTGTCCTTCGTGTGGCAGGGTATGCTCAGACGTGAGTCCCTTGCTCACTTGGCCACTGGATTCAAGATAGCCTGGCTGATGAGGATTATGAATCCGAAACCGGTCCCAGGATGCTTGTTTCCGGTCCATGGAAGACATGGCTTGGCAGTTCGGGCTGGACTGTTCCCATGAGGCACAGGGTCAGACTGATTTGCATATAGCCTTGTCTGAAATGGGGTGGCTGAGTGGGCTAAAGAATGGTGATGGATTAAACTCAGATCAGTTAACTGGGGGTGAGTGTTTGATTTGCTCAAACGCTCCGTCCATCATCCCCTTTTGTATCGCTGAGAAGTGATGCATCGCAGTTTTCACGCAGTGATGCGTCAGTTCTCTTAACTAAGGCCCAAAGTGTGCTGTGCCCCACACATAAATAATGGCATGTACTTGTATTGCCAATTTGTGCGTTAATAGTCATGTTTTCAAGTAATTCCTGAACGACTGTTACTTTCTGCAAGATCTGCTCTTCATAACATGCACAACAGGTGCAAGAGTCATGGTGTATGGTCACTCTCTGGGGGATTCATGCAAAGACTACAAAAGAGGAAGCATTTAAACATGAGAGCAGGCTCTTTCTCAAGGACATCTTGGATAATCCTAAATTTAGAACATGTGGTAGCTAGAGACTCGGTCCTCTTGTTACCCACCCCAAGCCCACCCTTCCCCTACAAAGTGGGCAGTGTAGGTTGCTATGTATACTGAGACACTTCTAAAACATTCAGCTATCATCTGGTAGTATTTTTTCTTGTATTGTGCAATTCATAGAAAACAAACAAAGTGGGAGGGCATTTTCACTTTGAAGTAACACGTCTTAACTGAATTCCTAAGGATACAGCAATCCTCCAAACTTTGGGGCATATTATCAAGGGGGTTTATCTCCGCTTTTTTGGCTTTAAAAGCCAAGAAAGCGGAGATAAAATGATCTCCCTATTACCTAGCTGTCGCTAACACCAGTTAGCGACAGCTAGTAGGAGATAGCGACCATCTTAGGCCCCACTTTGGTTGTCAGTGATATTTATCACTAATGACATGCAAAGTGGGCGTGCCAAGATGTTAGTAACTGGAAACAGTCGCTAACATCGCTATCTCCTATTACCAACTTTTGGAGATATTTGTGCTAAGCGCGAATATCTCCAAAAACTAACACCTGCCCTGAGCAGTTCTTAGCCATGTTATCCAATGGGAGGTGGATAACATGGCTAAGAGCATTAGCTCAGTAATGCATGAATATCGCTGACTTTTCAGCGATATTCATGCATTGCGCCCGTTTTTTATCGCATTTGCGATAAACCTTGATAATAGCAAGGTTTATCTGCGATAATTTCTGACGATGCTTAGCGTTAAAAAATTTGTTGCTAAGCATCGTTAGCGATAAATATCGCTTAACGTTGGTAATATGCCCCTTTGAACATTATGAGAAGAAGGCGATTATATATATATATATATATATAAATATGTTACCTTCTTTTGTTTTGAACCTCTGGGTATTTCAGTTGTGGATTGAGTTATTCTAAGCAGTTTTGCTACAGTGTTGCTAAAGACATTGGCTTCTATGGGCTTGATGCTCTACTAATTACCTGTGGATGGCTCTGATCTAACTTAGGGGCATATTATCAAGGGGGTTTATCTCCGCTTTTTTGGCTTTAAAAGCCAAGAAAGCGGAGATAACATTATTATAACACCAGTTAGCGACAGCTAGTAGGAGATAGCGACCATCTTTGGTAGGGCCCCACTTTGCATGTCAGTGATATTTATCACTAATGACATGCAAAGTGGGCGTGCCAAGATGTTAGCAACTGGAAACAGTCGCTAACATCGCTATCTCCTATTACCAACTTTTGGAGATATTCGCACTAAGCGCGAATATCTCCAAAAGCTAACACCTGGCCTGAGCAGTTCTTAGCCATGTTATCCAATGGGAGGTGGATAACATGGCTAAGAGCATTAGCTCGGTAATGCATGAATATCGCGGACGTTTCAGCGATATTCATGCATTGCGGCCCTTTTTTATCGCATTTGCGATAAACCTTGGTAATACCAAGGTTTATTTGCGGTAAATATCACCGCAGCTCAGCTGTAAATTGTTGTCTCTAACCAAGCAATAGCGATAATTATCGCTATTGCTTGGTAATATGCCCCTATGTCTCTAACCAAGCAATAGCGATAATTATCTCTATTGCTTGGTAATATGCCCGTTAGTTGAAGAAGAGGTCCACTACAAACCCTCTGTCTACTCTGCGGAACGTTTTAGGACGATACCAGCATAATGATTTACAACAATGATTTCAAAGTAGAATGCGCTGAGCTGGTAAGAGGTGTGATGGACTGAAGGGCAGAAAGCATCTCATTAATCACAGGTGTAAGCTTACGTCCTGAATGCACTTGATCTCATCCGATCTCAGAAGCAAAACAGGGTCGGGCCTGGTTAATACATAAATATGATTGATCACTGGTGTATCATGAGCCATGTTGCATTTTCAACTTAGGATTGTTGTGTGACAAGGAATTTTACCAGAACAAACATTACTCAGCTCTCTTGTAAAGGCAAGAGTGCAGTGTCTGAGGAACCTTTCAGTGGAAATATTAGAATCATATATCAATTTCATGCTAGTTCACTTTTTTTTTTTTTTAAATATATTTTTATTGCAGATTCGTGGGGAATACAAGCTTACATTTCAATATTACGACATCCGGTAACGACAATCATCAAAGCACGTCAATAACATAACACAGCCGTTCAGCCCACAACCCGGAGGTCGGGCGGCGGTAGCCACACGATGTCTGAGATAAACGAAAATCAGGAGGGAACGCCTAGTAAATCACCTTCGTCAGGCAGTTGTATGAACCATTCTCTGCTTTTCTACGTCCCCACACTCATCCAGCCCAACTATTGCACTGTTACAAAAAAAAAAAAAACAACCTCCCCCCACTTCCCCCCGTCAGTGTCGCTGTTGGCGTGGGCCTCATTTTAATATATACATTTATGGTCCAAAGAGATCTGGGCATCAGTATATCTAGTTGTGTCTCATGGAACCCTCAAGTGGTTACTCATCTTTGTCCTCATCCTCTATCAAATAATCTTTCAGCGCTTGCACCAGCCCCTCCCACGCCTTCGCCATCTCCATACTCTTCTCATTGGACGTCCTAGCGGCCTGCTGAAACCTGACTGTACTCTCTCCCTGGGCCCATTTCTGTAATTCACTTGTCCACCTCCTACTGGACGGGCCCTCCCTCGACTTCCAGTGCCAAGTGATTTCCCTCTGCGCTAATATGAGCCCCAAGTCAATAAATTTGCTAGTGATCTTTGTTTTAGCCGTGTGGGGAAACCAAAGCAGTAAACAGGTGGCCATATCAAACTCCAGTTGGCGCTCAGTGACTGCCTGAAGCAGCTCTCCCACCTCAGACCAATAAGTTCCCAACTGCGGGCAGCTCCACAACATATGATCCAGCTCTACAGCAGGCGCCAGGCATCTAGGGCATGCCGCCCCCAGAACTTGGAAGTGTCTCCTAATCTTCCCCGGGATAAGGTAGGCTCTAAGCACAACAAAAAAGTGTACCAGCTGGAACCGGGCATTTCTACTCCCCTTCCATGTCCTCCGTAATATGTGGCCCCACACCGTGTCCGGTATGGGCTTTCCAAGGCTGTCCTCCCATTTCAGTTTTAAGACCGTGAGTGGTTCCAAGCTCTCGGCCAACATCCGGGAGTGGAGACAAGTAATCGCCTTATAAGTGCCCGCCGCCATTACCACATATTGGCAGGCTGCAGTCGTACCAGGCTCTACCTGTCCCATCTTCCAGTGTTTACGGATCGCCGTAGTCACAGCCGCATGGAGGAGAAAACCACCATCCGGGATACCAAAGAGGTCCTGCACCACCCGGAAAGGCAGTAATTCGCCATCAACATAAAGGTCACCCACCATGTGGAGACCCAGCTCATCCCAATCCAGGAGCGGAGACCAGTCCCCACCATGCGGCAGCACCGTCAACATACCCAACGGGATTTCAGGAGCATATGGGTGGGCTACTCCTACCCGCCTCTGGCTTCTATTCCAGCACAAACGTAGAGTACGTTCCTCGAGTGTCAGATCGCGCAACTCGAGCCTCTGCTGCAGTACTATATAAGACAGCACATGTCTCTGCATCCCCTCTCCCCTGGTCTGGGCAGGGCCTCTGAAAACTCTGGCCACATTTTGGGTAAGGATCTGCAACTGCGCCGCCAAATAGTAGAGCTCAAAATTAGGTACCGCCAGGCCACCCTCCGCTCTCGGCCTCTGGAGCGCAGTCAGGGCTACACGGCGTCGGCCATGTCCCCACAGGAAAGCTATTGTCATGGTGCGTAATTCCCTAAAGACCCTCTGTGGAATCCACAGTGGCAGTGTGCGGAAATAGTAAAGCAGCCTGGGCAAGGC
The DNA here is from genome assembly GCF_964261635.1 of Lissotriton helveticus. NCBI lineage: Eukaryota > Metazoa > Chordata > Amphibia > Caudata > Salamandridae > Lissotriton > Lissotriton helveticus. Next base: position 450,586,213 of record NC_136059.1, read on the forward strand.
CACCATCTTCAGCAGCGCCGCTCTGCCCTGTACCGAAAGGGGAAGGGTCGCCCAGAACGCCATGCAGCCTCTCAAGGCCCGTATACAACGTCCCACATTCCCGTCCAGCATGTTATCGGCTCCGTGGTAAATGCGGACCCCCAGATAGGTAAAGCACGAAGGTTGTGTTCATCTAAAATTTGGATAATGCAAGCAATATTAACTTTATTCTGGAGACAAGCACATCCAATGTTAAAATCAATCAAGTGCAAAAATGAGGTCATATGGTTCAAACAAATAACCACTGACTGGGTAGTTTGGTCGACATGTTTCTGCGGACTACTAGAGGTCACTCTGTGCCTGCCGCTTCCTCAGGACCCATTCACTATTTTTGCTACTGCTTAAACGTGATGTACAAAAAATTATATATACAAAAAGGAACATACATGAATAGAAATATTACATGTCACCTGTTCATCTATGGTTTTCTTCCCGGACAGTGTCAAAGAGCCCCAGATTATAGCCGCCACATTACAAACACATAGACAGGAAAAAGAAAAGTATGGATAACACACCTTCATTAGTATGAGCTATCGCATTGCTTTCATTAAGCACCTCGCACATAGGTATAATAACCCTTTTGTGTCTCCCATCTTAAACTTAAACATGGGCTCACCTAATTTTCACTTATCACTATTGCACTGCTCCAAGTTACGACCAAACCAACAATCACCAGACATCGTTACCTAACAACTACCCTCCGTGGAGGCACTAAAAGGACTAACTACTGTGGAGTAGACCAAATGATGTACTGGGAGGTACAGATTTCGTAACTGATGGACATACTTTCACAAAGGGTGACTGTCCTTGTGTTTGTTTTCACTTATATACACTCTTGATAGCCGCATACACATAGTTATTGTTCCTTTTTCTGACCCACAGTTATCCTTTGTTTTCTCATAGTCTGTAAGGGGGATATAAACTGTGCCCAGGTCATTAAATAGTCCCTCGAACCCTTCTTCATTTGAATTGTATGTTATAAAGCACGAAGGTTCCCAGACAATGTTCCGGGCCAGCTGCGGTCGGGGCATGGCTTCCCGCAACGGAAAGAGGCAGGTCTTGCTCCAGTTCACCCTAAGGCCAGATAGCCTCCCAAAAAGCGACAACATCTCAGTCGCTCCATCCAGGGCCATAGCCGTGTACTCTAGGAACACCAGCAAGTCATCCGCATAGAGTGAGATGTACTGTGGAGACCCTCCGCTCAGCACTCCAGCATAGGCCCTCCCCGTTCTAGCCTGGGCCGCCAAAGGTTCCATCGCCAACGCGAACAACAGCGGGGAAAGAGAGCATCCCTGCCTCGTGCCTCTCCTTACCGGATAATCAGAGGAGATCACCGAGCCTAGCCTCACTCTGGCAGACGCCGAGGAGTAAAGGACTTTTGTCCAGCGTCCAAAGTGTTCACCCAGACCGTATTTCTCCAGCACTTTGTCGAGATAGCTCCACTCCAAGCTATCAAAGGCTTTCTCGATATCCACAGACAACACTGCCGGCATTTGGTCTGGGTCCCATGTGCTATCCAATACACGCACAAGGCGGCGGATGTTGATCGATGTATTTCTGGTCGGGATAAACCCGGCCTGATGGGGGTGGACCAGCGTGGTCATGTGAGGCAAGAGTCTAGTGGCCAGAATGCGGCTCAGAATTTTGTAGTCCACCGTTAGCATGGACAACGGCCTATAGGAGGTCACCTCGACAACTTCCTTACCCGGCTTTAAGAGTGGAATTATCAGCGCTTCCCTCATCGACTGAGGTAAGTATCCCAGTTCTAGCACCTCGGCATACACCACCAGCAGCCTAGGGGCCAGGATATCCACATAGTGAGCGTAAAATTCCACTGGCAGGCCATCCACCCCCGGTGTTTTGTTCCGGGCCATCTGCTTGATCGCACCCCTTATTTCCGGAAGCGTTATCGCGCCACCCAGATCCTTAGCAATATCTTCATCCAGTATCGGGAGCCGAATCTCTGCTAGGTAACCCTCTATAGCGGGGATCCCCACATCCAACTGGCTACTATAAAGAGCCGTGTAGTAGTTAAGAAAGCGGGAAAGAACCGCCGTTTGGGAGTAAACCATCCCACCCGACTCATCACGTACACTCAGGATCGGGCAGCCCCTGGGAAGTGGGTTGGCCAATTTCGCCAGCAGCGTCCCCACCTTATCACCCTCCACATGTACTTTCGTCAGGTATAGCCGGTAGACATAACTCCTCAGACGTTCAGTCTCTACGGCCATTCGTTCCCTCGCTTCCAACAATTGTGGGTGCAGAGCCGGATGTTCCGGTCGCCGGCGCTCTAGGTCCCGCAGTGCTCCCTCCGCCTTGTCCACGTCAGCAAGAAGGCTCGTCCGCACACCGGAGTACTTTCCAATGCACAATCCTCTGACCAAAACCTTGAACGCGTCCCACTCTAATGCCCTAGTGGTGGCCGTCCCATCGTTGTCAGCAAAATAACCCTCGATACCCGCCCTGAGGTCAGAACTAAAACCCCGGTCTTCCAAGGTCTCCGGCCTCAACCTCCAAGTGGGAACCACGGTTCTAACACGTTGCCATTTGATGTGCACCAACTGGGGGTTGTGATCCGAAATGGTCCTAGTTAAATACTCCGAATGCGACACCAGGGCTGCTATTGTAGTGTCACAGAGGATTGAGTCGATCCGAACATGCAACTCCTGGAGTGCGGAAAAGTAGGAATAATCCCTATCAGTAGGATGTTGTCCCCTCCAAACATCCATGAGGCCCCATTGAGTCTGCCATGCCCTCCTCTGTGTAGCTAGCCTATGGACCGGGGAGGACTGTAATGGTGGGTGCGACCTATCCAGTAGTGGGTCTGCGATAGAGTTAAAATCACCCTCCAAGAGGACTTGTCCTGCCAGGAAATGCGCCAGAGAACCGGACAATTTGTCAAAAAAGCAGGCTTGCTCCGAGTTAGGGGCATAAACACTGCAAAGCACCACATCTCTACCATACAACCTGCCCTCCACCGCCACAAATCGTCCATCCGGATCTATGACCTGGTTCGTAGCCTGGAAGGGAACTCCAGCCCGCACCCACACCAAGACCCCCCTGGCAAATGCAGAGTAAGTTGTGCCAAACACTTGGCCACGCCATCTTTTCTGCACGGCGTTGCATTCCGGCTTGGTAAGATGGGTCTCCTGAAGCAGGGCTATCTGGACGCCACGTCCACCAAGTATGCATGCACCTTATGGCGCCTTGCCATAGTCTGCAAACCACGCACGTTCCATGTAAGACATTTCAAATCAAGTGATGTCCCCATTGTGATCATCTTTCAGCACCTCTAGTGTTCCAGTCATTCCGCCCACACTCAAACAACACTGACCCCCAAACACCACACCCCACACAACTCCCTCAAACCTCCCCCCAGAACAGGACCCAATAACACATCAGTCCGCATCCAAACTCCCTTAACAAAAACACACAATCCTAATCTGTGGTAGCCACCACAGTAAGCCTTAAGGGCAATAAGAGGGCGGGTCTGGGCCAACGGGCGGCACGCGCCGCTTTCACTCCAAGTCCGATATCCCGTATAAAAGTGCGTCACCTGAAGTCCAGCACTAATGGATACTCGGGACATCCGCTGCAGCAGGGCCAAGTCCCAGTAAATTCAGCTCTAAAAGGTTCATTCTCCGAGGATCTCGTCCGCCGTCTGAGGCGTAACCACAGGGCCTCCAGCACCGTTCAAATCAGAAAGTTCCGGACCCGATTTCTCTTCTGCCTCCTCAGAATCCGACCCCATTGCTGATCCACTTTTCTGGGAGCCTGTGATCACCGCTGTCGCCGCCAGAGCTCCTCGCTTGTCGGCGGCCATTTGATCAGTTTGTTTTTTCAGCAGCGCCCTATTTCGCCTGCGGATTCTCTGCGATTTTCGCACCTGGACCGGCTTCGGCCGTTCCCACTCCCCCCGTCCTCTCCGGTCCGTACCAGCTCTGTACGTTTCCAGCCACGCCCAGGCCTCCTCAGGAGTCAGGAAGAAATGCGTAGATCCATCCATGATGACCCTCAATTTGGCCGGGAAGAGCAGAGAGTACTGAATCCCTTCCTCTCGTAGTTCCTTCTTCACCGATAGGTAGGAGGCCCTGCGCCTCTGAACGTCCTGAGCATAGTCCGGGAATATTGTAACCATGCTATTCTCCACCTGGAAGGGCCCGCCGAGCGAGCTTTCTGAATCAACAGGTCTCTGTCCTTAAAATGTAACACTCTGGCCACCACTGGTCTGGGAGGACCACCCTGCAGAGGCGGCCTGGCCGGGACCCGGTGGGCTCTCTCCAGAGTGAAGAAGGGGGAAAGGCCCTCCGGGGCGACCACAGTCTTGAACCAGTTCTCGAGGAACTCAACCATGTCCCCACCTTCGGATTTTTCCGGAAGGCCCACCACGCGGACGTTGTTGCGCCGATTGCGGCTTTCGGCATCCTCGGCTTTCCGTTCCAGGACCTCCAGGCGGGCCAGCACCTCCCTCAGCTTATGTTCCGCCGTGACCACAGCTGGCTTCAGGTCTTGGAGGGACAGTTCAGTGTCTTTAACCCTGTCTACCAGTTTGGCATGGTCCGCTTTCAGGAGCCCCAGCCCCGTCGCCACCTGTGCTATATCCTGATGTAACGACTCCTTCGTCGAGGTTATAGCCTCCAGGATATCATCGAGGCGCTTATTAAGCCGCTGTTCCTGTGTTGAGTCCGTGGGAGACCCATGGGCCTCTGGATCATCGTCCCGTCCCATCCTACGGTTAGGCTGCTGCCTCGGTTTCAGCACCCCTGTCTCTGAGGCCTGCGAAGCCTTCCCCTCCTCAGTCGTGACGTCACCGTGGCCCCTTCTAGGGAACCCGGGCCTCTGGGTGCCGGTACCTGCTGCGGGGCCACTCCGCTAAGGGGTGATAACATGTCAACGTGACTTGACTTGACTTGACTTGTCGTCAAACGCAACGCTCGGAAGAACCCCACTAAGCAAAGCGTCCCTCGGTTGGCGAGTCAGGCATTGTATATCTCCTAGGGTGTCATCTCGCCGGCCGCCATCTTAGGCCTCCAGCACGGAGCGGACATTCCATAGCTGCGCCACCAGCAGGGGGAACCTTCATCATCCGCTCGCCGGTGTGCCCCTCCAGAAAGCAAGTGCGCCACAGTCTAGATCCGAGACTCAACCTGGTGCCTCCTCTCAGTCACGGGCCATCGAGTTAAAGTCTCACTGTGCCGCCGGGGACCGCCGCCATTTTGTCGTCTCCACCGGGCTCCCGATCAGCTCCGTCGATTTTCGTCGCTCGGGGGACCCCGCCTCAGACTCAGAACTGGTCACAACCGCTGCCCCAGGTGTTCCGACAGCCGGCGCCGCGTTGCAGGCAGCGACCAGGAGAATTTTCAGGAGAAAATCCGGGATCGGGTGCGGAGCTACCAGCTCACGCCGCCATCCCCATCGGCGTCCAAGCCACGCCCCCTTGCATGCTAGTTCACCTTTCAAAAACCTATGTTGGACCCGCTATCTCTGCCTGGGACTTGACCTCCAGGTCCTGATTCCAGGAAGTAGAAGAGACAGTTTCTTAACTTGATCACCTGACAGATATAATGTATCCCTAATGAGCCAGCTGCCCATCTACTGGGGTAATGTGTCTTTAGAGAGCCTCAAAACAAGAAGGATATAGAAAATTCAAGATCAGCTCACATTACCCTGGCTATCAGATGTGCTGTTAACAAGACTAGGAAATATTTCCAGCTGTTCTGTGGAACCCCCTTACACTGGTTTCTAATGGTCTGGGACCTCTGATACCATACAGGTAGAATTAAAATAGTATCACTATAAAGGACCAAGGGGCAGATTTATGAAGGCCTTGCGCCGCCGGTGCGTCACTTTATTTGACGCAACGGCGGAGCAAATAATGCGCCCAATTTACAACATCCCCATCGGCGTCCAAGCCACGCCCCCTTGCATGCTAGTTCACCTTTCAAAAACCTATGTTGGACCCGCTATCTCTGCCTGGGACTTGACCTCCAGGTCCTGATTCCAGGAAGTAGAAGAGACAGTTTCTTAACTTGATCACCTGACAGATATAATGTATCCCTAATGAGCCAGCTGCCCATCTACTGGGGTAATGTGTCTTTAGAGAGCCTCAAAACAAGAAGGATATAGAAAATTCAAGATCAGCTCACATTACCCTGGCTATCAGATGTGCTGTTAACAAGACTAGGAAATATTTCCAGCTGTTCTGTGGAACCCCCTTACACTGGTTTCTAATGGTCTGGGACCTCTGATACCATACAGGTAGAATTAAAATAGTATCACTATAAAGGACCAAGGGGCAGATTTATGAAGGCCTTGCGCCGCCGGTGCGTCACTTTATTTGACGCAACGGCGGAGCAAATAATGCGCCCAATTTACAACGTGACGCATCTAGGAGATGCGTCACGTTGTAAAGCCCTGCGCCATAAGGAGGCGTTCCTGCGCAGGGGGGGGGGCGTTCCTGCGCAGGAACGCCTCCTAAAAGTGGCTGAGTGAAATCTCACTTTCAGGACAATGCTGCGTCAAAACCCTGCGCCTGCTTGAAGCAGGTGTAGGTCTTGACGCAGCATTGTGGAGATGGGGCACCCTCGAGCCTTGCTGGAGCTGCGCAGCTCCAGCAATGCGCCACCTTTACGGCACAGATGCGTCACGCATCTGTGCCGTTTTTGCCCCATGGTGCGCCGCATTGTAAATGCGGCGCACCATGGGTGGCGGAGCAGCGGCGCAGGATGACTGGCGCATCCCTGGGGATGCGCCAGTCATCATAAATCTGCCCCCAAGAGTGTGACATCAGAGGCACTGGTGCAGAATCCCTATGCCATCTTGCTCCTGATTTCCACATTCCTTACAGACCCAAATGGCTGGAAGACCGTCTACTAGAAATTTGAGGGATTTTATCGCCATCTGTCATTCCAGAAACCCTCCATCTCTTCCACTGCCTCCACCCTCAATTGTCAACATGATTTCAGGTATAGAAAGGAACAACCTGTACCTAGTAGTTTGACATATGATGCAGTGGAGCACGGAAGAGACCTTTTTGTTTATCCCATGAGTTTGAACAAGAGCTATCAAGTCAGACCTTGCTCTGGAAGAAGTTGAGATTTGTTAGTGAAAGTGCTATGGGCATGGCCACCAACCCCCAGCTCTTACTTTGGATATGCCTGTACCCAATATACTGTGCCCAGCTCAGGAAGAAGTGCTGCAGCTCCTGCAACAGCCTCAGGTTGGCTGAGGTCCATCTTGAGGAAATTCACATCCACTGTGAATATCATGGCATGTCTCTCATGATGCTGTCTTGAATTCTGAGGCAAGGCAAATGTTATAGGATGACTCGTCCCCATGGGGCTAATATCTGCACCTAGCAATATGCACTTGTTTTTGTTTGGCTCCTTAAAACATTTTGTGCCTCATTTATGAGGCCATGCTTCACTTTTACGCTGCCGGTGCGTCACTTTTTGTGACGCACCAGCAGCGTAAAAAATGTGCCTTGTTGCACCATATTTACAAAGTGACGAATCTAGTTAGATGCGTCACTTTGTAAACCCCTGCGCTACATTATACCGGCGCCAGGTATAATGTATGGATGGGGCGTTCTTACGCAAGAAAGGGTCATAGAAGTGACGCAGTGAAATCTATTGGATTTCACTGCGCCACTTCTAGGAAGCAAATGCATCAATTTCTTACGCCTGCCTCACAGAAGGCGTAAGATTGACGCAGGCCCTTTCACACGGGGCTTGTGAAAACAGCAATGCATCACTTTTCATTGCGCCCTCCTTGTCACACCAATGATGCGTCATATTTACAGTATGATGCATCCTTGCGCAAGGAGTTACAGATACGTCTGTATTTCTGACGTATCTGTATGGCACAAAAGTGACGCATTGCTGGAGTGTGTCACAAAAGTGACGCAACTCCAGCAATGCGTTCTTTCACATGGGACAAGCCCCATGTGAAAGGGCCTGCATCAGTCTTACGCCTGCTGTGAGGCAGGCGTAAGATATTGACGCATTTGCATCCTAGAAGTGGCGCAGTGAAATCTTATAGATTTCACTGTGTCACTTCTACGACCCTTTCTTGCGTCAATACGCCCCCTTGCATACAATATACCTGGCGCAGGTATAATGTGGGGCAGAGGGTTACAAAGTGACGCATCTACCTAGATGCGTCACTTTGTAAATATGGCGCAACAAGGCGCATTTTTTACGCCACTGGTGCGTCACAAAAAGTGACGCACCGGTGGCGTAAAACTGACGCACAGCCTCATAAATGAGGCCCCAGGTGTCACCCCTGAGGGGGATGACAAAATGGCAAAAATATGTGTTTTAAACACACATTCTTACCATTTTGTTAAGCCGAGGGTGACAAGTGTCATCACTGAGGGGGGTGACAAAATAACAAAAATATGCGTTTTAAACACATATTTTTGCCATTGTATCAAGCCGGGGTGACGAGAAGAAATTTTTCGCACCGGGTACCACCTGACCTTGCTACGCCACTGGGAGTGAATATATTATTCTAGCTAGTCCAAAAAGCATTGGTCAAAGTGTATACATTTGGGTGGGGGGCAGATTACTATTCTGACTTCAATCTAACAAACAATGAGGAAAGTTAATATATTTGCAGCATCGGATTCAAGACACACAAATAATATAAAACACGTTTCAAATTATTTAAGAAACTAAAGCATTTGAAATACCTCAAAATCATCCAAATATTTTAAACTTGGAATTTTTTTTTAAAGGTGAACAGAAATGTTAAAAAATAAAACATTTGAAGTAAAAAGATCCTCAAAACCTACGCATAAAACACACAAACCAAACAAAATGTATGTATTCACTTTTAAATATGTGCATTCTTAATTACTAATAAATTATTTTAAAAAATACACTCCTTCAATATAACCCCACAACCCATTAGAACGTTTAGTAACATTTCTCAAAAAATATATATAAACAAATACATTTTTTTTAAATATCTGTTTATTACGAATAAATCAGCAATGTAACAATGACAAGAGGCATTACATTTGCAGTATTTCGAACATCATCGATGACCTCAAGTCTCCCCATCCACATCACAAAAACTCACAATGCCTCCATTGAATCAATATGTTCCTGGTTTCGGAGCCTATCTCTAACTCTCACGGCAGAGGCACATTTATCGCCCCAAAAGCTATTCCATTTTGCCCATACTTTATTCCACTTATTAGGGCCACCTCTGCTTTCATAAACCACTTTCTCCGCCAGCATGCACCAACCCATATCACACTTCCAGTCGTTCAGCCCTCCAAATTCTTGCAGTATTGCGCTTTGCCACCATCAATCTCAGTCACACCCATATCTGATCCATTCTAGTAAGATCATTCTCTCTCAATATATTCAAGAGACACCACTTCGCAGAAGCATCTATGCGGCTCCCGCAAGTGTCATTTAAGCAAGAGTCTTCTACTTCCTAGAAGCCCTTAATTACTGGGTAGGTCAACAGCATATGGAGGAACCTGCCCATCTGGCCATAATTTCCATAGTACCAATATTGCCCTGCCTATCTGTACCATTGTATTGCACGTATAGTAACAATGGTGCAAGATCTTAAGCTGTATCAGATGGAACCTCTACTGTATAGCCACCTCCCTGGGGCACGCCAAGACTTCAGGCCATTCATCATCTCTAATCCCACTAGATGTCACTCCCAGTGTTCCCTCAGATAAGTAAGGGTATCTGGTGAAGTATTTATCAATTTCTAATAGGTGAGGGAGATGGCTTTTTTGGCATGTTGCCCTCTAGTAACCTATATACGAGTGTCGATGGGTCGGGCAGCACCCCCCCTTTTGCAGTGCCCTCCGCACTGCATGTCTAATTTGCATGTTGTGATAAAGGTTTCAGTGGGTGCTAGCAGATAGTCTGTCTGTTGCTCCACAAAGAAGATAACTCCTCCCTGCTTCCACATGTCTCCTACCATAGATATTCCTATCAGATTCCATTTATCAAACCCTCCTTATGTAGCTAGTGTGCCTAATTGAGCAGTGTCCAACAGGGCATTATCCTACCTTCCTGCCCAGTGCACACAGGGTTGTACACAAGAGGGCCAGTGTAACCGCTGCAGGTATTGGGAAGGACTTGCTATTCAATGTTCCGATAGCTTTGAGATAGCCTCCTGGTTGCATATTCGGTTTATTTGGTCGATAGGTAGGTTCCTCCTATGGGAGGTGCATCCACTGGTTGATGGTAATAAGCTGAACCACCCAATAATACTTTTGTATATCAGGTAAAGCAATCAGGCCGTCATACTTGCCCCTCATCAGTTTTGTTAACATTATTCCTGCAGGGCCGCCATCCCAAAACAGGGCACGTATTTTGCTTTCAAATGCCTGAAAGAAGGTGGGCAGGACTGGGATGGTGTATTCTGGAGTGCATGAAGAAAACGCCTTCATTTTACATAAGGCCACCTTCCTCAATAAGGGCAGTGGTAGGGTCCTCCAATGCTGAATATCACAACGGAGGTGCGAAAGCGCCAACTTCAGATTGTGAGCATGGAAGGTGTTTGGGTCACTAGTAATATAGAGCCCCAGATGGTAGAATCCGTTGGTGGCAATACGTACTGGACGGTCACTGGGCAGTTTTGGTGCAGGACCATGCAGGGGATAGATTAGGGATTTACTCCAGTTGATTGTGTACCCAAAAAAGTGACCAAACTGTGTGAATATGTGCACTATCTTGTCCAATTAATGGACCGACCAGTTCAGAGATATACAGGAAAATATCATCTACATACAGAGAGATCCTATCTTCTCAGCCGTCCATCCAATTTAATCCCCTGATCAGTGAGTCACATCCAATCCAGGCCGCTAGTGGTTCTAGGACTAGTGCACAGATCAAGGGGGACAATGGTCATCCACGAAGACAAAGCCCTACACAACGTCGGACCAGCTTACCTTAACGGTCGACTCAGCTTCTACACCCCCACCCGCAGCCTCCGCTCAGCCAACCTCGCCCTCGGCACAGTTCCACGCATCCAGAAAACTGCCGCCGGTGGCAGATCCTTCTCCTACCTCACCGCCAAGACCTGGAACACTCTCCCTACCGGCCTACGTCAGACCCAGGACCTGCTGGCCTTCAGACAACTTCTCAAGACCTGGCTCTTTTAGCAACAGAACCCCCCCCCCCCCCCCCCTGGCCCAAATGATTGATTGATTGAATGGGCATCCCTAACTTGTGCCGCTTTGGAGATGGAACTGTGAGGACATGTTCCCTCATTCACTGTCAACTGCGCCCGAGGGTGAGTGTAGAGGAGCTCCATCTAGGCCACGAATCGCAGGCTGAAGCCTTACTTGGGAAGTACTGCAAACATTAATGGCCGTTCAATGGTATGAAAAGCCATTTGTGCATCCAGTGATAGCACCAAGGCATCTTCACGGAATCCATCCATTCGACCCACTACACTATGCAGGCGCATTAAGTTGAGAGAGGTGTTTCGCCCCAGTATAAAGCCAGATTGGTCTAGATGATTCGGTGTTTGATCCACTTGTACAAGTCGTGATGCTAGTATTTTCACCATGAGTTTGTCCTCTACATTTAACCATGAGATTGGCCTATAAGAGGCACAATCATCAGGCGGTTTTCCCTCTTTGTTTTGATCTTTATGCAGTATCCCCAATTTACAGCTGTCCATGAACATGCACAAGGTTTGTAGAGTTCCATAAGTATGCCGTTGGGCCCACTGCTTTAACAGGGTTTAGGTCTGAGTAGTTTCTAACACCCCAGCTTCTGTGAGTTCTTGTTCTAGGACCTCTGTCACAGTGTGAGAGGCAGGGAAGCGGGAGGTCAGCCAGTATCGCACTGGATTCCTCTGCGATGGTAGTACATGCTAGGGCATATAGTTGTTTACAATAGGTGGCAAAAAAATCTGCAACACTTTGTCTATCTTTAATCTGTACTCCACCTTACCCCCGCAGTTCAAGTACCCATCAACTAGCTCTCTCCCATCTATCTAGCCAGGCTAGGAGCCTCGCATCCTTAGCCCCACCTCATAAAGGTGGTGTTGTTTTGTGTGATGGTGAGTCCTAGCAGCCGCTGTTACAGTGTCTTTATATTCCTTTTGTTTCAGGATTAGGGCGTGACTCGCATCCTCTCGTGTGACATTAACGAGTTGAGTTTCCAACTCTAGGATCTCCTGTTCTAATGTCCCTAGATGAGCCTGTGTATTCTTATTATGCCCTTTTATTAAGGACAGCCCGTGTCCCAGTACAACTATTTCATTGCATAAAGTATACAGACCCTTAATTTTCATCAAAATAGTGCTCCTTATGAATATTTGGAAGTTTCAGATACCAGGTGCTGAGCACAAGTCGCCCTGATCCATCTCGAGTAAGCACGATATAGACTGCCCATACTGGAGAATGGTCAGGGATACCTTGAGCAAGATATTGAACTTCCCTGAATTGAGTGAATTGGTGGGATAGGGTCAAAATGAAGTCTATTCTGGAGAGGCTACAGTGGATCCCCAAATGAAATTTATATTGATGTAGGGTGGGGATAGTGTTGCACCACGTATCAACCAATCCCAGGGCACTCAAAAAATCGGCCAGCGGTCTAAGGGGGGAGCCAGTCTGCCTAGACGGCCATCTGTCCTTGGTATCACACAGGGCTGCATTAAAGTCACCTCCCATCAAGAGCTCACCTACAGAAAGGCTAAGGAGGTGCATACTGAGATCAGTAAAGTCTGATTTGTGGCATCTCAGGACACATAAACTGAAATAAAATGAATTGTTCAACTCGCCCATGTTCCAGAGAATGCAATATGATGTCTGTGTGCATCCTGGCTGAAGAGGAGTGAAACCCTGAAACCGGTCCTAAGATGTTTGTTTCCAGTCCAGGGAGGACCTGGCTTGGCAGGTCGGGCTGGATTGTTCTCATGAGGCACAGGGTCAAGACTGATTTGCATATGGCTGGATTCAAACTGGAATGGCATGGTGAGCAAAAAAACGATGGATTTAGGCCCAGATCTCTGTACTGGGGTGAATGCATGACATTGTTCTGCATTCTGTCCATCAACTGTTGTTTTAGCATTTGTCACCCGAGTGGGACGGGTATGCCCAGACGTGGGTCCCGTGCTCTCCATGCCACAGGAATCAAGCTATCCTGGCTGAAGAGGGGTGAAACCCCAAAACCGGTCCTAGGATGCTTGTTTCCAGTCCAGGGAAGATCTGGCTTGGCAGTTTGGACTGGACTATTCCCACGAGGCACAGGGTCAAGACTGATTTGCATGTGGCTGGGTTAAAACTGGAATGGCATGATGAGCAAAAAAACTATGGGCTTAGGCCCAGATCTCTGTACTGGGTGAACGTATGACATTGTTCTGCGTCCTGCGTCCTGCCCATCAACTGTTGTTTTTGCGTCTGTGTGCATTTGGCCATGTACTTTGTACAGTCAGTGGAGGTGACTTGCGTAACAGAATGCTGACTCCCTGTGAACCAGTGGTATAACCTGAATGGCAGCCATTTTATAGTAGAGGTGGGCGAAGAATTCTGCTTCTCTGCTCCTCTGACGGAGTTTGCAATGACACGGAGCGGAGTTTTTTCTCTTAAGCTCCTTGCCAACATTAAAATCGTGTGCTAGACCTCCTCCCGGGGAGAATTTTCAACACGGGCGGTCATGGCAGGCTGCGACCAGTCTCGTAGAGAAATCTGCTGCTCACGTTGAAGAAGCTGCAGCTCCAGTAGAATATCTACTCAAGCCGCTTAATGCAACAGAGCCCACTGGCGTAACAGTGTGGGACAAGCTCCCGGCACTAAAAATCAGTGCGAGTAGCGCGAATTAAAAGTCTTCCACTGGCAGAATTCCACGGACCGTAGCAGATTTTTTCTGGTACTTTGCAGTTACGTGGGGTAAAACTACGCCCAAGCCTATTTTATACCCCCACCTATCTAGAGCATGGTAAGTATTGACTTTAAGGTTTATTTCTTGGATTAGAGCCACTTCAGGGGAACATCTCTTGAGGTATTGCAAATCAACTCCTCTCTTTATTTTGTCTCCTAGTTCATTGACATTCCATGACATTATTTTAAAGGTGGGTGTTGCTAGTGCATTGGCCATGGAGATTTAGTAGGATTGGGCAGTGGGTAAGGCCGTTCATCAAACTCCTCCATGGAGTTGTCGGTATGGAAAACATGCAGTGTAGTCAGCTGTGACATCCTGTGGCCTTGCTTGAAATACCCTCTTTGAGAGAGTGTGTTAGGACCCCATGCAGGTACAGGGTGTGTAAAATTGTGGGATGTGAGTGTGGAACAGAGCTGTGGCTGCTGCATCAATGTTAAGATGTTATCATCATATAATAGAAATATTCCTAAAACAAAAAAATCGACAACAAAAAACAAATTCAAACCCCCCACCCTACCTCCCTGTATAACAGACCTAAAACTGCCTGCACCCCCAACCTTTGCAGAGCACCTGTTGTTCCATAACTCAACACAAACATTAGTCGACCAAAGTAGTCACCAAATGACCATCCCATCCACTCAACCACTTCTTGAAGTAAAAAAGGGGAAAGAAAAGCTGTTACCAAAGTCGTTCACCAACCAGTAATGTACTCCCATCTCCAGTGATTCCAATCATGTGGGCGGAGACCCAATTGTGAGTGTTCATGAAGACAGGGCTTTAGTGTGTTACAGTACCAGTGACCAATCCATGGCCTGATCTCGGTCTTTGTACCTTAGGTCGAAAAGGAGCTATCAAGGGGATTATTTACAAGACCCTTGAGCCACTTTTGCGTAATTTTTAACATGGAAAAAGTGGCACAAAAGTGCTGCAAGGGTCATGTAAACCTGCTCTCAAGTGTCTTCAAGGGAAGCTTATAGACTTCAAGCAGCTTTCTATCATTATCATTGGTCTCCTGAGTCTTTTGCTTTGCCCGGGGACCTGGGGTTCCGTCATTGTTTCCCTGATTTTGATCATTGTTCAGCTCCACTAACCACTATCCGTACTTCCATCCAACCAGTCCCAGACCTCATTGGGTGGGGTAAAATAGCAGGTCTTTCCGTCTGCTGCCACTCGCACCTTCCCCGGGAAGATAACTGAATTTTTTATGCCATGATCTCAAAGGGCCCTTTTGACCTCAAGGAAACTGCAGCAATGCTTTTGGACTCGAAGTGCGAAGTCCGGGAAAAAGGTAATTGTGACGTTTTTGTGCTGGATTGGAGGTGCAGTACGCGCAGTCGGCAGTATAACATCTTGGTCTCTATAACTGAAGATGCGAGCAATTATTGGGTGCAAAGGTGCTCCTGGTATCGGTGAGGACCACGGGAGATAGTGAGCTCACTCAACTGGGAAGTTATTTGAAAGTCCCTTAATTTGTAATTGTTTGAGGTTAAGATATTCAACAAAGAGGTCAACAGCAGGCTCCTCTGATTTTTTGGGGACCCCTATTATACAGATATTGCTTTCCTTTCAAGCGACATTCGAAGTCCTCTAACCTAGCTTCCAAGGAAGACGTGTTCGCTTTCAGGTCTTTCACTTGGCCCTTCAGTGTATTTGTTTCCTCCCTGAGAATGGCTACAGAGTCCTCTGCTTCTTTTGCTCTAGCGCCCACATGGGCGTCTCCTCACCCGGGGGGACAGAGCAGTTGGTGCTTGTGAGACATCAGTCCCCCGCATTGTTGCGGCGTCTCTCGGTAATTTATACTTATCCAGTATGGTCTGGTGGGCGTTGCGAGCACCCCTCCCACCCATCATGTCAACTTGGTTTCTCTTATGGTAGTTGTCCACTGTACATGGAGCTTATCTGGGAACAAGAACACAGGGAAAAATGGGGGGGCTCATTACTCGCCGCCGCCTGCTAGGGGGCAAGGATAAACCCCTGTGGCCTGTCGGGTTTCCGTCTGCCAACCCCAACGTCCTTACTTGGCATAGAAGCTGAGGCCTCTCAGGAACTGCACGCCGATCTCTACCTAAGCACGATGTGGTGCAATCTCAGGGCGGTTCACCGTATGCTGGTTGTGTATCCCGATGCCACCAATTAGCGACAGGTTGTTAGGCCTCTGGTTTCAGCTCAGTCTATCAAGCGGGCTCCAATTTGGTATGCATAGGAAGCAAAGAGTGCCTCAGTTGCTGCCAGTGAATAGAGTCAACTCGCAGTGGAGCGATACAGCATGGGCCCTAGTGCTGCAATAGACTCTCCAGCCTATGCTAGTGTTCGCCTATGCATTCAGCATCCCCTGTATAACACAGCTGGCTTCCTTATCGGGGAGGAGGACCTCTGTTGAGCCTGGAAAAGTCAGAGTGATGTTACTGTAACTGCTCACCCCGCGCCAGTAATTAAAGTCACATGGCCAGGTCTGATGCATTATACTCGCTTCAGGGGGCTCTCAAGCGTATAGCAAGGGGAGGGGACCACCATCTTGCAGTTTTAGTGGTAAATGCTGCCATCGCTGGGTCGGTGTGCCCTCTTTGCTTAGAGAAAGCTTGCCTGCCATCAGGGATCGGATTGCGTAGTACTGAGCTTTGCCCCTGACACCATCGCGCCTGCGGGAGGTGCCGCTCCAGGCCCCGTGCAGCCATGAGAGGGAACGAGGTAGCGGAGAACTCTGGTGACTGCGGCGGCTGCAGTGAAGGAGGGCCCCTGTGTACCCGGCGCCGGAGGTGGTGAGTGCGGTGCGGCCTAGCACAGGTCCATGGTGGCAGAGGCGGCTGCAGGCCGTGTGCGGGCGTCGTCCCGTGAGCCGTAGAAAAGTGCTGAGGGGCATGGGTGGCCCGGGAATTCACTGCGTGCGGCAGCAGCTATATACGCATTGAAAACAGACACGATGCTCTCTGCCCTGAAGGTGTCCCGTCTGCTGGTCCCTCTCTGGCGCCGATTGGGATGGATCATGCTCATTTTTTAGTGTTGTGCTCAGCGACCGACTTACTGCCAGTATCTGGCCCTGCGACACAGCTCTATCCCGATTCTTTCTTACCTCGTACAGAAGACCTCTTTGTGTATCAGCGCACTTTGGAACCAGCTGTGGGTTAAAGCATGTCGTGTCCCACAAGATAGCGCTATATGCATGCCAGGATAAGTGAAAATGACACTTTTTGGGCTTTAAAAGTGAGCTGAGGACACAGAGGTATTGCTGGAAATCAGTGGTAAAGTGCATGATACCTGATGTGCACTGCGCGAGATATGGGTTCATAGTGAACTATCATCTCCTACCTGTTGTCCCCGTCCCCGCCACCTGGGAAACACGCTAATGAATGTTTAGCGGCCGGTCCATGGTATACTTATGCAATCCACCCGCAACCTGTGGATTTGCATAGGCGCTGTGGGCGCGCAGGCCTGTTATCATGGTTGATAATTATGCGTGTTTTTCAGGTGCCCAGTTGATAACTGTGCAGAAGTAAATTGGTATTTTGAAAGGTTTTAGAGGAGTCTGATTTGAGGCTCGCCCCGGCGGGCACTGATGCTACTGCTGCACGGCTCTCGAGCCAGCGAGGGGCCTTCCAGACCACCTACCACCCCCTCTCTACCCCTCTGCCCCACGCCAGCCTCGCCGTGCACTGATGCCACTGCAGGGGGTTCCAGGCAGCGATGGGTCTTCCAGTACCTGACGTGTGCACCGGGACCCTAACGGCCAGAAGTCCGGGGACCTCATCAGTCTCATGTTGTCCACCAAGCCCCCCACATAGACGGGTCAATTTACTCATAGATGCATGGCGTCTTATGTAGACACCTGATCACAGGCTGTTTTCTTACGCAAAGATCAGTGGGAAGGGGCCTCCAAATGTAAATGTCTGATGGCCTCCCCTCGAAGGCCGCTCTGTGTGTGTGTGTGTGTGTGGCTCTGTGCGTGTGGCTCTGTGTGTGTTGCTCTGTGTGTGTGTGGCTCTGTGTGTGTGTGGCTCTGTGTTTGTGTGGCTCTGTGTGTGTGGCTCTGTGTTTGTGTGGCTCTGTGTGTGTGTGTGGCTCTGTGTGTGTGTGGCTCTGTGTGGGTGGCTCTGTGTGTGTGTGTGTGTGTGTGGCTGTGTGTGTGTGTGTGTGGCTCTGTGTGTGTGGCTCTGTGTGTGTGTATCTCTGTCTGTGTGTGTGGCTCTGTGTGTTTGTGTGTGTGGCTCTGTGTGTGTGTGTGTGTGTGTGGCTGTGTGTGTGTGTGTGTGGCTGTGTGTGTGTGTGGCTCTGTGTGTGTGTGGCTCTGTGTGTGTGTGTGGCTTTGTGTGTGTGTGTGGCTCTCTGTGTGTCTTGGTGCAAATGCAATAGGTCTCGCATTTGCGAGAGATTAAGCTATTGGCATTGTAAATGACAAAGTCACTTATTTATCTGTTTTCAAAATCAACACATAAATAAAAATGTTGTCATTTTGCAAAGGGGAGACCGTTGCATTGTAAATGTTTGTTATTGCTTTGGTATTGCTGCAGTGAGGAGAGTCGGGTCATTGAGAGAGGTGTGGTGCAGTGACCAGGGCAGCCGACTTCGGAGCACAGGGTTTACCGTTCGATTCCTGGCTCCGGCGGCAGCTCAGCTCCTTGTGACTCTGGGAGACTTACCTGTGAGGAGAGAGTGTGGATAGAAGCGCCGCCACCGCCAGGAGTCAGGAAAAGCCCAGGTCCTCACGCCGCCACCGCCAGGAGTCATACAGTCACCAAGCCTCGCACCGCCGCCCCGGGGACCACATTACCCGGCAGGCTTAGCGGCGGCGCGCTATTGACACGGCGACGCGCTATTGACACGGCGAAAGAGCGCCAGCAGGCGCATTTAACCAGCGGGCAACCCGGCAGAGCGGGGGAGACTTACCTGTGAGGAGAGAGTGTGGGTAGAAGCGCCGCCACCGCCAGGAGTCAGGAAAAGCCCAGGTCCTCACGCCGCCACCGCCAGGAGTCATACAGTCACCAAGCCTCGCGCCGCCGCCCCGGGGACTACATTACCAGTGGAGGAGTGTGGCTCACTGATTAGAGCGGCAGACCCTGATGCAGAGGTCTGGCCCGGGACCAGGGTTCAATTCCTGACGCGGCAGGGTCCTGAGCCCAAAAATGTCCACGGACTTGATAATTCTCGCCTCGTGCCTATTCTAATCATGGGGTCCCACGCTGCAACTCTGGGCAATAGTTGCTTAATCTCCACTACGGCGGCCCACCCGCTGCGGGATGCCTGGCTTACACCCTGGGGATACCCAGTAGGGGTTATCTCACAGGGAAAAGCCAGGACGGGTTCCCAAGGCAAGCGCCTTGATGCCTTCGGGTGATACGTGCGCTATATAAGTCGCAATACAATACAATACAATACAATACCCGGCAGGCTTAGCGGCGGCGCGCTATTGACACGGCGAAAGAGCGCCAGCAGGCGCATTTAACCACCGGGCAACCCCGCGACGCGGGACGCCGGGCGAAGCCCGGGCCAAGGGCGGGCCCGTTTAAGCCCGTTCAAGAATGGCAGAGGCCGGACGGGCCACCCCACTAACATTCCAAAAAATCTTCGTTCCGTGAGTACTGTGGACTTATTTTCTTGTTATTTATTCCAACTCCCAATTTTTGACTGCCCCATGAACAATGCCATCAAAGGAGGTTAAAGGGAAAACTGACACTGTTGCATTTACAGGAGCAATGGACCAATTCATTAAAAAGATGAACTCTGTTGTTGATGAAAATATTGTCATTATGGAGAGACGGGTTTCCCAGGAATTGGCCATTGCAAGACGATCTTCACTAGGCCAAATAGCCAACGCACAAACTCCTGTTTCCTCGGGTAGAGTTGTATCTAATGGGGGAGTTAATGTTTCACCAATCTTAGAAATTATCCCATTACAGGAAACTAATAGTGATACACCACATGTTACAGATGGGAGCTCCTCTACTGTTTCAGAATCACTCTTATTTTCACCGAATAAATTGCCCACTGTCCCCAACGTTGTCAAGGTGCATAACACAAGACAACAGAAAGGAGCTAATACAGGGACTATTCCCAAGGTGAAATTGGGCCCACCAATTACACATGGTGGAAGGAAGGGAAAAAAAAAAAAGAGGGTTCTAAAAATACCATAACAAGCCCTGGTATCATGGAAATACCTGTTGTCAGTGATAGTACAAATGTGGAGCATGATGCATTAGACAATGGGGACACGATACAACCGACAGGGGGCCACTTAACTACAGGGGTTACGGGAGGAATTGTGAACACTGAGTCAAACATTATTTTTGACACATTGAAACTCTTATTACGTCCACTTGAGGAGAGGCTGTGTAAGGTAGATTCCTATCTAAAACGGATTGAGAGGGATATTAAGGGAATTGCAGAATCTTCCATAAAAAATGTCAAACCTAGTGTATCCCATACGCTACCGAAGGCTAAGGTCACTAAAACTGCAGAGGCATCAGTGGCATCAGTGGTACCGAAGAACCCACCAGTACCAAAAATTACTGAGGGGATTTCTGAGGCAGCGAAAGAGAAGGATGTATTGGAACCTAAAATAAGTAAGCTAAATAAAAATAGTGTACCACAGGATAGTAATGGCAAAAATTACAGCACAGAAAGCACTACAAAGACCATTAACCTCCCCCCAGAGGTTTGCCCATTTGTGGTTATTCTGGCTGGAGTGCCGGAATTGGGCAAACATGAGGTAGAATCCTCTGGATCCTTATGGAACAGGGTGGTCCAATGGCTGGATGTTAATAGACCACTACCCTCGTATATGATGGGTAGAATCCTTAATATCAGGCGAGTACCATGGGTGGGGCATATGGCAAAAAATATAAATGGGGACTGCATAATAATAAATGTTGACAAAGAGTAGTGAAACATATCTGTAACTGGAGGTACCCTAGTTTAGGCACCACTATTCGTCCTTTTCAGCTGACTTATTTCTACCCACCAGGCCACTTTTCATCTAGGGCAGATGGTTGGACAATGGTGCAGCGAAATGGTAGGGGGCCACGTGGTGAAGGCTGGCTAAAGCCGTCTCTACATCTAGATTATATTTCCACCAACAATCGCTTCAATTGCTTAGATGCAGTTGATTGACTGCAAGATACCCCTCCCCCTCCTCTTTTATTGCCATCACGTCAAGAGACTGTAGAACAGGTACCCGAATATCTATGAGGTAGGAATTAGGTACACTAATGGAGCAGTATGTCCTAGTACAAATCAGGCAGCTGACCTAAGGGGGATAACTGTCACTACAGACCAGTCCCCAAGTGGAGGTATAGTAGAAGAGGTCACAGCCTTAAAGACAGGAATAGTCTGTACAGACCTACCAGTAGTGGGCAGGTATGACAGTTCTCGAATAGGGGCAATTAGAAGCCGAACTACACCTCAACCATTGAGTAGTAGAGGCACAATTGAAGGGTTGAGTATAGTTAAATTAGTCTCATGGAATGTAGCAGGAGTGAGTACAAAAACAAGTGACCCTGAATGGAATAATTACATGAATACCTTTGATATCTGCGTTTTGCAGGAAACTTGGGCTACAAACCAAATACACAGAGTTGGATATAAAACATATCAGATAGATGCGGTTCCATCAACCAGAGGACGGGCCTCAGGTGGTTTATTAATATGGGTCAGTGTATCTATTAACATCGGCATAACAAATCTAAATATCGAGTCTTTGGATCTACTTGGCCTGGAAATTACCACTGATGATAAAAGGGTTATATATCTTATTAATGTCTACAATAGACCATGTCCATCCTATAAGGAGTCACCATGCATTGATAAACTAGAAATCCTTATGGACACATTGGGCCCAGAAGCAAGTGTAATTTTATGTGGGGACATGAACTGTAATTTTGAACCTATTATAGGCATGTATAAATTGTATGAAGAAGAGGATGCTGCAAATGGAATACCTTCCTTAGTTAGTAATGGGGCGGCTGCTGGGACCACCCTAGCTCTTCAGATCACAAGGTTACTCTCAAGTTAAGGACTGAGGGCATGTAATGGGCGCCTGCCATCAGACACCCCGAAAGCTCCCACCTTCACGAGGGGTACATGTGAAAGTAAAATAGATTATGTTATTGTTTCATTTGATCTATGGCCATATACAAAAGACTTGAATGTTAAGGAAAGATTTGACAGTGATCAGCGCCCCCGTGAAACTAGCTTCTTACAGAGTTTATTAAAGGGGTCGGAAGTAAGTGAGGGAGGTATAAAACCAAATACAACCACCCACGATAGACAACATTATTCTTAGTAATAATAGACGGTCTGTGAAATGGGCATACATCTTGGGAAAAGAAGAGTTGTTGGTCAAAATTTATTGTTCACTTGCGAATACATTTGACTCATATAACCCTGTTGAATGTGAATCAGGTGAATTTATTAGACTGCACAAAGCCTTTTTCAACAAACTATTAGAACTCATGACAAAAAAACTAAAAAAGGGACTGGTGTAGTGAATGTAATGCCTGCTGGCAAACCCTGGTTTAGCAAGGAGTGCCGTGTCGCTAAATCTATACTAATTGATGCACTTAAAACAAAAGGTGCTCTAGAAGTAAAAGAAAAAAGGAAAGTATATAACAAAGTACTGGCAAAAGCAAAATCTTCCTGGGACAAAGAATTCTGGTTCAGTATGTTGTTAGCGGCTAAGACAAAGGACCAGAAGTTATTCTGGGAAATAGTAGCTAAGGGAAATAAAAGGGAGAAAGGCTCAAGAGAGGTCTTCCTAGATGAGGCTACGTGGATAAACCACTTCACAAACCTTTATGTAGCGCAAGGGTCTGGGGGAGCAGTGCAGGAAGAGGGAGTTCTACCTGTTGTAGATGATGTACACCCACAGGTAGTCTTCAACTTACAGGAGACAGAGGTAGCTATTAACTCGGTCAAACAGGGGAAAGCCCCTGGACTTGACAAAATCCCAGGTGACCTCTTTAAGCACGACATTGCTGTATGGGCACCATATTTAAATCATCTGTGCAACATAGTTGCGGCTGGCGAACCAATCCCGGAGACATGGAATGGCGCAGAAATTATCACAATTTTTAAAAAGGGGGACAGAAGCGATCCAGCTAACTATCGCCTCATAAGTCTTTTAGATATAACCCAAAAAATATATGCCAGGCACATATTAAACCGTATTAATACATAGTTGGAACAAGAATCAGTTTTAACAAAATATCAAGCGGGCTTCAGAGAAAAAACAGGAACCATAGATCAGGTACTAAGGCTATGCTGCTTGTACTGGAAATATGTCATCATTCGCAAAGACCACTTGTATGTGGCATTTGTTGACCTACGAGCAGCATTTGACCTTATCCCTCGAGATCTACTATGGGAATCATTGAAATGCCAGGGACTCCCAGGTGATTTGTTAAATTTGGTGAAGGGTCTGCATAAGGAGAATTACGCTAAGGTTAGGTGGGGCCCAAACGGGGAAATTTCACAATCTATCCCTATAAAAAGGGGAGTGCGCCAGGGATGCGTGCTGGCTCCTACACTCTTCTCCCTTTTTGTTAATGACATCCCGTCCTGTATGGAGAAGTGTGACAATGATTCACCTAGATTGGGGGGTGAACGGGTTCCGTCCCTCCTTTTTGCGGACGATACAATCCTTATTTCACAAACACCGCGGGGTCTCCAGAATTTATTAGAAAGGTTCCAGTCATATTGCAATCTTAAAGGGTTCGAAATTAACATAAAAAAACAAAATATATGGCACTGAGCCCGCACAAAAGTTTTAGAAAAAACCTAATGCTAAATGGTCACAAACTAGATCATGAGCAGAATTTTTCATATTTAGGCGTATTAATTGATTCACTACTAGCATGGAGACCGCAGCTAGAAAAAACAAAAATAGTGTTTAAACAAAACTGCCTCCCAATTTTAAAAAGACACAATAAATGTCTGAATAAGGCAGTTACACCAGCTTTAGAGCTCTTTAGGTATAAGGTCCAATCGGCAGTACTGTATGGAGCAGAATTATGGGGACCAGCATGTAGGAAAACTTTTGAAACCCTTGAGAACAAGTTTTTTAGGGGATTATTAAAAGTGCCCATTAACACCCCACTGGCACCACTATTTTTGGATCTGAATATTAAACGTACTGACCAACATGCAATGCTGAGACCATTATTGCTGTGGGTCAGATTATGGACAACCCCCGAACTGAATGAATATAAATACGGGTTGAAAGAAGTCATGGATCGAGATAGTGGCAGCAAAATCTACTGGTTAAAGCATGTAAGATCCTGGGGCCTCATTTATGAAAAGTGACGCATCGCTGCGTGAAAACAGCGATGCGTCACTTTTCACTGCGCTCTCCCTGCGACATGATTGATGCGTCATATTTATAATATGACGCATCATGTCGCAAGGAGTTACAGATACGTATTTCTGACGTATCTGTATGCGCAAAAGTGACGCATTGCTGGAGTGTGTCACAAAAGTGACGCAACTCCAGCAATGCTTCCTTTCACATGGGGAAAGCCCCATGTGAAAGGGCTTGCGTCAGTCTTACGCCTGCTGTGAGACAGGCGCAAGATTTTGACGCAACAGCGTCCTAAAAGTGACGCAGTGAAATCTCATAGATTTCATTGCGTCACTATTACGAGGCTTTTTGCGGGTGAACGCCCCCTCTGCATACATTATACCTGACGCAGGTATAATGTAGCGCAGGGGTTTACAAAGTGACGCATCTGCTTAGATGCGTCACTTTGTAAATAGTGCGCATCAGGAGGCATGTTTTACGCCGCCGATGCGTCACAAAAAGTGACGCATCGGAAGCGCAAAACTCACGTAAGGCCTCATAAATGAGGTCCCTGGCTAGTTAAACTAGGACTAGCCCATTTTTGGAGCGAGCCAGAATCGATGAGTGTGGGTTCAAGAAAAATTGTCAAGATGTCTTTCTGGTCCTATACAAGCTATGATTATGTATACATAAAAATCCATGGCCCCTTAACTGAATTTTTTTTAATGGTTAAAGATGTGGCACACTTTGAGACATTTTTGGATGAGGTACAGCCGCCACTAGCTAAAACCTTGTATATAAAATACAGGTATGGAACATTGAGAACTAAAGCTCTGGAGAAAAGTTGGGTGAAGACAAGCAGTGATCTCTGCACTCTATGCTCTAACAATGCAAGGGAAGATGTCTTACATATATTATTTTTCTGCCCCAGTTATGCGAAGTCAAGGAAAAAGTGGATAGTGCCGCTATGTCGCATTATTGGTTTGAATTCCCATAAGGAGGCTGGTAGAATTTTAAAAAACAGATACCAGTCAAGTAGTTGTGTTTGGCATCAGTAGATTTCTTCTTGCTGCTAATTTTATTCGATTAAAAATGGGTCTTCATTTCTAACCATACAACTTCACGAAGTCCTCTTAAAATTAATACTACCATGATTGTTATATATGCCATAATCAAAGGATGACCGAGTACCCAACTTTATGGTTGAGTATACCAACCATGTATTATTATTTCTTATCATCTCATTGTAATTTTTAATTATTATGCCATGGTGGTTACAAATGTAATCGTCTTTTTAGCTTGTAAATATGTTGATTACTTTTAACTCTATATTTATTCAAAATGTGTGATGATTTTACTGGCCGTAATACCATGACTCAAATATGATGATGTATACCGGGATGAACTGAACTGATAATGTAATGTAATTCTGAGTAGACACCCTATATCCCACCTGTGTTTTTGATTATTACAAAATTGTATTTTAATGATTTTTAATTGTATATCTTTTATGATGCAAATGCAACGAAATAAAGATTATTGAATTGAATTGACTCTGGGCAATAGCTCACTTAATTTCCACAACAGCCCCCAGCGCCTTGAGACCCGTAAGGGTGAGTAGTTTGCGCTTTACAAATACGGATTTAAATTTTTTTTATTTTTCATTGAAGATCTATCTGTGGCCAACGGATCTTGTGTCAGATTTTAGTGGACATTGCTGCGGGTGATTGGAGCCACTTTAGTGAGCAGCCATATTCCCCGGTGGCTAGCCATGCCTCTCCGAACAAACATTTAATATGAATTAAACATACAATCATTTTCCAGTTACAAACGTGCATAACTAATACATTAATCAATCAAGTCACTTGGGGCTGGATGTACGTACGTTTCCCTTAGCAATTTCATTCTAGGAGAACAGTTGAGGATGGTCAGATCATGATGGATAACAACTTTACAAGTGTCACTGAATTTATAGATAAACGTGTTAGAACAATGCAATAGCACCACTCATCACAAAGGCGTAGGCCTCACCTGCACATGTTGAGGTTTGGTACATTAAACTGTCTGTCACAGGCTACTAGCAGTTTACTAGGCGCACTGTTAACATACAAACGCAGATGGGTCACTGCTATAGTGATGAAGTTACAGCCTAGTACTGGTTATATTTGCCTTAGAAAATATGCAAGCCAGTGTCATATCAGGGCCTGCAGAAGTAGCGTTAGGAGATAGTGAAGAGGCATCACGCTTAAGTAGCCTCTCTGAGATGTATCAAACCTTACAACTAGTACAGATGTTGATAGTATTCCACAGGCAGGCACTGCTGAGAAACGTTGTGCATCAGAGGAAGTACAAGGCACTAATCTGTAAGTTGTCTTTTCATATGCATTTCACTTCTTATGTTTGCTTAACACAAAAAACGCTAAACAATTGTGAAAAAAGTTGTTCATGTATATTTTGTGCTTTTAACACAAAATGAGAATGATTCCTGCATAAAATGAACTTTTTGATTTAAAAGCATTATCAACGTGGTATTGTTTTTATTTTTAACATTTCCTTTTTAATCACCTTAAAAAAAAAAGGTAGTGATCTCAGCATGACGTGCTCTAACCTCAGCAGCACGATGGTGGTGTTGTATTTGTGGTATTTCATCCTCAGAATTAGAATCGGATTCACTCTCCAGAAATTGTAGACCCCTTCTAATGGCAAGATTATGCTACATTGCACAAGTAGTTGTGATTTTGCAAAATGTTTAGGCATGGCACTGGAGTTCTAAACCACCTCAAGTGTCCTTTTGGTGTTCAAATGTCCTCTCTATGATAGAGCATTTTTGGTGTTCAAATGTCCTCTCTATGATAGAGCATGTAGTTTTGTGAAAACGGCTGTATCTTTGCTTACTCATTGTACTTGGATTGAAATAAGTGTCCAGATCCAAGGCCATAATGCATATGCACTGTCTCCTAAAATGGTTTTAGTATGGCTTTCTAGTTTACATGCTAAACTGGGTGTAAAATATTTTCTTTGGGCTTCCCAAGTATTAAACTCCTTGAGACAACCTATTGTATATCCAACTGTGGGGGAACATATATGAATGATGAGTACTGCCTGGAAATCGGGTCACAAGGTCTGTTATTAGACAGGATGCATCACACACAACCTTTAAATTAAGGGAGTGACTATTTTTGTGGTTTCGAAAAATACATTCATTGGCAGATAGTGGACTGAAAACAAAATGTGTACCGTCAAAACGTTCTGTTGGGATGTAGGAAAATACATGTACCCATTAATTTTGGACAACATAACATCAAGAGACCTATGAAAAAAAAGTGACAATGCACTTTGGGACACCCCCCCTGCCACTGCTATACTCCCTAGTACCTCCCAGACTCTAAAAGTACATGAGGTGGAATAGCATTTCTTTTATCTTTATGGATCTGTAGATGTGGATGTAAATCAGCCTGTATTTCTCAAATATCTCCTCCTCACTTTGATTGAACAGTGTTGCCCTAACACTAAAAATCCTCTCCTGTTTCCTCCTCTGAATACCAACCAAAATCCTCACCCTCCTCGCCAGATCATAAAATGCTGCCATTGTGAAAGGGCCAGATGCATTTTGGGCCAGTTTTTATAGGTTGCACCTGATTGAGATTGTGGTAATTGCATTTCCTAAAACTGCATTTTGCGACTAATCACAATTAGAAAATACTTCATACTACAAACTGCGATTCTCAATTTGGAAATCCCTATTTGTGATTCCTTATTCGGAATCGCAAGAATAGCAATTTCTAAAAGGGAGGAATCGCAATTTGGACCAGACAAATTGCCTTTTGTACATTCTGAAAGGGGCATTTGCATTTGCAAATAGCGATTGGGACAATTTGTGAATGCAAAAACATTTCGTACATCGGGCCTTGGTCACTTGAGGAAGGCTTTGGAAGCCAAACCACGTACCTGAAATAGTAATTTAAACACCTTGAATTACTGCAGCGGAGTGCTTTGCTGTGTTTTATTTGTATGTGTGTATGTAAGTGTGTGTGTGTGTGTGTGTGTGTGTGTCTGTCTGTGTGTAATTAAAAAAACAGCAACCCCAATTCTCCCCAAAAACCCACTTTTTAAAATTAAAATGGAGACACAGCTAAAAAATATTAAAAATTAAACAAATCAAAAATAATTAAAAACATTAAATAATTAACCCGTTAATCAATTAATATCAATAAATAATCTAAAAAAACACTACTTACTCAATTGCCCAATAACCCCCACAACCCAAGATTAATATTTACTAGATACTAAGAAACATTAAACATTTAGAAATATAAATACCAAATGTCATTAATAAGATTAATAAAATATGCATTACTATAAGATATTTAAGATATTAACATAAACACATACATTTGACAATAACACATATTACAAAATATAAAGCAATGCAATAAAACATCATAATAGAAAAGATATTAAATTAAATATTATTTTAAACTTCAATTATTACAGTAATATTGTAAAAGAAAACAACATACCTTCGATAGTTTAGTTCACAATATTTTTTTAGTTGCAATATGATGGTCGGAAGATATTTTGGGTTGATATTTAGGTGAAATACTGTTACATTGATTAAAACAATTAATAACTTCGTTAGTTGGCGTTTGCATTGCACTTGGCAGTCTTTTCACAAATTTTCCAAACTAAAACCACTATTTGTAGATATTTAGTGCACTTTTTCTATCTCATCTCAAAGCAAGGTATTTATTTATTTATTTAATAAAGTTTTATGTAGCACGAACATGACCCTAGAGGGTATCAGAGTTCTTTACATGAGAGGAAGGCAGGATATAGTTATGAAAGCAGAAACTCGTCACATATATGAACGAAGATTAGTAAGTTTAACCTCTGTAGAGAATCATCAATGTAGTAGTCACAAACCATACAATAATAGTAGGCAGATATCCAGTCGATAAAACAGAAGGTGTTATCAGTAAAACATAAGGTGATTATCTTAGGGGAAAAACGTGTTCATCAGAAGTGTTTCCACTTTTTTTGACGGAGGCTGTAGACAAGATTAGGCAGACATCCAGCGGCAGAGAGATCCAAATCTTTGAGACAATAACTGAGAAGGCTCCATAGTACTTTTTCTTTTTTTGTGGAAAATCTGTGGCTTCAGTAACAGGGAGCTCACGTTTCATCAGGAACTGCATCCCCCCGACAATTCTAGCTTTTGTGCCACATATCTGGGGGTCTTGAAATATAGGGCTTTGCATGCAATCTTTAGTTGTATTCTTGCCTCATAAGGGAGCCAGTTGAGCGCTTTTAGAGCCGAGGGGGGATATGTGATTATCTATTTTTGTTCCAGAGACAAGTCTGGCAGCAACGTTAAGGGAGGCCCTGAGCAGGGCCTGTTTTTATTTAGGTAGGCTGCATAGTGTGGAGCTTCCCTAGTCCAACTTGGGCAACACAAGATCTTGGATGCCAGTTTACGGTCGTCTTGTGGGAGGAGGGGTTTAAGGTTCCTTAAAACACGCATCTGGTAATTCACTCCTTTGGTGGAATTACTGATGTGATTCTGCATATGCAGGTATTTGTTCAATATTCTGCATATGCAGGATTCACAAGGATCTAGCAGAGTCTATAATATGAGGAGAACAGTTGAGGGCTATTAGATGCTTCATCCAAAGGTCGATCTTGGGAGTGTGGTTTGGAGGAGTAATGAGGAGGAATTCTGTTTTGGCAGTGTTGAGCTTGAGATGGTTTCCAGTGAGCTAGTGTTGAGTGTTATGCAAAGTAGATTTGAGAGAAATTATGGGGCATATTACCAAGGGCCTTATCGACGCTTTAGCGGGAATTTTCCCCACTAAAGCGGCGATAATTTTATTGCCCTATTACCTAGCTGTCGCTAACACCAGTTAGCGACAGCTAATAGGCGATAGCGGGCATTTAGGGGCCCACTTTGCATGTCAGCGATAATTATCGCTAATGACATGCAAAGTGGGCGTGCCAAGATGTTAGCGACTGGAAACAGTCGCTAACATCGCTATCCCCTATTACCAACTTTTGGAAATAATCGCGCTAAGCGCGATTATCTCCAAAAGCTAACGCCTGCCCAGAGCAGTTCTTAGCCATGTTATCCAATGGTAGGTGGATAACATGGCTAAGAGCATTTGCTCGCTAATGCATGAATATCGCTGACTTTTCAGCGATATTCATGCATTTCGGCCGATTTTTATCGCTTAGGAGATAAACCTTGATGATATCAAGGCGCCTAAGCGATAAAAATCGTCGGAGCGCGGCGATATTATTTTGGCCGCTAACACAGCTTAGCGATAATTATCGCTATAGCTTGGTAATATGCCCCTATGTCTTCTGAGGAGGATTTTTTCAAATATAATTGAGTGTCATCAGCATACATGTGATAAAGAATGTTGGCAGATTTCAATGTGCCTGCTAGAGGCTCCAATAATAAATTGAAGAGAATGGGTGAAAGGGCAGATCCCTGTGGAACGCCAGGGTGACCACAGAAGGCTGAGAAAGGGATTGATTCACCTTCTCTCTTTGGGTTCTGTTGTGGAGGAATAAAGTAAACCATTGCAGCACAGGTCTTGATAGGCCCATCCTCCTTTCAAGTAGGTTCAATAGACTGTTGTGTTTAACAGTGTCGAAAGCAGAGGATAAGTCAAGAAGTACCAGAAGACATGATTAATTTAGGTCTGCCATTTTTAAAATGTCATCCACGATGTGAGTGAATGCAGATTCAGTGCTGTGACCTTGACGAAATCAGGATTGGTGTTGGTCCAGGAGTTGGAAGTTATCTATGTGGCTGCAGAGCTGAATCTGTATATAGTGTACATTTCTAGGGCAACTTCAAAATAAATGTCACAACGAAACTATACAATTCTAATACAAGGAGAGACAAAGACAAAAATATATATATGTTGATAAGTACAAAAATAGTTATTTATTGATAATAGTATATTCAGTATTTCATCATTAAAACTAGAACAAACCACATACACACCACATCTGTCTCATCATTCGTACTCAACAGTCATAATGTATACATATACAGGTATGATCAAAGCATTATATACATGTTCTGATATTTTATATTTCCATCATGGAGTTTATTTAAACATTTTCTATAGATGGGCCTTGTATACAGGCTTTTCGTTAATAGGTATCTATCTGTGTCATAAAGTGGCTGCAACTCCCAGATGGTTTCTTCTAACCACGGGCGTAGTGTGTGTAGTGGGGCTATGCGAATCTATGCAAGGTGGGCGAGAAACTACGCTCACCTGCGCACTTCGCATAGCCCCACTACGCGCCGCATGCCCCCCTCCCCTACATACCTAATTTAATTAAATGGGCAAAGAAAAATAAATAAAATGCACTTAACTTGTCCACGGCGTCCCGGGACTCCCTCTGCTCGTTCACGCCGCCGTCTACTTTTTTGTGCCCATTTAATTAAATTAGGTATGTTCGGGAAGGAGGCGGGTGGCGGGCAACTTCGCAGCGCCCAAGGAGTGGGCGTAGTTTTGCCTGCTTCGCCTACTTTGCAAAGGGCGAAGTAGGCAACACTATGCCCACTTCATGGGCGTAGCGAAGTTGCCCGCCCAGGGTTAGTTTCTTCGCACGTTTCGTCATAGGAATGCCTTCTTCATGAAAAGCCACATCAGATACAGGCACTCTCTGTGAGTATAAACAGACCACAAATGTATACCGTCTCTCCTAACTAGTCATGATACATAAGGTATCTTGACATATGATAAAAAGCTCTTTATTTGAATAACAATCACCTCTAAAAGTAATCCAAGCAAATGAAAATAAAGGAGGAAGAGCACCTAATTGTTATATAGCCCCATCCTACCAGTGATAATGTGACAATCACAGTAATATATTTGCATGCTACTATGTCTTAATTTGCTAAAGGTGTGAAAGGTGCCCAGTGCACAAGCCCCCCACTTGCATTCCGAATAGTCTCCTATGTGTTCTCTTAAAGTTATAATTGTTCATAGAGTAATTACCATCTGGTAGGGAGGTTGTACGCCCGAACATTTAGTAAAAAGAGGAAAAGATGAAAAGACGTCCTACTGCAGAATAAACGTGGCCTTGTTTTCTACATATAATGAAAGAAAAATGCAGATGTCCGATATAGATATAATACCAAGCTGTGGATCTGTGAAACATGCAAATGCATTTTTACCATTCATTCAAAATGTCAAAATCCACTTGGAGGATGACTCTGCAGAGATTTATGTTTCAGGTTCAATAACCTTTCACTTGACAGCTTCCTGCATAAAATAGGGAAACAGACAACTAATGTCTAGGTACTTTTACCACTGCTTACTAATCCAAATTTTTCAAGCTCGATAAATCAGCAATACCAAGCAGCTCATACCTTCATGAAAATATTAAGGGTTCTGACAACTACTCGTGAGGATAAAGCTCTTTTTGTCAAGTATATACACCAGTGTAAACTTATTGATTTAGGGGTACATAACATTCCTAAAGCGCAGTCACTAAGCAAGACGCAGGGAGGGCTGAATTGAAGATTTAAGACTTCACGCTAAGCGACAACTCGATGTTTATATGAATACCCAATATGACAGATGGACAGTTGGCAGTGACACAAATTAACGGTCAAACGTGGCATTGTAGCAAATGTGTGGTTAATCAGTGCCACTGAACAACAACCAACCAAATTCTGCCATTCCCAATACAGCAAAAAACGTTACACCCCATATCAAGTTGATGTACAAAATGATAACAAGAGGATGAAATATATTTTTGCCAACTTACCATATTTTAACTGCTCTGAGATTCTTTGAGGGTTTCAAAATGATGTTTGACAAGCCGTACTTTGCCCGGTTTGAAGGATGCAACACACATGGAGATAAAAGTCCGGGTGATACAGTCCAAGCTCCGCGGTCGCATGATATTTCAAAAGTAGTTGGGAGGAAGTCATGTGACAAGTCTCCGAGTTGAATCTGAACATATTTTTCCAGACGTTTGCCAGAGTGGGGATGTTGGAGATAGGGCGGAAGTTGTTAGAATCTGAAAAATGTGCATTAAGTTTTTTTAGAATAGAGGTTACCTGTCCTCCTTTTAGGCTATCAGGAATAGTGCCTTGCTGTAGTGCAGAATTAACAAACTCAGGCCATAGGGGGAGATTAACGACTTTTATCTCCTTGAAGATTGTCGGAGGTAGCCCTCAATGAAGTGATTAGGTGGGCTTAAAGCTAAAAGAATGTTATAGATGTTCTTTTCATTCAGGGGAGTGAAAGTGTGCCAGGAGGCATTGATTTTGGGGACACCCGCAGGAGGACCAAGCCGAGCCGCGGCCTGGGAGGTGAGTGGAAAGAAGAGCGGTGAAGTTGAAAGTAGTTCTTTCATTGATTGTAGGTTGTTTTCAATGGTTTTAGTTTTTACCAGGAAAGATGGAAGCCAGTTCCTCACAATTTGGCGGATTGATGGATCCAAAGCCCAGCGGGTTGGAGCGTTGAGCGATTGTTATTTGGTGATTTCAAAATGTTTTTGGGGTTGATTTCTAGCTTTGTTTAGTTGGGTTCTAAAGAAGTTGGCTTTTGCATTTTTTATTTTTCGGAGTTATGTGTTCCTTACTGCTCTTATGCATTTCAGATGTTCAGTTGATGGTACGGATCCACAGACTCTTTCTGCTCATCTTAGTTTGCATCTTTCAGAGTTTATATTGTCATTGAACCAAGGTTTGGAGAGTTTGGTGGAAATGTTTTTTTGTTAAAGGGGGGTCCAAAATAGAGGTATTGTAGAACTCTGTGAGGTCATGGACATCTACCATGTCCATCTGAGGAGTCAAGGCAAGGTAAGATATATTGTCTACCACATGCTATATGGATATTGTCTTGAATTGTATGATATTGTGAGCAATGTTAATAAAAAGATTTAAAATAAATACATAAATAAATAAATGTATATTGTCTCTCAATGTGACCAAAGCATTCAAAGAGCTGAACAAATGACACGAGGAAGCCTGTTCAGTCATGCATATCAGGAAGAATGCACTGCATGACCTATTTAATCACTGGCTGATTGTGGGAAACAAAAATAAACAAAGTTTGGGCCCCATCATGAGAGCACATGTTTAACCGGCCCTACAACTGCTTGCGACATTCATTCTAGCTAGCTGAGGAAGGTGCGCATTGGGAGGGTAGGAGATAGCACTTCATTTGACTATTTTATTTCTGCTACTGTAGGGTATCTTTCCTCAACCACTAAACATGCCAGCATATAGATCTTACATTCTCTCTCAGGGGAATCTCATTGAGATCATAAACACCGAATAGTCCCTCCCACGACCCTTGCTCATAGCAGTTCTTTCAAAGTCACATTTTTTACAGTATCTTCACTTCACTTTAGAAAGGCCGAGTGGTGCATGTGACAAAATGTACAATTTGCAGCCTTAAGGTAGGCTATATTGCAAAATTACATTATTTTGCTTTAAAAGATGTAAGAAATTAGCATTCAGCCTTAAAAAAAATCACTAAGAATAAATAATAGTAACATTTTAAAAAATCCTTCTCAAATGTTTTTCACTATCTTGTAAAGTGAAAGGAAGGAAGAATAGGGTAATATAGCTAGAGAGGTTTCAGTAATGAAAGAATGAGAAATGAACACAGCACATTTCCTTTGAGGGCACTCTGACCATCAGTGTCCCATCATGCCCTGCACTATGCAGTTTAGTCAGTTATTTTTTTTCAGCTCATGCTGACAGGATCGTAGAGCACAGCTCTTCCTTTTTTATGGCTTTTTCACTCAAAAATGTTCAGCTGTTTCCTAGCAAAAGTAATTCACTGGACATCCTTTAGGGTGAAGTGAATTTCCTGGCAGGAAATATATTTATTTTTCAAAAAAGGCCATCTCTTTTTGTGAAATGCTCAGAATGTGATAGAAAAATGGCAAAAGCAGACCTACACAGAATCTGTATCCTCTGTTTGCAAGGCTCTCATGACCCTAAGATGTGTCATCACTGCAGGACCCTCTCCAGACCCACTTTGGGAGAGAGAGAGAGGATTTGAATCTCTGACAAAATTTCGATTTCACTAAAATCGACCTAGACAAATATCGTGTCCTAAATATAGATTACAATTACATCGACATCCTATACTTATTTATAAAATTACTAAAACATCGATCACACTATATCGATATACAAAAATCTCGAGTAAACTAATTTCGATCACACTTATATCGAAATACAAAATATCGACATTCATTAATATACATACCACAATACAAAAACATCGATTACCAAAATATAGACATCAATAATATCGACATTACCTAAATATCGACTTTTCTAAATCATTCTTACAGTTTATAGAAACATTATACACATTAAATAAATTAACATTACACTATTAAATAACTATATATCTCAAAACATATATTATCAAATTACTAAATCTATGGTAACAATTAAATATTACATTTGTTATATATACACATATTTATTTTATATTATAAATGTTTTAAAGCTATACTATTTAATTATATTATATTTAAAATACTTACTAATACACAAACTCTCTAAACAAACATTTCGAAATCAGCAAATTAAACTATTAAAATTAAAAAAATTCAAACTAACCAATAGGAACTGTTTTCTATGCTTCTAACCAATCACAAACTAACACTAATTAAACATACCCTATAAAAAGAGCTACAATTAAGACTCAAAAACAAGCAGAAATTATTCAGCTTCAAGGAGAAATGGACTTATTTCTACTACTCTAAATATTGTTCTCATATGAATATACTACAAATCAACTAAAAGTAAGTAATGTTATGTTTCTGTATAAAAAGTTACATTATTTGCAACCTGCCGTTCATTCTAAATATCTAAAACTGCTTTTCTATCTATTTCTACATATATCCTAAACAGATTCAAGGTTAAAAAACAGATGAACATTTTCGAGAAAAGTACAACAACAAATTTGAAAAGTAAGTTTATTAAATTACCTTTTTAAACACTAAATAAATGCCAAATCAATAGTAAAACATGTTATAACTAACTCATAAATTCCTACTTAAATGTCAAATTTTTCTTTTTTATTAAACACAGTTTACAAAGACTTACAATGTGAAATGCTTGTTTAAAAAAGTGTTACTTCTATTATACAAACTAAACTAAAGTTTCATCATACCATTACTTTTTTCAACAGATACCTTTACTAATTAAAGCTGCAACATAAAAACAAACATTCTACCATCAACAACTAAAAAATAAAAATAGGTAAGCATCGAAAACATGTCCAAGTACTAATATTTGTATTTTTAACACTCACGATGTTAATATTTAACTGTTTGTATATTTAAAACTGGTTTTTCTTTATATGATATATACATCCGAATAAATGTTGCAAACGTTTTCATAATAAAACATTGTACCTTAGCAAATGTGTTATAAAGATAGACATATAAACATTCACTAAAATGTGCTTCATTTTCTATCAACAGACCACTACAATCTATTAAAGCATCAATCAACAAAAAGATCTCCTTTGAAAATATACTACTTTGGAATAGGTAATTACCCACAAATGTTACATACTTATTTTTTTTCTCTTCTAATAAAATGACTATTTGTAATAATATTTAATACACCTTTTCTAGATTTAAGAAACCAACAATGGCAGAAGATGCAAGATTTATCTCATCTCAGAAAGGAAAATATTTATTATGCTATATGGGGTATACTTATACTCAGGAAAAACAAAAAGACCTTAAAGTTAACTGGAAATGTACTAAGTATTATTCCAACAAATGCTATGGTCGTGCAACAACCAGAGAAACAAGTGTGATTAATACTACTGAACATAACCATCCACCTAACATCTCTGAAATAGAGGTTAGATCTACTCTAGACAATATTAAAGAATTAAGCAAAACTTCTGACTTACCAACTAGTGTAATACTTAAGGAATTAATACCTAGAGTACCTAGAGAGGCAAGAGGTCAGTTACCAACTATAGCTGCTATAAAAAGAACTATTGCTAGAACCAAAAAAACTAGTAGACCAACAATACCAACACCTAAAACTTTTGAAGAGGTCATAATTCCACCTGAGCTTACCATAACTCATAATGATGAACCTTTTATCTTCTACGACAACAACAACAAAGATAAAAGGATAATAATGTTTGCAACAAACACCAACCTTAAAAAATTAACAAACATAGATGATGGATGGCACTTTTAGCATATGCCTAAACCATTCTATCAATTATATACTATACATGGCCAATTCCACAATACCTGCATACCATTCATCTATTGTTTGTTACCAAACAAACAAACTTCTACATACACTGAAATATTAAACAAAATCAAACAAGAAACAAGAGACTTCTTTCCCCTAAAAATTATAATTGACTTTGAACAAGCAATGATAAATTCTATCCTTAAAATATATCCACACACATCCATACAAGGATGTTACTTCCATTTTAACCAATGTATATGGAGAAATTTGCAAAAATTAACACTTTGTGTCGAATATGCAACCAATATTACCTTTGCATACCAAATAAAACACCTCATTGCCCTAGCATACGTGCCAATAACCGAGTGGCTGAACACTATAATCTTTTAATAGAAAGTCCTTTCTATACCCAAAATGAAAAGAAATTGTCTCCACTTTTGGATTATTTTGAGGATACCTGGGTGGGGAGACTACACCGGTCAGGCCACAGACGACAGCCTAAATTCCTAATTCCTTGGTGGAATGTATATCTACCAACCCTAACTCAAGAGGTCAAAACAAACAACGCAGTGGAGGGTTGGCATAATGCCTTTGTATCTTCAATTGGGCGAACAACTCCTACACTACACAAGCTACTAACAGCAATACAAAAAAAACAAAGTTTCCAAGAGTTAAGAATGGAGCAATCCGTTCTACAATTAAAACCCAAACTATCAAGACAAACAGCCCAAATGTACCAATATTTACAACAACAACTAGAACTTTACCCCACAACAAGAGGACTACAATACTTAAAAATGATAGCCAAAACACTAAACTGAAAATAATAACTCACAAAAAATCTGGACATTTAAAAATGCCTTAAATGTAACGAAACCATCTTATTCACAAATTATAAGATATTATTTTTTTCTAAAAATTATAAAAAAATTATAATTTTTAGACAAATAAAATATCTAACTCAACATTGTTATTTTTAAATTGATCAATTCCCAACACACAACATTTAATAACATAAATGCATTTACCTTTTCACAACAACGTAATTAGCAAATCCAATGGTCCATAACAATCCATGCTGTAATAAATCCACAGCATATAAAAAAAGTGGCCCAATACAATGCAAAAATACTACTGTTCAAAATACATCTGAAATCCCAATAATTCGATAACTCTGATTCCCGAAAAAGGCTCTAGAATTTAATAAACGCTCCAGAAACATAAATAAATCAACAAAGTCTAAAACACATAGCAGTTCCAACAACTGAAATGCACTTATTTAAAAAAAAAACCCGTAACAACTCGGAAACGGAAATGGCTGTTTCCAAAAACGTACAAGAGAAAAAAATAATACCCACCTACATAAAACTTAGAATAATACATTATTAATAACTAAAACATACATATATATAACCACAAAATCATAAAAAGCCACAAACACAATAACTCCAAAGCCGTTACTAAGAATACGCTAAGAGAATGTAAAAACATTAATAACGAACTACATACGAAGTTAACCCTAACATAGTATTCCACAAACAACAAATAACAAAGTTCTACCTTCAAAATTCCCTTTAATTAGTTAAAATATAACAAATAGCAATCTTACCTTCTCAGACATGAAGTAGCTTCCAACCGCGAGCTTGAATCTTCAAAAATGACCCAAAAAGACTAAGAGCGGTTACAAAATAAAAATCCCAAATGATACTATTATCCAAATAACAGTTAAATAAATGTCAACTTAATTTGTTTTAGTAATAGAAATTTGTTAAAACTGTATCATTATTTTTGCTGTATTTATCCCATGTATTATTAATTTGTCTACAAAAATATTAATTTGATATGATTTTTTTATTATTACATTAATTATTAATATATTTTAATTTTTAATGTTATAATAAAACAAACAATATTGTGTTTAAATTATTGAAAATAAAAAGTGTTATTTTTCATTACTTATATACAAATTGTGACTAATATGTTTAATATATTAATATTAATATTATAAAAGTAATATTAATAAATTAAAAATATATAACAGATATTATAATTTAACATGTTTGTAAAATATACATTGTATGATATGAACTATAAATATTATCTATGTTGTTAATTTCCAATATATCTACATATATAACATATATTTCAGTTCACATGTATATGTAACAAAAATATTACTATATCATTTATTAACAATTGTGATGTATTGTAATTTCTCTTAAAATGTAGATACTCTATATAGTATAATGTTCACTGTTTTCTTTTTTACTATATAATTTACATATACCACAAATTTAATTTCCTGCAAAGATATCGAAATTAAAAAGAAATTGGTGCCAAATTAGATTTATTATTTTGTTTAAATTGTATAAATTAATTTTTTATACATGTATTAATGCTTTAATTACTATATGAACAAATAAATAAAAAATGTGTTTAAAACTGTGTCATTTTTATCTCCTACCCATTATTAAATAATTATTACCAATATATAAATTTTCATACATTTTTACAATATATATTTATTTTTAATATTATTTTACATATATAATGAACTATTACTATCAATTTACTATTCACACGTAAATATACAACTTATTTAATTCGATACTGGACACTTAACATTAAACATTTACTTATCCAAATCCAAAATAAAATATTTTTTTATTAATAATAAACAATTAAACTATTAAATTAACTATTGTAACTCAAATATAAATTTAATTAGGGTAGTTGCTGTACACTGAACCTATTTAATTTACTATTCCAACTCCAATCTACATTTAATTAGGATATATGCTGGACACTCAACCTATCTCTGAAACCTAAAAATACCCCTCTACCCCAAAACACAAACCTAGCCCTGAAACCTAAAGATTTCCCTCTACCCCAAAACACAAACCTAGCCCTGAAACCTAAAAATACCCCTCTACCCCAAAACCCAAACCTAGGCCTGAAACCTAAAAATACCCCCTACCCCAAAACCCAAACCTCGCCCTGAAACCTAAAAATACCCCCTACCCCAAAACCCAAACCTAGCCCTGAAACCTAAAAACACCCCTCTACCCCAAAACCCAAACCTAGCCCTGAAACCTAAAGATTTCCCTCTACACCAAAACACAAACCTAGCCCTGAAAGCTAAAAATACCCCTCTACCCCAAAACCCAAAACCTAGCCCTGAAACCTAAAAATACCCCTCTACCCCAAAACCCAAACCTAGCCCTGAAACCTAATAATACCCCTGTACCCCAAAACTCAAACCTAGCCCTGAAACCTAAAGATAGCCCTCTACCCCAAAACCCAAACCTAGTCCTGAAACCTAAAGATACCCCTCTACCCCAAAACTCAAACCTAGCCCTGAAACTTAAAAATACCCCTCTACCCCAAAACCCAAACCTAGCCCTGAAACCTAAAAATACCTCTCTACCCCAAAACCCAAACCTAGCCCTGAAACCTAAAGATACCCCTGTACCCCAAAACCCAAATTAAATAAATGTTTTACATTTTTATTAAATTTTCTAATTTCAAATTTCATATTTACAAATTAAAATTTCATATTTAAAATTTAAAATTTCGAAATCTATTTTATATAAATGTATTTCCTAAAATAAATATTTTTATTTATATTTTTCATACACTCCCCACCCTTATCCCCTATAAACCCAACATCCCGCTGCTAAAAATTGTATAATTTTACTAATTTCAAAATTCCTATTTAAAATTTAAAATTTCATATTTCAAATTAAAAATTTCGAAATCTATTTTATATAAATTTATTTACTCAAATAAATATTTATTTTTAAATTTTTAATACACTCCCCACCCTTATCCCCTATAACCCAACATCCCGCTGCTAAAATGTAATATATTTTCTATTTTCATATTTCTAATTTCTAATATTTAATTTCAAATTCTAATTTCTCTAAAATATTTTTTTACATTTATATTTTTAATATTTATTTTTTTAATACACTCCCCACCCTTATCCCCTATAAACCCAGCATCCCGCTGCTAAAATGTTTATAATTTTACTAATTTCAAAATTCATATTTCAAATTTGAAATTTCATATTTCAAATTTAAAATTTCGAAATATATTTTATATAAATGTATTTACTCAAATAAATTTTTTTAATATATTTTTAATACACTCCCCACCCTTATCCCCTATAAACCCAACATCCCGCTGCTAACATTTTTATAATTTTACTAATTTCAAAATTCATATTTAAAATTTGAAATTTCATATTTAAAATTTAATATTTCGAAATATATTTTATATAAATTTATTTACTCAAATAAATATTTTTTTTATATTTTTAATACACTCCCCACCCTTATCCCCTATAAACCCAACATCCCGCTGCTAAAAATTTTATATATTTTCTATTTTCATATTTCTAATTTCTAATATTTAATTTCGCATTCTAATTTCTCTAAAATATTTTTTTACATTTATATTTTTAAAATTTATATTTTAATACACTCCCCACCCTTATCCCCTATAAACCCAACATCCCGCTCCTAAAATTTATAATACTTTATATAAAAAATTAAATATTATTGCAAATTTATATAACATTTTTTATTAATAATATATTAGAAACATATATTTAAAAATGTCGATATTTTGACATTTCGACATTATATATGTCGATATTTCTATCATCGACATTACTTATCTCGATATTATTGAATATACATTCAAAACGATATTTTTGACAACGATATTTAGAACTTCCATATTTCTTACCTTCGATGTTTCTGACTCGATATTAGTGCAAATCGACATTGTTGACTCGATATTTTGACTGTGCACCAGAGGATTCACCTTCATGGTCAAGAATAGCACCGGAGAATGCAATAGTCCCTGACTGGAGAGGCATCTGAGGGGTGAGGAGAGACTGTCCCCTCTACTAGCGATGACTCTCAC
This sequence comes from Lissotriton helveticus, assembly GCF_964261635.1. Taxonomy (NCBI): domain Eukaryota; kingdom Metazoa; phylum Chordata; class Amphibia; order Caudata; family Salamandridae; genus Lissotriton; species Lissotriton helveticus. Next base: position 450,628,550 of record NC_136059.1, read on the forward strand.
AGAGGATGATCCAAAAGGAGAAGATCTGGTGAGGAACAACCTTGCCATTGGACATCAAGGACATCGATGTCAAGAAGAGGTACTACACCACCTTTTGTGCCATCAGCAGCTGGTTCAAGGAGAGTACTGTTCACATTGAGAGTTTCAATCTTGAGACATGGTTTGGTGTGGATTCATGACTCCACTTCCCAGACGAAGACAGCGGAATGTCTTTCATGCATGAAAGGCATAGAATTCGTTCTAAATCAGACTCAGAGGCCAGACCCTCAACTCCAGTCATCATTCCAGATTTACCACTGCCTCCTCAAGATCCAATGGGGTCTTTTCGTCCACCTATTTCTATGTCTTCTACCCCACTTTTGCTTCAACAACTGGCAATACTAGTGGTAATTCGGCCACCAAATCAGCCAGCCACTCCTCCTTGGCCATCACAGTAACCTGTATGAGTGGCATCTCCACTAAGGCACTCTAGATCTCGCTCTCTTCTTTTGGAACCTGCACTTTCTGGTTGTCTGAAGGGATTCCCACAGCCAGGCAGAAGATACCACTCCGATCAAGGGCGGGTCTTTACACTCACTGTATAACCTATGCTCACCCTTGGATAGTTGTAGAGTCACTCTTGGGTAGTTGTAGTTGTAGAGTCACTGAGCAGTCAGGCTTTCTTCAGAGGCAATGTGTAAAGCAAAGGCACAGCAGTCACTCGCCATAAATACACTGAGTGTCACAAAAGAGACTTCCCCAATCATGCATGTAAATAACAACTACGCTCAAAACACATATTCAATCATTGTAACATGAACATCATGCACTTATGGGCATAAAACCCATATTTGGACATGTTACTAGCAGTACTAGGCCCACTCGTATTGTTATGATATCAATAGTATGCACACTGTGGACAATTCCTTATCTACCCCCCTCAGAGAGAGAGAGAAAACACCCTTATGTGATGCAACATGGTGACCACCCCAGCCCCACCCCGGCAATCATGATAATACAGTCCTGCACAGTTAGAGGGTACACCCCAGGTCACAATGATATCAAAGTTATGTACATACATGAAACAAGAACACTTTTACACAGAACCGCAGGCAGGAGCCACACGGGTAAACCCACTGTCAAATGTATTGTGCTTTTGGCATGAAATTAACGTATAAAGCAGCACCACCAACCTGTGTCATGAATCACAGGCGGTCCGCTGACTATCACTCCCACTCACCCACTCACTCTGCACTGCTACATGATGCAGCAGGTACCAGTGCATTTCTTACGTAACATCTTACACACATGCGCACTCAGCATCCTAATGCAGTGCTACTGGTACCCAGCAAGCTAATGGATAACACCCTACAGACTCCGTGGCCCAGCCTCCCTCCACCCTCTAGTTTGCCCTGATTGTCATACACCCCCAGATGGAAGATAACCAGCCTTGTCTCCCGGATACTAGGAAGCACACATCCATAGTCAAGCTTAGTCTGAGTCCTCAGGAAGCAGGTATCCTTTCATCTGTCCATATGTAGACAACTGGTTCATCAAGGCGTCATCTCACTAACAAGCAAACCAACATTATCAAGCAACTGTTGTGACACTCAATCAGCTGGGACTGTACGTGAATCTCAAGAAATCTATCTCTGTGCCAGTTCAATCCCTTCACTATGTGGGTGCAGTCGTAGACACAGTGCACACAAGTGTGTTTTCTTCAGAGGAAAGACGATTATCTATCCTTCAGAAAGTCGCATTCTGAAGACAACAGCCCATCCAACAATGAGGCTAAACACCTCTTTTCTAGGATTAGTGGCATCATGCGTTGGTCTGGTTCCTAAAGCATGCCTCTAAAGGAGACTGCTGCAGCTGTGTCTGGAAGATCAATGCGATCAAGTCTCAGGAAGATGGATAACAGAGTGATCCTACAACTTCATGCAAAATAATCACTCAACTGATGAATCCATTCAGAGAACCATGTGAAAAGGCCCGAATTTCATAAAGACATCCCGACCTAAAACATAATGACTGATACTTCCCTACCTATCGGGTTGGGGTGCTCGCATGAACCGATTTCAAATTCAAGGTATGTGGTCTCTGAAGGAACAGTTTTATCATATTAAACCAGACTCCTGAGGCGTGAGCCGGGAGCTTTTACAGCGCGTTTTCATGGAGAATCAGCCTTCTGCTACTAATTGACTCATTGTGTGGGGGGAACATTTATTTTATCTGCACTGTCATTTTCGCTGCATTTTAAAACTCTTACCGCATTGCTGCCACCTTTTGAGATTCACTGCTCGGGACAAGGGAGGGAGATGTTGCCCCATCTTGGGGGAGGATTGACGAGGTCGCAGACTAGTGTTTGCTGACTCGCCTGCCTGGCCACTTCATGGGTCACTATAAATGACCAAAGGCGCACCAAAGGCAAGCCCGTCTGCGCCCGTCCGCCCGAGTCGACGCCAGACGCCAGGTCCCCTGCACAGGTGACATTCTCAGATACTCTTGTGAAGAACTTTTGGGGCTGGCCTCTGAGTGCTTAGCAGTACCATGGGCCTTTCAAGAGCCTAACTTTGTGTGCAAACTCTGCGCCTTTAAGGTTAACGGGGTGGAGCAGTCCTTTTGTACTCCTAGTCACACTGCATACAAGTTTCTCAGTTTAAACTGCCGCTCTTTGGTGAGTCACTATGCAGAAGTATTTGACCTTCTTATGGCTGAGGCCCCTGATGCCCTCTTTCTTACAGAAACTTGGCTGACTTGTGACACAGTAGCGGAGCCAGGGCTGGCCCTCCCGGACGGTTTTACCTTATATAACATCAATAGAGAAGGGGAAAGAGGGGGCGGCATTGCGGTAATAGCCAAAGCTACATTTGCCGTCAGCCTGTTGAAGGAAAAAATAGCAGATTGTGAGAGTGCGCTATTTAGTATAGAGCTTAATTGCAATCTGACTATGTCTGGCCTCTTAATTTACAGACCCCCGGGGCCTTCCGGGAATTTCCGTGAGGACCTGGTGAACAATATCGGACCAATTGCTAGTAAAGTAGTCAACTTTACTATCTTGGGAGATCTTAATCTCCATCTCGAGCTGGAAGGAAAGGCTGAGATTTCTAACTTCTTGGCGGACTTAGAAGCTTTTCAGTTGCCGCAACTGGTCTTGGAGGGCACACATGTGGCCGGGCACCTACTTGATCCCATCTTTTCCAACATAGAATGCTTAAAAACTCTTCCCCCAGTTCCACTGACTTGGACTGACCACTCAGTTATTCCATTCTCTCTGCGGTGGCAGGGTAGAGCGGAAGTGGTTCATCCTGTAGCCGTGGCCAAACGGCCCTGGCATAAGCTTGACCAGGAGTCGCTTACCACTCGGTTGGCAGAGCATAGACCTCAGCTTCCTGCTGATATCGAGGAGGCACAAGAGTGCTTTCAAGACTGGCTGGTAGCTGGCCTGGATAGTTGCATTCCTGCTAAACAGGAAGGTAAGAGACGTTGGCCATCTAATCCTTGGTTCACAGATCTACTAACGCAGGCAAAGAAGGGGTGCAAGCAGTTGGAACGTGCCTGGCGCCGCTCCTATGAGCCTTCTGCCAAAGTAGTATATCGAGAGGCAGTTAAAGATTACCACAAGCTCATCCGCAAAACGAGGGCAGAGTTTGTAGCTAATAAAATCCTGACCAGCTCTAACCCGACCAAGACCATCTTCTTGTTGCTTAAAAACATGAAGAGCGCAGGTATGCCTTACATCTCCCCCGTGGTTTCAAATCATCACTGTGAGGTTTTAGCACTCCACTTTGTGAAGAAAGTGGAGTTGATCTATCAGGGCCTCTCTACAGGGAATCCTCCTAGTGAGGACGTTGTGCTGGCAGGGTTAGATACTAGGCTGAATAAGGGCCTGACATTTTTTCCATTGTTGTCGCCCCAGGAGTTCGAGATTTTAAGTGCAAAAATCAAGTTGGGTTCGCCAGCGGGTCCAATGGTGGCGACTTATTGTCGCCAGCTTCAATCATCTATTGCCCCCGTGGCCCTTGAACTGGCTAATCTGTCACTAAAATCAGCCTCTGTTCCTAGGGCGTGGAAGCATGCAAAAATCATTTCACTATTAAAGAAGCCTTCACTTGATCCGGACGATCCTGGTAACTATCGCCCCATATCCCAACTTCCTTTTATGGCGAAGGTGGTGGAGGCACATGTAAATTCCATCCTGTCTAGATATATAGACGAGCACAACGTCTTTGACCCTTCCCAGCATGGGTTTCGCCCTCGCCACAGCACTGAATCCGCCCTTTTCGCTGTTACGGAGACTATTCGAAGTCGGTTGGATGAAGGCGACTCCGCGGCCTTGGTCCTTTTGGATCTAAGCACCGTTTTCGACATGGTGTCCCATGCGATCCTTCTCCAACGTCTCTGGACAATTGGAGTCAGAGATGAGCCTCTGGACTGGATTCAATCCTTCCTGGCTCGGCGATCGTTCCAAGTATCTGTACCACCTTTCCATTTGCAGGTTCATGCCCTGTGTAGAGGGGTACCTCAAGGCTCTATCCTGAGCCCACACTTTTTCAATCTGTATGTGGGACCCTTAGCGGAGGTGGCCAGGGGCAGGGGGCTGTCCCTGGTGTCGTATGCAGACGACACCCAGCTGGTGATTGCTTTTTCCAAAAAAAGCCGCGCCAATGTGGAGACCTTCAAAGAAGATCTGGCTATTAGCTCGGACTGGATGAAGGCTGATTGCCTCCAACTAAATGCCAGCAAGTCTGAGATTCTTCTATATGGGAAGGACCAGGAGCTCTGGTCTGAGCAGTGGTGGCCCGAACTTCTGAAACCTGCCCCGTTACCGAAGGAGTCGTTAAAGAACCTGGGCATTTGGTTCGACTCCGGATTAACATTTGAGAAGCAGACAAGAGCTGTTGCTGCTGTGTGGTTTGGGCTCCTGAGAGGACTGAGGCCTTTGCTTGGTCTCTTTCCACCTAGAGTATGCCAAACCATCATGCAAGCCTCCATTCTTGCGAGGCTTGACTACAGCAATGTTTTATATCTAGGTGCTAATAGGGCAAGTATCAAACGCCTGCAGAGGGCCCAAAACGCAGCAGCACGCATGCTAGTGGCACTCCCAAGATCTCAATCAGTTGCACGAGTGCTTTTGAAACTGCATTGGCTGCCAATCGAAGCCCGTATTCAGTTTAAAGTGCTGTGTACTGCATACAAAATCTTGAGACATCAAGCCCCCATTGGGCTATCAGGCCTGCTGAAGCCCTACTTGCCCAGGCGCGTTTTGCGCTCCGCACACCACGGTTTGGTTTGTGTCCCTCGAGTGAGGAAATCAAGGGCTGGGGGTCGCCTGTTTGGTTTCATGGCGGCCAAACTTTGGAATTCTCCCCCAGTTAGCATTCGAGCCATCCCTAATCTTCTGACATTTCGGAAATCGCTAAAAACATGGTTGTTCCTCACTCTTTAATACTCTTTAATGTGCTGTACTTGTTAGTCTCCCTGTTTCTCTCTGCCGGTTTCTGGTTGCTCTGGGACGCCTCGCCGCTGAGGCAGCCATGCGCATTACAAATCCTGTATAAATAAAATAAATTAATTAATCAACTGGATTTGACAGTAGTGCACCTAGCTCAAACCTTTCCTTCTGCCCTTCAAGACGAACTCCCTTCTTGTTCAAATAGACAATAGAACAACCATGCATTATTTCAACAAGCAGGGAGTAATGGGATCCAGACCTCTATCCCTGGAAGCACACATGATTTTGAAATGGTTAATCTTCAAGAACCTCAGGATCACAGCTGTCCATCTTCCAGAAATCCAAAATATTCAAGCGGAAACTCTCAACAGAACCATTCAAAAGAGGATCATAAATCGGTAGTAAACAATTCTGTCCTTCAAGATATCTTATGAAACTGGGGTATTAAACAATTCCATCTTTCAAGATAGCTTTTGCAACTGGGATTTCCCTCAAAAAGACCTTTTTGCAGACAGAAAAACAAAAAATGGCAAAGCTTTGCCTTGAGGTATTACCAACCAGGCACACTGGGGAATGCTCTATGGAGCGACAGGTTAGGCAAATTTCTTTACACCTTTCCTCTGGTTCCCCTGCTACCAACAGTAATCATCAAGCTATCACACTCATAGGCCAGAATGATTATTATTGCTCCATAGTGGCCCCAACAATGGTTATGTTATCATAATTTATAATGCGCACAGCTACTCAAAAGAGTAAAATCATCTATGGGAGTGACCAAATATGTGAAACACCTACTATCCTCAAATCTAATCCCCTCAAGCCAGCACTCTCCTTTAATATGGTAGAAGTTGAAAAAGCCATAACCAACACAGTAGGGAAGAAAGCGCCAGGCCCAGATGGCGTCCCAGCCGACATGTTCAAGGCTAACGTCTCCTTTTGGGCAAACATCCTGACCAATGTCTTCAACGCCGCCCTGAAACATAGCCTGCCTGTCTCCTGGTCACATGCCACCATCATTCCAATCTTCAAGAAAGGCCAGAGGGGAGACCCGAGGTGCTACCGCCCCATCTCACTTATCGACTCGTCTTTCAAAATCTTGGGGAAAGTGATACTGGCAAGGATCGACGAATGGGCTGCCAGTAATAACATCTTATCAAATGCCCAATACAGGTTTCGTAAGGGAAGAGGGACGGAGGATCAGTGCCTCAACCTACATCTGATCCTAGGCAAATATACAGTGGCATCCAGAGGATCAATCTACCTAGGGTTCATGGACCTGTCCACAGCCTTCGACCTAGTGAATAGGTCCAGGCTGTGGGACATCCTTTTGGAATTGGGGATGGACCCTACCTTGGTTCATTTTCTGGCTGAGGCTCATCGGGACCTAGAAGCGTCCATCAGGATGACACAGGAAGGAGCCTGTACAGCTGGATTCAAGTCTACCAGAGGGGTGCGACAGGGGTGTATCCTCGCCCCAATGTTATTTACACTTTATATTAACCACCTTGAATCCACATTGGAGCTGGCAACACTCGACGTCCCGCGTTTTGGTGGACTGACCACTCCGGTCCTCCTTTACGCGGACGACGCGGTGCTCGTGGCACGTACTCCTCTTGGGCTACAAAGACTATTGACATCCTTCGATGCCTTTATGACCTCCCTTGATTTCAAAAATATATACAGACAAGTCCCATGTTATGGCTGTAGGTGGCAGAAAAAATAAGGACATGAAGACCTTCTACTGTGCTAATACTCCTATTTCCAATGTGAGAACTTTTACCTACTTGGGGGTAGTATACGACGATAAGGGCACGTGGGCACCTCAAATATCTGTCAAAACCAATGCCATGAAAAGAACAGCAGCCGCCATTGTCGGCTTCTCAAAACGTCTGGGAGGTAAGCCCACGGAAGCAATGCTGGCACTCTACAGAGCGAAATCAATCTCAGTAGTAAGATACGGGGCTTCCATCTGGGGTTATTCCAAAAATATAGAATCAATACAGATGGAAGAAAACAGATTCTTACGTATGCTACTAGGATTACCTCAATCTACAGCCACTTTTTCTGTCCATATGGAACTAGGCCAGGGGTATATCAGTGACATCATCAAACAATCCCCTATCTTGATGTGGTTAAAAACATGGCTGAACTCCAACTTAACTCTGAACCACACAATTATGAGAGACTGCCTACTTCTGGACAATATGAAAAATATCCCGTGGCTAGCATATATTAAAAAACACTAACTTCCCTGGGCCGCCCAGATCTTTTCCATAAACCAGACTGCATCGTTAAGAATGACCTGGAATGGTTCAAAGTGACTTTTTCTAAAGTGAGAGAAATGGAGCGGGAGAGCTGTGAGCTTGCGAAACCCACTGTGAGGGAGCACTATATTTCCAAAACTACACCGGCAATTGAAACTTATTTAACAGTAGTGTCTATTCCATTACATCGCTGGTTATTAACCAAACTAAGATTTAACCAGATTCACTTGCTGTTAAATGACTCGAAGGCATGGGCCAAGCCAGAGGACTTAGCGGCCTGCAAATGTGATGGTTTTTCTCTGCAGGACACTGCTCATTTTATGTTCTTCTGTGGTATATATGATTTGCCCAGGAAAAAGTATATTGTTCCATTGCTTAAGAACAAGGGGTTCGTCCAAATCAAGCCTGCCCTATTTTACTTAAAAAAGTTAGATTCACCACTATTTATGTTTAGTGTCGCTAACTTCTTGGTAGCTGCTTTTCGTCTTAAAAAACGTTTTGGAAATAGATAACTTATCAGTTTTTGACAATACCTGATGGAATTATTGAAAAATTTCTGCATTTTTTAAAATGTTGTAAATATTTTAATTGTTCTATTTTAACAGTGACTGCAATCCGTTGTAACTGTACCCCTTAATTATGTATTTCATGTCTACGTGCTTTTTATGATTCGTTATGAATCGAAATAAAGTCGTTTTGAAGTACTCAAAAGAGTGTCCCGGCGCGAGCCCAAGAGTCAGCAACAAGAGTTAGGGAGGCGGTGGAGACAGAAGACCAGAAGACAGAAGACAGTGGTGGTTCATGGATCTACTTCACTTCTCTAGGAGGCTGCTGTGCGACCCAGACTTTCTTCACAAGTTCGGACATCAGATTCTACACCCCAACCTTCAGTCTTTAAATTGGGCAGCGTAACTCCTGAATTCATACAATATGGTCACCTGAACCTTCCTCAGGAGTGCATGGATGTTTTGAGAGGCTAGAAGACCATCTACTAGAACATCCTATTCTTTTAAATGGAAAATATTCTGCATTTGGTCTACTCAGAACAATTTTGATCCTCTCACCTGCCAAAAAGTGGTTCTTCCATACCTCCTTTATTTGGCTACGGCAAAATTGCAATTTTCCTCCATTAAAGTGCACCTTGCAGTAATCAAGTCAAGCACCTTTTATATCAATTGCAAAGATTTTTATTAATCATGCAATAAAGAATTTACTTACTTACTTACTTAAGTCACGACACGGAGGCCAACATTATGCAAATTCTCCTTTATTGCCACAGCTCAGAAGTAACAATGAACAGACTATAGAACTTCAGTAACATTCCATTAAAGTATAAAGTCTGTGAACATGCAGCCATCTTCCTTCTTTGTTGCTGCTGCTCACAGAGATAAGTACCCTCATTTCATTTGTGCTTACTTTTTTTAATGTAGTTGGAAATTTATAGTTTTTGTGATTAATGCTTGTACTTATTTATATCTCCCATGACTGGGTCTTATTGACCCTACCATGCCTTTATTTCTTATCAATAGATCCTTCTTATATCTTTTCTCTTCGTGAACCATGTCTCTTTGAAGACCTTCTTACTAAGATATTACTTATATTTTCTCGTATTGTAATTCCCCTCTGAATTTCTGAGCGTCCGTTTACTCTTTGACCCTACTTGAGCCTCTATTTGCCTTTGAAAATTGGACGCGAGCACTAGGCGTTGCCTGGCAACGCTCTGAATGCGAGCCAGGCCTGCCTTTTGAACCACATCCCCATCTCACCTGCCGCACACCACCCGGTCTTTCTTTCTCTCCTCCGTGTCCTCACGAGTACTTCCCCCGCTCATCCAAACACGCCGGCAGTCTTACTTTCCCACCGCGATGCGCGTTTCAATCACGCATCGCGGGGAGAGGAAAATTAGAGGAATGACCATAAGGAACAACCACGCACGTAAGAAACGTCACTTGACAGTTGCTGCTGCTGTTACACGCGATCGACTTCATCTGTTCTCACGCATTTTTTTCACCGGCTTTCCCTCGGATTCAATTGGAAAACTTAACCCTTTCAATTAGAATTCTTAACCCTTTCCGTAAAAAAAAGGTCTGATAACCTATTTAACCATATTAACCCCTTATTCTGTATTAAAAAAAAAGAGAGAAGAGACAAAGGTAAAATTACTTACCTAGCTTAGTATATCATTTATACATTTCCCCCCACAATGTCTCTCAATCCAGACTCCAACCTTGAAGGTAAGCTTGAATCTATGGTCTCTAAGGCCATGGATAAAGCCATGGATTATTTTAATGAGACAATAAAGAAAAAATTTGAAATGGTGTCAAAGGCATGGCCCACCACCAGTACTGCACATCTTCTGGGTGCAAAAGAAGGGGCAGTTAAGGCTCGAAAGAAGAGAGCTGCACCACAACACACTGAAGAAGGTGCTAAAAAACCAAGAAAATGGTAAAGGCAGCTCACTCACGCTTCTCAGGCGGTGACCAGAACGATCCCTCGGGCATCACATTAGGGCATAAATGAGGCCCTGACCTCACTATACATGTTGATAGTGATGATGTGGCCGAAATAGATCTTTTGTGCTCATCAGGCTTTGATACAGATTATGAAGACATGGGAGATGAACCTGTAGAAAACATTGAAGAGGCAGACAAGGTCTCAGACCCAAAAATGGGTATTACTGATCCTTTCGGGGACTATATGTTCGAACCTCTTATCATCAAACGGATCACTGAAACAATATCGATGACACAAATATAGAACTACCAAAATATATCAAATAAAAAATATAGAATGCAAAAATATCGACTTCCTATCTCCAAACAGGTAAGTACAAAAATATCGAATCACAAATATCGTTGTTAAAAATATAGTTAGTCAAAATATCGAATTCTTTAAAATGCTTAAAAGTAATTAAAAAATAATGAAATAATAAATATAATTAACTTAATCATACTTAAAATACTTAAATAACCTTAACATTAATAAATAATTATTGTAAGTAAAAAAAACATACAAATAGATTTATTAATACATATATATATATATATATATATATATATACATATATATATATATATATATATATGAACGTAATATTAATCAAAATTATAAAATATTTTTACCGTAGGATAGCGGAAAGGGTAATATTTACTATTACCACTCCAGCGAGTGCAACAGTAGAGAAAGCGTTGGATAGTGTAGTGGAAAAAATGATTATTCCCACTCCAGTGAGTGCAACAGTAGAGAAAGCGTTGGATAGCGGTAGGGTAAAAATTACTATTCCCACTCCAGAGAGTGCAACAGTAGGGAAAGCGTTGGATAGCGTAGGGGTGAAAATTACTACTCCCACTCAAGAGAGTGCAACAGTAGGGAAAGCGTTGGATAGCGTAGGGGTAAAAATTACTATTCCCACTCCAGAGAGTGCAACAGTAGGGAAAGCGCTGGATAGCGGGAGGGTAAAAATTACTATTCCCACTCCAAAGAGTGCAGCAGTAGGGAAAGCGTTGGATAGGGTAGGGGTAAAATTACTATTCCCACTCCAGAGAGTGCAACAGTAGGGAAAGCCTTGGATAGCGGGAGGGTGACAATTACTATTCCCACTCCAGAGAGTGCAACAGTGGGGAAAGCGTTGGATAGCATAGGGGTCAAAATTAATATTCCCACTCCAGAGAGTGCAACAGTAGGGAAAGCATTGGATAGAGTAGAGGTAAAAATTACTATTCCCACTCCAGAGAGTGCAACAGTGGGGAAAGCGTTGGATAGCATAGGGGTCAAAATTACTATTCCCACTCCAGAGAGTGCAACAGTAGGGAAGGCGTTGGATAGTGGGAGGGTAAACATTATTATTCCCACTCCAGAGAGTGCAACAGTAGGGAAAGCGTTGTATAGCGTATGGGTCAAAATTACTATTCCCACTCCAGAGAGTGCAACAGTAGGGAAGGCGTTGGATAGTGGGAGGGTAAAAATTACTATTCCCACTTCAGTGAGTGCAACAGTAGGGAGAGCGTTGGATAGCGTAGGGGTAAAAATTATTATTCCCACTCCAGTGAGTGCAACAGTAGGGAAAGTGACTACTTCATATATTAATTAAAACAATTTTTTAAATAACAATTACAAATTAATTAATTATAATTAAATTACTTCCCACTCTATTCCCTTATAAACCCACAACCTGCTACAGAAAATAGATTAATAAAATTAACATAATTATCAATTAATCAATTAATGAAAATGTATTACCAATTATAATTTAATTAATTACCAATTAGAAATTAATTAACAATTAATTCAAGATAAATACCAATAAATAAATTAAAACATTTAATCAATTATAATTAAATTACTTCCCACCCTATTCCCCTATAAACCCACAACCCGCTACAGAAAAGAATTCATAAAATTAACATAATTATCAATTAATAACAATATATTACCAATTATAATTTAATTAATTACAAATTAAAAATTAATTAACAATTAATTCAAGATAAATATCAATAAATAAATTAAAATATTTAATCAAGTATAATTAAATTACTTCCCACCCTATTCCCTATAAACCCACAACCTGCTACAGAATTAAATTACGCAAAAATTAAATACGATAAAATTCATTACTTAAAATAAATTATAAAATAAATATGCACTTTTCACACATATACTAACATAAAAAACACTTTAAAAAATTCGATATTATATACTTCGATATTTTGACTTTCTATATTTATGTAAATCGATATTAACTTACTTACCTCAAATTCGATATTTTTATTGTCTATATTCTGTCCATTCGATATTTTGTCCATTACATTAGATATTTTTGTTGTCTATATTCTGTCCATTCGATATTCTGTCCATTCTATATTTTTTATTTGATATTAATGTAATTCTATATCTTTTACTCGATATTTTGACTGTATACCCATCAAACATCCCCTTTCCCCTGAATGGCTACCCTCTCAACACGTAGCAAACTACATTAGCTTCTGGCTCAGAAGGGAGATTCCCAAGGATGTGAGATCCAGACTGAGGTCTGAATGCCCCCGCCCATCTCTCCCAGACAAAATTGCAATGACCCCTGAACTTGACCCTAAGGTCGCTGCCTTCATCGCCAAGGGAGCCAAAGACCCTATAAAGGGGATAGATAAGAGTCTAAAATCTTGCCAGGACCGACTCCTCGATACTATTGGACCTCTAACTAAAATGTTTGACTTAGCCGAGAGTGCATACATCGATGGAACCCCCATCGACCCTAAGGAACTGCGCGAATGGGTCCAACGTGTTATCTGCCTCCTCGGCAATGCCCACACTGCCATTTCGAATGAACACAGAAAGGGCGTTCTCCTTAAGATTGACCCTACACTTATAGAACTGACTAAGAAAGAGGGAGGAGCCTCCAAACAAGGACTCCTCTTTGGAGAACATTTTATTTGTGATATGCCTAAATATGTCGGCACACAGTTCGATTGAGAAGTCACAACGTGACATTAAAAAAGTCTTCCAGGACAGAATTTTTGGAAGAGCCGGAAGAATGCGGGGGTCGGTTCCCCAGCCGAGGACAAGCTACCTCCAGACCCTTTCAAGGACGAGGTTCAAGATATCAACAATCGTCCTTTTACCAGAACCAACCGTTCTTCCCACAAAGACAAAGAGGCCGGGTAGACCATTTCGAGGCGAAAGAAGACCCAGCAGAGTTTTCTCAACAGGTAAGAATATTGAAAGACCATTAAGATACCCCCATAAAGGTGGGAGGGAGACTAGCCCTTTTCTCTGGGAACTGGCCCTTGGTAACTCAAGACCTGTGGGTTCTTGAAACAGTGAAGGGTTACACAATAGAATTTACAGACATTCCCATTCAATCAAAGCCACCTCGCGAAATAACCTTCTCTCAAGAACAGAGAAATCTAGTATCTCAAGTGGTGAAGGATCTACAGGCAAAAGGGGCTACAATAGAGAGTTCAGAAACAGCTTTTTATCAGCTATATAGTCTTAGTAGAGAAGAAAGACAAGGGACAGCCACCTGTCATAAACTTAAAAAGTCTAAATGGATGGGTATCCTTCCTTCACTTCAAAATGGAAGGAATACACCTCCTAAGAGATGTTCTGAGAAAAGGGGACTGGCTAACACATCTAGACTTAAAGGACGCCTATTTGACCATTCAAATTTGGCCCCCACACAGGAAATTCCTCCAATTTACTTGGGAGGGAAAACCCAGGGAATTTTGTTCTCTCCCGTTCGGACTATCATCAGCCCTTGGTGCTTCACCAAGGTTCTACGTCCAGTAGTAGCGTGGCTAAGGGAGAGGGGTGTAAGACTAATAATTTATCTGGACGATATTCTTATCATGGCTCAGTCCAAGGCGACAGTCTCTCACCATATAAATCTTACTATCCGCCTCCTGGAACATCTAGGCTTTGTCATAAATGGCAAGAAATCCTGCACTACACCAAGCCAGGAAACTCAATTCCTGGGCTCCATGGTAAATACAGTCTCCACAGAACTGAAAGTACCAAGAGAAAAGATCAAGGAACTCCGAAAGGAACTCAGAAAGATACTTTCTTTGAAAGTCTTTCCCTTGAGACTCTTAGCCAGAATCCTGGGTCCCCTCTCCTCAACCATTCAAGCGATCTTTCCGGGCCCTTTACACTACAGGGCCCTCCAGAGACTCAAAGCGAAGGCTCTGAAATCGTCTCTCTCTTACTCTCAGATGACCTCCTTGGACAAAGGCTCGAGGAAAGAACCATCTTGGTGGCTGCGAAATGCAGAAGCCTGGAGTGGCAACGCCATCTTTGGGAAATCCTCAGATTTGATAATGGAATCAGATGCGAGTCTAGAAGGTTGGGGTGCCACATGTGGCAACTTTTTGACTTTGCGACTTTCGAGGTCTTTGGACTCCCGAAGAGAAGGAACGACATATCAACTGGCTGGAACTCCTAGCAGGCTCCTTTGCGGTTCGGAGTTTCACCCAGAACTCAATAAAGTGCTCAATAATATTACGCATGGACAATGTCTTGGAGTGAGATACGTCAACAAGGTGGGGGGACTACATTTAAAGAGCCTTACCGAAGTAGCGAAAGCCTTCTGGGACTATTGTCTGAACAGGGGACTGTCTGTCATAGCGGAACATATCCCTGGTTTCAACAATGGAGTAGCGGACTGGTTCTCCAGGAATTTCAGAGATTCCAGCAACTGGAAATTAAACAGAGAGATATTCATGAAAATCCAAGACAAATGGGGTCCCTTTGGGACATATCTTTTCGCAGACCAAATGAATACTCAGTTGATGAATTTCTTCAGCTGGAAGCCAGACCCTCGAGCAATAGCGGTGGATGCCTTCCTCCAGGACTGGCAAGGCTTAAAGTCATATGCCTTCCTGCCATTTGTCATGCTTCCTCGTCTTCTTTTACATGCTCTCTGATACCTTCAGAACATGGTGGTGATAACCCCCCTTTGGAGGTCTCAGGCATGGTTCCTGTCATCTTGGAGATGGCTGTGGACTTCCCTATTCTAATGCCTCCTTTCGCGGAACTACTCTTAGGTCCTCATGGCGAATCTCATCCTCTCATACACCAAGGTCTATTGATTCTGACATCCTGGAAGATTTCAGGTGACAATGGCAAATCCCTATCCTTTCGGCACATGCTTTCTAACTCATATCTGAGTCTTGGGCATCAAGGAAGACATAGCGACTGGCTTGGAATAAATGGGTTCGCTGGTGTCTTCAACAACACTACGATTAACAATCTATCGGAACTCTTCGCTTCTGGCCTAAGTTATAGAACTTTTAATGTCTATAGATCAGCAATAGCTGCAGGTCATTTCTTAGTTGATGGTGTCTCAGTTGGACAAAGCCTTTTAACAAAAAAGATTATGAGAAGCAAGCAAATTATTAATCTTCCAACTGCGAAATACTCAGCCTCATGAGACGTTAAATTGGTTTTACAACTTATTTCTTCTTGGGGAGATAACGCTAACCTCTCTCTCAAACGCATTTCGTATAAACTTAGGGCCTCATTTATGAGAAATGATGTATCGCTGCGTGAAAGCAGCGATGCATCACTTCTCAGTGCGCACTCCTTGCGACATACCTGATGTGTCATAATTAATAATTGACGCATCATGTCGCAAGTTACAGATACGTCAGTATTTCTGACGTATCTGTAAGCGCAAAAGTGACGCATTGCTGGAGTGTGTCATGAAAGTGACACAACTCCAGCAACGTATCCTTTCACATGGGGCAAGCCCCATTTGAAAGGGCCTGCGTCAGTCTTACGCCTGCTGTGAGGCAGGCGCAAGATTTTGACGCAACAGGGTCCTAGAAGTTACGTAGTGAAATCTCATAGATTTCACTGCGTCACTTCTACGAGACTTTTTGCGGGGGAACGCCCCCCCCTGCGTACATTATACCTGACACAGGTATAATGTAGCACAGGGGTTTACAAAGTGATGCATCTGCTTAGATGTAAATAGTGCGCAACAGGAGGCATGTTTTACGCCGCCGATGCGTCTCTTTTAGGCCACTTTAATTCATATGAGGACGAGTTGCAAGACAAAGATTGGGGCAGAGATGGGAGTGACACAAGCAGTCTTCATTGGGAGGAGGAGGGTGATCAGCTTATGCTTCAGTTTGGCACTGTGAAAAAGTTCCTTCTCTTTCTGCTTTTGTCAATGACACTGAGACGGCCCCTGGCAGTCTGACCTGGGACTATTCTCATTCGCCATGTCTGGAGGAGAAGGGAAACACTGCAGTGAAAACTGGCAATTTCGGCGAGCCCCTTATAGGCACCGATGGCACCGAAGAAATTACTCGTTCAATGATCGACCAAGTAATTATGGCACATCGTGCTGAAAAAAGGGCAGAGAGTTCTCGTACACAGGGGGCTTGTAGAAAGTTACAAAATGCGGTGAGGAGAGTTGCTAAAACCTGTGCTGATTTCGCTACCACAATTGGAAAAGCGGAGGTTAGGATCTCCCAGCTTGAGGACAAATTCAGCGTGCAGAGGAAAAAGACAGAGGCAATACAAGCAATGAGGGACGAAACCTTCATTAAGCTAACTGATTTGGAAAATCGCGCAAGACCCAATAACCTGCGTATTTTGGGTGTGCCTGAGTTTGTAATTGATCGTTTCAGTGAAGGCTTTCCCGACCTACCTCAATGGGACTGGAATACTCAGATTCAACGTGCTCATCGCTTTCCCTTCAATCAGTGGAAAACTGGAGGGGGAATCGGATAATCGACCTCGTGCCATATTGATATCACTAAATAATTTTCTGGCGAGGGAATCTCTGTACGACCTTGCCAGACTGTTTAGGAAAAGATCAGGGAAGGACTGTGAGTTTTTTGTCCGTCCAGACTTTTGCCAAACGACGGTAGAACAACGGTGGCTCCTTCGGCAATTGATCTCTGGTTTTCAATCCAAAGGAGCTCAGGCCTATCTTATCAACCCAGTTAAATTGAAGGTAAGCTATCAAGGTCGTACACAGTACTTTCAATCAGAGGTCCAGGCCAAAGAGTATCTGTCAGCGCTGAACCAAATATAAAGTTCTGGATCTCGGTTACTCCTCTTTTTCTGGGGCGAGAAGGGGTAGAGGCAGAAAGGAGGGGGGGGGAGAAGCCTTTTTTTTAACCAGGGAGGAAGAAAAAAAATGTATGTGAAGGGCCTAATTTCTTATATATGCAGTAATGTATTTCTGTGTATTTTCTTGCGGTGAGTGTCCACATTAGGTTCTGTATCAGCAGCAGGTAGTTGCGATCAAGCACGGTGGAGGGGTGGTGGGTTAGCTCATCATCGCCAGGGACAGATGGTCCCTATGCCTTGGTTGGTGGGTACTAAATAACAACAAAAATTGCCAATACTGCAACCTACTTTTTCAAAATCCAATTACCTGCCACTAATTAAGTTGAAACAAAAATGGGGTGGGCTGTTATTTGGTCCGATTCAATCAGATATCAATGTATTAAACTTCATGCATATTTTGAGAAATTATTTTTCACTTTTTACATTTTCCGATAGCAACAATAATACAATTAAAATATACAGGCGTAGACCCTTTTTCTCAGCCATAAAAGTCTTGCAAAAGAGAAGTGTTTTGAATTAACCGTACAAAAAGAAATTTTGTTGGAATGTTATCTTTATGGCTATTTAGGAATTTTGTGTATAAATAAAAATCTGAACTATTGTAAATATCTTGTGTTGTGTTGGATGAATGTGAGAGTGGGTATGAATGAAAGGTTGTAAAGCACATAGTTGAATGTAAAAAATGTTATTGAGGTTTCTGGATTTGCATTTTTGTATATTTTAATTGTATTATTGTCGGAAAATGTAAAAAGTGCGGGCAGGAGTTTGGGATGGGGGGTCACACTAGCAATGATTTGTCTTTATAGCTATGAAGAAAATATCAAACCTATGGCAGTTCAAAAGTCAGTTAGTTAGTTATTTTTCTGGAAGGTTTGCCGTGAGGGTAATGGCGTGATCTTATTATGGTACTGGGTCGAAACACCCAACCACTGGTATGCTAGAGAAGAGTAAATATGTTAAAATATGTTCTATAAATTGCTGTGGTCTGAATGATAAGAAAAAGAGGGCCGTCTTTTCCCAGCTTATTAGACATATGAAAATTCATGTGCTCTGTCTTCAGGAGACACATATCTGCTGGAATAATAGGGGATGGCTTAAAGATCTTGGGTTAGATATTTTGGCATGCACTCATCAGGCTAACACTCGGCGGGTAGCAATCATGGCTAAACACTGCTTAATCAGTTGTAACCATGCCAAGGAAGGCAAGCTAGGACGGTGGGTGATCCTAAAAGCAGTTATTAGTGGAGCCCTATATACTATTTGCTCCTTTTATGGATCAAATTTGGACGATCCCGCTAGTATTGATTTTTTAAATATAGAGCTTGCATTATGGCCCCCCCGGTTAATCTTGTGTGGGGATTTTAACATTCATTTAATTGCTAATTTCAGCCTGCTTAGTAATACCCCCTATCTTGGTAGGAAGGTTAAGGTTTTTAGGTCCTTGCCGGGGCTATGTTTGGAACATGGTTTGACTGACACTTGGCAGATTCAGAGGGCGGGTGATGCTGGATTTACATTTTACTCGGCACCTCATAGACGACATGCACGGCTGGACTTTTTCTCTGTGTCCAATTCAATAATTGAGGTAACCAATTGTGAGCTTTCACCTAGAATAATTTCGGATCATAGCCCTCAATCAATTATACTCCAAATCGGAAACTTGCCTCAAACACTGGCAACGTGGTCATTTGACCGGAAACTGTTACTTGATTTGGAATATTGCACATTTATGTCAAATTGGATCAGGGAGTTCTTTGGGAGGAACAAGGGTACGGCTTCAGAGATAATTGTCTGGGACGCTTTCAAAGCCGCAGTAAGGGGGGAAACCCTTACTTTTTCACTATACCAGCAAAAGAAAGTGAAAGATATGATTAATAATTGATTGAGGGCTATGATCCGAAAAAATGATCTTTTCAAGCAGAAACTGGCGTATAGCACCATTAATTCTTTCAGGTCGGCAATTTCTGCTGGGCATGCCCTCGTTGATGGCTCTCCGGTTGGTGAGCACCCTTGGGTTTGTAAACTCCTTAAAGGTATTCGCCTTTCGCGTCCTCCAGAACCTCGTTATTCAGGTTTGTGGGATGTTAATGTGGTTTTGAATTTTCTAAAGTCCTGGCAGGATAATCAATACCTTTCCCGCAAGGAGCTTTCGGCCAAATTAGCGATTCTCCTCTGCTTGATATCATGTAAACGTGCTTCAGATGTTCGTGCTCTGGACGTGTCAGCCAGGGTTTTTACCCCAGAAGGGGTTACATTTACTGTTTCCAGAAGAACTAAATGTAATACCAGGTCAGTAACTTATCCGGCTTTCCCAGATTCGCCAAAGCTCTGTGTTGTTCGTTGCCTTAAGACATATGAGGATGTTACTCTTGAGCTCCGCCCTCCGGGCGAAAGACAATTACTTATAGCGGTTAAGAAGCCTTTCAAGGCAGTTTCCTCTCCCACCATTGCCAGATGGGTCAGGTGGATAATGTCTGAAGCTGGGATTAGCGTCACTGACTTTGGGGCTCATTCCACTAGAGGTGCAATGGCTTCCAAGGCTATTCAGGTAGGTGGACGCCTGGAAGATATCATGAATGCAGCGGATTGGTCCTCAGATTCGACTTTCAAAAAGTTCTACTTTAAACCAATCCATGAGGCTGCTTCGTTGGTGGTGAGTAGGCTTTGAACAAGCAAAATCCTCGCCTCCGCTCCCTGACATAGAATGAGAAATTTCCTAGTTACCACAAAGGAAAGTTTCAATTCTATTAAGGAGGCGGAGGCGAGTATTTTCCCACCCAGGCTTTATCGAGCCTGCCCTCCCGTAACTGGAATATGATTTGTTACTTCGTCTAAGGGAGTATACCTTTTTTCTGAGTTTTAATGTTTTCATTGTTACGCTGTGCAATGTTGATTAAGTTATATCTGCATTTCGTTCTTCTACTCCATTGCAATGTTCTTGAATTCTTCGACATTGTTCTGGACGAGATATTATTATTTGGTTCTCTTCCCTAGGCTCCGATCAAAAAACGGACTAGTGGATGGATGACTTCTTCCCTGCGGCAGCTCCCACGAAAGAGGAAGGACTAACAGCTGGGACTCCATATATACGAACTGTTGGACTCTGATTGGTTGTTACGTTACCAGGCCTACCGCTGCCATGTTGGTTTGGGTAGTCCTGGATGTGATGTTTTTTCTTTTACTACTAACTTGCTGTCCAATAAAATGGAGAAAGGACTAGCAAAAAAAAAAAAAATGCACCCTCTTAGCAAGTAATCTGCCTGTATCCTCCCCAAATTCATAAATATCTTCCTGATGTTGCTGGTTTTTAATAGCCAATCCATCTACAAAATGCTGATATATCTTAGTTATAATTATAGCGATCTTCTTTTGGCTTTCCTCTCTTTTCTGTGAATCGCCTACCACACGAATAAGCTCTTCCTCTGCACCCCGGAGTTGTTCCACCCAATTATACTCCAAATCGGAAACTTGCCTCAAACACTGGCAACGTGGTCATTTGACCGGAAACTGTTACTTGATTTGGAATATTGCACATTTATGTCAAATTGGATCAGGGAGTTCTTTGGGAGGAACAAGGGTACGGCTTCAGAGATAATTGTCTGGGACGCTTTCAAAGCCGCAGTAAGGGGGGAAACCCTTACTTTTTCACTATACCAGCAAAAGAAAGTGAAAGATATGATTAATAATTGGGTGGAACAACTCCGGGGTGCAGAGGAAGAGCTTATTCGTGTGGTAGGCGATTCACAGAAAAGAGAGGAAAGCCAAAAGAAGATCGCTATAATTATAACTAAGATATATCAGCATTTTGTAGATGGATTGGCTATTAAAAACCAGCAACATCAGGAAGATATTTATGAATTTGGGGAGGATACAGGCAGATTACTTGCTAAGAGGGTGCATCAGAAGGTGGTTATGAATTGAATCCACCGAATAGAAGATAAGAGGGGACAGATCCAAGATCTTCCCAGCAAGGTTTTAGAAGTTTTTCAGGAGTATTATTATGAAGGGTTGTACTCTTCTGAACAGTTTGGGGCAATAACAACCGGGGAGGATTTTCTTTCGGATTATGTAACATCTCAGATAACCGCTGAGCAGAGGGAGTTATTATCCAACCAATCTCGCCGGAAGAAATTGAGTCTGCCATAACTTCCTTGGCACCCGGCAAGGCAGCTGGCCCGGATGCGATCCCGCTAGAATTCTTTCGCACCTTTAGACATATTCTAAGAGGAGAGCTGGAGTACTTATTTTTGGGAGCACAAAAGGGGCAGACTCCTCCTTCATGGCATCAAACCACTATTGTGGTATAAAAAAAAAAGATAAACCTGAACTCAAGCTGTCTTCTTACCGCCCTATTTCTTTAATATGTGCGGATAGCAAGATCTATTCTAAGATAATAGCTCTAAGACTCGGAAAGGTAATTGCCCCATTAGTATCAATCCACCAACACAGCTTTATTCCGGGGCGCGATGCAACCGACCATGTTAGGAGGGCAATACAATTATTTGACTGGGCCCGGGCTACTAAATCCCCCCTGGGTATGATCCTGTTGGATGCTGAAAAAGCATTTGACAGGGTCTCCTGGGGGTTTCTCTGGCTAATGTTAAAAATTAAGGGGTTTCCCCCAGAATTTATTACAGCAATGCAGGCTTTGTATATTGTGCCTGAGGCTTGTGTCCGAATTTCAGGGCAAGAATCTAAATCATTGTCCATCAGCAGAGGAATTCGTCAAGTGTGTCCCTGCACTCCACTTCTATTTTCTATTCATATAGACCCTCTATTAAGTAAGATTGACCTGGACCCACAGATTACGGCTGTAGAAGTTAATGGAGTCGGCTACAAGGCACTCGCCTATGCTGAGGATGTCGCTATTTTTACATCTTATATCAGATCCGCTCTTCCGGCAGTTTTTGACATCGCCAAGCTATATGGGGTGGTCTCCGGTTATAAATTGAATGCAGAAAAAACACAGATTATTCACTCAGAGGCTTCAAGACCACACAACATTACGACAGTAGCGACTGCAACCTATTTAGGTATTAATATCACTGCTGCAGTGGAACAGATCCCTGAGCTGAACATAAAACCAATCATAAAAACAGCGGATCAAAGGCTTGCCAGACTAGATAATTTCCACTTCTCATTATACGGGCAAAGCAATATAATTAAGATGCTAATTTTTCCAAAGTTTTTATACTTGTTCAGAACAATCGCTTTGGAGTTCCCGGTCTCCCCCATTTCTAAAGCAGAAGCTGTCTGTTTAAGATTCCTCTGGGGGTACCATAAAGCAAGGAGGGCAGCCAAATGGTTAATTCTCCCAAAGTTGAGGGGGGGATTGGGTCTACCGTCCTTGAGGCTTTACCATTGGGTGGCACTGCTGCAGCAAAAGGGAATACTTTTGGCTGGACGGCTAGCGACAGTTACCGAATCAGTAAGACCTACCATATTTGAGATCTCATTACGAGAAGATGCACAATACTGTTTAAATAGAGTAATAGAACCTAGCTATTACAAAAAAATAAAATGTAAGATTATAAAATCAGCATTTTCAATTTGGAGAAAAGTACCGAAGCAGCTCGAGATTCCGAATATTAATACTTATACCCCGCTTTCTGCTCATGGTTTGCTCCCCTCGAACTTTTGCGATCAGAAAACAATAGGGTGGGAAGCTGTAGGACTAACACGGTTGGGGGACCTATTTTACAAAGGTCAAATTCTATATTTTGCAGAATTACAAGGATAATACAAACTCCCCTCCAGACATTTTTTTAAATACTTGCAGAAAAGGAGTTTCCTACACAAAAGTAGGGCACAAGGCAGGGGTAATTTCGGTACAGTATCAGTGGTTTAAAGTATACTGACTTGGTCCAGAATTGGAAAATTGGACCAAATTTTGCTAGCTACCTTTCCTGATGATCTAGCCTCTCAGAACGATGCATGGGATAGGAAGCTAGTACAAGTCGGCACCGATTTGGAACTATCTTTGGAAATGGCGAATTGGATACTAATCACGGGTAGTCTGAGAGCTAAACACTTTATGTCTGTTTTCGACTTGTATTATACACCAGGAAAAATCGCTAAATGGGCAGAAGCCCGTGGGAGTTCCTGCAGCCGGTGTGGAACACTAGCTGCAGACACTGTACATATGTTTTTTGAATGCCCTAAACTTAGGAAATTGTTTCACGATATAGAGCACTTCTTGGAGCAGATTCTTGGCAAACCTATTTCAATAACACTAGGTTTAGTGATTTTGGGGATAAATCAGACTCAGAGTAGCATGAATTGGACCAGATCCGAAATCGGATTGGTATTTATTGGTATGGCAATTGTTCGGGGGCAGTATTACATCACAATGGATTAGTCCGGACCCACCAACTTTTATTAATTGGAGGGCTAGGATACTGGCCATATATAGTATGGAAACAGCGGTATATAGGCTTAAGAGCCAAAGGAGGCAGGCCATGGGAAAGAAACTCTGGGCACCAGTAGCTAGATGGATGGAATGAAACAGACTTGTTTTTGTATTACATTATGTTATCTGCCTGGAAAGGGTTTCAATTATACTGTTTTGATGTACTTTTTTTGTAATTTAATTTTGATATAACAGATATGCTTTAAAACTTTGTATTTTTGTCATAACTTGTCATGGAAATGAAATAAAAATAAAAATGTTATATAAAAAAGAAGCACAAAACTGACGCAAGGCCTTATAAATGAGGCCCCTACTGTGTTACTTTACTTGGATTCTTTCAGACGAACCTCGGATGTTAAGGCTTTAGATATTTCTAACAGGTCTTACCAACCTGAGGGCGTTTGTTTTTACCTTAAGAAGAGAACCAAAACTATGTCTTCCTCTATTTTCTATCCTTTCTTTTCTCTTAATGAAATTCTATGTCTTATTAATTGTCTCAAGGAGTATGAAAAAAGGACGGTAAGTCTTCGAGGAGTTAGAACTCAACTGTTGATTTCTCACAGATCTCCTCATAATGCAGTTTCTTCTCCCGCGCTTGCTAGACGGGTTACAGAAGTGATGAGTGAGAGTGGTGCTGACGTTTCTATTTATGGTGCACACTCCGTTAGAGGCGCTTCTGCTTCTAAAGCTTTTATGCTAGGTTGAGGACTCCAGGATATTCTTGGAGCAGCTGACTGGTCAAACGAAAACATGTTTAAGAATTGTTATTTCAGACCACTCAATAATGTGATTGATAATGTACTTGCTTCACTTTGAACTTGCATAATGTTGGCCTCCGTGTAGTGCCATAAAATTTAGATTTTTCACAGCCTGGTGGGCAGAAAATCTGGATTTTATTAAGGACACAGAGGCCAAGATTATCCCTCCACTTTGTAACCCTCCCTAGGGATTTTATATTTTTACCTGGTGTGTCTCTTTTCTTACAGAATAAGAAGTCTACAAATTCTTGTGGATTGGAGTTATTCGTCTATGGATTGTTTAAGAATGGAGGGGCATATTACCAAGCAATAGCGATAATTATCGCTATTGCTTGGTTAGAGAGAAAAATTTACCGCAGAGCTGCGGCAATTTTTATCGCAGATAAACCTTGTTATTACCAAGGTTTATCGCAAATGCGATAAAAAACGGCCGCAATGCATGAATATCGCTGAAAAGTCAGCGATATTCATGCATTACCGAGCTAATGCTCTTAGCCATGTTATCCACCTCCCATTGGATAACATGGCTAAGAACTGCTCAGGGCAGGTGTTAGCTTTTGGAGGTATTCACGCTTAGCGTGAATATCTCCAAAAGTTGGTAATAGGAGATAGCGATGTTAGCGACTGTTTCCAGTCGCTAACATCTTGGCACGCCCACTTTGCATGTCATTAGTGATAAATATCACTGACATGCAAAGTGGGGCCCAAGATGGTCGCTATCTCCTACTAGCTGTTGCTAACTGGTGTTAGCGACAGCTAGGTAATAGGGAGATAATTTTATCTCCGCTTTCTTGGCTTTTAAAGCCAAAAAAGTGGAGATAAACCCCCTTGATAATATGCCCCGGAGTTATTTGTTCCACATCAACTTTAAGTCATGTTTGTTTCTGAGTTTATTTCTTGTTCGCAGCTCCTGATAAAGAAGGAAGATGGCTGCATGTTCACAGACTTTGTACTGTAATGGAATGTTACTGAAGTTCTATATTCTCTTCATTGTTACTGCTGAGCAGTGGCAATGAAGCAGAATTTGCATAATCTTGGCCTCCGTGTCCTTAATAAAATACAGATTTTCTGCCCACCAGGCTGTGAAAAATCTAGATGTTCCTCCATTAAAGTGCGCCTTGCAGTAATTAAGTCCTACAGAAAATGTCCTTCACACGGCTAGATAGCCCTGCATAATCCTCTGTTACCAGGAAGCCAGCAAAGTGCTATATGGGAAACCTAAAGCCCATCCCACCAGAGGTAAAGCAACTACTGCTACGTTGCTTAGAATTGTTCCGATCTCCGAGATCTGTAATTTGGTAACTTGGAGGTCCGTTCATACCTTTACAAGATGCTATTGTCTTCATTTTGATTCGAGATCAGATGCTCAAGTCAGGCAAGCCTCTCTAAAAATATTTTGCTTAATTATCATAGTTTATGTGTTTCTTCCCTTGTGGACTTTTTTAGGGGGATGAGCTAGGTATTCTAATCAGTGCTTATGAATATCAATGGCGATCCCCTGAGAGAGAAGGAATAGTTTCTTACCAGTAATCCTAGTTCTCTCTCAGGGAAATATATCCGCTGAAATCATAATTATTGTAGATGAAATCAGCTCCGGAAGTCAAGGTAAGTGAAAAGTTAGTTTCGTTTATTGAAGAAGAAGCAAGCTAAGAGTATCCTGCCTCAGCAACCGCCCCATCGGAATGATCGGAACCTGGAATCAAGTGGATGTAATACATGATTCCAGATTCCGCATTCCACAGCCCGAGGCAAGAGCGGCAGTATGTACAACATATCTTCTTTTCTTAATGGACAAAACAGAATATAATGCTACAAAACAATATATTGAAATAACGGCAAATAAAGCATGTCAACTAAGAACATTGAATGAGGATACTGTAATCATGAGAGCTCAGAATAAATTAATACAAGTATAAGCAGGAAATGCAGAAATACACTCTAGAGTTGAAGCATGTAAAGATTAGAGCACTTATAGTTAATCAAGTAAAACAATGGAACTTAACTAATACATAATAAAATCATCATACTTCAACTTAACTAATACATAGTAAAATCATCATACTTCTTGGGAGTACTACGCCTTCTTAAGGAAAGAGGATCTTCTTGCACAGGCTTATTTACTCGCCCAAACTCACCAGGGATGATTTTAGAATTGACAACAACTTTAGAACCATCAGAACCAGAAGCACTCTTAGAACCAGAAACATCTTTGGCACCCTTAGAACTAGAGACATCCTTGACAACACCACTACTCCCTTTCGCAAACAAAGCAATCCTTCTGAAATTCCAATTCTGACCATTCTCCAAAACCACATGCCACTTATGTACCTCCTTAACTTTAAGAGGATCCGAAAACTTATTCACTCCAAACTCTTTTCTACCCAATTTGATCTTAACATAGTCACCAACATCAACTCTACTAACCTTCCCTTTGGAACAACTACCAGAATTCACAGAACTGGTACTAGGACTCTCAACCCCTTGAAACTTTAGCTCGGACAACCACTGAGGGACCAACTTAGTCTTGGGAACCCTACCCCGCATGCTTTCAAAGGGAATTCTATTGGTAACACTATGAACAGTTGTATTATAAGACCAAACAGCTTCTTCCACAGCATTACGAACATTATGTTGACTCTGCACAGCCAGTTGAATGACGCCTTTGATCAACCTATACATGCGTTCTACAATACCGTTGCCCTGTGGATTGTATAAAGAAGTATACATATGCCTAATGCCATGATTAGATAGAAACATCTGCATAGAAGAGGAGGTCAGTTGCGTACCATTGTCTGTCACTAATATACTGGGAAAACTTTCTTTCATAAAAACAGATTTAAGATGACCGATTACGCTTTCAGTAGTTATATTTTTTATAAACTCAACACACAACCATCGCGAACAAACATCCACCAAAACAATTGCAAAACGACAATCACCAGACAAATAGTCCATAGGACCAATAAAATCCAAACATACTTTGCTCCAAGGTAAATCTCCACTGCTAGTAATCGACCCTAAAGGACGTGAATCAATTTTCAACCTTTTTTCACTCTCCTTACACAATAAGCAGTCCTTAACCCATCGCCTCACATCATCATCTAAACCTGGCCACCAGAAATTGGCCTTCAAGCGTTTGCTAGTCATACTCTGACCAAGGTGACCTTCATGGGCCAAAGTAAAAAGTCTCTTTCTAAGAGAATGTAGAGGTACAAATCGTTCACCTCTCAAAACAAAGTCATCAGAACTACCAACACTGAGGGGCATATTACCAACAACTAGCGATAATTTTTGTCTCTAACTTGTTTAGAGACAAAAATTATCGCCGCACATCGGCGATTTTTATCGCAGATAAACCTTGCTATTAGCAAGGTTTATCGCAAATGCGATAAAAAACGGCCGCAATGCATGAATATCGCTGAAAAGTCAGCGATATTCATGCATTACCGAGCTAATGCTCTTAGCCATGTTATCCACCTCCCATTGGATAACATGGCTAAGAACTGCTCAGGGCAGGTGTTAGCTTTTGGAGGTATTCACGCTTAGCGTGAATATCTCCAAAAGTTGGTAATAGGAGATAGCGATGTTAGCGACTGTTTCCAGTCGCTAACATCTTGGCACGCCCACTTTGCATGTCATTAGTGATAAATATCACTGACATGCAAAGTGGGGCCCAAGATGGTCGCTATCTCCTACTAGCTGTTGCTAACTGGTGTTAGCGACAGCTAGGTAATAGGGAGATAATTTTATCTCCGCTTTCTTGGCTTTTAAAGCCAAAAAAGTGGAGATAAACCCCCTTGATAATATGCCCCGGAGTTATTTGTTCCACATCAACTTTAAGTCATGTTTGTTTCTGAGTTTATTTCTTGTTCGCAGCTCCTGATAAAGAAGGAAGATGGCTGCATGTTCACAGACTTTGTACTGTAATGGAATGTTACTGAAGTTCTATATTCTCTTCATTGTTACTGCTGAGCAGTGGCAATGAAGCAGAATTTGCATAATCTTGGCCTCCGTGTCCTTAATAAAATACAGATTTTCTGCCCACCAGGCTGTGAAAAATCTAGATGTTCCTCCATTAAAGTGCGCCTTGCAGTAATTAAGTCCTACAGAAAATGTCCTTCACACGGCTAGATAGCCCTGCATAATCCTCTGTTACCAGGAAGCCAGCAAAGTGCTATATGGGAAACCTAAAGCCCATCCCACCAGAGGTAAAGCAACTACTGCTACGTTGCTTAGAATTGTTCCGATCTCCGAGATCTGTAATTTGGTAACTTGGAGGTCCGTTCATACCTTTACAAGATGCTATTGTCTTCATTTTGATTCGAGATCAGATGCTCAAGTCAGGCAAGCCTCTCTAAAAATATTTTGCTTAATTATCATAGTTTATGTGTTTCTTCCCTTGTGGACTTTTTTAGGGGGATGAGCTAGGTATTCTAATCAGTGCTTATGAATATCAATGGCGATCCCCTGAGAGAGAAGGAATAGTTTCTTACCAGTAATCCTAGTTCTCTCTCAGGGAAATATATCCGCTGAAATCATAATTATTGTAGATGAAATCAGCTCCGGAAGTCAAGGTAAGTGAAAAGTTAGTTTCGTTTATTGAAGAAGAAGCAAGCTAAGAGTATCCTGCCTCAGCAACCGCCCCATCGGAATGATCGGAACCTGGAATCAAGTGGATGTAATACATGATTCCAGATTCCGCATTCCACAGCCCGAGGCAAGAGCGGCAGTATGTACAACATATCTTCTTTTCTTAATGGACAAAACAGAATATAATGCTACAAAACAATATATTGAAATAACGGCAAATAAAGCATGTCAACTAAGAACATTGAATGAGGATACTGTAATCATGAGAGCTCAGAATAAATTAATACAAGTATAAGCAGGAAATGCAGAAATACACTCTAGAGTTGAAGCATGTAAAGATTAGAGCACTTATAGTTAATCAAGTAAAACAATGGAACTTAACTAATACATAATAAAATCATCATACTTCAACTTAACTAATACATAGTAAAATCATCATACTTCTTGGGAGTACTACGCCTTCTTAAGGAAAGAGGATCTTCTTGCACAGGCTTATTTACTCGCCCAAACTCACCAGGGATGATTTTAGAATTGACAACAACTTTAGAACCATCAGAACCAGAAGCACTCTTAGAACCAGAAACATCTTTGGCACCCTTAGAACTAGAGACATCCTTGACAACACCACTACTCCCTTTCGCAAACAAAGCAATCCTTCTGAAATTCCAATTCTGACCATTCTCCAAAACCACATGCCACTTATGTACCTCCTTAACTTTAAGAGGATCCGAAAACTTATTCACTCCAAACTCTTTTCTACCCAATTTGATCTTAACATAGTCACCAACATCAACTCTACTAACCTTCCCTTTGGAACAACTACCAGAATTCACAGAACTGGTACTAGGACTCTCAACCCCTTGAAACTTTAGCTCGGACAACCACTGAGGGACCAACTTAGTCTTGGGAACCCTACCCCGCATGCTTTCAAAGGGAATTCTATTGGTAACACTATGAACAGTTGTATTATAAGACCAAACAGCTTCTTCCACAGCATTACGAACATTATGTTGACTCTGCACAGCCAGTTGAATGACGCCTTTGATCAACCTATACATGCGTTCTACAATACCGTTGCCCTGTGGATTGTATAAAGAAGTATACATATGCCTAATGCCATGATTAGATAGAAACATCTGCATAGAAGAGGAGGTCAGTTGCGTACCATTGTCTGTCACTAATATACTGGGAAAACTTTCTTTCATAAAAACAGATTTAAGATGACCGATTACGCTTTCAGTAGTTATATTTTTTATAAACTCAACACACAACCATCGCGAACAAACATCCACCAAAACAATTGCAAAACGACAATCACCAGACAAATAGTCCATAGGACCAATAAAATCCAAACATACTTTGCTCCAAGGTAAATCTCCACTGCTAGTAATCGACCCTAAAGGACGTGAATCAATTTTCAACCTTTTTTCACTCTCCTTACACAATAAGCAGTCCTTAACCCATCGCCTCACATCATCATCTAAACCTGGCCACCAGAAATTGGCCTTCAAGCGTTTGCTAGTCATACTCTGACCAAGGTGACCTTCATGGGCCAAAGTAAAAAGTCTCTTTCTAAGAGAATGTAGAGGTACAAATCGTTCACCTCTCAAAACAAAGTCATCAGAACTACCAACACTGAGGGGCATATTACCAACAACTAGCGATAATTTTTGTCTCTAACTTGTTTAGAGACAAAAATTATCGCCGCACATCGGCGATTTTTATCGCAGATAAACCTTGCTATTAGCAAGGTTTATCGCAAATGCGATAAAAAACGGCCGCAATGCATGAATATCGCTGAAAAGTCAGCGATATTCATGCATTATCGAGCAAATGCTCTTAGCCATGTTATCCACCTCCCATTGGATAACATGGCTAAGAACTGCTCCTGGGCAGGTGTTAGCTTTTGGAGATATTCGCGCTTAGCGCGAATATCTTCAAAAGTTGGTAATAGGAGATAGCGATGTTAGCGACTGTTTTCAGTCGCTAACATCTTGGCACGCCCACTTTGCATGTCATTAGTGATAAATATCACTGACATGCAAAGCGGGGCCCAAGATGGTCGCTATCTCCTATTAGCTGTCACTAACTGGTGTTAGCGACAGCTTGGTAATAGGGAGATAATTTTATCTCCGCTTTCTTGGCTTTTAAAGCCAAAAAAGCGGAGATAAACCCCCTTGATAATATGCCCCTGAGTTCTTCTTGCACCTTCACAAAACTACGCAAAGAAGGTTTAACATCACCTTCTCGTTTCCACCCCAGACGAATAGCATTAATCAATTCCGCAAAGTCTGAGTCAGCCACAACAGCCTGATGCCACTCTTCTCTAGAAATAGAGTTAAAACAACTTGAACAAGCATCATCAAAACCAGCAACTAATCACACCGTCTCATCATCAAAATCAAAATACTCTTCAGAATCAATAGGAAGGCGAGATAAGCAATCTGCTTGAACATTTTTCCACCCAGAGATTTGCTGCAAAATTACAAGAATATGATTTTTCTTGTAATTTTGCAGAAAATCTCATCAGGCGAGGAGAACCTTTGTTGGCACCACCAGGTGAAAGTATCTTTATGAGTGGTTTATGGTCTGTTCTTATTGAAAAATGCGTGCCCCACACATATGTGCGAAAGTGAGACACTCCCCAAACAGCAGCTAACGCCTCACGCTCTATCACCGCATAATTGCGTTCAGAGGCAGTAAGAGTGCGTGAAGCGAAAGCCACCGTTCTCTCTGTGTCATTCTTTCTTTGAGATAAGATAGCGCCAATGCCGTGGGCACTGGCATCAACAGTCACAAAAGTATCTCTACCCGGTTCAAATGTAGAGAGAATACCTGCATTGATGATCTCAAGTTTAATTTTTTCAAAAGAATCAGATTGTTGTGGACCCCAGTCAAATTGCACACCTTTCCTAAGAAGTTGCCTTAATGCTTCAGTCTTGTGAGAAAAATTAGGAACAAACTTGGAGTAGTACTCCACTAACCCTAAAAATGATTTCAATTGGTCCTTATTTGAGGGAAGAGGAGCACATCTAATGGCCTTTAATAGATCTTCTTTGGGTTTCACACCAGAATGGGATATGGTGTATCCTATATAGTCTATTTCTGTTAACAAAAACTGGCACTTATCTTTTCTAAGAGTGAGGCCAGCATCAGAAAATATATGTAAAACTTTGGCTAAATTATCATTGTGTTCTGATTCATTAATCCCTGTGATCAAAACATCGTCTTGAAAAAAATGAACATGTTTCAAGTCTTTCAACAAAGAATGCATCATGCGCTGAAACACGCTGGCCGCAGAGGCCAACCCAAATGGTAATCTTTTAAATTGGAACACTCCCTCTACAGTGACAAAAGCAGTAAGTTCTCTGGACTTTGGGTGTAAAACAACCTGATGATAGGCTGAACGGAGATCTAGCTTGCTAAAAAATTTAGCCTTGTCCATTAGAAGCACCATCTCAGAAATGTTAGGGAGGGGAAATTTATCCACAATAATATTCTGGTTGAGGGACCTAAGGTCCACACAAAAACGCAGTTTTCCATCCTTTTTCTTTGTGATAACGACAGGCGAAAGCCACTCTGAAACCTCTACAGGCTCTATAATATCCTGTTTCTGCATATCATCTAACATATCTTTCACTTCTTTGCGAATAGCAATAGGAATTCTCCTAAGAGTATGTCTCACGGGAGAAGCATCCTTCTTAAGTTTTATTTCATGCATGTAACCATCTAATTTGCCTAAATCTGTTCGAAAAACATCACAGAACTTATCTAGAATGACATTGATACTGGGAAAATCATCAACGACAAGGACACTCTCTGCTGATCTCGGGTCTAAGATGATGTGCAGATCGTATTGTTGTATCCAGCCTAAAATAGCTGGACCCTCGTCTGAAATGTATACTTTCCCAGAAGAACATCTGCTTTTGAATTCAAATGAAGCATCCATAACGCCCATAATGTTAATGATTTGACCACTATATCCTTTCGGAATAATGTCACTTTCATGAAGTGTTAAATTGGGCCAGTGTTTCTTAAATAAACTCAAGGGAATGATAGAGTACATAGATCCCGGATCAACTAAGAGCGTTATGGCAACTCCATTTACAACAAAAATAGCTTTTGGTCTTTGAAGACCAACGCAAAGGTATGTTCCCAAATCATCACATCCCTCAATGCATAAAGACATTTCCTTAGGAACATAGTCATCATCGACGAAAGCAACCTTATTGATTGAAGGCAACCTACAGGCTTTGCTGATATGGCCTCTCTTACCGCATTTCATACAGGTTTTGTCTCTAGCAAAACACCCTGCAAAATCAGCTGCATGAGCCATGCTGCCACAGCGGAAACAACCCACGAATTTACTTTTTCCAAAAGAAACAACATTTTTGTTTTTCGGTTTAAAATTTGAAAATTTGGGTTTAACTTCACTATAAACAAAGTTTTTTGGCTTGACATCCGTAGGAGTACAGTTCTTATCCACTTTGTTCACGATGTTGACAGAATCATCTTTCTTTAATTCTAGACTGTGCATCTCTTCCATACACTTGTCGGATTCTTCAACCACTTTGGCAATAGCAATAGCTTCCATTAAGCTTGGATTTTTTGCAGCCCAAAGTTTTTGTTGCATCCTTTTGTTTTTGCATTGAACAATTAACTGATCTCTGATCATTTGATCAGTCATGGGACCGAAGTCGCACTTCAACGAAAGTTCCCTTAGACGTGTGACCATTTGATCCACAGATTCTTTGTCTTTTTGAGGCATAGTATAAAATGTGTGTCTTTGCATGACGATATTGACTTTTTTTCCAAAGTACTTCTCAAGCCTCATTTTTGCTTCCACATATGGATTGTCAACTAGCTCACCATCTGTACCACGTAGTTCAGGTAGGAACTTAAAAGCATGCTGACCTCCTTTTCCTAGAGAGTTTAATAAAATTGCTTTTTTGCGAGTCAAAGGAAATCTAAGGCCACCAATGGCTTCTAAATAATTTTCAAAAACACCTATCCATTCTTCCCATTCTATGGTAGGTGTATCTCCTTCAGCTAAAAATGGAGGAGGTGGAGCAATGGTAGAATTTGCTGTTGTAGCCATATTAATAAATAAATGTGGATATTGTATGCGGAATTAAGCTGAGGCAGGATACATTTTAGAAGTTGGCACAGTAAAGTCTTGAAAAATTTCAATATTAAAAAACAATTAATATTGATTACAGCCTTTGTAATGAAGGTAATTAATGTAAACAACCAATGCTTGTAAAGTTGTAGCTGAATTCGAAATAATTGAAGCAAATTTGTTGAAATTGAAGCTTTGGTGTAAGATTAGCGTCGTGATTGGCAATGTTTGGTTGGCAAAAAGGAAAAAACGAAGAAAATGGCCGCTGTGCGTGCTGGTTGTGAGCGTGATGACGTAATGGAGGCGTGTGAGGCTGTGCGCGCGTAGGCTGAATGCTGGAACTCCCGTTCAGTGTGCGCGTGAGATAGTCTCGTGGCGGTGCCTCGCGGTTGGAGCCTCACAGATTGACGGTTGAGAACTTGAAGCGTGTATTTATTGTAAATTACCTGAAGTATTCAGGAAGGGGACACACTCACGGCAGTATCAATAAAAATTGCAGGAAGCACCGCTGGACCGCTGGAGGGTCTTGAAGAATCAGCGTCGGGTCCGGCGTCAGTTGTTGAAGAGACGCGGTGGCAGAGGGTTCGTGGTGGTAGAGCGGGTTCGCAGGATCGTCACCAAAATATTGTAGATGAAATCAGCTCCGGAAGTCAAGGTAAGTGAAAAGTTAGTTTTGTTTATTGAAGAAGAAGCAAGCTAAGAGTATCCTGCCTCAGCAACCGCCCCATCGGAATGATCGGAACCTGGAATCAAGTGGATGTAATACATGATTCCAGATTCCGCATTTCACAGCCCGAGGCAAGAGCGGCAGTATGTACAACAATAATCAACCCTCTCTTCTACCCTTAGGAAGAGATGAAGTATGATTAACTCTATTATGCTACTCAATGCATAAAACATACTGACTAAACTGCCACTTACAGGGCATGATTGGACACTGGATGTCAGAGTCCCTTAAAGGCGCAGTATTCTTTTTTCAGTCTTCAATACTGAAGCCTCTCCAGCTACATTGCCCTATTATGCCTACCTTTCACTTTAAAAGAAAGGCTTTGTGAAGGATGTTTTAAAATGTCACTATTATTGTAATTTTTATTATTGGTAATTTTTTGAAGGCTGAATGCTTTTTTCTTCCATCATTTAAAGCACATTAATGGAATTTGGCAATATGGCGTGTCTTAAGGCTACACATTGTACATTTTGTTACATGTACTACCTGGCCTTTTCAAATTAAGTTGAAAATACTGTAACAAAATGTGACTTTGAAAGAACTGTATTGGGGTCCCTGCATGTTGGCCATACTATTCATTTCTTAAATTATGTCAATAGAGATTATCCTGAGGAAGAACTAGGATTACAGTTAAGAAACTACTCCTTCTACCTCAGGTGTGCACCTTCATTTCCAATGCCCAGCAGACTGAGTTGGTTTTGGTGATAGAAATATTTATGTATCTGTGTCTAATAGGCCTTCAGTTGAAAAGTGTTGATAGCCACATTAAGAATTTGTGATACACCGCTATTCTGCAAGTGTGCTTTCCAAAGCCCTTAGACATACACATCATAGATACGAGGCATACCTCACTCTGCCCCACTGAAAGCATAGCAGACAATATTATCTAGCCCTTTTTAGCCCAAACGTTTGTGTTGGTGTTTAGAGGATTGGCCCACACTGAGCAGACGTTCAGCATCTGTGATCACTATTGTGTGGCTTTGTTTCCTCCTCCTTTTTACTTGGGTGTATCATAACATATTATCTTGTCAACAGTGAGTGAGCCTGGGTTTATATAATTTTTATATTATTCAAACAAGTTTGAGTTACAGGTAATGTAAGACACAAACATTAAAAAAAATGTGTAACAATACTTAAAAAAAGCAAAATGTAAGGTAAACAGCATAATGAACCAATAAACACAATAAAAAGAATCAAGGTCGAAAGGCAGTAAAAAAGAATAAAGCTTTCATATCCTTTTGAGAGGAAGCCATGATCAGTTCCAGGTTTAAAATCAAAGACAGAGAGTTTCTGGAATCAGAGCAGTGAATGATTGCTTAAACGCTTTTGTTTTTTTAACCCTCATATTTTCTTGCACGTATAAAGCACCAATAAGTGCAAGCTGACATATAATATAAATATTAACAACACTCTAAAATGCAAAACCTAAAGCCAATAGCATTGTGAAATGATTATGAAAATATCAAACAGAATGAAGAACCAAACACACTCTCATAAAACGAATTATCCGGCTCTTACAAAAGGAGACCCCAGACTGGGATTCATCCATCTCCTGATGAGTGTTGGTTTCAATACCACGCAAACTTCAGAAATCAGCCGGAGGTAGGGAGCCATCCAGAACTGGTAACGATTGGCTTCAGTGCTGCAGCTAGCTCTGGAATCAGACTGATACAACTTATTTAGATTGTCATCCTTTTTCTGGTTGTAAAAGGTGAGAAGCAATGGTGGTTGCCTTCACCTTGCCTAAAGATAGTAATTTAGTGATAAAGTGATAGCTGTTATATATGTCAGAGGTGCTGGTTGATTATATTAATGATGATGTCACTCACCAACTTTTCAAACAATTAGGAAAGGCTCCCCTAGAAATGGAAAGATTATCCATCTGGCACTGGACGAGACAAAGAGAGGGGCAAGAAAATTTTTAGAGTCCTAAAGGTCACATCCTGAATTTTTCTCTCCAGGCGAATCCCTCAAAACATTGTTTAGTCCCACCATCAAATCCCTTGATAGGACCTGATTCACAAATGTAAACATACACGTTTGTGTGGGTTTAGTCTTTTTCGGTATTCACAAACCAGCAATTTAATAGTAACCTTTTGTTTGCGGAGAGTCTGCAGTCGGGGAGGAGAAATCAGCACATAAAGAGATAGGCCTATCCTATCTTTTTATGTGCATAGGTCACCTTTGTAAATCAGGCCTGTGATATTTATTTTCAGTGTGCACTTTTTGAGGTAATAGCCTTTACAACTCATGCATTAACACGTAGTGCCTTTACCACCATGCATGCCTACCGCGCAAGGTAAACTATCTAAAGTATGTATAGATGTTTATGTTTGTGTTTGTGTGTGTGTGTGTGTCTATATATATATATATAGAACAAGAGCACTTGATGCTTGAAACGCGTCACTGCTGAGAGGTCGAATTTAATAAAATCTGCCTAACCTGAGTACGCTGTTGGGTCCATCTCTTCATTTCGCCGCCAGGAGGTTTTGAAGATTGTTTTTGCATATATATATATATATATATATATATATATATATATATATATATATATTCCATCACGTTGTTGCCTGCAATGAAGAGGCCCAGCCAAGGTGCGTTTAATCTTGCCATAATTTAATTTGCTTGAAAGAAAGCATTTCTTGACAGCTCAGTGCTTCCCCAAAATGTAGTCCTCCCCGACGCGTTTCGTGTCACCGGACACTTAGTCATGGGTTCAGGCCTCAGCGAGTTCTTGAACACGAGCAAAGGAGGCACCTTTCAACTTGATTTAGCCGCCGCCCATAGGGCGTCGCCACATGCGTGGCATCATGGTCCTTGTAGTGCCTTATTGACTCCAGTGAGCCGCCGTTCAGTTCGCTTTAAACAATCTTACCCCAGTGGGTTTGGGACCACACAGTAGTTGTCTTAAAGTGCTGCTTTACATCTTTCAAGGGCCACATCCTGCCCGAAGCCACTGCGTCGATTGGCGCAACAGATGGACTGCACGAACGTGCAGTGGGGCTCTCCTCGCGGCTCAGGCTGTGCCGCTTTCAATTCCATCACGTTGTTGCCTGCAATGAAGGAGCCCAGCCAAGGTGCGTTTAATCTTGCCATAATTTAATTCGCTTGAAAGAAAGCCTTTCTTGACAGCTCAGTGCTTCCCCAAAATGTAGTCCTCCCCGACGCGTTTCGTGTCAACGGACACTTAGTCATGGGTTCAGGCCATATATATATATATATATAAAAATTCACTGAAAAAACCCTGGGCCTCATTTATGAAAGGTGACGCATCGCTGCGTGAAAACAGCGATGCGTCACTTTTCATTACGCCCTCCTTGCGACACCAATGATGCGTCATATTTACAGTATGACGCATCATGGCGCAAGGAGTTACAGATACGTCAGTTTTTCTGACTTATCTGTATGGCGCAAAAGTGACGCATTGCTGGAGTGTGTCACAAAAGTGACGCAACTCCAGCAATGTGTCCTTACGCCTGCTGTGAGGCAGGCGTAAGAAATTGACGCATTTGTGTCCTAGAAGTGGCGCAGTGAAATCTTTTAGATTTCACTGCGTCACTTCTATGACCCTGTTTTGCGTCAGAATGCCCCCCCTGCATACATTATACCTGTCGTAGGTATTATGAACCTCATTTATGAGGCCTTGCGTCAGTTTTGCGCTTCCGATACGTCACTTTTTGTGACGCATCGGCGGCGTAAAACATGCCTCCTGTTGCGCACTATTTACAAAGTGACGCATCTAAGCAGATGCGTCACTTTGTAAACCCCTGGTATAATGTATGCAGAGGGGGCGTACCCCCGCAAAAAGCCTCGGAATAGTGACGCAGTGAAATCTATGAGATTTCACTGCGTCACTTGTAGGACGCTGTTGCGTCAAAATCTTGCACCTGCCTCACAGCAGGTTTAAGACTGACGCAAGCCCTTTCACATGGGGCTTTCCCATATGAAAGGACGCATTGCTGGAGTTGCGTCACTTTTGTGACACACCCCAGCAATGCGTGACTTTTGCGCTTACAGATACATCAGAAATACTGACGTATTTGTAACTCCTTGCGACATGATGCGTCATACTGTAAATATGACGCATCATTGGTGTTGCAAGCAGGACGCAGTGAAAAGTGACGCATCGCTGTTTTCACGCAGCGATGCGTCACTTTTCATAAATGAGGCCCTATGTAGCGTAGGGGTTTACAAAGTGACGCATCTACCTAGATGCGTCACTTTGTAAATATTTTGCAACAAGGTACATTTTTACGCTGCTGGTGCGTCACAAAAAGTGAAGCACCGGCAGCGTAAAAGTTACGCACGGCCTCATAAATGAGGCCCCATAGGTTTGAGGGACGTTATAGTTAGTTGGACATTTCACTCGTACAAAACCATAGAAATTCCCCCGTTATAGTTAGTTCAGCTAACTATAACTCGCACCCCCGCAATGCAATGCTGATGACGTCATATATTACATCTTTCATGACATGGTCAGTGGTATCACTGATGACATCTCAGATGACATCACTGATGACATCACCCAGTGAATGTGTTTTTCTTTAAAGTTTAAATATGTATTACATATAGCGGTGTTGAACAGGGTTTGGCCCTGAATTCATGAGCTGGATCCGTCTTTTGTACTCCGGTTCCATGGCCCGAGTTGTGGTAAACAACCGTAAGTCCCCAGATTTCCAGCTGAGCCGGTGCACGCGCCAGGGATGCCCCCTGTCTCCGCTTCTCTTTGCGTTGGCACTGGAGCCCCTGGAGGCCTGGATCAGGCAAGATCGAGTAATCAGGGGAATGTGGTGGTCCCTAGATTGGGAAGACAAGATATCATTGTACGCAGACGACATTCTTCTTTATATGACCTCTCCAAGAGCGTCACTGATTGGTCTCCTCGACATTCTTGCAATATTCGGGAAGTATTCCAGATTCACCGTAAACTGGTCCAAGTCTGTAGTTTACGTCCTTAAAGGGGATCCACCAACCCTGACGCAGAATTGTCCGGTCCAGATAGCGAATGACGGCTTTCAATATCTCGGCATCTACGTGACGCTGAGCTCGAAGCTCTGCTTTGGCCATAATTTAGAACTGCCTATACAGAGGCTGAAAAGCGATGTCAAACATTGGAAATCCCTCCCCTTCTCCTTGTTAGGCAGAGCAGCCCTTTTCAAAATGATGGCCCTGCCTCGTTTTTCATATGCCCTTCAGAATGCAATGGACCCAGTCCCAGCGTCCTATTTTAAAGAAATAGAAAATCTCCAAAGGGAACTCCTCTGGGACGGCAGTACCCGAATTGCATTATCCAAGTTAACTCTCAACTGGTATGACGGGGGGCATTACTCTTCCCGATATAAAGAAATACTAGTGGGTGCCCCATCTCACGGCCATCAATCATTGGATTTATGACCGCCCGGAAGATCCCGGGTACGCCATGGACAGATGGCTGCTCCCAGGGGGCGAATACTGCAGAGCACTGTATGCCAAACCCCGTAGATTCCCTATCACTGGACCTCCAGCACACTCAATCCATGTATGGCATGGGGCCAATTAACACCTGAAAAGGGACGATAGGCTCACTCTGGCTACTCCATTATGGAGCTCCGAGAGACTGGGGAGTCTTTGGAAATCCAAGGGCTTTGACAAATGGCAACTCATTGGAATTTCACAGATTAAAGATGTCTGGGGTGAGGGGACGGTTCTCCCCTTCACTTTTCTCAAACAGCAGTACAGCTTGACAGACACCGAGTATTATTGGTATCTCCAAGTACGGCATGCGTTGCTCACCCAGGTGCCCGGTAATAAAACAATCCCAGAAGCCTCCCTCCTGAAGGACAGATTGCTAGACGGACATCTCCCTTAGAAGACCATTTCTCTTATTAATAGAAGGTTGATTAATAACAAGCCCTCAAGGAGAAATGGGTCAGTGATGGCTTAGAACTTGATGACGAGGACTCGCAAGGGGCAGTTTCCTCCCCTCTGGAGGTTGCTATCCAGACCAGGCTGAGATTGATGCAGCTCAAAATATTGCATAGGATTTACATCACAGGGCCTTGCTTGGTACAGATGGGCAAGGTAAAGAGTGGAGAGTGTAGAAGAGGCTGTGGGGAAAAAGGAACATTCAACCACATTTTGTGGAACTGCCCACATATACAACCATACTGGCAAGACGTACACCGCGCACTGCGGGAAGTCCTGAATGTAGACATACAGCCTGAGGCTCGAAGGTGTATCCTAAATGTTTGGGAGCCTACAGATCTCAACACGTACACTACACAATAGACAACCCTAGAGTACATGATTGTGAAAAGGAACATAGCACAGCAGTGGGGAGCAAGCCAGCTGCCCCAATTGAGAAAGTGGGAAGAAGACCTAGACTGGTGCATGTTTAGGGACAAGTCTGTCTACGTGGCCAGAGGGTGCCCTGGGAAGTAGAACCGGGTGTGGGGAGCGTGCAATCAGTGCAGAGGCGATATCTGTACTCTGCCTTCTCACCGGACTAATACTGAAACTCTTGAAACCCCTTGATTTAGCCAATACGGTAAATGTGACCTGTTTTGTGATGTTAATGGTTGGAAATATGGAAATGGTGTAGTCGCTTGCTCATAATTATTTGATGTGATACATGTCGAAACTGTTTAATAAAAAGAATTACAAAAAAAATATGTATTATATATATAGAAAGCTGTATTGAAAAATGAGTGGGTGTATTAGTGTCTAGATGGTGGATTTAGTAGGTATGTGACTGACTGTTTAAGTGAGTTATTTCAAGTGTCTTACTGAATGCATGGGTTAGTGGCTAAACGGTGTGAATGTCTGTATCAGTCTCTCTGCTGTTGTATAAGCTACTGCATGGGTTGGTCAGTAGCTACATGAGTGTCTATATGGATTATTGATTGGTTGCCAGAGTATTTGTATGGATGCCTGAGCCTGTGTGTGGCTGCATGGGAAGTGTGTCACTCTGAACATACATGTTTGAGTGGTTGATTCACTGGGTGTATAGGTTCATGAGTGCATGTGGAAACAGCTGTTTGTGTGGGTGAGTGTGTGTATGGGTGTGTTGGTGAGTGAATGGATGTCTCAATGGTACATGTCCAAGAAACTCCATATGTAAAAGGCAGTGTATGTGAAAGTTGAAGTATATAAATGACTATGCATAAGAGTCAGTAATTATGAGAGTGGCTGAACGGATGAGTGTGTATTTGTCTCTGTGATTATAGAAGAGAGTAAATATGCATTTATTTATGTTTAAATAAGTGATGTGGTGTGTGTATAACTGTACAGGTCAGTAAATGGAAGTGTGATTGATTCTTTGCATGACTGACTAGATGTGTAAGTAAGAATGATAGTCTGTATTTTAGAGTGGGTGTATCAAAGGTTATATTAGAGTGTGAGGAGGTGCATTG
Organism: Lissotriton helveticus; assembly: GCF_964261635.1. Lineage (NCBI taxonomy): Eukaryota > Metazoa > Chordata > Amphibia > Caudata > Salamandridae > Lissotriton > Lissotriton helveticus. Next base: position 450,670,821 of record NC_136059.1, read on the forward strand.
TATTATCATGTGGATGATGTCATCAGTGATGTCTTCAGTGATGTAATTTGAGATGTCATCAGAGATGTCATCAGTGATGTCACTGACTATGTCATAAATGATGTAATATGTGATGTCATCAGCAGTGCATTGTGGGGGCGCGAGTTATAGTTAGCTGAACTAACTATAACAGGAAATTTCTATGGTCTTGTACAAGTGAAATGTCCAACTAACTATAGCATCCCAGGAACCAATGGGTTTTTTCAGTGAATTTCTAAGGTTTTTTAAATGCTAATTTCTAACTCTAACGTGCCAAAAACCTATGTTTTTTTCAATTTCAAAAGTTTTTTAATGCTAGTTTCTAACTATGCCTACAGAAGTAGGACATGTGAAGAAGTAAGAAAAAACGCACCAAAAGAAGCAAAAGAAGTGCAGAAAGAAGCAACATAAGTCCACAAAGATGAAAAGTGCAGGAAGAAGCAAGATATGTGCAGAAAGAACCAACAGAGAAGCAGAAAGAGGCCTTGTTGCAAAATCATCCTGTCCCACAACGTTTTCAGATGGATACTAGTGGTAACTGACGCTCACTAACCAGGCCTAGAGCCAGTGCTATGCTAAAAGACACTTAGAATACAGTGAAAACACCTACATACACAAGGGAACACTATGCGTTGGGGTACCCTTGTGATTAGCATGACCTCCTCTGTAAGACCCTAGTGCATAATAGGGCAGTGGGATTAAAACTACCTCTAAGTCAGAGGTGCAGAAATATGCTACTTTAACTAGTAGTAGCATTTGCAGAGTGGTGGAGAAAGGGTGCTGGGCGTCCAACCAATGCTCAGGAACTCCGCTGCGTAGGACTTACAGGAGGTACCACAAGGGATTCTTGGCCCCCAAACTACCTCAGGACTAAATTGGACTTCATCCCCCATCCTGTAGTCTGCCACCAGGCACGTTTGCAGGGTGGTAGAGAAAGGGGACAATGGCCTCCGAAGACATTTTAGCAATCCCACTGTGTGGGACTTACTGGAGGTAACAAGAGGGGTAGTTGGCCCCAAGGACATCCTTGGGGGCCAAAGTTCCCAAATTATTACCTCCAGTCAGTCCCACACAGCAGCACTGGTAAGTATTCGTACCAGGCCACACCCACTTTGCCCACCCCTCTACAAATGTGTGGATGGGGATTGAAGTCCCCTTTACTGCCGGGGGTCCTTTAGGGGCCAACTAGCCTACATTTTACCTCTAGTAAGCCCCACGCAGTGGGATTGGTAAGAGGTAGACATAGGCCATGCCCCCTTTCTCCACCACTCTGCAAACGCGCCCCCTGATGCGTTGTAAGTTGGGGGATTAAGTCCCCTTGAATCCTGAGGGTCCCTCGGGTCCAACTAGCCCACCAGGCACCTCCAGTAAGCGCCACAGAGCTGCATTGCGGAGAGGTGTAAAAAGGGGCATGGGAGGGCGTGGCCGGGCAAGATGGCCGAGCAGACGTGACCTGCATCGGTTACCGGTCCGGGCGCAGTCTAGCGTGAATTATTGGTGGCTTTCCCTTACAGAATCATCCCCTCGGCATATCCGCGGGTGGCGGAATATGTGAAGCACTAGCGGTGGCGTTCCAGCGGCTCTCCGAGGGTTCGGGGAGCCCCCGCGCACCTGTTCTGAAGTCGGAGGAGACCCTGTGGGCAAAATGGCGGCCAGGGATCGGCACTGAGTGGCGGTAGTCTAAAGCTGCTCTGCAGCGGAGATGACGGCCGCGGAGGACTGCTGAAGGCTTTGTAGCAGCGGGGGTGATGGCGGTGAGCTCTGATATTACTGCGGCGACATAGGTCCATGCCAGACACTTCGAGGTGACAGGCTCTCACGTTGCCTGTCCTCAAAATGGCGGCCGCGGAGACCCCTGAGGGTGACGATTTGGGAGCGCTGAAGTGGGACTGGGATGAGCTACCCCCAGGGACCCTACCACGGCTGGGATTTGCGGTACGAAGTGATATATGCGGAGACGTCCCTCTCAAGACAGCCCATATCGCGTAGAAGGGGCGTAGTGACGGACGGAATGGTCTTGAGGTCTGCGCTACTGACTCCGGGGCGTCGCAATTTGCCGTTGCTCTGCGCTGGAGGGCCCCGGTCACTCTGGGCCGATTGGGATCTAGAGCTGTGGCTTCCTAGCGGTGCCAGCTATCTAGTGTAAGGCACATAGCCCCGACGCAGACGCCCGCCCGGACGGCCTGTTCCCCGGCGGATAGAGTGGTGACCTCGGCTGAGTCCTGAAGTTGAGCCTGGAGCTGGAGTAAGCAGTCGCTCTATCTTCCCCTGTGTCTACTTTAAGTACAGGAGGGGTGACCCTGTGAGGACTGGTGGGGCGCCCTCCTTATGCCGCCGAAGATGGGCACGAACAAGGGGACCGGCAAGGTGTCGGAATTCTTCACCTCCGCTGACAATCACCCAGCCCTCAGGGGAGACACCGACAAGGCGACCATGGCCCTCACGAAAGCTGAATTGCTGTCCATGTTTAAAGATTTCAAATCCGAGCTTTGCACTGAACTCAGTCAAGACATCAAGTCCTCTATGGATCAACTACGAGCAGATTTATTGGAGCGACTGGCCTCTCTGCAACAGGACGTTGACTCAGTGGGCACCAGAGTCCTGGACTTGGAGACGCAACACCAGGAACACAAGCATCTAGCTGGGGAATGCCGCGACGATATTCAAACCCTTAAGGAACAACTACAGCAGACGCAACTCAAGGTCGAAGATCTTGAAAACCGCGCACGGCGGGAGAACATCCGGATTAAAGACCTTGAAGAAGGCGCAGAAGGGCTGGACATAGAAGCATTCGTAGAGGGTCTATTTGCAGAAATCCTGAGCCCCAGAAACTTAAGATAAAATTGGACAGAGTGCACAGAGTGGGTCCTCCGCAGAAGGGTGATCGAAGACGGCCTTGCGACGTGCTGGCAAAGTTCCACTCCTATAAAATCAAAGAGGCGGTTCTGCAGGCGGCTAGAGCGAAGGATTCTATCTCTTTCCAGAACTTTTCATGCGCTATCTTCCAGGATGTCGTCCTCTCCACGTTGGCTCGCAGGCAGACGCTGCGACCTATCACTACCAAGCTCCAAGCGGATGGTATCAGATACCGTTGGGCATACCCTTTTGGTCTTAGTTTTGAATTCCGCAACAAGAGGCGACATATCACTGACTTGAAGGATGATCTGAGTTTTTTGGGCCTCCCATCGGAGGACGGGGGTCCTTCTTCTGAGACGTCTGGTGATTCTTCACAGGGTGCTACATCCAATTCGACAGGGTGCCGAGCTCGAGAAGAGGGAGACGCTGACAACGATCAAAGGAGCTTCCGCTGCTGTGAGTCTACAGGGCCCCATGGGGGGGCTCCGCTTTGCCTCGAGCCCTCGCACCCAGGGCTAGGAGATTCCGAGGGTTCCGGGGCTTCTGCGAAGGTGAGACTGTATACTTCCCATGACAGATGCAGCGTTCCCCTCTGACTGACTTTCTCTTTTTAGGTTTCAATATGAGGGGACAGGACCTTTTGTTGCGCATTCCAGGCTATTGATTGATAAGTGTTCTTTCGGTAGAGGCCTTAGGTTTTACCCTTGCCCCTATCGGGGGCGAGAGAATGGCCTACACCTTGAGATGGCATGTTTGTTAGTGGTCATAGACTCATTTAATGTTGAGCCGCAGTATGGCTGAAAATTGTTGGGTGCAATCGAGCTGCCTTATTGCCACGTTGATTCTCTCATGAGATCACGCCGAGATGGGGCGCGGACTGGGTCCCAGAACCCATTGTCCCCCCTGGTCCATGTGGAGGCGTATTCGCCCTGCAATGCGACCGAGCACTGGTTTTTGTTTACTGGTTTGGTTCCTTCTTTTTTGGGTTTCTGTGGGGTTTAAGGGAGGGATGGGGGGAAAGTGGTGGCGGTATTTCTTTGGTTTTTTTGCAGAGTGTTTTTGTTCTGGTGGTCTATGACTGTGATGAAGATGCGAGGTGGGAGGGGGAGGAGCAGTGAGGGTGCCTATTCACTATGGGAGAGGGGGGAGACATATGGGCGTCCTCAGGGTCCAGTGGGACACTCAAGGAGGGGTGATGTCATTGTAGGTGGCCCCTCAGTAGCTTCCGGGGAGGGGAGAGATTCGGAGCCTCCCAGGGCGCAGAGACTTAGTCCCCAACTCTGATGCCGATCACTACTGGGAAGTGGAACATCAACGGGCTGAATACTCCCCAGAAGCGCCAAAAACTTTGGAAATATGTCATAGACCACCAGCTGGACATAGTTGCCCTCCAAGAGACCCACTTGGTCAAGACGGAGGACTCACGTCTCAAGCACAAACAGTTTCTACTCATTTATCGGGCCTCTGCCTCCACGAAACAGAAGGGGGTGGCCCTTATGTTTCGTTCGGCTTTACAATTTCAACCTTTGGGGATCCAGATCGATAAAGAAGGGCGTGGGTCAGGGCTAAGGGCCGACTGAGGGGAAGAGTGTGTACCTTCATAGTGGTGAATGCTCCTAATACTGGTCAGACTGGGTTCCTCCACACTCTCCTAGGGAAAGTTACAGACTTTGCTGAGGGGCCGTTATTTCTTCTGGGTGACTTTAATCTGGTGTGGCAGAAGGACCTTGACAGTACTCACCCACAAAGATCAGACATGGGCTAATTTTCCCAGGACACACAACAGAAGATTTGATACATAGGTCTTCTAGATTCTGGGCGGGTTCTGTACCCCCAATCCCGGGATTACACATTCTTCTCCCACATTTTTCTTAGCCAGCCACTTCAGGGTGATCTCCGCGAGGCCAAGTTCTTTCCGCTGTCAATCTCAGATCATAGCCTGTTCTCGATCTGTCTTGACCGGGGTGTGGGGGGCCGGACTACACCTAGGTGGTACTTCCCAGCATCATTGGTTCATGACAAAACCTCTCTCGATAAGCTGAGGGGGGCCATCGCTGACTTCTTTTCTCTTAATGACCCGGAGGACACATCAGTATACAACACGTGGGACACTTTTAAGGCGTTCTTTAGAGGACAGTGTCTAGCCCTCAATGCCGCTCTTAATAAGCAGTGGGGCCGGGAGAGGGAGTAACTGGAGGAGGAGCTATCCACTCTGGAGAAAGCCCACAAGACGAACCCCACCTGACGGCTGTTAGGGATAAACTCAGGTCGCTCTATAACAACAGGGCGGAATACACCTAGCTGAAATTGAGGCATTTATCCTACTCGCAGGGTAATAAAGTGGGTAAACATCTGGCTAGGCAGCTACGGGACAAAAGAGAGCGAAAATATATAGGGGGATTCAGGATACTGAAATTACGCACAGGGATGAAGTCAAGGCAGAGCTCTTCGGTGCATTTTATGAGAACCTGTATTCAGGGGATTCAGGGGATTCTCTGGATCCGGCCCTGCAATGTGAGTACCTTAGGACCCTGCCACTGCCCCAGGTCTCTGCGGAATGGAACGAAATGCTCTTGGCTCCTATCATTAGGGAGGAGGTGATGGCTGCCATTAAGGCTCTGAAACCTCACAAGGCCCCTGGGACCGATGGGTATACAGCTATATTCTATAAGACATTCTCCTCTGACCTCAGCCCGTATTTAGTGCGCTTGTATAATCGTATGGCTGACGATGGTGAGACCTCTGGGACTATGGCGGAGGCCATGATTTCGGGTATACCTAAACCAGGGAAGGACCTTAGTAGATGTGCCTCCTACAGGCCTATTGCCCTCCTGAATCTGGATGCGAGGCTATAGTCCTCCATAATCGCGAAAAGGATTAACGACCTAAGGCCAGCGCTCATTCATCCAGACCAATCTGGATTTATTAAAGGACATCAGGCCCATGACAACACTCGGCGTGTAGTGCATCTTATTGAGAAGGCCAATAAGTTTAAAATCCCGGCAGTACTGGTGGGGCTCGATGCCGAAAAGGCATTCGATAGGGTGGATTGGGGCTTTTTATTTCAGACCTTGACAGCCTTCGGCTTCTCCCCTAAATTCTTATCCATGATCTGTGCTAACTATCTATCCCCCCGATCTAGGGTCGCGGTGAACAGATGCCAATCCTCCTTTTTAATCACTCAGGGGACACTAGGCAGGGGTGCCCCCTTTCGCCTTTACTTTTCGCCTTAAGCATAGAACCGCTGGCGCTGGCGATCAGAGCTAACTCTGATATCCGGGGCTTGCCCTTCACAGGAGAGTCACACAAAATCACCCTATTTGTGGACGATGGCCTTCTATCCCTTCTGAGCCGGCCCACTCCCTCCCGGTGGTGCAGTTGGAATTAGAGCGTTTGAAGCAGTGGCAGGCTTTAAAATCAACTTAGATAAGTCATACATACTCAATCTTACTCTCCCCTACTTCGAGGTACTTAGGCTTGGGGCACTCACACCTCTTCCATGGGCGGGGACCTCTATTCAAGACTTGGGGGTACATCTGACACCTACGCTGGGGAAACTGTACTCTGCCAATTTCCCCCCTATACTGACACGGATCCAGGCTGATCTTGCTCGATGGAAGCCTATGTTCATATCATGGATGGGTCGGATCCACGCTATCAAGATGTCCCTTCTGCCTAAGCTGTTGTACCTGTTCCAAGCTCTTCCCATTGAACTAGACGCGGAGTTTTTTCGGCGAGTGAAGACCATGATTCTATGCTTTATCTGGCAAGGGGGATGGACACGCTTTTCTTTTTGCTTTTTTTTTGCGCCGTCCAAGGAAGGAGGGAGGGCTCCCGGATATCCACTTATATTAAAAGGCAGCACAACTTTGGGTGTTGGTAGAGTGGATGCAGTTAGAATCGTAAGAACATTGGCTTCATATGGATCGTAGTGTTGCAGGGAGGACCATCTGGGATCTGGTCTGGAGGCCCAAATGCGACAGACCTAGGAATGTGTATATCAGCACACCCACTCGCACAACCTTGAGAGTATGGGACTCGGTGTCCAGGGACGACAGGTGGACTTCCTTCCCCTCCCCATTCACACCAATCCACTTCAACCCTGCTTTTCCCCCGGCATTGGGGGAAGCCCCCTTTGCGGCGTGGAGGGAGGGAGGGTGCCTTGCATTAACACATCTCTTCCACAACTTCGACCCACTCACTTTCGATAGCTGTAAGCGGGACTATGGGGTGGGAGATACAGAGAGGTACCTCCATGCACAACTACTCCACTGGGCACTCACCCCTCAGGTGCGGGATGCGGCTACACGCCCCCTCACGAAATTCAAGGCCTTTCTCACTAGGACCTCCTCGATGAAGGGTGTCATCTCATACATCTACAGGTTCTTGCTCTCCACGGCAATCACACCCCAGCCACGATACATGTCTATGTGGGAGGGGATTCTCCAGCAAGATATCACTGATGAGGAGTGGTCGCACTTATGGTCAGACATCTCAAAGTTTAACCACTCCTTAGAACTTAGAGAGGCCCACATGAAGACCATGATGGACTGGTACCTACATCCGGCCAAGCTCCGACAGATTTTTCCCGGTACCTCCGATAGGTGTTGGAGGGGTTGTGGGTTCTTAGGGGACTTTCAGCATATCTGGTGGGACTGCCCCATTATTCGCCCCTTCTGGGAGAACATTTTAGCCGACATTAAAGAGATGCTAGGTTACCCCATCCCCACGTCAATGGCCGCTACCCTTTTGGGACTACGAGACTCGGCCTTGGAACACCAGACTAAAGCGGATAAAAAGATTATGTGGCTCAGTATTGGGGCGGCCAAGCTCACCTTAGCGGCGGCGTGGAAGAAGAAAGAGGCTCTGGCCATCTCCCTTTGGCACTCTCGCTTATGGAAACTGTTGAGTTTAGAGCGCATGGCTGATATTTTTAGGGATGACTTTAAGAACTTTGAGTTTCGGTGGGGTCCTCTGGTATCTCTCCTTTCAAGAGGCCTTCCATCAGCAGTTTGCCCTGCTAGTGTTAGGGCCCTTCATCTCTTCCAGCTCTGAGACCTCGGGCTATAGAAGTTCAATCCTTAGACCTATGCATTGCCACCACCACTTGGGAGGGGGGGTTTGTTTTTTGAACTTTTCCGTTTTGTTTTTCTATTTTCTCTTTCTTTAATGACAATGCCCATAGGAAGCATTACACGGGGAAGAGCTCTGACCTCGCGCTTCAGACTGAGGCGGATGTTGCCTTCTCTTGGAAAGTGCAGGACATTCTACTTGACGACTAGAGCATGGATGTCCCAAGGTACTGATATTTACCTTCTCCATATAGAAGGCTGCAGGGCAAGCCCCGTTCTTGTTAGAAGCTGTAACCCTTAGAGAGCTGTCTTGTAAGCCAGGGGTCTTTGTTTAGGCGGGGTTCTTGGCCTGTTCTGGTCTATTGTTCTATGGCTTTGACATGATTGCTTGCCCCTGCGTGGGAAGATGTGCGGGATTGTCACATGTTACTTGTTAAAACAATAAACATACCTTTGACAAAAAAGGGGCATGGCCTTGCCCACCTCTCTGCAATGCAGCGCAGTGGCGCTTACTGGAGGTACCTGGTGGACTAGTTGGCCCCCAGGGGCCCTCAGGATTGAAGAGGAATTAATTCCTCAACTTAAAACGCGCCACAGGGCGTGTTTGCACACATGTCACCTCAGGCCCGACCCCTCCCTTCACCACTGTGCAAATGCGCCCCGTGGCGCGTTTTAAGTTGGGGATAAAGTCCCCTTAAATCCTGAGGGTCCCTGGGGTCCAACTAGCCCACCAGGTACCTCCAGTAAGCGCCACAGAGCTGCGTTGCAGAGAGGTATAAAAAGGGGCATGGCCTGGACCACCTTTCTACAACGCAGTCCTCTGGCGCTTACTGGAGGTACCTGGTGAGCTAGTTGGCCCCCAGGGACCCCCAGTATTGAAGGGGAATTAATTCTCCAACTTAAAACGTGCCACAGGGCGCGTTTGCAGAGTGTTGCTGGGAGGGGTCGGGGCCTCCGGCACGATCACGTGTGTTTTGTAAATTAATTTTTTTGGAAGGGGGGCTGTGTGCCCCCCCTTCTTTTAACTATTTTTGGGCCCTGGAGACCCCATCCCCAAGGGCCTGACCCCCATTTAAAAAAAACTATATATATTAACGGGAAGAGGGCCATGTGGGCCCCCTCCCGTGGCCGATTCCAGCCCCGGGGACCCCATTCCCCAGGGCATGGCCAAATATGTTTTTTTACTATGGAGGTGGCTGTGTGGCCCCCCTCCTAAGGCCTCTATTGGCCCCGGGGACCTCATCCCCCGGGGCCGCCCTTCATTTTTTAAAATTTCTTCTTTGGGAGGGGGGCTGCGTGGCCCCCCTCCAGGGCACTTCTGGCCCAGGGGACCCCATCCCCCAAGGCCTGGCCATTGCAGTTTATTTTTTATTTTTTGAAGGGGGGCCGTGTGGCCCCTTCCTCAGGCCAATTATGGCCCGGGGACCCCTTCGCCTGGGGCCGGCCTGCCTTTTTTTCTTTTTGTAGGGGAGGGGGGCTGCTTGCCCCCCTCCCGGGCCACTTCTGGGCCGGGGACCCAATGCCCCGGGGCTGGCCCTATCCAATGGGGACCGTGGGGGGTCCCCAATCCACCCATGGTCCCGCCGGCTCCCCGCGTTCTGCAGGAGTTGGCATTGCTTTTTCACAAGGGGAGCTGCTGACATGCAGCTTCCCTTAAGGAAAAGCAATTCTGCTTTGCTTCATTGAAGCTTCAATGAAGCAAAGCAGTGTTTGCAATGACAGGGCGGGAGCCGCACGGCTCCCGCCCTGTCATTGCAAACAGCAGTGTCCCGGGGTGGGCACCCCGCAAACATTTATGGAAAGCCCCGGGGGTGGTGGCTGCAGGGGGCCCCCGCTATTACATTTTCACATGCCCCCGGGACTAGGCCCATCCGGGGGCTAAATGATAACGAAGCGCGGGAGCCCGTGCTTCGTTTTTTTTGTTTCTGGCTGAAATTCGTGCTGGGTCCGCGAATCTCGCTAATTTTCTTTTTTTGAATGCTTTTTTGGGCCCTGAGGGTACATACTAAGAAGGTGGCGTCCATGTGCTTTGGCATCCTACGTGGTTTGAGGCCGATCCTCAGATTTTTTGATGCCCCTACCCGCCAGATGGTGATCCAAGCCAGCGTGTTATCCAGGCTCGACTATGCGAGCTCTCTGTTTCTGGGCACCAATCAGGCGGAAGTTTCACGACTTCAACGGGTGCAGAACGCGGCAGCTCGGGCCCTAGTGGGCCTACCGCGTTTCTGTTCAGCCCGTAGTACTATCTCCACCTTGCACTGGTTGCCAGTAATCAGACGTATAGAGTTCAAGGCCCTCTGCTTTGCATTTAAGATTCTTAATTTGGCACCCCCACCATACTTCAGCACCTCCTGTCCTTGTACATTCCTTCGCGCAGCCTTCGTTCTGCCGGACAAAATCTGGCACTAGTCCCCCGTTTTAAAAAATGCCGACTGGGTGGCCGGTCGTTCGCGATCTTGGCCGCTAAATTATGGAACGCACTCCCTGTCCATATTCGCTCCTTGGAGGACCTTTTTGTCTTTAGAAAGGCTGTTAAAACTTATCTTTTCGCTCTGCCTTATTAACCTTCTTTTACCCTTTGTGTGTCATTAGTTGTGTTATCTGTTCCAATATAGCGCCGGGACGCCCCTTAGCTGGGGCAGCTGTGCGCTCAAAAAATTTGAATAACATAACATAACATTGTGGGACCCCCTGAGCAGGCCTAGGGGGTCTGGGTGTTTCTACCCTGCTCCCTTTTCTTGTTTTTTGCGTTCGGTTTTCTGTTTTCTTGTGCCTTGGTTACCTAGGCACAAGATGGCTGTCAACACTTCCTGGTTCGAAGTGTTGACAGCCAATTAGAATAAAGCTCCTGATCGGGAGGGTGCGCGGATCCTCCTTGCCTCTAAATATCGAAACTTTTATATTTTGATTTTCTCAGCAACTACTGTACGGATTTACACTATTTTAAAAAAAGGATGCTTTCTTAAGCAAGCACTACCTTTTTGCCAAATTTGGTGTATTTCCATTCAGCAGTTCCAGCTGTAGGCGTGTCTAAAGTTCCCTATGAGAAATGCATTCTTTAACCTGTTTTTTAAAAAAAATGCTCAGGAACTACTGAATGGATTTACACCATTTAACAAAAAGAGTTCTTTCTGAAACAAGGGCTACCTTTTTGCCAAATTTGGTGTAATTCCGTTCAGCAGTTCGGGCTGTAGCCGTGTCTAAAGTTTACTATGGGAATTAACATGGAGAAAATACGTTTAGGGATCCCCCTTTTTTTCTCGGCCCTCGCTTGCCGAATCACCCCAAAACTTTAAAGATAGAAGCTGACCGGAGCGCCCCACGAGTTATGAAAATTTCGCAAAGATTAGTCAACCGGCGCCAAAGCTATTTGTAAAAGAAAAAATCCTTTTTGAATAGAAACAAGGTCCTAACTATAACTACCTACTGGCGATTGCCAGTAGATAATATATATCTATACTAATATAATAAAGAGAGAGCCCAAACCTTTGAGGCGGGTAATCTCAGGAACCACAGCACCAATCACAACACCCAATACAGCGTTGGAAAGGGCAGTTGCAGCAGAAGGACATAGGCTATGCAGACGCCCACCATATACATTTAAAAGGTAAAAGAACCGTGCCAGCAAAGTAGTCCCTTGTGGGCGTGTCTGCGTTGTGCTGTAGGCGTGTGCTGGGGGCGTGACAAACGCTGGGGGCGTGTGGTACGTTCCGCCCTTCATGCCATGTCTCATATCGTGTGCTAATCCCACCCTGCTCCCTTTCAATACCCCTGCACCCCATAATCATAACCCACCTATACTCCTTAAAATACCTCAACACCCTTAAACACTAACCGATCTTAACCCTATAAATATACCCTGTACCCCAAATCTCAAACCTATCCCTAAACCCTAAAAATACCCCTGTACCCCAAAACCCAAACCTAGCCCTGAACCCTATAAATACCCATGTACCTCAAAACCCAAACCTGGCCCTGAACCCTAAAAATACCACTGTACCCCAAAACCACACCTGAACCCTAAAATACCCCTGTACCCCAAAACCCAAACCTACCCCTGAACCCTAAAAATACCCCTGTACCCCAAAACCAAAACCTAGCCCTGAACCCTAAAAATAACCCTGTACCCCAAAACCCAAACCTACCCCTGAACCCTAAACTACCCCTGTACCCCAAAACCCAAACCTAGCCCTGAACCCTAAAAATACCCCTGTACCCCAAAACCCAAACCTAGCCCTGAACCCTTAAAATACCCCTGTACCCCAAAACCCAAACCTCCCCCTGAACTCTAAAAATACCCCTATACCCCAAAACCCAAACCTACCCCTGAACCCTAAAAATACCCCTGTACCTCAAAACCCATACCTATCCCTAAACCCTAAAACTACCCCTGTACCCCATAACCCAAAACTATATCTGAACCCTTAAGATACCAAAACACCCCAAACATATACCTCAGCACCCCAAAACATATACCCCTATACCCATACTTACCTTATCCAAATATAAAAAAAAAACATGCTTTTACCATTCATGCATTTACAACGAATTTCGTTGTAAATGTATGCGTGGTAAAAGCATATAAAATGTAATGCCAATGCGTTATAATGGCATTGCGGAGTCATGGTACTTTCGTAATGAAAGTATGCGGAGTGATGGTATGCGGAAAGAAAGTTGCGGAATAATGGGTGTTTACCCTCCCCCGGTAAGTACATTGGTGGCACGGCGGCCCACTCTGCAGCAACATACTCATATTTTTTCACCACCCATTTGAAAAATGCACAGGTCTCTCTCATTGATTGCCAGCACCGACATACACTTTTAGACACACCTCCCGCCACAAGTTCTAGGATTACGAACTTTAGAGCTGGGGAGCTACGTTCGAATCTCGGCATCAGCTCAACATCCTGTGATTCCAGGCAAATAGATTTGTCTCCTCGTGCCTACCACAAATGAATGTGTTCTTCTGTAATGTAAAATGTGCTCATGCCATGTTGTCGAGTTCGCGCTATATAATATTGCAAGGAAAAATAAAGTAGGGAAACTCGAGTTCACACACTACTGAACGTGCACTCTTAAGTGCATCAGCAGTGCACTGTGAATCGGAGCGTATCACAGGCCTATCACAGATAAGAAATGCTATCAAAACGAAATCCTACAAAACAATATATTACTGGCCGGCAGCAATTCATACCCGGACAACGTCGGGACGGGCTGCTAGTATATATATATATATATATATATATATATATATATATATATATATATATATATATATATACATATATATATCAAAGAACTCCTCCAAAAGAAGAAGAGAGGCCACAACAGGGGAAACAGCGGAGGCACCTTTATTGGCAACAACACACCCGGTATGGCGAATGCATTTCGGCGTCTGTATCGCCTTCTTCAGCGCCGGGGGTATGATTCAGGATGCGAGCTCCAATCTGGGTTTAAATGCCTTGCCCCATCCTGATGTTTGATGCGATAGTCCGCCCCCAAGGTGAGTAGTCCTTGCATACACTTCCTGTAGATAACCTGTTGTCCGGTTCCTACAAGTCCCAGAATGCCTTATTTAGTGTGGGTCAGTGTTGCAGGGGTGGATGTAGTGCCTTGATAGTTTCAACCCCCAATTTAAGTGTGTCCGCCAAGTATCGCTGCCTCCTCAGCTCCCCAACCGCAGCAACCCCCTTGCCATGGGTAAATCTGCAGCGGGGGCAAGGTTGGAAGTCCACCTCGCCCAACGTGCCATCAATGAAAGTGACACACACACATCTATATATATATCCCTAAATGCTGCCCTTGACCAGGGAAAGAGTGCTGTGTTGGTCTTATTGGGGCTATCAGCCGCTTTCGATATGGTCTTGCATGACATTCTCCTTGACCACCTCGAAACATATGGCATTTCCCATCTTGCCCTGGTTAAAATCTTTCCTTCAAAACAAAGGCAAGCCATTACCCTCGGGCAATACCAGTCAGCAGAAAAGCCTCTGCTTTCCGAGGTCCCACAGAATTCTATCCTCAGTACAGTGCTTTTTATTGCCTTTATGGCCCCACTGATCGGCTTCATATCGTCCTTTAATATCGAGACCATCTCATATGCGGACGACACATAGCTGGTACTGGTCCTAGACAAAAACACTACTCTGGCTGAGGAAAACCTATGTCAATATCTCACAGTGGTCTTTCACTAGATGAAGACCAACCACTTGAGATGCAACTCAGAAAAAACTGAAATTATGCCATTAGGGTGAGGGAATAATTTCTTCGCCAGTCGATGATGGACGGCTGACACCAGCACTCCCCCGAACACAGTAACAGCAGCCTGAAATCTGGGGGTCAGATTTGATTCAGCCGTGTCCTTCCACAAGCAAGCGCTATCTGTTGCTGGCATCTGCTTTCACCTGATCAAATCATTAAAAAAGTTATTCGATCTAATTCCCATGACGGCGATGCAGACGGTTGGAACAGCTTTAATCACTTCCAGAATCAACTACTGCAACAGCCTCTAGGCTGGAGCTAATAAAGCAATCCTACACAAACTTCAGATGGTTCAACATGCTGCAGCACGACTAGAATAAAAATGGCTCAGGAAATCATCTTCATCAGCCGCTCTGGAGGCACTGCACTGGTTACCTGTCCGTAAAAAAATCCTGTTTAAAATCCTGATAATCACTTTCAGAAGCGTCCACTCCTCTGGCCCCCAATATCTTCAGCTCAGGTTCACAGGTTCACTGTTCCATGCCACACTCTTAGATCCTCCAATGAAACCTATTAAAACCCCCAGTTTTCAGACATATCTCAAGAGGGGGGAAATCCATTGCAGTGTTAGGAACAAAGGCCTGGAATCAACTCCCTAGCAACCTCTGTCTCATTCAATCAGAGACCCTCTTTAGGAAGACCCTGAAAACCTGGATTTTCACCAACCCAGATGCACTATGTAGAACACTCATCTAACCCCTTTATCCCAGTTCTCAATATCTTTCTGCCTGCAACTCAATCTACTATAGTGCCATGATACACCTAGGAGTGACAGTTGTGCTCTACAAATACTCACTAACATAACATAATATAACGTATATAAATATTTTTTCACTGAAAAAAACAAAGGATACAAGGGACATTGTAGGTAGGCTCAGATTTCACTCATACAACACCAGTGAAATTCAACAGTTATAGTTACCTCAGTTAACTATAATTTATGCCCCTGCAATGCACTGCTTGTGGCCTCACATATCACATCACTCATGACATGGTTAGTGACATCACTGATGACATCTCAAATAACATCACTGATGACATCATTGATGCCATCAACCAGTGAGTGTAAGTATTTTCTAAGAGGTTATGGGTGTGGCGCAGCGGCCAGGGTGCCTAACTCTGGATCACAGAGTTCACGGTTTGATCCCCGGTGCCGGTGGCAGGTCAGGTCAGCCCAGCACCATGTGACAATGGGCAATAGCTTTCTTTATCTTCCCGAGGGCCCCCGGTGCCGGGAAACCACTTTGGAGATAGCTGTGCGCTTTACAAATTCAAGGTTGGTATTATTATTATATTATTATTATTAAACATATATGCTAACCTACCACAAAAATCAAATGAGTATACTAGGTGTACTACTACTGAGTGATACTACTTCTAACGTTTATTAAGTGAGTGGCTGTGTGACTAGGAATCCTTGTGAGTATGGGTGTGTAAGTGGCTGTATGGGTGTATAAGTCGGTATGTGAGTGAGATGCTGTGTGAGTGGCAGTATTGGTAAGTGAGTGGGTGTGTCAGTGGCTGTATGGGTGGGTAAGTGGGTGGGTAGTGACTGTATGGGTGAGTGAGTGGGTGTTTGAATCGTTGTATGAGTGAGTGACTTAGTGTGTAAGTGGCTTTATGGGTGAGTGAGTAGCTGTTTGAGTGGGTGTTTGGTTAAGTGAATTGGTGTTCGAGTGGTTGTATTGGAGAGTAAGTGTTTGTGTGCTGTATGGGTGAGTAAGCAGATGTGAGTGCTTGTTTTGATGTGTGAATGGGTATGTAATTGGTTGTATGGCTGTGTGAGTGAGTGAGTGTGTCAGTGCTTATATGGGTGAGTGGGTGGT
This sequence comes from Lissotriton helveticus, assembly GCF_964261635.1. Taxonomy (NCBI): domain Eukaryota; kingdom Metazoa; phylum Chordata; class Amphibia; order Caudata; family Salamandridae; genus Lissotriton; species Lissotriton helveticus. The sequence goes on from NC_136059.1 coordinate 450,686,854, forward strand.
TGGTTGTGTTGAGAGGCTAATGAGTGAGTGACAGGGTGTGTGAGTGACAGTGTAGGTAAATAAGTGTGTGTGTGAGTAGCTGTATGGGGAGTGTGTGACTATGTGAGTGGCTGTACTGGTGAGTGGCTGGTTGTATGCGTGGCAGAATGGGTAAGTGAATAGTTGTGTGAGTGGCTGTATGACTGTGTGGGTGGGTGTGTGAGTGACCCTATTGAGAAGTGAGTGAGTGTGTGAATACTGGTATGGGTCTATGAATGTATATATGAATGGTTATGTGGGAGTGGGCGTACACAAGGTTGTATGGGAGTGTGAGTGGGCGTGTGAGTGGTTCTGTTGATGATGTCATCAGTGATGTCATGAGTGATATCACTGACCATGTCATGAGTGATGTAATATGTGAGGTCATAAGCAGTGCATTGCGGGGACGTAAGTTATAATTAACGGAGGTAACTATAACTGCTGAATTTCACTGGTTTTTGTACAACTGAAATCTGACCCTAACTATAACGCCCCTTTTCAACATTGGTTTTTCAGTGAATTTCTAACATTTTTGAAATTCTTTTTCCTAACTATAACGTCCCTGACACCTTTAGTTTTTTAAGTGTATTTCTATATTTTTATTAAATAGTAGTCGCATTTGCAGAGTGGTGAAGAAAGGGCCCGGACTTACTGGAGGTAACAGGAGGGGTAGTTGGCCTCCAAGGACCCTTAAGAGCCAAGGGGACTTCATCCCCACCTAGTAGTGTGCAGGGAGGCACGTTTTCAGAGTGGTGATTAAAAGAGGGCAGGGCCTTGGGCGACGTGCCACCCTTTTTGTCAGTTTATTTGGGGAGGGGGGCTATATGGCTCCCCTTCCCTGGATCAATTTTGGCCCCAGGACCCCATCCCCCAGTGCTCAGCCCTTTTTACAAACTTTTTTAAATAAATTTAAGGGAGCAGGGCAATGCGGCCCCCATCCAGGGCTGATTTTGGCCTGGGGACACCATTGCCCTGGGGCTCAGCCTTTTATTTTTTTTAAATAAATAATGGGAGCAGGCCACTCTGTCCGCTCCAGAGCCCATTTTATCCCCAGGTACCCCACCCTCAGAGGCCTGACCTCAATTGTGGGGGCTCTGGTCCCACCAAGAGCACCCATTCCATTATTGAGCACGGGGGAAGCCTCAAGGCTCTTGCACTCCCTGCTGGCCCTCCACCTCCTGTGAGAGCTGGCATTGCTTTTACAGAGAGGGAGCTGCTAACATGCAGCTCTCTCTATGTAAAAGCAATTGTGCTCCTCTTTCAGCAAGTGAGAGCAATTTCAATACGCTTGCTTGCTGAACGCGAGCACAGTTTGCTATGGCCATAGCAAACAGCTATGTCCCAGGGCTGTGAGAGGGCGCACGGCTCCCCTGCATTCAATAGGACAAAAGGACAAAAGCCCGGGGTAGGTGGCTGTGCCTGGGGCTGTGGGGTGGTCTGTGTGCCCCATTATTTGCAAATAATGCCCCGGGGAGGGGGTGGCCCCCAGGGCTGTGGGAGAGTGTCTACCCGCCCCCACATTATTTACAAGTGAAGCCTCTGGGAGGTGGCAGTTCCTGGGGCTGGGGGTCCAAGAGTCCCCCATTTAAAAAAAAACATAAGCCCAAGGGAGGTGGTAGTATGTATACATATTACCTACTGGGGATCGCCAGTAGGTAGGTATAGTTAGAACCTAGTTTCCATACGAAGATCGTTTTCTGTTTTGCCAATAACTTTGCGTTGTTTGACAAATCTTACTATAATTTTCAAAACTAGTTTGACGCTCAATTCAGCTGCTGCCTTGAAATATTCGGGGTGATCCGTCAAGTGCTGGCCAAGAAAAAGAGGAGTCTAGAAACACGTTTTCCCCATGTTAACTTCCATAGGATCTTTAGACTTGGCTACATTCCAAACTGCTGAACGGAATTACATCAAATTTGGCAGGAAGGTAGATGTTGGTTCAGGGAAGTGCTTTTTGGTGATTAGGTATAAATCTGCGTAGTAGTTGCAGATCACGTAATCTCCCCGTGCCTAACAAAATTGAATGTGTGCTCATGTAATGCAACTGGTGCTATGTAAAGCACTCTGATACACGATTCGGGTCAAGTTTACGCTATATAAAACTCTGTAAAGTAAAAATATATATATATATATATATATATATGGAAAAAAACATAGGTTGATGTCATTTGAGATGTCATCAGTGATGTCATCAGTGATGTCACTGACCATGTCATGAATTATGTAATATGTGACATCATCAGCCGTGGATTGCGGGTGCTTAAGTTATAGTTAGCAGAGCTAACTATAACGGAGGAATTTCAATGGTTTTGTACGAGTGATATGTCCAGCGAACTACAACACCTCTAAAACCTATGGTTTTTTCAGTGAATTTCTACGGTTTTTTAAATGCTAATTCCTAACTATAACATGTCTGAAACCTATGGTTTTTTCAGTGAATTTCAAAGGTTTTGTAAATGACAATTTTTAAATGTATTAATTGTTATATTTATTTTTTATACTGATTTACTAAATTTTTTTAAAGTATTTATTTTTAGATATTTTATTTTTTACATTACATTATAATTACATTATACATTACATTACAAAATATACTTACTCAGAATGAATTACTTTATTTTAAATCCTTTGCAATTAGGCAATAGACTTTTAAGTACAGTAGTTACAGTTGTTGTAATGGGCAACACAATTTCAAACACAATGCAACATTGAGCTCAAAGGGGATTTCAAGTTAAATGCAATTAGTTATTTTATGGATTACTTTTCTAACCACAGGACTGGATCCTAGATTCAGTGTTGTGACATCTCCTGTAAACAGTTGAGTAAAAGCGTTTTGGTTACAGTAGTGATTTTTAACCCCTTCGCTGCGGGGGTTATTCCCCGCTGTGCTGGGGAGAAAGGGGGGCGCGCACAACGCCCCCATGCTCATGACGAGCTCAGTTCGTCATGAGCTACGGCGCTCCTGTGCTACAGGTGTATTGCCTCCCGTGGAACGCTCAGCACAGCGGGGGAATTCTCCCCGCACCTGAGCGTTCCACGGGCCATGATGAGCTGAGCTCGTCATGAGAACCAGAGCGCCGTGGCTCATGACGAGCTCAACTCGTCATGAGAGTCCAAGGTGTTAAGGAATATTATTATATTTTAAAAGTTGACACTTAGAAACTTTTTCACATAGAATCACCAATGTTATCCTTCGGGAGGAAGTTCACTTAACAGGTAAGTAGAGTAATCGTTACTTTTTTTCTTACTCAGTGATGGATCCTGGATCCAGCACTGGTGCATCTCCTGTAAACAATTGAAAGAATGCGTTTAAGTCATACAGGTGATATTTAAGGAATATTTGTAGTTTGTGAAAATTGACTCTTAGAAACTTTTCTGGTGAAAACCACACAATGGATTCCTATGGAAGGAAATAAAAGTTACAGGTAATTAACGTTAGAATTACTTTTCAGGGTCAGTGCTGGGCTAAAAGATGCACAACACACAAGATGATGGACGGAATGTTGCACAATGGCAAAACATTCACCCCCAGTCACAGATATGGGTTTAATCCATCGTTATTTTGCTCACCAAGCCACCCCAGTTCAGACATGGCCATATGCAAATCAGTCTTGACCCTGTGCCTCATGGGAACAGTCCAGCCCACACTGCCAAGCCATGTCTTTCCTGGACCGGAATCAAGCATCCTACGACCGGTTTCTGGCTATCAGCCGTCTTCAGCCAGGATAGCTTGACTCCAGTGGCCTAGTGAGCAAGGAACCCACGTCTGGACATACCCTTCCCACATAGGGTGAATAGCAAAACACACAAGATGATGGACGGAATGTTGCACAATGGCAAAACATTCACCCCCAGTCACAGATCTGGGTTTAATCCATCGATATTTTGCTCATCAAGCCACCCCAGTTCAGACATGGCCATATGCAAATCTGTCTTGACCCTGTGCCTCATGTGAACAGTCCAGCCCGAACTGCCAAGCCATGTCTTTCCTGGACTGGTGTCAAGCATCCTAGGACCGGTTTCTGGCTATCAGCCCTCTTCAGCCAGGATAGCTTGACTCCAGTGGCCTAGTGAGCAAGGGACCCACGTCTGGGCATACCCTTCCCACATAGGGTGAATAGCAAAACACACAAGATGATGGACGGAATGTTGCACAATGGCAAAACATTCACCCCCAGTCACAGATCTGGGTTTAATCCATCGTTATTTTGCTCACCAAGCCACCCCAGTTCAGACATGGCCATATGCAAATCAGTCTTGACCCTGTGCCTCATGTGAACAGTCCAGCCCGTACTGCCAAGCCATGTCTTTCCTGGACTGGTATCTAGCATCCTAGGACCGGTTTCTGGCTATCAGCCCTCTTCAGCCAGGATAGCTTGACTCCAGTGGCCTAGTGAGCAAGGGACCCACGTCTGGGCATACCCTTCCCACATAGGGTGAATAGCAAAACACACAAGATGATCGACGGAATGTTGCACAATGGCAAAACATTCACCCCCAGTCACAGATCTGGGTTTAATCCATCGTTATTTTGCTCACCAAGCCACCCCAGTTCAGACCTGGCCACATGCAAATCAGTCTTGACCCTGTGCCTCATGGGAGGGTCAGACTGATTTGCATATGGCCATGTCTGAACTGGGGTGGCAGAGTGGGCTAAAGAACGGTGATGGATTAAACCCAGATCTGTTGACTGGGTGTGAGTGTTTGATTGGTTCAGATGCTCCGTCCATCACCAACCTCTTTTGTACCACTTTGTTCGCCATAAGTTGGCAGGGTATGCTCAGACGTGAGTCCCTTGCTCACTTTGCCACTGGATTCAAGCAAGCCGGGCTGAAGACGGCTGAAATGCCAGAAACCGGTCCTCGGAAGCTTGTTTCCGGTCCAGGGAAGGCATGGCTTGGCAGTTCGGCCTGGGCTGTTCCCATGAGGCACAGGGTCAGACTGATTTGCATATGGCCATGTCTGAACTGGGGTGGCAGAGTGGGCTAAAGAACGGTGATGGATTAAACCCAGATCTGTTGACTGGGTGTGAGCGTTTGATTGGTTCAGATGCTCCGTCCATCACCACCCCCTTTTGTACCACTTTGTTGGGCTAAAAGATGCAGCACTAGCTTCAGAATCCTGAGGTCCCCTGAGAGCCAACTAGCCCACCAGGTACCTCCAGTAAGCACCATGGAGCTGCGTTGCAGAGAGGTGTAAAAAGGGGCGTGGCCTCAGAACAGCTCTTTGCAAACCAGCGCTCTGGCGCATACTGGAGGTTCCTGGTGGGCTAGTTGGCCCCCAGGGACCCTCAAGATTGAAGAGGAATTAATTCCTCAACTTAAAAAGCACCACAGGGCATGTTTGCACAATGGTGAAGGAAGGGGGCGGGCCTAAGGTGACATGTGTGCAAACACGCCCTGTGACACGTTTTAAGTTGCACCCCGGGACACTGCAGGAGCCGGACCTGGGGGGTGGTGGACTCCAAGGCCTCGACAAGGCTCCAGGAGGGGGCCGCATTACAAAGCCCCGGATGGTGGTGGTCCCCGGGGATGGGGGGTCCATCATGGATCCCCCAATTTGAATATTTAGTGCCCCGGGGAGGGGGCGTGTGGGGGGCTTGAGCCTCACCACATGGTATTTTAAAAAAATAAATCCCCGCGGGGTGGCGGTCCCCGGTGCCTCGGGGGGCCAAGAGTCCCCCCGCCATTCATTTTTTAAACCCCGGGGGTGGCGGTCCTTGGGGCTGGGGAGGACCTGAGAGCCCCCTCCAACAAATTACCAGAAGCCCCGGGAGTGACGGTCCCCGGGGCTGGGGGGGCCTGAGAGCCCCCCACCGAATTTTAAGAAGCCCCGGGGGGTGGTGGTCCCCCGGGTTGGGGGGGCCTGAGAGCCCCCACACCAAATTTTAAGAAGCCCCGGGGGTGGCGGTCCCCGGAGCTGGGGGGGGCCTGAGAGCCCCCCACCCAATTTAAAGAAGACCTGGGAGGGCAGTCCCCGAGGCTGCAGATGGCCGTGAGCCCCCTGCGTATATTATGGTAAAGCCCCAGGGGGTGGTGGTTCCTGGGGCAGTGCGGGGGGGGATTGGGCCCCCCACACTTTTTTTCATCAAGCCCCCAGAATTTGGCCCCCGGGGGCTAATTGGCTTTAAAGGGCGGGCGTTTTTTGTTTTTTTTGATCCGCAAGATCCGCGCATTTAAAAAAAAACAAAAAACATTTTTGGGTCCTTGTGGGACCCCCTGAACAGGCCTAGGGGGTCAGGATATTTCTACCCTTCCCCCTTTTAGCGTTTTGTGCATTTTGTTATAGGTTTCTTGTGCCTCGGTTCTACCGAGGCACAAGATGGCTGCCAACACTTCCTGATTTGGAGTGTTGACAGCCAATTAGAATACAGCTCTTGCCCGGCAGGGTGCGCTTAGGGTGCGGGGATCCACCGAGGCCATAGATATATATGTACTGTTGGAACCTGGGATGTCAGGTCACCTAGGGTAGCCTGGCCTAGGGTAAGACATGCATTTCTAAAGGCACAAGTGTGAAGGTTGCAAACCACCCAGCAGTAAATCCACGCAATAGCACTCAAAAAGGACACTACACCAAAGTATGGAAAAATAAGAGCTTGTTTATAAAAATAATATACTCTGCTTTATACTTTTTAAAATCACAGTTCAGTATGGAACATTAAATCCCGTCAAAACACCTAGTCTAACAAAGTTACTAAATCAACATTTTAAGCAGTTTTCCTATTAGAGGTCACAGCTCAATACAGCTTAGTTCTAAAATTGATACAATCCCTGCAGAATTGCTAAATTAATTCATCAATTGACTTCACTAGTACATTGCATTAAACTCTGCTGGTTTGGCTCTCCAAACCTTTCATTACAGCATTACTTCAGAAGAGGCAAGATCAGTACTTATACTTAGTCAGATATGCTATATCCATTACATTTGGTACCCCTACAATTCCCCTTTACTATGAACCAAAGATTAACTAGTTATAACCAATTAACACAGCAATCAATGAAGTCCCGACAGGGATTCCTTAGGGGCACTGCACTCCTGGGGACAGATTCTCTGTTCAGTTACTTGTCAGTGCTCAATCACGGGCACTAGTCTTACCCTGGTTGTGAAGGTCACTTCCCCAACGTGAATATCTCCTTACTTGTGTTAAGGTTGAAGCTGGAACCTTCATGCGCCAGAAACAAGGGGGAAAACTGGGTGATATGGCCAAGGAACCGAGGGCTGGAAAGGCTCTCTCGCCTCTGTGCTCCCTTATCCCGCTCGGGCCGACTCCTCTGTGAGGCGCTCGAGCGGAAGGAACAAAGGCAGGAACCACGATGCCCTTCTGGCCCCTACCGGGCCTCTCAACTCTCCCTCCCTGCTCGGGCCAGCTCCTTGGTGTGGCGCTCGAGCAGGAGGAAAAGGCAGATAACGGGCACAAGCTGAGGAAGCAACCGGCGCCCCTCCTCAGCGCTGGTCGACGAGAACACTTCTCCAGCGGACATGCGCGGTAGCGCTCGCGCTGGTGCCGCCTCCCACTGCGCCCGCTCAAAGGAAGGACGCTTCACTCCCGGGCCTGCTCGATCCTAGGCCCCTCCTGTGCCAGGAATAACTGCAACACTTGGGCATGCGCGAAGGCGCCTTTTGGACAGTGTCTCGCCCTCACTTTCTCCTGTCAACCGGGGCGCTGCACAGCAACGCGACTGGAGCGCGATCGGTGCCCCAGGGGTCCCGCTCCTAATTCGATGAAGGGAACGAGTTCCTAGCCCCTCACTTTCCACCTAACAGGCTGAAAGGCTTGCCACACACCACAGGATCAGTCAGTGGTAAGAAAAGCTTGTTGTATACTAAGGAAGTGCTTCCTTTCCACACTATAGAGAGGAGGGGGGGTAAAAGGGGGGCTCCTTCAGAGTAGAGCCACAGAGCTCTTCTTCAGCACTAATCCCCTATCCCTCCTTACTGAACAGACTTAGGGGCACCAGGGAACTCTTAGTTCTGCTCCCAGGGCAGGGTCCTTCTCAGTTCCCAAGATTACTGGAATTAACCCCTTCCCCTATCTGTCCAGGATCAGCAGGATGAACTAACTTGGCTAGGACAACAGGAAATGGGAGGTGGGAAAGCCTTGACAGAGGGTTACCCTTGTAGAGCAATCCACCCTTCAGGATCCTACCCCTACCAGACCTCAGCCTTCACTCTAGCTGCTCCTCACTGACAGACAAAATGGCTGTCCAGCATTCCGCCTTATATAGGCTGTCCCTCAGTGGTCCAGAAGGGACCAGAAGGTTCTGGCACGCCCTATACTAGTCTATGGGCAGGTTCTGGGTTTGGCAGTTAGGGCAGTTGGTAGCCACCATTTTGTGGTTCCCACTATCTTCCTGTCAGAACAGGCCTCTGGGCCTGAGGTGAAAAACTATGAGGGGGGGAAAGAACACCTATCCCTTTGACCAACACCTAGAAAAAGTTAGTGGACAAAAATTATTAAAGGTATGAGGGGCAAAAAGGGGACAAAATAAATAATAAATTGGAGGGACTACGCAAAAAGCCAGACAGGTCTAACACGCGTCCCCCCAGCTGAAAGTGGGGAGAACTACCCAACCCCTTGGGAGTCCTCATCACTAAGGCGGAAATACCTGGAGAGACCGTCTGCATTGGCGTGGTCCACTCCAGGCCGATGTTCCACCCGGAAGTCCATTCCCTGTAGGGAGATGGACCACCTCAACAGCTTGGGATTTTCCCCTTTCATTTGCATCAGCCAACGAAGGGGTCGATGGTCAGTCTGAACCAGGAAGTGCGAGCCAAACAGGTATGGCCGCAGCTTCTTCAGAGCCCACACCACCGCAAAAGCTTCCCTCTCAATTGCACTCCACTTCTGTTCCCGGGGAAGCAGTCTTCTGGATAAGAAGACCACAGGCTGATCCAGGCCCTCTTCATTTAGTTGCGATAACACTGCCCCAATGCCATGTTCTGATGCATCTGTCTGGACAATGAACTCCTTGGAGAAGTCTGGGGCCCTCAGGACCGGTGCTGCACACATTGCCTGCTTCAACTTTTCAAAGGCTTGCTGACAAGCCTTCGTCCAAACTACCCGTCGAGGTTGTTTCTTTGAGGTGAGCTCTGTGAGGGGCGCTACAATAGTGCCATACCCCTTCACAAAGCGACGGTAGTATCCTGTGAGGCCCAGGAAAGCTCGGACCTCAGTCTGTGTCTTGGGGGGTTCCCAGGCCATGATTGCCTCAATCTTTGCCTGCAGGGGCTGCACTGACCCCCTACCCACCAAGTGTCCAAGGTACACAACCGACCCTTGCCCAATCTGGCATTTGCTGGCTTTGATGGTCAATCCAGCTTGTTTCAGGGCCTGGAGAACTGCTTGCAAATGTTGCAAATGGTCCTCCCAACTGCTACTGAAGACAGCAATGTCATCCAGGTAGGCAGCAGAGAAACTCTCCATTCCAGAGAGGACCTGATTCACCAGCCGCTGAAATGTGGCAGGGGCATTTTTGAGCCCAAAGGGCATCACACAAAATTGGAAGTGTCCCTCAGGCGTGGAGAAGGCTGACCTTTCCTTTGCTCCATCTGTCAAGGAGATCTGCCAGTACCCTGAAGTGAGGTCAAAGGTACTTAGGTATTGGGCAGCTCCTAGCCGGGCAATTAACTCATCCGCCCTAGGGATCGGCTGAGCATCAGTCTTTGTAACTGAGTTCAGTCCTCGGTAATCCACACAGAACCTCAGTTCTGGTGTGGTGCCTGGTGGGGCGGCTTTTGGCACTAGCACCACCGGACTGGACCAAGGGCTGTTGGAAGGTTCGATAACTCCCAGCTCTAGCATCTTGGCAACCTCTCCATGGATGCTAGCCTTCACCTTGTCGGACAGCCGGTAGGTCTTCGACTTCACTGGTGGGCTGTCCCCTGTGTCCACATCATGGGTACACAGGTGGGTCCTTCCCGGGACAAGGGAGAACAACGAAGAGTACTGCTCCAATACCTGGCGGCAATCCTCTCGCTGCTCAGGAGTTAGGGATGGGGAGAGAATCACTCCCTCCACCGACCCATCCTTCTCTTGAGACGAGAAGAGATCAGGGAGAGGCTCGCTTTCTGCTTCCTCGGCACCATCAGTCACCATCATCAGGATGACCTCTGGCCTCTCATGGTGGGGTTTGAGGCGATTGGCATGCAGCACCCGTAGGGGCTGTCGCGGGGTCTTAAGATCCACCAAGTAAGTGGCCTTACCCTTCTTTTCCAACACCTCAAATGGGCCTGCCCAGAGATCTTGGAGGGCACTAAGCTCTCCAGGTTCCATCACCCACACTTTCTGGCCAGGTTCCAATTCCACCGGGTGAGCATTGTGATCGTACCATTCCTTCATTACTGCCTGGCTGGCCTCCAAGTTGTCAGAAGCTTGCTTCCACAACTTTGCCATTTGGCTCCGGAAGGCCAGCATGTAGCTCACCACATCCTGAGGAGGCTTTCTGGGAGACTTTTCCCATCCATCCTTCACCAGGCTGAGAGGTCCACGCACAGGGTGCCCGTACAACAGTTCAAAAGGGCTGAAGCCCACTCCCTTCTGCGGCACTTCTCGGTAGGAAAACAGCAAACAGGGCAGGAGGACGTCCCATTTCCTCCGTAGGCTCTCAGGCAGACTTCTTATCATGCCCTTCAGGGTCTTATTGAACCTCTCTACCAGTCCATTCGACTGGGGGTGATAAGGAGTGGTGAACCGGTAGGTCACTCCACACTCCTTCCACATCGCCCGCATGTAAGCCGACAGAAAGTTGGTCCCCCTGTCGGACACAACTTCCTTAGGGAATCCTACTCGGGTAAAGATTCCCATCAGGGCCCTAGCCACCACAGGTGCAGTGACAGTCCTCAGAGGAATGGCCTCTGGATAACGTGTGGCATGATCCACCAGAACCAGGATAAACCTGTGACCAGCTGTTGTTGGTGGATCCAATGGCCCTACAATGTCGATGCCCACCCTTTCAAAGGGGGTGCTAACGACTGGAAGTGGTTCCAGGGGAGCTTTTAGCTTCACCCCCGTTTTCCCACTGGCCTGGCAGGATACACATGTCCGACAGTAAGTGTTGGATGCCACTTTCATCTGAGGCCAGTAAAAGTGGAGGACAAGCCGAGCAAAGGTCTTGTCCTGGCCTAAGTGTCCTGCCAAGGGTATTGCATGAGCCAATTCCAGCAGAAAGGCTCGGTATTGCTGCGGGACTACCAAGGCCCTTGATGAGCCAGGTAAGGGTACCTTGGGTTCACTGTAGAGGAGTCCATCCTCCCAGTAAATATGGTGGTGTCCCGTAGCAACACCTGCTGCCTGGGCTTCAGCCTGACGCCTCAGTCCCTCAAGGGTAGGGCACTCCCTCTGCCCCTTACAGAATTCCTCTCTGGTAGGTCCTCCCTCCACGTGCCACTCAGCAGGGATGGGTAAATCCTCCAGAGAGTCTACTTCCCCCTCTACAGACTCCTGGTCCACCACTGCAGGTGGCCGATCTGTCACATGGGGTGTGGAAGCCGAAGCAGGCTCTTCCTGTCTTCGGGTCTGTCCCTTTTTGGCAGCGGGTTGGGCCATTGTTCCAGGCTCCAACCCAGGCGAACTCCCTCTCCGGGCAGTCGCAGACCTTGTGCTCACACAGGCCCAGTCAGGTGTACCCAGCATCGCAGAGTGCGTCCGGTATTCCACCTCTCTCCAAGTGTTGTGCTCCATGTCATTCCCCAGCTGACAATCAACTGGCACGGCAGGGCTTACGGCAACTCGACGTGAACCTGCAACCCCTTCCCACTCAAAGGGAACCTCAGCCACTGGATAGTGGCCCATTCTGCCGTCAGCCATCGCGGCGGGGTGGAGTACATTGGGAACCACCTGCTCTGGAGACACCAGTCGACTTCTCACCATAGTCATACTGGCTCCTGTATCTCTCAGAGCCTCCCCTCTTTGGCCATTGATGGTGACCCATTGCCCATACTTTGTAGTATTAGGGGGCCCCTGGATCTTTGGAACCATCTCCCGTTCTCCCAGGGACACTAAGGTGACACCCGCCCACTCACCCCCCTTATCTAAGGGCAACTCCTCCCCGAGCGCTACACTAGCTACTCCCGGTGGTTTTCCTCCGGTGGGAGGGGGTGGTCTCTTTGGGCATCTGACATCTCCCTTATAATGTCCAACACCACCACACTCAAAACAGTGGAGAACCCTTGGCTGCTGGCTTTGGCCAGGATTAGGGTTTCTGGGCGGGTTTACCTTAGGGGTGAAACCTGTTCCCTTTCCTTGGAAATTGTTTTGGGGACCTTTAGAGAACTCCTTCTTTTTATCTCCTCCCTCCTTCTTCTGGGGGGCGCCCTGTCCGGCCTTTTGGGAATCCCCTCCAGTCCCCTTTGAGGACACCCGGGTACTTGTCCAGATGTCCGCCTCCTCTGCAAGCTTCCGGGGATTGGTCAGCTTGCTGTCCACCAGGTGTTGGCGCAGCTCGGGAAAACATTTCTCGAGGAGGTGCTCTCTTAAAAGTAGATCATACAACCCCTCATAGTCCTTCACCTCACTGCCCTTGACCCAGCCCTCCAATGCCTTACGTGCGTAGTCAAGGAAGTCCACCCAGTTCTGGGTACCCAACTTGTGGCTCCCCCTGAACTTCTGACGGTACCTTTCTGGGGTAAGCCCAAACTTCCTTACTAATGCTAGCTTCATGATGGGGTAGTTGGTTTGCTCCTCTGGTTCCAGGGCCAGCAAGGTGTCCCGACCAGCAGGAGGCATGTATCTATACAAACCACCCCCCCAGTGCTTCTCCTGCACCCCATGGGCTCTTAAGGAGACCTCATAGGCAGCCAACCACTTGGCTATGTCATCTCCCTGACTAAAGCTAGCAATAAGGTCTTTTGGCAAATAGGGTCTGGATTCCCTAGCTGTTTCTTTGGATTCGCTGCCACCATTTATTACAGGAGAGGGCCCCCTTTGCAGGGCCTGGAGTTCCAACTCTTTCAACCTGAACTCATGAACCATCCTCTTCTCTTCCTTCTCCTGCTCCAGCTTAGCCAACTCCCATTTTAATTGCCTCTTTTCCCTCCTGTCAGCGAGCTCTGCTTCGGTTAAGCTTCCCCCGGAGACACTACTGCCTTTCCTGGAGTAGGACCCTGGTCCTGGGAGTAGGTTTTCCCCCTCCGAGTGGAATAAACCATTTATCTCCACAACCGGGTCCCGGTCTGCCCCTTCATCCTCCTCCTTCCCTTCTTTGTGTGCCTCCACCCAAGCCCTTAGACTGGTCTGGAGTTCCCCCTTCTTGGCACCATGCTTAAAAAATACCCCCATTTTCTGGCAGAAATCTTTCAGCTGAGCCACAGAATAGGTATCTAGGTTTTCTAATGCAAACTCCATTTTACAATAGGCAATACCAAGTTACACACAAGGAAATTAGAGTTGCAAGGGCAACCTAAAGCCACCTCCACCCCACCACCAGGAACAAATTTGGAAAAACAAAAGGACAAATTAGGAGGGCCGCTAGGAGAAAACTCCTGGTGTAGGCTAGTGTATTACGTTTAATTACTACTGAGTAGCTGCAACCACAGTCAGGATCCCACCGCTAGACACCAATCTGTTGGAACCTGGGATGTCAGGTCACCTAGGGTAGCCTGGCCTAGGGTAAGACATGCATTTCTAAAGGCACAAGTGTGAAGGTTGCAAACCACCCAGCAGTAAATCCACGCAATAGCACTCAAAAAGGACACTACACCAAAGTATGGAAAAATAAGAGCTTGTTTATAAAAATAATATACTCTGCTTTATACTTTTTAAAATCACAGCTCAGTATGGAACATTAAATCCCGTCAAAACACCTAGTCTAACAAAGTTACTAAATCAACATTTTAAGCAGTTTTCCTATTAGAGGTCACAGCTCAATACAGCTTAGTTCTAAAATTGATACAATCCCTGCAGAATTGCTAAATTAATTCATCAATTGACTTCACTAGTACATTGCATTAAACTCTGCTGGTTTGGCTCCCCAAACCTTTCATTAGAGCATTACTTCAGAAGAGGCAAGATCAGTACTTATACTTAGTCAGATATGCTATATCCATTACATTTGGTACCCCTACAGTTCCCCTTTACTATGAACCAAAGATTAACTAGTTATAACCAATTAACACAGCAATCAATGAAGTCCCGACAGGGATTCCTTAGGGGCACTGCACTCCTGGGGACAGATTCTCTGTTCAGTTACTTGTCAGTGCTCAATCACGGGCACTAGTCTTACCCTGGTTGTGAAGGTCACTTCCCCAACGTGAATATCTCCTTACTTGTGTTAAGGTTAAGCTGGAACCTTCATGCGCCAGAAACAAGGGGGAAAACTGGGTGATATGGCCAAGGAACCGAGGGCTGGAAAGGCTCTCTCGCCTCTGTGCTCCCTTATCCCGCTCGGGCCGACTCCTCTGTGAGGCGCTCGAGCGGAAGGAACAAAGGCAGGAACCACGATGCCCTTCTGGCCCCTACCGGGCCTCTCAACTCTCCCTCCCTGCTCGGGCCAGCTCCTTGGTGTGGCGCTCGAGCAGGAGGAAAAGGCAGATCACGGGCACAAGCTGAGGAAGCAACAGGCGCCCCTCCTCAGCGCTGGTCAACGAGAACACTTCTCCAGCGGACATGCGCGGTAGCGCTCGCGCTGGTGCCGCCTCCCACTGCGCCCGCTCAAAGGAAGGACGCTTCACTCCCGGGCCTGCTCGATCCTAGGCCCCTCCTGTGCCAGGAATAACTGCAACACTTGGGCATGCGCGAAGGCGCCTTTTGGACAGTGTCTCGCCCTCACTTTCTCCTGTCAACCGGGGCGCTGCACAGCAACGCGACTGGAGCGCGATCGGTGCCCCAGGGGTCCCGCTCCTAATTCGATGAAGGGAACGAGTTCCTAGCCCCTCACTTTCCACCTAACAGGCTGAAAGGCTTGCCACACACCACAGGATCAGTCAGTGGTAAGAAAAGCTTGTTGTATACTAAGGAAGTGCTTCCTTTCCACACTATAGAGAGGAGGGGGGGGGTAAAAGGGGGGCTCCTTCAGAGTAGAGCCACAGAGCTCTTCTTCAGCACTAATCCCCTATCCCTCCTTACTGAACAGACTTAGGGGCACCAGGGAACTCTTAGTTCTGCTCCCAGGGCAGGGTCCTTCTCAGTTCCCAAGATTACTGGAATTAACCCCTTCCCCTATCTGTCCAGGATCAGCAGGATGAACTAACTTGGCTAGGACAACAGGAAATGGGAGGTGGGAAAGCCTTGACAGAGGGTTACCCTTGTAGAGCAATCCACCCTTCAGGATCCTACCCCTACCAGACCTCAGCCTTCACTCTAGCTGCTCCTCACTGACAGACAAAATGGCTGTCCAGCATTCCGCCTTATATAGGCTGTCCCTCAGTGGTCCAGAAGGGACCAGAAGGTTCTGGAACGCCCTATACTAGTCTATGGGCAGGTTCTGGGTTTGGCAGTTAGGGCAGTTGGTAGCCACCATTTTGTGGTTCCCGCTATCTTCCTGTCAGAACAGGCCTCTGGGCCTGAGGTGAAAAACTATGAGGGGGGGGGAAGAACACCTATCCCTTTGACCAACACCTAGAAAAAGTTAGTGGACAAACATTATTAAAGGTATGAGGGGCAAAAAGGGGACAAAATAAATAATAAATTGGAGGGACTACGCAAAAAGCCAGACAGGTCTAACATGTACTTTTAATTGTTATTTTCTCAGGAAATACTGAACGGATTTACAGCATTTAAGCAAAAGGCACGAGTCTGAACCAAGGACTACCTCTTTGCCAAATTTGGTGTAATTCTGTTCAGCAGTTCGGGCTGTAGCCACGATGAACTGTTCCTATGGAAAATTGCATTATTTTGGGACATCCCTTTTTTCTCAGCCCCGGCTTCACGAATCACCCCGAGACTTTCAGGATAGGAAAGGACCGGAGCTGGCAATTAGTTTTGAAAATTACGCAAAGATTCGTCAATGGCGCCAAAGTTATTCCAAATAGAATGCTGCAGATTTCCTATGGAAAATAGGTCCTAACTATAACTACCTACTAGCGACCGCCAGTAGGTAATAAATATATATGTATTTATACATTTATTTCGGACTTTCCTTAGTTTTAGTTACCTGCGTTGTAAAGGCATATGCGTGGTTAAGGCATATGAGTGATAAAGGCATGCATTGTAAAAAATGTGTGGTAAAGGTATGCGTGACATTTCCTTGCGTTGTAAGGACATACATCCTACTTTTGTATATATATGGTACTGCATTTACTTGTGTGTTGGGATCAGCTCTTGTATTAGCTATGCTCTGCATTATACAGTCATTTGCTCACCAGAGTTCCTAGTTACATAGAGGACATCTTTATGACCATGTTCAAAGAAACTGAGGATAGGGTACCAAAGCTTTGGGTGTTTGTATTTTGGGGCTGTGGTTGGCCTTTTAGCCATAGAGCTCCTAGCTCGTACTCATCTTATCTACTGCCAACCTGAGATGTGGTGGGTGTCCCTCCCCAAAGTTACTTTGATTTGGCTAGGTGGAGATTGGGTGTATGTCAACCTAACATTTTCCATATTTGAGGTTGAGACGTGGATATACCCAACCTGTCTATAAGAATAAATCTTGCCAAGAAGTTTAACATCAGGCTCGCTCTGACATCTTGCTATTTCCAAAGCTGCCCTTTGGGGTCATGTTAAATTGTTCGAGCTTTAAATCGCGACATAACATATATTTCGACAATTCTGTCTTTGGTCTGTGCTTCATGATGCATTTTTTCAAAGTTTGAAGATCAGGACCTTATTCAGCATTACATAAGGATTTACACTGTAAAATAAAGTAATGTCACTGTATGGATATTTTAAATTCCAAAGCTTGGTACTAGTTTGACTCCAACAACATTGACAGTCTAGGATCAAAACATTATGGAATTAAAAATAGAAAATTAAAAGAACTCGAAATGTGCGTGACTGTTTGCAATATCGTAAAACTACTCCACCAAGTAACTCGGCAAACGTAAAGCACTGATTAGGTACAATACCATGCTGACGTACTTCTGAAGATTTATCTGTGATAAGGTTATTTATTTATTTTTTTGCTTTAGAAAAAGGTTTCTTTGATGCCGCGGGTTTACAATTGAATTCCTTCTCCCACTCACTCCTATTTTCTGCTCTACCTGCTCCCTTCAATCCCACGTGAAACCAGGCCAAACAGGCACCAAGGTTCACGCGGGGGATTTTATTCATTTTGACCTCGTAGCCACTCGTTAATTATGTTTCTTAATGAGACAGAAACTCAACGAAAATAATCGAGGCTGAATGAAATCTGTCCCTGTTGCTTCATACCACCACAAAGCGACAATTTCCAACATTTTAAGCTATAAACATGTGGAAAAATTCTGTACTGTAACCTGTCCGCTTCTCCCTCGTTAAAAATAGTAGTGTTTGCACAGCTAAGATTTGGCTTGGCATTATTTCAGAAGAGCAGTGAGACAAAGCTATAACAAACATTTAAGGGCCTCATTTATGAAAAGTGACGCATTGCTGCGTGAAAACAGCGATGTGTCACTTTTCATTGCGCCCTCCTTGCGACACCAATGATGCGTCATATTTAAAATATGATGCATCATTGCACAAGGAGTTACAGATATGTCAGTATTTCTGACGTATCTGTTTGGGGCAAAAGTGACGCATTGCTGGAGTGTGCCACAAAAGTGACGCAACTCCAGCAATGTGTGCTTGGCCTGCGTCAGTCTTACGCCTGCTGTCTTATGATTTCACTGTGTCACTTCTAGGACCTTTTTCTTGCGTCAGAACGCCCCCCTGCATACATTGGGCCTCATTTATGAGAAATGACACATCGCTGCGTGAAAGCAGCAATGCGTGACTTCTCAGTGCGCACTCCTTGCGTCATGATTGATGCATCATATTTATAATATTACGCATCATGTCGTAAGGAGTTACAAATACGTCAGTATTTCTGACTTATCTGTAGGCGCAAAAGTGACGCATTGCTGGAGTATGTCACAAAAGTGACGCAACTTCAGCAATGTGTACTTTCACATGGGCAAGTCCCATGTTGTTAGTGCCTGCGTCAGTCTTACGCCTGCCATGAAGCAGGCGTAAGATTTTGACGCGTTAGCGGCCAAGAAATGGCGCAGTGAAATCTTATAGATTTCACTGCGTCACTGCCATGACTCTTTCTTGCGTCAAAACGCCCCCCTTGCACACATTATACCTGTGGCAGGTATAATGTGGCGCAGGGTTTTACAAAGTGACGCATCTACCTAGAAGCGTCACTTTGTAAATTTGGCGCAACAAGACGCATTTTTTACGCCACTGGTGCGTCACAAAAAGTGATGCACCGGCAGCGTAAAAGTGACGCACGGCCTCATAAATGAGGCCCTAAATATGCAGTCCAACCCAGGGCTGTGCCCTTCTCAAAGGGGGTGCCTGTCACATAAGTTTGGTCAGGCTCATTTTATGGTTTTCAACAAGAAAATTCAGATTTTAACACAATGTGAGAGTTTTGTTTATATGAAATTGTTTAAGGTTAGACTGTCCTAGATACGGACAACTTTAGGTGCTGAAATGGCTACCTTTGTCCTCAAGCAAATGATGGGGCATATCAAGCGGCAGCGATAATTATTGCTGGCCGCGTTTAGCGTGCACAATTCTAACGCCGTCTATCGCCGGATTCTATCGCCCGGTCAGCGCACTATTAACAACGCGCATCGCCAAGGCAATAGGAATCCCAGCAATAGCGGCGATAAGCGGCAATATCGCATGTTTACCAGTGATAACAAAATGCCTTAGGGAAAACGTTGTAGATAGGGAGATGTGGACTTAGCACAGTCGGGAAAATAGCAGGCGTAAGAAATCGGCGATATACCGGGTAGACTTTTTCCCGCTAAAGCGGCGATATTTTTATTGCCCTATTAGCAAGCTGTCGCTAACAGCAGTTAGCGACAGCTTTTAGGCGATAGCTACAGGTTTGGGGCCCGCTTTGCATGTTAGCGATATTTATCGCTAATGACATGCAAAGTGGGCGTACCCAAACTGTTAGGAACTGAAAACAGTCGCTAACACAGCTATCGCCTATTAGCAAGGCAGGCGAAGCGAAAAAAAATCACGCTAAGCGCGATTATCGCTAAAATCTAACGCCTGCTCAGACCACTTCTTAATCTGTATATCCAAAGGGAGGTGGATATTCAGGTTAAGTCCCCATTAGCGATGATGCCTGAATATCGTTGGATTCCCAGTGATATTCACGCATTTCGCCGCTATCGCCGGATATTTTATCGTATTTGAGATAAACGTTGCTAATAGCACGTTCTCTCTGCGATAAAATCCGTTGATGCGCGGCGATAAAAAAAAAACACTAAGCTCATTTAGCGATAAATATCGGTAGTTGTTGATAATATGCCCCACAATGTCCTACTACCGCTCCATCCTTCCAGGCATTGGTAGCTTCCTACACTTCCATGATTATTTGAAAAATACCTAGAGTTCCGCCACATCTGTTCCATCTCCCTCGCCCTGTCCCTCCGTTGCTCCTCAGCTCCCTGCTCCCTATTGTCCTTTGGAGAGCGGGTGAGTGGGCTGTGTACTCCTCCTCACTCATCATTCTGAGCCACTGAGGAGGAGGTTTCAGTAGACCCCACAGTCCACCATGCTCTTGTGCCTGTGTGATCCCAGAATGAGCGCGTACATATGGGAGGTGATGGTGGGATTTTAGATGGCATTAAACTGCTTTCTTCATGCCTCTGGAGCCCAGCGAAAGATACTGGATCAACATTCACCCTGGAATCTTTGGGCCTCATTTATGAGAAGTGACGCATCGCTGCGTGAAAGCAGCGATGCGTCACTTTTCAGTGCGCACTCCTTGCGACATGATTGATGCGTCATATTTAAGTATGACACATCATGGCGCAAGGAGTTACAGATACGTCAGTATTTCTGTAAGCGCAACAGTCACACATTGCTGGGGTGTGTCACAAAAGTGACGCAACTCCAGCAATGCGTCCTTTCACATGGGGAAAGCCCCATGTGAAAGGGCTTGCATCAGTCTTACGCCTCCTGTGAGGCAGGCGCAAGATTTTGACGCAACAGCATCCTAAAAGTGACGCAGTGAAATCTCATAGATTTCACTGCGTCACTATTACGAGGCTTTTTCCGGGGGAACGCCCCCTCTGCATACATTATACCTGACGCAGGTATAATGTAGCGCAGGGGTTTACAAAGTGACGCATCTCCTTCGATGCGTCACTTTGTAAATAGTGCGCAACAGGAGGCATGTTTTACGCCGCCGATGCGTCACAAAAAGTGACGCATCGGAAGCGCAAAACTGACGCAAGGCCTCATAAATGAGGCCCTTTGTACGTACCTTAGAGGCGGGTTAAACAGGCTAAGCCGCCCCTGCAACTTTCTTTTGCTGAGTGGTATCAGATGGTTTTATGGGTCAGCAGCATCTACACCTACAATGAAAAGTGTGACTTATATAGCCTGTTGGTATGAGCAGAGCTTGACTGATAACTGCTATGAAAAGTGTGATCAACAAAGGGCCCATCAGGTCAGCGGAGGCTATGGCATCCACTCATCTGTCAGAAAACTGATCGCCATATTTAGAGATTCCCACCTGCCGACCCCGATTTCTAAAGCCTTTCATGGCAAACTTGTTTGTTTTACAAAAAATAAACTCCGAACGAAGGAAGTTGTTGTTGAAAAACAAAAAACGAATCATCCTGGAATTCGTTTTCCCTGCACTTCAGGGCCCTTACTCAATCCTTGGGTCCGCACTATGGAACCTCAGGCATATGGATTATTGTCTTGATCCTCACACTGGAAAGATGTGTAGATCGAGAAAGGTAGGCAACCGGTTGACTACCCATTACAATAATATTTAAGACTTCCTCTATGCTCCTTGATATAAATGTCAGAAATGTGTATAATTTCTGAAAAGAGGACATGGGCACCCTCCAAGCCCCCCATGAACTGGGACGGAGAGTAAGTGGGCTGAGGAGTTGATAGCCAGCGCTTTAGTAATTGAGATTACTGGTATGTTCCTGAGTAGCCTCTCTGTCCACTCTTCAATGCCACAGTTATTGCATCGTCAGATTGTGCAAAAGTAGTACTATAGAGTCAAGAAAATGCCCCTAAAAACGTGTACCTATCTGTAACGCATGACATTCGAGTCAATTTACCCAAAAATGGTGCCATGTGAGGACCGCATAAAGCTTTTGCTATGGTTCACCATTTTGACAGTACAGGTTAGGTAACTACAAGTAAGAGTAAAATTCAGGTCACAGAGATTGCCACCCTTTGATAAGAATTATTATCGGATGAAAGTAATTGTTTTCTGTGTACACTGACAATGCGTGGCTAAAGAGGGTGATTTATTTCATGGCAAGACTGACAGTAATGAAATTTGTTGGAGAGCGCATTATGGCACATGATATGGCAGTGTTAAATAAACAGGGAAGATCCCTCAGTGGCACAGAACACGTGATGGAATTGCAGGAATTTGGGGTCTTTTTGATAAGCCCTTGGTGACACTTCTGCGCCGCCGCTGCATAATTTTTTGTGACGCCGTGGCGGCGTAAACAATGCAACATGTTGCGCCATATTTACAAGGTGACGCATTCAGGCAGATGTGTCACTTTATAAACCCTGCGCCACATTATACCTGCACCAGGTATAATGTATGCAGGGTGGGCGTACCCCCGCATCAAAGCCTTGTAGAAGTGGTGCATTGAAATATATAAGATCACAGTGCCACTTCTAGGACGGCATTGCATCAGAACCTTACGCCTGCCTCACGGCCGGCGTAAGGGTGACGCAGTGCATTACAGATAGACCTCCCCCTAGCATTGCTGGAGTTTTGTCATGCTTGCGACACAACTGCAGCAGTGTGTGACTTTTGCGCCGACTGATATGTCATGATTCCTGACGTATCTGTCTCTCCTTGCGACATGGAGCGCCGTACAATAAATATGGTACAAAAGGGGGGTGATGAACGGAGCATCTGAACCAATCAAACACTCACACCCAGTCAACAGTTCTGGGTTTAATCCATCACCGTTCTTTAGCCCACTCTGCCACCCCAGTTCAGACATGGCCATATGCAAATCAGTCTGACTCTGTGCCTCATGGGAACAGTCCAGCCTGAACTGCCAAGCCATGCCTTCCCTGGACCGGAAACAAGCTTTCGAGGACCGGTTTCTGGCATTTCAGCCGTCTCCAGCCCGGCTTGCTTGAATCCAGTGGCAAAGTGAGCAAGGGACTCACGTCTGAGCATACCCTGCCAACTTATGGCGAACAAAGCGGTACAAAAGGGGGTGGTGATAGACGGAGCATCTGAACCAATCAAACACTCACACCCAGTCAACAATTCTGGGTTTAATCCATCACCGTTCTTTAGCCCACTCTGCCAGCCCAGTTCAGACATGGCCATATGCAAATCAGTCTGACCCTGTGCCTTATGGGAACAACCAACCCGAACTGCCAAGCCATGCCTTCCCTGGACCGGAAACAAGCTTCCGAGGACCGGTTTCTGGCATTTCAGCCGTCTTCAGCCCGGCTTGCTTGAATCCAGTGGCAAAGTGAGCAAGGGACTCACGTCTGAGCATACCCTGCCAACTTATGGCGAACAAAGCGGTACAAAAGGGGGAGGTGATGGACGGAGCATCTGAACCAATCAAACACTCACACCCAGTCAACAGTTCTGGGTTTAATCCATCACCGTTCTTTAGCCCACTCTGCCACCCCAGTTCAGACATGGCCATATGCAAATCAGTCTGACCCTTTGCCTCATGGGAACAGTCCAGCCCGAACTGCCAAGCCATGCCTTCCCTGGAACAGAAACAAGCTTCAGAGGACCGGTTTCAGGCATTTCAGCCGTCTCCAGCCCGGCTTGCTTGAATCCAGTGGCAAAGTGAGCAAGGGACTCACGCCTGAGCATACCCTGCCAACTTATGGCGAACAAAGCGGTACAAAAGGGGGTGGTGATGGACGGAGCATCTGAACCACCTACCTTGGTGATCTGTTGATCCATGGTTAGTTTGTCATCAAATCAGACAACAAGGGGCTTATTTATGAGCCCTTGCAACACTTTTGCACCGCCAGTGCGTCATTTTTTGTGACACATCGGCAGTGCAAAAAAGATGCCATGTTTTGCCCTATTTACAAAGTGACGCATCTAGGCAGATGTGTCACTTTGTAAACCCCTGCGCTACATTATACCTGCATCAGGAGTAATGTATGCAGGGTGGAGTTCCCCCGCATCTAAGCCTCGTAGAAGTGGTGCACTGAAATCTATAAGATTTCACTGCGCCACTTCTAGGATGCCATTGCATCAAATCCATACGCCTGCCTCATAGCAGGCGTAAGGGTGACGCAGGGCTATAATCATAGCTCTCCCTCTGCATTGCTGGAGGTGCGTCACGCTTCCGACACAACTCCAGCAATGCATCAGTTTTGCGCCGACAGATAAGTCAATAATACTGACTCATCTGTCATTCCTTGCAACATGATGCGTCATACAGTAAACATGATGCATCCATCGTGTCTCAAGGAGGGCACACTGAGAAGTGTTGCATCTTTGCTTTGTCACAGTGATGCAGTATTCCTCTTTTTTTTTAATTTAAATTTTTTATTGAGCAATGCACAGGTAAGGTACAATACAAACAATGGAATTTTGAGCAAAATGGATAAAATACAAAAAACCTTAAAAAACTTCTTCATATTAAGAACTTCGACAAGAGGAAGCTCTTCAACTAAATACAGTCCATAAGCAGTCAAGTTACAGAATAAAAAAGCATTATCAATTTATAAGCAATGTGCAAAATACGCAAATTCAAACCTAAAGTGCAAATGCAATTACAGTACACTCCAAACGGAGACAAAAAGTGCCAGTGCATTGAAATTTTCAAATAGTGCAAAATACGCCAAATAAAGTGCATTTAATAGCTTATCAATTGAACCTGTCGAGAACTAGGACTGCTACAATATATTTTTAACTTAATACCAATATTAATCTGGGATGTTTAGCTTATTTAGCTTAACCCCCGTAACCTCGAGAGTCTCCAGATATTTCCAGTTACTTTCAAATCTCCTGATTGCACCCACCCTCTTAGCATAAGCTTTTTCAAAACGCCTTGATCTCCTCATTTTATTAAGCCATTTCAGATGTGATGGAACTTCCTTGGTTTTCCAATTTTGGAGAATCGGGGAACGAGCAATGACACAAGAAATAAATACAAATGTTTCCTCTGTATTTTTAAGAAACACTCTGTCATTACTTATCCCAAATAGGGCCAATTCTGGCGTGGGTGAAAGTTTTTTACCACCTAGAGCCACCTCCAAGTCTGCGAAAATGGCTTCCCAGAAAGATGTAATCTGGGGACAAGTAAAAACAATATGAAGCCAACCACCCTGGCTCTCAGCTTGGCATCTGAAGCACTTATTTTCAACCTCAGGGAACCTTTTCCCGAGTGCCTCCGGAGTCCAATACGCCAGCCAGCGGGACAGTGATGCAGTATTTCTCATAAATGAGGCCCTCGGTCTTTAATCAAATGACTAGGAGAAGGGTACATGACAAGTTCGATAATGGGGCCCCCATAGCTGCGGTTGGTTGCCCAGTATAAGCACCTCCATTGATTTCAGGCAGTTAACCCGCATCCAGTCTGCCACTTCCTAAGATAAGAAACTAAGCTGGGAGAGGTGCTGTTGTTCATTACTGAGCTCGAGGTTGCATCGTGCGTGTCATCAACATAGGAGTAAACGGAGAATTGCTATGTTTCCACTATATCAGCCAATGGTCGCACACATAAATTGAATAAGCAGGAACTTGAGGAAGATCCTTGAGGATCTTCATGTGGCAAATTGTCTGTTCCTGATTTGGAAAGTTTTGGCAAGTACCTGAAAAGTACGGCCATTCAAAAATGACTGAAACCAGGCAAGAGCTGCCTCTTGAATTCCAACCTCTGCCATTTCAGCTCTGTGCTCTGTGCAAACTCCAGACTGAGAGGGGCGCAGTACCTTGTGATAGTCTGAGAATGGGGAGAGCTGGAGGAGAGCTAGAAGATGTTTGGGCCTCGAATCACATTTGAACATTCCTCAGCAAAACTCAGGGGCATATTACCAAGCAATAGCGATAATTATCGCTATTGCTTGGTTAGAGAGAACATTTTACCGCTAAGCTGCGGCGATTTTTACCGCAGATAAACCTTGGTATTACCAAGGTTTATCGCAAATGCGATAAAAAACGGCCGCAATGCATGAATATCGCTGAAAAGTCAGCGATATTCATGCATTACCGAGCTAATGCTCTTAGCCATGTTATCCACCTCCCATTGGATAACATGGCTAAGAACTGCTCAGGGGCAGGTGTTAGCTTTTGGAGATATTCGCGCTTAGCGCGAATATCTCCAAAAGTTGGTAATAGGAGATAGCGATGTTAGCGACTGTTTCCAGTCGCTAACATCTTGGCACGCCCACTTTGCATGTCATTAGTGATAAATATCACTGAAATGCAAAGTGGGGCCCAAGATGGTCGCTATCTCCTACTAGCTGTCGCTAACTGGTGTCATCATCATTGTAGATATGTTTTAAGAAACCAGATAAAACTAAAGCTGTGATGATTACAATGCATGATATTGTAATATTCATAAACAAATTGCATGTGTGTAAAACTTGAAATGTTACTATTGGATAATCCTACAGCACACCATTTCATATAGTTCAAAATGAAAAAAAAATAAACAATGCATAGATGTTTCATGCATTAAAACTACATTGCACATGCCTCATATGTGTATTAATAAATAAACATATCTATAAATAGACATATAAAGGATCACAGGCCCAGTGCCCATCAGTAACTTTTGTTATCCCCATGCATATCTGAAAATGATTTTCTAAATTCAGAATATACCCCATACATTTCAATGATAATGAATGTATATCTTCTTTTCTTGTTTTCCAAAGTCAGTCGAGATTTTCATCACGTTTCATTTTCCAATGTCTGGCGACTAGATCATTTTTGTCACAATTTTTTATGGCCCTTAGGTGTTCCAGTATCCTTGTCTTGACTGGAATAATTGTGCTACCCACATACTGTAGGCCCCACGGACATATCAGAACATAAATAAAGTGTCAGTGTTGCATGTTCTAAAGCTCCTAATGTTGGCAGTTTTTGTAGTTGCTAACCTGTAATTTTTCTTATTGTGACTGCCTCTACATGCTTTTGGGCCTCATTTATGAGAAATGACACATCGCTGCGTGAAAGCAGCGATGCGTCACTTCTCAGTGCGCACTCCTTGCGACATACCTGATGCGTCATATTTATTGTATGACGCATCATGTCTCAAGGACGCATTGCTGGAGTGTGTCACAAAAGTGACGCAACTCCAGCAATGCGTCCTTTCAAATGGGGCAAGCCCCATGTGAAAGCGCCTGCGTCAGTCTTATACCTGCTGTGAGGCAGGCGCAAGACTTTGACGCAACAGTGTCCTAGAAGTGACGCAGTTAAATCTCATAGATTTCACTGCGTCACTTCTTCAAGGCTTTTTGCGAGGGAATGCCCCCCCTGCATACATTATACCTGACGCCGGTATAATGTAGCGCAGGGGTTTACAAAGTGACGCATCTGCTTAGATGCGTCACTTTGTAAATAGTGCACAACAGGAGGCATGTTTTAACGCCGCTGATGCATCACAAAAAGTGACGCATCAGAAGCGCAAAACTGACGCAAGGTCTCATAAATGAGGCCCCTTGCCTTTACCACACCTAAAGAACACTTCAGTTCTTAATTTGAGCTGGTGATTTCCGGTACTCGGCACAGGCATTTAATGGTCAGCACCGGCTCTAGTGACAGTCCACTGTAAAAAAAATATTTGCCAAATGAATTAATTGAAGTAGTTTATTGACAACCTCTGACAGCGTAGATGATGAGATGTGAGCATGTCCGCTGCTACACCGTGTCTGTTCTATACATTCTATTTTAACATCACCAGAATAGAGTCAACAAAGCATGCCAAACTCTACAATCTATTAAAGGCACGTTACTACACATCCCTCTTCTTTATTAAAAACATGCTCTTGGGGCGTGGCCAAGATGGTGGCCTGAGCGGACGGCGAATTTTGTGGCTCCCCGTCCCGATCCCCATTAATGCCCTTTTCTGCCGTACCCTGACCCCCCCCTAGCACCCAGGAGCCTGTCTGCCCTGAGGGGGCACCTAGCTGCCGTTCCGGTGTGTGTGTGGCCGTCCCGAGTGGCCCCGTGGGCTACCTCTGGGCCGTGAGGCGGACGCGGGCTTGCAGGGGACCGCAATGGCGGCGGGTCCCGTCGAGTGCCTGCGCCCACCCTGCCTATCAACTGCTCACCGGTCAGCCTGCTGTGGGACACCAGCCGCACCTTCACCCTGCCGGCGTGAGGACGGGGGCGGTTGTGGACAGCGGCCTAAGCGAGAGCTCATCAACGAGACGCTTCCGGCGGCGCGAAGCGGAGCCGGCTGGGAGGCGCAGAAATCGAGACCCCGGCCTCGGGCCTGCACGGGTGCTGCAGTGCAGGTCTCCTGTTACGGCAGATGGCGGAGGGGAGTGCTGGCGGTGACCACTACAGGCCCTGACAGAGCGGATCGTGCAGTGACCACGGGGCCCACACAGAGGTGAGAGGAGCGACTCGAAACGGGTGGGAGCAGGGAGCTCGGGGGGCATAATCGAGCCCCCGGTGCCGGACCTGGAGGGGCCCATATACTACAATTCCCCGACACGGTGGCGGCGGGGGAGGGAGATCCGCAATTGATGTGAAGCCAAGAGCAGTGAAGCCCCAACACCTACTCACCAGAGGTCCGAGGAGCCGTGGCGGGAGGTCCCGAGGCGCCATCTTGGGATTTCTGCCCACGCCGTGGAAGTCGTATGCCCTGGGGTGCGCATTCTCCCCCCTACACGTGCTGGGACCCGGTGCACCGCATCTACCTGAGGCCCTACCTGCTTGCTCTTGCCCACTAACCAGACGCTAGTCGCGAACCCACTGCGCAGCTAGCCGGACCTCTGCGCTGGCAGCCTTGCGTTGGGGCTGTCCTTCGCCAGCTGCTGGGGTTGAAGACACTGGGCCCCCCTGGTCAAGTGGAGCTGCTTCCGACAGCGACGCCCGGGACACTCCCGCCTGGGGCCACACGCCCACTCAGAAACCTAACGCACACTCCTGGAGAGGGCGTCGTGGACAACATGACGGGACTCAGGAAGAAGGGAGACCGCACGCTTCGGGAGCTGCTTCCAAAAACCCACGCCAAGACGGACAAAGGACCACCCTCCCCCGAACTCACTAAAACACAGCCAGTGCCCTCTGACGACCAAATGCCCATCACTAAATCCTTTCTGGAGTCCTTGTTTAACTCTCTTAGAGATGACTTCAAATCCTTGAAACAGGAGGTTGCTGGGGAGGTTAAAGAACTTAGGAGAGACGTAGAGGGCTTTGGGGAGCACGTGGCCGCTGTTGAGGACACGGACACTGCGAGAAGCGAGGAACTCGAGCAACTCCAGCAGGAGGTCCTACGGCTCAAGGACCAACAGGTAGACCTTCAGGCCCACGCTGAGGACTTAGAAAATCGGTCCCATCGAAACAACATACGGGTCCGGGGGGCCCCTCAGAAAGCGGAGGGGACAGACGTCGCTGGATACCTTCAAGATCTCTTCCGTTAACTCCTGGGAGAACCCGCCGATTTTGCCATCAGGATAGACAGGGAGCACAGGGTGGGGCCCCTCCGACGTTCATCTGCCCCACTACCTGAGGCCCTACCTGCTTGCTCTTGCCCACTAACCAGACGCTAGTCGCGAACCCACTGCGCAGCTAGCCGGACCTCTGCGCTGGCAGCCTTGCGTTGGGGCTGTCCTTCGCCAGCTGCTGGGGTTGAAGACACTGGGCCCCCCTGGTCAAGTGGAGCTGCTGCCGACAGCGACCCCGGGACACTCCCGCTTGGGGCCACACGCCCACTCGGAAACCTAACGCACACTCCTGGAGAGGGCGTCGTGGACAACATGACGGGACTCAGGAAGAAGGGAGACCGCACGCTTCGGGAGCTGCTTCCAAAAACCCACGCCAAGACGGAAAAAGGACCACCCTCCCCCGAACTCACTAAAACACAGCCAGTGCCCTCTGACGACCAAATGCCCATCACTAAATCCTTTCTGGAGTCCTTGTTTAACTCTCTTAGAGATGACTTCAAATCCTTGAAACAGGAGGTTGCTGGGGAGGTTAAAGAACTTAGGAGAGACGTAGAGGGCTTTGGGGAGCACGTGGCCGCTGTTGAGGACACGGACACTGCGAGAAGCGAGGAACTCGAGCAACTCCAGCAGGAGGTCCTACGGCTCAAGGACCAACAGGTAGACCTTCAGGCCCACGCTGAGGACTTAGAAAATCGGTCCCGTCGAAACAACATACGGGTCCGGGGGGCCCCTCAGAAAGCGGAGGGGACAGACGTCGCTGGATACCTTCAAGATCTCTTCCGTTAACTCCTGGGAGAACCCGCCGATTTTGCCATCAGGATAGACAGGGAGCACAGGGTGGGGCCCCTCCGACGTTCATCTGCCCCACCACCGGACATTTTGGCATTCCTCCCTGACTTCCTGCTTAAAGAAAGGATTCTCCGTGAGGCCAGGCGAAATCCACCTCTTCACTTTCGCGGACATCCTATTGCATTATATTAATCCACATCCACATTTTTTTTTTGTAAATCGCACAATCACCCGTAAGGGTCTCTAGGCTCTGGGGGCCGTCGGGAAGATTAAGCAAGCTATTGCCCAGAGTCACATGGTGCTGGGCTAATCTGCCGCTGGCCCCAGGGATCGAACCGTGATCCCCAGATTACGGAGTCAGTCGCCCTAGCCACGGCGCCACACCTCTTCCTTCCTATATCAAGATCTCTCTGCTATCACTCTCCAAAAGCGGAAAACATTCAAGGTGGCCACGGACTTTCTGCGGAAGCGAGAGATTCCTTACTCCTGGGGACAACCGTTCCGCCTGATATTCAAATGGAACGGAGCCTTACAACAGATGCGTTCACTCAGGGACACCTGCGCTTTACTGGGCATAGACCTACCGGAAGAAGACACATCACCATTGGGGTCCTCCCAGGGCCCTTCCAGGGGAGGTTGGCAGATGGTGAGACGCAGACGCTCTCCAGTATTGTGCTCCAAACCCGAGGCACACACTATCTCACAGGAGAGAGCCACGGCCATCTTAGAGGTGGCCAAAGAAACGTCATCCTCTGATTAACTTCCCTTGCCGGGGGGATCTTCTCAGCACGTTGAAATGCTGGGCGGGTGGGACGGGCGGGGGGCCACGACGGTTGCCACTGGATAACACCCCACTAGGTAATACTACCACAGCCCTGTGTTGGACTGACAGGACTGGGACTTTGTCTTCACACAGTTGGGATGTTGGGGTCGGGTTGGGGGAGGTGGGGGTTGGGTTTTGGGGTTGGGGGCTGTTGGGGAGGGAAAGGGGGGGTTTGGAGCGGAGGGCAGGGGAGGTAGCCGGTGTGTCACAGGGGGTTCCACAATCTGGATTGGTCGCACTTTCCCTTGTTTCAGGGTGCGGCGTTACCACCCTTATACAGCGCCTCTCCTTTACCTGATTTGTAATGATTAACTCTGTTTTGAAAGTGTTGACCCTTAATGTGAAGGGCTTGAACAATCCCATCAAGCGGAGGGCGGTGATCTCTTATCTAGAGAACTCGGGGGCGGGGATTTGCTTTCTTCAGGAGACCCATTTGCTCACGAAAGACTGGCATAGAATGCGCTCCCGCATTTTTCCACAGCAGTTTTTATCCTCACTTCCATCGAAGAAGGCAGAAGTGACCATTCTGGTTTCCAGGCACTTCAGAGGACGGATAGGGGATAAAGTGGGGGAAATTAAGGGTAGACTCCTTGCTTACAACTTTCACATTGGCGATCAACATCTTACCATCAGCTCCTTTTATGCCCCTAACACAGGTCAGGAGCCCTTTATGAAAAGTGCCATTTCAGAGACGCTTCAGACCCCTGACCCTCTCTTGCTCCTTGGAGGGGACCTCAATCTGGTGCTCGACACTCATATGGATAGGTCCGGGCACAGGTATGGAGACGGGGGCGCCCTATCTAGCGCAGGTAAGGCTTGGCTACATGAGCGGGGCTGGGTGGATTTATGGAGGACTAAACATCCTACTACATCCCAATTCACTTTTTATTCCCACGTGCACCGAACCTACGCCAGGCTCGACTACTTCCTGGGTTCCTCCGATCTGGCCACTTCTCTAGTTGACATTAACATTGTCCCTGCTGCTCTATCCGATCACGATGCCGTTGAAATACTGCTCGAGCTTCCCAGCCCTGATCGTCCCCCAGGGACGTGGAGACTACGTGAGACTCTGTTACAACGCCCAGAGGTGTCTAAACAAATCCGTTCCTGCATCACAGATTACTTAGCTATTAATGACACCCCGGAGATACCTCTCCCGGCCCTGTGGGGAGCGCTGAAATCAGTGATCCGTGGCGACCTCATTGCCATATCGGCGGCGGAGGCTAAGGCTCGTAGAGTGAAGCGAGAGGACCTCTCCGCCCAGGTTTCTGAACTCGAGAGAGTTCACAGTCGTACCGGGGCTCCGCGGGTGTGGAGGCAGTTAAAGGCCGCCAGGGCCCAATTAGCCAGCTTAGATACTGATAGGGCAGATTTCGCGGCTCTCCGACTGCGCCACTCGTACTACGTCGGGGGGAATAGAACTGGCCGACTTCTGGCCAGTGCACTGAAGGCCAAGTCACAACACTCGAAGATCTATGGCCTCCGGGACGACAATGGTGTGGCGGTTGAGGGGGAGACAAGGATCGTGGAAACATTCAGAGATTTCTACGCCTCACTATACCACGCTGACAATGTCCCGAGCGGGGATATCGACAGCTATCTGGAGGCGGCGGAGGTCACCGCACTCTCCCCGGGAGTGGTGGACACCCTGGAGGCTCCCATCCGTCTGGAGGAGGTGTTGGCGGCCATCTCCTGCCTCCGCCCTCTTAAATCTCCGGGGCCTTATGGCTTTTCGGCCGGTTTTTATAAGACCTTTAGCTCACTGCTGGTTCCAATCCTGACTAGGCTCTTCAATTCCTTTACTGCCCGGGCTCCATCCCCCCAGATATGTTGGCAGCCGAAATTGTGGTGCTGCCTAAACCCGGCAAAGACCCCACACACTGCTCGGCATTTCGCCCCATTTCTCTCCTCAATTTGGACCTGAAGCTCTTCACCGGGGTATTAGCCGCACCCCTTGGACCGTGCCTACCGGGGGTTCTGGAACCCGACCAATCCGGTTTTGTCCCGAGCCACCAATGTAGTGATAACATAAAGCGGATCCTACACTTGATCGACAAGGCCCAGTTTCAGCAATCGGATTCGGCTCTTGTCGCCATTGACGCTGAAAAAGCGTTTGACCGCGTTGACTGGACCTTTTTGCAAAGGGTACTGTCCTGCTTTCGGCTCGGAGTCCGCTTCCAATCCTGGATTGCGAGCTGTTACCATCGCCCTTCCGCACGGGTCTGCTTGGGTGGCTTTCGTTCCAGTCCCTTCGAAATCCAAAGAGGCACGAGGCAAGGGTGTCCACTCTCACCCCTTTTATTCGCCCTTTACGTAGAGCCGTTGGCGCAAAAGATCCGTGACAACCCCAATATTCACGGCATCACTTTTGGCGGAGAGACCCACACGATCGGCCTTTACGCCGATGATATTATTGCCGCTCTCGACAACCCGGAACGCTCTATCCCCGCATTTTTGGAGGAGATTGACTCCTTTGGCGCCATATCTGGCTTTAAAATCAACAAGGGGAAATCTCTGATATTGCCTTTAGGTGGGAATGCCCGAGGCCTGGCCGACGCACCTTCGTATACCGGAGGTCTGCAGACGACCACACGACTCCCTTATCTGGGCATCACGCTCACTTCTTCCACAGACTCGACGGTCTCCCTCAATTACGACACCCTCTCAGCCAGACTTCGAGCTGACTTCTCGCGTTGGCTAAACAACCGCTTTCTTTGCTGGGCCGAGTCGCGGCAGTGAAAATGTCGGCCCTGCCCAGGGTTTTGTACATCTTCCGGACCATCCCTGTAGCCCCTCCGGCTGGGGTTATCGCTAATTTGCAATCTGCCTTTCTCCATTTCATTTGGGGGGGAAAACACCCACGTCTAAACAAACAACTGGCGTACCGCAGCGTCGATGAGGGGGGCCTCTGGATTCCCAATCTTCAGCAGTATTTCCAGGCTTCCCAACTCCGGTATTTGGTGGAATGGTATAGGCCGGAATCCGAAAAGCGCTGGTTATTCCAAGATAGAGCGATGGCCCGGACGTCCCTTTGGAAAATCCCATTCCTCCGCCGCCAGGACCGACCGAAATATCTCCAGAAATCTCCCATCACTCACACTATTCTACGCGTGTGGGACACGGTCGCTGTTAAAAGAGAGCTAACGACCTTCCCCTCCCCGCTCACCCCCTCCTGGATAACCCCGAATTCCCACCAGGCACAGATCCCCATGCCTTTTTGCAGTAGCGGGGCACGAGCTGCAGATCGGCAGGCCACCTCTTTGACCTGCAGGGCTTTCTCCCTCTCTCCGAACTGTCAGAGGGTTACGATGTTGCCTCTCCCCACTAGTTCCAATACTTTCAACTCAGGCATTGGCTCACGCACCCAGATTGTGCCCCTTTAGTGAGCAGACATATGACCAATTTTGAGCGGTGGCTGGTGACATAGGAATCGGACAAACATCTTATCTCGAACCTTTACAAAATGCTCACACCTGCAGACGCCTCGGATCGGGCAGCGGGGCAGCGACGCTGGGAGGCGGAATTGGGGAGGACATTGTCGACCAGGGAATGGAGTTCCATATACTTTAGGGCATCCCACACTACACGTAACACGGCGGGCAGAGAGGCAGCGGTGAAACTGGCTCTTTACTGGCATCTTACTCTTGTCAGGCTCAACAAGTGGAACCCAGCTTTGCTGGAGGGGCTGCGGGGAACGTGGTACCATGACTCATCTCCTCTTGGAATGCCAGGAAGTCAAACATTATTGGACTACTGTCTTGAATGATATAGATAAAACTTTTGATACTGAAATCCCACGTTTCCCTGCATATGCTATCTTAGGCCTTCCCAATGCGCTCACCTTCCCCCTGAAATCCATCCGAGGGCGTCAGATGGGGATTGCGATGCAGGCAGCAACGCAACACATTCTGTCACTCTGGGGTTCCTCCACCAGACCCACCCACACGGGTTGGCTGCATAAACTCTGGTTTACGTTAGGCATGGAGCGCATTCAGGCTACACTCACACAGTCTGCAGACACGTTTCGGAAAGTATGGCTGCCACTGTTGTCCCTCCTTTCCACTGAATTCAATGAGATCACGTGCCCTAGATATCTCCGCTTATTGCGCCTCACAGAGATTCCTGATGGTCCTCCACGACCTCCCGATGGGTCACACTAAATCCCTTACGGGCGGCTTGGCGTTTGTTTTTCTATTTTGGCACACCGGCTGGGGGAGGGAGTGGGGCGGTTCTGTTGTTGCAGTTTTATTTCTCTGCTATGCCTGGCGAATGTGATTTTTGCACCTTATTCATGGCATGGCTCATGTACCTTGCTTGTAGCTCGACTGATAGAGAAGCCTTGTATATCTGTCTCAAACGCTTTCTTTGCATGATGCCTTTCTGTCACGATGTCTTGCCTGTCATTGTTTTTAAAACTAATAAAACAAATTTGAATTTAAAAACATGCTCTTATCCTCCCCTTATAATATATATAGAAAACAACCAAAAAAACAGCAAAAAAAATTATTAAAAAGAAAAATCAAATGTAGGTGACACAAACATAATCCTGAAGTTTCTTGGGTTTAACAATGTTCCTACCAAAACTGCTAATGTTGTCAGTGCAACTGGAGGAGCTATGATAAGCAGGAAAACTGGACATTACATCACTACTGAATGAATCTGAGTTATGATTAGATCCAACATCAATGGTGACAGGTACTTTTTCAATGTTAGTATGCTCAGTGGTAATCCACCAATACTTATCTTCCTCAGGACCAATTTTAGTACCCTGAGTTTTCCACAAACACTACTTTTTTTAACAATAGCTAATTTGCTCATATG
Organism: Lissotriton helveticus; assembly: GCF_964261635.1. Classification (NCBI taxonomy): domain Eukaryota; kingdom Metazoa; phylum Chordata; class Amphibia; order Caudata; family Salamandridae; genus Lissotriton; species Lissotriton helveticus. The sequence continues at coordinate 450,721,989 of NC_136059.1, forward strand.
GTAAATAGATCCATCATCTATCTGTACAGTATTTTTGTGCACTTTGACAACTTTCTTAGGTTCACTGAATCTGTTCTGTCCTTTCACAACCTTCCTACTAGATTTCACTCTTACCCACTGTCCCACCTGAATATCAATATCCTTGACCCCATGTTTACTGTCAAAATATGCTTTGTTCTTCTGTTGAGATTTTGCCATGCATTCTTTTACATCATTGCATCCCATTCAATTTTGTTCACTTTTTTCATTCAACCTGGATTGACTTTGGAATGGGGAACTCTACCTCTCATGATACCCAAAGGACTGTTACCAATCGAATCATGTATGGTGACCCTGTAACTCCACACCATTTTCCTCAATTCCACTTCTAAATCCTTCTTATTATGCATAGCTAGCTGCAGAACTCCTTTAATAACTCTTTTTATCCTTTCCACAACGGCATTTCCTCTAGGATGATTAAGTGCTGTGAACTTCTGATTAATGCCTGCATATTCCATAAACTTTTTCATTTCTAAAGATCTAAACTGAACGCCATTTTCTGTAAGTAAGGTTTTAGGGAAACCTTCTCTCAAGAAAATATTCTCAAGGAATTTGATGACAGAACACGTATCGATTTTTGTAACGATTTCAAGTTCAAGCCATTTTGAAAAGAAATCCATTAGCACAATAATATATTTTTGAGAACCATCAGTCCATAACACAGGCCCCATTATATCTAAAGCTACATCGTCCTCCGTCCTTGGATGGAAAGACCAACATAAACTGAGCATTATTTTGGACCCTAACAGTCCAGAACAGGTTTTAGTAGCATGTGAATCTGAAGAAACAAAGAAATGGGTCTTGGAAGAATTTCCCAATGTATTCAACGGTAAAGTAGGAAAATTGAAAGGATTTTTTCATTCCATTAGGTTGAAAATTATGCTATCCCCAAAATTCATAAAACACTAAATATTCCATTTATTGTGTGTGATGAAGTAAAACAAGAACTAGATAAGTTGTTAGATGCGCATATCATTGAACCAGTAGAGTCATCTGAATGGATATCTCTGTTGGTCGTCGTGAGACGTGCCAACGGCAAAGCCTGTTTAGGTGTTGATTTAAGGGGATTGAACAATAATATTATCGTTGATCAATTCCCCTTACCTCGTATTGATGAAATGTTATCTTTGACTAGGGATGCAAAGTGGTTTTCCACATTAGATTTATCATCAGCTTACCACCAAATCATGTCAGATCCTGATTGTAAACACTTGACTGCTTTTTATACACCTTTTTGATGCTTCCAGTTTCGCCGAATGCCCTTTGGGTTGGCATCGGCGTCAGCTGTGTTTCAAAGACTCATGCTACAGTTACTTGGCAAAATCCAAGACGTATTTTATTCAAGATGATATATTAATCATGGGTAAGTCAAAAAAACACTATGATGACACTTTAGGGAACGTTTTGAAAGTGCTTGATAAAAAAGGGTTTGACTGGTGAAGTCACCAAATGTAAGTTTGCTGAATCTGACGTAACTTATCTTGGTTATGTAATATGGCGCGACAGCATTAAACCTAAAGATAAACTTATTGAAGCAATAGTCAAGGCTCCCTCACCACAAAACAAAGATGAACTTCGTTCATTTTTAGGGTTAGCGGAATACTATTCCAAATTTGTAGAAAAGTTTTCGGACAAAACTCATTAAATGCGTTACTTACTTAAGAACAAAAGAAAGTTTGAATGGTTAGACAAATGTCAGTCCTCTTTTTTAGAAATTAAATCTGCTATTGTTAGAGTTCCCACTTTAAAAGGATTATGGGGCATATTATCAAGGGGGTTTATCTCCGCTTTTTTGGCTTTAAAAGCCAAGAAAGCGGAGATAAAATTATCTCCCTATTACCTAGCTGTCGCTAACACCAGTTAGCGACAGCTAGTAGGAGATAGCGACCATCTTGGGCCCCGCTTTGCATGTCAGTGATATTTATCACTAATGACATGCAAAGTGGGCGTGCCAAGATGTTAGCGACTGGAAACAGTCGCTAACATCGCTATCTCCTATTACCAACTTATGGAGATATTTGCGGTAAGCGCGAATATCTCCAAAAGCTAACACCTGCCCTGAGCAGTTCTTAGCCATGTTTTCCAAAGGGAGGTGGATAACATGGCTAAGAGCATTAGCTCGATAATGCATGAATATCGCTGACTTTTCAGCGATATTCATGCATTGCGGCCGATTTTTATCGCATTTGCGATAAACCTTGGTAATACCAAGGTTTATTTGCAATAAAAATCGCCGCAGCTCAGCGGCGATCTCTAACCAAGCAATAGCGATAATTATCGCTATTGCTTGGTAATATGCCCCTTAATCCTTCTGCTACTACCTTTATAACTACAGATGCTAGTGGGAAAGGTCTGGGTGCGGTCCTCACCCAAAGCAATGAGAAGGGGACTGAAGATGTCATAGCTTTCGCTTAGAGATCCTTATCTCCTACCGAAGAGAAGTATTTGGTTATAGAAAGGTAGACTTTAGCGTGTGTATGGGCCCTTGAGCACTTCAGAAAATTTATTTGGGAAAGAGAATTCACAGTGAGAACGGATCATAAACCTTTGACTAAAGTGTTAACAACTGATGGATTATAAAGAGCTTCTGCTAGGATAGCTAGGCTTTCAATGCGTTTACAAGACTTTATTTACAAGGTACAAAAAGTTCCTGGCAGAATGAATGTTACAGCAGATTTTTTAAGCAGAATATCTCTGCCTCTTACAGAAATTGACACTAGTCCCTGGAATGACGTGTGCATTGCTGGCATTTTCGTTGATGAAAACTGTCAGGGATTACAAGAAAAAGAATGGGTTAATGCACAATCTAATGATACTGTTTTAGAAAAAGTGAAACGTTGTGTTGAAAATGGTTGGGAAAAATGCATCAAACCTGACCTTATTGGTGAACTCAAGGAATTTTGGGAAGTAAGAAATGAGTTAGGTATTGAGGGAATATTTTTGGTAAGAGGAGAAAATAATTATTCTACCTTCAATTTTAAGAAATAAGATAATTTCTCTATGTCATGAGGGTCGTCCTGGTATTGCTTGGACTAAACTCAACATTGAATCCCTGTATTGGTGGCCTAAAGTTGACATTGAAACAGAACGATTTGTCAGATCGTGTACGGAGTGTGTGTCTGCAGACAAATCTCAGTAAACCTTAAATCCTCCATTAGGTTCCTTAGTTTGTCCTGATTTACCAAACATATTGTCTGCAGCCTATTTGAAGTATTTCAATCTGCAATTGTGCACTGAGGTAGTGGTGGTAGTGGTGGATGCCACTCCTATGGGCCTTGATGCAATGCTGGTGCAGCATTACCCCGTCACGGATACTCCTTGATATGTGATTTCACATGGTAGTATAGGTCTGTCTGATTTGGGATGGAAATACTCCCAGCTAGAATAAGAAAGTCTTGCAGGAGTGTGGGCATGTGAATATGATCATGATGTTATATATGGCAAAGCATTTGTTATAATAAAAGACCCTCAAACACTAGTTGTCATTTATGGGAATTTAAAAATGAAAATGCCTGCACGTTTTGAAAGATGGGGTTTGAGAATGATGGATTATGATTTTAAGATCCTTCACAAGCCGGTAAAATATTTTAATCCAGCAGACTATTTATCTAGACACCCCACTGAAATAGAGATAAAAGAACAGATGGAGGCAGAAGAATGCATATGTTTCATTATCAGGTCTACCATACCATTCATTATATCAGATAAAGAGCTAACTGAAATGACCTAGAAAGATGAAACAATTAAAGAAGTGTAAAGGAGACTAGTAAATATTGCAACACGATTCCAAGCAAATGTAAAAAGAAACTACATCCTAGCATTTAAGAAAATACATTCAGAGTTATCAATAGCATCTTCTGGAGTGCTGTGAGAGGAAATAAATTATTAATTCCAGAAAGTCTACAAAGACGTGTAATTGATCTAACACACAATAGAACATATTGAGAGAAAAAAGGTGGTTTCCACGATTGGATAGTCAAGTAGAGGAAGTGGCACAAACATGTCATCTATCTCAATGCACTACACAGGAAAGAGTAATGGTGGAGTTACACATGTCCAAATTACCTGCTGCTCTATGGTCTAGTGTGGTAGCAGATTTTTATGGACCACTGGATTCAGGGCACTATTTACTAGCATTGATTGATGAGTATTCTCGGTTACCAATTGTAAAAGTAGTTCATCTTCAACGACAGCTGTGGTTCCTGTTCTTCATTCATTAATCTTTATTTCGGCAGTTTGCCATAAAAGATACAATAAAATTGATTCGACACAAACAACAACATTATTACATCAGTCAGGAAAAAACGTCTTTCGTCTTGACGTCTTGACGAAAGACGTTTTTTTCCTGACTCGCCGAGAAGCTGAGGCAGACGAGGGGCGTGGGAGACGAGGGTCCGGCTCCATACCGATACGTACAGAGGAAATACAAACGGTACCCGCCCCTGATGAAAATAGAAGCCCTAACATAGGGATACTTGCTACTACACAAAAGGAAAATGAGAATATTCTGACTGATTTTAAACAGAAAATCGAAGAAGGGGACAGAATACTGCCTACACCAAAATTGAAGGTTCGGTTTTAAACAAAGAAAGTGTGAGAGACATAACGTCCCAGCTTCATCAAAATCAGAACAAGAAAGAAGATCTAATGATCAGGAAGAAAAACCGGCCATCCAATCCGAAAATCCATGAAACCCTGTAACATGTAAAAGGAGATCATAAACCACGGGCAACCAACCAGTGCCATAAAATAGGAGAGACGTATCATTATAGTCTTGATAAAGATGGTAATAGAACAATAAAGCCATCGAAACGCGTCGACGCCCCACTGCACGATTAAGGGAGTAAAGACCTAGCCTGTAGATAAACAATTATAGTTTCTCAGGATTGTGTTCATGTGAAACTCCAGGAACGTGCAAAAACTATTGACTGTCTTTTGTATGTCTCTCCTTCCCCTTTTTCTTATTTCTAAGTTTTACTACATGTCAAATGCCAATTGTTTATATTGTATTTTGAATTGATGTGTATCACAGAGTAGATGTTTCATTTTGTGAGATTTTAAAGAAATTGATTTGGCATGTATTGTTTTTAATTGATTGTATTTGTACAAATATATTTTTTTATATAATAAACAATGAATTTTACTACAGCTGCTGAAGTGTATTAGTCAGTAAAGTAACGCAGTGATTCCTTGATTGGGTGGGCTCAGGTATTTAGTCTGGGGTACCCCCCTTTTTTGTGAACGGTTTACCAAGGGAAGAAATTGTCTTTACTATTGAAGTACCCTATTCCCCTGGTTGTAAGGGGGTCTCTCTCAAATTTGAAACACCTTTATATATTTGAGCCATGGAATATTCTCTACAGCAGGAAGAGCAAGGATTCCCTGGAGTTCCTGCCTATAGTTGGCTAGCTCAGGGGTGGACCATATTCTTCTCCAAAAAGCTAAAGGTTTCACACCCACCACTTCATCCAAGGGCTTTAAACCCAGGTCCAGCCTTAGTGGCAGGAGCGGTGTGCTTACCGGTAGCTTTAGGAGTTGCCTAAGGAATTTGTTTTCTAGAATAACCAGATCTTTTCTGCAAGCATGTCCCCAGAGTTCACTCCCATATAGGATCGCTCCTCTGGCCTGGAGTCTATAGATCTCCAGCGGAGGGGCTAGCGGCCTAATGGATGATCTGTTGGAATTCGCTAGCCTGATTATACCTCCTGTTAATTGCGCCAGTCTGAGCTGTGACTTCACCTGGTGATCACCCCATTCCAGTTTGTCATTGATGGTCACGCCCAGATACTCGAACGTATAGACTCTTTCTAGTCTATTCGGGCCTATGGTCGGATTAGGTCGTGTCTTTTTGAGGGGGTTAAAGATCATATACTTGGTTTTCATGGCATTTATTTCAAGACCATGTTCTCGGCAGAATACCTCGAACCCCTCCAAGATGCGCTGAATCCCCATGGGGGATTTTGAGAGCAGTAGGGTGTCATCCGCGAACATGATCGCGGGCACCCTAGTGCCACCAAGCCTTGGTGCATCTGAGTTGGTAACGTTGTTTAAAAAATCGATTACCCCATTGACAAAGAGGCAAAACAGGGTCGGTGCGAGGACACATCCCTGCCTTACCCCTCTGCCAACGGGGAATCTTTTGGATAGATGCCCATCCTCCCACACCTTACCTGTGCATAGTTATCAGTGTGTAAGCGAATGATGATATCTAGGAGGACATGGGGGATACCAAGTTTGACAAGTACCGTCCAGAGTTTACTCCGTGGGACCAGATCGAATGCCGCACGGAGGTCGACAAAGACGGTATATAAGGTACCCCCCTCCACCCTCACCGTCTTCCAGAAAAGAAGGGCCAGCCGAAAAAGTTGGTCCGTGGTTGACACCTTGCTTCTAAAACCCGCCTGGAATGTGCTCAAGACTGAGTGGTCTGTCATCCAATCTTGGAGGCGGTCAAAAATCAGCCTCGCAAAGAGTTTTTGCGAAACGTCAATGAGGCTGATTGGCCTATAATTGGCTGGGAGCAGAGGGGAGCCCTTCTTGAAGATTGGTACAATCTCTGCTCCCAGCCAAGTAGTAGGGACCGCCATTCCTGCAAGAATTGCATTAAAAACTATTAACAGGTAGGGAGCCCAGACCCTCGATTGGTGCTTGAATAAATCACCTGGGATCTTATCTAATCCGGGGGCTTTTCCTGATGGTATTTTGGATATTGCATTGGTAACCTCAACTAGCGAGAACTGCAAGGGCTCATCGCCTCCCACGTTTGAGGATTGGACATTTAACCCACCCGGAGAAAAAAGGTGTTCAGATGGTAAGCCGACTTGCGGCTTGCGCAGGGCCGGGACAACCTCTTCATAAAGACAACGGAAGTGGTCCTCCCACACTGAGGCTGCAATGTTGGCCTCAACAGCTTGAGTCGGCTCGGCTGATCCTGTTCTCACAATCTGCCAAAATTTGCGAGCGTCTCTTGCCTGAAGGGAGGCCAACATGTTTTCCCAGTTGGAATGATCCCAAGCCACCTTCGCCTTGTGGATGGCTTGCTTCAACTCCGCCCTCCTTGTCCTGATTACCTCTACATCCCTGGGATGCTTTAGTGCAGCGAACAGTTTGACCTTTGCCTCACTGCAAGCAGGATTATACCATGACTGTCTTTGTGCCCTGGAGGGCCCCTTCCTCACAACTGGATTCAGGAGCTCCTCGAGGGTACCCACCAGGTCCGTATGAAGGGAGCCCAGCTTATGGAAGAATTCTTCTGAAGGAGATTGATTTATAATTATCCCCACAGATTCTAGTGTGGGGAGTATCCTCCCATAAAGCTCGTAGATGTGGGCAGGATTGTCTAGGAGTTTGGTCCAGCGAACTCTACGTCTATCGTTGGTTAGGGTCAAATTGTTATCTGATGTTACCACATCCGGCTGTTTATCCATGGGCCCGCATGGCAAGGCCAGCGAGAGAGTCAGCGCATTATGGTCGCTCTCACTTCTATGGACCACCTCAAAGGCCAAGACCTTATTCCAGTCGAGAGTCTGGACCAAGATGTAGTCCAAGTGAGACTCTTGGCCGGGTTTGTTAAAGGTCGGTCTAGAAGGAATATCCCTCCCAGATCTGCCATTGCAAGCCCTCAAAGAATTGCTAAGGGTAAATGCCAGAATTTGTGTCGCTAAGGGGGTCCATGGTTTGGGCGGAGGACCCGCCAGTTGCTGTTCTTGATGACATTTTCTCGACCTGGGGGATACCAGATATGTTGAAAACAGATAATGGAACACCTTTTAGAGCAAATGATTTTAAGAAATTCATGAATTATTTGGGAATAACTCATAGAAGATTTACACCATTGAGAAATTCTCCACATGGTTCTACAGGAAAATGAACTTGAAATGTCAGGTAATGGAATAGTAGCTTTGGAAGGTTAGGGAGGTTTGGAATATATATGGGTTAGTTTCTATGCTTGGATATTTACCCATTGAGGGTATCTAGGTGCTGAGGGGGATGGGGAACAGCTGATCTGTCTGGGCACTGAGGTTCAGTGGAAGAGCCAGGGCTTGAGATCCTTCCTGAAATGATCAGCGACGGGAATTGCCGCAAGTGGAGAGTCCGGGTCTACAAGGTCTTGGCAGCAAGGTAGGAGAAGGATCTTCCTCCGGTTCGAGTCTTGTCGATCCGTGGGATGGTGGACAGGGCCAGTTGGGTGGAGCGCAGGTGTCTGGTGGGTATTCGGAAAGAGAGGCAGTGGTTTAGATATGCTGGTCCTGCATTGTGCAGGGCTTTGTAGGCGTGTGTGAGGAGCTTGAAAGTAATTCTTTTGTTGACTGGGAGACAGTGGAGTTCTCTAAGGTGTTCGGTGATGTGGCTGCAGAGGGGGATGTTGAGGACCAGTCTGGCTGTGGCATTTTGAACGTCCTGTAGTTTCCTGAGTTTCTGGGTGACTCTGGCGTAATGTCTGTTGCTGTAGTCGAGTCTGCTGCATATGAGTGCTTGGGTGACTGTCTTTCTGGATTCAGTGGGGACCCATCCGAATGTCTTTCAAAGCAGGCGAAGTGTGTAGAAGCATGATGAGGATACTGCTTTGATCTGGCACTTCATTGTGAAGGAGGAGCCCAGAATAATTTAGAGATTTTGTGCGTAGTCCATGGGGGAGGGTGGTTTCCAATGTGGTGGGCCACCAGGAGTTATCCCAAGCTTAGGGGGTGGGTCCCAGGACGAGGACTTCAGGCTTGTTTGAGTTGGGTTCGAGGCAACTGTCTTTCATCCAGGTGGCAACGGCCTATAACCCGCTGTGGAAGTTGTTTCTGGCAGCAGTGGGTTCGTTGGTGAGGGAGAGGATCAGCTGGGTGTTGTTGGCTATAATACACTTGCAAACAGGGCGCCCCCTGATGTCAGCATCCCGTGCAGTGGTACCGGTCGCACCACCCTAGAGCCAGCCCTGGGTCAGATGGTCAGCAGCAGGGAGCTTGGGGTAGCAGCTACAAGGAAGACCAGCACAAGGAAGGGAGCAGTCCGCTGAAAGATCAGTGGATCGCACCTTAACCACATAGCGGCTGCCATTAAGTATTGTGCAGGGGCCTTGATAGCTGGGTGGCAGGAGACACGGGGAGCAGGAAAGTAGCAGTGGAGGGGGTGGGGCCACGGGGGATTGCAGGCGGAAAGAAAAAAGCAGAAAAGGCAGAAAAAGAGAGACAGAGGCAGCCCAGCAGCAGAGCAGTGACACACTATCACTAGACCACCAGGGTTGAGGTGCCGGTGGGTGACTGTGGGTGGAGGAGGGCCTTGCAACACTGACCCGATGGTCAGATAATCAGCAACAGGGAGCTCGGGGGCAGCAGCTACCCAGCGGAGCAGCGCAAGGAGGGGAGCAGTCCACTGAAAGGCCAGAGCTGAACCGACGAGCACTGCATTGGGTGTCTGCAATAAACTGAAATAAAAGGCTGTGCTGCTCTGCTTTTAATTACAAGATTAAAGCTAGATCTCTGCGTAAAGCTCTGGAAGACTTCAAATGCCTAGTAGTGCTCCTACTTGCGAGAGATTCTAGTCTTGATATGCTACAAAACTGCTTTAGCGCCTAGAATCTTGTCTTTTAAAAGTCTAATAAAAACACAAGCACAAGACATCTACCATTTCCAAAACAATGTGAGCCAAGTGCTCACACTATGTACCAAAGTGCAAAGGTGATTTGATATTGTGTGTGATGGGGCTTAAAGTGCTGTTGCGTATTGTCTCTCTCTGTTGTGCAAATATATAAGTTGGAAAGCTCTTAAATTGTGACTTGAAGTTGTTGTACAGAATTGTCCCAAACTCAAGATAGATGTAAGATGTAAGTCATAATTTAGTGTGCCTGTCTTCCCACTAATACCATAAGCGCTAAACTACAGACAGAACGTGGTAAGACAGTGCTATCTTTTGGTACTATTCAGTTGCCCCAAAGTTCAAATAAGACGAATCGTCCTCTTGAAAACTAGGTTGCGTCTATTTCCAAGCAGCATAAACATGTGATGGCACAGGAATACACAATTCCTCTGAGTCAGTTAGAAGGCAGAGGGACATTGCATCCTTACAGTCTCTTATGTTATATTTGTTAAAAAAGGGGCAAAGATAAACCTCTTGTTATATTTTTTGTGACAGAATGCTGTCCAACTTTCTCCAGGGAATGTGGGAGACCGTTTTAAGACTTGTGGGAAGAGGAGTTCGATGGCTGTTGGTGCTGGCCGGCAGCTCCCTTTTTGTTTGCCATATTTTATCTAAAAAGAAAGTAATATTCTACACTTAGCATGACACAGAGATGGGTATTATCACTGGCAAAGTGTGAGAAAGTGCCATCTTTCTTGCATGGCATGCCCCCACATTTTCTGCTGAATTTCTGATTTGCTTTGACTGAGTGTACCCTGGGCTCCTGCCAATCAGGTGCCCAGGGCCTGTGTTCCTTCCCTAAAACTGTGTTGAACTAAAACCCAATTGGCATCTCCGGCCATATGTCTGCCCCTGGTAAATGGTACCCTAGGTACCCAGAGCATTGTGACCAGAGAATATCCCTAAGGGCTGCAGCACTTACTGTGCCACCCTTAGGTGCCCTGTACCCTGACACTCACCCACTGCCTTTGCAGACTGAGTGTCCTGGTGCAGAACTAAACAAAGAGTCGACATGGCACACATCCCTGTGGTTACACATATTGCATAACCGCCGTACACCTTTTCTTTTAAACAGGATCTCGAATATCCGTATATTTTGATACACCTCGTGGACAACAGGTCAGATTATTTGTGATTCACTCAAGTCGTGTATTCACTTAGTAAAAACTTTGGTCTAGTGCACTTATAACACATTGGGGCACTAGAGTTTTCTTACCATGAGAATAGTTTTTGCACACATGATCATTTTGAAAAACCACCAGTACACTTTATATCACCGTATATTCAATTCAAATATAGGTAAATCACAACATGCATGTATTGGGTTGTTTAAGATAGCACTTGGACTGCTCTTGAGTTTGCCCTTTTTTAAATATGACATGATGTAATGTTTGAGTTGGTGCTTAAAGTAAATACATTTAATATGCTTTCAAAAGTCAAGTCCCCTGAAGAAGGGCCTTAGCCCGAAATGCATTGGGCAGAATCATGTGAAATTGAATTGTGATGATATGAAATACTATGAATTAAATAGTATAAAAATGATGAAAGAATAAAAAACACCAGAGATTGAAACTTTTTGAAAGAACTTTATTGAAAATATTTTGAAATTACAAGAGGTGTGCCTAATTGGAGACGTTACTCCTGAGGGAAATAACGCTTATTTCAACACATCCCTGTGTGCCATGCCCACAAACACACTGCCCTGGCATACATCAGTCACCCCTCTAGCTGGTTGCACTACGCCAGTGGTGAGGGCACTGCGGCATGAGCCCTGTGCCCCTACAGTACCCAGGGCCATTCCTGGGCACTGTAAGTGCAGAGATGCCATTAAAAGTATATTGTGCTGGGAGTTTGTCATTACAAACTCCACAGCACCATGATGGCTGAAGACTGGGAAGTTTGATATCAAACTTCTCAGCACATTAAACCTACACTGATGCCAGTGTGGGATTTAATGTAAAATGCACTACAGAGGGCATCTTAGAGATGCCCCCTGAAACCTAACCTACATTCCACATCAGGTCTGAGAGGCAGCCTAGGCAGCCACACAGCAGACATGTTGCTGGACCCCTGTGTAGGGAGCCCTCCGCTCTCCTCGGCCTGCAACAAAGCACATCCTGGTCTCCTCCCCCAGGATGGGCAGGGGAAGCTTCAAAGGCATGCCGCCTTTGTGAGCTTCTCCAGACCACTTGCTGTACTCAGCAACTGGCCCCCTACCAGTTCTGACCTCCACTCTCGCGGGAAGACAGGCGGGAAACCCTAAGTGAGGAAAGGGGGTGTGCCATCCTCTGCCATTTCCACCCCTCAGGTGAGGGAGACGAGGTGAAGCACAACTCCGGGATTCAGCCATCTTAAGAATGGGGAGCCCTGCCCAATCAGAGATAGGCTCCTGCCCCCCTCCCAAAGGAGAGAAGCAGGATAGGGGGTATACTCACCCCAGGACAGGACAGGGACCCATTGGTCCCTGCCCTTACCCTACCTGTAACGCCCCTAAATTTAGTATTTAGGGGCCCCTGAACCTTCCTTCCTCAGATCCCGATTTCAAAACAAGAAGAAGAACAAGAAGAAGGACGACCTGCTGTGCAGCTGCTAACAAAAGGACGACAACAACTGACTTGGCCCCAGCCCTACCCGGCCTGTTGATCCTTGAACCTGCTCCTGCTAAATCCCGGCGCCTCCTGCAGCCAGCAACCTTAAAATCCCCGGAGGACCTGCCTGCCTTGCTCATCTAGAGACTGAGACTCCCATGAGCAGTGGTTCTGCTCAAACAAGCAACACCCCTGGTTCCAGCCAGGAACCCCGAATCCAGCACACTCTGCACCCGCCGAGCCCGGCCTGTGCCTGAGTGGACAGGGACCCTAAGGACGTCCCCCTGGCGATTGCGACCTGAAATCCAGTGCCCAAGGACTCTCCTCGATGACCCAGATGACACCTGCAGCCTCACAACCAGGGACCCCTCCAACCGCGGCCAGCAGGGGGTAAGATTTCCCGATGTCTAAAGACACCCCTGCACCCGGCGCCCCACGGCCCCCTGTACCCAACTCCGGGGTGCCTTCTTATCCTCCAAGATCCCAACTTACCCCTCGAAGTGTTGGTCGCTCCTAAAGAATCTCCGTCCCCAAGCCTACAGCCTTTGTTTATCTTCCAAGTTCTTCATTGAATAACATTTAGTGCCAGACGGCTCAAAAGCACCCTGTACCCAGCCGCCCAAGTGCCCCTGGCAGTGCAAACTTGATCTTAACCTACTTCCCCATTTGCCCTGAGCAAGTACTTAGGAGCCCAGCTCCCACAGCCTCGTGGCCTGCTTGCCAGCCACCACCAACCAAAGGCCCCCTGCTGCCCATAGGCTAACATTGGGCCTAACTCTCTCTGCAGCCCGGCTGCCCCTATGCGCTGAGGGTGTACCAACTGTACCTACCTAAACCCTGGGAGAACCCTGAGCCTTTGCCCAGAACTATAACTCTGCCAGTCGAGGACTTACCCAAAAGCCGATAACTGACTTTTCTTCCATAGGGTAACATTGACTGGTTTCACTCGTGTGGAGTTTGGAAACTTTAAAATATTCATCTAAAATCAGCCGAACAAGGAATTCCGATTTACTCACCTGTTATCAGGAGAGAGCCCAGTGCTGCATCTTTTAGCCCCGCACTGACCCTGAAAAGTAATTTTAACCGTACTTACCAGTAACTTGAATTTCTTTCCATAGGAATCCATTGTCAGCTTTTTACCAGAAAAGTTTCTGTGTCGATTTTCAAAAACTTCAAATATTCCTTAAAAATCGCCTGTATGACTTAAACGCATTCTTTCAATTGTTTACAAGAGATACACAGGTGCTGGATCCAGGATCCAACACTGAGTAAGAAAAAGTAACGAGAGCGTTACTTACCTGCTAAGTGAATTTCCTCCCTTAAGATAACATTGGTGATTCCATGTCAAAAAGTTTCCAAGTGTCAACTTTTAAAATACAATAATATTCCTTAAAAATCACTACTGTAACCAAAACGCTTTTACTTAACTGTTTACAGGAAATGTTGCGGGACTGAATCTAGGATCCAGTCCTGTGGTTAGAAAAGTAATCTACAAAGTAATTAATTGCATTTAACAAAAAAATCCCATTGAGCTCAATGTTGCATTGTGTTTGAAATTGTGTTGCCTATTGCAACAACTGTAACTATTGTAATCAAAAAGTCTATTGCCTATTTGAAAAGTATTTAACTAAAGTAACTCATTCTGAGAAAGTATATTTTGATACCTTGTTGGTTCTAAAATAAAACAACTATATATTTTGATACAAAACAATTGGCCTGGAGTTCAGTTCTTGAGTGTGTGAGACCATTTGCTGACTGAGTGTGTACAACAAATGCTTTACATTGTCCTCTGATACTGCCTTACTGCTCTACCAAGCTACCACTTTAGAGCTTAAGGTTATATCTTACTTTAGCCTCTGTCAAACCTCTAGGGATTGTGGACTCTGCACACACTGTACCTTACTTTGGTCCAGTATATACAGAGCCACTTTCTTACACAAAGGGAAAGAGGCAAAGAGAAGAGCAGCTGCATGGAGCTGGCAGCAGTGGTGGGAGAAGACTGTGTCGCAGTGCGCGGGACTTCTGCCCTGTTGTTGCCTTGGTGAAGTTTGATGTGATTTTGGGGCCTGCACATGACCAGAATCAGCTTCTTGATGTGTGTCCTTCCAGCAAGTACAAAGTTTGGGTGGGCATACGCTGGTATCTGTGGTTCTCTAGTTGGTGTGTGATAACTGTGGGACATGTCACGTGCAGCAGGAGTTTGCTGACAGAAAAGCGTTGCCTGGAAACTGCTTACATACATAAAACATCTGCAATGTGCAACATGTGAGCATAAAAGCTCCCACAACAACAAAGGAAAGAACCCTTGAGTACTGGAAATATTAGAAATAAAGGATCTCTTTGTAGTACCGACTGTTAGCCACTATTTTAAAGCACCACTAAATTAATGGTGCTGCAGGGAGGTAGGTGGTATATATATAAACATACGTTGTATATTCCTTGTTACCTTGTTAACTGGACAAAGCAAAGGGCGCGCGCAGCATGCTAGATCGGTTCGGCACCATGTCAGGCCTCAAGGTTAACTGGCAAAAATCCAGTCTATACCCACTGGCACCTGATACCCCCCCGACCGCTTACGCTAGAACATCTGCGCTGGGAGCCTAATTGCCTGCAATACCTGGGAGTCAAAATATACCATAGGGCGTCAGACTTACTGGACGGTAATGTGGGAAGAGCTATGAGGGCGGCAAAAGCAGCAATGGTCTTCTGGGGAATGCTTCCGCTCTCCGTGGCTGGAAGAGTGGCTGTCCTGAAAATGGTGACGTTGCCGCGCTTACTATACTATTTCGGAACATAGCCGGTATGGGTCCCACGAGCAATGTTCAAGGAGCTGGGCTCGACAATTACATTAATTTATCTGGGGTGCTGGCAGGCGGAGGGTGGCACTGGCGATGCTGAAACGCCCCACAGCTGAGGGCGGACTGGCCCTGCCGGACCTCGAGTCCTACTACCTGGCAGCACAACTATACTGGCTAATACAGTGGCTAGCGGCGGATCGGAACCCGGGTTGGGAGCGGTGTCCAACGGCACCAGACAAGGCCGCGCTGCGAGAGACCTCCTCAGGGTGCGTCGTGCCTCGGCTTCGGACACGGCAGAGGCCAGGGTGATAGTGCGCTGCTGGGCCAGATACCTGAGGAAAGTGGGTGCTGCAACTCCCTACTCCCCTGACATACCACTACTGATGCTGCGCTACCTTCCAAAGGGAGAAAACTGGGCAGGGCTAGAGGACTGGGTGGAGGCAGGACTCCGGGGGATGGGGGACCTGTACCGTGACACTGCGCTCCTTCCCTATGCAGACTTGCAAGCCGCGTATGACCTGCCTGACGGTAACTTCCTAAAACACAGGGCCCTCACACGTAGAATTAGGGCACACTGGAAGACAGGGGACGCTGAGCCGAGAGCGCTGGCGGGGTGCAGATATGTTGCACTGTCAGCAGGACGGATCAAGACGGTGTCCTGTCTGTATAAAGCAATACAGCAGGACATGCAACAGCCGTTAGAGCGCTTGCAAACACAGTGGGAGGAGGACATTGATAAACCAATACCTGAGAAGGAATGGGATTAAATCCTAGAACGCACCCCGAAAGAGTCTCGGAACCTTGTACATATCATCCGGACTCCACCTATTAGCAGGCAACTCAAGGGGGGGGGGAATAGTTTTGTTATGGAACAGTTCTGGTGGGAAATATACCACGATTGAACCAGCACGAATGTACATGCATATGTATGTGTTGCCATAGCACAAATGCCAATAAAATATGGTTAAAAAAACTGGACAAAGCAAAGACATTTAAGACAGTATTATTCCCTGTTACAAAACATTTCACACTTACATAGCCGAGGGTCTTGTTGAGGAATTTTTATTACAGATTAGTGAAGTTTGAGTTTCCTAGAATGAAGATCATCCTTTTTGCACTATCATGATTGGTGGAGGTGCAGGTGATGGCTGATTCAGGTGCTCATTACACATTGATAGGAGAAGAGCACCTTGAGTTCCTTGTGAAGTTCCAAGGGTTAAAACACATTTCAAAGTCTACATTGCCAAGAATGGGCCATATTTACTGGGATGGTACAACAAAGAGACTTACAAACAAATGCAGGCTCCAATCATCCTGATCAAATGTTAGGAGCATTATCTGATGTTAATATATTAGGTAATAATTTTTGGAAGGAAATATTCCTGAGCATATTTAGAAGTGAGTTGGGTTTGCTCAAAGGGTTTGCGCACAGGATTGTGTTGAAGGAAGGAATTTGTCCCAAGGTGCACAGACCATGTAATGTGCTGTTGGTCATGAGGTAGCCTTTGCGGAAGAAACTGTAGGGTTTGTGTAAGGAAGATATCATCAAAGAAATATCATCTTCCAAATGGTTGGCCCCAGTGGTGTTGGCGAAAAAACCTAATGGAGATTTATGGTTGTGTGTGGACCTGCGTGATCTTAATCGATTTGGGAGGATAGGTATCCGCTGCCCAATATAAGTGATATACTGAACACAATCAAAGGAGGTTAAAAAAAATCGATGTTGGAATTGTCATCAGTATGCTGACGACATTCAAAGAGATAAAAAAAATTGATGTTGGATTTATTGTCAGCATATCATCAAATTCCTTTCCATCCTGAATCCAGACATCTATCTTCTTTTGTCACCCCTGAACAAGCCTACAGGTTCAGACATATGCCATGTGGTTTGGCATCAGTTTCAGCTATATTGTTGAGGAAGTAAAGCAACATAACATATTTGCATGACGATATTTTGGTTTTCAGTGAGAGTGAGGAAGAATATGATAAAGTATTATTTTCTAATAAACAAAAAGAAGTGCTAGTACTGCTATTTAATTCGACTCAACATATGTCTCAAAACATCCGAACTAAACAAAATGCTTTGTACTCATATCTGTGTTTTGATTTCGTCACTTTATTTAAATCAATGATTTTTGATTTTAAGTTTTTTGGTTTTCTAGATTTACCAATTCCTCAAATGTTTAAGACCTTATGTACACAACAAATACGTTAATCATACCAACAAATTACAGCCCATTATATACATGTTTTACATTTCTCAAAATTCATACATTCAGTCATACCTCTCTCATACAAACACAGACGACATACAATTATAAATCTGAATATAAACTGGAATTATACTATTCACAGGAAAGCCATTAGTTCTTTGTTTTTTCAAAAAAACATATTGTTTTCAATTGTCTATGACTTCTTATATCTTTATGGCCTTGGTAGTCTACGCGTTTCGAACTCGCGTTGTTAAGGAGTTCTCATCAGGACCTAAGTCTCTGTTTTAGAGAGCGCCTGTGCTGATAAATTGCCCCCGACGTGTCCACAATTTTTTATATCTGTTTTGGTTGTCTCACTGTCTCATGGTCTGCCTGGCTGCCTCATAAGATCGGGCTGCTGTGTATCGAAAATGACGTGCTCCCGCCTATGGGTCGGGGCACTGAGCTCCTAATGCTCTTCACGCTCGTTCAAACACCGCCGCGTCCACTGTGAAAGTGGCGAGCTTCCGCGTCCGCAAGGAATCACGGGAATTGTAGCATTGAAAATTTTGCAGTAGAGTGAATTAACCATCCAATTGGAGAAGCATAGAATTGGGGAGTATCTTGGGCATTGGATGGACAAACATGGTGTGTCTCCAAAACGAAAGCTAGTAAAGGTCTTTGAGGAAGCTCCATCGCCACATAAAAACTGTCAAGTTTGATTGGTGCACAGTTTGTGAAAGACAGTTTGTGAAGTTAAAAACGGATATAGTGTCTGTGCCAACTTTTTAATCTTTTGATATGCGGTATAAGAACATTGTCTGCACTGAATACGAGTGGTGTGGGTTTGGGTGCAGTGTTGCTGAAACTTAGAGATGGCACGGAAGTCACTATTGTTTATGCATCAAGACCATTGAGGGGTGCAGAACTGACATATTTCATGCTTGAGAGAGCGGCTTTGGCATGTTGGTGGGGTGTTAATTACTTTCGAAGGTTTGTGTGGGGAACTGATTTCGTAATTTGCACTGACCATCATCAGTTGGTGGATGCCTTCACCATTAAGGGCACATGCAAGTTTCATCTAGAATTTTGTGTTGGGTTCTAAGGATGCTACAGTTGTCCTATAGGATGGAGTATGTTCCAGGCACGAAAAATGTTGTGGCTGACTGTCTGTCAGCCGATGCCCATGAAGAAGGTGGCGTTGGTGAAAGAGAGTGGTGTGTGGCAAATGGATGTGTTCTAACTGCTTGGAGAATATCACATGAAAAATGGGTACAGTTTGTAAGAGAAGATGAAATGTTGCAGGAGGTCATGAAGTACATGTCAGAGGGGTTGCGAGCCAAAGGAGAAATAGAAATGGAGCTGAGTCCTTCCGAAAAGTAATGAAGAGTTGTTTGTGGTGGGTGACATATTATTGAGAGGAGAATTGTTGGTGGTGCGGGGGCATTGGGGAGTCACATTTTATTGTTGGCTCATGAGGGACATAGTAGAATGGTGTGACTAAGCAGAGAGTGAAGGTTGAATATTGGTGGCGAAGTTTGGATCATGAAGTAGACAGGACAGTGAGATACTGCCTGTCTTGTTCTGTCACAAACTTTCAGCCGTGGTCCTGAGGCACCCCGCATGTGGCAGTTGACTTGGACTAGTGGCAGACAGACATTAGTGGAATACATAGTGGCAGTCATTGGCACATATGGATGCAACTGTTAATGTTAATGTTAATATAACTTATTAAGCGCACGAATACCCAGAGGTGTCTTAGCGCTGAACCTGAACGTAAGCCCGGAGGGGAATTAGTTCTGCAATAGCCATGTTTTAAGGCATTTTCTAAATGAGGCAAGTGAGCTTGCAGCTCTAATGTCCATAGGAAGCAAATTCCATAGTTTCACCATGCCGTGGCCAATGCTTCGGCCTCCCCAAGTAGAAGTGCAGATCCTCTGAACCATCATAAGCCTGGCGCCAGTTGAACGTAACTGGCTGCCAGGATGCTACCAAGAGAAGATGCTTTCCAAAAATACTGGCCCCGTGTTTAACAAGGCCCTGTAGGCTAGACACAATGTCGTAAACTTAATGCGTTGTGCCACAGGAAGCCAGTGACGTTTCCAGATTTCTTTAGAAACTGATTTGTGCTTTGGCAGGTTTAATAGGAGCCTTGCAGCTGCATTTTACACCATCTGTAGTTTTTACTGGTTTTGCTTCTGCATATTCAAATAGAGACTATTACAATAGTCAAGCTTTGATATTACCAGTGCAGTTACAACTGTCCTCCTGGAATCGAAGGGGATATAGGGAAGAACCTTCTTCAATTTCCTAATCAGATAGAAGGAGGCTGAAACAATAGTATTTGTTTGCTGAGAGAAAGTAAGTTTAGTGTCAAACAGGACCCCAAGATTTGTTGCCTTTTCTACAGGATTTGGTAACTCTCTGATCTCGACAGTCCACCAGAGTCTGTCCCATCTTGGCTGGAGATTACCAAAGATCACCACGTCGTTTTTTTCTGAATTAAGTTTGAGACAATGCTTGCCCATCCAGCTGCTAATTTCCCTCATGCATTGCAGGGGATGCTTGGTCTTTAAGTGCTGCTACCACGATCTGTGTGTGGTCGGCATATGATGTTAAATTAAATCCAAATTGTGACATTGCACATTGGATCGTCAGTGTTCACTTAGCTCTTGTCGCTTGGTGAGTGTGATTTCTATGCTATGTTAACCTCTTGGTGCCAGAACTCATGCGCTGCTCATAGATATTATGATACCTTACATGATCCTGGCACCTTGCGTAGCACTTAAGATTAGCCTGAACCATCCTCACTGTTTGCATTCTAGTTGTTCCACAGCTCGATTCAAGTCCAGCAACATGGCCGCGATCTTGGGTTATGTCGGTGCGGCCATCTATTTAAACAGGCCCAATCCTTGCCTGTGCACTCGTGATTAGCACAACCCGATCCTGGCAGAGCCCGTTTCACATGGATTCCAAGTCTACTGAATTGTGGTAGGACTTGAGTATTTTACCTTGTACAATCAAATTTCATGCAAAAGAAGGTTTAAAGAGCTAAAACCTCGAAAGGCTTTATGTGGCAGTCAAAAGTCAGATAGTATCCCTGATGTACTTTCAGTTTATTGCTAATGCATTTTGAATGTATAATTGTACAGATCTTTAATTGAACAATACTCTAAAGTGAAGGTTGAGCATCAAACAATCCTGAAAGAAATTCTGAGACGCTCTCACTGGGAAGTCAGACTTGAATTTTAGGAGTGCTAAAGAGAACACATCGTGCTAGTGAATGAATTTCTTGATACTTCTGAAACTGCACAAGTTGCCAGAAAAGGCACACACTAAAAAGGGCCTAAAAGGAGTGAAACATAGCACACAAAATACTGAAAACAAACTCTTGAATATGGGTAAGAATAGACTATAACTAACTCTTGAGTCCTGCCACAGTTTATGACAATTACAACCAAAAGGGTGAAAGATTCTTAATGCTCAAGAACTCCAATGCCTAACAGTCTGTCCAGGGTGTGAAGCAACACTTTTAAATCCCCATCCAGGTAAAAGGGTTTCGAGTCACATACACTATTTATGTAACATTGATTCGTTGTATTGTACCTGTATATTACACCACTGTATTAATCCTTGGTTATCGCTGTTCCAGATCTCCCTCTCCGCTGTACCTTCCCCAAAACCCTTCCCCTCTTCCGCCATTACAAACCTCTGGTGTACTTAATAACAGAGTCGATGCTGCCAGAAGGTTGGCATTGGAGGGCCCTGCTCCTGAAGAACACTCTCCTGACAGAATCATGAGCTCAAAGGTAGTTTGGGGCAGATTTATGTTAACTGGCGCATCCCCAGGGATGCGCCAGTTAACATGCGCCACAGTGCGCCACTGCTCCGCCACCCATGGTGCGCCGCATTTATGATGCGGCGCACCATGGTGCAAGGCAGTGAGGATGCGTGGCGCATCTCTCGGCGTACGGGCGGCACATTGCAGGAGTCATGTCGCAAGTGCGACATGACTCCTGCAATGCACAGGAGCCACCTATCCAATGCCTGCTGCGTCACCCTTACGCCTGCTTCTAGCAGGCATAAGGAATTGACATAGAAAGTGACTGAGTGAAATCTCATAGATTTCACTCAACCACTTTTAGGAGGCGTTCCTGCGCAGGAACGCCTCCTTATGGCGCAGGAACGCCTCCTTATGGCGCAGGGGTTTCCAACGTGACGCATCTCCTAGATGCGTCACATTGTAAATAGGGCGCATTGTTTGCGCCGCCGTTGCGTCACATTATGTGACGCAATTGTGGCGCAAGGAGGCGCAGAAGCCTCATAAATCTGCCCCTTAGTTCCTCCCTGGCAGTACCTTCACAATGTCGTCCATAGAAGATGTCTACTGTATGTTGACTTCAGTACAGAAAGACATCGCCACAGCTCAGGTTGAAACTGTGGTGTTAGCTAGTCAAGTGGCACAGTTACAGGGTCAGGTAGGGGAGTCATTGGCATCACACATTAGAGTGACCCCTCCTGATACAAGCCAGCTTGTAGTATCAATTACAGTCCAAACACACGTCCCTTTGGTCCCACCTGAGCACCTCACTGGGGATCACACTACGGGGCAATATGGCAGTTTTAGCTGCATTTTTCTGCTGGTAAAGCAGCGATATTTTTATCGCTATATTCACAAGCTGTTGCTAACAGCAGTTAGCGACAGCTTTAATGTGAAATGGACTTTTTTCAACATCGCAACTTTAGTCAGCGATAATTATCGCTAATGATATGCAAGGGAGGCGTTACCTTGCAAAATCTGATGTTAAACCAAGATTTCCCTATTCACAAGGGGAATCCTTTATTTAAGATGGCCAAAAAAAGTGGCTATAACTGCAACTAGAGAAAGTTTTTTAAGACTAGAAAATATCTGGTCTTCAAATGGAGATAACTATTGGGGCCTCATTTCAGCAGGTGTTGTTGCTGGACTGCAATGCAAGCAATGTTTCTGCACTGCCCTGCCACAGAATTACAGGGCAGGACTGAGCACCATCAATAGGATTATGAGCATTCCTGTGCCCCACACATGAAAAGTGTTGCAGTACTACGACAAGACCACGTTGCAACACTTCTCACTATGCCCTTGTTGCGACAACATGGATGCAGTGTACTCACTGGACAGCACTCTTTGACGCATGTAATGACAGTTACGTCAGGAATCCTGACGTATCTGTCTGCACTAAAGTCACGCTTCGCTGCAGTTGTGTCACAACCATGACGCAATACCAGCAATGCATGGGGCCAGCCTATCCCTGTGGCACTGCGTCACCCTCATGCCTGCCATCAGGCAGGCGGAAGGTACTGACACAGTGCAGTTCATGAGGGGTTCCCAAATGTCGACGCTGTTGGAGATCCATCGGTGTTGGTTGTGCACTGCGGTGTCATAGTTTGGAAGCAGTGGCGGAGTGTTGGTGCTAGGAGAGTTGACGAGACGTCCAGCGGTGGCCGTGATCCAGCTTTGAGAGGTTGCGATGATGGCGTTGGCGTCCAGTGTGCAAGTTGAAGATGTGATGTATCCAATGATTGTTGGTCCAGGAGAGTCCGGTGTTTTTGCTGAAGGTGAAGCTTCCGCTTGCGGCGGTGACGTGCTCGACCACGTGTCCTGCTATGTGGCCTGTTGATGTGAGTTGCTGCTTGCATCTGATGTTGGTAACCTTCCCTAAAAGGCGGTGGTGTCCTGGTCACTGGGGTTGTCCAGGTGGAACTTGAGATCACATTGCAGGATGTTGTTGGTGGATGGGAGATCCTGGGGTACAAAGAGGTCAACAATGGTATTTGAGAAAGGGGGTCTAATGTCTTGCGGTCCTGCACATGAGTGTGCCAGAGTGGATGTGCTTTGGCTTTGTCCAGATCTGGGAGTTGAGGTGATACATGCTCACCCTTGGGTCATTAGAGTGCATGGTCAGTCATATTTTGCCTCTGTAGGTGATGGCAATGCCTTGTCCTCGAAGGGCGTGCTGCTCCTTGCGGGTGATAATGCAGCCATCAGTGATGGTGATGTCCAGTCCAGAGCAGATGTTGGTCCTGGCAGGCGATATGGCATCCAGGGTTGATGAGAGGAGGGTGCTGGCATCGTAGTGGGAGAGTGTCCAAGAATGCTCCTTGGTGCTGAGCTCGGTCCTGGGGCAGACAGACGCAAACGGGCTAGCCTATGGGTTGCCTTTGCCATGGGAACCAGCCAGTACAACACAGGCAGTACATCATCACCAACGCAACTTCAACAATGCAGGTGTATTCACATTGCATTTGATTACAACACATTGTGAGGTCAATAATGGTTTAATTTAAATTATTATGGGTGGGTATGTGTTCCAGATGTAAAATATGAAATTTGTGGCGTGTCTTATGGTGTGAAATATGAATTTTGTGCTGTGTCTAATAGGGTAAAATATGATATTTAGTGTGTTTATGGGGTAAAATATGAAATTTTGGGTATTTTTCGGTGTTATGAAAATTGTTTTTTTTGGGGTGAAATCTGATATTTTGCGTGTGCATTTGGGTCAATTTAGAGTGTTGGGTGTGTAATGGGGGGCTCAGAAAGGAATTCCTGGGTTCACATTTGTGATTGTGGGGCAAAGGTTAGTTTAGGGTTGCACTCACTGGAGTTGGACTAGTGATGTTCATGTCTCCATAATGCAACATCTAACCTACTGTTGCAATGTGCCTAGTATTAGAATGCTTTGGAATGGAATGCAATGTCATGTACTGCTTTGTAATTACGTATGCCCCTTTGACAAACGAGTATTTGTCCCACTGTGCATGTGCACACAGCTTCCGCAAATGAGAAGTGCTGGGGGGTGTGGGGGGTGATGGACAGCTGTGAAGTGGTAAACGGCGGAAATAATACTGGATGGTGCCTGGACGCAGGTAGGTGTGTGAGCGGGTGTTGTTAATATTGTAATGAGGGAAGTCTTACCTCAAAGTCGTGCCCAGTGTCTTCGTAGCTCTTGCTCCCCTGCGTCTGCTTCCAGGAACAGGAATTCGGCAGCCAGGCTCCCTAACCTGAGTCAATCACAATGCTGCGATGCAGCAGTGTGACTGCTAATTTGAAACGGGACAAGTCATGCAGCCAGGGGCCGGAGGGATGAGCATTTTCTCCATGCAGGTTGTAATGCAGCCTGCACTGCAAACAGGGAAGCCCGCACACCTCCACCACCCCATCAAACAACGCACCACCTTCCCAGTACCTCTGCAACAAGCTCAGCTCCTACTTCCACATAAAAATCTGTGCCCTCTCTGAAAACTACAGCAAACAGACTCCAGTCAACAACCCCCTCCCCACCACCGACAAGCAACCGACCATCATCACATGGAAAACCGCAACTAACAAAGATACCTCCACAACCATGAAGAACACCCACTCAGGATTGCCTGGCCAGTGAGATGGCTGGTGGACAGTGAGCCTAAACTCACCTGCCCTGTGTCGTGAGGTGGCTAGGAAAACACAACGTGCCCACCTTCTCTGCTATTGAATGTAGGCGGGACTAGGGAGAAACATGTTACCAAGGGAGCATCTTGCCCTTCCCCTGAATATGTGAAAGTGTCAATGGCACGGTTGCTAACGGACACTCCTCTCCTAGTTTAATGGGAGAATGAGACTTAGTACAAGCGTGTGAAGGACATTGAGGGTCTAGCTAAGAAAACCAGTTACAGAAAGTTCACTTTCACATAGGCTGCATGGCCATTCTGCTGGGAGCTCCCTGCTACATAATTTATTTAGCGAGAGAGGGCGGGAAAATGGGCCTGCAACTGGGGTGCTTCCTGTCACCAAATTTAACTGGAGAGTTAGCAAGGTGTCGGGTACAGCTTCTTAGAACCTCCTCTTATGAAAAAATACCTTGGAAACTTGTCCTGCCCTGAACATTCCACCATTCCTCCACTAGGTGAGCGTGCCCCACAATTTGAATACCAAATATTAAATGCCAAGTCCCAGGTCACTTGTACTGTAAAAAAAGTATTTTTTTCAGAATAAGTTGTGCTATATCATTGTGGAGTACACTTTAGGTTTGCCAATTTTTGGAAATGACTGTCTTATGCATGGTATCTTATGCATGGTATCCCCAAACCCCGCCATATTTTCCTTCTGTTGCTAATTGAATTCACAATGCCAGTCAGGGCAGACCCAGAAAAAGTAAACAAACAATGCAGTGCTCTTTGGTGCATAACTAGTCCACTTTTCAGAAACAGCTGCTTTAGGTGTTTGTTGCTGTAAAGCGAAATATACATCTTTTTTTAAAAACCTGCCAAGCCCTCAGCATTCAAACGTGAATACATTTCATCTATCACTTCTAGGTGCTGGCTGGCAGGGTCTTTAAATAGAGTGGGGATACAGTGGTTGAGGAAAGGGCCTCTTTTGACACAACAGTCTTTCAGGCTGCCTGCCAAATGTTAAATGAACCAAACAATGTCTCCTGCATTTGTTATTCACTTTACATCCTAACCCTCACATCCTAATATTTGTAGGGCCATGTTCTCAATGCAATATCGCCTGGGTTAAGACGGGAGTTTTCTGGCGCTGATGTGCCGATCCACAGGTATCGCCTGCTAACGCATTCCAAAATTGGCATATTTAATTTACTAATAAGTCCCTAGTAAAGTGGTACCCCCTGTACCCAGGGCCCGTAAATCAAATGTTGCTAGCGGACCTTCAACACTGATTGTGCCACCCACTAAAGTAGCCCTTTAATAATGCCTGCCGCTGCAGAGCCTGTGTGCACAGATTTACACTGCCATGTTGACCTGGCAAAATAAACCTTTTGCCAAGCCCAAACCTTCCCTTTTTAGGTCTCGCGTAGCGTTGCAGCGATATGCGAGCCATGCAGTATACACTATAGCTGGAAGCTTTGTGGAAGCTCTGCCCACTTTCCGCCCCCATCTTTTTCATTGGGTTCTCTCTTAAATGCTGCCTTCCAATTGGTTGTAGGCTTGTTAATCCCTCCTTAATGACGAGCATGTCGTCATTTGTGTCCTTCCATGGTTACTGGCACCTTTACTAACAGCACTCTTTTCATTCTGTGCCTCCTCCCCCTCCCGCAGTCCATGCCTTCTCAGCCTTCCTCCCTCTTCACTCGCGTTTGTGCCTTCTCGCTCCCTGCACTCCTGTTTTTAATGCAATAGGTCTCGCATAAATGTGAGTCCTATTCCATTGCAAATGCTTGTTTCTAAATTGGGAGGAACCCATTTGGATGTGCTGTGTGGCGCTCTGCATCTGGCTGGACCAGGGCCATCTTTCCTCTGCTTACATTTAAATAGCATTTAACAGTACGTTTCTATTACCTATAATGTTTTTTTAAATAAGAAGCCTTTCAGCTGTGCCATGCACTTTATTATTATTTATGAAAGAGACAAGAATAAATTGCCATCTAACAAAGTACTAAGGGGCATATTAGCAACAAATATCGATATTTATCGCTAAATGCGTTTAGCGCATTTTTTTGTATCGCTGTCTATCGCCGGATATTATCGCAGAGGTACCATGCTATTAGCAACGATTATCTCTAATGCGGTAAAATATCCGGGGATAGCGTCTCAATGTGTGAATATCGCTGGAAATCCAGCGATATTCAGGCATTAACGCTAATGGGGACTTAACCTGAATATCCACCTCCCATTGGAGATACAGGTTAAGTCATGGTCTGAGTAGGCGTTAGGTTCTGGGGATAATCGCGCTTAGCGTGACTTTTTTAATCGCATAGCCTGCCTTGCTAATAGGCGATAGCTGTGTTAGCGACTGCTTTCAGTCGCTAACAGGTTGGGAATGCCCACTTTGCATGTCATTAGCGATAAATATCGCTGACATGCAAAGTGGGTCCCAAACCGGTCGCTATCGCCTGGAAGCTGTCGCTAACTGCTGTTAGTGACTGCTTGCTAATAGGGTGATAAAATTATCGTCGCTTTAGCCGGAAAAAGTCCCGCTAAAGCAGTGATAGTGCCCTTGCTAATATGCCCCTAAGATCGCTAGCAGCACAATGAAAGAACGTTAAATATTTTATAACATAAACTTTCAAATGGAATGCTAGCAAAATACATAGTTGGTGTTTAAAGTTAATATAAAATTAAATAAAATAAAAAGCACACCGAATCAGCTTTGCAAATAAAGCAAAAGGAGTTACGTTTAGGAGGATGCGAAGAATGGCTTTGTGCACTCAAGGTGAAGGGAGTCAATAGGGAAAATATGCAAAATGTGAGCGACAAGTTAACAGACCAATCATTGAATACCGATAACCAAAAGATCCTCTATATATGTAGGATGTATGACGTTACAACGCATGCTTTTACCACGCATGCTGTTACAACGCAGTTTTTACAACGCAAACCTTTACAACGCATAACGCTTTGGGGTGCTGGGTAGTGAATAGTTTAATTTACTATTCCAACTCCAGTCCCCGTGGACACTAGGGAAGGTGTTGGATAGTAAATTAAATCTATTCCCTATCATAGAGCGCCCCCCAGCGCAATGCGTTGTAATGGTTTTCGTTGTAAAACCTGCGTTGTAAAAGCACTGCGTTGTAAACGTTTCATTGTAAAGGATGTTTCCCATATATGTATATTATGTTTGATTTTGTGGGACTAACAATAATCTGGTGACCCAACTAAAGCTTTCTCAAATGCCGTACCAAACAAGTACTGGCAAAGCCAATAGGTCTAACATTTGGGGCATGTTGACTCTGCCATGGGTTTTTTAATACTGCTGCACATCATCCATGATGCTGTACAGCCTGGCTAAAGAATAAAAAAAGGCTTTGTTGCAGTTGCCCATGTCCTTTTGTGGATGAGTGCACTACTCATACACACACCAAACAAAATAACTCTGTTTATTTACTGACCTGATTTGGATTTTTTTGTTTTTTAGGTCGAGCATTTGAGACCTCTTGTATATGCTTTAGTATATACTTATATGTGTATGTACTTTGTGGGCTCCGGAGATCAACCCTTGTCCCATAGTGGTAGCACGTGTTTGGCATGGTGATTCGATGTATGCCAATGGGAAATAGGTGTGTGTAAGGACATTAGTAGTTGTTTGTGGGGATAGCTGTTCTGTCCTTTTTGTGTCTGGGTGCATGTGAAGTTCCTTGACGGTGTTTGATTGTGTGGGCAAGGTGCCGTGTTTCAGTAAGTTGCGATGTTTTGGGTGTTGTTGTCGTTCAACTGATGCCAAATTGGCCGAGAGTCAGCCCGCTCCTTTAGAAGGCTCTCCCAACTTTGAGATGTATGTGAAATATGGACTTACCCCGATTTTGTTTAATACTTTGTGGCATCGGTACACCAAGAGTAATGTCAATTTGCAATGGCCGTTGACCAGTTCATTCGATGCAGCTAAGATAGATTACTTGCAGGAGAGATTGTTTGCTACGCGCAGGCGCCAGAGCATGTTCGATTCCTTAAGGATGTGGCAAAAAGAGGTTCGGCAGAGACAGATGCGAGATGAGAAGATGGCCCAGAAGAAAGCTACCCAGTCGATGGTACAGAAAGTGAGAGCCTATAATAAAGCGGAGATAGAGGCAGGGATTGAGCGCGCAAATAGGCTTCAAAGTTTGCAAACAGATAAGAGTTATGTGGTAAGCGGAGGAAAAGGATGAGTTAGAGGACCTTTTGGATGCCCGACCCCCGCCCCCTTATGCACAGCAATTGATATATCCCGTGCTATCCACTTCTCCCACTTTTCTGTCTGCTCCTGACTCTTCACAGGCACCCTCTTCCTCTGACCTTTCTGCTATACTAGCCTCTACTTCCAGTGTTTTGAAGGGTGTTGAAGCTGCATTGACTTCCGTAACCTCGCCCCTCGTTTCTCTATTGCCAGCGGGAACTGCAGTTCCGTCTGCCCCCCTTGTGGCTACACCGCTATCTGCATCTGCGTTACCTATCGCTTCGGCGAGTGTTACCCCTCAGACTCTACCTAAGACTCCGAATCGGGGTCAAGGGGGGTTGGATGGGCGTATGATATTTGACCATGTACGTAAATTACTTACGCGTTATACTGTGGGTATGGAAGAGAAACAGGTTGTGGCCAATCAAGCATGTCAATGGGCTCGGAATGCCATTTATACAATAGAGGATATTTGGTCTGCGATGAAAGATTATGAACCTTTGATGCAGCAGCATGCTTTGTGGCATATGTCAGCGACATTGATAGGGTTGTGGGAGCAGTGCCACGGGGACCGGGCGCCCCAGATTATCTATGATATTAGAGACAGAGCTTACAGGGCCAATACTAGTTTGGGAGAGGTTTATGGAAATATGCATACATTGGTTGGCTACAGAAATGATTTACAGTCTACGGGTCCCTCTACGCTTGGGGCACACCCCATGCGTGAGGTCCACCCTGTCTTTCACCCTGAAATACCTGAATTGGTGGATCCAGGACAAACGCAGTGACGAGGGCGCGGGTAGAGGCTCGCTTTCAAGAGCAATTTGTTTATGTCCCCTGGAAGAGGAGTGAGGTGGGGGCAATGAATGGACAGTTACCTGACTCTAGAAAGAATCTGACTGCCTATTATAAGGAATTGACTGAGGCGGCTACTTCAACGGTCATGACATTTGCAGACATAGAGTTATTCTTTGGATTATTGATTCCAGTGGATGTATGGAGACAAGTGAGTGGTACTGATCATGCAGACGAGCTGGGGGGCACATGGCAGGAGTTTAAGGATTGGGATAAAGAAAGGAAGCCGGGGGATAAACCGAGACAGGAGATTTTAGCCCTGCCTGGACATATCATTAAGCACATGCATTCCCTT
The DNA here is from genome assembly GCF_964261635.1 of Lissotriton helveticus. Taxonomy (NCBI): domain Eukaryota; kingdom Metazoa; phylum Chordata; class Amphibia; order Caudata; family Salamandridae; genus Lissotriton; species Lissotriton helveticus. The sequence continues at coordinate 450,752,006 of NC_136059.1, forward strand.
CTCCCACCGAAGAAAGTGGATTGGGATAAGTTGACTGCATGTCGTCAGAATAAAGAGGAGGGTGTGTCTGACTTCTTTACTCGCTTTGAGGAGGCATTCCTGGATTTCAGTGGTCAGGATTTGTCGCAGGATGGCGGGTGTGGCTTTTTGTGAACAGATTCGTGCATAATTTGTTACCAGAAATATCGGCCCGGTTGCAGGCTCTTGAGAGTACGTGGACGACGTCCACCCCTTCTGGCATTTTGAGTATGGCTCAGTACTATGAGCATAGGGAAAATAAGAGTAAAGATAAAGCAGAGAAGAAAGCAAAGGACCTGAAAACGAGAGGGTTGTTGCAGCAAGTAGCCAGAGGACGGGGACGTGGGGCCCCGCCCACTGCGGCCGGGCAAGGTGGAGTTGGATATGGACATGGAGGAATGCAAAGTTTGGCAGTAGGGGAAAATCAGTGTGCTAATTGTAAGAAGGAGGGTCACTGGTGGCGGGAGTGTCTGGAGCCGCGGGATGTATACAGAGGATGTAGCAGAGGTAGAGGTCGCGGGGAAGTACGTAGGGATGACTGGACACCTAGTGAGGGTCGGCGGACAGGTGGGAACTACTTTGATGGTGACAAGGACAGACAGCATTACTGAGGAGATTGTGACGGGGAGCGGGACAGACAGTATTACCAAGATGATTATGATGTAGACGAAGTGACAGGTTTTTCTCACAATTAGGACAGCGTAGGGCAGAGTAAGGGACCAGTGTCATTGCAGATAGATCAGCGAGGGCCCTATGTCACCGTGGACTTGCTGGGGTCCACCAAGAAGTTTTTAGTGGATACAGGAGCTATGAAGAGTTCCGTGGCACATTCCCTGGTCCCTGGGGCGGCTCTGTCTGGCCAGAATAACATCTCCGTTGGGTTTTCAGGTACACTGGTGATTAGCCCCATTTCTAAACCACTCACTCTTACGATTGGTCCTTTGACTGTTGATTCTCTGTTCCTTCTCATGTCCCATTGTGGTGAAAATCTTTTAGGTCTAGATTTGTTGAAGAGATTGCATGCTATGATTTACTGTTCGCCGGATGGTGTTTATGTTACCTTGGGCCCCTCTGTTGCACGGGCTCAGCAATGCTTTTCTAAGGACGAACCTCTCCCACCGGAGCTTAAAGAGGTGCCAGAAGATTTGTGGGCAAGTAGTGACACTGATGTGGGTAAATTGAATATTGCACCCGTCTCCATTAAGGTCAAGCAGGGAGCTCGTTTACCGCGTATTCCCCAGTATAAGATTTCACAGGAGGGTGAAAAGGCTCTCTTACAGATCATTCACGATTTGATACAATCTGGAGTGGTGGAGGAGACGGCTTCCAATGTGTGCAATAGTTCTATTCTTCCGTTTCTTAAGAAGCCTTCTGCTGATGCTAGTTGTGATCAACAAGATGTTTATCGATTTGTAATTGATTTACGTCAGATTAATAAAGTAGTTGAGCCCAAATACCCGGTAGTTTCTGATATAACTACAATTTTGACAATGATTCCTCCCACGGCCAAGTATTTTTCTGTTTTGGACTTTAAGAATGCATTTTTCAGTATCCCTCTTCATCCTGATAGCCGCCATCTTTTCGGATTCTTGTTATCTGGCCGTAGTTTCAGATTTTGTAGAATTCCCCAGGGCTATACTGAGAGCCCTAGTATTTACAGTCAAGCATTGAAAACGCAATTGGATGATTTGGAACTCCCTGCGGGTCATGTGTTGTTGCAATATGTAGATGACTTGTTGATTGCGTCTGACACGGCGGAAGGTTGTAAGGAGGCCACTGTGCGACTTTTGCTTCATTTGGCACGTAATGAGCATAAGGTGTCACTCTCTAAGTTTCAATATTCTCGACAGGAGGTTACCTACCTAGGTCATCTCCTATCGAAGGAGGGGAGGAGATTGACGCCGGAGCGTGTTATGGCGATAACTAATATGTCTGTTCCTAAGACCCAACGAGAGGTGCGCGTGTTCTTGGGCATAACATCGTATTGTCGCCAGTGGATACCTAACTATGCTTTACTAACCAAGCCCCTTCTTCATTTGACTACCAAGGAGGTGCATGAGCCCTTGCCCTGGACCCCAGCATGCCAGGAAGCTTTTGAGTTGTTGAAAACTGCTCTGTGTTCTGGACCTGTACTTGGCACCCCTGATTACCAGAAGTCTTTTGTACTTTATGTGCATGAGGCTGACGGTTGCGCGCTCTCGGTGTTAACCCAGTGTTTTGGGGGGAAGCAGAGACCCTGTGCGTATTTTTCCGCTACACTTGACAATGTGGCAAGAGCGTTGCCGAGCTGTCTTAGAGCCACAGCGGCTGCTGCGGTGTCGATTACAAAATCGGCGGGGCTCGTCCTTGGCACTGATCTCACAGTGATGGTACTGCACGCTGTGGACACCCTATTGAATAAGACACAGACACATCATTTAACTAGTGCTCGTCTCACGGGCTATGAGTTGACATTGTTTGCCCCTCATATTACAATTAAAAGATGTGCCACTCTGAATCTAGCCACGTTACTACCCCTCCTTTCAGGCGAAAAGGACAATGATGTCCATGATTGTTTGTTTCGGACTGAGGAAGAAACGAAGGGACGGATAGATTTGACAGACACTTCCCTAATTGAACCCCAAGGGGAATTGTATGTCGATGGCTTGTGTTTCAAACTTCCAGATGGCACTACAACTGCAGCCTATGCCATAACAACATTGCAGAAGGTTGTGGAGACATCTAGGGTCCCTTATCATTCAGCACAAGCTGCGGAGTTGGTAGCCTTGTTACGAGCATGTGAATTGAGTGAGGGACTGGATGTGAATATTTATACTGACAGCCAATATGCCTTCGGCATGGCTCATAGTATGGGCGACTGTCGGCAGAAAGGGGTTTTTTGACATCACACGGACAGAAGATACAGCATGGCCCATTGATATTACGATTGTTAACAGCATTAACACTTCCCAAAAGACTGGCCGTAATCAAATGTAGTGCACACAAAGCAGTGGTGGACCATGTGGGCCGGGGTAATGTATTTGCAGATCAGACAGCTAAGGAAACTGCTAAGACAAAACTCCCACGTATGTTTGTGGCAGGACCGGCTAGGTGGGTTCCAGACAATGACATGTTTATGAGTACTGTGGAGAGTGTGCGGGATATTCAGACGGGGCAACAGAGGACGACTTGAAGATATGGAGGGAGAGTGTGGGGCGACTGGACTCGGATGATTGTTGGACAGACTTATCAGACAAACGAAAGGGGTTGCTCCCTGACGCATATGTTCTTCCTGTGGTCACAATGGCTCATGGACCAGCACATGTTAGTGCAAAGGGGATTTGTATTACTGGACCCGGTATGGCGTAATGACAATATCTCTAGAGTGGCGACACAGTTAGTACAACGTTGCATGGTCTGTTCGCGATACAATCCACGGAGGAGGACACCTGTTCTCCCCGGTAATTTTGCACCCCCTTCTTTCCCTTTTGAGGTGATCCATATGAATTATATTGAGATGGAGAGGGTCAACAATCTTAAGTATGTCTTGGTGGTGGTGTGTTCTTTTAGTAGATGGGTGGAGGCTTTCCCAAGGAAGGAATGCACAGCTATGGTAACAGCAAAGGTGTTGATTAAGGAATATTTTTCTAGATACGGATTGCCTCGGGTGATCTGGAGTGACAACGGGACACACTTTAATGCCAGATTGATGAAACTGATATGTAAGGGACTGCAAATCCAGCAGAAATTTCATGCAGCACGACATCCCCAATCTGCAGGCTGGGTAGAGAGATATAATGGGACTATGAAGTTAAAGTTGGCTAAGATCCAAGAGAGTACAGGGCTGCGATGGCCAGACGCACTCCCTTTAGCTCTGCTTTCTACCCGGGTGACAATGAACTCCACGACAGGTATCTCCCCATATGAGGTGGTCTTTGGTCGCCCAGCTAATGTTTGGGGTGTCCCGAGGCCTAAATGTTTTGCGGATATTGAATATCCTCTGTTGACAGACTACTTGTATGCTTTGACTAAAGATCTCCGTTCCCTTCACCAGCAGGTAGCAGACACGCTGAAGCCGCAATCGGAGGGGCCTGGACATTCCATCCAACCCGGAGACTGGGTGTTGGTTCGTCGGTATCAACGGAAATCCTGCTTGGAGCCGAGGTGGAGCGAGCCTCGTTTGGTATTGTTGGTAACGCGTACCGCACTCAGAATCCAGGGCCACAAGTCGTGGATGCATGTCAGTCACGTGAAGAAGGTTCCACTTCCATTGTCCTATGATGAGTGGGTGAGGGAGGGCGTCGCTGATCAGGCAAGTGAAACAGTTCCTCGATATGTGCCCTTCTCTGATGCTCAGTTGAGGGGAGAGGAGCTAGCTGAGAACGAAGAGAGGCTGACCTCAGTTGAGAGAAACGAAGCCTCTCGAGATCGAATTGATTTGACATCAGTGGATAAGTCCCTTGCTGTTGACCCCCCCATTTTGTTCACAGATCCAGAGGTGCGAGGGAGCACTCGCTATAATCTGCGGCCCAGAAAAGGAGAACAGTGCACTGGAAGGGTGGCTCAGCGAGGGAAATAGGGAAGGACTAAAGTGAGAGAAGTAGGGAAAGGACTACAGATTGAGCCCTGGTGCACTAGCCGAGACATTGTTATGAGAACATTAGGTCGTGTCTGGGCCCAGATTAAGTGCTCCTCTGAGTTGTGAAGCTGTGCAACTCCGACGTTGGAGTTAGGGCATGAACAATAGGAGCCTGCCTGTGAGGCTCTAACGGACACAGGGAGAAGATCCCCTCTGGTTGGCCTCAGTGTGAACTGATCCTTTTTCTTTTAGTTTATTATTGGACTTATAGCTAGGTGAATATGTACCCTTTTGGCTGTCCCATTCCAGAGGAGGAGCAGCCCTTTGCGGCTCCTCGCAGAGCTGAACCTGATTCACCCTGGTCATCATTAGCCAGGAACGCAAAAATTGTAGTTATAGTAGTAATCATCATTGTATTCATAATAGTTCTTGGGATTCTATTTTTCCTTGATGAAAAGTACCCGGTTCACCAATTCATGTCTACCACTACCCGACACCTGAACATAATGTGGTTACCTTAGATTATCGAGAAGAATCATTGCGTAAGGGCTACCAGGATAATGTTTTCATTAAGACATTACATCATGCTCATGCTGTATACAATGTTACTGACTGTTGGGTTTGCGGGTTATTGCCTTTAGCGGTACACAAAAAGGATAGGTTGCTGGCGCTTCCATTATCTTATGTGAATAGTTGTGTGGGATGGTACACCCTGATCAGTTTGGTGAAATTTTTCAAGCAACCTGATTTCTTGTAGCCCCGACTCACCAATAGTGGATCCACCTTGACAATGCGAGTACGCCCTATACACCAATCCCCTTTTGGACCGTTTCTTAATGACGGACGTTTTGACCAGACTTTTGTAAATACATGTTACAGAAAGGTGGGACGGTATACTGCACGGAATGACACAGATCTCGTTAGAGAGAGTTTCCAGCAGTTGAACTCTTCTTCGATTTTCCGACGTCTTCCCCCGGGGAATAGCAGCAGACATCCCTTAGTCCCTATTGCTGTGGTGGGTCCTCAGTCTCCATTCTGCATTCTAGGAAAGGGACCTATACAGGTTGGTAACAGTTCCTGTAATGTGACCACTTCAATCCGATTGTCCATCAGCCACTCTTTAGTTTCTCCACCGAATATCGATTTTGTCTGCGGTGAGAATGGATACCTCTGGTTACCTGAGGGGTGGGGGGGTCTGCCATTTAGCGTATTTTCTACCCCCAGTTTATTTGGCTCCTTCTAATTACCATAAGACCCATCGTTGGTCCCCACTGGTTCCCGGACAGAGGAGAAGGAGGGAACTTCAAGCAAATGACCTTGACCAGACTGATACTTCTTTACAACAATGGACGGACATTACCCGGGGATTGTTACCATTTTGGGGTCCCATGTTCAATAGTAGGGCTATTAGGAGACGATCTAGGGTTATGGAGAAGGTGGTCAATACAGAAGCTGACATTGTGACCAATATGACCGTTGAGATACAGGCTATGAGACTTTTCACTTTACAAAACAGAATAGTTCTTGACGTCATCCTGGCTGATAGGGGTGGATCCTGCCACGTCATCGGGACCTCCTGTTGTGTTTATATACCTGATTCCGCTCCCACTGTTAATTTGGCTGTACTAAACCTTCATCGATTGGCTGCTGAGTTACATCAGGACACTGGCACCTGGTCATTGAGTGGGTGGCTCTGGGGTGCTCTCACTTCCTGGGGTTGGAAGGTTTTGATGGGGGTAGTGGGAGTTTTGGGGATTATATTGATTTGCTGTTTTTGTGTTTATTGCCTTCCTCCTTGTTGCTCGCTTTGTGCCAGTACTATGACCTCCTCAAAATATCAATCTCGACAATATCCAGTTTTGAATAATGTGATACACAAAGAGATTCAATCACCTATGGCTATTGATGAGAGCATCTTTGAGGATTGAGGATATTATTAGCTAGTTGCCTTTCCCATAGTCATTGTAAAGGCACTCCTTTGGCCAATAAAGGCTGTGCTCATGTTAGCCACACAATGCTAAAAGGAGGGTCTGATAGGTTTTGCATTTCCCGCCCCTCAATTCACATAACATGATGACGTATAAGTTAGCATAGTGTGTCTAACCGAAAGATGTGCTGCATATGTATTTAGGACTAATTGGTTATTTTTGTGTTCCAGTTAGCAATTTCTTAGCTTAGCTCCTGTGCCGCCATCTTGGGAACATGTCTCCGCGACCCGACTGCAATGCCCCCTCCCTTATGAGCGGAAAATCACTGGTCTCAGCGTTTCTCGCCTTGAGTTAGCATTTGCAGAAAGCTAACAACGTAAATATGTTTTTTGCTATCAGTAATGTTCCCATGCCCGGGAGGAGCGGAGTCTCGGCTCCGTGGCCTTGGGGGTGATAACAAAGCTATCCTCCCACAGGTGCAGCGGCTTCATGTGTGCGCTCATTGTTCACCATTTCTCCAGTCCTGTACTTTTCCATTAGGGGCGTGACTAATGTTGCTGTAACGTGTTATAATGTATTGTTATTTTGAGAACCGGCAGTCCCCTCGGCGCACTCCTTGAGGGAAGTCTTGTCGGGGCCTCTCTATAGAGAAACTAATGGCCTAATAAATGTTTTCTAATTCTTCTCCACTGTCTGGCTGGCTTATTTTATGGGAATGATATCTGAGTGAGGTAAGTTTGCTCAGGTGGTTTTGAGCCACGCTTATCACTGTGAATTTCCACGAAACTGTAGGGCCGATTATGATGCGGACGGAAAAGGCTACAACCATTGGTCGGAGCCTTTCCGACCGCATCATAATATGCTGGTCGGATTCCTTTTTGACCGCCTCATTACGATGGAGGCAGTCGGAAAGGAATCCAAATTGTCATTCCGACTGCCTTCCCACGGGCTCAAAGAGCTCGTCCGCCAGTCAGAATGCTGACAGTAATCCCAAGGGAGGCCCTTTCTGCCCTAGGGATTACGATATTGGGTTTCGGCAGCCTTTCCGTGCTGGCCTTTCTGACACTGAAAGGGTGTCAGAATTCGACGTTGTGGGCCCCAGCAGGGCCCCCTTGGGTGCACAGCCTCTGGTTGGAGGATGAGGAGACATCATGATGCCCCCTGTTGATCCCTGTACCCCATGTCAGGCACCTTGAGGTGCCTGCCACAAGGTGCATGGATGAACTGCACCTCCTTTTTTACAATGGGAGCATGCATTCTGTCCGGTTTACAGCCAGAATACATGCTCCCATTATAAAGTATAGGAATGCGACCTAATTAGTCGGTTGGGAGCGCCGACCGGGTGTCACACTGTAATCTAATGACAGACTGAGACTGTGTTTCTGCAAGGAAGACTGTTCTTCCAAGATTCTTTCAGGAACATCCTGACCCCGGGCTTTGAAAGGAACAATAGAACAATTGAATTGAAACAAATATGATTGGAACTGAGACGTGAACCGCAAGGATTCAAAGAAAAAACATGAGATGCATTTGATGGGGCATCATGTTTAGATTAAATAATGGTCCCACAACTCAGGTTCTGCTTAGACATTGGCCTTGGTACAACCAGAGAACCATAGTTGCATTTCACAAAAGACAATGTCACTTTGTGGACCGACCCAAAGATCATGCTCAAAGAACCCTTGGACTTATATTTGAACAAATCTGTTAGTCTTCATTTTTCCTTCCTGCACCCTACGATGTCGATTGAAGGACACTGCACTCACTAGAAGTTAACAAATGCGTCAAATATCATATTGACAGAACTAAAGATATAATTTAATCGGGCCAAGTACTCCTTTCTTTTGGCTCTGTTCAGGGCCCACTCTCTGTCCAAGCAGGATATTTTGCGGCGGCTCTCCACATCTTTCCACATCAAGAAAGCAAAAGACCCCCTGGTGGTAATATGAAGGCGCATTTTATCAAACGTGTGTCCATGACAGCTGCACTCTGTGCTCGATATCTGTAGCGCAATTACTTGGAAAAGCAAGTATACATTCAACACTCGCTACTTCCTGGACTTACATGCAGTAGCTAACCAGTAAGTGGGCTAAGCAATCCTAGGCAACTTATTTTGAAATTAGATATACTGCTTGTTATCATAATTCAAGCATGCCGGTGAAGAAATTAGTTACTTGTAATTCCAGTTCTCCAGCATTGGTAGATTCACAAACAACCCTACCTCCTTTCCAGTCAGAGTCACTAAGTACACTGAGAGGGATATTCTCAAGAACGTGTGATAATTACCGTAAATTGAGCTTAATGCAACATTGTATATCGCAGCCTATCGCTGGAAAATAACGCAGTGTTAAAGGCGTATTCACACACGGCGGTACCATGTGATAGGTCTACGATAACGCATCAAATGTCCGCCTTACACCCAACGTGATGCTGAAAAAGTGCGAAACACCAACACAAAAATAGTAGCGATGAGGCCAATCGCGATACAAACATCAGCGATAAGCAGCGACAGGCCTGCTATTCCCACGCGTCATGGGGGAAAATGCTCCATAAAAGCACAGTAAAAAAATGCTGAGACGACAACGTACGGGCACAACCCCACTGCTGAGACGTAGAATAAATGACCATTGTCCCGCATCAGATAAGCATCTCCCCACAAACAGCCGCAAAGTACATTGACATGCATTCTGTTTGTAACCCGAGCCAATACGGAAATATACACGGACCACACTGTGGAACCCCATAGGGGTTAGTGGAATTTGCATAGTCGCGCTACGCAAAGCGGTAAAAAATCCCTGCGAGCGCACCAAATTTCAGCAAACACATGGAATTGCTTGTTCCGCCCGTTCCTGTTCGCGAACGCTGTTTGCGCGCTCAGGGAGAAATATCTCGCAAACACACATGTTGAAAGTGCAAACAAGCAAAAAATTCCATGAAGCCGAGGATCACGGAATTTTTGGCAATTGCGCGTTCTCCGCGGAACACGAAATTACCCAATTCCGCTAATTCCGGGAGCAGAACCGAATTTACCACCCATGCCTACTCCTCATCACTTTGCAGAGGGACAATCGACACCCCCTTCACACAGACGTGCCATGTCCATGTCCAAACGATAATGAAAGCATGGACTAATGTTGGGGCAGTGACTTCCCCTTACGTACATGTTGCCCATGTCGTGGGGCTTGAGTCACAGGATGCATCCCTGCATCATGGCGGAACATATCGCCCAAAAGAAGCTCTCTTGTCACTTGCAGGCGACAAATGACAGCCAAAATGGAATTAATTGGGACACATGTGAAACGCCGAAGAGTGGGATACCTTACCAACTGTGACACAAAGAACTGGCAGTTCAAATATGTGACACCCTAAACAGCCTCACTGCACAGAGGTGACACGCCCACCATCCATGAGCAAATCCCAAAATTTTGTGAAAGCGTCCTCCAACAAGGGAAGTACATACTCAATTAGCACTCCTTGCGAACGTGTCACTTCTACAAAATTATCATTCACTTAGTGATTTTCAAAACTGATTTATTCATCATATATTTCGATGGTATAATTTCAATCAATTTCATTCTTCATATGATGAAGCTTTTTCAAAGTGAAGCACGGCTGCTTTCACTGCGAGTTTGCAGGAATTGGCACCTGATGAAGGGCAGTGCCCGAAAGGCATTGGGGTCCCTGGAGTTTCTGTGAATTAAGATGATTACAGTTACTCTTCATGTACATATGAGATGAACCAAATGAAGAATGAAATTGATTAAAATTATACCATCAAAATATATGATGAATAAATCAGTTTTATAAATTACTAAGTGAATGATTATTTTAGAGAAGTGACACGTTCGCAAGGAGTGCTAATTGAGTAAGTCCTTCCCTTGTTGGAGGACGCTTTCGCAAATTTTACAGTATACACCTCAAGATCAGGAGGTGATTCTCAACGGCACCCAAGAAGGAGTACTACCTTACAATTACTAAACTTTTTTGAATGAGGATTGCGACCGCAACCTAGTTTGTTTTAAGCAATTCCCAAAATTGCCAGCACTACATGTCTCACCCACACTTGTCTGAGTGAAGTGCCTGTACAGAGAGGAACATGCATGCAGGGAATGTGTTTTGGAATGCATTCATTTGCACATACTGTGCCTGTGGTCATTCATCGTACTGTTCCATGATTGCTAAGGACCATCACAATGTGACGTCAGCATGAGAAGAAATTGTCAACGATGGTGTCCCTATGGGCTATTCCTGCTGCGGCTGCAGTGGGGTGTGGTCCACCTGCCTCATTTACATCATCATCGTTCGGTGCATCTGGCACTCATATCCATGGGGCATTGCTGTTTACACATTCGTTGTGCAACACACAACATGCAACAATCATCTTGCACACAATGTCTGGGCTGTACTGGCCTTCTATCTGTGATGTCCAGGCACCTGAAACATGACTTCAACATGCCAAACGTGTGCTCCACGATGCCCCTGGTGCGTTTGTGGGCCAAATTGTACTGCCTCTGGGCCTGTGTGTTCTAGGCTCTGAGGGGTGTCATCATCCAAGCGCAGAGTGCATATCCTTGGTCACCTGTGACAGTGCAGAGAGACATGAGTCAAGACAACGTTCTGCATGATGTGTTGGCAGGCTCACTGGTTCAATGGTGTGTGATATGTGTGACTTAGTGATTCCTGTATGACATGAACTGCTTGTTGCAAATGAGCAGCATCAATGTGTATTACGTAGCCTCACTGCTGCACCTCCCTCCCCACGAGCATAGTCACTGGTGTGCGCAGCGCGGTTGCATCACTTGCACCCCTACGGCACACCAATGTCATTTCTGTCTGCGCATGTCCACGAGCCAGACTACGACACAGTGATTATGTACGCTGAAGGTGGCCGGCCACGTGTGAGTAGGCCCATTGTAAGGACAGGGCTAACACAGATGTAGAGTTCATGGCTGGCAGAACTCGGGATGCGGTTGAGGGCAGACATTTGGCGCATGCTGCGTTAATAGCAACACACACAACAGTTGTCATGTGTGATCCCTGACTCCGAGCGGGCATGCCCTCCCTCATGTACCCCTGTGGCCGAGCCCGTACTCCGGGGGCATGCCACATAACAACATCGTCCATTGCGGGACGGGTGGCGCAGACACTACAACAGAGACACACGCATGAGTAACTGCCTTGGCAAGGCCTGAACTTAACCACGCCCAGATCCATATGTGGAGGAGCCACACCCCTATGCTGTGCTGTTGTACGCCTGTGCACTCCGCTTACGCTCACAGGAAGGTATGACATGGCTACATGTCCCAGGTCTACCCCACAGCCTGCAGTGACATGGTTGCACCCACTGTACCCAGCACAATGTAAGGTGGAATGGCCTGGGGCCCTCATGCATACATAATGACCACACAGACACACTGAGTGAGTGTGTGGAACTGGCCACCGGCACGTGCGCCCGGCCCCTTTTATTGCTAGGGTCACATGTCCAGTGACGCCTGTGCTGGACGGGTATTGGGTAGTGTAAGCCACCCCTCAGGGGTTGGTTGATGCTGGAAACAACCACAACAGTGATCAGACAATCAGCAGTGCATGGTTCAAACAGCAAGGGTCATTGACTTGAGCTGCACAGAGTTAGTGGCCCCGGATGCACTGCGGCCGGCACAGGCACAGCGCCACGGGATGGTGACTTGCGCTGCACTGAGGTAAGGCCATGCGAGCTGAGCGGGTCCTCGTTGATGTCCAAGGAGAATGTGGTGGAGTGTTGCGGGGGACAGTGGAAGGTGTCCTACCAGGGCACGATGCAGATGGCAAAAGCAAGCAGAAACAGGCAAATGGCAAAGTCTTTACCACCATGCCATTATCAGCTACATGATGATAAAGACAACCCCCAGCCCACAGACTCAGATGCCACCAAAGTTCAACCAGAGAGTGCCCATAGATTTCGGGGCACATGCTTAGTGGCACCATAGCTGAAAGGGAATGCAGTCTACGTTGAGGCCTGTATAATGACATAAACTCTGCCATGAAGAGAGCAAGACTCAGTTCAAATTATGTGACCTACTCAACCGCAGTGTGTGCCGAAGGCAGCGGTCAACAGGGTCCCACAGCTACGTGTTGTAGGCCTGCGATGCACAGAGGTAGGGGCACCAGTGCAGTTGTTGGTAGTGTCCCGTCACCTCCGTAATGGAAAGCCTTTTCTCCTTCGGACTGAAGCACGTCTTCCTCTTACTCCTCTCCTTGCGTACTGTGACATGAACACTGCCATGAAGACATCAAGACTCAGTTCCAAATGTGTGACCTTGTTGACCGCAGTGTAGCCCGGAAGCAGCGGTCAGCGTGGGTCAATCGCTGTCCAGCCATCTCCTCCGGGATCTCTAGCACACGACGTTGGAAGGGCATGTGGAGAAGATTTGTGGCTGACGGAGGTAGAGGCACCAGAGCTGAGCGGGTGTGCAGCGTGCGACGATGCCATGTCCTGCCTGGTACGGACTGTATTGGATTGGTGTGAGGCCTGCAGGACCGCAGTGTAGGCCGGAGGTGGAAGTCAGCTGGGGCCCACAGACACCTGTGGTTGGAATGCTATGCATGGACTTGGTGGCACCACATCAAAGGGAGTATAGTGACTTCTTTAAAAGAACATATTAAAGAATTTATTGAGCTGAATATCAATTCAGCTACGATTAACGTAGTTTGGGACGCATGCAAATGCAGCATAAGGGGGTTCGCTCAACAACATATTTTTAGAACTAATGCTGAGAATCGCAGAGCTACTAGGAGAACCACCTCTAACATATTGCAAATGGAGCAGAAACTAGCAGACGCAACTAAGCAAGAAAACGCAAACATTGATGAGCTAAGAATAGAGCTGCTAAAATTACAATTTTCCCTCAAAAAGATGTTAAGAGATAGATACTGTGTCAAAATACATAAGTATAAACTAGCTCAATATGAAGGAGGCGATAGAATTGGAAAAGTTCTGGCTTACAAGGTAGCGGATAAGAAGGCGAGAACAAAGATTAAAACAATCAAAGGGTCTGATTCACACAAATATGATCAGCCAGAACAGATTCTCGGTCAGTTCGTTAACTACTATCGAAATTTATATACTCCAGACAATGTTCCCACTAGGGCTGCAATTATTCAATATCTGGATAAATATATGCCTATACAAAGAGAAATTGATATAGAAACGGTCCAACAACTTAGCTCAAAAATAACACTAGCCGAAATAAACACGGCTATCTCAGCCTTACCTCCGGGAAAAGCCGCTGGAGAGGATTGTTTGCTTATGGAATTGTACAAGATTTGCGCACAGGAACTATTACCACCTCTTTTAGAGTCTGTTATCGACTCCATAGTTAAGTCCGGGCAGGCTCCTGCATCATGGAAAATAGCCAAAATAGTTTTCTTCCTTAAAAAAAGCAAACCTCCGGAGGACTGTGGCTCTTACCGGCCGATCTCCCTGCTTAACCCAGATGCAAAAAAAAATTCTAAGATACTGGCAAATCGCTTAGCCCTCATTATGCCGGTACTGGTCAACACTCAACAACACGGGTTCATGATGGGGAGAGACACTACGGCCCATGTGAATACTGCGATTACTTACTCGGAATGGTCATGTTAGATGCAGAAAAAGCATTTGACCGAGTGGGGTGGGAGTATTTGTGGGAGGTACTAAAGAAAGCAGGCATCCAGGGCCAATATCTAGAGTGGGTACGCTCATTGTATGACAACCCACTGGCCAAAGTTAGTTATGGGGGAAGAGAATCAGCGAGCTTTCTGATAGGGAGGGGAACAAGGCAGGGTTGCGCTCTGTCCCCTCTGCTCTTTGCTCTATCTTTGGAGCCATTTCTAAATGCACTTCTTGCCCAAGTTAATATTCTTCCAATACAGCACGGCGGGGAGAGCTTAAAAATAACTGCCTTTGCGGATGATATCGCCGTATTCACCACAGATCTAGTTAGAGCCACTCCTGAAATAGTAAAAGAGGCTGCACAGTTTGGCAATATTTCAGGGTATAAACTCAACGTAGGAAAGACGCAGGTTATCGCCAATTATAAACCATCGGAACCGATCCCTGGCATATGTCAAACTGCGACGTACCTAGGAATTAGGCTAGCGGCAAGTATTGATAAAATTATAACGCTGAATTACGATTCTTTTTTAAAAGAAACAGAATTGACTCTTAAAAAATGGCATAAGATCCCGCTCAGCTTAGTGGGACGTATAAATGTAGTGAAAATGAAGATCTTGCCAAAGTTACTATATCTATTCAGATCTGTCCCTCTGCAACCCAGCAAACCTTTTTTTTAAAAACTAGAGGGTATCTGCAGCAGCTTCCTATGGGGTTATAAAAAAGCGCGCAGGGCATTGAAATTTCTAGAACTGCCAATAGAAAAGGGGGGACTAGCATTTCCTGATTTTAGGCGTTATTTTTTAGCCACTTTCTTTCGCCGCATACGAAGCCTGATGAAAAACGAGAGTTCGTTATTCTACCACCAATATATGTTGGGATCTGATTGTAACCAATTGTTACATTGCTTACACGATCCTAACTATTTTAAATGAGTAAAATTTAAGTCAGCTAGGCACATTAAAAAAATTTGGGATAAAATTCTGACTATCGAAAAAACCTCCTTTTATAATGCCGAGCTCAGAATATGGGGTAATCCAGGATTACCTGATATTTTTTCAGACGGGGCAGGTACCCTCTGGGAGAGACATGGTATTAACACACTGGGGGATTTATACGGCCAGAATGGCTTTATGGATTTTGGCGCACTCAAAATTCTATTTAACTTAAGGGACAACATGTACTTTAAATATATTCAAATACGGGATTACCTGCTTTGTAAGATGAAAATTGTGGAAGTAGCAGAATCAGATATACTAACATGCTTATACTCCGATAAAGTAAAATCATTAATAAGTCTGGGGTATGGATATCTAATACGAGGTAAAATTGATGACAGCACGAAAATAGCGGTTAAATGGTCTTCCAGACTGGATATGAACATCAACCCAACACAGTCTTCATCATCTCTACGCCACATAAATCTGATTGTTCAGTCTTCCAGCTTGAGGCTACAGCTGTATAGAACCATCACGCAATTGTATTATACTCCACAAAGAATAACTAGTTGGACACAGGGTAATCACGCAAATGAGAAAACTGAGGGGCATATTACCAAGCAATAGCGATAATTATCGCTATTGCTTGGTTAGAGATAAAATTTTACCGCTAAGCTGCGGCGATTTTTATCGCAGATAAACCTTGGTATTACCAAGGTTTATCGCAAATGCGATAAAAAACGGCCGCAATGCTCTTAGCCATGTTATCCACCTCCCATTGGATAACATGGCTAAGAACTGCTCAGGGCAGGTGTTAGCTTTTGGAGATAATCGAGCTTAGCGCGAATATCTCCAAAAGTTGGTAATAGGAGATAGCGATGTTAGCGACTGTTTCCAGTCGCTAACATCTTAGCACGCCCACTTTGCATATCATTAGTGATAAATATCACTGACATGCAAAGTGGGGCCCAAGATGGTCGCTATCTCCTACTAGCTGTAGGTAACTGGTGTTAGCGACAGCTAGGTAATAGGGCGATAATTTTATCTCCGCTGTCTTGGCTTTTAAAGCCAAAAAAGCAGAGATAAACCCCCTTGATAATATGCCCCTAAGTGCCCAAAATGTGATTTGGAAGCTGCAGGTATAGAGCATATGCTCTTTTCGTGCCCGGCGCTTTTGCCATTCTGGAAGGGGCTAACTGATGTTTTAAGTGGCAAACAAATTACTACCCCGCCGCTTACAGCACAACTGGTTTTACTAGATATTCAGGAAGTTAATTGCCTGCATAAAGATTTAATAACTATCATTTATGCCTGTGCTAGGCTAGCTATAGCAAGATCATGGATCTCAAAAGATGCTCCAAATGTTATTGAGTGGTGGATTTTGATAAATGAAATAAACACTATGGAACTCTCGTTAGCAAGACATAGAGGTCTCAAGGCTTTGCAAAAGAAAGAAACAATTTGGTTAAACTTTTTTGAATTATGAAATATCTGAACCAAATGGGCAACGAGGCCAGTCTAACTCTGTGTTTATTATTCTCAAGACAATGTCTTTTTCTTTTTTCTTGTTGAGATATGTATTAGTTGGACCTCTGTTTTTTATGTTCTTTGTCGTTAAACTGCTTTCTCATTTGTACTTTATTTTTTGAGTTATACATTCTATGTGAACTTAGTTAAGTTGCTCTTCCTGCAATAATAAAAATATTGAAAAAGAAAAAAAAAGAGAGTATAGTGACATAAAATCTGCCATAAATAATGTTCTCTGCAAAAGTGTAATCAAGACTCAGTTCCAAATGTGTGACCTACTAGTCTGCTGGGTATGCCAGTGGAGTACATCAATGAGAAAGGAGTACTGCGGACCTGTGTCGCGGAGGCCGTGATGGTCTGAGGAGGCTGGCAAGGTCACGGCCCTGGGGCTTGGAGCTTGCACCAGCACGTGGTGGGCCCTCTTCGACACACGCTGGTGTCTGCAGGTGAGCAGTGATGCCTGGTTGCGCAGGGGCGGGCAAGACGGCTTCGGGGACAAGCAGCCTTGGATGCAACAGGTGCACATGATCGCAGGCACCACCGCTCACGGCATCGGCCTTCTGGTGGGGTGAGAGTTTCTGCTCTGGAAGGGACGTTGGCCATTCAGGAAGAGGACCACGCCCAAGGATACGTGCTTTTTATTCACACCCCTACGCTAGCCTGGCGTATGCCTGGCCAACCCACTCCACACACGCTGACATGACAGGGGGGATATGACAAGCTACCTTTCCGTGATCTCCCCCTCTGGCTGGGGTGACATTGTTGCATCCACTGTCCACTACACTCCATACCCCAGTGGTGTATGTAGAGATGGATCTGTGTGTGGTCGGCATACTGCAGTCTGTCCTGCACATCCATGCCACACTTGGCATTGTGTACCTTCCCATTCATCGGTCACTTGCCTCCTACACACATGCCTGGGCCCCACCTCTTCCCACATTCTGCTATTGTGTGGCTGAGGTGCCATGCCATTGATGTCTTGTGTACACGGCTGTCCCAGGTTCACACAGTAAGTTGTGCTGTCGTGTCTGGTGGCTGGGCATGTTGTTTGGCATGTTGTATGTGACTTTGTGACGTGTGCATTCCCAGAGTTGTAAATTGCATGATGGTGGATTTGAGGTGTGTGGTGTATTCATTTCGTACTTACCAACGAGCAGAGCATTTCCGTAGGTGCCAGCCTGGAAGCTCTGGTTAATGATGGTCTGTCGGAAGATGTATGCATCATGCACACTGCCTGGGTAGTTGGCGACGACATTGGTGAAGAGTCCCCGGTAGTCAACTATTGCCTGCACATTGATGGAATGCGTGTGCTTTCTGTTGCGGTAATTGTGTGCAGTGTCAGCAGGGGACACAAGTAGGACATGTGTGAAGTCAATTGCCCCCAACACCTGCGGGAAGCCAGCTGTAGCGTAGAAGCATTGCTTGGTCTCTAACTGTCCCTGCGCAGTGTGGGGGAAGTATAAGTACTGGGGTACTAAGCTGATGATGGCATCCAGGACAGGTTTGAGGAACTTTGATATTGCTGGCTGTGAGACTCCTCCGACTCTGGCAGTTGCCGGTTGGAAGGTACCAGAGGCCAACAGATGCAGCACAGCCAGCAGCTTTGTCTGAGCTGGGATGCTAGTTGTCCACTGTGTTGGTACCGTCAGCCTGTGGGCAATGATGTTCAGGATGCAGAGGATGGTTGTCCTCTTGAGCCTGTAGTGGGCAATGACATACTCTGGTGTCATCTCTATGAGGCTGGTGCATTTTCTGAAGATCCGCTGTCTGTGTGTGCGCTGCCTCTGTGGTGGTCCGGGGAGAGGGCGGGGTTGGTCGGGGGGGGGGCGGGCCTAGGGTTGGTGGTGGTGGGTGTTGTGGCCCTGTTGGGGCTCCGAGCTGCATGATCAGTAGCTCCATGGCTTCTTTTTGCCTTCAGGTGTGGCTCTGGGCTGGGCTCTCTTTTCTGGTGCAGGCTGGCGTCCGACTTTACACCAGGTCAGGGCAAGTGTTAATTTCGGCTGCTAACGTGCCTTATCACCTGTTTTGGGTTCTTATCATCGATCTGGTTGGTTGTTGAGAATTTTGCGGTGTGGTGTTGTTGCTGCTTTTTGCATGGGAACGCTTACTATTCATCTCATTAGCGTTAGTTGCCGGGGTCATCTCTGGCGATGTTTTTTGCGACTGCTATCGCAGATAAACTGGTGATATGGGCTGTTAGCACCAGCTTGTGAATAGGGCGATATATTTATCGCCACTTTGGCTTCAATGAAGTGCCAATAGCACTACGCTACATCCTTGAGAATAGGCTCCTTAGTAAGATCCACACTAGTAGTATGAAATCTGAGCTATGTTGGCCTCTAAGGGGAGTAGAGGGCTCAGGAATTCCTTGACATTGACTGATGCCTGTGTTGTTTCAAATATGGTGAATGTGCTACTAAACAAAACCTGTTTCTGGGTCTATTGCCATTTTAACACTGCTTATTGCTACTTTAAAATTATCAGGGATTCCCACTATGATAATGAGGAATGATTCAAGTCTAGCAATCTATGAAAGATACCAATTCTGGAGAACTGGAGTTACAAGTAAGAAATTTTTCCTAGCCCAATGTGATGTTTTCTCAAAGTAACATTGTTTGGTGCATGGCCTCCATGCCGCACTTATTTCTCGTCTGTAAAACTGTCTATCAGCAGGGAGTCTGGCCATATTCAGCATCAGAACCTCAGAAATGTTGACACAATCTGTAGCACAAACCAACAAAGCAGAAGAAGTAGAGAGGAAGGTGGGCTGTTGTAAGCCATGCCACCTTCTTTCAAGCAGCATTAACCGAATGATATTTCTCTCTCCTATCAATTTGAATATTTACTTGATCGTTTATATTTCTATACTGGATACTGTTTTAGGACCTGATTCACAAAACTAACAAGACAAAATCCTAAACTTACTACCATTTCGGTATTCACAGAAGTTAGGACTCCTAACTTTAGGACGCCTAAATGCCTTCTGTGAATACCGAAAGTCTTAAAATTAGGATTTTTCTCAATTTAGCTAAACTGAGAAAATCCTAACTTTAAGGCGTCCATATTTATAAATAAATAAATAAATGAGTGATAATACTTGAAAATATAATTTAACAAATTAAATGTTTTAGATGAGAGTAATAAATGAAAACAAAGTTCACAGTTGCTTGTAGGTCCCAGGTTGTGCTAATTTGCAACCTGTGATAATTTGTCACCATATTGACTATTGCGCGGGTTTGCTATTTTTCTTTATTATGGTGGAGAGTGCTCTTTTGTGCTAACAAAAACCAATGTATATATTTTTCGATATTTTTTATAAAGCAAATGAAGCACGACTGCATACAGTACGTGGTATAGTGCTGAATGGATCACTGACATAATATCGACGGACAAAATATCGACTAGCAAAAATATCGATGCCAAAATATCTACAGACAGAATATCGAGTTTGTATCTACAAACAGGTAAGTACAAAAATATCGAGTCCAAAATATTGTTTACAAAAATATAGTTTAATAAAATAAAGACTTTATTAAAAACAGTGTTAAATTAAATTAATAGTTAAAATTAATTACTAAAATATACTTAAAAATACTTAAATTAACTTATAATAATTAAATAATTAATGAAAGCTATGAAAATAAATTTCAATCATATTTGTTAAA
The DNA here is from genome assembly GCF_964261635.1 of Lissotriton helveticus. Taxonomy (NCBI): domain Eukaryota; kingdom Metazoa; phylum Chordata; class Amphibia; order Caudata; family Salamandridae; genus Lissotriton; species Lissotriton helveticus. The sequence continues at coordinate 450,772,270 of NC_136059.1, forward strand.
ACATATATATATAGTAAGATAATATAATTAAATAATATCCAATATTATTACCGTACGATAGCAGAAGTGTAAAAAATACTATTCCCACTCCAGAGAGTGCAACAGTAGGGAAAGCGTTGGATAGCGTAGGGTTAAAAATGACTATTCCCTCTCCAGTGAGTGCAACAGTAGGGAAAGCGTTGGATAGCGTAGAGGTAAAAATTACTATTCCCACTCCAGTGGGTGCAACAGTGGGGAAAGCGTTGGATAGTGTAGGGGTAAAAATTACTATTCCAACTCCAAAGAGTGCAACAGTAGGGAAAGCGTTGGATAGCGTAGGGGTAAAAATTACTATTCCCACTCCAAATAGTGCAACAGTAGGGAAAGCGTTGGATAGCATAGGGGTTAAAATTACTATTCCCACTCCAAAGAGTGCAACAGTAGAGAAAGCGTTGGATAGCGTAGGGGTAAAAATTATTATTCCCACTCCAGTGAGTGCAACAGTAGGGAAAGCGTTGGATAGCGTAGGGGTTAAAATTACTATTCCCACTCCAGTGGGTGCAACATTAGGGAAAGCATTGGATAGCGTAGGGTTTAAATTACTATTCCCACTCCAGTGGGTGCAACAGTAGGGAAAGCGTTGGATAGCGTAGGGGTAAAAATTACTATTCCCACTCCAGTGGATGCAGCAGTAGAGAAAGCGTTGGATAGCGTAGGGGTAAAAATTACTATTCCCACTCCAGTGGGTGCAACAGTAGGGAAAGCGTTGGATAGCGTAGGGGTAAAATGTACTATTCCCACTCCAGTGGGTGCAACAGTAGGGAAAGCGTTGGATAGCGTACGGGTAAAAATTACTATTCCAACTCCCAAGAGTGCAACAGTAGGGAAAGCGTTGGATAGCGTAGGGGTTAAAATTACTATTCCCACTCCAGTGGGTGCAACATTAGGGAAAGCATTGGATAGCGTAGGGTTTAAATTACTATTCCCACTCCAGTGGGTGCAACAGTAGGGAAAGCGTTGGATAGCGTAGGGGTAAAAATTACTATTCCCACTCCAGTGGATGCAGCAGTAGAGAAAGCGTTGGATAGCGTAGGGGTAAAAATTACTATTCCCACTCCAGTGGGTGCAACAGTAGGGAAAGCGTTGGATAGCGTAGGGGTAAAATGTACTATTCCCACTCCAGTGGGTGCAACAGTAGGGAAAGCGTTGGATAGCGTAGGGGTAAAAATTACTATTCCAACTCCAAAGAGTGCAACAGTAGGGAAAGCATTGGATAGCGTAGGGGTTAAAATTACTATTCCCACTCCAGTGAGTGCAACAGTAGGGAAAGCGTTGGATAGCGTAGGGGTAAAAATTACTATTCCCACTCCAGTGGGTGCAACAGTAGGGAAAGCATTGGATAGCGTAGGGGTAAAAATTACTATTCAAACTCCAAAGAGTGCAACAGTAGGGAAAGCGTTGGATAGCGTAGGGGTTAAAATTACTATTCCCACTCCAGTGAGTGCAACAGTAGGGAAAGGGTTGGATAGCGTAGGGGTAAAAATTACTATTCCCACTCCAATGAGTGCAACAGTAAGGAAAGCGTTGGATAGCATAGTGGTAAAAATTACTATTCCGACTCCAGAGAGTGCAATAGTAGGGAAATAAAATACTTCATATAATATTTCAATAAATATAAATTAATATCTATAAAAAATTAATTAAAAGTAATTACCAATTCTCTAGTTCTGAAAAAAAAGTAATTACCAATTTAATATAATATAATAATTAATCATTTAAAATTACAAATTAAAAATAATTATTACAATTATTTACCTATTAATACATATTAATTACAAATTCACAATTAATAATTTAACATTTAAAAATTAATTAACAATTAATTCAAATTAAATACAATTAAATAAATGTATTTATTTAAATAATTATAAATAAATAACTTCCCACCCTATTCCCCTATAAACCCAAAGCCCGCTACAGAAAATAAATTAGTAAAATTAACATAATTAGCAATTAATCAATTAATTCAAATTAATTGCCAATTAAAATTTAATTAATTACCAAATATAAATTAATTAACAATTAATTAAAATGAATACCAATGAATAAATTTACATATTTAATTATTTATAATTGAATTACTTCCCACCCTATTCCCCTATACACCCACAACCCGCTACAGAAAATAAATTAGTAAAATTAACATAATTAGCAATTAATCAATTAATTAAAATTAATTGCCAATTAAAATGTAATTAATTACCAAATATAAATTAATTAACAATTAATTAAAATGAATACCAATAAATAAATTTACATATTTAATTAATTATAATTAAATTACTTCCCACCCTATTCCCCTATACACCCACAACCCGCTACAGAAAATAAATTAGTACAATTAACATAATTAACAATTAATCAATTAATTAAAATTAATTGCCAATTAAAATTTAATTAATTACCAAATATAAATTAATTAACAATTAATTAAAAATGAATACCAATAAATAAATTTACATATTTAATTAATTATAATTAAATTACTTCCCACCCTATTCCCCTATAAACCCACAACCAGCTACAGAATGAAATTACGCAAAAATTTAAAAAACAAATTTCATTAATTAAAATAAATTATAACATAAATACACACTTTTCACACATATAATAACATAAACAACACTATAAAAAATTCGATATTATTAATAACCTATATTATATACTTCGATATTTTAACTGTCTACATTTTTAACATTCGATTTTACATTACTTACCTTAAAAACTATATTTTTGATGTCTCAGGGGCATATTACCAACGATTAGCGATATTTATCGCTAACGATGCTTAGCAACAAATTTTTTAACGCTAAGCATCGCCGGAAATTATCGCAGAGATAACTTGCTATTAGCAAGGTTTATCTCAGAAGTGATAAAAATCCTCGCGCTAACTGCCAAAGGAGAGATTATCGCTGGAAAACCAACGATAATCTCTCGAAGTTTGGCGTTAGCTTGATGATAGGGGCTCACAAACTTAGCCATGATATCCACCTTCCATAGGATATCATGGCTAAGTCAGGAAAATACCAGGGGCCTCATTTATGAGGCCTTGCGTTAGTTTTGCGCTTCCGATGCGTCTCTTTTTGTGACGCATCGGCGGCGTAAAACATGCCTCCTGATGCGCACTATTTACAAAGTGACGCATCTAAGCAGATGCGTCACTTTGTAAACCCCTGCGCTACATTATTCCTGCGTCAGGTATAATGTATGCAGAGGGGGCGTTCACCCGCAAAAAGCCTCGTAATAGTGACGCAGTGAAATCTATGAGATTTCACTGCGTCACTTTTAGGATGCTGTTGCGTCAAAATCTTGCGCCTGCCTCACAGCAGGCGTAAGACTGACGCAAGCCCTTTCACATGGGGCTTTCCCCATGTGAAAGGACGCATTGCTGGAGTTGCGTCACTTTTGTGACACACTCCAGCAATGCGTCACTTTTGCACCTACAGATACGTCAGAAATACTGACGTATCTGTAACTCCTTGCGACATGATGCGTCATATTATAAATATGACGCATCAATCATGTCGCAGGGAGAGCGCAGTGAAAAGTGACGCATCGCTGTTTTCACGCAGCGATGCGTCTCTTTTCATAAATGAGGCCCCCGGTGTAAAAAAAGCAGTGCTAACTGAGGTTAGCGTTGCTTTTTTTATCACTAACAGGGTTAGCGAAATCCTTGATAATAGGAGAAATGTCGCCTAACAACATTTCTCCTATTATTTTTCTCTGGAACGCCCCCTTTGCATCTCATTAGAGATGCAAGGGGAAGCGTAGAGAAAAAGGGTGCTAACATGCGAATTTGCGTGTTAGCAACCTGTTGCTGATAGGGAGATAATTTTATCTCCACTTTCTTGGCTTTTAAAGCCAAAAAAGCCGAGATAAATCCCTTGATAATATGCCCCTATATTCTGTCCAGTCGATATTTTGTCCAATCTATATTTAAAACTCGATATTATGTCCATTCGATATTTTGTAGTCGATATTTTGACTGTTTACCGTGCTGAATAGCACCTCGGCCAAGTGTAACTCAGCTCTCGATATAATTTTTGCTTTAAGAATTCGTATTTTTTGGACATCTGAACATTTCACTACAGATTATTTATACCTTTTGTAATTAACCATCCTACAAATTACTGATTTTTCGAGTCATTGTTTTATTCCTACATTTTTACCTCACCTCCCTTTTCCATCTATTTACTTCTTATTCTTGATAAATCTGTGGGTTAGATAAATCAATCATGGCAGTAACTGAAGCAGTGCCCACACAGAGGTACTACAAATATCAGCCTACACCTTTCCTTAAACAAATACAGAATGTCCACTTCCATAGACTGTAGTTCTGTTTGTGCTGCTGTCACGAGCCTGCGTCCGTCTAGGGCTCGTAATCTATAACAATATCTGGCTACTATGTACATAATATGGGGTGGTGGTCTGCAAGGCACGCATGCAAACCGCACTTATGGCGGCGTGTTTGACCAGAAATAGCAATGGAGGCGGTGGAAGGATCAATAAAAGGCGTAGGCTGGAGCGTGCAGAAGCTCAGGGCTCGAAGACAAACACTTGGCTACACTTCTTTGAAGTGCCCAACCTGGGAATACTCGGCTTCAAATGCGAACCATGACCGAGGTCACGTCTTGCCTCCTACTGTTAAGTCTAACCATACATCGGCTGATTTTCCACTAACACAATCCACCGTTTCAGGGTTACAAAGCACATTCATCTTAATATTTTCCTCTTTTTTTCTCAACCTGGAAAACATATGTTATATAGTGATGCTCCAATGAGAATATATGCATGTGTTTGGGCGTTCATTACACTGCTGCAGATTGTGGAGTGCAGAAGCATAAATTAGGCTTAAAAAACGCCCAGATGGTTTGTGAAACCCATATAAGTTATGTACCCACTGTCTTCTACAAAGGTTGCACTATTACTCAAATCAAGCTAGCAAATGTGAGCCAAGGTTACACTGCCTGGTGTATTTATCTCTGAGGACTGAACTATTGGAACCTTGACAGCTAGGCCAGTTTCTCACGTTCCACGTTGAAATCCACCCTGTCAGACATGCCTCCAAATTCTTTCTTTCTCTGTAACAAAGTCCAAAGTCCAGAAACAAGTCTGGCAGAAACAAAATGGTAGAAACCTGGGGCCTCATTTATGAGGCCTTGCGTCAGTTTTGCGCTTCCGATGCGTCACTTTTTGTGACGCATCGGCGGCGTAAAACATGCCTCCTGTTGCGCACTATTTACAAAGTGACGCATCTAAGCAGATGCGTCACTTTGTAAACACCTGCGCTACATTATACCTGCGTCAGGTATAATGTATGCAGAGTGGGCGTTCCCCCGCAAAAAGCCTCGTAATAGTGACGCAGTGAAATCTATGAGATTTCACGGCGTCACTTTTAGGACGCTGTTGCGTCAAAATCTTGCGCCTGCCCCACAGCAGGCGTAAGACTGACGCAAGCCCTTTCACATGGGGCTTTCCCCATGTGAAAGGACGCATTGCTGGAGTTGCGTCACTTTTGTGACACACTCCAGCAATGCGTCACTTTTGTGCTTACAGATACGTCAGAAATACTGACGTATCTGTAACTCCTTGCGACATGATGCGTCATACATTAAATATGACGCATCAGGTATGTCGCAAGGAGAGCGCACTGAGAAGTGACGCATCGCTGCTTTCACGCAGCGATGCGTCATTTCTCATAAATGAGGCCCATGGTACAGAGAATTGTTCAAAATATATGCTGGATTTACTAGGTTTTAATTAGGAGCAAATTAGATTTTGCGTGGACATTTTCTACATTACTTGAGACGAAGTTGACGTCACTCGATAAGATTTGCCCAGAACATTATAAAAATAGGTATGTGTACTGCACAAGCATCTTGAGTCCAGTGCAAATTTTCACGTATATGATTTTATTGATGTGGGCTGTATCTGAGGTACTTTGGCCATCACCGAATTTGCTCCAGTGACAAGCATTGTGAATTGTGCCCAAAACGAACAGAATGGCAATACAAACACATAGGGCCCGATTCACAGAACTAACTTAAGACAAAATCCTAAACTTACTACCATTTACGTATTCACAGAAGGCACTTACTCATTTTGGTATTCACAGAAGACACTTACTCATTTCGGTATTCACAGAAGTTAGGACTCCTAACTTTAGGACTCCTAAATGCCTTCTGTGAATACCGAAAGTCTTAAAATTAGGATTTTTCACCATTTAGTTGTAGTAAAGTTAGGACTCCTAACTTTAGGACTCCTAAATGCCTTCTGTGAATACAGAAAGTCTTAAAATTAGGATTTTTCTCAATTTAGTAGTAGTAAAGTTAAGACTCCTAACTTTAGGACTCCTAAATGCATTCTGTGAATACCGTAAGTCTTAAAATTAGTGTTTTTCTCAATTTAATAGTAGTAAAGTTAGGACTCCTAACTTTAGGACTCCTAAATGCCTTCTGTGAATACCGAAAGTCTTAAAATTAGGATTTTTCTCAATTTAGTAGTAGTAAAGTTAAGACTCCTAACTTTAGGACTCCTAAATGCCTTCTGTGAATACCGAAAATCTTAAAATTAGGATTTTTCTCAGTTTAGGAGTCCTAAAGTTAGGAGTCCTAACTTTACTACTATTAAATTGAGAAAAATACACATTTTAAGACTTACGGTATTCACAGAATGCATTTAGGAGTCGTAAAGTTAGGAGTCCTAACTTTACTACTTCTAAATTGAGAAAAATCCTAATTTTAAGACTTACGGTATTCACAGAATGCATTTAGGAGTCCTAAAGTTAGGAGTCCTATCTTATGTGAATACCGAAATGAGTAAGTGTCTTCTGTGAATACCAAAATGAGTAAGTGCCTTCTGTGAATACAAAAATGGTAGTAAGTTTAGGATTTTGTCTTAAGTTAGTTCTGTGAATCGGGCCCATATAGGCTGAGCCTCAAGAATTGATATGTATGAGTTCAAAACACTAAATGGGGTACCTTAAAGATGACACTCTTGAACGAATGATTGATTGACTAATGCATTTGTGAATTAGCACGCAGTTTACAGTGATTTCCATACAAATATATTATTAGTATTTACTCGCCTCTTGCCTGTAGTCAATCTATGGAAGACCAAAGCTAACCAATTTAGAAGACTGTTTCAATTCTGTACCAAAAAATATTGGGGCCAAATCAAAAATACAGAATGGTCCATTTATTCTTGTTTTATATACCACTTCATACTCCAAATTGTGGCAAATGAGAATAGTGAAGCACAGAGACATAATGTCATGTCTGGCAACATACAGTTCTCGTCATGCCCGGATGAAGCCCTGTGGCCAACCCCCCGCTGTGCCCAGCCATTGTCTGTACGCAGCAGGGGATTCACTGCCTGCAGGGAGTAGGACGCAGGACCTAGCTGCAAGCTGGGTGGAGCTAACCCCATGCCACACACGACCAAACACTGAGACTGGTGTGGGGTTGGCCGGCCCGGGGGGTGGGGGGTGGCTGCTGTCCCGGAAGTATGCCGCAGGGCCTAGCTGCAAGCAATGCCCTGAGTCCAACACTATGCTGCGCATGACAAAATGCTGTGCCAAGCGTGGGGTGTTGGCTGCCAGTGGGTGATTGTCTGATTCCGGATGGGTTAGTCACAGGGCTTGTCCACAGCCCAGGCCCTGTGACCAAACCTGAAATAAAATAGTACTTTATGTTTTAAAAAAACCTAGAAATTCACTGAAAAAAACAAACGTTAAAGTAACTTTATGGTTATGGGAATATGTCATTGACAACACTAATGTTTTGAACTCAAAAATTCACAGAAATTCAACAGTCATAGTTAGCAGAGCTAACTATAACTTCTGCCCCTGCCATGCACTACGTATGAGCTCACATATTACATCACTCATGGCATGTTGTATGAAATGACATGTTCTATCAAAGGGAGGTCGATCATTCTACTATGAAGCATCCAAATTCTGGAACAACACCCCCTAACACATCAGGGCCATCTCCTCACTTCTTGAACTCCGCAAAAAGCTGAATCATTTCTATTCAATTAGTCTACTTGCGGTACCATTGAGACTGCCTGTATTCAGGCCCAGCCTCACCACATGCCTACACTCACCTGCTCATTGCCTGAATACCCTTACGGGTGACAACCACCTCTGTCTTCCCCCACAGGGCCTAGAGGGGCAGGGTATCCCTACCCTGCCCCTATTAATAATATTTTATTTTTAATTGCAGAACAGTGGACTAAGTCCCCAAGTCAAGAAATGGCTGCCAGACATATTTTTCTCATGTTGCTGGCAGCCACTTAGAGCACTCGCTTCCACAAGAGTCTCACTCCCCTGGAAGCAAAAAAGCCCAATGGAAAACAAAAGCGTACTGCGCCAATCAGAATGCTCTATTTTTGAACTGGTGCTCCCTTGAGACTCTTGCTGGAGTCCCTCGGACTCACCCAACCAGCTATACAATTATTTTTAAACCCCAATTCTCCAGTATTGGATCTTGCATACATTCACATGCTTGAATCATTCCCTAACATCGAAGTGAGAGTCCCACGGTACAATAGTAAAGCAGTATAGTATACTACACATAGCCAGTAAAGCCTATAAAACATTCACTTCAATAACTTATCAACATCATTTAAAAGAGACTAAACTTCAGTTAATCAAGCAGCAGCACCCTCTAGAACACTCTCCAAGGAGGGTTCTTCGTTCAGATTTTCTACAGCACATAGTATGAAGGGAGTCTCCTTGAGCTCTGCCCAGTTTTTCACCAGAAATAACTCATCTAAAGCCTCTATTATCATCAAGAAGGACAATTGCTCTAAAGTGGTCCAGACAACACTGAGCTGTTACTCCTATCGGAAAAAACTCACATACAGCTGAAACCTCTGCCCCAGATACTAACAACGAATCACAATCTTACACTTATCAGCCTGGCTCCTGCACTCAATGAGTTTGCGAACATGAACATCCCTCAAGACTGTAGAGATATTCTTGCAAAATCCAAGGCTGTTACCACGAATAAAACGTATATACTGAAATGGACGAATTTCTGTTTATGGTGCCAGAATTCTAATATTCACCCTGTCCCTGTACTGCCAGAACAAGTTTTCCCATATTTTGTATCTTTAGCAAAGTCAGGTTTGGTGCATGCTTCCATTAAAGTGCCCTTAGCAGCAATCTCTAGATACAGACGATCCACTGGTTCACCATCCTTGTGGTTTAATAGGGTGAGTAAACAGTTTCTAAAAGGCCTTTCAGAGTATTTCCTCCAATTAAAGCACCTCCTCCATCTTGGCAGCTCAACACAGAGCTTCCACAGAGATGAAGGCTCCATTCGAACCAAACCACAAAGCAAAGATAGTGTTTTTAATGTGGAAAATTGCATTTTTGTTGGCCCTTGCATCAGCAAGGAGGGATAGTGAAATACAAGCTTTCACAATTAAAGAGCCTTTCCTACATTTCAAGGACGCTTGTGTGGTTCTCAGAACCAATACCAGATTCATTCACAAAGTCGCATTGGATTTTCATCTAAATTAACCTATTGCCCTGAGGACATTCTTGCTGAATCCACAAACAGCAGCTGATAGATCATTGCATACATTAGATGTTAAAAGATGCATGAAATTGTGCCTGCATGACACTAAACACTTTAGGAAGACAGACCAACTGCTCGTAGCATATGGGACTCCAGGTAAGGGTTTACCAGTTTCCAAGCCAAGCAGCAGCTGTGCAGCTCTGTCACTGCAACTGTGGAAGACCCCTGACAGACAAAGTTAAAGTCTATTCTACCTGGGTCATTTTATGTATGATTGCTCTGGTTGCAGGTGTGCCTTTGGAAGACATATGTCGAGGGGCCACATGGAAGAACAGGCATACGTTCACGCAACCCCATGCCATGCACGATCAAACACTGTGACTGGTGTAGGGTTGGCTGGCCCCAGAGGGGGCTGCTGTCCTGGGAAGTATGCCGCAGGGCCTGGCTGCAAGCAATGCCCTGAGTCCAACACTATGCTGCACATGACAAAAGGCCATGCCGAGTGTGGGGTGTTGGCTGCCTGTGGGTGGTTGTCTGATTCCGGGTGGGTTAGTCACAGAACTTGCCACAGGCCAGGCCCTGTGACGAACCCCTGTAATAAAATAGTACTTTATGTTTTTTTAAAAACTAGAAATTCACTGAAAAAATAAATGTTAAAGTAACTTTATAGTTAGGGGAATATGTCATTGACAGCACTAATGTTTTGAACTAAAAAAATCACAGAAATTCACCAGTTATAGTTAGCAGAACTAACTATAACTTGCGCCCCTGCCATGCACTGCTTATGAGCTCACATATTGCATCACTCATGGCATGTTGTATGAAATAACATGTTCTATAATTGGGAGGTCGATCATTCTACTACGAATCTGCCAAATTGGGGACAGGAAATGATTCAAGCATCTGAATCTATAAAATATACCAATGCTGGAGAACTACAGTTAAAGGTAAGTAACTTCTTTTCTTTCTCAAAAACTACTGAACAGATTTGCACCAAATAACAAAAAGCACCTGTGAACCAAGATCTAGGTTCCTGGAAAATTTGGTGTAATTCCTCAGCAGTTTTTTTTAAAAACAGCTTCTGACAAAAAGTCTATATAAAATGCATGGGGATTTTGTGTTTTGGAACCTCCTTTTTTCTGGGCCCCCGCTTGATGGATCACCCCAGCACTTTCCATTAACAAACTAGGCAAAACAGAGCATTTAAAAATAAATGTGATGGTTAGTCAAACAATGCTAAAGTTATAAGCAAAACAAAAAAAAGGCATTTCCTATGGAAATGCTGACTTAACTATAACTACCCAGTGGCAACCAGTAAAAGGCTTTTGTAATTTTACAGCTCGGCATGGATGACACTGTGTTAATACTATGGTTAAAGACTTTGCTGTAGAAATGGCAAAACAATTTGTCCCTTTCTAGCTCTGCCTCAACGGCACTGTGCTAATTGTATGCTTAAAAAGTTTTGACATTTGAGGTGAGCAGATTCAGAGTGTCGCTGGTGTTGTAGGGTGCATTATACATGAGCTGCTCTCCAACTAAACAAGGGAACTACCAAGATTTCTCTTCTTTTTTGCATAATGTATGTGGCACTCTTAGTCTGAAAGGGTATTGTTATACTGGGTGCTCCCTTGTGTCTGGCCAAAGCTATACATCTCTGAAGAGCTATTCTGATAGCAAAACGTGTCAGGGTTGATTTTATTTATTCCTGGTTGGTTTCGATGGTATCTTCCGAATCCAAAACTGTAATACTCTGCCTGGAGTGGTAAAAGGCTTTTGTAATTTTAAAGTTTGGCATGGATGGCACTGTGCTAATCCACCAAAACATGGGAACTACCCAGAGTGCTCTGCTTCTTTTTTGCACAATTAATGCAGCACTCTAAGACTGAAATGTTTTACTTATACTGGGTGCTACCTTGTATCTAGACAAAGCTAAACTTCTCTGAAGAGCTATAACGATAACAAAACATGTGTCTGGAGTCGTTTTTATTCATTCCAGGTTGGTTTAGATGGTATTTTACCAATCCAAAGCTGGAATACTGTGCCTAGAGTGGTAAAAGGCTTTTGTCATTTTACAGCTCGGCGTGGATGCCACTGTGCTAATCCTACCCTTAAAGACTTTGCTGTAGAAATTGCAAAATACTTTGTCTCTTTCTAGTTCGCCGTGGATGGCAGTGCGGTAATCCTTTGCTTAAAAACTTTGCGAGAAAACCAGACATTTGAGGTGAGCAGATTCCGAGTGTTGCTGGTGTTTTAGGGTGCTGTATACAGGAGCTGCTCCACCTAAATTTCAGGGGCACTGAAGAAGGGAGTTCCTCCCGAAATGCATTGGGCATAGTTCCTCATTAAGTATTCTGCACAAATCTTGAAGTATATATATGATTGATGCTTTGTTGTATGTTTGATTCTTTTGTTGCAAACATATCACTTTGTTGAATATAAACAAAGTTATTTGTTAATACAATATGTTCATTTAAAGAATGTAGACTATCAGTCTTCATAATTTCTGTTCAATTTCGTGGCAAATTATTTGTTGATCATTTCTATGGAGCAAAACCAAAGGTGGTGATGGACGGAGCGTTGACAATACAAGCACTCACCCCCAGTCAACTGACCTGGGTTTAATCCATCACCGTTCTTTAGCCCACTCTGCCACCCCAGTTCAGACATGGCCATATGCAAATCAGTCTGACCCTGTGCCTCATGGGAACAGTCCAGCCCAAACTGCCAAGCCATGCCTTCCCTGGACCGGAAACAAGCATCCGAGGACCGGTTTCTGGCATTGCAGCGTCTTCAGCCCGGCTTGCTTGAATCCAGTGGCAAAGTGAGCAAGGGACTCACGTCTGAGCAAACCCTGCCAACTTATGGCGAACAAAGCAAAACCAAAGGTGGTGATGGACGGAGCGTTGACAATACAAGCACTCACCCCCAGTCAACTGATCTGGGTTTAATCCATCACCGTTCTTTAGCCCACTCTGCCACCCCAGTTCAGACATGGCCATATGCAAATCAGTCTGACCCTGTGCCTCATGGGAACAGTCCAGCCCGAACTGCCAAGCCATGCCTTCCCTGGACCCGAAACAAGCTTCCGAGGACCGGTTTCTGGCATTGCAGCCGTCTTCAGCCCGGCTTGCTTGAATCCAGTGGCAAAGTGAGCAAGGAACTCACGTCTGAGCATACCCTGCCAACTTATGGCGAACAAAGCAAAACCAAAGGTGGTGATGGACGGAGCGTTGACAATACAAGCACTCACCCCCAGTCAACTGATCTGGGTTTAATCCATCACCGTTCTTTAGCCCACTCTGCCACCCCAGTTCAGACATGGCCATATGCAAATCAGTCTGACCCTGTGCCTCATGGGAACAGTCCAGCCCGAACTGGCAAGCCATTCCTTCCCTGGACCGGAAACAAGCTTCCGAGGACCGCTTTCTGGCATTGCAGCCGTCTTCAGCCCGGCTTGCTTGAATCCAGTGGCAAAGTGAGCAAGGGACTCACGTCTGAGCATACCCTGCCAACTTATGGCGAACAAAGCAAAACCAAAGGTGGTGATGGATGGAGCATTGACAATACAAGCACTCACCCCCAGTCAACTGATCTGGGTTTAATCCATCACCGTTCTTCAGCCCACTCAGCCACCCCAGTTCAGACATGGCCATATGCAAATCAGTCTGACCCTGTGCCTCATGGGAACAGTCCAGCCCGAACTGTCAAGCCATGCCTTCCCTGGACCGGAAACAAGCTTCCGAGGACCAGTTTCTGACATTGCAGCCGTCTTCAGCCCGGCTTGCTTGAATCCAGAGGCAAAATGAGCAAGGGACTCACGTCTGAGCATACCCTGCCAACTTATGGCGAACAAAGCAAAACCAAACGTGGTGATGGACGGAGCGTTGACAATACAAGCACTCACCCCCAGTCAACTGATCTGGGTTTAATCCATCACCTTTCTTTAGCCCACTCTGCCACCCCAGTTCAGACATGGCCATATGCAAATCAGTCTGACCCTGTGCCTCATGGGAACAGTCCAGCCCGAACTGCCAAGCCATGCCTTCCCTGGACCGGAAACAAGCTTCCGAGGACCGGTTTCTGGCATTGCAGCCTTCTTCAGCCCGGCTTGCTTGAATCCAGTGGCAAAGTGAGCAAGGGACTCACGTATGAGCATACCCCGCCAACTTATGGCGAACAAAGCAAAACCAAAGGTGGTGATGGACGGAGCGTTGACAATACAAGCACTCACCCCCAGTCAACTGATCTGGGTTTAATCCATCACCGTTCTTTAGCCCACTCTGCCACCCCAGTTCAGACATGGCCATATGCAAATCAGTCTGACCCTGTGCCTCATGGGAACAGTCCAGCCCGAACTGCCAAGCCATGCCTTCCCTGGACCGGAAACAAGCTTCCGAGGACCGGTTTCTGGCATTGCAGCCTGATTTGTTGATCATTTCTATGGATACAATTGTGCTTAACAAGTGAAGGGCTTTATTAGTGATACACATTAATACTTTAATCATCGCAGTGTGCCTGGCATACTGGTGGTAATCCACCGGCTATTTTTCCTAAGTCAGGTTTTTACCAGGTGTAAAATCCTGGCGCTAATCGCGGTTAATCCGTGTTATTTTATCGCGTCGCGGGCATTGCTAATAGGCGATAGCTGTGTTAGCGACTGCTTTCAGTCGCTACCAGTTTGGGTACGCCCACTTTGCATGTCATTAGCGATAAATATCGCTGACATGCAAAGCGGGCCCCAAACCGGTCGCTGTCGCCTGGAAGCTGTCGCTAACTGCTGTTAGTGACAGCTTGGTAATTGGGCCATAAGAAAATCGCTGCTTTATCGGCAAAAAGTGCAGATAAAGCAGCGATCTGGCCCTTGCTAATATGCCTCTTGGTTTTAGTTGACATGTAAAGCCACGTCTTTCATTACCTCAGCCACGCCTCTTGGAAATAATTCATAGTAACACTTCTTTGGCTATGCCCCGTTTTAGGAACCCGCCCACATTTTCCTTGCCACTGAAAGTCCTGCTGACCGGCCTCCACGGGGCGCCTCATTGGAACTTCTGTAACCTTCAGAGTTCAAAATGCTCTACAATAGTTACTGTAACCCTCGAACTGTCTGACATGCTCTAGAATATCCCCGATTTACTCTATAGAAGTGATCTGTATTATCATTAAATTGTTTATGAGCATAATACGTTTTCTGGTTTACCCTAAAAATACATTGCATGATAGTGCATTAAATAAAACAGCTTCCATCGTTTCTACACATTGACTTACGACTGATCTGCGGCTTCTAGCTGTTTGCATTTGACATTTACATTCTTAAGAAAAGGAAAAGTTCGTGTTGGTGAAAACTTCCAGAGTTTGTTTTGGCTCGCTCTCCTAGAAAGAGCCGCGGTGCCGAGCGTGTACCATGCACCTGTTCAAACTACAATAGCCAAGGCTGTTAATCGCCAATATTTGCTTTATATTGTTCGACAAAATAGGAGCGACATCGGTATTGGTAAATGCCGCAGGTTTATTCATAAGGGCTGATGTAGTGCAGAGAGAAGCCAGTTTGTGTGGCGGGGATCAGATTTGGTGATAGCGTAATAATTAGAAATGAATCACTTCAAATAAAACGTTGCGAAATAAGGCCCCAGCAGCAGGCCGCACCTCGGCCCAGAGCAAACATGGCCGCCCTCGAAGTACCTCTTCGGAGAAAGGTGATATTTTAAGTTCAGAATTTGCTGAATGCCAAGCTTAAGGCCTTGTGACCGATTTCCGAACGCAGCCCAAACACACCAGCAGAGTGAGTTGTGAGGAAGGGTTTAAATATAAAGGAAAACCCAGGGGCATATTACCAAGCAATAGCGATAATTATCGCTATTGCTTGGTTAGAGACAAAGGGGCAGATTTATGTTAACTGGCGCATCCCCAGGGATGCGCCAGTTAATGTGCGCCACAGTGCGCCACAGCTCCGCCACCCATGGTGCGCCGCATTTACAATGCGGCGCACCATGGGGCAAAAACGGCACAGTTGCGTGACGCATCTGTGCCGTAAAAGTGGCGCATTGCTGGAGTTGCGTCGCAAGCGCGACGCAGCTCCAGCAAGGCTCGGGGGTGCACCATCTTCACAATGCTGCGTCAAGACCTACGCCTGCTTCAAGCAGGCGCAGGCTTTTGACGCAGCATTGGCCTGAAAGTGACTGAGTGAAATCTTATAGATTTCACTCAGCCACTTTTGCGAGGCGCACCTGCCCCGGAACGCCCACCCTGCGCCGGAACGCCCACAAGCGGCGCAGGGCTTTACAACGTGACGCATCTGCCTAGATGCGTCACGTTGTAAATCGTTCGTAGGGATGCGCCACGTTTACGCCGCCTTGCGTGACGCAACAGCGGCGTAAACGTGGCGCAAGGGCCTCATAAATCTGCCCCAAAAATTTACCGCTGAGCTGCGGCGATTTTTATCGCAGATAAACCTTGGTATTACCAAGGTTTATCGCAAATGCGATAAAAATCGGCCGCAATGCATGAATATCGCTGAAAAGTCCACGATATTCATGCATTACCGAGCTAATGCTCTTAGCCATGTTATCCACCTCCCATTGGATAACATGGCGAAGAACTGCTCAGGGCAGGTGTTAGCTTTTGGAGATATTCGCGCTAAGCGCGAATATCTCCAAAAGTTGGTAATAGGAGATAGCGATGTTAGAGACTGTTTCCAGTCGCTAACATCTTGGCACGCCCACTTTGCATGTCATTAGTGATAAATATCACTGACATGCAAAGTGGGGCCCAAGATGGTCGCTATCTCCTACTAGCTGTCGCTAACTGGTGTTAGCGACAGCTAGGTAATAGGGAGATCATTTTATCTCCGCTTTCTTGGCTTTTAAAGCCAAAAAAAGCGGAGATAAACCCCCTTGATAATATGCCCCCCAATCCTGCCATCAGCAGGCGGTGGTGAGACTGCACCAGTCTTTGGGGTATATTATCAAGGGGTTTATCTCCGCTTTTTTGGCTTTAAAAGCCAAGAAAGCGGAGATAAAATTATCTCCCTATTACCAAGCTGTCGCTAACACCAGTTAGTGACAGCTAATAGGAGATAGCGACCATCTTGGGCCCCGCTTTGCATGTCAGTGATATTTATCACTAATGACATGCAAAGTGGGCGTGCCAAGATGTTAGTGACTGGAAACAGTCGCTAACATCGCTATCTCCTATTACCAACTTTTGGAGATATTCGCGCTAAGCGCGAATATCTCCAAAAGCTAACACCTGCCCTGAGCAGTTCTTCACCATGTTATCCAATGGGAGGTGGATAACATGGCTAAGAGCATTTGCTCGATAATGCATGAATATCGCTGCTCATGAATTGATTTAACAAACAGGTCTAGGTGTCCGAGTTCAGCACTGACAATGTTTCTTTTCGAGCCTTTACTCCTTTTAAAGACTCACCTTTCCCATCATTATTCTTAGAGTGCCTCTTTGCCATAGAAAGGCCCCTGCCATCGCCTGAATGAGACCCTGCACTTCATAGTGGCTGAAGGTCTGCTCCCTATCACCCTTTCTGACTCGAAACTTAAGATCCGTCTGTCATAAACGCCCAACAATTGCAAATCTACCTTGCAGCGCGCCAAGTACTGGATCCTTTGTCTTGCAGGCCCCCTACACTGGGAGACCCATCCACCCGACATTCAGGTCACTCACTCTCTTCAAGAGTTTAAAAAGGCACCTGGTGCAGCTTTAAGGTCAAGAGCGATAGCCTTCCACTATGAAGTAAATGTGTACATGTATGATATAAATAGGCACACCACATTATTTTATGTTCTGTTACCTGATAAATGTGTGTGCCAATTAGATCTGTGTGAATTGCCATATTTTTACCCAAAAGAGAAAGTGTTAAATACCATGGGGCAGATTTATGATGGCCTTGCGCCTCCTTGCGCCGCAATTGCGTCACTAAATGTGACGCAATGGCGGCGCAAACAATGCGCCCTATTTACAACGTGACGCATCTAAGAGATGCGTCACGTTGGAAAGCCCTGCGCCATAAGGAGGCGTTCCTGCGCCGGAACGCCTCCTAAAAGTGGCTGAGTGATATCTATGAGATTTCACTCAGTCACTTTTTACGTCACTTCCTTACGCCTGCTTGAAGCAGGCGTAAGGGTGACGCACAATGCATAGAATAGGTGGCTCCTGTGCATTGCAGGAGTCATGTCGCACTTGCGACATGACTCCTGCAATGCGCCGCCCGTACGTCGAGAGATGCGTCACGCATCCTCACTTCCTTGCACCATGGTGCGCCGCATCATAAATGCGGCGCACCATGGGTGGCGTAGCAGTGGCGCACCGTGGCGCATGTTAACTGGCGCATCCCTGGGGATGCGCCAGTTAACATAAATCTGCCCCCATACATCCGCCACCTATATACTATGGGGCAGATTTACAATAACTGCCGCATCCCTGCATATCAGCAGGGATGCGGCAGTTATTGTGCGTGACGGCATCGCCACCATGGATGCGCCTCATTTACAATGCAGCGCACCATGGCGCAAAAATGGAGAGATTTGTGACGCTTCTGCTGCCGTAAAGGCGGCGCATTGCTGGAGTCGCCTCGCAAGCACGACACAGCTCCAGCAAGGCTTGTGGGTGCCCTATCCTGAAAACTCTGCGTCAATCCTTAGGCCTGCTTCAAGCAGGCTCAGGGTTTTGACGCAGCATGGCCTTAAAAGTGACTGAGTGAAATCTTGTAGATTTCCTGCGCCAGAACACCCCCCTGCGCCGGAACACCTACATGTGGTGCGGGGCTTTACAACGTTACGCTTCTCCCTGATGCGTCACGTTGTAAATACCCCGCAGCATGGCGCTGGCTTTGCGCCGCCGCTGCATCACAAAAGTGACGCAACAGCAGCGTAAAAGAGGCGCAAGGGGCTTGAAAATCTGCCCCTTAATTTCGGATCAAAATGGTGTTGCCCCTAATCAGTAAACGATAAACAGTCAATGTCACGGGTATATGACTCTGTGTGAAAACCATATAAACAATATTCTTTATGCGTAATTGCTATGAGTTAAGAGTAATTGTAGCTCTCCTGATACATATGAGTAGGAGGAAACAAGAATGATACTTGTTAGAAATTGGGTTACTGGTGGACTGGGTTGTGAGCCATGGTCAACCACAATCCTAGTCAGGGTAAGAGGCAGGCACAACCTAACTTAGCCTGTGTTCAACCTCTGGTAGCTTGACACAGAGCAGTCAGGCTAAACTTAGAGGCAATGGGTAAAGTATTGGTGTAACACTTCAAATAGGAAAAACACCACATAAAAGATTCCTCACCTGGTTAGAAAATACAGTATATTTTGTTAAATACAGCAAGACCAAAACGACAAAGATCCAATCAGGGAATAGAGAAATTTAATTTTAAAGTTTTAGGTCGAAATAGTGCCAAAAAGCACAAAGCACCAACAAGGGTAAACTCGGGCCAGCCGGACCGGGACAAAGTCACAGATTCAGGTCAACTGCGATAGAGCGCTGGTCCGCTACAGGGACTCTGTTAGACCTGTTGAACAAAGTACTTTAAATCCTGGTTGTGGAG
Source organism: Lissotriton helveticus (assembly GCF_964261635.1). Classification (NCBI taxonomy): domain Eukaryota; kingdom Metazoa; phylum Chordata; class Amphibia; order Caudata; family Salamandridae; genus Lissotriton; species Lissotriton helveticus. The sequence goes on from NC_136059.1 coordinate 450,791,399, forward strand.
TGTTGCTTGGATCCGAGGCAAAGAAGTGTTCTGCAGTTGAAGCTATGTGCTGGATCCGAGATGCGGTGAAGCTGCTGTGTGAGATTCTGTTGCGTCGTCGTCGAGGAATCTGTCGTCGAGGTTTGAGATGCAAAGTCTTGGAGCCGAGGGTGTGGCAAGCAGCTAGTGATGCATCGGTTCTGAAGAGCCGCGAGGCTGCGATGCAGAGGCTGGTGGTGTTGTTGAGAGATGCGTAGACCTGGATCAAAGATGCACCACCACTTTAGCAGTAATAAAGTGCACTGAGTCGTAAGGCCAACAGAAGCAACAATCCATCAAAATTGGGGGCAAGCAGGCAAAATGTTTGGGGGAGACCACCCTAAGACAATCAGGTCTAACACGTATCCCCCCATCTGAAAGAGGGGAGATCTACTCGACCTCCTAGGAGTTCTCATCACTAAGGTGGAAGAACCTGAAGGGACCATCAGCATTGGCATGGTCTAACCCAGTTCTGTGTTCCACCATAAAGTCCATTCCCTGTGTGGAGAGGGACCACCTCACCAATTCATTTGAGTTAGCCACCTGAGGGGCCTGTGGTCAGTCTGAACCTTGAAGTTAGTCCCAAACAGGTATGGTTTTAGCTTCTTCAATGCCCAGATCACAGCAAAGGCTTCTCTCTCAGTATCACTACACCTCTGTTCCCAGGGATGTAACCACATAGAGATGAAAGATATAGGTTGGTGTAGGCCCTCCTCATTGTGCTGTGAAAGGATTTCCCCTATGCCATGCTCTGAGACATTTGTCTGTACTATGTTTTCCCTGGAAAAGTCAGGGACCTTGAGCTCAGGGACTGTGCACATGGTTTCTTTTAGGTAGTCAAAGGCATTCTGACAAGCCTCTGTCCATATCATCATTCTGGGCTGCTTCTTGGAAGTCAGCTCAGCCAAGGGGGCAACGTTGGTGCCATATACCTTAACAAACCTCCTGTAATACTCTGTGTGGCACAGGAAGGCCCACACCTCAGGCTGATTGTTTGGCAGCTCCCAGGCCTTGACTGTCTCTAGCTTGGCCTGAAGGGGCTGCCCCTTACCCCTGCCTACAAGGTGTTCCAAGTACACCAAAGACCCTTGCCCTATCTGGCACTTACTGGTCTTAATAGACCTGCATTCTGTAGGGCCTGACGCAATTCCTGCAGTTTAAAGAAGTGGTCCTTCCAGCTGCTACTGAAGACAGCTATGTCATCCAGGTAGGCAGCACTGAAGGCCTCCATACTGGCCAAAGCCGGTTCACCAGCCTCTGGGCAATTGCAGGAACAGTTTTTAGTCCAAAGGGCATCACTTTTAACTGAACATGGCCCTCTGTCATTGAAAAAGCTGACCTCTTCTCTTCTGTTAGGGCAATCTGCCAGTACACCGAAGTCAAATCAAAGGTACTCAGGAATTTGGCTGCCCCAAACCTATCAATGAGTTCATCAGCTCTGGGGATGGGTTGAGCATCAGTCTTGGTGACTGAGTGGAACCCTTTGTAGTCCACACAGAACTAGAAATCTGGAACGGCGCTCAGTGGAGCAGCCTTTAGGCCCAGCACAACGGGGTTGAACCAGTGGCTACAGGGGTGCTCAATCAGCCCAAGTCCTACATCTTAGAGACTTCCTCCTTAATGTTGGCCCTCACTTTGTCAGACAGTCTGTATAATTTGTTTTTGACGGAGGGACTGTCACCTATGTGTCAATGTCATGGGTACACAAATGTGTAGGACTTGGACACCCTGCACCCAAGTTTCTCTTTTGATGATAGGAGGTCAAGAAGAGGTTCACTCTCCTCTTCCTCTTCACCATATGTCAGCAATAGCATGGTGACCACAGACCTCACAGTGAAGCTTGAGAAAGTTGATATGGAGGACTCTTAAGGGGCATCTGGGGGTCCTCCTTCCTATCAGCTATCCCATAAGGCCCAGTCCAGCTGTCATGGAGGGCCCTGGGCTCCACTAGCACCATCACCCACACTTTCTGTCCAGGGTGGAATTCCACAGGGGTAGCCATCTGGTCATACCACTGCTTCATTACCTCTTCACTTGCCTCCAAGTTCTCAGAAGCCTTCTTCCAGAACTTGGTCATCTGGTTCCAGAGGGCTAGCATGTAGCTAACCACATCCTGGTGAGGCTTCTTGGGAGCTTGCTCCCACCATACCTAATCCAACTTAGAGGTCCCATCACAGTTGAGCATACAGAAGGTCAAAGGGGATACATCCAAGCCTCTGTGTGGTCCAACCTCCCTGTAATCAAAGAGCAGGCATGGTAAGAGGACTTCCCACTTCTGCCTCAGGGGCTCTGGTAGGCCCATAATCATGATCTTCAAGATCTTGTTGAACCTCTCTCTCAACAAGCCCATTTGTCTGAGGATCGTAGGGTGTAGAAAACTTGTAACTCCAGACTCTTTCAACTTGGTGCATATATGCAGACAAAAGTTGGTACGCTTGTCAGACCTCATTTCCTTGGAGAAACCCACTGGGGTTAAAAATCCCCATCAGGGGCCTGGCCACTGTAGGTGCAGTTGCAGTTCACAGAGGTATGGCCTCTGGGTTCCTTGTGGCATGGTCCATCAAGCACAGGACAACCCTGTTGTCAAAGGCTTTCTTGAGGTCGACAATGTCTGCTCACCCTTTCAAAGGGGGTGCCAATGACAGGTAAGGGAATCAAGGGAGCTTTTAGCGCTCTTCCTGTCTTCCTACTGGCTTGGCAGGTTAAGCAAGTCCTGCAGAATCTATCTCAGCAAATCTTCATCTGGTGCCAGTAAAAGTGGGGGGACAAGCCCGGCAAAGGTTTTCTCCTGTCCCAGATGTCCTGCCAGGGGTATCTCATGAGCCAGCCCCAGTAGGAAGGTTCAGCAGCATTGGGAAACTACCAATGCCCTTGTTGCCCCATGCACAGGTGCCTTAAGTTAAGTTAAGGCTCACTAAACAGGAGGTCATTCTCCCAATAGATACAGAGATCTCCAGATGCGTCACCGACTGCCTGGGCTTTAGCATGTTGCCTCATGCCATCTAGGATAGGGCACTCCATTTGTGCCTTACAGAACTACTCCCTGGTGGGTCTTCTTTTTGCTTGCCATCCAGTAAGCTCAAGCAGGGCACCAAGGGAGGCAATGTCCTCTCCAGTGGGCTCTGGAGTGACCTCCTTTGGTGCCCCATCCATTTCTTCTGGGAGACATTCAGGAGATGTGTTGGAAAATAGCCCTCTCTGAAGGGTCACCCCAAGCCTTTTGCCTTCCTCCTCCATGAACGGACTCCCAGGGGGTTAACATGGGTAACATTAGCCTCGCTAGGATTTGATTGTTTTTGCTGCTAATCTTTTGATTGTGTTCTCCTGCACTGCTGTGTGTTGCGGGGTGCAGGAGTCCTACGCTTTTAAATTGCTTATATTGTTCCTTATTTTTAAAACCACTCGATATTTTAACGTTTCCCTACCTGATCTGGCAAGAGGTCTTCTGCTCCTACCTGTAGCCATTAGGTGTGCTGTGTCCTATTCCCCACATTGACAGGCACAGGCCCCATTTTTGGAAGGACAGAGGTCTAGTCTTGCGACCAGCTGACTCTTCCCTCCACTTAATGGGAGCTGCAGTGCAGACAGACCAGAGGCAAGGCCGTCATCAACCGTCCACACTCCGGTCACAGTCAGCCCCAGCCCTCCTGTTGGTTTCGCTCCCCAGTGCAGCGATGGCTTGAGGTACTCTAGGGAAGAGCTACTTAATCTCAAGTTGAAGCCCGGTTCTGCATAGTCCCTACCCTGGGCCATTATGGCAAATTTGTCCAGTCTGTTCTCTCAGACTCAACTGTTATAAGACAAACTTGCTTAGCCATTCTGTGGTAAGTACTCGGAAATGCATGGCAGAAACAATAAAATGCACACTTTCCACATCCTAGAAGGTAGGAGATCAAGTGAAAATCCAATGAGGTAGGCCTGGCAGTGGTTTGAAAGCATGCCTCCAAGATGGGTTCAAAAGTATCAAACTCAAAGACATGGCACTCTAAGGGGTCTAATTTGGTTTGAGTTGTTGTGGAACCTAGCACTAGTGATTCAGTACTGCTATGGATATCACTCACTCTGGCTGTATTATCCAAATTATCTGAGAAATTCAATCCAAAGGGTATTATCTGAGTGGGCGCATCAATGTCCTCCAAAATCTTGCTGATCTACTTATCAAAGAAGTCAACACGATCATCGCAGAGCTCCTCCTTGGGTGTACCTTCCTGTTTTATGCAGTCTGGGTTAGATTCCCAAGGGATATCAAAAACCTTTTTAACTCCATTTGTGGCTGCGAGGATGGTTTTGGCATAATAATCGGCATTGCCTTTACTGACCTCTCTTTTTTGATCACATAATGAGATCTTTAAACATATTTGATCTGCTTCGGTGTAGCAGCTAAGCCATTTTCCTTCAAGGTTTTTACACGCTGGGTTAAGTGTTTCTAATGATTGATTATACCAGGGCGCGGATGGTCTATGGCGAGATTGCAGGTTGGTGAGGGAAATCTAATGTTTCGAGAACCCCCTGCTCGTATGCTAAGTAATTCGACTCCACTGACTCTTACGGGTCAAAAGTGTTTGAAAGATAAAAAAATGGTCACGTAGTTGGCCTATTCAATTTATGCCACACCCTCCCTTTTCTTGTTGTCATGGTGGCCAGCTTCGGGGGGCATGGTTCCTTCACAAATATGTGGAATAATATAAGAGCATGGTCAGTACAGTGTAAAGGTCTTTCATCGGAATCAGCCCATAAGGGGCAAAGATAAGATCCAAAGAATGTCCAGCATGATTTGTGGAGCCCATCACTTCTTGCTGTAGACCCAGACCTTCACATGATCCCTGCAGTTCTCTAAAAGGGAGTTAGGGGTCCCCCTCTGTCCATAGATTGCAGTCCCCCAGGATAAGGAAATGTAAGTGTGCAAGCGTCATGTTGGAAAATACTTATATTTGGGGTAGACCTCGGGTCACTCCTCACGCCACACGGCTCCTCCTGGGTGCCCGTGTCTCATCCCGCTGCTGCCGCTGACCGAGGGTTCGCCGCCCCTGGTGACTGTCACTCTCACTGTGGTTAACATTGTTTTTTCCCCATCCTGTAATTTTGTCTTTTTTTCATTTTGTAATTTATTCTAACTGCCTGTTCTAGGCGCTCCTTTTTCGCGCCACTGCCCTCCGTGCCCCCCCCGCTTCCCGCTGCTGCTCCCCTGCGGCCCACCCCCTTTTTCCTTTGTGTCCCTCGCACATTGGCTGCCCCGCTCCTGCTTCCCAGCTGCTCCACCCTCCCACTTCTCCTTTTATGGGGTTCACCGCGCGGAAGCGCAGGGGACGCGTGCAGCGCCAAAGGCGCGCCAAAGGCAAGCCCGTCTGTGCCCGTCTCGCCTGGACCGCGCCCCCCGCAACGCCAGACTGCACTACGACTCCAGCACCCTCCGCGCACTCAACACCGGACGAGGCCACCCTGCTACCGGGCCACCCCGAAGCGCATCCAAGGACCCTTCGCCTGCCGGAACTGCAGATTCACCAGCATCCACCAAGCTACCAGCCAGAGAACCCAACCACCTCTGCTGCATCCTCCTCAACACGCGCTCCGCTCGCAAACACGCCATCGAACTCTGGGACCTCCTAGACTCTACTGCCCATGACGTCGCCTTCCTGACGGAGACCTGGCTGAACACCACCTCAGCACCAGACATCGCCATAGCCATCCCACAGGGCTACAAGATCTCCCGCAGAGACCGCACATACGGAGTGGGCGGGGGAATCGCCATCCTCCACAAGGACACCCTCAGAGTCTCGACCAACACCAATGACACCCTCACCACCGCCGAGCACATGCACTTCCAGATCCACACTGACCCCAACACGACCCTCAGAGGAACACTTGTCTATAGACCTCCCGGACCAAGGTCCACAGTTCAGCGACACCATCGCCGACCTCGTCAGCACCCACGCCCTCGCCTCCACGGATTACATCCTACTCGGAGACCTGAACTTCCACCTCGAGAACAACAACAACGCCAACTCCACCGCCCTGATTGACAACCTCGCCAACCTTGGACTCAAACAGCTTGTGACGACACCCACCCACGACGCTGGACACACACTGGACCCCATCTTCTCCACAAGCCCCTACGTCTCCTTCAACCACACCACAGAACCCCACTGGACCGACCACAGATGCGTCCACTTCACCTTAAGGAAACCCACCACACACCACCGCACCCAACAGCTACCACACCGCTGCTGGGACAAGATCACCAAGGATCAACTGACTACCACCCTCGCCCTGAGACCACCCGCCGACCCCACCGACCCAGACACCGCTGCGACCAACCTCAAACAGTGGATCAACGACTGCGCCAACACCCTCGCCCCTCTCAAGACCTCCACAACCAACCACACCAACAAGAAAGCCGCCTGGTTCACCGAAGACCTCCAGATCTCCAAGTGCACCTGTCGGAAGCTGGAGAAGAAATGGCTCCGCGACCGAACCCCTGTTCAGCCACACAGCCCACAAGAGCGCTACCCGCAGACACCACCAACTCATCAGGACCACCAAGAGGACCGCCTTCAAGGACTGCCTAGACAACAACACACACAACATCAAAGAGCTCTTCAGCATCGTGAAAGAACTCTCCAACCCCAGCTCCAACACCAATGACATCCCACCATCACAAGACCTGTGCGACTCCCTGGTGGCCACCTTCTTTCACCGCAAGATCGCCGACATCCAGGACAACCTCAACACCGACACCCCCGCACCAACCACCGAGCCCACCACCCCTGCAACCACCACCCGCACCAGCCGCCTGACCGACTGGTCCCACGTCAGCGACGAAGATACAGTCAAAACTATGAACTCCATCATCTCCGGATCCCCATCCGACCCCTGCCCTCACCACGTCTTCAACAGCTCCTTCGAGACAGCAACCTTCCCGGAAAGCTGGAAGCACGCCGAGATCAATGCCCTTCTGAAGAAGCCCAAGGCGGACCCCAAGGACCTCAAGAACTTCCAGCCCATCTCCCTGCTCCCGTTCCCGGCAAAAGTGACAGAGAAGATTGTCAACAAACAGCTAACCCGCTACCTCGAAGACAACAACATCCTGGACCCTTCCCAGCAACCACAGCACCGAGACCGCCACTGACGACATCAGGATCCTAATGGACAAAGGAGAAACAGCCACCCTCATCCTCCTGGACCTATCATCGGCCTTTGACACAGTCTGCCACCGAACCCTATCAGCACGCCTCCATGACGCCGGAATTCAAGAGAAGGCCCTGGCCTGGACCACATCCTTCCTCTCCGGCAGAACCCAGAGCGTACGCCTCCCACCCTTCCACTCAAAACACACCAAGATCATCTGCGGCGTCCCACAGGGATCCTCCCTCAGCCCAACGCTGTTCAATATCTACATGGCACCGCTCGCCCACGTCGCAACATACCCTCAACATCATCTCCTACACCGATGACACCCAGCTGATCATATCCCTCACCGAAGACCACCACACCGCCAAAGCCAACCGCCACAGAGGAATGAAGGCCGTAGCCGACTGGATAAAGGACAGCAGACTGAAGCTGAATTCAGACCAGATGGAGGTCCTCATTCTCAGACCGTCATCAGCCTGGGACGACTCTTGGTGGCCCACATCGCTAGACACAGCCCCGGAACCCACAGACCACGCACGCAACCTGTGGGTCATCCTCGACTCCACCCTCTCCATAACCAGGCAAGTCAACGCCGTCTCCGCGTCCTGCTTCAACACCCTCCGAATGCTCCGCAGGATCTTCAAATGGATCCCCCCCGACATGAGAAAAAACGTCACCCAGGCCCTCATCACCAGCAGACTCGACTACGGGAACGCCCTCTACTCAGGAACAACAACCAAGCTCCTGAGACGATTACAACGAATCCAGAACGCCTCGGCACGACTGATCCTCGACGTCCCCCGACGCAGCCACATCACATCCCACCTATGAGGCCTGCACTGGCTCCCCGACAACAAGAGGATCACCTTCAAACTCCTCATCCACGCACACAAAGCACTACACAACACCGGACCTACATACCTCAACAACCGACTCAGCTTCCACACCCCCACCCGAAGCCTCCGTTCAGCCAACCTCGCCCTCGCCACAGTCCCTCGTATCCGGAAAGCCACCGCAGGCGGAAGATTCTTTTCCTACCTCGCCGCCAAGACCTGGAACGCTCTCCCTACCAGCCTACTGGACTCAGGACCTGCTGGTCTTCAGAAGACTTCTCAAGACCTGGCTCTTCGATCAGTAGCGGCCCCCTCTCCCCCCAGCGCCTTGAGACCCTCACGGGTATGTAGCGTGCTTTAGAAATGCAGTGATTGATTGATTGATTGATTGAGGTGTGGATTTGGGAGACCTGAGGCTCTATAACATAGAAAACCTGAGAAGGCACTGCCTTATCAGTTTTCAGTGTAAAGCCCAAGATTTCAGGACCTCCTAACTCATCAAGTGAGAATATGGAGAACTTCCGTTTTTCATTGTAGATAACTCCTACTCCTCCTCCCTTCTGGTTAACACATGCTTTGTGAAATGCTTTAAAACCCAGCGGACAGGCCTTGCCTAGATCTGCTGTTGGGTCTGGGTATAAATCCTCTTGTTAGACCTGGCATCATTTGGTGTGTTTCCCCAGTCTTTTTTTGCTTTCTGACCTCCAGGTTTTGACTCTGCTGTTCAGTGTTAAAAGTGTAAGTGCTCCTATTGTAAATTGGTTTATGGATTGGTGTTTATGGGATTGGTATATTTGATTTACTGGTAAGTCCCTGGTAAAGTGCACAGAGAGTGCCAGAGCCTGTAAATCAAATGCTGCTAGTGGGCCTGCAGCACCGATTGTGCCCTCACACAAGCAGCCTTTCAAAGGATTCTCAGATCGGCCACTGCAGTGTCTGCACACAGTTTTTACTGCCATGTCGACTTGGCAAGTGCACCCACTTGCCAAGCCCTAACCTTCACATTTATTACATGTGAGTCACCCCTTAGATAGGCCCAATGTACCCCTATGGGCAGGGTGCAGTGTATGTGAGAGGCAGGACATGTACTTGTGTGTGTAACATGTCCTTATAGTGAAATATAGTGGAATTCATTTTTCACTATTGAAAGGCTATCTGTCCCATAGGATAGAATGGGAATACTTTGTAACATCTTACAAGTATATCTTCCCATTTGGACAAGATGGAGAAATGGAGTTTAGTATGCCTGATCTCAGAATGTAGAAATGCATCTTTTAGTAAAGATTTTTATACTCTGTGTTTGAAAACACCACTTTTAGAAAGTAGTTTTTTTTTTGCTTAGCCATCCTGTGTGCCTCTGCTGGGTTGTGGATTGACTGTCTGGCTTTTGAGTGACCGGGGCTGGGAATGCGCACTCTCTTCAGACAGCCACTGGGGGGGGTGGAGGTGTGTCCTGCCTTTCCTTGACGAGTCAGGGCTGGGCTGAATAGACCTGGGCTGCATAGAGTAGTAGGAGGAGATTTCCTTGCACCTGAATGGACTGGGTCTGCCGTGGACAATGCTGTCTCCACCTCCTACGGGGTAGCAGGGCCAGAGAGGACCAAACTAGTGTGGACTAAACACAGATACTCTCTGCCCTAGAGAACAAAGAGAAATGCAGTATAAATATTGGGGCCCAGACCCCAGAACCTTTGAACTTGCTTGGCTCAAGGAACCTGCAAGAAGAAGAGGTGGAAGTACTGCCAGGAGGAGTACTGCTTCTGCCTTGGGACTGGACTGAACTTTCTTTACTTATTTCTGAGTATCTCCAAGGGCTTGAAACAGAGCTAGTCTCCTGTTCACGACGTCTCAGGGACAGCAAAGACTTCACTTTACTCTGGGTACTGCCTCTGGAACCGTGGGTTTCAGTTGCCACAGAGGGGGAAAGCAGCCGACACCACTGTGGGCTCCCTTACCTTAAGGCACTGCCGAGGGCACCGTCGCACTTCGCACCAGAACTCTGGTCTCATCAACGTCGACGACCGCCACCGAGCCGCTGCTTGCACCGCAACCTGTGGGCACCACACTTCACACCGCATTGCTTCACTCTGCCGCCCTGGTCTCACCGATGACGTCGCCGCCCACTGACTGCGACACCTGTGATTGCACCATGGTTTTGGGGGCACCGCTCATAAGTTACACAACACTGCCCCATCCCACACCACAGTCTGTGCCGACCAACACCAGCTCCCATCAAACAACACTGTCGCTTGCACCCTGACTTGTCAGCACCGCAACGAGCACTGCCTCACTCTGCCCCGCAGCCCTGGTCTCACCAAGGTCGCTGGATGACCATCACGAAGCTGCTGCCTGGACCGGGACTTGAAGGCACCGCACACCGCACCGCTAAGCTTCACGGTTGCCACGACTGGCCCGCACCGACGCAGTCGGCCAGAACCAAAGGTACTGTTTACGAGTGTGCTGACACTAATGCTGGTCTGCACCGACACGGTCAGCCGGAACTGTTGGATTCTGTTATTTTCAGCACGGACAGAGCTACCTTCTCCAAGGAACTGCGGACCTCATTTATGAGGCTCAGCAGGCCCTTGTGCGCACTCCGGAACATCACTTTTTGACGTTCTGGGGGCGCAATGCGCCACCACATATTTATAAGGCCACGTAAAGCCACTTTACCTGGCCTTTCATGGCCTTACAAATATGTGCCCCTTTCACGCAGAAAACTGTGTGAAAGGTGAGTTCCATGGGTGTTGCTCTGGCTGTTCCCACGCAACATGCATGGAACCTGACACATTTCCAGAATTACGAAAATGTAAACCTGGGAATGCGTCAGAAACTAATTCCACCCCAGGGGGGCGTTAGGAAGGTGCAAGGAAGAGAAATGGAAACATTTCTCCTTGTGCTTTCATTTTTCTACGTGTGCTGCATTGTGCAGCACACATAGAAAAAAGAAAGCGCCTGAATGGGATGATATTGTGCAGAAAGGGTCCCTTCCTGCACAAAATCAATCATCCCTGCAATGTAGGCACCCTACACCATGGTGCAAAGGTGCCTGTGTTGGCCCACGGCAGTCCATTGGAAAAGGATAGGAATGCGCCGTATCATAGATACAGCGCATTCCTGTCCTTTCCTTTTGCCACAGTGCAGCGCAGCAGGGAGGCCTGCGGCGCTGAGCTACGGCAAAAGGCCATAAATAAGGCCCTGCATTTTTAAGTCAGACTTGCAAAGTGTCTATTTTTGATTATTATATGTTGGTCTTTTATTGTTTTGGTCTTGTTTGTACAGATAAATATTTTTCTAAAACTGGGGTGGTGTCCTTTTGTGGTGTTTTCACTATATAACTGATGGTTATGTGCAAATGCTTTACACACTGCCTGTGAGATAAGCCAGACTGCTCGTGCCAAGCTACCAAGGGGGTGAGCAGAGGTTATTTTAGGAGTGTATCCCCCTTATCCTGACTAGAAGGAAGGAACCTTTTTTGACAAAGGTGCAAACCTTTGCCAACTAGAGACTACAAATTTCTAACACCTCTTTATTGGTAAAGTTAGATCTAACATCACGGGGTATATTATCAAGGGGTTTATCTCCGCTTTTTTGGCTTTAAAAGCCAAGAAAGCGGAGATAAAATTATCTCCCTATTACCAAGCTGTCGCTAACACCAGTTAGTGACAGCTAATAGGAGATAGCGACCATCTTGGGCCCCGCTTTGCATGTCAGTGATATTTATCACTAATGACATGCAAAGTGGGCGTGCCAAGATGTTAGCGACTGGAAACAGTCGCTAACATCGCTATCTCCTATTACCAACTTTTGGAGATATTCGCGCTAAGCGCGAATATCTCCAAAAGCTAACACCTGCCCTGAGCAGTTCTTCACCAGGTTATCCAATGGGAGGTGGATAACATGGCTAAGAGCATTTGCTCGATAATGCATGAATATCGCGGACTTTTCAGCGATATTCATGCATTGCGGCCGTTTTTTATCGCATTTGCGATAAACCTTGCTAATAGCAAGGTTTATCTGCGATAAAAATCGCCGATGTGCGGCGATAATTTTTGTCTCTAAACAAGTTAGAGACAAAAATTATCGCTAGTTGTTGGTAATATACCCCCACGTTTTTAGAAATGCTACTTTTAGAAAGTAAAACCAACAGTTTGCTCTAACTCTTTTAGAAAGTAGGCATTTCTCTGCTCTTAGCTCTGTGTACCTTGTAGCCTGCGTGCAATACACATCTAGGGTGGGTGACAGCTACACCTTTTGCATTCTCTCTAGACAGCCACAGACACAGGAAAGGTAGGTGCTTCTGAGTACCCATCTACATAAAACTGCATTTTGATGGCTCTTCCTGGGAAGAAAGAGAATGATGGTCTGATACCTACACTTCAATAGATAGTGGCCTGACCCCACACAAAAGGCTAATTAACTCCCCCACCTAATAGTCTGGAGCCTGGACTGGGAAGAAAGGACCTTGTGCACTTCAAAGACCCTGCTTTGAAGTCACCTCTACTTCAAAGGCACATTTGGTTGTAGGTACTGGGTCTCTGACCCTACCAAAATAGTACACTTCTGGACCTGTGACCACTTTGCCAGGAAGAAGAGGAACCGCTGTGCTGCTAAAGGACTGCCAATCTGCTGTATCTGCTGTTTGCTGAACTCTTGCCTTGCTGGGTTGCCCTGCTGCTGTCGCTCTCACTCTCTCTGCCTGGGTGAGGAGGACTGGACCTGCATCACCTGAACCCAGAGTGACTCCAAGGGTTTGCGGGCTTACCTCCTGTTGCCCAAGTCTCATGGACACAAAAGACGTATAACTCTCCTTTTCCAATCCTTGGGCTCATCTGCCGGTGAGTCTGTCCCATCAAATGGTGCCAACCCAGTCCTGTAACCTTGGATATGGCCCTGGCAGTTATTGAAGTACCAGCTGCTGCCGCTGGAATTGATTGACGCATCGCACCAGGATCCGCCGCATCACACTAGGAACTTCTGCAAACCAGGACCAGGCAGTGTGCTCAAGATCATTCCCTAGCTAACAATCCACAGGTATGGTAAGCATCAGTGCAACTTTTAGAAGACCCAAGAACCCCCCAGTCAAAGGGAAAAAGGGCCACATGGCAGTGGTCCTCCTGGTTGTTTGCTACTACACCCTGGTGGAGAATATTGGGGATTATTTGCTCCGGGGCCACCAGTTGACTCCTTACTGTAGTCATACTTGGTCCTGTGTCCCTCAGAGTCTCCACGCTCTGCTTATTGATGTTGACACACTGCCTCTACTTTGCAGTATTGGAAGGCATGTAGGCTTTGGGCACCATCTCCACTTCAACCAGGCACACTTGTGTGACCTCACTGACCCCCACACAATAACTGGGGTCATCTCCTCTTCAAGTACTACACTAGCCAACCCTGGGGTTTCCCTCCAGTGGGAGGCTATGACATCCTGGGGCACTTGGGATCATCCTTGTAAAGGTCATACTCAACACTCGTAACACTTGCTATGATTTTGATCAGAAAAGGCTTTTTTCTAGTGGACAGATTGGGATTCTGACCATTTCCCTTGAGAAATATTTTGAGGGATTGCAATAACTCCTTTTTTTGACCCCTCCTTCTTCTGGTGGGAACCCTGACCACCCTTTTGAGAGCCCCCCAAATGACTTTTCGGACACTCTGATGCTGACCCAGAGGTCCACCTCCTCAACAAGCTTACTTGGGTCAGTAACAAGGTTTCGAAGCAGCTCTGTAAAACCAATATTGAGCAAATGCTCCCACAAAATCAGTTTGTACAGCCCAGTCTAATCAGCTACCTTGCTGCCCCTTACCCAGCTCTTCAGCACCTTGGAGTAATATAGGAAGTCCTCCAAGGTCTGGTTTAAGAGTTTGAGCTGTCCCTGAACCTCTGCCTGGATCTTGCAGGGGTCAGCCCAAATGTAATGCTGCCACCATAACTGCTGGACTCTGCTTGCATGATTCTAAGTCCAGCTCTCTAGGACTTAGGTCATGCGCCAGTCGCTTTTCTTCCATGGCTAGTCTCTGGTCTTCCAAAGCATTTTCTTTCTCCAATTTCAATTTAGCCAGCCACAACTTGAGCTTTCTTTCTTCCCTCCTGGCCTCCAACTCTGCTGGGGAGAGTCCCCTGGAAGACACACTGCTCCTTGTAGAGGGAGGGATTTCAAATCCTGGGAGTTGGTTATCCCTCTCCTCAACAGACTGCCTTCCAAGGTTGTGATACACAAAAGGAACACAGGGGGTCTAAAGCTACACGGACCCTCATGGTCTCAAACATTGGTCACTTGACCACATACGAGCCTGGCCTATGGACTCGATCTTGCTCCATTATCAATTTTGTGGTTAAATGGTCTCGATGATCAAGGGACCAACCACGTGATATTGGTGAACCAGATGATAGGACTGATCATTAAGTTCATTTTGATGGTTATCCACTTTGAGCATTTGGGATTGAGTATCTTGGCACTGTATGTATGTGTTTTCATGCACACAGACCCATTGTAACCTTGCATTCTTTTCTACAAGCTATCTAGGGTGACTAGGGCACAAAACTCACAAGTTAGATTGGAGTTTAGGATAGCTAGCCACACTCCGTGTAGCTTTAGACCCCCTGTGTTCCTTTTCTGTATCCTGTATTGAGTTGGGGACCTGAACCAGAATTGGTCTTTAAATATTGGTATGTCCCTGTGACCCTCTCCCCCCTGTTTGTTATGAGGTGCCTTCCAAGGTTCTCTTGTTTGTCGTACTCCAGTTCCTTCTCATCCAACTCTTGCTCTTCTGTTGGGATCTGACCGGCCTCTTGCTATGCCCTTAAGGCCTTTTGGAGCTCTGCTTTCTTAGTGCTCCTCTTAGCAAGCAGCTACCTCTCCTGACAAAACTTGAGCTGGGCCACTGAGTAGCTCTCCGGGTTGGCCAGCTCTAACTCCATATTTTGCAGATGAAGTTACAGACACAACAATCAGGTAGGGCGAGACTATATTTCTAAAAAGCAAAAAGGCCAATAAGGGGGAATTTACTCAAATTGGTCTTATATATGGGATGGTAGTGTATACCAAATTACTGTATGGTACTATATAAACAGTCCTATCCTTACCGATGATCACCAATGTTAGATATTTGGTTACTGTTTGACTGGAGCGTGTTCCTGGTCAAGCAACAACCACAATTCTAGTCAGGGTAAGAGGCAGGCAAACGCTAAATTAACCTGTGCTAACACTCCTAAACTGTGCTCACCTGTGCTCTGGTACAGAACAGTCAGGGTAAACTTAGAGGCAATGGGTAAAGTATTCGTGAAACATCCCACAAAACGATTACACACAAGGTTTAGAAAACTAAAGTACATTTTAATAAATAGAAAAAGAGAAAAATGACAAAAATGAAAAAAATCCAATCAGGGAAACCCGAGATATTGAATTTTAAAGTTTTAGGGTGAAATAGCTCCTAAAAGAAGGAAGCACCAACAAGAGATGTATGGCCGCGCAAGACTCAGTAAAAAGTTACATGTTCAGGTGAACTGTGACGGAGTGCGGGCCAGTTACAGGGACCAATCAATCAATCAGGCATTTGTTAAGCGCGACTACTCACCCGTAAGGGTCTCAAGGCGCTGGGGGATGCAGTTCCAGTCCATCAAGGAGGGGGTCTGTCGAAGAGCCAGGTTTTGAGGTTTCTTGCTAAGATGGGAAGCGATGTAGTATGTCTGAGGTGGAGCGGAAGGGTGTTCCAGGCTTTGGCCATGAGGAAGGAGTAGAAGCAGCCTCCCGATCTGGCTTTTATGGTGCGGGGGACCATGACATAGGAGAGCTTGGCTGATCATAGGGTCATTTGGGGTATATGGAATTTGAGTCGGCTGTTTGGGTATGCTAGTCCGGTGTCTTGGAGGGCCATGTGTGCGTGGGTGAGCATCTTGAAGGTGAATCTAGCCTCCATGGGGAGCCAGTGGAGTGTGTGCAGGTGCTAGGAGATGTGGCAGTGTCTTGGTAGGTTGAGGACCAGTCATGCGGCGGCGTTCTGGATGGAGCTTGCGGGTGAGGTTTTTGTTTATTTTGGCATAGAGTGTGTTGCCGTAGTCGAGTCAGCTGGTGACCAGGGCATGAGTGACAGTCTTTCTGTGTTTGAGGGTGATCAATTTGAAGGTCTTACGTGGTAGGTCAAGGGTGTGGAAGCAGGAGGATGAGATGGAGTTGATCTGGTGGTTCCTTTTGAGCTCGGAGTCCAGGATTATTCTCAGGTTGCGTGCGTGGTCCGTGGGGGTGGGTGGGTTTCCGAGGGCAGGGGGCCACCAGGTGTTGTACCAGGCGTCGGGGTTTGGGCCCATGATGAGTACTTCTGTCTTGTTGGTGTTTAGTTGTTGGCAGCTGTTTTGCATCCATTTGGCGATGGCTTCCATGCCTTCTCAAAAGTTGTGTCTGGCGGTGTTGGGTTCGTTGGATAGGGAGAGGATGAGTTGGGTGTCGTCTGCGTATGACGCAATGTTGAGTCTGTAGGTTTTGACGATGGGGGCGAGCGCAGCCATGTCGATGTTGAAGAGCGTAGGGCTGAGGGAGGCGCCCTGATGGACTCTGAAGGTGGTTGGTGTAGTGTCCGAGAGGAAGGGGGGAGTCTGACCCACTGTGTTCTGCCGGAAAGGAAGGAGCGGATCCAGTCGAGGGCCTTGTCCTGGATCCCTGCATTGTGTAGTCTGCGTGTTAGGGTGCAGTGGGAGACTATGTCGAACACCGCTGAGAGGTCAAGCGGGATGAGGGCTACTGTTTCTCCTTTGTTCAGTAAGATGCGGATGTCATCTGTTGCAGCGAGGAGGGCGGTTTCCGTGCTGTGTTTTTTTCTGAACCCGGATTGAGAGGAGTCGAGGTTGTTGTGCCATTCGATGAATGTGGCGGGTTGGCTGTTGATGGCTTTCTCGATGACTTTTGCTGGGAATGGGAGCAGAGAGATGGGTCGGTAGTTTTTGAGGTCGGTGGGGTCTGCCAAGTGTTTCCTCAGGAGGGGGTTGACCTCGGCGTGTTTCCAGTCATTGGGGAATGAGTCAGTCACCTGGGAGTGGTTGATTGTGTGGCAGACAATGGGTGAAGATGCGGTGGGGCAGGGGTCCTTGGGGGCCCCAGAGTGGATTGACTTCATTGTTTTCAGTGTGTCTTCGGTGGTGAGGGCTGTCCAGTAGTCAATCGCTGGCTTCAGGGTATCAAGGGTGGTTGGTGGGGGTTCAGTGTGTTGGTTGTCTTCGTCGAAGTTGTCATAGATGCTCTTGATTTTGTGGTGAAAGAAGGGGCTGAGTTTGTCGCAGAGGTCTTGTGAGGGAGGGATGTCAGTCGACTCGCTGGTGGGTTGGGCAAACTCTTTGATGATGTTGAAGAGTTCTTAGCTCTTGTATGCATGTGTGGAGATTCTGTCTTCAATCGCTTTTTCCCTCATTTTTCTGATGAGTCGGTGGTGGGCGTTGGTCGCGGCTCTGAAGTTGTTGTGTGCTTCTGTGGCTTTGGTGTTCCTCCAGGCCTTTTTGAGGCGGCAGCTAGTGCGTCTGGACTCTCGAAGTTTGGTGGTAAACCATCTGGCTTTCTTGGCATGGGTGTTGTTTTTCTTTAGGGGGACTATGGTGTTGGTGCTGTCGGAGATCCAGCTGTGAAGAGTTCGGGCTGCGATTTTGGATTCATCGTTTTCCGCAATGGTTGGGGTGGGGTTGCTGAGTGAGAAGGTGAGCTGGTCGTCGGTGAGTCTGGTCCAGTTTCTTTGTGGGAGCAGGTGATGGGTCTGCGGATGGTGGGTGTTCTGAAGGTGAAGTGGGCACATCAGTGGTCAGTCCATGGGAGTTCGGTGGTGTGGCTGAAAGTGATGGAGTTTCCTGTTGTGAAGAGGGGGTTGAGGGTGTGTCCTGCTGAGTGTGTGGGTTCGGTCATGATCTGGCGAAGTCCAATGTTGTGGGGGTTGTCCAGGAGGGATGTGGTGTTGGGATCCAGTTGATTGTCGAGGTGGAAGTTGAGGTCTCCCAGCAGGGTGTAGTTGTTGGATGCGATTGCATGTGGGGAGATGATGTCCGTGATGGAGTTGGTGAATGGGGGATCAGTAAATGAGGGTTCCTCGGAGGGTGGTGGTGGGGCAGGTTAGTATCTTGAAGTGTAGGTGTTCCATCATGTCTGTGGGCCTGTCAGGGTGTGTGCTCAGGCAGAGGGTGGATTTGTGGACGATGGCGATTCCTCCTCCCGAGCGGGTGTGGCGGTCCTTCCTGGTGATCTTGCATCCTGGTGGAATAGCGATGGTGATGTCCAGACCCGAGGTGGTGTTGGTCTAGGTTTCGGTGAAGAATGCAACGTCTGGGGTGGTGCTGTCGAGGAGGTCCCAGATTTCAGTTGTGTGTTTGTGGAGGGATCGGATGTTGAGGAGGATGCATTTTAAGGTCTTTCGGTTTGGGTGTGTTCTTGCGGTCAGGCTGTGCTGGGTCCGTGTTCTTGGTGGTGCTGTAGGACCAGGTTAGGCCTGTTGAACAAAGTACCTTAAATCCTGGTTGCGGAGCGGTGCGTGGATCAGAGGCAAAGAAGCATTGCACAGTCTAAGAGATGAATCGTTTCCAAGATATAACAAGGCTGCAGTGCAAGGTGCCAATGCATTGTCATTACGAGGATTGTGTCAACGGGGATTTGAAGTCTAGGCGTTGAGGATGCGAAGGGCAGCTAGTGATGCGTCAGCTCTCAAGAACTGAGACGCTGCGATGCAGAGGCCATCGTCGAGCTGCCATCAAGAGATACGAGGACCTCCACGCCATTGGAGATGCATCAGTTTAGAAGACTGCAAGGGAAATGCAGACCTTCTGCACTGCGCCTATTTCACGCAGCAGCAGTGATGCGCTGATTCTGCTCAAGGATGTGCTACTCAGCCGAGGAGATGCATTGGTTCGGCTTGAGGATGAACCACTCATCAGAGAAGTTACATTGGTTCCACGAGTAAGCACCGTAGGCCCACTTTCAAGGGCCCAGGACCGGGGTGGCATAACTTGGCAGGGAAGACTCACACATGAAAGAATCCAGTTGCAGATGCAAGGTTGTTGAAAATCTGTTATGTCCCTGAGGTTTCAGATCAGGAGGCCAACCAACTAGCTTGTGGAATCACTCTGGGACTGGGGTCTGGGGTTAAGAGATGTAGGTCCAGTCCTTTTCACCCAGACAAGGAGGGCAGCAGGTGGCAGGACAGCACAGCAGGGCAGCAGCTCTTCCAGAGAAGCAGTCCAGCAGAGTGGCACTCCTTAAGCAGTACAGCAGTCTTTCTTCCTGGCAGAGTATCCACAGATCTGAAAGTGTTCTGAAATGGTGGTGTCTGAGATCCAGTACTTATACCCAGTAATGCCTTTGAAGTGGGGGAGACTTCAAAGACAAGCCTTTGATGTGACCAGATGTCTTGCCCTGTCAGCACTGGCTTCAGACTTACTACAGGGGATAGGCAGCCCTTTCTGTGGGGTCAGGACACAGCCTATTCAGGTGTAAGTGAGGCTGGGTTCTGTTCCCCCTCACATCCTGTCAGGATAACCCATTCAGTCACACCTAAGCTCCCAGTGTGTGTGGCTGTGCAGGTTGACTACACAAAGCTCAACTGCCAACTACACCGGTCATGTGACCAGAGATAAGCTTTAGGTACCAAATGGCTAAGGCAGGAAAATGCCAATTTTCTAAAAGGTGTGGGTGGGCCAGGTCCCTGGGTCAAAAACTAATATTTATATTATGAAGAGGGGCACACATGGCCCCCTATTAATTGCTGATCTCGGCCTGGGTTCCACTACTTCCCTGGGGCTTGTCCAATATAGAAGGGGGGGCTGCGTCAATCCGCTCTCTTATGTCCATTGGGGCCCCAGAGCCAATATAAGTATTGCAAGGGAAGGGAGGCCGTGTGCCCCCCTCACTTGGTTGTTTTTGGCCCAGGGTCCACTACCTCCCTGGTGCAGGCCCTAGAATAACAAAGGAGGGGGGTCGCACAGGCCCCCTCCTTGAGCCATGAATGGACCTGGGGACTGCCACCCCCCCAGTGCCAGCTCCCTATCTCCCGAGGTGTCCCCCCTCAGGATATAGTTTGCTGTCACTTGGCAGGAGCTTTGCGAGATTAAACTGTAAGCCCGCTCCCCGTGGGCGGGAGCAGTGAAACTTCACCCACCCACGGAGAGCAGACTTTTCCTCTGTTTTCCTGCCCTCTTTTAAGTGGGCAAAAACACAGCTGAAATTGCTCCGACACACAGGGAGGGGCATTGTTTAATGCTCCCTGTGTGGTGGAGCAATGCCGGCTCCTGAGGGAGGCAAGGAGGCTGCATGGACTGCAGGGGCATTGGGGCTCCCCCCATGGTTCTTAACAGTGCACACTGTGTACCCGAGGTAGAGCCAGAGCACCCAGTATAAAGTGGCCGGCCCACAGGGGTTGAGGTCCGTGGGGTCAAAATCGACTCGAGGAGGGGGCCTCGCGACCCACCCTATTAGGGAGGATGGGGTCCCCGTGGGCGGAAATCAGCCTGGGGAGTGGGGCTGCTTGGCCCTCCTCTCCTATTAATTCTTGGCCGGGCCAAAGAGGATGGGGTCCCCAGGGCCGAAATCTGTAAAGGACAAATTATCCTAACTTTTAGGTCTTGGCAAATGCAAAGCAAGTGTATTTTCTTGGCGATTTCACATTGGAAAACAATAATAATAGTAATCGCATCTGGGGGTAATGGAACGCACATCGTGGAAATATATGTGAGACCCCACAAGAGGACAAGGGATCTGATACTAGCAAATGACTAGAATCTAAAACGGACAGATGGTACGCTGTGTAACAAACCAATTGGGGATTGTGCTCTCTAGATACTCTGATAACAAACAAAATGACAGTTGTAGAGGAATTGTGATTGTATGCAAATGTGCTGGCCGTATTAATTGTATGATTTGATTATCAACATGAACATGTACTGTTTTCTTATATGTTGCAACATAAAAAAAATATATATATATATATAATAGTAATAATTCCTATTTGTAAAGCGCAAACATATCACCAATAACAAGGGTTTTAAGGCGCTGTGGACCGCCAGGGGTATTAAGAGAGCTATTGTCCAGAGTCACATGATGATGAGCTGAGCTGCTGCCTGCGCCGGGGATCGAACCACGAGCCCCACCCTCTGGAGTCAGCCGCTCTCGCCGCTGCACCACTCCTCTCATCTGAAATCGTTGCTGGAGGTCAATGCACCGTTTAGCTTTCGGAACACAATCTGTAGTGATGAGTGGGTCCTTTCATATCCTCTCCTGGTGAGAATAGTGTCCATGGTTCTGACTTTAAACTACTACCAGTATGCAATTTGCAAAATGACCTGGAAGCCTCGCTCATTTGGCCCGGCCCCGTCCATCTTAGTAGTATGCAGAGGTCTTCTCTCATTTTGCCAGGATGATGGACAGCTTCCCAAAAGGCCTCTGAGCACATTCCCTCCGATTTTGGTGACACGTTTGTGATGCCGAAGAATATGAGGACATCTCCACCAAACAAAGAAGCACTTGCTTTATATAGTTAAGCGGAAGTACCCTTGTTTGGTGGAAACTCACCTCTTTGTAGTCTCGTCATCTTCTCAGTAGGAGAATTCATGTTATAACATATTACTGGAAGAAGACACTTGAGGAACAATCACATTGCCGAAACTAAACACACAGAAGTTCACTGGCGACATTTGCTCCTGGTCCATTTTGCAGCAGTAGTGTAGAATATGCACTAGACATTTACCCAACGAGTTAGCACTTACTTATTACCTATCAAAAAGTACTCCAGTTGGGTAGACATTTTGTGCAAAAGTGTGGACTCCTATTGGATAAAATTGAATTGAATTGAAAGAATATTTATATAGCGCCTAACTACCCGGAGGCCTCGTAGCGCTTCAGAACCAAGAGTGTCAATTCAGTGAAGACTACTAGTTGAAAAGATGTGTCTTCAGGTGTTTACGGAAGGCAGTCAGGCTACGTATCTCTCTTAAAGACTGGGGAAGGGCGTTCCACAATTTAGCCGCTGAATGTGAGAAAGAGCGCCCACCCCCCATCTTGCTTTCTTTATCTTTCTGGTAGAGGCCAAGAATTGGTTGCTGGATCGAAGCGACCTAGATGGTATTAAGGGGTGAAGAATGTTAGGGCCTGTTTTCCAGATGGCTTTATAGGCTATGCAGAGTGTTTTAAATTGAATTCTGGAATTCATTGGTAGCCAATGTAGCTGACGGAGGGCTTGTTTGGCCGATTGTCTCCTGGGGACCTGGAGGCGCAGTCTGGCTGCACTCTTTTGTACCACCTGTAATTTGTTAATGGTGGACAGTGGAGCTCCCAAGTATAGGGAGTTCCCATAATCTAGCCGGGAAAGGATTAGAGCCTGAATCATAATCCGTCGTGCTACAAAAGGGAGGAGAGGGAGAATTTTTCGTATCATCCTTAACAGGCTGTAGCATGTTGATGATAGTATTGTGGCTTGGTGATTGAAGGTCAATTTGTCATCAAGCCACACTCCCAGACTCTTTATGTGCGGTTTGGGTAGCAGAGCTGGACGGTGTGCAGTCTAAATATCGAGTTTTAATTTTCGACTGGACATAATATCGACTCCAGAATATCGAGATGGCATTAATGTCGAGGTAAGTAATATCGATGTATTTTTTATCGATTTTCATGTTTGTTAAAAAATATCGATTGAAAAAATATCGAGTAAGTAATATCGATAGTAAAAAATATCGTTATTTCTAGTAGTTTGAAAATATCGAAAGTCAAAATATCGGTTTTAAGAATATCGAAAGTTGTGTTATCGACAGTCATGATTAAATATATGTTATTTTTTTATTTATTTATATTGAAAAGAAATTTATAAAAAATGAATAAATATAAAAATTAATTCAAATAGTATAATAATTTCTAGGAGCGGGTAGTGGGTTTTTAGGGGAATAGGGTGGGAAGTAATTTAATTATTACTAATTAAATATGTAAATGTATTAATTGGTAGTAATATTTAATTAATTGTTAATTAAATAATATTTTTTATTTATATAAAATTTAATTGCTAATTAATTTAATTTAATTGATTAATTGCTAATTATGCTAATTTAAATAATTTATGTCATGTAGCGGGTTGTGGGTTTTTAGGGGAATAGGGTGGGAAGTAATTTAATTATAATTAATTAAATATGTAAATTTATTAATTGGTAGTAATATTTAAATAATTGTTAATTAAATAATAGTTTTCAAATATATAAAATTTAATTGGTAAATAATTTAATTTAATTGATTAATTGCTAATTATGCTAATTTAAATAATTTATGTCATGTAGCGGGTTGTGGGTTTATAGGGGAATAGGGTGGGAAGTAATTTAATTATAATTAATAAAATGTGTAAATTTATGATTTGGTAGTAAGATTTAATTAATTGTTAATTAAATATTATTTTTTAATTATATAAAAATTAATTTGTAAATAATTTAATTAAATTGATTAATTGGTAATTATGTTAATTTAAATAATTTATGTCATGTAGCGGGTTGTGGGTTTATAGGGGAATAGGGTGGGAAGTAATTTAATTATAATTCATTAAATATGTAAATTTATTAATTGTTAGTAATATTTAATTAATTGTTAATTAAAAAATATTTGTTGAATATTTAAAATTTCATTGGTAATTAATTTAATTTAATTGATTACTTGCTAATTATGTTAAACTAATTTTTTTATTTCCTGTAGCGGGTTGTGGGTTTATAGGGGAATAGAGTGGGAAGTAATTTAATAATAAAGAAGGAAATAATAATATTTATTAAAGGTATACAACGTTTACCACGCAACTTTTACAACGCACTACCATTAAAACGAAACTTTTACAACGCAAATACCATTATAACGCATGTATTTACAACGAATGTTTTTACTACGCAGGTACTTTTACAACGCATACCATTACAACGTAAGTATTTGTAAGTATATAATTATATTTAAAATGTTATAGGTTTGGGTTTTTGGGTAAAGGGGTATTTTTAGGGTTCAGGGTCAGTTTGGGGTTTTTGGGTAAAGGGGTATTTTTAGGGTTCAGGGTCAGTTTTGGGTTTTTGGGTAAAGGGGTATTTTTAGGGTTCAGGGTCAGTTTTCAGTTTTTGGGTAAAGGGGTATTTTTAGGGTTCAGGGTCAGTTTTCGGGTAAAGGGGTATTTTTAGGGTTCAGGGTCAGTTTTCAGTTTTTGGGTAAAGGGGTATTTTTAGGGTTCAGGGTCAGTTTTCAGTTTTTGGGTAAAGGGGTATTTTTAGGGTTCAGGGTCAGTTTTCAGTTTTTGGGTAAAGGGGTATTTTTAGGGTTCAGGGTCAGTTTTCAGTTTTTGGGTAATGGGGTATTTTTAGGGTTCAGGGTCAGTTTTCAGTTTTTGGATAAAGGGGTATTTTTAGGGTTCAGGGTCAGTTTTCAGTTTTTGGGTAAAGGGGTATTTTTAGGGTTCAGGTTCAGTTTTCAGTTTTTGGGTAAAGAGGTATTTTTAGGGTTCAGGGTAAGTTTTCAGTTTTTGGGTAAAGGGGTATTTTTAGGGTTCAGGGTCAGTTTGGGGTTTTTGGGTAAAGGGGTATTTTTAGGGTTCAGGGTCAGTTTTGGGTTTTTGGGTAAAGGGGTATTTTTAGGGTTCAGGGTCAGTTTTCAGTTTTTGGGTAAAGGGGTATTTTTAGGGTTCAGGGTCAGTTTTCAGTTTTTGGGTAAAGGGGTATTTTTAGGGTTCAGGGTCAGTTTTCAGTTTTTGGGTAATGGGGTATTTTTAGGGTTCAGGGTCAGTTTTCAGTTTTTGGGTAAAGGGGTATTTTTAGGCTTCAGGGTCAGTTTTCAGTTTTTGGGTAAAGGGGTATTTTTAGGGTTCAGGGTCAGTTTTCAGTTTTTGGGTAAAGGGGTATTTTTAGGGTTCAGGGTCAGTTTTCAGTTTTTGGGTAAAGGGGTATTTTTAGGGTTCAGGGTCAGTTTTCAGTTTTTGGGTAATGGGGTATTTTTAGGGTTCAGGGTCAGTTTTCAGTTTTTGGATAAAGGGGTATTTTTAGGGTTCAGGGTCAGTTTTCAGTTTTTGGGTAAAGGGGTATTTTTAGGGTTCAGGTTCAGTTTTCAGTTTTTGGGTAAAGAGGTATTTTTAGGGTTCAGGGTAAGTTTTCAGTTTTTGGGTAAAGGGGTATTTTTAGGGTTCAGGGTCAGTTTGGGGTTTTTGGGTACAGGGGTACAGGGTAAAAATTACGTTTATACTTGGTGGAGTTGGAATAGTAATTTGTATGGGTTCAGTGTCCAGCACCTTCCCTGATGTTATACTTGGTGGAGTGGGAATAGTAATTAGTATGGGTTCAGTGTCCAGCACCTTCCATGAGTTTACAATTGGTGAAGTGGGAATTGTAATTTGTATGGTTTTAATGTGTAGTATGGTTTTGTGAGTTTATAATTGGTGCAGTGGAAATAAGAAAACATTTTTAATACAAATAATTATTATTGGTAGGATACTATAATAAAGTTTTAAAATTACATAGAAAAATTTTGTATTAATTATAATTATTATTATTGTAGTAGTTAAAAGATAAATACATTTTTAAATTTATTACAATTTAAAATGCATTTTTAAATAGAATATTTCATATGTAATTAATATTCATATAGAATAATAAAGAAGGAAACATACACAGGGTTAAATGGAATAAATGAAAAACAGTTTATTAACATATAAAAAATACATTCTAAGTAGAGATGTATTTTTTATTTCTATTGAAAATTGTAAGTAAACAGTTTTTATTATCCAACAAAATATATGAAGTGCATATATATGTTTTTAACAAATAAATGATATTTAAATAATTATATGTTTATTCACATATATTGTAATTTAATTAGTTAAAGAAACAAATTGGTAATATGTACTTTTCATTTAATAACAATTATTTTATTCACATAGACATTGAATATATTGTCATAGATAAATATGTATATTTGTTTTATAACAGTAACATTTTTGTTTTTTACAAAGTAATCATATTTTTTTTTACAAATTAATATTATGAATATTTAACATATTTATAATATTAATTTTTACATAGATAAACACACAAATACATTTTTATATACATACATAATGTTTAAACTAATATGAGCTATTTTTATAAACAAATTATTTGTAACAAGGTTATATATTCACATTTGTTTAACATATAGATTATTTTCAAAATGTATATATAAATAATAAAATATTATTTAAAGTAACAGATAACAGTTGAATAATTATTTGACAGTAATGAATATTTAAGAAATAATTTTCTATAATTTAAATAATTATTTACACTTAATATAATACTCAGTGTATTTTTTTAAAGTGTTGGAATATAGAAATTAAAGAGGTTTTTGCTGTATACAGGGACTACTTTTTAACCGCGTAATGTTATTTAGGCTTATTTGGTGCTTCAACAGATCGCGGTTGGATGCTGCTTCGCGTTAGAGAGTTTGTTTTTATTGTATTTTAGAAGTTAATGAAGTTAGTGTTAGTGTATGTGTGGTGTGTTTAAGTTTATGTACATAGGGTTATTAAGAGAAGATTGTGTTTTCGGTGTTAGGTAGAGTGTACGATATTTCATTTTTACCGCGTTTTAGTTGTAGGTGTGTGACGTGAGCTAATATGTTTAAATGTTACAAAGATAATATGTTTGGTGTATAAATATGTCTTTTTATATATGTATGGGTGTTTTTGTGTGGGTGGGTATGTATTTTATTTTTTCCAGGTTATCGTCGCGTTTTACTGTTTTTGAGGAGGTCCTTCTTTTTCGATCAGAGTTGTGTGACGAGTATTATATACTCTTATTTTTGCACACAAATATTTTGGTTTTCACGTTTTCCAGGAACATTTTTTTTTTTTAAATTACTATTTTCGGGTTTTCAATGGTATATCGTGTATATTACATTGGAGAGGAGTCACTATGGATTTGCTTGTATTTTTGCATTTTTTTTTGGGCTTCCATTGATTGTATGGGTTTTTGCTATGGTGTCGTATGGATTGCTTGGAATTGGATTACGTTTGAAGGTGCAACAGAAAGGTCAGTATTTACAAAACTTTTTATGGTTGGGGAAACTGTTTGAATTTTTGCTTTAGTTACGTTGTATGTAACATTTTGTAAATACATTATCTAAATACATTTTATATATGTTAATATTATGTATTTGATAATTTAATTGCAAATTGTTACATGTAAAAATTAAGGAATTTAAAACAAAAATGCTTAATGTAACGTGTATAGTTATGTTATGTTTTAAAGAATAGTTTTTGCAATCATTGATAGATAGTCTAGTCCTTTGCTAGTTGGATAGAGGGTAACTTGACTTTGGAGTGTGTTATACATTTTTTTCCTTTCTTTGGTGAGTTTAGGTCCGATCAAAGTTACTGATTGCTCCATTCGGAGCTCCTGGTAACTCTGTTCTTTTTGTAAGGATTGTATTAATTTGTGAAGGGTAGGTGTTCCTCGGCCTGTAGTTGCTTGGAAGGCATTGTGCCATCCTTCAACTGCATTGTTTGTTTTTGCTTCCTTATTTAGTGTGCTAAGGTAGACATTCCACCAAGCTATTTGGTATTTGGGTTGTCTTCTATGGCCTGATCTGTGTAGCCTTCCTACCCATGTGTCTTCGAAGTAGTCAAGCATAGGGCTTAGTCTTTCTTCGTTTCTTTTATAGTAGGGGCTGTCTATTAACAAGTTATAGTGCTCAGTTACATCTGTCAGTGGAACATAGGCTAGGGCGATGAGTTTTTTTATTTGATAAGCAAAAGTGCTATCAGTGGCGTATTGGATACTCAAGGTAGATTGTTGTAGATGTCGCCAGATACATTGGTTAAAATGGTAATAGCAACCTTGTATTGCTGTGTGTGGGTATGTTTTAAGGATGCTGTTTATCATTGCTTTTTCAAAGTCAATGATACTTTTTTGTGGAAAATAGTTGTTAGTATGTTGCTTGAATTCAGTTAGTATTTCTTGATAGGTAGCTTGCTGTTTGTTTGGTAGAAGGGCATAAAGGAATGGAATATTAGCATTTTGGAAATGACCATGGATAGTGTATAATTGATAAAAAGGTTTGGGGCATACAGAAAAAGTACCGTCCATCATCCAAGTTTGGCATTGGGTAAGTTTAGTCATGTTGTTTGCTGTGGCAAACAGTATAATTATTTTATCTTTACATTTGTTGTCATAGAGTATAAAATCATCTTTATTGTGAGTTACAGAGAGTTCAGGGGGAATTTGCACTTCTTCAAAAGTTTTTGGTCTGGGAGGAGTAGTGCATGTTGCTCTTTTTTGTCTAGCTATAGTCTTTTTTAGGGATTCGATAGATGGTAATTGGCTAGAAGCATGTTGGGGAAGTACACTTAAATGGTGTTTCAGAATAGCAGTTGTTGGTTGATCAGTACTAGTACTAGCTTCTTTAAGGGAATCTAGCATTTGTCTAATCTCTATTTCTGTTACATTGGGTGGGTGATTATGTTCCTTAGTATAAGTAACAGTATTTTCCTGAGTTATAGCTCTACCATAACATTTGTTGGCATAATATTTCGTACACTTCCAAAAAACTTTCAAATCTTTTTGTTTCTCTTGAGTGTAGACATATCCCATGTAACAAAGAAGCATTTTCCCTTTTTGTGAATAAATGAATTTAGCTCCTTCAGTCATGCTTGTATTGTAGTGCTAGGAGGTAATTAAAAGAGAATGTCATTACATTTTTTGATAAAATAATGTTGTATTCTAATAATACAGTTTAACACATTTCTGATTTACCTGTAAATCTTTTTATGATTTCAAGTAGTTCTTTTCAGGTGTTGATGTTCTTCAAACTGTTATTTTCTGTGTATTTTTGTACCTGTGGAAGTTGAGAAAATGTGTACAAATATTTTATAACTATTTATGATATTTTGGTAGAGGTTTTTAGCTAGTTTCTATTTAGTTACCTATCTATTAAATGTCGAAGTTACATTTAAATTATATACTTACTTATTTATATTTAACTTTTGATGTCCAGGTGTTGTCTAGGTCTTCTGTATTTTCTTTTTGTCTGTAGGATAAATAGTAAAAAAAACACATATATTTTAGGTATTTGGGGGCAGATTTATGAAGGCCTTGCGCTGCCGGTGCGTCACTTTTAACATGGGAAAAAGTGACGCACCGGCGGCGCAAGGCCTTCATAAATCTGCCCCTTGGCTTTTAAACATAGGTGTGAGGTTTGAGAGTTACATTTTCGATGGAAAATAATGTAGTAGTACTTACTTTATATAGGTGTAGCTGTCTTTATGTTGAAGTCAATACGTTTTCTTTCAGAAATCCTGCAGAGTTTCGTCTTCCTTTAGTTAGGAGATTTAGGCTGCATTTTTAGTTTGCTGTAATCTTGTTTATATAGTATTAGTCTAATAGTTTCTGAAGTAGGATTGGTTGTTTAAATTGATAGTCTGTTTTAATTCGTGGATTTGAATTTTTTAACCTGTTATGCTAATTGCTTTCCTTATATGGGTGACGCCAATTAACGTTTATTTAATGTGTAAGGCCTTATTTTGTATAGGTAATGTTATCTTTATATTTTTAAAGTGGAGGAATATATATAATTTGCAGTAAGAAATGTTTAGTTGTTCGAAACATTGTTTATGTATTATAAAATGTATGTTTGTATTTATTTTGTGTTATAAATGTTAGGAAAATATATAGTATGTTTTATAGCTTTTTAGAAACAATAAGTGAATAAATATGAATAGTATGACTACATTTTAGGATAATACAGTGATTTATTCAAGGATGTAGTAATTTCGATATTTTTAAAAAACGATAAATTTGCTATCTATATTTTTGTATTCGATATTTTGTCAGTTTTTCATTTAAAGATGTTATAATCGATGTTTTAGAAATCGATAATGTTGTTAGTCGATATTGTTGTAGTCGTTGTTTTTTTTAGTCGATAATGTGGTTTCGATATTTTTGTGTTTTGTTGTTTAAGTATAGGCAATCGATAATTTTGTAGTCGATAATTTTTCATCGATATTTTGTACAGTCGATATTTGGTCTGTCGAGGTTATGTCAGTGATCCGAGCTGGACCTAGACATGTGGGCCATGGGGGCATGATAGAGGCAGGGGCGGCATTGCCTAACAACATGATTTCAGTTTTTTCTCTGTTAAGACGGAGGTAGGAGTCCTTCATCCATCCGGCCACTGCTTCAAGGCAGGGTGTCAGCTCATCAGACAAGCCCACGTCTTGGCCCAGCGATACCACTAGTTGGGTATCGTCTGCGTAGCTGACGATCTTAATGCCGAATGGATGTACTACGGCTGTTAAGAGCTTCATATAAACATTGAAGAGCGTTGGGCTCAATGCCGAACCCTGTGGAACCCCACATTCCAGCAACTAAGTAGATGAAACTACCTCTCCCTCAAAGATTTGGAAATGGCGATTACTGAGGAAGGAGGTAATCCAGTTCAGTGCAGCGCCCGACACCCCGCTCATTCTGAGACGGTTGATCAAGATGGAATGTTTGACCTTGTCGAACGCTGCACTGAGGTCCAACAAGATGATAGCTGCCCTTCCTCCCTCGTCTACCAAGTTCCTTGCCTCTTCTGTTACTAACAACAATGCAGTCTCCGTTCCATGGTTTGGTCGAAACCCAGTCTGGGTGTCATCCAACAGACTGTTCGATTCGAGATGATTGGTGAGAATGTTATTTACGTGTTTCTCCACCAATTTACTAAGCCATGGCAGGAGGGAAATTGGTCGATAATTAGATAGAATGGAAGGATCCAGACTGGGCTTTTTGATTAGTGCTTTCACCATTGCACAGTTCCATGATAAAGGGACTATCCCTGTCGACATGGAGAGATTTAATATCTCCATTATGGTAGTTTGGACAGATTTAATTATTGCTTTTAACTGTTTGGGCGGCGCAGCATCTGTCGGAGAGCCTGAGACTACTGTACAAATGATTGTATCAAGTGTCTCTAATGTCAAAGGGTCCAAGTGATCTAAAATGGGCACTCCGGTTAAATCAGTGAGATGCTGGCCATCTATATCGGTTTGATTAGAGGGAAAGGTGTTATATATCATCTCTATTTTTTCTTTGAAGACCACTGCAAGTTTGTTACAGCGTTCCAGGGCTCCTTCCCTGGAAGGGGGTGTTTGTGCCGGAGTGATCAGAGTTTTCGCTATTCGAAAGATCTCTTTGGGAGAGTTAGCAGCAGTGGCTATTTTTTCCTCATAAAATTTAGCCTGCGTTTCTTTTATCTCCTTTTTATAGCTCCTGATAGCTTGTCTATATGTATCTTTTGTGTCTTTCGAGGGAGTAATTCTCCAGGCTCTTTCAAGTCTACGGCATGTTTGTTTTAGCAATCTTAGTTGAGGGCTATACCAGGGTGCAGTGTTTTTCCTATTGCATTTTTGTGTGATGACTTTGGGAAGAGTGGAATCCAACGTATTTTGGATCCAGGTGTTAATGTTGGTATTTACCTCTTCAATGTTAGTTCCTATTACAGGTTGGGTAGCTTTAAGAGAGGCTTGCCATGTATCCAAGGGTAACTTGCCCCACTTCCGGTCGTATGTTACAAAGGGCAAGTGAGGTTCCGTTCTGGCCCAGTCACTCGCACAGCTACTCAGATACCCACTCACACCCCCATTCAGCCACTCATACACCCATTCTGTCACTCACACACCCAGTCACACACCCACAAAACCAATCACAGACCCATAGAGCCACTCACACACCCACTCACAGACCCATGCAGCCAATCACACATCCACTCACACACCCACAAAACCACTCACATATCCATTCACACACCCATACAGCCACTCACACACCCACTTACAGACCCATACAGCCGCTCACACACCTACTCACAGATCCATACACCCACTCCTAGACCCCTAAAGCCTCTCACCAACCCCTTCACACACCTACACAGCTGCTCACACACCCACTCATAGACCCACAAAACCACTCACATACCCAAAATCACTCACACACCCCCTCTCAATGACCCATACAGCCACTCACAAACTCATAAAACCACTCACAGACCCATATGGCTACTCTGACACCCAGTCACAGACCCATACAGCCATTCACATACCCACTCACCAACTTATACAGCCACTCACACACTCATTCTCAAAGCTTACAGGTTACAGTTAGTAAACAAAATTTTAAAAACCTCCAAAATTCAAACCAAACGTTACAGGAATGCTATTGTTAGGAAATAACATTAACCCTTTCACTGCTAGGCCTTTCCCCCTTTGTTTGCGCTTAGGCCCAATAACTTCATGCCCACATAATGTATTCACGTCAAATTTGCGTCCTTTTCTTCCTACATCCTGAGGATTCTAAAGGTAACCAGGGTTTGTGGAGACCCCCAGGGGGGACCTAGAAATTGGCCAAAATCCAGTTCAATTTTTTTTGAGGGGGAGAACAGGAAGAAAGGGCTGCAGAAGAAAGCGTCTGTTTTTTCCCCTGCAAATGGTATCAACAAAGGGTTTGTGGTGCTGAAATCACCATCTTCCTAGCTTTCAGGAACAGGCAGGCTTTTGCCAGGAAACCAACATTTTCTGCACAGTTTTGGCATTTTACTGGGACATAGCCTAGTTTTCCTATTTTTGTGCTTTCAACCTCCTTCCAGTTAGTGGTAGAAATGGTTGTGAAACCAATAACAGATCCCGGAAAGCTATACCTTTCTAAAAAAGTAGAGATAAATGCTGAATTCGGCAAGAAGTCATTTGTGTAGATCTTTCAAGGTTTTCCTATAGAAAGTAATATTTGGTTACAAATTATTGAAATTGAGTTGAAAAAAACAGCAATCTGTGCCTATGTTTTCACCTGTAACTTCTTGTAAGGATGGCAGATTTTTTAAAGCAGTTTAGCATTACATCTGCGCGACCCTTCTGGTTGCTGGGATATTTTGGACTTGTAGGCTCACGAAGAACCCGAGGTACCCAGAGCCAATAACTGAACTGCACCTTGCAATGGTTTTTGATTGTGGACCGGGTATACAGCAATTCATTTGATAAAATGTAAAGAGTGAAAAATAGGTACCAAAGAAACCTATGTATTTCTGAAATGGGAACAACATATGGGGCATATTAACAAGAAAGGGCGTTACATTATCGCCGCTTTTATCGGCCGGAAACTGCTGATAAAGCGGCGATAATGGGCTTAATAATATGCTCTATGAATTCCAATCGAAGCCCATGTTAGATGTGAAGACATCTTACATGGGCTTCGATTGGAATTCATAGAGCATATTATTAAGCCCATTATCGCCGCTTTATCGGCAGTTTCCGGCCGATAAAAGCGGCGATAATGTAACGCCCTTTCTTGTTAATATGCCCCATGGAGTTTAGAAGCAGTGGTTATTTGCACATCTCCAAATTTGTGGGTACCCAAACTAGCATGTGAATTAGAGGGCATTTTTCAAAATGACTTCTTATTTACACAGTGTCTTACATTTGGAAGGCAGAAATACATAGAAAGTCAATTGGTAATAATACTTGTTCTACTATTCTGTGTTTCGCTAAGTCTCCCAATAAAAATGGTACCGCACTTGTGTGGGTAGTGTTGCAGGGTGATATTTTAACGTGGCTTAATTTGAACCGGGGTGGTCTACATAATATGAAGAAATAGACGTGTAAAATACAGGAACTGAATCTGAATGGTTTACAGTTTATTTGAGAATATTAGATTAAACAATAACCATCAAGACACACTCAATATTCATTAATGAAATCATACAGGGGCATATTACCAAGGGGGGCGATAGGCAATTATCGCCAATTTAGCGGCCGTTTTCGGCCGCTAAGCGGTGATAATTCTATCGCCCTATTAGCAAGCTGTCGCTAACTGATGTTAGCGACAGCTTTTAGGCGATAGCAAGCGGTTTGGGGCACGCTTTGCATGTCAGCGATGTTTATCGCTAATGACATGCAAAGTGGGCGTACCCAACTAGTTAGCGACGGAAAGCAGTCGCTAACGTCCCTATCGCCTATTAGCACGGCAGGCGTAGCGTTGGAAATATTCGCGCTAAGCGCGAATATCTCCAAATACAAACACCTGCCCAGACCAGTTCTTAGCCATGTTATCCAATGGAAGGTGGATAACATGGCTAAGAGCATTTCGTCGCTAATGCGTGAATATCGCTGAATTCTCAGCGATAT
Source organism: Lissotriton helveticus (assembly GCF_964261635.1). Lineage (NCBI taxonomy): Eukaryota > Metazoa > Chordata > Amphibia > Caudata > Salamandridae > Lissotriton > Lissotriton helveticus. The sequence goes on from NC_136059.1 coordinate 450,825,523, forward strand.
TCACGCATTTCGCCGCTATCGCTGGATATTTTAACACAATGGAGAAAAACGTTGCTAATTTTTGTGCAAAGGTATCAACCCAGGCAGACAATTAGGGACAAGCCTGGGTTGATACCTTTGCACAAAAATTGTTTTCCCTGACCCAGGAGCACGATCCATATCAGGGGGTCCTTGTTACCCACAAAAAAAAAAAGAAAAACGTTGCTAATAGCATTTTTTCTCCGCTAACATATCCAGAGATAGGCAGCGATAAAAAAAATCATCGCTAAGCCTATTTAGCGATAAATATCGCTACTTGTTGGTAATATGGCCCACAGTCTTAATAAAGACCTAAATATACAAGACACATTTTGAAATGGAAAATAGAAATATGCAGTTACAATGAGACTTGAAATCTTAATACTGTAGAGAGAAAAATACTATTCGGAATATAATAAAAGAACGTACAATCTTAAACAAGAATTCTACAATATGAACAAAGGATAACCTGGGAGCACCCAACACGTGACTCACAAACACGGTGCAAGGTGGTCTGTCGAATGGATCGTGGCCAGCTCTTTTATATTGATTTAATCAAGAATTGCTTGACCACAGGTTCCATCCCATGCCAGGGTTTTTGATTGTCATCCTCCCACAGTTTGTACCTTTATCAGAAATGTTGTGCGTCACTTCACATACTTTTATAAGTTATTATCAAATGCCACGTTGCTAGTCTTTTCGTTACTTGAAGAAGCTAACAAAGATATCATGAAATAAAGAGTATTGAAGAATTGAAACTGCCCCCCCCCCCCACCATATTGTACCCTAACGTGCTCCTCTTAGTTCCAGGGGCCTTATTTATGAAGGCCTTGCGCCGCCGGTGCGTCACTTTTAACATGGGAAAAAGTGACGCACCGGTGGCGCAAGGCCTTCATAAATAAGGCCCCAGGTGTTTCCAGTATCTGTGATATTTTTATCCTTCGGTGGCTGTATTGCGAGAGACAAGCCCATTGAAAGTACAAAGCGGGAGCGGGGGCTGCCGGGCACCTGTGCACCAAGAAGACAGGGCTGGGGCTTCGTGTGTGTTGCAGGAGATATCTTGTAAATTTTAGCAGCGAGGCATTGGGCCTACTATGCTTGGAGAATAGTTGAGACAGTGTCAACTTAACAGATTCCTATATACTGGCTGGTGGGCTCATATGAGGGACTCATGCTTCAGGTGTCGGCGGGGTCTGGCCTAAGGCATTTCATATGTTAAAACGGGACCCTGCTTCATTTCCCTCCACTTGTTCATTTTTCAACACAACTCTAACAACGTATTTGGCTGGTCCTTCAGCCAGCTTGGGCAGCCACAGCGTGTCATTGACATAGGGACATTTGTACACCTTATGTAATTTTTCCCTCATTTCAATATATTCTCCTTCAGGCCTGTCAGTTATTCTTTTATACTGCTCTTCGCTAGGATCCTTGCCTACTAGTGTCTACCAGGGGGAAGCGGGGGAGCTATGGGAACTTGGTAATGTGTTTCTGCGGTTGTCTGTAAAAATAGTGAACTATTTGTTGTCGGCTCACCCTTCTCCAACAGTGGCAATTCATCCCCCTTGCCTTGTTCAGTGTTTGTATGTGTTGACTGCCTGTATATTCCTGTAATTGAGTAATTCATCCCAACTATTTTAGTACTGTATCTTTTCACACAATGAGACACTACCTGTATGACGCAACAAAAAGCAACAGCACGCCACAAATCGGCACTAACATTTTTAGGAGGGTAGACATCCATGAAGGCATCCATGCTAAGTAATATGGATCAAAGTTAGGAACCGCCAGACCTCCGGAGGTTGTGGGTAGGTAAAGTTTAGAAAGTGCTACATGGGCCCTGGAAGTGTTCCAAATGAAGGTTCTGACTTTTTTCTCAAAGTAACGGAAAAAGAAGGTGCATATATATATAATACTCAAATACTCAATAGAACACTCAGTTCTTCACTCAGAGGATTAAGATACCTAAAAATTATTCCTTGGAAATCTTTCAAATAGTCAAGCCCCTTGCCTCCCTTGAACGTGTCTCAGCCTCCATCACTCCCTTGGTAGAAAACTGTAATCAAATTGCACACTTTTTCTCAGAAATAAATACTAAGGGGCAGATTTATGTAGGCCTTGCGCCGCCGGTGCGTCACTTTATTTGACGCAACGGCGGCGCCCTATTTACAACGTGACGCATCTAGGAGATGCGTCACGTTGTAAAGCCCTGCGCCATAAGGAGGCGTTCCTGCGCAGGGGGGGGGGCGTTCCTGCGCAGGAACGCCTCCTAAAAGTGGCTGAGTGAAATCTATGAGATTTCACTCAGTCACTTTCAGGACAATGCTGCGTCAAAACCCTGCGCCTGCTTGAAGCAGGCGTAGGTCTTGACGCAGCATTGTGGAGATGGAGCACCCCCGAGCCTTGCTGGAGCTGCGACGCAGCTCCAGCAATGCGCCACCTTTACGGCACAGATGCGTCACGCATCTTTGCCGTCTTTGCCCCATAGTGCGCCACATTGTAAATGCGGCGCACCATGGGTGGTGGAGCAGCGGCGCAGGATGACTGGCGCATCCCTGGGGATGCGCCGTCATCATAAATCTGCCCCAAAGGGGCAGATTTATGAGGGCCTTGCGCCGCAATTGCGTCACTTTATTTGACGCAATGGCGGCGCAAACAATGCGCCCTATTAACAACGTGACGCATCTAGGAGATGCATCACGTTGTAAAGCCCTGCGCCATAAGGAGGCGTTCCTGCGCAGGGGGGGCTTTCCTGCGCAGGAACGCCTCCTAAAAGTGGCTGAGTGAAATCTATAAGATTTCACTCAGTCACTTCCTACGTCAATTCCTTGCGCCTGCTTGAAGCAGGCGTAAGGGTGATGCAGCATTGAATGTAGGGGTGGCCCCTGTGCATTGCAGGAGTCATGTCGCACTTGCGACATGACTCCAGCAATGCGCCGCCCGTACGCCGAGAGATGCGTCACGCATCTCCCCTGGCTTGCACCATGGTGCGCCGCATTGTAAATGCGGCGCACCATGGGTGGCGGAGCTGTGGCGCACTGTGGTGCACATTAACTGGCGCATCCCTGGGGATGCGCCAGTTAACATAAATCTGCCCCTAAAATCTTTTCCTGCCTCTTTGGAAGAAGCTAGACAGTACCCGGTCCCAACTGCAAGGCCACAACCTTCCAGCCTATTTAGGAGCTTCCTAAACATATCCACCTTATCTGTCGTAGGTACAAGTGCCCTTGCCTCTAAAGTAAGATCTTGTTCATTCTCAGGCGATGCCAAATTCTGAATCCATCCACTTTGTTACCTGTAAATGAAATTTCCAGTGATGATGAAGTTGAACACGATTGTATACATGTAAAACACTTTTGCACAAAGCCAAAGCCAGATATAAAAGATGAACATTTGGAAGAGCCTGATTATGTAATTTTTTGAGGGTGGCTCATGTCTGAGAAACAATGAAGGTACCCTAAGAACAGCCAATGCTATTCCTATGATTCAAGAAGTTGTGGAAGCTTTAAGGCTTGGAAGAGTTACCCCAGCAAAAGTAGCAGAATTGATTGCCTTGACAAGAGCTTTTAGCCTATCAGCACAATTAAGAGTGTCTATATTTGCAGATAGTCAGTATGGCTTTGGTGTGGTCCAGGACGTTGGACAATTATGGTCACATAGAGGTTTCATGACCTCATGTGGCTCACCCATACTCAATGGAAAATATGTAAAAAGTCTGCTTGATGCCTTACAAATGCTTAGAGAGCTTGCTGTAGTCAAATATACTCCTCACAGGAGTGGCAATGATTATGCTACAGTAGGAAACAGATTTTCTGATGCAGTTGCATGATAGTGTGTCCTTGTAGCTTGCGCATTTAATGGAGCTTACACAAATGAATCTGAAGAGGGCACTGCTTTTTCAATGTTGTTGTCAGTGGCTGATACTTGGGAAGAATTAAAGAGTTTGCAGGAAGACTTTTTAGAAGCAGAACAGCAGTGGTGGATTAGAGCAGGATGTAGTAAAAATGTAGATGACATTTGTGTTTCACCAGATGGAAGACTGGTATTACCAGACAGTATACTGTTCCCCAAAACACAACATTTCCATGGCCCTACACATCTTGGAAAAGATACAGTGGTGAGATTATTCATGCATTATTGGTTTAACCCTAGGTTCAGGCTGCTTGCAGAGGAACTATGCTATCTATGTGCGACATGTTAACAGATGAACATATGGAAAAGAACACCAGTAACATTAAGTCACATAGGAATATCAGGTGGTCCCTTCAGCAGAAGGCCAATGGACTTTATTGAGATGCCTGTTTGTAATGGGCTAAGATATGTCTCGGTTATAACGTGTATTTTCTCTCGCTGAGTGGAAGCCTATCCAACACAGAGAAATGACAGTCTCACTGTAGCTAAATTGCTGTTGCAAGAGTTTATACCCGGGTTCATATTAATGGTTTCTTTGGAGCCAGTCTATGGTACTCATTTCAACAATGAAGCCATTAGAATGCTATGTGCAGCTCTACAGGTGGAATAGAGATTACACTGTAGTTATCGTGCAGAAGACTGTGGAATTGTTGAACAGCTCAATGGAACGATAAAATCTAGGGGCCTCATTTATGCGAAGTGTCGCATTGCTGCGTGAAAGCAGCGATGCAACACTTCTCAGTGTGCCTTCCTCGCGACTTGATGGATGCATCATATTTACTATATGACGCATCATGTTGCAAGGAATTATAGATACATCAGAATTACTGATGTATCTGTCAGCACAAAGGTGGCACATTGCTGGGGTGTGTCTGAAAACAGGCGTTACTCCAGCAGTGTGTCCTTTCACATGGGACACGCAGCCCCATGTAAAAGGGCCTGCGTCACCCTTACGCCTGCCATGAGGCAGGGGTAAGGTTTTTACGCATTGGCGTCCTAGAAGTGGCACAGTGAAATCTGTAAGATTTCACTGCATCACTACTATGACCCTTTCTTGAGGGGAACGCCCACCCTAAATACATTATACCTGATGCAGGTATAATGAAGCGCTGGGATTTTCAAAGTCACCCATCTGCCTAGATGTGTCACTTTGTAAATATTGTGAAACATGGCGCATTATTTACGCCACCACAGCATTACAAAAAGTGCCGCAACGCCGGCGTAAATGTGACTTAGGGCTTCATAAATAAGGACCCTGGTTGGCAAACGTTTGTGCTTCCACATCACTGAAATGGCTAGATGCTTTGCCTTCGATGTTTATGATCCTCTAAAGTATTTCTGACCGGAAGACAGGATTATTGGTACACAAAATATTAATGGGGAGTGCAATTAGACTGCCTGCAGTTCCTTCAAATGCACTCTTGAACATCACAGATGACATGATACTCGATTACTACAAAGGATTGGCTGATGTGGTGCATCCTGTCTCTCACACATGAAAGTCCTGCCTGGAACAGAGATGGAAGGCCCATTTAAGATCATCTTAATAATTAAAACTGATTTAAGATCATTTAAGATCATCTGATCATCTAAAACTGATTTAAGTGCGCTGGAGTACTGAATTGGGTGCATGAATTGTGGAAATTGCAGGAATTACCGCTAGCATAACCTGACGCCATTTTGTTTGTGGCATCCATTTGCATTAGCCATGCGTTAGCCATGTGATTCTGCTGTTTTCACTGTTGCTTGCTTTTCTAGAAGACTCCCATCTGGCTGGTTGTACAGTGGCTTCCATTTCCAAAGTACTTTTTTGTTAGCAATGTACCCCTTTGATCGTCCCATTTTTTAGGAGGAGCATCCCTTTGCGGCTCCTAGTCCTGATTCCCATGGCCCTGTTTGGTCCTCCTGGTCCCCCAAAACAAATATTGTTTGTGACAATATGTGTATGTAACTTCCATGCTCTTTCTATTGCATAGCGATGTCTTCAGCTAATGCTAAAAGGACTGTCTGTGGAAATTGCCGGAATTACAGTTAGCATAAGCTGAAGTCATTTTGTTTGTGGCATCCATTTGCATTAGCCATGTGTTAGCTATGTGATTCTGCCGTCGTCACTGTTGCTTGCCTTTCTATTTCGCTTGAGTCATCAACTGTAGTTAACTCCTTCAGTACTGAGCCAGAGCACTGCGCATGCTCAGAAAGGCCTATAGCTGCTAGAATGCACCTGTTCTAGAATGTAACTGTCAGTCTATTCCGACTGAAGTAAGCAGTTCTGTTACCCCTCCCACTTTGTTGACCAAGCAATTTCTGTCTGCCCATGTTAGTCAATAACTATTCCTGTATATGCCTGTACCTACTGAGTTTCCATGCTTACTCAGCGGTAACAGGTATAAAAGGCCCTTGGTTTCTGTATTCCATGGACTACCTCATGCAGTGCCCGAGGGTGTTATATTGATGTAGTCCCACTCATGAGTGAATAATAAACTTGTTATTTTGATATTCCAGCTTCAGTGCCAATTTCTATATGTTGGTTTAAGGACCAGTGGACAGATAAGGGTGATCCCTGTACCAGTGGGCCCCTAAAAAGGCTCATTTCCACAGTATCACATGCACAGAAAGTAAGGTGTCCCTATGAAGAAATTGTGTTCTAGGAACCAGAACAAAGAGCACCTGCCTGTGACAGTAGCATCATTAACAACACCACCACAAAGAGAACCTGTACAAGGAGAAGAGAGAGGTTAAGAAACTCGAGCTGTTCCACAAATCCAAGTTCCTGACATATCACAAAGTGGAGTGGAAGCTCCTGAAGAAGAAGAAGAAACAAGAGCTCAGCATGTAGCAATTGTTGGGGCATCACAGGAACAAACAGATGATCCATGTGAAGGTGCAAGTACTGGATCAAGAGGACTCACACGATGCTGAATGGCCACTAAACTATGCTCGGAAGAAATTGAGAACAAGTGTGTCAATTGAACGCATACCGTCAACTATTGCTGAGGGGACCGAGTCAAGCTGTGAAAGTTATCCACAAAAGAAAATCAACAGACACCAAGAAGGTCAAATAGAACCAGAGGACCTTTTTATAGGAATTCTGTACCCGAATTGAACTACTACACAAATGTATTTGATTTATTTATTTGATAGGTTTTATATAGTACTGGCTAGAACCGGAGGTATCAGAGCGCTTTACATGAGGTTCCACATTGTTGCAAAGGTACATCAGTTACAAGTTACATCTGTTGCTAGAAAACATGTAAAGAGCATGGAAGACGAGATAAATGGAGCATAGAAGGGAGTAAAGTAAAAGGGTAGGAGGGAGATACGGCAGGGAGACGAAGGAAAGTCTGCCCAACGTCCAGCTGGGTAGGTGACGGCCAAGGGAGAAGTCTATGACCCATCTCCTCCATAGCTATTAAGGTAACTCCACCGGGCATCGGCCAAAAAGCTAAGTCTCAGCGGTCGGTGGCAAGATCACAGATTCAATGTCCTGATGGGTGAGCTGGATGGGGGATATGCTTGAGGTCTGGTCGATGCCCAATTTTGTCCAAGAGCAGTAGCACATCTTGGTAAAGGACCTCTGTGGTGGCCATCTTGGGTCAGGCAAGAGATTCTACCCCTGGTGTTCCATTTAGCCAGTCCCCATTTTTATCTTTCCCCTATGTATTCTCAGGGGCACCTAGGGTATTCGTCTCAGTAGGAGACTCCTCCTTGATGCCTATTCAGCCGCCATTTAGGGTCAGGGGTGCAGGAAGAGATCGCCAGAGGCGAAGCAGAAGCAGGCTCTCAGGGGGTGAATGCTGCGTGATCCCCGCGCTCAAAGGGGGGTGTTTGTTGTGCAATGGAGCAGCTTGTGGACAGCACCAGTGTCCATTTGCCTCCCGAGGAGTAGAGTATTGCTGTGTTATAGCTGCAAAGGGGGAGAGTCAGCCGCCATTTTAAGATCAGGCGTGGTGCCTCTGTTTTCCCTCTCACTCGCTCATAAAACGTATCGAGGGACCCCCTTCACCCTGCACTGTTTCTCCGAGGGGTCAGGGACAGGGTGGGCCCAGGCATCAACCCCACCACACCCTGTTGCCATTCTAAATGCGCCACACAACTAAGATGAGGCGGGGAACAACAGGTATTCCTGAGCTCCTGAAATATGTTGGGTATCTCTGCTGCGACCGTGGCTCTTTTTTGTATGCAGCGACAGGGCCCCACTAGCGGACGGAGGCTCCAGTACTCCTGGCCCACGTTGGCTGAAGATCCGGCGCACAGCTCGTGTGTTCAGGGCTGCAACATCGGTAGCAGCTGCTCCATTTCTTACCGGCTCCTCCCACACAGCAATTGTGGAGAACAAATCAAGTTTTGAATGCATCAGTATGCGATTTGATTGACCTGAGGAATTCCAATCGAAGCCCATGTTAGATGTGAAGACATCTAACATGGGCTTCGATTGGAATTCATAGAGCATATTATCAAACCCATTATCGCCGCTTTATCGGCCGTTTTCGGCTGATAAAGCGGCGATAATTTTATCGCACAAGCTTGATAATATGCCCCTCAGTATTTTGCTCAGCTTAGTACATAGACAAGAACACTTTGAATAGTATACTCAAATTACGACATGATTCTTTTAAAAGTCCCCTTGCAGAAGAGCATGAATCTTCATCCACAAGTAAAAGTAATGTACACAACTTGGTACTATTTTAGACCATCCATGCTTCTAGACTCTGTTAGGGCATATGAAAACAATTTAACCTGTTTAATGAGACTTTTGGAGAAGTCATTTATCATGGCATTAGAAGAAACAAGGGCACACATTATACACAGTAAAAATAAAGGGGAAGACATTTTTAAAAAATGTTGAAAGCAAGAAGAAGACGAATACAGAAAGAAAAAAATCTACCCAAAACTAGAATTAGGCATGAGACAAAAGTTTAAAATATGTGTTTACAGAAAAAGAAACTAATTTAGAAGAAGACCAGAAGTTGTGAACACAGATTTGAAATTATGGCAGGTTCATGGCAGAATTTACAAGGAGAGGAAACAGTCATTCCAGGAGGTTATTTAGTTTATGGACAGGATGCTTATTTTCAATTGCAAGCTGAGTGAGAGGGTATTTGCTATTTAGCTTTGCTGTTTCCTAAGTAAATAGTATAGATGCTTTGAAAATGGCATCATCACACAGACATACCCGTAATATAAGTGAGGGAACACAATTAGTCGTATATTTTGTTTGAGCAATCATACCATCAATTGGAATAGTTTTTAATGATCAGAAAATCTGAAAACTTTCTACAGTAGTGGATAAATTGGCAACCAGTACTTCGAAGCTTTACTAGTTGTTAATACAGAATTAGTGGATGTTAGATCAATGGTTTTACACAATAACTTAGCAAGACATTTTGCTCTGAGAAAAAAGCGGAGTCTACAAGATGCTGAAAGCTCAGCACTGCTGTTCATACATTCCTGATGAAAGTAAGAAAATTCTAGAATTGACAATGAACATTTCTGACTTAAAACTTGAATTAGAATAATTGGAAACACCTAGCCGTTCATTTATAAGAGGCCTACGCCACCTGAGTGTCAATTTTTTTGACAATCCGGTGGTGCAGGCCTCTCAATCATACCTATGAGGCGACGCAAAGCCACCCTGCGTGGTTTTGCATGGCCTCATAGATATGAAGTAAGGCAAGGGTGTTGCTGTGGGTATTCCCACTCAACCCCCATGGATTTTGACACTGCCCCAAATATACAGCATTTTATAAACCTGGGGCTCTGGCAAAAACGTATGCCTCCCCAGAGCAGGCGTAACGAGGAGAAATGTTAACATTTTTCCTTGCTTTTTGCTCTTTCCACATTCTGCAGCACACACAGAATGAGGAATACGCCTCTCATGATTGTTTTTGTGCAGCTAGGTGGCCCTTTCTGTACGAAAACAATAATGCCAACAACACAGACACACTTGCATCATAGTGCAAGGGTGCGTACGTAGACGCTTGACTGCAAAATGTGCGCCAGTGCTGGCTGAAATGACAAGAATGCACCGTATCTTGTAAATATGGTGCATTCCTCCCCTTTCGAATTGACGTAGGGCAGCACAGCAAAATTACTTGTGGAGCTTCCCTATGCCAATTATTTGTAAATGAGGCCCCTAGTGTTTTAGAAAATGTAGGCAAAGGCTATTGGCAACCAGTTTGCTACCACTGGAAGAAGAGTTCTTAGGGCTGTATTAGTGCAAGTATTATTAATAAGATTCTGCTTATTGGCTTTCTATGCTTTTTTTTTAAAGGTGGTGGATATTATTTTAATAAGAGAAGTAACAGAGAAAGAAACAAACAGATTATAAAATAATTAAAATTAGAAGAAGCTAAGAGTAAAGGGGCAGATTTACAAGCCCCTTGCGCCTCTTTTACGCCGCCGTTGCATCACTTTTGTGACGCAGTGGTGGCGCAAAAGATGCACCATAGTGCGGGGTATTTACAACGTGACGCATCTGGGAGATGTGTCATGTTGTAAAGCCCTGCGCCAGAAGGAGGCATTCCTGCAAGGGGGGGGGGGCTTTCCGGCGCAGGAACACCTCCTAAAAGTGGCTGAGTGAAATCTACAAGATTTCACCCAGTCACTTTGGGGGCCATGCTGCGTCAAAACCCTGCACCTGCTTGAAGCAGGTGTAAGGATTGATGCAGCATTAACAAGATAGGGCCCCTCTAGAGCATAGCTGGAGCTGCGTCGCGCTTGCGGCGCAACTCCAGCAATGCGCCACTTTTACGGCACAGATACATGACGCATCTGTGCCATTTTTGCCCCATGGTGCGCCGCATTGTAAATGCGGCGCATCCATGGTGGTGGAGGCATGGCGCACAATAAGAAGCGCTTCCCTGCTTATATGCAGGGATGCGCCACTTATTGTAAATATGCCCCACAGAATACAAGAGATTGAAAGGATCTGCAACCTGATTTGATAACCATCAGAGGGGGGGATGTGGAGAAGCATTTAAAAAATATGAAGAAATAATGTGCAAAGCTAATGAGACTTAAAACATGCATTTTTATGCAAAAATGCACTAGGCAATCACACTTAAACGTGCTATGCCTAATAACTGAGGGGCATATTACCAACGTTAAGCGATATTTATCGCTAACGATGCTTAGCAACGAATTTTTTAACGCTAAGCATCGCCAGAAATTATCGCAGATAAACCTTGCTATTATCAAGGTTTATCGCAAATGCGATAAAAAACGGCCGAAATGCATGAATATCGCTGAAAAGTCAGCGATATTCATGCATTACTGAGCTAATGCTCTTAGCCATGTTATCCACCTCCCATTGGATAACATGACTAAGAACTGCTGAGGGCAGGTGTTAGCTTTTGGAGATATTCACGCTTAGCGCGAATATCTCCAAAAGTTGGTAATAGGAGATAGCGATGTTAGCGACTGTTTCCAGTCGCTAACATCTTGGCACGCCCACTTTGCATGTCATTAGTGATAAATATCACTGACATGCAAAGTGGGGCCCAAGATGGTCGCTATCTCCTACTAGCTGTCACTAACTGGTGTTAGCGACAGCTAGGTAATAGGGAGATAATTTTATCTCCGCTTTCTTGACTTTTAAAGCCAAAAAAGCGGAGATAAACCCCCTTGATAATATGCCCCTGAGACTCTACCATATTAATGTTAAAAGAGCTAAGAAATTGAAAATTCAACATTTAAACTTGATCTTCTCCTTTAAAACAGACTTGCTTTTCCAATGAATGGTTCTTAATAATGTTTTTCTTTTTGCTTATAGAGATGTTTCAACTTCCAAAAAACCATTGTTAACAAATTAATACACTTGTTATTTAGAAAGTTAGAAATGAAGTTTCACACTTGGGAATGTAGACTTGAATGGGAGAATGAATCATGAGAAACTTAGAGGCGATAAGACATGGCTGCAATCTTAGAAGTTGCTGTCTAAAGAATACTGGGGCATATTACCAAGCAATAGCGATAATTGCTTGGTTAGAGACAAAGGGGCATATTACCAACCAATAGAGATAATTTTTGTCTCTAACTTATTTAGAGACAAAAATTATTGCCGCAGATCGGTGATTTTTATCGCAGATAAACCTTGCTATTAGCAAGGTTTATCGCAAATGCGATAAAAAACGGCCGCAATGCATGAATATCGCTGAAAAGTCAGCGATATTCATGCATTATCGAGCAAATGCTCTTAGCCATGTTATCCACCTCCCATTGGATAACATGGCTAAGAACTGCTCCTGGGCAAGTGTTAGCTTTTGGAGATATTCGCGCTTAGCGCGAATATCTCCAAAAGTTGGTAATAGGAGATAGCGATGTTAGCGACTGTTTTCAGTCGCTAACATCTTGGCACGCCCACTTTGCATGTCATTAGTGATAAATATCACTGACATGTGAAGCGGGGCCCAAGATGGTCACTATCTCCTATTAGCTGTCGCTAACTGGTGTTAGCGACAGCTTGGTAATAGGGAGATAATTTTATCTCCGCTTTCTTGGCTTTTAAAGCCAAAAAAGCGGAGATAAAGCCCCTTGATAATATGCCCCAAAATTTTACCGCTGTGCTGCGGCGATTTTTATCGCAGATAAACCTTGGTATTACCAAGGTTTATCGCAAATGCGATAAAAAATGGCCGCAATGCATGAATATCGCTGAAAAGTCAGCGATATTCATGCATTACCGAGCTAATGCTCTTAGCCATGTTATCCACCTCCCATTGGATAACCTGGCTAAGAACTGCTCAGGGCAGGTGTTAGCTTTTGGAGATATTCGCGCTTAGCGCGAATATCTCCAAAAGTTGGTAATAGGAGATAGCGATGTTAGCGACTGTTTCCAGTCGGTAACATCTTGGCACGCCCACTTTGCATGTCATTAGTGATAAATATCAATGACATGCAAAGTGGGGCCCAAGATAGTCGCTATCTCCTACTAGCTGTCGCTAACTGGTGTTAGCGAGAGCTAGGTAATAGGGAGATCATTTTATCTCCGCTTTCTTGGCTTTTAAAGCCAAAAAAGCGGAGATAAACCCCCTTGATAATATGCCCCACTGTGTTCATGTGAGAAAACGGGGAGTAAACCTGTTCCTGTGTGCTCATCGAAAGCTGATTGGCTGACCGAAGAGATTGAGATTGAAAATATATTTTGTTTGTTTACAATAGTGCATATTCCTAGAGTAGACCCAGAGAGTGCTTTCCTCATTTCCCATATCCATTCATGTCTTTGTCTATGCTGGTCTGAGACCCTACTCAGGGGCATATCAGCAAGGACTGGCGATAATGATCGCTCAGCGCGCTTAGCGCAAGGATAATTATCGCCGGCTAACGCTGAATTTTATCGCTGAGATAGGGTGCTATCAGCAACGCTTATCTCAACAGCAATAAAATTCCAGGTGCAAGCTGCCAAATGTGTGATTATCGCTGGAAATCCAGCGATAATCGCACAAATTTTGGCGATAGCTTGTTGATAGGGCAGTGCAGGCTCAGCCATGATATCTACCTTCCATTGGATATCATGGCTAAGTCAGACTGAAGCCTACATGTTTTCACTAATTGCAACTCGATAAATGTGATTTATGGCATTTTATGCCCGTGGGGTTTACTGTACGTGGGCCAGACACAGCAGAAGGCAAAAATGCGAATACTCAAACATCAAAGTAGGATACGATGTCAGGTCCAGGGTGCCCCCCTTGTCTAACATTTCCCCAACCAAGGCCACACCCCGGAACAACTAAAATAGCTAGTTTTGAAAAAGGGAAACTGGGCCCTAGAGGAGGAGATATTGGTTCCATTCTGAACATAAGAGAATCAAAATGGATGGTACGACTTGACACCAGCACCAATGGGCTCAACGAATTGGACACCAGTAATGCCCAACTTGCATGTCAGAGCACAGAACGATAGACCTATTTCGGGGGACTACCCTGTTATCACATTGCATTTTTGACATCGGTAGGCCACACTGAAAAAATTCCACCAACTGCTACTGCTGTTATACGTAAAAATATTCAGAAAGCTCGTGATTTGCCTTTTTTAATTTACTGCCTTTTTAATCACAACAGCCCCTATGGTCGGTTATGTTCACCATTCCCCAACGGGAAGATTACCTGTCTGACTATCAATATCACCATGCAATATCCAATGCTTACCTTGCTTTAACTTTTTTATTTCTCCTTAAACAAGTACATGATTGTTTCATATTATGTAATGACTATTTATGAACCAGATGTGACTTCGATGAGTTCTTTGCAGCCTAATACGCTTGTTCCTTTAATAACGCACGACCGTAATGTTATGTCATCTGTAACTCCATTAACATAACCACATTTGTTGAAACATCCATGTTTTTCCACATTGTTTGTTTATCAACCAATAGGGTCCTCTAGAGCAGGTTCTCAATTTCAAAACACCGCATCCTTGACCTTTGCCCGGCCAGTGTATTACTGTAATTAATTTGGCAATTTTTGTTAAGCTTTTGCATTTTGCTTTGCTTTTCTTTTTAAGATGTCCTCTCTAGACTTCTCATTACAAAGGGTATGCAACCTCTTTTTACGCTATATCTCTACAAACTGCGGGGCATATTACCAAGCTATAGCGATAATTATCGCTAAGCTTGGTTAGCGGGCATTTAAATATCGCCGCACTCCGATGATTTTTATCGCTTAGGAGCCTTGATATTATCAAGGTTTATCTCCTAAGCGATAAAAATCGGCCGAAATGCATGAATATCGCTGAAAAGTCAGCGATATTCATGCATTAGCGAGCAAATGCTCTTAGCCATGTTATCCACCTACCACTGGATAACATGGCTACGAAACTGCTCTGTGCAGGCGTTAGCTTTTGGAGATAATCGCGCTTAGCTCGATTATTTCCAAAAGTTGGTACTAGGGGATAGCGATGTTAGCGACTGTTTCCATTCGCTAACATCTTGGCACGCCCACTCTGCATGTCATTAGCGATAATTATCGCTGACATGCATAGTGGGCCCCTAAATGCCCGCTATCGCCTATTAGCTGTCGCTAACTGATGTTAGCGACAGGTAGGTAATAGGGCAATGAAATTATCGCCGCTTTAGCGGGAATTTTTCCCGCTAAAGCGGCGATATTGCCCTTGGTAATATACCCCTGCTTTTCCCGCATCATTTAGGCATAGTCTTTCCTCGAATCGCGCAAGGAATAGCAACCAGCGCCAGCCGTCAAAGCTGGCAAGCTGTTTTGCTTGGTGAGTACTTGACAGCACTATCGCACATTCAGAACCACCTCGAATATATACGAGCATAACGCGCACCTTTAGAATCGTTCCGTAATGAGCAATTTAAGGCCTGCTTGCATTTCTGACTCGTACGTCGCATCTGTTTTCACCAGGGGATGTTCACTCTCTCGGTGCGGCCTGTGATTAAATGCATTTTTAACCTAGCAGAGGCACTATTGTTCACCTATTCCCTGTAGGACCAGGTCTTTTTGTATCGCTAGTGGACACGATCATGACGGCATGCCTAGATTTCACAGACGACTGCCACTGTCTGTGATTAAATGCATTCGTAACCAGCAGAGGCACTATTTTTTACTAATTCCCGGTAGGACTGGGGGCATATTACTCAGAAGTGCGTCAGAAAACGCACATCGCACATCTTCATATCGCCGGCTATCGCCGGATTTTTTCGCCGTGATAGCACGCAATTATCAATGCGCATCACGTAGGCGAAATGAAATACAGCGATAATCGGCGATATGGCACATTAGCGCATGAAAACAAACGTTGTTTTCATGTGCTCATGTGTGCATTGATAATATGGGGGGGTGGATTCAGCTTTATGATCCACACCCCCATGTTATCAATGCCCTAACACCTGGTCAGAGCAGGCGTTGGGAGACCTGCGATACTCGAGTTTATCGCAGGTCTGCCTCTCCCAACGCCTGCCTTGGTAATAGGGTGTTCCTGATCCAGCGGCCTATAGGAAATATGTCATAAGCTACGCTAACCAACTCCACTAATCACTTTATATGTCACTAATCAAATACAAGGCCCATAAATCAAACATGACATATTATGACCAACTGAATCATGTGGCCTAATAAACCTATTTATGAATTATGTACATTTATATACAACCGCGGTAAATTGAAAACATCATATTAACAAACCTCACTAACTTTTAAGCCACATATGGCGATAAATCTAGCTAATGGTAACCTGAACTTACGAAATAACAAGACCAGCTTGTCTTCCAAAGTAAGATTTTATTAGCTATTTTGTTTGAAGATTATAACTGAAGTTTTATTAAGTATTTTTATTAGAATTATTGTAAATGATTTGAACAGTATTATGAAACATGAAAAATTATCTTTGCAAATGAATTAATCAATTTAGCATTTTCAAAAACCTAAGTCCCTATCTAAACTAAATAAATGTAAATTTTAAGCATTAAGTCTTTGAGGTTTCTTACGTGCTCCAAGGAAAATTCGTCATGCACGGCACCCTCATCCAAAGTCAGCAAAACAGCAGCAAGCCAAAGAAGAATTGACCCTTCCACGGGGAATGGGTTCTTATACCTTTCTATGCTAAACTAATCTTAGTAAAAGTAATTCTTTTCTGCAAATTCGGAGTCCCATTGGTTCAGAAGTGACAAGCGACGTGTCACCTCATATTCAAAATATCAATTCCGTCACTTTCCAAGAGTTCATTGTCTCTAATATACAAGCAACGAAGCTTCCTTAGGTTGCAACATTTTCTCGGCAAAAATTGTCATCATGTCATTCCGTTTCCTCGGATGCAAAGTTATCAAATGTTCCTCCTGCCGGTTCCTGGCCTTGGCCTTGTCCGAGTAGGAAACCGCTAGAGCCATCACATCGCTTTTCAAATGTTGCTACTGGAATGGAAGCTCATCTCTGTAAGGACTCTTTCTCGCTCCGTGCAGACTTTTTAGTAAACTCGAGTAAACTAGGCCCAAAGCAGTCAATTTAGTTTCAACTAATGTATAAACAAACACAAAAGAATAATTAATGTGAGAAATTATAACTTGCTCTGTTGTCTCCCTTCATTACTAATAATTAACCCATTAGTCTAAATTACCTAGCTTTAAGCAAACAAATAAAGCAGCTTTTATATCTACCAGTCTTCATAAAATCCAACGAAATTCCTTATGCACCTATAGAAAATAGAGTGACACCACATAGACAAGGGAAGCAAAATAAGCACATGCTACTTTTAAAAACAGCTGCAATTAGTTATGACATGACAAAAAAAGACAAAATTAATTTATTAATTTGCACGAACAAAAAGATGCAACAATAATGCACGTTTATGAGCACACATGTTAATACCCCATATGTAATGTAACTTAAATCTAGGTTGAATTAATGTAAACACAGCACAACATGTTAATATAATTAATTTTCATTATGGAAGTGTGACTTTGCGAGTTGAAATAAAATTATTTCGAAATCTCGCTCCATCAACTCCCTCATCTGGTGATTAACAAATCACCACACTACACCCAAAAATTTGGAAAAATTTTAACTAAACGAAAATGGTTCGAATTCATTTGTATTAGTATTTCTAAAAATTTGTTTCCGCAAAGTCTTTGCAACTATCATATTGAGCTCTGCGTAACTCCTGTAACTCAATTTCCTTTTCCTGTTCCTTTTTGATCTTATAAATTCTTCTCTTTTCCTTCATGTGTTTCTTTCTCTTGTGTAACATACAACCAATTTTTGTCAAAACTATTACAAATATTATTACAAACAAAGGTGTTAGAATCTTGCCAAGAACTGATCCTCCAATTTCTTGAAACCAGTTTTTAATAGCTTGGAATCTTTTTGTAAGTCGTTCCGAAAAATCATCTTCTTCTAAAGGAACTATTTCAAAATGCATTTCTGTAATATTTTTAATGTACATCTCAATATTCTTACTTTTGTCAGGTATGTAGGTACAGCAGTGTTGGACATGCAAAATACCACAGACTCCTCCCTCTTTTGCTAGGAGTATGTCTAAAGCAGGGCGATTTTGCATCACCATAGATCTTATTGCAATGACCTCAACATCCACTAATTGGAAGTGTCTTCACAATTGCTGGCACCTACAAAATAATTATCAAACAGTGTATTGTCTCTCCTAATGCAAAGCTTACCACTAATTGGTTTATCTATGTGAATTGCAACATTATCAAAAGTCTTGCCATTAAGTTTCTCATCCTCTTTTTGCCAGAATTTAGATTTAGTCTGTTTGACTATTTCATTTCTCTTATAAATCGCTCTTCTCTCCTCAACCAAATTCAGAAAATTCTTTTCTTCAGCCCTTAATTTGCAAGTTAGGTTATTCTTGTAAGCATACTCATAGGTGAGTTCGTTAGTGACCAGGAAAAATTCCCTCATCTGTTTAGCTCTTTTATGTTTATTTAAAACACTCTCAATTTTGAAATTCGCAAAAATCTCGTCAAAATTGGAATAGTAATATTCTAAACGACCAGTCTGATAAAATAAGCTAGCTAACACACTGCAAGTTATACCATATGTAAGAGGAAGCATATTGTATGTCACTCCCTCAGAAACAGAAGCAGGTAACTTTACACAAATATAGCAGTCTTTGACATTCATTACTTTAACATATTCTCCCAAAAGCCTTGAGAATGTATTACTCGAAAAATCACTGACAGATTTATCCTGATGAATTTCAGGTTTGTGATCAATAACTTTGTTAGCACTGTCTGTTGCACTATGTTTGTTTTGACTAACTGAAGCTTTGCTTGTCATGTTGACTTTGTACAAGTCCTTATTGATTTCAAAAGGAATAATAACAGCTAAAACTAACCAGAGCAGAATCAACATGAGCACACACACCAGAGTCATCTTACAGCATTTCTTGAAAATTGAACATTTTGAAGTACTCCGTTCCATAACATAAGGCATCTTTGTTAACCTTATTTCAAAAAGGTAATAAAAGAAAACAAAATTGTTTTAAAAAAATTTAAAATTGTCTAAATTCTATACACCCCCTTTTTAAAATATATATATATTTTTTTTTAAACCCTCTAACAACTTTTCTTCGACCTTATGTCACAAGTTAATTTCCAACTATACAACTTTTCTTCGACCTTGTGTCACCTAACACAATTTCTTCAGCCTTTTGCCAAAAATAAAAACCAAAATTTTAACAGAAAAATACTTCAATAATTGTCACTAATTTCCTCAACTTCTTCCTCAACTTCTTCCTCCTGACTGCTACTATTTATTTCAATAACAGGAGGTATAATTAGGTAAGTCCACTCAGGAGATTTGTATTTTTGATTGGGTCTCAAAACTCTTTTTGTTTTTCTAGTCACAACTTTTCTCCCTTTTTCAACTTTCTCTTCAGGGTTCTTTTGACTAGTGATCTCATTCACCTGCTCTTTTGATCGTTTAACTAACCTGACTCTCAATCTTCCATTTTCACTCGGCCACAGTTCTCCTGTTCTCAAGACCTTTCTCTTCGGTTCAGATATGTTTGTTTCTGTTTTCCAAGATCTTTTTCTCACACTTTCTTCTTGATCATTCACATCACTTTCTCCAGAATCATTATCAGAAATTTCTATTCTTGACTCAGGAACTTTTCTAATCGGCGGTCTCACTCCGTTAGGAACTATACTTTGTCTTCCATCACTGGTACTTGGCAATTCGTCTTCGTCTCCCTTTTCAATTACCTTCAACTTCCCAGTTTCTGGTTTTCCATTCCTTCTTTCAGAGCTCGTTTCCTGCTTTACGATACTCTCCTGGTCAGAAATTTCAATGGATTCAATTTCTCCGTCTTCAAGAATTTCATTATTCTTTATTCCATTTATTTTCTCAACAGACTCTTCTGCTGATTTCTTTTCTAGCAGAACTTCATCATTCTCAGAATCTATTTCAATGATTTCCAAGTCTTTTCTGCTTACTTCTCCATTCACAGGTACAGTTTCCAGATGTCGACCTCTTTGTCGATCTTCAGAATCTGGAACTTCTTCACTTTCTACTTCAGAATCTGAATCTTCTGTCGAATCACTCTCATCATCAGAGTTTTTAGGAGTAGGTATTGGAATAGTGTGACTAGGATGAATCCACCTTTTCAATCCTCTACACTTCACTGCATTTGTTGTGACCCGAATTATCTGTCTAGGTTTCTGCCACCTTGGGACTAGACAATTTCTTCTTCGATGCACTTTTGTCCTGACCCAATCTCCAGGTCTCAGATCATGGGGTCGATTCCGATCCGGTAAAATGCGCTCCGAATCGTCGTACGGAGCGTTTTTTGGCCGTACGAATCGTACCCGTAAACGTCCCGTACGTACGACGAAGTACGATTCGTACCAGGAGCCGAACTCCGTACGAGTCGTACAGGACTCCGTACGACTCAAATCTCCGTACGAGTCTCACTCGGAACCCGCTGTACGTGACATCACTACGGTTCGCGGCTGGTTTTTACGACCCAGCAAGTACGATTCGTGTCGGGTACGCACCGTACGACCCTTTTCCTACGGGAGCTGAAAACAGTCGTAAACGCAGAGTTCGCGCCGAAACAGGTACGGAACGGCCCCCCCCAGGTACGGGACATACCCCCCATGATCGCAGGGGTACGGCACGTACCCCTGCGATCATGGGGGGTACGTGCCGTACACCCAGCGTACATGGGGTACGCACCGTACCCCATGTACGGTGGGTGTACGGTGCGTACCCCATGTACGCTGGGTGTACGGCACGTACCCCCCATGATCGCAGGGGTACGCGCCGTACCCCTGCGATCATGGGGGGTACGCACCGTACAGTGTGTAAGTGATTGTGCGCTTTTCCGTACGAATCACCCTTACCTGACGTGGACCGTACGGATAGCGTCCTGATCACCCGGTCTGGATCGTACTCGCCGAGTCGTACGGTGTGTGTACGAGTCGTACGGAAACGGCTCCGGATACGACGAATAGCGTCCTGATCACCCGGTCTGGATCGTACTCGCCGAGTCGTACGGTGTGTGTACGAGTCGTACGGAAACGGCTCCGGATACGAATCGTACGGACGGGGATTTTACCGGATCGGAATCGACCCCCATGTGTCTGCACTTTTTCATCTGATTGTACTTCAGTTCCCACCTGATTAGACACAGAAGTCACTATGTCAGACAGCCTTTTGCAATATTCCAAAATAGCACTGTCATTAATGCTAAACAATTTTCCCACTGGTACAAAAGCTTGTCTCATGACTCTGCCCATTAAGATTTCATGAGGACTCAGTCCTGTCTTTTTATCAGGTGTACTTCTTAGAGACATCAAAACAAGTGGAAGAGCATCTGTCCACTTCATCCCTGTATCTAGACACATTTTTCCAATTCTGTTTTTAATGGTACCATTAATTTGCTCCACTACTCCAGAAGCCTCTGGTCTGTATGCACAGTGTATTTTCTGCTCAATGTGTAATGCTTCACAGATTAATTTCAAAAGTTTGTTATCAAAATGTCCCCCTCCATCACTTTCAATAGTGACTGGGAAACTGTATCTTGGGATAATTTCTTGAAGAAGCAACGTTGCCACTGTAATTGAATCACAATGACGCGTAGGAAATGCTTCTACCCATCTTGAAAATAAACAAACAATCACTAGAACATATTTCAGACAATTGTGTAAGGGCATTTCAATGAAATCCATTTGTAATCTGGTGAAAGGACCACCCTCTCGACCAATGATTCCTTTACCTACAACTGATTTCCTGTTAGGGTTCATTTGTTGGCAAGTCAAACACCTCTGACAAAGAGACTCTGCAATTGTTCTGAATTTTGTATTAAACCATGTCTCTTTGAAAAGTCTGATCATAGAATCTCTTCCAATATGACCAGGGCCATGATATAATCTGGCCATGTCAGCAATTAAGCAATTTGGTAAAACTACTCTGCCATCTTTGTAAGTCCAAACTCCATCCTCATCTCGAGGTCTGCATTCTGCCTTTAACCATGTATCTTTCTCTTTCTCTTCATCATCAGCCTCATTTTGCAAATCTTTTATTTCTTCCCATGTCTCAACCACTGTTGTTAGCATTAATGAATTCGAATCAGTTTCTTAATCTTTGCCCGATTTAATGCAAAACCATTTTTGGCCCAATACTTTGCTGCCTCATCTGCATAAGCATTGCCTTTGGTGATATAATCATCACCCTTTTTGTGTGCTGTGCATTTCACTACAGCTATCTCTTTTGGTAATTGTATGCCATCAATCAATCTCCTAATGAATACTGCATTTTTTATTGGTGAGCCTGCTGAAGTTAAATAGCCTCTCTGAGACCAGAGCTGTCCATAATCATGCACAACTCCGAACCCATACTGACTATCAGTTATTATGGTAACTCTCAAATCCTTTGACAGTTCGCAAGCACGAATTAAAGCAATTAATTCAGCCACTTGTGCTGAACGAATTCCTTCAAGACATGATGCTTCTTCAACATCTGCAACAGTACAAACAGAGTATGCTGCTTTCAAAACACCTCCTTCTGATCTTAAACAGGAGCCATCTACAAAGTAGACAAAATCTGATTCAGGCAAAGGTTCATCTTTAATGTCCTGCCTCGGTTTGGTACAATACTCCATAACATCCAAACATTCATGCTCCACATCATTTTCATCAATAATTTCAGAATCAGGTAACAACGTAGAAGGATTCAGATTCACACATCTTGCAATTGAGACATTATCTGCTCCCAGAATTATCTTTTCGTATTTCGTCAATCTGCTACTAGTCAGATGCTGAGTTTTACCCCTTGTTAAGAGTATTTCAACTGAATGAGGAACATAGACTTTCACTGGAAATCCCATTATGATCCCCTCACTCTGCTCTAGACTAACGCTTGTTGCAGCAACTGCTTTTAAGCAACCTGGTAATGCTTTTGCAACAGGATCAAGAACTGCAGAGAAGTATGCAATTGGTTTCTTCAAATTCCCATGCCTTTGAATTAGCACAGATAATGCACATCCCTCTCTCTCACTGCAATATAGTTCAAAACCTTTCTCATAATCTGGCATTCCTAAAGCTGGAGCTTCACAAAGGCTTTTCTTTAGTTTCTCAAAAGCTTCCAACTCTGATTCATTAAGAACGATTGGATCTTTTACATCTGACTTTGTAAATTTTTGTAGTGGTTTTGCAATTACTGAAAATCCACTTATCCATTGTCGAGAGTAACCAACCATCCCTAAAAACATTCTGACTTGTCTTTGTGTTCTTGGAGGTTGCATTGCTTGAATCATTTTGATTCTCTCGATTGTCACCTGTCTCATTCCCTTTGCAATTCTATGGGCAAGATATTTCACTTCTTGTTTACAAAACTGCAATTTTGCTGGAGACACTTTATGTCCCTCATCTGCTAGATGATTCAGAAGTGTAATTGTGTCTGTCACACAATTTTCTCTTGTTTTTGCTGCAATCAACAGATCGTCAATATACTGCACTAATGTCGACCTGCCCGGTAAGTCTAGGTCTTCTAAAGATCTTTTCAGTAACTCATTAAAGATAGAAGGACTCTCTGTATACCCTTGAGGAATTCTACACCATGCGAGGGTCCTATTTTGGAATCTGAAAGCAAAAATTTCCTGACTTTCTGGATGCAATGGAACAGTAAAGAACGCATTGCAAAGATCAATGACGGTATACCACTCTGCATCATGCGGAATCTAGTATAAAATGACTGCTGGGTTTGGAACAACTGGACAACATGGAACGACAATCTGATTAACCTTTCTCAAATCCTGAACAATTCTGTACGTTCCATTTGATTTCTTAATTCCCATAATTGGTGAATTACATGGACTGCTCTCAATTTCTTTCAAAACACCTTGTTTAATGAACTTTTCAATTACAGGAATAACACCCTCGATTGTCTCTGCTTTCATTTTATACTGAGGAATGTTTGGAAATTCTATTCCCTACTTCACTGTAATTTTGACTGGATCGACATGTTTCATCAGACCCATCTCATTTCCAGTCAAATCCCAAATTTCAGATTTTACTGTCTCTTTCAATTCCTCTGGTAGATTTTCCTTTTCAAATGTGGAAAACAATTTTGTTTCCTCAGTTTCCACCAACATCATTGTCATTCTGTACAAACCATCTTCCTCCATTGTTTGTAGTTCGACTCCTTCAGGAGAGCAATATATTCTGCAATTCATCTTACACAATATATCTCTCCCTAACAAATTTACTGGACTGCTATTGCAAACCACAAACCTATGCTTGTCTTTGAAATTTCCAATCTCAACTTGCACTGGATCAGTTAGATCTGTTTTAATCTGTTGATTACTTACTCCGACTACTTGGATGGTTTCCCCAGAGAGAGGTAGGTTTTCAATTTCCACTGATCTAACAGTAGAACGGGTAGCACCAGTGTCCACTAGAAAAGTGATGTCTACATCATTAACTTTTCCATTTACAAATGGACCAGACTGGTCAACCTCAAGAGTGGCTCCAATCACACACTCTTCCCCCTCTCTCGGGCACCGTCAGAAGCAGTCATCAGAATCACTTCCTTGTTGCTCTGTTAACAAAAACTGTCCTGAAGCATTTTGCACAATTTGTCTTTGAGTCCTTATTACCTGATCATCTCCTTGAAATCCCACACCTGGATTATACTTTTGACTCCCCCCACAATTAGGAAATGGAGGTTGTGGTATTTGGTTCTGTTGCTGATTCAACTGATGCTGCAGCTGTCGCTGAAGACTCAGATCATTTAGATTATGTTGCAACTGTAGCTGTTGCTGCAGATCAACATCATTCTGCATCTGTGGGTTTAACAATGGATTTTTTAAATTTCTGGGTTGTTTCTTACACTCATCTTTCCAATGTCCAATCTCTCCGCAATTAAAACAAGGTAATTTCTGTTTTAATTCCTCAACTTTTGCATTAAATTTTCTATTATTATTAAATTTAAATTTACCTTGATTCTGGTTTTGGTTCTGATTTTGAACAAAATTAGTATTTTTTTTTCAAAATTAGCAATTTGTTGCTC
Organism: Lissotriton helveticus; assembly: GCF_964261635.1. Taxonomy (NCBI): domain Eukaryota; kingdom Metazoa; phylum Chordata; class Amphibia; order Caudata; family Salamandridae; genus Lissotriton; species Lissotriton helveticus. The sequence continues at coordinate 450,850,431 of NC_136059.1, forward strand.
AGCTACTTTTACTTGAGCCCACATTGCTTTTTCCTTCAACTTTTTCTGTTTCACTTCTAACTCATCACTGCAGTATTTTGCTTTTCTCAAAATATCATCAACAGAAAGTGATTGCCAACCGACAATATTATTCCTGATCATTTCTCCGACTTCTGGTCTGAGACCATAAACAAATCTGTAGATGAAATGGCTCATATCCTTCTCATCTAATTTCTCATAGCCACTGTATTGTTTAAAAACCAGCAGTAGCCTTTCATAAAATGAATGAACTGATTCTTTTGGTTCCTGATTTGTTCTGTCTATTTTAACCCAGTCAACTTCCTTTGGGGCAATTTTTTGTTTTAACCAATAAATCACTTTTTCATAAAAGTCCATTACTATTGGGGAAGGAGCACCTGTTTCTTTAATTCGCTCCGGTTCTTCTTTTGGCCAACTTATGGCTATTTTGCATTCCGTCCAAAGATCGGATGGGACAACAATATCAAAAAATCCATCCAGGTCAATCCACAGAACTTTTGAGACTTTAATAAATCTGTCTACCTGTCGATATCATTCAACAGGCTTTTCTCTCAATCTTGGGAAGTCGTTTGTAAACAGTAAAATATCTTGTCTTGACCAAGGGACATGAACATACCCTCCACCTGCAATCTCCCTCATTGGAAACTGTTTTGACAATTTCTCCAATTTCTCATCTTCCTTCTTTCTTGTCCATTTCACTCTCCATTTACTCAATTCCCCTAATTTTTTTTATATAAACAATCAAATCTTTTATGTGCATTATTCTTCCCATTGAATTCAAATTCTCAATGTCCTTTTCTGAAAATTCTAACCTGTAATGTTTTCCAAAATTCTTTTGTCTGCTCAAATCAATTTCAAGTTCTGCTGCTAATTCCTCCAACTAATCATATTTATTTTTCGTTTTCCATTGTATGCTCTTGTAGATAAACAGGAGTTCATCATCACGGTAACATTTTAAACTATCAGGACCAATTGTGGCAATTATTAATTCTTCCAAATTTGCTTTTAATTTTGCAATATCAAGTTTAGAACTTGATCTTCTTGTATCAGAAATCTCAGCATCAGAATCTGCACCCATTGGTGATTTGGAAAAAGACCCTTCGTTATAAGTCAAATCTGGCATTCTTGTTTTTGCACTGTTAATTTCAGATAAATCTGAATAAAATTTTTCAGCAACTTTTTGAATTTCTGCATTTAAAGGAATTGTTAAACCTGCTTTGTTATTTTCTTTCTGTTCAAAAACAGGCTGAACAGGACCTATCGTTACTGGAACTGTCACAGCTTCCATGCCTTTTGTTATTTGTCGAATTAATTCTTCTTTTGATCGTAAATATTCAGATGAATTTACAACTTCCTCATCTCTATTTTCTCTTATTAGATTTTTAGGGGCTTCTCTTTCCTTAGGAATTAATGAAAAATGTCTACCTCCAATAAAAACATCAGCATTTGTTCCTGTTTCTAATCTTTCTTGATTTTCAAAAGTTTCAGAATTATTTGGGTACAAATTTGAAGATTCACTAATCGGAGGTGCACTTGGGATAGTTTCAGTAGAAACCATCGGAGTAGGCCATGATCGAGGAGGTCTCAAAGGTTCATTTCTTTTATTAGAAGTAAAAATGTCTTCTAAAACTGCATCTTCAGTCTCACTTTCTATGACAATATTATTTTTCTTTTCAGATCTTTTTTCACCTGGAGATCCTAAAACCATTTCTCTAATTAAATAGAGACCATCGCTCATGTCTCCCTATCTCCACATTCGCATTCTATCTTCATGAGTCTCTCATCTATAGCTTGGTATTTTAGGAGGTCTTTTAATACCACTTGCTTCTCTTTGTAGTTGAAACATCTCATCCTCCCATTCAACTAAAGCTTCAAATTGAGTTGGTCTTGGCCTCGGTACAAGAGCAGTCATTTTCTCTCTCAAATTTTTCAAAATTTTTACATTAAATGAACCATCGTCTGGCCAAGTCAAAATATCATCGTCTTTTGTATAATGCTTCCAGACATCAAACCACAATACAGTATGATATCCATATTCACCTTCCATATACGCTGCAGGTGTTTTGTATTTATGAAGTAATTTACCACCTCGTGTAATTATTTTCTTGTCAGGCGAAATAACATTTTTAAGTTTCTGAAGCATTGTAGGCTTTTTCTCAACATGCTTAAAATGATAACTCATTTTTAAATCAAATCCAAATGAATAGAAATGATCGTAAAATATTTCCGGGATGTTCCGCAAGGCTAGCCAATCCGTGCGCGAAACACACCAACAAGCCAATCAGAGTTGAGCTACGTCACCACCTTGCTCAACGAATAGAAATTGTGCTTTCACAAAGAACCAATCAGCTAACAGCTCGTCAGAGTCACGAGAGCCAATCAGAATACGGCCTGTGACGTATGTTACCCAATCACAGCGCGAACAAAATGACGTACACAGCCGCTGCGGTTTCTCGTGTCTCACTCACAGCGCTCACCCCTCCTTTACAAAAACGTTTCACAGCGCTATTTTAGGAATGCTTTTTCAATGAAAATTAATTCAACAATGACAATTAAGACTCATCTGTCTGTTTCTCAAAAAAAAAGTGATAGAATTTCAATCGCACAAGAATTCTTTGCGTGGAATAGACAACGCTATTCTCACAGAATATACATTTGCCAGTAAAGTAATCTTTTTACTCTACCCTACAAACAAGTAATAATGAACTCGTCTCCCTCCGAATCCACATCCAAGTGACAATTCAAAGTTTAACTCGAACATTAATTACAAAACAATTGCGCACTTTCAAACGGAAAGTTTCCCTATTCATATACACATGAAATCCGTACAGGACTCTCACCTGTTTATAGATATCATGCACCGTTAATAAAATAAGCGACGTTATCCGTACAGGACTCTCACCTGTTTATAGATATTAAGCATGTTATCCGTACAGGACTCTCACCTGTTTATAGATAATCATACACCGGCGTTATTCTACCCTTCACTCAAGCTTGAATATATACTATTACTTTTATCGCAGTGAGTTTTATAACAGGCTCATTGTCCCTATATTCATGCTGCTCAAATTTCTTAGATAATTTTCACTATACAACATTCACACCTAACCCTAACTTGTGTTGCACGGCCACAACACTTGTGATACACGGCGATACCACTACTCTGAAACAGATCAAATGTACTGTGTGACTACCTTCTCATCACACTATTTGTACCGGTACAACTCACGTATAACACGAGAACGAACTCAACATATGTTAGACATTGATCCTACATTATTACCATATCAATTTGGTTACCATAGCAACCATCAAATTCTGCTACCAAGGTAATTGATCCAGGGGCCTATAGGAAATATGTCATAAGCTACGCTAACCAACTCCACTAATCACTTTATATGTCACTAATCAAATACAAGGCCCATAAATCAAACATGATATATTATGACCAACTGAATCATGTGGCCTAATAAACCTTTTTATGATTTATGTACATTTATATACAACCGCGGTAAATTGAAAACATCATATTAACAAACCTCACTAACTTTTAAGCCACATATGGCGATAAATCTAGCTAATGGTAACCGGAACTTACGAAATAACAAGACCAGCTTGTCTTCCAAAGTAAGATTTTATTAGCTATTTTGTTTGAAGATTATAACTGAAGTTTTATTAAGCATTCTTATTAGAATTATTGTAAATGATTTGAACAGTATTATGAAACATGAAAAATTATCTTTGCAAATGAATTAATCAATTTAGCATTTTCAAAAACCTAAGTCCCTATCTAAACTAAATAAATGTAAATTTTAAGCATTAAGTCTTTGAGGTTTCTTACGTGCTCCAAGGAAAATTCGTCATGCACGGCACCCTCATCCAAAGTCAGCAAAACAGCAGCAAGCCAAAGAAGAATTGACCCTTCCACAGGGAATGGGTTCTTATACCTTTCTACGCTAAACTAATCTTAGTAAAAGTAATTCTTTTCTGCAAATTCGGAGTCCCGTTGGTTCAGAAGTGACAAGCGACGTGTCACCTCATATTCAAAATATCAATTCCGTCACTTTCCAAGAGTTCATTGTCTCTAATATACAAGCAACGAAGCTTCCTTAGGTTGCAACATTTTCTCGGCAAAAATTGTCATCATGTCATTCTGTTTCCTCGGATGCAAAGTTATCAAATGTTCCTCCTACCGGTTCCTGGCCTTGGCCTTGTCCGAATAGGAAACCGCTAGAGCCATCACATCGCTTTTCAAATGTTGCTACTGGAATGGAAGCTCATCTCTGTAAGGACTCTTTCTCGCTCCGTGCAGACTTTTTAGTAAACTCGAGTAAACTAGGCCCAAAGCAGTCAATTTAGTTTCAACTAATGTATAAACAAACACAAAAGAATAATTAATGTGAGAAATTATAACTTGCTCTGTTGTCTCCCTTCATTACTAATAATTAACTCATTAGTCTAAATTACCTAGCTTTAAGCAAACAAATAAAGCAGCTTTTATATCTACCAGTCTTCATAAAATCCAACGAAATTCCTTATGCACCTATAGAAAATAGAGTGACACCACATAGACAAGGGAAGCAAAATAAGCACATGCTACTTCTAAAAACAGCTGCAATTAGTTATAACATGACAAAAAAAGACAAAATTAATTTATTAATTTGCACGAACAAAAAGATGCAACAATAATGCACGTTTATGAGCACACATGTTAATACCCCATATGTAATGTAACTTAAATCTAGGTTGAATTAATGTAAACACAGCACAACATGTTAATATAATTAATTTTCATTATGGAAGTGTGACTTTGCGAGTTGAAATAAAATTATTTCGAAATCTCGCTCCATCATTCCCACCTCCAACCACATTTTACATGTGGTTGGACGTGGGAACGCCCACTTTGCATGTCATTAGCGATGTTTGTCGCCGACATGCAAAGAGGGCTTGAGGCAGGCGTTAAAATGCGCTTGTGGATAGGGCTCTAGAAGTATTGCCGCTTTCTCGTCACAATTCGCCAGAAACGCGGCGATACTTCCCCTTGCTAATAAGCCCCTGGGTACCTCTGTATCGCTAGCGGACACGATCACAACGAGAACCCTAGCTTTCACCAGACATTGCCACGGTCTCATTTTAATTTTTGAAGACTGTCATTCTTCGACACTCCGGGTCACTCTTATTTTTTCATCGCCTGCCTTTCCAGTTGACATAACGTTTTGTAATTCATGTTCTCATCCTGGTCGATTGTTGGAACTTTTCCATGCCCATGCAGCATCGCCGCCACTATGGTCACGAGCTACATTTGCACATCCCTCCCCAAGCACTCATTCATTGTATCTACCAAACACGCGTTGGCTTGCATTCAACGTGTCCTACGTGCTACCTCATTTCAGTAATTCGGTTTTACAGTACGTCTGCTGGGACGCACTTACTAGCTGGTTTCTCCTCTCCCCCAGATTTAATCTGCCTTCCGCCCTTGTTTGAATCAGGGTGCCAGACGCTTCCGCCAATTCATTTGGGACTTCACAGCCTGACCATGATGGATTTGTTTCTCTGATGGGACCACTTACAATACCAATTTACATTAAGTAAGTTTGCAGTGTCCTTCATGCATTGTTCATTAGACTTTCTTGATACCACGTGCCATTCAGTTTGGCTGACGGACACCTTCTTCCCACAGGTGTCTTCTCACTCCTACTCCAGAGTATCTTCTTGAGAGCCCCATGTTTCCTCCATGATTGACTTGTGAGAGGCCCCTTGCCCCTGTATTCATGGTAATGATAACAATCAAGCCCTACTAGTTGGGACTTTGTTATTCATTTCCCCATGTTTAGTTAGGACATGACACACCATCCCTCTTTCTTTTTAGGTGACCTCACCCCATACCACTTTCCACTTGTCCTGAGGAAAACCCCACGAGTAAGGTTCGAAATACCTACACACCGAATGGGGTCGAAACGTCGACACTTGAACTTTCACCATTTCATTCAACAGTAATGAATATACTGTAAAATTCTGCGTTACATGGCAATTGTGGATATATTTTATGTACTTTGATGAAATTGTACTTGACTACTCGGCATATGAAGATTATATGCCAGAACTGCTTGTGATTTTATGTCACTACCCCGTACTATTTTTCTCTATCACATCTCAATCACAACACCCTCCCTTCTTTTATTTCCTTTCCGGGCACTGTCATATTGAAATTTGATATCCTTATATGTGACTCAAGGTTTGTTCTTTGCACATATACACATTTTCAATGTGATTCAATAATATTAAGATAATAGCCGCTTTTTGTTTACTTAATCTTGAATGTTGTTTTAAATATTTTTTCTCACCCTATTCAAATGTAGTCACTTCACTGGGACCACTCTAACATATATAAGTCAGACTGAAAGCAGGCGTAAAGAAAGAAGCGAAAACCACGGTTAGCACTACTTTTCTTATCGCTCTGCAGGTTAACGTGAGGCTACATAATAGGAGAAATGTCAGTTAGCGACACTTCTCCTGTTATTTTGGGGAAGAATGCCCACTTTGCATCTCATTAGAGATGCAAAGCTGGGCATTAAGGGAAAGGGCGCTGAGGCATGGATTCACGCGACAGCGTGACCTTGCTAGTAGTGCGATACAATTATCGCCGCTTACTGTCCGAAAATGGCGCCTAAAGCGGCGATAATTGTCTTGATGAAATGCTCCTGAGTTTCCTGGACCTCTCTTTGTGAGAAGTTCGCCTTTGATTGATTATTGATTTTTTTAGCTCAATTTTGCTTTATGATTTCTCTCAATATCAGAACTCTTTATGGGTCTCTGAGACTGACACCTTTTCTTTCTCATTCTTAGAATAGGGATTTTCTTTTCTTAATGTATTTTATTGCGATTTATTGATTACTTATTGATTAATAGACTTCTAATGAGGTTCTAAAGACTAAGGGGCATATTCTCAAGGACTTATCGCCGATTTATGAGCACTTTAGCGCCGCAAAAGTGGCAATAGATTTATCGCCCTATTCACAAGCTGGTGCAAACTGCTGATATTGCCAGTTTTCCAGCGATAGCTGCCGCAAAAAACATTGCCACGGATGTGAGCAACAACTAACGCTAATGATATGTAGAGTAGACGTTCCCGTGCAAAAACACACGAAAACACCACTTCGCGATATTCTCAACAATCAGCCAGATTGGCAATGCGATCCAAAAACAGGTGATAAGGCGTGTTAGCAGCAGGGATTTAACACAGACCTTCAACTGGTCTTAAGCAGGACGACAACCTGCAGTATGAAAGGGAGCCCAGCACAGAGCCACATCTGAAGATCAACATATGTCATGGAGCTACTGATCATGCAGCTCGGAGACCGAAGAGGGCCACAATACCCACCGCAACCACCCACAGGCTGCCCCTCCCAGACTAACCCCCCTGGGCTACCAGAGAGGAAGTGCAGAACAAGACAGCCGACCTTCCGAAAACGCACCAGCCTCACAGACTTAACGCCAGAGGATGTCATTGCCCACTACAGGCTCAAAAGGACAAACATCCTCCACATCCTGACCCACATTGCCCATAGGCTGAAGGTACCAACACAGCGAAGAACCAACATTCCTCTGCAGACAAATCTGCTGGCTGTGCTGCACCTGTTGGCCTCTGGTATCTTCCAACCAACAACTGCCGGAGTCGTAGGAGTCTCACAGCCAGCCCTATCAAGGCTCCTCACACCTGTCTTGGATGCCATCATCAGCTTGGTACCCCAGCACCTTCACTTCCCCATCCCTGTGCAGGAACAGCTGGAGACCAAGCAAGGCTTCTACGCCATAGTTGGCTTCCCGTACGTGTTGAGGGTAATTGACTGCACACATGTACTACTTGTGCCCCCTGCCAACACTGCACACAATTACCGCAACAGAAAGCACACGCATTCCATCAATGTGCAGGCAATAGTGGACCTCTGGGACTCTTTACCAACGTCGTCGCCAACTACCCAGGAAGTGTGCATGATTTTCCCGCCTGACTTCTGGGACTTGCAGGCCTGGCGCTGCTTATCGCTGAATTTTTTATAGCAGTTGGGCCCATGAAAACTTTTTTCACGTTCGGGTTTAGATTTTTATCGCCGTCCTGGTAATTTTATCGCAGACGTTTGACACGTTATCAGAAAACTATCGCATGTTACCGCCATGTTGTGAATAAGACAGTTATTTTCCCGCGATAGACAGCGATATGAAAAATTGCGTTAACCCATTTTGGCGATGATTATCTCACGTTCTTGAGAATATCCCCCTAAGATTGATCAATTTAACATGTGACTTTCATAAAGATTGCGAACATAACATAACATAACATAACGACCATCGGCCGGAGAGCGTTCTGTTTGCAATTGTATCCCACACCTCAAGGATCAGGAGGTGATACTCATGAGAACCTAAGAGGATTATTTTTCACCAGAAAATCTTACAGATATAGGGTGTGCAACCGTCATCCAATTACTTACAGCATACTTTCATAAAGATAACTTACTAAAAATGTTGAATAAAAAATAACTCATAACAAACTCTCTTTATTACCTGATATAGACAGAGAATGTGATAATTTAATGTGATGTACAGCTCTTGATCTCCTCTAAAATAATGGCAAAGATACATGAATGGCAAAGATCAAACTAAGTAGAAAAATAAGACAGCATTGATTAGTTGATGATAGAAAACCGAGACTCTGTTTGAAACCATACCCGCACTAGTAGAATTGTTACCCCTTACACCACATACTCTTCAGCCACCCTTGGAGTTCCTGCTAAAGTAGAATGTTGTCTCCATTAGTATTTAGACATCACAGCTATTGTGCTGCTGTGCATACCGGCATTTTCTAGCATGCTGGAGAGGTTCACAAGTGTGGGAGCTGTCATCCGACATCAACATAGCTGCAAGTGGCTGAATGCAAGAACCGCCGCTACCATCAGTAGCCGCTGGGGACTATGCAGTGGTATAGCAAGGGGGGGTAAGTGGCAGTCTGACCCAGGTTGCACAAGTTTAGGGGGCAGCGGCTCCCCCCCACACTTACATGAGTTTGCCACGGGCGGTAAATGCAGGAAACATCACCAGTACCCCCCTGCTTTTCAGCGCCGCCGCGGAGCAGCAAAGGGAGTGACCGCCACAGCTGGCAAAGTGCCTAGCTAAGCCATTGGTACTATGAGTCCCAGAAGCCCCACGACCACACACCTGCATCTGGTTGCTGATCATCCAGCCCCATACAAGAGCACCACAGTCCTGCTGCTGAGGGGGCTGCTCTGCATACCAGTGTTTTCTAGCATACTGGAGAGGTTCACAAGTATGAGAGTTGTCATCCAACATCCACATAGACAGCAAGCAGGTGAATGGGGGAAGAGTCCCAGAACCCCCGAAACCACGCGCCTGCATGTGGTTGATGATCATCCGGCTCCATAAAGGAGCGCTAATGACCCGCCGCGCGAAACACGCGCAGGCCCATTTTCCAAAGGAGGCTGGGCCCTGCACCCACCCCTCCCCTTGTTTATCTGTGATCTGGTAGGACTTTCCATGTGGGTTTTTTCACTTCACTTCTTCTCATATTATTTATCCTGCTGATTATTGGTGACTAGGGGGCATATTATCAAGAACGGGCGTTACATTATCGCCGCTTTTATCGGCAGGAAACTGCCGATAAAGCGGCGATAATGTGCTTGATAATATGCTCTATGAATTCCAATCGAAGCCCATGTTAGATGTGAAGACATCTAACATGGGCTTCGATTGGAATTCATAGAGCATATTATCAAGCACATTATCGCCGCTTTATCGCCAGTTTCCTGCCGATAAAAGCGGCGATAATGTAACGCACGTTCGTGATAATATGCCCCTCAGTTTTTCTGCCCACCTAATTCAATTTCACTCTAATTTGTGTCATGGCGGAAGCATAAGGTACAAGGGGGCATATTATCAAGGGGGTTTATCTCCGCTTTTTTGGATTTAAAAGCCAAGAAAGCGGAGATAAAATTATCTCCCTATTACCTAGCTGTCGCTAACACCAGTTAGCGACAGCTAGTAGGAGATAGCGACCATCTTGGGCCCCACTTTGCATGTCAGTGATATTTATCACTAATGACATGCGAAGTGGGCGTGCCAAGATGTTAGCAACTGGAAACAGTCGCTAACATCGCTATCTCCTATTACCAACTTTTGGAGATATTCGCGCTAAGCGCGAATATCTCCAAAAGCGAACACCTGCCCTGAGCAGTTCTTAGCCATGTTATCCAATGGGAGGTGGATAACATGGCTAAGAGCATTAGCTCGGTAATGCATGAATATCGCTGACTTGTCAGCGATATTCATGCATTGCGGCAGATTTTTATCGCATTTGCGATAAACCTTGGTAATACCAAGGTTTATCTGCGATAAAAATCGCCGCAGCTCAGCGGTAAATTTTTGTCTCTAACCAAGCAATAGCGATAATTATCGCTATTGCTTGGTAATATGCCCCAATATTCGAAAGACTCCACCGCTAGGCCTGCTAATGGTACCACCTTGAATTCCCTTCTGGCATGGGCAGTGGCGTAATTTCACTGGAGATTGACCTGGCAGAACTGAGACTTTCATTGGAGGCAGAGGAGGGCCTGTGTTCCCTGATAAGGTTGCAACCTGTTCAAGATATATTCAGAGATCCTGTTTTTTTTTAAAATATATATTTTTATTGGCATTTTATGATAGTACATGTTGCCTCAGTAGTCTACAAATCAAAGAGCAAGAAAAAACATACATATTTCGGCCTCTGCATTTACATTCGTCAATGTGGTCAAAAATAGATCGAGTAAATGTAAACTTTAAACCACAACAAGAACCATGGGAGCGTGGCCCCTTGCCTTTACGAAGGAGGACATGGTGGCGTCACAACTGTGCTACGAGTTTTCATGTTAGGAAATCTAGATTGCCAGTTATACAACAAGAAACCATGCCAGAAAACGGTGCTAAACAATTTAAGAGAACGTAAATAAACAAACAAACAGAAGAGTTGCATGCATAGTAAACTATCAGCTAGTAATAAATCATCACTTTTTCAGCATTCATGGGTGGTGGTCCCCAGGCAGCTGGGGTGTGAGCCTGTGGACCAGGACCGGGAGCCCCCAACATCTTCGAGGATGATCAGTACTGTTTCGCCAATGTCCATCTCATGGTATGTGGTGCACGGGGTGTCACATTGCCTCTCCGCTCTCTGCCTAGACCATGTGGGCAGGGTCCTTGCTGAAGAAAGTATGGTTCCCTGATTACTCTAAAGTCTCCCCCCTGTCCGGCCTCTTGGTGTCGCAGTCTGCTCGCCCCTGACTGATCGTCACTGTCTGTCATCCCCTCCCCCCTACCAATCTCCGGTTGTTTCCAAGTTATCGACAGCTCTGGCCATAAGTCTGCAACGGAGCGAGTCTGTACCCTTCTAGTCTCCTCTCTAGTCAATGCCCTTTCCTCAGCGTTTGCCTATCTGGTGACATCCTCCCTCCTGGTCTGTACTCCAGGATCTCTGGCAGATTTCCAAGTCATGGCTATTTGTCTCTTAGCCAGCACCAGCGCTAGGTCCATGAACCTTGTGCCAACCTTGCTCAAGGCCGATCTCGGGAACAATCCCAAAATACAGATCTCTACGTTGCAGGGAGGAGATGTCCCAAGGGCCGTCTTCAGGGCTTCAACTATGTCCTTCCAGTAGGGCTTCAAATCAATACAGTGCCATACAATGTGTACAAAGTCAGCATCTAGGTGACCACACTGGGGAGATGGGCGTGGTCTGCCCCCATACACCACCTGGAGCCTTTGCGGCGTCATAAATGTCATATGTATAGAATTGAATTGTATATATTTTAATCTCATGTTCCTAGAGATCTTCTGTGTGGAGGCTAAAATTCTCCTCCATTCTGGATCCGACACCTCTCTTTCCAGGATCCTCTCCCACCTGCCCCGTTGGGCCAGCAGGGGGCCACGTACCGTTGTCGCAAGGTATTTATATAACCATGTTACCAAATGTCTAGTTAATCCCAGTGTGACCAGTACCTGAAGGACCTCATGTGTTTCAGACTCTTCACTGTCCCCCGCCCACAAGTCTTGGAATGCCCGTGTCAGCGCTTCGAATGTGAGGAATTTTCCTGGTGGCAAGCCGTATTGTTCCATCAGGTCATCTAGTGGTAACAAAGTACCCCCTTGGTAGCAGTCACCCACTGCACCAAGTCCAACATCTGTCCAGGACGTCATTTGTCCGGCAGTAAAATATGAAGTAAGCTCACCATGAGGGAGGCCAACCAAAGGCAGCGCAGGTGCATATAACTGCATTACTGTTGTCTTTGAGACACATCTCCGCCAACATTTCACCGCTGCAGATAGAAGCACCCCTGGGCTTTGGAAAGTTGTCAGTGGGTCAAGTAGCCCAGCTAGTAGGGTCTCCACTCGTTTTTGAGCCCAATCACTCCCAGTCCCTCCCTACCAGCCCCAACAAGCCATCTTGTATTCCACTGCATCTGGGAGGCCAGAAAATATAGTTTGAAGTCTGGAACTCCCAATCACACCTCCTGCAGGGGACGCTGGAGTATGGTCTGAGATACTCTATGATGGCCGCCATCCCAGATCAGGTCCCACACCAGGGCGTCTAGATGTTTAAACTATGTGGGTGGTACTCCCACCAGTAGGTTTGCAAAAAAATTAAGTAGCCTTGTGAGTATAACTGTTTAGTGAGCGCGATCCTTGCCATTTTAGGTAGCTTGAAGGACCGCTAAAAGACAACACAGGCCTTTAGGGAGCGGAGGGCCCTCCCCAAATTATCTTCCAGAAGGTCCTCCAACTGATGGAAGATCAGTATCCCCGGGTACCAAAAGGAGGTGGGCGACCACATCAAATCCAGTGGCCGTGCCCCCTCCAGAGAGGTGGGTAAGACAGTTGTCTTAGATTTATTAACATGCAGGCCTGACACTGCCTCAAAACTCCCCAAACATGACAGGGCACGTATAATGCCTTGAACTCGGTCTTGTAGGTATAAAAGGATGTCATCCGCATAGAGGGAAATTATATGTTTGCGCCGTTATGCTGGAGCCCCTGCATTCTCATCTAAATTGCTCTGCCAGGGATTCGATAGCCAGGGCAAACAATAATGGAGATAGCAGGCATCCCTGCCTATGCAAACTACGTATTGCAGGGATAGCATACTGCCTGTTTTGACCCTGGTCGTCGGGATAGTGTACAGTAGCAGAAACCTTTTGACCCACTTCTGCCCCAGGCCCATCTTCGGTACAAAAGAAGTGGTGATGGACGGAGCATCTGAATCAATCAAACACTCACACCCAGTCAAAAGATCTGGGTTTAATACATCACCGTTCTTTAGCCCACTCTGCCACCCCGGTTCAGACATGGCTATATGCAAATCAGTCTGACCCTGTGCCTCATGGGAACAGTCCAGTCCGAACTGCCAAGCCATGTCTTCCCTGGACCAGAAACAAGCTTCCGAGGACCGGTTTCTGGCATTCCAGCGGTCTTCAGCCCGGCTAGCTTGAATCCAGTGGCAAAGTGAGCAAGGGACTCACGTCTGAGCATACCCTGCCACACTTATGGCGGCCAAAAGTGGTACAAAAGGGGGTGGTGATGGACAGAGCATCTGAATCAATCAAACACTCACACCCAGTCAAAAGATCTGGGTTTAATCCATCACCGTTCTTTAGCCCACTCTGCCACCTCAGTTCAGACATGGCTATATGCAAATCAGTCTGACCCTGTGCCTCATGGGAACAGTCCAGCCCGAACTGTCAAGCCATGTCTTCCCTGGACCGGAAACAAGCTTCCGAGGACCGGTTTCTGGCATTCCAGCCGTCTTCAGCCCGGCTTGCTTGAATCCAGTGGCAAAGTGAGCAAGGGACTCACGTCTGAGCATACCCTGCCACACTTCTGGCGGCCAAAAGCTGTACATGACATTCTATCCCACTGTGTCAAACGCCTTTTTGAGGTCAACTGACATCAATAGTGCATTTGGGTTTCCTAGGGCGGTGGAATGGTACATTACATGATATAGCGCCTACGATTCTGGGAGGTGTTTCGGCTGGGGATAAAGCCACTTTGATCCTCATGTATGAGGAGCTGCATGTGAGGGAGCAAACAAAGTGCCAGGACCTTGATAAGGATTATAAAATCAGTTTTCAGCATCAAGAAAGGGCTAAATTCTGTAACCCGTGCTCCTTGCGTCTTAACCTTGGGGAGTGGGATAACCACAGCATCATTAGTGGATTCCGGAAGCCTACTCAGTCTCCATGCTTCTGAGTACATTTTCACCAACCGCGGGGTCAACATCCCAGCATAGGTTGAGTAGAATTCTGGGCCCTGTGTTTTGCCCTTGGCCATTTCCTTAATAGCTTCTCTTACCTCCTGCTCTGTTATAGGTCCCGCCAGTTCCTTAGGACTTTCCTCTGGAAGAGCAGTCAGTGTTATTGTCGCCAGGAAATTCAGTAGTGAGTCCCCCAGGAGTGGCGCTGGGGCAGCATATATCTGTTTATAGTATTCATAGAACTCATTATTGATAGCAGTTGGGGGGTGTAGCGACCGGCCTTCCTCCTGTCTCACGTGTGTGATAGGGGCTCCTTCGGATTCCGGCCTAATAATCCATGCCATTAGCTGCCCTGCTTTCCCTTCTTCTTCATGTACTCCTGTAATATATTGTTTGTAGTCATGACTACGTAGTCTCTCTAGGATGGACTTATATCTCTCTCTCGCCTCTCGGAGTTCTTCCACCGCACCCTCCCGAGTTACCAGGGTCCTGTCTAGTACTTGCTGTTTGTCTTGTAGTGTTTGGAGATCCCTGCCAAGCGCACTCTGAGTTCCGACTGTCAGCCCAATGCTGCAACCCTTTGTCACCCCTTTGAAGGCCTCCCATTCCATGAGCCTCCTGGTTACAGTATTCTGGTTCTGGGCAAAGTAGTCCGAGATCACTTCTGCTAGGGAGTTGTGATAACATGCATCCTCCAGGGAGGCTGGGCCAAGCCGCCACAGTGGAGCGGGCAGGGGCTCCCCGTCAGTCGAAAGCCCATAAGCACAGGACTCTGGTCGGGCAGAGTGCTCTGTAGGTATTCTGATAGTGGCATGTTGAGTGAGTGTCTGGGAGCACACAAATGTATCTATTTGGGTTCGTAGGTTGTGGATGTGAAAGAAAAAAGAGAAAACTTGTTCCTCTAGTTGTTCTGTCCACCAGACATCTACAATCTCCCAGTGTTCAAGCCACTCCCTCAGCTCCCCCCGCCCCGTTCCTGTCAACGGGTGCGTTGAGCGGTCTAATGACACGCCCAATACACAGTTAAAGTGATCCCCATTCAACAAATTTTCAACTGGGAGGGTAACCAGGTGTGTAGAAAGTGAATTCAAAAAGGCGACTTGATCTTGATTCGGAGCATATAGACATCCCAATACAATTTATTTTTCAGATAGTTTACCTTTCACCTACGACCCCTGCCGTAATCCATATCAGGGCCCATCTAGCATACGCTGAGTAGGAGGTGGCATAGAGTTGGCCCCTCCACCTACGCTTTAGTCTATCTATCCCGGCTTCTACCAGGTGGGTCTCCTGAATCATAGCAATCTGTACTCCTCATCGACAGAGGTATCTATGTACATTATGTCTATTTAGGGCAGATCCCATGCCCCTGATGTTTCAGTACATAAATGCCAGGGCGTGTCTGTTAGACCTGACACCTTTTGGCGTGGTTCTTCCCCCATCTTTTTGCCTCTGACCCATGTGTTTTGATGCTGTGCTGGATTTCGTTTTTGCTGATTTAGATGCTTTGGACACTCTGCCACTGCTGATCAGTGTCAGAGTGTAAGTGCTCCCTCTGTAAATCGTGATATTGATTGAATATACCTGATTGGCATATTTGTATCACCACGAAGTCCCTAGTAAAGTGCACTGTGTGTGCCAGGGCTGGTGATGACAAATGCTACTAGTGGGCCTGCAGCGCAGATTGCGCCACCCACATGAGTAGCTTTAAAATGGTGACTCAGGCCTGCCAGCGCAGAGCCTGTGTGCAGTCAGTGACTGCCATGTCAGCCTGGCCAGTGTCCCCACTGGCTGGGCCTAACCCTTCCCTGTCTGTGCACATCAGTCACCCCTATGGAAGGCTCAAGGTACCCCCCTGGGCAGGGTGCAGTGTATGGATAAGGTAGAGCATGTACTAGTGCAGGTAATATGCTCTGGTAGTGGGCTGCAGCCATTTTATGTGCTCACTGCTGTAAGGCTATCTGCTCCATAGAGTAACATGGAGGAGGCTGGGCCCATGTGATACCAGCCTATCTTCCCATAGGAACAAGATGGGATAGAAGTGAAAGATATCCCTGAACTCACAATTTAATGACACATCTTTTAGTGAAGGGTGTTTTTAAATCCTGTGTTGGAGAATAGCACTTTTAGAAAGTGGCTGTTCTCTTGTCTAAACCTTTCTGTGTGCCTGGGTTTGTGGAATGCCTGCCTGGTCTGGATGTGACAGGGGGGGCTGCGGAGCCCAAGAGGAGAGGGTCGGAGCCAGCCCGGGGATGAAAGGGCACATCTGCCTGCCTGGGAGGTGGGAGGAAGGAATGCCTGATAAGTACTGGGCTGTGCCAAGGCCTACCTCCCCCATGTTAGCTCCCTCCTGGTGGTCAACTGACACCTCTGGCCCTGAAGCTGACAGGAAGAAGAAAACCAGAGACACCTCAGTGCTCCGCAACCCCCAGAACTGGTTTAGACTGGACCAAGGGCCTCCATGCACAAAGACTTCAAAGGACTTCAAAGACATTGAGGGGTATAAGGAAAGGACCCCTGACTACAGAAGATTAGATTCTGAAATTCTGCAAGCAAGAAGGAACCTTTGCTGGATGGAGGACAGCTAGAGAACTAAAGGAAGACTGCCTTGCTGTGTGCTCCAAGGGCTGACCTGTTCTGCTGTCTAACTGGAAGCTAAGGAGGAGAAAGGGACTTTGCTGTGTGCTGTGACCCTGCCTACTTGAAACTGCCAAGACTCTGCTGTGTGCTGTGTCTACAACTGAATCTCCAAGGGCCTGAGAAGAGCTGGCCTCCTGTTGGGAACCCAGGGCTAAAGGTTCCTAAATCTGTCCCAGAAAACAGCTGCAAAATCGTGCTGTTGTGACCCGAGACGCGTGGTGCTTGACTGAGGAGCGTGAGGAAGGGATCGGTGTGCTCATCGGCACATTACCAGTGAGGGTCGGAGGCTTGTGGAGCCTCCCCTCGTAAAATCCGCTCCAAGGTGATGGGGAGGTCGAGAGGGGGGTCTAGTCGTGACCAGCGCCCTTGAAATCCCCTTGCCGCCAAATCACCACCGCGGCCCGGGGCCAGGAAACCCCCCCGTAACTTGCTCCGAGGTCCAGGAGCTGCCGCGGCGAAGAACGAAGCCGCCGCGCTTCCATTGGTGGAGGGAGCCGAGCCCCCTCACTAACGCCGCGACGGGATTGGCCCGTGCGGCGCAGCGTCATCAGCAGGATCAGGCCGTGATTGGCCGAAGGAGAGGAGCATCATCGTTGGCCTGCCCCGGGAGCCGCACTGCCATTGGCTGACTCCTGGGTGCTGCGGGAGGCTCGACCCAACGCCGCGACGGGATTGGTTGGTCCCGGCGCGGAGAGAAGGAAGAGAGGAGACGACCCCTCAGCGAGAGCCGACCTCGCCGAGGGACTCTGAAGCGTTCCGCACCCCCGGCCACCCGTCCCCCACCAGGTGAGCAGCACCACCTCCCCCGCCGCTCGTTGGATTGTCGAGAGCGGGCGGGAGAGGACAGGGGACCGGCCGGGGTGGGGACGCGGGAGATCTGCTGTGCGCGAGTCGCCCGAAGCTTAAGAACGCGTGAGTCTGTCCCGGGGGAAAGAAAGAGTCCCCGGGCCTTGCGCAAGGAGCGCAGTTGCAGCGCGTGAAGCCCACACATAAGAGCACGCGTGGGCAGAGGGTTCCTTGCTCGTTTTTGAGAGCACATTTTCTTAAAATAAGTCAGTCGTGATTATTTTGGAACCCTGATTCACAAGAGACCTGAGACTATTGTTGTAAATGACAAGAACTTCCTATTTACAAGTACCAACCTTAAGATTAAGCGCAACCTGTTATCAAAAAAGTGATTATCGTGCAAATGCTTGATTTACCTGCTGAAACTAGATAAAGTTATATATTTCTATAAAATATACTTACCTGTGTGGTCTCAGTTTGTGGTGGATTGGGGAGTACTGTTGTATTAAGTGCAATTGTTATCCACATTGCCTCTGTTTAGCCTAGACTGCTCGCGCCATGCTACCTAGAGGGTGAGCAGGGGTTATCTCAGAGGGTTATTCCTTCACCCTGACTAGAAGCAGGGGTCCCTACTTGGTCTAAGGTACTTACCTCTGCCAACTAGAGACCCCCGGTTCTAACATTGTTGGACAGTGGTGGGATTTTGAACTAATAATTGCACTTGACCTGCAGTGATTTCTTGTACATCACTAGTCTAGTTTAGCAGAACAGGTTGCGCAAGATTTTTTCTTTTTGGTGAAACCTTTTTAGTTGAAAAGGTTAGGAAGCATCATGTCTCGGAAAGCGGCAAGCGTGAATGGAGACGTGGAGGTGGAATTTGAAATCCAGGAGTTGTTAACCTATAACAAGGAGCAACTGAGAAAAGTCTGCAAACAGCTTGAATGCCCAGTAAGGGGCGGCGCAAATAAGGAAGAGCTACGGACAGCTCTGAGGGCCTGGTGGGAGGCCAAACATGGTGACCCGGAAGCTGCTACTGGAGAGGGAGACACACAGGAGAATGGTTTTTTGCCCAGTGAATTGCCAGTGAGGAAGCCAGGGTCTAGGACCGGCAGCGACCACTCCAGTAGGGTTATGTCTCCAGAGGAAATAGAGGAGAATCAGCGAGTTAGGGCCCATGAGATTGAGCTTTTTAAGCTCAAAGCACAAGCAGAGGCGGAGGAGAGAAGAACCGCTTTCGCTTTGGAGGAGAGGAAACTCCAATTGGCTCATGAGAGGAGCATGAAGGAGTTGGACATCAAATATAAAGAGAGGGTGTCCAGTTCTAAAGGTGGCAGCGCACAACCAGTACAGGCGGGTAAGGTATACATACCAAAGGATCTGGTACAGAATTATCAGAGGGGTGAGGATATTTATGCGTGGTTCAGATCGTATGAACTTGCCTTAAAGATGAATGAGGTGCCTGAGAAGAATTGGGGAGCAGGATTGTGGAAGCATTTTGAGGCCTCAGGGAGGGATGTTTTGGCACCCTTAGAAGCAAAGGATGCTTTATCCTACTCCGCCATGAAGGAGGCTTTGTGCCTCAGGTATGGGCTCACTGCTGAACAGTACCGCCAGAAGTTTAGGAACTTCAAGAAGCTTGATTCAAGTACTTGGGTGGAGTGTGTGAGTATGTACACGCGTGCACTGGAAGGTTGGATGAAGGGCAGCAAAGTTACTGATTATGTGGGGTTGTGTCACTTGATTAGTAGGGAGCACTTAAGTAGTTTATGTGTCCCAGAGCTGCGCCAGCATCTTTTGGATAGTAAGTTAACTGATCCCAGTGAGCTTGCTAAGGAGGCGGACCGCTGGACTAGCACCAGGGTCCACAAGGGGGTGGTAGGTACCCCAGCCAAAGGTGGACAGGGTCCCCAGCAGAAGAGTGGGGGGGACACGGGTAATCAAAAGGAGTCTTCTAAAGGGCCCCAAAGTAGTTCCCAGGAGAAGGTGTCTCAACCCCCCAAGCCTAAGAAGTCCTGGCCCCATAAAGGCACGCAGGACAAAAAGACCCCACCTACTTGCTATTCATGTAGGGAGGTGGGGCACATTGCGCCAAACTGTCCAAAGAAGAAATCTGCACCCGCTGGTGCTCCAGCTCCAGCCCCAGCGTTAGCCAGTGTAGCTTTGGGAGGGGATTTGATTTCTAGTGGAGAGGGGGGGTTAGCATTGATGACCCTTGTCTCTCTAGGAGACCAAGAGATGGCCCAGGAAACCTTGCTGCCCCATAACACTAAGAAATACGGGCAGAAGGTGACCATCAATGGACAGGAGGTGGAGGCTCTGAGAGACACAGGGGCCAGCGTGACATCTGTCCGGTGTCGGTGGGTGTCTGAAGAGCAAATTATTCCCCAGGTACTCCGGCCCGTGGTGGCAGCTGACAGTTCAGTGCGCTACTGCAAGTTGGCGAAAGTTCCATTTGAATGGGGAGGAGTCTCCGGTATTCTGGAGATTGTTGTAAGTGATGCCTTGCCTGTAGATTGTCTATTAGGTAATGACCTGGAGAGCTCCCCATGGAAAGAGGTGGAGCACAGGACTCACTTGGAGATGTTGGGTTTGCCTGCGTGGATCTGTGTGTCCACCCGTGCAATGACAGCCAGAGAGGGCGGTCTAGCAGAACTGGAGCCTGGAACAGTGGCCCAGGAACCTGCCAAGAGAAGAAGGGGTAGAGGGCGTGAGAAACCGGCCCCCACTGTTCCCACGGTCCAGGAGGAGGCAGACCCGGAAGGGGATGCCCTGGAACCTACAGGGGAGCAGGTGGCCGAACTAGGGGAATTGCCTGAGCTGTCCCAGTGGCAGCAAGAGGGTGGTCCCTCCAGGGAGGAATTCTGCCAGGCTCAGAAGGAGTGCCCTTCTCTCATTGGTGTGCGGCAGCAGGCTGCAGACCAGGCCGCAGGCCTGGGGTCCAAGGAGCATTTGATCTACTGGGAGGATGACTTACTTTATAGTGAGCCTAAGTTCGCTGAGCCCGGTGCAGCCCGTGTGCTGGTGGTACCGGAGCACTTCAGGAACTTCCTACTGGGTCTGGCTCATGACGTGCCTCTCGCAGGACATCTGGGGCAAGACAAGACCTATCACAGGCTTGTCACCCATTTCTACTGGCCCCAGATGAAGACACATGTCTCTGCCTTTTGTAAATCTTGCCAGACTTGTCAGGCCAGTGGCAAGAGTGGAGGGAAGCGCGTGGCCCCCCTCCAACCCTTTCCCGTGATGAGCACCCCTTTTGAGCGGGTGGGCATTGACATCGTGGGGCCCCTGGATCCCAAGACAGCCCTAGGCAACAGGTTTATCCTGGTCTTGGTGGACCATGCCACTCGGTACCCGGAAGCCCTCCCGCTCAGGACAGTCACCGCCCCAGTGGTGGGCCGTGCCCTGATGGGGATCTTTTCCCGGGTGGGATTTCCCAGGGAGGTCGTCTCAGACAGAGGGACGAACTTCATTTCTAAGTATATGAAGTCCCTTTGGAGTGAGTGTGGGGTGACATACAAGTTCACCACTCCTTACCACCCTCAAGGAAATGGTTTGGTTGAGAGATTCAACCGCACATTGAAGGGCATGATTATGGGCCTGGAAGAGCCCATGAGGCGGAAATGGGATGTCTTGTTACCATGCCTGTTGTTTGCCTACAGGGAGGTGCCTCAGAAATCCTTAGGGTTCAGTCCCTTTGAGTTGCTGTATGGCCACCCTGTCAGAGGGCCTCTTACGCTGGTGAAAGAGGGGTGGAAGAAATCCCGTGGGAAAACCCCTCAGGATGTGTTCAGCTATGTGCTGGCCATTCGTAACCAGACCAAGCGCTTCAGGAAGCTCGCTCAAGAGAACCTGGAGGCTAGCCAGGAGGAAATGAAGAGGTGGTATGACCAGAACACTTCTCTGGTTGAGTTCCAACCTGGTCAGAAAGTGTGGGTGATGGCGCCAGTGGAGCCTTGTGCGCTCCGTGACAAGTGGTCAGGGCCATATGAGGTGGTGGAGCGCAAGAGCGAGGTTACCTATTTGGTTAACCTGAAGACTCCCAGGCAGCCCCTGAGAGTGCTACATGTGAACCGCCTCAAACCCCACTTTGAGAGGACGGAAGTGACTATGCTCATGGCTACAGATGCTGGAGGCGAGGAGGATAGTGATCCTCTCCCTGACCTCCTGGCAGTCAAGGAGCAAGATGGGTCAGTGGATGGTGTGGTCCTCTCCCCCACCCTGACTTCAGAGCAGCAGGAGGACTGTCGCCAAGTCTTGGGTCAGTTCGCCCCCCTGTTCTCCCTGACCCCAGGTGTCACCAAGTGGTGCGTCCACGACGTGGACACTGGAGACAGTCTGCCTGTGAAACAGAAGTTTTACAGAGTGGCTGACAGGGTCAGAGCCAGCATCAAGGAAGAGGTTTCCAAGATGTTGACGCTAGGGGTTATTGAGCCCTCCAGCAGCCCCTGGGCTAGCCCAGTGGTCTTAGTGCCTAAGAAAGCTGCTACCCCCGGTGGCACCCCAGAACTTCGGTTCTGCGTGGACTACCGTGGGCTCAATGCGGTCACCAAGACTGACGCGCACCCCATCCCCAGAGCTGATGAGCTGGTGGATCGGTTGGGAGGTGCCCAGTACCTAAGTACTTTTGATTTGACTTCAGGGTACTGGCAGATTGCCTTAACTGACGGGGCAAAGGAGAGATCAGCATTTTCCACACCAGAGGGGCACTTCCAGTTCCGTGTCATGCCCTTTGGGTTGAAAAATGCTCCCGCCACATTTCAGAGATTGGTCAACCAGGTACTGGCAGGGCTGGAGCAATTCAGCGCCGCCTACCTGGATGACATTGCTGTGTTCAGCTCCACTTGGGAGGAACACCTGCAACACCTCACTGAAGTGTTGAAGGTGCTGCAGAAGGCAGGCCTCACTATCAAGGCCAGTAAATGCCAGATAGGGCAGGGATCGGTGGTGTACTTGGGACACCAGGTGGGGAGCGGCAAGGTGGCGCCCCTACAGGCAAAAATTGATACCATTCTGGCGTGGGAACCCCCCAAGACCCAGACTGAGGTGAGAGCCTTTTTAGGTCTCACCGGGTATTACAGACGGTTTGTCAAAGGCTATGGCACCATTGTGGCCCCTTTGACAGAGCTGACATCTAGGAATCAGCCCAGGAAAGTGAATTGGAATGGGGGCTGTCAAACTGCTTTTGACACCCTCAAAACTGCCATGTGCACAGCACCGGTGCTTAAGGCACCTGACTTTTCCAGTGAGTTCATTGTGCAAACTGACGCTTCAGAGCAAGGCGTGGGAGCAGTGCTCTCACAGATTAATGATGAGGGCGGAGACCAACCAGTGGCTTTCATTAGCCGAAGGCTAATCCCCAGGGAACAGAAATGGAGTGCCATCGAAAGAGAAGCTTTCGCTGTGGTCTGGGCTCTGAAGAAGCTGAGGCCCTACCTGTTTGGAACTCACTTCCGTGTTCAGACCGACCACAGGCCCCTCAGATGGTTAATGCATATGAGGGGTGAGAATCCGAAATTGTTGAGGTGGTCCATTTCCCTACAGGGGATGGACTTTACGGTGGAGCACCGCCCTGGTACAGAACACGCCAATACTGACGGTCTGTCCAGATTCTTCCGCCTTAGTGATGAGGACTCCCAAGAGGTTGGGTAGTTCTCCCCACTTTCAGCTGGAGGGGACACGTGTTAGACCTGACACCTTTTGGCGTGGTTCTTCCCCCATCTTTTTGCCTCTGACCCATGTGTTTTGATGCTGTGCTGGATTTCGTTTTTGCTGATTTAGATGCTTTGGACACTCTGCCACTGCTGATCAGTGTCAGAGTATAAGTGCTCTCTCTGTAAATCGTGATATTGATTGAATATACCTGATTGGCATATTTGTATCACCACGAAGTCCCTAGTAAAGTGCACTGTGTGTGCCAGGGCTGGTGATGACAAATGCTACTAGTGGACCTGCAGCGCAGATTGCGCCACCCACATGAGTAGCTTTAAAATGGTGACTCAGGCCTGCCAGCTCAGAGCCTGTGTGCAGTCAGTGACTGCCATGTCAGCCTGGCCAGTGTCCCCACTGGCTGGGCCTAACCCTTCCCTGTCTGTGCACATCAGTCACCCCTATGGAAGGCTCAAGGTACCCCCCTGGGCAGGGTGCAGTGTATGGATAAGGTAGAGCATGTACTAGTGCAGGAAATATGCACTGGTAGTGGGCTGCAGCCATTTTATGTGCTCACTGCTGTAAGGCTATCTGCTCCATAGAGTAACATGGAGGAGGCTGGGCCCATGTGATACCAGCCTATCTTCCCATAGGAACAAGATGGGATAGAAGTGAAAGATATCCCTGAACTCACAATTTAATGACACATCTTTTAGTGAAGGGTGTTTTTAAATCCTGTGTTGGAGAATAGCACTTTTAGAAAGTGGCTGTTCTCTTGTCTAAACCTTTCTGTGTGCCTGGGTTTGTGGAATGCCTGCCTGGTCTGGATGTGACAGGGGGGCTGCAGAGCCCCAGAGGAGAGGGTCGGAGCCAGCCCGGGGATGAAAGGGCACATCTGCCTGCCTGGGAGGTGGGAGGAAGGAATGCCTGATAAGTACTGGGCTGTGCCAAGGCCTACCTCCCCCATGTTAGCTCCCTCCTGGTGGTCAACTGACACCTCTGGCCCTGAAGCTGACAGGAAGAAGAAAACCAGAGACACCTCAGTGCTCCGCAACCCCCAGAACTGGTTTAGACTGGACCAAGGGCCTCCATGCACAAAGACTTCAAAGGACTTCAAAGACATTGAGGGGTATAAGGAAAGGACCCCTGACTACAGAAGATTAGATTCTGAAATTCTGCAAGCAAGAAGGAACCTTTGCTGGAAGGAGGACAGCTAGAGAACTAAAGGAAGACTGCCTTGCTGTGTGCTCCAAGGGCTGACCTGTTCTGCTGTCTAACTGGAAGCTAAGGAGGAGAAAGGGACTTTGCTGTGTGCTGTGACCCTGCCTACTTGAAACTGCCAAGACTCTGCTGTGTGCTGTGTCTACAACTGAATCTCCAAGGGCCTGAGAAGAGCTGGCCTCCTGTTGGGAACCCAGGGCTAAAGGTTCCTAAAGCTGTCCCAGAAAACAGCTGCAAAGTTGTGCTGTTGTGACCCGAGACGCGTGGTGCTTGACTGAGGAGCGTGAGGAAGGGATCGGTGTGCTCATCGGCACATTACCAGTGTGGGTCGGAGGCTTGTGGAGCCTCCCCTCGTGAAATCCGCTCCAAGGTGATGGGGAGGTCGAGAGGGGGGTCTAGTCGTGACCAGCGCCCTTGAAAACCCCTTGCCGCCAAATCACCACCGCGGCCCGGGGCCAGGAAACCCCCCCGTAACTTGCTCCGAGGTCCAGGAGCTGCCGCGGCGAAGAACGAAGCCGCCGCGCTCCCATTGGTGGAGGGAGCCGAGCCCCCTCACTAACGCCGCGACGGGATTGGCCCGTGCGGCGCAGCGTCATCAGCAGGATCGGGCCGTGATTGGCCGAAGGAGAGGAGCATCATCGTTGGCCTGCCCCGGGAGCCGCACTGCCATTGGCTGACTCCCGGGTGCTGCAGGAGGCTCGACCCAACGCCGCGACGGGATTGGTTGGTCCCGGCGCGGAGAGAAGGAAGAGAGGAGACGACCCCTCAGCGAGAGCCGACCTCGCCGAGGGACTCTGAAGCGTTCCGCACCCCCGGCCAGCCGTCCCCCACCAGGTGAGCAGCACCACCTCCCCCGCCGCTCGTTGGATTGTCGAGAGCGGGCGGGAGAGGACAGGGGACCGGCCGGGGTGGGGACGCGGGAGATCTGCTGTGCGCGAGGCGCCCGAAGCTTAAGAACGCGTGAGTCTGTCCCGGGGGAAAGAAAGAGTCCCCGGGCCTCGCGCAAGGAGCGCAGTTGCAGCGCGTGAAGCCCACACATAAGAGCACGCCTGGGCAGAGGGTTCCTTGCTCGTTTTTGAGAGCACATTTTCTTAAAATAAGTCAGTCGTGATTATTTTAGAACCCTGATTCACAAGAGACCTGAGACTATTGTTTTAAATGACAAGAACTTCCTATTTACAAGTACCAACCTTAAGATTAAGCGCAACCTGTTATCAAAAAAGGGATTATCGTGCAAATGCTTGATTTACCTGCTGAAACTAGATAAAGTTATATATTTCTATAAAATATACTTACCTGTGTGGTCTCAGTTTGTGGTGGATTGGGGAGTACTGTTGTATTAAGTGCAAGTGTTATCCACATTGCCTCTGTTTAGCCTAGACTGCTCGCTCCATGCTACCTAGAGGGTGAGCAGGGGTTATCTCAGAGGGTTATTCCTTCACCCTGACTAGAAGCAGGGGTCCCTACTTGGTCTAAGGTACTTACCTCTGCCAACTAGAGACCCCCGGTTCTAACAGTGTCGGTGTTCAGACATATCCAATTGCAGCAAAGCATCGTAATCGGTCCCCCCCAGGACTCCCCACCCACAAATCTCTTCTCCATGTTGTATCATGCTGCCCCGCAGAAACACAAGAAAAAATAGAAAAAGAAAAAATATACAAAGATAGATAAAGAATGTGGGCATAAAAAGCCTTCCACTTTGAACTCCCCTACCCAACGGCAGCACAACAATGTCCTGCCATCCAAACTTAACATCTCAACCAACTCCCAAGTGAATATGTCCTCCAGTCAGCCTGTAAGAGCTGTTCTGTGATGTGTGGGCCAAGAGGAGCTGGCCAGCTCCATGTGAATCCGGACCAACACATATTAACCAGTACAATGATCTGTACAGTAAACATTCACTCCTGTAATATATAACATGTGGGCAGGGGGCCTGCAGGGTGCCATATAGCTGCCCCAAAGCCGGCCTATCCCACCCCCTCCTTGGTACCCCCCAAGCATCACAACCCTGTGGTCTTGCTCAACAAAGGATGTGAAAGCAGGTCATCCGCTGCCTGTGGCGGAATAATGGGGAGGCCAGTGTCATCTCCCAGCGAGGACGCGGAATCCGAGAGCATCGACTTGTGTTCAGAGGCGGTGTCTATTTCGATGGCCTCCTGCTTTCCCGCACAATGTCGGCTATCTGTTCGAGTTCAGTTTGTGAGGGTGACAAGCCTCCCTAGAGCTATCTCTCAGAGCTTGGTGTGGGCACCTTTAAACCCATTTCCTGGACACAGATGACTCAGAAATCCTGAACCTTTAATCTGTATTGGAACCCCTCATAGTTCTACCTCATCTCTGATAAATCAGGAACGACTGGATGTGAGTGTTCCACCACAATCTTTCATTGCTAGCATCTGCCCACTGTTGGCTAAAAGGAAGCACCAGAGTGTCTGGCTGCTGGGAAATGTAAACCCCGTTCTCCTAAGAACCGGGTTTCTACAGCTATTCCTGTGGCCTCAGAAGTTGGAACGTGGATTGGGACAATGTGCTCAATAAACCTAACGACACCATTATGCAGTGTGTCACTCCTATCATGGAAAAGTTGCTTTCATTGGAGTCTGTCATTTCTGGATTGTCTAAGGCTATTGAGTTCATTAATGCTCCTACGGATCTTCCCTCCTGTGTTGGTCCTAGGCCCGCACCCTAAAAAAATATTGGGCCCGATTCACAAAAGTAATCCTAACTTTACTACTCCTAAACTGAGACAAAATCCTAACTTTACAACTTTCGGTATTCACAAATGGCATTTAGGAGTAGTAAAGTTAGGATTGCTGGTACCCGTGTACAGCAACATACCAGCCCTACGGGCCCTGCTGTGCCTTTTCGACTTCTTTGCATTCCAAAGTAAATGGGGACATCGGCATGTGCGATCAAACAGACAAACAGACAAATCAGAAACATTAAAATTTTCATATAAGCATAGTAATCATGTAGAATGCCTCCTAGGCAGGGGGCTCCACCGGAACATTTGGAGAATACACCCTTGTGGTGCTTACTCTTATAACGTATTTTCTTGTTGAAGTGTGCATTGTCCAAAACTTCCGTTGGAGCCTCCTGCCTCTGGTAAAATATGTTCTTGTAAAAAAATTGGACATCTTCAAACCGCCTGCAGAGGTGGCAAAAGGGTTACCAGGGTTCACAACATCGAATTTAATGAGAACTTGGAGTCGTGCTCAACCAAGCTCTATAATATATTATTATCCATCGAATGTGATGTTGTGGATTTTTGTTAAGTCAAGGGTCCTTGGTGTGAACTTTTGATTGGAACAATACCTTTACAAGTAAAAGCCGACTCAGATTCTCCAATCACCATTTTGACAGATTTAACATTGTATGCAAATTGGGATGGTAAAGTGACTCTTTTCAAATCTGATGTCAACCCTAAGGCTTATGGTGAAAAAGTTATAGACATGTTAGGGTACTTTTATTCTAAGATCTAATGCTTTGGAAGACGCACCTTCACCAAAGTTTATGTTGCTTTAAAGGGGAGAGACATTTTAAGTTGGTTGGATCTAGCCAAGATGGGTTTATTTCTTAAATCTGGTTCAAATCAACCTGTTACTCTAGGAGAGATTCCACATGATTACTATGCTTATCAAGAATATGAAAATGTTAAAGTTTCTGATTTGACTGTATCAAATTATAATGTCAATTACTTACTCAGTCAATTCCACAATGTTTTCCAGAACAAGGTCGGCACCATGCTACATTTCGAGCATGCTATCCGCCTTAAGTCAAATGCTCACAAGGTTCGGTCCCTTCCCCTGAGTGCAAGAGATGAAAAAACATATGTGATGAAGCAATCATTAACACCTTGCAACTCCTCTGAGTGGGTTTCTCCAATAGTTTTAGTGCAAAAAAACCTGGCGAGGTTAGATTATGTGCCGACTTTTACTCTCTAAATAACAACATCATTGCGGATTGCCACCAATTACCCAAAATACATGACCTGTTAGCTAATTTGGGTGGGACCAAGTTTTTCTCCATATTAGATCTCAAGTCTGCATATCACCAGATCCCACTGTCCCCTAAGTCTCAAGAGTTAACCACTTTTGTAACGCCATTCGGGGCTCACAAATGTCTGAGACTTCCCTTTGGCCTAGCCTCTGCGCGTAGTGTCTTCCAGAAGTTAATGGACACTCTATTAAAGGATAGTCCCGGTTTACAAACCTATCAGGATGATATACTGATATTTGTTGGCAACATTTATGAGCATGATAAAATTCTTTTCAAGGTGTTAGGAGTCCTGGAAAAGGCTGGAATGACTGTTAGACATGACAAATGCAAATTTGCAGTTAAAGAATTGAACTACTTAGGTCATACACTTTCACCCAATGGCACAAAACCCAAGTTTTACCTCATAAAAGCCATTAGAGATGCCACGCCTCCCAATGATAGGGATTCCTTGCGTTCATTCCTTGGATTAGCGGAATATTACGCCAGATTTGTGCAAGGCTATGCTCAACCTGTTGAACCACTGAGGTTTCTTCTAAGAAAGGGAGTAAAGTTCGCCTGGTCAGGCAACTTACAAAAAGTCTTTGAGCAAGTTAAAAAAAACTAATTGAAGACTCTTCAGCCTTGCACCCTTTCTTGGATGGTTTTAAGTGCTTCATTACCGTTGACGCCAGCCTTACTGGTTTAGGAGCTGTCCTGGGACAATGGTTGGCAGACAGAGAACACACTGTTGCTTTTGCATCCAGAACTCTTCAATTAGCTGAAACTAGGTACAGCACAATCGAGAGAGAGGCCTTAGCTTGCATTTGGGCCATTCAGAAATTTAAGTCGTATATTTGGGGTCGTGAATTTGAGATTTACATTGATCACAAACCTTTTATGCACATGCTGTCAACTAGTACTTCGAACAAAGCCTCTGCCAGACTTGTTTGAATACTTTCAAAACTTCACGAATTTCACTTCATCAATAAACACATTTCTGGGGGAATTTCTTTTAGGGCTGACTGTCTGTCAAGGATGTCTTTACATGAAACTTCTGAGATTGATGATGATGTTGAATGAGTAGTTGCAGTTATTGATGCCATCGCCGAATGTCCACCTAATTATGAAGGTGAGTGGAATGCAGCATATAACAAAGATGACACACTCAACAAGGTTAAATCTTTTAACTTGAACAAATAGCCAGACTGTAGAGTGTTATCCCCAGCTTTGAGATCATTTGCAAATGTTTACGAAGAACTTTTTTATTGTCAATGAGATGGTCATGCGCTATTACTTATTTTTCCACCTGATTCTTTACATGATCTATTCATTAGTATAGCACATCAAAGACATTTAGGAGTTCCCAAAACAGTTTTACTGGTGGCCTTCCATGGATGCTCAAGTCTGAAAAATGATTGACAACTGCACTGAATGCCTCCTATCTGACAAACATTGGAAGACTCTCTCCACTCCTTTGCATCCTGTTCCACATCCAGAGGCTCCCTGGGAAAAAGTGGGATTCGGTTTTTCAGGTCCCTATGATGTCTTATCCAGTGAAAACAAATATCTAATTTTATTATTTGATTACCACACTAAGTGTACTGTACTATTGTTTCTGCAATGGAGCTACAGCCGGCTATCAATTTTCTGCAAACTGTATTTGACATGGAAGGTTTTCCAAAAATTAATGTGACTCAAAACGGAACACATTTTGTTTCATAAAAGATGTGTTCCTTTCTCAAGATGCATGACATCTCTCACTTTAAAGTTGCTTTGTATTCTCCCTCCTCTAATGGACTGGTTGAGTGAGGAAACCGTAACATTAAAGAAGCTATACAAACTGCAGGGCCTCATTTATGAGGTTTTGCCGTAGGGAAGCGCAGCAGGCCTTCCTGCTGCGCTTCCCTACGGCAAGAGAAAAGGGCAGGAATGTGCCATATCTATAAGATACGGTGCATTCCTGACCTTTTCCCTTGCGCCGGCGCACAGTGGGCTGTCTGCGCCAGCGCAGGCACCTTTGCACAATGGTGCATGGGTACCAGCCTTGAGGGGATGGTTATTTTTGTACAGTTAGGGTAACCTCTCTGTACAAAAATAATCACTAGAGGCTTTTCCTCTTTCTATGAGTACTGCATTCAAGTAATGAATGTGAAATTATTCTCAATTTGCGATTAGCAATTTGCTAATCGCAAATTGAGAATAATTTCAAGGGTGCAAGGGTGTCTTAAGGACACCCTGCTGCACCCCTGAATTTGACATGTGTGTGCATATGGCGCACATACATGCCCTAAGGGCATGTATGAGCGTCATATGGCACCTTTAGAATTTTAATAAAGTCATTTTTTTAAAGAATTCGACAATTACCACCAACTACAAGTTGGTGGTAATTAGCGAATTCTTAGTCAAAAATCGCTACACTGAAATGCTTAATACATTTCAAATACAAAATCGCAATTTGCTATTTCTTATAAGTCTCGCAATATTAAGGAATCGCAAAATTTGCGATTCCTTAATGTTGCCAGGCTTTTTGCATGATACATTCCAAAACCCGTTTTTTGGTCGCAAACGCTGCTATTTTGCGAATTGCAGCGTTTGCGACAAAAAAAACGGATGATACATCTGCCCCTAGATCTCTTATCTTTTGTACATGACAAAGTTTGGGCATACAACACCACCACACATGCTACCAATGGTATTGTACCATTTACTCTTCTCAGGAAAAGAAAAGTCCACACACATCTGAATCCCAGTAGGTTTCATAAAAATTGTAGTTCCACTTAGAGGTCTACCACTCTTCAAGAACAAAGTAAAGCAAGATTCCATGAAAGCACGCTTTGATGCTGGTAAACATTCTCTGGACCAACCTTTACAAAAAGGGAATTGGGTTCTCATTAAAAAAAAACAGAAAGGTGCCTAAAGACAATTCAAAGTTTTCTTCTCCAACTTTGGTAACACAAGTGAGTAGAGGCTCTGCTCTTCTTCAAAACAAGGGATCGTGGAACAAGAGGGCACTTGTCAAGGTTTCTCCTCTTCAGGCTGATGTTATCAGTAAATTCCACCTTGGAGGCAGAACATTGTGACTGGTTTGATTTGTGTCATGAGAAATAGTCAACCTCTGGATGTGTTTTGGAACCAGTTTTTGTGCAAACAACTCAACCCCTTATTACTGATATTTGTCTGAGGTATCTGTCAAGAGGGCCTCACATCTTAGACAAATTTCTTGTAAGTTGAGAGATTATGCCTTAGAGTAGTAGCACATGTTTTCTTTTATTTTCATTGCATTGGACTTGCAGTTCTCTGCTCATTCACTCAAAATGTTCACCTAACTATGCTTGTGTTTCACTAACGTATTTATTTTTCCTTTGTTGCCCTTCAAAGGGGTAGATGTTGTAATATTACTACTGTAATAAGTCGCTTGCTGCCACGCGGCTTATGAAGTTCTCTTCTCTGCTCAGGCCTTCCAGAGCGTGGTTGTTCAGTTGTGAAAAATTCCAAGTAAAGCCATTACCGGCATTGGATTCTTCACAACTGGATGGCTCCGGTCATGGGTGCAAGTATTTCGGAATAAACTTGGTTTCGACTCAACAACCATCCTCGTTATTCTTAATACTTTTGTGAATACCGAAAGTCGCAAAGTTAGGATTTTTTCTCAGATTACTTTTGTGAATCGGGCCCATAAGTAATTGTATGTCCAGGCCCCATGATTGAGCCTCTGAGTGTTCGATCTCAAACTTGTCAAGAACTATTGAGACTCCGGTCCCAACGTTCCACCAACCAGAGGTTTTGTCCCAGTGGCCCCTCCAGGTGATGGAAAGACCCAAAGTAATATAACTGTACCTACTATGGATAGCTCTAGGGGAGTGGGGGGACAACTTCAATCAGTAGAAGAGCTGCTGATCCTGAACCTTACCTTGGCGTGCTGCCCCTATGTTGCTATCTTGACAGGGGTACCTCATTTCAGTTCGAGCTAAAGACAATCTACAGCGGAACAGAAAAATAACGTTTGCCATTGACTGCTCAATAATACAAACGTTCATGCCGTCGATTATAATGACATCTTGTTTGTTAGAAGGTTTGGCTGGGTTGATGCTATGGCTAAAAATCTTTCTAGGGATTGCATAGTGATAAATTGCAGGTCACTTAATTTAGCCAATCTACGAATTCTTAGCATTCCCCCAAAGCCTTTAAGGAGCGTAGGAATTAACATTCTTCCGCTTGGCTTTTCCTATTGAATTCTGCAAGCCAACTTCTCCGTCCCAGACAATATGAGGCTTCACGCTCCGCACCAGGCCTGGCCTGGTCCATTGGCCGGTGAGGGACGTTGTCCACGGTGCCTGCTGGGCAGGGTGTGCTGCGGTCCGTGGTGGGGGGTGCCATCTTGCTGCTTGAATCCGGCTGCTCCTGTGGGCATTTGCGTGCCCTCCAGTCTTTAAGACCATTGCCAGACGATGTGCAGAGGTAACCATGCTCGGATTGATGGGTGTGATGCAATCATGCAATGTGATAAGTGATGATTAATTGATAAGGACTGATTTGGTGAATAACGGTAATTTACGGTTGGATGGACTGTAAGAGTTTTTAGTATAAATGGAAGTGTGATTGTTATTAATAATTGACATGACTGTTGACCCCTGTTTTTAATTTGTGGTGCCACTTTTCTCTCGGGTTGCGGAAATCTTTAACGGGGAAGGAGGCCACTTATTAATGAATATATAACAAGACTACTATTTTCCTGTCGTCATTTTGAGTCTATTCTCCATACATTCATCTATGTGAGAGATATCAATGTGTCCTTAAGAAGGTGGTTTAATTCTTTGTCAACCACCGAAACAAATCAACGTATAAATTTATACCAATTCTGATGAACATCTGGATGCAATAGATGATGATTATTTGAAAAATCAGGCCTTTTGAACAATGATTGGAACAGATTAGTATTGTATAAAGACTCATGTGGTTATCTTATGTGTTCTCCCTCTTTTTTGATATATAGTTTTTTAATCTTGATTGTTTTTAAATGCATTGCGTACTGTGTTTTTAAAATTGATGTTACATAAAACACCGTTAGTCTAATTAGGGAATGATCTGATGAAGTTGTTACAGGAAGTTTTCACTGTGATGTGATTTTGATAGATTCAAGATCTTACATGATTGTGGCACTGAACTTTGGTTGAATGATCTTAAATACTTTTAACCCAGTACCCAAGGGGAGATTTTTTTACTTTACTAGCAATAGCAGATAGGGTTTTGCACCAAATATTAACACCACTTGTAAGTGGGTGTTGAAAAGGAGAAATGCTTATTTCTCCTAACTTTTCCCACTTTGTATGTGTGCTGTACTGTACAGTACACATCTAAAGTAGGAAAAGTTTTAAAGTTAGTCCTAGAATAGTATTTATTACGTGATGGATACCCTTCCAGTACAAAACCTATGCAAGACTCATGCAAAGACCTTTGCACAACAGGGCAAAGGTTGCAGGGTTGGATTGGGACCATAACTAGGCCTGTGCACCCAAAGAAAAAGAAGCCCATACATGAGGATAATGATATTTCATGAAAAGTTGCTCAGGTAGTATCAGGGAAGTAATTGTGTCTGAAAGAGACACGTTAGTGATAGATTCCTTACCTTAGAATATCCCCCAGGCATCAGACTGGATCCGGAAAGCTTTCGTCAGCAGTACCCCGCGCATGAATAGGCGTCGTCGTACGGCTCCACGTGCTTTACGGGCATCGTATACGCAGAGATGATGTCACTGGAGCTACTTAGACGCGCCACGCGCGCTGTCGTCAGTTCTTTCTTTTTCCACGCCAGCAAGCGCAGATCCAGAGAGAGCGGTACCCCGTCAACTTGTTGACTAAAGTGTTTGTTTGATTAAATTGTAAGTAAAACGTACTCCTGGTGCATAGGGATGCCCGGTTTCAAGCTTTGCAAGGCCTGTCCACGCACGATGTCGCTGACGGACTCGCACCGTGAGTGTCTCTTCTGCCTGGGGCATGACCATGACACTGAGTCATGTTCCCACTGCCGAGCCATGGCCCTGAAAACTTTGCGGGAGCAGTCCCGAAAGTGGCTGGAGGTCCGGTAGTCGGCCCCATGTCGTTCCAGGTCCCGGTCTTGTGGGGGGTCAAGGGCCCGGTCGCGGAACAAGCACCACCATTCGAAGTCTTCGCACTCGGAGTCAGGTAAGGCAAAGCGCAAAAAGTCAAAGAAGCGCCATCGCTCTTCGTCATCCCCTCGCCGGTCACGTGACGCGGCTTAGGGGGCAAGTGGCACCGCCCCTGCAGCTCTGCCGGAGCCTGAGCAGTTACCGTTGGCTCACCCACCTTTCCCGGGTCCATCAGCAATTCCAGCCAAATTGCAAGAGTTCGTGTCTGCAAATGCATGTATCTTCGGCACGTGCAGCCCCGTCGGATCGCCTTCGGGTCCCGCGGGCCCCACTGTTCCGCATTCCCCGACGGCTCCGGCCCTGACGTCGTCGACGCCCAGAGGCCTCCATGGCACTAGCTGGGGCTCCCCGTTCTTGCCAGTGGACCCCGTACGGCCCCCACTGACATCGACGTGGCCGATGCCGGCGGCTCAGATGCAGACGGCAGTGGGCGTCGGCAGGTGACGCCGGCGTCGACTTCTTTTCCGACATTGATACGGTGCCGGAGGGATGTCTTCCGGCGACGATTCCAACGCCAATGGGGGACTTTTACCCTTTTATTCACCCATGTTCTTGTCCTCTCGTGCAGGAAGGGGAGGATTGGGAAGGGTTTGAAGACCCTCTTGCAGCACAGTGCGTGTCCATCCCCGGCTGGGATGAGAAGGCGGAGGCCGGTGGCCTGGATTACACTCCGGCGCCTGGTTCACAATCCACTTCTGCGACTATGGAGGAGAGTGGTTCCTTTTCCACTGTACAATGTAGGGCGGCCGAGGCTCTTGGCCTCGCGCTCCGTACAGTGGCTGTCAGGACCAACCTACTGACTGAAGTGCTTCGGGCAGCTTCATCGTCTAAGGAACCGTTGTTGACGTTTAATGAGGCACTTTTTCATGTGCTTTTGGGCACTTGATCCCGGCCCAACACAGGGGCTCCTGTGGATAAGGGTGTGGGTCACCCAGTACCCCACACCTGAAAGTTTGGTCGTTCAGGCCTCCACGTCCCCGAGTACGTTTCCTTCTGCTCCACCAGACAAGGAATCCAAGAAATTGGAGCAGTTTGGCAAGAAGATGTATACTTCCGCAAGTTCTGGACTGCGGTCTGTGAACACTGCCTGTCTCTTGGGCCGTTTTTCCCATTCTGTATGGGATGTGGTTGAGCAGGTGCTACCTCAGTGTCCGGAGGAGGCTCGGACAGTTCTCTCCCAAGGTCCTATGGAGGGAAGAGATGCGGCCAAGTTCACTATATGTTGTGGTCTTGATACCGCTGATTTGCTGTGTAGGGCGATTTCCACAACGGTGGCATTACGTCGTCATGCCTGGTTGAGGACAACTGGCTTTTCTGCAGATGTCCAGAATACTTTGATGGACTTGCCCTTCGATGGCACCCGCCTCTTTGGTGATAAGGCGGATTCCACATTGGAGCGTTTTAAGGACTCTTGGGCAACGGTCAAGTCCTTAGGCTTTTTGGCCGCACGTACTCCTTGGACTTCCTAGTTTCGTTTCTTTCGAAGCTCCGGAAGAGGCGTGCAAACAAGTTCCTTTCAGAACAAGCCTGCACAGCAACAGTCCCAGTGCAGCCGCATACTTGGGGCTCAGAGAGGCGGGTCACAGGCCAGCGTGCGGGTCAGTCTGCCAACACCACCTCTGTCAGTGCCTCCACACCTTCCTAGTCCGGTGTTTCAGGCCCACCAGATGCCAGGGAGGGTCAGGATTCGTCATCACCTCCCCCGCTGGCGCACCATTACATCGGACAGGTGGGTTCTGGAGATTGCTCGAAGGGGCTACCCCCTTCCCTTCCAGTCTACCTCCCCCAGCAAGGCCACCGCAGTTCCACCACATGTCGGGGGATCATTTGGCACTTCTCCAGCAGGAAGTTGTGGCCTTCCTGGCAAAGGGGGCCATTGAGCGCATTCCGACACCAGAAGTAGGTCATGGTTGTTCTCCCACTACTTCTTGGTGCCGAAGAAGGACAAGGGTCTACGTCCCATCTTAGACCTTCAGAACGTCAGTCGCTTCCTCCGGAAGGAGAAGTTCAAGATGCTCACTCTGGCTCAGGTCTTGTCTGCTCTCGACCCACAAGACTGGATGGTGGCACTGGACCTGCAGGATGCTTATTTTCATATTCCCGTCCTGCCGGCCCATCCGCATTATCTACGATTCATGGTGGGCCAGGAGCATTTTCAGTTCAGCGTGCTCCCCTTTGGCCTTACCAGCACCCCTCGGGTGTTCACAAAAGTGATGGAGGTGGTCGCAGCTCATCTGTGCACATGTTATGTTATGTTAATTTCAATTTATATAGCGCCAAATCACCGACAGGTCTCTTAGCGCTTGCTTTGGGAACCCGTCCTGGCTTTCCCTGCGAGATAACTCCTACTGGGCATCCCCAAGGTGAAGACCAGGCATCCCATCGCAGTGGGGCCATAGTGGAGATTAAGCAAACTATTGCCCAGAGTTGCAGAGTGTGAACCCATGATTCGAGTAGGCACCGAGGCGAGAATAATCGAGTCCGTGGACATTTTGAGCTCAAGATCCTGCCGCGTCGGGAATTGAACCCTGGTCTCGGGTCTGACCTCTGCATCAGGGTCTGCCTCCTCTAACCAGTGAGCCACACTTCTCAAAAGTGATGGAGGTGGTCGCAGCTCATCTGTGCACATCAGGGGTTTCAGTCTTCCCCTATCTCGACGACTGGTTGTTCAAGGCGGGCTCGCCTCAGACAGTCGTCTCCTACCTCCAAACTATGGCTGACCTCCTGCATTTGCTGGGATTTTCCATCAACTTGCCGAAGTCGCACCTGATTCCCTCTCAGAAGCTCCTCTTCATCGGAGCAGTTCTGGACATGGCGCAGTTTCTGGTTAATCCTCCCGAACAGCGAGTCCAGAACATTCGGGCTATGATTCCGATCTTTCAGCCCTTGTCCTGGGTTTCGGTCAGGAAGACCTTGAGGCTCCTGGGACTCATGGCCTCCTGCATCCTGTTGACCACCCATGCCCGGTGGCATATATGGGCTCTGCAGAGGGAACTGAAGTTCCAGTGGGTGCAGTATCAGGGAAACCTGTCCGATTACGTCCTTATCTCGGAGGGTACTGCACAAGAATTGCAGTGGTGGCTCACGAATCAGCATTGGGTCAGCTGCAGATCCCTCTCCCTTCCCCAACTGGAGCACACAGTGGTGACGGATGCATCCCTCCAGGGATGAGGCGGCCACATGGGAGAGGTGGAGATCAGAGGCCTCTGGTCTCTGGCGGAGTCCCGGCTCCATATCAACCTTCTGTAGCTTCGGGCGATTCTTCGTGCACTGAAGGCAATCTCCCCTCTGTCAGGGGAAAGGTAGTGCAGGTGTTCATGGACAACACCACCGCCATGTGGTATTGCAACAAACAGGGCGGAGTGGGGTCGTGGATCCTATGTCAGGAGGCCCTGCGTCTCTGGACATGGCTGGAGCGTCACGGCATTTCCTTGACGGTTCAACACCTGGCAGGTTCTTTGAATAACAGGGTGGACGAACCCAGCCGCCGGTGTCTGATGGATCACGAATGGCGTCTTCACTCAGAGGTGGTGCAAGGTCTCTTTCAACAGTGGGGAGAGCCTTGGTTAGATTTATTCGCCACCGAAGAGAACGCGCAATGTCATCAGTTCTGCGTGTTGGAATTACCAAGACAGCACTCGCTCGGCGACGCTTTTCATAGCGAGTGGAGTTGTGGTCTGTTGTACGCCTTTCCGCCTATACCACTTTTGCCCAGAGTTCTGAAAAACATCAGACCCGACCGGGCCCAAGTCATCCTTGTGGCTCCGGACTGGGCTCGAAGAGATTAGAATCCCGAGTTACTCAGTGTGAGCCTGGATCCCCCGATCTGACTTCCTCTGCGGGTGGATCTTCTGTCACAGCAGCAGGGGACGGTTCTCCACCTGAACCTGACCAGCCTCCATCTACATACATGGAGATTGAGCGGCAACAGTTGATTCCATTTGACTTGCCTTTCGAAGTCTATGATGTCATTCTGGCAGCCAGGCGTCCCTCCAGTAAATCGTTATACGCCTGCGGGTGGAACAAATTTGTGGCATGGTGCACAGCCAAGACTGTGGATCCCCTTTCTGTTCCTCTTTCTGAGGTCCTTTTGTTCCTTCTTTCTCTGGCCCGGCAGGGCTCTACTGTGGGCACTATCAAGGGCTACCTTTCGGCCATTTGAGCCTTTTTGAGGCTTCCAGATCAGCCTTCTCTTTTCAAGTCCCCTGTTGTGCAGAGATTCTTAAAAGGCATTACGCATATGTTCCCTCCTGTTCCTTTCATAATGCCTCAGTGAGACTTGAATTTTGTTTTGACCTATCTCATGAGCGCTCCCTTTCAGCTGCTTCACCATTGTCCCTTATGTCTTTTGACTTTAAAAACTACCTTCCTGGTGGCTATCACCTCTGCCAGGAGATTGAGTGAGCTTTAGGCTCTTTCTTGTTAGACTACTTTTCTGTCGGTTAAACCGGACAAGGTTGTGCTTCTCACTCGTCCTTCCTTCTTGCCTAAGGTTGTCACTGCCTTCCACATCGGGCAGACTATCACCTTGCCCACTTTATTTCCGCCTCCGTACCCTTCCAGAGAGGAAGAGAGGCTCCACCGTCTGGACCCAAAACGTGCGCTTTCCTTTTATCTGAATCGCACACAAGCATTCCGGGTGGATGACTAGCTCTTTGTTGGCTACGCAGGCGCCAAGAAAGGCCAGGCTGTTCACAAGAGGACTATCTCCCGCTGGGTCGTCTTGTGCATCAAGGCCTGTTATTCTATGGCTAAAAAGGAAACTCCGGTGGCTCCGCGCACCCATTCTACCAGGGCAACAGCAGCCACTACAGTATTGGGATGTGGTGTCCCCTTGCAAGATATCTGTCAGGCTGCCACGTGGGCTTCACTGCACACCTTTACAAAGCATTATTGCCTTGACAGTCAGGTCCGGAGGGACGGCTTCTTTGGCCGTTCTGTTCTCCGTGACTTTCTGGTGTAATCTTATTCGCAGACCCACCACCGGGGTTGGTATTGCTGGGGTATCTATTCTAAGGTAAGGAATCTATCACTAACATGCCTCTTTCAGAGGCACAAGTTACTATTTGTATAACGATATATCTGTAAGAGACATTAGTTAGTGATAGATTCCTTACCGCCCCACACATCCTCCCCATTCTGCGAACTGATTACTGGGGTTAAGGTCATCCTTTCGGGCCCTAGTTTCTATGAAGTAGTGGTCAGTATCTTACATGGCTCTGCGTTCCTGTTACAGAAAGTTGTGTACAGAACTGCCATCAGCGCACGTGGGCGCGTCTAAGTAGCTCCAGTGACGTCATCTCGGTGAATACGTTGCCAGCGGCACATGCGGAGCCGTACGGCGATGCCTATCGACGCACAGGGGTAATGTTGGCGAAAGCTTTCCAGATCCAGTTTGACGCCTGGGGATATTCTAAGGTAAGAAATCTATCACTAACTAATGTCTCTTACAGATATATCGTTACACAAGTAGTAACTTGTGCGTTACCCTTCAGTCCCTTAATCTGTGCTCTATATCAGATCCCTGGATTCCCTGTCTCAAGTCTGGAGGCTTCTGTTCAGCCTCGAAAAACAATTGGCCCTGCTTATCTTAATGCCTTGGGACACTTGCTCATCATTAGTTAGTGTTGAAGCTCCACACACACCAACAGGACATTAAGCTCATTTTGATTCTCAGTCTCCCAATGCTCCTGCTCACAATGAGGTCCCAAAGGACTTCTACTCACTCTTGAATGCCTATGGTATCACCCGATTTCCCTGCTCATCTGTGGACCCTGTTCACTGTTACCCAGAAGCTCCATCTCACTCTCAGGTTACTTAGAACCATGTTCACCTGAGAGGCTCTGATTCCTATATTTACTCTCAGGTTAAATAATCAGGTGCTCTGCTTACCCTAAGCACCTGATACTGTTTTCCACTGCTTACAGAGGACAATGGGGTGAGCAGGAGCTTCAAGGGTATTGCTCTGTTTAGATCTCTGAGGCTCTAGTTTGCCTTCATTTCCCTGCAACAGTTTCTCACTCTCACATCCCTGATGTCATTGCTTGTCCCCAGGCCTCCTCTCACCCTCAGTTCCCTCAGACTCTTGGTCCCACTCAGGTACGGAAGGTTCTAGCTCTTGGCCACCCACAAGTCTCTCAAATGCCCATGCTCAGGAAATAAGTCCCTGAAGCTCCTGCTGACATTAGCTGCGTGAGACTCCTGCTAATCCTCAGGTCTCTGAAGTTCCTCCTCATTTCACTCTCATGCCACTGATGTTCCTGCTCACCCTTGAACCACTGACTTTCATTGTCACCTTTGCATTCCAAATTGCTGCCACCCACCTTTAAGTGAGTGCCAAACTTCTTTGAAAGTTGCAGCAATGTACCCACTGTTGTACATATCAGAGCTGTACAAGGTTTTGTCTATAGGTTGCCACTCAGAAGCCTCTCTGTAAGTGATGTTGGTGATTGAATACTGCTTGGTACTTGATGTCTTTTGTATTGTTGGTGAAGACATGGGTCATATTCAGTAAAAAAAATCGGAGCGTGGATCTGCGACAAATTTGTTCTGACATTTCCATAACGCAGGGATGCGCCATATTCACAAGAACATGGCGCACCCCTTTGTTTCCACTGGCCCAAAAAAAAAGCTGCCTGGCGCCACTGCAGGCATACTGCCTCCATGTTGCAAGGGTGCCGGTGCTGCAGGGATCGGATCAGGGCCGGACTGGCCGTAGCGGTCCCTGGGCATTTTCCCTGTAGGTCGCCAGGGTAAGGGCCGGTTGTAGAATGCAGCACACACAGAAAGAACAAAAAATTAGGAGAAATTTATAATTTCTCTACGTGGCGTCATTATAATGCCTGGTATTCCATGGCGTTAGTATTTTTTGTTTTAAAAAATCTTTTTCTTTTAATTTTTGTTTTGTTTAAACAGCAGAAATAGAGCAGCCCATACATTATAACAATTTTGTGTGACACCTCTGGGGTAAGATCCCCTACAGATAAACATGTGCAGCATCATGACTTCGAGAAATTAAACTGAGTGCACGCCCTAACTGGATTTGTCCACTGTATTGGGGGAGCCCCCTCCTTGATCGCTTTGGCCCTAGTCGGCGGGTTAGTGCCCAGACCTCTGTGGAAGTGTCATCCAGACCAGACTCGCTCCCATTTACGTGGGGATCCCCTACCCAGGTAGATCAATGTTTCATTTGCCATATACATGTCCATTTCACGTTCTCACCTCATCACAGTTATAGCCTCTCTGGCTCCCCATAGACGTGCAGTGTTTCGCTTAGCCACCATAAGACCCAATGACAGCCATATTTTGCTATATCTTGGTGTTGGATCGCCCCCCCCCCCATGTGTGTAAAAGACACGTATTTGCTGTGTCTGGGATCGCCATCCCCACAACTTCCTCCATGAGCCTCTGCAGCTCCAACCTATAGGTTTTAACAGCAGGACAGGACCTCAGATCATGGAAGAAGGTGCCCCTCTCCCCGCAACCTCGAAGGCAGAGGTCCGTCCAACAGCAACCCATGGCCTGGACTGCAGTGTAGGAATAATATGAACAATGTAGGATACGAAGTTGTATCAGGCGGCACCCCATATTGATGGCCACCTCTAGGAAGGCTCCCAGCACCTCCTCCCACTCCCTGTCCTCACATTCTCCAATGTCCATTTAGTTCTTTGGGTGATAAGGATATCTGGTGAATTATTGAGCAATTTCTTGTAAGCGAGCAAGACAGTTTTTAAGGTAGCCCCTCTGAAAGGACTTTGTCCTCCAACAGTGAGAATTCCGGGACTGAGGTGCGGCTAGGAATGTGGGCCCTAAGAGCATGGTGGAGTTGCATGTGTCGGATGGCCTTGTTGGTGCTAAATCATACTCGGCCAGCATTTCAGCCCAGGTAAGCATGTTTTCGTCCTTACACACATCGCCCACCGTGGAGATGCCTATGAGGTTCCATTTCCTGAAATCTCATAACTTGTGCACCTGACTAAGTGAATCAATACACCACAGCGGGGTAATTTCAGTGGGCCTCTTCCCCAACTCAAGAATGAAGTGGCCGTCCTCCACACCTGGGCCACAATGAGCATCTGGGGTGGAAGCTTCTCAGCGTCAGGCGAACCATAGACATGGCATTCATTTTTGGCATTGCTGCAGCCTTGTAAATCTGGGGCACTGTCAAAAAGCAATGGGTGTTGCAGTGGAACGCCCACAACAACACCCATTGCATGCCCCTTTGCCACATAGGACTGCGGTGGAAAGGGGCATATTTACAAGGTGGCGTTATCTTCTCTCACAGAAAAGCTTATACAGCCCTTATCTTCTCTGAACCATTTCTCTATTCCCTCATTTCACCTACACTATCATTAACCGCAACTACCTGTCTGATTTTCTAGCTCTCTGTACTTCTGTCCTTCTATAACACCATCTCTTCTTTTCCATCTCCACCTCTGCCTTTCTTTTTCTCTGTCTACATACCCCTTTCTTGCTTGCTGTGTACACCTCTCTCATTCTCCCTATCACTTGTTTTCCCCTCTCTGTAGTTCTTTCTTGATCCAACTCTCATTCTCTGCTTCATTTTCTCTCTTTGGTGTCTCTCGGTTGTCTTATGTTCTTCACTGTGTCTCTCTCATTTTCCCTGTCTTTTCCTATCTTTCTCTCAGTCTTCACATCCTCCTTCCTCTCACTCCTGTGTCTCCTCTTTGGGGTCTTTTTTGGTTCACTTTATAATCATCATGCCCTTTTTCCACATCTAATTTTTTTACTTTCCTTGGAGTTTTATATCATTTCTCTGTCTTGTAAGCAATGTTCCCTCTAATTATTTTCCTCTGTGTGTGGCAGAGTAAGGTCTCTGTGTGCTGCAGCCAAGGCTATGTGCGCCAAGAACCTGACCGCGCAACTCTGGGATCTTTCAAAGTGGCGTAACCAATGCACTTAAGGGTGTGGCTTAAAAGCAATTAAGCTAAAAATATGTGCATTGCATAGTGTGCTAGCCGACTCTTGTAAGCAATGTTCCCTCTAATTATTTTCCTCTGTGTGTGGCAGAGTAAGGTCTCTGTGTGCTGCAGCCAAGGCTATGTGCGCCAAGAACCTGACCGCGCAACTCTGGGATCTTTCAAAGGGGCGTAACCAATGCACTTAAGGGTGTGGCTTAAAAGCAATTTAGCTAAAAATATGTGCATTGCATAGTGTGCTAGCCGACTGATATTTTGCTGGTTATGTCATTGCATCCAGATATATAATATAAGTAACATTACACCTACAACAAGCCAAGACTATTGACTTTGGCAGTGGCTGTTTTTTGCATCAAGTTGGATATAATATTGAAAATGCATTCGCTCTTGTGGTTGAGGTTGTGGCTTAATGCTCGAGCTGTCGACGTAGGAGATGGGTTTTGAGTCTTTGGTCAGCTTAACATCCTGTGATTCTAGACAAATCAATTAATCTCCCAATGCATACAAAAAAATATATAATAATAAATCATGTAAAGCGCTCCTAAACCTTTGGGTTGAGTTCGCACTATATAAAAACTTGCTGCATTTTTTTTTTCTAAATGCGGGGTAGAAACCATAACAGATGGAGAAAGAATGAGGAAAATAGTGGGAAAAAGAAAGGGAGGGCAGAAAGGAAGAATGAAATATAGGAAATATGAAAAGAAGGAAGAAAGTGCGACAAGAAGGAGCAGTCATAAAAGGATGGATACACAGGTGAAAGGTTTGAGAGATGGAAGAGTAAAGTTATATTTGCATTGGTGGGTGCACGTAAGAATGGATTGAAGGATGAATGTTTGAAAAGATGGATGGAAACCTGGATGGAAGGGTGAAAGGATGGGTGATTGATAAAAGGTGCGTGAAATAATGGATGGATGGATGGATCGATGGGTGGGTGGGTGGATAGATGGATGGATGGATGGAATGGTAAAGAAAGGATGGATGGATCAGATGAAAAGACAGACGGATGGGAGCATGAATAGACTGATGAAATGGACGCTGGATGAAAGGATTAAAGGGTGGAGAGATTAATAGATAGAAGGAGGGATGAAAGGACCTCTTCTAGGGAGGACAGGCCTTACCAGCTTCACTCACCTGATGGCTTTTGAGGTGCAAATCGAATTGGAGGGGGGGTATTTTAGTTTGCTTTTTGGCTACCCCAATACGTCTTCGACAACAGCTAAAGACTGT
The DNA here is from genome assembly GCF_964261635.1 of Lissotriton helveticus. Taxonomy (NCBI): domain Eukaryota; kingdom Metazoa; phylum Chordata; class Amphibia; order Caudata; family Salamandridae; genus Lissotriton; species Lissotriton helveticus. The sequence continues at coordinate 450,895,343 of NC_136059.1, forward strand.
CTATAGGCGAGACCTGGAAAGGCCTGGCTAGGGAAAGGTTTAAAGTTAGTGGCCCCGAAGCCCAAGGGCATGAGGGGCCCACAGCCATCTCTCCTTTACTACCAGATGACGGTTCCAGGAGTTCTCTTACCTCCCTGCAGAACAGTGGTCTTCTTGAAGTTAAACCCTACAAAATGGAATTCCTTCCCCTGCTTTCCAAAAATCTTTACCTTTAGTTCAAGAATGGCTTATAGCTATCTTTTGCCTTGTCTTTGCTGCGTGTCTTTTCTCAATAGAGAGAGGCAGCGGGCTGATTTTAGGCATTTGTGAAAGTATTCCTGTTAATTGCAGCGCATAACGGGCGCTGTGATTAACAGGTATCCTTTCACAAAGGCCGCAGGCAACCGGGAAATTGCTGTTTTTCGCTGCTCGCGTTTTAAAAGCGGGCGACGGCGGGAACGTTTGTGCACTTCACACGGGACACGGCATGCTCAGTGTCTTAAAGGTGCGCTGCGCCCAGGCGCGCACCTCACAGGGAACGCTGCTTGTAAACATTCCCATTTTCTCAGTGTTGCGCTCTCCTGTCAGCCCCACTCACTTTTCATTACCCTTGAACCTCTTTTGTTTCTTGTACTGCAACTAATGTTATTTTCTGTTGTGTCTCATTTATTGCCTTGTTGCAGACAGTACCAGGACACCCTCCTATGTCTGGAGACAGGGTTAACACCAAAGAAGAATTCACTGGTGGAATTTCCTTTACCAATCTACCACTTTAATGAAGGAAATTCCACCGGTGGATTGTACTCTACATTTTGCACTCCCTCCTAGAATGCTAGCAAACTTTTAACTAAGCCCTAGACTGGGGGAGGGAGCTGGGATCATGCATGTTAGTTGGTATTCACCCTTCCTTTGTGCTCATAGACCAGGAAACCTTTGACACCCTCTTACGCCTTCCTCTACTCTCCATTATTTCATTCATCATTCACCTTTCTTTCTCAATCCTCTTCAGATCTCGCTCGCGGGACCTCATTTATGAAAAGTGTTCTATCGCTGGGGAAAAACAGCAATGCAACACTTTTCCTTGTGCCATCCTTGCAACACCATAGATGCGCCGTATTTACACTATGACACTCCATGTTGCTAGGATTGCACAGATAGATCAGGAATCCTGATTTATTTGCTGGTGCAGTAATGACACATTGCTGGAGTGTGGAGCGAGACCCATGTAAAAGACCCTGTGTCACTCCTTACACCTGCATGAAGCAGGCCTAAGGATTGTGACAGTGTCAAGTCGTAGGAGTTGCACAGTGAAATCTCATAGATTTCGCTGCGCCACTTCTCCTAGGTTTTTTTTAATGGGAGAACGCCCAGCCTGCATACATTCTACCTGACGCAGGTATAATGTAGCGCAGGACTTTACAAAGTGACACAACTGCCTAGATGTGTCACTTTGTAAATAGAGTGCAGTGTTGTGCATTGTTCACGCCGCCGCAGCGTCACAAAAAAGTGACGCAATGGCAGCGCAAGCCCTCATAAATAAGGGCCTCTATCATTATCAATTTCCAACTTTCTCTCCACTCTTTCATGCAGAATTCAGCACACGTGGAAAGAGGAAAAAACGAGGAGAAATGTAAACATTGCTCCTCATTACACTTGCTCTGAGGAGGCATAAGGTTTTGGCGCTGCCTCAGGTATACATGATGTTGTAATCTGGGGCATTGTCAAAATCCATTGGTGTTGAGTAGTAACACCCACAGCAATGCCCAAGGATTGTCTCTGTGACATAGAGCTTTGCAATGCCTTTCCTTACTCCATACCTATGATGCCATGCACAGCCACACTGTGGGACTTGAGTCACCTCATAGATGTGATTGCGAGGCCTGTGCTACCAGATCGTCATAAAAAGTGACGCTCCTGTGGCGCAGGCCTCTTGTATATGAGGGCTTAAATGTTTGAGTGGTCAAAAAAAGGATTCTTGCTCCTTTTGGGTTTTTTTCATTATATTTTCGCTCAATGGAGAAAGGGTGTCCCCTCCCAATGTGTAAGATGAAACTGTGGTAGTTTACACTTTGGGCTTGTATTGTATGTCTGTTGCTGAAGACTAAAGCATATCCTATTAAATGGCAACCACTCTTATTTTAGCTCCCTGCACTGCCCTCATTCTGCCCGCCCCACATAACATTTGTGCTAGCTGTGATGCTCAAAAACAGCCCTGTCAAACACCGAGGCCTCATTGTCACGCTCAGACACAGGTGGGAGGAGACCCACTACATGCTGTGCCTCCTCCGTCTGTCCTATTATGCTACTGCATATGAGAATGATCCAGCAGGCTGTACTTGGTCTTACTGACCACTGTTTTAAGGCTACCTCAGCCTTTTGGGTTGAACACCATTGACCAAGCGATCCCAGTCAAATGTTGTGAGTTTATCTACAACTGAACAATACCACCAGCTGGCTTTTTACAACAAACTACTCAGGCAATGGCCTATTGCCCGCCCTGCCAATTTGGTCATATAGGTGTGTGTGTGGCGTACGTCAGCCTGATTGTGCACCGCTGCTATGGAAAGAGGGGGATAGTGCTATAGCTCTGTAGATATGGGGCCTTATTTATGAAGGCCTTGCGCCGCCGGTGCGTCACTTTTTCCCATGTTAAAAGTGACGCACCGGCGGCGCAAGGCCTTCATAAATAAGGCCCATGGTGCTTTCCTGCACCCTCCCTGTCACATAATGCAGCGGAGTAACTCTGGGTCTTGAGCTGTGTTGTGTGCCAGGGGCCTTATTTATGAAGGTCTTGCGCCGCCGGTGCGTCACTTTTAACATGGGAAAAATTGACGCACCGGCGGCGCAAGGCCTTCATAAATAAGGCCCCAGGTACATAAATCTGGGCCTTAGACTGCCTCTAAATATGCGCGTTTTGTTTGTAGGATGATCGAGCAGTACCAAGTTCTACAGTAGCAAGCATTATACTTCCTGACCTCATAATCAGTGTTGAAGGTCTGTAAACACCTGAGAAAAAGGAGGGGAAGATCATATTAAAAGCATCAGCCTTCCACCATAATGGTCTTTTGGGGGTAAGGTCTCTTGTTTATAAGTCCGCCCCACTGTTGAGAGGCACAGTGGATGTATCAGTGGTGAAGAGCGATTTGCCTGGTTGCAGGAGATTGTTCTGCCCACATGTCAGTCTAGTTGAGACGGAGACCTTTCATTCCTTTGCACGTGGTAACAGCTGGAAGGTGAGACGATAATGAGCAAATTATCACATCTAACATGTGTGCTTAGCCGTGGTTTTGATAAGATATGAAGTGCTAAAAGTAGTTCCTAAGGATCTTTCGGGATAGTATCTGTTTGCAGATCATGTCAAATATTGAACCGAAATACGACCCACATGTGCGTTCTGTGTGTCTTTCAGACAGCCCAAAAGAAGGAGTTCATTGCCATTGTTTCAAAGCACGTTTTGTGGTTTCTCTGAAAGTGTACAGATTGTGTTTAAAATCATTTAAAATTACATTTATTAGAAACCCGACATTTGAGTGTTGATTTAGCAAAGCGTCAACGCTATTGGCATGAGGTCTGCACTGTAATGGGGGTAAATGTATGGGTTTTTACTTCAGTGTCTGTGCGCATGATTGGCTGCAAGGTGAACAATTAGCACAATTCACACAGGAATACTTAGGTTACCGAATGTACACTCTGGGCCTAACGTAGCAAGGGTTTTAGAATTCAGTACATTAGAGGGTTTGTGAATGCTAAAAACCTTCTTTTAAAATGTACACAACGATTAATTGCTAATCGCAATTAAGGAAGTTTAAGAAATCGCTAAAAATTAGCATATTTCTACATACATACCATTTTGCACTTCTCAAATAGCGATTGCTTATAAATCGCTATTTGAGAATCGCTAAATGGTATCTTGATACATCTGCCCCCTAGTTGCCTAAAAATGAATACCTTAACACCACCTCAAAGGATGTGGTAACCCGTTCACAAATAGGGCGGGTACCCCAGGGACACCAACACCTTTGTGTAGTTTTACAAAAAAATATATTTTTAGGATTAGGCATTTGTCCACGGACAACAGTTTACTAATAAATAAAAAAGCTTGTAAACATTTTGAACCACATTTACCAAGATTTTGTGTCCCTGACACAAATTCTATTTTGAGATCTACTAAGCCATGCAAAGTTGATTCTAATGGCCTTGTGTAGCTTAGTACAAACAAAGTAAAGCAAGGCAGCAGATAGTGATAACCTTGCATTAGTGAGGTGTTCCATCAGTGGTGCATGGGTGGATTTTTATGCAAATCCATGTTTATAAAGAATTGTAAACATGAGTGTGAGCCAACATCCTGCACCTCTCTGAGGCTGGCATAACGAGGAGAAATACTTTTATTTCTCCTAGTTACTTCATCTTTTCATGTGTGCTTCATTCTGCAGCACACATACAAGGAGGAAATAGCCTCAAAGAATAGCTTTTGTGCAGGAAAGTGATCCTTCCAGCACAAAAACGATCCTGTGTAAAACGAAGGTACCCGTGCACTCAAGGGTGCCTGCATTGGCACTAGGCAGCCACAAAGGCATCAGCGCAGAGAGGGAGCTGAACAGTGCCATAGATTTGTAAATATGGCGCCGTTCAGCTCTCTCCCGTTCTTGCAACGAAGCACAGCAAAATTGCCTTGCTGCGCTGCCTGAACTGTTAATAAATGTGAGACATAATTTGTGTTAAATGCATCCCGTTTAACATTTATGGGAAAGGGTTGTAGCTCGTCATGAGGCACAGTGGAGCTGTGCTCATGATAAGCTGGGCTCGTCATAACGGCCGTGCCACTCCCCCGCGAGGTGAATTTCACACCTGTGCGGACGTTCTATGGGAGTGGGCGGAGTCATGACGAGCCCAGCTTGCCATGAGCACAGCTGCATTGCGCCTCACGATGAGCTGGGCTCGTCATGAGCACCGCTGCACCGCGCACGGCTCCCCTCCCCCCTGCACAGGAGGGGAATTACGCCCGCGGTTAAGGGGTTAAAAAAACAAGATTGCTTAGTCAAAAAGCAATCACAGGCATAAAGGTTTGTTTACCTCAGCAGGCCACCATGCCTGTGATTGTAGCCAATCACAATTTGCCACCTAACTCATTGATATTTATGAGGTAGTTCGAATTGCAACCCACTTTAATTCTTGATTTTGTAAATCCACCTATTAATACATAGGTCAGTTCGCAAAACACAAATAGATTCGGTAAAAGTTGGTGTGCAAATTGCAACTACTTTTACCTAATGCATTTTATGTAATGAGTCCTTCTACTCAGTCTCTAAAATATTATCTGTGTGTTCTAGTCTCTAGACTTTTATCCTGCCACATGTCTCCTATTTGGTTAAATAAGAGACATGTGCAAACCAGGATTAAGGGTATGCTTTCCTGCTTCACCTCTATCCCAAACACTGCAAAAATCATCTTAAAGCACCCAGATTGATAACACAGTGCTCTCTAACCTATATATATATATAACTCTTCACCAAATATTACTAACCTTGAAGCCCAATTTGCAATGAAAATGGTTGAAAACAAATTAAAGAAAGAAATGCAAGTATGAGTTCAGTGTATGTACCAACACCCTGCCTGGATTTTAATAAATTGGTGTCCAGGTATGGCCACCTTGCAAGAGGGACAAAGGTCATCTTCTCCTGGGTTTTTCGGGTCAGTGATGCTGGCCACAGGGTGAAGAACAGTGATAGGTTTGTGAGTTCAGGGCAGGATTTAGAGGGGCAGATTTACAAGCCCCTTGCACCTATTTTACCCTGGTGGCGCAAATCCAGCACCATGGTGCGGGGTACTTACAACGTGACGCATCTGGGAGATGCATCACGTTGTAAAGCCCTGGGCCACATGTAGGCGTTCCTGCAAATCGGGGGGCGTTCCGGTGCTGGAACGCCTCCTAAAAGTGGCTGAGTGAAATCCACAAGATTTCACTCAGCAACTTTTAAGGACATGTTGCGTCAAAACCCTGCGCCTGCTTGAAGAAGTCATAAGGATTGACGCAGCATTGTAAGGATAGGGCACCCCCGAGCCTTGCTGGAGCTTCGTCGCACTTGCGACGCAAATCCAGCAATGCGCCGCCTTTATGGCAGCAGATGTGTCACGCATCTGTTCATTTTTGCCACATGGTGTGCCGCATTGTAAATGCGACGCATCCATGGTGGCGGAGGCGTGACGCACAATAACTGGTGCATCCCTGCTGATATGCAGGGATGTGCCAGTTATTGTAAATCTGCCCCAGAGGATCTTAGGCTGGGATCAATGTGAATGGCAGCCTCTGTTTGCTGGATCCTTCACTTCTATGGGTGAATAGCTACAGTTGTTTATAGCAGGTAGTTAGTGTGTTGAGTAGTTTTGGTTCGATTGAGATGATGGCAGACAGTGCTAGACTTCTCTGTGGATGACTGGGAGTGTGGGCAGAAAAGATTTGGTACTACCGTGTGCGTTCGAGCAAGCTAACCGAGGGAGCAAACTGTGAGTGACATGAAGAGGGCTGTGCTGGCCTGTTTGATCTCTTCCAGTCGGAGTACTACAAGGAATTGCGGCCTGCGAAGTTTCAGTGTCAAATCAGAAAATAGGTGTAAGGAGGAGTTGGCGTAAATATCGGTGTCCCCAGGAGAGTAGATTAATTGGCAGATGAAGAATCGGATTATGGGAAACATGGTAATTTTTGACTTGGTGGAAAATGAGATTGCTAAAGAAGGGAGATGCTAATTTGCAAGAAAGAAGGAGAAGGTGAGTGATCGATTATTAGGGCAATAAGGGGTATAAAACTAGTTGAAGAGGGTTGAGGATGTACAGGAACAAAATGTTTCAACTGATCACAGAAAGTTAAGATGAACATGAAAAGGCAAAAGGATTTGACAAGTTAAGTAAGAGTCAAATACAATGGTAAGGTGTGTCATTGTGGTTGTAGGAAACCCGCACTTTCTGCATGGTCTCCCCAGATTTTCCAACGTTTGCTGAACCCTATATTTCTGCTGGCTCCAGAACTGTGTGCACTTGACCCCTGCAAAACCAGTAGTAATGGGCTTGTGATCTCCCTTTTAACCTGGTCAAATTGCCATACTTCTAATTGGTATATGCACCTTGCTGACAAGTCCATAGTATATGGTACAAAATGTCACTATTGAACTGCAGCACCTATTGTGCCATCCACTACAGTGACAGTATAAAACCTGGCTTCAGACCTACCCTGTATTGTCTGACTGTAGCAGTGTAACAACTGCAATTGAATCCGACAATGACCGTCAAAATACACCCTTTTGACAGTCCAAACCTCCCTTTTAAACATTAGTAGATCGCCCCTATGTAGACCTTGTCAATCGCCCAGCAGGCTGCAATGTATTCAAAAGTAAGACATGTAGAAATGTTATGTTAACAAGTCCTTACAGTGACTAGTACCTAAAAGCTATTTTTCACAGAAGCAGATAGCTGTCCTATGTAAAAAACACAAAGTACAGATTAAAAATTCTAATACTGTATTTCAGGAATGGGACTAGCTAGAAAAGTAATAAACTTTTTTTATATAGTCATTAAAAATCCAACTCAATAGTGAAGTTAGATTTGTAATAAATATTAAGGAAAAGTAACTTTTAGAAAGTTATCCTTTCCCTGTCTGAAGTTCTTGGAGGCTGACTTTGCATTTGCTCTACTACTTCTGCCAGTCAGTAATTAGCATTTACATAGGTGTACAAAAGGTGCAAAGTTATTCCCAGGAGGAAACAATAGGCTAACCTGAATGTGCAGAGATGACTCATCTGAACCACGCAAAATTTGCAGGGTCGGACTATGAGCCTTCATTATTTACATTAGTCTCGAATCCTTATTGAATGTCAAATCCTGCTTGACAGGTCTTCTTTGTTTTTTACATATAACTCTGAACGAAAGAGAGATAGGATGCTAAAACAAATCTCCTGTATCCACTCTCTGGTTGCTGGAAAACTCTACTTTTGTCCTACCAGACTTCTATCTCTGAGTTTAATGTGGGTACAGTGACTGTCCCAAACTATATTTTAGTGTTAGGTGTGGGAGGACACTAGGATTCGCTTAATACACTCCCCCACCAAGACACACCCAACCCTCGGGCCCCAGTTTACCGAGGTCGAAGACTTCTGCCATCTCGAAAATACTCTAAGTGGGTAGGGTTGGCCCCATGAGCTTTTACCCTATTTGTTAGGGTGTGTCCAGCAGTTGTTCTGATCCACTAGTGTGTGCCGGACATAAGTGTGGCATCTCCAGGCACCCACTTGAGAACACTCCTGGACCTGACGAACATAACAAGAATAGTGAACCTACTGTCTGTGACCTGAGAAGAGGGCTAAAGGACAAGACCTGCTCTCTCATGTACCCCAGAAAGAGCAGTGGCCTCCAAGGTTCATAAGGCTGACCTCATGTTAAAGCTACAGAGATATAACAAGCTACAAGAGGCCTTTTTCCTGCAACGGCCCAGCTAACCAGTGGCAACTAGACCTGGACTGGAATCTGCTGTTTGGCGTCTGCCTCATATCCTGTGAGTCTCCAAGTGCATCCCCTGAGGTCCTGCGAGGCTTTAGAAGTGTTCTTCTGGGGTGGATTGAAACTTAAAGAGCTAAAGTCAGAAGGTAAAACCTTTGACCAGGATGATTGTAAATGGTGTTTCAGATCTGCTCTCCATTGCAGTCACCGTCTATTTGCAGCTAGGTCTCACTCTGCCGTAACCATTAAGTATCATTGACACTTTGTGCTTCTTGGAAATATTCCTACTTAAAATTAAAAATAATTCATATCTCCAGTTGCCCTTATAGAATTATTGTTGTTTTGTTTATTAAACGTTACTCTATTTTTCAAATTAAGTTTGGGATAATTATTATTTTGAATTTAAACTTTGTCACTGTATTGGTACTGCATAAATACTATACTTTACACACTGCCCTAAGTTACATCTGTCTCTCAATGCCATAGCTACCAGGAGGTTGAGCTAATTTAGTGACTTGGATGGTTCACTCTGACAAGGGTTGTGATTATTGCTATAGGTGGATAGCCCGTCCATCCCCAAATAATAATCCACTTTCTTACAATGGTCGGCCTGGAACTTGAATGGGGATAAATAAACACTTTTGGTAAGAGTTAGATTGATAGAAATGGATAATTGATTGATTTGTGAATTAATAAAGGTACAATTGGTAATATTGTGCACAATGTCATGGGGGCTAAGTCGCCTTATAAAATGGACATGTAGGTTGAAGAATGTCAGAAGTCAAAAGATGTAGAGGGAGCGAATAAGGATGAAGGGGGAGAGCAAGACTGAAGGTGATGAAAAGAATGATAATAAGGAAGTAGGTAAAGTTGTTAAAAAGAGACTACCTTTTATGAATTTCACTGTGCCTGTGCTTTGTGTGAACATTTGTTGGTGGCCTCGAGAGAAAAGATCACGAAAGGTGAATTTGTGGATCTTTATAAAAATGCTTCATAGAGAGGTACAGGTGAATGAATGGTCTAAGCAGGAGGAGTGGGAGCTGGATAGGCACCCAATGTTACTAGTGAATCTTGAGACTTAGATTTCTGCAGTTCTAATGTATGCAAGTGCCTATTGTGAAAAATATGATTATCGGTGCATAGCAATTATCAAATATTTGGAGCTTGATAAGAAAAGCCCAGTTCAATTTTAGACTTTGAGAATGGTTGACATACAATGAGGCATTTAAGGCTAGATTGAATGTGAATATAGTCAGTCAGTCAATCAAAAGCTTTATTTCGATTTATAAAATCACAAAAGTTAATACATTGTACATAGAGGTGAGAATATATAAGAATATAGCCAAATTAAACATACAGGTGTGTTACATGGATTTAAATCACTCCTTCCTTTAAAGTCCATAATTGTACAATAAATAGTTAAAAAATAGCTAAAACAAACCAGCTAAGAAGTTCCACCCTAAAATACTACCTCCTAGAGTGACCATTTTTCCTTAATTCGTATACAATCAGATTAGCTTCATTTGAAAATCATACTAAAAGTACATGGTACATAAGCAATCGTCAGAAGAGACACTACAGAGCATAAAACATTTACTAACAGCTCCTCTTCTTTGAACGAATCACCCAAACCCAGCCCAAGAACTTAGCGACAGCAATCACAATATGGTGTTCAATGGACGTTTTTAAAATCCTGAATGCCTCACTACTTGACCTAGTCCCCAGGTTTAAACATACAGGTTTCAACCATCTAGACCTAGGTTTTCTATAGGCTGGAGAAGCAGAAATAATATGTGCCAGTGATTCGTAAGGGTTAGGACAGAATAGACAATTGCTACTATTCGAGCTACACCAGTTGCTGGTAAATACATTAGTAGGGAGTGAACCCACCCTATACTGATGATACAGTTTCCTGTCTTTAGGGTAGTTATCAAATCCCAATACCCCTCATATTTCACTTCGTGCTTAAAGTCAAGGAGGTCTCTAGATAAGGAGGGGCCCATTAGAGCAGCAAATCGCCTCATAACTAGCATGTTCCAATATGCTGCCTTAAATTAATTGTTTTTTGACGGAAATACATTATCAGCTGGGGAAGCCCATAGATGGAACATCCACATATCACAAAGGGTGGACTTTACTCGTTTTAGCCACATGATTTTGCTCACACCAACAGCCTCCCTAACTTCCATTAAGGCTTGGGCATAATGCGAAAGGTCCGATGTAACCCATAGCCTTCTCCAGTAGGCCACAGGCCGATAATGTGCCACATCCTCAATCGAGTAGCAGCCCAAATCTAAAAACAAAGGCAAAAATGGGGTAGATTGCGGGAGGCCAATCAATGACCTTAGGAATTGTTTTTGTGCTGTTACCAATGAGTCTATGTTGGCGTAACCTCACAATTCAGCCCCATACAGTATTTAGGCGCTAATTTTTGAGGAATAAATTTGTAATGCCGGAGCAAGGGGTTTAGTATGGGATAGTCGCTGCTCCTTTAGCAAGGTTCCTGAAAGTTGGGCATGCTTGACGGAGAGCAAATCTATTTGAAGCTTCCAACTTAATTTATTATCAATGGTTACCCCTAAATAAGTAAAAACCTGGGTTTGTTCCAGAGTACCTTCCCTCATCTCAACTCTACCCTTGATAGTCCTGTGTTTGTGTAGGACCATATATTTTGTTTTGTCAACATTGACTACAAGATCATGGTCCTGACAGAACTCCTCAAATCTTGAGAGGGCCCGCTGAAGGCCCTTTCGTGTCTTGGAGAATATAAAGGTACTGTCTGCAAACATAAGCAACGGGATCTTCATCCCGGCTAAAGATGGTGCATCCGTGAGATAATTGTGGAAATATTGCACTTCCCCATATACAGTGAGAAGAGGATTGGTGCTAAAACGCACCCCTGTCTAACACCCTTCTCTACAGGGAACTTTTTGGTAGTACTCCCCTGCGCATCCCATCTCACCTGCGCATAGTTGGCAACATGTAGCTTAACAAAAAATGGCAAAAGGTCTCGTGGCATTCCCAAAAAGATACGCCACATCTTGGTTTGGGGACAAGGTCAAAAGCCTACTTAAGGTCGACAAATGCTGCATAAATTGTACCTCACCCTAGTACTACAAAGCGCCAGTATATCAGGATGAACCTGAACACCTGATCAATAGTGCTAGTGCAAGCACGAAAACCCGCCTGGAGAGGAGACAGAATATTACATTCCTCAATCCAGACCAGGATCCTGGTAAATACTAACCTAGCCGCCACCTTTTGTATGCAGTCTATGAGGCTTATCGGCTTGTAATTACCGGGTTGTGCTCGGTCCCCTTTCTTATAAATGGGGAGTAATTCCGCTCCTGCCCAAGGACTGGGCACAGTTGCTCCACTTGCAATAGCATTCACAAGTAACTGAATATAATGTGCCCAGTTTGGAATATCATAAAGGAACAGGTCTGTGGGAATACAATCGGGCCCCGGCGCCCTCCCTCTGGGCATTAAAAGTAAAGCATTTTCCACATCTTTCTTGGTGAAGTGCAATGTAGAAGTGGGAGGTAGCATGTCAAAGCAATCCTGCTTGTGCCCATTACATGCAAACTGAGCCTTGAAATGCGATACCCACTGATCTGGATCTACAAAGTTTGTAGGCACCTTACTGGGTGCCCCACTCCCCGGTTTTACTAAGTGCCAGAAGATAGTCATATTTCTCCCTGAACAGGCCGTAAGCAATTCTGACCAGTGTTGTTCGTCCCAATACCTTTTGGCATGATATTGGGCTGCCTTATATTCAGCCCTAGCCCTTCGTATGTCATCCCTGTTTTTTGACCTGATTGCCCTAGCTAGGGTTCTATAGGTCGTACGACATGAAGGGTTATACCATGCTTCAAGCTTAAACCCCGACTCAGTCAGGGTTTTTTTAGCTTTGGAAATAAAAAAACCTTTAAGCTTATTAAATAGTTCCTTGTGTACCTGTACAGCAATGGTGTTAAGCTCCTCCTGTGAAGGACATGACTGAAGAATACCCAGTGCATTGACCATCAAAGCACTCATTTGCTTCAAGTGCTCCTCTTTTTTAATCACATTTGCCCATTTGACTCATCTAGTGTAATTTGTCAGTAGGGCCTCCACATAATCTTTTCCTAGTTCCTTACCAATTTCATTAGGGGAACATGCGGGTTGAATAGAGAGCACTAACGGATTGTGGGCACTCTATATGCGTTCACAGACCACCATATCAATTAAATTGGACCAAAATTCCTTGTTAAGCAGGAAAAAATCAATGCGACTACTGCGCAGACCGGAGCTATAGGTATGCGAACCTTGCTTACCTAAGGATGATCTCCCATTAACAGCTCGGACTCCCTGTTCCAAACAGAGCCCTTTTAACTGTAAAGCTGCTCTTGTCCATTTTTTAATTGGGGGAAGATCCAACGATGGAATAGACCACTGGACATCCTCCTCTGCACTGAGGTTTACATCATAAAGGTCTAGGGGTTCAAACATGCAATTAAAATCACCAGTTATTATCAAATTATTGTCAGCTCTATCTTCTGTTAAAAACCTGTCTAAATATCGATGGTAGGAGAGGCTTTCCCACCTTGCAGACCCCTTGAGTAGACATTAATAAGAAGCAGGTCGGGTACGTTTGCCTGCTGTATTCTAATTCTGTAGCAGACCTGTTGTGTCATTTTGAATGGTCTCTCAGGGGTGGCATAATACATGCTGCAGCCCCTAAGAGTCCTTTGGGGTACTAATGCCCTGGGTTTATAGTATACTATATACTAGGGACTTATAAGGGCACCCCAGAATCCAATCTGTGGAATACCTAAAGTACATGCAATTATTTTAGAGGAGAAGCAGCTAGGCTGGGCCCTGGATGGCAGGGTGCCAGTCAGACTAAAGTCGAAAAACAGTGAAACATCAGTAGAAAGTGGGGGTAACTGTAAGAAGCAGATCCTACTCTCCTACACATGGAGGGCCCTCAATAATCTGTTTAAAAATCCTTGGGGGGGTGGTTGGACTCACTATGATATCCTGTTCAGGGTTAAGAAGTGGATTCCAGACCTTAACAGTCCTTGTATAGTGTCGGTGGAAATGCCTTTTGATATCAGTGAATGTTTGGATGATTTACAGGAACTTAACAACTTCTGATATGCTCAGAGCAACGTCCAGCAGAAACGTTCTGCCACTAGTTCAGTAAAGGTAGCATCAGCAACTCCTGGTTGGATTTCAAAGATCAGTGATCTGGTCCGGGAGAAAATTGTGGGCAAGAAGGAATTCGGGCCAACCTACCGTGCGCCAGTACCTGTCCTGGCTGTTGAAGGTACCAGAACTGTCCTTTTACTGCCCCTTGCTGGTAGCAAACAAAAGAGATGTGTGTCTATAGATCTCATCAAACAACATCATATGGCCAGTTTTACATTGTTGGCCAATAAGGCTCCTTGGTAGTTTCTTCTCACTAACCTTCAGGAGGTTCCGTGGGATCCTTTGACTGATGATGAAGCTTTGTCTCCCCCACTGGGGACAGATAATACTGAAGTATCATTTCTTCCTGTTACATCAAAAAATGCCTTACAATCAACATGTACGGAAATACAGATTTCAATTCTGCAAACAGACATGGATGGTGTCTATAGCAAAGTACCTCTATTAGAGTCATCTATCAGTTCTACACAGCTCCACGAGCCTCACAATTTTTCACAAACAGCTACTTTGTCGACCTTGATGACTTCTCTTTGGAATAATCAGACCCAGATCCCCTTGTACATAGTGGACCACGGAGACTGTGCTACCTGTCTGGTCCACAAGTTGTTCTGTTCCTACCAAATGGGAAACTCCTCCCACAATCCACTAAACTCCTGACCATTGCATACACCAGCTACGTCATACTCACAAGAGATACACATTAGTTCCATACGTCCCTGGGGGACCTCTTTGGGTTGGAGGGAATAGCGCTATGGGAGGCTGAGGGAGTGGATACCTTGGGTGCGTTGTTTCAGAACTCTTGGCTACTCTCTCTTCGACAACATTGGGAGCGTGACATAGGATATGCACTGACACAAAGTGAATAGGACGGGGTCCTTTAATATTCACGCAAGGTCTCTCACAATGCGAAGTTACAATGCATACAGTATAACAGATTCCACAGAGCGTACCTTACACCTGCGCATTTGCACAGAATATGTGTTAGCACATTCAGCTGTCAATGTGACTCACAGAACACAGACATGGCGCGCATGTTCTGGACCTGCCTGGAAGCACAACTATTGTGGGGAAAGGTTGCGGGTGTCCTGACAATTGTCACAGGGAGGGATGCCTTGTGCAGAATGGAAGTAGGTCTAATGGGGCTATTTAGACGGGAATAAAATGGGGGAGCTACAAATCGCTTTCTGAATCTAGCCCTGCTCATCGCACGTAGGTCTATTGCCATGATATGGAGGACACTCAACTCCCTGGGCTGCCTTATTGGTTTGCTGCCACGTTAAAGGGGGGCAGGGCTGATTCAGTATCCCTCCAGAGAGAGGGGGCTAGAGGCTTATGCAGGACGCCCATTCTCAGAGTTTCGGACTGTGTGTGTCTATTTTGACCTGCTTAATGCTTTTGGATTCATTAGTAAGTGTTGATAAGACACAAATTGAACCAATGTCCTGTGATGTGACACCTTTATTTATTTCTCTTGCTTACGATGATGTGTGACCCCTTGGGGAACTTATACATTGCTGTAGAGTTCATTATGATATTGTTATAACTATAATGTGCTCTTTACTATCAGAAAATCAATAAAAATTGGTTTAAAACAAGCATTTGCAATGCAATAGGTCTCGCATTAGGAAAGTGTGAGCTATTGGTATTGTAAATGACACATATTTTTAATATTGTTGGCTTTGAAAATATATAAATTAATGGCATTGTTATTCACAAAGCCAATAGCTTACACTTTCCTAATGGGAGTCCTATTGGCTATGGCAATGCTTGTTGGTAGCAAGCAAGGACAGTGCTGTTGTGGTGCTGAGTGATGATGTGTTTGGGCTGAGTGACGTGGGGGTGTATTAGAGTGATGTGGTGGTGTATTAGAGTGATGTGGTGGTGACCCAGAGTGATGTGGTGGTGTCCCCGAGTGACGTGGTGGTGTCCCTGAGTGATGTGGTGGTGTCCCCGAGTGATGTGGTGGTGTCCATGAGTGATGTGGTGGTGTCCCTGAGTGATGTGGTGGTGCCCCTGTTTGATGTGGTGGTGTCCCCGAGTGATGTGGTGGTGTCCCCGAGTGATGTGGTGGTGTCCCCGAGTGATGTGGAGGTTCCCCTGGGTGATGTGGTGGTGCCCTTGAGTGATGTGGTGGTGTCTGTGAGTGATGTGGTGGTGTCCCTGAGTGATGTGGTGGTGTCCCTGAGTGATGTGGTGGTGTCCCTAAGTGATGTGGTGGTGTCCCAGAGTGATGTGGTGGTGTCCTAAAGTGATGTGGTGGTGTCCTAGAGTGATGTGGTGGTGTCCCAGAGCGATGTGGTGGTGTCCTAAAGTGATGTGGTGGTGTCCTAGAGTGATGTGGTGGTGTCCTAGAGTGATATGGTGGTGTTGTGAGGCGTGCAGCAGTGTGAGGCGTGCAGCAGTGTGAGGAGTGCAGCAGTGTGTGGCGTGCAGCAGTGTGTGGCATGCAGCAGTGTGGGGCCCGCAGCAGTGTGAGTAATGCAGCAGTGTGAGTAATGCAGCAGTGTGCAGCTTGCAGCAGTGTGAGGCGTGCAGCAGTGTGAGGAGTGCAGCAGTGTGAGTAATGCAGTAGGTGCAGCGTGCAGCAGTGTGCAGCGTGCAGCAGTGTGAGGCGTGCAGCAGTGTGTGGCGTGCAGCAGTGTGTGGCGTGCAGCATTGTGTGGTGTGCAGCAGTGTGTGGCATGCAGCAGTGTGTGGCGTGCAGCAGTGTGTGGCGTGCAGCAGTGTGTGGCATGCAGCATTGTGTCGTGCAGCAGTGTGCATCATGCAGCAGTGTGAGTAATGCAGCAGTGTGCAGCAGTGTGTGGCGTGCAGCAGTGTGAGGCGTGCAGCAGTGTGTGGCGTGCAGCAGTGTGTGGCGTGCAGCAGTGTGAGTAATGCAGCAGTTTGAGGCGTGCAGCAGTGTGCAACATGCAGCAGTGTGAGTAATGCAGCAGTGTGCAGCGTGCAGCAGTGTGAGGCGTTCAGCAGTGTGAAGCATGCAGCAGTGTGAGGCGTGCAGCAGTCTGTGGCGTACAGCCGTGTGTGGCGTACAGCAGTCTGTGGCATGCAGCAGTGTGAGGCGTGCAGCATTGTGTCGTGCAGCAGTGTGCAGCATGCAGCAGTGCGAGTAATGCAGCAGTGTGTGGCGTGCAGCAGTGTGAGGAGGGCAGCAGTGTGAGGCGTGCAGCAGTGTGAGGCGTGCAGCAAATCGTCACAGGACTCCGACAGCTTGGCTATCCCTCGGTATACAGTCTTACACGGCTCCGTTTTAGGATCTTAGAAATACCATCCTACCCATGCGATTTGTTAAAAGGAGCTGCCCTATCATTTTTTTTTATAATTCTTTCTATCCTGGCTTGCTTGTTAGCTGGACCGACAGTTTTATTCCCGCGTTAAATGCCTTTCTACTAATTTTAGAACTAAATTAATTTAGCCTTTTGGTCAGGCCCCAGTCACATTTAAACTTTGATCAGTGTCTCGGTATTTATGCCACATCTGTCTATGTCCGGGTGAACTTGGCTCTGAAAGTTGGTCACTAGGCCAATGGTAGAAACTACCCCTTGTTTCTGGGATGTGCAAGTGAAGGTGCAAAGCACTGAAACATATCCCACCTCGTTCACCATAAACCAGAGAATAAGACCTCAAAGGCCGTCAGACGTGCATTCAATGCTGCACTGAATGAAGTGAGAGGGAGCTAAAAGAGAAGCCCCCCTGGGGAGGGACAGGGAAGGTGGTAAGTGTGCCATCCCTTCCAGGCGGGCGGGAACAAGCCACATCAAAGGCCACAAATAAAGCACAATGCAGGAGGCTCGCGCGTTCATGGCGGGGTTTCCAAGGAAACCGAGACAGGGAGTGTGCACACACAGGAAGGCACCCAACTGCCACGAGCCACTAAGTAAAGGTCATCAAAAGGCAGTGCGTTACCAAGAACGCCAGACAATGCGTCAGACACTGCCTTCCAGTCACGGACTTCATTTCAAACCGCCAATGCACTCTGGGAGTTGTAGTCGTGGATTACATCAGCTGAATTGATTGCTTTAACAATTTTCATGATAATGACTTTGTAGAAGGAATATGCAGTCTTCCACTACATGGCGTCTTTAATCCAAATAAATCATCATGACTCAAGTCTGAGTTTGGTGTTTCTCTCTAATCAACCAAAGCACTGCTAGAAAACTTTCAGCTAGATGTTATGAAAAGTAAGATCTGCCAGCTTCCTTGATGCAGGTGGTAGATCTGTGAGCAGTGTGTACCCCCTGCATCCATTACATTGTTTTGTTCAAATACGGGCAGTCATTATATTTTTAAAATCAAAACGAATATTATCCAATGAAAATATGAAAGTTTTAAAACCTGTCCCTAACTTTGTTTTCCAGACATCTCAAATACGTCAATACTCAAATCCAGACGTGTCAGTAATCCCCAGTATCCCTGACCACTGACAAGCTTGAAGTAAATAAGATGTTGCCTCACAACAATCACAGCACATGGCACACTGAGAGCAGATTCCAGATGGGAAGATCACAGTCCCATGCACTCCACTTTTGAGATGACCCGGTCCACTGCTGTACACACAGACTGCACATTAGTTAGATCATAGGGTGCCCACAGATCCCTCAGGGTACATTGGAAGGTTAAAAAGCCCATCTCTTCCTACTATGCAAAGCACATAAACTGTTATAATTCGGTAACAATAGGCAGACAGGCTGGCAGAGACCACTCCATTTGCTCGCTTGTGACCTTTGTAAAGCTTTGCAAGAACAATGCATATGTAAATTATATGTATGCATTGATTTATAGATTTCTCCGAAAATCGATATTTGTAAAAAAATAAATCATTTGTGAAGGCATCATTTTCCTTAAAGCGCTATTGAAGCAGGTTTTCAGTTAGCCCATTCATCGTTTAAAAGTACGGCTACATTTTGACAGCCTTTGGAAAGAGTCAACTGACTCTTGTTCGCAACTTTCCTGGATTAGTTTAAAGAGGTTATTTAACTACAGCAGAATGAGTTTCAAGGCGCTGGGGGATGGGAGAGATGTCCCTTTAATCATGTAGTACAGACCTCTGTGATTACTCCTTGACCTGCGGGCTGGGAAGTGACCACAATTTCCATGTTTTAACACCTGTGTGATTGCTCTTTAAAGTAACCTTGAAGGAACCCTTTGTGTTGTTTAGGGATTTATTTCTTCTAACAGAGACTTCCTTATTAAGGCAAGCATGAAGGAAAATAGAGATTATGCCGGAAAAAAAAGAAAATGAGTGCACTCACCAGTTGTTTTAAAATGTCCATGGTGTGTCTTTATTAGGGAGGAGGAGGGGACTCTAGAATGAGAGAAAAAAAGGTAGAGGGCTGAGGCCGAGGTTTAGAGACCATGATAGGAGGCTGTGATAAGAGGGGCATTGTTTAAAGGGGAGCAGTTTATTTTAACCCTGGGGGTGGGAGGCTGGGGCCAGTCTGCAATCAGCTTGATATGTCCCTCTCAGATGAACCTGGCGCCAATTTCTCTGCTATGTGCTGCTAAGCGGGGCAGCGAGACTCCATGGCATGGCTAACACACACTATTCTTTGAATCTAAACAGGAGAGTCTACCCCAAACCAAAAGGAAACTAAAGTGCACTCACCAGTTGGTTTCAAACACAATGTGCAGTGGAATGAAAACAAAAGTATTGCTTCAGCCAAAAATAGTAGCCACTTTATTACTTCATGAGTTCTTTTAGGGACGGACTTTGCTACTAAGGCGCTAATAGGTACATGCCCCCGCATGTTTATTGTTTATATTAAGTACAGAGTCGACCCGTAAAAATGTCAGTATACGCAGAGCGTGAACCAATGTTTCACAAAGCTGTTTCTCTGGTGTAACTTTGTTGTGGATGGTCATGTAAGATCCAGAGCTGACCACTTAGAAACTGGGGTCTGTGTTTGGGTCTCGGCAACAGCTCTCTCCATGCCTGAAATAAACTAGATGCATGCCACGAGGCTGGGTGAGCTTGTCTCATTAGCCAGAGAGTGCACTTTGCACATGCACTGATGAAAATGATTATATATCACTAACAATAACTAAAGTGCGCGGATTAAAATAAATGAAAGAATAACAGAGTTCACTGAAGCCAATCTTTGTTTCTCAACATTGCGGGATTCCCGGCTTAAGAGTGAAACGTCTTACAACAATAAACTTGTGAGTACGGAAAACATCAAAGACACTGGCAGAAAGCACCTGATAGCCCTGCAGCTCAAGCCAGGAAGGAGGAGGAGGGAGCATGCGAGGATAAGAAACATTAAAGACACCAACAATTCTAAAACACAAGCCAGGCAAAAGAATGAAGTAATGCACCAAAACCAACACAAGTTCTCGGAATTGCTGTGGCGGGGGGTAACGGGGAGCGGGAACGCATTCCTTTGAAGTCTGATGGGGGGAGCGGCATATGAGCGGATTCCTTTGAAGTCTGATGCCGAGGCTCAGACAAATGGTGGTGTGCGAGCGGCTTCCTTTGAAGTCTGATGCCGAGGCCGATGGTGTTTGATGTGCACGTGCCTGCCTCACATGCCTGGCTCACATGAACTGTACGCGATCCGCAGTTTGGTAGAGTTTTTGAACCGCTTACTATAATCTCGCCTGTTTATCCCTAACGGGATATAATAGGCGAGACCTAAAAAGGGGGGCCACAGGAATTTTACATTTGGTTCAAAATAATTGACTTTATGCCTCCATGGATATACATTTGAATTATAATTTTGTTACTTCTCCTCTTCCTTTGGATAGCTTTTGTGGCAGTCTTTTTCTTGCTTCGGAACAGACACTATCTCCCAGATGCTCAGCTGTTGAACTGGTACACAAGGTTTAGAAACCCCACTCTCCATCACACAAAGTGCATAGAGACTTTTCCATGGTGAACATTTCATCTGTTCCGGTTCCCAATGGAATTGTTTGAGATAAGGTATCATATAATATATTTGGACTGACTGAAACTTTACAAATACCTTATGTAGTCCGTATTTCTTCGAATGATGTTATCACTTTTGGTAATGTTGCCAATGATTGAGTCAAATACAGAATACATTAAATGCTTGTTGATTTAGAGCCTTATACTGTTTTCAAATGTGAAGAAATATATGATGGTACATCAAATTATGATAAAATGTTCTGTTTTTACCATTATGGTCACCATTATTTACATAAAGCAAGCGCTCCTTGTGCAATATTTAATTACAAGCATTGGGAACACTGCCCTACACCACCACGGTTAAGCTCAAAAACGTTAGCACAGAAATGTGCATATTTTTCTGGTCACTATTTTGCAGACCCAGAGTCGTATTATTATAAGTTAACACCTTCTCCAGCAAAGAACATTATGCTCCCTGCTACAATGTGGATTTATTCTGCATCTTTTATTTCCCGGTTGTCGACACAAGGTATGACTTTTAGAGAGACACTATAGCCTAAAAATCTGTAAGGGGGTCTTAAGATCTGAAGGTTCAGGGGAACATTGCTTTATTTAGAGCATGCCTTATACCACACCAACTAATTGTCCTGTATAGATGTGTGCAGCAGACATTCTGTATCAGCCTAGCTAAGATAATGGATTTAAATATAGCAGAAATTCCAACATTTGCACGTTTTGAAAATTGGCAACAATTCACAAATTAGACAGAGGAAACATTAGACAACATGCTTGGAAACGGGACATATAATTCTTCATGTTCAAGTCCAGATCGGTGGTTAGTGTGCCTGTTAGATACTAACGGATATAGGCACATTTTCAAGACAACACAAAGAGGTGTAGGATTAATTGGCCAGACCCATGTTACATGCAGACACAACTCACAGGAGCCGTAACAACATACAACGTTGAAAGTTGTGCCTGGAGTGGCTAAAACATTCAACGTTGTCTTAGGTGAAACAGCACTTGTCCCTTCTTTCTGATGACTTGGATCTATAGGATGTTTTACTAAGTCCTCGGAAACCACGTCAAAAGCGCTTCCTGTGTGCAATATACAATGAAGTGTGGAAAGTTTCACAGCAAGAAGCTGCTGAGAGACTATGTGAGATTGACAAAGCAAATTTAAAAAAGGCTCTAGCAGTAGTAGACAGTGGTATGACTACCTTATCCACTAGGGCATATTCTTGTGTTGTCTGCTATCAACATCATTAGAATGGCATGTCCTCTATGCTACATGGGCAATCACAACTTAGGTCTATTATGCTACTAAGTTGAACTCTACAGACGCTACGTACTGGTTTCATCCGATGGAAACACTTAAATGCCTGTAGTTAATTTTTCACCATATAGTCTAACTAGTGAACAAACACTATGGCTAGAAAGGATGCAACATACACTATGTGACACATAGAAAAGTTGGAAAAATTACTATTCACTATGGCAGAAATTCCAACAGCAGATTGGTAAATACATAGGGTTATTTCTCTGTCAAACTCAACATTTCACTTTAAATACTGCTTACACACCATCAAGTGGCCAGATATGAAGTGCTAGGAGAGGGGCTTGTACATGAGTCATGGATCTTACCTTTAACATACAGATGTAGGAATGGTGACACTGAGATGTTTCCTAGCAGTACATACTGCGAAAATACTCTAGGCCAGTCTCTAGTTTGCAAGGAGGTTATACTCCGTGGAGAATATACCGCGTCCAAGGTGAACTTGTCCTGTTATCTGAAGGGTTCCCCAGGTGCAGTGATTCATCCAGCATTCAGATTGCTTTCCCATGGTAGCTAATTGATGTTTAATTATCAAGGCTGCTGTTAGATGAAACCGGGAATTGCCTATTTGGTACTGGTTTCTGCTGTCGTGTCCTGCTGTGCACAAGTACAATTTCCACCTCCCCGTACACTTAGGAATGCAACAGTTTGGCCTTTAATGAAGGTTTCTAATGTGAACGTTGATACTTTCAGCAAACCAAAAACCTCTTTGTTTCAGAAGGATGTGGCCTTAACATCTGCAAGGCAGATTTTCTATTCATGTTGCAAGGTCTTCCTGTAAGATATAGTCTCTACTCTGCACCAACTTCCCACACCATTTTGGGGAACTATTGCACTACATTTTTAACATTATCAATACTGTGGGGTAGCTCACATTTTAAAGAACACTGGCTCCAGGTTGGTTAGCACCTTCCAGACAGTCTTCAGAGTTATGCCATCTTTTATACACTTCATACTTGGAAGCATTTTGGGAGTTTTAGCACTGGTCCTGTTCCTACTTTTCGGGACTCTGATTTTAGTTTATCTGCTTCGCAATGGATGTTCTGTCACGAAGCCAAATGGGGAGGGCACTGCCACACGTGCTTCTGTGTTGTGAGAGAAGGATTAGGGGCATAATAGCAAGAACCTCGTTAAAATTATCATCCTGCACATCTAACCTGGGCTTCTATTGGAATTCTATAACGCATATTAGCAAGCCCATTATGGCCATTTTAGCGGCTGTTTCCTGCCGCTAAAATGGCCATGATTTTAACGAGGTTCTTGCTAATGTGCCCCATAGTCCTTTGGCGCACCTTTGCTCCGAGAACTAAATAACGACTGGTTCTTTTCCTGTCAGCCTGTCTGGCTACTCTGCATGCAGCCTCTATTCGGCTGACTACTGTACACTTTCAAGTGTGTCCTAGACATATGCTTGGGAACGCAACTGGTAAATCTATAGACATAGAACTGCTGGTGGGTCTCCTAAAAGCCCACTTGTAACACTGACCTTCATAATTACTGTTGCTTCAAAATGCATATTATGAGCCTTCTGGGATTCTTCAGCTCCTGGAGATTTGTTTCCTGACTCGTCCTCTGTGGATTCACTATTGGCCTTTGGTGGCTGCCGAGGGGGTTGTATTTGAACATGTTTCCTCTATGCAGGTGGTGCGATGGGTGCCACTGGGAACATTGTCTGTAGTTTCTGGGAACAGCAATGTTTTATCTACTCCTCAGAACATTTATAACAATCTGGCAGTTTCGAGCACTGCAGATTTTTTAAATTCAGCCTTGTTTTTTATCATTCTAAATTGCTTTTGAATTGTATCTTTTTCTTACATTTTTATACTGATTTTACTGCAATTCGGCTTTCTGTATGCTTTTATTATTAAAGAGCATAATGAGGTCACCCCCATGACAGAATTCCATCCCAGCTGATTCCTGTTTACCTTTTGTGACGGATGATACCTAGCTCTCCACTGAGATGGGTTCCTTGATCACACTTACCCACAGGTAACAGGGGAGTTAGATCACCCTACAGGGATTCTGGCAGATCCACTTGCCCTAGGCACACTAGGATAGGTTGTGCTAGGTAGAAGCACAAAATATAACAGTGCTTATATGAGAGCGTATATCCTATGTACCAGCACAATGATTGAATTGTTTAATCTCTTCACCATTCTCATAATGCTGATCACACTATTCTGTTTCCTTCTATTGATTATTGAAATGCACATATTTTACACTAGAATCATAATGCTTCAATATGTATCGAAATGCTATGTGTATTTCTTGTGTATCTCTTTGATTAAGCATGATGTGAACAAACAAAAGGGTTCAATATTTGTTTCCACGATTTCCTTGGGGAGTCAGGGTTGTCATGTTCTGAGGTTGCACATTCCACCTGTTGCCTTGCCAGCTTAGTGGTACAGTTGGTACACTATGAGCTGGTGGTCGACCACACCCCTCTAGTAACAAATTACTGAGAGGCAGAGGAGGTTGAAGAAGTTAGAGAAGCCAGGCATAGGTATGTGGGTCATCCAGTGAGCATGAGGGTATGGCTGGAAGGCAGAGGAAGGCCAGTTAGTGGAAGGAGTATGGGTCATGAGTCTCTGAGAATGTCTTTCCATGTGTCCAGAAATTTGTCATAGGGATCACAGAGCCTAGCAATAAACCTTTCAAAAGCAGTGCCGGTTTACAGTTTTTGGAACCACTCTTCAAGTGTTGGACATGGGGGGGATCTCCAGAGTCTCAGGATGCAGATTTTGGCAGAGGCCAGCGCTGTAGCTAGCCATTTGGACTGGTGGGGCCCGATTCACAGAACTAACTTAAGACAAAATCCTAAACTTACTACCATTTTCGTATTCACAGAAGGCACTTACTCATTTTGGTATTCACAGAAGACACTTACTCATTTTGGTATTCACAGAAGTTAAGACTCCTAACTTTAGGACTCCTAAATGCATTCTGTGAATACCGAAAGTCTTAAAATTAGGATTTTTCTCAATTTAGTCGTATTAAAGTTAGGACTCCTAACTTTAGGACTCCTAAATGCCTTCTGTGAATACCGAAAGTCTTAAAATTAGGATTTTTCTCAATTTAGTAGTAGTAAAGTTAGGACTCCTAACTTTAGGACTCCTAAATGCCTTCTGTGAATACCGAAAGTCTTAAAATTAGGATTTTTCTCAATTTAATAGTAGTAAAGTTACTACTATTAAATTGAGAAAAATCCTAATTTTAAGACTTTCGGTATTCACAGAAGGCATTTAGGAGTCCTAAAGTTAGGAGTCCTAACTTTACTACTACTAAATTGAGAAAAATCCTAATTTTAAGACTTTCGGTATTCACAGAAGGCATTTAGGAGTCCTAAAGTTAGGAGTCCTAACTTTACTACTACTAAATTGAGAAAAATCCTAATTTTAAGACTGTCGGTATTCACAGAAGGCATTAAGGAGTCCTAAAGTTAGGAGTTCTAACTTTACTACTACTAAATTGAGAAAAATCCTAATTTTAAGACTTTCGGTATTCACAGAAGGCATTTAGGAGTCCTAAAGTTAGGAGTCCTAACTTTACTACTATTAAATTGAGAAAAATCCTAATTTTAAGACTTACGGTATTCACAGAATGCATTTAGGAGTCCTAAAGTTAGGAGTCCTAATTTCTGTGAATACCGAAATGAGTAAGTGTCTTCTGTGAATACCAAAATGAGTAAGTGCCTTCTGTGAATACGTAAATGGTAGTAAGTTTAGGATTTTGTCTTAAGTTAGTTCTGTGAATCGGGCCCGTGGTTCGTAATGGCTTGGCATTGAGTAAAGTCATGAAGGAGAACGGTTTGTGTTTTTTAGACCCCTGTGAGGGGTATTGTTTGACTGATTGTAGTTGTGAGCCAATAGAGCAGGTCAGTCCCAAAGCAGATGAACAATGTAACCCTCCAAAGATCCACATCTCCAATACACTGCAGATAGGAGTTGGGAAGATCTGCGGAGTCGTAGAGGTGACCAGTGCCATTGGTGAACTACCCTGAAGTAAATGAATTGGAGGCATACAACTCTAAGGTACTTATCATGGGTAGCCAAAAGATCATCCCAGTTGTCCTCCAAGTAAGTGACCTGCAGCCTGTCCAACCACCAGTCCTGCAGGGAGCGGGACAACGGAATACCATATAGTTGATCCACCAATCTCTGGTAAGACCCAGACACTGTCCCTTTATAAATGCCCCATTTCTGTAGGTAGTCCATCGATGGAGAGGAGGGCAGGTCTAGTGGGAGAAGAACCAAGAGGAGGCGAAGAAAATGCTGCAAGCGTTGGTAATCCCAAAAGTGGCTTGTGTGTAGGCCATATTGTTCTTGAGCTTCTGTTAAAGATTTGTACTCCCCATTCTTCACTGGGTCAGATAGTTGGTGAATACCTTTAAATCCGAATGGTATCCAGTTGAGTTCCGTCCTCTCTACCAACAGTGAGGTGATGCACCACAGAGGGGCTTCTACATAGAGGGTGGGGTGCATCTTGAATAGCTTGCGAGCTGTCCACCATTCATGAACTGAGGTGGCCAAAGCAGGATCTGACTTAATCACTGTGGACGTGTCTCCTGCCCTTGATATGACCCAAGAGTCTCAATCCTAACTATATTCAACTGGGGTTGTCCAATGTAGTATATATGAGGTATTTGATGAGTGCTAATTGGACACTAATTAATAGCAACAGATGTTTGGTATCCCAATACCACTCTGTTCAGTGGCGGCATAACTCTTCCCCCGTTTCAGTCAAGGCTTCCGCCCCCCTCCCCCCACACCTCCACCCACTGTAATGTGTTCAGGGTTTCCTCAACGGCATCATTTAAGCAATCAGGGATAAGGAGTGGGTCATGGAAAACAAGTAGTTAAATCTAGACATCACATTCATTTGGAGTATCTGTGTATTCCCCCATAGGGAGAGGTTGAGTTGTGACCAGAGGATCATGTTGGCCTAGATGTCCATGTGGTGGGGGGTGTCAAGGTTGCACTCCACCATGTGTCAGAGGTCAGGAGTGACTTAAATCCCTAGGTATGTCATGGAGGCTGAGGACCATTTAAAAGGCAGGCCTGCAATTACATTCAGAGATATGTGATCTGTGAGGGGAAAGGCCACGCCTTTATCCCAATTTATCTTGCACCCAGATAGGGAGAAGTGTGAGATCAGAGTAATAAGGGCTCTCAATGAAGTAGCAAGACAGGTGAAGGTGACTAGGATATCGTTTGCATGTAGTATGAGTTTTGTTCAACACTTGGGAAGGCTAGGCCATGAATTTCGTGGAGCTGCTGATTGCAATTCCCAGAGGTTCCAGGGCCAGAATAAAGAGGAGAGGGGATAAGGGGCATCCATGTCTGGAACCTCTGTGGATTTGAAAGGGGATAGAGGCCGGACCATTGCAGGTGACTATTGCAATTGGATGAAAGTATAGCCTCCAGGTCTGGTTCAGAAGTACTGGGCCCACACTGTCGCAGTACATGAAAAAGATAGTTCCATTGAACCCTGTCAAAAGCTTTTCCTGTATCAAGAACTTTTCATCCGTATCATGTCAAACTCTCCAGAGGATGTGTGTCCGAGTGCGTCTGTGGGATGCAGACTTGCTCCTTAAGTATGAGGGAGAGGGTGACCGGTTTGGGTCTGTTAGCAAGTAATTTAGCGAATACTTTCATGTCAATGTTCAGCATAAAGAGATCGAATGGTAGCTAGAATAGTTCAGGCAGTCTTTACCTGGTTTAGGAATAAGTGCAAGTGAGGCTCTGTTAGCATTGGTGAGGGTGATGTGTGGTGGTGCGTCTTAAGTGTACACCTTGCAAAATAAAGGGGCTAAAATATCTTGTGTATTTTATAGTATACAGATTGATCCATCCAGTCCCAGGTTTCTCCATAGGGTACACCATCAAACGCCTCAAAGATTTCCTCCAGAATAATGTCTGCATCTAAGGCCTGTCTACAGTCTGCTGAGAGGCGCAGGGTTGCATTGCGAGCCAGGAAGGCAGTAATGTTGTCAGGGGGGCATGCGTTGTCTGGGGTGTAAAGGGCTGGAAAGTAAGTCTTGAAGGGCTCTAAGATGTCAAGCGGTGGGTGAGAAGTTGTACGTCATCCCCTGGATGGCTGGTATGATGCAAGAGGAGTTGTGGTGTTGCAATTGCAGGTGCCAAAAGACTGAATGCCTTTTCTCCATGCATGTAATGTCTCTATTTAAGGCGAAACAAGACTGTTTCCCCCTTGGAAGTATACGTGTGCTGTTTGTCTTCGGTGTGCAGCAGGGCCCGCAGTATGGACTGTGAGTGGGAATGAGAATATTGATCCGAGAGGGAGGCGAGGGTGGATTCAAGTTGGACTTGTTTGCATGAGGCTACATGTTTTCATTGGGAGGTGCCACACATATCCCCCTTTACCGTGGCTGCCCACAGAATGCCCAGTTTGTCTAATAAACCCTAATTGAGGACTAGGAAGGTGCAAAGATAGATAGGAGCACAGCTGTTCCCTGTCTGTGGGGGTCTGTAGTAAGAAAGGTTTAGTTGCCAGTTGAGAAGGGGTGGGCGAAGAGCGCCCAAGTCTAGTTGAAGCTGGATTATGTCATGGTCCAAAATTCAGAGGGGACCATATCAGCATCTACCAAGTGACCAATCACTGCTGTGTTAAGGAGAAAGAAGTCTATTTGAATTCTTGCAATCAGGGGGTATAGGTATAGTCCTCCATAGCAGGGTGGAGTAGTCTTCAGGGATCCATCAGAGAAAAGTATGACATCAGTTCTCATGGAGTAGGGACCTGTCCGTAGTGTTGTGTTGCCAGGGCTGGTTGGGTTTGTTCATGTAGAGGTCCAGGACCCTGTTCTAGTTGCCCTTCAGGAGAAGTTTTATTTTTGGTTGCTGTTTATCCGGCAAGAACTGCGTAGGTGGGTTTCTTGGAGTGGGGTGGGGCATATACGGAGCCTCTAAGGAGTACTTGGTCATGTATGGAGACTTTAATGAGCATAAAGTGGTGGTGTGGGTCCCACCGAACCTTGGGAGTTTACAAAGGCATGTGCTTAGCCAAGAATATGGCAACACCGCCCTTACGGTAATGTTTGTTGGAGCAAGCTTTACTCACCCTGATTCATTTTTATAGGCTTGGTATTCACTTCCGACCCACTCCTGGTGGAGCTTTCGACTTTTCACATCTGAGAGATGGGTCTCCTGCTGTCATGTGGCTCAGTCAGGTCCCAGAAGAAAAGCTGACATTTTAACATGCATTAGTTTTCCTAAGTTACCTTCTCTTTTACACAATGATTTTTGACACATGCGTGACAGTGCAGGATTAGTTTCCATGAAACTACATTTGCTTACAAATTCCACTTAGTAAGAACACTATAACGGCACCTTAAACATCTCGTACATTGTGCATTGTGTTTGTAATTTGTCCATCAGACGACGGATCTATCAATGGTCATAAACAATGGCGACCTGACTAAGGTCTCAGCTCAGGAGCAAGGATGATTTTGTTATAAATAAACAAGCATTTCTGGGTTGAGGCAGAGGAGCACTTGCTGTCATTGCGAGGTCACTACACACTGAAACCTCAGCCCAGCTGCTTGTTGTTCCCTCTGGAAGGAGGGATGTCCAACCTATGACCAAGATAGGGACCTACATACTTTCCCTTCAGGTTAAGCGGGTAGAATCATCCACTAGGAGATTCTTGCCAGAACACACACACACCCTAGGCACCTAACGTAGGGGACGCATAGTGGGAGTATGATATATATATATTCATTCCATAGCTATTTGCCTTTTATGCTAACACCAAATCAATAAATCTACTAGTCACTATTTTACCTTAGGTATCGGATACATTCACAGTAAACAGGTGGAAGGAGTTACTACTAGGTCCCTTTGTGTTGCCCCGTTGATAATTTGTACTATCTCCATTAGTCCAGAGCATTGCCAAATGATCATATGCAGAAAATCCGCCGGCATTTACCCACATCTTGGGCATCAGAGGACATGAACTCTCTGTGTACTAATATAAATGAATTAGCTTAAATCAAGCATTTTGAGATATTCCGAGTACACTTATCGATTCTTTCTTGCCAGTCGCTCGGTATATTTCCATTGCCCATTTGTCTATAAAGATGCCTAAGCTTGGCTTGGTGTGGCTACGTAGGGCTTTATCCCACACACAGGTAATAGAAAGCTCTTGTTACTTTTAAGTTGTATATATTGTCATACTCCGAATAAAGATATTTATCAGCATATCTATGAAATAGTTCCAAATTATAAGGCATATGGCACATTCCAAACTTTTCCCTCTGTGCTGACGCACAAAGGGCTGCTTAGCACCACCACAGGCACCCTTGCACCATGGTGCCAAGCTGCCAGGGGGTTGAGCACAGGTTTATTTGAAGTTTGCTTGTGCCTTACCCTGACTAAGATTGTGGGTGCTGCTTGACCAGGCCTCACATCCCAATCAACCAGTAACCCAATTTCTAACAGCGCTACTCATCTCAATCCAGGGTGTCATAGCACCGTACATCACAAGTACACATTATACATTGACAATAAATCATATGTGTGTAAATCAATGTACATGATGAGGTACATAAGAAAGTTAGGGTTAAAAGGTGTAGGCGTCACATGTCCTTCATACTTCTCTGCGCTATACTAGAAGGATTACAATTTATGAACTGCAAGTAACAAAATAATCTCTCTGTTAAAAGCAGTAACCCATTTACCCATCTACATAAAATAAAATGCTGTCATCTGCATGTCACGTGATATGCATTTCTTTATTGGCATTTAAACATAAGTAATGATACAACAAAATCCCAAGAATGAGATGAAAAAGGGGGGGGGCCATGGGGAGAAGAGGGAGGGGGATTGCGGGATGGGGAGTGGGAGTGAGAAATAGGGAGGGAGGGGAATAGACATGACAAAGACATGACAAAGAAGTAGAATACATGACGATAATGTGCATCGATCCTCTTCACTAAACGGCACCTAGCAGCACAGTTAGTACTCCTCATGCCACAAATACCCCTCCAGTCGATCCACAAATATCGGAGCATTAAGTGCCATGATTCAAAGCATTTGATACGTGGGCAGGAGTACTCAGGTCATCAAACATGACAAGGTAGGAAATAAATGTGTATTTTGGACCCAGGTGAGTGAGTAATATCGCCGGAGGTAGGTTTAGCTGTGGGAGGGGGCGGTGGGATTCTCTCTGTCTAAGTAAAGTAAGGCAGTTTCCAAATATCCTTGGGGCGGGATCGTAGTGGCATAAGTACCCAGAGTGAGACAATTATTCCTGAAATTAGATAGCATCCCTCAAACAGGCCTCTAGAGTGGGAGCCAGCCATCGTATTCGTACCCAATGTATGTCAACCATGCATTTGGCCAAGAGAAGAAGCATAGAGCTGAGTTTGCGATCCTCAGTGGGCACATCCTACTCATACCCCAGAAGATCAACCATGGGGTCACACGCCAGGTGGTGACCCGTGATGGCCTGCACAGTAGAGACCAGCGCAGACCGGAAGTTCACCACCTGGAAGGAAGCTGGAGGCACAACACAGTGGAGACAGTGTGCATCGGTGACCAATCAAATAAGGAGGAGCTGTGAGGTGGTACGATATAAGCGATGTAAAAATGTTACATGCATAAGGCGCAATCTATAATTAGGGGACAGATTCACCATCTGGCCACAACAGTAGTAAAATTGTGCGCCAGTTATATGGGGATCAATGTTGGCCTTCCAGTCTAAGAGTGCCGCTGGTACACACGCAGGTGCCGTGGCTTGCATGACGGAGTAAAGTCACGTAGTTAGCTTGTGCTGGGATGGATTCTTAAGGATGTGTTCCAGTGTTGGAAGTGCAGGGTGTAATGTCCAGCGGCGGGGTAGCATTGCAGTCTACCCGCGCTCGAAGGTCTCATGCTGGCGCTGGCGCTGGCGCCTGTCGTCACACGGCAAGTATAAATAAAGGGCCGTGGCTTGCCTCCAAGAGTCGGGATCACGCAGATAACTAAACACGCTGTGTCATAGTTAATTGCGGCCGCCGCACGATAATTATTCATGCGCATGCAGCGAACATCACACTGGCGATGAGGCGGTAACGAGCCCTAATTGCTGCTATTGGTATGCTGAATTTCTTGAGTGGCCTGAGCCCTCGATCCAGGCCTTGCAGCCATGTGGGAGCCAGCTGATCTGTGCAGGCCTGCTGTTGCTCAGTGCAAGCCTGCTACCTCTGGTGAAGGCCCTGCAGCCCTTGGGAGTGCCTGGGTGGACTAGGAGCCATCTCTTGACCCCCTCTGTCAGAGCCCACGCACGTGAGTGCCCCAGCACCCTAGAAGAGGTGGGTGTCACAGTGAGGCCAAGCACCCACAGAACGTCGGGGAGAACCTGTGATAGTGAGGCCAAGCCCCCACAGAACGCAAGAGAGAAGCCCGACAACGCCATCGTCACTCTCGGCCAGGTGGCTGCCGCCATGCCCAGGAGAATGGCAGTACACGTGCCGCGAGGTGTGACTGCATCTGCATCAGGATGGCATCGATCCCGGCCATTGAGCCCTTTGTGGTGGACGGTGCCCCCCTCATCCCTCGCCCCTTGATGGAGGGACTGGACAGACCGTCTCCATATCTATTTTGAAGGGACAGGCATAGCCCAGGAAAGGTGCAGAGCCCTACTCCTCCACCTAAGGATCAAGGACATACATCGCATTTACAAGACACTAGTGGAAGCCACACCCAAAATGTATGTGACACTGCTCAAGGCTCTTAATTCGCACTTCGAGCCGATGGTGAACAGGGACTACGAAAGGTTCATCTTTCGTCTGGGCCAAGCAAGAAGCGAAGAGTCATTGGATGCGTTCCACAGGCGTTTGAAGGAACTGGCCAGCACATGCAGCTTCCAAGACAAAGAAGAGGAGATCCTGGGTCAAATAATACTCGTCCAAGCTCAGAGTGATATCCTTAAGGAGTCAGGCAAATCCTTGGCTGACATCCTCAGCCTGGGCCGGTCAAAAGAACTGTTGCAAGCCAGAGCATCCCATATGGAGGATGCCCTCCACCGACCCATCAAGATGGAACAAGTCAACGTGGTGGAAAAGGCGAACGTGGTGAGACCCAAATCACAGCAAAACCCAGGGAAAAGGCAGCAAGACAAGAAGAAGGAATGTGGCTACTGTGGAGGCACACCCCATTGCATACGGGACTGCCCGGCGAGAGGGAAGCGGTGCACAGCTTGCGGGTGGATGAACCACTTTGTAGCAGTATGCAGGTCATCAAAGTCCCGGAAAGAAGCAGCACAGACAGTGGCCGAGCACAAGACAGTGAAGACATGGACGATGACATGGGAGACTACCCAGTCCATTATGTATTCGCGGTAGACCAACCACATCGGAAGAGACATCGACTTCCAAGGTACAGAGTTAAGATCCACCACCAGGACGTGAGAACCACCATAGACACAGGGGCCTCGATCAAATTGATGGCTGCCAATGTATGCAACCAATTAAGCCCATACCCACCTTTGCGTGAAGCAAAGATCAAGGTATTTGCCTAAGGACAGAAGACACCTATCCCACACCTAGGATGTTTCAAAACGGAGCTTTGGCACCAGGACCTCAAGATCCCCACCACAGTGTATGTGACCAAAGAAGGAAGTGGAATGCTGATAAGCGGACAGACAGCAGAAGAGCTGAAACTGATCTCCTTTGCCTTGGCGGTACAAGAGGACGATCAAGTTTGAAGACGTCTTCAAGGGCATTGGATGCCTGAAAAGGAAAGAAGTTTCTCTCCACATTGACCCTTCAGTGCAACTGGTAGCGCTGAGGCACAGGCGCATTGCGTTCCACCTGCGAAAGAAGGTCGAAGAAGAGCTGGAAGCACTGGAGAAGCAAGGGATTATAGAAAAGGTCAGTGGACCCACCCCAAGGGTATCCCCAATCTTAGTGGCACAGAAGCCAAAACAGCCAGGGCAGGTCTGCATCCGTGTCGACATGCGCCTCCCAAACACCGCTGTAAAAAGGGAACTCCACCTAATCCCTACCATCGATGACATCCTGGGGGAACTAAACAACCCAGTGTGATTTTCAAAGGTGGACCTACGGTCCGGCTATCACCAACTGCCCCTACACCCGGACTCTCGATACATCACTACTTTCTCTACACACGTTGGCCTCCGGAGTTACCGACGCCTCAATTTAGGGATACCGAGTGCCGCGGTGGTGTTCCAGAACACCATCCGTGAAGTCCTCAGCAGACTCCCGGGGGTTTTGAACCTAAGTGACGACCTGTTGGTATATGCATCGTCAATGGAAGATCACCACGGTCGACTTCGCAGTGTTCACCAACGGATCAAAGAGTCCAGACTGACCCTGCACAAAGAAAAGTGCCAGTTCTTAAAGAACAAGATCAGCTTCTTTTGCTACACGTTTTCCGACAAAGGAGTGGCCCCTGACCTCGACAAGGTGCGAGACATCCAGGAAGCCCCAGCACCCTCCAACATCTTGGAAGTAAGGAGCTTCCTAGCGATGGTAAACTTCTGTGGGCGTTTTGCCCCGGACTTGTCCAACCTCACAAAGCCCCTTAGGGAACTGACGAAGTCCACCGCCACATGGCAGTGGGGCCCTGACCAGGAACAAGCTTTTAAGGACACCAAAGCAGCCCTTTCGGCAAACACCACGCTGTCGTACTTCGACCTGGCCTGGCCCACCAATGTCGCTGTTGACGCCAGTCCCTATGGGCCAGGGGCCGTGCTCACGCAGTTACAAGGCAATGGGGAGTGGACCCCTATCGCCTACCTGAGCATCTCCCTGATGGACACGGAACAGCGCTACTCGCAAGTAGAGCGAGAAGCAATTGCAATCCATTGGGCCTGTCGGCACTTCCATGTCTATGTGTATGGCCATCCATTCACAGTCCCCACCGACCACAAGCCCCTCATCCCCCTGTTTCCAGGGTCAACATCCATGCCTCCACCGTGGATTGAAAAATGGATCCTTCAACTGCAGGGGTATGACTACAGAGTTGGATACAAGCCAGGCTTGTTCAACACAGGGGACTACCTATCGAGACATCCGAGGGCCGCAACTAAAGCAGAAGAAGAGGATGCCAAGGACACTGAAGAATATGTCTGATTCATAGCGGAAAGATCCCGACCACTTCCGATGAGCCTTGAAGCTATCGTGGGAGCCACCTGGAATGATGAATGCCTGCAACTGGCCGCCATAGGTGTGGCAGGGTATGCTCAGACGTGAGTCCCTTGCTCACTTTGCCACTGGATTCAAGCAAGCCGGGCTGAAGACGGCTGGAATGCCAGAAACCGGTCCTCGGAAGCTTGTTTCCGGTCCAGGGAAGACATGGCTTGGCAGTTCGGGCTGCACTGTTCCCATGAGGCACAGGGTCAGACTGATTTGCATATAGCCATGTCTGAACTGGGGTGGCAGAGTGGGCTAAAGAACGGTGATGGATTAAACCCAGATCTTTTGACTAGGTGTGAGTGTTTGATTGATTCAGATGCCCTGTCCATCACCACCCCCTTTTGTACCGCTTTTGACCGCCATAAGTGTGGCAGGGTATGCTCAGACGTGAGTCCCTTGCTCACTTTGCCACTGGATTCAAGCAAGCTGGGCTGAAGACGGCTGGAATGCCAGAAACCGGTCCTTGGAAGCTTGTTTCCGGTCCAGGGAAGACATGGCTTGGCAGTTCGGGCTGCACTGTTCCCATGAGGCACAGGGTCAGACTGATTTGCATATAGCCATGTCTGAATTGGGGTGGCAGAGTGGGCTAAAGACGGTGATGGATTAAACCCAGATCTTTTGACTGGGTGTGAGTGTTTGATTGATTCAGATGCCCCGTACTTCACCACCCATTTTTGTACCGCAAATTCTTGCAACTGGCCATTGTCGCAGTTCAAGGAAACAACTGGCTCCCCATTCAGTCCACTATGACCAGACGGACGCCACAAGCGAAGACCATCCTGGAGTCAATCATGCAGACCAAGGACGAACTCTCAGTCGACAGCAGTGGTTGCCTACTCAGAGGTCTGTGACTGGTGATCCCATCAAGCCTTGCTCAACAAGCCGTAGACCTCACGCACAGAGAACACCAAGGCATGGCAAAAACAAAGAGTCGGCTGAGAGCCAAGGTGTGGTTCCCAGGGATGGACACAATGGTCGAGGAGACAGTCAAAACCTGCTCATGGTGCCAGGTATCGGGCCAAGCGGATCGTCCTCACCCCGTCATCACTGAGGACAACCCCCGACAACCATGGGAGTGCATTAGTGTTCACTTTGGGCATCTCCCGGAAGGGCTCTATGCCCTTGTGATGATCAATGATTACACAAAGTACCCCGAGATTGAAATCGTGGGAAGTCAGACAGCCATGGATGTGATTTTCAAAATGGAGAAAAACATTGCAACTCACGGAATCTTCAAGGTGGTGAGAACGGATAACGGTCCACCTTTCCTGAGGCAAGAATTTGCAGACTATCTCAGGGCCTGGGGCATTCAACACCAAAAAGTGACCCCGCGCTGGCCCCAAGCAGATGGGGAAGTAGAGAGATTCATGCGCACTCTCAACAAGGTGATACGCATTGCGCACACTGACGGAGTGCCCCTAGACAGAGCCATCTACAGTTTCCTGAGAGAATACTGTTTAACGCCCCATTTCAGGACTGAGGCAGCCCGGGACCAGCAAGCATGGGCCAAGTGGTGCAAGACACCATCCCTCATCACCCAACCTGGACCCCTTCTCAGATCGACACCGCAAAAGTCCTTGCCAACAGGACCAGTACCAATGACCCAGCCAGCGTCGACTGACGAGCAAAAACGTCGACCATTCATGTAAGGGACAGGGTCTATATCAACGACAGGTACCCAGGGAGAAAATTCCGGCTTCCCTTCGAACAACGGCCATGGACAGTGATCCGCCGGACCGACACGATGATAACAGCCCAGAGAGGGACCGAAGAACTCACACACAACATATTGTTCTTCAAAAAGGTACATGCCAGAACTCCTGACCAGTC
This sequence comes from Lissotriton helveticus, assembly GCF_964261635.1. Classification (NCBI taxonomy): domain Eukaryota; kingdom Metazoa; phylum Chordata; class Amphibia; order Caudata; family Salamandridae; genus Lissotriton; species Lissotriton helveticus. The sequence continues at coordinate 450,932,189 of NC_136059.1, forward strand.
GATATTGGACAGTATGTATGCAAGACCAAGTCAACGGTCCGTGAAAGAAGAGATGGATGGTGGCCAGGGGATGATCCCAAAGGAAGATCCGGATGGATCTGACCGAGGTTCTGTTCAGAACTCCAGACAGAGGACTGCCAGGTTCCCCATTGAGATCTGCAGAGGGCTGGGTATCGAAGTAAGCTGCCCCGTCCCTACCATCCTCACGGGGAGAACATTCCAGATATGGCCTGAGGAGCAATCCAGCTCCCTCCTCCTGCCTAGTAGGATTCATGTTGTGATAAACCAAGCACTCGCAGCGGACAGTGACTGGTAATAGATCTATACGCTTAAGGCTCCTGAGGCCGAGATTGACATCGGCGCCTCGCTGCTGGTCGCGCTGGTCGCGCGCTCTGTATTGCATCATTATCTTTTAAAAATCCCGTTTTTGGATTTATTTTAAAAATTTACTTTTTCTTATCCCCTGATTTTATCCACCCTCTGGCCCTTACCTACACCTAATTTGAGAAAACACCACCGCTGTTCGGCGGGTCCGGGTTCCCGGGAGGTGTGGCTGCCAGCGCCATCTTGCCTTGGGGAAGGGAAGCGTGAACGCCATCTTTGAGCGTCCAGGTGACCTGGGACGCCGAGATGACGCTATTTAGGGCGAGCTGCATGAGGGGTGAGCCTGCTTAAGGCTCCTGAGGCCGAGATTGACATCGGCGCCTCGCTGCTGGTCGCGCTGGTCGCGCGCTCTGTATTGCATCATTATCTTTTAAAAATCCCGTTTTTGGATTTATTTTAAAAATTTACTTTTTCTTATCCCCTGATTTTATCCACGCTCTGGCCCTTACCTGCACCTAATTTGAGAAAACACCACTGCTGTTCGGCGGGTCCGGGTTCCCGGGAGGTGTGGCTGCCAGCGCCATCTTGCCTTGGGGAAGGGAAGCGTGAGCGCCATCTTTGAGCGTCCAGGTGACCTGGGACGCCGAGACGACGCTATTTAATGCTCGCTACTAGAGCCCAGCGGTGAAGCGCAGCGGTAGCGCCCTCCCTGCGCCTGAGTCGTGCCAGAGTCCTGCCCGTCTGCGCTCGTCAGCGTCTCGGAGGCGTACGAGGCGGGACTCTGGCTTACGGCATTTATTTTATGATTTCTGTTTGGTGTTTCTCATTTGCTTTTTAATTGTATCGCTACTAGCTGCTTTTGGGATGATCACCTACAGTGCTGCTGTTTTGTTGGGTCTGCGCTCTCATCCTTCCGGATGCAACTGTCTGTTTCCTGGAGGTCGTCTTCTGGGGAAAGGCTGCGTTGCATGTGGCTGGCGCCCGGTGGTCCTGTCTACTCCGGTCCTGCCATCTCCCACTCAGCGCTGTCACTGTGTTTTATTGAACACCAGGTCCCTGGTCCGCCATTCGACGGATATATGGAACCTTCTTGCAGACTCCAATATATCGTGTCTGTTTTTAACAGAGACTTGGCTGGGGGCCGGATCAGAACCGGACGTAGCCTGTGCTTTACCGCCAAATTTTACCATTCTAAGAAGAGACAGAGATGGGAACAGAGGAGGTGGAGTGGCCTTAATAGTGGATAAGGCCTTAGTTTGCTCTTCTTTTCCTGTGGAGAATATTGCAGGTTGTGAAGCCTTAGGCTTTACACTTGGTCTATCTGCGTCTCAAACTTGTACGGGGATTCTTGTTTACAGACCTCCTGGGCCTATTGGCTCATTCTTCGATGATCTGCAGGCAGCCCTCTCGGTGCCGTGCATGTGATCAGCTCACTGTATACTGCTTGGGGATTTGAATTTACATATGGACATGGTTGCGGATCCGGACGCGTCTAAGCTGCGGGAGAATACGGCACAGATGGGGTTGGCCCCTTTTATTGACAGACCCACCCATGCAAAGGGCCATACTCTTGACTTAATTTTCTCTACCACACAGATTGAGGTATCCCAGCCGTATCCTGTCTTATGGTCGGATCATTTTTTAATAAATTTTGCGATCCCTCTTGAGTCTAGCATTAGCCAGAGACTACAGAAGGGCGTGATGCGGCAGTCTAGGGCATTTCATTTAGTCACAGCAGATATGCTGGCGGATGCCATCTGCCGACATCCCTGTAACCTCACGGGTGACTTAGATGCTGACCTGGCGTTAGTTCAGAAATGGATGATGACAAGATTTGAGGAGTTAGCCCCTGCGAAGACTGCTAGAACCGTCCTCTGCCACGAGTCCGCTCCTTGGTTTACCTCGGTTTTACATAACATGCGCCAAGACTGTAAAAAGGCGGAAAGACTCTGGCGCCGTAAATATGATCCTGAGGAGAAAACAAAATACCGGGAAGCTTTAAAACAGTATCATAAACATATCTCTGAGGCTAAAAAAGAATATCTGGAACGAAGAATAGATCAGGCGGATAATGTGAGTAGGGAACTCTTCAGAGTTGTGAAGGAGTTTGTTGACCCTGTTGCAGGTGACCACTCTCATTCCCATTCTGAGGGGTGGATTAGGCAGCTTGCTGACTTTTTCGCACTAAAGATCAAAACTATTCAGGATTCTTTCCCTCCCATGGACTCTGCCATGGTCACAGATGTGGGGGCATGTAAATGGAAGCCTGTTCCATCCCTAGGGGCAGAGGGGCCTACTTTATCGGTTTTTCCTCAGATGTCCTGTGTAACATCTCTTGAGTTGCTGTCCCGGCTTCAATCGGGCTCACCTTTGGATGCATGTCCAGCAAAATGTTTGGGTAGAGTGGCGTCGACAGTAAACAGCTTGCTGAACCCTCTGCTTAATCTATCCCTGAGTTCCGGAGTGGTGCCTCAGGAATGGAAACACGCACTGATTCTGCCGCTGCTCAAAAAACCTCTCCTAGATCCCTTGTCGCATGCGAACTATAGACCTATCTCCCTGCTTCCTGCTCTGGCTAAGGTGGTTGAGAAACATGTACAGCACACACTTACCAACTTTATTGAGAGTAACAATCTTCTCCATGATTCTCAATCGGGTTTCCGCGCTAATTATAGCACGGAGACAGCCCTCTTGGGGGTGACCGAAGCCATCAGGGAGACACTCGATCGTGGGGGAAAGGCTATGTTAGTCATGTTGGACCTGTCGGCGGCTTTCGACACCGTCCCGCATGAAGGTCTCCTGTTAAGACTCTGGGAGATCGGACTGCGTGGATCGGTGTTGGATTGGTTTCAATCCTTTCTATCGGGCCGCCGACAGGTGATCTGGGCTCCACCGTTCTCCGCTGAAATGCCACCGCTAGAGGTGGGGGTTCCTCAAGGATCCATCCTGAGCCCCTCCCTTTTTAACATCTACATGGCCCCTCTGGCGGTGGTAGCGGAGACTTTCGGGGCCCAGATCATATCATACGCTGACGACACCCAGCTCCTGTTCACCTGCAGGAAAGGAGAGGTCTTTGACGGCGACAGGATCAAAGACTGTTTGAGTGCGGTGTTTGCGTGGTTCCAGCGGCACAGTCTGAAGTGCAACTCGGATAAGTCCGAGCTGCTTTTCTTTGGCTGTGCCCCTGATCCCGGCTGGAAATCGTGGTGGCCCCAGGACATGTTCCCCCCTGAGAAGGTGTCCTCCCAAGCTAAAAATCTTGGGGTAGTGTGTGACGACAGTCTCTCTTTCCGACCCCATATCATGGGGCTGGCAGGGAAATGTTTTGGCATGTTAAAGATGCTTAGAAAGTTTCTTCCATTTCTTTCCATGCAGTATAGAAAGACTGTCGTCCAGGCGCTGGTAGGGTCTCGCTTAGACTATGCCAATGCGCTATATGCAGGACTGCCAAAGTATCTATTGGCCAGACTGCAAATCGTACAAAATTCGGCGGCCAGAGCCATATTTGGCCTACCAAGGAGAGCCAGTGCTTCAGAGCTTCTACATAGGTTGCATTGGCTCCCTATTTCTAGAAGAATCACGTTCAAAATCCTTACACTGGCTTTTAAGGCTCTCCACTCCGTGGGTCCTAATTATATCAGGAAGCATCTTACCTTTAATGCGCCACGGAGGATGTTGCGTTCAGCTGCGCTGGCCAAGATGGAGGTACCGTCTATTAGACGTGCACGGATGGGAGGAAGGTCCCTCCAATACGTGGCTGCTTGCCGCTGGAATGAACTTCCTCTTACTCTTCGGAAAGCCAACAGCCTCTTAGCCTTCAGGAAGGAGCTGAAGACCATGCTCTGTACTGTTTAAATCCTGTGACCGTAGCGTTTCCGCAGCCTTTGTGTTTTCTTGGTCCTTAGGCCTCTTTGTCAAAGCGCCGGGACACCCCTTCGGCTAGCCGTGCGCTCTAAAAGTAAGGCTTAACATAACATAACATAACATTGTTTAATAAAGGTTGGAAGGAATGTAATGTCCTCCAGCGGGGTAGCGTTGCAGTCTACCCGCGCTCGGAGGTCTCATGTAAGCGCTGGAGCGTGTCATCATGCGCCAAGTATAAATAAAGGGGAGTGTCTTGGCTCCAGCAGTCGGGACCACGCAGGTAACTAAACACGCTGGGGCCGATTCACAGAACTAACTTAAGACAACATCCTAAACGTACTACTTTTGGTATTCACAGAAGTTAGGATTTTGTCTTAAGTTTGTCTTAAGACAAACTTAAGACAGACTTAAGACAAAATCCTAACTTAAGTCTGTCTTAAGTCTGTCTTAAGTTTGTCTTAAGACAAACTTAAGACAAAATCCTAACTTCTGTGAATACCAAAAGTAGTAAGTTTAGGATTTTGTCTTAAGTTAGTTCTGTGAATCGGGCCCGGTGCGTCCAGAGTTACTTGCGGCCGCCTCGTGCTGGTTATTCTTGCAAGCGCGGCGAACATCACGCAGGGAAGGGTCGGGAAATGTGTTGTATAGCACATGGCAAGTGGCCCAAAGTTGATGGTAAAAAAACAGCTCAAACGCACAGGAGTGTGTAGTTCCCTGGCCCTCAAATGGCAGCATGAAGGGGTCATCTGGACAAAGGTCTGCGAACAGGACTAGGCTGTGTTCGATCAACTTCGCCCTAGCCCCCACATCCTGCAGGGGCGGCACAATGGGCTTGCGCCCTATGGGTATAGAAGGGGCGTATAAGCATGAGACCCTTGCACGTTTCCTCATGCTTTCTCAATCCTAACGCAGACATTCAACAGTGTTGACTGTCCTCCGCAAGGGTTTGTAAGGACGATACAGTGCTGTGGTCAGGGGGTACGGTGCAGCATAGTCGCCTCAATGGCCCTGTGTGGTTGGAATTGTATAGGATAAAGTGAGAAATTTACATATTGTGCCTTTGCGCTGAGTACATATAAGGGCACATGCATCAACGAAAATACCGATCGCAAATGGGCAGATTCGCCGAATCTGCCACTTTGCGATCAGTATTTTTGCATTTTGGATGCATCAACACAAATGCAAATTCGTAATTTAAGTAATCGCAAAATTTGTGATTACTTAAATTGCCAATGCATTTAATTAAGAAGGGCAGGAGAGAACGGATTATATAAATATAGATTTAAAGGATATTAAACTACTACAGTAGATCCCGATTCAACGGCGCTCCGGAAATGACGTAATGATGATATGAGGGCAAGTTCTAACTTCTCGCGGGCTTTACATGACCCTTTAGCCCGCGTTCTTCGTGTGGATATAAAGGTTCCCTGTTTCACGAGTCCACTATCCTATTACGAACAAACGAGCGACAAGTAGAGCAGGGAGGCCGGTTCTTTCAATATAGGTAAGTGAACGCCAGGGATTATCCTGCGTAGCCAGAACCCAAGGAGTAAATCTCCTTACTTGTTATATCTGCACTTCATCCATTTATTACTAGATACGAGGTCGAGTAAACAAGACTTTAAATAGTGGCAGCATAGACAAGGGAATAGAGAAATTATGTTTATTCCCTATCGCCGTAAGACAAATATAAATTGGATACACGGCATCCCAATGATAAAGGGTGATAAAACTGTATATAAACTAGCTATCCTTCAAAAATGCATCCTTTGTAGTATAAATTTATAATTGAAGAGATTAGCTCTACTCTCATACGAATTTATTTAATTTTGCCCCATATAGCTGGTTAATTAAAATATACCATCTAAAGAATACAATATAGAAACAAGAAAGTAGCGCGATTATCAGGATATCCAGTCACACGCATCTCCCAAGGTCCATATCCATAACAGTGGGTACGTTGATTTAAAAGTAATTCGTGTAATAAATTGAAAAAGCACAAGTAGGACCTACAGATAAAATGTATTTATTCGTTTTTAAATAGTGACGAACAGTCAATCACCAGACTTCGGTGGCTCCCTTGTCCTCTAAAGAGAGCATATATATCAAGAAAGTTGAAGGTAATCATTCTAATGTAAAGAGATGATAATAGCAAAACAAGCCAATCGTTAAAAGTTGAGATAATAGATTGGTAATTATTTATTTTAAAGGGTTTACAATTCGGAAACCATAACCAGAATACTGCAAATCAGCAGAGATATCTAACCGAATGAAGAGAAGTTGGGTAGAATATGAAACAATCCTGCGAATTAACTACAGAGGTTGTTTAATTCCGTTTTCCAAATAAGGTATGTGGAATAGAAATCAATTTCCACAATTTAATAAGTTAAATGTTTTGTCTCAAATATTTCTTGTAGATTTATAATGGCTCCACAATAAGTAAAACCTAGAACCATCTGTGTCTATATATAGAGAGTGGCGAAAAGTGTCCAATAGCACTGCTATAATCATGTTTTGATAATGTTTAGTGTAAATAATATGTGTCAGTGGAATAAATAATGCTTATATTTAAAAAAAAGATGTACAAGTTTGATGTAAATAATTGTATGTTTCTTTTATTAATTAGAATTTTGTCCTGATGAAGGTGTTATTACAAATACCGAAACGCTGCGTCGACAACTTGTATTTTTATTGCTCTTTGTGTGGATTTACACATTTTTTACTTTTTACCCTGATTGTTTGACACTTTTTTTAATGCCAATTATTGTATTGTATGAATAAATTGTAAAATGTTTCTAAATTTTGTTGTGATTCACGTATATGTTTTGTTACAAATATAATTCTATCGTATGTGATAATGTGGCACTGATGGGTTTTTGAGTAACTAGTGGATGCCTAAATAGCTTCCTATTAACTTGGATATATAGGGACTTGCTCTTTTTTATACTCCCAAACATGTAGACAACAGAACTCTCCCAGAGTCCACAAAAATCCACTGCTCGTTTTTTCCTCCAAGGTACTCCTGGAAAATTCAACTCGAACTGCAAGGGTAATGATTCCCAACGATTAGTCTGCTCCAGCCGGAAACAGACAAGTTCATCTCTGAGAAAGGCGGTCTGACCAAGAACAGACAGCAGGAATCCAAAATGATCAGCAGTAGAGCAGGGGATAAAGATCCCAACCACAGGACGCCAGGATGCCAAAGCTGAAGTGCTTCCAGGGCCGAAAACCGGAAGTAAACACAAGCAAGGAAAGGAGGGACCAAGCCAAGGCCCCACCCAACCATCTGCCACAGTACTGGAATAGGAAGTAAAGAATCCCGTCCACCAATCCTGCTCCGGAATCCGTCTCCCGCCTAAAGCATTCCCGCCCACCAAGTCCCGCCCTGAGGAATCCCGCCGACAAAGTCCCACCCAGAGTTTTCCCGCGCAGATAGTCCCGCCTGCAAAGTCCCGCCTGCAAAAGTCCCGCCCTGAGTTTTCCCGCCCACAAGTTTCCATCCGCAAGGTCCCGCCAGCAGTGTGGCAGAGAGAGGGAATTAACAAAACGAAGCGCTGGCGCACAATGATTAGACCGCAACAGTACCTCCCCTCAAAAGACCACCCACAGGCCGGGGCTTGGACGGGTGACCAAACAGACCAGCCGGGGAGCATGAACAAAACTAGCAGGTCCCCAGGTACCGTCCTCAGGGGGATAACCCTCCCAATTCACTAAGTAAAACAATCGCCCCTGTCGCCTCCTAGAATCCAAGATGGCACGTACTACATACTCCACATCACCATCAAGATAGTAGTACAGCCTGCATTCATCGGCAAATCAGTGACAAAATCCATTCTAATAGTATGCCATGGCGCAGGAGGAACAGGTAGTGGTTGCAACAACCATACAGGAGGAGTATGTGAGGCTGCTAACAGCACATACCGGACACAAGGTAACAAACGCCGGTGTGCGTAACGCAGCGCTTTACAAATGTCCCAATAATAATAATAACACATGGATATCATGGGAAATTGAGGCCCACCAGAACCAGCGAAGACACATCTCCCATGTTTTTGTCACACCGACATGACCCATAAGAGAGGATGAATGACACCACTTCAAGACTTTATTTCATAACTCAGGTGGAATAAACAACGGTGTGCCATGAAACAACAATCCATCCCTCAACTGTAATGATGTATCCATCAACCAGGGAGTCAAATCGATAGAAGACAACAAAACCTTAATCTCATCTTCAAACCCCTGAAAAGAGGTACATCCCGCTAGCTTTTCTGCTGGTATCATGGAACCTTCACCAAGAGAAGTGTCCCTACACAAGGGAGATACATGAATACGGGACAAGGCATCAGGTTTCACCTGCTGAGCAGCAGGCCTATATGTAATGTTAAAAACGAATTTATTGAAAGATTTTACCCATCTCATCTGACGAGGCGTCAAGGCACGAGCAGAGCGAAAGAACTCCAGATTTTTGTGATCAGTATAGATCGTGATCGGATGTCGCGCACCCCATAGATGATGTCGCCATTCCTGAAAGGCTAACTTAATGGCCAATAATTCCCTCTCTGCCACAGTGTAGTTCTGTTCGGCAGGTAGCAATTTCTTAGAGAAAAATGTGAGAGGGTGCATATGTCCGGTCTCAAGGTCACGTTGTGACAATACCCCCCCACTGCGTACTGTGAGGCATCCGTCCTCCACAAAGAAAGGTAGTGCCGGATCAGGATGATGTAGTATTGGGGCCATGACAAATCGCTCCACCAAAGTCTGAAGAGCCGTTTGAGCCGCTGGTGTCCATTGAAACACCACCCCCTTTCTCAGTAATGATGTTATTGGTGTAACTATATCTGAGAAATGCGAGATAAAGCGGCAATAGAAATTGGCAAATCCTAAAAACACTTGAACATCCTGGACACATGTAGGACTCGGCCAGGATGTAATGGCTTCTGTCTTTTTAGGATCCATCTCTATGCCCTCAACAGTCATAATAAAACTCAGAAATTCCACATGTGATGTCTGAAAAATGCATTTCTCAAGCTTCACAAATAACAAATGATCACATAAGCGCTGCAAAACCTGAGACACATGTTTTTCATGATCCCCGATGCATTTGGAAAACACCAAAATGTTGTCGATATACACGATGACACAGATATCCAACAAGTCCCTCAACACTTCATTGATAAAAAATTGGAACGCTGCGGGGGCTTTACACAGCCCAAAAGGCATAACGCAGTACTTGAAAAGGCCAAACTTCGGGGCATATTATCAAGGGTGTTTATCTCTGCTTTTTTGGCTTTAAAAGCCAAGAAAGCGGAGATAAAATTATCTCCCTATTACCTAGCTGTCGCTAACACCAGTTAGCGACAGCTAGTAGGAGATAGCGACCATCTTGGGCCCCACTTTGCATGTCAGTGATATTTATCACTAATAGCATGCAAAGTGGGCGTGCCAAGATGTTAGCGACTGGAAACAGTCGCTAACATCGCTATCTCCTATTACCAACTTTTGGAGATATTTGCGCTAAGCGCGAATATCTCCAAAAGCTAACACCTGCCCCTGAGCAGTTCTTAGCCATGTTATCCAATGGGAGGTGGATAACATGGCTAAGAGCATTAGCTCGATAATGCATGAATATCGCTGACTTTTCAGCGATATTCATGCATTGCGGCCGTTTTTTATCGCATTTGCGATAAACCTTGGTAATACCAAGGTTTATCTGCGGTAAAAATCGCCGCAGCTTAGCGGTAAAATATTCTCTCTAACCAAGCAATAGCGATAATTATCGCTATTGCTTGGTAATATGCCCCATAGTTCTGAAGGCTGTCTTCCATTCGTCCCCTTCACGGACACGAAGGAGATGGTATGCCCTCGGCAGGTCCAGTTTTGTAAAGATGGTAGCATGTCGCAATTGGTCCAACGTGAAAAAAGCGCCATCAATTGGAAACTGATGGTATCCCTCGGGGCACACTGTGTGTGGTAAAATCCTCCTCTATTGAATAAAACAAGGTTTATACTTGTGGTATTTCATATGAAGTGATCAAGTTTTATTTTCATTTGTTCTCATTAATTCATTTGTGTTTTCATTGTTGTCAATAAAGTTTTCATTGACGAAAATTATTCAATCCAGCTCCAATGCATTTCGGGCAACAGCCCTTCATCGGGGAGCATCTATGAGCAAACGACATATGATGTACAACATATCATATCACATCTTAGTTATCAAATGTCATACATAATCCAGTGGTGGTTAAACAGTACTAGGTAGTGATTGTGCTGAAAAATGATCATCGATGGACTGAAGAAATGTGATTAACGAGTGGAAAGGGTGAATTGAGTTTACCGTTTCAAAGTGTGGGATAAATGTGAGTTAGTGTGATTAAGGTTGTGTTGCTTGGTTGTTGGTTCATTTAAGGCGGTTTACATGATGGTTCATAGTATTTAAAGATAGAGTACTGTTAGCAGTCTTAGTTTTCTGGTGAGTTTAAATGTACTAACTTCTAGTTCCAACAAATCTGATCTGGTAGTTGGCACGAATGAGGTTCCTTTTTGTAGTAATTTGATTTCTTGTTCAGTAAAGGTGTAGTCAGAAATATTGATAACTAATTGTCTCTGATGTTCTACTTCTTTTTCTTAGTAGTTCCAACTACCAGATCAGATTTGTTGGAACTAGAAGTTAGTACATTTAAACTCACCAGAAAACTAAGACTGCGACACTTTTTTGAGAATATCGCACCCCCCCCAAGGAGACAAAGAACCGGGGGGCATATTACCAAGGGGGTTTATCTCCGCTTTTTTGGCTTTAAAAGCCAAGAAAGCGGAGATAAAATTATCTCCCTATTACCTAGCTGTCGCTAACACCAGTTAGCGACAGCTAGTAGGAGATAACGACCATCTTGGGCCTCGCTTTGCATGTCAGTGATATTTATCACTAATGACATGCAAAGTGGGCATGCCAAGATGTTAGCGACTGAAAACAGTCTCTAACATCGCTATCTCCTATTACCAACTTTTGGAGATATTCGCGCTAAGCGCGAATATCTCCAAAAGCTAACACCTGCCCTGAGCAGTTCTTAGCCATGTTATCCAATGGGAGGTGGATAACATGGCTAAGAGCATTAGCTCGGTAATGCATGAATATCGCTGACTTTTCAGCGATATTCATGCATTGCGGCCGTTTTTTGTCGCATTTGCGATAAACCTTCGTAATACCAAGGTTTATTTGCGATAAAAATCGCCGCAGGTCAGCGATAATTTTTTGCCTCTAACCAAGCAATAGTGATAATTATCGCTATTGCTTGGTAATATGCCCCAGGATCCCTTGATGGGATTAAAATCTTCTAGCTCCTATCAGGCCCATGTGAGCCACAAAACCATTTATCTATTCGAGCAACTTGTTAAGCAAGATTTATTATCCATCAATTTCGGTAAAGGTACGTATAAAAACATAACGCAGAAAGATCGTGACAAATTGAAATCCATTGCCAATAACAAAAACATAATTTGCACTAAAGCAGACAAGGGAGGCGCCTTGGTCGTCATGAACTCAACAATGTACCATCAAAAACTCAAAGATTATATATCTGATGAAACCACTTATATGAAACTTCCAGGAAATCCTACAGTTCAATATACCATCACACTTAAAGAAATTGTCGAAAAAGCGTTAACATTTGGAATCATCAACCAAAGAACCAGGAATTTTCTTATCAAAACCAACCCAAGGAGCACATCCATACATGCGGCACCAAAAATTCATAGAAACTCACATATTGTAAAGACACGTTAAATACGTATGAGAAGGAACTGCCTGCAGGCGCTAGACCCAAAGACTACTGGATGTACCTGATTGAATACCTAAAGGGGAGGTCTACAACGGCTGATGAGTAAATAGTAGATCTTTCCTCTGTTGGTAAGGCCCGCGGTAACAAGGAGACACCATGTAAGAAATCAAAAACAGAATATAACGAACATGACAGGAGTGAGAATGTTGAGATGCAGTGATCTTTATAAAGCTATGGGAAAGTTAAAGATGTTAATACATAGAATAATTCACAAAATGTTCTACTGTACAGACATATCAGAATAGAATTTGCCTATCCTGCAGAGCAAATAACAACTGTTAATATAAAACGCCACCGGGCCTCCGGGATGCCGGTAAGAAAGGCTGTGTCACACCACTTACTACCTCTATATAGACGGGAATATCATGCTGCCGGCCCCAGGGTTGTAGGCGCGAAAAGCGGTGTACTGTATGAGAGATGCAATAAAACAGTTTGAACACCAAAAAAAATAAAAAAAATCATAAAAACTTTACTGACCCACCGATACGACCAATAGTATCTATGTGTGGAAGCATCCACGAACCCATAGGGCAATATCTGGATCGTCATCTCCAACCCATAGTCCAATCTCTAGCCAGTTACATCAGAGACACCACAGACTTTTTGTGTAAACTGCAAAACATCAAGATTGAACCCAACGAACAATTATGGTTATGTACAGCTGACGTTAGCTCCTTATATACCTAAATTCCACACCAGGAGGGAATTGAGGCCATGGAACAGGCCATCCTCAAATTAGATATGGAAGAAACCATGAAAGTATTCCTGATGGAATTAGTCATGTTTACATTATATCAAAGTTATTTTAAACATGATGAAGACTGGTTTTTACAATTGGTGGGCACAAGCATGGAAAATTGCGCAGCTCCAGTCTACGCGAACATCTTTATGGGTGAATTTGAGAATATCCATATCTGGTCTAATCCCATCTGGAATAATAATATCAAGATGAACGTTTGTTTTATTGATGACTTATTCATCCTTTGGAAAGACACAAGAGAGAACCTTGAACAAGCCTTATGCACCTTGAATTCAGCCAACCAACGAATTCAGTTTACGTGGACCATAAATCCTCAAACCATAACATTTTTGGACGTTCTTATTACTTTGAAAGACAACCCAATCACAACAGACATATTTCAAAAACCGACTGATCAAAACAATATCTTACATTATACTAGTTTTCACCAGGTATCTTTGAAGAAACATTTACCCAAATCTCAATTACTAAGGGTCAAACAAATTACTTCTGATCCTAATGTGGCAAACATCAGAATAGAAGAAATGACTAGTAGATTTCGTGAAAGAGGATACCCAAAACAGATATTAGACACAGCGAAAAACCAGGTGAAAGACTTAAATCGCATGGATCTTCTAAAACAAGCCAGAGTGAAATCACCAAGTGACCGAATGGTCATAGTATCGAAATATTCAAATGTGAGTTCAATTTACAAAAACATAATACTGAAACATTGGCCAATGTCACAACTAGAATCAGACTTTAAAGACATGTTCAAGTTAAGACCACTCTTTGCATATACAAGAGGAAGAAACCTGGGAGAAATTTTAAAACAACCTAAAACCATGGACTTACCTTCACGAGGTACCAGACCATGCAACAATTGCAATAAATGCAATAACATAATTATGGGCAACAAGGTAACACACCCAATGAAAGGATATGACATAGCCTTGAAAGTCACGGCAACCTGTGACACCAACAATTTAATATACCTGTTAAAATGCCCATGCGGCAAGGTATATATAGGGAAGACTGAGTGAAAACTTATGATTTGTCTAAATGAACATAAGTCCAGTATTAGGACAAAATATTTGAAATCATCAGTAGCCAGTCACTTCATGGAAATGAACCATAACATTTCACAACTTAAGTTCATGGCACTAGAAGTGATAAACAAAATTGAGGGAAAAGACAATACAAAATGTTACTCCAACGAGAAAATTACTGGATTTACAGACTTAATTCCATTAAGCCATATGGGCTCAATGAACAGATCGAATTCTCATGCTACCTGTAAGATATTCATGTATAGACATTTAAACCCACTTCGATGGGTCTATGTGTTCTGGACCATCCCCTGACCGTGTATTCACCTCTAATTGTTTATTTTTCATTTATTCATTTTTTCATCCATTTGTTATGATTATACAGTGACTATGAGATTCACTTGTTTGATTTCAAAATATTCGACATATGTTACCATTTCCTTGCCACTGAAGTTTTATGCACTCCGTTAGTCCTCTTTTTACTCCAACGTTTTTATGATCACATGATCGGTAGACACTTGAGCCTCATTAATTGAACTCGTCTTTGCGCGTTAGTATTCGCTCACACTACAGCGAGAACAACAGCAGAACGTATGCCGCAATGCACTAACAAATTCTGTAAGTAAGCACGAAAGTTTTAACCGCTAAGCGCTGTTATTGACTTTTCATTTAATCTCACTCGATCACAACAAGCGTCTTCATTACGCAATGTAGAACGCTAAGCGGCGATAACTGTTTTCACTTTATTTAACTCTGCCTGAGTTTTCCACCAACAGTACTCTGGGGCATATCATCAAGAGGGTTTATCTCCGCTTTTTTAGCTTTAAAAGCCAAGAAAGCGGAGATAAAATTATCTCCCTATTACCTAGCTGTCGCTAACACCAGTTAGCGGTGGCTAGTAGGAGATAGCGACCCTCTTGGGCCCCGCTTTGCATGTCAGTGATATTTATCACTAATGACATGCAAAGTGGGCGTGCCAAGATGTTAGCGACTGTAAACAGTCGCTAACATCGCTATCTCCTATTACCATCTTTTGGAGCTATTCGCGCTAAGCGTGAATATCTCCAAAAGCTAACACCTGCCCCATAACAGTTCTTAGCCATGTTATCCAATGGTAGGTGGATAACATGGCTAAGAGCATTAGCTCGGTAATGCATGAATATCACTGACTTTTCAACGATATTCATGCATTTCGGCCGATTTTTATCGCTTAGGAGATATACCTTGATAATAGCAAGGTTCCTAAGCGATAAAAATCGCCGCAGCTCGGCGATAAAAATATCGCCGCTAAACCAACATAGCGATAATTATCGCTAGTTGTTGGTAATATGCCCTTCTATCTTTAAATACTATGTACCATCATGTAAACCGCCTTAAAGGAACCAACAACCAATCAACACAACCTTAATCACACTAACTCACATTTATCCCACACTTGAAACAGCATGAAACGGTAAACTCAAATCACCCTTTCCACTCGGTAATCACATTTCTTCAGTCCACCGACGATCATTTTTCAGCACAATCACTACCTAGTATGCTTTAACCACCACTGTATTATGACATTTGATAACTAAGATGTGATATGATATGTTGTACATCATATGTCGTTTGCTCATAGATGCTCCCCGATGAAGGGCGGTTGCCCAAAATGCATTGGAGCTGGATTGAATAATTTTCGTCAATGAAAACGTTATT
Organism: Lissotriton helveticus; assembly: GCF_964261635.1. Taxonomy (NCBI): domain Eukaryota; kingdom Metazoa; phylum Chordata; class Amphibia; order Caudata; family Salamandridae; genus Lissotriton; species Lissotriton helveticus. The sequence continues at coordinate 450,947,701 of NC_136059.1, forward strand.
GACAACAATGAAAACACAAATGAACTAATGAGAAAAAATGAAAATAAAACTTGATCACTTCATATGAAATACCACTAGTATAAACCTTGTTTTATTCAATAGAGGAGGATTTCACCACACACAGTGTGCCCCGAGGGATACCATCAGTTTCCAATTGATGGCGCTTTTTTACATTTAACTTTATTTGTCTTCGGGTGAAAGACGATACCTCAGGAGCACCTTTAACTTCAATAGCTTTCTTTGATAACTTAATTAACTTTAAGGCTGTGCACCTATATCAATTAAAACTTCAAGTACTTTGCAATTGGTCCAACAACACCGAGATCAATGGTACAGGATACTTATTTTTAATTGTTACTTTATTCAAAGCCCTGTGATCGATACAGAGGCGTAATTCACCTTCCTTCTTCGGTACGAAAAAGAGAGGCAAAGACATCGGGGAAGAAGAATGCCGAATAAACCCAGCAGCCAACATTTCATCCAAATATGACCGTAAATATTGTGTTTCCGGTTCAGACAGGGCATAAATCCTACTACAAGGCAAACTTCCCCCTGGAACCAAATCAATGCGGCAGTCAAAAGTACGGTGCTGTGGTAAAACACCGGATTTGACTGTATCAAAGACATCTGCAAACAGCATATAATGTGATGGAATACCAAATTCTGCCAAGAAACATCCGGTAGCACATACCAAAGGAGACACCCAATCCGATGCCTCCTGATAGCAGTGTTGTAAACAATATCCTGAGTCCAGGGTAACCGTACGTCGTACCCAATCTATTTTGGGTCTATGTGTCTGCAACCAAGGCACCACCAAAATAATACCAAAAAGCTGAAGCATCAATAAGATCAAGGCTCAAGGACTGGAGTGACCATTATCACAAATCAAGATCAACGGTTCAGTCTGCTTCACAATCAATCCGGAGGACAACTCTGTGCCATCAATCACCCTTACTGCTTCTGGCTGGGTCTTACAAACACAAGGGATACAGAATGTCTTAGCCAGCTGTATAGCCATAAATTTTCTCGTGGCACCAGAATCAAGGAGAACCGGAAATTTATTTCTTTTGTTACCAGACATCACCAAAGTGACTGTAATGGTAAAATGACGTGGTACTCGAGACACCAACCCTGCCACATCATAAGGATTGTGATCATGTACATATTCTTGCGCATTAGATACTTCTCTCTGTTCAATAAAGGGTATGGACTTTCGCACCGGCACTGAAGAGGGCTTAACCATACATTCACACGCAAAATGCCCATTCCCCCCACAATACAAGCAAAGATTAAGACTTCGTCGCCTCTCTTTCTCCTCTTTGGAAAGGGGATCCCGTACACTCCCTATCTGCATCGGCTCAGAATGGTTACTTTCACCTGTCTCTGTTTTAACATCACTACGGCCAGCATAATATCTAGACATAGGCAAACGATATCTCTCCCCCTTCCTCTCCGATAGTCTGTGATCCAATTTGACCACCAGGTCAATAAACTCAGTACAATCTTTAGGGGGATCGACAATCTGTGATATAACGTCCTTAAGCTCTTCACATAGACCCTGATAAAAAAGGGAAGTTCTCTTCTCGTTGGGCCAATGTGTCTCAGACAATAAACGGTTGAAGGTAGCAATATACACCAATAGATCTTGTTTACCCTTGTTTACCCTGCCGCAATTTTAGGAGCTCGCTTCGCAAACAAGCGCCGAATCAGCTCCTTAAAATCTCTGTAATTGTATAAAATAGGATTGTCATTATCCACCAAGGGTACAGGCCTAATGCAACCGTCCCAGCCAAGTAAGATATCACAAAGGCAACCTTTGCTCAATCATCAGGAAAGGCCGTCGGTCTTCACATGAAGTGCAAATGGCACTGATTCATAAATATGCAATATTTATTGCTATCCCCAGAAAAACGCTCAAGGACTGCCAAAGGTACTGGTACCAGTGTATTCTCTGTGACTGCAAAAGGCACACTTCCTGTGCTACCAGAAGCATAGTCATACAGGAAAGTAGCGGGTTGTACGGGTGTTTTAGCAACCCCCGCCCTTTCCTTAGCCTTGTAGGCATTCAATTCTCCTTGCAATCCTTGATTTTCCTGTTCCAAATCCCTCACCTCCTCCTGTAATGAAGCGAGAGCCAGATCCTGTAACAAAGGGCCCACCCCAACGCACCCGGTAAGGAGTCTACATCCACCTTCGCTCGGGTAATTTAAAATATCGTGGGCTTGGGTTTCTGTTCCGACCTCACTCACCTGAATCACAGGTACTACAGGAGTGAAGATGGCCTGATTCACCTTCTATCTCTGTGCTTTGGCCCCTCATGCAACACTCAAGAAAGATCACCCGTGCGGGCAACGCACCCGGGGGAGAACTGGATAGAGTAAACGATGGAAGGTGTACGGGCATTCATACGACATACCACATCTCAATACCAGGAACATACTGCAGCAGGAAGAAAACACAAACAACAGGAAATAAAACAGGATAGACCCACAGGCAAGAGCACTATCAAAAGATAGCTATACCCAATGAGAACCCTTCCACCCTGCCCTACGCATACCCAAAATAGACTGTAGTTTTCTCTCAAACGAATGTAAGACAATCCAGAGGTCTCACAAACTATAGAGGGGGTATCCAAAAATAAATGTTCCTGGAATGTCCCGTAACACCAAGTTCTCCAGTAATGCGGGGGAAAAAGGAACACCTCAAAGCGTGTGACCAAAAACCCGCTGTGAAAAATAATGAAGTCCCAAAAACTTTCAAGTGCACTAAATAAATAAAATAAAAATGTTCTCCCAAAAATGTAGACAACAGAACTCTCCCAGAGTCCACAAAAATCCACTGCTAGTTTTTTCATCCAAGGTACTCCTGGAAAATTCAACACGAACTGCAGGGGTAATAATTCCCAATGATTAGTCTGCTCCAGCCGGAAACAGACAAGTTCATCTCTGATGAAGGCGGTCTGACCAAGAACACACAGCAGGAATCCAAAATGATCAGCAGTAGAGCAAGGGATAAAGATCCAAACCACAGGACGCCAGGATGCCAAAGATGAAGTTCTTCCTGGGCCGAAAACCAGAAGTGAACCCAAGCAAGGAAAGGAGGGAGAAGGGCCTTTATATACTGTCCAAGGCCCCACCCACCCATCCGCCACAGTACTGGAATAGGAAATAAAGAATCCCGTCCACCAATCCTGCTCCAGAATCAGTCTCCCGCCTAAAGCATTCCCGCCCACCAGTCCCGCCCTGAGGAATCCCGCCGACAAAGTCCCACCCAGAGTTTTCCCGCACACACAGTCCCGCTCGCAAAGTCCCACCCGCAAAGTCCTGCCCGCAAAAGTCCCACCCTGAGTTTTCCTGCCCGCAAGTTCCCACCCGCAAGGTCCCGCCAGCAGTGTGGCAGAGAGAGGGAATCAACAAAACAAAACGCTGGCACACAATGATCAGACCGCAACAGTACCTCCCCTCAAAAGACCACCCACAGGCTGGGGCTTGGACGGGTGATCAAACGGACCAGCCGGGGAGCATGAACAAAACTAGCAGGTTTCCAGGTACGGTCCTCAGGGGGATAACCCTCCCAATTCACTGAGTAAAACAATCGCCCCTGTCGCCTCCTAGAATCCAAGATGGCACGCACTACATACTCCACATCACCATCAAGATAGTAGTACAACCTGCATTCATCGGCAAATCAGTGACAAAATCCTTACTAATAGTATGCCATGGTGCAGGAGGAATAGGTAGTGGTTGCAACTGTCAAGTTCTCACTACGTCATCCCTTACCTTATAAGTACTGGAATCTTGAGGATGACGTAGTAGATTTCGCAGAGACGCAAGAGACCAACTTCCCAAGTAACTAACTAGAAACTTGGCTGATTCAAATTTACAGCCAAGAAATAAACTAGAAATTGGGAGGAGGGCTGGTACTGGACGTTGATGTGAAGGATTTTAACTTGCTGTCGACCTGCGAAAACAACAAGTGGGAAGGACTTATTCCTTAAGTTTTCTTTTCTTATCTACTCTCAACTCAAGTGTGGTCTCTCTTCTAACAATTAAATGCTCTGTTAAATCACTAAAATGATTCCTACCTGCGATCAGAGCTGTGCAGTCCTAAGTCCAGTATTTCTTTGTTAGTTTAGTCGTGACGTCATCTGATGGTCTTGTCAGATGATCTTGGGTTGGATTAGGATTATAGACTTTGCAATATATCTGTAACATGAAATAAATTCTTTTAGCAAATATTCTTTTAAACAATAGTTTTATTCACCATCAACACCTTAACTTACTTGCAAATGATTTCAAAGGTGGTTTTATGTGAATTCTATGTATTCTCTTGTGTCCCAAAACCTGTTGTAAAACACGAAGAGAAAGAAAGACACTTCCCTTACAAACACCTATCCAACTATCTTTCGATCTTGACTAATAAAGGAATCAAAATATAAAGTTTAACATTTACATTACAATGTATTCTTGTAATTTTTATGTCTGTAATATACAACTCTCACGCCAAGTTCCTTTCAATTAGAAATGTCCAAAAAAATAATTAAAACCAAAGCTTCTCTGATGCCTGTCTCTTTCCTTTTCTTTGTAGAAACAAAAATTTTCCAAAAATTATTGTAGGCTTTCTTGCATAGGGAGCCTTTCCTTAAAGTTTAAAAAAGCACTTATCTCAGGTTTTATTCTTGTCTTTACAGGGTTCCGGTTGGCAGGATGTGTCCAAAAGATAATTCCTGGAGTCGGATTTCTTCTTTCAGGTGAGTCAGCCGAGTTGCCCTTAGACGCGACCTTCCCCTTGCTAAAACGGAAGGCAAAGCAATTTCTGGAAGCCTGGGTGAGGTTTAAATAGTAGACCGCACTCAGGAGATAACGTGCGCACGTCACTTTTAAGCCGCTACGAGTGAAACACTCTAAGCGGCTTCAATGGCAGAACGCCAGAACTGTCAAAGGCCCTTCCTGGTGCCGAGCCCGCTCAGACTCTCAGAAAAACACCACAAAAGCAAAAGTCACATTCACAAAATAAAACATGAATTGCACAATGCGTATATCAAAATACCAAGCCAGCATCACGCATCGTAACTTAGTCTAGTAACGTCTTCCCTTTAAACACATTTAACACCTTGCTAACAGGCAGTGCTGGTGCACGGGAAAGGGGTGGGTTTTCTAAGAACTAAGATTTTAGGTCACAGCCAAATAAACCTCAAATGGGGATTCATGACAGTACTCCCTCCTCAAGATCCCCCCTAAAACCGGTAAAATAGGTTTTGGTTTATCCGGATGTTTTACATGAAAGGATCTTACTAGTTTAGGAGCATTCTTTACATGATCCAAAGGTTCCCATGATCTTTCTTCGGGACCAAAACCCTTCCAATATACAAGATAGAAAAGTCTTCCTCGAACTCTTTTTGAATCCAAGATTGCTTTTACCTCGTATTCAGGGTTTCCATCTACAATTATAGATGAAGGAGGTTGGGTGAAACGAGTTTGAGGGTGAAAGGGTTTGATTAAAGATACATGGAACACAGGATGAAACTGGTATTTTTTGGGGAAGAGTCAATTTTACACAAACAGGATTAATAATCTTTTCAATAGAGAAAGGACCAATAAATCTTGGGTTGAATTTACGATGGCCTTTTATCCTTAAATTCTTAGTACTTAACCATACCTTGTCTTCAGGAACATAGTCAGGTTGTTTAGATCTATGCCTGTCTGCAGATTGTTTTTGATTTTCTTTAGCTCGTGCCAAATTGAAAGTGACTTGTTCTTGAATGGAAGATAATTTGGAAACATAATCTGAAATTGTTGGTACTGAACAATCTTTCTTTACATCACTAGGAAAACTTTCCTAAGGAAGAATGATCAACATTGTTATAAGCAAATTCCAATTGACTCAACAATTCAGACCAATCCCCCTCTTCAGAAGTTAACATACAACGGATAAACTGTTCTATTGTCTGATTGGTACGCTCAGTTAATCCGTCCGTTTGAGGATGATAACTTGAAGATAATCGTACTTCCATATTTAACAGAGAACTCAAATTTTGCCAAACACGAGAAATAAATTGAGACCCTCAATCAGAAATAACCACAGATGGAATTCCGTGCAAACGAATGATATTAATCATTAAAAGATGTGCTAATTCCATAGCTGTTGGTAATTTCTTTAGAGGAATGAAATGAGCCATACGAGAGAACTGATCCACAATTGTTAAAATGGTGGAATAACCTTTCTTAGTTTCTGGAAGTTCAACTATGAAATCTAAGGAAATTGTGTGCCACGGATGAGGTGGAATAGGAAGAGGAGTTAGTAATCCACTTGGTGCCTGATGAGAAGGTTTATTCTGAATGCAAACACTACAGGTTTCCACAAAAAGCTGTACATCTTTATACAAGGAAGGCCACCAAATAGTTCTCTTAATTAACTCATAGGTTTTCACTATGCTAGGATGAGCTGAAAGAGATGTGTCATGATGGTAATGAAGTATTTCCTTTCTAATAGAATCAGTAGGTACAAAAATTAGATTATGCATACAAATAACATTTTCCTTTTCTTGCAAATAAGGAAGTTCTTTTTTCCAATGATCCAAACCCTTCTTGTCAAATTCTTTCTTGATCTCAGCTACTATATCACAAGTGGATAAACTGGCTTGAAATCGAGACGTTGGTAAAATCGGTTGACTTTCTACTGAAGGCTCAAGAAAATTGTCGCCAATTCTGGATAAAGCATCAGCTTTTACATTTTCTTTTCCAGGACGGTATGTGATTACAAAATTGTAGTCATTAAAAAACATTGACCATCTCAATTGTCTAGCAGATAACACCTTCACAGATTTTAGAGCTTGAAGATTTCTATGATCAGTATAAATTGTTACTGGATGACGAGCACCTAGCAAGTAATGACGCCATTCTTCAAAAACAGCTTTAATTGCCAAAAGCTCTTTGTCTGCTATTGCATAATTCAATTCTGCTTCTGACAATTTCCTGGAATAAAAAGCAATAGGATGCATTTGGCCAGTGTCTTTATTTCTCTGAGATAAAATTCCTCCAAGAGCGAATTGAGAAGCATCTGCTTCCACAATAAAAGGCTGGTTGGGATCTGGGTGACTCAAAATCGGAGCAGAAGTAAATCTTTTCTTTAAATCTTGGAAAGCAGTTTCTGCCTGATCAGACCATACGAATTTTACTCCTTTTCGCAGTAATTTAGTGATGGAAGTTATAATTTGGGAAAAGTTTTGAATAAAGCGGCGATAAAAATTCGCAAAGCCTAAAAAGCTTTGTACCTGCTTTACAGTAGTGGGACTGGGCCAGGAATCAACTGCCTCTATCTTTTTAGGATCCATCTCAATTCCCTTAGGGCTGATGACATATCCTAGGAATTCAACTTTTGAGACATGAAATAAACTTTTTTCCAATTTTACAAAAGTGAATTTGACAGAAGCTTTTGAAGAATAGCACGGACTTGCTGAACGTGTTCCTCTTCTGAGTTGGAAAAAATCAAAATGGAATCTTGAGGATGACGTAGTAGATTTCGCAGAGACGCAAGAGACCAACTTCCCAAGTAACTAACTACAAACTTGGCTGATTCAAATTTACAGCCAAGAAATAAACTAGAAATTGGGAGGAGGGCCGGTACTGGACGTTGATGTGAAGGATTTTAACTTGCTGTCGACCTGCGAAAACAACAAGTGGGAAGGACTTATTAAACCTGTTCCTTAAGTCCTCTTTTCTTATCTACTCTCAACTCAAGTGTGGTATCTCTTCTAACAATTATATGAGCTGTTAAATCACTAAAATGATTCCTACCTGCAATCAGAGCTGTGCAGTCCTAAGTCCAGTATTTCTTTGTTTTGTTTAGTCGTGAAGTCATCTGATGGTCTTGTTAGATGATCTTGGGTTGGATTTGGATTATGGACTTTGCAATATATCTGTAACATGAAATAAATTCTTTTAGCAAATATTCTTTTAAACAATAGTTTTATTCACCATCAACACCTTAACTTACTTGCAAATGTTTTCAAAGGTGGTTTTATGTGAATTCTATGTATTCTCATGTGTCCCAAAACCTGTTGTAAAACACGAAGAGAAAGAAGACACTTCCCTTACAAACACCTATCCAACTATCTTTCGATCTTGACTAATAAAGGAATCAAAATATAAAGTTTAACATTTACATTACAATGTATTCTTGTAATTATTATGTCTGTGATATACATCTCTCGCGCCAAGTTCTCTTCAATTCAAAATGTCCAAAAAATAATTAGAACCAAAGCTTCTCTGATGCCTGTCTCTTTCCTTTTCTTTGTAGAAACAAAAATGTTCCAAAAATTATTTTAGGCTTTCTTACGTAGGGCGCCTTTCCTTAAAGTTTAAAAAAGCACTTATCTCAGGTTTTATTCTTGTCTTTACAGGGTTCCGGTTAGCAGGATGTGTCCAAAAGATGATTCCTGGAGTCGGATTTCTTCTTTCAGGTGAGTCAGCCGAGTTGCCCTTAGACGCGACCTTCCCCTTGCTAAAACGGAAGGCAAAGCAATTTCTGGAAGCCTGGGTGAGGTTTAAATAGTAGACCGCACCCAGGAGATAACGTGCGCACGTCACTTTTCAGCCGCTACGAGTGAAACACTCTAAGCGGCTTCAACGTGCAGAACGCCAGAACTGGCAAAGGCCCTTCCTGGTGCCGAGCCCGCTCAGACCCTCAGAAAAACACCACAAAAGCAAAAGTCACATTCACAAAATAAAACATGAATTGCACAATGCGTATATCAAAATACCAAGCCAGCATCACGCATCGTAACTTAGTCTAGTAATGTCTTCCCTTTAAACACATTTAACTGCTTGCTAACAGGCAGTGCTGGTCATGGGAAAGGGGTGGGTTTTCTAAGAACTAAGATTTTAGGTCACGGACAAATAAACCTCAAATGAGGGATTCATGACAGCAACAACCCTACAGGAGGAGTATGTGAGGCTGCTAACAGCACATACCGGACACGAGGTAACAAACACATGGATATCATGGGAAATTGAGGCCCACCAGAACCAGCGAAGACACATCTCCCATGTTTTAGTTACACAAGGATGACCCATAAGAGAGGATGAATGACACCACTTCAAGACTTTATTTCATAACTCAGTTGGAATAAACAACTGTGTGCCATGAAACAACAATCCATCCCTCAACTGTAATGATGTATCCATCAACCAAGGAGTCAAATCGATAGAAGACAACAAAACCTTAATCTCATCTTCAAACCCCTGAAAAGAGGTACACCCCACTATCTTTTCTGCTGGGATCATGGAACCCTCACCGTGAGAAGTGTCCCTACACAAGGGAGATTCATGAATACGGGACTAGGCATCAGATTTCACCTGCTGAGCAGCAGGTCTATATGTAATGGTAAAATCAAATTAATTGAAAAATGTTACCCATCTCTTCTAATGAGGCGTCAAGGTACGAGCAGAGCGAAAAAACTCCAGATTTTTGTGATCAGTATAGATCGTGATCGGATGTCTCGCACCCCATAGATGATGTCGCCATTCCTGAAAGGCTAACTTAATGGCCAATAATTCCCTCTCTGCCACAGTGTAGTTCTGTTCGGCAGGTAGCAATTTCTTAGAGAAAAAAGCGAGAGGGTGCATATGTCTGGTCTCAAGGTCACGTTGCGAAAATACCCCCCCCACTGCGTACTGTGAGGCATCCGCCTCCACAAAGGTAGTGCCGGATCGGGATGATGTAGTATGAGGGCCGTGACAAATCGCTCCACCAAAGTCTGAAGAGCCGTTTGAGCCGCTGATGTCCATTGAAACACCACCCCCTTTCTCAGTAATGATGTTATTGGTGTACCTATGTCTGAGAAATGAGAGATAAAGCGGCTATAGAAATTGGCAAATCATAATAACACTTGAACATCCCGGACACATGTAGGACTCTGCCAGGATGTAATGGCTTCTGTCTTTTGATGATCCATCTATCCATCTATATGTCCTCAGCAGCGATGGTAAAACCCAGAAATTCCACATGTGATGTCTGAAAAATAGCATTTCTCAAGCTTCACAAATAACAAATGATCACATAAGCGCTGCAAAACCTGAGACACCTGAGACACATGTTTTTCATGATCCCCGATGCTTTTGGAAAACACCAAAATATTGTCGATATACATGTTGACACAGATATCCAACAAGTCTCTCAACAAGTCATTGTTATAAAATTAGAACGCTGCAGGGGCGTTACACAGCCCGAAAGGCATAACGCAGTACTTGAAAAGGCAAAACTTCGTTCTGAAGGCTGTCTTCCATTCGTCCCCTTCACGGGCGCGAATGAGATGGTATGCCCCCCGCAGGTCCAGTTTTGTAAAGATGGTAGCATGTCGGAGTTGGTCCAACAACACAGAGATCAATGGTAGAGGATACTTATTTTTAATTGTTACTTTATTCAAAGCCCTGTAATCGATACAGAGGCATAATTCACCTCCCTTCTTCGGTACGAAAAAGAGAGGCGAAGACTCCGGGGAAGAAGAATGCCGAATAAAACCAGCAGCCAACATTCATCCAAATATGACCGTAAATATTGTGTTTCCAGTTCAGACAGGGCATAAATCCTACTACAAGGCAAACTTACCCCGGAACCAAATCAATGCGGCAGTCAAAAGTACGGTGATGTGGTAAAACCTCGGATTTGACTGTATCAAAGACATCCGCAAACGGCATATAATGTAATGGAATACCAGATCCTGCCAAGGAACATCCGGTAGCACATACCAAAGGAGACACCCAATCCGATGCCTCCTGATAGCAGAGTTGTAAACAATATCCTGAGTCCAGTGTAACCGTACGTCGTACCCAATCTATTTTTGTGTTATTTGTCTGCAACCAAGGCACCCCCAAAATAATACCAAAAGCCGGATCATCTGTAAGATCAAGGCTCAAGGACTCTGAGTGACCATTTTTACAAATCAAGATCAACAGTTCAGTCTGCTTCACAATCAATCCGGAGGACAACTCTGTGCCATCAATCACCCTTACTGCTTCTGGGTGGGTCTTACAAACACAAAGGATACAGAATGTCTTAGCCAGCTGTATAGCTATAAAATTTATTTTGCCACAAGAATCAAGGAGAACCGGAAATGTATTTCTTTTGTTACCAGATATCACCAAAGTGACTGTAATGGTAAAATGACTTGACACCAACGCTGCCACATCATAAGGATTGTGATCATGTACATATTCTTGTGCATTAAACACTTCTCCCTGTTCAATAAAGGCTACAGACTTTCACACCGGCACTGAAGAGGGCTTAACCGTACACAACCTTTGCTGCATCGTCAGGAAAGGCCGTCGGTCTGCACATGAAGTGCAAATGGCACTGATTCATAAATATGCCATATTTATTGCTATCCCCAGAAAAGCACTCAAGGACTGCCAAAGGTACTGGTACCAGTGTATTCAATGTGACTGCAACAGCCACACTTCCTGTGCTAACAGAGGCACAGTCATACAGGAAAGTAGCGGGTTGTACAGGTGTTTTAGCAACCCCCGCCCTATCCTTAGCCTTGTAGGCATTCAATTCTCCTTGCAATCCTTGATTTTCCTGTTGCAAATCCCTCACCTCCTCCTGTAAGGAAGCGAGAGCCAGGGCCAAATCCTGTAGCGAAGAGCCCGCCCCAACACACCCGGTAAGGAGTCTACATCCATCTTTGCTCGGGTAGTTTAAAATATCGTCGGCTTGGGTTTATGTTCCGACCCCACTCACCTGAATCACAGGTACTGCAGGAGCGAAGTTGCCCCGATTCACCCCCTATCTCTGTGCCTTGGTCCCTTGTGAAACACTCAATAAAGATAACCCGAGCGGGCAACGCACCCGGGGGAGAACCGGATAGAGTAAACGATGGAAGGTATACGGGCATTCATACGGCCATCCTCTAGACTGCAGACATACCACATCTCCATACCAGGAACATACTGCAGCAGGAAGAAAACACAAACAACAGAAAATAAGAACAGGATAGACCCACAGGCAAGAGCACTATCAAAAGATAGCAATACCCAATGAGAACTCTTCCACCCTGCCCTACACATACCCAAAATAGAGTGTAGTTTTCTCTCAAACCAATGTAAGGCAATCCAGAGGTCTCACAAATTATAGAGGGGGTATTCAAAAATAAATGTTCCTGGAATGTCCCGTAACACCAATTCCTCCAGTAATGCGGGGAAAAAAAGAACACCTCAAAGCATGTGACCAAAAACCCGCTATGAAAAATAATGAAGTCCCAAAAACTTTCAAGTGCACTGAAGAAATAAAATAAAAATGTTCTCTCAAAAATGTAGACAACAGGGGGGCGTGGCCAAGGCGGCAAGCATGGCGGACGCAATCTAAGCGAGCTCCGTCCGGCCGGCGCAATATCCTCGTAACTATCCTACATCGCCCCAACCCACAGAAGCCCAGGCTGGGTGGCTTACTGTTGGGGGCGGAGGGGGAGCCCCGGTGGCGATTTGGGCGACCTCGGAGCACAAACTCTGGCAATCGGAGTCCTGCGACGGTGAGGCCTGCGAGGCACGTGGAAGCCGGGACCTCGAGTTTGGTGAGGTCTGGCCGGAAGTGCGGCGGCGCTGGGGTCGGCGGAAAGAGGTGTGCCCGCTACCATTCTCGGCCACAGGAGATCCGGGGACGCAGACCCCGGTGGGGGAAGACGCACAACAAAGGGCTGCGGAAGGGTCCCGGCGCCGTCCTGGAGTTGGGACACCAGCAGATGCGATGTAAGCTGCCATAGTGAGGCGAGCGGCTTTAAGGGGGGAAGAGTCACTCCCTCAGAACGGGCCGCTTCCATTCGGCTGTCGAGTTGGGCCGCGGGAGCCCGGTAGCCCGGGAGTATTGGGGGCTCCTGTCTTCTTTCCCCCCGACAACTCCCCCCTTCCCCCCCCCGCTTAGGCGCCGGGACGAGGTGTGTTGCTGCTGGAGGTGGCGGCTTAGTGTGAGCCCGGTCCGGGCTGTGAACCGCTGCACTACACATACTGGTTCCCCTCGTTCGGCGGCTGGATCGAGCCGCGGAGCGGGACCCCCCTCCCGGGGGACTGTGAAGACATGGTAACCGACATCTGGACAACGATGTGTGGGGCTCGTTGGGCGCGTGTGCCTCCGCGACTTCGTGGTGCAGGCCCGCAACGGGGGATGCGCAATACTGTGGAACGGCCATCGGCTCTTGGACGGAGGCTGGTGCTGGGGGACATAATATTGCAAAAGGAGCCAACACCTGGGGGTGTCGCCGAGGTGGAGTGTGAAGGTGTAACACTGTGAATAGGCACACAAGCCTCCTGGGAAGCTAGGGCATGTCCCCCACTGAATCTGAGAGAGCGGGAGAGATGGCGGGCCCATTTGTAGCTCTCCCTAGTGAGTACTACTAGGGCTGCGAGCTTGCTTGCTGGAATTTTACTTCTGTGTGCTGATTATTTTTATAACATTTTTAGGAGCACTTCGAAATTGACCAACATTTTTAGCATTGGGGGCTTTTAAACTGTGGTAATGTGGGAATTACTAACCTAGGCACTCTGACACCCTCCACACTCTCCTAACTTCTTCCCTGCCTCGCCTTGCCAATCTCAGAGCCGGTGTCTGGCGGCGGTGGGCGCCATCTTAGGTGTGGTTGGGGGAGCGCTCTAGTCGCGCCGGCCTCCCTCCTCTCACCACTATATAATGTGCATCATGACCAGACGGCGCAGCGGGCTGGCGCAGCGGGCGCGCGCCGAAGCCGCACCTAAGCCAAGCCCGTCTGCGCCCGCCCGCGACCGGACACGGCCCAGGGCCACCACCCCTGGTCCTGACAACCGAATACTTTGGAGTAGGAACGATCTTGTAAGTCTGTCCACCATTACTTGTACACCCGGCCTTCACACCATATACATAGGGGAGGAAGTAGGTTGCAGACACTGTCAATTCCGATTTAGTACATCGATAGCTGATACCCGGGGCAGTTCCACCTTGTCCTGTGGCTTGCTCAACGTGAGATCGCTACGATGTCATAAGCTCGATATTCACGACTTACTTGTGGATAGACAACTGGACCTGCTATTCCTCACAGAAACGTGGTTGGATGTTCACTCTGACCCCGACATCATTCAGGCATTACCAGAAGAATACCTGATGGCGAGACTGGACAGACCCGATGGCAGAGGAGGACGTATAGCTATTGCATTTAAACAGCAGCTTGCCTGTCAATTGGAATTAGTCCATATGGCGGGAAGCGAGGCTGGTGTTTTTACCATAAAAATTAATGGGGGCACTACGGTGAAGGGTTATTTAATCTACCGTCCCCCAGGACCCCTGGCAAGGTTTAAAGGTAACCTACTAGAGTGCGTCACGGAGATAGCGTTGCGGAGAGATAAGTTTCTGCTACTCGGAGATCTTAATATGCATTTAGAGGATTTGTCGGACAAAGGAGCGATGGAGTTCCGTCAAGAACTTCAGGCCTTACAACTAGAGCTAAAGGGCCAGCTTCCAACACACCAGCATGGCCACTTGCTTGATCCAGTATTCGCGAACTGGGAGGAAGTCATAGCGGCTCTCCCCGTGCCCCTCCCCTGGACCGACCATTTCCTGGTACCATTTGAAATTCTTCTCCCTAAACATAAGGTGACAGACCCCACTCCCCTTAATTACCCCAGGCGCGAATGGGCCAGGTTCTCCCCCCAGAGTTCAATGAGGCTCTTATCGCAGAGGGCCCCCCTGGAGGTGATGATGCGGATTCGGCAAATAAATTGCTTAATGACCATATCACGGCTGCCCTGGACCGTACGGCCCCTCTAGGCCGGCCGAAGGAGGGCGGCCGTAAACAGGGAACGGCACTCTGGTTCAATGAGGAACTGCGTTGTGCTAAGAGGGATTGTAAGCAAGCAGAAAGGCAGTGGAGGGTAGCCTATGACAGCCAGGCGAGAGAGAGATATCTCGTCTATAGACGGGCATATCACAACCTAATCAGGAGAGCGAAAACTGCCCACTATGCCGATAGGATCATGGGTGCAGAGAATTCAGCGAAAGAATTGTTCTGTGTTTATAAATCCCTGGCTGTCCCCAAGTCCTCTGCAGGATTAGAGGATTGTTCAGTTGTGGCCAGCAATCGCATTGCTGACTATTTTGGCGACAAAGTGTCCAAAATTTACTCAGCCTTTCCTGCCCAACCCTTGGCAGGGGGAGAGTTTGAAGCATCAGTAAGAGAGGCTGATGGACAAAATCTGCTGCTTAACTTCTCCACCCCACCAGTAGAAGACCTGATCAAAATATGTAGATCAGTGAAATCAGGCTCCCCACGGGACCCAGCATCACCTAAACGGCTGGGGGACAGCTTGACGACACTAGAACCATATATTAGGCATCTGTTGGATGTCTCCTTCAGGTCCAGCACTATGCCTAGGGAATGGAAACAAGCTGTGGTGCTCCCCCTCCGCAAGAAGCCTAATATCAGCTTCGAAAAGCTGGAGAATCTGCGTCCCATCTCTCTTCTACCCTACTTCTCTAAAGTGGCGGAGAAGGTGGCCAATTTGCAGTTAATGCAATTTGTGGAAGATACCAATCTTCTACATCCCACCCAGTTTGGGTTCCGGCCTCGACACTCGACGGAGTCAGCGCTCCTCATGGCATCCGAAACTATCAGGCAGGGTGCCGACGAGGGCCATACTATGGCCTTGATCCTTCTGGACCTTAGCGCTGCGTTCGACACTGTAGCACATTCCATCTTGCTACAGTGTCTGAACAAAGGAGGGGTAGGAGGTGCAGCGCTAAAATGGATCCAGTCGTTTCTATCTGGCCGAGGTTTCCAAGTCAGGCAGGGCGACTGCTACTCCGAGCGAGTAGCCTTGGACCAGGGGGTGCCGCAGGGCTCGTCCCTGAGTCCAACTCTTTTCAATCTGTACGTTGCCCCGGTTGCCACCATAGTGGAGAGTCACGGTTTGCGCATGGTGTCGTACGCCGACGACACGCAGCTGGTCATCTCCCTATTGCGTGCACCCGGTCTTGCGGCAGACATCTTCAGAGCATGCATGCAAGACCTAGCTGCCTGGATGTCTGCCAACTGCCTTAAGCTCAACGGAGGCAAGACTGAGGTGCTGGTGGTGGGGGGAGACCGAGCGGCTTGGACATCGGCGTGGTGGCCACCTTGCCTGGGACCAGCACCAATTCCCTGCCAGGAGGCGAGGAATCTAGGTGTCTGGTTCGATTCCAACCTAACTTTCGGACCCCAGGTCAATCGGGTGGTTGGTACCTGCTTCGGGATCCTCAAGACCCTCAGGAAGGTTCTGGAGCTCCTTCCTATCAAAGCCCGCCAAATACTAGTGCATGCACTAGTCACGTCCAAGATGGACTATGGCAACCTGCTCTACCTGGGGACTCTCGAGAAGAATCTGAGCCGCCTGCAAGTTTTACAAAATGCCGCAGCCCGATTGGTTCTCAGACTGCCCAGAAGATCAGCTTCTAAAGCCGCGCTCCAGGCCCTGCACTGGCTTCCGGTGAGAAGCAGGGTGGAATTTAAAGCATTATGCACCTGTCATCGGATCGTCAACGGCAGGGCACCTCTTCCCCTACAGGGTCTGCTGACACAATACGAGCCCTCTCGTTCCCTCAGATCCTCTGGCTCGGGGCGCCTGTCCATTCCTAGGGTGTCCAAAGCTAGGATGGGCGGCAGATCCTTCAGGTATCTGGCTGCATCTAGCTGGAACAAACTTCCTGTGGCGTTGCGCCTGGAACCCTCAGAGCCCATTTTCAGAGCCAGGCTAAAAACATTTCTATATGCCAAGGTAGTGGGTTCCCACCTTAGTACCTTCTCCTGCTAGCGCTCGCATCATAGCGCGGGGACACGCCGTTGTGCGTCACCAAGCGCTTTACAAGACCCCCTATTATTATTATTAGAGATCCTGCCTGAGGCCCCCACCCAGAGCGGAAAGAGCGACTACCCAGCGCCCCCACAGCCTACCTGGACTCTATATTCCCGCCAGTGGTTCATCATGACGAGGGGCGGAAACAGTGGCGGCACTACGAAACAAGGCCCAATCGACAAATTCACAGGGCCGAGTGGTGAAGCGGGGGCCTCTGGAGGTCAACAGGGACCGGGTCCTGATAATGCGGCCCTTATGGCAGCTATAACGCAATCTAGAGACATGCTAGACGCAAAAATTGGGGCCGTTGGGGCTGATGTCACCTTGCTCCGACAGGATTTGCGTAATGCTGTTGCCCGTATCACTGAAACTGAAACCAGAATCACAGGGGTGGAGGATGATGTTGCGATCCTCAAGAAGAAAGTGGCCGCCATGGAAGGGATTCAGAAGGGCCTTGCGCTCCGGGCCGAAGATGCGGAAGGAAAGGCCCGGAGAAGCAACAGCGGTTTGTGGGATTTCCGGAGGACAGTGAGAAAGGCAACATGGAGGTATTCCTGACCCAATGGCTGGAAGGGTGGCTCCCTCCGGAGTCCCTCTCGCGCTGCTTTGTAATTGAGCGAGCGCACCGAGCACTTCTCCCGAAGCTGCCGGTGGGTGCTCGCCCTCGACCAGTGATAGCCAAACTACTCAATTATCATGACCGAGACACTATCCTGAGACAAGCTCGTGCAAAGGGGCCCCTAATGTATGAGAACCACAAAATCCTGATATTCCTGGACTATACTAAGCTGGTACAGCAACAACAACAATCCTTTACTGCAGCTAAGGCGCGGCTGTGAGATCTTAAAATCCAGTATGCCCTGCTGTATCCGGCCCGTCTACGAGTGATATTTCAGTCCTGGACACAGTTCTTTAACTCCCCGGAGGAGGTTTTTGCTTGGACAGACGAGACAGTCCAAATCAGGGTACATACCCCTCCGGGTCGCGATTCCGATTCATCCTCCACGGCGGGACCCCCGAGAAATCCCCGGAGGTCGCGAAGCAGGAGCAACTGGAGATCGCGTTCTCAGAAGCGCCCACCTCCCCGCGATGTGGCGACGGGGGACACCAATGCTGCTGACCCTCAAACTCTGGAGCCCTGAGGCTCCGTGCTACTCTGAGACTCTTTGGCGCAAAGCCCCGGGCGGCTGCTGACGGACTGTGATTGCGCCAGGGACGAAGATTCTTCTTGAGACTCACCACCAGAACCTTTGCTTAATAGTAAATGTACAGAGGGTGGACATGGATCGGGGGATGCCTGAGGGAGGGCGGACGTAACCCCCGAGGTTAGCGAAGTTAGTTGTGTAAGGGGTAGGTTAGGATTTGGGGGGTAGTTGGTGGGGATCCATTGGAGTGGTAGATCTCCCGTTGGGGGCTGGAGTTACACTACACCGCGACAGGTACTTCAATGTTGCTGAGGTATGTGGTGGGGGGGTGGTGGGGAAGTTGTGGGCATGGTTTGGGGCGAGGGACGGGTGAGGGGCTGTTGGGGGGGAGTGAGGGGGGGAGGGGGTTGGAGGGGGGTTGGGGGGGTTGGAGCAGTTTGTATCGGCACAGTGTCCATTCGAGTTCGGTTAGAATTTTATGTGTGTGTGTGGTCCCCGACACCTAGGGCCCTGACTTATCTGCCCATCGATGGCGGTTGACGACCCGAAACAGGCCTTCCACGGGCGTCCTGCGAGTTGTGAGTTGGAATGTGCGGGGATGCTTGATAAAGTAAAGAGGGGCGCAGTCTTGCGGCTAGGGAAGAGGGAAAGGGCGGACGTGCTACTCTTACAGGAGACCCACCTCCTAGGAACCAAGACCCTTAGCTTGCAACGGTATGGTTACCAGCAGGTTTTTCATGCTGGCTTTGTGAAGGGGTCACGGGGGGGTCGCAGTCCTAATCCATCGCAGGCTGACCTATGTACATGAGACACAATGGGTTGATACCCACGGCAGATATGTATTCATTAAGGGAATGGTGGGAGATGAACCCATGGTCTTTGGTAGAGTGTATGCCCCGCCCCCGCTGCAAGAGGCCCTCATAGAAAGATTGTTTGTTGTGTGGGCAGAAATCCCGAATGTGATGGCGATATTGGGCGGTGACTGGAATGATGTAATGAATGAGCGTATGGATCGTTGTAGGCCTGGAGGGGGTCTAAGAGCGGATACCCCCACTAAATTGAGCAGCATGGTGCAGGGGATGGGCTGGATAGATGCATGGCGATACCAACATACACATAGCCGCGAATACACCTATGTCTCTGCGGTTCATAGGTCCTTTTCTAGAATTGACTACCTGTATATTCCCCAAACCTGGATAGGGGGGTGGACTCCACGTCCATGCTCCCCCGCGGCCTGTCGGATCATTCCCCAATAACGATGGACTTACGTCTGGATAGGAGAAGGCAGCCTTTCAGGTGGCGCCTATCTACGTGGCATCTGCAACAAGACAATTATCAGTCACATATGAGGGAGGCCATAGCTCAGTATTGGGACAACAATGATAGGCCTGAAACCAATGATATGACCCTTTGGGAAGCTCTAAAGCCCGTGCTCCGCGGTGTGGATATTGCCTGGTGTGCTGCAGCCCGTGTGACCCATAGGAGGGGTATAGAGGAGGCAGCGAATCGGGTCCGGGACCTGGAGGAGGAGAGCAGCACAGGGGGAGATGCAGATGTCGTAGGACAGCTGCTGCTGATGCAGCAGTCATATACTTCTTTGCTGCTGGATGAGGCTCGCCAGTTGTGGTTAGCTACACAAAGTAGAATCTATCAATGGGGAGATAAATCCAGCACAATGCTCTATAGGCTTTGTCAGGGTATCTTCCAGGCGCAATCCCTGCCGGGACTTTGTGATGAGATAGGGGATCAGGTGACGGCCCCAGCGGCTCTGGCTGCTAGCTTTGCGCAATACTATGCGGCCCAATATGCCCCTCAGGAGTCTCTTCCAGAGGAAGATATAGACAAATTCCTTGCGGACCTCCCGCCGCGAGCGCTTTCGGGTGAGGGGCGTGCTCGGCTTGAGCTCCCGCTATCGGCCGAGGAGCTGGACGCGGCACTCGGAGAACTAAACACTGGTAAGGCCCCCTGGCCCAATGGCTTCCCTTGTGAATTTATGAAGACATTTCATCTCCAGTTAGGGGCGCATTATAGACGGGCGCTAGAAGCGGAAAGGAAATGTGGTCGCCTTCCGGCGGACTGGCAACACGCGGAAATCGTGGTCTTTTGTAAACCTGGGAGGCCTCCTGAACAGCATAGATCGTATAGGCCGATATCGCTCCTGAATGTTGAAGCAAAAATACTGGCGAAGGCCCTGGCCAATCGTCTTCTTCCATACATTACTGACTTGGTCCATCCGGATCAGGCCAGGTTCATGCCCCACAGGGCGACGAGACACAATATCAGACACACGCAGGTGGTGGTGGAGGCGGCTCGGGCTGCCAAGATTCCGGCGGCACACCTCCTGGCAGACATTGACAGAGCATTCGACTCTCTGAGAGTTGGGTCTATCTCCGTGCGCTCCTGTCTCGCCTGAACCTTGGACCTCATTTCCTTTCATACCTGCAGCTGCTGTACACGGATCTGACGGCATCTGTGAGAGTGGCGGGAGCGGTGTCCAGCCCTTTCCTTATAGGTCGGTGCACCCGGCAGGGCTTCCCCCTTTCACCCTATTTATTCGCCCTGGCAATGGAGCCGCTGGCTGCGTGGGTGCGAATGGACGCGCAGATGCGAGGCGTTGACTGGGTACAGGGACCGTCCGATAGAATCGCGCTCTACGCCTATGACGTCCTTTTCTTCTTCACAGACCTGAATAGATCAGGGCCCAGGGTCCTCGAAATAATGCGGATATTCGGTGAGGTGTCTGGCCTTCACTTAAACTTACGGAAATCTACGCTGTGGGTGCTGGGAGAGCGCGGGGGCCTAGGATCCTGGGCGTCAGCATTGCAAGAGGTGGCTGGAGGCGTTAAATACCTCAGAGTATTCCTGACGGATGATCCTGGGGTCTCTTGGGCACGCAATGTGTTACCTGTGTGGGATCGCGTACGTTCAGACATGAAAACATGGTCCAGAATGCCCCTGAACGTCTATGGCCGCTCTGCCATATTCAAGATGGTGGCTCTCCCGCGTCTCCTCTACCAGCTGCAAAATCATCCCTATCCTATCTCACCACAGTGGTTCAGGCAAGTGAACTCGGCATTGAGCCAGTTCCTTTGGGCAGGTGGGGTGGCGAGAGTGGCGCACCGCACTTGCTTCCTCTCCACTTATTGTGGGTGCTTAGCCACATCGGACATTTTGTCCTATTATCAGGCGTCTCATCTCTTGATACTAAACGAATGGTGGTATGGGGACCGGGGTGACCCGGCCTAGGCCCTTGAAAGATACATGATGGACCCGGACTCGCGGCACACCATTTTGTACTCGGCGGCCATAAGAAAGAGGCTCCCAGTGGTTACCCAGGTGGTTTTCCGGGTGTGGCGTGGAGCTCTACACCGTATGGGGTGGTGGAACACATTGACGAGGGAGACCCCATTGTGGCAAAATGGGCGGCCTGCTGCACTGGCGTCGCTACAGGGCTTTCGCGGCTGGGACGCGATTGGAATATCGGCGTTGGGGCACGTCATGAAGGGCACGACCCTTAAATCGTTCCAGGCATTATGAGAGGAATATGATATGCCCCGAACTCAGGGGCATATTATCAAGGGGGTTTATCTCCGCTTTTTTGGCTTTAAAAGCCAAGAAAGCGGAGATAAAATTATCTCCCTATTAGCTAGCTGTCGCTAACACCAGTTAGCGACAGCTAGTAGGAGATAGCGACCATCTTGGGCCCCACTTTGCACTTCAGTGATATTTATCACTAATGATATGCAAAGTGGGCGTGCCAAGATGTTAGCGACAGGAAACAGTCGCTAACATCGCTATCTCCTATTACCAACTTTTGGAGATATTCGCACTAAGCGCGAATATCTCCAAAAGCTAACACCTGCCCCTGAGCAGTTCTTAGCCATGTTATCCAATGGGAGGTGGATAACATGGCTAAGAGCATTAGCTCGGTAATGCATGAATATCGCAGACTTTTCAGCGATATTCATGCATTGCGGCCGTTTTTTATCGCATTTGCAATAAACCTTGGTAATACCAAGGTTTATCTGCGATAAAAATCGCCGCAGCTTAGCGGTAAAAGTTTGTCTCTAACCAAGCAATAGCGATAATTATCGCTATTGCTTGGTAATATGCCCCTCAGTTTTTCAGATACCTGCAGCTCCGACACGCTTTGTCTCCCTACTTGGTCGGCCTGGACTCCTTGCCCGAATTTAGCCCCCTGGAAGCTAAGGTGTTCATGGGGGAATTAGAAACTAAGAAAAATCTGAACTGTCGCTCACTCCCTATGCACGCGCTGTTCATTAATCACCTATTAGAAGACAACGAGATCGACATTTTGTTCCTCTCTGAAACATGGCTTACCGACCACTCGGACTCAGACGTTGTTCGAGCCCTCCCTCCGGGCTTCCTTATCCAATCCCAACCTCGTCCTTCAGGCAGAGGAGGAGGACTGGCCATCATCTACCGGGACTACCTCTCTTGCAGAACCAACGACGCTCATATCCTGGACTCCGAAAGCCTCTATTTTTCCATCCAGTTAGCGCCGACTAGCTCACTGTCCGGCCTCCTAGTTTATCGTCCCCCTGGCCACTCTGGTCCTTTTGCCAGCGCTCTCTTAGAAGCCATAGCGTCTCAGGCCCACTCCACATCTAACTTCGCGATACTAGGAGACCTCAACATCCACTTCGATGACCCCCTAGATACAGGGGCAGTCAACTTGATTGCAGAACTGGCTGCCTACGGTCTCCACCTCATCAACTCTGGAGCCACACACACTAAAGGTCATTTACTCGATCCAGTGTTTACCAACATCCCCACCCTCCAAGCCAAAGAGTCCCTACCCCTCCCGTGGACGGACCACTTCATGGTCTCTCTCCGCCTACCAGGAGCCTTCAAGAAACTCCACAAACCCACCACCTATACCAGGAACAGGGCATGGGCCAGACTCTCCGCACAGGAATGGGCCAGAACCCTGAACTCTACCACCCCTACCCCTTCGGAAGATCCGGTCACCGCAGATAGCAAATTCAGGGAGTGGATCTCCATGTCACTCGACTCCATCCTCCCCTTAAAAACCCGTGAGGATAAAAACGGGAAATTAGGATCTGCCCCATGGTACACCCCGGAACTCCGGACTCTCCGCAAAGACTGCAAAAAAGCAGAGCGACTATGGAGGAAAGACTGGCTGCACGCCAGCAAGGAAGCCTATCAGAGGTCGGTGAGAATCTACAAATCAACCCTGAAGCTCACTAAAGCCTCACACTACGACACTAGAATAAAAAACTCCACCAACTCGGCAAGAGA
Source organism: Lissotriton helveticus (assembly GCF_964261635.1). Classification (NCBI taxonomy): domain Eukaryota; kingdom Metazoa; phylum Chordata; class Amphibia; order Caudata; family Salamandridae; genus Lissotriton; species Lissotriton helveticus. The sequence continues at coordinate 450,970,976 of NC_136059.1, forward strand.
ATCCTTTCTCATCGCCAAAGAGCTATTGAAAATACCAGCTCCCCCCTCATCCATCACTCCCCCGGCGGACAGAAGTGACGAATTGGCTACCTACTTCAACTCCAAAATCGCACGTATTCTAGTCTCCCTCCCCCATCCCTGCCTGCTGAACCACATGGACAATGATGCATCTTCCAACCTCTCAGGAAACATCATGCATCCTCAGCTGACCGCTTTCAGAGCAGTAACACTGGACGAAGTAAGCACAACCATGGCCAAAATGAAAAGCGGCTCCCCCCTAGATCCTGCCCCCATTAGATTCCTGAAAACAGTAGCCCCTGTCATCGTGCCTACGATCACGGAGATGATAAACATCTCGCTATCTCAAGGCTCTGTCCCCCCAAGCTGGAAGAGTGCAGTAGTCAAGGCACTCCTAAAAAAACCTCATTTGGACCCCGCCGACATGGCGAACTACCGGCCAATCTCACTCCTCCCATGCGTCAGCAAAATGGCCGAGAAACTGGTCAATGGGCAACTGTCACAGTTCCTTGAATCTAACAACCTTCTGCGGCAGTCACAAACTGGATTCCGCCCGGGCCACGGCACAGATACCGCCCTTCTCGCTGTCATCGAGGAGGCAAGGTGCATCCTGGATTCAGGAGGGTCAGTGGCAGTGATCCTCCTGGACCTCAGCGCAGCCTTCGACACGGTGAACCACCGTGTCCTACTCCATCGGCTGACCGTGGCAGGGCTCGCAGGTTCGGCGCTCACATGGATAGAATCCTTCCTTTCAGGGCGCTCGTTCCAGGTATGGGATGGCAACTCCCACTCTGCCTCCCTCCCCCTTGTGAGCGGAGTCCCCCAGGGGTCATCCCTAAGCCCCACTTTATTCAACGCCTACATGGCCCCCCTCGAGGATGTCGTCGCCCCCTTCGGGATTAAGATAGTGAGCTATGCGGACGACACGCAATTGGTCGTCTCACTCTCACATCTGGACAATCACCCAGACAATCTGCCGAACTGCCTCCAACAAATTCACCACTGGATGTGCGAGTCATCGCTCAAGCTAAACGGATCAAAGACAGAAGTCATGCTTTTGGGCAAGCAATGGACCACCATCCCCTCTTCGGTCTGGCCAGACGTCTTCGGGGAAGTACCCACCCCGAAACAAGTAATTAAGACCCTAGGAGTCTGGCTGGAACCCGAGCTGTCTCTGAAAACACAAGCAACCAAAACAGCAGGCACCTGTTTTGGTCTCATGCGCTCCATCCGCAGGATCCTCCCACTACTTCCGCCCCTATCTAGGAAACTCTTGGTCCAAGGCCTGATCCTTGCGCGGCTAGACTACAGTAACACGGTCTATCTAGGAGCTCCTGAAGCCACTATGGCTAGACTTCAGCGTACGCAAAACGCTGCTGCCCGGCTCCTTATGAATCTCCCTTCCAGAGTCTCAGCCAGACCAGCGATCAAGGCCCTCCACTGGCTTCCAATACGACAAAGGGTAGAATTCAAGGCCCTGTGCACCGCACACAAACTTATCAACGGTCTCGGCCCTGCTATCCTGAGAGACCTGGTTACCCCCTACAAGGCCCCCAGATCCCTACGCTCGAACAATGAGCGTCTGGCCAACGTCCCCAGATACAGGAAGGCACGCACCGGCGGTAGACGCTTTTCTGTAAAAGCATCCTCAGGATGGAACTCACTTCCTCGCCCCCTGAGGCAGGAACCCAGCCATCTCCTTTTCTGGAAAAAATTGAAAACGCTGCTGTTCCCAAAATAAAGTCCCCTCTCCCCTCTGGCCTCCACAAATGCTACAGCGCGGGGATGCCTCCGGGTCACCAGGCGCTCTATAAATCGCTAAATAAATAAATAAATAAAATATATATCAGACACTAGTTACACACTGTTCCACTTCCCTAGATAAGTTGCGATCCGCATGGGAGGGAGACATAGGTGACTTGGAGGAGGAAGACTGGAGAGAAGCCCTGGAGGCCCCGAGGGGGGCGGCAATTGCAGTGCGCCTGCGCTTTATTCAATTCAAGTACTTACATAGAGACTACTATACTAGGGACCGACTGTGGAGAGCTGGTCTGATTGCCTCCCCTGATTGCCTGCGGTGTGGTCGCGCGGTGGTCACTTTCATACATACGGTGTGGGTATGTGATAGATTGGTGAGATTTTGGACCGGTGTATGCGATTGCCTGTCTGAGGTGTTGGGATGGGACCTCCCCCGCTCGCCGAAGCTGGGCCTCCTTCATGTTATGGAACAGGTGGGAGGAAATATCTACAAATGACATCTGCTGCTTCTGGGCCTCACGGTGGTCAAAAGAGATATAGCCCGGGCCTGGAAGGACCCCAGGGCCCCCTTGGTAGGGGTGTGGAAGAGGGGTTTGGAATTTTGTATGGGGCTGGAGTGCCCGGTGTTCGAGGCCAGGGGCTGCCCCCGAAAACATTTTAAAATATGGAAGAGATGGGCGGACTATAGAGGACTGTGGCTGGAGCCGCCAGCGCAACAAGATACGGATGCAGGACAATTGCTTGTTGACCTTGGGTGAAACGGTACACACACTGAATGTGTTTTTGTTATGCTTTTATTTTTGGACCACGTAGACACTGTGCGGGGATGGGGGTGGGTCCCGGGCGGGGGGACAAAGGGGAGGGAGTTGGGGGTAGGGAGTTCGGGGAGGGTCATTTATATCGAATGTTGATTGTACTGCTTGAAAGTGATGATAATCTATTTGCACACTGCTCCTCTGGTTCTCGGAGAGCAGTGCCCACTTTGTAATCCTTCAACAACATAAAAACAATACATTTTGTTGTGAAAAAAAAAATTTAGACAACAGAACTCTCCCAGAGTCCACAAAAATCCACTGCTCATTTTTTCCTCCAAGGTACGCCTGGAAAATCACAGCACAAGGGCAAGAATCGGCACAAGGGGGCACCCAACTCGCAACTCCACAACGCTTCATCGCCATCACACAGTGCGAGGTAACAAGCGCAACAATTAATTAATTAACAATTAAAAAGTAATTAACAATTAATTCAAATTAAATACAATTAAATAAATTGAATTATTTAATTAATTATGAATAAATTACTTTCCACCCTATTCCCCTATAAACCCACAACCCGCTAAAGAAATTAAATTAGTAAAATTAACATAATTAGCAATTAATCAATTAAATAAAATTAATTGACAATTACAATTTAATTAATTACCCATAAAAAATTAATTAACAATTAATTATAAATAAATACCAATAAATAATGTTACATATTTAATTAATTATAAATAAATTACTTCCCACCCAATTCCCCTTTAAACCCTCAACCCGCTACAGAAAATAAATTAGTAAAATTAACATAATTAGCAATTAATCAATTAATTAAAATGAATTGCCAATTAAAATTTAATTAATTACCAAATATAAATTAATTAACAATTAATTAAAAATGAATACCAATAAATAAATTTACATATTTAATTAATTATAATTAAATTACTTCCCACCCTATTCCCCTATAAACCCACAACCCGCTACAGAATTAAATTACGCAAAAATTTAAAAAACAAAATTATTTAATAAAAATACATTTTAACATAAATACACACTTTTCACACATATAATAACATAAAAAACACTATAAAAAATATATTCTTAAAAATTCGATAATTTTAATAATCTATATTATATACTTCGATATTTTAACTTTCTATATTTTTAACATTCGATATTACATTACTTACCTTAAAAACAATATTTTTGATGTCTATATTCTGTCCATTCGATATTTTGTCCATTTTATATTTTAAACTCGATATTATGTCCCTTCGATATTTTTTACTCGATATTTTGACTGTTTACCGATATCATCGGTAGCTGCAATGAGGACTGTGTCGGTGCTGTGGTTGCTGTGGCGTCTGGATAGGGAGAACTCAGGTAGGAGGTTCCATTCCAGATGTAAGGAGAGATGTTGGTTGATGGCTTTTTCTAACACTTTGGCCAGGAACAGGGAGATTGGTTGTTAGTTGTTGAGTTTGCTGGGGTCTGCCAACGGTTTCTTTAGTAGGACGTTGAATTCTGTGTGATTCCAGTCCTCAGGGAAGGTGGCTGCGGCAATTGAGGTGTTGAACAAGATGGTGAATATGTGGTTGATTCTGGCTTCGTTTAGTTTGAAGATCTGGTGAGGGTATTAGTCGCGTGTGGCTCCTAAGAAGACAGAGTGCATGATGAAGGCGATGTCCTTTGGGGCGAGCTGGATCTTCGGTTAGTCGGATGACTGTGGTGTTAGAGGAGATGTTGTGTTGCTTGAAGAAGTCAGTGTCCTTGGGCTGTGGTTTGTAGTTTCTATAGATGTTGGGGATCTTGTCATGGAAGAAGTTTGAAAGGTTATCTCAGAGTTTCAGTGAGGGAGTAATGTTGTTTGTTGCAGCTGAGGCGTTGCACAATTCTTTGACGATGTTGAAGAGTTCTTTTCTGTTATTGGAGCTTGATTCTATGCATGAGGCTAAGGACTTGTTCTTCGATTTTATCAACTATGTGGTAGAGGTTGAGAGTTGTCTTGAAGGTGGCCTTGTTGATTGTGTCCTTTCTGGTGTGCCGTCTCCTTTCCAGGTATGTACAGTTTTGTTTTTTCTGAGGTCTTCAGTGTACCAGCTGGCTTGCTTGGTGGACCTTCTGTGGGTGTAATTAGGGACGCTGATGGCGCAGTTGGTGATCCAAATGTTGAAGTTTCTGAAGTTCTGGGGTGAATGTATAACGTTGTGCTGCATTCTGTCCATCAATTGTTCTTTTTGCATTTGTCACCCTGAGTGGGATGGGTGTGTCCAGACGTGGGTCCCGTGCTCTCTATGCTACTGGAGTCAAGCTATCCTGGCTGATGAGGGGTGAAACCCAGAAACCGGTCCTAGGATGCTTGTTTACAGTCCAGTGAGGAACTTGCCCGGCAGTTCAGGCTGAACTGTTCCCATTGGGCGCAAGGTCAAGACTTATTTGCATATGGCTGGGCTCAAACTGGAATGGCATGGTGAGCAAAAAAGCAATGGATTTAGGCCCAGATCGCTGTACTGGAGTGAATGTATGACATTGTTCTGTATTCTGTCCATCAATTGTTCTATTTGCATTTGTCACCCGAGTTGGATGGGTATGCCCAGGCGTGGGTCCCTTGCTCTCCATGTCACTGGAGTCAAGCTATCCTGGCTGATGAGGAGAGAAGCCCCAAAACCTGTCCTAGAATGCTTGTTTACAGCCCAGGGAGGACCTGGCCTGGCAATTCGAGCTAGCCTGTTCCCATTGGGTGCAGGGTCAAGTTTGATTTGCATATGGATGGGTTCAAACTGGAATGGCATGGTGAGCAAAAAAACTATGGATTTAGGCCCAGATCTCTGTTATGGGGTGATTGCATGACATGGTTCTGCATTCTGTCCATCAATTGTTGTTTTTGCATGTGGCAGGTGAAGTGGCAGACAGTGCAGGTGAAAGGTCCAACAGTAGAGCGTGGGTCAGCGTGGTGGCAGTGTTTGTTGCAGCATCTTAGGTCGAGGGTGTAGAGCATTGCGATGGTGTATCTTTGTTGGGAGGCCAAGGGGTCGTGGTGCATACAGGCGCAGGCGGGTTTGCCTTTGGTGTGCCAGCAGCGTGCCCCCTGTGCATGGTCGGTCTGTGGTCCACATTTAGCAGTGTCTGGGGTGAGTGGGGCATCTGTTGGCAGAAGAGCTGCGAACAGAAAAAAATGGGTGGTAAAACCCAGGCAGCGGCAGTGTCACTGGATCAGGCTGGAACAAGCAGGAACTATAGGCCGCAGGCAAGTGGCAGGCTAGGTGTCCAGGTCCCTACAGATGCAGCCGCCCTACAGCCCATATTAAGTAGGTCCAAGTCAATTTGCTGCACTGCACTGCATGACAGGGAAATGCACTGGAGCCCTTTTGGCTGCCTAGTGCCAACACAGGCACCCATGCGCCATTGTGCAAGGGTGCCTGATTTGTAAGAAGGATTGGTTTTGTGCAAGAAGGGGCAACTTCCTGGACAAAAACAATCCCCTGAGGCTTTTTTCTCTTTCTATGAGTGCTGAAGAATGCAGCACACATAGAAAGAGGAAAGAAATAGGAGAAATAAACATATTTCTCCTTGTTACGCCTCACCTGGCGAGGAGTAGGTTTTTGGCGCATTCCTAGGTCTACCACTTCTGGTAAATCTTGCATCAAAATCTATGGATATTGCGTGAGAACACCCACACAACGCCCATCGAAATGCCTCCCCGGTGCAGAATAATGTAACCACTCAGGGCCATGCAAGGTGGCCTTGCGTCGCTTCATAAATCTCATTTTTGATTTGCATCGCTCTTGCACAGCGTTGCGTGGTGCTAGAGCGATGCAAATAGCCTTGCAAATATGCACCCAAATTGTTATCTTTTTCCTTTTCTGTCAAAATAAATCTGACTGGACAAGTCAAAACATATCTTAATGGTACCAAACTCAGCATGGTAGGGATGCTGCGACATTGTGACTGAGCACTCCATAACTGGTGCCCAGATTGCGCATGCCTCCAGAACAGGGGTTTTGTCAAACCCACGCTTTAGTAGCTACAATGGGGTGGGGTTCTTGATGGGCCTCTTATGTCGGCAACTCTACAGACAAAGGTTCATAATTAATGAGAGAGGGTGTGAGGGTGAGTGAGTGAAAGGATGGATGGATTGATGAGGAAAAGCGAGGATGGATGAATGGATGGGTGGATGAATGGGTGTATGGATGGATGTGTGAAATGGTGAATGAATGGACGAATGGATGAGTTTAAGTTTTGCAGTGCGGGGGTGATGTGGTTGTGTTTCTTGGCTCCTGTGGCCATTCTTACTGTTGTGTTTTACGTGGCTCTCATGGGGTCTATGTGTGCTTTGGGTGCTCCAGTGAGTGTGGCATTTCCGTAGTCTAGTCTGGACAGAACTTGAGCTTGCGTTGTGGTTTTTAGGTCATTGGATGACAGGAAAGGCTTGATTTTGTTGAGGAGTTTTACGCTATAGAAAGTGCCCTCTCAAAGGGCTTTTTGAGCCCTAATGCAAGACCCTCAGTGCTTCTGTCACCACTGGGGTGGGACTTGGGCCCCTAGCAGGCTCCTCTCACGTCATGGCACGGGAGATGACATCACTCTCCCGACGCCAGAAAACTGGCCTCGCTCTCCCGCTGCACTGGATTCTCTCAAGGGCTTTTGATCCCCAACGCAAGACCCTCAGTGCCTCTGTTACCGCTGGGATGGAACTCGATTCCCTAGCAGTCTCCACTCACAGTGTGGCACGGGCGGTGACGTCCCCCTCCCGACGCCAGGAAACCGGCCTTGCTCTCATACAGCCCTGGAGGTGCCCGGGCAAAGCCTGAGCCAAGGCCCAGACAGACCCCGGAAGAGGCTTGGCTGGGCCACCCCCGAGCTTCCTGGATTGAGGAAATCCTAAGGTACTGTGCTCCACTGTTTATGACGTTTATTGCATTGAAAGTGGCACCTATCTCATTTGTGTGGGCCTCCGTGCGCGTCTAGGAGCTGGACCACACCTCCTTGCGTCAAGGTCTTGTAGTCTCATAGTTGCGAGCCCTTTCCTCCTTTTCCCCCATTCATCCACCCAGGTACACTACAATTCACGATGGGGAAACGCACTGCCCTGCCATCTGTCTGCCCTGCCATCTGCCTTCCCGCCATTACCCTGGACAGCATGCTGGAGAGGGTGGTCCACATAGTGTCCTCAGAAATTGAACTAACAGAGTGCAGACTGTCCCAGGCGAACGAGCCCATTCACAACGATCTTACATCCGTAAGGTTGTCGAGGGGGAGCACCAGCGGTTCCAGCACTTAACACCATGCCATGTGCACCAGGCAGCTGGTCCCAACAATGCTGTACCCCAACTGCGGAAACACCACTGATGCCCAAGGGCCCACCTCGCCTAGGATACCGCAAGTCACGAGCATCTCAAATGCAGCAGACACAGCCCTCATGACCTCCAAACGCAAAAGGAGTGGGCAGAAGCAGGTCTGCTCCAAAAGGAAACAGTCTCCAAGTGCTAGCTCCTCCTGCAGCTGCCAGTCTTCATGGATGCAATCCTCATCATCTTCTGGCACCGAGCAGTAACCTTAGTCACTCTATCTGCATACAAAAGTAAGCGGGTACAAGTGCATCAGACATTGGGGAAGTTTCTATTAGCTCTGTTTGCTCACGGATCATCGATTAAATAGACACGAAATTTAAATTGCTATGGGAACGACTGGATCATTTGGCCCTCGTAGTAAACAAGCTTTCTTTGCGGGGGACAGCTTTAATTATTGCAACACCAGGGGGTACCCACCATTCCCATTCCCCCACAGAATGCCTTAACAAAAAACAACCTACCCACTGCTGTTTTGTGTCCATCTGTCGGTCCCCTTGTTGTCCCCTCTTGTAACACCTGCACTCTACTATGGGAATACTTCCTCCTGAAGGCTAATACCGTGCCAAAATCTCACCCTTCCGATAATGACCGCCGCGCTCCGACTGGGACTGATCCATCTGCGCCCTTTATCCCCATGCTTGTACCCACCAACCATTATCAAAATATGGGGTGACCCAATGGTCTTGGACCTGGGTAGTACTTGGTATGAAAAACAATGGCCCTAGACTTAATTCAGTAGGTGAAGCAAATCACAGTCTACAATAAATTATTTAACACATTATTTACAGGCCTGTACTTAATTGGCCCATGGTATCTGACACAACTAGTTCATCAAAATGCACAAACCATGAAATGTTAGGATAACAATTGATTTATTTGATCACAATGAGTGCAACCGTATTTGCCTTACTGCATTGTTATACAATCTTTGTTAAAGAAGGGGCGAGGGGTGTGGGGGGGTTGCTCCAATGAAAATGTGCACAAGGGAGAAGTGCTCAAGTATGGGAAGGTGAGTAGAGTTCAAACAAGGTGATATGAGAGGAAGTTACAATAATTCATACATTTAGACTGATCCAGAAATCTCAGTCTTAGCTGCCTAGCTACATTTACATAGTACAAATGCAATGCATTATTATTGATTGTAGAATACACAATACAAGTTTTGTGCGGCACGTTATGGTCAGGGGATCGTGGTCCAGGTGCAATGATTGTGGGCATCAACGTTTCGACCCGTCTTAGGGGCTCAAGGGAAGTTTAGGGCCTTGGCCTGCGGGTCTTCCTCAGGACAGAGGGGGCAACCTGAGTGTCGTTGTGGTTCCAGAGTTACACCCCTGCTGGGTAGAAATGGGGTGTTGGGGGGTCAAGGTTGTGCATATAGTGGCCATATTCAAGGTAAGGGTAAATTACCACATAGCTTACCCGCTTAGACTGGGTGGAATAAGGACTCTCCAATGCGGTTCGTGGAGACTGTCCACATCTGTAAGGAAGGGACTAGGTTAGGGTGGTTAGAAGCGCATGGATCTACTTCTGCTCAATTAATAATGTGAACCAATTAAACTTACCCAATGTGGAGGTAGGGTAATGGTTTAAGTTTCAAGGCAATCAATGCTGAGCTGAAATGGAGATTAGAAACTCGAGTTAGGACTGGGGTCTGGATTAAATCACAGTGTTAAATAAGGGGTATGGTCAAGGGTACCAGCGAGTTCTGTGTCCCCTTACCTGTGATTCCAAGTGTTCTGCGTCTGCGATCCGACGGGAGCACTGTCAGCTACCAGGTCTGGTCTGGAGGACGTATTTATGCAGCGTACCATGAGCGTGAGACTCACGCTTCTGGAGCGGCCATGGAAGACAGACTACTGCTTCCCAACTGCGTCATGGACTGGTCTGATAGTGTTGCGTAAAGGGAAGTTGGAGGGTGATGTTCCTCCAGTAAGACATCACCATCTTACATTGCGTATCTAAGTCATTGCAACTGCTCACAGTCTAGTTGTAACAATATGTAAGGGCAAGAAATGGCTGTATCCGTGATCAGGGCAACATTGTATAAAAGTTCAGACGTACACAGTGTAATTCACTAGACAAAATGATGGAGGATACATTGTTGTAAACGTATCTAGGACCGTAATGAAATATTCCCGATTCATGCCCTTATGTGGTTATAACAAAACATATCCTTATAAAGGCATAAGAATCATATCCATATTTAGTCATAGCCAATGCAATCCAAATACGGCAAGGCAACTCCCATAGACTCCTAGAAAGTACAATGCGTTCTTTAAACAAACCAAGCCTCCAGCAGCCCGGAAATTCCCCCTGCTTTTGTTTTGATTTGAACAAGAACTCCTGGAGTCCAGAAAGAACTGTAAGTTCTTAGTGACGTCTTATGTCCAACCTTACGTCAAACTCGGCACCTTCCAGGTATAAATATACCAACATTTGCCTTAAGCAAACACACGGTGGTTTGGAGCAGAGCGGCTATCTACTTGCCCAAAGCCCAGGTGTAACGAGAGCCGAAGGAAGCCGACACTCCCATTGACGCACTGAGAGAGACGCTGTCTTTTCTCCTGCCGAGAAATCCAGCTCCAGTGTTTCCAGTCACCCTTGCGGGTTGCTGGGAAATCGAGTCCTGAGAAAGAGATACAAGACCTCCTTCGTTCTATAACCAAGGTACGGAGCTGATTAGATCCTTGATTCAGATTCTTGGCAAAAACTAACTTAACTTAAACTGCAGCTCACTTACTCCTTCCCAATCAATCAATCAATCAAACCATTTGTATAGCGCACTACTCACCCGGTAGGGTCTCAAGGCGTTTGGGGGAAGGGGTTTGCTACTGCTCGAACAGCCAGGTCTTGAGTTGTCTCCTAAAGGCGAGATGGTCCTGGGTCAGCCGAAGGTGGGTGGGGAGGGAGTTCCATGTCTTGGCAGCCAGGTAAGAGAAGGATCTTCCTCCGGCGGTGGCTCTTCGGATGCGAGGTACGGCGGCGAGGGCGAGGCTGGTGGACCGTAGCTGGCGGGTGGGCGTGTAGAAGGTCATGCGGTCGTTGAGGTACTTGGGGCCCAGGTCGTGGAGAGACTTGTATGCGTGGGTGAGGAGCCGGAACGTGATCCTCTTGTTGACGGGGAGCCAGTGCAGGTTCCTTAGGTGGCTGGAGATGTGGCTGCGTCGGGGGACATCCAGGATGAGTCGGGCGGAGGCGTTCTGGATGCACTGGAGTCTTTTCTGTAGCTTGGCTGTGGTTCCGGCGTACTAGGCTTAGGTTAGGTACACCGGGGTAGGCGTATCTTAGAAGCACCAGTTGAGTACGTTTAGTCAATGATTATATGTATGTATATATTTTATCCATTTTAAGTATCATATGGCCCAGAAACCATATCAATGCTTTTACAGTATTATTTCATAATACTCCTTTTACTGTACGCACTTTACTTTATAACAAATATTGCAATTGTGGCAATTCACTTCTCTTGCACGAGAAAGAAGACAGCTCAATAAATAACACCTTTTATTGAAAACGCCCGTCTCTCTATTTCTCTGCACTCTGGTGAAACTAAGCATGCACGATTGACTGAGTGAAATAGCTGTCTATTGTTTTCACACGACTCTGGAGATATACTCCTTGATCTGGAGGGAGCAAAGTTCTCATGTTTATGCGGTTGTCAGAAACTAATCCCTTCTTGTCTAATCAGGAAAGTTAACTCCTTCCTGTTCATTCGAGAAAGTTTCTAGTGACCTCTGAGCTAGCTGGCATTCATAATTAAGTCTAACATATTCAGTAGAGACCTAGTCGACCTCAGTCCTACGTCTAAACTATCGTTTATGTTATTCCAATGCGCAGAGCCTATTGGGAATATAGGAACTACACTACATGGCGCCCAACGTTTGGTAACGCGATAATCTAACGCAAGATACTAGAGTAACTCAGTCGTGCTTTTCACACAGACCCCTTTTTCCCGTAAAAACTCCAAAAGACATCTGGAGTGGGTGAAAGGTTAATATCCGCCGGAACTTAGTAGGATGAGAATCCTATGTATAAGTTTTTGGTTTAGTCAACGTTGAAGGATACAGTGTTCCAAAATATTGTGCACCTAATCTTTGCTTCCTTGAAACTTTCTGTCAGAAAAATGGGGGAAAGTGAGGATGAAAGAGAGAGAGCTAGAATAGCAGCTCAACTTTTAACGGATGACACAATTCTCCAAAATGAAGACCCGAATGTTATAATCATTCCGGTAAACGTAAGAAGAACTATAAATCTTAAACTTATAGAAAATGGACTATCACCAAGAGGTGGTAGAGTCATATTTGTGGTAGAGGCCCATGAATATCGGCAGACAGAGGTATTCTATTCATGGATACATTTTCCAGCAGCACACGCTGTGACACAAGATTTCCACTATTACAAAATAGAGGAATCTCCAGAGGAATACGCTCCTTTCGAGGACGTTGAAATTCCACTAACATACCAAGAGCACCTGCTCTGGTTTAATGGTGCCATAAAACATCAAAATCACATCACCAGGCTCGGTCCACTAGGTAGACCAGGAGCCACATGGCCGGTTCTAGCCAGCTACACACCACATCCTGACATTGAAAAAATGTCAGATCGGGAATTTTTAGCTCAGCTAAAACAACTCATTAAAATACATAGACAATTGGTCCAATATGTCATGCGGACTTCAACAGTCCAACCAGCAATAAGAATTCCACAACAAACAGCTCAACAGGGGAACACAAATAAAATCACACCACTGAATATACAATCAGCCATTGGCAAAATACCCGCAAAACTGGAACAAATTCCATTCTGGTTAGCTCAAAAAATAACTCAAATAGAGGCAATATTTCCTGATACTACACCTCATGAGAAACACAGAATTCTGACTATCTGTCTTCCAATGGGGGGCGCACGACATGTGGAGGACTGTGACACTTGGGGCACAGTCTTTGCTTCGATTTACACAAAAACACATGGTGTTCCGTCCATGGCGGTTATACCAGACGTATTAAGACAGATTCAAAATGAATACGGTCCAGAACATGCTTTAACTCTAGGTATGAAATTACTGAAAGACTTTAAGCAGGTCTCGGCTATATTACTAGCCAACATAAAAGGAGAAGCAGCATCTGTGGCGATCCGCCAGAAATTGAAAGAAACAGATATAGCAGAATAACCCTTTGAACTTGCCAGAATCATAGAAAAATCCTATGAAGAACTAGGAAGAGATAGGGGCAGATTTATGTTAACTGGCGCATCCCCAGGGATGCGCCAGTTAACATGCGCCACGGTGCGCCACTGCTCCGCCACCCATGGTGCGCCGCATTTATGATGCGGCGCACCATGGTGCAAGGCAGTGACGATGCGTGACGCATCTCTCGGCGTACGGGCGGCGCATTGCAGGAGTCATGTCGCAAGTGCGACATGACTCCTGCAATGCACAGGAGCCACCTATTCTATGCATTGTGCGTCACCCTTATGCCTGCTTCAAGCAGGCGTAAGGAAGTGACGTAGAAAGTGACTGAGTGAAATCTCATAGATATCACTCAGCCACTTTTAGGAGGCGTTCCTGCGCAGGAACGCCCCCCCCTGCGCAGGAACGCCTCCTTCTGGCGCAGGGCTTTCCAAAGTGACGCATCTCTTAGATGCGTCACGTTGTAAATAGGGCGCATTGTTTGCGCCGCTGTTGCGTCACATTTAGTGACGCAATTGCGGCGCAAGGAGGCGCAAGGCCTTCATAAATCTGCCCCATAGTTTGGGTGGGAAACCACTAAAACCACAACTAACTGAAAATCCTGAAAAAACATTTATTAAGAATAATCTAATTACTCCAAAAAAGAGGTGGCAGGGTAATAAACAAATCACTCCCAGAGAAAAACAATTTCAGTCCAGAGGAAGGTCTCCTCAACGGAGAGATAGATCTCCAGAACGAGGAGGCAGGTCTCCCCACAGGGAGCACTCTAAAAAAGGTACAAACTTAGAGATAGGGATAAATTGAGAAAACCTGACAGATATCAAGATAATGATACTCGTCCCTCTCGATCTTTTCAGACTTCCTCACAGAAATCGGAAAGAAGAGGACGGTCAGAACACAAGGAAGAGCATGTCAAGTCCAAAGACAAGGAACCTGCTCATCAAAGTAAAAAAATACAGGGGCATATTACCAACAACTAGCGATAATTATCGCTATATTGGTTTAGCGGTGATATTTTTATCGCCAAGCTGCGGTGATTTTTATCGCTTAGGAACCTTGCTATTATCAAGGTTTATCTCCTAAGCGATAAAAATCGGCCGAAATGCATGAATATCGCTGAAAAATCAGCAATATTCATGCATTATCGAGCTAATGCTCTTAGCCATGTTATCCACCCACCATTGGATAACATGGCTAAGAATTGCTCAGGGGCAGGTGTTAGCTTTTGGAGATATTCGCGCTTAGCGCGAATATCTCCAAAAGTTGGTAATAGGAGATAGCGATGTTAGCAACTGTTTCCAGTCACTAACATCTTGGCACGCCCACTTTGCATGTCATTAGTGATAAATATCACTGACATGCAAAGCGGGGCACAAGATGGTCGCTATCTCTTACTAGCTATCGCTAACTGGTGTTAGCGACAGCTAGGTAATAGGGAGATAATTTTATCTCCGCTTTCTTGGCAGTTAAAGCCAAAAAAGCTGAGATAAACCCCCTTGATAATATGCCCCACAATTTCCAAAAAAGAAGGTAGCCAGTATTAAAATAAAACATGCCGAGGATTCTGAGGACACAACTGAAAAACGGACAGTGGGCCCAGACAATGCTAGACAGCGCAGCAGAAGTGACCATAGCTCGCAAGATCTTGATGAATCTTCTGGAGACAGTGGACACGAATGAATACATTCAGGTGGAAACTGCAGACACCAGAGTTAGCATACTCCATAAATTATATGAAATAACATTACGTATAGAGGGGGACAAAACTAGGAAAATAAAGGGTCTCTTTTGGGATAACCTTTCGAAAGGCTATGATATCCTTCTAGCAGAAAAAGACTTGCCACCAGAGTTTATCAGGGAGTGCCCACATGGCGAAGAAATGATTATGCCTGCCTTCTCAAATCAAATTCCAATTCATAAAAATACACATTTGCAAGAAAATGGGCAGTAGCCCAAGCCCCTGCATTATATAAAAATCATGTAGGATGGGATGAGGATACTCCTCTCCATAAAATTCAGTTAAAAAAACAACCAACTGCACAGAGGCAGTATCCGGTTAAGCAAGAAGCTAAAAAACAAGTCAGGGAGATCTTAGATCAACTTGAATATCAGGGGGTGATTGAAACATGCACCTCACAAATGAACAATCCTTTGTTTCCTGTCTCCAAGCCAGACGATTCATATCGTCTAGGTTTGGACTACAGACACCTAAACTCATGCTGCAAAACATTTGCAGTACAAAACTCACACAGTGCAGCACTAATGAATAACATTGTGCGCAAAAAATATAAAACAACATTAGATATCTCAAATGGTTTCTTTTGTCAAAACATTGCACCTGAAAGCAGGTATTTGACCGCTTTCTCAACAATGGGGGCGCAAAAACAATTCTGTCGACTCCCACAGGGATTTAAGAAAAAACCCAGGATTCATTTCAGCAAGGGTAACAGAGTTACTACAAATGTATGATGATGAGGCATTATCGTATGTCGATGACATCTATCTTACAGACGACGACCTGGAGAAACACTTGAAAAGAGTGAACACCATAATACTTGGATTCGCAGCTGAAGGGTACAAATTCAACTTTAAGAAGTCACGAATTGCCCACCTAACTGTCCTATTTTTTGGATATGAATTATCAAGTGAAGGCAAAAGCCTAGCAGACAACTTCTTAGAGAAGTGTGCAGTACTCCAAGCACTAAAAATGCTGAAGAACTTACAATCAATAATAGGCTTCCTGAATTTTGGAAGAACATACATTCTAAATTATGCAGTGAGGGTTAAACCTCTCTAAAAATTAATAAAACCTGATTTCAAACCAATTAATTGGACTCAGAAACACACAGAAATTTTACGATCATTACAAACAGACATGTTAACTAAAACAAAACTTCAAACACGCGCAAACGAACGCAACCTTGTAATCCGAGTCATCCCAGGAAGATGCGGATTCACGTACCTAACCTCTAATGAGGGAGAAACTGTACCAATAGCTTATAAATCACACTTGTACACACAAGCTGAAATGAAATTCAGTTCTACTGAAAAAATTCTGACTGCGGTTCAAACTGCTGTAGCAAAAGAAAGAGCCCTCGCAGAAGGTAAACGTATAATAATCGTTACACCGGTACCGGCCCTAGAAGCGGTAACAAGAGCAAGCATTCCGAATGCTAAATACCGATCGCGAATTCCCCACACTAATAGTGTGCGATTCATATTACTGCGTTCAATCTTACAATGAATACTTGCAGAACTGGGTTCAAAACGGCTTCAAAGATGAAAAAGGTGGCACAATCAAGCATAAAATGCTTTGGGAACAGGTAGTTCTTTTACAGAAGGAACTACAAAAGACTCACGTGATACATACACTGAGTCATCAACGTGATGGAGTTCACGTTGCAGGGAATTCATTGGCTGATGAGGCAGCGAAAGCAGCTGTGCAAACGGCTTCCGTAGCTGCCATTACCCGGTCAAAAACAAAAATAGACAGCGAAATAATGCAGGCTGTCAGTGCTTCAGTAAAAGACAGTTGTAAGACACTCCCGAAAGGCTTTCCAGTAAAGTACTCATACAAAACTGATGCGAATAATGCTCCTTTTGCTGTAATCCCTGGAGTGGGGGATAGAGCAATTCCAAACATGGAACACAGGTTAGGACTAATTTTAGCGGCACATTAAGGGTTAGCCTCTGCACATGCAGGTGTTTCCGCAAACAGTATCGTTATTAAAACAGAGATATTGGTGGCCACGCATGAGAAAACAAACTAGAAACTATGTTCTAGAATGTGAAATATGCCAAAGAATGAAAGTATCAACAGTGAAACGACCTGCACAGACGCCCCTTCTAATCTCAGATAAACCATTAGCGTGTGTTTACCTGGACCACTGTGGTCCCTTACAAAGGGATGTCAACTATAAATATATCATGGTCGCAGTGGATTCCTGTACGAGATTCATTTGGATGTGACCCCAGCGCTCGGCTGACGCCAAAACTGTTATAAAAGATTTGTGAGTCTTTATCGGCACATACGCAATTGGCATGCTACATTCTGACCAGCTTCCTGCGTTTAGCTCTCGGGCTTACAAGGAGGCCATGGCCAGCATGGGCATTGCATTGCGGTACTCTAGTCCATTCCATCCCGAGGGAAATGCGGTAGTGGAGAGAAAAAACCGTGACATTGTGGTAAATAAATAATTACCCTGGCTGAATTTCTAGGCATTAACAATTAGCATGCATCAAGTGAGAAGCAGAGTCCGTGGTATCTGAGTTAAAATGGGCTTTATTCCAATAACTCGAGTCAAAGGGAGAATATGTTCCATCACCACAGAGGTTCAGGAAGAGTCTTCTGATCTTTTAATAACAAAACATCATATTATATACTTTTCACTCCTTGTACATAGGAGCAGGCGCAAGACAGAAAATGAGATAAGAACATGTGGGTGTACACTTGATGAGTCATAGGTGTGTGATAGGTAGGTGTCATAGGTGGGTGGGTACTTAGAGGAGGAGTTGGCATGACCAGCTCGAACTGTGCCCTAATTGTGCAACTTTGAGCATGACGTGCAATTGACGTGTAACTGGGAGGAACCTAGCAGAGAGATCTCTTATGTCAAGGCGACCAGCACATCTAGTACAACTGATATCTAGAGTCAGCAAGCAAAAGAAGCAAAGGTTGTTCGTCACTAAAAGACAGAGAGGGCATATTTATTTGTTGCATGAGCTTTCTATGGGTGCAAGCACTGTGATTTACTTTAATGGAGACAGAATGGCTAGGCCTATCTCCCTCGGACGGGTTCTGTTTACTTTTCCTCACCGGGCAGGCAGATAACTGTTAAGCAAAATATACTGTCTTGGCAACCCTTACTGGGCTTCTTGCGGCTGAGCTAGAAGTATGCGAGGTCAGAGGGACGTAACGGCAGCTCCAGTGTGTCAGGAGTCATGAAAACATTAATTCAGGGACTGGTGGTTCAATCTGAACCACAAAAAGGGTTCAGTACGATATTTATTAGAGGTGTACAATGCAAAATGCAAATACATGGGCCTTATGCTAACTTAACGTTTGGGAGACTTTGATGACTGGCATTTCTAATGCAGGACATGATTGCAGGGGCCTAGTGATTCAGGCCACTACGGGAAATATGCATGGGTGACATGCACATGACATGTAACATAGGGTATATGTAGAGGACATATTTGATCAGGCAAAATATCATTTTCCTCATTCCCTCCTTGTTCCCTACATAACCCTTTAGGATACATCTATATTCATGAGACCGTATAGTTCATCATACAGAATCATTTGTTCATCTTTAACTCTTTGTTTACGTGGATGGGGAATACAGGCAGTAGCACACAGGCTGCAAATCGCCGGGCCGCAATGCAGACAGAGACAGCAACCAAATACCATAAGTAGGGCCATTCCTAGGAAGGACATAACTTTCCATCCCCATGCAGATATTACACCCCAGAACCAACTGGACCAAGTCCATGTGCCTGGATCTTGATGTATGGCATTAGCAATCTTGTGGAGTCTTGTTATTGCTTGGTACACAGATGGTGCATTATCTGGGATGAAAACGCAACAACTAGATCGGATGACTCTACAGGCTCCGCCCCTATCCGCCAAGATGACGTCTAGAACGAGGCGGTTTTGAAGAACGACAAGTCTAATAGCAGACTGTTCCTGGGTTAAGTTCGCCAGGGCAGATGCAGTTATATTTACAACTGTTTCAAGAGTCCTTGTTAACCTGCGTATCAGTTTACTGTTTTGGACGGGACCTATGAAGAAAAAGAATCCTCTGTTGAAATCTGTATATTGCTCCCATGCTGTTTCAGTCTGATCGATACCTGCAGAATCTGTCTCTCTCTTTTGTCTAACATGTTCTAGTTGTGAATCTCTATGATAATTTGAGGGGGCTAGAAAAACGGGTGGCAATAAGAATGCTATATAACAAGTCCCACCCCAGTCTAAGGGCAGATGTACATAGGCTGTCTGACCACAAATGAAATAGGTATGGCGTGATGTTTTGAAAGAAGAAAGTCCCTTATCGTCAAACTCTACTACAGTGTTACACTCGCTGTGTCCCATATGTACTGAGCCTTTCTTACTAACACATAAATCACCTTTTGCTGGCAGGACTGATATAAACGGTGGGCCTGTATTTTGCTTTGGCTGAACATTTAACATTATAAAATTAACAGATGCATTTCCCTGTTCGTACTCTTCATTCTCTAAATCGGATCCCTTTCTTTGGGGGAATCCATCTTTGTCTGGAAAGCATGCTTCATTCATTACTTTATTCAGGTTTCCGTATATCCAGCCACCTGAATAAGCTATGTACCTTCTATCTATTGAGGTCATTAGAGCAAACCATGCTCCACACGAACCATTGTGTGAGAACGGTAAAGGGTAGAAGGGCAATACTCCCTTCGTCTCTTGATAAGGGGGCAGTTGGCCACATACCCAGCAATTAGTCGCATTGCTGGTCTGGTGAGAATGGTGTAACATTCGAATAAATGTATTGTTACGTAGTGCAAGTCGATATGACAGTTCATGGGGAGGCAGGTCACTAAATGTATGCTCTATGGTACTGTTACTGGAAGAGTGTATATGTGAGGAAATGGGAAAGAAAACATGTAGCAATAAACTAACACCAATTATAACAATGCACAGAATAAAAAGGACGATTAAGGTAACTATACATCTACTGCGTAATCTCTTGCAGTATACTTCCTTCTTATCTCTCTTCCTACTATTCTCGTTTTTACTATTCTTGTTTGTGATCTTATACATGTCAGAATCGAGTCTAACCGATTCACCACCGGGTGGGCTTAAACAATTAAACTACATCTGACTTGCTAGTTCTCACTCTAGACCTATACTCTTGCTGAGGGGTACTTTCCAGCAAAGGTCAGTGTTCTTTTTTTTTTTTTTTTAAAGTTTCAAAGTTCTAAAGTGTCTTTTGTAGTGATGAAGGTGAGTTCGGCCTTTACGTCCTTCCACCAACTTCGGCGTCTTCCAACGTGGCTCAAGGGGACTTGAACGATCAAAGATCATGAGGAGTCCAAATTCTCCTGGTGCTATGGCATGTTCCTTGACCTGGGTGTCAGGTGTCAGGGAAGGCAGCAGCAACCTGTGAATGAAAAGAGAGTAGTGCAGAAATCAAGGAAGCCAGGTAATCTGTCAGCATGTTACTGTCAACATCAGTTAGTTTTTCCTTCTAGGCATAGGCGTACCCCACATATAGTTCATAAGTTCATAAGGAGATAGGCCTGTTCTGGAATGAGCTACCATACGCATGTAAAAGAGGGCAACCGGCAAGGCAACCATCCAATCCACGCCTATTTCTGTACAGATCTTAGCAATTCTCTGTCTTAATTGTCTTTCTACAAGGCCTGCTGCTTCTGGGTGTCTGACACAATGGAACTTCTTTCCTAACAGAAGTGACACTTGTTTCATTAATTCAGAGGAGAATGGCTGACTGTTATCTGAATAGATCACATGAGGTAGATCACATGAGGTGATTCATAGCTGGGGAAGTACTGCGCACTAATTGTCTGGCTGTTGTAACAGCAGTATAATCTGGAACTGGATATGCTTCTGTGCATCTAGACAGTGCACAACTACTAATACATGTTTGTTGATTCCTCTACATCTGTCCATTTTGGATATAATCCATCTGGAGAACCTCAAAAGGGTGGTCAGGAGGATGAAATCCGCCTAGTTCCACCGGAATGCCTTTACCTGGATTGAACTGACAACAGATCGTACATGTTCGTACTTTCTGCTTCACTGCTGCACATAGGTGCTTGTTAAACCAAATATACTGTAAACAGTCTAGCATTCCCTTCTCTCCTAAGTGTGCGGGACTATGTGTTGGGAAGAAAACAATGTACCTTTTCCCTTAGTCATCCAACCTTGGTAATCTGGATCCCTCCTTTCAAAGTCCATTTCTTTATCTCATCTGTGGTGGCATGTGTCTGTATGTCGAGTACATCTTGAGTGGGATCCCTGACTGTCATGCTTTATGTCAGTAATGGTACCTCTGTCCTTGTCGTGTCTGGTGGTGTCTGTGCTGTCTGAGCTGTTCGGTCTGCCAGGTCATTACCCTGGGTAATGGTGTCTGTAACTTTGGTATGAGCTTTATATTTCAGGATAGAAATGGCATACATGGTAAATGTATGGCCTCTAACAGGGCCTGAATAAGCTGGCTGTGCTGAATCATGGTCCCATGGGAGGTCAAGACTACCCCAAAGGCATATTGTGAATCCGTATAAATGTTTACTTTCAAGTGCTTTGCTCTTATGCAGGCTTGTGTCAGAGCAATGAGCTCTGCTGCTTGAGCAGACAGTGTGTCTATTTTCTGTGTCTCTATGACTTCAGTGGTCACGGCATACGCTGCTACTAAGTTTCCTGTACTTGTTCTCATGCGTGATCCATCTACATAGAGTGTCAGGTCTGGGTTTAGAAGTGCAATATCTGTCAGGTCTTGTCTTGGTTTATTCATTACGTCCACATAGTCATGTGGTGATGCATGTACTGTACTTGAGGGCAAAAGCGTTGCAGGATTCAGAATGTTACAACGTCTGATCTCTATGTGTGGTTGAAATAATGTCAGTTCATATCCTGTCAGTCTCGCTACAGTCAAATGTAAAAATAAATAAAAATAAAAAAGCATAAAATGTTTACTGTGACATGGAGTCGCTAAAGCTGGCGCGTGACATAATGCTCTTTTTAATTCCTCAAATGCCAAGGTGTGTTCTTGTGTCCTAGGGAGAACAGTCAAAATGGCTGCCTTCTGTGTAGTTAACTATATGAGTGGTTTGCTAGTTATGCATACTGGGGAATCCATTGCCTACAGTAAGAAGTAAGGCCAGTAAAGGCACGTACTTCCTTTTGTGTCCTGGGCTGTGAAAGGTTAGTAATGAGCTGTATGATTCTTGTGTTAGCTGTCTACCTGGTGAACCCACCTTGGAAAGCAAGTGTTGTACACCACTTGCTTTACACAGAAAGTGCAAGACTGTCAGAGATGCAATGTCACAGTCTGGTTCTGATCTTGCTGTAATTAGAATGTCGTTTATGTGTTGGCAGGCATGTCTAGCTGTCTTTAGTGTCTGACTGTAAATGCTAGGGCTCACTGTCATCAATCTAGCAAAAATAAACGACATAGAAATAAATAAATAAAGAAAAATGAATTTTCAATTCAAAAGCACTATTTTATATTGGGGAACCTCTATCCAAAACCTCTGCAATTTTACAATAAATCCTACTCTAAATCCTGGTAATAGTATGACCATACTACCTACAATATGTTCTCAAAATGTATTTGAATAAAACCAAAGTAATCTTGTCATAGACAGAAGGCTGGAGCCTCTGTGAGAAACAGCCCCTCCCTCTAGAATTATGTTCGCGCTCGGAGCTTTGAATCAATTCCAAGCCGGGCTACACTGTGATCTAAAATTGAATGACTGCCAGATGCTGAACTCGTTGCAAGAGCAAGACTCCTGCCAATTATTCTGTTTACACTACTGGGGGAATAACTATCCATTTGCAAGCGTGACTTTATCTGAAGTCAATGAAGCTGGCTGCTAGGAAGAGCCTGACTCAGCTGGAGAACAGCCAATAATTGTCCGCGGAAAAGAATTGGAGGATGGCCAACAAGACAGGCACTGCTCGCTCCAAGAGGGAGTAGCCCTCCCTTTACAAACATTTACTGGGAACCAGGCCATCTCGGTCTCGGACGGACTGTCTCAAGGTCAAACACATTCCTTGTACGTCATAACATATCCCTTCCCAGGCCAGAGCTTTTCTAACTTTAACTGAAGCAAACTTTAAAACGTGTTAAAAAGTAAATTAATAAAGACATATATATTTCTGTAACTGAGTGACATGCTAGCATTTTAAAATATTTCTGTACTGCTACTAGCTGCAAGGGAAACAATAAACAGAACAAAACAATCATGGCATGGAAACACACCATATTTTACTTTTTTGAAAATAACATGTCGAACTCCTTAATTCTGCATTGCATAACCAATATTTTCATAAGTAAGTGTGCAACCTTTTCTATTCTACCTATTAAAAGGGCCAGATTCATACTTTTTCAAAAGGCCATGGGGTATATTATCAAGGGGTTTATCTCCGCTTTTTTGGCTTTAAAAGCCAAGAAAGCGGAGATAAAATTATCTCCCTATTACCAAGCTGTCGCTAACACCAGTTAGTGACAGCTAATAGGAGATAGCGACCATCTTGGGCCCCGCTTTGCATGTCAGTGATATTTATCACTAATGACATGCAAAGTGGGCGTGCCAAGATGTTAGCGACTGGAAACAGTCGCTAACATCGCTATCTCCTATTACCAACTTTTGGAGATATTCGCGCTAAGCGCGAATATCTCCAAAAGCTAACACCTGCCCTGAGCAGTTCTTCACCATGTTATCCAATGGGAGGTGGATAACATGGCTAAGAGCATTTGCTCGATAATGCATGAATATCGCTGACTTTTCAGCGATATTCATGCATTGCGGCCGTTTTTTATCGCATTTGCGATAAACCTTGCTAATAGCAAGGTTTATCTGCGATAAAAATCGCCGATGTGCGGTGATAATTTTTGTCTCTAAACAAGTTAGAGACAAAAATTATCGCTAGTTGTTGGTAATATACCCCCATGTTTTCTAATTTTAGTGGGGACTGTTCTCTGCACATATCAATTGAAGCAGCCTGTCAAAGTACATAGGTCAGTCTTAAAACTAAATGCAAATTAAACTAATGTAGGGGACACATAGCAATGCATTAAGATGGTAGTGTATTATAGCTATCAAAAAGGGCCATGTTCATTAATTTCACAAATAGCCACTTACCTAATTGAGTGGGCTAACATTCACACGCTATTCTAAAGGGCAGCTTGCATTGGGAAAAATATTCTGTAGAAACATTCCTATTTAAAAAACACACTGTTCTATTACACTAATAAAAACGCATTCTATGAAGGATCTGATTTATATTTTCTTGTCAACCCTGAAAACATCTAAGCACTCTTTGTGCAAACCCTTATCTCAATTCGACTGGTCTATTTACAACTTTACCGACCTCTGAGCCAAACACATTAAATCAAGTGTTCCAAGACAAAAACCCTTACAAATACACTTCTTTACTCTCCATGCAACATTTTACCATTCAATCTGCAAACTGAATACGCCCATTGGATAACATGGCAAATCGCACCTCCACACAAAACATGCTTTTTCCACCACTTCCACAGCTCGGATCCTTTTCAAATTTGGCATCACAGTAGTCCAAGCTATTCCCTAAATCCTCACCAAAAAGCAACTAAATCCCTCCACTGGAACAGGTACGAATTTCCGCTCAAAAACACGCCCCCCCCCCGCAAACACAAAAAAAAAAAACGCCAGAATCCCTCAACACCTTGTTAAAACAAATACTGCCTTCTCAATAAAAGATATTAACTCTTTGGCAGCCGAAGCACAATCATTCCCCAATGACTGCAGTACATGGGAAAGTCATGAACTCATCTCTCCACGTTATCACATAACACATACGCACATCTTCAAAACATTTTCTCTAAGCACTCGAAAGAGATCCAGCTCTCTCCTGCCTAACGTAACGGCTAGGGACCTGATGATAACATGCTCTGCACAAGCCATAACCACATGGCGCTATTCACAAGCCATATTTACAAGAAACTCAACAAGTCACAAAAATGACACGCTATTCACAAGGCATATTTACAAGGAGCTATACTTCGGAAAATTCAACAAACTACTCACAAGTCTTAATCTCAAGTCGCTATTCACAAGCAACTACAAGCCACTCACAAAGCGTTACACACATGGATGTAACAAACTATTCACAAGTCTTAAGCACAAAGCGCAATTCACAAATAAACCAACTAGTTACTCACAAGGCACTTTCGCAGTCCAGAAGGGACTTGTCTAGATACAAGGAAATGAACGCTTCAGATGCTGTCGGCTTTAATTCTACATACTCTAAAGGGTACAGGTGGTGGCGTTCTCTACCTACTGGGTCTTTCTGAGGTGGTCACTTTAGCTAGTTTTTCTGACAGAACGGGATAAATACCAGTTAACAACGGCATTTCTTGGCTTGTTTAGTTCTCTCTGCTTTATTGAATTCTTTCTCTGTTCTCCTATGTGACTCTTTGCGCCATAACTCAATGGCGTCTTTCTGAGAGGGTCTTGACTTCTTTTTCCAAATGGCGTTTAGCCCATGCTTATTATACATAAAATGACCAGGTGTGTCTCTAGGCCGTATTTTAACTGTCTATTCTAGTATACCCTTTCTGGTCCCTATCTGACGTAATCTTGAAAACAGAAACCAATACAATGGAAACACAATACACAAAAATAGACTGTAACAATCAACAATCATTCACACTAAAACAACATAACATTGAAACACTAAAACAGATACAACCTAAACTGATACAGAGAGTTAAACATGTACTTGAAAAACTGTTTGTGCACTGAAAATACAGTACAACCATACCGGTCCCAAAAAATTGAGACACGTCTTTACCGGGCCCACCTTTTACCGTGGGCCCGTCTTGAAACTTGATACATTTCCCATAGTGGTACTCACCGGGAAAGCAGAACTTGAAACTTGAAACTTGAAGGCCTCGGAAACTTGACTTGACTATGCTTGCGCCTTGAACAGGTGGACCTCTGGAGACCTCGGACCTTGCTCTCTCACGGGCTGGGCCTCTGGTTGAGACGATCCGCTTTCCTCACCGCCTCACATGGATGCCTGGTCCGTCCGTCCTCCTCCGTGGGCCTGAGGGAGTGGCAGGAAGTCCTGCTGGTGCGCTTTGAAGTCCGTCACGGCTGTAGAAGGGGGCAAAGACTAGACCCACAACTCCGGCGAGTGGGGAAAGGGATATGTCCCTATTCGGGCGCCAAATTATGTGGTAAATAAATAATTACCCTGGCTTAATTTCTAGGCATTAACAATTAGCATGCATCAAGTGAGAAGCAGAGTCCGTGGTATCTGAGTTAAAATGGGCTTTATTCCAATAACTCGAGTCAAAGGGAGAATATGTTCCATCACCACAGAGGTTCAGGAAGAGTCTTCTGATCTTTTAATAACAAAACATCATATTATATACTTTTCACTCCTTGTACATAGGAGCAGGCGCAAGACAGAAAATGAGATAAGAACATGTGGGTGTACACTTGATGAGTCATAGGTGTGTGATAGGTAGGTGTCATAGGTGGGTGGGTACTTAGAGGAGGAGTTGGCATGACCAGCTCGAACTGTGCCCTAATTGTGCAACTTTGAGCATGACGTGCAATTGACGTGTAACTGGGAGGAACCTAGCAGAGAGATCTCTTATGTCAAGGCGACCAGCACATCTAGTACAATTGATATCTAGAGTCAGCAAGCAAAAGAAGCAAAGGTTGTTCGTCACTAAAAGACAGAGAGGGCATATTTATTCGTTGCATGAGCTTTCTATGGGTGCAAGCACTGTGATTTACTTTAATGGAGACAGAATGGCTAGGCCTATCTCCCTCGGACGGGTTCTGTTTACTTTTCCTCACCGGGCAGGCAGATAACTGTTAAGCAAAATATACTGTCTTGGCAACCCTTACTGGGCTTCTTGCGGCTGAGCTAGAAGTATGCGAGGTCAGAGGGACGTAACGGCAGCTCCAGTGTGTCAGGAGTCATGAAAACATTAATTCAGGGACTGGTGGTTCAATCTGAACCACAAAAAGGGTTCAGTACGATATTTATTAGAGGTGTACAATGCAAAATGCAAATACATGGGCCTTATGCTAACTTAACGTTTGGGAGACTTTGATGACTGGCATTTCTAATGCAGGACATGATTGCAGGGGCCTAGTGATTCAGGCCACTACGGGAAATATGCATGGGTGACATGCACATGACATGTAACATAGGGTATATGTAGAGGACATATTTGATCAGGCAAAATATCATTTTCCTCAACATAAAGCAATCTATAACGGCGAGGGTATTAGGTTCGGGTGATGGGTGGGTCAAACATCTAACAAGTGTCCAACGTAGTCTTAATAATCTGCCAAGAAATTCTCTAGGAGGTATCACTCCGTACGAACTTTTGTTCGGTACTAGAATGATCATCCAGGATTTAGATTGTCAGACTTCAGTGGTGAAAGAAAAATCATTTGATATCAAAGATCGTTTGGCTGTTTTACAGGACTTAAATGAAACAAAAAGCTAAAACCAACGGCCACTGAAGAAAAACCACCTATCCCAGCAAGACCTGTCGGGATTCCAAAGATTGGGGATTTAGTCAGAGAGAAGATTGTGGTGAAGAAGTAATTTGGGCCTTCTTACAGAAAAGCAGTACCTGTCTTAGCTGTCAGCGGAACAAGATCAGTAGTACTACCGCCCATTGCAGGTAAGAAGGAGAACAGAGTTGTATCAATCGACCTGGTAAAACCACAATCATGTGACCAATAATAAGTAGTAGGCCCAGTGGACTCCCAAGAAGTAGCAGAAGACCAAACCTTGCTACAATCCAAGAGGTTCAAACTGAGAGACTAATCACTTTTGATAAACCTGCAGTGAACAAAAAAGGACTATGCAACAAAGCCATGGAACTTGTGCCTCTTGAAACCCAAATTGCAATAGTTCGTCAAGAAACACCAGTCTACAATGATGTAGCTTCAGACTATACTAATGTGACAAAAGAAGATTCAAAGACTAAAGAAAATCCGGAAGCAATTCCAACAATTGACAGAACTGCATCTGGCTACTTCATCAATTTCGATGACTTTTCAGATGATCCAAGTGAACATGAAGAAACACCAGCAAGAAAAACTTTCAAAGAAAAAATGACTGAACTATTTCATCAACTCAAAGAAACTTATCTGATTTCACCATGGATTGAATTATGGATTGTGTTAGGTGTACTTTTCCTCCTACTTTGGCTCATCATGATTTTATGTTTGGGTAGATTTATTGATGGAAAATATAGTACAATGGACACAGCAAGTCAGAACATCAACTTGGCCCTAAAGCCTCACAGATCTTCTCACATTGAAAAAAGAGAACTGTCATCAGTGAACATCACAGCCAATCCTATACCTGTCTACAATGATGTAGCTTCAGACTATACTAATGTGACAAAAGAAGATTCAAAGACTAAAGAAAATCCGGAAGCAATTCCAACAATTGACAGAACTGCATCTGGCTACTTCATCAATTTCGATGACTTTTCGGATGATCCAAGTGAACATGAAGAAACACCAGCAAGAAAAACTTTCAAAGAAAAAATGACTGAACTATTTCATCAACTCAATAAAACATATCTGATTTCACCATGGATTGAATTATGGATTGTGTTAGGTGTACTTTTCCTCCTACTTTGGCTCATCATGATTTTATGTTTGGGTAGATTTATTGATGGAAAATATAGTACAATGGACACAGCAAATCAGAACATCAACTTGGCCCTAAAGCCTCACAGATCTTCTCACATTGAAAAAAGAGAACTGGCATCAGTGAACATCACAGCCAATCCTATACCTGGGGGTGTAGCATGGGACAAAACGGATTACGAAATCTATGGCCCGATTGAGCTCTTGAAATATCTACACCAGTTCAAGGTTTCCTTAAGTGACTTTTTTACACCAAGATCTTTCTCTGATGATTGGGACTTTGATAAAAATATTAATAATATGATGTCAGATTTAGAAATGTCAGCAAAATTCACAGAACATGATTACTTGCAGGGTTCATCGAACTATGAAGAAATTTACTGTTTTAACCACCATGGTCATCACTATTCGCATTAATCTGCTAATCCTAGAAATGTTTTTACTTATAACCAATGGGAACATTGTCCAACACCGCCAAAAGGCAGTTCGAAAACATTTTATGAGAAATGTCCATACTTTTCAGGGTTTAACAACACTGAACCAGAAACATTTTATTTCAAAATGTTAAATAAGACAGGAATGAAAAACATGTTGACAAATACTAAATTGATTTATTCTGAAAAATATTATGAAAAAATGTCTACATTTGGTTTTGAATTTTGGAAAAATAATATTGAAACAAAAACCATCTGGGGTACAAAAGACTGCAGGTACAAGGTCTAGAATCATTATTTAGAGCCTGCATGATCCCAGAACAGAAAATATTCCTGAATGAAACCATTCAACAAACAACCTGTCTTGGCCTAGCCAAGATAAAATTCTTAAAGAAACTGTCTATTCCAAAGCCCATACCTGATAGTAATAGCACTACAGATGTGGAGATAGACGTATCCCATATTTTACACAAAAACAGAACAAATCCTGATTGGAAAAAATGGTTGATCTGGCCCACAGACACTAATAACTGTCAAGATAGATTCCTGAACAAAACACAGGGGTTCAAACAGAACAGGCCAGACCCAAGATATTCCCAGAGACAACATCCAGGGATAGTTACAACATACAGTGTAGGAAAGCTATTCCTCGAATGGCTACAGAGATCTACACTGCAGGAAATTAAGCAACACTTAACTTTACTTAAAGAAGGTGCTGACTTGCGAGATTTCATATTGGGACCTCGCAAACAGCGTCAAAAACGTTTCATATACGCCGGTATATACGCATCTTACAACGAGGCTTGGAAAGTAATGCAAATTGAAACTGCTGAAAAAATACGAGAAATTGATCGTATAAATTTGGAAAAATCACTGTCTGTGGTGGACAATGGGTTAACGACTCTGTCCTCCAGAATTTATTCACTGGACAGCATTGTATCATCTGCTATTGATATAATAGAGCAGGACTTGCTAATGTTACAACATGGCCAGTCCCAATTGCGTTCTATTGTACAGCTAGGATGGACGTTACAAAATCTGCGTTCAGGATACGTGCCATGGCGTCTACTCAACATAACGTCATTATTTTCTATCTTTAACCTTACTGATAAACAAATCAATTTGGCACAAAAAGGAGCAGACTATACGATTCTGAGCATTGAAAAACTTGAGAGATTACCATGGACAATGTCAGAGAGACCTGTCATTGAATGGATAATACATGGTACAATCACAATTCCGATAACAACTTTTCAGTTTCAGTATTGCCAAAAGTATATACCAGCAGGCCTGTATGAAAGGTTGGGTAAAGGATACATCAAGTAAACCTGGAATTTACCTTATACACATAAATGTTATAGTGAAGGGAAAAAATAAGTATTTCTTAGTGGTAACAACTGTAAAAAATCACTAAGCGGTACACTTCTGTGTCAAGGTATTAACTTGCATGGAGCCTGCGAAGGTTCATCAAATAACCTTTCATGTCACCTGCATGGCACTCCTGCAACACAGATAGAGCCTTTTTTCAGACAGCTTTCCAACGGCAGCTACGTTGCAATAAATGACCGCAGCTGTTGTGGCATGGTGCCAGGATTAGCCTATCTCGTGAGCGTTACTTCCAGGGTCATTTGCTGTATGCAAGTATTGTATCCAAACAGCAAACCAGACAAGGAGGCAGCAATATGGCCTTCTCTGAATATATTTTCTATTCGAATTGATACTTTAAGCAGAATGAAGTCTATTCTTTTACAGACAACTGTGCCTTTTACCTCGTCCAAAGAGACGTATGATCTGCAAGTTGCAAGGACAGCGGCAGAGATACATACCCTATTATCGACAAATTGCCCCGTGCATTTCGTAGAAATATTAAGCCAAATCTTAAACATGTAAGATACCAGTGGCATCGCACATCTATTTAAGACAA
The DNA here is from genome assembly GCF_964261635.1 of Lissotriton helveticus. Classification (NCBI taxonomy): domain Eukaryota; kingdom Metazoa; phylum Chordata; class Amphibia; order Caudata; family Salamandridae; genus Lissotriton; species Lissotriton helveticus. Next base: position 451,001,809 of record NC_136059.1, read on the forward strand.
TTTATTCGGGACGGTTAGCACCATTTGAAACAGTTCTTGGCATCTTCCCGAATTTTGTGCATTCTGTATTCGGCGGCCTGCCTCTTCTTTTGGGACTCGTAGCAGGAATTTTATTTTTGTTCCTTCTGCTCCGATATGGCAAGTCAAGCCACAGACAAAACTCAGGCTACAATGGAAGAAACGATCGTGGCTATACGATACCGAGAACGGATCACTAAAGTCCTCGGCTTTGCCCGGCTAAGAGATCAGAGTACTACCTGGTTTCTTTCGTTCAGACCAATCTGGCAAGATTGCATCTTACCTGTGCTTCGATGTCTGCTATGCGGAGAAGAATGCGTGTTGGACATCTGTCTTACACTACCATCAGCAGTACCTATGGATATCGATACTTTGCTTGGTTCGGTAACGGCTCTTGCAACGTGTTGTCCCCAGCGGCTACCTATTCTGATGACGGCATTTGTTGAGACTTCACCATTACGATTAGGTGGCGGTGAAGTACGAGATGGAAGCAGCACCACACAGGTACAACCTTCTGTGAGCATTGCTGATCCAGACATCGATGATAGCAATGATTCTCACATATGCACTATTTCAGCTTTTTCGACTTTGGTCGAACTTTCACCTAATGTTGTAGACCAATTTTTTGCAAGCCTGTCTGATATGACGTTCTCTCCTAACAACGAGAATAATTTTTGAAACAACGAGCACACAGCGTTCCCTGAACTCTGAATTCGGCCTTCAGTTTTGATAAACAAGACTACTGAAAACAATTGGAACTATTTTTTTTCCCTGAAAACGAAATTATTCTTCCATTTCCCAAAATATTTACCTTTTTCTGGCACACGGTACTCTGCTTAAAGTAGAACTATTCTTAGAGAACAGAACTTCTATTTTGAAACTTGTCGGACCTGGCCCTTTTTGGCAGATTCACCCCGAAACTTTTTGCTTTTTCCTGGCCTATTTCTGTAACCTGGTGTTGGTGATTTTAGGCCTCTGTGCACTTTTTCACTGTGGTACAGTGTAAGTGCGTGAGCTCTCTGTGTATGTGTGGTGAGTGACCTGCCCTCCCATAGGAATGCATGGGGAATATGTGTGACCATGGTAGTTCCTGATGTGTGGGGAGTGCAGGGTCGAGTTTGGTATGTGCGAACTCGTGAGATTGAATGCTGCGTAATGATGTATGCGGCATGAATGTGTCTAGTGTGGAAGTGCCACTTCTAGACATGGGTGTGCGTGTGTAATGAGTGTGCTATTATGTGATTGGCTGGAGCCTGGCTCCAGGAGTCTGGATGGGTCTGCCCCCTGTGGTGCGACTGATGACCCTAGCCTGACTAGTGAATGGGAGGGGTGGCTGAGCTCATCAAGGGGGCTCCCAAACCAGCTGCGCCTGGTTTTTCCCCCACCCTGCACCTTTAGACAAAGGAATTCACTGTATAAAAAGGGGCTGTGTCCCCTTACAAAATGTTCTTGTTTCTGACTTGAATCCTGCCAGGGGCGTGCTGCTGCTTGGGCCCAGGGGAAGGCTTGCCTCCCTGGGCCCTGCCCAGCCCCTGGATACCTGATGGACCTGGATGCCTGGAGGATCTTTTCTTTCTTGGGGTCTTCTTTGCTTCACTTTGCTCCCAGAACCTTTGTCTTTGAATCCTGTGTTTCTGGGTCCTTTTTTGTGGTCTCTGGGCCCCCCAGCGCCTCGTGGGTGTTTTGTCCTGATTGCTGGGCAGAGCGCTGTTGTTGTCCCTCGGAGCGGAAGCACTCCTGCCCTTTTATGCCTTGCAGGTGCCACCCTGCATTATGCCCGCAGTGATATGTTGTTATGGACGGGTGCCACCCCGTTTATTTAATTATCTAGCGAGTGCCCACCTCGCTTCTACTTTTATTTTTATTCTCGAGGGTGCCCACCCCTCATTTGGCACCAGGAGAGTCGCCACCGCGGCCCGAGCCTTGTTTAGTAATGGCCGCCGCGTCCGCGGCCCGCCTGGTTGTGGGCGGGGCCGTGGACGGAAGAGGAAGTGCGGCCGGAAGCTGGTGCTGCGAGGGGAGGCCGGGAGCCTACTCCGCCTCCCCCCGAGCGGCCACGAGGAATCCCGGGTCCCAGGAGGGGGACCGGGGGAAGAAAGTGTGCGGCCATGGTCCTTCGGGACTCCCAGTGCGAGAAGGGAGACCCGCGCCGAACCTGAGTGCAGACGGGGCCCTCGTATGAGGGAGAGAGCCCCACGGATCCCCCGCCCGACGCTGGAAGCTGGACCGGGTCTCGAGGACCAAGCCGGTGAGTAGGACGGAGAAAGGGGGGGCAATGGTGACCTTCCCGCTCCCCAAGGGAGCCAATGGTGGTGGTGCCAGTACCGGCACCGACTCAGAGCTGCCCCGTTTGCCGAGTGGGCCGCTCCAACATGCAGGGACATTTCTTGGGGGGGGAGAGAGCCCCGTGGCTCGAACGTCGGGCCATATCCGTTTTTCGGTGCACAGAGAGGCAAGTTTATTTCTAGAGCCCCGTGTGGCTCCCACGTTAGGGGCATTTGTTTATAGAGGGCCAGTGAGAGGCCAAGCCGCATTTTTGTGGCCAGAGCCTGAGAGCTCCAACGTTTGGGGGGACCTATGATTGTGTAAGGGGCCAGTGGACTCCTGGGGTGCAGTTGATTGCCCAGAGCCTGTGTGGCTCCAGCATGTGGCACAGATGTGACTTTGAGGACCAGTGTCCAGTCCCCAGATTTTGAGGGGATCTGTTCATTTTCAGAGCCAAGAAGGCTCCAACAGTTGGTGCAGTCCTGTTCTAGGGTCAGTGAGGACCCTGTCGCAGTTTTGTTGTTTCCAGCTGCCCAGCAAGTAGTGGGCAGCTGCACCGTTTAGGCGCATTTGAGTGAGAGTCCCTGGGAGGGACGGAGATGGCACAGTGGTGCCAGGCCTTCTACAGCTGCGCAGCACTTAGTGCCAGCTGCAACGTTTAGGCCCTGTTACTGTTCCCAGCTAACCAGCAAGTAGTGGGCAGCTGCAACGTTTAGGTTTGCGCCGGTGGCGCACCCCTGACTGGCGCTGCATTGCAGCGCGCCCTGACATTCTGGACACAGGGCTTTTGAGTCCCTTTATTAGATGGCCACTTGGCCAGGGGGCTGGTATGTGATTTTATTTTGCCGCAATGTGATTTTCTATGTGATGGTAATTGCCTAATGTGATATGTGCTTTAAATGTGGTGCTAGGAAATGCAATGCATTTAGTATGTTTTACGCACCCTGTGTTTTATACCTCTGAACTTTGGTTTAGGATTATGAGGTTATTTTACCTATGTAGGTTTATGCTAGTGAGATGTTTTCACTCTGTGAGTTACACCCCTAAATATGATTTATTCTTAGGAGGCAGAGTCTAATGTGTTTAGACTAGTGAGGAGATTGCCTACTGTATTTTTACCGGTTAGGCCCAAATGTGAGTTATGCGTAATGTGCTTTGCCATTATGCCTGTGACACCTCTGAATGTGTTTTATGCATTATGTGCCTTACCTACACCTCTGAATATTTCTATGCATCATGTGTAATGCTTCTGACCTACACCCCTAAATGTATTTTATTCTTAGGTGAGTGTGTTTTGCCTAGTATAGTTTATACTCGAGAGGTTATGTGTCCATGCGTGATCTATATCTATGGTTATTAGTATTGCGTAAAATGTACCTACCTTTACCAGTAGTTACTGGTTGTGATGTATAGTTGTTCTTTTGTGCTACACTTATTCTAAGTTCTAGAAGTGCTATTTCTGCTAAGTGTTGATTCTGACAGTGGCCCTGTCCTGGTGTAAATAATCCCTTGTGAATATTGCCCGTGCCAGTTGGCACAATGTATATTGTGTGATTACTATCTGATGTGTTTTTGACAATACAGAAGTTATTTTTATATAACCTTGTGTGGAGTTCCTTTTGTGGTGTGCCTAGGATGTTGTTGCTGTTGTGTGCGTGCGCAAATGCTTTACACATTGCCTCCGGGATAAGCCTGTCTGCTCGTGCCAAGCTACCAAGGGGGTGAGCAGGGGTTATCTTGGTGTGTGACTCCCTTGCCCTGACTAGAATGGTGGTTTCTGCCTGGCTTTGGCGTAAGCGTTAGCCAACCAGAAATCCCAGTTTTAACAAAACTCTAGAGACAATATTTTGATTCAGCCTCTAGCACATGTACAGTATTGTATAAATATGTGATGAAATGGTCTCGACCTTCTTTTCTGTAGTAAGAGCCATTTCATAAATGTAACTTTTGGAATTCATTCAGCCAATATTTATGTATGCATTATCTGAATGATACCACTGCTTGAAAATCGTACAGTACAAATACTCATTTTCGTGTATATACCATATACCATTTCAAATGCAATTTATGTATTTTTAGGTGGGTTCGAAAACACATGCATCGTTATATGTTTAGTATTGCTTAGTATTTTAGTAATGATTGACATAATGCGTGGAGTGGGTGTTGTAAACGTATCTAGGACCCTAATGAAATATTCCCAATTCATGCCCATATGTATTTATAACAAAACATATCCTTATAAAGGCATAAGAATCATATCCATATTTAGTCATAGCCAATGCAGTCAAAATACGGCAAGGCTACTCCCATAGACTCCTAGAAAGTACAACGCGTTCTTTAAACAAACCAAGCCTCCAGCAGCCCGGGAATTCCCCCTGCTTTTGTTTTGATTTGAACAAGAACTGCTGGAGTCCAGAAAGAACTGTAAGTTCTTAGTGCCGTCTTATGTCCAACCTTACGTCAAACTCGGCACCTTCCAGGTATAAATATACCAACGTTTGCCTTAAGCAAACACACGGTGGTTTGGAGCAGAGCGACTATCTACGTGCCCGAAGCCCAGCTGTAACGAGAGCCGAAGGAAGTCGACCCTCCCATTGACGCACTGGGAGAGACGCTGTCTTTTCCCCTGCCGAGGAATCCAGCTCCAGTGTTTCCAGTCACCCTTGCGGGGTACTGGGAAATCGAGTCCTGAGAAAGAGACTACAAGACCTCCTTCATTCTATAACCAAGGTACGGAGCCGATTAGATCCTTAGAGAATTCTTGATTCAGATTCTTGGCAAAAACTAACTTAACATAAACTGCAGCTCACTTACTCCTTCCCACGTACTAGGCTTAGGTTAGGTACACCGGGGTAGGCGTATCTTAGAAGCACCAGTTGAGTACGTTTAGTCAATGATTTTATGTATGTATATATTTTATCCATTTTAAGTATCATATGGCTCAGAAACCATATCAATGTTTTTACAGTATTATTTCATAATACTCCTTTTACTGTACGCACTTTACTTTATAACAAGTATTGCAATTGTGGCAATTCACTTCTCTTGCATGAGAAAGAAGACTGCTCAATAAATAACACCTTTTATTGAAAACGCCCGTCTCTCTATTTCTCTGCACTCTGGTGAAACTAAGCATGCACAATTGACTGAGTGAAATAGCTGTCTATTGTTTTCACACGACTCTGGAGATATACTCCTTGTTCTGGAGGGAGCAAAGTTGTCATATTAATGCGGTTGTCAGAAACGAATCCCTTCTTGTCTAATCAGGAAAGTTAACTCCTTCCTGTTCATTCGAGAAAGTTTCTAGTGACCTCTGAGCTAGCTGGCATTCATAATTAACTTTGTTACAGTTTTTGCTGCCCTTACGGCTTGTGCCCTTTGCCGTTTTTGCTGTCCTGAGGTCGGACTCTGCCAGGGGCTCTGCCGCCTGCCTCCCGCCGCCTGACTCCTTCTTCCACCTCGGGGTCTGGTTGCCGAGTGGAGCGTGGGTGCGACAATAAGACCACAAGCCCCAGCATTCATAGCGGCAGACACCGCGAGCTTTCCGCGCCAGGAGGCGCTCATAACCAGCGTCACCCCGGTCGAGGGGGGGAACTTTGTTACAGATTTTGCTGCCCTTACCGCTTGTGCCCTTTGCCGTTTTTGCTGTCCTGAGGTCGGATTCTGCCAGGGGCTCTGCCGCCCGCCTCCCGCCGCCTGACTCCTTCTTCCACCTCGGGGTCTGGCTGCCGAGTGGAGCGTGGGTGCGACAATAAGACCACAAGCCCCAGCATTCATAGCGGCAGACACCGCGAGCTTTCCGCGCCAGGAGGCGCTCATAACCAGCGTCACCCCCGTCTCGCGGGACGCCGGGCGAAGCCCGGGCCAAGGGCGGGCCCATTTTAGCCCGTTCTAGACCGACCGAGGCCGGGCTGGGCCCCCCCCCCTTGGCCTCGCGACCTGGTCTACACGTTTTCTATCTAAGGTACATTTGTTTGTTCTCTAATATTGCCATATTACCAGATTAGAAGAAAACCATCTCTCCCCACCATGACCAGGGGATCTAGAAGTAAGACGGCCATGAAAACTGCTCTGCTTACTGGGCCTCTTGATCAATTCATTACAAGAACTAATGAGGCCATTAATTTAAGCATTTCTTTATTGGAGCGGAGGGTGTCACAGGACTTGGCTAACGCTAGGAGGTCCTCCCTGGGCCCCCTAGCATCAGTACAATCGCCACTTCAGCTGACTACATCCATCCCGGTGTTACTGCAACCAAACGCCATAGCTGAGGTCCACTCCATCCCGAAAACGGTCGACCTGTCAGCTACTAACATCACCTCTGACTTTGACTCTACGGGAAACCTTGAGAATTCCCCGGACCTTCAGTTATTGTTATCTCAAGATCAAGGCCCCGAGATTCAGTCAATTGGGGCAAAGGAGGGTGGGGTTCCAAAACAGGTCAAAGACCCAAAGAAAGGCAATCTTACGAATCACCAATCTGTTATTACCAACAAGAAAGGGGCAACCATTATTCCACCACAGGGTGCCCCGAATGATCCCAACTTGTCATCTATTAACGTACTGGAACCCACAGCTAATTCAGCGCCTACGGCCAAAGTAGGGGGTGTCTGTACCTTAAGTGATGCCAATTCCCAGCTTCTAGCAAATATTAGGGATTTACTACACCATGTTTTGAAACCCCTAGAACTGAGCATTATGTCGATAGAAAAACAAATTGCCATTCTTACTCAGAAGCCATCGACTCAGCTTAGTTTGGCCCAAGCAAAACCTGGGATGGGTATAACGATCCCTTCTAGATCAGGAGTTCTAGGGGCGCACCCGGATAGCGGAGTTACGTGCTCTACGTCATCAAAAACTCAGCCCAATCTAACTAAGTATAAAAAGCCAGAAACATCTTCTTCAACCCCCCTTGGGAGTGTGCGTATGACTGAAACCACGGCTACCCTTTCTTCTCAGCCCACTCCTGCTCAGTCCACCCAGTCTGCCCCCAACAAGGGTCTGTCTCAACCATCTAATAAAAGGCCCATCACTCCACTCTTGCCCCAGCAGCCACCATTGACTCGACCAGATGAGGGAAAGAGGGGTCCCAGGTCTAAACGCCCAGTTCACTTTTCACCAGAAGTGTCCCCTTATACCATCATTCTTACCGGGGTCCCCGAGCTATCCACAAATAAAGAGGAGCCATCTTGGTCCCTTTGGAACAAGGTCTCACAGTGGCTTACAATGAACAGGTCCCTTCATCCTCCCCATAATAATGGAATTTCAGGTCCACCAATAAGGCTACCTCCCCACCTTGCCACCTGTTATGTCACATAATTTCACCGTCACTATTGTTTTTTGAATGAATTGTTATCATTTGTCACCTATTACCCACTGATGTAACTGATTTTTAATATTATGTCACCGGAACATGCATCCGTGCGACTCATGAATAGACAGTGTGTATCATCTTGTTTTTAATGTCCTTTAATTCATTGTAAATAACCACCTGGACATACTGCCCTGTGACTTAAACGAGGAAGCCTTAAATCAATGGAAACTGTTTTAGCAGAGTATTCAACTTTGAATAGGCGACCTGGGATATGGAACAGAGGAAGCAGTCCACAGGTGAAGGCTCCTTAACCACTGCCTCCCCTTCCACAAAGCCACCAAGCATTTCCGCAATGCCCAACTGGCCCTGGCCCCCACCCCACGGGTCCACAAGACCATAGCCGGAGGAAGATCCTTCTGTTATCTTGCTGCGATGGCTTGGAACTCCCTGACTCTACATCCCAGCCAATCACCGTCTCTGCCTCAATTCTGGAAGGATCTCAAGACCTTGCTCTTCGACTGAACCGCAGATCCACTCCACCAAATCAGCAACATGAGACCCTAAAGGGTGAGTAGTTGTGCTTTACAATTGACGCTGTCAGCAGTTTTGCAACACCAACCAGACCGGGGATTGAGCTGGGTTTGTTACACATGGACAAAGGAGAGCACACTTCCTCCGTTTCTTACAGTTATTGCAGGCAAAGTTCGCTCCTGTACCTGCATCAAGCCCCTGGCTCTGCCTTGGTGCTGTTTCACTGGGGATCCCAAGATGCTTTGTAAACCATGCTTTTTCCAGGGAATAAAACGTCCCCTACAAGTGTCACTCATAGTTTTTGCATGGGATGCAAGGTATGGAACAGTTACTTCCCATGCAGCTAATTTTTTGGCTAATATAGAGTATAGAACTTGCAAACCTGGGGTCATCTCTGACCCGCAGCCCACTACAAATCCCATTCATCAAACGCAAGCGGACTACAGCAACAAAGGGGCCAAGAGATGCAAGGGCAGTGTTTCGGTCAAGGGTCAGCTGACCCCCTCCCTGCCCTTCATGGACGTCTCTATTCTCAGTGTCTACATAAATCAGTGCACACAGGTGTAACAGGACAAAGCACTCATAGGTTATCATTTAATGATGTGGAAAATAGGTTAGAGGGATGGGTCGAGGTGGAGAAAGAAAGAGAGAAACTGCCTACTGAGTTCCCGCTGTGGTCCTGAAAGAACTGAATCACTCCTCTTCTCGTCATCTTGTGCTGTGTCTCAACCTGAAGCCGACCATTAGGTTGAACTTGTTATGCATTTGACACAAGGAAGTTGTATTTTCCTGTATCAGTGAATGTTAGAAAACAAGCCGTACAATGTAATATTCAGCATGAGTACATCCTGCTCAGAGATGGTGGAGAATAGGCGTTCCAGGGCAGGGAAGCCGTAAACGTTTTGGAATATATACAAACTTGGTTTTGTGCGCATACAGTAACTTCTTCATGGCGAATTCCACCTTCAAAAAAGAGATTTACTTCTGTCAAGTTTAACGTACATCTGTTTTCAAGGTGGGAAGTATTACAGGGGAACTCCGGGAAAGCTTTGTAAATCATAAATAAATAAAAATTTACACCCAAGTGAGGAATAAACTAAAGGGTGCAGTTTTTTTTTTCTGAATTGGGCCCACATACCTCTTAACATATAGAACAGTTCTACATTGATTTCAATTAAAAGATACATGCCATTCATATTTCAGGTACATGATGCATTGCCGTTCATAGGCACTCAGTGATGGAGGAGAAAGACAGACGGTTTCGGTACCACGGAGTCCATCTTCTTCCTTATAGTCATTACATTATGACAGTGAGTTATGTTCAGGAAACAGGCAACTGCATTGTCCCCTTATATTTCAAACAAATGTTTAGCCTCTTCCCCTACACAGAGTAGATAAATGTCTGTACTCTTTCTCAGCACTGAGTTTGTTACATTCAGGCAAACTCTGCGCTAGGTGCTGCTTGGAGCCTAGAGTAGAGTCTTTTCTTGTTTTCTTTATTTTACAGCAGATCGCTCTAGCTTTTGTAGTCCTCTTGTGGTCACATCTAGAAACCAATCTGGTTTCCTTATTCTTCGTTTATGAGGACGCGCCTAGCCTTGCATATTGTTATCTTGGAAACCTGGCATTTCCATGGAGTGTTCTGTGATCAGATGCTGCCTCCACCTCACAGAAGTGATTTCACTGGCACTTTTGTAAAAATTGCGGCATTTTTACAAAAGTCCTGATTTCGCGGGCACTTTTGTAAAAATCGCGGCATTTTTACAAAAGTGCCGATTTCGCGGCAAACCACGAAATCGCGAAATCCTGGAGGGTCTGTTTATGTATATATACACCCATGCTAATATACACATTTGTTGTAGTGTAGTTCCTATATTCCCAATAGGCTCTGCGCATTGGAATAACATAAACAATAGTTTAGACGTAGGACTGAGGTCGACTAGGTCTCTACTGAATATGTTAGACTTCAGTTCAAAAAGCTTTATTCGATTTGTAAAACAAACCATACAAGCAGAACACATACGTATGTAACAAACATTACTAAAAAAGGCATCAAGGACACGACAATTAAAAACGATCAGAAGAGAACCATTGAATACATAGTAGGAGGGGATTCTAAGAACATGATATGACCAAAGTAGAATATATACTGTACAAAAGCTGTTAACCAAGAAGACTAAGTTCATTTGTAAAACATGATGCATACATTATACATATGATATATTGCACATAAATAAATAAATAAATAGATATACAGACAGGAAACCAGGGTAAAAACGGAACACAATCCGAAATATCATAAAACTATGGTTATCCTGGCAGCTGTACATTTAATAAAATATACAGACAGGAGTCCGTAGTAAGAACAGGACACGGTCCGAGATATCATAAAACTATGGCTTTCCTGGCAGCTGTACATTTTAATATATATGTCGCTACGAAGAAGCAAATATCCATATTCTCTAGGGAACTGAGTAGCTGTAAGGCATTCCTCGTAGAACGAACATTGTATTTTAAAAAGACGGGTTTTAAATATGTTACCCTAAAGAAATGATAGAATTTGCAAAACAATAAGAAATGGCAACAGCTCTGGCGAGAAACATTGTCACAAGGGCATGCTAAATCAGATCTGGAGTTCAATGTGGGAAATGCAACAAGGTGATGAACGATTCCCAATCGTAAGCGTGTTAAAACAAACCGGTGAGAGTTACGAGTGACACCAGAGAGGTAGGGTTGGAAATCAGTAGGTAGATTGTTGTCCCGGTAGGTCATCACGGATTGCAGTTTTCCAGACACCTTTGCACGACCTTCTTTTTTATAACTTAAACACCTTTGTTTAATGTCTTTTTTATGGATTGATACCACAGATTTAGGGTCAAGAAAAATGTCAAACTGAAAGAGGAGATAAAACCAATAATGTATATACTTAAGCCAGAGGATACGTGTGGAATAATCCAACCTGAGGCAATCAAGGATTATCTCCTGGGTAAATTCGGTTTCAGACTTGGCCCAAATTGAGCGCCAAAGCAGCAAGGGGCGTAGTGCTGCCAGATCCGAAATAAATTCAATTCCTACTTCTTCATGGATCAGTTCCACTGATGCTGAAGGTGGTACACATAACAGTTTTCTGAGGAACTTATTTTCGTCTCTCTGCACATTTGGACCAACACAATGACCCCAGACCCCCGCACCATACAGGGCTGAGGACACACATTTTACGTTATAAATATTCATCATATCTTTGATGCTCCTCACCCCAAGTTTAGATGAAAATCTAAAGATGCTATTAGTGGATCTCTTCATTTTTAGGCTGATGTTTTCAAACTCGGGTTGCCATGACCCATTATTAGCGAAAGTGTTTCCTAAATAACAAAAGGTTTTTACTTGTGACATTTTGTCCTTATCAATAAAAAAGCTGGAATTGGTTTTCTTAGCTTTCATCCCACAGGACATTACAAAGGTTTTAGATTTATTTACTAGTAGCTTCCTACTTTCTATAAACATCATAAATCTATCAATGAGGCGCTGTAAACCAATCTGTGTACGGGATAATAGCACAGCGTCATCCGCATACAATAAAATTGGCACCGGTTTACCTCCAATCAAAGGTGCATCAGCAGGGGTCTGGCATAGTATAAAATCAATTTGGTTAATAAAAAGGGAAAATAAAAGGGGGGCCAAAACACAACCCTGGCGGATGCCTCTTGAAACTTTGAAGAAAGGGGTACATTCGCCTAGGGATCCATAGCGCACCTTACATGACAATCTCTCATATAGCCTGGCCAAAAAATGTACAATCAAAATATAAGAAACGTTCCTTCAATGGCCATATACATCAATAATGTGAATGCATCTATAAATATCCAAATAGAGTGACAGTAACAAGTTAATTAAGAATACTGATTATTCAAAAAATTGTGTTTATTTTTCTTTTTTTATATATATATAAATTCATATAAATACTGTTTTGAATCAAAAAATCACATAGAAAATCCATCAAATAGTTACAAAAAATCACAAATCATATATTACAATCAATTAAATAAGCAAAAATTAATAATACCCCTAGGTAACAATCAACCAAACAACTCACTTACGTGCTACCAATCATACCACAACCATACCACATACTGAGATGAGGAGAAGGAACTGGATTCCAATTAGCTAGATAACAACGCTAATATTATACAAGGGCCCCCAGATGTAATAGTCGGCCCCTGCTGCAGGTCTACGCGCGTTTCGGTGGTTCAAGCCACCTTCCTCAGGACCTTGTACATCATCAAGTGCAGATACCAGGGGATTAGAACAAACAAGAAAAAATAACCTAAGGAAAAGGGGGAGAAAACAAGTCTGTCACTCCAAAATACACAAAGGTTGTATATACAAAAATATTCAACATTCACTGTTTAGGCAAGACTCTGGGAGCTCATCAACGTGACCATAGAGAAAAGGTGTCCTACCTCTCACAAGAAATCTTTCTATAAGTCTAATTCTTCACAAAAAACAAGACAAGGATTCACAAAAACTGTGGCAAAGAAGATGGCATTTTTTTAAAATAAAAAGGTCAATAGTAACAAATCGTTCTCAAACCCTATTAGTGATCCCTACATAGGTAAGGGTACGACTACAGCCAAAGATTTACCATATAGACAAAGAAAGAGGTGGGCCACAAGGCATAACCTAATCTAATTCATAGAAATTTAAACTAATAATGACACATCATGGCATGCAATGTTATACTTACACTATAATATATGAGTATCTTTTCAAAAGGAATATATAGTCAGTAAAATCAAGATTAAGATGAAATCCAGTGCACAGCTTCTGCATAAAATTAAAGAAGACATTTAGAGTAAAGCTTGCTCAAGGGACTGACTGAAACTCATGTATATTACACAGTTGGATAGCTTACCAATGGTTCCACTCACGATGGAAACAGGGAACAGAAAAGCTAAAACGCTTCATATAATGGATGGGATAATCAGACTGTTCCGTGTTGCTGGCTGCAGAAAAAGCATACAGAGCCAGGCGGTCATACTTGGGGCGAGACATATATGGGAAACACCAAGATTTGTGTAAATGCCTCCTAACAGGTCACTCCTCATTAAATGCTGTTAATAATCAGGTTCACCGATTAACATACCCAATTAGTCGCAATATGTCCGTGCTGATAATGACTCTCAATGTATTAATATCTTTGGTGTTTGTCAAAGCGAGTATCTCAGTTAATTGCAGACGACGAGGGAGATAATTTCTGTTGCTTCTCGATCTGTATAAAGGTGAGAAAATGTATAGAGAAATCCTATTAGTGCCGGTACCGGTACACGGTTTGGAGATTTCTAAACCCTAACAGCAAATAACTGGGCTTACTTCTGAATATGGTCAATAAGCCATCCGTAGGTCGGGTATAGTTTTCAACACCAGCGACTCTGAAAAAAAGAGGTACGGGCGTTCAATATGTGCCGCATACAGCAAGGGTCTACTGTGGAGGAATATGCGCTGTAACTTGCAAAAATAACCTCGGCCAAAACCACATACTAAAACATATGGCGGTCCAAGCCCCGATGAAGGATGATAACTATAATCTACCCAACTTACAAAACCCCCGAATTCCTACACCCAAAAATATAACTCTAGCTTGCTTACTTGGTGTTTCACAGCAGTGCGACGTGATCCCTCTACGTCGGAAGAAACCCTCAGAGAGGGATCACGTCGCACTGCTGTGAAACACCAAGTAAGCAAGCTAGAGTTATATTTTTGGGTGTAGGAATTTGGAATAGCTATCGCTATCATATTGGCAATATGGGTTTAGACCTGCCCAAGTAGTTAACATGCCCTGTCAATTTCAAATGAGCCACTCGCTACCGACGTGTTCTTTTCTTTTCTGTAAACACGCACGTATCCGGGGGTTTTGTAAGTTGGGTAGATTATAGTTATCATCCTTCATCGGGGCTTGGACCGCCATATGTTTTAGTATGTGGTTTTGGCCGAGGTTATTTTTGCAAGTTACAGCGCATATTCCTCCACAGTAGACCCTTGCTGTATGCGGCACATATTGAACGCCCGTACCTCTTTTTTTCAGAGTCGCTGGTGTTGAAAACTATACCCGACCTACGGATGGCTTATTGACCATATTCAGAAGTAAGCCCAGTTATTTGCTGTTAGGGTTTAGAAATCTCCAAACCGTGTACCGGTACCGGCACTAATAGGATTTCTCTATACATTTTCTCACCTTTATACAGATCGAGAAGCAACAGAAATTATCTCCCTCGTCGTCTGCAATTAACTGAGATACTCGCTTTGACAAACACCAAAGATATTAATACATTGAGAGTCATTATCAGCACGGACATATTGCGACTAATTGGGTATGTTAATCGGTGAACCTGATTATTAACAGCATTTAATGAGGAGTGACCTGTTAGGAGGCATTTACACAAATCTTGGTGTTTCCCATATATGTCTCGCCCCAAGTATGACCGCCTGGCTCTGTATGCTTTTTCTGCAGCCAGCAACACGGAACAGTCTGATTATCCCATCCATTATATGAAGCGTTTTAGCTTTTCTGTTCCCTGTTTCCATCGTGAGTGGAACCATTGGTAAGCTATCCAACTGTGTAATATACATGAGTTTCAGTCAGTCCCTTGAGCAAGCTTTACTCTAAATGTCTTCTTTAATTTTATGCAGAAGCTGTGCACTGGATTTCATCTTAATCTTGATTTTACTGACTATATATTCCTTTTGAAAAGATACTCATATATTATAGTGTAAGTATAACATTGCATGCCATGATGTGTCATTATTAGTTTAAATTTCTATGAATTAGATTAGGTTATGCCTTGTGGCCCACCTCTTTCTTTGTCTATATGGTAAATCTTTGGCTGTAGTCGTACCCTTACCTATGTAGGGATCACTAATAGGGTTTGAGAACGATTTGTTACTATTGACCTTTTTATTTTAAAAAAATGCCATCTTCTTTGCCACAGTTTTTGTGAATCCTTGTCTTGTTTTTTGTGAAGAATTAGACTTATAGAAAGATTTCTTGTGAGAGGTAGGACACCTTTTCTCTATGGTCACGTTGATGAGCTCCCAGAGTCTTGCCTAAACAGTGAATGTTGAATATTTTTGTATATACAACCTTTGTGTATTTTGGAGTGACAGACTTGTTTTCTCCCCCTTTTCCTTAGGTTATTTTTTCTTGTTTGTTCTAATCCCCTGGTATCTGCACTTGATGATGTACAAGGTCCTGAGGAAGGTGGCTTGAACCACCGAAACGCGCGTAGACCTGCAGCAGGGGCCGACTATTACATCTGGGGGCCCTTGTATAATATTAGCGTTGTTATCTAGCTAATTGGAATCCAGTTCCTTCTCCTCATCTCAGTATGTGGTATGGTTGTGGTATGATTGGTAGCACGTAAGTGAGTTGTTTGGTTGATTGTTACCTAGGGGTATTATTAATTTTTGCTTATTTAATTGATTGTAATATATGATTTGTGATTTTTTGTAACTATTTGATGGATTTTCTATGTGATTTTTTGATTCAAAACAGTATTTATATGAATTTATATATATATAAAAAAAGAAAAATAAACACAATTTTTTGAATAATCAGTATTCTTAATTAACTTGTTACTGTCACTCTATTTGGATATTTATAGATGCATTCACATTATTGATGTATATGGCCATTGAAGGAACGTTTCTTATATTTTGTGTATTCCTTTCCCCTCTGTTCCTTGGCCACAAATGATTCATTTGAGGGGGTCCCATTATACATGTTGCCAAAAAATGTACAATCTCCTTTGGTGCTCCTACCTCTGTCAGGACCTGCCATAAAATACGGTGGTCAACCAAGTCAAACGCACTGCTCAGGTCCGCAAAACATAGAAACAGGTTCCCTTCTTTAACTTTTGTGTATTTGTTGATTAAAAGATCTAAATTTACACCCTGTTCTAGTGTCCCCATACCTTTTCTAAAACCATATTGAACCCTAGTTAAAATTTCCTGTTCATTTGCCCAGGTTTCCAGCCTCTGCAGCATAATTCGACTCATCACCTTTACTGAGGCATCCAATAAGGAGATGGGGCGATAATTACCTGCCTCCGATTTGCTGCCTTTCTTAAATATGGGAATGATGACCGACTGGCCCCAAGATGGTGGTGAACATCCCTCAGCTGCAGCATTGAAGACCCTCACCAAGATGGGTGCCCACAGATTCATTTCAGTTTTAAGAAGGTCTATAGGCACTCCATCGGGGCCAGGGGCCTTTCCTCCTTTACTATCGGACAGGCCTTCATAAACCTCCTCCAGATTAATTCCCAATGATAAGGGCAACCAGGCTGAAACCTCTTGGGCTGGAATTTCTAAGGGCTTCCCTTCCGGGTTAAAAATATTAGAAAAATGTTCAATCCATGCGTTACATGCTACATAGGATGTCAATTCTGGAATCCCCTCAGTGTTTAAAAAGGGGCTATTTACAGTCTCCCAATAAAGTTTACTGTTTTGGGTTTCCGCTGCTCGGTTAAGATTATCCCAGGCTTCTTCTTGCAGGACCTTTTTCCTGTTAGAGAGGGCCTCCTTGTATTTGACACGCAAAATTTTGATATTATTAAGGTCGCGTGGTTTAAGACACAGTGCCTTTTTAAGTTCACGTAGGGACAGGGTGCAGGGTTTATCAAACCATCCCAGCCTGGCTACTCTAGTTTTAGACTGCTTCTTGGTAAAGACAACTTCTATGGCTGTGTTTATCATGGTGTAGCTTGACAGCAGGGTTGCAGAGTTGGTGACTTCTCCAAGGCAATCGAAAATCTCATTCCTACATTTTTCCACGACCTCCTTGAGTTTTTTCGCAGGGTCAATTCCGGCCCATTTGATTCTTGGGCCATTCGGTCTCGTGGGGACTATATCAGTAGAACAGAATTCTTTATTAGATGACTTAAATCCCCAACCCAGTAGGGTTAAAAGGATACTATTATGATCACTAAGGGATTCTTCCCTAACCCTCAGGTTGGTAAATTCGCTAGTATTTGACAGCAAAATATGATTGATGTTAGTATTAGCATGCCTGCCTGTAAATGTAGGGCAAGTATGATTGAACTTGTTTCTGTTACAGCTAAGCAAGTCTAGGTAAAATTTGGCTATCATATTATTTAAAAGACTACCATAGTTACAGTGTGGAAAATGAAGAGAATCCACTCTGTCTGCCACCCCATTATAGCCCAGCTCTCTCCTAAAACCGCATGGATTACCTGGTGCTAAAGGGCATGGCTGGATGTTAAAGTCGCCAGCCCACAAGATGTCTGCCACTCTACGGGAGGATGCCAATACACCTTTGAGGACAGTTTCCAGGGGAAATAAAATATTTCCCCTAGAAGCATCAAAGGTGTTATTATAAAAATTAACAAGGATTAGATCTCTAAACTTACTGGCCTCCAACCGTAACACCTGGCTATGTGGTTCAATAAAGGAGTAACTTTTGGTTTTAAAGTTAGTCAGCTTATTAGAAATTAACATCAGTAGGCCTCCCTTAGCTCTACCTGATGGAGAATTAGATGCGGTGAGGCAGTAGGATGAATAGCCCTCTACGTAAATTGGTTCTTGGCACCACGTTTCCTGAAGACAAATAATGTCATGACCGGCCCCTATAAATTCCTCCCAAAAAGGGTATTCAATTTACCTGAAATACCTGCTATGTTCCAGGTAACAAAATTAAGCCCCGCCAATACGACTACTGTATGAGTAGCCCTATCTCGTTGTGGGGCGGACAGTATGTCAGGGGCAAGCTGCTTGTCACCTATAGACGCTTCAGACGGCTCCTGGTGAGGCACTGAAAAAGCTACTTCAATGTCAGGGATTCTGCATGAGTCCCTGAATAGTTGTCAGGTTTAAAGGCATTTCTAGGTGTATGTCAAGGAGACGTACTGGGGGTCCTAGGCTTTATCTATTAATGAGTATAGAGACTTATTTACTAATCTCCTCATACTCATTTAGTCCCTGTGTTATGGTATCAAACTGATGCCTCCCACCTCGACACCCTGCCTCAAACTACTCTCTTCACCCTATATAAAACAGCACGGCCATAACTCCTTCTCAATCACCCTCCCACCCAACCTCTCCCCAAAATGTAAAAAAAACCTCAAACATAAACTAATCAGGCAATTCCCTGAATCCCTCTTTGCTGACTTATACCACTGTTCCTCCATAGGCCAAATAAATATGGACCTCATATTCCACACTATCAGGTCCCCCTATTGGATATCCTCCCTGAGAGAAAGATGCCAAATCACCAAAACGACCAAGACGACCCATAGCTGCAAACTCTCATTCTACACCCCCTCCCCCTGCCACACTGCGGGATCACCTCAGAGACCATCTACTCTAACGGCACAGTCCTGATCCAAGCCAACAATGCCAACCTGGAGGTTTTTGACCTCTCTACTAAACAACAGCACCCACATATTACCCCCCTACCCACCGCTCCCCGCCCACCTGGGAAGCCAGTCCCTCATACTGAACTCCCCCCTATTCCGCCTCCCGTGATCACAACCACCGTAGTGCATCCTCTGACCCTCGGCAATCCCCCCACCTCCAATGACACGGCCCCCCCTACTCTACCACCTCCTCCAAAGCAACCCCCCGGCATGGAACCCTCTGCATTCAGTTCCGGGTGACCGCAATCCACACCCCAAGCATCACTTTCCCCATCATCTACCCCCTAGCAAGAAAAATAGACTACCTCATTCCGATCCCTCATTTCCTTCGTCGCATCCCATAACCCAAACTACCACATCTACTAACAACAAACGTCAACACAACTCTGCCAGTGCTCCCCCACGCCGAAGAGATCACTCCCAGCGGCAACCCACCCCCCTTCAAGAAGAGACGGATTGCCACCTCGCCTGCATCGAAAGTCAACTCACCACCTTAATACAAGGCCTGAATCTTATCCTAACCAACCTCTCATCACTCGGCAACCCCCCCCAACACCAACTCAAGCCCCCTCTCCCTCTCCACTCCCACCTTAGGACTCCCAACCCCCTGTCCCCCAACCAGTCAGCTCACCCTCCCTATTCCCAGCCACCGAGACCAAAGAGGGCTATGGAAGCCATGTCCCTGGAGGAAGCGATCGAGCTGGCCTCCTCTTACATCCCCCCTCCAACCGACGAACTGCAATCTGTAATCCAGGTAATCACGGGGATCAGAAATGAACACGTTGTCCAGAGACCCCGAGCCTCCCTCATCACCATCCCTACGGAACCAAAGAAAGAGTCTCCCCGCACTAACTGCATGCTCATAAACTGCAGGTCTCCCACGAAACATGCTACAGAGCTGGCAGAATCATTCTCAAACCATGACATTGACATAGCTTCATCACCGAGACCTGGCTCAATGACTCCTTCCCTCCGATCCTGGATATGCTCGTACCCCCGGGTTTCTCTATCATCATACAGGTCTGAATAATTTCAGACCTTTATCCAATCTCCTCTTCCTTGCCAAAATCCTAAAAAAATGCGTGCTCCGTCAACTGAACAAACATATTGACAACATTAATCTGCTAGACCATCATCAATCAGGCTTTAGAAAAGGCTACAGCACCGAAATTGCTATCCTCAACATCATGCACTGCCACGTTCCTTTGCCCCACTGTCTGCACTGCCAGTCTGTCCAGGGCCAGCGCTGTGGCGTTCGCTGTGTCTCCTGGTCTCTGTGGGAGAGGGTGTAATGCTACTACGGCTAGTAGCCTCCTCACTTTCCATCCCATCAGCTGTAGTGGGCACCTTGTCGGTTTGGAGCACTTCAATTGCAGTGGTCACTGCGACCAGCCCCCTAGCCACATCGCTACTGCAGTGTGCCATCTCCTCCTGCATGGCTATTGAGCGTCGGCACATGAGAGAGGTTGCAGTGGACAGGCGGTTCACCGCCTTGGTGTAATTATCCAGTTTCTGCCTCTCCCTGCGCCTAGACGGACGGTCCTCCTCTAACTTGCTGCAGAGCAGCCTCACAGCCTCCGCCATGTCACTCATGCCCTCAGCCATGGTGGTGTTCATGGCACTGATGCCCTTCTAAATGCGATGCATGTGGGAATTCATGTGTGCCATCTCCCGCTGCACTGACCTGATTGCTCTCCCTTGCAGGCGCTGGACCTTCAGCATGTTACCTTCCAGCCCAGCAAACACACTGTCATCTTCGCCCTGGAAGTGAGGACTGTCTGCCCTTGCCCTGCGGCATCTGGAAGATGTGTGGGCGCGCTCTGTTGGGGACTGCGATCCTGCCCTGTTTCCATTCTCAGCCACTGTAGACTGTTGGCCCCCTGTGCTGTCCTCCTCGGACACCTCCATCTGCTGGAGGGTGGCCACTGCATGCCTCCTGCCTAACGATGGTGGGGGGCGTTGATTGTGGCGGTGGTGGCGTTGATAGTAGCTGTGGTGTTGGTGATGGTGGTGGTGGTGGCGTTGATGGTGGTGGTGGTGGCGGTGGCGGTGGTGGTGGTGTGCCCTGCAGGTGACTGGTCCTCCTCCTCTTGTCTCCTCTCTGGCCTGGGTGCCTTTCCTCGGCTCCCCTCTGCTGCACTGCGAGATGGCTCGCCTGTGAAGACAGAATGTAGATATGCTCACTTATTTGGCAGCATTTGCATTGTAATAAATGTAATGCCTGCCAATCACACTGACTGTTCTCGGCTTGCTAATTGCTAATTGGTGTCACATGCCTTTGGGTTTGCTGGAAGGCACTGCTCTGACATGTGTTACTTCTGACTACATCTCCCATAATGCACTGCAGGGTATGAGTAAAACATGTACTGGAGTGGGAGTCCCTATGCCTCTCTGGATTTTTGATGGTAGGGAGGAGGCGCACAGCATGCATTGATGGCATTGATTTTGTTCTGAATTGCAAGCCAGATCTGCCTTTTTTTAGACTCTGGCATGTGCAGGGACTGCTTACCCTGCTTACCAAACAACTTATCATGGTCCTTGGTGACATCTTCAATGAGGACCTCCAGCTCACTCTCGCTACATTTTTGTTTTCTTTTCCTTTCAGCTCCCTCCTACTCCCTCTCCTGGTTTGCCATTTTGCTTGGTTTTGGTTGCAAAATAAAGCTGTGTTGCTACTGGCTTCTCTCTGCTCTGCTCCCTGCCTCACAGTCAGCTCCAGGTTCAGTGCAGCTGCTAGGGTATGGCCACTTCCTGTTTGGGAGGTAATGGGGATGCACAGGATTGGCTGATTCCACAATTACCGAATTTTTAAATTACCGAACTGGTATTTACCGATTCGATATTGGGGATTCGGTATTAAGGATTCGTTAGTGCGGTTTTGGTAATTTCTTTTTACCGATCCATTCCGAATCGCTATTTTTCTATTTTTTAGCGATTTATACAGATTCGGTAAATTTTACCAATCCTTTACGTACATCGGAAATACCGAGTCCTTAATACAGAATCGGTAAAATTCGGTATTTAGGAATCTGTATTTCCCAATTACCTACATCTGGCCCTAAGCAAATAATAAATCACTGTTTTTCATTCAAATCCCAAACAAGCATTGGCAACTGCTCCACTTATGGGGAAACTTTTTGAAAACTTTTGTAAAGTTGAGGACGACTACAGCGGTTCAGTAGGGGTGACCAACTCTGGTAGCAAGCGAGTCACAGGTGCCAATGAAGCCTGGCAGGACAGTCATCTTGCATTAAAAGCAGTCTCCAGTCTAGTTCCAGGTTCTATGGGCTAACCACCATAACTTCAATGGAGTGGTCCTGATGCAAGGGATAAGAGATGCTGAAGGATGCTGCTCATAGATGGGATCTTCTTGAGGCCACTCTTTGGTCCATGAACACAGTGGAGCAACTTTGGCCACAGGGGTCAATACCCTTGAAGTCCAGTTGAAGTCCAACAAAAAAACAGTTGCTGCTAGTCTTCTGGTCTCTGGTTTTGGCAAAACCAGCGTTTCCCTTTAACTGAGGCTAGTATCCATCTTGGGTAACCAAACTGCACTGCGACGATTTTCCTGGGGCCAGCAAACTCGGGTGCAACTTTTGAACACTATGATTCGGTCTCCCAGAAGCTTTGCAGGTTAGCGGCATTCAGGCAATCTTGGCTACCAGTTCGCCAAAGAAGGCTTCTTCAACTGTTCTGGCCCTGTAGCTGTAACAGGAAGTGAACCATCTGACTCTTAGTGTCAACTCCCCTGTCTGACTTTTTCTTGAGTACGCACAACAGGCACTGTCCCCTCTTTGCAAGCCCAAGGATCATCAGGTGCAATCCTGTCTTTGGTGTGACCTCTCTTTGCTGGGTCCAGGGAACAGCAGGACAGTCCTTCAGGGGTCATCTCTCCGGTGCAGGCATAATCTGATGTATGTGTGCCAATTTTATATGCACATCTTACCCATCAGGGATCCGATGACTAATAGCCAATGGGCTACTAGATCCCCCTTCCACCTGAGAATGACTTCCTGTAAAGTGTACCATCTAGATATCTGAGAATGCAATCTTCTTCCCAATCCCAAGATGTTAGAACCCTTCCCTCGGTGTGTGGAGCTTGTTAGCCTAGCCTAGGAGGGGGGCTACATAAGTGCTACACACCCACAGTAAAACTGGTTTGGCAACTGTTTCCCCGCTCTGTCTCTGACATCAGCCTGTCTACCAGAACAAAAGAGCAGCCTCTTTCGTGTGTGTTCACTATTTTCCCTTCAAAGATGGCTTCCTCGTTTAAGCTCTCCTTTTGGGCTCACATCCTGTTTTACCTTCCTGCCAGGAAGAGATAACACCTCTTCCAACAGCAGGTCCTTTGTGTTCCTTCACAAAACTCATTCACACCTCCCCCCATAAGGGGCCAGCAACCATAAATGGTCACTAGAAAACTTGGACCGTAGAATAGCAACTTTACAAAGGTGCCATTTATCTTAAATTCAACTTGGACATCAAGTCGAGCTTAATGCAATGATTCTTTAGATACCTTGAAGAACAAACTTTAGCAGTCCCCTTCAGAAGTTAGCACAGCTGAGTTGTCAGCGTGTAACCCTGTACTCGGTAACAGTGCACTAGCCTTTCTACAGAAAAAAATACAATTTGGGTTTTTTATTGTTAGGATATGTAAAATACACATGTCCCATTTTTTAATATATAGCACCCTACCTTAGGGCTTAATAAGCCTGTCTTATGGGTAACATATATTAAAAAGGAAGGTCTCGACTTTTTGTGGACTTTGTGACCACTTTAAATAGCAAAGTAGAGTTGGAAATTAGAAAACTGCCATGTCAGCCAGCAATGGCTGGCAGGGAGTCGTGCTTTAGTTTGGCAGACTCGTGGTGGCACAACCAGCAGTCCATGAGGGATACTTTAACTTACAGGCCATGGGTACCCCTGGTAACATATACCAGTGACTAATAAGTATAGTAACGTAAGCCCATTGTAAGTAGGCCAATTAGACTTAGGACTTTTAGGTGTCAGAGCACTCGCACTGAGGTCTGGTTAACAAGCCTCAGTGCAACAGTCCAAAACTTTGGGGGTAGTCATGCAAAAAGAGGCATTTCCTCACACACTTCCTCTAGACTAGAATGCCCAGCATCTACCTGAAGTTTAAACTGACCAAAACAGAATTCCTGCTGTTCAATAAGGGCGACAGCGATAAATAGTCTAAACCTGGCTTAATTACCTGAACCAGGACGGATCAGAACCCCAACTTCATTCACCCAATGTCAAGTCACTCCGATTCATCCTGGACAACAATATCATCCTCAAGGAAGACAATGGCAATAAGACAAACAAGTATCGCTGCTTAAGAAAGAGAAACCACTCCTCCAAGAAAGTGAATTCAGAACCCTGGTACTCTTGCGTCTTGATAGTGGCAATACCATGCTGTACAGCCTCTCAGGCTCCACACTGGCCCCCCTTTATGCTCATCCCAAATGCAGTACCATCTAAAGAAATATCACCATGTCACCCTCATCCTGATGGAACTCCGCTCCACTGGCTGCCCTTGTAAGCACGCACCATTTTCAAAACTAGCTGCATCATCTACAAAGCTATAGTGACCCGCACCCCCACGTAGCTGGTTGCAAGTTTTCCATCTCCTGTGGTTCTCTGTACACTCACAGCCAGGACAAGATCAGACTGGAGACAAAAAAGTGCACACAAAAAAGAAGGCAACAGGCCTGCTTTATGTATATACTCGGGATCTGGAACAACATCCCTACACGCATCAGGAGCGCCCCATCTGTGCTCCGATGTAGGAAAGAACTAAAGACACATCTCTTTAAAGAACGTGCAGGCACCTGCATCATTGTCAATTGCATTCGCAAACAGTGCGAATCGCAATTTTCGGCCGTTTGCGAATGCAATTGACAAAATTGGGATGCATCATGTTTTTCGCAATTTTAGAAATTGCAATCATGTTGCGATTTCTAAAATTGCGATTGCATTTAAGAAATCGCAATTTGAGATTTCTTTAATGCAATGCATGAACATTTTCAATTTGCGAATTCGCAAATAGGGAGAGGTAAATTACCATGAAGTTGACCTTCATGGTAATTTGCGAAAACTTTCAAAAATGCACAAACGTGCATTTTTGAAAGTTTCATTTTACACACACACATGCCCTTGGGGCATGTGTGTGTGAAAAATGCACTTAAAGTTAAATTTATGGGGTGCAGGGGGGCTCCTTTGGACCCCCCTGCACCCTTGAAATTGCATTTTCAGTTTGCGATTCGCAAATTGCGAATCGCTTAAAAAGCCAAAAAAGCGGAGATAAACTATAGCCCTATTTACAAGATGGTGCTAACATGCATAATCACATGTTAGCACCCTTTTTCCAGACGCCTACCTTTGCATCTCTAATGAAATTCGCAAATAGGGAGAGGTAAATTACCATGAAGTTGACCTTCATGGTAATTTGCGAAAACTTTCAAAAATGCACAAACGTGCATTTTTGAAAGTTTCATTTTACACACACACATGCCCTTGGGCATGTGTGTGTGAAAAATGCACTTAAAGTTAAATTTATGGGGTGCAGGGGGGGTCCTTTGGACCCCCCTGCACCCTTGAAATTGCATTTTCAATTTGCGATTCGCAAATTGCGAATCGCTTAAAAAGCCAAAAAAGCGGAGATAAACTATAGCCCTATTTACAAGATGGTGCTAACATGCATAATCACATGTTAGCACCCTTTTTCCAGACGCCTACCTTTGCATCTCTAATGAAATTCGCAAATAGGGAGAGGTAAATTACCATGAAGTTGACCTTCATGGTAATTTGCGAAAACTTTCAAAAATGCACAAACGTGCATTTTTGAAAGTTTCATTTTACACACACACATGCCCTTGGGCATGTGTGTGTGAAAAATGCACTTAAAGTTAAATTTATGGGGTGCAGGGGGGGTCGTTTGGACCCCCCTGCACCCTTGAAATTGCATTTTCAATTTGCGATTCGCAAATTGCGAATCGCTTAAAAAGCCAAAAAAGCGGAGATAAACTATAGCCCTATTTACAAGATGGTGCTAACATGCATAATCACATGTTAGCACCCTTTTTCCAGACGCCTACCTTTGCATCTCTAATGAGATGCAAAGTGGGCGTCACTGGGCGTACCCCGGATGGACTACCTTGTAAAATATCGCTGATGTTCACATCGCAATATTTACAAGGCTGCCCCAGCATTTTAGCAGACGTTAGTTTTTGAAGAAAACTGCTGTTTTATCAATAAACTAACGTCTGCTAAAATGCAGACTTACCCATCCCTAACATTGGGGTGGATTATGCTGATAAAACCCTGTGGGTCGTATCAGCAAGTTTTTAGCTGTTTTGCAGGGAACATCGCTGGAAAACCAGCGATGTTCCCTGCAAAATAGCGATAACTTCGCTATCTCTGGAAATGTATCGCCCTGAAGAAACGCGTTGTTAATAATGCGCTACCAGGTCGATAAATTCCAGAGATAGCCTGCGATAAGAAATGTATCGCTAAGCACGGCCAGCGATAATTATCGCTGGAGTTGATAATATGCCCCCTCGATAAGTACAACTTTAACCACATTTGGGGGCATATTATCAAGCCCCTTATCGCTGCGTCATAGGCACTTTTCTGCCGATAACGCGGCGATATTTGCATCGCCCTATTATCAAGGCAGCGTTAAGTCAATTAACGTGGCTTAAAACCCTGTTAATTGACTTAACGGTGCCTTGGTAATACAGCCCCTTTCACGATAAATCGTGAAAGGGGGCGTGCAGTGGGTGTTGCAGTGGGCGTTCGACCGCAACACCCATTCACTTCAACGCTGCCACCTATTATCAAGAGAGGCGATAACAGGTGGCAGCGCCGAATTTAAGAACAGGAAAGACCTGTTCTTAAGGTGGCGAAACGAGGAGAAATGCTTAATTTCTCCTCGTTTTTGCTTTTTCCATGTGTGCTGCCTTGTGCAGCACACATGGAAAAAGCAAAATGCCAAGGTTTGTTTATGTACAGGAAGGTGTCCCTTCCTGTACATAAACAAACCTCTTTTTAAAAATGCCAATTTGTAACTTACATGTGTGCTGCATGAAGCAGCACAAATGTAAGTTACAAAATGGCATTTAAGCTTTGTTTATGTGCAGGAAGGAACACCTTCCTGTACATAAACAAACCTTCCCTGCCTGCGCTGGCGTTAAGTTGTAAAACTTATCGCCATCGCAGGGGAAAACGCTAGGCTGCACCATATCCTTGGTAATATGGTGCAGCCTAGCGTTTCCAAAGTGGCGAAGAGAGGCGTTAAGCCAAGGCGGCTAACACCTCTCTTCGCCACTTTGTTGGTAATATGCCCAATAGTAACTTTACAATTTTGTGTTGTTACAAAGATTGCATCTACATGCACAGCTAGTTTGGGTGTCACTGTGATGCACACACCTTATTTCATCATACTATAATGATGATCGGCCCCTATATCAGAATTTATTTTTTAATTGAAGGAAAATGTGTTTGTGTGCAATTTTGAGGTCCATTTCATATTTAAAAAGAAAACATTGTATTATCACTGCACACAAAAGCACCTTGGGGATGCCATGTTAGTGAGTTCCATGTAACACTAACTAAAGTATAGATTCTGGAAAGTGCTAAGTTGCCATTTTACATAAAGAAAACGTTATACAATGCAGTCTGTTGCACCAACACTGCCATTTTTAGAGATGCTACGGAATTCGCTGGTTTCTTGGAAAATTGGTATGATGCCTTTGACACGTATTTGGAGTGAGTAGTGCGTCACATTATTGTCCTGAAAGGAAGACATTTTTACCACTCTACTTGTTGGGTTTTTAAGGGAAGGTCTATCTATAAACACCTTCTACCACTGGTACACAATGAGGGAGAGGAAATAGATGAGTGCATGGAAAATGTTAAGAAATTGGAACATAGGTTTGATACCCAGCCCAGCTTCGTAGTCATCAGGCACACATTTTTTAAAAGAGAACAAAGGAGTGGAGAAGACGTTGATATGTACAGTTCAGCACTGAGGAAGCTAGTTGCTGACTGTCAGCTCGAATCATTTACAGAACGACTTGTTAGAGATCAATTTATATCCAAATGCACAGACAAGTCCATTCAACAGAAGCTGCTTTCTATGTGCAGTCTGTCTTTTGAACAAACCATAAGAACAGCTAAGAGCATTGAAACGTCCAAGGTGTCAGTTAAAGAACTGGAGAACAAGACGTTGGAAGCCATAGAGGCAGTAAAAACTAGAGAAGCCAAATCAGTCATATTAACACGGGGTGACAGTAGATCATTTTTCAAACGCAAACATGTTTTTAGGTATGGAAACCCAACTCACACAAACATTAACAAAGTATGTCATGCTAAAAACGTGACCTGTAGGGTGGGCTACAAGATTAGCCACTTTGCCAGTGTTTGCCAAAGTTGTAGACGCAGTGGAAATCCTACAACCGCACAAATATGAATGGCGTAGCTGTGGTTAATGTGTCTGAACGTGAGTGTGATGAGGTAGACAAGATACAAGATGGTCTTAGAGACATGGTGATGGTGGTTGCAGAAAGTCCAGTAGTTAGTGGTGATCCAGCCATGTGCGTAGATCCATACGTCAATATAGGTGTTGGTGACAAAAGCATTAGGTTATTGGTAGATTCAGGAGCCAGGTTCACGATGATTATGCAGGAACTGTTTAAAGAGGTATGGGGCACTAGACTATAAGAACCACCGGACAGGTCACCAGTGTCATACAAAGGACAGAAAATGTCATTGGTAGAGTTCTTTGGGGAAATTCTAGAATTCAGAGGCCGGAAAATTCTAGGAAAAGTGTATGTTGCGATCAATGGTTTGTCCATGTTAGGTTGGTTTTACCAAGGTGTGTTCCCAATGACCCGGTACAAAAGAGAAAGGGGCATATATACAATGCCCCTGCATCACTTTTGTGATGCTCCAGAGCAACACCCATGGTTTTTGATACTCGATCAGATCTACAACATAGCGTAAATCTGGGGCAGCGCTAAAACTAACGCCTTCCCAAAGCAGGCATAAACAGGAAGAAAAAAATGTGCCTTTCTCCTTGTTTTGTTCTTCTTTTCACATATGCTGCATTCTGCAAAACACATAGAATGAGGAAAACGCCTCCTTTAATGGTTTTTGTGCAGGAAGGCCCCTTCCTGCACAAAAACAATCATGCCAACAACACAGACACCCTAGATGCCTGCGTTGGCACAAGGCAGCAGTTTGTGCGCCGGCGCTGGCAGAAACGACAGGAATGCTCTGCATCTTGTAGATATGACACATTCCTGCCCTTTTCTTTTGATGTAGGGCAGCGCAGCTAGAAGGCTTGCAGTGCTGCCCTATGCAAAAATATGCTCCAGGTGTCTTTTGTTGAATCAGGTGATTTTACAGATAATCTGGTAAAGCAATCTCCCTCAGTTTTCACCAACCAGCTGGGCACCATTAAGGGGCTCAAGATCAGATCATGGATGATGCAATTCCAGTAAAACATAAGTTGAGAAGCATGCCATTTAGTGTGAGGAAAGAATTAGAAAAGGAACTCATGGAACTGTGTGAAAAGGGGATTATCAAGCCTGTTGAGTCTTCTTTGTGGTTTTCATCTCTGGTGGTGGCACATAAAAAGAACAGTGACTTGAGAGTATGTGTGGATCCGAGGTGCTTGAATAAACACATTTGGATAGATTCACATCCGCTTCCTAAAATAACTATGTTGCTGACCCTGATTGGTGTTTCCAAGTAGTTTTCATAGCTTCACTTGGCAGCAGCATATCATCAGGTTGTTCTTGATTCATCTTCAAGACATATCACAGCTTTCGTATCGCCCACAGGTATGTTTCAGTACTGAAGGATGCCATTCAGGTTGGCGTCAGCTGCTAATTTTTTTCAGAGGCTAATGTGTCAGATGTTTAAGGAGGTAAAGGCATGACAGTGTTTCAAGACAACGTTTTGATTTATTGAGCAACAAAAGAGGAGCACAACAAGATTTTGAATAAAATATTGAGCATAATGCAGGTGTGGTCTTGAAAGCTAGTAAGAGGCGGGGGCATATCAGCAACAACCGGTGATAATTATCGCTAAGCGCACTTAGCGCTAGGATAATTATCGCCGGCTATCGCTTGTTTTAATCTCGGAGATAGCGCGCTATTAGCGATGCTTATCTCCAAAGCGATAAAAACAACCGAGTTAGCTGCCAAATGTGCAATTATTGCTCGGATTCCAACGATAATCGCACATTGCTTGGCGCTACTTTGCTGATAGGGAAGGGCGTACTTAACCATGATATCCACCTTCCATTGGATATCATGGCTAAGTCAAGCTAAAAGCAGGCGTAAGGAAAGTAGCGATAACCGCAGTTAGTGCTACTTTTCTTATCGCTATGCTAGTTAGCATGCCCATTGATAATTGGAGAAATGTTGCTTAGCGACATTTCTCCAGTTATTTGGGGAAGGAACGCCCACTCTGCATCTCATTAGAGATGCAAAGGGAGATGTAAGGAAAAAGGGTGATAACATGCGATTATGCATGTTAGCACCCTCTTAGTGATAGGGCGAAAACATTATCTCCGCTTTTCTGGCTTTTAAAGCCAAAAAAGCGGCGATAAGGCCCTTGATGATATGCCCCTCAGTTCCTTAGAGACAGGGTAGAATATTTAGGTCAGGTGGTGTCTGAGCAGGAGGTGGACCCAAGGCCTCGGCTAGTTAAAGCTATTATTGATGCTGTCCCACTTGCTGACTAGGGTGGAATAACGCCATTTATTGGTCTTTGTGAGTTTTATTTAAGATTCATATCAGATTATGATTCTAGAATAAAATCATTGACCAACATGCTAAAGAAAAGCACACCCTTTGTTAGGGATAAAGCTTGTCAAGAATCTTTTGAATGGATCAAGTCTAAATTGGCAGAGTCAAGGATACTGAAGCCTTTTAATCCCAAAGTGCAATATACAATTCCAGTAGATGCCTGCAGTTTCAAGCTAGGGACAGTCCGTCCTCACTCAGACTGAGGGTGGAGTGGAAAATACGTTGGGATATGCCTCTAGAGCGATGAGAGGCGTAGAGGTGAATTTTTCAGTAATTGAAAAAGAGTTATTAGCCGGTTGATGGGCTATTAGAAAATTTCACCTATAAATATGTGGTAACCAGTTCATCTTGCAAACTGATCACAGCCCTCTAATATGCATTTTGTCAGGAGATAAGATTAAAGATCACACTCCGTGTATCTCCATATTGTCCACTAAGTTGCTACAGTACGATTTTGAGGTCCTGTACTTTCCTAGAAACAAAAACATCGGAGCAGACTATTTATTTAGATTTCCATTGAATGAGGTAGGAGTAGAAATTACTGAGGAAGATGAACAAGAAGATTGCTTTATAGTATCTATTGACTTCGAAAATATGTGTGGTATTATTAGTGAGGCTGAATGGAGGGAAGAACTATACAAAGATACGGCTCCGGTAAAAGTCATGAATTTTGTAAAAAAAAGAATGACCTAAATAGAATAATGTGCCCAATCATTTTAAAACATTTGTGAAAGTATCTACTGAACTGTCAGTTGAAGATGGTATTCTGATGCGGGGAGAGAAATTTGTACCCCCAGACAACTTGTAAGAGAGTAATAAGTGGTGCAAATAAGGGCCAATTAGGCAGAACACTAATTAAGCACAAAGTACATGAAGTATTTTGGTTTCCCAGTTTGGACAAACATATTGACGAGCATGTGGGTGATTGCTTATTGTGTAACAGTTCTAAGAAAGATGTAA
This sequence comes from Lissotriton helveticus, assembly GCF_964261635.1. Lineage (NCBI taxonomy): Eukaryota > Metazoa > Chordata > Amphibia > Caudata > Salamandridae > Lissotriton > Lissotriton helveticus. The sequence continues at coordinate 451,033,149 of NC_136059.1, forward strand.
AAACTAGAAATCCACAATTGCAACCTAGCGAATTGCCTTCCAAACCATGGGAGAAAGTAGGTATTGCCCTTGTGGGTACTTTCAATGCCCTACCATCCTCTTCTAGATTTGTGGTGGTCTTTGTATACTACTATTCAAAGTAGCCAGAGATTCGTTTCATAGGGGACCCCCACATCAAAATCTTTCATTAACTTCCTGACGGATGTGTTTTTATGAGAAGGGTTGCCAGCTTTTTTTGTATCTGACAATGGTGTACAATTTGTCAGTAAATAATTCAGGTTTTTTCTCCAACAGGGGGACATCAAACATCTGCGAAGCTCACTACACGACCCACAAATAAATGGTTTTGTTAGGCGTATGAACTTTGTGTTCAATGGGCCATTGAGGACAAAAGTATAACATAGAATGCAGCACGGTTTAGGTTGTGGTTCTATAGTACTACCCTTTGTAGTGTAGTTCCTATCTTCCCAATAGGCTCTGCGCATTGGAATAATACCTACAGCAGTAAAGGCCTAGGCCAGACGTTAACTAGGTCTACTACTGTCGATACTAGACTTAAGTTTTGGGTTTGCCAGCGTAGCTCAGAGTTCGCTAGAAACTTTCTCGAATGTTCAGGAAAGAATTAACTCCCCTGATTAGACAAGAAGGGATTTAGTTTCTGACAACCATAGAACATGACAACTTTGCTCTCCCCTAATCAAGAGTGTATCTCCAGAGTCGTGTGAGCACAAGGCAATTATTTTACTCAGTCAGTACGTGCATTCTTAGTCTCATCAGATTGTAGAGAAAAGGAAGAGACGGGCGTGTTCAATAAAAAGGTGTTATTTATTGATCAGTCTCTTTTCTCGTACAAGAGAAATGGATCGATATTATTGCAATACTTATAGTTAAGTAAAGTGCATACATTAAAAGCAATAGTATAAAATAATACTGTAAAAACATTGATATGGTTTCTGAGCCATATGATGTTTAAAATGATTAAAATATATTACATACACATATACATTTGACTAAACGTACTCAACTGGTGTTTCTAAATACGCCTACCCCGTGTACCTGACCTAAGTCTAATGCGTGGGCGGGAATAGAAAGTTACAGTTTAAGTTAAGTTTGTTTTTGCCTAAGTGAATAACTAAAGAATTCTCTGTGAGGGGTTATTCAGTTCTGTACCTGGAAGTTAGGATGAAATGAGGAATGGTATCTCTTTCTCTGCTCTCGATATTCCAGGCCGCCTGCGAGGGCTGCCCGAAAGCGCCGGTGCTGGGTCTCTCGGCAGGAGATAGCAGCGCGTCTCTCAGCGCGTCAGGAAGGCGGGGCTGCTGCCAGTGGGGTCTGCTCTGCTCTTGGCTTCGGCAAGTATGGCTGCTCCGTCTCGTCACCACGCGTGTGTTTGCATAGGGCAAGATCGGCAATATTTATACCTTAAAGGTGCCGAGATTGACGTAAGGATGGACATAGATACGTCAATAAAGATGTCATACGACTTGCTCGTTAGCACATTCTTTTACTGAAGTTCTCTGTGAAATCAAAACAATGGCCGCACGGATTTTCCAGGTTGTCATAGATCTGATTTGTTATGAGAACGTCGTATGCCTTATCAGGGGCTGGAGGAATGTCGCTTGTCTAATTAGATCTCAAGCGTTATGACCTAATCAGATAACACGTTCCTGTGCCGTAGTGTGACTGCGTCAGATAACGGTATCTGCATCATGGGGGCTTTTCTTGCCTCATGGGCTGACTGTTAGTTAACTTGATAGTTAGTTTAACCAGAATAGGGTCAGGAATAGGGGGATCGATTCAGAACCTATAGGAATACATGACACCCACTCCACGCTAACTATGGTCATATTTACTAATCTATGCATAGTATAACATAGTACAACATACTATAGAGTATAGTGTATACCTTACCACCCCAAAATACATAAATGCATTTTGAAACGTTCAAATATACTGAAAAATTGCAGTCATATGTATCGTATGCACTCAAGCTATGAATTAAATGCCAAAGTAAACACGCATTTGTATACATTATTGCTTATATGGTATATGAGAAATACACATGAAATGGCTCTTAATATGGCTATACAGAAAGAAAGTTCGAGACCATTTCATCACATAATAAAATATTTGTGAACATACCAGCGGGCAACTAAAGTTTATAAAGTATCTAAAAATAGAAATCTTAGTTCTCTAGGAATAGTTTCTTACTTTAAGCAGAAGATAAGTGTCCCGAAATTTTTTGTAAAAATTAATTTGGGGCTGCTAAAAAAATTGCTGTCCGTGAACTGGTGGGAAAAATTGTTCATGTGACTTTATTTTCAAAGTTGAAGGCCGAATTCAGGGAACGCCGTGTGCGAGCTTGCTCAAAAGTCTCTATTTCTGTTCTGGAGAGAACATCATATCATTAAGGCTTTCGAAAAAACTGTCAACAGCTTCATGGGAAAGTTCCACTAAGTCGGAAATAGGTGTAACCATGCATTCGTGCGCATGATTGTCTCCATTGACATTCTGATTCGCATTGCTGACAGAAGGTCGTACCTGATCGATGCTGCTTTCATCTTGAACTTCACTACTCTTCAATCGTAGTGGTGAAGATTCCACGAATGCCGTCATCAGGATTGGCAGCCTGTGAGGGCAGCACAAAGCGTGAACCTTGGTAGGAACTAACAATGTATCTGCATCCACTGGCGCATCCGATTGTAGCGTCAGACAGGTGTCTAACACGCATTCTTCTCCGCATAGCAGACACCTTAATACAGGTAAAACACACCTTTGCCACATTGGTCGAAATGATAGAAACCAAGTCATGTTCAGGTCTCTAAGCCGGGAGAGTCCCAGGATTTTTGATATCCGGTCCCGGTATCCAATGGCTAGGATTGTATCTTCCATTGTCGCGAGAGTTTGATCTGTGACATGGGTTGCCATAACGAAAAATAAGGACTAAAAATAGGATTCCTGCAATTAGTCCCAGGATCAGGGGAAGTCCGCCAAAAATCGAATGGACGAAATCTGGAAAAATACCCAGTATGGCTTTGAATGGTGTTAATGCCATCGAAAATACTGTCTTAAATACCTTTGAGACCCCAGTGGTATCAGAAATATTTAAGATTTCGCTCAGGATTTCCGCGAAATGTACGGGTGAATTAGTTGATAATAATGTATGTATCTCTGCAGTCGTCCTTGCGACTTGTAGATCATACGTTTCTTTTGATGACGTGAGCCTTGTAGGCGTCTGAAGAAGCACTGTTTTCATTCTGCTTAAAGTATCTATTCGAATAGAAGTAATTTTCAAATTGGGCCATGCCCTTGCCTCCCTGTCTGGAAAGGAGCTGGGGAACAAAGAACGTCCACAGCACTTGACCTTCGCAGTCGCAGTTACTAGATAAGGAGTCCCGGGCGTAAGACTACAACATCTGCGGTCTACAATAAGAATGTAACTCCCATTATAGAGTCTTTGAAAGAATGGTTCTATTTCAGTTGCAGGTGCGCCTTGCTGGTGACATGAAAGGTTGTATGAATTCCCTTCACAGGCTCCATGCAAACTAATTCCGTTACACAGAAGCGTGCCGCTTAGTGACATAGCACAATTGTTGCCACTAAGAAACACTTTCTGTCCTTTATTACTGACACATGCATGTGAATAGGGCAGGTTCCAAGTTGTTTTAAGGTACCCCTTTCCCAATTTCTCGTACATGCCAGCCTGTATATATTTTTGGCAGTATTGAAACCTGAAGGTTGAGATTAGAATATTTATGATTCCGTGTATTATCCATTCACTGACAGGTCGTTCTGACATTGTCATTGGTAATCTTTCTAGTTTTTCAATGCTCAAGATTGTATAATCAGCACCCTTTGCGCCATACCGATTTGTCTATCAGTAAGGTTAAAGATTTGGAATAGTGACGTTGTGTTGATTAAACGCCAAGGCACATAGCCTGAACGAAGATTTTGTAACGTCCAGCCAAGCTGTACAATAGAACGCAATTGTGACTGACCATGTTGTAATAACAGTAAGTCTTGCGATAATATATCGATTGCTGAAGACACAATGCTGTCCAATGAAAAAATTCTGGAGGACAGAGTCATTAACCCATTGTCCACTACAGAAAGTGATTTTTCCAAATTAATACGGTCAATTTCCCGTATTCTCTCTGCTGTTTCAATTTGATTAACCTTCCAGGCCTCATTGTATGCTGCATATACAGAGGCTGCTATGAAACGCTTCTGACGCTGTTTGCGTGGTCCCAAAATGAAATCACGCAAGTCAGCACCATCAGTAAGTAAAGTTAGGTGTTGCTTAATTTCAGGCAGTGTGGAAGTTTGTAGCCATTGAAGGCATAATTTGCCCACACTGTAGGTTGTTATTATCCCTGGGTGATGTCTTTGGGGATATCTAGGGTCTGGCCTGGTCATTTTGAACCCCTGTGTTTTATTCAGGAATCTGTCTTGACAGTTATTTGTATCTGTGGGCCAGATCAACCATTGTTTCCAATCAGGATGTGTTCTGTTTTGGTTTAATATATGGTTTACGTCTATCTCTTCATCCGTATCAGAGCTATTGCTAAACATTGTTGGCTTTGGAATAGACGGTTTATTTAAATCTTTGATTTTGGCTAGGCCAAGACAGGTGGTTTGTTGAACAGTGTCATTTAAAAATATCATTTGTTCTGGGATCATGCAAGCTCTAAACAAAGCTTCTAAACCCTGTACTTGCCATTCTTTTGTACCCCAAACACTTTTCAAATCAACATTTTTGTCCCAATAATCAAATCCAAAAGTATTCATTTGTTCATAAAATGAGTCTGAATATAACAATTTTGTGTTGGTTATCATGGTTTTCATCCCTGTCTTGTTTGATAATTTAAAATAAAATGTTTCAGCATTACTTGTGTTAAAACCTGAAAAATATGAATATTTGTCGTAAACGGTTCTTGAGCTCCCTTTTGGAGGTGTTGCACAATGTTCCCATTGATTATAATTTAACACATTTCTAGGTTGTGCAGATCTATGTAAAAAGTGATTACCATAGTGGTTATAGCAATACATACTGTCATAATTTGTAGAACCCTGCAAATAATCATGTTTGGTAAATTTAGCAGACATTACTAAATCAGACATCATGTTATTAATGCTTTCGATGTCCCAATCATCAGCAAATGAGTTTGGTTTTACAAAGTCACTCAAGGAGATCTTAATTTGGTGTGGATATTTCAGGATTTCGACCGGACCATAAATTTCATAGTCAGTGTTGTCCCAGGCTACCCCACCAGGTATTGGATTGGCTGTGAAGTTGGCTGAAGAAAGTTCTCTTTTCTCGACGTGTGAAGATGTGTGTGGTTTGAGGATCAAGTTGATGTTCTGACTTGCTGTGTCCATTTTAGCATATTTTCCCTCAATGAAGCGTCCCAAAGTTAATACCATGATGAGCCAAAGTATGAGGATAAATGCACCAAAACCCACCCAAAATTCAATCCATGGAGAAATCAGATATGTTTCTTTCAGTTGGTTCAAAAGTTCATTAGCTTTTTCTTTAAAGGTTTTTGATGATGGCTGTGTCTCTGATTCACTGAGGCTTTCAGAGGAATCATCGAAGTTTATGAAGTAGCCGGATGCAGTTCTGTCAATTGTTCCAATTGCTTCAGGATTTTTGTTTCTTGCATTTTTACTTGGTACTTCGTTATAGATTGGTGTGTCTCTGCTAAATGTTTTTATTTGGGTTTTCAGAGGTCTGAGTTCTATTGCATTGTTGCATAGTCCTTGTTGTTCTTCTGTAGGCGTTTCGAATGTGATGAGCCTCTTCGTTAGGACCTCTGTACTGGTAGCAAACCTTGGTGTTCTGCTACTTATTGGGAGTCCACTTGGCCTACTGTTTGTTATCGGCCACATGTTGTGGTTTTACCAGGTCGATGGATACAACTCGGTTCTCCTTTTTACCAGCAAGTGGCGGTAGTACAACTGATCTTGTCCCGTTGACAGACAAGACAGGAACTGCTTTTCTGTAAGAAGGCCCAAATTCCTTCTTTACCGCGATCTTCTCCCTGACTAGATCCCCGACTTTTGGAATCCAGACAGGTCTTGCTGGGACAGGTGGTGATTCTTCAGTGGTTGTTGGCTGTTGTTTCAACTGTATGTTGCTCAGGTCTTATCTTATTTTGTTTAAGTCCTGCAAAATAGCCAAACGGTCTTTGACATCAAAGCTTTTTTCTTTAACCACTGAAGTCTGACTGTCGAGGTCAGAGATAATCATTCTAGTTCCAAATAATAATTCGTACGGACTGAATCCCTTCAGAGAATTTTCTTGGCAAGTTATTTAGACTACGTTGGACACTTATTAGATGTTTGACCCACCCAGCTCCCGAACCTAATATCCTTTCCATTATAGATTGCTTTCTGCCTTGGTTTTTTCTTTACACCATCCCGTACCCTCAGGAAGGAAGTGAGAAGATTCCCGCTGGGCTGTGCTCATTTGGCCATGTTTCCCCCCCGGCCGGAGGGCTAGAGTGAAGACAATGGTCAAACGTAACATGCTCTTAGCGTATATGCCATTTAGACTCGCAAATCTTTGTATAACAGTCCGGACGTCAGCCGAATGCTGAGGATCGACATTATAAGTGGAAACTAGCCTGTATATGTTAATCGCAAGCCCTTCTTTTTACTGGTGATATTATCTGCCGTAATACGACGAGGTATCAAACTCTTTCTCTCCCCACTGCGATCTCTATTGCAGTTTGGGCAGTTTTTTACAAACATGGTATGATGTAGGCTCATGCCTGGCCACCAGTACCGTGATTGTAATTCTTCCAGAGAATCTTTTAATTTGAGGTGTCTGAGACCCTCGCCCATATGTGCGTCTGCGATTAACAAGTTTCTCCTGTCCATGTTTGGAATCACTCTATCCCCCACTCCAGGGATTCGAGCAAAAGGGACGGAGTTTGCATCGATTATGTATGTATAATTGAGTGGATAGTTGATCGGTAACGCTGAGCAGTCGCCTTTTGATGACGTTTTCACCGCCAGCACTGTTTCACCGTCAATGTATTTTAATGTACGCTTTTTTCGAACTACGGGAGCCGATTTAGTGGCTGCCGCTGCGGCTGCTTCAGCCAATGAATTCCCTACAACGTGAACGCCATCACGCTGATGACTCAGTGAGTGTGTCACGTGAGTCTTTGGTAGTTCTTTTTGTAAAAGAGCTACTTGTTCCCAGAGCAGTTTCTGCTTTATTGGTGCATCTGTGTCATCTTTGTAACCGTTTTGAATCCATGTCTGCAAATCGCTGTTATATGATTTGACGCAGTAATATGAATCTGACACTATAAGTGTCGGGAATTCGCGATCCGCATTATCTAGCGCCATTTTCAATGCTATTATTTCAGTTTGTTGTTCTGAATTAGTTTCTACTGAGTGTGATTTTGTTAATAGAGGTTTTAGTTTACCTCCGCGCCACACTTCTTTTGTAATCTCACATGTGGGGTTGTATGCTTGTTCTCCCCAAACGGGGGGTTGAGCATGTCCGTCTGTATAGATTACACAGGCGTAATGTCGTAGAGGCAGAATGTCGATTGGCAGAGGATACGTCTTTTCATACTTTAGATTTTTTACTTCTTCTAGTTCTGGATCAAAGTAGTAGTATACTTTGTCCGTTGTGATTGAATTCACCCATTGTATCCATTCCGGATTCAATGTTGTTGTTGGTAAATTACACGGTGTTGTTAGTGCCTCAAAGGCTGATTCTGCTGTTCTGACTGTGATATGTCTACCGTCAGCTATGTCTTTTTCTCTAGCTATTGCGGTTTGAACTGCACGAATGATTTTTCCTGTATTACTGAATTTCTGTTCAGCTTCTGTGTACAAGTGTGATTTGAATGCAATTGGTATCTTTTCTCCCTCATTAGAGGTCAGGTATGTGAATCCGCATCTCCCTGGGATGACTCAAATCACAAGATTGCGTGTGTTATCACGTGTTTCTAATTTTGTTTTAATTAGCATGTCTGTTTGTAAGGATCTCAAAATTTCTGTGTGTGTTTGAGTCCAATTGGATCTTTTAAAGTCTGGTTTAATTAGATCATAAAGGGGTTTGACCCTTTCTGCGTAATTTGCAATGTATGTTCTTCCGAAATTTAGGAAGCCTAGAATTGACTGTAGGTTTTTTAGTGTTCTAGGTGCTTGGAGTACGGCACATTTCTCTAGGAAATTGTCAGCCAGGCTTTTGCCTTCACTTGATAATTCATATCCTAAGAATAGGACTGTCAGATGGGCAATTCTGGATTTTTTAAAGTTGAATTTGTAACCCTCTGCTGCGAACCCAAGTATTATGGTGTTCACTCTTTTCAAGTGAGTCTCCAAGTCATCATCTGTTAAGTAAATGTCATCGACATAAGATAATGCTTCATCATCATATAGTTGTAGTAATTCTGTTACTCTCGCTGAGAATACCCCCGGGCTGTTCTTGTACCCCTGGGCTAACCGACAGAATTGTTTTTGAGTGCCATTTACCGAGAATGCAGTTAAATATCTGCTCTCTGGTGCTATGTTTTGACAAAAGAATCCATTGGAGATGTCCAAGGTTGTTTTGTATTTTTTGCGCACTATGTTATTCATTAGTGCAGCACTGTGTGAGTTTTGCACTGCAAAGGTTTTGCAACATGTGTTAAGGTGTCGGTAATCCAAAACTAGACGATATGAATTGTCTGGTTTGGAGACCGGAAACAAAGGATTGTTCATTTGTGAGGTGCAAGTTTCAATCACCCCCTGGTATTCTAGCTGATCTAGTATTTCATTTACCTGTTTTTTAGCTTCTTGCTTAATTGGGTACTGCCTTTGTGCAGTAGGTTGTGATTTTAACTGGATTTTGTGAGGAGGGGAGTCCTCATCCCATCCTACATGATTTTTATATAAAGCAGGTGCTAGAGCCACTGCCCACTTTCTGGCAAGTGTATATTTTTTATGAATCGGGATTTGATTCGAGAAGGCAGGCATAATTATTTCTTCGCCATGAGGGCACTCCCTAACAAACTCTGGTGGCCAGTCTTTTTCAGCTAGAAGGATATCATAGCCCTTGGAGAGATTATCCCAAAATAGTCCCCTTATTTTCCTAGTCTTATCTCCCTCTATACGTAATGTTATCTCGTATATCTTGTGGGGTTTGCTAACTCTGGTGTCTGCAGTTTCCACTTGAAGATATTCATTCGTGTCCACTGTCTCCAGATGATTCATAAGGACTTTGCGAGCTATGCTCACTTCTGCTGCGCTGTCTAGCATTGTCTGAGCCCACTCTCCGTTTTTCAGTTGTGTCCTCAGTATTCTCGGCATTGTTAACTACCTTGATACTGGCTACCTTCTTTTTTGGAAATTGTAATTTCTTTTTTAGCTGAGCAGGTTCCTTGTCTTTGGACTTGGCGTGCTCTTCTCTTTGTTCTGATCGTCCTCTTCTATCCGATTTCTGCGAGGAATTCTGAAAAGATTGAGAGGGACGTGTATCAATGTCTTGATATCTATCAGGTTTTTTAATATTATCCCTATTTCAAAGGTTATATCTTTTCCCAGAGGGGTCACTCTGGGGTGACCTGTGTCTCTGGTTCGGAGATTTCTCCCTTCGCCTAGGAGACCTTCCTCGGGACTGGAATTTCTTTTCTTTTGGATTGGATTGTTTGTTTCCATCCCAGTTCTTTTTTGGTGAATTATTAAAAAATATTTTTTCTGGACTTTCAGTCAGTTGCGGTTTTACTGGTATTCCCCCTAAACTATCTCTACCTAGTTCCTCATAGGATTTTTCTATGATTCTGGCAATTTCAGCTGGTTGGTCTGCTATATCTGTCTCTTTTAACATTTGGTGGATCGCCACGTTTGCTGCTTCACCTTTTATGTTGGCTAATAATATAGCCGAGACCTGCTTGAAGTCTTTCAGTAATTTCATACCAAGAGTTAAAGCTGGTTCTGGACCGTATTCATCTTGAATTTGTTTTAGCACATCTGGTATTACCGAAATGGATGGAACACCGTGCGTTTTTGTGTAGATTGAAGCAAAGACTGTACCCCAAGTGTCACAGTCCTCTATGTGTGGTGCGATTCCCATTGGGAGACATATAGTCAGAATCCTGTGTTTTTCTAGCGGGGTGGTGTCAGGAAACACCGCCTCTATTTGGGTGATTTTCTGTGCCAACCAGAATGGTATCTGTTCCCGTTTAGCCGGAACTTTACCTAGGCAGGATTGGATGTTCTGTGGTGTAATTTTATTTGTGTTCCCCTGGTGAGGGGTCAGCTGTGGAAGTTTAATCGCTGGCTGAATTGTTGAAGTCCGCATTACATACTGGACTAATTGTCTATGAATTTTTAGTAATTGTTTTAGCTGTATTAACAGCTCTCCTGTAGACATCCCTTCGATGTCTGGGTGTGGTGTGTATCCGGCTAAGACCGGCCACGTTGCTCCTGGTCTACCTAAAGGACCGAGCCTTGTAATGTGATTGTTATGTATTAGGGCGCCATCAAATAAGAGCAAATGCTCTTGGAATTTGAGTGGTACTTCCACCTCCTCGAAAGGAGTGTAAATGTCAGGTGGTACCTCTATTTTGTAATAGTGGAAGTACTTTGTTACAGAATTTGCTGCTGGAAAATGTATCCATGTATAGCATACCTCTGTCTGCCGATATTCGTGTGCCTCAATTACGAATATGACTGTGCCACCTCTAGGTGTCAGTCCATTTTCTATAGGTTTTAAGGTTATAGATTTCCTTTTGCTGACCGGAATGAGTATTATATCCGCGTCTGCATCCTGTAGTGCAGTATCTGCTGCTGCTATTTCAGCTGCTAATCTAACTGCCTCTCTTTCTTCATCACTGTCTCCCATTTTACCGACAGGATGGTATTATGTTTGTTTGCAGATCAGGTTTCTTATGGAAACAGAGATTAGATGCACAATATTTCGGAACAGTGTATCCTTCAACGTTGACTGTACCAAGAACCATACATAGGAGTTCCCTCCTGCGAGGTTTTGGAGGATATTACCTTTCACCCACTCCAGACGTCTTTGGAGTATTTGGGAAAAGGGGTCTGAGTGAGAAAGCACGACTGAGTTACTCTAAATGTCTTACGTTAGTTTTATCGCCCTTTCCAAACGCGTTGGGCGCCATGTAGTGTAGTTCCTATCTTCCCAATAGGCTCTGCGCATTGGAATAATACCTACAGCAGTAAAGGCCTAGGCCAGATGTTAACTAGGTCTACTACTGTCGATACTAGACTTAAGTTTTGGGTTTGCCAGCGTAGCTCAGAGTTCGCTAGAAACTTTCTCGAATGTTCAGGAAAGAATTAACTCCCCTGATTAGACAAGAAGGGATTTAGTTTCTGACAACCATAGAACATGACAACTTTGCTCTCCCCTAATCAAGAGTGTATCTCCAGAGTCGTGTGAGCACAAGGCAATTATTTTACTCAGTCAGTACGTGCATTCTTAGTCTCATCAGATTGTAGAGAAAAGGAAGAGACGGGCGTGTTCAATAATAAGGTGTTATTTATTGATCAGTCTCTTTTCTCGTACAAGAGAAATGGATCGATATTATTGCAATACTTATAGTTAAGTAAAGTGCATACATTAAAAGCAATAGTATAAAATAATACTGTAAAAACATTGATATGGTTTCTGAGCCATATGATGTTTAAAATGATTAAAATATATTACATACACATATACATTTGACTAAACGTACTCAACTGGTGTTTCTAAATACGCCTACCCCGTGTACCTGACCTAAGTCTAATGCGTGGGGGGGAATAGAAAGTTACAGTTTAAGTTAAGTTTGTTTTTGCCTAAGTGAATAACTAAAGAATTCTCTGTGAGGGGTTATTCAGTTCTGTACCTGGAAGTTAGGATGAAATGAGGAATGGTATCTCTTTCTCTGCTCTCGATATTCCAGGCCGCCTGCGAGGGCTGCCCGAAAGCGCCAGTGCTGGGTCTCTCGGCAGGAGATAGCAGCGCGTCTCTCAGCGCGTCAGGAAGGCGGGGCTGCTGCCAGCGGGGTCTGCTCTGCTCTTGGCTTCGGCAAGTATGGCTGCTCCGTCTCGTCACCACGCGTGTGTTTGCATAGGGCAAGATCGGCAATATTTATACCTTAAAGGTGCCGAGATTGACGTAAGGATGGACATAGATACGTCAATAAAGATGTCATACGACTTGCTCGTTAGCACATTCTTTTACTGAAGTTCTCTGTGAAATCAAAACAATGGCCGCACGGATTTTCCAGGTTGTCATAGGTCTGATTTGTTATGAGAACGTCGTATGCCTTATCAGGGGCTGGAGGAATGTCGCTTGTCTAATTAGATCTCAAGCGTTATGACCTAATCAGATAACACGTTCCTGTGCCGTAGTGTGACTGCGTCAGATAACGGTATCTGCATCATGGGGGCTTTTCTTGCCTCATGGGCTGACTGTTAGTTAACTTGATAGTTAGTTTAACCAGAATAGGGTCAGGAATAGGGGGATCGATTCAGAACCTATAGGAATACATGACACCTTCATTCATCCACAAAGTCCTCACCATTTGATTCATTGAAAGGTTGGAGACCATCTTCAAAAATTTACCCAGAGTGGATGTCGAAATGGGTAAAGGGGGATTTGTTGATTGATGTTGACAATGTGGTGAGATAAATTGTTCAAAAAGTTCAAAGTAATGAAAAGATTTTTTTGATGCTAGAGAGTTCTCCCGCATCTACTTAAAATCGGTGATAAGGTACACATAAAAGTTCCTGTTCGTAGAAAAAAAGGAAATATGATACATACCGATTCTCTAATTATTGATAAGGTATGTGGCATGGTGGTTAGGGTCAATAAGCAAAATTGGTGGAATGTTGAGAAAGTGGTTAAAGTGGAAAAAACCCTGAACAAAATATTTTGAGGATCTCATGACAGATCAGGGAACATCTGAAGACAACGAAGTCATGAACAACCCAAGTGGGATTATTGACAGCGCGAGGTATGTCCGCAGAAGTAATCGACAACAGAATCTGCTAATCAGATATCGTTGAAATGCATTGCATTTATGTAGTCAGTAGGGTGGCAATGGTTCCTGTAGAAATGGTATTTAGTAGTGGACCTATTTCCATTTTTGGGTCGTATATGATTTTTAGAGTAATGATTAACAAATATATTTTCATTTCTGTATTTGTTGGTTTTATTATTTATACCACATTGTTCTCATGCAAGGTTTATTATTGTTTTTGTATTTTATTTTTTTCTCTGCCAGAAAACGTATTGTTTGTTAAGGTTGCTTAATTTTATGGATGGAAAGGATAATGTAGTGTTCTAAGGCATGATGTCCTGGTATTCCTTACTAAAATGCTAGGGGTCAGTTGTCTGAGCAACTGCAGTTGTGGTTGAGCAGTTGCCAGATCCAGTCCTTCCTCCTTGTGTTGTCTGTATTTACAGTAAATTGTACGTAAATCATCAAAGGGGCTCTTCATGCTTACTACAGCATCCTTAATATATTCTGGCATCATTAACATTTTGGGGGCGATTCCTGCCATAATGTTGGGTCCTGGCAATACGCTGACTATCCATGGCATACTGAGGACACCTTTGATATTATGGGCTCCATCCCTCACATAATCCAAGTGCTCACGTGATTGGTGTCACTCTGAGTATACAGTGCGGTTCCATGACATGAGGGTGCTTATACCTGGCATAATGCTGGTCATACTTGACATATTGTGGGTATCAAGGCCTGATTGAACTCAACCCTATCATAATGGTGGGCATGGTGTAACTATGTCTATCCTTGGGCTTTTGTGGCCATTTTTGGGATAGTTTGGCTACCCCCAGTAAAATAGTAGTGAATTATATATAATCCCATACGGCGTGGTTGTATATGGACATGAAAGGCAGAATCTGCCCATAGCTGACAGTAGTGCACATGCGTACTTAATGAAAAAGACATGCTAATATTGGAGGGAAAATGTATATAAATTAAAATTTATAAACTTGTATTTTGAAACAAAGATTGAATCCTTTTTGGCCCAAAAATCAGCATAATTTTGATATCGAATACAAGCTTTCATTTTGAATAAATAAACTCGAATCTCTTAAAGAAAAGCTTATTTTTAGGAAAAACGAAGTATATCTCAAAATGCCAGGTTTTCGTTTTTAAGGTCAATTAAGTTGTAACTCATAATGCTATTTGATAAAATAGATGCAATGCACTAAAATAGATTTTTATTGTGTTGGAAACATGAGGGTTCCTCCATGAGAGCCCCAACTTCAATGGCTCTGCAATGGCCAAATAACGGATTAATCAATCCTTTCATGGTAAAGACCACAATGATGCTTTATTGATTCACATTTCCTGCCAATAGTTGCCGTAACAATTGCAGCTTTAGGTATGTGGTAATCTGGTAAATCATACCTTCAATGCAGGTAATCAACTGAAAATCGGACTATTGAATGCTAAGAAAATAATTCTTCGTATTGCTCTAAGTGCATCTTAGAAATCTGGTCATATGCTAAGGGAGAACCAAGCCATGACCCTAAGCCCTGGACAGGAGCATTCCTTCTCTGATATTTAATCACCATATGTGGGCCTAGATATACTATGATTTTGCACCAGGGTTGCGTCATTTTTGTGATGCAGCCCGAAGCAAAATACTTATTGGCATTTACTAATCCATGCAAAGCTATGCTGCCTTGCTCTTGCATCGGATAAATGTTACATAGGTGGGGCACAGGAGTTCCCATGCATCTACCTATATATTTTGATGTAAACCCAGATTTACAAAGAATTGCAAACCTAGGTGTGCGGCAAAGTGGTATGACTATCCAACTGAGGTGTAATGAGGGGAAATATCTTTGGGGCACATTATCAAGGGGGTTTATCTCCGCTTTTTTTGGCTTTAAAAGCCAAGAAAGCGGAGATAAAATTATCTCCCTATTACCTAGCTGTCGCTAACACCAGTTAGCGACACCTAGTAGGAGATAGCGACCATCTTGGGCCCCACTTTGCATGTCAGTGATATTGATCACTAATGATATGCAAAGTGGGAGTGCCAAGATGTTAGCGACTGGAAACAGTCGCTAACATCGCTATCTCCTATTACCAACTTTTGGAGATATTCACGCTAGGCGCGAATATCTCCAAAAGCTAACACCTGCCCTGAGTAGTTCTTAGCCATGTTATCCAATGGGAGGTGGATAACATGGCTAAGAGCATTAGCTCGGTAATGCATGAATATTGCTGACTTTTCAGCGATATTCATGCATTGCGGCCGTTTTTTATCGCATTTGCGATAAACCTTGGTAATACCAAGGTTTATCTGCGGTAAAAATCGCCGTAGCTCAGCGGTAAAATTTTCTCTCTAACCAAGCAATAGCGATAATTATCGCTATTGCTTGGTAATATGCCCCTTTATTTCTCCAATTTTCTTTCTATTTCTATGTGTGATGCATTGGGCAGCACACATAGAAAGAGATATATGCCTCTATGGATTGTTTTTGTGCAGGAAATCATCCCTTTCTCTAAACAAGCATTGGCATAGCCAATAGGTCTCGCCTTTGGGACCTTATAGTGTTTAGTTATGCAGCACAATATCCTTGGTGCAACAACATTAACTGTTGCATGGCTAAGCACTTATAAGGTTACAAAGGCAAGACCTATTGGCTAAGCCAATGCTTGTGTTTGTTTGTCTGGCAGACTTGCCGCAATACTGCAGAAAGTACAGAGGGGCATATTATCAACAACTAGCGATAATTATTGCTATGTTGGTTTAGCGGCGATATTTTTATCGCCGAGCTGCGGCGATTTTTATCGCTTAGGAACCTTGCTATTATCAAGGTTTATCTCCTAAGCGATAAAAATTGGCCGAAATGCATGAATATCGCTGAAAAGTCAGCGATATTCATGCATTACCGAGCTAATGCTCTTAGCCATGTTATCCACCTACCATTGGATAACATGACTAAGAACTGCTCAGGGGCAGGTGTTAGCTTTTGGAGATATTTGCGGTTAGTGCGAATATCTCCAAAAGTTGGTAATAGGAGATAGCGATGTTAGCGACTGTTTCCAGTCGCTAACATCTTGGCACGCCCACTTTGCATGTCATTAGTGATAAATATCACTGACATGCAAAGCGGGGCCCAAGTTGGTCGCTATCTCCTACTAGCTGTCGCTAACTGGTGTTAGCGACAGCTAGGTAATAGGGAGATAATTTTATCTCCGCTTTCTTGGCTTTTAAAGCCAAAAAAGCGGAGATAAACCCCCTTGATAATATGCCCCATAGTTTCCCACCGAAGCTGGGCTCGTGTAAACTAAGAAATATCACCTTTGCAGATAATCTCCTCCTAATCTCAACGACCTGCATCGAACTGCAAAGGCCGTTAGAGAATTTACAGGCATACAACTGACAACATTTTGTCGATACACCGCCCTAAAACTAAGGGGTATATTATCAAGGGGTTTTATCTCCGCTTTTTTGGCTTTAAAAGCCAAGAAAGCGGAGATAAAATTATCTCCCTATTACCAAGCTGTCGCTAACACCAGTTAGCGACAGCTAATAGGAGATAGCGACCATCATGGGCCCCACTTTGCATGTCAGTGATATTTATCACTAATGATATGCAAAGTGGGCGTGCCAAGATGTTAGCGACTGGAAACAGTCGCTAACATCGCTATCTCCTATTACCAACTTTTGGAGATATTTGCGCTAAGGGCGAATATCTCCAAAAGCTAACACCTGCCCTGAGCAGTTCTTAGCCATGTTATCCAATGGGAGGTGGATAACATGGCTAAGAGCATTTGCTCGATAATGCATGAATATCGCAGACTTTTCAGCGATATTCATGCATTGCGGGCGTTTTTTATCGCATTTGCGATAAACCTTGCTAATAGCAAGGTTTATCTGCGATAAAAATCGCCGATGTGCGGCGATAATTTTTGTCTCTAAACAAGTTAGAGACAAACATTATCGCTAGTTGTTGATAATATACCCCTAAAATAATAGCTTTCTCTAGGTCATTGTCTATGTTTATATGCGCCATTAACAATGTGGAAACAGATGTTGTTACGGAATGTCTTCATCTTGGGGAAGTGATCACCATGAAGGTGGACTAGCCAGCAGATTTTGCACCAGTAACAACGTGCTGTATTGGTGTAGTTGCTGGTTTGAAAAATGTTTTGTCCATTTATCAAGGAAGAGCTTATAGAGGAAACTTTTGGAAAATTCATTAACGGACTAGACCTCTTAAACATATATAGTATGTGCTTATATGTGTGACCCTGTGCCTCCTATAGTATAATCATACTACAATTTATCCTTGTGGCTTTATCTAAATCTACAACTAAATACCTTTTGATATACGCATACACCCAAATCAGTTCTTAAACAGATAAATCAGATTTGTAATAACAAACATGGGTTTATATTTAAAATCTAAATTGCAAAACTCTAAATTTGACTTGTGTGGTATGTTATGCTCACTAACTTGCAATTGATTCTTCCCCCCTTTAAAATTACTTTTTGGGACTGGTAATTTACAGAAGACGAATAGAATGCAAGTTACACTAATGAATCTTCTAGTGCAAGCTACACTGAAGTACGGATTTCAGCTCATCTTTGACCTTATACTTAGGTTTGGGTAGCAGGGAGTCGCACCCTAAATAAGGACCATGCTTGCTGACTCTTTGGCCTATATGCCATACCCTGTTGGATATATTCAGTGTGCTTGTCCTAAGTTGTATGGCTTTCATTTGAAGAGTCTGTGGTCAGTTTTTAACAAGGCTAGGTGCAATTTGCAATCTATAGACCATGTTAGTAAATTGTATTTCTATACAGAGACTCCTGAAGTGATCATTTTTGTACTTTCGTAAAGAAGGAACAACTGCTTCTACTAGTTGTTTTAAGGGAAGAGACTTTCTACCCAACAAGTGAATCCATGCTGGAATTTGTTGGCAGCTTCCCGTTTGATGAAATTGATATCCGTTTTTAAATACCTGTTAATTTCTTTGTTGTCCATTATTGCTTGAGCTAAGGTCATTGTATTGTGACTATCTTAAATATTCTACATGGATAGCTTCACAAGCATTAGATATTAACTAAACAAACATAAAATGCATGTATTTGGGAGGTCTCTAACTACGAGGACGCCCGACCTTTAGAATGGGTGAAAACAGTAAGTGGGCAATTCACCTTTTCATAAAATATTAGGCACCGGCAAGGACTGAAGAAAACTCGAGTGACTCTACTGCATGCGATGGTTGAGGGGTGGTGGTCTGGGTTTGACTGTCCTCATACTCCAGACCTTTGTGCTGCATGCTGCACTCGAATGAACTGAAGTACACATGTGCTAGGCCAGTAATGTCGATGTTAATCTGCTAACTTCACAAAAGCATTGCAGTTGTTTGCGTGGTAACTTCAAATATCTCTCCCAATATACGGAGCTCATCAGTGTTAGTGTGTTATCCGAATACTTCAGTACCTGTGCTGCGAGGTGCAGTCTCCCCTGCAGCCTACCCGAAGCAGAGACTGCAATCCGTGTGTGTTGTGACTGCACTTCAGAAACTAAGGTGGCCTTCTGTGCTGCACCAGCGCGCGGGCAGCAGGGGCGCATGGGAACAGTAGCAGAGCCCTGCAGCCATCCTCTCTGCCAGACCCTGATGCCAGGCCCTGTAATCAGATTGTGGTAAGCGCCAGTCGTCAGTTCAGCTAAAAGGAAAAACAAAACGAGTACTTAAAGGGAAGCGTGTGGGAAGGGCAAGGCCGGGCTTCAGCTTGGGCAGCTCTGGAAACAAGCATTGGCGGTGGCGAAATAAACAAAAACCAAAAAGAGTACTTAAAGGGAAGCGTGTGGGAAGGGCAAGGCCGGGCTTCAGCGTGGGCAGCTCTGGAAACAAGCATTGGCGGTGGCGAAATTAAATAAAAAATAAAAGAAACGAGTGGTGACGCTCGTGGTGTGCACGCACGTCACCGCAAGTGCTCCTTTCCCGGCGATCAGCTTGCTATTACCTGCGCGCTCTTGTGCGCGTTCTAGCGAGCTGATCGCCGGCAAAGTAGCATTTCCCAGAGCCCCAAAATGTCTCGGCAGATCAGCGCATGCGCTGGATCCGGCCGAGACCTAAAAACAATCCTGCTGTAATACAGTCACCCGTCCACTATGGTGCAAGTGTGTCTGCGTTGCACAAAATGCACCAGGGCAAGGAGAGAGAAGAAATGCTACATATCTTTGTAAGTATAGAGCATTTCTGTTCTCTCCCTTTCATGCAAAACAGTGCAGCAAGTTACCATGCTGCGCCGCATTGCGTGAAATAATAGTAAATTTCCCCTTAGTTATTCTGTGATGACTGGTGCTGCCTAACATTAATCCACGTAAATCACCCCATTTTGTGTTCATAGACAGAGACAAAATACTGCCTCTTAGCACAACTGTAAATGAAAGAGGAGGAGTTGGGTTTGGTGCCCTCCCCATAACGTATGCTAACTCTGGCCTAGCACATGAAACATGCACTATTATGAAAGAGAGGTAGGGCCGGAAGGAAGCTGTAATAAAGGGAGTTATGCAAAGATTTGAAGCTTTTTCTAGATGACAGCGTGGCATCACAGAGCGGACTAAGAGACGGTCAAGACATGGCCCAATGTTTCTCAATATAAAAGGACTCAGTACAGAAACCTGTGAATACCAGATTAGGATCAGGTATAAGTAGTGTTTTTACTGTGTTAAAGGTGAACACAGATTACTTCAACCACATGAGAAGAAACAGGGTTCCTCATACACTTCCAGAACCATCTGCTAACATAATCCCACAAATAAAGTGAACGACACAGAGTTTAGCCAAATAGAAATCTTTAAATTACATATTTTAAGAAACATTCAACATATTTACATAATGTGCGGAAATATTTTGTTATTTACAGTGAGGTTAACAGAAAACAACATAACCTACAAATTTTAGATGGTATTAACTTATGCCATTTCGTGCCATTGTAGCATTGTTGTTCGGTAATAATCTCAAGTCTCCACGTACCCATTTACTTCATTCCAGCTTCTCTTTCAAAACATGCAAAACTTTTTCGACTGGCCTATTTTCGATTAACTTGCAGGTTTCATTTTTGTTGTATCAAATTACATTATTTCGTTGATGTTCCTGTTTTTTTTAAACACAATAGAGGGTAATCCATCAGTGTGAGGGTCTGTGCCTGCATTAAGAAATACACCAGTCCCACCCTCATTTTGAACTTTTTGAACCATAAAACACTTCCTGGTTGGTTTGAACAATACATACACTTCCTGGTTGAAAATACAGCCTGAAAACTACACGCTCATCACCTGGAAGTATTGTGCAGTAATGAGTGGTAGTAGCATGGATCCTCAAGTTGTCCAAGGTGTGAACTATTCCTTCCGTTTCAGCTTCTAGATCATATTACTTTGTACGCTAGTAATTTCAGTTTTACTTTTCCTCTGGAAGTAATTGATTAATAAAAGTACCAGAATACACCGGAGCTCATTGTGAGTTCCAAAGTAATAATTATGCGATAATATCACATGGGGAATTATTTGTACCATAGAGTGCAGAATGTCCTCAGTGCAATATTGCAGCATCATTACGGATTTGGTAGGTCTGTACTTGGCAGTATATGCGATCTAGGAGTAAACAACCCCGATTACTGCATTTTTTGCCTCTTTCAAATCGCTTCCACAAATTTTACTAGGTTTTTACTGGTGAAATGTGCGAAGTAAAAACGAAACAGAATCGGGATTTGAACAGGACTCAGAATAAAATGAAAGTGATACAAACAACTAAGCTGGGACTGTGTGTACCTTTAAAACCTGGTATGGCGCTTGATAGATCTACATTCATAGGGCCTCGTTTACAAGTCCATTGCACCGCCGGTGCGTCACTTTTTTAGAAGCACCGGTGGCGTTGTGTGCCTGCCCATATTTTTATAGGCCATGTAAAGGAACGCAGCTTGACTTTTGATGGCCTTGTAATTATGGACCCCTTTTACGCATTACTCTGCGTGAAAGCGGCTTTCTATGGGTGTTGCTGTGGGGGGCATATTTACAAGGGCATTGTGCCACCAGAGCATCACTTTTTACGTCGCCCTGGTTGCACAATGCCCTGCTCCATATTTACAATGCAGTGCAAAGCCACTTAGCGCAGCTTAACTCTGCATTGTAAATATTGTACCCTTGCGCGCAGTTTTCTGCATCAAAAGGGACGTGCAATAGGCGCTGCTGTGGTTGTTCCCCCATAACCCCATTGCTTTTTGACGCTGCCTCAGATTTACAAGGATCTGTAAATCTGAGGCAGCGCCAAAAACTAACACCATTGAGGAGTAGGCATTAGAGTGGTGCAACAAGGAGAAATACTTTTATTTCTCCTTGTTTTTGCTCTTTCTGTGTGTACTTCATTCTGCAGCACACATAGAAGGAGCAAATTGCCTTTCATGATTGTTTATGTGCAGGAAGGTGTTCCTTCCTGCACATAAAACAATCATCTCTGTAACGCAGGCACCTTTGCACCATGGTGCAAGGGTGTCTGCATTGACGCTAGGCAGCTTTTTTAGCGTCGGTGCAAGGGAAAATACAGGGGTGTGGCGTATTCTTGTGAATACGGTGCATCCCTGTTTTTTAAATGGCGCGGCACTGCTAAATTACTTGCAGCACCACACTGCGTCATTTCTTTGTAAATGTGCCCCTGGGTGTTCCCATGCAACATCCATGTACTCTGGCACATTCCCAGATTTACAAAGTGTCGTAAACCTGGGAATGCCTCAGAATCCTACGCCTCCCCAGGGGAGGCATGGTAGTGGCTTAACGAGGAGAAATACTTTTTTTCTCCTCGTTTTTTGCTCATTTGCAGCACACATAGAAGGAGCAAAGTGCCATTAATGATTGTTTTTGTGCAGGAAGGTGTCCTGATGTTGCTCTTGCTTACCCTTGTCTGAGGGGTCATGAAGGTATCAGCAGAAATGGGAAGTACACCAGGGTTAGAAAGATGTGTTTAATTTCTTCAATGTTCACCCTAGCACGTCCACAGCACACAGGGGGCTGCTGAGGGGGCTAATGGTTGGATAAGAGTTAACCTTGTAATGCCAGCATGGGTCAAATGAAATTGTGATGAGGAGACAATATTATAATATCACCAGGTATCAGAGTGGGCACACAGTCACATCAGCTGAACCTGGCATTTTGGTACATCAACATTCAAGGACAGTACTGCTCTTCCCACCAAACCTACTATAATATTATGGGACAGTAACGCCACTTCTGAGCGTCTCTGTGGGTTTGATGCGACAGTGCCAGCTCTTATCGGATGGTCTGTTATACATTTAATGGGGCAGTCATGGCATTTCTTAGAAGATCTGACATACTGTTAATGGGACAGCACCAGCACTTTTTGGACGGTTATACTTTTAATGGCACTTCTTACCAGATCACCTGTATTTTGATTCTGACTGCACTAGGTCTTGCTAACAGGTCTGCTATACTTCTAATAGGACAATGCTGACCAGTGTATTTTAAAGGGACAGAACCAGCACTTCTCAAATGGCATTTAATACTTTTAATGGGACAATATTGGCACTCTTTAGCAGATCAGCTGAATAAGGAATTGGACTTAATTTGCATTTGCTATCAGGTCTGCTATACCTTTTTTGGGACAGTAATGGCACTTCAATGCAGATTATCTGTATGTTGAATAACTTGTTACAATGTCTGGTATACTTTTACTTCATCAGCACCATGATGCAAGGGTGTCTGCGTTGGCGCTAGGCAGCTTTTTTTAGCACTGATGCAAGGGAAAACACAGGGGTGCGCTGTATTCTTGTGAATACGGTGCATCCCTCTGTTTTTCAAATGGTGCGGAGCTGCTAAATTACTTGCAGCACCGGACTGCATCATTTCTTTGTAAATGTGCCCCTGGGTGTTCACATGCAACATCCATGGAACCTGACACATTCCCAGATTTACAAAGTGTTGTAAACCTGGGAATGCGTCAGAATCCTACGCCTCCCCAGGGGAAGCATGGTAGTGGCGCATCGAGGAGAAAGACTTTTTTTTCATCCTTTTTTGCTCCTTCTATGTGAGGATGACTATTTTAATGGACAGAACCAGCACTAAACAGTACGTGTGATCAAATATAATAGAGCATAAGTGCAAATCTCAATGCAAAGTGGCAAGTCCTGAGAAATGCAGAGTACACTGCTTGCCCTTCTAGTTTCCGACTCCTCATTCAGTTTTTGACGTTACCTGCCTGTTCGTTTATTTCTGTTTGGCACCTGCTGCCAGGCCCGGACTGGCCGTTGTGGGCACCGGGCAATCCCCCGGTCGGCCGCAAGCGTGGGGGCCGGTTTTGGGCCCTGGGGGCCGTTTTTCTTGCAGAGCCGTTTTCGGCCCTGTAACAAAATTGGCTGAAAAGCGGACCTGGCAAAGCGCTCGCCCCCCTCCCGCCGGGGGGCGGGGGGGCGGCCGAGCACTTTGCCAGGGCCGGTTTTGGTTCCCAGTCCGGCCCTGCCTGCTGCCCTTATCTCCTCCCTTTGTTAACCTCCAGCAACAAAGGCAAGGGTTAACAAAGGGCCACCTCTCGTAGATTATAGCTCAATTCTCTAGTATAAAGTGCACACGCCCTGGAAGGGTGACACAGCATAAGTCATAGCCTTATATTCTGCTAGAGATGGTAGACCTACGCAGAGTTGTCTGGGCTGTTTTGCTGAAGGCTGGACTCTCTTTAATACTGATTTCTGTTTGAGATGGCTGAAAACAGCTGAAATGGCTGCCCTATGTTGGAGGCTGCAGAACTCTGTTGTTGGTGTGGGATCTCTATTAGACATGAGTGCGGACAGGCTGTTCCAGAGATCACTTAGCTCTGTCCAAGGTGGCCGAGTTTTCTTGAAGAGTGTTGTACTCTGATGGAGATGGCTTATGTCTGATGGTAGTGGCTGGGTTATGTTAGGAATGGAGGAACTCTGTTGTTGGCTGAATTCTGTTAGTGGCAGCATAACTACTCTAGAAATTGGAGAGATCAGTTAAATGTGCACAGGTAATTGTGGAGATAGTTATGTTATTTCCACGGCGGCAGAACAGAATTAGAAATGCCTGAGTGCCTTTGGAAATGACGAACTTCTGTGGTTGGCAGTTGAGTAAACAGGAGGTAGTTGAGGCATGGGGGAGGTGGAGGGGCGCTGTTGTAGATGATTGAACATTGTTGGTGATGGATGAACTCTTTTGGAAGTGGCTGAGGTCAGTTAAAGATGTTCGAGTAATAAGAGGCTGACAAATTCTGTTTAAGGTGACTCAGTGAGACCTAGGTGTGCTCTGTTTGAGATAACTGGGCCCTACTGGCGATGGCAGAGCCTGTTAAAGAAAGCTGATCTTTGCTGGTGGCTGTGTGGGCTCGGTCACAATGTTCAGAAAGAGTGAGGTAGATGGTAAGGGGCATATTTATGAAATTGTAAGACAACGCAGCAAGTCGCCTCACTGTGCTTTATTACAGGGAAAGGGCACGAATGACCGGCATTTATTACAATGCGGAACATTCCTGTCCTTTCCCAGCGTTGGTGCACAATGGGCTGCCTAGCGCCAACGCAGGCAGCCTTGCACCATCTTGCAAGCGTGCCTGTGTTGCATGCAGGATTGTTTTGGGGCAGTAAGTGGCACCTTTCTGCATACAAAAAACAATCCTGAGAGGCTTACACCAACACAACACCTATGGAATGCTTTCCCAGGGCAGAGTAACACAACGCAGTGATTCGCGCTGGGTTGCGTCACTGCCCATTCATGAAGCCACTCCGGCTTCATCAATCGAATTTTGGACTTGTGTCGCGGAAGAGCGACGCAACTCCCCTTATAAATAAGCACTTCACTGTTTAGTTTAGCTGAGCTGTACTTTTGCACCGAAGGCCTCATGACCCTCTCCGCAGGGGCTGGCGGAGGCCTCTAGCAGTGGACTGGCCGAGTGGCTCCACGAGGTGGTGGCGGCCTGCCTCCGAGGGCAGTGAAGCTACAGTTCATGGAGTCCTCCGCCGGCCCGGTTTGGAGGCCCACACGGGTAGGCATGGCTAGTGTAGTTAGCTGAACCTACATCTGGCTCAGCTGGGGACCCACCGGAACTTGTACCCGCCCGTGGGCGTCCTAAAGGTGAAGGCGTTGCCCTGGGGGAAGGCAAGTGTCCGGATGGTGCAGTGCTCCCTGATGGAGGTCCGGAAGCACATGCCCTCCTCCTGCAGGGCGCTGCCGCTCATGGCCAGCGCGCGCTGCCCGGTGCAGGTCTGCAGCCCGTGGAAGGCCCCGTGCAGGCTGACGCCTGGGCCCTGGCCCTCGGCGGCTCCCCGCTCCTCCTGCTGAGGCTTGAAGCGCTTGTGCTCGCTGCTCGGGTCCATGGTCTGCAGGGCCGCGTTGCACTTTTCAGAAATGTCCCGCAGTATCTCATCGACCTGGGGGTCATCCGTGCTGCTGGCCCCGTACAGTGCTTCCAGGTTTCTTTTGGCCGAGGTTCTAGGGGGAAAGCCGTCAACTAAAAGGCCGTCTTCAGTTGATCGATGAATCATCAGCTTCTGTAAAGAAAACAAAAAGAACACACTTTTCAATCCAATGTTATGCCACTAAAATGTTGACATGCCGGCCGGTCCCCTGAAATAGCGGCTTGTTATAGTTTAAGAAAAGCAGTGCAGACAGACTTGTGAAATACCGCCATCTAGCGGCAGATAAAATGCATGTTCAATCGTGCAACAGTGTTATTTCAAAAGAATTTTATTGTTATAAAGAAGCAAATGAAGATACAGAATACAAGTATAAGTGTTATGAGACTTTATTAAGTACGAGTTTAAGCTTGCAATTATGGAAATGTGTTTGGTGGTCTAGATGCCTGCTGTGGGTGACTGTGTCTGTGTATAAGTGCGTGCCCTATCGAAAAATATTCACTCCACCAAAATGGTGCAAATGGAACACCGCGCCTGCATTTCTCAAGCACCCTGATATGGTGTTGCAGGGACAGAAAGAACGCTTCTTAACTCATCTACTAGTCTTTTATGTATAAACTGGGTCTATAAGGAGGAGGTATCAGGTACTGAGGTTTACACATTACCTCAGTTACCCAATGCTTATGTTTTTCGGCCGTTGCCTGGTACAGCCCCGTGGTTACACTGGCTCATATAAGGGGACGGTACGCCCCAGGAATGCTTTATGTTTGCCCAATTATGTGTGCCTCAGTGAGACATACGCCCCAGCTCGGGATTGGCGCCATAAATATGAGAAGGAGCCTAATATTTCATCAGAAAATAGACGGCTTTTGTAAACAAGCACAAACACAAGCAGACTTGCGGGGGAGATAACTTTATTAGTCTGTAACCCTTCTGGATGGGCAGCTTTTCGAACTACAAGGAGCCGCATCCAGGTGATTTGACATAGCAGTGAAGGAGACTGGGCAGTCGCCGCGCTAAAGTCAGTTCATATATGAACCTGCTTGTGCAACTTACTTGTAACTCTCAACTCTTCCACCTTTTTTAGGAAACCCCTCATTCCCCCACTTGCTGAAGATGTATTGTTTTCTTCTCAATATTAAGGGATTCTTATTTTCCAGAAATGTTATTCGTCAGTTGCATTTTAATGGCGTCAGTGTGTACCTGATACTGCATACAACCTCTCTGGGTGCAGTGCTCCCTGATGGGCTGCCGGTCACCCTCCCCTGGGTGCCTCCCCCGTGATGTGTATGGGCGTGGGTGGGTCCAGGTCCAGGTCCCCTGGGATCCAGTGTCCCAGGGTCAGAGGGCACCCGGAGGTGCAGTACTCACATCAAGCACGGAGGCCAGGTGCTTGGCCTGGCTCGCCAGCTCCTTCAGTTGGATGTTCCTCTCCTTGAGCGTCGAGATCTCCTCTTGCTTCTCGTTCAGCGTCATGTGCAGCTGCCGGGGTTAAAAACAAGCCCTGCTGGTCAGAGATGAGCGTGGCAGTGAATGGTCAGCGCCCTAAGCCTGGCAGTAACACTGCTTCCCGTGGGGACAATAGGGCTGCCTCGTGGCAAAGATGAGAGGCATCTGAGACCACCAGGGATTCAGGAAGCAGTAAAGACCCTGCCTTTCCCCAACAGATGAGACCCCTGCCGCAAAGAACCGCCAGCCCCCATCTAATCCACGCAGTACATTCAGCCACCCTCAGAAGGATGGGTATGAGTCTTACTCCGCTACGTAGCTGACGTTTTAAAGACCCTCTAGTCATCGCATACAATATGAAAACAGATCCCACAAAGACCTAACAAAAAATCTGCAATCTACCAACCAAACACAACAATGGTATGTATAAGTGTTAATGCACTTCAGTGACTCATCAGAGTTATGACATGCTACGCAAATACAAACTATAGTACAATACAACACAATACAAATTAGTCACAAGAAGAGATACCACAGCACTCAAATGGAAGTCTGAAAAAGTAAAAGCCCATGAGGTAAGGTTCGTAGACAATAAGGGGCAGATTTATGAGGCACTTGCGCCACGTTTACGCCGCTGTTGCGTCACGCAAGGCGGCGTAAACGTGGCGCATCCCTACGAACGATTTACAACGTGACGCATCTAGGCAGATGCGTCACGTTGTAAAGCCCTGCGCCGCTTGTGGGCGTTCCGGCGCAGGGTGGGCGTTCCGGGGCAGGTGCGCCTCGCAAAAGTGGCTGAGTGAAATCTATAAGATTTCACTCAGTCACTTTCAGGCCAATGCTGCGTCAAAAGCCTGCGCCTGCTTGAAGCAGGCGTAGGTCTTGACGCAGCATTGTGGAGATGGGGCACCCCCGAGCCTTGCTGGAGCTGCGTCGCGCATGCGACGCAACTCCAGCAATGCGTCACCTTTACGGCACAGATGCGTCACGCATCTGTGCCGTTTTTGCCCCATGGTGCGCCGCTTCCTAAATGCGGCGCACCATGGGTGGCGGAGCTGTGGCGCACTGTGGCGCATGTTAACTGGCGCATCCCTGGGGATGCGCCAGTTAACATAAATCTGCCCCTAAGTCCAGTAATGTGAGTTTATGAATTTGTGAAGAGTTTTGTAACCCACAATGCATACGTCATTACAACAACAGCTGACATGTGTTTCGTCACCATAAGTGATTTTCTCAAGGCTAATAGTAGTTGGATATCAGACACTTGATGTGATGTATATAGGACTCTCAATCAGGAAAACCATGATAAGTAAGGTATTTCGGGGCAGATTTATGATGACTGGCGCATCCCCAGGGATGCGCCAGTCATCCTGCGCCGCTGCTCCGCCACCCATGGTGCGCCGCATTTACAATGCGGCGCACCATGGGGCAAAAACGGCACAGATGCGTGACGCATCTGTGCCGAAAAGGTGTCGCAGTGCTGGAGCTGTGTCGCAAGCGCGACGCAGCTCCAGCAAGGCTCGGGGGTGCCCCATCTCCACAATGCTGCGTCAAGACCTACGCCTGCTTCAAGCAGGCGCAGGCTTTTGACGCAGCATTGTCCTGAAAGTGACTGAGTGAAATCTTATAGATTTCACTCAGCCACTTTTGCGAGGCGCACCTGCCCCGGAACGCCCACCTTGCGCCGGAACGCCTCCTGATGGCGCAGGGCTTTACAACGTGACGCATCTCCTAGATGCGTCACGTTGTAAATAGGGCGCATTGTTTGCGCCGCCATTGCGTCAAATAAAGTGACGCACCGGCGGCGCAAGGCCGTCATAAATCTGCCCCTTCGTCAGCATCGATAGATACTGGCTATTTGTACCCTTGGTAGTAGGATGCATGATACCGGAATAGCACCCATCACACGTTTTTTTGCTTAATACACTTCACCCACAACTACTTTTGTTAATAGGAGGGGCAGTTTGTATACCACTGCTACCTCATTGTACTCATACAACACAATAGAATACCAATAATGTTCTCAGAAATATAGAAGCCTGGAGAGAAGGCCCACCAGGCCTATCCAGTCTGCTCACCATCTACCTAGTTCAATTTACAGGGTCTGCGGGATCTCACTTCTGATGGTGTAAAGTTATGTACACGGTAAACATCTAGTTATATTTACAAAGCTCTTAGCTTTCGAAGAAATCTGATTTTTTTTCAGGTAAGTGAGTTAAATCACAGGGAGGTAGATGCATTTTCACAGAATTGCACAATTTGGTTTACAGATCAAACAAAGATTAGTCCCTTGTTGTGGAAAAAGCTAAGTAAGAAAGACGTGAGTCACACCAATCTTTTAAAAAAAGGGGGATTATACTGGGAACTAGTCACCCAGATTTCCGAAATCATTGTCAAGAGCCTGTTGGTGTCTTATCATGACCCTCTGTCCCCCAATGCGCCAGTGTGCATCAATAGATAACTCCAGTGATGGGCGCCTTAGTCAGCACTAGGCTTCATAGAGCAGATCCCAGCGTAAGCAGAAAAACAACTCTGCATTATCTCTCACCTTCTATGTTAGTAGCACTTGTAGGAGTTTGTCATAGACCCGAAAGTACAATGCAGCCCCGAAGGAAGGGGCATATTATCAAGGCGGGCGATATGAGATTATCGCTGCTTTTGCAGCTGTTTTCGGCCGCAAAGCAGCAATAATTTCATCGCCCTATTAGCAAGCTGTCACTAACATCAGGTAGCGACAGCTTTTAGGTGATAGCGAGCAGTTTGGGGCCCGCTTTGCATGTCGGCGATATCTATCGCTAATGACATGCAAAGTGGGCGTACCCAACCTGTTAGCGACTAAAAGCAGTCGCTAACATCGCTTACGCCTATTATCAGCGCAGGCGTAGCGATAAAGAAATGTGCGCTAAGCGCGAATATCGTCAAAACCTAACGCCTGCTCAGACCACTTCTTAACCTGTATATCCAAGGGGAGGTGGATATTCAGGTTAAGACCCTATTAGCAATAATGCCTGAATATTGCTGGATTTCCAGCGATATTCACGCATTTCGCCGCTATCGCCGGATATTTTATCGCATTTGAGATAAACGTTGCTAATAGCACGTTATCTCTGCGATAAAATCTGGCAATGCACGGCGATAGAAAAAATGTCGCTAAGCTTATTTAGCGATAAATATCGCTAGTTGTTGATAATATGCCCGAAGTTCGTTCAAAGTTTAAGGCCGTGAACTTGAGAATCCATTCTCTACAGATTCAACTTCCAATGTTATCATGACTATTTCTTTTCTAGTCATGTTCCCCTTTAGCTGGCTATATCTTATTTCACTGCACTGCAGGTGTGTTATTCGCATAGCTCATCACAAGAGATGGAGGCAGCTTGTGGCCTCAGTACATTCTAGAAGGCCAGGGCTGCCAGGCGCGCACGCGCATACGCACACTCTCTCACACTCACCTGCGTATTCTGCACCAGCGCGTCCCCCAGCGCCTTCTCATTCTGGTCGGCCACGCCCCTCCAGTAGTGCTCTGCGAAAGGTACCTGCAGCCCCAGGTGCAGCAGCGAGTCCGGGGCTGTGTTCAGGGAGCTGGGCTCAAAGGCTTGGCCGGTGCAGTGCTGCAGCTGGAAGTTCACGTCCTCAAGGCCCGGCGGCATCATGGAGGCCGGGTCTATGGAGAGAAGCAAGGGAAGGAGGGGAGCTTGTCAGGGTGTGACCAGAAATGGGAAAGTGCTACCATACTAGGTAAAACTCTGCATACGGAAAACATTGGAGCGACCTATTTTGCTGCGTATGTGCTCAGTAATGAGTCAGATACAGTGGATGAATCATAACACAACGATTTTACACAGAAAAACAGAGAAAACAAAGAAAACTGAGGGGCATATTAGCAAGGAATAATTATATTTATCGCAAAATGCACTTAGCGTATTTTTTTATTGCTGCATATCTCTGGATATGTTAGCGGTGAAAACATGCTGTTAGCAACGTTTTTCTCCATTGTGCTAAAATATCCAGCAATAGCGGCGAAATGTGTGACTATCACTGGAAATCCAGCGATATTCATGTATTAACGCCAATGGGGACTTAAACTGACAATCTACCTCACAGGCGTCAGATTATAGCGATAATCGCGATTAGCATGATTTTTTTTATCACTTTGCCTGAATGCTAATAGGCAATAGCTGTGTTAGCGACTGTTTTCAGCCGCTAACAGTTTGGGTACACCTACTTTGCATGTCAGTAGCGAAAAATATCGCTGACATGCAAAGCGGGCCCCAAACTGGTCGCTATCACCTGAAAGCTGTCGCTAACTGCTTGCTGATAGGGCGATAAAAATATTGCCGCTTTAGCAGGAAAAAGGGCCGCTAAAGCGGCGATATTGCCCTTGCTAATATGCCCCAGAGTTTGACGGTGTGCTACTTTGCTGCTAAAATTTGATCATTTTTTGTTAAACTTAAGCCCTAATATACCATCCTTTACAGGACGGTGCGCGCCTAAAAAAAAAAGTAACACTGCTTTGCGTGCGCGATAGAAAACTGCGTAAAACTAGATTTACAGAGCCGTCTGCTAATAATGTCATTGGTGATGCACAAAAAACTGCTAAGCATACACAATCTTGTTCCACAACACAAAAGCATTCCAGCGATGTTACGCGTAGGATGTGTTTTCCCAAGTGGCACCCCATGGTACAACTTTTGAGGAAAACCCTCTTGTAAAATTTCCCTCTGGTACAATTTGCGCTAGATGGTAAATCCTAATTTAAGACCTTGCACGAGTTTGCGTCACCTCTGTGACACTGCACCAGCGCAGAGCCGTGATAACATCTGCTCCCTAATGCCAAGTGAAACCAGGTGCGAGCGAGCAGGCATGCGGCTGTTTGCGTGGAATGCAGACGCACTGCACACATATAACACGGCGTGATCTTCTATTTCTAAAGGACACAAACTGACTGTATCATAAAGAGTATGATTGATATGAAGGATCTAAAGGGAAAACGGGGTTTACATATATGTATTTGGCTGAATAGTTATTGATGAGTCTTGTGTGGATGTAGAGTGACTTCCAAACTATATGAACACCAAGCTCACGGTTGTCGATAAACACATGCCATAACAAAAAAAACGAACATCCCCATACCTGCCAACTTAAAGAACAATCTCACCCTGTGAGGAGGGGGCAGGGCCTTGAAGGGGGCAGTGCCTGGAGCCGAGAAGTACCTACCAGGCACTTTTGAACCCTTCCCAGAAACTCCCTCCTCCCAAAAATACAACTTGCTAAGGCTGGTGCTAATGTCCTTGGGCGTTTTCACACCCCCATCATGGAGGTTGGCAGTTCAAAACCTCGGAAAAAGGTCTGCTTGTTTTACCTGTCACCTTGTCATATCGGCCCCTCACCGGGAGGAGAAGTGATGGAAGGAGCTGAACAGAACAGAGAGGGGGGGCAGTGTGAAGAGAGAGAGGGGAGATAAACGGGAAACAGATGGGGGCGCGGAACAGGGGAGAGCAAAGGGAAACGATACAGAGGGAAACTGAGGAGAGAGGCAGTGGGAGGCTGAGGGGAAGAGGAAGTGACACAGGCAGGACAGAGGGGGCCGTGGAGGCTTCTCTCAGGCACGTGAAGGAAAAGGACAGAGAAAGAGGGGCAGAGACAGTGCTTAATTTGTGCCGGTGCTTAGCACCGGCACTTATTATTCAGGGCCGGGTCTATGAAATACCTGCCAATTCATGTGATCATTGCCTCGCATTTAAGACCTGCAAAGCGTGACAACAAACCCCCTAATGTTTTTCACCTGCGCCTAAACTGCTGTGCCGCTGCTGCTCTCCTTATCATGAGGCACACACACAACCAGAAACCGCGTGGGTCCCTGCCTCAGCGTTACAAATGACCACTCACAAAACAAAATTAGCCAGTACCTCGTTGGCGTTGAAGCGTCAAGTCAGGTGTCCTTACTTGGACCAATACAGACTGTGTCTACACTTTTCCCATCCCGAGCATACTGCACAGCCGCAGCTCAGTTGCATAAAGGAAGCAGTGTGGCGGACTCGGGACTCTTAACTTGTGTAGCTGCAGCAGACTTCATGCCTCAGATTAATTAAATTCAACATTTGTACGGGTAGGATGCACACAGATTATTCTTTCTATCTTTCAAAAAGTGCGTGCAGATTGGTGAAGTGCCCCGCCCACGTGGCACCTGGGTAGTCAAACTGTAAGGGGAAGAGGGGTACCTGCTGTGTGTGTTAAAAACATCAAGCCTGCTCGTTCTTTCCAGAAAGTGATTATTCACCCCCTAGAACCTGCCTCTATTTAACCATCATTAACCACCCACCTACTTCCTAATTGGCCCTCTTTTCCCGCCATCAATGCTGATTACGATATAGTATTCAAATCCAAACACTGCATCTCCCATAATGCAATAGAATTATCGAAGCCAAAACTCAACCGTCATTATCATGTTAACTCTGTGGCCCGCATTAAATGATCAGTAATCAAATCAGTAAAAAACGAGCAGGCTTGATGTTTTTTAACACCCACGGCAGGTACGGCAGCAGTAGTAATGATTATTGGGGTAGAGGGAGATGGTTGCAGGATGAAATAGTAAGAAAGGAGTATGAGGGAGGTGGGAAAGGTTCGAGTGACCTGTCAATACAATGTTGGGCATGTAGGTGCGGAGAAGGAAGGGAAAGGAGATTGTTTTGTAGAACCAGGGTGATTTATGGGTAAAGAGCATTGAAAAACTGGTTTATATCGAGAATGGTGGCAATAATTAAGAAAGGATTTATTTTGGGGGGATATGAGAGGGTTACACTGTTATACGATATTGTAGAATGGGGATTAACCCGCAGTGAATGTTTAAACAAAAAACATGATGCTGGTCTAGAAGGTAACTGTTACTATTTTTATTGTTGTATTTTAGAATTGACCTTGACGAAGGGCGCTTGTAGCCCGAAGTGCAATGGGTATTTTTAATAAATAGACTGCCTTGGACGAATTCTGCATCAGTCTTGTTCTTGCAAGAGGTCCTGATAGACACAGCATGAACATAAGAATTTTGGAAAATGGCACTTAAGTTAGAGTGTGGATTCAAGTATGAAGTTGGGACTAAAAATATGTTTAAAAATGATGAATAATGAAGAAAATATGGTTTGAAATGGTGAAATACATGATCACCACGTTGGTGCTATTAGCAGAGCGATTGGTTGGGGCGAGAGGACGCCCCCATCCCTTACAGTCAAATTAATTAAAGGCAATATTATACCAGTAAGTATTGATTTTGGTTTTTGTAACACACTGCTAGTAGTGTAAAGTAATGGAACGTAAGATGTACCATGACTATCTTCTGTGAGATCACTGGGTGGAAACGTGGGTCATTCTCACTGTATAAAACTTGTTAAAATGTGTTTTGAGTGTGATTTCCAAAGAGCCTGTCATTTGCGATTAATGTCTCCCTCTCCCTTGATCAAAGCTCTGAGATGCTGAAGGGAATAACGCAGCATGGCCCCCACCTTGAATGTTATCTTTGCTGCCATATTGAGAAATTACAATCAGGTTTGGAAAAAAGAAAGCAAACCTAATTTCCCATATATTGCTCTGCACTTCAACCTCCAAGAAAATATCCCATGTGGATCACCTCTCATCCTAGAAGTGCATAGTTTGGGCAATTTTCCGCACAAATGGGTGACATTCTCATTTGTATATAACAGCAGTGACCATGTGCGCCGCAAACTTTTCAAATTTCGATGCCTCAACACAGCTTCCTGCCTTATGAGTCGCGCACACACACAGACTGCCTGTCCCACAAGTTTATGTAGTGCTACCTCAATACCAGCTGAAATTTAATTAGAGGCAGTGAGACACCCTTAGACAATTCTTAAAAATGCCTTGAAGGACCCGCAAAACAGTCAAATGGCAGTAGTAACCTTAGAGGGAGTTTGGCTGTTACGTTCCCCTTCTTTATGTTACTGTATCACTGTATCTTATAAACATATCTAGAATCTGCAATGGGTATATGTTTGCACCTGGCTCAGTAAATATTTGCAACAGGCACCTTACACATGCCTGCTCAGGGCCAGCTCTAGGGCAGAGTGACCAGCACTACAGCACTGGGCGTTGACTTTGGGGGGGGGGGGAGGAAAGGGGGGTTTAGGGGGACACCCTTTTCTCAAAAATATATATTGGCGTTAAAAGCACCTGCTGCAGTGTTCCTTGCCACCAGCACTTTTTTGGAAAAAATAAAAATGTCAATATAACTGGTGATTAATGGAGCTGATGGACAGAGAATCGAGCTTTGTCTAGTGGACGTTTACTTTTGACTTATCATAAGGTAGCACAGAGGGTTTATGCTTCAAAGCATGTGCACCATGCAGATCACAATGTGCGTGTAACATAAATAGTTCAGTGAGATACTGTATTTGTGGGGGAGATCATTTTCTTACTTGCAGTCTATAAGTTAAAATACTAATATAGAATATTGAGCTACTACCTGTCACCAAGAGCTGCATGTACAAATGCATGTGAGAGGGGGCGTTATGGAGATGTGGGGGGACAATAGAGTAAGTGGCTGGAGCCAGAGGTGGAAGTGGGTGGAGCTAAGGAAGTGGGTGTGGCTTCTCCCCAGAAAATTAAGCACCTGCACCTAATATCTTACAAATTAAGCACTGCTGGTAGGATGTTGTGGCTACTCAGTCTCAGGTTCTCCACAAGCAGGCAGCTCATTGGCGGGGAGCAAGTGGGCAGACATTTCTTCGGCAGGAGGTACTCTATGGAGGGTATGTTCACAGACTGGAAGCAGGGCAGACCCAGCAGTGAAGGAAAACCCAGTGAACTGCCCAAGTCTTTGTGCTGCCCTCAGACAACATGGGTGAGAAATAAAAGACAAACAAATGATGGACTGAATGCAGAACAGATCAAACATTCACCTCCAATCAAGCGATCTGGGTTAAACCCATCCTTCTTTTGCTCACCATGCCACCCCAGTTTAGACCCAGCCATTTGCAAATCAGTTCCCATGGGGAGCAGGGTCAAGACTGATATGCGTATGGCTGGGTTTAAACTGGAATGGCATGGTGGGTAAAAAAAGAATGGATTTAGGCCGAGATCTCTACTGGTGGCCAATGTTTGACATTGTTCAGCATTCCTTCCATCAATTATTGTTTTGTATTTGTTACCCTGAGTGGGACGGGTATGCCCAGACGTGGGTCCCCTGCTCACTATGACATAGTATTAAAGCTAGCCTGGCTGATATGAGGTGATACCTGAAACTTGTACCAGGATGCTTGTCTCCGGTTCAGGGCAGTTCGGGCTGGACTGTTCCTATTGGGAGCAGGGTCAAGACTGATTTACATATCGCTGGGTCTAAATTGGAATGGCATGGTGGGCAAAAAAAACAATTTATTTAGGCCTAGATCTCTGTATTGGGGGTGAATGTTTGATATCGTTCAGCATTCCGTCCATCAATTGTTCTTTTTGCAGTAGTCAACATGTGAGAAGGGGACAATGTCACAGGGCACGGTGAACGATGGGAGAATGGAAACCAAGGGCTCTCTTTCCAGCACACCAGTGCTGCACAACGGCTGTGTCAGACTGCTGTGCAGCTGTCGGGTAGCTGTTGACACAGCAGAGGGTGGAAAATGAAAGGCTTGTGTGATGTACAGCTTGGATGCCCTGTGAAAGAGGACTCTGCCAAGATAGGCCCAATCACACCAAGGAAGCTCTACCGTGCATTCAGTGGTTTACGGCAAAATGACTGTGCCCCCTTTAATATGAGATGAGAGGCCCCTGAGTCTCCCCTATCTTGGAAGGAATGTAGACGTCACTGGAATTCAATAGTAATCTCTCGAAGCTCGAACAATGTTTCTTCAGTGCCTGTGTAACCCCCTGAGTACCCCGGGGTTGAGAAAACAGCAAGTACACAAATGGTTTGATACTTGGTAGGTTTAATAGCACCACTGAACAAACGAGCACCACAAAACCCCGAAGGGCAAATGACTTGGGGTGTAGCCGATGGTATGAGCGTCCAACCGTCCTCTGCACAACTGCCGGTCCCGACAGTCACCCAACAGAGGACACCGTGCTAAGCAGTGGCCGAAAATGCCACTCGAACTAAGGAATAGTGGTTTTGAGAACGAGTACTCACTAATTCGTCCTCTGCATAGATGCCGGTCCCGACATCTCCCAACAGAGGGCAAAAGAAGGATAAACGGAGAACAAAGGTAGAGCCCCACCGTTCGAATACCTTCGAGCGGGAACTGGGGCGTGCTGGCGCTTCAATGCGCTCTGTATTCTGCTCGAACCCTCGAGCGGGGACTGGGGCGTGATGGCGCTTCAATGCGCTTACAGTTTAGCTCGAACCCTCGAGCGGGGACTGGGGCGTGCTGGCGCTTCAATGCGCTTAAAGTTTAACTCGAACCCTCGAGCGGGGACTGGGGCGTGCTGGCGCTTCAATGCGCTTAAAGTTTAGCTCGAACCCTCGAGCGGGGACTGGGGCGTGCCTATTCTTCAATGCGCTCTGTATCCTGCTCGAACCCTCGAGCGGGGACTGGGGCGTGCTGGCGCTTAAATGCGCTCTGTATCTTGCTCGAACCCTCGAGCAGGGACTGGGGTGTGGAGGCGCTTCAAGGCGCTCTGTATCCTGCTCGAACCCTCGAGCGGGGACTGGGGCGTGCTGGCGCTTAAATGCGCTCTGTATCTTGCTCGAACCCTCGAGCGGGGACTGGGGTGTGGAGGCGCTTCAAGGCGCTCTGTATCCTGCTCGAACCCTCGAGCGGGGACTGGGGCGTGCTGGCGCTTAAATGCGCTCTGTATCTTGCTCGAACCCTCGAGCGGGGACTGGGGTGTGGAGGCGCTTCAAGGCGCTCTGTATCCTGCTCGAACCCTCGAGCGGGGACTGGGGCGTGCTGGCGCTCCAAGTGCGTGGAACAAAAGACGAGAGTTTCCTCTCCAGAGGAACAGCTCACCTGGTACTTTAAACCCGAACTCCTCGGTGGACGCGATACTATCCGACAGCTTCCTCCTGCTCCCGGTCCGTTTTAAACTGTTCCTTCCGTGTGCGAGGTTCGCGCATGCGCAGCGCGCAGCATGACGGGAGTCGTAGTTCCCACCGGTTTGACTGTGGGGGTTGTAGTCTGGACACGGCTGTGACTGCGCAGTCAGTTCACCGATCTGTGTCCTAACAGCCTGGACTGTGTGTATGTGACAGGACTGCACCATCTTCTGCGCATGATAAAAGCGCTCTGCATATGGCGTGCGAACAGCATAAATATTGAAGGCTGCAGTCTGGGAAAGCTAGGAGATTTCCTTGTATGAAAGCTTGTGAAGGTGTTTGGCATTTGTCCAAACCGGTGAACCCTTGATTGTCACAACCCAATACTCTGTAAATTGCTGGTTTTATTGTTTTATTGTTGGGAAGTCAAATTGTGAGCTGGATGTGTTCCTCCCTGGTGATTGCATCCTGCTGGAGTGTGTAGAGTGAAAATAAAGGGAAAGGCGAAAGCTGGTCTGAAGTGACGTTCACATTTGTAGTAATTAAGTTGCTTTTTGTGAGCTTTTAAGCCTTTTAATTGCTAATTGGTGATCTGACAGTCAAAGTGTTTATTTACAGCTGCCAAGACTTCAGATTGCTTACTTGTGACAGTTCCAGAGTTTCGGTGTACTTATGTCCACTTGTACAAGTGGCTCACTCCAGAAACTGTTGAATGTTTTTAATGCAGTAAGGTATGGGGCAGTTCTGATGTACCAAGTCAGACCCAGACCAGTCCCCACAGTTGCTCCGGATTAAGGGACATTGTCATGTCATCTCAGGCGCGATGTAAAGACTCCCAGTGAGCTGAGGACTCTTTTGGCTCAAGAACCAACTAGCTGGAGACCCTTGTGGTTGTTTAAAGATTTAAGATCAGCCTGTAACTCAGTCTTGAGCTGGGTGGGTGACCTCGATTACAAAGTGGCTGTGCCAGATGTCCCATTATGACCCCTTTTGCCTGTCTCCCCTTCAGGCGCACAGGGCATAAAACTGGGGGGTGCTCAACCCTGCCAAAAAACTGAGAGGTGACCCTGAGAGCACAGCTGCCATCCTATCAGGGGTGGGATGCTTTGGTGTGCTGGTCTGGTTTTCTGGGTGCATTGGCTCAAGTTTTTTTCCATGTAATTGATTGGGTGTCTTGGTAAGTTGCTTTTATGTAAATTTCTGACTTATGACTGCGCATTCCTTTCAGTGTGCACTTGCTTCAGTTTACTTTTTGAGTCACTGTCTAGTTTGCTGGATGTATTGCTTTCATTTTTCTTTCATTAAACTGTTTGACTTGCTTGGTGATTTTATGTTGGTGCCTGCATGCTGAGGTGTACTCTTCTTCAGTTTAAATGTATGTGACTGGCCTGTTGACTAGCACCCTGCTTTCAAAGGGAAGGTTCACAGGTTCACACTTGCTTTAGTTTACTTTTGTATGGTTGACTGCATGCACTGTTTTGCTGGATGCATTGCTTTAAGTTACTACTTGATGCATTGCTTTCAGTTTGCTTTCAAGTAATTGCCTCTCATTTCCCCAATGCTTTGTGAAGGTTGTTTCCCAACTGCCGTGCAACTTCTTCTACTCTTAGAGCTGAGATTTTCATGAAAGTCTTATAGTCTGTATTCAGCACCTGAGCGTAATAGGACGGAATGTATGAAGCTCTGCGGTTATCCTGAATAAGCTGCTACCTATGTTATGCCATCTATTAATGTAATAACTGCACTTTCACAATTGCTTTATTAACCTTCCTGCTTTCTCAAATTTGCTTGAAAATGCACGATTTTTCTTCTTTTTTTTCAAAATTTTCTAGGGGGGGGTAATCCCCCCAAACCCCCCTTTTGGGGTTCGGGCTCGCTCGCTGCGCTCGCTCGCTATGGTGCTGTTTGTACATCACTTTGCGCCCCACCACTTTCAAATGTCACCCACCGCCCCTGGTAATGTAATGTAAATGTGTTTGTATTTATATAGCGCCTTCTACCCTGAGGTCTCGTAGCGCTGTATTCATACCGCTGTGGAACCCTTCCTGGCTTTTCTGTGAAATGTCCACTCCTGGGCACCCCCAAGGTGAAGCCAGGCATCCAAGCGCTGCTGGGGCCGTTGTGGAGATTAAGCAAGCTATTGCCCAGAGTCACAGAGTGGGACACATGATTAGACTAGGCACCGAGGCGAGAATTATCAGGTCTGGGAAAATTGTGTCCAGGAGCCGCCGAGGCGGGAATTGAACCCTGGTCCCGGGCCAGACCTCTGCATCAGGGTCTGCCGCTCTAACCATTGAGCCACGCATCTCCCACGGTGTGTACCGTATGAGTTGGCAGGTATGCATCCCAGCATGTCTCGTTTCTACTCTTTGATATCTTCTTGAAGTACAGTCACTCAGAATTCCTAGCTGCAAGGAGTGCAAGGTGCATTGCAAACACTGCTTCTGGGTCACTGAAAGAGCGCCACCATGTGGCTCTCAGGTGCAGAGCAAAGAACGAATTTAAGAATTCAAGTAATGGATCCGACTGAAGTATTTATTGCTAGTGTCCACCCTCTCGACCTGCTATGGCTACTCCAGGCCTTAAGAGAAGAACACAAAAAAATTACCCCGACCCTGAGCCCTTTGGAGACGTTAAGTGTGTTTGATAAGTTTTAGTGGGAAAATGTCTCTTATGGAAAATCAGATACGTAACGTCAAACAGTAATACGATTCAACCAAGCATGCATTAATTGATATGTATTTGTTTATTTAATTTATTTGCAGACGATGATGAAGATAATGAAAATATTAATATGCTTCCAACTAATATTTACAAAACTATGGGCAGATGTGTTAATTTTTAGCGCAGTGCAACAATGAAAGTTATTGTGCTGCGTTGTGCAAGGGGAGGGAAGCTGCGTATAGCCTTGGGGGCATATTACCAAGCCTGGCGATATTAGATTATCGCCGCGTTTTCGGCCGCTAAGCAGCGATAATTATATCGCCCTATTATCAAGCTGTTGCTAGCTGATGTTAGCGACAGCTTTGAGGAGATAGCGAGTAGTTTGGGGTCCGCTTTGCATGTCAGCGATATTTATCGCTAATGACATGCAAAGTGGGCGTACCCAACCTGTTAGAGACTAAAAACAATAGCTAACATCGCTATCGCCTATTATCAACGCAGGCGTAGCGATGGAAATATTCGCGCTCGCTTCCAGTAGGAGAAATAGTTTGATGCAAAGCTGATCTGACTATCTTAGTAGATCAGTCTTTGCGTCAAAAACTATGGGTGACTGCAGTGATCTGCCCATTACGCTCCCACGCAACACCCTCTACATGCAAAGTGGCACAGGCAGCTATTTTCACCAAGGAAAGGGCACCATTCTAATGGAAAGTATATTTTATGCTGGACAGTACCCTTCCAAGACTTTGCGATGCTGCATCATTTTG
This sequence comes from Lissotriton helveticus, assembly GCF_964261635.1. NCBI lineage: Eukaryota > Metazoa > Chordata > Amphibia > Caudata > Salamandridae > Lissotriton > Lissotriton helveticus. The sequence continues at coordinate 451,074,393 of NC_136059.1, forward strand.
CGTGACTTTGCACCAGCACAGAGTCTTCGTAAACCTTCCCTGTTGTCTGTTTTAGCCTTATTTATTTATTTGGAAGTTTATAGAGCGCACAGCTACCCCCGACGAGGGTGTCCTGGCGGTATGACAGACGGCAGAAGTGCAAACCAAGAGGGATCTAGGTGCTGGGAAAAAAACAGGTCTTTAGGAGACATCGAAACATGGTTTCTGACTCAGTAGTGCGAAGGGAGAGAGGCAGGATGTTCCAAAGTTTGGCAGTGATCACTGCAAAGGCTCTGCCACCCATTCTAGAACACCGAAAGCGGGGGGTCATCAGGAGGCGAAGGGAGTTAGATCTAAGGGTGTGACTGTGTTGCCTTGATGAAATGATGCAGGAATCCAGCGACTGATACTCTCTATACCCTGAGGGGGAGTTAGGTTGTTGAGTCACTCATCCTTACCAGATATGAAACTGTCCACCGCATCGCGGAACTCCTGCAAGTCAAACTCGGGCTCAGTCTGCAGGCACTGCCCCTGAAATTCAGAAGAGAGAGAGAGAGAGAGAGAAGGCTGTGAGAGGGGCCGGGGCACAGAGGAACTGCATGTGAAATGATAGCTCTGACAACAAAAGCAAGCACATGATGGAATCCTGCATGCACTCCCAGAACTGGCCAATCATACTAGAAACAAAGAGCACAGCTGCATGGAGCGCTATATAAATGCTACAGTGCACTACAACTGAGCCCTGGCACACAATGGAAGGCTGTGTGTACCCTTAGTACTGCCCATCATACCAGAAACAATAAGCAAAGCTAAATGGAGCGCTATATAAATGATCAAATCCAATACAGTTATCCCTAATCCTGACCATCCAAACCAGGCAGAAGAAATAAGGATAAATGCACCCAGGTGAACCATCCAAGCCAGGCACGAGATGGAAGACAGCATTTACCCATCTGGGGACAAGGTGTAAGGATTCATGCAGCCCATACACAGGATGTAAAGCTACATGCACGCCCAGTACAAAACCAGAGTAGGGATAAAATGTGGGGATGAATGTAACCACTGTACTGCTCATTGCAATCAAAACACTTCACAATCACGTAATATATAAAAACAGCAGAACTCAATACATCAAATATTATTAATGATTGGACCATGCATTCATAAATATCCCAAAAAACAAAACATAAACCAGCTCATACAATAAAACAGTTTCCAAAGAGAAACGAATTCATTTTTAAATATCAATGATTATTATAGCAAGATATTGCACATATGTCATATTAAAGTGCATAAATGGTTAATCCATAGCTCAATAACAATGATAAAGTGCATAAATTATGTCAGACCATGGGTTATTTTAATAAAAAAATTCCACAAATACTATAACAAGATATAGCACCTCTTTTTTTTTTAAGTGTCAACGTGTCATTGGTTAACATTTCACAGGACACTAGTAAAGTGCAACAAGTATATCCGTCCCGAAATAGGTATAATAGGTTCAGTTTGTTCTACTAGGTGTCTACATCTCACTGTACTGACCACTAAATCACGCAGATGTAAAGCTGCATGTGTCCACGGTGGTACTCATCCAAACTAGGGACATGGTACAAGAATGCGGCTACCATCTATGCCAGGAAAAAGAAGCAAAGCTGCATGTAAGCCCAGGACTGCCCACCCAAAAGACGCAAGCTATAATGATGCATGAAACCCTAGTATTGTCTACCCAAAGCACACGGATGCATACACCCAATGATATTGACCACCCAAAGCAGGTGAGGGACTTATAAATGTTGTACCTACAGTAGTGAGCACTCACACCAGGCAGAAGATGTAAGGAGTTGTGTACCCCCAGCACTGACAACCCAAAGCAAGCACAGTAGACAACGCTACATCTACATGTACTATCAGTAATGACCACCAAAGCCATGCACATGATATAAGGATGCATTAACGGTATTACGGAAATCCCAAGCCAAGTACATGCGGTAAGGAGGCATGAACCTACCATGTACTGATCCCTCCAGCCAAGCATACTGTACAGAGCTGCAGGAAACACTTCTGACCACCCAAACTCGGGTGCGGTTCACTGAGCTGCATGTACCTTCAGTAGTGGCCAACCAAACACTGGTGTAGTCTGCAGAGCAGCAGGGACCACCCAGGACCCACCGCCCAAATCAGGCACAAAACTTAAAGATGAACGTCCTCCAGTACTGGCACCTCAAATCAAGCTCAGTATGCAGAGCGGAAATCAGTCCCAGTACTAGCCACCTAAACTGGTCACAGGATACAACTCTGCAAGTACCCTGCCCCCGGCGCTGATCAACCATTCGAATTACAGTCTGCAGAGCTACATATACCACCCGCACTACAGACACAGCGCAAACAAAAGAATGAAAGGTGCATATTCCTGCCAATGCTAACCACCCAAAGCAGGCACCTGGTGCTGAACACCAAGTAACCCCTACTACTGTCCTACGCACACCACAGACCACTCAAAGCAAGTACAGAATGTACAGGTGGACATACCACCCCCGAGGACTGACCACCCAAAGCAAGCACCTGGTACAGAACAGCAAGTAGCCCCTACTACTGGCCAAAACACACCACAGACCACCCAAATCAAGTACAGAATGTACAGGTGGACATACCACCCCCGATGACTGACCACCCAAGGCAAAAGCACCTGGTGCAGAAAACCAAGTAACCCTACGACTGACCAACACACACTAAGAACCACTCAAAGCAAGTACAGAATGTACAGGTGGACATACCACCCCCGAGGACTGACCACCCAAGGCAAGCACCTGGTGCAGAACACCAATTAATCCTACTACTGGCCAACACACACCAGAGACCACCCAAAGCAAGTACAGAATGTACAGGTGGACGTACCACCTCAGTAGACTGCCCACCCAAAACAAGCACCTGACGCAGAACACCAAGTAACCCCTACTACTGGCCAACTCACACTAGAGACCACAAGTATAGAATAGGCAAGCACCTGGTGCAGAACACCAAGTAACCCCTACTACTGGCCAACACACACCACAGACCACCCAAAGCAAGTATAGAATGTACAGATGGACATACCACCCCCGAGGACTGACCACCCAAGGCAAGCACCTGATGCAGAACACCAAGGAACCCCTACCACTGGCCAACACACACCACAGACCACTCAAAGCAAGTACAGAATGTACAGATGGACATACCACCCCCGAGGACTGACCACCCAAGACAAGCACCTGGTGCAGAACACAAATTAATCCTACTACTGGCCAACCCGCACCACAGACCACTCAAAGCAAGTATAGAATGCACAGATGGACATACTACCCCCGAGGACTGACCACCCAAGGCAAGCACCTGGTGCAGAACACCAATTAATCCTACTACTGGCCAACACACACCACAGACCACTCAAAGCAAGTATAGAATGTACAGATGGACATACCACCTCAGAGGACTGATCACCCAAGGCAAGCACCAGATGCAGAACACCAATTAATCCTATTACTGGCCAACACACACCACAGACCACTCAAAGCAAGTATAGAATGTACAGATGGACATACCACCTCAGAGGACTGATCACCCAAGGCAAGCACCAGATGCAGAACACCAATTAATCCTACTACTGGCCAACACACACCAGAGACCACCCAAAGCAAGTACAGAATGTACAGATGGACATACCACCCCCGAGGACTGACCACCCAAGGCAAGCACCTGGTGCAGAACACCAATTAATCCTACTACTGGCCAACACACACCACAGACCACTCAAAGCAAGTATAGAATGTACAGATGGACATACCACCTCAGAGGACTGATCACCCAAGGCAAGCACCAGATGCAGAACACCAATTAATCCTACTACTGGCCAACACACACCACAGACCACTCAAAGCAAGTATAGAATGTACAGATGGACATACCACCTCAGAGGACTGATCACCCAAGGCAAGCACCAGATGCTGAACACCAATTAATCCTACTACTGGCCAACACACACCAGAGACCACCCAAAGCAAGTACAGAATGTACAGATGGACGTACCACCCCCGAGGACTGACCACCCAAGGCAAGCACCTGGTGCAGAACACCAATTAATCCTACTACTGGCCAACACACACCACAGACCACTCAAAGCAAGTATAGAATGTACAGATGGACGTACCACCCCTGAGGACTGACCACCCAAGACAAGCACCAGATGCAGAACACCAATTAATCCTACTACTGGCCAACACACACCAGAGACCACTCAAAGAATGTACAGGTGGACATACCACCCCCGAGGACTGACCACCCAAAGCAAGCACCTGGTGCAGAACACCAAGTAACCCCTACCACTGGCCAACACACACCAGAGACCACCCAAAGCAGGTACAGAATGTACAGATGGACGTACCACTCCAGAGGACTAGTCACCCAAGGCAAGCACCAGATGCAGAGATGAGCATTTGATCCACGTTCTGACCACCCAAAGGAAGCACACAATACAGAGATATGCATGTACCAGCCAAGCACCGATCGCTCAAACCAAGCACAGGGTTCAGATGTCCAGAACTGACCAACCATTGTAAGCACAAGATGCAGGGAGACAGACATGTAAAACCCTAGTACTGAGCACCCAAAGGAAGCACACAATACAGATACGCATGTACCAGCAAAACAATGATCACTTAAAGCAAACACAGGATTCATATATATGTATATATCTATATATATATCTACATACCACCCCAGAACTGACCAACCATTGCAAGCACAAGATGCAGGGAGGCAGACATGTAAACCCTAGTACTGAGCACCCAAAGAAAGCACACAATACAGATACGCATGTACCAGCAAAACAATGATCACTTAAAGCAAACACAGGATTCATATATATGTATATATGTATATATATATCTACATACCACCCCAGAACTGACCAACCATTGTAAGCACAAGATGCAGGGAGACAGACATGTAAACCCTAGTACTGAGCACCCAAAGAAAGCACACAATACAGATACGCATGTACCAGCAAAACAATGATCACTTAAAGCAAACACAGGATTCATATATATGTATATATCTATATATATATCTACATACCACCCCAGAACTGACCAACCATTGCAAGCACAAGATGCAGGGAGGCAGACATGTAAACCCTAGTACTGAGCACCCAAAGAAAGCACACAATACAGATACGCATGTACCAGCAAAACAATGATCACTTAAAGCAAACACAGGATTCATATATATGTATATATCTATATATATATCTACATACCACCCCAGAACTGACCAACCATTGCAAGCACAAGATGCAGGGAGGCAGACATGTAAACCCTAGTACTGAGCACCCAAAGAAAGCACACAATACAGATACGCATGTACCAGCAAAACAATGATCACTTAAAGCAAACACAGGATTCATATATATGTATATATGTATATATATATCTACATACCACCCCAGAACTGACCAACCATTGCAAGCACAAGATGCAGGGAGACAGACATGTAAACCCTAGTACTGAGCACCCAAAGAAAGCACACAATACAGATACGCATGTACCAGCAAAACAATGATCACTTAAAGCAAACACAGGATTCATATATATGTATATATGTATATATATATCTACATACCACCCCAGAACTGACCAACCATTGCAAGCACAAGATGCAGGGAGACAGACATGTAAACCCTAGTACTGAGCACCCAAAGGAAGCACACAATACAGATACGCATGTACCAGCAAAACAATGATCACTTAAAGCAAACACAGGATTCATATATATGTATATATGTATATATATATATCTACATACCACCCCAGAACTGACCAACCATTGCAAGCACAAGATGCAGGGAGACAGACATGTAAACCCTAGTACTGAGCACCCAAAGAAAGCACACAATACAGATACGCATGTACCAGCAAAACAATGATCACTTAAAGCAAACACAGGATTCGGATATAAATACACCACCCCAGAAGTGACCCCCCATTGCAAGCCCAGGGTGCAGGGCGACAGGCATGTACCACCCTAGTACTGAGCACATAAAGGAAGCACAAGATGCAGATATGCAGGTACCAGCCGAGCACTGATCACTCAAACCAAGCACAGGATTCAAATATACGTATAGCACCCCAGAAGTGACCACCCATTGCAAGCACAGGGAGCGTGGTGGCCACTCATACTTAGATACAGGATGCCGGGCTACTTGTAAACCAGTACTGACTACCCGAGTAGAGACTGCGCAGCTGCATATAACCTGAGAGAGAGCTGCGTGCGTCTCTGCTGCAACGAAGCACGCAGTATGCAGAACCTTACGTGCCCCCCGTAGTGCCCCACCACAAGCAGCCATGCAGTATCTCTGAGGGCAACGCGTGGAAGTGGTACAAGAGGAAGTCTGGATGTGGAGTAGGGTCGGAGATCCATGCCCCGTATGTTGGCGCCCAGGGGCTGCGCATTCAGACTCCTGGCACCAACGCCGGCACTTACCTGCGCCTCGCAGGACCACCATGGGAAGTGGAGCTGGCACGCCTGCACTGCCATCCCGAGAGAGAGCCTGCGACTGGAGCGGCTCGGCTGCTGCCTGCAGGGTCAGGGCTGATCACTCACCGACCTGGCGTGGCGAGCGTGGGGGCGGGCAGAGGCGTGTGCCTCACCCACCTCCGCCGTGTGTCCCACCCACCCCCGAGGCGTGTCCCACCCACCCCCGAGGCGTGTCTCACCCACCCCCGCCGTGTGTCCCGCCACCCACCTCCACCGTGTGTCCCACTCACCCGGCGTGGCCATAGAAAGGGCGTCCCGTGTGCTGACAGCCAGGGCACAGTTGCATCGGAGGTTGGCTCTGCATGCTGGCACAGCCAGAGGACGGAGCTGCACACTGGCATCCGACACCGGTACTGCAGTCAGACTCAGAACTAGCCTACCACTCCCCAGCGGCAGTGCGACGACACGCTCCCGGATGTCACCGTACCCGAGCAGAAGCCTTTAAGATTTCTTGCAAGCTCTGCATTCCGGAACACTTGAAGAGCCCAAGATACAATTCGAAAATACACAACAATTAAACGGGGGTAGAACTAGGCTACCCTGGAATTGCCAAAGCCGAGAATCATGCAGCCAGCCTCGGCTGTACTACCATAGGGATGCGGATGCGAGTTTTCTCCACACCTTGCGACAGAGTGTGCACGTGCCACCTCTGCACTCTGCACACACCTCTCGGCTCTTCTACAGTATGCAGGTGTGCATCCTCCACACGTTGTGACAAAGTGTGCACCTCTGCACTATGCACCCGGGCATCGGCTCTTCTACAGTATGCAGGTGTGCATCCTCCACACATTGTGACAAAGTGTGCACCTCTGCACTATGCACACACCTCTCGGCTGTAGCTGTACTACAGTATGCAGGTGTGCGTCCTCTACACCTTGTGACAGAGTGTGCACCTCTGCACTATGCACACACCTCTCGGCTGTACTACAGTATGCAGGTGTGCGTCCTCCACACCTTGTGACAGAGTGTGCACCTCTGCACTATGCACACACCTCTCGGCTGTAGCTGTACTACAGTATGCAGGTGTGCTTCCTCCACACCTTGCGACTGAGTGTGCACCTCTGCACTATGCACACACCTCTCGGCTGTACTACAGTATGCAGGTGTGCGTCCTCCACACCTTGTGATAGAGTGTGCACCTCTGCACTATGCACACACTTCTCGGCTGTACTACAGTATGCAGGTGTGCGTCCTCCACACCTTGTGACAGAGTGTGCACCTCTGCACTATGCACACATCTCTCGGCTGTAGCTGTACTACAGTATGGAGGTGCGCCCCCTCCACGCCTTGTGACAGAGTGTGCACCTCTGCACTATGCACACACCTCTCGGCTCTTCTACAGTACGCAGGTGTGCGTCCTCTACACCTTGTGACAGAGTGTGCACCTCTGCACTATGCACACACCTCTCGGCTCTTCTACAGTACGCAGGTGTGCGTCCTCTACACCTTGTGACAGAGTGTGCACCTCTGCACTATGCACACATCTCTCGGCTGTAGCTGTACTACAGTATGCAGGTGTGCGTCCTCCACACCTTGTGACAGAGTGTGCACCTCTGCACTATGCACACACCTCTCGGCTGTACTACAGTATGCAGGTGTGCGTCCTCCACACCTTGTGACAGAGTGTGCACCTCTGCACTATGCACACACCTCTCGGCTGTACTACAGTAGGCAGGTGTGCGTCCTCCACACCTTGTGACAGAGTGTGCACCTCTGCACTATGCACACACCTCTCGGCTCTTCTACAGTACGCAGGTGTGCGTCCTCTACACCTTGTGACAGAGTGTGCACCTCTGCACTATGCACACATCTCTCGGCTGTAGCTGTACTACAGTATGGAGGTGCGCCCCCTCCACGCCTTGTGACAGAGTGTGCACCTCTGCACTATGCACACACCTCTCGGCTCTTCTACAGTACGCAGGTGTGCGTCCTCCACACCTTGTGACAGAGTGTGCACCTCTGCACTATGCACACACCTCTCGGCTGTACTACAGTATGCAGGTGTGCGTCCTCCACACCTTGTGATAGAGTGTGCACCTCTGCACTATGCACACACCTCTCGGCTGTACTACAGTACGCAGGTGTGCGTCCTCTACACCTTGTGACAGAGTGTGCACCTCTGCACTATGCACACACCTCTCGGCTGTACTACAGTATGCAGGTGTGCGTCCTCCACACCTTGTGATAGAGTGTGTACCTCTGCACTATGCACACACCTCTCGGCTGTACTACAGTACGCAGGTGTGCGTCCTCTACACCTTGTGACAGAGTGTGCACCTCTGCACTATGCACACATCTCTCGGCTGTAGCTGTACTACAGTATGGAGGTGCGCCCCCTCCACGCCTTGTGACAGAGTGTGCACCTCTGCACTATGCACACACCTCTCGGCTCTTCTACAGTACGCAGGTGTGCGTCCTCTACACCTTGTGACAGAGTGTGCACCTCTGCACTATGCACACACCTCTCGGCTCTTCTACAGTACGCAGGTGTGCGTCCTCTACACCTTGTGACAGAGTGTGCACCTCTGCACTATGCACACATCTCTCGGCTGTAGCTGTACTACAGTATGCAGGTGTGCGTCCTCCACACCTTGTGACAGAGTGTGCACCTCTGCACTATGCACACACCTCTCGGCTGTACTACAGTATGCAGGTGTGCGTCCTCCACACCTTGTGACAGAGTGTGCACCTCTGCACTATGCACACACCTCTCGGCTGTACTACAGTAGGCAGGTGTGCGTCCTCCACACCTTGTGACAGAGTGTGCACCTCTGCACTATGCACACACCTCTCGGCTCTTCTACAGTACGCAGGTGTGCGTCCTCTACACCTTGTGACAGAGTGTGCACCTCTGCACTATGCACACATCTCTCGGCTGTAGCTGTACTACAGTATGGAGGTGCGCCCCCTCCACGCCTTGTGACAGAGTGTGCACCTCTGCACTATGCACACACCTCTCGGCTCTTCTACAGTACGCAGGTGTGCGTCCTCCACACCTTGTGACAGAGTGTGCACCTCTGCACTATGCACACACCTCTCGGCTGTACTACAGTATGCAGGTGTGCGTCCTCCACACCTTGTGATAGAGTGTGCACCTCTGCACTATGCACACACCTCTCGGCTGTACTACAGTACGCAGGTGTGCGTCCTCTACACCTTGTGACAGAGTGTGCACCTCTGCACTATGCACACATCTCTCGGCTGTAGCTGTACTACAGTATGGAGGTGCGCCCCCTCCACGCCTTGTGACAGAGTGTGCACCTCTGCACTATGCACACACCTCTCGGCTCTTCTACAGTACGCAGGTGTGCGTCCTCTACACCTTGTGACAGAGTGTGCACCTCTGCACTATGCACACACCTCTCGGCTCTTCTACAGTACGCAGGTGTGCGTCCTCTACACCTTGTGACAGAGTGTGCACCTCTGCACTATGCACACATCTCTCGGCTGTAGCTGTACTACAGTATGCAGGTGTGCGTCCTCCACACCTTGTGACAGAGTGTGCACCTCTGCACTATGCACACACCTCTCGGCTGTACTACAGTATGCAGGTGTGCGTCCTCCACACCTTGTGACAGAGTGTGCCCCTCTGCACTATGCACACACCTCTCGGCTCTTCTACAGTACGCAGGTGTGCGTCTTCTACACCTTGTGACAGAGTGTGCACCTCTGCACTATGCACACACCTCTCGGCTCTTCTACAGTACGCAGGTGTGCGTCCTCTACACCTTGTGACAGAGTGTGCACCTCTGCACTATGCACACATCTCTCGGCTGTAGCTGTACTACAGTATGGAGGTGCGCCCCCTCCACGCCTTGTGACAGAGTGTGCACCTCTGCACTATGCACACACCTCTCGGCTCTTCTACAGTACGCAGGTGTGCGTCCTCCACACCTTGTGACAGAGTGTGCACCTCTGCACTATGCACACACCTCTCGGCTGTACTACAGTATGCAGGTGTGCGTCCTCCACACCTTGTGATAGTGTGCACCTCTGCACTATGCACACACCTCTCGGCTGTACTACAGTACGCAGGTGTGCGTCCTCTACACCTTGTGACAGAGTGTGCACCTCTGCACTATGCACACATCTCTCGGCTGTAGCTGTACTACAGTATGGAGGTGCGCCCCCTCCACGCCTTGTGACAGAGTGTGCACCTCTGCACTATGCACACACCTCTCGGCTCTTCTACAGTACGCAGGTGTGCGTCCTCTACACCTTGTGACAGAGTGTGCACCTCTGCACTATGCACACACCTCTCGGCTGTACTACAGTATGCAGGTGTGCGTCCTCCACACCTTGTGACAGAGTGTGCACCTCTGCACTATGCACACACCTCTCGGCTCTTCTACAGTACGCAGGTGTGCGTCCTCTACACCTTGTGACAGAGTGTGCACCTCTGCACTATGCACACACCTCTCGGCTGTACTACAGTATGCAGGTGTGCGTCCTCCACACCTTGTGACAGAGTGTGCACCTCTGCACTATGCACACACCTCTCGGCTGTACTACAGTATGCAGGTGTGCGTCCTCTACACCTTGTGACAGAGTGTGCACTTCTGCACTATGCACACACCCCTCGGCTGTACTACAGTATGCAGGTGTGCGTCCTCTACACCTTGTGACAGAGTGTGCACCTCTGCACTATGCACACACCTCTCGGCTGTACTACAGTATGCAGGTGTGCGTCCTCCACACCTTGTGACAGAGTGTGCACCTCTGCACTATGCACACACCTCTCGGCTGTACTACAGTAGGCAGGTGTGCGTCCTCCACACCTTGTGACAGAGTGTGCCCCTCTGCACTATGCACACACCTCTCGGCTCTTCTACAGTACGCAGGTGTGCGTCCTCTACACCTTGTGACAGAGTGTGCACCTCTGCACTATGCACACATCTCTCGGCTGTAGCTGTACTACAGTATGGAGGTGCGCCCCCTCCACGCCTTGTGACAGAGTGTGCCCCTCTGCACTATGCACACACCTCTCGGCTGTACTACAGTATGGAGGTGCGCCCCCTCCACACCTTGTGACAGAGTGTGCACCTCTGCACTATGCACACACCTCTCGGCTGTACTACAGTAGGCAGGTGTGCGTCCTCCACACCTTGTGACAGAGTGTGCACCACTGCACTATGCGCACAGGCCTCGGCTCTTCTACAGTAGCGATGTGTTCTTTCTCCACGTGTGTGACGTGTAGCGCCATGACGCCCTTTGGGCATGCGAGCGCTTTACAAAACTTCCTAACATAACATGACTGAGCTTGCACCTCTGCACTATGCACACAGGCCTCGACTCTTCTGCAGTATGCAGGCGTGCTTCCTCCACACCTTGCGAGAGAGCGTGTACCTCTGCACTATGGAATCATGCCTCGGCTTTTCTACAGCAGGCAAGTGTGTGCTTCCTCCTCCACACCTGTTGACAGAACGTGCACATCTGCACTATGCACACAGGCCTCGACTCTTGAACAGTGGGTAGCTGTGCCTCCCCCACACCTTGCGGCAGAGTGTGCAACTCGGCACTATGCGCACACGCCTCGGCTCTTCTACAATAGACAAGTGTGGGTCCTCCACACATTGTGGCAGAACGTACACCTCTGCACTATGCACCCGAGCTTTGGGGCTTCCACAGTGGAGATGTCTCCTAAGCAGCGCTGGAAATGGATGAATTATTCAGAAACTGACAGTTACAATGGATGGAGAATAACATACAGGTCACAAATTTGAGAACGTTGTTTTATTACTGATAACTTAGTGGGTTACTTCTTTGGTTGCAGATAACCTTCTGTTCGTGCAGGGGTGGGCTTTTGATTTCTGTAGAGTTGACTACAGCTGGTAATTGCCAGATGTTCTAAAGTCTGTTGCCGATGTTAGATTTTAGCAAGTCACACCTGGCAGAATTTAATAGAAGAAAAACGTTTAGGATTTATAGTGACATACGGATTTGGGTGCATTATTTTACAGCATAAAATGCATGAGTTAAGTACCACTGAGGATCTAGCCTTCCTCAGAATATTGAGGAATAATTTGAATGACTACGTGGAAAACCAGTTCTTCGGCTTTCTATTGCAGAATGACCTTACTTCCCTTGGGTCTTATTTAAGCAGAGGCATGCAGAGAGATTGTGTAAAGCTTTTGGGGTGTTGTATAAGCTAGTTGGAACAGTGGTTTGATTTTGCTCCAGTTACCATCATTAGTGATATGTGGGCAGAACCTATTTGCAACTGTTCCTTATTCCGGCTGTCGAATTTTGCTTTGTGTGTGTACATCTGGCAGTTCTTTTAATCTTTGAGTAAGCCCAATTAAATATGAATGTTTGCTCAGTACTGCTACGTATTATACAGACCTAAGAACATAAACCTAGTTTGACCTGTATTTGTTTTGAGCATCCATTCACTTACTTTTTTGTAATTGCTCGACCTCCTCTGTGTCTGTAAAACAGAACTTTTCCTCGAATTTTTGTCGTGAACTTTGACCCATAGTCCTGAATTTTTACAGTCACTGTCCAGTATTTGCCCGCACACCGGGTGGCCACCCTATGTGTGGTGTGATGCCAGCTGGATGGGAGTTTCGAATGGCTGAGTTGGCTGAGATGAGAACTCCTCGGTGTTTCCCTAGTCACCCTCGGCTGGCAGCAGCCCCTAGGCTGTCCTTACAGTGTGACGCAATGTGCTGCTTCCTGACACCCTCTGCACAGGTGAAGTCAGCTGCACGCCTGTAGGGCCGACCGGAGTATGAGTGGCTGAGGTCAGGAGCTTCACATGTGACACATGTTCAGTCCATCAATGGCCAGTGCACACATGCATGACCCATGTATACACCATGCACTGTACACTCCTGCACACAGTCAAACCTACACGTGTGGAGTGGAGACGTGCACACATAGATGCTGCATGCATGCCTACACGGAGACATGCACATTGCACATACAAACACGTACTTGCAATGTACTCATACGCAAATGAACGAGTGCACCTGCATGTAAACATACGCACACATGCAGCTGAATTACTATGCCTGTGCTGACTTCCCGGTGATGTGACTGAAGGAATATGATGGTGCAAAGCAGTGATGGAAAGCGTCTGGATGAGCGGGTCATTCTCAGTGGATCAGTGCCAGGGACCCTGAGAGTGCTAGGGACCCCGAGAGTGCCAGGGTGTATGGAGCCCAGACCCAGAACACGCTTCTGTCCCAACTTTTCACTGTGCATCGGGAGGTGGGGGAAGTCAGTCCCCAAACACTGCCCTAAAAGATCTGTTTCCTCCTTCTGGAACTACAAACACGCAGAAAAAAATTACAGCTTCCTGTCACCCCACGAATGCAGTTCAGTCGCCTACAACAGGGTCTGCTCCCTTAATTGTCCTTTTTTTTGGTTCAACATCCCTAATCAATAAATACTCTTCAAGATTTCGTCGCTGTGCCTTGCCATGTGGCTCTGCACATTGTGTCCCTTCAGCTGCAGTGCGATGTCAGCGGTGACGACAGACAGGGGTTCTAGGCCTTGGTCTGTCGAGCAGCACTGACCTTTGATATTGGTTACAAGTTCTTATATATCACCGTAGTGATATGCGATGGGTGCACTTTGCAGTCCTGCCAACACACGCCCCACCTATTTGCATGAAAATCCCGGCGTGCAGACGTCTTTATAAGATTTACATCACACATGACATGACGATGCTGTGTGTGGGTGGCGGTCAGAATGGGGGCCTTTGGCTGCTGGCACTGTTTGTCTATTTTATATTCCTCCTAGAGTGAGCTCTCAAATGAACATATTTACATCGGTGGCATTCTTCCGAGTATCAATTGATGGCAAAAAGCTTGTAAGACCCAGTATTGCACTTGCACTTTTTTTTATAGAGTAGAGACTACAGCCAAGGGTAATATGCGCCATACATGCACCCTTTCCCTGGTAGTTTTCAGACCTCATAAAAGTAAAACGTACAGAAGAATACACTTGAAAATCAAAAGGTTTGCTTAAAACACTACATTATATCTCCAGTATTGGTTTATGTGTATATGGGATCCATGCACTGCGGGTTTACATAGTGGTCCATTTTAATCACAAGCAAATATCAACCCAGGTGAAACAAACGTCCCCATCCCACGACACCTCATAAACCACGTGTGATCTCGGGCAGAGTCTGTCAGTTGCAGAGTATCAGGGACAGTGTTCTTTCTTACCTGCTGCTCAGGGCCATTGTTCGCGGAGTCTTGTTCAATGACAGAAGAACAGTCTGCCAAGTCCTGCCAATCGATGGTGGCAAGAGCTAAAAAAGAAATGCGAGCGGTCAGTGAGCACAAAGCGAAACCAGGGAGTCTTTCGGGTGACTGACTTCTGCACAGTAGCACCGCCATGAGGCAATTAATGCCGGTCAAGATTTCGTTTTTAAAAAAGTTCAATTAAGAAGTGGATACCAACCTATTATGGGCGCACTACCTTAACATCAGGGTACAAAATATAATTATTAGTAGTAATCACTAAGGTGCTTCAAGAGGAATGATGCGTATCCAACATCAACTGGCTTCATGTGAAGCAATACTGAAAACAATATCCTCTGAGCACACCCACAGTTCAATCAAGTAATTCCAACGTGTATATGGCAAGTAACTCCAATCCTCAGGAGTCGGTTCAAAATAATATAATCTCCAAAGTCAATGCAAACAAAAGTCCACTTTCTGTATAAGAAGTCCTTATAATTTATTTCACAAGTTGATTACACCAGCCAACACGTGTTTCGTCGTGTATATATTGTACCTCGACTTCTTCAGGGCTCTGTATCTTTCCGTAATCTCTCTTTTATATTATAGTCCTCATAACACGAACAAGTCAATCAATCTTCAAAATTCTCCTCGTAACTCATCCAGCAATATGTCAACAGTGTCTGTCTCTCCAAACACCTATAATTATCCAGTAAAAATCATCTGGTGTGTTCTAATATATTATCATTTAGACTCCAAACATCCAAAGTCTCCAACGGTAACTATAAATTATATATTATGCACAGGGTCGTCTTCTCTTGGTCAATATACGGTTATCAAACGTCGTTATCTTCAAATATCTCGACTGCCTGTGTTCTGCTTATAAGCATTTCCTTCTAAGTCAAACGTTCACATCCAAGTATTTTTACTTCTAAAAAACGAGTTGGTGACGAGGAAGGCGGGTCATCAGAACGTGTCGTTTCTATTCGAGGAACTTACCGGCATCTACCGTGTCAGGACACGGGTCAGTGTAGATTGTCACCGGGCCGCTGACGCCGATAGGGAATATTTTTCTTTGTACATGCTGCAAAAAGGAAAATGCATATTTTAAGATGGAATAATCGAATGCTAGGACCAATAACTTAAAAGAGTCTCTGAACTGTGCGAATCTATGGGCAAATAATATGTGTATAGATGAAGATATCATATGAGAGACATTGGTGCAAAACATTAGAGCAATTAATTGAATTATGCAAGGACAGAGGCTATTTTTAATGAACACACCAGTAACGAAGATGTTCAGGAAGTCGTGCTCTAGTCGTTCATACTTTGGAAAAATTGCTCAAAGATGTAAGCGAACCGAGTTAGACTCTGAGTATCACTGTAGCGATGGGTTAAAATTATTACTAACACAAGGTTTGAGCATGCACAAATGTGGCCCTATGACTCAGACCATAAGCGTACGCGTGAAAACGGCCAAGTGGGTCTCTCCATGAATGCACTCTTACCTTCCTCTCTGGTTTCACTTGCTTCTTAATGAGCCTGTTGGACAGATCCTGTATTCTGTTAGGACACAGCCTGTCGAATGCTTTTCTCCTGTTTTGCATGGCGGTGTTTGCGTGTTCACTGTTCCCTCCGGTGATTCGGGCTTAAACAGTGGCGACGGTGCATCTCCATGATAGTGCATCCCGGCGACCCTTATACACTGACAGCTGTGGCAGTTGTTTACATTCTGGGCCAATCAAAAGGCGCGGGCGAAGGTGGGGGGACGCCGTCTCCAAGCAGAGAGCGTCCCTGACGCCGGATTCCAAAAGAACTGCGCGTGCGCGAAGTAGCCCGGCGGATGAGCCCGGGAATCCAAACTGTCAGAATTGTATTTCATACACGCATGCGCGAATCCAGGCATAGGCGGAGGTGCAGGGGGAAAGGAGCTTGATACATTCTCCAGAAGCGCTTCACTGCATATCACGCCCACCACTGTTTACGGAGGTTGGTAGAATTAGCGAGGGGAGGGTCACTTGTAAGGTAGGGAAAGTCAGTTGGTCAGTGGCCGCCACAAAAGGCGCCCTTCCGACTTACCACCAGCATCGCATCCGAGCCTTAGGAATGGCCTCGGGGAGTGTTAGCAGGGCCGGGCGGGAGCCTTCTAAGCGCTCTTTCCGTTTGCGTTGCCGCCGCCAGCTTTGTTTCAGCAATTGCTAATGCTACGGGACATACATACCAGTGCCACTGCCCCCACCCACCACGGCAGCAACTGCCATTGTCTTGTGAGCACTTGCCAACATCCAAAAGGGAACTATTGAGATAACATCGTCAGATTTGTGCTATCTGTTTGACCTATCAACGGTGAACCAATGTACAGGACGGATGTTGAAAGAAGTAACGCTTATAAACATTTCTGGCTGAGAAAACGGACCTCTCAGTACTTATTGAAGATTTGGCATGTAGACAGAGTCTGCTCTCAGAGGTTTTAGTTCCAGCCTTTGTTAAATAAACCACGAGACCAGACCAATGGTCACAAATCACAATACCGGCGTAAAACAGTCACTTTAAACCCTTCCATTCTGTATTTACCCAGTGTCAGCTTACTTTGTAAAATATTTGCCACTCAGTTTATCTGTATTTTCTTTATATATATAAAACTTTATTTTTAATTGTTTTCTTTGTTTTGATATCTGTCTTTGCAGTTTCATGCATTCTGCACTGATCTCTCTACGTACATTTACGTTTTGGAAACTAGCTGAAATGAAGTGTTGTAAGCAGGGCCGGTTTCAGAATTTGGAATCTGGGATGGCTATGAAGAAGCATGGGTGGGCCATAAAGATGAATGGGGTTATCCAGTGATCCACGTAGAGCTGGGCCAAGACATTGTTGATGGTTTTGTACGGGTGTGAGCATACGCTATCAACTGTCAGGTTCTGTATACTAGTTTAGACTGTATGAGGCATATTTACATGCTCCGCCGAGCTGCGTCATTTTTAAAGTACAGGAATGCGCCATATTTACAAAAATACGGCACATTGCTATACTCACTTCTGTGCCGGGGAGAGAATAAATGCATATTCACCAGTGCCCCATAAGGGTTCTATATTCTTTAAATTCCTTCTAATTATATTAGCGTGCTCCAATGCTTAATCAGAGCCAATGATTTCGGGTGCTTGGCACCAGCACTTTATTGTCAACACTGGCACTTGTAACAGCCTACCACAAGGTGGCGATGTCAGGCTAATTTAAAGATGACCGTACCAACAGATGATTATTAATTTGCTATACATTAAAATGACTTCTTACCTGCTGCCCAACTCATTCTTATAGCTTTGGGGGCCTGGAATATTCCGAATTGTCACATTTGTAGGAGTGTGATGATTAGTAGTTGTGTTGTTACCATCGTTGGCAGCATGGCACTGGCAAGGGCAATGTGTGGTGGAAGCTGCAGTGGCCTTGTGACGAGAGGCCTGGCACTTATGTTTTTTTTACAAATTAAGCACCGACGAGCTCTGCCTTCAGGGAGCACCTCAGGAGATTGGGACGAGGCAGGATAGTGACAGCACATGTCCAGTGCTGTCATGGGATTTTTGCCAGTGATCCTCTTTGCATAATAGACACTTGCGTTGCTCTTTTCCATTCTGTATCAGTGTTGTGTTAGTGAAGCTTGACAAGCCTTTTCACTTAAGAAGAGTCACAACTTTGCCAGCAGGGCAACTAGAATTCTGCGACTGCAGGGTATTTTGCATGATTACAGATTTGTCACATAATCCATCATCTGCTGCATAATTTTCAGAGTTTAATAAAAAATAGTTTCTAGCTCAAAGGGATCAAAAGTTCTTAAAAACACAGGGGCATATTATCAAGAAAGGGCGTTACATTATCGCCGCTTTTATCGGCAGGAAACTGCCGATAAAGCGGCGATAATGTGCTTGATAATATGCTCTATGAATTCCAATCGAAGCCCATGTTAGATGTCTTCACATCTAACATGGGCTTCGATTGGAATTGATAGAGCATATTATCAAGCACATTATCGCCGCTTTATCGGCAGTTTCCTGCCGATAAAAGCGGCTGTTAGACCTGGCATCTTTGGCGTGGTTTTCCCCTATCTTTTTGCCTCTACCTCCTGTATTTTTGATGCTGTGCTGGATTTCGTTTTTGCTGGTTTAGATGCTTTGGACAATCTGCCACTGCTGATCAGTGCCAGAGTGTACGTGCTCCCTATGTAAAGTGGTATTCTGATTGGATATACATGTTTGGCATATTTGTATCACCATGAAGTCCCTAGTAAAGTGCACTGGGTGTGCCAGGGCTGGTGATGACAAATGCTACTAGTGGGCCTGCAGCACTGATTGTGCCACCCACAGGAGTAGCTCTAAAATGGTGTCTCAGGCCTGCCACTGCAGTGCCTATGGACAGTTTAGAACTGCCATGTCCTCCTGGTCAGTGTCCCCACTGACCAGGCCTACCCTTCCCTTTTTGTGCACATCAGTCACCCCTATGGAAGGCCCAAGGTACCCCCCTGGGCAGGGTGCAGTGTATGTAAAAGGTAGAGCATGTACTAGTGCAGGTGACATGCTCTGATAGTGAATGGCAGCCATTTTCGTTTTTCACTATTGTAAGACTATCTCGCTCCATAGATTAACATGGGGGATGCTGGCTACAGTGGTTAACAGCATTTCTTCCCATAGGAACAAGATAAGACATAAGTATCTAGTATCCCTGAACTCAGAATTTGATAACACATCTTTTAGGAAAGGTTGTTTTTAAATCCTGTGTTTGAGAACAGCACTTTTAGAAAGTTGCTGTTCTCTTGTCTGACCCTTCTGTGTGCTGTTGGACCTGGCCTCGTGGCGTGGTTCCCCCCGTTCCTCAGCACCCCGTTAGCCCAGCCCCGTACCCAGAGAACCCTGGTCGTCCTGTCCATGTCCGCCCAAACACCGACGACCAGCCCCGGCCTGTCCCCGTCCTCCTTCCCAGCCCCGAACCCGCAAGGCCCCATAGGCCCACCGGCAGCCATTTTCCCTTCCCGAGATCCCTGACTCCCTGGGCCTAGCCGGACCCCAGCCCCAGCGAAACTTAGGCTCCAGACGCGCCAGCCCCCGTTGGGAGGGTGAGGGCTCTCCAAGCGAGATAAGACAGGGAGTTTCGATCGCACCTCTGGCCTCCCCGAGTGCTGGCTCCAGACCCTGCTGGGCATCTGGGAATTCCCGGACGCATCCTCAAGGAGACCAAAGGGCCAACCGCCGGACCTCGCCAACGGCCAGCCCCCAAGGCCTAAGACCTCCGCCTGCGAGGGTCCGGACATCAAAGGGCCACTGGACTATATCAAGGCTCGCCCAAGAACTAGCGGGCAGTTGTATCCTGGACAAGAAAGCCCTGCTGATCTGATCGCGGCTGACCCTTGGAGAAAACTGAACTTTGGAACTCTTCGAGCCCTGCTGACGCTGACGCGGCTCCTCCTTGGAACTACGGAACTAGAACATCGGAGCCCTGCTGACCTCGTCGCGGCTCAAACTTGAACCTTAAAGATCTTCATCTACCATCCTGAGCCCTGCTGACGTGGTCGCGGCTCCTCACGAACTATCCTCCGGATCGAGCCTTGCTGAGTTCGTCGCGGCTCGAGGAGTACTTTGGTCCGGCTGGACCATCGACGCTGCCAACACGAACTGAGTCGACCTCAAGCGAGTAGGATATCCAGTGCGACCACCATCTTCCATATCCCCCGGCTCGAGGATTGAGAGCTGTGCGCAGAGTACGCCTCGTACTGGCCTAAAGACAGACTGTCCCGCTACTTCTTCCCAAGAGCTTTGAGACTTTACGATCCCTCGATCGCTTGTACATAAGAGTCCTGATTCTTTTATCCGTTCATAAAGAACCTGATACTGAAATCCTACCGTGTGGTGTCCGTTCGTAAGTGTGGGGTGGTCTTCGTGTGTACGATTCAATACTGGAAGTCCTCCCCGGTGGGGATCTCTCGTTAAGGCTCGGCATTATTTGTGGGAGAGGTGGGTCACGGAGTAGTCGGGTAGACACAATCTGGCCTCTGGGATCGCCCCTTCTAACATGTGTCTTGGCCTGTTTGTGTATTGACTGTCTGGTTTGAGAGTGACAGGGGCTGGGGATTCCCCAGGAGGCTGGCTGAGTCAGCCCTAGGCTAAATGACTGCATTTGCAACTGGAGTGGTGGGAGGAGTTAGCACCTGGGCCTGAATAGGGCTGTGCCTGCCATCCACAATGCTGGCTTCACCTCCTGCTGGGCGGCTGACGACCCTGCCCCTCACTCTGAAAGGAAAGAAGAAGCCAGAAAAACAAAGTACTCAGGAAACACCCAGAACTGATTCAGACCGGGCTCAGGGCCCACATGCACAGAGAGAACAAAGGCTTTAGGGGTATAAGTACAGGACCCCTAACAACAGAAAATTAGATCATCCTGGAATCAAGAAGGAACCTCTGCCAAGGAGAAAGCTGAAACTGAAGAAGGAAGACTGTCCTGCTGTTGCTCTGCTGGACTGACCTGCTGTTGCTTTGCTGCAGAAGAGCTGGCTCCCTGTTCTGAAGTCCCAGGAACAAAAGGACTTCACCCCCAGCTTCCCTGAACTCTGCTGAGAGAGTTCTGTCCTTCCTAGAGTGCTTGATCCAGTTGTGGGGCCTCTGGAAGTTGTACCTGTGCTGGGAAGCTTGAAACTAAGCTTGAGAGACTTTTGCAATCGAAAAGTGTCGCATCGCTCGCTTGCGGAGCGCATCCCCAACAGTGCGAGAACTTTCCCGCCGCTACGAAGGTCGAGATCGTCGCAGCGCCGTCGCATCCTTCGTTTGCAGGACGCACCAGACCGGTGCGGCAAAGTCGAACATCGCTGCGAGTGTCGTCGCAGAGCCTGTCGTCGCTGGGTGAGATCGCCGCACCGCTTGCTTGCGGACCGCATCACGTCGCTGCGAGCATCGTCGCAGAATCATCGCATCGAGGAGCTGCGAGAGAGAGGATCACCGCTGGACCGCGCATCGTCGCCCCGGAGATCGTCGCAGCCCCTATGAGATCGTCGCATTGTGCCTTTGCGAGAACAAACTTCCTACGGAAGCTACGCACCGGAATCCATACAAGTGGCCTTCCTCCCCATACAAACCGGATTCGTCGCAACACGCCCGCTGCTGCAGCGGGGCTGTCGCATCGCCTCCCCAGGGTCTCAGGAGCAACGCATCGCTTGTTTTCCACCGCACCAGCTTCTGCTTTTGGAACTTTGTTGCAACTAAAAGGTACTGTGAGTAAACGTGACGCAACTGTGAACTTTTCATGCATCTGTAGAGAATTCTATCGCAACGTAGAGAATTCTATCGCAAACCTTAAGAACTCTTTTGAAACCATATTCTTGAACTGTGTATGTTGGAGTTTTGTTGTTTTGGTCTTGTGTAGTTTAGATTAAATACCTTTATTTTTCTAAACTGTTGTGGAGTCAGTTTGTAGTGTTTTCACTGTGTTACTGTGAGTGTTGGTACAAATACTTTACGCATTGCCTCTGGTTAGCCTAGACTGCTCGTGCCAAGCTACCTAGAGGGTGAGCAGGGGTTATCTCAGAGGGTTATCTCCTTGCTCTGACTAGAAGCAAGGGTCCCTGTTTGGACAGTGGTACCTACCTCTGCCAACTAGAGACCCCCAGTTCTAACATTGGTGGTCAGGCGGTGGAATTTGAACTTGTATTTGTACTTGACCCACACTAATTGGTGTACATCACTAGTGAGTGCAGACCACTACGCCACCGCATACTACTGGTTTTTGATTTTTGATTCTATTTTTGAGTAACTCTTCAAAGCATCATGTCTGCGAAAGGAAAGGCACTCAGTGAGGGGGCAGAAGTAGAGTTGGAGTTTTCCATTGAGGATTTGTACTCCTACCAAGGAAAACATCTTAGAAAATTCTGCCTTGAGTTTGGGTGACCCATAAAGAGTGCCTACAGAAAGGAGGAGTTGCAGAAAATCTTGAAGGCCCATTGGGAGGCACAAGAGGGAAATGATGTGAATGGAGAAAATGCCTTTCAAGGCGCAGGTCTGCCAGTGGGCAGAGTAGGCTCAGGAGCTGGCAGCAACCATTCCAGCAGGGGCCTCACCCCAGAAGAGTTACAAGAGAATCAGAGAGTGAGAGAACATGACTTGGAGGTCTTGAAAATAAAAATGAAGCAATTGGAAATAGAGAAAGAAAACCAAAGAGCTGAGAGAGAAAGGGCAGCGGAGGAGAGTAAAAATGCCCGTGCCCTAGAAGAGAAGAAATTGCTTCTGGCTCATGAGTTGAGCATGAGAGAACTGGATCTTAAAGCCAAGGAGGTGGATGCCAGTTCAAATGGTGGCAGCGCGCAGCCAGTGCAAGGGGGTAAAGTATATATTCCCAAGGACCTGGTGCAGAATTACCATAGGAGTGAGGATATTTATGCCTGGTTCACTTTGTATGAGATTGCATTGAGAATGAACGGTGTGCCTGAACAGCATTGGGGGGTGGGCCTGTGGAAACATTTTGAGGCTTCTGGGAGGAGTGCTCTAGAGCCCTTAGAGTTGGCAGGTACCATGACCTACCCCAATATGAAGGAGGCCTTATGTCTCAGGTATGGCCTTACTCCAGAGCAGTATAGACTGCAGTTTAGAAACTCCAAGAAGAGAGAGTCTGAGACTTGGATGGAGTGTGTGAATTTGTACTCGCGTGCACTGGAAGGTTGGATGAAGGGCAGTAAAGTAACTGATTTTAAGGGGTTGTTGCATTTAATCAGTTGGGAGCACTTGAGTAGTCTTTGTGTTCCAGAGCTGCGCCAGCATCTTTTAGACAGCAAGCTGACAGACCCCATTGAGCTTGCTAAGGAGGCGGACCGCTGGACCAGTACCAGGGTCCACAGAGGAATTGTGGGTACCACAGCCAAAGGTGGGCAGGGTCCCCAGCAGAAGAGTGGGGGGGACAGGGTAACCAAAAGGAGTTCTCACAAGGGCCCCAAAATAGTTCCCAGGGAAAGGAATCCCAACCCCCCAAACCTAGACAGCAATGGCCCCCTAAGGGCAGGCGGGACAATAGAGACAGAAGAGATAACCAAGGTCCCCCTACCTGCTATCACTGCAATGAGGTGGGCCACATTGCTCCAAGCTGTCCCAAGAAGAAGCCAACACCCACTGGTGCTCCAGCCCCAGGGTTAGCAAGTGTAGCTTTGGGCGGGGATTTGATTTCTAATGGGGAGGTGGGCTTAGCAGTTATGTCCCTTGTCTCTCTAGGAGACCGAGAGATGGTCCAGGAAACCTTACTGCCCTCTAACACTAAGAAGTATGGGCAGAAGGTGACCATCAATGGGAGGGAGATTAAGGCTCTGAGAGACACAGGAGCCAGAGCAAATCATCCCTGATGTACTCCGCCCTGTAGTGGCAGCTGACAGCTCAGTGCGCCTCTGCAAGCTGGCGAGGGTTCCCTTTGAATGTGGGGGGAGTCTCTGGTCTTTTGGAAGTAGTTGTCAGTGATGCCTTGCCTGTAGACTGTCTGTTAGGTAACGACCTGGAGAGTTCTCCATGGAAGGATGTAGAACACAGAACTCACTTGGAGATGTTGGGTCTGCCTGCGTGGATCTGTGTGACCACGTGTGCTATGGCAGCCAGTAAGGGTGATTCAGCAGAACTGGAGCCTGAAACAGTGGCCCAGAGACCTGCCAGGAGAGGAAGAGGCAGAGGGCGCGGGAAACCAGCCCCAGCCGTTCCCACGGTCCAGGAGGAAGCAGAACCTGAGGGGGATGCCCTGGAACCTACAGGGGAACAGGTGGCCGAACTGGGAGACCTACCTGAGCTGACCCATTGGCAGCAAGAAGGTGGTCCCTCCAGGGAGGAATTCTGCCAGGCGCAGAAAGAATGCCCTTCCCTCATTGGTCTGCGGCAACAGGCTGTGGTTCAGGCAGCAGGTGGAGCAGCCAGAGATCACTTTATATACTGGGAAGATGACTTATTGTATAGTGAGCCTAAGTTTGCTGAGCTGTGCTGGTGGTACCCGAGCACTTCAGAAACTTCCTAATGGGTCTGGCTCATGACGTGCCTCTTGCAGGACATCTGGGGCAAGACAAGACCCTAAACAGGCTTGTCACCCACTTCCACTGGCCCCAGATGAGAAAGCACGTTGGTTCCTTTTGCAGATCTTGCCAAACCTGTCAAGCCAGTGGCAAGACTGGAATGAAGTTGAAGGCACCCCTCCAACCCTTCCCAGTGGTGAGCACCCCTTTCGAGCGGGTTGGCATAGACATAGTAGGGCCCCTGGACCCCAAGACAGCCTTAGGCAACAGGTTCATCCTGGTCTTGGTGGACCATGCCCCCCGGTACCCGAAAGCAGTACCTCTCAGGACAATCACAGCACCCGTGGTGGGCCGTGCATTGATGGGGATCTTTTCCCGTGTGGGGTTCGCCAGAGAGGTGGTCTCCGACCGGGGTACCAACTTCATCTCTAAGTACATGAAGTCTCTGTGGGAGGTGTGTGGGGTAACTTATAAGTTCACCACTCCTTACCACCCTCAAGGGAATGGGCTGGTCGAAAGGTTCAACCGGACACTTAAAGGTATGATTATGGGCCTAACGGAGCCCATGAGACGGAAGTGGGACGTCTTGTTACCATGCCTGTTGTTTGCCTACAGGGAGGTGCCTCAGAAGTCCTTAGGGTTCAGTCCCTTTGAACTCCTGTATGGCCACCCTGTTAGAGGACCTCTCTCACTGGTGAAGGAGGGTTGGGAAAACTCCCGTGGGAAAACCCCCCAGGATGTGGTCAGCTATGTGCTGGCCATCCGCAACCAGACACAACGCTTCAGGAAGCTCGCTCAGGCGAACCTGGAAGCAAGCCAGGAAGAAATGAAAAGATGGTACGACCAGAATACCACTCTGGTCGAATTTCAACCTGGGCAGAAAGTGTGGGTAATGGCGCCAGTGGAGCCTTGTGCGCTCCAAGACAAGTGGACTGAGCCATATGAGGTGGTGGAAAGGAAGAGTGAGGTAACCTACCTGGTTAACCTGAGGACTCACAGGCAACCCCTGAGAGTCTTGCATGTGAACCGCCTCAAACCACACTTTGAGAGGACTGAAGTGACAATGCTCATGGCTACAGATGCAGGAATGTAAGAGGATAGTGATCCTCTCCCTGACCTCCTGGCAGTTAAGGAGCAAGATGGGTCAGTGGATGGTGTGGTCCTCTCGCCCACCCTGACCCCAGAACAGCAGAGTGACTGTCGCTAAGTGTTGGGTCAGTTCTCCACCCTGTTCTCCCTGACCCCAGGAGTCACCAACTGGTGCGTCCATGATGTGGACACTGGAGACAGTCTGCCTGTGAAACAAACATTTTACAGGGTAGCTGACAAGGTCAGGGCCAGCAAGATGTTGGCGCTAAGGGTGATTGAGCCCTCCAGCAGCCCCTGGGCTAGCCCAGTAGTCTTGGTGCCCAAAAAAGCTGCTACACCCGGTGGCCCTCCAGAACTCTGGTTTTGCGTGGACTACCGTGGGCTCAATGCGGTCACGAAGACTGACGCACACCCCATCCCCAGAACTGATGAGCTTGTGGATCGGTTGGGAGCTGCCAAGTACCTCAGTACCTTTGATTTGAGTTCTGGGTACTGGCAGATTGCCTTAACTGATGGGGCCAAAGAGAGGTCAGCATTTTCAACGCCAGAGGGCCACTTCCAGTTCCGAGTCATGCCCTTTGGGTTGAAGAATGCCCCTGCCACATTCCAGAGACTGGTTAACCAGGTACTGACTGGGCTGGAGGAATTCAGCGCCGCATACCTGGATGACATTGCTGTGTTCAGCTTCACGTGGGAGGAACACTTGCAACACCTCTGCGAAGTGTTGAAGGCTCTGCAAAGGGCAGGCCTCACTATCAAGGCCAGCAAGTGCCAGATAGGTCAGGGATCTGTGGTGTATTTGGAACACCAGGTAGGAAGCGGCGAGTTGGCGCCCCTACAGGCAAAGATTGATACCATTCTGGCTTGGGAGCCCCCCAAGACCCAGACAGAGGTGAGAGCCTTTTTAGGACTCACCGGGTATTACAGACGGTTTGTCAAGGGATATGGCACCATTGTCACCCCCTTGACAGAACTCACTTCCAAGAAGTTGCCCAAAAGAGTTGACTGGACTGACGCCTGCCAAACTGCTTTTGATGCCCTGAAAACTGCACTGTGCACAGCACCGGTGCTCAAGGCACCTGACTTTTCCAGTGAGTTCATAGTACAGACAGACGCTTCAGAGCATGGGGTGGGAGCAGTACTCTCACAAGTCACTGAGGAGAATGGAGACCAGCCAGTAGCTTTCATTAGTAGGAGGCTACTCCCCAGGGAACAGAGGTGGAGTGCGATTGAGAGAGAAACATTTGCTGTGGTCTGGGCTCTGAAAAAGTTGAGGCCCTACCTGTTTGGTACTCCCTTCCGTGTTCAGACCGACCACAGGCCCCTCAGATGGTTAATGCAAATGAGGGGTGAGAACCCAAAACTGTTGAGGTGGTCCATCTCCCTACAGGGAATGGACTTTATGGTAAAACACCGTCCTGGCACAGAGCACGCCAATGCTGATGGTCTGTCCAGGTTTTTCCGCCTTAGTGAAGAGAACTCCCAAGAGGGTGGGTAGTTCTCCCCACTTTCAGCTAGAGGGGACACGTGTTAGACCTGGCATCTTTGGCGTGGTTTTCCCCTATCTTTTTGCCTCTACCTCCTGTATTTTTGATGCTGTGCTGGATTTCGTTTTTCCTGGTTTACATGCTTTGGACACTCTGCCACTGCTGATCAGTGCCAGAGTGTAAGTGCTCCCTATGTAAAGTGTTATTCTGATTGGATATACATGTTTGGCATATTTGTATCACCATGAAGTCCCTAGTAAAGTGCACTGGGTGTGCCAGGGCTGGTGATGACAAATGCTACTAGTGGGCCTGCAGCACTGATTGTGCCACCCACAGGAGTAGCTCTAAAATGGTGTCTCAGGCCTGCCACAACAGTGCCTATGGGCAGTTTAGAACTGCCATGTCCGACCAGGACTACCCTTCCCTTTTTGTGCACATCAGTCACCCCTATGGAAGGCCCAAGGTACCCCCCTGGGCAGGGTGCAGTGTATGTAAAAGGTAGAGCATGTACTAGTGCAGGTGACATGATCTGATAGTGAATGGCAGCCATTTTTGTTTTTCACTATTGTAAGGCTATCTCGCTCTATAGATTAACATGGGGGATGCTGGCTACAGTGGTTAACAGCATTTCTTCCCATAGAAACAAGATAAGACATAAGTATCTAGTATTCCTGAACTCAGAATTTAATAACACATCTTTTAGGAAAGGTTTTTTTTAAATCCTGTGTTTGAGAACAGCACTTTTAGAAAGTTGCTGTTCTCTTGTCTGACCCTTCTGTGTGCCAGCGCTGCCGCCATTCCCGGCGTTCTTTGAGGCCACGCCCCCTTTGTGAGGCCACGCCCCCTTATTTAGGCCACGCCCACCACCGAACATACTTAAGGCGCTGAATACTAGCGCCGGTTGATGTATGTAAGGTCTCCTGAGGCGGAAAGCCGGGAGCTGTGTTTGTGTAACTTTTAAATATCTTTTAAACTTTGAGAGTCACTTAACTTTGTGGACTATTCTCCCCACTCCCCCTCCTGGCACTTTGTCTCTGGGCATTGTCTCACCTGCTCAGGCTGTGCAGCGGAGTTCAGCGCTGCCGCCATTCCTGGCGTTCTTTGAGGCCACGCCCCCCTTCGTGAGGCCATGCCCCTACATCTACCACCCGCCACTATAAATCATGTGCATACCTCGGAAGCGCAGCGGACGAGCGCAGCGAGCGCGTCGTTGGCGCGCCGGAGGTGCGCCAGAGGTAAGCCCGTCTGCGCTGAGGAAGCGCCAGACGCCAGACACCCTGACATTTACCAAAACGGTAAGATAATGTATTCTAAAGTAGAGCTTCTTAAACTACATCATCCCAAGCAAGGATGCTCCAACTTCAACCTGGCCAACTCTAATGCGCCCCAAGCTTGCTTATGTGGGTTCTCTCTTACAAATCCAGATCGACAAACATCCCATACCGTTGCCAAGCCCTCAGTGATTAAAATTGGTCAGTTGAATGTTCGATCTATGTCGAAACATCACGCCGAAATCCACGATCTAGTCACTAACCATGCCCTCGACATTCTTTTTCTCACCGAGACGTGGCTTCAAGATGACATGGACACTGTCCTTAATCTGGCCACCCCTACAGGATACACCACCCACACGGTCAATAGAAACTCCAGAGGTGGTGGAATTGCCATAATGACCAGATCACATCTTACGTGCCAGCTAACTAAAGCAGATATTAAAGACAGTGAGTGTGCACGCTATAACATCAAAATCAATCCCCAGCTTAGCATGGTAGGACTCCTGATATATAGGCCACCAGGAACGGATGTCAAATTCACTAACTCACTCCTCGAGTACCTATGCTCACAGATCACTGAAACTGCCAACTTCACGATTATTGGAGATTTGAACATCCACTTCGACTGTAAGGGAGACTCAAAGATCAATACTCTACTAGCTGATCTGGAGGCCCTTCAACTAGACCAACTTATACAGGGCCCTACCCATAGTGGCGGCCATCTCCTGGACCCCATTTTTACGAACATAATTATTGCGCAGGTCGAAACGCCCAACCCTATGACCTGGACTGACCACTGTCTAGTAACTATGTTAATACCCTGCAAGAACATCCTGTTTATTAAGCCCACTCAGCAGGTTCGAAAAAGACCCTGGAGAAAGCTCCATATAGAGGACTTCCATGCACTCCTCACCACTCATCCCCCCCCACCTAGCGGAGATCCCGATCATGAATACGACAAATTTTGCGATTGGATTAACCAAGCCCTAGACATCCTTATCCCAACTAAATGGATCAAAGCTCGCGCCCACGATTCCAGTCCCTGGTACAACAAGGAACACTCCGCACTAAAAAAAGAGTGCAAGAAAGCCGAAAGATGCTGGAGGAAAAACTATGACCCCGCCCTTAAAACTCTGTACACACAATCGCAAAAAATCTACCACCGTAACATATGCAGGACCAGGGCAGCCTACTACACCACTGAGATTAAGAACAGCCATAATGCCTCTAAAACTATCTTTAAAATTCTTAAAGAACTCAGGGCCCGATGTAGGTAAAACGCATTTACCGATTTTAAAATACCGATCCGTACCGAATCGGTATTTCAAAATCGGAAAATGATATGTAGGAAATAATCATCGGAAAAATACCGAATCGGTAGCATTCGGTATCGAGAGTCGATACGTACCGATTCGCCAACTACCGATTCGCTATAGGCCGGGTCGGACAAGTCCGAATCGGAAAAAAAAAAATGCCGAACCAACCGAATCGGTAAACGCCGAATCGGAATTATAAATACGCCCCATGGGCCAAAAGGCCAATAGGAAGGCATTATACATTCCGAATCGGTATTTACCGAACACATTCGGAAAATACCGAATCGGAAAATACCGATTCGGAGAATGCCGTTTTGCCGAGCAGGTTGAGTGACACTGAAGACATCAGCCAATGAGCTGTAAGCACCCTCCCCCACAGGGTGTGGCAACCCAGGCAGGTGCAACTCATCAGAACTTTCTGGAAAGCTGCCTGAGCTGAGCAAACACAGAGAGAGCAGCATTGTGAGCAGGATCCCTGTGAGACATGGACACCAGCACAGAGAGCCAGAAGGCAGCGCGTAAGCGCAATCCAAAATTCAGCACCATGGAGCTGCAAACTTTGGTGGAGGAGGTGGTGAGGGTTCACACCCAGCTATATGGCAGGCAGTCCCTCACTGTTCCGGAGAGCACCAAGAGGAGGCTGTGGATCGACATCGGGGAGAAAGTGAATGCAGTTGGTGTCACCCACAGGAGCCTAGACGACCTCAAGAAGAGGTTTTATGACATCCGTGGCGTGACCAAGCGCAAACTGGCCGACCTGCACAAGCAGGCTGGACTCACTGGAGGAGGAACAAACCGTGCGCCACCCCTCACTCAGCTGGAGGAACTAGTGGCGACCACCATCGAGAGGGCCAGTGTCGTGGGAATTGGGGACCTGGATAGCTCATCCCGAGCTACAGCTACAGGTAAGAAGCATGCGCAACTTGACACACCATACCAGACACCTCCCCTACAGACCCAATGCACAGCCAAACCCCAGGCCAGTACTGCTAGCAACAGACATGAGCAATGCATCTTGCTAAATGTACTCTGCAAAAGTTACCAAAAATGCCACAGCAGAAGCATGAGAAAAATAACTGTAATACAGCATCAACGTGTTTGTAATGAGATGTGCAATGCTTTAATAGTTGTGACTGGAACACATTAGCACCCACTTGACAAATACTTCTTTGTACCTAGGGGCACCATCAGGCGGGGGAGCAGCATCAGCTCCAGCACCAGCTCCAGCACCAACAGCCAGTGCGGCGGTGGCAAGCACCAGTGCAGCAGCACAGGAGGAGGAGGACAACAGCTGTGCCCTGGCACATGAGGAGGACACTGGACATTCCCTCACAACTCCACACTCCCCCTGACTGTCTCAGTCTCAGTCGCCCTCATTGGTATTCTCCCCGGAGAACACACCACCACAGAGCCACCCTGCACCTGCCACTTCCCCGGCCCGGAGGAGAATAGTAGCTCCATTAGTCATCATGGAGGGGGCAGCGGGTCAGGCTCCTGCACAAGACCCCGTGACACCAGCGTCACCAGAGCACACACAGCAGGGCAGCAGAATTCCGCGTAGGCCACGTGCTACCAGCAGCCCAATACCAGCACCGGGAGGCAGCGTCTTCGCAGGGCTGGAGACCAGCATGGTCACGATACAGAGGATGCAGGCGAAATCCATCCTGGCCTGCCATCGCCAGTTGCGCCTGCACAACCTGCAGATGGGTGAGATGACACAGGGCTTCAAGACCTTCGTTGACAGCAACAAGGACATAGCGACATCAATTGGCCGAATGACCACTGCCATCACCCAGCTCTGCAACAGGTTGGATGACCATGAGCTGAGTCGTCGCAGGGATGCACGAGTCACGAACAGGTCACTCAACCGCCTTGCGGCTGCGACTGCCCAGCTTTGCCAACGTGGGGCAAACATGGAGGCCAGCCTCACACAGAACATGTCCGAGGTCACTAGGGGCATGGGCCGTATTACAACCGCCATGGAGACACTACTCATCTCCAACACCGTAGTGAATCCCGTCCTGGGCGAGGCTGGGGACAGCAGCAGCCGCAGCAGCCTGGCCAGCGCTGCGTCAGAGCCGCGCCGGAGCAGCAGGCGCTCAGCTGAGGCTGCAGGGCATTCAGAAGGGGGTGAGGCGCATCCCAGTGGGCCTGCTAAGCGCAGCAAAAAATAGGACTGCCACTGCGGGTGAGGCAACCCGGACATTGGACATTCCTACCCCTTGTTGTTTAACTTTTCTTTTGTTGCACATCAGTGCAGTAACGTTGATGCAACATTATTAAATTTAATTTCTGAAAACATACATTGACCTGTTTGTGCATCTGTACTCACTCAGAAATAGTTGTCTGTGATCTCCTGACGCCTGTATCTGCCGTCAGATGGTGCAGAGACTCCAGCAGGTAGTGGTAGTGGCACAGCATTGTCATCGTCAGGGTCCTCGTAGTCGGATAACTCTACCTCAGTGCCTTTCCTGACTGCAAGGTTGTGCAACATTGCACAGACAGCAATAATCTTGCAGCAGGTGATGGGGGTATATTGCCTTGCACCTCCGCTCTTGTGCAGACATCTGAACCTGCTCTTCCAGATGCCAAAGGTCCTTTCCACTACGTTCCTCGTGCTTTTGTGGGCACGGTTGTACCTCCTTTGGCTGGGTGTTGAGGGGTTGAGGTAAGGTGTGAGAATGAACGAGCGTAGGGCATATGCACTGTCGCCTAGAAGGAGAAGGGGTAACATTACTCACATGCATACATGTATTTCACACTGCAATTTTGGTTATGGGGGTCTGACACTGTGTCTTACCTAGGAGGTATCCTTCGCCAAATTCCCCTGCCATCAGCCGTGCATAAATTCCGCTACTCTGGAAGATATAGGAGTCATGGGTACTCCCCGGAAACTTTGCAACCAGGTCAGTGATCACACACTTGGCATTGCATATCACTTGCACATTTATGGTGTGCCGTGACTTCCGATTGCGGTATACGTATTCGGTGTCAGCAGGGGGGCAAATCGGTATGTGTGTGCCATCTATGCAGCCAATGATGTGGGGGAATCTTGCCATCTGATAGAATTCAGCTTTTGTCTGTGCCAGTTCTGCATGGGTGGAAGGGAAGGAAATGTAGTGGTCCATCCTCTGGATCATGGCATCAAGGAACTTGTGGAAGAACCTTGACAGGCTGCTCTGGGTCACCCCTCCTGCCACAGCAACTACACTTTGATAGCTGCCAGACGCCAGCAGGTGTAGGCAGCATAGCACCTGCACCTGCACAGGGATTGCGTGTGCCCTTGGGGTGGGGTGCTGCAACAGGGGTTGGAGGTCCCTGATGAGGTCTCTGATGGTGTCTGCCTCCAGCCTGTACCTCTGTAGGATCTCTGGATCTGTCAGCATGCACAGGGTCACCCTCTGCCTGTACACCTGCTCCTCTCTCTGCCATTCCCTCTCTCCTTCCTGCTGTAGCCGTAGCCGTCTTGCTATGACATAGAAAGCTGCCATGTTGCAAGTAGAACTGCATTTTGGGTCATTTTTTATAGGTTGCACCTGGTTACCACCTGATTCCAATCCATGGTAATTTCCGACTCTGAAATACCGAATTTGGAGCAAAATCGGTATTTCAGTGCTTACCTACATCTCAATCTTAGGGTTTTCGCATGGAATCGGATTTTCACCGAATCGGAATATTTACCAAATCGGCGATTTTACCGATTCGGAAAGTCACCGAGTCGGTCGGATTCCGATTCGGAAAAGAGTAGGAATCGGAAAAATCTCCGATTAGGTAATCTACCGAATCGGAGATTTTTTCCGATTCCTACTTTTTTCCGATTTGGAATCCGACCGACTCGGTGACTTTCCGAATCGGTAAAATCGCCGATTTCGCTGGATTTCGGCCTCCTACATCCCGTTGTCTCTATTCCGATCGGTAACGGCCGAAAATACCGATTTTCGGCCGTTACCGACCGACCTACATAGGGCCCCCAGTGCTAAAAAAACAGTGGCTAATCCTAACACCTCATCCGCATTATGCGATAACATGGCCTCTTTTTTCTTAGAAATAATTCGGAAAATTTATATTACCTTTCCCTCCACCTCTGACCTCATCCCTTCCAATGACCCCAGCAGACCCAACCTCGCTAACATCCCGGCCCTAAGCTTAGAAGATTTTACTAAAATCTGTAATAAAATCAAGTCTGGCTCACCGGCAGACCTTCTCAAACCTGAAACCTTCAGAGAAGCTGACATAACTGTCCTAGGCCCCCTGCGAGACATCATTAACAAATCTTTCTCTACAGCTATAATCCCCTCCAAGTGGAAACAAGCCTGGATATCACCAATCATCAAAAAACCTACGCTGGACTCTAACATTGCCGAAAACTTTAGACCTATATCCCTCCTACCATGGCCAGCCAAGGTAGCAGAAGCCCATGTAAATACCATCCTGATCAAATACTTGTCATCTAATAAAATCTTAGATTGGTCACAACATGGCTTCCGGGCGGGACATAGCACAGAGACAGCCCTACTAAGTGTGACAGAACACCTCCGCACCATTTTAGATTCTGGTGGAACGGCAGCACTGATTCTACTTGATCTCAGTGCTGCCTTCGACACGGTGTCACACAAAGTTTTGCTGTTCAGGCTAAAAGAGGTCGGGATATCAGGACTCGCTCTTGATTGGTTTAGAGACTTTCTTTCTGGCCGATCATTTCGAGTCTCCACCCCCCCCTACCTCTCCAGGGAATGTCCCATTGAACAGGGCGTACCCCAGGGGTCAGCTCTTAGCCCCACCCTTTTCAATGTGTATGTCCAGCCCCTGGCAGAGGTAGCTAGGAGACACGGAATGTCTCTTGTATCCTACGCTGATGATACGCAGCTGGTGGTGGCATTAAACGATGAAAGTGGTCACTGCGCCCAAAAATTCCAACAAACCCTCATTGACATCACAGAATGGATGACAGCAAACTACCTCCAGCTCAATGCCGGTAAAACAGAGGTGTTGTTGGTGGGAAAAAATACAAGCACTTGGGGGAACAACTGGTGGCCAGAAAACCTGGGACAACCACCTGAGCCCAAGGACTGTGTCAAAAACCTAGGAGTCTGGGTAGACTCTGCCCTCAAATTTACTCACCATACTAAAAAAGTGGCAGCAACCTGCTTCGGCATTTTACGGAACCTTAGGCCCATCCTGGGATTCTTTGACAACCAAACCCGTCAGACGATAGTCCAAGCAGCCATCCTTTCCAGGCTGGACTACGCCAGCTCCCTTCTGCTAGGAACGAACGTTGCAGAAAAAGCTAGACTCCAGCGAGTCCAGAACGCTGCCGCAGGGCTCTGGTAGGTCTCCCTCGCCACACGTCTGTGGCTAGCGTCCTTATCAAGCTCCACTGGCTCCCAATGGAGAAAAGGATACACTTCAAAACGCTATGCCTAGCTTTTAAAATCCTAAAAACGGCCTCCCCCCCCATGCTTTGCCCACTCTTGTCAATCTACGTCCCTCGGCGCGCCCTACGGTCGGAAGGCCAAAATCTCGCAACGGTTCCTCGTATCAAACTATCCAGGATGGGTGGCCGTTCCTTCAAATACCTGGCCGCCAAACTCTGGAACGGCCTCCCAGACCAGATCCGAGGGATACAAAATCTATTGACCTTTAGGAAAGCAATAAAAACACACCTCTTCGGTTAACATCTCCCTCCCCACCTACTTTCCTATCCTCTGTCCCCTTTCATACAGTAAGCGCCGGGACGCCCCTTTGCTGGGGCAGCTGCGCGCTATACAAGCACATATAACATTAACATTAACATTAACCTTGGCCTGTTTGTGTATTGACTGCCTGGTTTGAGAGTGACAGGGGATGGGGATTCCCCAGGAGGCTGGCTGAGTCAGCCCTAGGCTGAATGACTGCATTTGCAACTGGAGTGGTGGGAGGAGGTAGCACCTGTGCCTGAATAGGGCTGTGCCTGCCTTCCACAATGCTGGCTCCACCTCCTGCTGGGCGGCTGACGACCCTGCCCCTCACTCTGAAAGGAAAGAAGAAGCCAGCAAAACAAAGTACTCAGGAAACACCCAGAACTGGTTCAGACCGGGCTCAGGGCCCACATGCACAGAGAGAACAAAGACTTTAGGGGTATAAGTATATAGATCATTGTCTCGGCAACTCAGTCGGGGCAAGACTGTGCTGCAAAATTCAAGACCTGTATGGAATCAGTATCATCATGGATGATAAGGAACTTTCTCAAGCTTAACGGTGAAAAGACCGAGGTTCTGGTATTTGGTGGGAATCAAGATCTGTGGAGTGAGGAATGGTGGCCTACCTCCTTGGGCGAATGCCCTCGCCCGGCCAAATTCGCTAAGAATTTAGGCGTAATTATAGATCCTACCCTGTCATTTGATCTACAGGTCAATAAAATGGTTAGCACCTGCTGCTCCATCATTCGGACCCTAAAGAAGATAGCCCCTTTCTTGTCCCCAGAGGCGCGTGAACAATCTATGGTCGCCCTGGTATTGTCCAGGATCGACTATTGTAACGCTCTTTACAATGGTATAAACAAGAAAGCGATCCAAAAGCTACAGGTAACTCAGAATGCGGCCGCCAGGCTAGTTTTGAATCTGCCTAGGCGATCGTCAGCGACGACGGCTAGGAGAGAACTGCACTGGTTGCCTATTCAGGCGATAATATCATTTAAGATTCTCTGTCTTGCCCATAGTGTGTTTTTTGGATCAGGTCCAGACGGGGTTAAATCCCTATTGTCATCTTACACACCCAGCAGATGCCTTCGATCTGCCTCGAAAAATCTGCTCACAGTTCCGAGGGTTAACAAGGCGAGATGGGGCGGAAGAGCATTTTCCTTGTTGGCTCCTAAATTATGGAATTCGCTCCCGCCGGAAATTGCTAGACAACCTTCTCTGATAACCTTCCGCAAACTTATAAAAACATGGCTGTTCTCCTTAGCTCATTAATTTTGAACTATCAGCGCCTCCATTCTTTCCTCTGATGTTCTGCCTCATGTTATGTCTCAGTCGTTTCCATCTGATAGCGCCTTGATGCCCTTGGGGGCTAAGTTCCTTTGCGCGATAGAAATAAACACTCATTCATTCATTCATAAGTACAGGACCCCTGACAACAGAAAATTAGATCATCCTGGAAACAAGAATGAACCTCTGCCAAGGAGAAAGCTGAAACTGAAGAAGGAAGACTGTCCTGCTGTTGCTCTGCTGGACTGACCTGCTGTTGCTTTGCTGCCAAGGAGAGGACTTTGCTGTTGAGCTGTGTCCCCTGTCTTGAGGGAATCTCCAAGGGCCTGAGAAGAGCTAGCTCCCTGTTCTGAAGTCCCAGGAACAAAAGGACTTCACCCCCAGCTTCCCTGAACTCTGCTGAGAGAGTTCTGTCCTTCCTAGAGTGCTTGATCCAGTTGTGGGGCCTCTGGAAGTTGTACCTGTGCTGGGAAGCTTGAAACAGCTTGAGAGGCTTTTGCAATCGAAAAGTGTTGCATCGCTCGCTTGCGGAGCGCATCCCCGACAGTGCGATAAGTTTCCCGCCGCTACGAAGGTCGAGATCGTCGCAGCGCCGTCGCATCCTTCGTTTGCAGGACGCACCGGACCGGTGCAGGAAAGTCGAACATCGCTGCGAGTGACGTCGCAGAGCCTGTCGTCGCTGGGTGAGATCGCCGCACCGCTTGCTTGCGGACCGCATCACGTCGCTGCGAGCATCGTCGCAGAATCATCGCATCGAGGAGCTGCGAGAGAGAGGATCACCGCTGGACCACGCATCGTCGCCCCGGAGATCGTCCCAGCCCCTACGAGATTGTCGCATCGTGCCTTTGCGAGAACAAACTTCCTACGGAACCTACGCACCGGAATCCATACAAGTGACCTTCCTCCCCATACAGACCGGATTCGTCGCAACACGCCCGCTGCTGCAGCGGGGCTGTCACATCGCCTCCCCAGGGTCTCAGGAGCAACGCATCGCTTGTTTTCCACCGCACCAGCTTCTGCTTTTGGAACTTTGTTGCAACTAAAAGGTACTGTGAGTAAACATGACGCAACTGTGAACTTTTCACGCATCTGTAGAGAATTCTATCGCAACGTAGAGAATTCTATCGCAAACCTTAAGAACTCTTTTGAAGTTAGCCTGGTTAGCCTAGACTGCTCGTGCCAAGCTACCTAGAGGGTGAGAAGGGGTTATCTCAGAGGGTTATCTCCTTGCCCTGACTAGTAGCAAGGGTCCCTATTTGGACAGTGGTACCTACCTCTGCCAACTAGAGACCCCCAGTTCTAACAGCGGCGATAATGTAACACCCGTTCTTGATAATATGCCCCACAGTGACACGTTTTGTTGCGCAGTGGAAGGCCCTTCACAAAGGTTGACTAATCACCTTTCATTGCCTATTGCTGTAGTTTGGTGTTACATTGTACTAGCCAGGTGTAATCTTTGCCAAGACAATGTTAAAGTATAAACATGTAAAAATAATGAAGTAATACTATCACAAAATATGCTTTTTCTGCCACATAATTTAGCCAATCCTGCTGTGTAATGTGGTTTCCCCTGGCTGTATAATTCCAGTGGCCCCAGCCATAAGTTAGAAATACCATCACAGTAGAACGAAAAATAAAACACTACTTAGATATATCTCCTGCTTGTATGCACATTTGCACTCACTTTTCTTGAAATGGCAAAATCCTTCACACTGTTTCTCCCAGGAAACTGTTTTCATCTCTTAACCCCTTCAGTGCTAATGACAAGGGTAACTCGTCATGGAGTTTCCATTGATTTCAATGGAAAGTCAATGGAAGTGCCTCAGGTGCCTTAGCAGCCAAGTGGTTAATTACATTGTCAGCTTGTGGCCTTGATATGGAGGGGGTGGCTCAGGTATATCTATTTACATTTGCACGGTAACAGCAGTCACCCCCTGTGACCTCACCCTTGTCCCCAGGCTCTTAGAAGCCTATGGCATTAGCCGTTGAAAGCGAGGCTGCAGTCCCATGTTATTTTTTTTCATTAAGTAAAAGAATAAATGATTGTTTTCTAATTATGAATGGGCTTAGGGTGAGCCACGGAGTTACTACCCCTGACGAGGCGTTGAAGCAGTTTGTGGCAAGTAGCGCGCTATTCCGGAACCCAAATTAAGAGGTTAATCGTTAGTAGTTTAGTATTTTTTTCTTCTATCTGTATTAGTTGCATTACATTTGTGCGATTGATTTCTCGTGTATTTAGTAGCTTTCATTTCGCCATTGCAAGTCACCGAGCAGAATTAGGGGCATATATACCAAAAAGTCACAGAGCGTAGCAAGTCACCTTGCTGCATTGCATGACAGGGAATGGGCTGGAAAGCGCTCTTTTTGACATGATACTGCGTATTCCTGTCATTTCTCAGCACTGTAGCACAATGCTGCCTAGCGCCAACACAGGCACCCTTGCGCCGTGGTGCAAGGGTGCTTGCTTTGTACGCAGGATTGTTTTTGTGCAGAAAGGGACACCTTCCTACACAAAATCAGTCCCGAGGCATTATTGTTTTCTATGTGTGTTGCAGAATGCAGCACTCATAGAAAGAGGAAGTAACAAGGAGAAATAAAGATATTTGTCCTTGTTATACCTCCCCTGGGAATGCATTGAATTCTGATGCATTCCCAGGTCTACCGATATTGGTAAATCTGGGAATGCTTCTGAATCAATGAGTGGATGTATGTGAACATCCACGCCCCACCCATGGAAGGCCTTCCCAGGGCAGATGAACGCAATGCAGCGATTTGCGCTGCCTTGCGTTACTCTGGATTTATCAAGCCACATAAGGTGGCATTGTGTGCTTTGATACATCAAATTTAAGGGTGCGTCCCTTTTCAACTGAGTATTCTGAACCATTGTGACCCTCAAGCGCCTGGATAGTCTCTTGGGTGATTAACGGCGCTATAAAAATCCACTTGATTGATTGCACCTCAATGCGTGCCACAAAAGCAATGCAACACTTTGATAAATATGCCCCAAGATTTTTAAAAGGCACAAAAATTAAAATTGTAACAAACAGGTACATTTCCTAAAATCAATAGTGCTTTCCACTTTTTTTTTAGACTTATATAGCAAAGGTATCAGAGTGCTTTACGTGAGCACCAGTTGCTTACAGACAGACACATTCATTTTTTTGTTAGGCACAGGAGATTAAGTGATTTGCCCAGAATCACAGGATGTTGAGCGTCCCTGCCGAGACTCGAACCTGGTTCCCCGCGTCTAGGCACGGTCATAAGGCTACATCCTCTCCCCTTTCTTAGTTTTTTAATGACGTACAGGCTCAATGTCAGAGCAGAGATCCCTTACTGTATTCACTATTGTTGCACGTTTACAAGAACTACAAAAAGTTCATTATTACAGTTAGATGGTAATGTAAAATCTTCCAACATTTGGAGAAAATGCTTAAATGCAGGGGATCCCATTAGCAGATTTCCCTTCACTATACTATCAGATGGTGAAAAAAAGTCCCTCAATCGACCTAATGACACGAGTGAAGGCCAGCATTATGCAAGCAAATGTTGAAGGTGCACACTTTTCTATGCCTATTGCCTGAGAAAGACCACCATATGTTTAGTTCCGGCCTTTAGCCCACATCTTGCCATTTTTTGGAGGTGTTAAAGCCTGTGGTGGCATATTTAAAGGAATGTGGAGGGTGCATTATTGCGAATTTAAATGACATTCTCATCCCACCACGGAAAATCAATGGGGAATATTCACAAGAACGTGTGATAATTACCACAAAATTAGCTTAAAGCAACTCTTCACATCGCAGTCTTTCGTGGGAAAATAACGCTGTGCTACCGTATTCTCAACACGGCGGTACCATGCAATAGGCTCATGATAACGCGTCAGATGTCCACGATAAAGTCAACGTGACGCTGCAAAAATGCAAAACACGAACGCAAAGTTACGATGAGGCCACTCGCTGTACAAAAATCTGCGAAAACCAGCGACAGACCTTCAATTCCCACTCGTCATGCGGGAAAATGCACTATAAAAGCAACAAAAAAAGGGAGAAAAAAAACTGCTTAGCACAATGGATGCACCCGGACCGAGTGCAGAGGCCAACGCGAACCCCACAAGCCCCACACACCACCAGCAAGGAACCTTGGGGTCGGGGAAGGGCAAGGAGAAGAGGAAGACGAGGTGCAGTCCACAGGAAAACCAGATCATCGTCACAGAGGTGACAGCACACTACCATCAACTGAACACCAATTTGACAAACGTGAATGCAGTCGGAGTGTCGAGGAGGTCAGTGGAGGAGGCCAAGAGGCGCTGGCATGATGTGAAAAGCAAAATCAAGCACAAGCCCACTGCCAAAAGGAAGGCAGCAACGGCGCCATGAGGTGGGAGTCCTGCGCCACAGGAGGACCTGGAGGAAATGGAGGCCGCAGTCATCAGTGTGGAGACTGTGCAAGGAATTAGGAGTATGAACACAGCTCGATAGGACCTGACACAATATCAACAGGGTGAGTAATGACCAGGGACTGTGGGGGAGGTGGGGACAATGGCACACAAGCACAACGATGTGTAGCACACTGCACACCCACAATGACCAGGATCATGTCCCTGATCCCCGTGGCACACTGCAGCACATGCACATAGCAATAACAGCACATCCCAAGACAATGTGATACAAAGTGCAACACCGACACAGCAGAACAGAGGACGCAACTGGGCCGGCTCATGTGCAGAAACAGGCCAATCACATCTAACATAGCAGGAAACTGTGATATTGAAATGTACATGTACAACCTCACATCTGTCATGTAGTCCAAATGTCCACTGTCCCGTCTGTCAAATATCCAGCACTTCCCAAACAGTCACAATGTACATTGTCATACAGTCTGCATGTAAACTGGAACAATACGCCAACATACTTGTCAACACAATGTCAACATGCATCTCCCCTTCACATTGCAGAGAGACAAACAACACCTCCAGCAGAGTATACCAGACAACCCATCAGTGATGCTGGAGAGGACCACCACACCTTAGACACCGATGCACTACAACAGCTCATAGACATCTTGGCTACCCACCCCCAGGAACAGGGACTTCCAAGCTATATAGAGGAGACCCCAGCCCAGACCACACAGCAGGAAGCACCCGCCACCATGGCTGGCCCCCAACACTTCACTGAGGCTCACATCGCATTCCAATGCCAGGTGACAGAATGCCAAAAGAAGGTGGCCGAACAGGTGTGGGTGTGGTTAGAGCTCATGGAAGTCAAACTACATCACATACATGGGTGTCTAAGTCCCATCAGGGACCACCTACACCCCACAAAGGAGACCCAAACTGTGACAGAGACACACATTTGCACATTTCCTGTGATGAACCACGCCAAGAGCCCCGGAATTATTATTCACACATCCATGCTGGACCTCCATACGACAGCCCAGTCCACTTCTCTTACGCATTGAGTGGGTGACGACAAAGCTACATGTCCAGGGTCTTACCCGCTGCCAGCGGTGACATGGTTGTGTCCGCTGTACGCAGCTCAATGTAATGTTGTTGGGCCCGGGGCCCTTATGCTTACATACTGACCACGCGGACACACGCAGATAGTTTGTGGAACTGGCTACGGGCACGTGGGCCCGGCCCCTTTACTGGCAGGGTCACATGTACAGTGACACCTGTGCTGGATGTGTGTGGGGTGAGTGTAAGCCAGCCAGCAAGGAGTGGTTGGTGCCTGCAACAACTTGAACAGTGAACACTATTAAAACGAAAACAGAAAACACGAGCATTACAGAGACAACTGCGGAGCATCATGGTGGTAGCCGGAGCAAGTACAGAGGTCACCCAATATGCAAACAGAAGTGTCCGTGAGTTGCACTGCACTGAGGTTGGGGCACTAGAGCTGAGCACGCTCATGTGAAGAAAAGGTCTAGGATTGTGTCCCTTTGGGATATGCCTGCTGCAGTGGGGTGTGTTACACCTGCATCATCTTCCTCATCATCGTCCCAGGTCTCCCATACTGCCTGAGGTGAC
Organism: Lissotriton helveticus; assembly: GCF_964261635.1. Taxonomy (NCBI): domain Eukaryota; kingdom Metazoa; phylum Chordata; class Amphibia; order Caudata; family Salamandridae; genus Lissotriton; species Lissotriton helveticus. The sequence continues at coordinate 451,117,293 of NC_136059.1, forward strand.
ATTGCTGCATGAGCTCTCCACAGCACACAACTCAATCAGAAATAGTCCATGAGTCGTGGTGCACTGAGTTAGCAGCACCTGGAGTGCTGAGTAGGGTATCAGGCAGATGATGGCATCCACGACTGGTGTGAGCAACTCTGTTAGTCTGCCAGTACGACTGTTTTGACTCTGGCAGTTGGCGTTTGGAGGTGGTCCTGGTGGTGGTGGCGTGTGCCTCCTGAGGTGATGCATGTTAAGGTAGGGTCCCCGCAAGGGAGGCGTGTTGTATGCTACACACGCTGACACTATTTGAAACTAAAAACTAAGAGTGCAAGGAAATTCACAGGTATTGTATTTTATTTTTCAACACCAGGTATTAAACTCTACGTGATTACTTACAATATCTGGCCCCAAACAAGGGAAGGAAAGGAAAGGGAGGGGTAGTGCTCAGAGGAGTGTAAAGTCAAAAAGAATAAACACAGTCAAAGCATCATGTGATATGTACAAATACTTAAACAGAATTTTTCAATTCAAATACATAAGCCAAGGATCAAGGCATCAATTGATAAACTGTTAGCTGATGACATTCAACGGTCACATAGTACAATTAGAAATATTGGGGGCATGTGCCGGAAGTCTTCATGGAAAAACCGTCGACGTTTCGACCCCTATCTGTAGGCTACATTAAATCCTTAGGCAGGGTCTTCATCAGGACAAAAAGCCGGAAGGGCGTAGAAAAGGGGCAATCCTATCTGTGAAGTTAAAACAAGGGGAAATCAAAATTCTAGGTGGTAAAATTAAATGACATCCATCTTGTTAGACAGTGATACATTAGTTATAATTATTACCATGGAGTCAAGGCCCAACTGAGCTCTAGACGTTGGAATTTGAGGCAACCACGCAGTTCGTCGTGATCCGTCTCAGTGATATTAATTCGCAAAACTACAGAGGGGAAGAGATGAAATAAAACCAGTTGAGTGGTTACTTATCATTAAACGTGAGCTACTTAATTAAAAACCAGCAACAGGACTTACAAAATTCTTCAACCATTTGGCCGAATGGTAAGTTTAGTGTTGTTACCCAGTAATCAATTGCAGTGTGACGGTGTCTGGGGTAAACTAAAAGGACCAGAATGGAAAGAGTGCTTAATTTACATTGAATTGTGGCTTGCGCTGTATCTGAAAACACATAATAGGCTAAAGAGGCTTAAGTTGCATTAAGGGTCACAACTGCAAACAGCCACTAGTCGTTTTTTTATACATAATAACATAGAGAGCACAATTGCTTACATAGCTCGGTGACCTATGTGGATTCAGGGCCCCGGATCTTTGAATGCTGGAATTCATTCTAAAAAATAATAATAAAAAAACTCCGTTGTGGGACTACTAGGATAGAATGAATGCCCACAATACGTACAAAGAATCGTGATGGTATACCGTACCTCCCAGTGGAGAACAGGGGAGAGGCCTAAATAGGCAGCCAGCCCTCGTTACGGCACGTCAGTGCTCTGTAAAGGGACATCCGATATCCCGCAGGCCCACGGGTCAAAGTAAGACGATAAACGGGCAGCCGCTCCGTCCGCCTGAGTAGGGATCAATCCTACGGAGATAAGCGGAATTGCCCGTCAAGGGTCTGAATGGGAAAATGGCCGTAAAGTACTTCAAAACTTACTTCAAAAACAGGGGTGGGAACAAACTCACCGAACAAAAAACAAGAACCGCTGTGATCAGTCCCAGTCAGCAAGGATTCTGCAACACCCGCTCCACGGAGTTTGTGGGCGGAGTTACATACGTGATCCCAGCAAAAGGGAAGAGTTACTTAGTAGTTGCTGCGATACAGGTTGTTATCGTAATATAAGGGGACTATGTGTAATAATTATTAAAGCGCTACAGGGATAGCACTATTCAATGCATAACACTAATTATACCAAGCTAGTGATAATTCTAGAATTAAATATGTTTTTTTGGAACTCAGCATTACATGAAGAACCACTTAAATAAGGGAGGCCATTTTTTCACAACTTCGTGAAACTCGTGCAACACTCTCACAGGAGGTTGTAGACGAGTTTTAGTACCATAATTCAAAGTGACATTTTAAAAGATTACAGAGAAACAATTCTGCCATAAGTCAATAGTAGTTGGTACCTTCGCAATTCTCTAACACAGAATTGTAAAACGAGTAACATTGTGTATATTTACAAGGGGTACACCTCGATAAAATGAATCGATACCCTCATACAAGAACCTAGTCTCGTGCACTTCTCCAAACATGAGAGTGTAGACGAGTGTCAATTGGTAGTTGTAGTTTTACCGATAAATGTTCAGATCTGTGTAATCAGTCTAGAGAAAAATCACTTTGACAGACCTAATCAGCCCAATGCTGCCGGTTGTGCCAGACTACTGTCTTGTTCATTAAGGCCATTTTTAATCGAGTCTAGTAGGGACATCCATTTGGATTCACGTGTATTTAATACTGTAAGGACATTCCCCCCTCTTCTACCCAGGGATACCTTTTCAATTACGAACCACCTTAAGTCAGACACTACATGCCCTGCTGTTTGCCAATGCTCTACTAACGGGGCACCCACCACTTTACATCGTAGTCGACTATTGTGGGAAGAAATCCGGGATTTGATTTTCTGTTGTGTTTGTCCCACGTAAACAAGACCACATGGGCATTGAACAATGTAAATAACACAAGTTGAATTACAATTCGTGTAACGTTTTAAATTGTAGGTGCGTCCACCATGGTCAAAGATCTTAGTCTGAATCGCGGTGTCACATGCGGTGCATGTACCACATCTGTAGTGGCCTACCAGCGGAGGCAGATTCCATATAACGGAATTGAATACACCTAGCATCAGCAGGCCTATTTCGAATCCTGTGATTAATATTTCCAAGCATGAATTACAGGAAGAAGAAATCAAAGTTTTGAGTAAAGGCCTTTCCTACGTCCCCACGGCCCCAACAAACAAATTTCTGCTAAAAACTGAGCTGTACAGATTCTTCAGGCAGATTAGACTAAGATATTTCTTTCGGAATCGTACAACTAGGCTACCAAGATCCACCACGGGACTTCGAGAACCATCCACCTTCTTCCCACCCACTTATGCCATGAGCCATAAGATTTTGGCTTTTGAAGAAATTGTGACCTCCTCAGTAGACCGAGCACTTGACCAACGTAAATTTACCAGATTCAATCTAAATAAAACAGAGAAAAAGGCGTTAACAGGGTTAGGTACCAACAAGGATGTTGTCATTAAGCCCGCCGATAAAGGCGGGGCGATTGTTGTGCAGGACCTCTGTAACTATAAGGATGAGATCTACAGACAACTGTCAGACGGAGGCAGCTATCGGAAACTACCGAGTGACCCTTCACGAGAATTGGCACTCACTATCTTGGCAGCTACACAGAAAGCATTGGATATGGGCTTTCTTAGTGAGCAGGAATTCAAATTCCTTAACCAAAAATTCCCGAGACTGGCCACAATATACACCTTGCCAAAGGTGCATAAAAATTTGGATAGCCCCCCCGGACGTCCAATTGTGTCCGGCTGTGGATCTATGTTAGAACCCCTGTGCAAATATGTCGATTTTTTCTTAAAACCGATTGCTCTTAATACCAAGGCCTACCTTCGTGATACCACACAAACAATCAACCTGATAGACGAAAGACCGTTTAACCCAGAGAGTGAACTGTTGGTGACGTGCGACATTGTATCGCTCTACACGAGCATTCCTCAACTGGATGCTTTGGAAGTGATGCGAGAAGCCCTGGATAAACGACCGGCCCCGGTACCAGTCCCGACTGATTTTATAATCGAGTTGCTGAGTATAGCTATGAGGCACAACTTCTTTATTTTTCAAGAAGATTTCTATCTGCAGACGAAGGGGGTAGCCATGGGGGCTACCTTTGCTCCGAATCTGGCCATTATATTCATGGATCATTTTGAACAACAACACATTTTCTCTGATGATAATCCTTTTCAGGGCAGGCTGCCCTTGTGGGTCAGATACATCGATGATGTTCTGTGCATCTGGGAGGGTAACAAAGAACAATTACAAGCTTTCCATGTTTGGCTTAATTCTAGAAACCCCCACATTCAATTCACAATGGATTCCAGTAATAAGGCAATTCCTTTTCTGGATATCTCAATTTATGTGGATGGAGACCGCTTACAAACTACCCTTTATCGGAAACCGAGCGAGCGTAACTCGCTGTTGCAATATGGGAGTCATCACCCTAGAGGCCTCAAAGACAACCTACCGGTTGGTCAGTTTCTCAGAATCAGGAGAAACTGCTCCACCCGAGCTAACTACATCCAGGAATCTGAGATCTTGAGTGAGCGCCTCGTCTCTCGAGGATATCCGGTTAGGATGGTGAAACGAGCCAGGAAAAGGGCTTGGTACAACCCACGTGACAATTTGCTGAATCCAGAAATCACTCACCAAACAGGGACAGACCGGATCATCTGTGTAACCACCTTCTCCACACGGAGTAATGAAATCAAACGCGTTATCAATCAGAATTGGTCTCTGGTGGCAGAAGAGATCGAGCAAACGCATCTCCCTCTACATTCTTTTAAGAGGGCCAAAAATATACGGGACATGGTTGTACATTCATACTTGGAACCAGTGAGTCAACCCACTGTTATGACCATGTGGAATCTGCCTCCGCTGGTAGGCCACTACAGATGTGGTACATGCACCGCATGTGACACCGCGATTCAGACTAAGATCTTTGACCATGGTGGACGCACCTACAATTTAAAACATTACACGAATTGTAATTCAACTTGTGTTATTTACATTGTTCAATGCCCATGTGGTCTTGTTTACGTGGGACAAACACAACAGAAAATCAAATCCCGGATTTCTTCCCACAGTAGTCGACTACGTTGTAAAGTGGTGGGTGCCCCGTTAGTAGAGCATTGGCAAACAGCAGGGCATGTAGTGTCTGACTTAAGGTGGTTCGTAATTGAAAAGGTATCCCTGGGTAGAAAAGGGGGGAATGTCCTTACAGTATTAAATACACGTGAATCCAAATGGATGTCCCTACTAGACTCGATTAAAAATGGCCTTAATGAACAAGACAGTAGTCTGGCACAACTGGCAGCATTGGGCTGATTAGGTCTGTCAAAGTGATTTTTCTCTAGACTGATTACACAGATCTGAACATTTATCGGTAAAACTACAACTACCAATTGACACTCGTCTACACTCTCATGTTTGGAGAAGTGCACGAGACTAGGTTCTTGTATGAGGGTATCGATTCATTGTATCGAGGTGTACCCCTTGTAAATATACGCAATGTTACTCGTTTTACAATTCTGTGTTAGAGAATTGCGAAGGTACCAACTACTATTGACTTATGGCAGAATTGTTTCTCTGTAATCTTTTAAAATGTCACTTTGAATTATGGTACTAAAACTCGTCTACAACCTCCTGTGAGAGTGTTGCACGAGTTTCACGAAGTTGTGAAAAAAAGGCCTCCCTTATTTAAGTGGTTCTTTATGTAATGCTGAGTTCCAAAAAAACATATTTAATTCTAGAATTATCACTAGCTTGGTATAATTAGTGTTATGCATTGAATAGTGCTATCCCTGTAGCGCTTTAATAATTATTACACATAGTCCCCTTATATTACGATAACAACCTGTATCGCAGCAACTACTAAGTAACTCTTCCCTTTTGCTGGGATCACGTATGTAACTCCGCCCACAAACTCCGCGGAGCGGGTGTTGCAGAATCCTTGCTGACTGGGACTGATCACAGCGGTTCTTGTTTTTTGTTCGGTGAGTTTGTTCCCACCCCTGTTTTTGAAGTAAGTTTTGAAGTACTTTACGGCCATTTTCCCATTCAGACCCTTGACGGGCAATTCCGCTTATCTCCGTAGGATTGATCCCTACTCAGGCGGACGGAGCGGCTGCCCGTTTATCGTCTTACTTTGACCCGTGGGCCTGCGGGATATCGGATGTCCCTTTACAGAGCACTGACGTGCCATAACGAGGGCTGGCTGCCTATTTAGGCCTCTCCCCTGTTCTCCACTGGGAGGTACGGTATACCATCACGATTCTTTGTACGTATTGTGGGCATTCATTCTATCCTAGTAGTCCCACAACGGAGTTTTTTTATTATTATTTTTTAGAGTGAATTCCAGCATTCAAAGATCCGGGGCCCTGAATCCACATAGGTCACCGAGCTATGTAAGCAATTGTGCTCTCTATGTTATTATGTATAAATAAAACGACTAGTGGCTGTTTGCAGTTGTGACCCTTAATGCAACTTAAGCCTCTTTAGCCTATTATGTGTTTTCAGATACAGCGCAAGCCACAATTCAATGTAAATTAAGCACTCTTTCCATTCTGGTCCTTTTAGTTTACCCCAGACACCGTCACACGGCAATTGATTACTGGGTAACAACACTAAACTTACCATTCGGCCGAATGGTTGAAGATTTTTGTAAGTCCTGTTGCTGGTTTTTAATTAAGTAGCTCACGTTTAATGATAAGTAACCACTCAACTGGTTTTATTTCATCTCTTCCCCTCTGTAGTTTTGCGAATTAATATCGCTGAGACGACATATCCTGATTCTTCACGAGGATCTATGTAGAGGACGCTGGGCTGATCTTCCTGGGATTTTTGGAATTTGATTTGGACCCGGGGCGCCGAAGATACGGCGATTTGAACTTTCGGGGTCCGCCCTTGCAGTACGCCCGGGACTGGGTGAGGCTCTCTGGCCGTCTCGGAGTTGAACAACAGCGGCAGGGGGATTGGACTTGTGGGTCCCCCTCTTAAGTTTCGGTTTCGATTCTGCCTCATACTGAGACATCTGGCAGGGGAGTCTGGCCTGGGCTGGGTCCGGCGCACTGGACGGCTGTCGGGCCTTTGGCTGGCTTATTCTCCTTTCAGGCTGGTCCTCTCCTAGTGGTACCCTTGCAGCTGCCTTTTGGTCCCGACGCCCTGCTTTCCTGTGGCCATTTCCATCGGGTCGATTGAGTCTCCTGGTGACGTGGTTTCCGACATGGCGGGCAGAGGGGACCGAGAGACACGAAAGACCAAGACGCCCCTGCGTGGGGGCCCGGTCCAGTCTAACGTTATGGACCGCTACACCCATGCGAAGGGGTCCCCCGGAGCCGCCCTGCCTGGCCCAAGTGCGGTTGACCACATTGTGGACGCATCAACGGAACCGTCCTTGCAGGACATCATGGGCGCCATTTCTGGCATGAAGGAAACGATAGGCCAACAATATGAAGCTTTGGCCCACAAAATCGACACAGTGGCCATTGATGTGAACTTGATTCGGGCCGACCTATCTAAAACCAATGAGAAGGTGAAGTCATTGGATCTCAAATCATCCAGCCTCACGGCAGACGTCTCGGAGATACAGACGGAGATTGGCAACCTCCGTAGGGTGAACGATTTCATGACACGGCGCTTGGAGGACTGTGAGAACAGGGCACGTCGCTGTAATGTGCGTGTGGTTGGCGTTCCGGAGAATCCAGAACCGCACTCTGTTGATCTCCTGGTCGAGGACCTGATCCAGAACTACCTTTCTCCGTCTGGGCTGAGTAAATTCTTCGCAGTGGAGCATGCCCATCGTGTTCCGGGAGGCCAGGGTAAGCCAGGCGCCCCGCCGAGGCCTATTGTTGCGAAACTCTTCCACTATAGGGATCGGGATGCTATCCTGCAGGCATCACGTGTGAAGGGCCCGGTGGCCTTTGAGAACGCCACGGTGAACTTTTATCCGGACTTTTCTCAACAGGTGCAGAAACAGCGTATGGGCTTCCGTGGAGTCAAGAAGCGTCTCCGGGACATGGGATTGCGCTACGCTATGCTTTTTCCGACCAGGCTGCGGGTTGAGTACAATGACCGAACCTTTTTCTTTGATCGGCCTGACTCTGTGAATGACTGGCTGGACTCTCTGCCGGACCGACCTCCTGCGGCTGAGTCCGCCGCCCACCCGGGTGGTGCTGAGGGTGGTATAGAGAGCTGAACTATTTCTCTATGCCCGGGTCCTCGTGTAAAGTAACTTCTTCTGGGATTCTATGCCTAAGTGCCTCTACTATCTGTGTGTTTTCCTTGTTATTTATCTTGTTGGGGTGGCGGGTGGGCCAGAGCCTTTCCTCCTCCGGGGTCTTTTTGTAGAATGGGGGTTCTTGGGCGACAGGCACACTGCATATTGGGGTGGCTTTTTAGCTTCTTGCAGGGGTGCAGGGTGGGGGGTGTTTCCTTTCTTGTTGGGGGGTGGGTGGGGGGGAAGTTTGATGTTTGTGTGTTGTGTCCTCAAGGCGATTCTATCCTGCTAATGATGTTTTTGATGTCATGCTCATTGGAGGGGGGTTGCGGCGTTGCTGTGTGGGATGGGGGGTAGCGGGTTGAGGTTTATTTCGTGGAATGTTAATGGTCTGGGGGATCGTATTAAGCGGGGTGTGGTGTTGCGATGTCTACGACGTTTGTCTCCAGATATTGTTTTTCTACAGGAGACTCATTTAGTGGGCAATACATGTCGTGCAATGAATAGGTGGGGCTATCGCCTCGCCGCACATTCGGGGTTTACCACGGGTTCCAGGGGGGTGGGTATCCTTGTTCGGGCTTCCCTCCCCCTAGCTATTGATGATGTGATCCTTGATGATCGGGGGCGTTATGCCGTCCTCGTGGGTCGCTATGAGGGTCGGACCCTTTCCTTGTTTGCCGTTTATGTGCCCCCCGGTCTACAGACCTCTACCTTTTCCGATTTGGGCCGTGTGTTGTTGAACCTCCCTGATAGTACTCTCTTCATAGCAGGTGACTTTAATTCTGTGTTCTCCGGTCTACATGATCGTCACCCCCCTAGGGACACCCCTTTGGCCCAACAGTGGCTGGGTGGGTTTCTGGATACGTTCGGCTTGGTGGATTGCTGGAGGCTTATGCATCCTACTCAGCTTCAATACACTTTCCACTCTGGGGCCCATGGGAGTCTGTCTAGACTGGATTATTTCCTAATGCCTGCGGCGCAGTCGCCGGCGGTTCGTGAGATTAGACACCTCCCCCGGGGCATCTCTGATCATTCTCCGCTCTGGCTTTGTTTTGAGGTGGGGGTGGAGGCGGCGGGCCGGGTGGCTCCTATCAACCCATGGTACCTCACCTCCCCCGAGACCCGCAATCTCTTGATTAAGTCTTTGGACAATTATTTTTTAGACAACGAGGGTTCCGTCTCCTCTGCGGTATCCCTGTGGGAAGCCTTTAAGACGGTGATTCGCGGGCAGGCCCTTTCCCTTATTACTGAATCCAAAAAGGCGCGGAATCGGGAGGTGGTGGACCTTGAGAGGGAGATTGCTGAGATAGAGGCTGACCTAGAATCGGATGTTACATCTGATAAACTCCACGCCCTGGGTCTGAAACAATTTGCTTATAAGACTTTGGTCACAGATGCGGCTAAACTGATGTTTCGGGAGCAACAGGGTCGTTTGTATGATGTGGGGGACACAGCGGGTAAGTTATTGGCATGGTTGGATAAGAAGGAGAGGGCGAATCGTGTGGTGCCTGTGATTCAGACTTCGAACGGTGTGAGAGTGACAGACCCGGTTGGAATAGTTGAATGTTTTGCGGATTATTTTCGTGTGGTTTATACCCCTGTGTCTGAACGGGATGTTGATGACTCTCGCCTTTTGTTGCGTGATATAGCTCTGCCCAGTGTTTCCGATTTAGACCGAGTCTCTTTGGAGTCCCCTTTTACTACGGACGAGATAGCGACGGCCATTCGCTCACTCCGTTCGGGCAAAGCTTTGGGCCCGAATGGATTGCCAATTGAATTGTACAAGCTAAGTCCTGACAGGGTGGCGCCCTATCTTCGCACCATGTTTTTGGAATCCCGCGAACGGGGTATTCTCCCATATGATCAGCATCTGGCTACGATAGTTGTTATCCCCAAAGAAGGTAAACCTCGGGACCTTTGTTCGTCTTACAGGCCCATTTCCCTGTTGAATGTTGAACCTAAAGTCCTGGCTAAGCTCCTGGCTACCCGCCTCTTGACGGTCATTAGTGGCTTGGTTCATCCGGATCAATCCGGATTTATCCCGCATCGCAACACGGCTCTTAACCTACGTCGTCTCCACGGAGCTGTTGCGAGGGCGAGGCTTCTGCCGGAGCCGGCCATTTTGGCTTCGCTTGACGCCTCGATGGCCTTTGACACGGTAGAGTGGCCCTATCTTTGGGCAGCTCTTGAGAAATTTGGTTTTGGACCTGAGTTTATTGGTTGGGTGAAGTTGTTATACGCCGAACCCTTGGCACAGGTAGTGGTGAATGGTCGGGTTTCTGTCCCCTTCTGTCTTGGTAGGGGGACCCGTCAGGGGTGCCCTTGTCTCCGTTGCTTTTCGCGCTTGCTCTGGAACCGTTGGCTGCGTGGCTTCGATGGGAACCTTCACTCAAAGGGATCCGTTGGTCACCGGATTTCGAAGACCGCGTCTCGCTTTATGCGGATGACATTCTTCTGTATCTTACTTCCCCGCGTAAATCTTTAAATGTCTTATTTGACGTTCTTACTTCGTTTGGTGCTAACTCGGGTCTGGTTATTAATTGGGCTAAGTCCTGTGTGTATGTTCTCTCGGGTGTTTTGCCCCCATTACCGGACAGGTTTCCTGTCCAGGTTGTCCAATCTGGCTTCAAGTATTTGGGGATCTTTATTACGCTGGACTCCTCGCTCCGGTTCGAGCGTAACCTCCTCCCCCGCTTCTTAGACTGCGACTGGATGTGGCCCGTTGGCGTAAGCTACCCCTGTCTCCTCTGGGCAGGGCTGCCCTTTTTAAAATGATGTCTTTGCCGCGATTCCTCTACGCGCTTCAAAATTCTTTTGACGACATTCCCGCTACCTATTTCCGAGAGATTGAGAGTCTTCAAAGGCAACTGATCTGGGACGGGCGTCCACGTATCGCCCTTGCGAAACTTACCATCCCTTGGTATGACGGGGGCATGGCGCTCCCCGATATCAAGAGATATTATTGGGCTTTCCAGCTGTCTGCCATTAACCACGCAATGTATTCCCCGGGTCGGGATCCGGCCTTTGAGATGGATAGACTCCAGCTGCCGGGAGGGGATTTTAATAGAGCGCTTTATTCCAGATCGGCCGGGCGCCATCTTGTGGGCCCGTCCAGGACCGCAGTCAATGTGTGGCACGCCGCGAATGTGAGTTTGGGATGGGAGAACCGACTGATAATGGCGACTCCGCTTTATGCTTCTGACCGTTTGGGGTGTCTCTGGTCGACTAAGGGCTTTGACCGCTGGGATATGATTGGTATATGTAAAGTGGGTGATGTCTGTGTGAAAGGTAGAGTGAAGTCTTTCCAGGCCCTTAAGGCAGAATATGACTTGAGTGATAGAGAGTTTTTTCGGTATTTGCAGGTCCGGCATGCCCTGACCTCAGTTCTGGCTCCTGATGTGACCCTGCCCGAGTCCTCCCCCCTTGAGGATCGCATACTGGATGGACACCTGCCCGATAGCACTATCTCCCTTATTTACAAGAAACTGATTAATAATCGCGCTGATTTATTGGTCCGACTTAGGGAGGTTTGGGTCGGTGACGGATTGGACTTGGATGACGAGGATTGGCAGTCGGCACTCTCTTCTCCGAAAGAGGTCGCCATCCCCGCCCGTCTCCGTTTGGTTCAACTTAAGATCCTCCACCGGGTGTATGTAACGGGTCCGCGTCTGGTTATGATGGGTTTTTCCCCAGATGGCTTATGCAAGCGTGGTTGTGGGATGAGTGCTACATTTCTGCATATTCTTTGGGAATGCCCGGTGGTAGCAGCCTATTGGAGTGATGTGCTTGCGGTGATGACTGTTGTGACTGGTATTACCCTGCGGCCTGAGGCCCGACGATGCCTGTTGAACGTGTGGGAACACACCGACTATTCTGTGGCACAGACCAGATGGGCGACCTTGGGATACATGGTCGCGAAGCGGGACATTGCGCAACTCTGGGGCGCATCCAGACCGCCCGAAGTCTCGGTGTGAGAGGATAACATGGACTGGTCCATGTTCCGAGAGAAGACCGTCTATGTGGCTAGGGGCAGACCCAGGGCGTGGACGAAGATTTGGGGTCAGTGGAATGCATATCGTGGAGATATTTGTACCCCTCCCTTGGTTGACACTCCCGATGTTACCCTATCTCCCTAGGCTGACGTTCCCGAAAATTCTTTCCTGTTATTTTAGGATTTTCCTGCCCTCCCCGCTGGCCCCCCCCCCCGGCCTTGCCGAGTTCCATTGATTTGCTTTTGTCTTCCTGAGTAGTGTCTCTCCCCTCCGCCTTTTGGGCTGACTTGATTAATGTGCATTCGCCTTGTTTAGAGTTCGTTGTTTTTATGATTAATACAGAAAATTACTATGTTCTGTCCTATGTTTTGAGCAATAATTGGTATATGCTTTGTGCCTGGCCTCGAAAGTGATCGTTTGCTTCTTATGTTGTGCGTTGCTATTAGCGGCCAGCCCGTGTGGTTGTGGGCCCATCTCTGTAATTTTTATTTGATTGCTCAATAAAAGTCTTTAACCAAAAAAAAATATATATATCGCTGAGACGGATCACGACGAACTGCATGGTTGCCTCAAATTCCAACGTCTAGAGCTCAGTTGGGCCTTGACTCCATGGTAATAATTATAACTAATGTATTACTGTCTAACAAGATGGATGTAATTTAATTTTACCACCTAGAATTTTGATTTCCCCTTGTTTTAACTTCACAGATAGGATTGCCCCTTTTCTACGCCCTTCCCGCTTTTTGTCCTGATGAAGACCCTGCCTAAGGATTTAATGTAGCCTACAGATAGGGGTCGAAACGTCTACGGTTTTTCCATGAAGACATCCGGCACATGCCCCTAATATTTCTAATTGTACTATGTGACCGTTGAATGTCATCAGCTAACAGTTTATCAATTGATGCCTTGATCCTTGGCTTATGTATTTGAATTGAAAAATTCTGTTTAAGTATTTGTACATATCACATGATGCTTTGACTGTGTATATTCTTTTTGACTTTACACTCCTCTGAGCACTACCCCTCCCTTTCCTTTCCTTCCCTTGTTTGGGGCCAGATATTGTAAGTAATCACGTAGAGTTTAATACCTGGTGTTGAAAAATAAAATACAATACCTGTGAATTTCCTTGCACTCTTAGTTTTTAGTTTCAAATAGTGTCAGCGTGTGTAGCATACAACACGCCTCCCTTGCGGGGACCCTACCTTTACATGTACCATAGACTGCCCAGGTCCCCGCGACTGCATGGGTTCAACCCCCTTCTATTGTAACGTCCTGAGGTGATGCAACATCCAGGCCGGTCAGAACTCGATTTGATGTGTGAGCCCTGGTGGACCGCAGTTGAGGCCGGAGGCAGCGGACAGCGCAGGGCCACATACACATCGCGTTGATGACCCCAGGGCCATTGTCTCATAGGTCATCCAATATCTCATCAGACAGGGTCCCTGACTTGAGCTGCACAGAGTTAGTGGCCCCAGATGAACTGCGGCCGGCACAGGCACAACGCCACGGGACGGTGACTTGCATTGCACTGAGATAGGGCCACGCGGACTGAGCAGGTCCTCGTCTATGTCGAAGGTGAATGTGGCGGAGGGTTGCGGGGACAGTGGAAGATGTCCTCCAGGGCATGCTGCAGAGGGCAGAAGCCATCCGGAAGCGGCAAATTGAGGAGTGGAATGCTACTGCCTTGTTATTACCACCAAGTCGGTATCAGCTACATGAAGATGAAGACATCCCCCAGTCGATAGACTCAGAGACCACTGCTGTTCAACCAGAGAGTGTCCATGAATTTTGGGGCACAGAGTCAGTGGCACCAGGACTGAGAAGGGATGCAATCTGCAATGAGGCCGGTACAATGATATGAACTCTGCCATTGCTAAATCAAGACTCAGTCCCAAATGTGTTACCTACTTGACCGCAGTGTAGGCCGGAGGCAGCGGTCAGCAGGGGCCCACAGCCACGTGTCGTTGGCTCACGATGCACAGAGTTGGTGATACCAGGGCAGTTGTTGGTAGTGTTCGATCACCTCCGTAACGATGATCCTTTTTTCATCCTGACTGACACGCATCTTCCTCTTACACCTCTCCTTGCGTGCAATGATATGAACTATGCCATGAAGAAATAAAGACTCACTTCAAAATGTGTGACCTATTCGAGCGCAGCATGGCCTGAGGGCAGTAGTCTGTGTGGGTCCACACACACGTGTGGTTGGAATGCTATACACAGACTTGGTGGCACCACATCGAAGGGAGTATAGTGATATAAACTCTGCCATAACTAATGTGCTCTGCCATAGTGTAATAAAGACTCAGTTCCAAATTTATGACCTACTAGTCCGCTGTGTATGCTGGTGGAGTACGTCAATGAGAAAGGAGTACTGCAGGCCTGTGTCGCGGAGGACGAGATGGTCTGAGGAGGCTACCACGGTTGCGGGCCTCGGGCTTGGAGCTTGCACCTGCACATGGTGGGCCCTCTTTGACACACGCCGGTGTCGGCAGGTGAGCAGTGAGGCTTGGGTTCTCATGGGCGGGCAAGACTGGTTCGGGGACCAGCAGCCCAGGGTGCAGCAGGCTCACGGTATCGCAGGCATCACCGCTCACGGTATCGGCTCGTGGCGGGGTGAGAGGCGCCGCCCTGGCAGAGATGTTGGGCATTCCAGAAGAGAACCAGTCCCAGAGTTACGTGCTTTTTATTCACACCCCTACTCTAGCCTGGCGTAAGCCGGACCAGCCCACTACCCTCACGCTTATGGGGTGACATAACAAGCTACATTTCTCCGATCTTCCCCACTGGCTGGGGTGACATGGTTGCATCCATTGTCCACTACACACCATACACCAGCGATGTATGTTAACATGGATATGTGTGTGGTCTGCATGCTGCATTCTGGCCATCACATCCACGCCACACTTGGCATTGTTTATATTCTCATTTATGGTTCACTTGCCTTCTTCGCACATGCCTGGTCCCCACCTCTCGCCACAATCTGTTATCATGTGGCTGAGGTGCTATGCCGCTGATGGCTTATGTACACGGCTGGTCCAGGTTCTCACAGTAAGTTGTGCTGTTGTGTCTGGTGGGTGGGCATGTTGTATGTGAGTTTGTAACATGTGCATTCCCAGCGTTGTGGGTTGCATGATTGTGGAGTTGAGGTGTATGGTGTGTACATTTGATACTTGCCAACGAGCAGTGCATTTCCATGGGTGCCATCCTGGTAGCGCTGGTTGATGATGGACTGTCGGTAGATGTATGAATCCTGCACTCTGCCTGGGTAGTTGGCGACGATGTTGGTGGAGAGTCCCGGTGGTCCACTATTGCCTGCACATTGATAGAATTTGTGTGCTTTCTTTTGCGGTTATTGTGTGCACAGGTAGGACATGTTTGCAGTCAATTGCCCCCTAACACGTGTGGGAAGCTAGCTATGGCGTAGGAACCTTGCTTGGTCTCCAGCTGTTCCTGCGCAGTGTGGGGGAAGTGAAGGTGCTGGGGTACCAAGCTGAGGATGTCATCCAAGACAGTTGTGAGGAACTTTGATAGGGCTGGCTGTGAGACTTCTCTGACTCTGGCGGTTGTTGGTTGAAAGGTACCAGAGGCCAACAAGTGCAGCATGGCCAGCAGCTTTGTCTGAGGTGGGATGTTGGTTGTCCGCTGTGTTGGTACCGTCAGCCTGTGGGCAGTGATGTTCATGATGCGGAGGATGATTGTCCTTTTGTGCCTGTAGTGGGCAATGATATCCTCTGGTCTTGGGTCTGTGAGGTTGCTGCATTTTCTGAAGGTCGCTGTCTTTGTCTGTGCTGCCTCTGTGGTGGTCCGGGGGTGGGGGGGGGAGGGGTGCGGTGAGGGTCCGGGGAGGGGAGGCTCCTGGGGGTGGTGGGTGTTGTGCCCCTGTTGAGGCCTCGAGCTGCATGATCAGTGGCTCCATGGCATCTGTTGATCTTCAGGTGTGGGTCTGGGCTGGGCTCCCTTTTCTGGTGCTGGCTGTCATCCCACTTTAAACCAGGTCAGATGAATTTCCTGCTGCTAACGTGCCTTATCGCCTGTTTTGGGTTCTTATCGTTGGTCTGGCTGGTCGTAGAGGATGATGCCGCGTGGTGTTGTCGTGGCTTTTTGCATGGGAACGCCTACTCTGCATCTCATTAGCAATAGTTGCTGGGGTCATCTGTTGCGATGTTTTTTGCGGCTGCTATTGCAGGTAAACTGGTGATATGGGCTGTTAGCACCAGCTTGTGAATGGGGCGATAACTTTATCACCATTTTGGCTGCAATAAAGTGCCGATAACCTGGCGATAAATGCTTGAGAATATGCCCCAATGTATTTCAGTATCTGTTAAGATCTGTGGTGAAATTGTCATAAGGTTTAGGGTTCATTTTCAAGGGAAGTTAGTGATTGAGTGGTGAAACATCCTAAAGTTTTTGGCTTCAGATAGATACGTATGAGGCTGTTATCCCAGAAAATAAGGATTATGAAGTACAGTATCCAGTCAGTTTAGGCTCTGATTCTGTGTGGATTTGCACTAGTAATTGCCTCCTTTCAGCATCATTCAGACATTTTCAGGCCCTCGTAGTATTGGAGCCTACAGTGGTTCAAGTAATCTTTTCTGTATAAAGGGTTTTGATCTAGCTCACATAATGTTCAGTTGTTCTCTAATTTTAGCATTGGTTCAGAAATAAGAATATTTTCTATAGCACCCAGCTAAGACTTAAGCACTTAGGGGCAGATTTATGAGTTCTGGCGCATCTCTGCAAATCAGCAGGGATGCGCCAGAACTGATGCGTCACGCAATTCCCTCCTTGCGGCACCACAGATGCGCCGCATTTACAATGCGGCGCACCATGGTGCAAGGAAGGGCAGATGCGTGACGCATCTTGTGGTGTACGGGCGGCGCATTGCTGGAGTAGCGTCGCAAGTGCGACGCAACTCCTGCAATGTACAGAGGCCACCCATACATAACGTGGTACGTCACTCCTTACGCCTGCTTCAAGCAGGCGTAAGGATTTGACCCAGCAGCGTCGTAAAACTGACTCAGTGAAATCTTGTAGATTTCACTGCGTCAGTTTTACGGGGCTTTCCTACGAGGGAACGCCCACCCTGCGACAGAACGCCCACATGAAACCTGACGCAGGTTTCATGTGGCGCAGGGCTTTACAACGTGACGCATCTGCCTAGATGCGTCACGTTGTAAATAGGTCGCAGGGATGCGCCACGTTTCCGCGCCGTTGCGTCACGCAACGGCGGCGTAAACGTGGCGCAAGTCCGACATAAATCTGCCCCTTAAAGTCCACTGATAAAATATTTCAGCAGAAGGCGGAGCGTAATACAAAGTGAGAGGGGCTTTCTGTTATTCAATTTCAAAAGTTTTTATTGGGTGTTTCCAAAAGCAAAGAAACATATACAGACAATGAAAATATAGGAACAAATAATGGAAGCAATAAGAATAAACAGTAGCTGCAAAAACAAAGAAAAATGAATGACTGCATTGGCGGCGATAGACAATAGGAGATAATCAAAAAAGCATGAGTATAACAAAACGGAAAAACATATAATCTCAAACGTATAGAGTACAAATGTAGTATCCGAACAGTGACCCACAGATGAGTTCCACCGCTGGAGTAGCTGGATTTGCTGAGTGAGCTCGGGGAGATCATGTAGGGTCGTGTTGAGGTGGAGTACAGGTGTATGGAGGGAGGCTCAAGGTGGTTTGTGTACGCTAAAGTAGTTGTCAAGAGTGGCCCACATTCGTCTGTGAGAAGGATGCCACGGCGAATTTTGAAGTGAAATATTATCTACACCCCTTAGGTTGGTGACCCAATTTAACCAACAGTTGAAGGAGGCCTTACGTGTGTCCTTCCAGTTATTGAGAACAATATTTACTGTGGCAGTAAGGAGTAAGGGGAACATCCTTTACAAAGCAACTTTTACCACGCAGTGCCTTTACGACGCAACTTTTACAACGCAAACCATTACAACGCATTGCGCTGGGGGGCGCTCTAGGATAGGGAATACGTTTAATTTACTATCCCACACCTTCCCTAGTGTCCACGGGGACTGGAGTTGGAATAGTAAATTAAACTATTCACTATCCAGCACCCCAAAGCGCTATGCGTTGTAAAGGTTTTCGTTGTAAAAACCGCGTTGTAAAGGCATGCGATGTAAAAGTATGCGTTGTAATGTCATACATCCGAGGAGTAAGTCTAGGAGGGCCCTATCATTATCAGTGAGAGGACCGGCTTTGAGAAAGCCGAATACCAGGGTGGACAACTCCCTGGGTTGGGAGAATGAGAAGACGCTAGAGATAAAATCGAAGTCTCTGTCCCAAAAGGGTACTACGCATGCACACTGGAATAAGAGATGTTCTATGTCACCGTCTCTGTCTTTGCAGTTCCAGCAGATTGCATCTTCCCTAATGTTGTGTGAGAAGAGGTGCGCCGGAGTCCAAAAAGCTTTATGAGGAGTGATTGCTTAACGCCTCACTACGCAACTTCAGAAACGCAAGGCTGCACTATATTTACAAGGATATGGGGCAGCCTTCCATTTCCCCTTTGCGCTGGCACTAAGTTTAGCAGCTTAGCAGCAACGCAGGCACCCTTGCACCATAGTGCAAGAGTTTCTGCGTGCAGGGGAAGATTGTTTATGTGTAGGAAGGTGTCCCTTCCTGCACATAAACAATCTGTAAATGCTGTTTTTGTCACTTCTATATGTGCTACTTAATGCAGCACACATGGAAGTTACAAAATGTCATTTAAAAAAAAAAGATTGTTCATGTGCAGGAAGGCACACATTCCCACACATAAACAATCCAAGGCGTTTTGCTTTTTCCATGTGTGCTTCACAAGGCAGCACACATGGAAAAAGCAAAAACGAGTAGAAATAAAGCATTTCTCCTCATTTCGCCAAATTAAGACCAGGTTTTCCCTGTCTTCATTTTGGCACTGCCTCCTATTTACGCCACCCTTGTAAATAGGAGGCAGCGTCAAAATCAATGGATGTTGCAATGGAACGCCTACCACAACACCTGCTGTAAATAAGGCCCTTTTTCACGCTATGCTTAGCGTGAAAGAGGGCCTTATTTACAAGGTTAAGTGGCTTAACATTACCTTGTAAATAAGGCGAAGCCCCTATCGCTACAGGAATGTCGGAAAAAGTGACATTCCTGTGGCGATAGGGGCTTGTACATATGCCCCAGAGAGTGTGATGAAGGAAAGCATAGATGTTATGCCACTGCAAAACACGCAATAGCATCTTGGCAAATCAGGTAAACTTAGGTAATGTAATTGGCACACACGTAAAGTGCTCCGATACCTTTGGGTCGGGTTAAAGTTGCACTATGTAAATGAGTGCAAAAAGAAATGTCGGCATAAACATGTTTATCTTTAATCCCCTCAAGCAAGGAAGGGGGAGCAGCAAACTGGGGCGGCTGGGGTCCTGTGGCGGTCTGGCTGTCCTGCACTTTCTGATAGATGTGGAAAGCAGCAGCCGAGGTCCAATCTTTATGTGGTGGGTGGGGAGCAGTAGCAGCTGCAAATAGAGATTTGGGCTGCAGCTCCATGCCCAGGCTGCAACAGCAGGAAGCCAGGCCGTAAAAACAGAAGGCAAACAGTAAACTGGAGCGCTGGGGTGCAGAGAAGAACATGGTGGTTCAAAGTAACACGGAGATCGTGATTAAGGGAACATGTAATCTCCCGCACCAAAAATGAATGTGAACTTAGGTAATGTAATCGGTGCACATGTAAAGAGCTCGGATACCTTCAACAGTCAAAACGCAACACAAATTCCATCCAGTTTTGCGGCACTCAGCTCTGCTCCTTAAATTTAAAGTTAAAGTGGTGTCCTTTATAAATTAATAAAGGTGCGCGTAAAACGTTGAGCAATTGAGAACAGATTCTTCCAAAGCTGCAAGCTCAGGTGTTGGGAAAGGCACTGGGAGATTAAGGGAACTGGCTCTGGAGGCAGAGCTGTGCACCCACGAGTGGAGAGTAAACAGTGTAAAGAAAAAGTAGTGCAGTAAAAGAAAACGTACGGCCACTACGGAAAGTATCCATGTAGCAGGGGTGGGCGCCAGGGAGCCATCTAACCAGACAGAAGGCAGGACAAATTTCCACTGTTCACCAACGTAAGCAATGGATTTTGTAGAGGCAGAACAAGCAACCAATCAAAACTGGTCTAGGTAGATGCGTCACTTTGAAACCCCTGCGCTACATTATACCTACCCCAGGTATAATGTATGCGGGGGGGGGAGGGTGTTCCCATGCAAGAAAGGGTCGTAGAAGTGACGCAGTGAAATCTACCAGATTTCACTGCGCCACTTCTAGGACTCAAATGGACACATTGCTGGAGTTGTGTTACTTTTGTGACACACTCCAGGAATGCGTCACTTTTGCGCCATACAGATACGTCAGAAATACTGACGAATCTGTAACTCCTTGCGACATGATGTGTCATACAGTAAATATGACGCATCAATCATGTTGCAAGGAGGGCGCACTGAGAAGTGACACATCGCTGCTTTCACGCAGCGATGCGTCACTTCTCATAAATGAGGCCCCATGCGTGATATGTACATAAGAAAGACAGCACATCCCTTAGCTTGTTGTTATTCAAACGAGCTTTCTATTCGCAGTACAAAAACAATACATTCTTTATCCTGAAATACTAATTTCATCACACAGTTTATCATTTGTTTCAAATATTCCCCTCCTGTTTTCCTAATCTGCGTGTAAGTGAAAAAATGCAGAGCATGTGAGAAGAGAGGTTAACATGGCCATGTCTATAACATCTAAACTTTGTTTGAAAAAAGAGAGAGGTGGCTCACACTGTCCCAGGGGACTGAGTCTAGTCTAAGGAAAGCAAGAAAAGGTTCCCCTGGACTTTGGTAATAAAGTTGAAATGCACATCCACTTCTAATATGCACTCTCAGTTGACTGTACTTCACACATCCACTCTTTCTTACGGACACAATATGCTCCCCCTTGTAACATCAATCTATATCCAAACTGTAAAGTAGTGCTAATACATATTTATTTTTGTTTCTTTAAAAAAAGTCAATATAAACATACATTCAATTGTATCAAATGCAAAGTATAAAAAATATATTGGTTACTGCACATTTTATACATAGAGGACACTAGTTCATTAAAAACATAGCAAAAAAGACGACACTTTTCATAAAAACAATTCTTGCACAAATTATAAACAATTCATAAAAACACAATATGAGACCCTAAGGCTGCCAACAACCCAGTAGTGACATTTAGTTGTAGAGAAAAAATGAGACAAATAACTGAGACAATAAAATGTCAAAATGGGAAGGTGAATGCACTAGTATGCACTTAGGTAATGTAGGAAAATGCACTGTTTTGATATGTAAAATTTATGAAGTGAAGTCTGACATTTGTTTTCTCTTTTTTAGACTAATGATTGGCAATATTGGAAAAATAGACCCTGTACCCATTTATGCTAGTCCTGAAGAAGGTGGTTGGGCAATAAGTAGAAATACCACCGAAACGTGTCGACGCACTTTGTAAAGAATCCACTGCTGAAGGGTTTTTTCAGGACAAAAAAAGAAAAATTCTTTACCCAAACTACCTTACAATATATATCAACTTTGGATCAATATTTTGGCTACAACTAAATGTCACTATTGGGTTGTTGGCAGCCTTAGGGTCTCATATTGTGTTTTCATGAATTGTTTATAATTTGTGCAAGAATTGTTTTTACAAAAAGTGTCGTCTTTTTTCCTATGTTTTTAATGGACTAGTGTCCTCTATGTATAAAATGTGCAGTAACCAATATATTTTTTATACTTTGCATTTGATACAATTGAATGTATGTTTATATTGACTTTTTTTAAAGAAACAAAAATAAATATGCATTAGCACTACTTTCCAGTTTGGATATAGATTGATGTTACAAGGGGGAGCATATTGTGTCCGTAAGAAAGAGTGGATGTGTGAAGTACAGTCAACTGAGAGTGCATATTAGAAGTGGATGTGCATTTTTACTTTATTACCAAAGTCCAGGGGAACCTTTTCTTGGTTTCCTACAACATCTAAACGACTTAATCAGTCACTGTTGAGGAAGGTCTACTGTTACCAGGAGACCGCAACAATTCTGGGGAGGAGGTTGAGGCAGATGCGCACTGGCTGAGCCAGGAAAACATTGGACCTCAGCTGGGCATCGGATAGGGCCCCCTGGCTACTCCTTCATATTTAATGATGCAGTTGTGCTTAGGACGCCACTCCAGGGCCTCTCTCCCACGTGGGACCTGGCCCAAACAGGATATGTGGGGCCCCAACTGAGGCAGGAAAACATTGGACCTGGGTTGGCCATCTGTGATGCTGGGTGGCTAGCAGAAACAGATCCTACCTTCTGGGTTTTGAGATTGGACTGGCTCCTCCATCGTAATTAATGATGCTTCTTAGAGCATCTCTGAGGAGCCTCTCTCTCACGTGGGACTCGGCCCCAACATGTGTGAGACCCGAACAACACACTGATGCCTAGTGTTGCCCGGTAGGCCGGCAGAAAAAACACATATTGCTGCCCCCCTCCCTGCGGGCGAACTCAAAAGCACAATCGGATCAGGACTGGGGGCCTCTCTGACATGAGAGACCCAGCCCAATGGGATGTGAGAGAGGCCCCAAAACAACAACATAATCCATGAACAGTGAGTTACAACACAAAAGACGGTCTCGCCGGTCTCCTTAGTGAGCACCCACTCTGACTTACACTACAGGCAACAGCAGCTGTCTGATCATGCGCTGCCATTAACACATCTGACACACACTCGGGTGGTGGCGGGCACTTGTCGTTCAATAGTGTCACTTTACTTACAGCAGGCAGCATGACTCGGTCAGAGTCTATTCTGCAAGGGTTAATTCAAGTGAAAACAATTACTGTGGCAAGGTTATCTGTTGCGCAAACCTAAAGTATTCCCATGTTCATCTCACGTTATCTTACGGTGCTCCATAAGGAAAAGAGTGGCTAATAACACCCTCAAACTTCGTTAAGCATAAAACCCCCAACTTAAAAGAATTAGTAAAACCCTTGATCAGCCCACTGTTCAAAATGTCAGTACAATAATCCAATGGTGTTTCTTTGACTTTTTTATTCAATCTTCTTCACACAAGATTAGGTGATCTCAAAATATTCTGGGCAGATTTACAAGCCCCTTGCGCCAACTTTATGCCGCCGTTAAATCACTTCTGTGACGCATCGGCGTCGTAAACAATGTGCCAGGATGCAACATATTTACTCTAGGGAGATGTGTTACGTTGTAAAGCCCTGTGCTACATTATACCTGCGTGAGGTATAATGTATGCAGGGTTGGCAAGGAAGCCTTGTAAAAGGACTCAGTGAAATCGTGTATATTTCACAGAGTGACTTTTACGACACCACTGCCTCAAAACCTTGCGCCTGCTTGAAGCAGGCATAAGGACTGACGCTGCAAGGTCGGAAAAGGCATTCCTGACCATTGCTGGAGTTGCGTCGCGCTTACGATACGGCTCCAGCAATGCGTTGCCTTTCTGACAAAAGATGCGTCACACATCTGTCTGTCCTTGCGTGGCGCATCCATGGTGGCGCAAGGCTATTTTTACGTCACGCAAATGAACTGGCGCATCTCTGCAAATATGCAGAGATGCGCCAGTTCTTGAACATCTGCCCCTCTTTAGTCAATGTGTTCAATCCAGTAGCTAACACATGTTTCGTCATTAGGTACATAAACCTCTGAATTCATCAGGGCTGTACATCCATAAATCAAACTAACTTATTGTTGTTGTCAATACATTACAGTACAGAATGCAGCACACATAGAAAAAGGAAAACTAGGACAATTGTGCCTCCCTTACGCGTACCCTGGGGAGACGTACGTTTTTGGCGCTGCCTCAGAGTTACGATTTCTCCTAAATCAGGAGCAGTGTAAAAAAATGCTGGGAATACCCCCAGCAATACCCATGCATGCCCCTGTAATGCAGAAAACTGTGTTAAAGGGAATGATATTTACAAGGCAGCGCTAAGCCAAAGCAAATGGCTTAGTGCTGCCTAGTAAATATGGAGCAGGCTCCTGCGCCATCAGAGCGTCACAAAATGTGACGCACCAGCGGCACAAGGGGCTCATAAGTAAGCCCCAAAGGGGCTTAATTATGAGCCCCTTGCAACACTTTTGTGGCACAGTTGTGTCACTTTGCTTGACGCAGCGGCGGTGTAAACAATGCGCCATGCTGTGCCCTATTTACAAGGTGATGCATCTAGGCAGATGCATCACCTTGTAAAGCCCTGCACCACATTTTACCTGCATCGGGTATAATGTATGCAGGGTGGGCGTTCCCGCGCAACAGTGCCTCGTAGGAGTGGCGCTGTGTAATCTATCAGATTTTCTTGCGCCACTTTGTTATGAATCGCAATGTACCCCAATATAGGCTTGGGTAGTCTCCCAACCTTTTACCTGCATTTACCCTGCCATTGTACTACATAACAGTTGTTGGTGCTGACATTTTACTTAGTTACGTGCTGCATAAATGTTGTGTTGTTTTCCCCGAACACTAGCCTCATTTATTATACATGAGGATTCTCAGAGTCACAGCGGGATTACCATCTTCTGCATAATAACTGTGTATAATGTTCATCACCATCCTCATCCTCTGCCGGCATGACACAGTAAGGTAGAACCCATGAGGGTACCTTTTGGGTATATAAGCACCATATCATTGCTGGGGCAGGCAGAGGAGAAAGACTTCCATGCCTACACGCTGACACGAGACGCTGAGGTTCCTGCAAGCAGACACTCCAACACGCAGTGGTCTAACATCCCTTGCAGGGTGTCCATCTCGAGACCAAGACGGTGTCCTTTTCTCTCCCACATTAAGTAATGGGGTTGACTCTATACTAAGGGGTTTCTTGGCTAATCACCAATACACATACTAGGTACATTTAGATACATTTAGTTAGAGTTAGCATTGTAGGAGTACCCATTAATACTGTCATGAATATATATGCCTGCATATATCCATTGTTTTAGCACTATGGTACAATTCTACCATCTATTTACTCTGTTGGTGCTTATACCAGTATACATCTTTTTCTGTCATATGGTGTTGCAGCACACATATTTTACACTAGAATGATGCTGGTTCAATAAATGCTTATTGAAAACGTCCCCACCGTTTATTCTGTGTCTCTCTGAGACAAAGTGAGCATGAGTGACTGAGTGAAAAGTACTGTAGTGTTTCCATGATACCTGAGGGGACTGGGTTGTCATGTTATATAGTTGCCATAAACTATTCTCTCCTTGGTAAGAGGAGTCCATAGTGGCACTGTAAGATAGCTGGTATACAGGCGAACATATCCGGTGGGAGTGTCTGGAATCAGTCTGGACACCATTCCCACAGTGTATTTTGTCTAAACGTGCCGATCCTATATAGATATATAGGAACTACATGACATGGCGCCCAACGTCGGTTTGGTTCTCATTTAACGGTCAAATCTGAGTAGTTCAGTTGTGCTTTTCTCAGAGACCCCTACTCACATCTACCCAGAGACGTCTGGAGTGGGAACGCAAAAATCATAACCATATCCTATGTATTGGCTGTAGGTTTATTCAAGCTTGAAGGATAATAGTTCCCTATTGTGCATAAAACCTTATCTGAGTTTCCTTGAAACTCTTTCAACAATGTCTATCGAAGAGAACGTGCGGCAGCATTACATGTGAATGCAGCGCGGGATGGGAAACAGGAAGGAGTAATAAACATTTCTGAAAATGTCAGAAACGCACTCACTTTAAAAATAGCAGAGTTTGGAGTCTCAGCATTAGGTGGGACTGTAACATTCATGATTGAGGCACACGAGTCATTAAAGACAGAAGTATTCTATTCATGGGTCAAATTTCCACCTGCAGATGCACACACTAATACATTTCTTACTTACAAACCGGATGAAACACAGGAAGAATATTGTCCATACGAGGACATTAAAGTTCCCCTCAGTTACCAGGAGCACATAAACTGGTTTAAAGGCACCCTTCCACTCACCACAGAAAAAATAAGACTCGGTTTGCTCAGCAGAGATGGAGCAACTTCGCTAGTCCTAGCAGCTTACACACCGCATCCAGATGTTGACACATTGCCAATAGCAGACTTACGTCCACGTCACAAAGAAGTAATAAAACTTTACAAAAATCTGACACAGTTCATTATGAGAACACTCACACTACAACCAACTAAAATTACTCCAGCAGGTCAACTACCAGGGACCGCAAGACAAAATTCCCCCAACAAACGCTCAACTCAGTTATGGAAAGAATGCCCACTAAACGTGAGCAAACGTTCTTCTGGATAGCACAGAAAATAGCACAGTTCGAGGCAGTATTTCCACACACAGGGCCATGTCCAATACAGGTAACCAACCCCCCAAATCCCCCAATAGCCAAGATGACCAGCCAGAGTCCCAAGGGAAGAAGAAAATCAGGGCTACATTTATGAAAAGAGGCGCATCCCTGGGCAAAACCAGTGATGCATCACTTTTCATTGCACACTCCTTGCAACACCATGGCCTCCAAAATCATGAAAGCGCGGACAGTCACCTGGGGCCCGGAGGCCTCGCTAGGCCTGCGTCTGGGACCCAGTGTGGGAGGTAGAGGTGCTGTGGAGTTGCTGGGCCATGGCGGTAGACATTGAGACATCAGCGATCGTCCTCACCTGGTGGTGAAGTCTAGCAGTTCATATGGAGACTTGTTGATGACCTGTGTGAGAAGACCACCTGGCGCCCCATGGAGCTGTGAACAGTAGAGGCGCTCCTGTGCACAAACGTAGGGAGGTCTGCATCACATACCACGCACCACCGAGATGATTCCCAATGGTGGGCTCTGCATCTTTGCATCACAGGCCAGAGGATGTGGTGCTGCCCGGATGCTGTGGAGGGTGACGCCCCTGAGCTGCGTGTGTGGCGGGAGTGCCGCAACTTCACGCCTAAAGTGGCCCTGTTGAATCACCTGCATTGAGAGGTTCCCCAGTCAACTTGGTGGTAACTGCTGTACCCAGGCTTGTGAAATCCCACCTTGCATAGGCTCCTGCTGGCTGAGTCACAGATTTGGAGAGAGTGCAGTGTATTGAGCTCTGGTGTCAATGTCCAGGTGAGGAGAAGGTGGCGTGTAGCAGAGGAGGCCCGGGGGTGAGTCGGGCCCAGGCCTAATGCCTGTGGCTGACGCACAACATGCTCTGATAGCACAGCCATGCCCTGTGCTATGGCTGACAGCACAGCCATGCCCTGTGCTATGGCTGACCTACATCACAGAGGAAACCCGAACAAGACTTGTGAGGGACTCCACTAACTCTCTCAAGGCGCTGAGATCGGCCATTGGCTGCAGTGGGCGCCAGGGGCACGGGGGCTGGTTCTGGCCCAGCCCCTTGTGTATGCAGCTTGGTACGCCGTTACTCCCCAGGGAACTAGAGAACATGGAATTTGGATGCCACTGTCAGATTGGAAGAGGCAGCCGGGTGGTGCTGCCTTTCCTTGCCCCCTTTAGTTTGCTTTTGGTTGTACGGGGGACTAACCCTTGCTGCACTTCCTCTTCCCACAGCGCTGCACCATCTGGATCTTGCTGCTGCTCTCCCCATCTGCTGCTGGTGGTTCCTCTGACATGTAGGTCAGGTGTTTGAGTATTCCTCCACTCCCAGGCTCATGCCTGCACCTTTTCCTTGGTGGTCCAGTGGTAGAGCGTCACTGCTCTGCAGATTGACTACCCTCCTGTCCCCCTCTTCTGCTGTTCCTGTTCATCTTTCTGCTCTTCTGAGTTGCTTTCCTGTGGAAGAGGTGTGGCGCCGCGGCTAGGGCGGCTGACTCCGGAATCTGGGGATCACGGTTCCATCCGCGGCACCGGCGTCAGTTTAGCCCAGCACCATGTGACTCTGGGCAATTAATCTTCCCGACGGCCCCCAGCGCCTAGAGACCCTTACGGGTGATTGTGCACTTTACAAATGTAGATTATTATTTCCTACCTTCTTTTTTATCTTTGCTGTGTTTGGCTTTGTTTTTCCAGTGCTTTTTTGCATTTCCTTTTTCCCTATCCTCTCCCTCATTGCAGCTGGGATCCCCTGTGTCCCCGCCTCCTCCAGTGTCCTTTCCAACATTTCCTACCTCCCAGCTGTCCAGCCCCCCTGCAGCACTACTTAATACCGGACATTGTGTGGCCATGCGTAGTGGGCGTGCCACTGGTGAGCAGAAGGGAAGCCAAAGGCAAGCCTGTCTGCGTCCATCTGCCCCTGTACCGTGCCCAGCACCAGGGAACCTGCTTCTCTGACACTCCACCGCTACGGCAACAGCACCATCCTCGCCCTCAACCCTGGACACCATGCCACCTGCCATCTAGCATCACAGAATACTACCGTTGCACCCTGCACATGCCGAAACTGCAAAGCACCTCCTGCCACATCAGCACACCAGCGCCTCTTGCCACCCAGCCGACCAACAGCGCACCGGACCTGCTCAACTGCATTCTCTGCTGCAACGTGCGGTCCCTCCACAAATACGCCACAGACATCTGTGAACTCCTCGACCCCACCTCTTCTGACATTGCCTTCTTCAAGGAAACCTGGAGCGACCTCTGCTCCGGACCAGACATCTCCGTTGCCATCCCTGACAGCTATAAAATAAGCCAAAAGGATCACCTGGCCGTCTAGGAGGAGGCATTGCCATCCTCTAGAAAAGCTCACTTTGACTGACCACGCACTCTACTAATCTAACGGTGACCACGGAACACCTCCACTTCCAGATCTGGACCAACCCCAACACCACCCTCCGCGGCACCCTCGTCTACAGGCCCCCTGGGCCATGAACCCACATTCAACGATGCCATTGTAGACCTCTTTGCACCCCAGACTCTCCCATCCACCAACTACAACCTACTTGGAGACCTAAAGTTCCACCTAGACAGCCCCAATGACCAGAACACCACCCCCCTCCTGGGAAACCTCGCCAACATTGAACTCAAGCAGCTAGTCCCCGTACCAACCCACATAGCCGTACACATCATTGTGTACATCACACCTTCACCATGCCCACCATACACCACCGCCATCATCGCCCCACCCACCCATTGCAGCTCGATCAAGGCCACCGATGAACTTCTCGTCAACTCCCTCAGCACCACCACTCCGCCAATGCTTACAGATGACAACACCACAATGCGCAACATCCACCAATGGATCTCCAACTTCGCTGACACCCTGGCACCCCTCAAGTAAAGACCATACAAACAACAATTCAAGAAGGCCAACTGGTCAACTCCCACCCTCCACTAGGCCAAACGCACCTGCAGACGTCTCGAGCAGAGATGGAGCCACAACAGTACCCCTGAAACTCACACAACCTTCAAATCCACCGTCAACGTACACCACCAGGGGAAGAGGAAATCACCTGGATTGATAGGTTTTGTGCATGTAGGTGTCACTTCCTGCACAACATCAATCAACTCCGCAACACTATGGCGCAAGGGTGCCTGTGTTGGCGCTAGGCAGCCATTTGCGTCAATGTAGGAGAAAAATACAGGGGAGCTCATTCATGAGCCCCTTCCGGCAGTTTAAAGCCTCCTGTGCATCATTTGATTGACGTGCTTGCAGCATTCATTTTGCACCATGTTGCGCCGTATTTGCAAAGTCACGCATCTAGGCATATGCGTGACCTTGTAAAGCCCTGTGCCACATTACACCTGCATCAGACATGATGTATGAAGGGTGGGCGTTCCCACGCAACCAAGCCTCAGAGGAGTGACGCAGGGTAATCCATCAGATTTCACGGCAACAATTCTAGGATGCCACTGCGTCAGAACCTTACGCCTGCCTCACGGCATTCTGTGTCACCCTTACACCTGTGTCACCCATGGCAGGCCTAAGGGTGATGCAGTGCCACAGGGATAGGCTGGCCGCATGCATTGCTGAAGTTGCATCATGCTTGTGACACAACTGCAGCAATGCATGAATTTAGCACTAACAGATACGTCAGGATTCCAGACGTGTCTGTCACTAATTACGACATGGAGCACCATACAGTGAATACAACGCATCCATTGTGTCGCAAGAAGAGCGAAATGAGAAGTGCTGCAAAGTTGTTTTGTCGCAGCGCTGCAACACTTTTCATAAATGAGGCCCAGGAATGCGCCCTATCTTATTGATCGTGTGCATTCCTGCCCTTTTGTTTTGTCGCAGGACAGCGCAGCAACATTCTTTGCAGCACTGTTCAGCCTCAAAACCTTCTGAAATCAGGCCCCAAGTGTTTGCACCAATTTTAAGAACAGCTATTTTCTGGTCTTAAAAAACTGTCTCTAACTAGAGTTAGAGGCAGTTTTTTGGGGTTTTGCACCATACAAGGAATTCCTTGTAAATATTGCGATGTGGGGTTAGCAGCAGTTTTTGCACAGGAATGCCCACCTTGCATCCAATTTTCGTTATCTCCCGCTAACAGAAGTGCTGATCTTAAAAATTCACGTTTATGCAGGAAAAGTGTCGCTAACTGCAGTTAGCGGCAACTTGTAAGTACAGCGATAAAAAGAAAGCCGCCATATTGTCAAAAATATTATGCTATGGCTGCATTAAGTCCCTACCCCTCGGAGATGGAAGGACTGTCAGAACACAGACCAGAAGAGCAAGCAGAGTCAAGAGACACACTTCGCAATTCATACTTCACTATCAAAAAAGAAGATACACAATAATCAAAACCTCAAATTAAGAAAAAGAAGGTAGCAGGACTTAAAATAAGAAATGCCCGGGGTACTGGGGAGTCAGCTTCTGAACGGGGAATGGGCTCTGACGATGCTAGACAGCGCAACAGAAGTAACAATAGCTTGCTAGAACCTAATGGAATTTCTGGTCACAGAGGTGTTGAATGAACATATCATGTTGGAAACACCTGATACTAGGGTAAGTGTCCCACACCAGTTATATGAAATAACACTCCAAATGGAGGGGGACATACCCAGGAAAGTGAAAAGTCTCTTTTGGAAGAGCCTGTCCTTTTGATACAGCATGCTTTTCGCAGAAATGATTGGCCGCCTGAGTTTGTTATCGATTGCCCAAAAGGAGAAACAGTACTTTTACCAGCCTTCTCTGACCTCGTTCCAGAATCTCTGAAGCACTCGTATGCGCAGGAGTGGGCGGAAGCACTTTCTCCTGCATTATACCACAATCATGCAGGGTGGGATGCTGAGTCAACTCACCATGAAATCCAAGTATAAACTACTCCAACTCCACAGAGACAGTACCCAATAAAACATGAAGCAACTAAAACAAGTCAGGGAGATCTTAGATCAACTTGAAAACCAGTAATGAAACCCGATAATTCATATCGTCTTGTACTAGATTAAAGACATTTGAACACTTGACACAAAGACATTTGCAGTACGGAATGCACACAGTGCCGCATTGATAAATAACATAGTGCGGAAAAAATACAAAACAACACTTGATATCTCAAATGGATTCTTCTGCCAAACTATAGCACCTGAAAGCAGATATTTAACAGCATTTCAGGACTAGGCTCTCAGCATCAATTCTGTTGACTGCCTCAAGGGTATAAGAATAGCCCTGGGTTGTTCTCAGCAAGGGTAACAGAGTTGCTTCAAACTTTTGATGAGGAGGCATTTTCCTACGTAGATTATATTTATCTGACGGATGATAAACTATTGGATCACTTGGCCAGAGTGAACATAATTTTGGGGTTTGCATCTAAGGGCTACAAATTCAACTTTAAAAAACCTAAAATTGCCCACCTCAATGTCCTATTTTTAGAATATGAGCTTTCAAGTGAAGGGAAAAGCCTAACAGCTAATTTTTTGGAAAAGTGCGCGCTGCTCCAACCTCAAAGGTCTTCATCTATGAATCTTGGGAATTACCGTACCACGGGGCCTTTAATGGTACAGTTGCAAATGTATCCTGTCATTTAAGGGGATACCCAGCAGCTGTAGTTAATCCAGTGTTCAGCTGCTCTTGAATGGGAGTTACTTAATGCTGAATGATCAAGTTTGATGTGGGATGCATCCAGGCATGGCATATTTAGTCACAGTAAGTTCCAAAATTACTTGTTGTTTGCAAGTATTGTTTCCACCAACCCACACAGTCAGGGAGGCGCCGTTATGGCTTCATTGAATTTTTCTGTTATATGGTTTGATTCTCTGAACAGACTGAAAGCCATGCTTTTACAGAAGGATGTGCCCTTAACCTCAGCCCGAGAGACTTTTGATCTTTCGGTTGCAAGGTCCTCAGCTGTGATACACACAGAGATACGAACAAATGGCTCTTTTCATTTCGGAGAAATGGTACAACGTATGTTTAACATATCTGATAAGAAGAATATAGCACACCTATTTAAGACCATAGGTTCAGGGTTGTTCAACACCTTTCAGACAGTCTTCAGAGTGATTCCAGCTTTTATACAGTCCGTGTTGGGGTGTGCTTTTGGAGGGCTTTGGCTAATCCTAAAAGTGGTAGTGGGTATCCTGATTTAAATTATTCTGCTATGCAATGGACGACCCAGTCACCAAGAAGGTGGAAAAAAACGCTCATGGAGCGACGCTACCGTGACCGCATGATACTCCATCTGGGTACAGCGCGACTTCGGGAGCTATCATTCAGACCAGTCTAGATTTACTGTGTTTTGCCTGTTCTTCACTGCTTGTTCTGCTGACAAAAATGCGTGTTGGACCACTGTGAAATGAAATGAAATGTGGCATTCATAAAGCGCAAATTGTCGCTCCAAAGGAGCCTCATGGCGCTATAACACTTCCATCGGTTTCACCTCCAGACGCGGCTGTATTGCTGACCTCGTTAAAGGCCCACGTAGTTCAGTGTCCTCAGCATATTCCCATGTTGATGCTGGCAATCTTAGAGCCACCACGGGATGCTTCAGCTCCTGTTGGATTGGATACCGGCTCTACTACAGGCACACTGGCTTCAGATGTTTCAAATACTTCCTCAGCACCGGCTGTGGGAACTGAAGACGAACACCTTAGCTCGATTGACCTGATCTGTGAGGTGTTAAAGAGACTGTCGTCTGCGAAGGCAAGCAGCAGTGATGTTGCATCTCCCACACAGGACACACAAACATTTGGCTCTTTGTGTGCTGGGAAGAATTCGGCCTTTTTCCAAAACAACCGACAGTGGTATTTTTAAACAATTATCTTTTTATCTCTCTATTCTTGCTCACCACTGCTTTCAGGCGTACTCAGGTGCTCAAACTATATATGAACATATTTCGAATGGCTTATAGAGCTTTTTTAGCATATATAAAGGATTTCTAATGTTTTTAAGCATTTTTATAACTTTTAGAATTTTTTTTCCCTTTCTGAACATTTTTTTTTTTACATTTTTTATTTATTAGATTTTTGAGAAAGAAAGAGATGAAAAAACAAGGAAGTAGAGAATAGGGAGGAAAGAAACAGAGAGAGGCAACAATCCGCCACATTACCGCCACATTACCCCACACAGGGGGCGCTGAAAAGCATCGCTGTGGAAACCAAAGGTATATAGAGGGAGAAGGGAAACTCCGTATGAAATGTCTTGGGCAATGCCATTGTCCATCAGTCAGTATCGAGTGGAGAAGCGCCTAGTTCTTAGCAGTTATTCTGGAGTTCACAAAGCTGGGGTCTCCAACCAAGAATAAAGGTATATATGAAAGCTGTGTCTCCTTGTTTCACACGCGATGGGTGTCGCAACCAAAAGTGAACAACAAACCCCCCCCAACAACCCCCAAACCCCCCAACCCCCCACCCTTTCCCCAGTGGTGGCGATCAGCATTCAAACAAATCTCCGGCATTCATGACGGCGGTTAGACTTGGAAGAGGTGTAGCGCACGAAGCGCCGACGGGCAAACTGCGGACGGCAGGCCACTGGACAGGAATCTGACCAGGGGTCCCCAATTGAACATGAAATTTGCCCAAAAAAATATCAGACATTCTCTCCATACTTAGTAGTCGCCATAACCTTGCATGCCATAGCGAGATAGCTGGCGCTGACGGGCTTTTCCAAGCGGCCGCCAGGGTCAATTTAGCCGCTCCCAAGCACAGCCATATAATGCGTTTATCAGCTCTAGTTTGGTGTTCCAACACCGGGTCTCTAAGCCCCAACAGGACATACTCTATTGAGTCCGGAATCGGGTAACCCATCACATCCTTAATGTGGGATAGGATCTCGGCCCAGTAGGGCTGGATGGCGGGGCAGTCCCACCAAATATGGCGGAAGTCACCCAGCATACCGCAGCCCCGCCAGCACCTGTCCGAAGTGGTCGGAAAGATCCGATGTAACTTAGACGGGTAGAGGTACCAGTCAAACAGAATCTTCAGGTGGGCCTCCTTGAGGTCAATCGAGTGATTATGTGTCGCCACATCTCGCCAGAGGCCCCTCCATTCGCCGTCAGAGATGTCCCTGCCTAATGTAGTTTCCCAGTGGTCCATGTAGCGGGGGCGGGGAGATATCGCGGTGTCCAGTAACAACCCGTAAAGGAAGGAGATCGTCCCCTTCATAGTAGACGTGTGGAGAATAAAAGCCTCAAACTTTGTCAGTGGTCTAGTAGCAGCGTCCACTACCTCCGATGAGGTCGCCCAGTGTAAGAGCTGGAGATGTCGAAAGCGTTCAGTGGGCGGGACACTATAATCCCGCATACAATTGTGGAAGGTGAGGGGTGCTACACCGTGAAACAGATGAGTAAGGGCTCTACAACCACCCCTCCTCCAGATGTCAAAGGGACCGTCAGTCAAGGCCGGAGGAAAGGCTGGATTGAAGTGAATAGGAGTAAACGGAGAGGGGAAGGTGGTCCACCGGTCGTCGCCACTAACCGTGTCCCAGACCTTTAGGACCGTGCTGGTGGGAGTACTAATATATGCATTCTTGGGGCGATCAGTCTTGGGCTTCCAGGCTAAATCCCAGATGGACCTTCCGGCCACACTTCGATCCATATGGAGCCAGTGCTTCTCTGAAAGCTGCTGGGACCATTCCACCAGTATCCTCAGTTGAGCAGCTTTATAATACAGATGCATGTCCGGGAAACCCACCCCCCCATCCATACGTGGACGGCGTAGTACTGCATTCGAAAGCCGAGCCCGGCCGCTCTGCCACACAAACTTCAACATCATGGTCTTAAGCCGACGAAAATAGGCCAATTCCACCGGTATGGGTAGCGCCTGAAAGAGGTACAAGAGTTTCGGGAGGAGGACCATCTTGAGCGCGTGAATCCTGCCAACCACGAGATGAACTTCGGCTTCCACCTCTCCAGCTCCGCGCGGATCGCCGTCATCATCGGTGGAAAATTGGCCTGAAACAGTGCGCCCAAGGTAGAGTTCAGTCGCACTCCCAGATACAGCAAGGAAGAAGTCGACCACGACAGCGGAGTAGTCGCTCGAACCTGTTGCACATCCTCGGGGGGAAGAGTGAGGTTCAAAACATATGATTTAGTGAGGTTAACCTTGAAACCCGCCACCTCTTCAAAGGTAGAGAGCAGCATATGGACATGTGGCAACGATATCGCCGGGTCCCTGATCGAGAGTAACACATCATCCGCGAAGAGCGTGATCTTATGTTGTTCGCCCGAAAAGGGGATGCCCAAGATGCGTTCATTCTCCCAAACCGCGAGTGCCAACGGTTCAATACTGAGAGCGAAGAGGAGTGGGGAGAGAGGACAACCCTGACGCGTTCCCCGCGAATGTCGGAAGCACCCGGACCTATGGCCATTAACCATCACCCTAGAGGTGGGGCTGCTGTAGTTAGCCTCAATCATTCGAATGAAGCGGGGCGAAAACCCGAAGGCCTCCAGGGTGCGGTGGAGAAAGCCCCAATCGACACGATCGAAATCTTTCTCCGCGTCAAGCCCCACTAATACTGCTGGTATATGAAATCTATTAGCCTTTTCGATCAAGTGGAGTACGCGTCTCAAATTGTCATGAGTTTGTCTGCTCTTTATAAATCCGGATTGGTCCGGATGTATAAGGACCGGCATTAAGTCCTGCAGTCTACTAGCTATAATAGATGAGTACAGCTTAGCATCTAAGTTGAGGAGCGCTATCGGGCGAT
Organism: Lissotriton helveticus; assembly: GCF_964261635.1. Classification (NCBI taxonomy): domain Eukaryota; kingdom Metazoa; phylum Chordata; class Amphibia; order Caudata; family Salamandridae; genus Lissotriton; species Lissotriton helveticus. Next base: position 451,153,319 of record NC_136059.1, read on the forward strand.
AGGACGCGCACTCGGTATGGTCTTTCCCCAGTTTGGGGATGACGGTAATCAGGGCTTCGGCCATAGTCTCAGAAGTTCTCCCCTCGGATGCCATGTCGTTAAAGAGGGAAACCAGGTAATCACAGAGGTCAGACGCAAACGTCTTATAAAACAAGGCAGTGTAACCGTCAGGACCTGGGGCCTTGTGAAGTTTCAGGGCCTTGATGGCATCCAACACCTCTTCCCTAGTGATGGGGGAGGACAGCAGATCATTCCATTCTCTGGACACCTGAGGGATCGAAAGGCCCTGCAGGAACTCAGACTGTGCCTCTGGGTCAAGGGTGTCGCTTGAATAGAGATCCGCGTAAAATCGGCCGAAAAGAGCCGCCTTGTCCGCGTCTCTGTGTTGTACAGAACCCGCGTGGTCTCGTATGCCCCCAATGTAGTCTTTCTCACGTTTATCACAAAGTTGTCGGGCCAAGTGACGCCCCACCTTGTTCCCTTGGGAGTAAGAGATGCGCCTGAGTCGCAGGAGGGTAAACTCAGCCCGGTTGTTATAATGGGCCTTCAATTTCCCCCTCACCGCCGTTAACGGCCGTAGGGTCACCCTAGAGGGGTTAGTTTTGTGCGCTTGTTCTAAGTTAGCAAGCTCCGCCTCCAGGTCCTCCCGTTCTTTCCTCCGCAATTTATTGAGGTTCGCATTAAGGGCGAGGCACGTGCCTCGTAACGAGGCCTTGCAGGCATCCCAAGTGACATACACCGAGGTGTCAGAAGGAGGGTTAAGGGTCATAAACTCCCCTATAGCACTCCGTAGTTCCTTACAGGACGTCTCATCCCGCACCAGCGCTGCCGGAAAGTACCACTTCCGCCATCCGTCCCCCCCCACCTGCCAGTGCAACCCCAGAACCACCAGGCTATGGTCAGACACAGAGAGCGGGAAAACACTAGACATTCGGACATCACCCCTAAGGGCCTGGCTGATAAAGACATGATCTATGCGGGAGTAGGAGCGATGGACATGTGAAAAAAATTTGTAATCCTTGGTGTGCGGGTGTAAGAACCGCCAGCTGTCTATCAACCCCAGGTCACCTATTTGTCTTTGCGTTTCATCTGAGAAGATCCCAGAGTCCGCCCTACGTGCCCCCGAACAGTCCATGTCCTTGTCCCACACCATGTTAAAGTCCCCCAGGAGGAACAGGTGCCCCTCTACAAAGTCTCCCACCCTGACCATCAAGTCCTGCAAAAAACCATTCTGTCCAGCGTTAGGGGCATAAATAACCACAAACGTGCATTGTCGACCATACAGTGATCCCTTCACCATCAGCCAACGCCCCTCCTTATCAATGCTCACTCCTAGGGGCTGAAAATGAAGGGATGCTTTGAACATGAGGGCCACCCCCCTATGTTTGGTGGATGCAGACGCTCTATAAATAAGGGGGAACTGTTTGTGTCGGAGTCTAAGTTCATCTTTCTTAGCTAAGTGGGTTTCTTGGAGGGCTACCACATCGAGATGGTGATCCGACAGGTACTTCCAAAGTTTCTGGCGCTTCTGCGGAGAGTTGAGGCCCTTCACATTCCAGGTACCCACACTAACAGGCATAATGACGTAGTAGGTTTCCGCTCTGCATGCCTCTCAGTGTGGTCCGGTCACCTCCCTGGCCACGGCCAACTGCAGTTCTGGACGCCCCCGGGCCCGGCCAATCCCCAATCGACTCCCTCCATCCGCCCCTCTTCCCTCCTCCCCTCAACAGGACCACACCGTCAACCCTCTCAAGGCCAGGCACATACAAGGAGCTGCTAAACATATCAGAATGAAAGCAACTGAACAGAAGCGGCAACAGCAAAGGCCAAATCGACATCCCCCCCCCGGGAAGCATCACCCAGCCCCCCCTCCAGCTCCAAGTGACCCACACCTAAGTAGCCCATAGCAAGTACAGAGTCCATGACCAGACCTAAAATAGCGGCTGCGCCTGAGAGGAGGCACCAGCAACAGAAGCCAAGGAATAACGCCTCTAAATGAGACAACACATCACATACACAGCAGTCAGACGCCACCACTTTCCCACCCAACCCCTTCCCCACCCCACAAAGATAGATATAACAGTGAAAGATGATACCCAAAACAGTAATAGTAAGAACGATACTCATCGTGATTTCAACGAAGCGTCCCAGAACAGTGCCGCGCACCATGAAGTCACTGGGAGGGGGGTGAGAGACCTCAATACGATCTCCCAGGGCCTCGGTCCGGGGTGTCTTCTCACAAAGTACTTGTATACCCACGAACCAAAGAACGCGGGCCCCTCCGGCCCCACAAGGCCGGCAGCCCACAAGTCAGGCCGCTCCAGAGCTCTGCTGCGAAGATGGCAATGTTGCTGAGGTGACGGAGGCCACCGCGTCTCCCCTTTCCAGCAGGCTAGTTGCTCGATCCGGCCGCCCACGATCCGGTTCCGACCCCACTCTGTGCCAAGAGGAGGATCGGTGTCGCCGCCTCGGGGAAGGGCTGCCCACCCTTGAAGCTGGAGAATCATCCCAGATGCCCAGAAGATCTTTAGCCATCTGCAGCGAGCGTATCTGTGCCAGTCTATTCTGCCACCGGAAGATTATGCGAAACGGATGGCCCCAGGAGTAGGTGATATTGTGGTTGCGTAGGAAAGCCGTGACCGGTCTGAACTCCCGCCGTTTCTGAAGAGTTGTCGCTGCGAGATCTTGATAGAGTTGCGGGCGATGGTCACGGAACTGCAGAGAAGGAGCGTCACGCGCCTTCTTAAGGATTCTTTCCTTGAGCTGAAAGTCATGGACACAAACTAGAATGTCCGGAGGTGGTCCTCCTCCCCTACGTGGCAGTCCAACTCTGTGGACCCTATCCATTCGGATCTCTTGTACCTCCTCGTCGTCCAGGATCTGGCGGAAGAGGTCATGGACGTAGCCGCGGAGGTCCCCTGCTTCCCCATCGCTCGGAACCGCTCGTATGCGGATGTTGTTTCTCCTGGAGCGGTTCTCCAAGTCCTCCGCATGTGCCTGCAGGTCCAGGTTCTGCTCCGTGAGCCTCAGCACATCTTGCTGTAGCTGGTGGACGTCATTTGCCATGTTAAGGTCGTGGTCCTCGAGCGTGGCCACTCTTTCCCCCACAGAGTCCACGTCCCGCCTCACCTCCCGAAGGTCAGAGGTCAACTGGGCTCGGTGGTCCAAGATATCCTCTTTGATGGACTTGAATAGGTCGGTCATGAATGCTTTAGTGGCCGGCGCCTCGTCATCGGAGCATTTATGCGAGGAGCTTGGACCAGGGGAAGCCGGCTGCTGAGCGCCCTTCGATTGTCCATCTTTCCCGGCCTTCCCTTTGCGTATCGAGGTAGCCATCTTGACCTTCCCGAAACGTCCCGTAGGGCACCACGAACCGCACCACTCCGCCACTAGTTAGATCTACCCAGGAGCTCCAGAGGGTACCCCCAGCGGTGGCCCAGGGTGCTCGGCACAAGTTCAGGTCGTAGCCCAGGCAGCCAACAGTTGATGTGTCCGTCCCCTTCGTTCAGCCACTACAGCCCCGAAGAACACAGCGGCTGAGGCCCAGCACAGATGTAGGGAGGTGGGCAGGAGCCCCCTAAGCTGCTAGGTCGGCAAGGGTACTGCGGGTCCAGGCACAATTCTCGGTGTTCACTCGACTCTGCACGCAAACCGGTCCCAACCACCTCCCCGGTGCATCAGGCCCCTCGCCTAGGGGGATGGGCGGAGAACCAGGGCTCTCCCAGGTGGGAGCCGGTCGGGGCCGTCACCGCAGTGCCGGAGGGTACTTCCCACCTAGTCTTCAGACCGCCGGCGCAGCAGTCGCCGCCTCTCCTGTCCACTCCAGCTTCTCCTCGAATTGCCCTGAGTTCGGGATCAGCCCGTCCCAGCTAGACCAGGCACCACCACTCGTTATTGCCGCCACGTGGCCCGCCCCATGCCGCTGTCTGTTGCCCGCTGTTCACCCCGTCTCCAATCGGGCGCACTCCTTCCCTCGCGGCCAGGGCACCCACCTCATGTGCACCGGCCGGGGACCGCCACTGCATACGGGTCCGGAGAGCAGCGCCGAGCGATTTCCCCACCAGGCCGTAGACCGCGGCCTCGAGTAGAAGGGCGGCCGCCCTCGGCTCCAGGTGCTCGCCGGCAATAGGCTCCTCCCCCCGGGGAGGCTGAGGGACCCAGCGATAATTCAGCGTCCCTGCACTACAGCTCGACTCCGGTGGCTCCCATCTCATCAACCCGGCAGGTCTATCAGTTTCCGCTGCCCCGGGGATCTCGAGTCTCCGTCGTGTGCCTGCTCACCCGAAGCGCCTCGGTCCCGAACACCGCTTCCGATGCCGGAGCCGTCGGAACAACTCCTGTGCTTCCGGGATTCACACCGCCGACAGGTAGCACTCTGCAGCACTGCTCAGGCGACCAGGTGCCAGAAAGAGCTCCGGAGCCGTGCTTTACAATGCTATACAAGGCCCGGGGCCGGAGAGGACCTAAAAACACGTCCTACTCCGCCGCCATCTTGGTCACGCCCCCATTTCTGAACATTTTAACGATGTTATTATGATTGATTAGAAGGACATTCCTTTCCTTTAGTATATCGTCCAGTCGCATGAGGAATGGGTGTTATGAATCGCAATGTACCCCAATATAGGCTTGGGTAGTCTCTAAACTTTGTACCTACATTTATCCTGCCAAAGTACTACATAACGGGTTTTGTTACTGACCTTTTACCTTTTACCTAGTTAGGTGCTGCATAAATGTTGTGTGTTTTTCCCCAAAAACTAGGCTCATTTATTATGCATGAGGATTCTCAGAATCACAGCAGGATTATCATCTTCTGCATAATAACTGTGTATAAGATTCATCACCATCGTCATCCTTGGCCAACATGACACAGCAAGGTAGAACCCCAGAGAGTACCTTTTGGGTGTAAAAGCACCACATCTTTGCTGGGGCAGGGAATGGAGAAAGATTTCCATGCTGACACGCTGACATAAGACTCTGAGGTTTCTGTACGCAGACACTCCAGCACGCAGTGGTCTGACATCCCTGGTGGGGTGTCCATCTCGAAACCAAGATGGGGTCCTTCGCTCTTCCACATCAGGTTATGGGGTTGGCTCTATCCTAAGGGGATTTTACACCTACACACATGCTAGGTACATTTAGGTACATCTAGTTAGGGTTAGCATCGTAGGAGTACGCTTTATTACAGTCATGTATCTATATGCCTGAATATATCCATTGTTTTAGCACTATGGTACAATTCTACCATCTATTTACTCTGTTGGTGCTCATACCAGTATACATCTGTTTCTGTCATATGGTTGTTGCAGCACACACATTTTACACTAGAATGACACTGGTTCAATAAATGCTTTTTGAAAATGTCCCCACCATTTATTCTGTGTATCTCTCTGAGACAAAGTGAGCATGAGTGACTGAGCGAAAAGTACTGGACTGTTTCCACGATTCCTGAGGGGACAGGGTTGTCATGTTCGATAGTTCCTAGAAACTATTCTCTCCTTGGTACGAGGAGTCCATAGTGGTACTATGAGCAAGCAGGAATACAGGTGAACATATCCGGTGGGGGTGTCTGGAATCATTCTGGACACCAGGCCCACTAAACGTGCAGATCATATATAGATTTATAGGAACTACACGACAACTTCTAGGATGCCATTATGTCAAAATGTTATGCCTCCCTCAAAGCAGGCGTATGGGTGACGCAGTGCTTTGTGTGTGGGCCTGCCTCATGCATTGCTGCAGTTACGTCATGCTTGCAATACAACTCCTGCAATGCATGACTTTTGCTCCGACAGATACACCAAGGTTCCTGACACATCTGTCACTCTTGCGACATGGAGGGATGTACAGTAAATAAGGAAGGAGGGTGCAGTGAAAACTGTTGCATTGCTCTTTTCACGCAGCGATGCAACAGTTTTCATAAAAAGCGATACAACAGTTTCCATAAATAAGCCCCTGAGGGCCTTATTTATGAGGCCTCGCGTCACTTTTACGCCACTGGTGCGTCACTTTTTGTGATGCACTGGCGACGTAAAAGATGCGCCATGTTGCGCCCTACTTACAAAGTGACTCATCAAGGCAGATGCGTCACTTTGTAAACCCCTGCGCTGCATTAGACCTGCACCAGGTATAATGTATGCAGGGTGGGCGCTCCCACGCAAACAGCCTCGGAGAAGTGGTGCATTGAAATCTCTGAGATTGTGGCATCGGCGAGCACCCTTCCTGGTGGTGAAGTCTGGCAGGACGCACAGAGACACATTGCTGACCAGTGTGAGAAGACCATCTGGTGCACCTTGGAGCTGTAAACGGTAGAGGGGTTCCTGCGCACCGACGTAGGGAGGTCTGCATCGCATACCAGGAATCACCACTACACCGGGGTACACAGAGGAGATTAGCAATGGTGGGTCGCACCTCTCTGCAGAATTGAAGGATTTGGAGTGCATAATAATCTATTTCCTTTTCTTTTCTTCAGTCTCCCACATGCATCCCTTTGTCCAGGCCCCCCCTTCATGGCAGCATCATGACCCCGAAGAAAATGTGTGTGAAATCGGAAGACCGGCTGAACTCGGAGGGCCACATTCGCTGCACACAACCATCGGTCCGTACTTTGGTCGCTGACTTATCGTGATACGAATGGATTAGGAGGGATACTTCATGCATGAGATATAACGGTGATAACACCCGGCGCTCACTTTTTCTACAAATAATTGTGAGGGCGCTACTACTTACAAAATTGTCTTTCGTGTACGTTGGGAATACATCCGATTTCAAAATTAAGCTCTTGCACTGTGAAGGACACGGATTATGATAACTTTGCTTGTAATACATGGTTCCACCATTGCTGTTGCTTATTCAAACGTGGCATGGACATTCGTCAAAATATAATGACCAAGCCCTGAAGAAGTCCCAAGAGAGATCAAATGTTTTGGCGGCAATATTTATCGCTAAGTAGGGTTAGAGACAATTTTTTTATCGCTAAGTATCGCTAAGCATCGCCTATTTTTATCGCTTAGGAACCTTGCTATTATCAAGGTTTATCTCCTAAGCGATAAAAATCGGCCGAAATGCATGAATATCGCTGAAAAGTCAGCGATATTCATGCATTATCGAGCTAATGCTCTTAGCCATGTTATCCACCTCCCATTGGATAACATGGCTAAGAACTGCTCAGGGCAGGTGTTAGCTTTTGGAGATATTTGCGCTTAGCGCGAATATCTCCAAAAGTTGGTAATAGGAGATAGCGATGTTAGCAACTGTTTCCAGTCGCTAACATCTTGGCACGCCCACTTTGCATGTCATTAGTGATAAATATCACTGACATGCAAAGTGGGGCCCAAGATGGTCGCTATCTCCTACTAGCTGTCACTAACTGGTGTTAGAGACAGCTAGGTAATAGGGAGATAATTTTATCTCCGCTTTCTTGGCTTTTAAAGCCAAAAAAGCGGAGAAAAACCCCCTTGATAATATGCCCCGAAGTGTCTCTGAATAAAAAGAACAAATTATCTTCAATCAAGTTTCTGAGATTGCTTATCTTTGTCATTTGGGAAGCTAGTCATTGATATATTGCGCTCTTTGTCGTGACTTGATGTACTAGGGCATCTATATACATTACACACTTGTTTGTTCTGGTGCGGGGTCAATCTTGCTTTTTTTAATTAGTGGTGACTCATAGTCACCTTTTGGGATGTATTTGGGTCACATCCCAGACCCTACGCACAGGGTTTGAAAGGAGATAGGCTTACTTTAATAGTGATGTTTAGTGCTGGATTCGCATAGCTCTGACCCTTCGCAGTAGTTTTTCCCCCGAAGAAAATTACCCTTTCAGTGTCGAAATCCAGGTAAGTCCTTTTTTTACTATTTACCCATTGACTAGACTGGGAACATAGGGGCAGATTTATGTTAACTGGCGCATCCCCAGGGATGCGCCAGTTAATGTGCGCCACAGTGCGCCACAGCTCCGCCACCCATGGTGCGCCGCATTTATAATGCGGCGCACCATGGGGCAAAAACGGCACAGGTGCGTGACGCATCTGTGGCGTTAAGGTGGCGCATTGCTGGAGTTGCGTCGCAAGCGCGACGCAGCTCCAGCAAGGCTCGGTGGTGTCCCATCTCAACAATGCTGCATCAAGACCTACGCCTGCTTTAAGCAGGCGCAGGCTTTTGACGCAGCATTGGCCAGAAAGTGACTGAGTGAAATCTCATAGATTTCACTCAGCCACTTTTGCGAGGCGCACCTGCCCCGGAACGCCCACCCTGCGCCGGAACGCCCACAAGCGGCGCAGGGCTTTACAATGTGACGCATCTGCCTAGATGCGTCACGTTGTAAATCGTTCGTAGGGATGCGCCACGTTTACGCCGCCTTGCGTGACGCAACAGCGGCGTAAACGTGGCGCAAGGGCTTCATAAATCTGCCCCATATGGTCCAGACTATAGCAATGGGAAAGTACTGATAGTAATTATTTTTTTATATGTCATGCCTATGTGTACACTACAGTCTTGAGGAGTCTCCTGAAGGTCAGCAGGTCATGGGTCTGCCGTAGGTGGGCGGGGAGCTAGTGCAGGTCTCTCAGGGGGTGGTGATGTGGCTGTGGCGAGGGAGTCCGAGGATGAGGCGTGCGGAGGTGTTTTGTATGCGTTAGAATCTCTTCTGGAGTGTGGCCGTGGTTCCTGTGTAGAGGGCGTTGCCGTAATCCAGCCTGCTGCTGACGAGTGCTTGGGTGACCGTCCTTCTGGTTTCGGTGGGGATCCATCTGTAGATCTTTCGGAGAATGCAGAGGGTGTTGAAGCAGGAGGAGGAGACTGTGTTTACTTGGCTGGTCATAGAGAGCATGGAGTCCAGGATGAAACCTAGGTTCCATGCATGGTTGGTGTGTGTCCGGGCAGCTCCCAGCATGGCCAGCCACCAGAAGTCGTCCCATGCGGAGGCGGTGGATTTGAAGATGAGGACCTCTGTCTTATCCGCGTTCAGCTTCAGCTGGCTAGTCTTCATCCAGTCTGCGACGTCCTTCATTCCCTCGTGGAGGTTGGACTTGGAGGTGGCCGGGTCCTTGGTGAGGACGAGGATCAGCTGGGTGTCGTCGGCGTAGGAGACAATGCTGAGGTGGTGTGCTCGGACGATGTTGGCGAGCGGTGCCATGTAGATGTTAAAAAGGGTTGGGCTGAAGGATGATCCTTGGGGTACGCCGCAGGTGATCTTGGTGGGTTCGTATCGGAAGGTGGGGAGGCGGACTCTCTGGGTTCTGCCGCTGAGGAAGGAGACAATCCAGTCCAGGGTTTTGTCTTGGATCCCTGCGACACGGAGGCGTGTGCGCGGGGTGTGGTGGCAGACGATATTGAAGGCAGCCGAGAGGTCCAGGAGGAGGAGGACCGCTGTTTTGCCGCTGTCCAACAGGGTTCTGATGTCGTCAGTGGTGGCGATGAGGGCAGTTTCAGTGCTGTAGAAAAGGGTATGGCCAGACACTACATTATATCCCTGAAAGGTTTTCTCCTTTGCATCATGGTCATGCAGTGCAAAATTTGCACTCCCCTCAGTGTTGACTCTGGTGTCAACACTACAGTCAACACTAAGGGGAGTGCCCTTAGTGTTGACTGTAGTGTTGACACTACAATTAACACTGAGAGGAGTGCAAAGTGTACCATGATACAAAGGAGCAAACTTTTCTGGGTTATGATGTATTGTCTGGTGATCCAGCGGGATGCCAACCTGTGGACATCTATCACTATATGCTCATCTGGGCCCATACACACACTCACTCATATAGGTCAGTGAACACCGCTGGGTATCAAGTTTATAGGGCTAAAAATGTAAGTTCATTTATTTATCTATTTCTCCTATCTTTTACTGATCCGAAGCCCTTTCATAATCCTTCCCTTCTGGATCTATTTTAGTTAATTAGGTTTTGATGATTATGACATACATCTCAATTACCTGATTTCTATTTGAATAACCACAGACTTGGAAAGATTTTAAAGGTTTATCTAAATTAATCATGAGAGCTGACAAATTACAGTTTTAACTCCTTCATTCAAAGGAAGTAAAATCGGCTTACCAAATTAGTCTATGATTCTACAATAACGAGTACCTCAGGAAAAGAGAGGATAGAAAGAGAGAGCACATTGACACAATACATAAATTTATATTTACCTAGGATGGTGGGAAAATCAGACCCTTCTGGCCAAGAGTTAACGGGCCCATTAGAAAGTTCAGGTGATAGGTGCTTCAGGATAGGATAGGACAGGATAGATGACCTCTTCTGGATTCGACGCCTGTGTCTCAACCCTCTCTGATGCTAACTTTTTTATTTTTTTTATTCATTTATTAGCATTGCAAAAGGAATAACATACAGCGTATATCCTTGGGTTATATGCATATCACGACCAGCATACATCTATTTAAATCAGTAGAATAGATATGCTCCAGCAACATATCTCCATGTATGTTCAATCCATTACAATAAATGAGAAACATCCCACCTCCCCCCAACCCTCCCACCTCCCCTAACCCATCTACCAGGCAATACGAATATTGCAGAGCCCCCTCACCGAGACGACTCTGTTATTACATGTGCTACATGACGGCTTGTTCTTACATTGAGTATCAGCGTAACACACTACAATACAGCATTCGGGACCAACACTGCAGAATTTGTCCAAACTGTGACAGATCAAAGATAAGGACCGCAGCGGCACTGTGTATGAAGCAGCGCTTCCCCAAATATATCAGGATGCGCTACCATATATGCAGTCATGGGGCTCCAGCTGGTCTCTACAATAGGCCAGATCAGTAAGCCACAATTTTATAGTTGGAGCAGTCCGCGAACCCCATCTCTTCGCTACCACCGCTTTGTCATCAGTCTGGAGATCGCCACGAGGCGTCGACTGGCAGGCTTCAAACGGTTTACATATCCCAGTAGACATATCTCAGGTGAACAATCAACAAGTTCTAGTACCACTTCCGACAGTATGCGAGCCACCTCTGCCCAGAACGCCAAGACTTTCCCCACACAGCCAGGCCACATGAAAGAAATCCGCATCATCAACTCAACATCGCACGCACCTTGCTGATTCTCTTAGACCATACCTATGAAGTTGTAGAGGCGAATAATATATTTGATGCAGGAACTTAAAATGAATGATGCCGACCATACCTCCATCGGGATCGGACTGCCTATCGCGGTTTGCCAGCATTGACGTGACTGATGGTCCTCAAACTCTTGTTCCCCCTGGGAGGCAGAGTAGAGTCTAGTAATAAGCCCCTTACGGCTCCCCCCGCCAACATTACCTGTAAGGCCCTGAGAGTTGTAGGCTCCTCTGGAAAGTTCAGGTATACTTCTAGGACGGCCTGTCGAACGCGGACATACATGAATCTAAACATGAAAGATCGATTAACGTCATTTTGGGCTGCTCCAAGAGTTTTGAAACAACCCCCTTCGTACAGGTCGCCCTTGCGAACTATACCAGCAGCTGAAAGCTCCTTTAAGGCCGCGTGCTCCCTAGCAGCCGAAATTCCCGGATGCGAAGCTATGGGCAGGAGGGGGATATACAAATATGGAAGCTGAACTCTAGCTGCTAGAGCCCTCCACACCCAGGACGTACACAGTGAGGGGTTTATTTCCTGCCGAGGACCACCGGAGCCACTTGATGAAACCATAGCCTGCACAGGAATGGGAAGAACAGCGTCTGCCTCAATAGCTACGTGCGGCTGAAAGCGTTGCGGAAAATACCAATAATGAGCAAAATGCGCTTGAGCGCAGAGGTAATACAAGCGAAGATCCGGAGCCTCAAAGCCACCCCGATCAAAGGGCTGTACTAGAAGATCCCACCGACATCGTGATTGCTTACCCCCCAGACAAATGTAAGTAGAGCCGACTGCAACGTTTGGAAAAAGGCCAGATTTAATTTAATTGAAATATTAATAAAGAAGTACAGATCTTGGGCAGGAACAACATTTTTACTAAAGCAATCCTATCAGTCAGCGACAGGGGGAGACGGGCCCACCTCTCTGTCTGCTCTGTTATGCGCGTAATGGCACACCCATAATTCTCTGCGACCACCACAGCTGGCTCTCTATGGATCATCACCCCCTGGTACTTCACTGGCTCAGAAGTCCACAACAGTGGGAAGTCCAGCTCAACCTCATTCGTGCGTTCAGTTAGTGGAAAGACCAGGGACTTGGACCAATTAATGCCCAAACCAGAAAACCTCTCAAATTGGACATACAGTAGCGGAGAAAGATAGTTTGATGGCTCCCGGACATAAAGTAGCATGTCGTCCGCATACAGGCAGACTATTAATGGGCGTTGTCGGAATCTTAAAGCCGCGGCCGAATGCTTTTGGCGAAGATTGCACGCCAGGGGTTCTATTAGCAAGGAGAAGAGAATAGGAGACAGGGGGCAACCCTGTTGAGTGCCCCTTTCTATAGAGAATAGGGACGAGACTCTGCCATTGACACGCACTCTGGTGACAGGTCTGCTATAGAGAACTCTAATCCATTGGAGAAAGAGGGGGGGGACCCATTCTGCCCAGTACCATGAACATATAGGACCAGTGCATGAAGTCAAAGGCCTTTGCTGCGTCGAGTAACACAGCAACGGCTTGAAAGTCAGGTTTGAAATAATGCAGCGTGGAAAATAATGTACGCAGATTTTGCGTGGTGGATCTCTCCATCACGAAACCCGACTGATCTGGCAAAACCAGCAGGGGCACCAGGGGTTGAAGTCTAGTGGCTATCATTTTTGCCAATATTTTTGTATCAATATTGATGATGGAGAGCGGTCTGTACGATCCGCACTGATTAGGGGGCTTGTCAGGCTTAAATAATGTGACCAGTAAGGCCTCGCGAAGCGATGGAGGCAGAGACCCGCCGTCGTACGCCTCAGCATAGACCTCCAACAACCGCGGAGCTAAGATCATAGCAAATGTCTTATAAAACTCACTTGGCAGCCCGTCGGGCCAGGCAGCTTTACACGTAGGTAAAGCCATTATAGCCCCCCGAACATCGTCCTCCCCGAATGGTTGCACTAAATATTCACGATGTGCATTGTAAATGTTTGTAAATGTTTTTGTACTTGTATAGCGCACAGCTACCCGCAGTGGGTTTCCCGGCGCTTGTACGAATACCGCAAGGGAACCCTTCCTGGCTTTCCCTGTGAAGTGTCCACTCCTGGGCACTCCCATGGTGCAGACCAGGCATCCCTCGCGTTGTGGGGGCCGTTGTGGAGACTAAGCAAGCTATTGCCCAGAGTTGCAGCGTGGGACCCATGATCAGAACAGGCACTGAGGCGAGAATATCCGGTCAGGGGATTTCATGAGCCCGAGACCCGCCGAGGCGGGAATCGAACCCTGGTCCCTGGCCAGAACTCTGCATCGAGGTCTGCCTGCTCTAACCATTGAGCCACACTTCTGCATTGGACATCCAACCCAGTGCCACATCATCCAGGTAATCATGTGTTTCCTCATCCGAAGGGGACTCCCTGGCTGCATAAAGATCGATGTAAAATTTCAATACTACATCACAAAGCTCGTACCAGAGTCATCAATAAGCTAATTTATGGGCTCTTGGCTTCGGGGCTCCCTCAGCTTCTGAGCCAGAGAACGGCCAGGCCGCCCACCCTCCCCATAATACCGCGCTATCCGACGCCTAGAGCAATGCCGCAGCTCCTGGTCAACAGTATCATTATGTTCAGTGACCAGTTCACGGATCTGTGCAAGTTTATCCGCCGTTGGATTGTCATCAAAGGCTCGCTCCAGGTCACTGATGTCTGCAGCCAACTTCCGTTTCCGGCGCCTAATATCCCGCAGTACTCCCGCCTGCGCCCCTATGCACGCCCCTCTGATGGTGACCTTGGAGGTCTCCCATAGGACCCCCGCACTATCCACCATGCCCTCGTTCTCCTTAAAGTAGTTCCTAATCGCCTCCTTTACAGTGTGTTGAAACACAGGATCTCTCAATTCAGACGGCTGGACCGCCAGGCTAACTGCGGAGCCCTATAGTCCGGCAACGTCAACTCCATGAGCAATAGAGAATGGTCGGAAAGTGTTCTGGCTACGTGACAAACACTCTTAACCCAGTGACACACCTCACCTGAAATCAACTAGTAATCAATGCATGACCAGGAGCCATGCCCCGTAGACACACATGTACTCTCACAAGCTTCCGGGTGGCGTGAGCGCCAAACATTCTGCACATGCCCAGCATCAATCAACCCCACAGCACCTCTGAAGCTCTCTTCTGTCGGATCTCGCCTGCGCCATGTGTATCCTTAAACATGTCAAGGTACACATTAAAATCTCCACCCCAGATAATTTCAGCAGGAGGAAACTGCATGATCCGTCGCCACACATCCAAGAAGAACGCTGGATCATCCACATTCGGCCAATAAATGTTCACTAGAAGCACGCTCACACCCCCCCAGCCTACCATGCATAATCACACACTGTCGTCCGTTTCAGTTTTGATTCCGGAAAAAGGAGACACCTTTCTTCACCAACGTGAGCACACCTCTTGCATACGAAGAATAGGAGGAGGAAGCCCACACACCAGCCAATCGGGCCCCAACATTCCTTACCGATGACGCAGTCAAATGCGTTTCCTGGAGGAAAGCGACACTCACACCCATTCTATCCAAGCCTGCAAACACCATCCTGATCTTCTGTGGCAAATTCAAGCTGCGTACATTCCAAGTGGCAAATTTAATAGAGCTACCCATTAACTGGTGGCAGGAGAGTTAATTAGCAGACGAGATATGCAAAACAATGTGCACTCAAATCACAGCCAACATTGCACATCTTATCTGTACGCCTGGTAGAAAACAACGAACAAAACTCCCACCCCCTTTCCCAGCCCTACCCGCCCACCAGCCACTTCAGCACCCCAACCATGCCAAAGCCATCCCCAATCCCAACCTAACCCTCCCCCCCACAACAACAGTGATCAAGGCTTGGGGTACACCCATAAGAAGGGGGCACAGATGCGCAAAGCTCCTACATAGCGGGAGTTGACCGAGCAGTCAGTATGGAAACATCCCAGCTCTGTGACCAGCTCTCTATGTTCCTGTGGGGTGGAATAAACCACCACAAACTAAGCAAAGGCAATGCCACATGACCAGGCAGCCATGGAGCACATGCAGGCATTAAGTATCAGAGTAACCACAAAAAATAGGAAGGAGCAATGCAAGTAGAGCCCCCATTAATAGCCAAATAGCGAAAACACCTGACAACCTGAACATTTCCAGCATCACCATACATGTGAAGACCCTCCCTCAGATAATCAGAAATACTTATAGGCCCTGTACGAGAAGGAAACATGACATCTTAGATTGTATATAGAATCTGGCATGCCTAGGAGCCCGCAGTGCAGCAGCCCCAATACACACAGAGAAGAACCTTCAGCCCTCAGCATCCCCCTGTTCCTCCCCCTCCCGAGCCTCCGTGGAGGCCCGCTTTCTGCACTTCCATTTTTTGGCATAATCCATTGCAGCCTTAGGGGAGGAATAAATCTTGTTGTCAGAGGCAGCACCAATGCGAAGGCGGGCAGGGTATAGCATGGCGTAGGGGGGATCACTGACATAATATCGAATACAAAAATATAGGCTTTTAAAATATCGACTTCAAAATATCGACTGCAAAAATATGGAAGTCCTATCTACAAACAGGTAAATACAAAAATATTGCATCAAAAATATTGTTTAACAGTAATATAGTTAGTCAAAATATCGAATTTTTTTAAATGTCTTAAAAGTAATTTAAAATAAATGAAATATTAAAAATAATTAACTAAACATATTTAAAAATACTTAAATAACCTTAAAATGATAAAATAATGAATTTAAGTTAAAAAAAATGTTATTTTGTAAAACATATATATATATATATTCACATGATATTAATTTCAAAAAAACAATATTTTTACCGTAGGATAGCGTAGGGGGAAAAATGACTATTCCCACTCCAGTGAGTGCAACAGTAGGGAAAGGGTTGGATAGCGTAGGGGTAAATATTACTATTCCCACTCCAATGAGTGCAACAGTAGGGAAAGCGTTGGATAGCGTAGCGGTTAAAATTACTATTCCCACTCCAGAGAGTGCAACAGTAGGGTAAGCGTTGGATAGCGTAGGGGTAAAAATTACTATTCCCACTCCAGTGAGTGCAACAGTAGGGAAAGCGTTGGATAGCGTAGCGGTAAAAATTACTATTCCCACTCCAGAGAGTGCAACAGTAGGAAAGCGTTGGATAGCGTAGGGGTAAAACTTACTATTCCCACTCCAGTGAGTGCAACAGTAGGGAAAGCGTTGGATAGCGTAGGGGTAAAAATTACTATTTCCACTCCAGTGAGTGCAACAGTAGGGAAAGCGTTGGATAGCGTAGGGGTCAAAATTACTATTCCCACTCCAGAGAGTGCAACAGTAGGGAAAGCGTTGGATAGCGTAGGGGTAAAAATTAGTATTCCCACTCCAGTGAGTGCAACAGTAGGGAAAGCGTTGGAAAGCGTAGGGGTAAAAATTACTATTCCCACTCCAGAGAGTGCAACAGTAGGGAAAGAGTAGGATAGCGTAGGGGTAAAAATTACTATTCCCACTCCAGTGAATGCAACAGTAGGGAAAGCGTTGGATAGCGTAGGGGTAAAAATTACTATTCCCACTCCAGTGAGTGCAACAGTAGAGAAAGCGTTGGATAGCGTAGGGGTAAAAATTACTATTTCCACTCCAGTGAGTGCAACAGTAGGGAAAGCGTTGGATAGCGTAGGGGTAAAAATTACTATTCCCACTCCAGTGAGTGCAACAGTAGGGAATGCGTTGGATAGCGTATGGGTAAAAATTACTATTTCCACTCCAGTGAGTGCAACAGTAGGGAAAGTAAATACTTCATATAATATTTAAAAATATATATATATTAATATCTATAAAAAATTAATTAAAACTAATTACCAATTTAATATAGTATAATAATGAATCAATTAAAAATACAAATTAAAATTAATCATTACAATTAGTTACCTATTAATACAAATTAATTACAAATTAACAATTAATTAATAGGCAATTAAAAATTAATTAACAATGGGGAGGAGCCAAGATGGCGATCGGAATGGAAGCTTAGGCTCCCGGCTCCGTAAGCCTCCGAGCCCCGCACGGAAATCCTGGTCTTGATCCTGTGATTGCGCTGCAGCGGGGTGACGGTGAATGCGCGCAGACATCGCTCGCGCGATCCCGATGTCTCTGCCAGCCTTCTAGCCGGAGAAATCCACGAAGTAAATTGGCGGCCTTAACGACCCTGGAACCGGGACCTCGACCGCGAAACATGGCCGGGTGCTGACTCATCAACAGCGGCCAGATGGGCCTGGGCGGAGTCGGTCCTCCGAGGAGCTCTGATTGTCACACGACGCGGCCGGAGTGCATCCTCGAGGTGAGGGCTCAGTGGAAATACTGTCTAGCTGCGGAGCGCTGAAGGTGAGCTGTGTCGGCTCTGTCTTCTATTCCGCCCAGTTTTCGCGGGCCGCTCCCGAATTTGCCGCTAGCGCCGAATCGGAGAGAGGATGGCCATTACCAGAGGCCGCACCTTGGACGTGTGCTTTGAAGCCCCCAGTGGTTCGGATTGTGGGCTATCCGAGCCGGACTCGTCCCTGCCCTACCTTCATTCTCCCTACGAGGTGGAAACGCCTGATGGCTGCCTGAACGAGATGAAGTACAATATCCTGTCTACCGAAGTGCTGCGTGATGGGGAGTGCGAGTTACCGAGTAGCGCTGTGGTATGGGAAATACAGCCTACGCCGTCTTGCGGTGACATTCTTGCTGCTCTTGGTGACTTACAGTCCGTTTGGGAAGACGGTTCCCGAGCGTTGGGAAGAAAGCTTGACGATATTGCACTCACACTGGGGCGATTGCGGTCAGATGGCTCCCAGGTGCGCGAGGATTTGCCCCTAACTGTCTTTGAGGGGGGTACTGTGGTTGCCCATGGGTGCGGAGGGGAACGGATGATCCCGGACTGTGTTGGTACCTGTGGACAGATGTCCGTATGCCTCTACTATACTGAAGGGTTCCTTTTTTCAGCAGGGGACGGTGGCCTCGTCCATTGTATCGCCACTAATGGCCCGGACATTGTTTCAGCAACTGTTGGCTCCTGTGACTGCTTCTTCTTTCCTCGCTCTTGTACCCTTGCTATGGAATACGTATCATGGGACGGAACTGGGGGTGATGGTTGTAAGTGAAGATGACTCTGTCGGTGGTCAGCGACGTCCATTTTGTATTTGCATGCTGCTCTTCGATCTTGCGTGGACATTTTGCTCTCCTGTTTCGGCTGAGACGGGATTTACTCGGCGGGCATGCCTCGGGGGACTTACAAGAACAGGCCATGGCTAAGTGGTTCTCTTTAAAGGTTGACGTCTGTTTGGCTGGCGGGGGAGCGGGTTGGCGTGTTCTTATGACACACCTAGTTGCGCAGTATGTGATAATTCTCTCCATTTCTTATCGTATTAATTGATTACTGTTGTTGCTTGTTGCTCTTGGGGTGGAGAATAACTTTGTGGAAGGGGAGACCGGGAGCCTGTATGGCTGGCCCTTCTCCGGTTTTATATAACCTTTTCTTTCTCTTCTTCTCTTTTCTGTATCTATATTTCGGGTACTCGTTTACTGGGTGACAGGCACACTGCTAGGGGGGGGGTTGGCCGTAGCCTCTGCATGCGTGCAGGGTGGGGGTTGGGGGGAGAGGGTTTTTTGTTTTGTCCTTCTTAGTTTCTATGGGCCCTTATTTCTTCTCTCTTCTTTTCTTAGTCCTTCTTCTCTCCTCCTTTCTTATTTTGGGTCAGCATGGAGGCTAGGTGTAGCACCGCTTGCCGTTTTTTGTTTTCTGTGTTACCGCTCACATTATTTAGGTAGTTCCACGTTTATGGGGTGGGTGATGACTGGTACGAAATGTGAATATATGCTCCTTTATCCTGATCAGTATATTTTTGTGCCGCTTCTCCGATTATGATTCTCCGCTTTGTTGACATCCTGCTGTGTGCATTGCCCACTCTGTGCCTTCGGTGGATTGTATGGCATCTGATCCTTCTTATTTTATTTCTTAAAAATGAATCTTACTTAATCCTGTACTCGGTGGTCGCGTTCAACGTAAGTGATATTTGGAATATTTGCGGTTTTTCGTATTTGGGGACTGCTGAACTGTCTTATGGTTGCCCTACGTGCTACAAACTGATTTCGAGGCCGGCCAGATTGGTTGTAGGCCCGTAACTGTATGCTACTGTTGCACAATAAAGGTTTTAAAAAAATAATAATAATAATTAACAATTAATTCACAATAAATACCAATAAATAAATTTACATATTTAATTAATTATAATTAAATTACTTCCCACCTTATTCCCCTATAAACCCACAACCCACTACAGAAAATAAATTAGTAAAATTAACATAATTATCAATTAATCAATTAAGTAAAATTAATTACCAATTAAAATTTAATTAATTACCAAATAAAATGTAATTAACAATTAATTCAAAATAAATACCAATAAATAAATTGACATATTTAATTAATTATAATTAAATTACTTCCCACCCTATTTCCCTATAAACCCACAACCCGCTACAGAAAATTCATTAGTAAAATTAACATAATTATCAATTAATCAATTAAGTAAAATTAATTACCAATTAAAATGTAATTAATTACCAAATAAAAATTAATTAACAATTAATTCAAAATAAATACCAATAAATAAATTTACATATTTAATTCATTATAATTAAATTACTTCCCACCCTATTCCCCTATAAACCCAAAACCCGCTACAGAATTAAATTACGCAAAAATTAAATAACATAAAATTCATTAATTAAAATAAATTATAACATAAATACTCACTTTTCACACATATACTAACATAAGAAACACTATAAAAAATTCGATATTATTAAAAATTCGATAATTTTAATAACCTATATTATATACTTTGATATTTTGACTTTCTATATTTTTAAAATTCGATATTACATTACTTACTTTAAAAACGATATTTTTGATGACTATATTCTGTCCATTCGATATTTTGTCCATTCTATATTTTGAAGTCGATATTTTGTACATTCGATATTTTCTACTCGATATTTTGTCTGTTTACCGCGTAGGGGACCTCTTCATTACGCAAAAACTGCTTCACAGTGCCGAACTCTCTCCGCGCGGCCTGGACAGCAACTGTCAAATCAGGGGAAAAAAAGCAAGCGTGTTCCCCTGATGCTCTATCGTTCCCTTCTCTCTAGCCAAGTGCAGGATTGTGTCTCTATCCCTATAGTTCAAAACCCTGGCAATTATGGGACGAGGGGGGGCTCCAGGAACAGGGCGAGCAGCCAGCGAGCGGTGTGTATTCTCCACAATGAACATATTAGACAATTGTTCCATGCCAAAAATGTCTGCGATGAGGCGCTACATGTAGGTCTCCATCCTGCCACACATTTGTGGATTCCAGCAATCCCGTAACGCGGATGTTATTGCGTCAGGACCGCGCTTTGAAGTCCTCGTTTTTCACCTGTATGAGAGAGAGGACTTTTTCCATATTCAGAGCCTTATCAGTAACAGTGGACAGACGATCCTCTGCAGCAGAGACCCTCTGTTCCACCTCCCCCATGCGTGCACTTTGTTTTTCTAGTTGTGAGGACATGTGATCAAGTCTGTGGTTGACTGCTGCCATAGCGCCTTCTATTGATTGTAAAGTCCGCTGCATGGCAACTATCGTGGCCTCCAGGGTGTGGGACCCATCAGGCGCTGCGTCCGCCTCCGAATCTGATGCGGCCCTCTGTGGGGTCTTAGGAGCACGTTTGGATTCAAAAGAGAGTTTAGGCTGTGACCTATCCGACCGACCCATGTTCTCAGGCCGCGTCGCCGCAATCAAGACAGGGAGTAAAGTAAAGTGGGAACCAGCAGCCAAACACCTTTGGGGCCCTTCCGGACCGCACCGCACTACCACCAATATGTGGGGACCACGCCGCCTCACGCAGAACCCCACCCGTCGTACAGAACCCTCAGAAAGCTCTCCACATAGGCACAGCCACAACAAGTACAGAACACGATGGGAGCCTCCCCAGGCCGGACCAACAAACACTGCAGCCAGAGGTGTCTGATAAGTCTAGCATGCCGTTAGAAATGGCGCACTACACCGGGCAGCAGGAAAAAGGTAAAGGCCAGTAGTGGCAACAGGGGTGCAATGGCGACACAGACTTAGATCATCACATTCGGTGCCCTTGTATAGGTGTTTCCCAGTCGGCATGCGCTAGTAGGTCATTAGATCTGATGAATGTTGAAACTCCTCTTCTCAGTCATTACACATAACTGTTTTTTATGCTGAGTGCATTCTCCAATGGTCAATGAAATCTAACAATGTGTCCAAGCTGCCCTCACAAGCACTGCACTTGTACTGGTGTTCCCCTGTCAGTATTCGCCAGTGGGACTGTAGGTGTAACGGTGGGTCAAAGCCCCCCTCCCATTCATTATATTGTGGTGCTCCTTCTACTGTGTGCAACCGCGTATGTTCAGCTAAGGTCAATGATGTTCGCAAAACAGGTCCCACATTCACTGCAAATCTATGTACTTTGCACTGCCTGTCTTCGCTGGTAGAAGCCACAGATCAGTGGAGCAGTAGCAGGGTGGGAAGGAGACAGCATCCACTGGAATCAACACTGCCACTCGCAATGATGGCCCGCCGCTAATGGCTCCACATATGCAGCGTGCAACCCCCGGGCTGGGGCCAACACGGCACAGCAGCGCCCAGCAACCGGGACCCCAGCAGTTCAGTCAAGATCTCGGGCGGCCTCGCCAAGAGAGCAACAACACTCCCAGCATGCTATGTCCGTCGGAGGACCCCGCAAGCCGCAGACCCTGCAAAACTTCGGCCTCCTCGCCGCCGCCACCCACAGCCCCGCACCAGACACAGCAAGCCAGGCGCAGCCCAGTCGCCGGCCCGATCCCACTTCCACGGTCAAAGCCGGAAGACAGGCCGACCCTCTCACCGCGTCCAGTACCGACGGGCACCGTTGTCTGGGAGCGCTGGGGTCGTCACTCCTCCGCCACATGTCTCCGCTCCCCACTGCAGGTCTCCTCACCGACTCCGTCCACGCAGTCCAGGGCTGCTGCTACTCATCACCAATAGACCGGGAGGGCCCAAGGCACACCTCCCGTATCAGCCACCAGTCTCCTGCAGTCACTGCCACCGTCGCCGCGTCCTCCGGTACACCGGGGGGGCGCACTCAACACCGCCAGGACGGGAAGGCTCCAGGCACGCCTCCCGCTTCCGCCGCCGTAGGCTCGCAGTTGTGTCAGGAGACGCGGCACCGCATCATAGTGAAGGAGCTGCGGGGGATCTGCGTGTGCCTGTGTAGCCCCCTCTGGGTATCGGTGGGTGCTGTGATACGGTGCTAACTGCTGGCAATTGAATATCGGCCGAGAGGCGTGCCAGGAGCTTTCCTGACCTCCATGGGATCGAGCACGGCCTTACTGGATTAGTTTTAGCCTCTATTTTTCCCAGTCGCATGCTCCGTGTTAATGTTCACCTGCACTAATAACGGTTGTGCCCTTCACTACATGACTGCCCCACGGAACCCGGTTCAGCCACCGTCTACAATTGTGTTTTATAGTATAAAGACCTTCACTGCCAGCCATCATTAACTACTCATTTCCGACCGTTCTCACTCCGGTCATTGTGTCACATCGAAATTCGGAACAATTGTCTCCATCACTTCACCTAAATAGTCTGCTCTCACGGGAATTGATATTTTGCTCCTCAATGCGCCGCTATTTTGTCATCACTGGCACTCAAATACACCCCTCACACACGATGAAGTCATTTCCCTGTTGTACTTCACAGTCCTGGACACTGAGTCCTACAAATGAGCCGTTTTTCTCCACCACGAGCACATAAATATACTCTGTTTTAATGGAAGAGATGAGGTTGCAAGTTTCCAATACAACTTGCCTAATTTCATGTATTTCTTCTCCCCTTTTCTCCTCCTTTTTCCCATGTAATGTATAAATGTATAGAATTGCATTAAAAGGCAGTGTAATATTTAAAGACAACAATGACTATATGTTTGTCCTGATGATGATGCCCCTCATTTAACTTAGGCATCGAAACGTCGTCGACCAAAAAAACCCCGTATGCAATATGACATTTAAAATATTGTGAAATGCAATGGTGTGGTTATAACAATCTCTGTCTGTAACACTGACTACAAGTACACAGACATATTTTTGCTTTGTTCCTTTTACCATTCTGTTCGTTGTTTTGTCTGAATGTTGTGGGTCACGGCTGTGCCCACTTGTTATTAATGTGTTCATTCAGTTTTTATTAAGAAAATTGTTAAATAAATTCCTTGTCCGGCTGGACAAAAGACGTAACACTTATCAGGTGTGTGATTATCAGCTCAGTATACCATTGTGTCCACGAGTAGGGACCACTGTTTTTTGTAACATGATACTGCCCAAGGTCCCTATGGCATACCTTTTGGGTTCCCTTGTCTTTCTTAAACATCAAACTATCAAAGGGCATAACACGCTTTTAGTTGTGGTGGATACATTTACCAAGATGGCCCATTTCATCCCATTGACAGGACTTCCCACTGCTAAAACATTGGCTTCCGTATTCTTACAACACATTGTTAGACTACATGGATTACCTTCCGTCCTGGTATCTGACAGAGGTGCACAATTTGTATCCAAATTTTGGCAAGGGCTGTGCTGTTTGTTAGCTATCGACGTCAGACTCTCATCCAGTCATCACCCACAGACGGACGGGCAGACTGAAAGGGTGAATCAGTGCTTCGAGCAATACATCAGGAGTCAGGCCTTACAGTCCCTCACGGAATGGGTTGACATGGTATGGGTAGCGGAGATGGCATATAACAATAGTCATCATTCGTCCACAGATTTCACCCCCTTTTACTGTTCTTATGGTTACCATCCCAGATTTCTGCCTAGGCTTTCCTCTCCTTCTAGTATCCCTCATTCTTCCTCTACCAATGCTCCACCAGCTGCTATAGAACTGATGCAGGAGATACAAAGGGGACACAAAGTACAGTAGACAATCTTGAACAAGCTAAACAGAGATACAAGAAGAGTGCGGATCTCCATAGGAGTCATGAACCATCATACAAGCAGGGGGATGAGGTCTGGCTCTCTACGAGAAACATCAGTATTCGGGGTGTTTGCAAGTTTAAACCAAGGTTCATAGGCCCCTATAAAATTCTAAAGGTAGTGAATCCCGTGGCCATGAAGATCGAACTCCCTGCCTCATTCAAGATACATCCTGTGTTTCATGTCTCACTCTTGAAACCAGTAGTGCCAGGTACAAGACTCCCTGTTTCCCCTTCTCCGATGGTACTAGAGGAAGAATTTGAATACGAAGTCGAGGCTATCATAGACTCCAGGCGTGTGAAACGTAGACTTCAGTATTTGATTAACTGGAAGGGGTATGGTATGGAGGAACGTACTTGGGAACCTGCTAGTCAGGTACACGCCCCCAGACTAGTGAAGAAATTCCATAGGCAACATCCTGGTAAACCCAAACCTGTAGGGGGGATTGTAGGAGGGTGTTCTGTCACGCCTGCCAGTTCGTGAACATCAACAAAGATGGCCGCGCCGCTCTGCGCATGAGCGAGGAAGTCAGGCCGATGTCAAAAGCCTGACTTCCCTAGAGAGCGACGCTTCGCGCTCTAGTGTTCGTGCTCCCTATGCGTCGCGTCACTTCCGCCCTAAGCCCGTTCCGCATTTGTTCCTGCTTGTATACTCTTCGCGCTGGTACTCTTCACGTCCAGCAAGTCTCCGTTTCCTCCGGTAATCTAAGCTCCTCGGTATTCACTCAGGTATCGAGTGGGTATCTGTTCGCTCCTAGCGAACTTTTAATATTCAGGAAAGACGCTCCCGCTTTGGACCCTTTATAGTGGGCTTAGCGTCTCTTTGTTCCTCATTCCCCCACAGCGCCGGCTAAAGCTCTCCTGTGCTCCCAAGGGGGAATTCCCGTTTGTTGCTCCCAGTTCCGCCCGTCAGCCGGACTTGGTTCCCGTTGGCCGGCCGGACTTGGGCAGAGCAGACGTGGAGTCTTTCTGGGGCATTGTGGGACTAGTGGTCCGCCTGTGTTACTCTGTTACTTTCCCCTTGCCATTATTTTTCATTATTATTTTGCGACATCATCGGACAGCCAGTAGGTGTGTCAGAATTGGCAGGGGTTAAAGCCTCGGAATCACTGAAGATCTGGTACAGGCTCCTGGCGATATTTATATATTATAGTTTATGGTGTTTCTGTAAACATATGCTATCAGTAGGTCTTTTCTTGGTACAGATATCTTCAAACAGCCAACGCCTCTTAAAGCATCAAACACCTTCCCTGCCCTTACACCTTACACTAGGGTAAGTCCTCTACGATTAGATATATTTCTCACAGAATAGGAACATACCGCAGTATCTCATTGTTTGTCTCTTTCCTTTTAGGTGAACCCAGAGAGACTAGTGTTGAGAGATTAGTAGTGGCAGTTAACGAGGGGTAAGTGTAGTGCTCGAGGGAAGACCTTAGGATTATCCTTAGGTAATAATAACGTGAGGGGTGAAGAACAGGGAAGAAAGGGCAGTTGTGGTGTTTTAATCTGTACACTGTTAATTGTGCTCTTTATTACAGTGCCTGTGTTCAACCTGCTGAAGCTTCTGGTCCAAGGTGTCTGCTCCCCTCCTTCCCTTGTTTTGTTCCCTCCTTTCCCTCTTTGTCACCCTCACGTGCTATGGTCTGATAGACCCGGTGGTGCGAGAGGGAGGGGTTGGGCCTATCATCAGTTCCTGGCACTCCTGCGGAAACAGCTTGTGGATCCTTACAGATTCGTTGCCATGCTTGGGAGGTGGTCCGTATCGTATTTATCTCCCGTGAAGTAAGGTGAGGCCGTCTGTGTGTGAGTACGCTAGTTGGTGGTATAGGGTTGGCGTCACCGTCCTCTACCGCAAGATGTGGAAAATATTTCACTGGGTGGTACCAGTAATAAGCAAAGTGCGCCTGAGCACATAAGTAATAGAGATAAGCATCAGGCACCGCAAAGCCTCCCGCACTATAGGGGAGGGATAGCATTTGAAGGCTCACTCGAGCTTGCCTACCTGCCCATATCAAATTTATAACATTTGTGCGAATTCTGGTAAATATCATGGAGGGAGGCTGTATTGGTATGTTGATGTTGAGATACAACAGCTTGGGTAACACCACCATTTTAATCAGAGATATTCGATCGGCCAATGAAAGAGGAAGTGTGATCCTTCTTTGTATTTGTGTTTCTATGCGGTCAATTGCGACTCCATAGTTTTGTCTAATTACCAATTCCGAATCCCTGTGCACCCAGATCCCAAGGTATTTGCCTTGCCAGGCTAGGGGTAGTCCATTTGTGGGGCTTTCGTGCATTCAGTCAGCGGTATCACAGCGGATTTACTCCAATTTATTTGCAGTCCAGACTGCCGTCCGAATTTAACACACTCACGCAATAATGGGGAGAGTTTGCTCTCAGGGTCTCGAAGATATAAGACCATGTCAGCGGCATATAGTGATATACTAATAGGCCGTAGTCAAAATCTAAGTGCAGTGTGGGCATAATTCTGACGTATTTTACAGGCAAGAGGTTCTAGCGCAATCGAGAAAAGGAGGGGGGACAGTGGGCAGCCCTGTCTAGTGCCACGTTGTATGGGCACACTGTCGGAGATGTACCTGTTGACTTTAATGCGTGCGGTGGGTGTAGTGTATAAAAGGGTAATCCGCGTTATTAGTTGCGGGGGGAGTCCAATATGTCGCAAAATCGTGAGCATATAGGGCCATTCCACAGAATCGAAGGCTTTGGCGGCATCTAAGAGGACCGCCACTGCCTATAGGTCTGGGTTCAGCTGGTGTAGGAGAGCAAATATTGTGCGCAAATTATGAGTGGTAGATCTGTCAGATATAAAGCCCGATTGATCGGGGAGGACTATCATGGACATAAGGGGCTGTAGTCTTGTGGCGATGATCTTTGCCAATATTTTTACGTCCGTATTTATCAACAACAGGGGTCGGTAGGACTCCGCCTTTGTGGGGCATTTATCTGGTTTTAGCAGCGCTACTATAAGTGCCTCTCTTAGCGCTTGGGGGAGAGTCCCATTATTATAGGCCTCATCATACATTTCAAGGAGGTGTGGCACTAGCTGTTCGGAATATGTCTTATAAAATTCTCCGGTAAACCCATCTGGTCCTGGTGATTTACCATTCGGTAACGCTTTAATGGCCATTTGTGTTTCCTCCTCCGTTATCGGCTGCGCCAGGTATACACGATGGGAATCCGACAGCCACACCAAAGCTATATCCTCAATATATTGCAAAATCTCAGGTTCAGTTGCTGTGTGTTGTGTGGTGTAAAGGTCGCTATATGTTTTCACAAAGGTTGCTAATATCCCCTGAGTGTCATAATAATCAGTCCCTCGTCATCCTCTATCTGCGTGACCGTGTTTTGTTTGTGTTCTGTGCGTATTTTCTGTGCTAGTATGCGTCCCGGTTGGCCTCCCTCACCCCGCCTACGTGCCATGTGGCGCCGAGATGTGTATTTTATTTCATCATCCGCTAGATCATTGTACCGATTTACCTCAGCGCGCAGGGTACCCAATGTGGCAGCATTATGGGTGACATCATAATCAGCCTCCAGCAAACGAATACTATCCTCACATTTTTTTAACTGCGGTCTTATATGTTTCAATATTCCTGCAGAAGTGCTTAAACAAACCCCTCTGAGCGTTGCTTTGAATGCTTCCCACAATGTACCTGCACTATCTACGGATTGGGCATTGTGTATGAAAAAATCTTCTATTGCAGTGTGTATAGTTTCTTTGTATAAGGGGTCTAACAGAGCAGTAGCGTTAAATCGCCAAACAAAAGGAGAAGGCGCGTACTTGGGAATATGCAGTGATAAGGTAACTGGTTTATGGTCCGTTAGTGTTTTGGGTAGATGCGTAATTTCCGTAGCCCAAGTGGAAGCGTGGTTCGTCAACAGCCAGTAATCTAGCCTAGACCAGCTGTTATGTACAGTGGATGAGTGAGTGCTCTCTTGCATAGTGGGGTGACGTTCTCGCCACACATCATGGAATCGGAATTCCGCCATGCCATTAAGAATAACCGAGACTGCACGCTTGTGGTGTTCAGTAGTATCGTGAGATCTATCTAAGGCAGTGTTTAGTGTGACATTCAGGTCACCCCCCCCCCATATCAGCTCCAGTGGTGGTAAGTCTCGTACTTTGGCAAGAAGGGTCATGAAGAAATCCGGGTCATTCATATTCGGCCCGTAGGTATTGACAATGCCCACCCTAGTGCCTCTGAGGATACTGGTAATAATAACATATCTGCCCTGTGGATCTAGGTGTGTTTGGTCTAGGCTAAATTGAGTGCCCTTGCATATAAGGATCGACACCCCTCGTGCATATGAAGAGTATGTCGCAGATATTGTGTGTTCAGCCCATCTGTAACCGAATGTTCCTGCTTTGCCAGGGAGCAGGTGTGTCTCCTGCAGGAGCGCCAGATCTATTGAATGTCTGTCTAAATATGCAAAGACCTGCCTGATTTTTTGGGGACTATTGATGCCGCGGACGTTCCACGTCATGAGTTTCAAGGGTTTAGCAATTGCCATACTAACATTTCAGTGTAATACATACATGCCATGCGTGCCGTGGGCACATATACACACTCATGGATCCGTAAACAAAAAAGAACAGTGACCGTAACCAACATAACATAACCCTCCATCCCTCCCCCCACCCACTTCGCCATCCCAATCATGACAAAGCCCATACCTGGAACCCGTTACCCGAAGTAAAAGGAATAACCCAATTCCGTACAACACTCTTATTACTGGGTATTCCACCAAAAGGGGTCAAACAATGTGGGTCACACAGGGGGGGCGGCAGTAGCCAGCTACAACCCCAGCGAATGTAATGCTTGGGGATCAAGCTAGTCTCACGGAATCGTGAGTACATACATCAAGGGTGTCGTAGTCAGCTATTTGTAATGCCTAAAATATAGCGACAGGAACATGACCATGGATATTAAAGCAGAGATTGCAGCTACCATACATACAGACTCACCTGCCGGTGCAGGCTATCAATAACAAACTGTAAAAGATAAAAATCATGAGTAGGATGAGTAAACCCCACACCAAGTGCACCATGCAGGCCCACGATCACAGATTATATGTCTATAAAGTAACTCACTTATTCAGCATCAGAGGGGGGTCTTGCTCAGCATGATGACCTCGTGGCGATTTACGTCGTAGGACGTGTGAATGGTTCAATTGCAAAAACTTGAGTGCTTCTTGCGGGGTGTTGCAGATCGTGCTCTTCCCATCTACTGTAATTTTTAAGCGAGCAGGGTAGAGCATAGCATAGGGAATGTTGCTGTCTTTCAGTTTCTTTTTTACGTCCAGAAACCGTTTCCTTGCCTCTTGGACTTGGGATATGAAGTCCGGATAGATAGAGATATTCATCCCCTCATGATTAAGCGCCCCCAATTCCCGGGAACTCCAGAGCGCAGCGTCTCTGTCCCTGTAATTTAGAAGTTTGGCAATTATAGGACGGAGCCTTGCCCCAGGTGCGGGTAGTGGTGCCAGAGTATGGTGCGCTCGCTCCACAATGAAGACTGATGAAAAGATGTCCTTACCGAGGATGGTGGAGAGAAGAGTCTCGACATAGTTCTCCATATTACCAGTCCACGTTGTCTCCGCGACTCCCAAAATGCGCAGGTTACAGCGCCGGGTCCTCGCCTCCAAATCTCTGTCTTAGCCGCCAAGCTTTGCAGTGCCTTATCCACCTTTTTATGCTTCAGCTTGAACTGTTGTGCAGCGTCCTCAGCAACAGAGATTCGACGCTCTGCCATGTCGATACGTTCCGTGTACTTATCCAGCCGCTCCGACATGCGCTCTACCGATATGCTAGCGAGTCTATCTTCCCGTCGATGTTAGAGAGGGTAGATTGTATGGTCACGAACATTACTTGGACTTCCACTACTGATTGTGAGGCAGGTGGAGATGCATTTGTTGGGTTCTTATTGGGCTGGTGAGCAGGCGTCACCGGGGTTTTGCGCTGATTGTCAAATTGCAGCCTGGACTGGGTTTTCTCTGGCTTTTCCATGTCTGCCTCCTGAGGGGGATCATGATCTCCATAGCGCACCAATGCAGTCCTTACTCATGAAATATAGGGAGCAAAGGAGGTCGTAATAAAGAGCCAGGTGCATGGCAAGGCACCTGGAGCAGAGGCAGTCTCAATCAGGCTAGTAGCAGATCCCCCGTCTGGACTACGATTGGGACATGATCAGTTGCCAGCTTCACGGTGTATTTAGTGTTCCCCCAGCATCCGTTGCCCGCGCAACACCACACTCCAGGGGGGGTACCCACTTGGCTGGATATGAAGCGCTTGTACCCCACACAGTCTAGGCACTCACGCAGCAAGGGAACAAAGACAGTCTTTCATGCAGCCCAGTGGCAGGCAGGGAGGTTGCTGCGCTCGGGTCACAGCGCAGGCTTTGGCGTTGTGGAGGATGGCACCAAGAACCGCCGCTCCGCTAGTGTCCTCGTCTCCCCCGCCATCCTACACCTGAAGAAGTCATGAATGTCCTCTGCATCCAAAGTTGGCCAAAGTCATGCACAACCCCATAACCATACTGGCTATCAGTGTAAATGACTACTCTCCAATATTTCCCAATTTTACAGGCTTTAATTAAAGCAATCAATTTGCCTATTTGTGCAGACTTGACTCCTGGTAAATAGGATGCCTTGGTTGTTACAGACAGCATAAGCAGCACTTAATACTCCTTCCTCATGCCTCAGGCATGAGCCATCTACAAATAGCTCGTTTTCACATTCGCTCAGAGGCTCTCTGTAACATCTAGGCAGTCATGTTCAACATCATCCCTTACTTCTTCTCCGTACACATCAGGTAATAGTGTTGCTGAGTTTAGGATGGTACACATGATTACTGTCACATTTTCTGCTCCCAAAATAATCCTTTCATATTTGATCATTCGACTTGGAGTAAGATACTGAGGGCCTCATTTATTAGGCCCCTTGCGCCATCGGAACGTCGCTTTTTGTGACGCTCCGTGGCGCAGAAGCCTGCATGATATTTATCAGGCAGCACTCAGCCACATTTTTTGGCTTAATGCTGCCTGATAAATATCAGTCCCTTTAACGCAGTGTTCTGCGTTGGCGCAGGCAGGCCATTGTGCGCTGGCACAGGAAAAAAGGACAGTAAAGCGCCGTATCTTGTACATGCTGCGCATTCCTGCCCTTTTCTTTTGTCGTAGGGAAACGCAGCAGGAAGGCCTGCTGCGCTTTGCTCCGTCAAAGCCTCATAAATGAGGCCCTGAGTTCGGGTTCTGGTTAAAAGAATTTCTACTGAATGAGGGACATAGACCTTTACTGGGTGTTCCATTACAATAGACTCACTTTGTTCTAGACGTGTGCACGCAGCAGCCACTACTTTTAAATAACCAGGTAACGCTGAAGCTACAAGGTCCAAAGTAGCAGAAAAATATGCCACTAGACGTCTCAATAAACCATGTCTCTGAGGGGCATATTATCAAGTAAGGGCGTTACATTATCGCCGCTTTTATCGGCAGGAAAGCGGCGATAATGGGCTTGATAATATGCTCTATGAATTCCAATCGAAGCCCATGTTAGATGTCTTCACATCTAACATGGGCTTCGATTGAAATTCATAGAGCGTATTATCAAGCCCATTATCGCCGCTTTATCTGCAATTTCCTGCCGATAAAAGCAGCGATAATGTAACACCCTTACTTGATAATATGCCCCTGAGTTAGTACTGACAAAGCACAATTCTCTTTCACAACAAAATAATGCAAATTCTTTTGTATAGTCTGACATGCCAAGAGCAGGGGTCTCGCACAAACAATTTTGTAATTTAACAAAAGCCTCCATACTTTCATCATCCCATTCTCTGGGATCCTTTGCTCGTTTTCTTGTGATTTGTAATAATGGTTTGGCCAGTAAGGAAAATCCTACAATCCATTGCCTACAATACCCTACTACTCCAAGAAACATTTTGATCTCTCTCTGTGTTTGTGGTAACTGCATTTGTTTTATTATTTTTATTCTTTCAGGTGTTACTCTCCTCACTCCCCTTTCTAACTGATGGCCCAAATATTTAACTTTGGTTAGACAAAATTGTAATTTTTCTGGTGACACCTTGTGTCCTTCATCCGCCAAATGGTTTAACAAAGCAATAGAATCAAGGATACAATCATCTCAGGAGTTTGATGCAATAAGCAAGTCGTCTATGTATTGGATGAGAACTGAACTTCTGTACATTACTAGTGTGTCTAAACACTCTTTTAGAATTTGATTAAAGATTGAAGGGCTTTCTGCATACCCTTGAGGAACCCTATTCCACACATAAATAAGATTTTCAAATTTGAATGAAAAGAGATACTGGCTATCTGGGAGTAACGGGATGGAGAAAAATGCATGACACAAACCAATTACTGTAAACCATCCTGCCTTCCATAGTATTTGATACAGAATTACTGCTGGGTTCGGCACTACAAGACAACAATGCACTACAATTTTATTTATTTTTTGCAGATCCTGTACTATCCGGTATTTCTTAATGCAAATTATAGGTGAACATCCAAGGACTACTCATTATTTCTAGGCCTGGGCGGTAAATTCCGTTCCGCTCATGGAATTTGGGTAATTTCGCCTTCCACGGAGAACGCGAAATTGCCCAAAATTCTGCGTTCCGTGACTTCGCAACATTTTTTACTTGTTCGCGTTCTCAAAGTGCGTGTTCGCGAGATATTTCTCCCGGAGCACGCAAACAGCGATTGCGAACAGGAAAAAAGCATTGCAAGCAAGCAATTCCGCGTGTTCGCTGAGATTTTTTACCGTTTCACGGAGATTTGCATAACGCAATTACGCAAATTACGCCCACCCCTATTTATTTATTTCAAAATACCTTGTTGAATCATTCGTTCTATTTCGGCTATGACTCCTGCTTTGATTTCTGGGCTCATTTTATATTGTCTCGTATTTGGGTAAATGGCACCTTTTTTACAGTCACTTTCACTGGGTCTGCATCGGCCATTAACCCTACTTCTTTTCCCGTGAAATCCCACTCGTCTGGATTTACTGTCAACTTTAATTCATCTTGTAAATTATCCTTTGTCATCATTGAATACATTTCATTGACTTCTGTACCTGGTTTTGCTAGCATTATTTTGTAAATACCATCTTCATCAGGGGTCTGTATTGCAACACCATCCGGTGTACAATACATTGTACAATTAATTTTGCATAATAAGTCCCTTCCTAACAGGTTTACAGGGCTGGAAACACAAACCACAAATTTGTGCATTTCCCTAAAATTGCCAATGCATACCTCAATGGATTTTGTGATTGGAGTTCTAATCTGTTTATTTGTAATGCCAACTACTTGTTTTGCCTCACCTGAGAGGGGTAGGTTTGGAATGTCTGCTGTTCTCGCAGTAGAACGGATAGCACCATTATCCAACAAAAAGCTAATGTCTTTTCCTTCTACCTTTCCATCAATGTATGGACCTGACTGATCTACCAGTGAGGATGCGCCAAGTACGCACTCCTCTTCTCGCCCCTCAGGCACCGTCATTGTTCATCTTCTGATGAATAACTGCTCTGCAAAAGAAATTGTGAAGTTACAGAATTTATCTTACCACTTTCTCCTGGAAATCCGGCGTTTACACAGTACTTTGCTCTCTTCACAAAATTTGACATAGGTGCAGGTGGTAACTGACTCTGTTGATTAACAACTGGTTGAAGTTGACTAAATATCACCTCATTCTGTGTCTACAGATTTAAATTTTGATTTGGGCCATTAATATTTTGAATGTTTTTACACTCGTTTTTCTAATGCCCCAACTTTCCGCACCCATGACAAGGAAATGTCTTCTTTGCTTCCTATCTACTCATCTTCCCTTTAGGTTTTCCCCCATTATTTTCATTTTGTCCATCACTTTTTGTTTGCTCATTAGTCTGATTATTTAATTTATTCTCTTGCGGTCCTGCTAATTTTACTTGTGCCCGCATTACTTTTTCCTCTAACTTTTTTCATCTATAGTCAATTGCATCTCCACAGTATTTTGCATATTTTAGTACCTCATCTATCGATTTTACTTGCCAACATAACATGTGGTGCTGAATCAACTGACAAATCTTAGGCCTTAGTCCAGATACAAACCGATACACAAAATGTTCCATACCTTTATCTCCAATAGTCTCAAAACCACTATACTGCTTGAATACCTGTAACAAAATAAAACAAAACGATTGCCAGAACTGAGACAGACTCCTACAGAATCCTCAACTAAACCTTTATGAACAAAACATAAATGTCTGCTTTATCAATTGCAACATCTAATGATTTATTCAACTTATTTGTTTTTATATATTCTGGGGGATTGTTTTTCATAGCTATTTTAAGCTCGACCACGGAGTGATCTGACAGGGCCACCTGTCATTTCAGATATATGATTTATTTGTGGGATTCAAATATTTTAATCCTGAAGAAGGGGATGGCTTCCTAAATATATGCCCATGAAACGCGTCGATGCAATACTTGAGTTATTATACGTTAAGTCTTGGAAACAACTGCTCCAATCACGATAGCATTACATGGTTTGGAGCTTGATTGTATTTTGGACTAGTGTATCTGTCTCAACCTTTTAATTGGAATCATCTTCCTTATCGTGTTTCCCACTTTGTATGAATTATTGTATAATTTTTAATATTGTATACTGTGTTACATAACATGTGTTGAAATAAACTGTACATTTTTTATATATGCATTATTTTTATAGTTTACTTGCTGCTCCAGTGTATATTTGATGTGGTGTGTATAAGCGTTGATGCTAATGTAAAGTTTACCCAAAGGGGAACTCTTGTTTTGACAAATCTGTCTTTTGGTACCCTACCCCTTTGGATTTTGGGTCCCTGTCTTTTACTAGAGAAGTGAGACCTCACGCCAAGAAGGGTTTGGATTGAAGCTTGGACTGAATGCATTCATGGATGGACAAGTGGCTTATGAGACCTTTCTTCCTTTTTCTACAGGGAGTCCTGTTGCCTACAAAAATTGTTTCGAGCTATATGGGGGTAAGTGGTTGGAGTATAGATTGTCACTAACAGTGTGTTGGTTTGATTGAAGTCTGTTCTGGTCTGATTTTGGTCTGTATGGTTTTTTAGATACTGACACATCAGAGTTACATAAGAAGGGAGTCACCCAGAAGACTTAAGGTAGGGATGACAAAAAACGGTGAGGCACTGGTTCTGTTGGCAGATGAACAGCAACCTATAAATGGGGATTTTGTTTTGTTTTGTAGAGTCTTGTTGGTCCTGAGGAGAACCCCACCAGTCTGCGGGTCCCAGGTCACACAGACTGTGTATTTGTTATTTATAAAAAAGGAAAAAAGTACAGCTTTATTCATTTTGAAAGAAGACACAAAAGACTTCTAAACTTTTTTGACAGTTTGTTTCATTCTATATGTTCATGTATTTTGTTGTGTACATTGGGACCATTGTGTATTATGAGTGTTTGAAGTTTGAGAGAGGTGTGTATGTGTTTTGGTTCAAATGTGTCAGTTGTAAATGTTGTGTACATTTTGTATATATTGCTTGTGTAGATAACTTGTTTTAAAGTAAAGTAAAGTCCACATTTGTAAAGCGCACAATCACCCGTAAGGGTCTCTAGGCGCTGGGGGCCGTCGGGAAGATTAAGCGAGCTATTGCCCAGAGTCACATGGTGCTGGGCTAACCTACCGCCGGAGCCGGGGATCGAACTGTGGTCCCCAGATTCCAGCGTCAGTTGCCCTGCCCGCGGCACCACACCTCTTCCTATTTTTTGTTTTGTATATATCTGGTATGAATACTATGCACAATGAATATAGTTTTTGCAAAAATATATAAAAACAAATAAGTTGAATAAATCATTAGATGTTGCAATTGATAAAGCAGATGTTTATGTTTTGTTCATAAAGGTTTAGTTGAAGATTCTGTAGGAGTCTGTCTCAGTTCTGGCAATCGTTTTGTTTTATTTAGCATTTGACTCAGCCTGACTGAGTTCGAGTCAAGGCCCATTACTGTTTTTTTGAATACCTGAAACAGGCGTTCATACTAAGCATGTACAGTCTCGTTTATTTCCTGGGTTTTTCAGTCTATTTTTATCCAATCTGTTTCTTTTAGGGGAATTATCCCTTTTAAGAAAGTGATCAACTGGTGATATTTCTTCATTACCTCCTCTGAGGGAGCTCCCGGTTTCTGATCTCTTGGGTATTCATCACTAGGCCAATCAATAGTAATTTTACATTCAGTCCACAAATCTGTAGGTACTACTATGTCAAATAAACCATCTAAATCCTTCAGCAAAACTTTAGAAACTTTCACAAATCTTTCAACCTGTCTATAACATTCAACTGGTTTCTCTCGTAACTTTGGGAAATCATTTCTAAATGATAAAATATCTTGTCGGATACATGGAACATGTACATAACCTCCTCCAGGTACCTCTCTAATTGGGCATAATCTTTCTGTTTTCTTAGGTTCTATTAATAAATATTATGATACAGTTCTTTTTGCTTCTGCTTCCTCCTTTTTCTTTGGACATCTTGTTTTCCACCTGTCTAATTCTCCCCATTTCTGTAATATTGTCATTAATTCCTTAATCTGTTACTTTCTTCCTGACACATTCCTATTTTCCAAATCCTTGTCAGTAAAATCTGCTCTGTAACATTGCTGCAATACCTTTGATCTCCCTATTTCAATTCCCTTCTCAGATGCAAGCTCTATCCATTTGTCATTAAACATTTTTGCATTTCTAGTTATGCTCTTACATATGAATATTTCGTCCTCACTGTATGTATTCAGTCTGTCTACTCCTACATTTCCAGCTATCATCTCTTCCAATTCTACTTATAATTTATAAATATCCAAAATCTTTGGTTGTGGATTCAGTTTGTCTATTCCCTGTGCCCACCTTTCTAATTCATATGGGAATACTATTGTGGCACTCTTAGGTTGAGGTTTCCAGTCGTATTTCTTTTGAACAACTAGGTGTAACTCTTCTTGGGGTTTCATTTATCTGTTCTCTTATTGGCAAATCCATTAGTGATATTACTGATTCACATTCACTGGTCTGATCTTCAAAAATTATATTCTCTTTTCTAGGTTCTACCATAGGAGTGGTCAGGACTGGTGTTTTCTGATAATGTCCTTTATCCCCATACAATGGGACTCCAGGACCTATAGTAACTGGGATAGATGTTATGTATTGCTTCTCTTTCTTTTTCCTGGAGTATCCTTTCACTTAAGGAGTCATGCAAAATTTGAGGAAGTAATGGTATTTCAAAAGTAGGGGCACTTGGTGTAGTTCTACTAGTTCCTTCTTGATATGGTGGAGGTTTCTTTGTTAGGATATCTTCCATAAACTCATCTTCCGATTCTCCACAACCTGTAATTCTTTAATGTTTAGTTTTTCCGGTACTTTTGCCTCCCGAATTTTCCTCTAGCATTAACACAGGATTCTTTTTTTTTATTTCTTTTAGGACGTGCGGTGTACTGTCAATGACAACAGAATAACAACAAACCAATTGTGATTGAACCTTTTGTGTAGTCACATACAGAAGATAAAATACCACCTATTGCTTAAAAATCACAAAATAATGACTACACGTTACATGGCGCGCGCTTGGAATGCCCTTCCTCTTCAATTGCGCTCCACACCCAATGTAGCCGTCTTCAAAAAACACCTAAAAACTCATCTGTTTAACAGCGCTACTTGAGATTCCTTTTCTTAAAGCACGTGGTTTCGCTGTTCTTTCCCCCGCGCCAGGATACTCCTCAGTAGCAGAGCGCGCTATAAAATGGTTTAATAATAATAATAATAATAATAATAATAATAATAATAATAATACAATTTAGTTATCAGATATAGGGTCTCTTTGACTCTTCGCCAACAGATATTGTAGTAATGATTCCCAGATGTCTTTGGGCTTCGAGGATGATGGAGGTTCCTCAGCATACAACTCAAGAGTCTCCCAACAATACACAATGTCCTTCATCCAATGATCAGTGCGGGGGCCAGGGAGCTCTCCCAGGTTAACGCCACCCATCGTTTTGCTAATAACAAAGCAATCTGCAAATATTTCCCCAAAGCGCCTTTGACTTGAGGTACAAAGCATAGTAAACAGACTGCAGGTGCATATTGCAAGATTTGATTGGACATGACCTGTAAACAATTGATGACTGTATGCATCTGGTTGGCCACACCTTTTGCAATTACTTGTGTCCCGGAGGCCTATTTTGTACAATCTAGACGGTGTGTGGTAGACCTGGTGAATATATTTTAAATTAATTATTCTGAGATTGACATTGGGGGTTAGCCTACCAGTTAGTGTGCATATGTGTTCCCACTCTGATGGAGTCAGCGGAGGATCAAATTTGATATTCCACTGAGCTAGGCTACGGTCCTCCCCTTTTACCATTTCAGTGTGCACCGCCCTATATAACTTAGGGGCATATTATCAAGGGGGTTTATCTCCGCTTTTTTGGCTTTAAAAGCCAAGGAAGCGGAGATAAAATTATCTCCCTATTACCTAGCTGTCGCTAACACCAGTTAGCGACAGCTAGTAGGAGATAGCGACCATCTTGGGCCCCGCTTTGCATGTCAGTGAAATTTATCACTAATGACAGGCAAAGTGGGCGTGCCAAGATGTTAGCGACTGGAAACAGTCGCTAACATCGCTATCTCCTATTACCAACTTTTGGAGATATTCACGCTAAGCGCGAATATCTCCAAAAGCTAACACGTGCCCCTGAGCAGTTCTTAGCCATGTTATCCAATGGTAGGTGGATAACATGGCTAAGAGCATTAGCTCGGTAATGCATGAATATCGCTGACTTATCAGCGATATTCATGCATTTCGGCCGATTTTTATCGCTTAGGAGATAAACCTTGATAATAGCAAGGTTCCTAAGCGATAAAAATTGCCGCAGCTCGGCGATAAAAATATTGCCGCTAAGCCAACATAGCGATAATTATCGCTAGTTGTTGGTAATATGCCCCATAGTTACCAGATTTCATTTCGAGGGTGCCATCAATAGAAGCTGTAATGATTGTAATGGAGATGGCTCCACAGAAAACGACTTGTAATGTGTTTTGAGCGCATGTTTCAGGTGATGAACAGTGAACTGAAATAACGGCGTCTGGTTGGTGATGTAGTGAAGGTCCTCAGAGGTGAGAAAGTGCCCTCCCATAAAGAGATCATGCATATGTTGAATGCCGACCGCTTGTAGTGAGGGGATCGAACCCGTTTCTTGTGCAACTGAAAGGAAGGCATGGTGTGCAATCGGCAGACCCGGGGCATATATTGGGAGTTTGGCTGTCAATTTACCAATAGTTTGCCAGGCAGCGATGGTAGTGTCTACCGTGTTTATTTCTGTCCGGGGCGTGCCTCTACGTGTATGCATGAGTATCCCAGTCAGTGGAATGGGGTGCACGTTCCTGTTCTCTACCCAACATGTGATGTGAAGGTGTGCGGGTTGTGCCAGTAATAGGCGTACTGCACCTGTGCACATAGGTAATACAAGTATAGATCTGGTGCACAGAACCCACCTTGAGCATAATCCAAATAGAGTGAATGCCAGCCTATTCTAGCTTGCTTGTCATTCCAGATAAGCCTAAGTAAGTGGCTACAAATTGTGCGAAAAAGCTGCTTCGGTAACTGAATTGGGATATTATTGAAAAGATAGAGAAATCGTGGTAACACAATTATTTTAATAATGGCGATGCGGTCTGCTAGGGAAAGTGGTAGAGAGGACCATCTGTCTACCTGAAGCTCTAGGGCCGCACAAGCTTCACCATAGTTCTCCCTTACGACAGTCTCCGGATCGCGATATACCCACACTCCCAAATATTTCACCGGGTCTGTTGACCAGATCAACTGGTATTCCATTTGTGGGGGTGCAGTAATCGGCGTCAAGGGGACAATCACCGATTTATCGGAATTGATCAGGAGCCCAGAAAACAAGCCAAAACTGATATATTCCCGCAAGACAGGGGACAGGTACTTTTGTGGTTCGCGAATGAAAAGCACCATGTCATCCGCATATAAGGATATGCCAACGGGGTGATGGTTGAAATTTAGCGCTGATTCCCTGTGGCGTTGACGGATCACACAAGCCAGAGGTTAAAGCATGAGGGCAAATAAAAGCGGCGAGAGGACAGCCCTGCCAGGTGCCCCGTTTAATGGAGAATGGCTCGGAGGTGAGCCCCCCTACTCGGACCCTCTCCGACGGGTCAGTGTACAAAATATGCACCCATCTTAAAAAAACATTCGGGAACCCCATCCGCCCCAAGATGTAAAACATATAGCACCATTTGGTAGAGTCAAACGCTTTAGCTGCATCTAACATGACTGCAGCAGCGGTGAGATCTGGGTTTAAAATATGAAACATTACAAAAAGAGTTCTTAAATTGTGAGATATAGAGCCCTCCGGTATAAAGCCGGATTGATCAGGCAGCACTAAACAGGACATCAAAGGTTGGAGTTTAGTGGTTAGGATTTTGGCTAATATTTTAGCATCTAGATTGATTAGTGACAAAGGGAGATAGGAGTCGCATTGAGAGGGGGATTTATCTTTTTTGAACAATGTAATAATTAAGGTCTGCCGCGGAGATGGGGGTAATATGCCAGTTTCATGAGCTTCCGCATACACTTCTAAGAGGTAGGGCGTTAAAATATCAGCGTAACCCTTATATAATTACGCTGTGATTCCGTCCGGACCCTGGGCTTTTTTATTCGGCAGGAATCGGATCGTTGCTTTAATATTGGGTCTCGTCGATTGGTTGGCTGAGGAGCTCCTGATGTCCATTCGACAACCAGGCTCAAGCAATATCGGAGAGATAACTCTCGAAGGCATCCTCATCCATGCTCCCGCGCGAGGTGTACACCATCGAGTAACAGGACCTGAACTGTTCAACTATCCGTTGGGGCATAAAGTGTTCCCCCCCCTTGTGAGTCCACTATTTTTGTGATGTGATGGCGTTCAGATCTAAACTTGAGTCTGTTGGCCAGCTGACTACCCTGTCGGCCCCCTTCGCCATATGTTCGTGTAACATGACGGCACAATAGATAGCTGGTTTCGGTGTCTGCCATTGTGTGGCATTCCAGCACCTGTTCCTGAATATGTGCTAGTGTGGCGGCGCATGGGTTCACTGTATATTCCCGTTCCAGGTCTGCCAGTATAGCCTCTATTTTGGAGAGTTGGTCCCGTATGTCCCGTAATATGCCTGCTGTTGTGCTTATGCAGACCCCCCTCATTTTAACTTTAAAGGCCTCCCATAGAGAGGCGGCACTCTCAACCATACCTACATTTATTTCAAAATATTGTGCAATCGCCTTTCTTATGGTGTCATTGTAAATAGGATCTAGCAACGCTTCAGCTCTGAAGCGCCATATGAATGGCTGGTGTACAGTGGTGGGAATACCGAGATACAATTTCATGGGGTGAACATTCGAAGAAATACTTGTGGTTCGGTCAGAATGAGGCCGTAAATGTTAATGGCCGTGATCATCGAGGACCCCAGTTTTCCATGGATCATAGCACAACACTCTTCATCGTCAACGTATGTTTTGAGTGGCGTAAACTGCAGACCTCTTTTAAACAGAACAAGATTCCCCTTGCTTATGAGGAATATGAAGACGTCACCTGTGTGACTAGCCCATTTAACAGCAATTCTAGACTCTGAAGATTTGGTAAGATGCATCTCCTGTAGGGGAGCTATCTGAACCTTGTGTCTGTCTAATATACCATCACCTGCCGGATTTTTGGGGGGGCATTGAGCCCTCTAACATTCCATGTCAGACTGGTGTAACTATCGCACATGAGCTGAGATGATGATAATAAGCTGAAGCAAGCGCTGAATCAAAGCCTGTATGGCTGTAGCAGTAGCTATGCAATGTGGCCAATATCTAGGTACAATCACATGGAACAATTCCCCATTAAGAATAATTAAACACCTCAACCCACCCACATCAGCAATCCCTATTCGCCAAAGCCATAGTCCCAAAATACAACAAACCCCAACATAAAGAACGATTATAAAACTTGTAGTGGGGTATACCCATTGGGGGACACTGTGGCACAATAACTCCCAGATGAACCATGGAGGTGGCCGCCTTTTATAACGACATATTCCCTGATGTATCCATGTAGCATCAGCAATGCCAATTTACGGAGGTAAATGCATCTGAGTATCTGGTACTGTAGCATGTATGCGTCATCAGCAATAACTATGTACATATGAGGTATAGCAGGGTATTGAGAGAAGAGACAGTCATGGACAAAGAACCACCAAACCAACTAGTTAGCTAATGAGGTACCCAAGGGCAGCAATTGTGTAGCACAACCCCAGAACAATCATCACCTTAATGAAACCCACAAAGAAGCATAACTTGCAGCAGTTTCAGTCTTCATTATCTGATGTAGCAGGACGAACACACTTCTTGCAAAAAAAAGATTTTTGGCGAATTCCATGGCCCGCTTGGGCATATGGGATGTTTTTGTTCATCAGGAGCTTTTTCACATTTTGGAATTCCTTCCGCACTGCCTGAACGGCGGCCGTAAAGTTCGGATAAAAGGATATGGTATTGCCCTGGTAGGAGATGGATCCCTTTTGATTAGAGATGCGTAGGACTGCATCCCGGTCCCTGTAGTTCAGCAAACGGGCAATAATCGGTCTAGGCCGGGTACCCGGCGGTGGACGAGAGGCCAGAGATCGATTAGTCCTCTCCCCGACAAGCATGTCAGACAGATTTTCGGCACCACAGATTTCACGGATCATTTGTTCAACATAGCTTTCCAACTTGCCCATGTTTGTAGATTCTGGCAGCCCTAAGATGCGCACATTGTTGCGCCGTGAGCACACTTCTAGGTCTTCGTTTTCCACTTGGATGACTGCCAGAACCTTTTCCATGTCAGAGACCTTCGAGGTGACCTGCTGTAGGCCATCCTCAGCATTCGAAATGCGTTGTTCGGCCTCGCCGATACGAACGGCGTGTCTGTCTGATTTAGCGGATATAGTGTCCATTCGACCATTTTGGGCCTCGATTTTGCCATCTATAGATTGCAAGCTAGCTTGAATGGCAGTCAGAGTCTTTTCTAGGTTGATATGTAACAATCTAGGCAATCATAAAAAACAAATCCACTCTCAGTAATAATAGAATCAAGGAAATTAAGCTACAACAAATTTATAAAGTTACAGTATTTTATTAATGATTAGACATGAGATCATATTTCAAGACCATTAAAATTCATATTAAAAAAATCAACAATTAGAAAGGTGACATAATAATGAAAACATTTCACATATTAAAACATTCTTATTGTTGAACAAAAAGTAAAAGGGAAATAAGTGGCAGGTTGGTACTCTACGCGCGTTTCGGC
The DNA here is from genome assembly GCF_964261635.1 of Lissotriton helveticus. NCBI lineage: Eukaryota > Metazoa > Chordata > Amphibia > Caudata > Salamandridae > Lissotriton > Lissotriton helveticus. The sequence goes on from NC_136059.1 coordinate 451,196,821, forward strand.
GACCAGCGCCTTCTTCTGGAGCAGCCACAGATAATTATGATCAAGATATATTTTGGTGTGTAGATCAATTGGTTGGGATAAAATAGAAGCAGCGTCGATGTCTTGTATTTATACTAGGATGTCCAAGTGACTTCGCACTTTCTGTCTTTGTAGATGGATATTATCTGTTCACCGATGTGAATTTTTTTCTGATAAAGTATACAGATTTTGAGGTCACTCCCGCCGTCCGGAACCTTTAGAATATTTAGGTCAGTTAAAGATGTCTTGACCAAGCTTGAAAAACGATAAAAATCCACCTGATATGGGGATCTTACTTAAAAGAGACTTTCCTTTGCACTTATACTTTGGTTTTAGCACAGATATAGTTGTGGCAAAGATGTAGTTAAAATAACTCCCTGTCCAAAAAGGTATAACAGGGCTCCAGACTTCCGGCGGCGGGACTGCGGGTTCTCACGTTCTACGCGGTCTTTTCTAGTACAGTTGGTGGTGCACTGGTGGGTCTAGCTCTAAATCAGATGTTGCAGTCTACCCCTGCTTACCAGATTTTCTCAGTTCAAAAGTGAGGCATGGCTGACTTTTATCTGGTTTACCCATGGCGATCAAACGTGATAGCTTAGCACAAGTGTACCACAGTAGAGGCCACCGCACACGCGGAGCTATGAAACAGGGTGATATATATCCATTGATCCACAGACAGGCCAGTCTTAGCACAATATGCGGGTATGGGCGACCTCTGCGCGCTAAAAGGTGCGTCCTTTACAAATGATCACCACTTCCTTGAGTATGTAGCCTGAAGATAGCCCACACAGACCACTTGGTCTTCGCCAGAGTATGCAGCTGACCACACATGCGCACAACGGTGTCAGTAGTACAGTCCCCGCTCCAGGCCAGCCGCAACTGGGAGCAATGCAGCACGCCTCAGCCAGCGCCGTGCAGGCTAGTCAGTGTCCAATAGGGTCCCAGCGCGCGGCTCAGACGCTCAAACACACCCGATCAAGCAAGCACTTTTGAAACGCCCGCAGCACAATCCACACTCTCAATGCCCGGGTACTCACGGTGGACGAATCAGGTCTCCGGTAGCTGGGGATTCACACCTCCACTGGGAGCCCGCACAGCCACCGAGCCAGCAGGCACCCCAGCCGACCTTCGGCCCAGCAGCGTTCCCACCACAGAAGCCACCGCACAGGCAGGACGGGACGCAGTCCGTAGCACACTGTCCGGTGAAGCTCCAGCTCCAGGCGGCACCACACGGCGATAACAGGCACAGTCAGTCACGCAGTTCGCCAGACTTAGAAGGGCAGGACGTAATATTTCCTCACTCTGGCAGGGAGCGGTAAAGTCAGAAAGCGCCTATTAGGTTGGAACGCATCCCACCATCCGCCACTCACACCAACGACGACATTGCTGCAGCTTTTAGTCCGCTCTCACCACGTCAGTCACTCGGGTCCGGTGCAGCATCCACGCCAGGCTAGAACCGCACCTAAGGCACCCTCTAAGCCATCATCTCTGGTGCCGCTCATCACAGTGTCGCCATGTTTTCCATGAGCCTGCTTCCCAAAAAACAGCTAGACGGCCAGCAGAGACACTCAATGAATGCCAGAGCAGGTAATCAGCGATGTGCTTCTGCACAAGGGTATTAGCCATGTTGCCTTGCGATATGAGACTCGGATGACAGGCAGGGATCAGGATAAATACAGGATAGTGAAGGCAGCCGGCGGAGCTGCACTACAGTGCAGCCATCTTGCCATGCACCCTGTAGCGCCCCCCTAGCATTAATACAGGATACAGTCCTTCTGTAACCATTGCCTGTCTCCATTGTTTCATCTAAACTTCATGTGAGTCATTAATTCCTTTAGGAGAGAATCCTCTATAACCCGTAGTTCTTCAAGATCTGTCTCGATCAAAGGCCTCCATTTCCCATTACTCCAGGGCTTCATACTGAGTTAATCTGCGTCTGGGCTCTAACTCATTCATTTTTGTCCTTAAATTCTGAAGAATTCTCCCATTAAACGTACCATTTTCTGGGAAAGTTAATATTCCGTCACTTTTTGTATATTCAATACAATTTTCTAACCATACACAGGCCCTGGTGGGGCTCCCAGCTGCATGATCAGTGGCCCCATGGCATCTGTTGCCCTTCAGGTGTGGCTCTGGCCTGGGCTCCCTTTTCTGGTGCAGGCTGTCGTCCGACTTTACTCGCCGATCTGGCTGGTCGTTGGGAATGTTACAGAGTGGTGTTATCGCTGCTTTTTGCACGGCAATGCCTACTCTGCGTCTCATTGGCGATAGTTGACGGGGTCATCTGTGGCAATGTTTTTTGCGGCTGCTATCGCAGGTTAACTGGTGATATGGGCTGTTAGCACAAGCTTGTGAATGGGGCGATACATTTATCGCGACTTTGGCTGCGATAAAGTGCTGATAACTTGGTGATAATCCTTGAGAATATGCCCCAATGATTCAGGTTAGGAAGGAGCATCAAAGTTGACATAGATCTTTCTATTTTTATTGATTGAATACTCTGACATGGAAGAGCACAGCTGAGGGTAGGTTGGGCTGCACTACTGGAAGCTTTGGGTTGGATGAAGTTTCTAACTAAAGAAAACAGTTGTCCGGTAGAGATGGAGTTCAGTAATAGTAGTACATTTGGCATGGAATGCAGCTTTTAGTTGTTTGTGGCAGCTGCTAATGGAGGTATTTTATGCCTCTGCATCCATTCAAGCCTTTTGCAATGGTGCTTGATTGCTCTTTGTTTCTCAGAGTACCATGATGCAGAGGGAGTTTTTTCCTACCGGGGTGTCAGTCTTTTAGAGTGACAATCATATCTATAGAAGTTGTAATCCAGGTATAAAAAACTGGTGGTAGCATAGCAAATACCAGAGACAGTGACAAAAGGGTTTGAGGAGGAAGTCCAGTGAGATAGATTCCACGCTCTATAGGGGATAAGGTGCCTCGAGGGGAGAAAGAAGGAGGTCTTACTTTCATTTTGCTGTTTCCTTGGGCAGCACACATAGAAACAGCAAAACGCCAATGATTGTTTATGTGCAGGAAGGTTCCCCTTGGATTGTGAAGGTGATGTACAGTCCGGAGCAGAGGTTGGTCCAGGTTTCCGTGAACAAGGCAGTCTGAAGAGGTGGCGTCGAGGAGGTCCCAGATTTCTGTTGCATCTTTGTGAAGGGATCACACATTAAGGAGGATGCAGTTGAGACGGTCTGCTGCGCTCTTGGCCAGCTGGGCGGCAGAAGGCGCTGGTGGGCTGATGTTGCAGAAGGTGTGTTTGCAGTTTTGGCAGGCGCAGGGTGCAAGGGAATTCTACAGTGATGCTAGATGGCAGGAAGTGTGGCATCCAAGGCTGATGGTGAGGAGGGTTCTGTCGCCGTAGCGGTGGAGTGTCCAAGAGGACGGGTCCTTGGTGTGGGCGCGGTCCAGGGGCGGACGGACACAGACAGGCTTGCCTGTGGCGCACCAGTGGTACGCCCCTTGCACATGGCCGTACAGCGGTTGCCATTAAGTAGTCCTGCGGGGGGGACTGGACAGCTGGGAGGCGAGAAACACAGGAAAGGACACTGGAGGATGCGGTGTTGTGGTGGGGGAGCAGGGGTTGTGAATATATATATTTTTGTATCTTACCTTTAGGCCAGGTCCCGCATCATCTGTGCTCCTGCTCTCCTGAGTCTGCTTCCAGGAACAGGAAGCAGGCAGCCAGGCTCCATCCCCTAGGTCAATCACAATGCTGCAATGGGGAGTTGTGATTGTTCTCGAGCGCCGTGACAAGGGGTGGGCATGTTCTCAATGCTGGCTGTAATGCAACCTGCATTGCGAACAGGGAAGTGACCATGACTGCTTTGGGCAGCCTGAGAGGGCTGACAAAACACATTGCGCACTTGAGTGGGCATACCACTCCGCCCCTGCCCTGCTCCGTGATTAAGTAGCCCCACCCACCCTTCCGCCCACAAAGGAAACATAGCATGAGAATATCAGAATGTAATCATCATGTTATGTTTCCTCTTCTTGACTCGATCCCCGGGCCTCCTCCACTATGCATCCAAGATTCTCCTCACCTGGACATTGACGCAGTGGCGCTATCTGCTGCACTGTACAAATCTGTAACTCAGCCAGCAGGAGCCTCAGTGATGCGGGATTTCACAAGCCCTGGCACAGCAGTCGCCGCCAAGTCCGCTGGGGAACCTCCCAATGCAGGTGATGCAATATTCCCCCATATGCGTGAAGTTGCAGCGCTCTCACCACACAAGTTTGGCGCAGCTCAGAGGCCTCGCACTCCTCTGCGTCCAGCCAGTGCAACAGCCTCCTGGTTGTGATGCAGAGAGGCACGGCCCACCATTGGTAAATCTCCTCCATGCACCGCGGTGTTGTGGTGGTGCATGGTATGTGATGCAGACCTCCCTATGTTGGTGCGCATGAGGGCCTCTAACGTTCACAACTCCAAGGGGCACCAGGCAGTATTCTCACACAGGTCAGCAATGCGTCTTGATGTGACCTGGCAGATTTCACCACCAGGTAAGGGCAATCGCCAATGCCTCAATGTCTACCTCCATGGGCCAGCAACTCCACAGCACCTACGCATCCCACTCGGGGTCTTAGACGCAGGCACAGCAAGATCTCCGGGCCCCAGGGACTGTTCGCGCTCTCAAGATTTTGGCTGTCATGGCGTTGCAAGGAGGGTGCTATGAAGAGAGATGCATCACAGGTTTTCCCCAGCGATGCACCTCTTTTCATATATGTAGCCCTGATTCTGCATTTCCTCTTCCCCTGGGACTCTGGCTGGTCATCCTGGCTGTTGGGAGGTTTGAGGAGGTTGTTGATCTGTGTTGCACTTGTCCCTGCCTGCTCCATTCTCAATTCCATTGTTTTTCTTTTCTTTTTTTTATTGGAGGTGGACTTATTGGCTATTTTTGCCTCTAGGGTCAAAAAAGGTGAAGTTCTGCTGACATGAGTTTTTTTGCCCGCAAATTGGCCTTTCGGCAGTGTTCGCCCGCTAACGCCAGAATTTGTATTGCCTTCACGCTAGTGTTAGTGTCAGTTTTCGCTGCGACCACCAGAAACTATCACCATGTAAATACATCGCTAACAGGGTGGTAGTTTTTGGTCATAGGCCGTGTTGAGAAAACTGCAGCTAAGTTACGCTAACGCTAGTTAGCAGCAGTTCTTGTACATATACACCTTAGTGTGAAAGGGGAGGGCAATGTGTGTTGTGGAGGGCGTTCCACCGCAACGCCCATTGATTTTGACGCTGTCCCATTTCTGCAAGGGAGGCGTAAATATGGGTCAGCGCCAAAATTAAGACTAGGGAAAACCTGGTCTTACCCTGGCAAAACAAAGAAAAATGGTTAATTTCTCCTCGTTTTTGCTGTTTCCATGTGTGCTGCGTTGCACAGCACACATGGAAAAAGCAAAATGCCATTATTTATGTGCAGGATGGTCTCCCTTCCTGCACATAATCATTTTAAAAAATGACGTTTTGCAACTTCTATGTGTGCTGCAGTAAGCAGATTAACCTTTTAGATGCATCATCAAACAATCCAGTCAAGATCTGGTGATTACACAGACTAAGGTAACCATCTCCGGTGTTCTCAAGAAAGAACACCTATTTAGCAAGGATTCTGCAGTTTATAATCAATTAGTTAATGTGAATTCACTACTACCTGACAGTATATCCATGGTCAAGTGTTTTAACTTCTCAATGCATGTGAATTATGGCTTCTTCTATATGCATTTGGTCATAAAGTGGATTTCCTCTATAAAAGCATTCCACTTCTCAATATTGCCAATAACAGGGAGCAGTAGTTGGGTATAATTCACATATATATGAAAACCCATCCCTATTCCTTGCAGCGGAAAATGGTGGATCTGCATTTAAACTTTGAAAAGCACAAGAGAGAACCAGCCTTATGAGGAACACTAATCGTGAAATATCAAACCACAAAGCTGCCCCATTGTTCTTGTGAGATCCTTTTGGCTAGGAAGGATTTACACCACTCGGTGGATCAATCGATCAGCCACAGATGCCCATTAACCTTCCGTAATCTGTGTCAGCCAGTGGTTTTGTGTATCTCTGGCTTTCTCTATAGAAAGACTGGGCGGAGTTCCAAAAACCACTGCGCTACGAGGAGTTTCGCGAGCGGCGGAGTGCATTAGGGTCATGCCGTTCATGGCACTTTGAGCGCACACTGCTTGTCCTGCATTGTAAATTCATCACGAACTGCAGGGCAAAAAGGCGCAGCTTCCTTTTTGCTGCACAAGTAGATTTTTTACAAATACTTGCTTTGAGAAATCTTGCCAGAAGGTTGCTTTTCCTCACTCAAGCTCGCCAACTAGACCTTGGCGAGTGCAAGCAAGGAAGGAAAAATCTCACCAGGAGGTGGATTTTCCTCGCTGGCGCTTGCCAACGTGACATTGACGAGCACGAGCGGAAAAAAAAAACTCTGCTCCATGAGTTTTTGGGAACTCCGGTTGGTCCGCGGAGTGTGGAAATCTCCGCGAACGTAGCTGAGTTCACCGACCAGGGTTACTTTATAGCTATATGTTATTTATAGTGAGCACATTATTTGGTGATTACTGTCTCTGTGTCAAACAGCTGTATCTACCAGTCTACTGTGTACACCAAGAGGGATAGTGCACGTCGTGTGCTGGGGTCAAGAGGGTGTGTCACAGGTTAGGGCAGGTTCTTTTAAGGAGTGAGGGTGGATGGAGAATATTATACGTGCACCCAAACCCCTCGCTGTGGTAGAAGAATCTTTTCTTCCTGTGCGTAATATATTTTGAACTTCCTTACTTTTGACCACCCTGCTTAAGGGATTCCAGCCAATGTGGTAATGCCACGATCAATAGTGGCAAATCAATAAAACAGAACCTAAAATACAAGTAATAAAATATAGTCTTATTTTAACTGTGTTTTATTTTTCCAAGTGTAATGGTTCATCTAGGAACCGCCATGTTTAAATAAAAACAAACATTATTGAAATGCTACAAAATGTAAAAATGCCAAAGGTTATTTTAAAACATGTTTGTGTGTGTGCAAAGTTATTTGCAAACCACAATTCCATTTCTAACATTGTAGAAAAAGGCCTCATAAATAATTCACGTGTCTTACTCTGAATGCCCTACACAACGCAGTGCTTTGTAAATAAATAAAAATACATTGTATTAAGGTCACTATTCAAGTCAGCAGGATTTAGGCAAATACTGTTTCAGACGTTCGCATCCATCTGGTAAGCTTGCAGCTCATACAAAAATATTTAGAAATTAAACACATTAGAACACTGATAAAAGAGAATGTCTGCATTCTTAAAAGTTCAGTACTCTGGATTCCAGTGCATCTGTCCCTCCAGCTACAGCTGAGTTGTACCACATTTTTCAGAAAGTCCTGCTGGTAGCAGTCGTGGTAAGGAGTCCACGTTCAGAGATACCAGCAGCTCCAGCTTCTCTGAGCAGTCCTGAATCAGCAAATCAGAATAGCCACTGATGTGCAGGTCTAGTGGCCTCTCGTGGTGCAGCATCTTGTCCCCCAGGCCCAGGCAGCAAATGGCGAGCAGCGATGGAGGGAAAGCGTTGAAGGCGTAGTCGGCCAGGCTCAGCTCTGCCACTCCAGTAGCAAAGGCTCTGGCGTTCAGCGCCTCGACGTTGTCCTTCTTGCAAGACTCGCTGTGCGCCAGTCGCATGTGGGTATAGTGTTCCAGGAAGTAGTGTAACGTGGGGGCGTCCAGGCGGAAGTGCAGCTTGAGCAGGATGATGCACTCCAGGTTGCACAGCTGCTCGCGCGAGAAGGCGCCACAGCAGAGGGCCAGCAGCTGCTTCACCCGTGGGGGGCGCACTTCAATCTGAGGAGAACAAGGACAACGTTTAGCGTCGAGTGTTCTGAGAATACCACACACCCGCTCCTAACACCCAACCAGAAGAGCTCGTTCAACGTAAGTCTTTGTCATATAGGCACATTCCAATTAAGTACGGTGCAGCTACTATAAATATTTAGAAACCTCAACATGTGAGAAGATTGCAGCCAAAATATAATTAAAACGGTTGTGTAACAAAATAAATCGAGAGGAAAAAAAGGTAGAAATAAGAGAAAAAAGTCGACTACACAAAAGTGATGAAAAACGCCCGGTTGGGCATTAAGGGAATACTTATGGTTATGTTTAGAGGATGAAGGGTAGATATGACATGAGAGATGAGGTAAAATGAGATGTACATATGAGGGTGGGGTAAGGGTTAGGATTGGGTCAGGGTTAAATTACATTTAGGCTGGGTAGAGTAAAGGTAGGTGTTATGGTTCGGGTTGGAGTTTAAGAGTTAGTGCTCAGACTGGGATAGCTTTACAAGTTGGATAATGGAAGGTGCAAGTGATAGCAAAACTTTGCATTTTACATAGACATACATACTAGGCATGACATTTGTACCTTTTTTTAATCTATTTTGTATTCTAAAATGTCATACACAACCACGTGGGAATGCTACGTTAGTCTAGAACTGTGTCAGGGCAACTTGAGGTACAAACTGCCCTCAGGCAGACACAGCGTCAAGCCTGGCACCCTTCTGTGCTCTGAGGTTCTAGACGGCTGTGCCACCCGCTACCTATGCAGTGTGCACTTGCACACCGACAGCCATGTGAACATCAGTGCCTAGTATTGAGACGATAACGCCGTACCACAGCCACCAGTAGCACTTTCTGTATTACGCCATCTTTGATGGGTATTAATCTAATCTATATTAGCAGTTGGGGATATCTACTCATTTCATTTTAAAGCAAGATACGGAAGCAACTATTACATCAATAAGGAAAATACACGCAAAGTGAGACGTGTGGAAGCAAACCAAATTGTATCTGAAACCTCCAATGCTTACATCTCCACCAACCTTAGCAAAATGCGTGCACTTTGGGAATATAGCAAGATAACATAAATGCCATTGTCTGTCATTCCGCAGTTTAAGGCGACACAGAGACTTTAGGATTAAGTGGATGGTTAAAGACATACCAGAGATGTCAGGCTGATCTGATACTACCACCTTTTCCACCTATTATCTCAAATTGAGGGGCATATTTATGTAGGTTTTGTACCGCCCTTGCACCAAGGGGCGCAAGGGCGACGCAAAACTTAAGTAGTATTTATCAAGCCAGCATGGCCACTTTGTGTGGTCCTGAGTGGCTTATACATCCATAGTAACACAATGTAGTGCAAGTTGCTGCGTTGCATTACTCTGCACCAGGGAGGTGTTCCATGGGTGGAGCGTGGGTGTTCCCATGCATCCACCTATGGGTTTTGGTGCATTCCCACATTTACCTTCAATGGCAGACCAGGGAATGTGTCAAAAGGCTACACCTCTCCAGGTGAGGCATAACGAGGAGAAATATCTTTATTCCACCTTGTTACTTCCTCTTTCTGCAGCACACAGAAAGAGGAAAATGCCCCACAGGATTGTTTTTGTGCAGGAAGTTGACAGTTCATGCACAAAAACAATCCTGTGTTGGCACTAGGCAGCACATTGTGCGCCAGCATTGGGAAATGACAGGAATGTGCAGCTTGGGGCTTATTTACAAGCCTCTTGTGCTGCTGGTGAGTCACTTTAAAATGGCGATGCACTGGCTTGTAAATAAGCCCCTATGTTGTTAAGTACGGCGCATTCCTCCCCTTTCCCTGTCATGCAGCACAGCTGCGTGAAAGCTTATTAAATATGCCCCAGGGAATATAGTAAGTTTTTTTAAATAAAATGCAAAGGTTATACATGGATATAATAGTCGTCTTTGTGTCTTTAATAAAATCTTGATTTTGCAGTCACTATATACATTTATTTCTGCACCACATACTTACATAGACATCCTTTCCCACAGCAAAAAAAGTAAAGAATATTTCATACACAAGAATAGAGATTTTATAAATTTACTCTCAGAGGTCTTAGAATTGGTGGTGACAGATGCTTTAGAGCAGGTGGTAAACATGTTTTCAATATATCTGTGTTGCAGGTTACAACTGTACCCTTGCTCTTACCTGTTTACATGCAATGAGAAGAGATGTCACCCCCACCAGCTGGAAGCAGTCAGAGGCTACTGGGGTGCAGCAGAGGAAGCGATCTAGGATGTTGATGGCCAAACATAGCGACTCGAAGCCCAAGTTGAAGTGCTTGTGCACCGGGATGAGCCAACTGATAAGTTTGCAGCGAGACTCTGGCTTCACCTGTCATTAGAACACACAGGAAGAAATAAGTGCATGAAGACAATCACACAGTTTTAAATTTCAGACTTTGGTATGAAGTAGCTAGTTTACTATCAAGTCATGGCTATGAGAGTACCGTGAGGCATAGCATAAGGTCTTTACCACACTATTCAATGAAAGGAGAATACCAACGACGGAGTGGCGCAACTGTATCACCTCGAGTCAAAGCACCAGGTTTGGAACCTGGTGCTAGTGGAAAGAGGGGCCAGGTACAGAATCCGCTATTAGTGTAGAGTGGCCAAGTGTAGCATCTGTGGTTAGTGTATGGTGGCCGGGTGTAGCATCTGATGTTAGTGTAGAGTGGCCAGAATCAGCTGTCAGTGTGAATGGGGACCAGATATAGCATTAGCCATTGGTGTAAACAGGGGCCGGGTACAGTGTCAGCTGTTAGTAAAGAGTGGCCCGGTATAGCATTAGCCGTTGGTGTAAACAGGGGGCAAGTACAGCATCAGATCTTACTCAAAATAGGGTCCAGATAGGGTATCATCTGTTAGTGTAAAGAGAGACAGGTAAAACCTGGGTGGCCTAGCGGAACACACAACCTTTGCACTATAACACAGTGTTCGTTGTATGTGTCACGTCTAGCATAGGTTTTGTAGTGGAAGTGTACCCTTAAAATACAAACACTATACAGACAAACTTTAAAACTTTTCCCACTTTGGATGTATGCTGTGCAGTGCAGCACACCTGCTAAGTCAGATAAGTTTTGAGCAATACAAATATTTCTCCTTTTTAATGCAATCTGTAAGAGTTGTCATTATCTGGCTCAAATCACTTTCATCTGTTGTCAGTAGACAGGGCTTTGCATCAAAAACCATGAGAATGCCCAGCATCACCCATGGGACACCAGCTTGACCCAAAGTAATGCAAATCTCTTTAAGGCAATTTTCCGGGGCACAACAAGTTATGATATAGGAGGTAAATCCCAAATAAACATTCTTTAACACAAACCCAGCCCAAAATGTAAGCAAATCTGTCCCCAGAGTCAATCTAAAGAGGGGCCAGGTGGTATAGAATTTCGTGCCAGTGTAAAGAGGAACCAGATATAGCACCTTGTATTACTGTAAAGAAGGCAAGTACTGCACCTGGAGTCACTGTAAAGATGGGGACAAGTACTGCATCTAGAGTCAGTGTAAAGATGGGGCAGGTGCTGCATCTGGAGTCAGTGTAAGGAAGGGGACGAGTACTGCATATAGAGTCAGTGTAAAGACGTATAAGAGTACTGCATCTGGAGTCAGTGTAAAGAGGGGGACGAGTACTGCATATAGAGTCAGTGTAAAGACGTATAAGAGTACTGCATCTGGAGTCAGTGTAAAGAGGGGGACGAGTACTGCATCTGGAGTCAGTGTAAAGAGGGGTACAAGTTTGGAATCTGGATTCACTGTAACGATGGGCCTTGGAATCAGTGTAAAGATGGACCAGCTACAGCACCTCAAGCGGGGCCAGGAACTGCACCTGGAGTCAGTCTAAAGAAGGTCCCTCTTTACACGAGAAGCAAGTGCTTGTGTAAAGAGCAACCTTCTTTATGCTGACTCCAGGGCTGTACCTGGCTCCATGTTGATGCCAGTGTAAGCAGGGGTCGAGTATAGAACCGGGATAGTGGCCAGGTACAGAAGTTGCTTCCTGTGCATAGAAGCTGCAAGCTGTAAGTCGCAGTGCGTGTTGTGAATGCAGAAGGGCACACATATTCCTTGTGTGGGTGTTAAAAGGGAGCTGCATCGCTTTACTCCCGTAAACGGGGATTAGTGCAACCCAGCTGGGTGAAGTTAATGCACGTGTGGTGAGGCTACTCCAGGCGCAGTATTATTGTGGGCAGTCACCATGGAGACAGCTGCGCGGTGTATCTGGCGCAAGGGTTCTATAGGGAGTGATTATGAGGTAACAGTGGAAGACTGACCCTCTCTCTCGTCTTGGGTCGCAGCGCAAGAGTGCGATGACCGAGACAGGCTCTCGGCGCTATATTATCAGCCGAGTGACGTGTTGAAGCGCTATAGCGAGGTACCATCAGACCCACCTGTGGCTGCCGAGCCAGGCACTCGGCGGTCAGGAAGTCCCTCTCGACGCCCCTCCGGTGCAGGTAGCAGTCTTCCCCGTAGTCCCTGAAGTTGCGTAGGTCGAGGCGCAGGGGGCCGATCACCGCAGGCTCGGTGCTGCTGCTGCAGTCACCGGGGCTCTCCTCGTCCGAGGACGGCTCGCTGCTCGGGGGGGTCTCGAACAGCGGGTCTGGGCCCCTCGGGATCCTCTGCTTCCGTAGCCGGGGGCACCGCTCCCTCCGGAGCGGGGGTCTCTGCAGAGAGGCGCCCGGACTCTGTGACCTGTCCTCCGGGGTCACCTCTTCGGGAGCCGCCAGACCCTTCAGCCTCTTGCTGGGGCTGCCCTGCGCCTCCTCCACAGAGGGGCGGACCAGAGCGCTGCAGGTCACCATGGCTGCTCTGCACCTGTCTGTGTCTGCTGTGCCGATCCTAGTGCTGCGCTGCCTCGGAGCGCTATACTGCGGCAGCGCTGTGAGGAGCATCAAGTGTCGGCGCTGATGCTGCAGCTGTGACTGAGGCTCTCGGCGGGCGCTGGAGTTTATCCACAGTCCGGCTCGCCTCTGACTGGCTGCCTACAGAACCCCTGTATTGTGACGTCACGCGGAGCTTTCCCGGCTAATGTGCCGCTCAGTGGCCCTGGCCGGGCAGCCTGCCGGGCCGGTCCCGCCTCCCCAGCGAGAGTGTCGACGTTGCCGTGGTAACCAGCGCCTGGGGGTACCGGGAAAGCCTTTCAGAGAGTGCCTCCACCCCCCAGGGAGCCGGCTGTGGCGGCAGCACTGGCAAACCCCGCGCACAGGCACAGGCCGGAAACGGACGGACCCAGCCACCTGGCTGAGTGTGAGCCCAAGAAGTCAGGACAATAGGAACAAGAAAGGCCAGTGCAACCCGTTAATTCGGCACGCCGTCGCTGCAGCAGGAATATCACACTTTAAGATTTGTACAGAATACTCCTGTAGTTAGCAAATATTACACACACGACATTTCAAGTATGGTTAAGTATTCTCGGCCCCCTCCCGTCCCCACTTACTAACGTATTTTACTTATGATACAACGTGTTTACGGAGTCACACATTTCCACTTATTTAAAAGGCATCCTAAAGTAACCCATTCTGCTGCAACATCTCTCTCGATTCTTCTCAAGTGTGGGTACGGATGGTAAAAGCTTCAGAAAATGACTAGGTAGACAGCACGGTGTGTTCATTTCTAATCAGCAGGAGGAAATGGATACTGAATCACTTTTTTTGTGTCGAAACTTCAAGAATCTCCCATAACGGTGTTTAGTTATAATCGACATTGGTTATCCCCCATGCTGTCAACATGCAAACCTATTGGCTTGACATTCACGACTGGCGCTATTGAGAGTCCATACAAAGACATCTATTATCTGTTTTTTCAGTATTTAAAATGCAAGTACAGTGAAACCGATTGTTTTCCCTCTGTACTTGTGCATACAATCAGTGAAACCTGAGAGCGTTAATTTTGGTCCGAGCAGTAACAAGGAAGTCCCTACTGCCTGAAAGTCAAATCAAATTAAGGAACATTTATGTAGTACACAGTACACATCACCCGAAGGTCTCATAGCGCTGGCGGACGGCTCTTAGGTTGTCAGCATAAGAGAGACAGAGCTAATGGTCAAACAACACATGTTTTTAGATTCTGGCGAAAATGGTTATGGTCAGAGATGATACGTAGATGTAAAGGCAGTTTGTTCCACAGAGTGGGGGCAAGAAAAGAAAAAGCCCGACCCCCGTTTCTGACAGTGCCTATTCTGAGTGGAGTGAGGAGGGATGTGTTACAGGATCTTAAGGGCCGCCTTGGCTGGTACCAGCTGAGTTTTTTCCCAGTAGCCTGGACCCCTACAATACATGTTTTTATGTGTTAGGCAGAAGATCTTAAAACATGTTCTCTTCTTCACAGGTAACCAGTGGAGATGTCTAAGGCTAGGCGCTGAGGGAGTTCCCGGTGGCAGATTCAGCACCAGCCTGGCTGCTGTATTTTGCAGGACCTGAAGTCTAGAAAGGAGATCTACATTTATTTCTGACAGTAGAGCATTGATGTAGTTCATGAGGCTGACAACCAGTCCCTGTACCAGTGGTTTCCTGGCTTCTAGCGGGATCCACTTAAACACTTTCTGCAAATTGCACATAATGCCAAAACAGGAACCAATTATATTGTTGAGTTGTTTTTTTCATTGATAATTGATTATCAATTTGAATTCCTAAATTCCTCACTGCCTGCTGTGGGGGTGGCACGGACCCAGATTTGAAAGGATTGGTAAAACACCACGGTGCCAGAGAGATAACAAAGGACAGAGAAGTAAACTGACATTTTGCACCCTGAACAGACCTATTTCTCCAAGCACTGAAGCAGGACCTGACGGGGTCAACCTCACATGCCAGTTACTGGGTATTAGCTCACAAGTGAAATAGAGGCAAGATGTAGCATAAATTGGCAATGTTGGTGAAGCGGTGCATGGCCACACGATCTCCTAGGCATAAGGCCCCACAGCTTAATGACTCGGTGAAAGACGTCCTGGAATGGACAGGGCAAGAAAGGTGTAAAGAAACGAGTGAGTCGGAAAATATATAAAAATATGTTTGTTAGTTAAGTGCCTTACGAAGACCCACTGGTGAACAGGCAAACAACGTCCTGCTCCAACCAACTACAACCGCTTCTCCTTAAAACTCAAAGAGGCATATTCTCAAAGACTTATCACTGAGTTATCGGCAATTTAGAGCAGCAAAAGTGGCGAAAAAATTATTGCCCCATTCTCAAGCTGGTGCAAACTGCCGATATCAGCAGTTTTCCAGCGATAGCTTCTGCAAAAACATCGCCACGGATGAGAGCAACAACTAACGCTAATGATATGCAGAGTAGGCATTCCCGTGCAAAAACACACAAAAACACCACTTCACTATAGTCTCAACGACCAGCCAGATCTGTGATGGGATCCAAAAACAGGCAATAAGGCGCATTAGCAGCATGGATTTAACACATGCCTTTTACTTGTGTTAAGCAGGACGACTACCTGCAGTATGAAAGGGAACCCAGCCCAAAGCCACATCAGAAGACCAACACATGTCACAGAGCTACTGATCAAGCAATTCAGAAACCCCAGAGGGCCACAATACCCACCGCCACCACCCCCATGCCCCCCCCCCACCGGACCATACACCCCCGGACTACCACAGAGGCAACACGGAACAGGACAGCGGACGTTCCTAACACTCACCAGCCTCAGAGACTCAACGCCAGAGGAAGTCATTGCCCACTACAGGCACAAAAGGACAACCATGCTCCGCATCCTGACCCACATTGCCCACAGGCTGATGGTACCAACACAGCAGACAACCAACATTCCTCCACAGACAAAGCTGCTGGCTGTGCTGCACCTTTTGGCCTCTGGTACCTCCCAAACAACAACTGCCAGAGTCGGAGGAGTCTCATGGCCGGCCCTATCAAACTTCCTCACACAGCACATGTCTTGGATGCATGTCCACAATAGCAACGGCGGGCCCCTGTATCCGCACACGACAGTTCCAATTCGTAGTGTTCCTTCGCAACCAACCCCAACGCCAGCCGTTGCCAGACGCCTCTGTGCCCCAGATCCAAGATTGTTTTAACTGAAATGGGGGTATGTACGGTCATGAAGTCCAGTAGTCAACAGTAGTGCAAAAACAGTCCTTTATTACAAATACACAAATAAACAATACAAAGAGGACAGCCAACGCCCAACGGGGAACTTCATCTGGGCAACGTGTGGATTCAAGTAACTGCATACGCTGCAGGAACTCCCCAATACAATTCCATACTCCGGATGTCAGTATTCAGAAACCTGTTGGACAAATGGTGACAATGGTCAAGCGTCCGTATAGTCACAAACCCAATCTGGTACAGTGTATAGCACTTGGACAAACCGGAATGCTTACAGGAAAGACAAATCCTGCTCAAAAAGACTGTAACAGAAGTACATGTGTTCGTAACCTCCATAGGAAAGAAAAGTAAGGTTACGGTCACACAAATATCTGTTAACTGTCTCATGATACAGGATTTCTCATACCTGTAAGCATCACAGTTTGTATCAGCTTGATACCCATGCACCTTCACTCCCCCCCACCCAGCCACGAGGGCGCGGCAGTGACCGGTGGTGCCTATGCGATCCTGTGCACCTGCTGCACCCCTGCCCTGGTCCCCAGACCAGTCCGCCGCCCAGCGATGACTGCCTGCCCCTGTGCACCCAGGCTTAAATGCTCACCTGAAGCCACCGGCGTGGGTCCAAGAGGGCCCACCACGTGCCGGTGCAACCTCCTCAGCCGATTGCTGGATTCCATGCCACAGGCCCTCAGCGCACCCTGCTGCACCGCACCGCGGATTCATGTCTGTGCAGTCTGTTGCCTTCTGTGTACACTGTGTTCCAAGCTAGGCTCACAATTCAAATCGAACCTTGATTGGTAGGACAGCGTATCGAGGCCTACGCATCATTGCAGACTGCACACTCGCTCAGCTCTGGTGCCACTAACTCAGTGCACCACAAGTCACCGTCTCGTGGCGGTAGGACTGTGCCGGCCAAAGTGCCTCGGCTGCCACCAACTCTTTGCACCGCAAGTGACAGTCTCGTGGCGGTAGGCCTTTTCACTAATAGCACCACTATTCTTGCCCTCACTCAAGAGTTGGGCTACTTCGCATTTTAATTTGCTCAGTTCTTGGAACCTAGATTTCTGGTAGTGTTCCCTGACACTGAGGAGTTCTCTCATTTTAATGTCATATTTGTCGGTGTCAAATACGACAATTCCCCCACCCTTGTCGGCGGGTTTTATTGTCAATTCCTCACTTTTATGTAGGTTGTTGAGAGCGTCTCTCTGTGCTTTGGAAAAATTGTTGTTCCCTTGTGTCTTTTTGGAAAAGAGATTTTTTATTTCTACTTCAACAACCCTCTCGAACACCTCTACATTTTTGTCTACTTGGTGGGTACTGGGAAAAAAAGTAGACTTGGGTTTAAATCCGGTGACACTGGGAGGGGGGTTATATTGCCAGTTCTCGAAAAATCGATTAAGTCGGATTTTTCTAAAAAATGACTTCAGGTCACTTTCCAAGTGGAATAGGGAAGGTGTATTGGTGGGTGCAAAACTAAAACCCTTCTGTAGTACTGATTGTTCTACACTGGTTAGAGTCCTTTTGGAGAGATTTGCTATTGGAAATTCTCCTATCTCCAATATTGTGTGCTCCTGGTGGCTATGTACTCTCTGGAATTGTTCTGAGGTTGTTGCTTCCTCGAATATTGTGGGCGGTTGTATCCCCTTGGGTTCCTGTGTCCACGATATGGGCGCATGTCTAAAAAAGATTCGCGTTCGTAGTTGGGGCCAGCCCTGTGGTCATCTGGTCCATCGAGTTCTTCCTCTCCACTGGAGCCTGAGGACTCTGAAAAAGTTATTCTTTTATTGTTATTTCTAGAGTAGGTTGTGTTTTGTGGGTTAGGTCTTTCCCACCGGGGTTCATTTTTGTTGATATAGTAGTCCTTGTGTGTATACGGGTAAACCACCTCAGTGGAGTATTTTTCTATATCCTTATTGAGTTTCCTAAGTTTTTTATTGAACAGGTAATCCCTATATCCATCTGCCTCAAAATTGATTTCATCTAGCTTCTTTTTTGCGTCTTCTAGGGCTGGGGATTGTTTGAGTGTTATTTCAAGTTTGTCTATCTCTAATTTCTCCAATTCTATTAATTCTTGGGCCGTTTCTATGATTAAGATAAGCCAATCACGGCTACACCGTTTGGCGATCATCATCCAAGTCTCTATAAATTTGGGGTTTTCTACAAACAATCCAGGTTCGTTACGAACCTGCAACCCTATTGGGATGACCCCCTCCTTAAGGTAATTGATCAGGAATTCAGCATGTAACTCTGCCCTGATGAGTTTCTTTTTTAAGTTAAGGATTTTTATCAATTGCTCGTGACTTGTATTATGTAGTCCTTTGGAACCCCCAGTTTTGGGATCCAGATTCATCAATCTGGTATATTTGTCATCAGAAAACCCAAATGTTTTTAATTTATCCATAATGGGTCTTGCGTGTCTGATAAATTGGATGTTTGGTGCCCAAGAAAAAGGGTCACAGAGGAACTATCTCCTCTCCAACCAAAAGGTTGTGCAGCAATGAGGGTAAATATGAGAGGTACCCCTTAACTAGAGTCAAGGGAAATAGGGTTGTCTAACCAATGAACTAGGAGTATTCCCTTGAGTGAGAATGATTAGGAGAAGCCGAGAAGGGTCAGGGAGAAACAATACCACAATACAAGTATATATAAAGAATTCTTACAATTTATTGAAATATACAAATGTTAAAAAGAGAGTGGTCCAAAAATGGAACCCACTCAGCATAAATAAAACAATAAAAGAGGTTTCAATTTTGGCCAGCAAGATTGAATCACAAAGACAGAAAAAACAGTAAGACATAACATTTGTGCAATACTTATTGTATATTCGGACTCTATTGTGAACACCTAAGCTATATGTACTATAATACTGATAGAGCAAGCTTCGCATCGCGACTTGCTCGAGTCATGAACCTCGCCCGTGTGTAATCAATTAATAAACTTGTACGTCTTACTAATCTTTTATTTTTTATATTCGAACGAAGTAGATGAAGCTTGCACATGTATTTCTAATACAACTAATCCATGTCCCTAAAACATGGCCGCCGCTTGGAAAATTGCTTCTGCGCATGCGTCAGTCACACTCACGTGACCTGACGTAGTTATAAGTTTGGTGGGAAAAGGTGCGCATGCGTAATACACAGCTTTCGTGAATAACGTGGTGAATGCTCTTGTGTTCGTGTATATGTTGCTAATGTTTAAACTGCATAGTATATTTTTATAATGATAAGTTTAAAGTACAAAACCAATGATGTGTTTTTCATACCGTCACTTCTATGTTTTAATTTGTTTTCGCTTACTTTTCATGTATCCTCGACTCGGAGGGGTGCTGGGGCTGGGGAGTCCATCTTGGAGGGTATTTCTGCGCAGAATCACTAGAGGCTGCCACAACATTGAACTCAGGCCAAAGAAGGTTGATGCCAGAGCCACCCTGGGAAAGTGCACCTTCACCCAGCAAAAGCATCATGATTATGTTCTATTGTATCGAAATGTATTCTTTCCATTGTATTCTCTGCGACTTCTCGTGGGAACCCCAATCTTGCTAGGCGGTACCCAGAGATGCAAAGTAGGCCTCCAAATAGTCTGTTCTGATTGGTGTGTTACCCAAATCCTACCTTAGGACCAATCCAAATTGAGGGATTCTGACACTTTGCAACATTGGGGGGTGGTACACCGTCCCAAAACAGTATATCTACCCTGGGTTCACCTAGGGAAATTGTCCGACTTGTCTGGTTTAGCTGACCTGTCACTGACCCAACGCACTCAATAGGTGACTGAAGATACAGAGAGCTGCGGAGCACTCTGTCCGAAATTTGACCATAAACTAAGGTTTTACTAAACCTTAAAGTGCTGGCGGAGCACTTTGCTGGGAGTTCGCTGACCCAATCGGGGTCTTGATCGATAGCTGCAGAGAGGGTGGAGCGCAGGCGTTGCTTCCGAACTGCGGGTGCTGGTCTTGTCCTGAGGGTCCTGTCCGAGAGGTCCTGTCCTGATTCCTAATCTGAGGGTTTCCTGTCCTGTCCTGGGTGTCCATTCTGCACCTGCTGTCCATTGAGGGGTATCCTTCCTTGAGGGTTTCCTGTCCTTAACTGACCCGTGGCCAGGGTTTGGTTTCCACACCAGTCTAGGTAAATATTCCTCTGAAAACTCTGAATCTTGCACCTTTCTAAATTTCCTGTCTTTTGCTTCAATAAAGACATACCTTTGCATATGTTATTTTTCCATGCTTTCCGCAACCATTTAATCATAAAGTCATTTGCATATTGGTTTTATAACGTGTTCCTATGCTACCTTATTTGTTAGAAATTATATTCTGCATTGCAGTTTGTCACTTTCTCATATGGTCTAGAACCTCCTTACTTAAATTTTCTAAAGAACTTTTGCCTTAAAGCATAGCGTGTCTCTCTTCATAGATTCTCCTATAGTTATATAGGATCTTTGAATTTACCAGAGTATAAACTCTTCCAATAGGGAATCTCTAGTACGTGCATAAGATTGTTTCCTTAATGAATGTCCATTCTTAAACTTTCTTCTAAAATCTGCATAGCATATTCCCGTTGCATCTCATATCAGAATTTCAATGGTTACCCTGACTTTATTTCTCTATAGTTATGTACTTTTCATTATTTTGATTATTGATTGTCTTATTCTTGTAAATCTAATGATTTCTGAGAACGAACTTTAGATAAAGACTTTAAAACTTCCAGTTGTCCGTGGTCATTTACAAAGAGAATTTGAATGTTATTTGTTGGGTTTGTATTTTGATGCCTTTCCTTTTACAGCTAGCTCCCTGATCCATTGTGGTCATAGGTACCCGCATCGGTGGATGGTAAGTCGGGTATTCTGAAGAATAATGAAAGGAACTCACAAATTATTGATAGTAGACCGTGAGGTCATCCGATCAATGTATATGGTGATTTGAAATATATGGGCCCGAAGACCGGGAGTGGCGAAATTATTGGTCGGGTGACTCGCGCGCTCTATCAGTATTTTCTGGTAGCAGAGGATGGTTAGGGAATAGTTAAAGGTTAGGTAGGACTAGTTAAGCTAGCCAAGTCGGTAGCTGCTAACATTATTGCTGCTATAAGAGCGGCCATTTCGGGGACTCGATCACTCTCTTGAGATGCGTTGCTTTTGAAATTTATGAATTGTTTGAAAATTGTTATTCTTGTTCTTATATTGTTATATGTATTAATCCATGCGTATGTAAAACGGTTTGTTAAGTGTTGTCGGAAATCCCCGGGGAATTGAATGGCAAGTGGTGAATAGAATCTACTTGCCTCAAGGTCGCAGGCTCAAGGAAAGTTAGGTGCAGGTTAGGTAGAACCAGAAGCACTAACTAGGGCTCTTTCTGAATACATGTGTGAATAAATGTTAGTAACGAGGTTCATTGGCAAAATTCCCATAGTGGCGTAACCTAATAAGGGTCACATCGGAAGAGTAGCAGGTTCATCGGAGCTTGGGTGAAAGCAAAGGGGTCCGCTGGGAAACCTTAGACTCGGATATATCCCGGAAAGAGTGGATGGGTCTAGGGAAGTAACAGGTTCACTGATGCTAGAGTGAAGGGTAGGCGGAAGAGATCTACCCGTAGTGTGTGAAAAGTAAATGGAAGTAGTTTACTTGCAGTAAAACAACTCTTTCCTGTCTAGACACTTGAGCACGGTGGCGAATGTGTATTCGTCGTAAAATAACCAAGTACTAAGCACTTTAGAAAGAAAGAAAGTTTCCGTTACCTTGTGAAGGGAGGGAGTCAGTCGCGAAGCGTCTCTGACGTCACTCCGTGCCGCGCTGGGATTGGTAGAAACAGCGGGCGGGTAGCGGGGCTGGAATTGTGAAGGAAGGGTGAGCGCCGAAGCGTGAGAACTGTCTCGCGAAAAGGCCGCGCACCCATTGGCCGAAAATTATTTGAACTTGTGCACCCCATTGGTTGCGCGGAATTACAAGACGCATTCTGATTGGAGGTAATTTTGTAAACAAAGTTAGGCGTAGTATGTGGCACTCATATACTCCAGAGACTAGACCCGATCCAAGAAACCTAGGGTTTGAAAGGGATCAGTGGAAGGCTAATAGATACGACATTATGTACGGAAGTAAGCGAAAATTGTCCCTTGTAAATAAGGTAAAGAATTACTTCAAAAAGGATAAGCCGATCAAAACTAGAGAGGGCATTGTTATTCCACCACCAAATACTCCTGCCTCTTTCATGATGTTCGACAGAGGGTACAATACATGTGTGTGGTTAGAAAATTGGGCGAAATACACACAAGATGACGGAATAATGGCCTTTCCGTTAGAAGGTACCTTTAATGGTAGGATCCTATTCAATTTAAGAACCCGAATGAATGAATTACATCCCAGACCGAGACTAACGCAGTATGAGGCATTAGAGGAATGGGAGATCGAGGCTTTCCAAAGAGAGAAGCCCCGAATGGACAAAGGGCTGACAAAGTATTACCCAAAACTGAAACAAGAAACCCGAGACAAAAAGATGAAAGAATGGAGACAGAGCATGATTGTTGAGGGACTGTTTCCCATGATGCCAGCAGAAGATCCTCCTGGGGGGGGGGAAAAGGACAGAGAAATCCAAGCACTGGGGGCCCCTAGGAGAATCAGATGATGAATTGTTAGATGACATATGCATGAGAAGTCCGCCTCCTTATAATGAGGGACACCGACCTTCGAGTGCAGGAGATATTCCCCGGAGACCCCTACAAAGGGAAGAGGTCAGGTCCGCAAGTGTAGGAGGGGATTATCTAATTCCTCCTTATACTGAAAATCTAGGACCTGTAGAAACCAGAAGAATTTACCCAAGGAGACCAATTGGTGGGGAGGCGGGATATTCACGTGAAGGAGATTTTTGCTCTCGTCCCCCTTACGGAGGTGAGGTGAGGTCCTTAAGTTCAGGAATGCCATTATTACAGCCACGGGATGAAGAAGATCCGAGAATTCTAGGCACAGGAAGTTTGTTTCAGAAACCTAATTATGGCGGAGGACCAAGTGAGACACATCCCACTGCCCCGAGTTATGCTCCCATTCTAACACCGCAGGTGTTCCATGACAAGTCATTGGACAGGTTATTAGAAGAGAAAGAGCGAGAAGCTCTAGCAAACCAGAGAGCTGAGATAATACAGAAAATGTCACAGCTAAATGCAAGTCCTGAAGCCTTGACGATCCCAGTAACTATCGGACCAGTGGTTCCGTTGTACGGGGACCGTCAAGGAAGTCCGAAAACTCCAGTAATTACTCCTGTCATTGCACCGACCAGACCAGAACCATTAATTGTAGATGACCAGACAAGTGAGTGCGAGTCGGAGGTCTCGCTGCTAGATCTGCCCATTAGAAATGCCGGAAAAAGGATACAGAAAAGACATAATCCTTTTAACGCAAGGGAAATTCAAATGGAATCGACCTCAGGTACTAAGAGTGTCACCTTGGTGACTCCTGAAGAAATCGAAAGATGGAGTCAAGAATTTGAAAAACAAGCGTCCCCAACGAAACCTTTAGATCTCTACAAGCTGAGAATAGAAATAGAGGAATTGATGGCAGGAAACGTAGGATTAGATAGATTAAATACCTACTCTGAAGACGAAATGCTGTTTATCTGCAAGAGTCTCACCCGAAATACCCGAGTACTTCATGAAAAACTGACAGACACTGCTGCTAGCATGGGAATAGATATTTCAAAATCGAAACCGCTGCAGAAACCATACAGGGCAGATTTCTCAGACAAGGATTTGGAAAACTTGAATGTTTCAGGGAAGAAAGCACAGGTCAAAGAACTATTGACAGTATTGCAAAAATGGGGAGATGTGGAAAGGTGGAAAGCCAGATGGGCCAAGAAAAAGGATGAGGCCAGGTCTAGGCAGGCAACTCCCGAATTCGCTCTAAGGGAAGCTGACAAACCAGAACAGTTATGCCCTATGCGTGAAGTACCAGGTGGAAAATACGTACATGTTCCATGGTCCAGACAGGATATTGTATCCTTTACTAATGATTTCCCGAAATTACGAGAAAAGCCCGTGGATTGGTATAGGCAGGTGGAAAGGTTCGTAAAGGTGCAAAAATGCCTGTGGAAAGACCTGGATGGGTTCTTCGACATAGTGGTCCCTGTGGATCTATGGACCGAGTGTAAAATAGCCATAGCTTGGCCTAGTGAGGAATACCCAAGAGATGACAAAACAGGGGAACCATCGAAGGAAGTAATGAGAAAATATGAGCAGGTAATACAGCATCTGAAACTAAAAGTGCCAGCAAAGGAAACTGATTGGACCAAGATAGATAGAACCACGCAGGAAAGAGACGAGACAGTGCACTCCTTTTATGAAAGACTGTTGCAGGTGTTCAAAACATACAGTGGTATAGATAACATCGAGATGAAGGATATGACACATTTTATTTACAGGTTTGTAAATGGTTTAAGACCCGAAATTTGTCAATGGATAAAAGATAACAAAATCTGTTGGCATACTAAAAAGATGGATGAGGTCCTACGGTACGCAAAGTACTGTGAGGACGAGATGGCAGAAAAGAAAAAGGCTCTCAAGGAGAAGGTTATGTGGGCTCAAGTGAAGCTCGCAGAACAGCAGGAAAAACTATTGAATAAAATGGCCAAAACTACTCAGAATCCAGGTCCTGGGGGTGGGGGTGGAGGAAAGCCCCGGCCCAAAATGAGCAGGGAGGAGGCTAAGAAGAAATTTCCCTGCCACCAGTGCGGAGAAATTGGACACTGGCGAGACGAGTGTCCCTATTTGCAGGATGATAACTCCCAAACACCTGATTTAACTCCACAGACGCAGAATGAAAGACCAAGAAAGACCCAACAACAGGTAAAAACGATTCAGTTGCCCCGAGCACCAAAGCAAGTATTTAAGGGAAAATCCACGCAGGGTGATGACGTAGAAGTCTGGGGGAGCAATGAGAACAGAAATACAGCAACTTCGCAGTATTTACTAAATGATACCTTCCTTTGTGATGACCAGTACTGACGGGGCCTGAGAGGGGAGGACGAGGAGTGCGTACTTGGCGCCTCCTTGCCGGTAGACCAGTCAGGGCCATACATTGAAGGAAAGGTTGACGGAAATGATGTCACTTTTCTGTTGGACACTGACGCTACCCGTTCTACTGTGAGAACAGTGGACGTTCCAAACCTACCCCTCTCGGGAGAAGCAATCCAAGTAGTGGGGGTGTCTAATCAACTGATTAGTACTCCTGTTACCGAGCCCATGGAGATCTCAATTGGAAACTTTAAAGAAATGCATAGATTTGTCGTTTTTGACACCAGTCCAGTGAACTTACTGGGACGTGATTTGCTGTGCAAAATGAACTGTACCATCTTTTGCACACCAAAGGGTGTTGAAATTCAGACCCCAGATGAAGATGGTATTTATAAATTAATGTTAATCAGACCCGACTCAGAAATTAAACGAATGACTATGCAGGATTTGCCCAAAGAACTCCAAGAAACAGTGAAGCCAGAGGTATGGGACTTTACCGGGAAAGATGTAGGATTAATGAAAAACGTAGACCCCATACAGATAGCAATAAAGGACAATGCAGTGTACCCTAATACTAAACCATACAGAATGAATGCAGAAGTAAGAGCAGGTGTTGCCCTAGAAATACAGAAACTGCTAGAAGGAAACATCATACAGGAAGTAATGAGTAGCCCATGCAGCTCACCGATTATGGGCATCAAGAAGCCTAGTGGCAAGTACAGAGTAGTGCAGGACCTAAGAAAGGTAAACAAGATAGTGGTTCCTTGTTGTCCTATTGTACCGAACCCAGCAGTGATTCTGTACCAAATTCCCTGGGATGCTGAGTGGTCCACTGTGATAGACCTATGCCATGCATTCTTTTCCATTCCCTTGCATCCAGACAGCAAATTTCTTTTCTCATTTGCTTTCAACAGTCACGTGTATGTCTGGAACAGGGTCCCCCAGGGGTACACAGAGAGCCCCTCTATCTTTAATCAGATCTTGAAAAAATGCTTGGAAACTTTGGTCTTACATGGAAATTCTGTTTTGGTGCAATACATTGACGACCTCTTGGTGGCGTCCAAAAGTCATAAAGATTGTGTGATTGACACCATTGCCCTACTGAATCACCTGAGTGAAAAGGGACATAAAGTGGCCCCTGAAAAATTACAGTTCTGTGCAAAATCAGTGAAATATCTGGGGCACCAGATAGAGAAAGGCATCAGGAAAGTAACGTCAGAAAGAGTGAGAATAATTCAAAAGATGCAGTTACCCCGTACTCAGAAAGAAATCAGAATGTTCCTTGGGGTGATAGGATACTGCAGGCAATGGATTCTGGGATTTGCAGTCCTAGCTAGGCCTTTGATAAAAATGACCAAGAGAGGAACACCGGATATCGTAGAATGGGATGATGAAAGCTTAACAGCCTTCACAAAATTGCGAGATTGTCTGTGTACGGCCCCTGCGTTGGGAATGCCAGACTATTCCAAGGAATTTGCCCTGTTCTGTGACACTTGCGATAATTGCGCGTTGTCAGTCCTAACACAAGAGCATGGCACAACCAGAAGGCTAGTGGCATATTTCTCCGCCACCCTGGATCCAGTGGCTGCTGGATTACCAGGATGTCTAAAAGCAGTAGCTGCTACTTGCACAAGTTTAGAGCAGAGTGAATCCATTGTCATGGGACATCCTGTAACTGTGTATGTTCCGCATGGAGTGGTGATTTTACTAACAAGAACGAAAACTCAGTATCTCACCCCTAGTCGGCTGACTAAATACGAGAGGATTCTCGTGGGTGCTGCGAATATAACCATTGTCCGGTGCAACATTCTGAACCCCGCCACTCTGCTTCCCAACTCAATGGATATGGAAGATGGGGAGGAAGATGAGCATAACTGCATTGATTTAACAGAATTTAGCACAAAGCCACGCCCAGACATTAAAGAAACACCTTTGCCTAAACATGACAAGGAATTGTTTGTGGATGGTTCATGCCTAAGACATGAACAAGGAGGCCTGAATGCTGCCTATGCTGTAGTCTCCTTAACCAAAATTGAAGAAGCAGGTTATTTATTTGGAGTAAAGTCTGCACAAGTAGCCGAATTGATCGCTATGATAAAAGCTTGCAAATTGGGGAAAAACGAACGCCTAACAGTGTATACTGACAGTCAGTACTGTTATGGAGTTGTGCATGACTTTGGCCAATTATGGCTACAGAGGGAGTTCCTGACTTCATCAGGTACCCCTATTCGAAATGGAAAAGTTGTTCAAGACATTTTAGAGGCAATCCAATTACCAAAGGAATTGGCAGTGGTCAAGTGTGTTGCTCATAAGAAGGACTTTGACCCTGTATCTTTGGGAAATGATTTCGCTGATCGAGTGGCAAAATTATGCGCCAGGGATCGACTGATCATAAATCCAAAACGGGGGGGGGGGGCCGGAAACAGCTGCCAACTTCGAGTGTTTGAAGAAGTGCCTACATGGGATGAAGTGAGAGAATGGCAGCAGGCGACACCCTGGCAAGAGAGAGAGAAGTGGAAGGAAGAAGGGTGTAGACCAAGACGTGAGGATGGTGTCATCTTGGGCCCAAATGGTATGCCTGTGTTACCCAGACACTTGCTTGGCACAATGGCTAGACTGATACATGAGGGATCACACATTGGTAGGGACGCCATGATTCTGGTATTTCAACAGACTTGGTACAGCAAAAAGTTCAGGAAAGTAGCAGAGTCCCTCTGCCAGAGGTGCTTGTCATGTCAACAGTTCAATGCAGGCAAGAGAACAATGGTGGAACTAGGGAGAATTGGGAGGTCAGGGGGTCCCTTTGTGAGAATACAGGTTGATTTCATCACCATGCCACGTTGTGAAGGAAAACGTTATGTCCTTGTCATTGTCTGCCTATTTTCAAAGTGGGTGGAAGCTTACCCTACTCCCCAAAGTGACGCACTGACAGTAGCAAAGTGTTTACTGAAAGAACTGATACCTAGATTCGGGGTTCCAGTCACTATTGAATCAGATAGAGGCTGACATTTTCAGAATGACGTGATCGACCAACTCTGTAAGGCATTTGGGATCTCGCAAAAACTCCACTGTGCATATCATCCAGAGGCTTCTGGAGTGGTGGAACAAATAAACGGGACTATCAAAACAAGACTAGCGAAATTGTGTGATGCATCTGGCATGACCTGGGTAAAGGCCCTGCCTCTGGTTCTGATGGGACTCCGAAGTATTCCAGACCGGAAAACAGGCCTGAGCCCCCATGAAATCCTGATGGGAAGAGTGATGAGACAAGCGTGGGTACCAGGAAGCAAACTGTTGAGTATTACTGATGATTTGGGGGCATATTATCAAGGGGGTTTATCTCCGCTTTTTTGGCTTTAAAAGCCAAGAAAGCGGAGATAAAATTATCTCCCTATTACCAAGCTGTCGCTAACACCAGTTAGCGACAGCTAATAGGAGATAGCGACCATCTTGGGCCCCGCTTTGCATGTCAGTGATATTTATCACTAATGACATGCAAAGTGGGCGTGCCAAGATGTTAGCGACTGGAAACAGTCGCTAACATCGCTATCTCCTATTACCAACTTTTGGAGATATTCGCGCTAAGCGCAAATATCTCCAAAAGCTAACACCTGCCGTGAGCAGTTCTTAGCCATGTTAACCAATGGGAGGTGGATAACATGGCTAAGAGCATTTGCTCGATAATGCATGAATATCGCTGACTTTTCAGCGATATTCATGCATTGCGGCCGTTTTTTATCGCATTTGCGATAAACCTTGCTAATAGCAAGGTTTATCTGCGATAAAAATCGCCGATATGCGGCGATAATTTTTGTCTCTAAACAAGTTAGAGACAAAAATTATCTCTATTGGTTGGTAATATACCCCTTGGTGCTTGAATACTGCAAGAGATTAGGTGACCAAGTGCGTTATATCTCTCGCCAGATCGGAGAAGACGCCGTCGCCAATCCAACGACTCCTCTCCACAAACTGGTTCCAGGGGACTGGGTCAAAATAAAGAAGCATACTCGGTCGAGCTGCCTGGCACCAAGGTGGGGACAGAAGCGCCAAGTAATCCTGGTAACAACCACAGCAGTGAAGTGTGCAGGTGTTCCCCATTGGATCCACGCCAGCCACACCCAGAAGGTACTACCAGACAAGGAGCCTGGAGAAGAAGGCCGTCCAGCAGAGGGGCCTGCAGAAGCAAGACCAGAAGTAGCTGACAACGTACAGCCCAGTACCAGTCAAGCTGAGGGGTCCTCAGACGTTGGTCCAGGGGTAGTTGATGACGAGCTACCAAGAGTCAAGCCTGCTGAGGGGTTCCCAGACGTTGGTCCAGAAGTAGCTGATGACGAGCTGCCGAGCATATGGCCAGAGGAGTGGATACCCTTGATTGACCTCACAGAAGACCCAATCAGAACAAGAGAGCGAATTTGGGAAGGTAGAGAGTGGAATAGAGAGGAAAAGCAAGGCACAGGTGAAGAACCTCAGACTATTGAGATTCACATCAAAACTGAGGAAGGAGAAGGTCAGACAGGGACTGAGCAAATAATTGATACACCTCCACTGACTCCTGATGTCGAAAAGGGACAGACTAGACATAGTGTAATAGTTCGAGCAGAAGAAAATCAAGGGATCGAAGTGCTCGAACAGGATCAGATAGGGTTAGAAGAACGTGTTCAGGACACAGAAACAGAGACATTTGAAAAGCAAACACAAAACTCTCCTGAACAAGGCCAGTTTAGTAACCAGGCAGAAGAAATAGATACGAGCCCTGGAACTAGTCAGATAGGAAGGGAAGAAAAGGAAGCAGAATTTCCACAAGCAAATGAAAATAAAAGGGCAATAAAAGAAAACGAAATCCCAGTGCCAACTAAAAGACTTAAGAAAAGAAAGCACCTTGAACCTGGATTCATAAAGAAATTGAGGCTAAGGATAAAAACGGTAGAAGAAAAACGTGCAGAAGAAAGGAGGAGTTCTCGCATAGCAGAGCAACCAGAAGACACTTCCAAAAGAAGGAGCGATCGAATAAAAAGACAAAACAAAAAGTACAAGTCTCCTGAATGGACGCTCGTTTTGGAAGAATTTGAAGATCTTGATATAACTGACGAAAGCGACGGAGAACGAGTCGCTGAGTACTCTGCCGAAGAAGAAGACGAGCCACCGTGAAATTGCTCAAAATAAACTACTGGTGCAAAGACACAAAGAGGGGTCGAGAAACTTCTTCTGAGCCAAAATGTCTGATTCAAACGTGAGTGGTAGACCTAGTCGCAGTTGTTGCAAAACATGCTTCAAGGTATGTGTATGTAGTATAATTATAGTGATATTAGTTTGGATAGGACTAACAGTTTTCATTCCTTTTGCGGTGAGCAAAAATACTAATATTGACCCTACTGAGATTGTAAATACTGACATTGAAGAACTGACAACACAGAGTGTAGCAAGACATGAGAGAGCACTCAAACAAACAAAACGAGACCTAGAAGCATCAGATGAGGGAGGACTACATTATCATGGAGTTAAGAATAAGACACATTTAAATGTTTTCGCAAACTTGTTAATACACTATGTAGAGACGATGGAAATTGAGGATTGCTATGTCTGCATGAAGCTACCTACCTCTGTGGCTGAAGGCGTGACATACCATCACTTGCCCCTGACATACGGAATATCCTGTAGCATTTTAGCAAGCTTATTTTACAAAAGAGGACCATTACAGTACTATTACTCTAACAATGACGTGATCTTTTCTGAACTTCCTATACGTGGGAACCTGAATCCTGTACATACCAAAAGTGACGTTACTCGCTATATGGGCGAATACTTTCTGACTATAGGTAATATAGACATAGGTGACGCACACAGAGATAACTTGACCTGTTCTTTGCGTGAGCAGGAAAAGATGTTCCTGAACATGGCAGAGAAGAGGAGAATAAAAATACAAAGAAAGGCAGATGATGAAAGACAGAAAACGCCAAAATGGGCTGAGGACATGGAGGGCACCTCAAAGGGTGGGGCGGGACCTGCTCTGTTGCTGGATTTTGAAAGGAAGGGAAAGCTATGTCTTCACCGCGAGAAGACTAGCTATTATAATAACATTTTCATTGGTTCCAGTGAATGTGAACATAATTACAAGGTAATTGGAGGATGGGGTTTCAAAAATGGGTCAGAGCCTGTGTTTCCTGGAATTTATTATATATGTGGAGACAAGGCTTATTTCAAATTGCCGGATCACTGGTATGGAAGCTGCTATTTTGGCATTGTCTTCCCGAAAATATACCATGTGAATGAAGTTGCTGGAAGCAGTGAAAATACTAATGGCTTAGTGCGTAGTAAAAGAGAAAGCGTAGGTGAAATAATGGGTAGTATTTTCAGTGCACTGATACCTGGAATGGGAGTGGTTCTGAATACTCACAGAATTTGCAAATTATCCACAATAGTGGATGTGATGTCTACTGACACAGCTCATGGATTTCTGCTGGTCAATACCGAAATGGTTGCGATCAGATCAATGGTTTTGCAGAACAGACTTGCTCTTGACACCTTATTAGCAAAAGAGGGCGGAGTCTGCCGGATGTTGAAGGCGCAACATTGTTGCACTTATATTCCGGACAAAAGTGTGCAGCTCAAAAGATATGTGAAAAACATTACTAATTTGGAAAAGGAACTCAAACCACTCGAGGTTGACAGTGCCTGGAAGAGACTGGTAGATGGTCTCTCAAATGTAGGTCATTGGCTTGCTAGCTTAGGTAAAAGCTTATTGTTTAAGGTACTGATGCCAATTGGAATTATAGGTCTTATCCTATTTTTCATATTTGTTTGTTGCAAATGCCGTAAGCACACCAGAAAGCATCAAGTGAATGCCAGAGGAGTGAAACGGAGTGTGGATGAGCTTGAATTAGAGGAAATGAATAATCAGATATACAAAAAGGTGAAAAATTCTCACCCTACCAAAAATGAAAAAGAGAAGCTGAATCGCTTGCTGGAAGAGATAGAGTTGTATAAAGTGTGAGAAGTTGGCATCTGGTTCCATTATTTTTGTGATGATAGTAAATATCATCAAAGAGGGGATTGATAGAGCAAGCTTCGCATCGCGACTTGCTCGAGTCATGAACCTCGCCCGTGTGTAATCAATTAATAAACTTGTACGTCTTACTAATCTTTTATGTTTTATATTCGAACGAAGTAGATGAAGCTTGCACATGTATTTCTAATACAACTAATCCATGTCCCTAAAACATGGCCGCCGCTTGGAAAATTGCTTCTGCGCATGCGTCAGTCACACTCACGTGACCTGACGTAGTTATAAGTTTGGTGGGAAAAGGTGCGCATGCGTAATACACAGCTTTCGTGAATAACGTGGTGAATGCTCTTGTGTTCGTGTATATGTTGCTAATGTTTAAACTGCATAGTATATTTTTATAATGATAAGTTTAAAGTACAAAACCAATGATGTGTTTTTCATACCGTCACTTCTATGTTTTAATTTGTTTTCGCTTACTTTTCATGTATCCCCGACTCGGAGGGGTGCTGGGGCTGGGGAGTCCATCTTGGAGGGTATTTCTGCGCAGAATCACTAGAGGCTGCCACGACATTGAACTCAGGCCAAAGAAGGTTGATGCCAGAGCCACCCTGGGAAAGTGCACCTTCACCCAGCAAAAGCATCATGATTATGTTCTATTGTATCGAAATGTATTCTTTCCATTGTATTCTCTGCGACTTCTCGTGGGAACCCCAATCTTGCTAGGCGGTACCCAGAGATGCAAAGTAGGCCTCCAAATAGTCTGTTCTGATTGGTGTGTTACCCAAATCCTACCTTAGGACCAATCCAAATTGAGGGATTCTGACACTTTGCAACATTGGGGGGTGGTACACCGTCCCAAAACAGTATATCTACCCTGGGTTCACCTAGGGAAATTGTCCGACTTGTCTGGTTTAGCTGACCTGTCACTGACCCAACGCACTCAATAGGTGACTGAAGATACAGAGAGCTGCGGAGCACTCTGTCCGAAATTTGACCATAGACTAAGGTTTTACTAAACCTTAAAGTGCTGGCGGAGCACTTTGCTGGGAGTTCGCTGACCCAATCGGGGTCTTGATCGATAGCTGCAGAGAGGGTGGAGCGCAGGCGTTGCTTCCGAACTGCGGGTGCTGGTCTTGTCCTGAGGGTCCTGTCCGAGAGGTCCTGTCCTGATTCCTAATCTGAGGGTTTCCTGTCCTGTCCTGGGTGTCCATTCTGCACCTGCTGTCCATTGAGGGGTATCCTTCTTTGAGGGTTTCCTGTCCTTAACTGACCCGTGGCCAGGGTTTGGTTTCCACACCAGTCTAGGTAAATATTCCTCTGAAAACTCTGAATCTTGCACCTTTCTAAATTTCCTGTCTTTTGCTTCAATAAAGACATACCTTTGCATATGTTATTTTTCCATGCTTTCCGCAACCATTTAATCATAAAGTCATTTGCATATTGGTTTTATAACGTGTTCCTATGCTACCTTATTTGTTAGAAATTATATTCTGCATTGCAGTTTGTCACTTTCTCATATGGTCTAGAACCTCCTTACTTAAATTGTCTAAAGAACTTTTGCCTTAAAGCATAGCGTGTCTCTCTTCATAGACTCTCCTATAGTTATATAGGATCTTTGAATTTACCAGAGTATAAACTCTTCCAATAGGGAATCTCTAGTACGTGCATAAGATTGTTTCCTTAATGAATGTCCATTCTTAAACTTTCTTCTAAAATCTGCATAGCATATTCCCGTTGCATCTCATATCAGTATTTCAATGGTTACCCTGACTTTATTTCTCTATAGTTATGTACTTTTCATTATTTTGATTATTGATTGTCTTATTCTTGTAAATCTAATGATTTCTGAGAACGAACTTTAGATAAAGACTTTAAAACTTCCAGTTGTCCGTGGTCATTTACAAAGAGAATTTGAATGTTATTTGTTGGGTTTGTATTTTGCTGCCTTTCCTTTTACAGCTAGCTCCCTGATCCATTGTGGTCATGGGTACCCGCATCGGTGGATGGTAAGTCGGGTATTCTGAAGAATAACGAAAGGAACTCACAAATTATTGATAGTAGACCGTGAGGTCATCCGATCAATGTATATGGTGATTTGAAATATATGGGCCCGAAGACCGGAAGTGGCGAAATTATTGGTCGGGTGACTCGCGCGCTCTATCAATACAATATGTCAGCGAAGATGTCGAGATCCTGAATTATACTGGGTGAAGCGTCGACGCGTTTCGGTGGGTTTCCAAATTATTGTCCACCTTTATCAAGACACCTTTTGGTTTCTGTCGTGGTGTTGGGGTCTATATAATAGCCCTAAAGGAGTGAACATACAATAAGGTTTGATGA
Source organism: Lissotriton helveticus (assembly GCF_964261635.1). Taxonomy (NCBI): domain Eukaryota; kingdom Metazoa; phylum Chordata; class Amphibia; order Caudata; family Salamandridae; genus Lissotriton; species Lissotriton helveticus. The sequence goes on from NC_136059.1 coordinate 451,231,064, forward strand.
GTGCATAATCATTTACATTTATCATGCAAGACACAATTAAATGCTTGGCCTTTAACAATTGGTACATAGCTATACATATAAATAATAGACTGTTCCATTAGCTTCTATGTAAACAGGTTAGTTGCTCAAGGTGCGACATTTTAAGCTGAAAGAACACGGGTGCATACAGTGTGCCGTATTTTGACCAGTAGATCAACAATTCTAATACATACATACAAAGAAATCAACTTGGTTCACGATTCCTTACAAAATGGCTAATCACACTTTTTGACAGTTTACTTTGTTCTGGATCCCTCTATTTTCCCAAACCATATATAAGGGGATTGATTGTGTTCTATGGTCCTCGGAGAAGGATGGCCTGGTGTTTAATAGTTTGTAGTTTCTTTAGCCGGCCGTCTATAAGGAGGAGCTGTTCTGCCTGGCCACTAAACTAAATAGATCACTACCTCAATATAGATTGTTAGAGAGTGGAAAGAAAGGATTGACGTGAATTAACAGTTGAAAGTATATACCAGATTGACGAGTCTTGAATACTCGGGTCTATTATGTCACTTTCATGTGACTAGAAAGGAGCAATTACCTTGGAGTCCGTATGTTTAGGTTGAATTTCTATATTATTCCATTTTTCAATGCCAAATGTGTGGGGCTGTATCTCTGAATTGTGTATCCAGTATGGTACTCCTGTGAATCACAAGTATGTAAAAAGCTTTACACTAATATAAGTTTTCAATCTCATTTTATAAAAGATTATATAGGTATTGTTGACAAAGGCTGGACATACCTGTAGATATAGGTACCTAGGCGTGTAATCAATTCAGAGTTGTTGTGCCTAAAATATATATTGCTGGTCTTCTTTACATAGTTAAAATCCAGAGGCGCCTAAGTCTTGTCCTTGCAGAGTTAGGTTCTGTTTCTCTAAACAAAATGTATAGAGATCAAATGTGGGTCAATTATGGGAAATGTTATTGGGGAGTTGCTGGTCTGTATAGTCATCGAGTTACATGCGCTTACCTAGTGATCCGCAAAGGACTGCTCACTTCTCTGGTTATAGTTAATCTTTAATATTGTAGAACCAGAGGCATTAACATCATGTCCTCGTGTTATGTGGTTCTAGGAATCAGAAATGAAAGAAAAGAAAAGAGGGGTCTGTCGGTTAAAAAGCCCACTCTGTTTGGTTCAATCACCGTTATAACCTCTCATCCTAACCTAATGGTAGCGCTTACCTGTTGTTTCACGACAGACTGCCTGCTTCTCTGGTTCTGCGGGGAATGCTCGGTGACAGAGAGCGCTGTCTTTAAATACTCAATCTGGCGTCTGATTCGTCCGAGAACTACCCAATCGGGTTGATCCTAGACGAAGCCACGAGATTAGCATACTGAGGCTTGTGATGTTGTATCCCTATTGGTGGGTTTCTTTAAGGTGTTTTCCGATTGGATTAGGGCAATCTGTCAGAGAGGTGGGTCATCTGTCAGAGAGGTGGGTCATATCTCAGAGAAAAAATGTGTATGCGGAGGTCCTAAAGGCCACATGTTTGATTCTCTGATTGTTTTGTTCTAGCGGTAGATTCCGCACTCGCCGCAGATGTATGTACAGACTATGTTAGACTCTATCAATGCTTGCTGGAAAGTTTTGGCCATAAGATTGAATATGCATGTTTTGGGACCTATATTGGGGCGCTGGAGTCTAGAGATGATGTGAGCCCGTCCGTAATGCGGGGATTAAAGCTTGGGGAATTCTACAAGGCGAGTGTCATAGTCTTAGTAAAGCATCTTCCAGTACTCTTACAGGTAGTAAGATGAGGTAAGATATTAATAATTTGTGGGGAAAATATCTCAGGCGATCGCATGGTGACTCTTGTATGATTATAATATATTTAATGTTTACCTAAAGATGGGCGCTGGTACGTGGCATATTGATCTTAATGTATATTACGGTCAGGTGACCAAGAGTAAGATTCATGTAGTTAATATTAAGTGCTATTTAAGAGAATAAGTCTCTTTAGAGATATATTTAGGTGATTCACATGTAGAATAATAGGGGCAAGGTAGCAGACATGGACTATTAACTCGGGCAATCTAGATACATTTTGTCCAGTCCTCCCTGGTGTTTAGACCTTGGAGGATGGTATTCAGAAAACAGAAGTACCATTGTTCCCTAGTTTTTCTCAGTTTGTCAGTGTCCCCGCCTCGTCTGGTAGTCCTAATCTTCTCTAGAACAAACCAGCGTAGATCATCACAAGTGTGAATCTCCTGTTTGGAATGTTCTGTTAAAGGCGCATTGCATTTGTTTGTGCGGATGGCTGATTTATGTTCTAGGACTCTGAGTTTAAGCTCTCTACTGGTCTCCCCTGCGTAACCAAGGTTGCAGGGGCAGATCAGTAGGTACACTAGATTTTGGCTCCTGCAGTTGTTGAATGTTCTAGGGGTTAAGGTTTTGCCATTAAATTCCAGACTGGTGCCTGTAATGCAGTGCTGACATACTGAGCAGGTCCACATTTGTGGTTGCCTGAAGCTATTGGCCCTGTTAGGGTTCGTTGTGTTTCCATAGGTGGTTTATATGTGTGGACAAGGCTATTGCGTAGAGTTTTATTTCTGCGAAAAGAGAACAACGGTTTGTTAAGTTTGATTTCATGGTTAAAATTAAGAATACGCCAATTCCTGTTGACGATGTTCTTAATTTTATTACTCAGGTGTGAGAACTGGGTTACAAAGACTATTTTGTCTAGATCATTTTTATTGTGTATTTTGTTTTGATCGAGAAGACTGTCTCGGTCATAAAATCTTGCCAGTTTGAGAGAGTTTTTTATTAATTTATGGGGATAGCCCCTCTCCTTGAGTTTTTTTGTCGTGTTCTCGGCGTGTCTATAGAAATCCTCAAGATTCGAGCAGTTTCGTCTCAATCTAAGGAATTCTCCAAAGGGCACATTGTCCCTTTGTGCTTTAGGGTGATTGCTCGAGTAGTGGAGGAGTGAGTTCTTGTCCGTTGGTTTGGTAAAAAGTTCAACTTTCAAGAAACCCTCCTCTTCTTTAATGGCTATATCTAGAAATTCTACCTTGGAGTTACTTTGGTGGCCTGTGAATCTGAGGTTGGGGTCTCCCAGGTTAAGCCATTCTAAAAAGCTGGCTAACTCCTCGCTGGCACCGCTCCAGATGAAGATGATGTCATCTATATAGCGGTGCCAGCAGGAGATATTCTCGAAAAAGGGGGCTGCCTCGTTGAATATATGTTTGAGTTCAAACTCACCCACATATAAGCAGGCCAGGCTGGGGGCACACGTGGCCCCCATACTGGTCCCCTTGATCTGTAGGTATAGGTCATCTTTGAAAAGGAAAAAGTTTCTCTTCAAAATGAGATGAATACATGACATGATGAAAATGTCGTCCCCTCCGTGAAGGTCCTCTGTTTCTAGTATAGACGCTATAACTTTTAGGGTATTGTTTTGGGGGATGTTTGTATATAGGGCTTCTATATCTTGACAACTAGACCTGTGATCAGCCGGTCACTACAGGGAAGACCTGGGACATGTAGCATTGTCGCCGCCCCTGTAAGCGTATGCAGAGTGGGCTGGCCTGGCGTATGCCAGTCCATCGTAGGGGTGTGAACAATGACGCCGGGGCTCTGGGCATGGTTCCGTTCTGGGCTGGACAAGAAAGTACCGAATGCGTATGTCTCTGTTGTAGTGTCGGCGCCGCACGGACTGCAGTCGGTAATATTGCACCCTGTGACTCTAGTCCCACAACATGAGCAACATGGACGTAAGGGGGAATCACTGACCCTACATTCATCCATACTTTCACACTTGAATGATCATAGAAATGAGACAGCTGTGTCATTGGTGATCAAACAGAATATGGCAGTCCATGTCGAGGTCCAAGGTGAGTGTCACAGAGTGCATCAAGGGACAGTGGAAGGTGATGATGCAGAGGACTGAACCAAGCAGACACAGGCCATATGGCGGAGATGCAAGAATATTTTGGTCCGCATACAAAAAGCAAATAGTCCATTCACTAAATAAGATAGTTCACACAGGTCTTTATTTCTTCAATCTTTATTTTCTTATAGCTCTTCTCAGTAGCCAACGCAGTGTGCAGTCGCGAGACAAGGATCACGTACGGGTGACAACCGTTTAGGAAATGGGCTACACTGACCGTATATTGTCAGAGGAATCGTCACTTTAGTACCTGCCTGCTTTGAAACTTTAGGCGGAGGAAGACTCAAGATTGAGGAGTTTAAGGTCTTTCTTGCATTTTGTGACGACTGAAGCACTTCTACATAGAACGGAATCACATAGGGAGCCTATAAATAAAGTGCGTCTATAAATAGAGGATGATATTTGTATAGTGATACAGAAGAGGGACCTGATTTTTATTGCCTCATGTGATGAGGAGAGGCTACACAGTGGGATAAACATATGGATTGATGAGCCCTGAAGAAGTCCTTTAATAGGACGAAACGTGTTGGCTACTGAGAAGAGCTATGAGAAAATAAAGACTGAAGAAAGAAAAGATCTGTGTGAACTATCTTATTGAGCGAACTGACTATTTGCTTTTTCTGTGCGGACCAGAATATTCTTGTATCTGTCTGTTGTGGAAGGCTTTTCACAACAAAGGGAACCAAAAAGGTCTGGTTTTCTTTGGCCAATGCACCATATGTTATTGAATTTCCCATTAGTTAAATAATTGCGGTTCTTTAGCCTAGATCCTTTTTGTGTAAATCATATGGCGGAGATGAATGCTACTGCTAGTAGGCAATGAAGCCACCATTGCTTTTGCTTCAAGAACGTTATCTGTTGCTGTATCTAAGTACTCTACTATTGAAAGAGAAGCCTTGGGTTGCTCTTGGGCCGTTGAACATTTTAACACTTATTTGTGAGGCAATTCCTTTAAACTTAAAACTGATCACTGATCACAAACCTTTAATCGCTCTTCTATCTAACAATGGTGTTGGGAAAGCATCTTCCCTATTAGTTCGTATTCTGGCTAAATTGTATGAGTACTATTTTGAAGTTCATTTACATTCCTGGGTCTCAAAATATGAGAGCTGATTGTTTCTCCAGGTTGTTATCAGAATCTCAAACTCCAAATCAAGAAGAATGTTTTGAAGAATGCTTTGTAGCGTCTGTTGATGATATGGTTCTTTCAATGTCTCAAGTTATCTCAAAAGAGGAATGGTCAAAAGCCATGGCTGAGAATGAAGAATGAATCCTTTTTTTTTAAAATATATTGATGAGGGTTGGCCTCTAGAAAGGAATTTACCCAAAGAACTTGCAATGTTTTGGAAAGTTAGAGAAGAGTTGTCCATAAATGAAGGTCTTATTTTAAAAGGTGGTTCTTTTGTACCTCCTATAGCCATAAGAAAGAAACATGTCTATTGCTCATCTAGGTCATTTAGGTCAATCTAGCACTATTAAAAGACTTAGGGGCAGATGTATCAAGGGATTTTTTAGTCGCAAACACTGCGATTCGCAAAAAAGCAGCGATTGCGACTAAAAATTCTCAAAATGGTATGTATGATGCAAAACTTAAGGAATCGCAAATTTTGCGATTCCTTAATTTTGCGAAAGCATTTAAGGAATCACAAATTGCGATTCCTTAAATGCTATGTAAGAAACATTTATTTTTTGGGATTTCGCCTTAATTTCGATTTCGATTTCTTAAGGCGAAATCGCAAATTACCACCAACTTGTAGTTGGTGGTAATTTGCGAATTCTTTTAAAAATGCACTTTTTATCATTTGTAAAGGTGCCATGTGGCGCTCATACATGCCCTTAGGGCATGTATGTGCGCCATATGCGCACACATGTAAATTTCAGGGGTGCAGCAGGGTGTCTTTAAGACACCCTTGCACCCTTAAAATAGTTCTCAATTTGCGATTTGCAAATTGCGAATCGCAAATTGAGAATAGATTCCCATTCTTTCCTATGGGCCTCCTGGCCCATAGAAATGAATGGGAAATCATTCCTTAATTGCGATTAGAAATTTGCTAATCGCAATTAAGGAATTTTAAGAAATCGCTAAAAAATTGCGAATTTCTACATAAATCCCAATTTGCAATACTCAAATAGCGATTTCTAAAAAATCGCTATTTGGGAATGGCAAATGATGGTGATGATACATCTGCCCCTTAGGGACTTATTTTGGTAGCCTTATTTGGATAGTTGCGTGATTGACTTTGTTAAAATGTGTCCCCTGTGTGATGATTCTGATAAAGTTTTAAAGTTACAACACTCTGATGTAATGCAAGTTCAAGTTCCAGACAATCCAAGGCAGAAAATTGCAATTGATGTCCTGGGTCCTTATGAAGGAATTTCAACAGAGAAACTGTATATTCTAGTTGCCACTGATTATTTCTCTAAATGAGTCGAAATCAAATGGGTCAATCAAGCTGATTCCTTGTCTATAATTAAATGTATTCAAGAAATATTAAAAAAAGAAGTTTTACCACCAACGGTTGTTTCTGATAATTGACCCCAATTCGTCTTGCATATGTTTACTACTTTTCTAAAAAAATACCAATATTTTCCATGTTAAGACTGCTCTATATTCTCCTAATATGAATGGTCTTGTAGAAAGGTTTAACAAAACTGTGGTGGAGGGTATTCAATTAGCCATTAAATCTTGTGTTGAAGTTAAAGCTCATGTAGCTGGATTGCATTCTAGGACATATAGTCATCATGCCCATTATTATGTTATACTTTGGAACTTAAATAAAGCATGTTTTGGCCAGACAGTGCATCATGATCTGACCAAATGTAAATCTCTGGAGAAGAGTCCAAAAAGGTTTCAAGTGCAGACACTACTAATAACATTAGAAAACAGGCCAATCTTGCTTCGAATCATACGCTGGAACTGTCACAGTGCCGTTTTGTTGCAGAAATGTGCACACAGGTGCATTCTGGGAAATGAAGTCATCATGATGATTTATATATTATACCTTGGAGCATAAGTGGAGCCTGTCTGGACCAGGAAATAAGTCTTAGTGGGTGCTAATGTGTGACTCTAAAGGAGGGGGCACAAAGTCGAAAATGTGGACTATTAATATAAGGGGATATTCTCAAGAACATGTGATAATCATTGCCAAAATAGGTTAATGCAAATTTATATATCGCCGTCTAACGCGGGAAAATAACTCTGGGGCATATTAGCAAGGAATTGCGATATTTATCGCAAAAAGCGCTTAGCGTGTTTATTGTTATCGCTGCCTATCGCTGGATATATGTTAGCCGAGAAAACATGCTATTAGCAACGTTTATCTCCATTGTGCTAATATATCCAGCGATAGCAGCGAAATGCCTGAATATCGCTGGAAATCCAGCGATATTCACGCATTAACGCCAATGGGGATTTAACCTGACAATCCACCTCTCATTGAAGAAATAGTTGTTTTTAGCAGGCGTTAGATTCTAGCGATAATCGCGCTTAGCGCAATATTTTTATTATCGCTTCACCTGCGTTGCTGATAGGCGATAGCAGTGTTAGCGACTGCTTTCAGTCGCTAACAGTTTGGGTACGCCCACTTTGCATGTCATTAGCGATAAATATCGCTGACATGCAAAGCGGGCCCCAAACCGGTCACTATCGCCTGAAACCTGTCGCTAACTGCTGTTAGCGAAAGCTTGCTGATATAGCGATAAAAATATCGCCGCTAAAGCGGCGATATTGCCCTTGCTAATATGCCCCTCTGTGTTAACGTCGTATTCACAACAGGCGGTAACATGCGATCATTTCCCAATAATGCGTCAAAGTCTGCAATAAAATCACCGGGACAGCGATAAAAATCGAAACCCGAATGTCAAAAAAGTTGCGATGGGGGAGAGGAGCTTCGCGCGGATCCAAGATGGCCGCATGAGCTCAGGGCTCCCGAGACCCCCGCCGCCACCGGGAATATCCTGACTAGAATCCTGTCCGGGTGCACCGGAATTGCGAGGCAGAGCGGAGACGGCTTCGAATGAGACGTTCCGCGACCGGCTCCGATGTTGGGCTGCAAAGTTGTGGGGTCGGCAAATTTGAGGCCTACGACCGGAAGGTGCCCGGGGTCTTGGGTGTGATCCGACCCCGGCTCGAGTTGAACAACAATGGGTTCGGGCACCGGAAGTGGCCGATACGACCCCATTTTGGTTGCCGGTCGTGGTCGTTTTGGCCGGAGGCCCCCCCCCTCAGTCCCCTCCACACCAGCACACCATTCGACTGTGGACGAGTGCGACGGCCATAGACGTGGAGGCACCAGTCTAAACTGCGGCCGTACGAGTAGAGATCGGAGAGGCGAAGTCCCCTGGGAGCTGGGCGAGGTGTTGAGGGTTGGTTGGAGCCCCGGAGAACGGACGGTCCTGCTCCGGAAGTTGCGATGGCGACCAAACCTGAGGCGGAGAAGTCCCAGGCTAGATCTGTCAGGGGAGCCCGTCAAGTGCAGTCCAACAAATTGAATCGGTATACGATGCCCAAGGGCTCGCCTATGGGGACTGGTCGGGCGCAAGATGGTGGGACGGATGCTTCTGGTTCCACTCCTGAACTCACATTACATGATGTGATGGCAGCCATCGATGGCGTTAAGACGTCTCTAGGCGAAAAAATTGAGTCGTTGGACCATAAGTTGGATACGGTGACCATAGAGGTCAATCTGATCCGGGCTGACCGCACTAAAACGAGTGAGAAGGTGAAGTCCCTGGATATTAAGACGGCGAGCCTGACCGATGATGTGGCAGAATTGCAGCAGGAGGTGTGGAGCTTCAAGGCCGCCGGAGAGGTTGCGAGTCGCCAGTTGGATGAGTTCGAGGGGAGAGCCCGGAGGAACAATGTGCGTCTTATGGGGGTCCCGGAGAAAGCAGAGGGACAGGCCCCCGACCTGTTCGTAGAATATATCATTTTAAACCATCTGCAACCTAAAGGCCTGAGTACCTTTTTTACAGTCGAAAGGGCGCATAGAGTACCTGGCGGGCAGCCGCGCCCGGGCGCCCCTCCTAGACCGATGATCTTAAGGGTCCTCAACTTTAGAGACAGGGATGCGATTCTGCAGGCCTCCAGGTCGGGGGGGCCTTTGAAGTTTGAAAATTCGACCCATAACTTCTATCCGGACTTCACCCAGAAAGTACAGAAACAGCAGCAGAGCTTTCTTGGAGTTAAGCAGCGGCTCCGGGACAAAGGCTACAAGTATGCTATGATGTTCCCTGCCAAGCTCCGAGTTGAGGCTCAAGGAAAGGTCTGTTTTTTTTACAATCCTGAGGGGGCGTCGGACTGGGTTGATGGTCTTCCGAAATGGACAGAGTCGCAGGGGTGCAGTGGCGAGGACGAAGATGGAGCACAGGATCAGTGATCTCGTCTGCGGCCGTAGACTGTGGTGTGGGGATGATGGTGGTGGGGGGAGGGTGGCGGGACTTGATTGTGTGCACGCTCTCCTGGGGTGGGATTTGAGACCGTGTTTGTCCCGGAAAGGGGTTGGGGGTCGGGGGCGCTGTACTCCTCCTCTCATCTATATTTAGATAGTAGTTTAGTTTGATTATGGGGCGACAGGCACACTGCGAGTTGGGGTTTGGCGAATGCCGAGTGCAGGGGTGCAGGGTGGGGGGTGGAGGATGGGGAGTGTTGTGGTGTGAGTGTGGTTTCTTTAATTTTTTTCTCTCAGGTGCTGACATTGTAGCGAGACTTGTGTTGCATGGGTGCGGAACCACGTAGTGTTAAGGGTTCGGGGATGAAAATCTTGAGTTGGAACGTTAATGGCCTGGGGGACAAGATCAAGAGAGGTATGGTGAGTCAGTTTATTAGGCGAAATTCTCCAGATGTGGTGCTTCTGCAAGAGACCCACTTAATTGGCAATAAATGTTTGGCACTCCACAAGGGTGGGTACAAGTTAGTGGCACACGCTGGCTTCACTACTGGTTCCAGGGGTGTTGGGATTTTGGTTAAGAACTCCTTCCTATGTCTGTGCAGGGCACTTGATTGACTAGAGGGGTAGATATGTGGGGGTATCCGGGCAGGTTGGGGGTCGGCTTGTTATCCTATTGTCGGTGTATGTGCCACCTGGCCTGCAGAACGAGACTTATCGTGATTTGGGCAACGTCTTTCTTTCTCTACCTCTTGGTGACTTAGTGATTGGCGGTGATTTCAATTCAGTTTTGGATGGTGAAATGGATCGTAGTCCATCCCGGTGCTTCGACAATCACAAAAATGGTTGCCGGACTTTCTGGCAGCGCTGGGTCTGATAGATAGTTGGCGTGTACGTAACCCGACGGCCACGCACTACACCCATGTCTCAGCGGCTCATGGTAGCCTGTCTAGGCTGGATTATGTGTTGCTTCCGGCGGTGATGACGCCTAAGATTCGGGAGGCGCGTTACCTCGGGAGAGGAATATCTGATCATTCCCCGGTGTGGGTGTACCTTGACCTAGAGTTGCCAGCCGCTGGAAGGGTGGCTCCCCTTAGTGCGTGGCAGTTAAAAGACCCCGCCATTAAGAAAGAAGTCCTTCGGATGTCGGATTGTTATTTTCGGGAGAATATAGGATTGGTGGGTTCCGCTCAAACCCTTTGGGAAGCATATAAGACCGTGGCGAGGGGGGAAGTGTTGTCTTTGGTGGCCGGGAAGAAAAAGAGGGCACGAGCGGAAATGATTCCGAAGGGGGCCGAAATTGCGCGCTTGGAAGAGAAGGTGACTGCGAAACATGCGCCGGCTGATCTTCATCAGTTGCGCCTACGTGAGGAGGAGTATAGAGTGCTGGTCAGGGATAGGGCGGTCGCGAGACATGCAGCGGTCCAGAGCCGTATTTATGAACACGGAGATAAGGCCCGAAAGTTGATTGCTTGGCTCGAGTGTGAGGAGCGGGCCTCCGTGTTGGTACCGGAGTATGAGGGCTCGGAGTCGGGGATGCTTACGGATCCCCAGGCGGTGGCAGATGAGTTCGCTGATTACTACCAGAAGGTTTATATGGACGGGAGTGCATTTACGGTGCCGAAAATAGAAAGATGATCTGGGACATCGTTATGCCCTGTTTGTTTGAGGACGACAGAGACTTCCTTGATTCTGCGCTGACGGCAGGCAAGGTAGCCCAAGCGATTAGGCAGATCAAATCTGGTAAGGCAACTGGCCCGAATGGGATCCCATCGAACTGTATAAGTTGAGCGCAAATAAACTGGCGCCATATGTGCGCGCCATGTTTATGGAAAGCAAGGATTGCGGTGAGCTCCCTTATGATCAGCGCATCGCTAATGTAGTGGTTCTTCAAAAAACGGGCAAACCTAAGAAGCAATGCTCCTCCTATTTTATTTATTTATCTAAACTTGTATTGCGCACAGCTACCCTCAATGGGTTTCCCGGCGCCAGGGACAGACAAGAGAAGAAAGCAAGCAAAAAGCCCAAACAGAACAAACAGTGCAGAAGGATCAATTAAACAAAAGACCTATATCACTCCTCAATGCGGAGCCCAAGATATTGGCTACGTTTCTGGCGACCAGGTTGGTCAAGGTGATCACGTCTTTAATTCACCCGGATCAGTCTGGCTTTATGCCTCGTCGGAATACGGCGCTGAATCTGCGTCAGTTGCAGTGGGTCCTCGGGGGGGCCTCGAAACTACATGAACCGACGGTGCTGGTCTCCTTGGACGCTTTGATGGCATTTGACCGGGTGGAGTGATGGTATTTATTTGCGGTGTTGGAAAAGTTTGGCTTTGGAAGCGAGTTTATTGGTTGAGTGCGCTTGTTATACACTAAACCCCTGGCTAGGGGATTGTCAATAACTGCAAGTCTCGCGATTTTCAGTTGGGGAGGGGAACCAGGCAGGGGTGCCCGCTGTACCCACTGCTCTTTGCGCTCGCGATGGAGCCATTGGCGGCGTGGGTACGATGGGACAGGTCGATCCGGGGCTTGCGGTGGACTTCTGACTGGGAAGATAAGATTTCGTTATATGCCAATGATGTGTTGCTCTACCTTACTAGGCCTAAGGAGTCCTTCGGGGTTTTCCTGGATGTGTTGGCTATCTTCAGCAGGTATTCCGGCTTGGTCATTAATTGGGCCAAGTCAGTGATTTTTGTAGTGGCTGGGGACCCTCCAGTAGTCCCGCGGTCGTGTCCTGTGCGGATTGAGACAACTGGGTTTCGGTATCTGGGTATCTATATCACGCTCGATACGAAGTTGCGATATGAGCATAACCTGGCTGCTCCGTTGAGTAGGTGTAGGGCAGATGTGGAACGCTGGAGATGCCTTCCTCTCTCTTTGCTCGGGAGGGCCGTCTTGTTTAAAATGATGGCGCTTCCTCGGTTTTTGTATGCATTGCAGAACTCGATGGACCCTGTGCCGGTAGCTTATTTCAGGGAGATAGAGGCCCTCCAGAGGCAGCTCCTCTGGGGTGGTAGTGCTCGTATAGCTTTCAGCAAGTTGACCCTCCCTTGGTATGATGGTGGGATCGGGCTTCCGGTAATTCGTAAGTCCTACTGGGCCTCTCAGTTGGCCGCAGTGACCCATATAGTCTATGGGATCCCAGGGGACCCGGGATACGCCATGGACCGGGGTCAAGTCCCCAGAGGGAGGATTGATAGAGCTTTATATTCTAGACCTGGTAAATTCCCCCTGACTGGTGGCAGATGAGTTACAGTGATACAGGTGTGGCACGCGGCTAATAAATGTCTTGGGTGGGAGGGAAGACTTACGCTGGCCACCCCTCTGTTCAACTCTGAGAAGTTAGGTATTATGTGGAAAACCAAGGGCTTCGATAGGTGGGACCTCATTGGCATTACTAGGATTAGAGATGTCTGGGGGAAAGGCACGGTCCATACGTTTGAGTCCCTAGTGGAACAATATGATTTGCATCAGAATGAACATTTCCGCTATTTGCAGGTGAGGCATGCTTTGACTACACATGTCCTGAGGGGTACGGTTCTCCCGGAGGCGTCCCCTTTGGAGGACCGGGTACTAGACGGGCATATCCCGGAGAAGACAATATCGTTGATTTATCGTAAACTGGTAAATCACTCCGAGGACCCACTTTTGAAGATCAGAGCTCAGTGGTGTGCGGATGGGCTAGAGCTAGATGATGAGGACTGGACTGAGGCTGTGGCCTCTCCTAAGGTAGTTGCTATCCCGATGCGGCTCTGATTGGTGCAGTTGAAGATCCTGCATAGATCTTATATTACGGGGCCGCGCCTGGTACGAATGGGGCGGGCTGAGAGTGGGGCCTGTAGGCGGGAGTGTGGAGAAGAGGGTACCCTGATGCATATACTGTGGCATTGTGATATGGTACAGACATACTGGGCCGGAATACATGCTGATCTGGGGGAGGTGTTGGGAGTGGAGGTAAAGCCGGAGGCTCGGAGATGTCTGCTAAATGTTTGGGAACCGTCTGATTTAAGTGTGTATCCAAAACAGTGGGTTACGTTGACGTACATGGTGGCTAAGAGTAATATTGCCCAACTTTGGGGAGCTAGCCAGCCGCCCCGGGTTACCAAGTGGGCGGAAGACCTAGATTGGTGGATGTTCAGGGAGAAGTCAGTCTATGTGGCCAGGGGGGCCCGCGGAAATGGGATAAGTTTTGGGGGGCGTGGAATAGACACCGGGGTGAAATCTGTGATCCGCCTGAGTCAGGCCTCGATGAAGAAACACAAGAATCCGATGGACCCTAACTACTGAATGTGGAACATTTTATTCTGCTTGGTATTGTAACCTGTGCATTTTAATTGCTGACGTTCACCTGAGAGTTATTTTATGTAATTTCTTTTTGTTGTTTAATAAAAAGATTTATAATTAAAAAAAATAGTTACGTTGGGCCAAACTGCGATAAAAAATTCAGCGATAAGCAGCGCCATGCCTGCAAGTCCCACAAGTCAGGCGGAAAAAATAACTATAAAAGCGGCAGCAAAAAAGACATACAACTGCAAAGCACCATGGAGGTAGCCGGAGCAAGTACAGAGGAGAACCAGAACCCCACAAGCCCCACTGAGGACCGGCCTGGGACCAGCATTGGGGAGACGATGGCAGGAGTTGGCGGACCGGACAATGCACAACATGACCTGAGCCAACAGCAACAGGGTGAGTAACGACCAGGGACTGGGTGGGCGGGGGAGATGGGCACAATGGCACACATGCATAATTAAGTATAGCACATCTGCGGACAAACCATGCCCAAGAGTCCCAACTCCGACCAAGAGCCCAATTTACCCAAGTCTGCACCAACTCAGCACTGTATAAGCAGCAAAGTGAAAGGCACACCGCCTGAAAGTGATAAGGGCCAGCCAAATCAGAGATGAAGGGGCAACTCACCCACAATGCAGCACACACACATAAGAATCAGAGCACCTCAACATTGACAACAATGTGGTACAAACTAAAATACTTTCACAACAGAACAGAGGACACAACTGCTGCCGCTTGTGTGCAGAAAATGGCCATTTGCATTTGGCATAGCAGGAAACTGTGTGAAGACAATGTACAAGTACAACCTCACATCCGTGATGGTGTAGAAATGGCAACTGTCCCGCATCAAATAGGCTTCTCCTCACAAACAGTCACAATGTATATTGTCATGCAGTCTGTTAGTAAACTTGTACAATGCGTGAACATACATGTGAACACAATTTCAATCTGCATCTCCCCTTCACATTGCAGAGGGAGAATTAACACCTCCTGCAGAGCAGATCCAACAACAGAGCACTGATGATGAAGAGGACCTCCCCAACATCGACACCGATGCCCTCCCAACAGCTCATGGACAGCTCCGGCACCCCACCTTCAGAAGCAGGGCAGCCCAGCTGCATCGAGGATACACCCCCCCTGCACAGACAAAACAGCTGGAAATACCCACCATCACGGCTGTCTCCCAGGACCCCCACGACCAACACATGGCATTCGAATGCCATGTGTTAGGGTGCCTGGAGAAGATGGCTGATCAGCTGCGGGTGGTGTTCGACCTCATGGCAGCCAAACTAGATGCCATATGTGGGTGTCTAACTCCCACCAGGGACCACTTACAGTCCGTAACGGACACCCACTATCCACTCCATGCTCTCCAACAATCCATGGCGGACATCGCTGGAGTCTTGACTCTGAGCCAAGGACAACGGTAACATAAGGAGAATGACGGAGAGCTTGGAGCAGATGCAGGAGGAAAGAATGTTTGCCACTGCTGCACACCAGCGAGTTGTAACTGGGATCTTCCATGCCTTGCAGATCCTCTTCATGGCATTGCCACCACAAGGCCTGATGCAGATGAATACTGCTGATACCACTCCATCCAAATCTCTGCCCCCCTGAAGTGTCAGTGACACAAAGTGCGGCAGACATTCTACCTCCGGACCTTGATGTGTCACTGCCACACAGTGATGCAGACAAAACACCACCAACCACATGTGAGGCACCTGACACATCAGAGGACGAAGATGATGATGAATGTGGCTTTGTGGTAAGAATGAAGTGGTGGCATTTATCTCCAGCATAAGGCAGGTTCAGCTTTGTTCTGCCCTCTGCATCATGCCCTGGAATAACACCTTCCACTGTCCCCTGATACACTCAGCAACACTCACATTGGACCTCGACTTGGACTGCCATATTTTGTCTAGTTACCAATGACAATGCAATCACACTGCGGGCTGAAGTCTTCCACTTCCGATGAACTTGTCAATCCCTAAAGGACTCTGGCTGGCCCTCCACGTTGCAACAATGTAAAGTGGGGTTTGCATGGCCCTGTGCTGGCCCAGCCTAGACACACCACTGAATGTGAATAAAACATTCTAATTCGCACAGATGTGTCATGGCTATGATCAATCAAGTATGTAAGTATGGATGATGAATGTAGGGACAGTGATTAAACAAACAAGCATTTGCAATGCAATAGGTCTCGCATTAATTAAGTTTGAGCTATTGGCATTGCTAAATATTGCAACACCAATTGCAACAAAAGTCTATAAATTGTAGGCCAAAAAAAGTGTATTTGTTTTTGTAGCAATGGTGGCATGCTGCCCTTTAGATGAATATGTTTAAAAGTAAAGTGCGCCATACTGCGATTGCTACAATAGTTAATTGTGGATGCGTTAACAATTGATGTGTGCACTGATGGCTGGTGGTGTGTGTGCCTGTAGAAATTGTGCACTGATGGCTGGTGGTGTGTGTGCACTGCCGGCTGGTGGTGTGTGTGCCTGGTGGAAGCGTGCACTGATGGCTGGTGGTGTGTGTTTGTGCCTGGTGAAAGCGTGCACTGACGGCTGGTGATGTGTGCCTGGTGAAAGCGTGCACTGATGGCTGGTGTTGTGTGTGTGCCTGGTGAAAGCGGGCATGGACGGCTGGTGGTGTGTGTGTTCTTGGTGAAAGCGTGCAGTGACGGCTGGTGGTGTGTATGTGCCTGGTGAAAGCGTGCACTGACGTCTTGTGGTGTGTGCCTGGTGGAAGCGTGCACTGACGACTGGTGGTGTTTGTGCCCAGTGAAAGCGTGCACTGACGGCTGGTGGTGTTTGTGGCAGGTGAAAGCATGCACTGACGACTGATGGTGTCTGTGCCTGTTGAAAGTGTGCACTGACTGTGTGGCTGTGTGTGTGGTTGTGTGTGTGGTTGTGTGTGTGTGATTGTGTGTGTGGGTGTGTGTATTGTGTTTGTGTGTGTGGGTGTGTGTTGTGTTTGTGTGTGTGGTTGTGGGTGTGTGTGTGTGTGTGTGGTTGTGTGTGTGGTAGTGTGTGTGTGTGGTTGTAGTTGTGTGTGGTTGTGTGTGGTTGTTTGTGTGGTTGTGTGTGTGGTTGTATGTGTGGTTGTGTGTGTGGTTGTATGTGTGGTTGTATGTGTGGTTGTGTGTGCGGTTGCATGTGGTTGTGTGTGTGGGTGTGTGTGTGGTTGTGTGTGTGTGGTTGTGTGTGTGGTTCTGTGTGTGGTTGTGTGTGTGGTTGTGGTTGTGTGTGTGTGTGTGTATGTGTGTGTGGTTGTGTGTGTGTGTGGTTGTGTGCTGCAAGTATGTTAACACTAGCACAAGCACAATGGGGTATACACCACCTTCATGACACTCACAACTCATACTAGGCTGCAAGTATGTAACACACTCTTGCACCAACAAATTAAGGTACACCGGGTTCATAAAACTCACCAGCCACTCCTGTGGGGTAAGTATGTAACACTCTTGCACCATCATAATGAGATATCACAGTTATGACAGGCAGGCTCATCGTACACATACATCAGCATGACCACCCTACAATGTCTACAAAAACACTGGATAGGCACATGTTAAGACAAATATTCTATAAGACCCCGGCTTTCTTTGTTCCCCAATCCAGTATTCTTTACACTACGGCTGGGAACTCTAACCATGCATCATATACTATCTAGCACATTCTCCACCACGGAAGATGATGGGGAGTGATGATCTAGAACCACACAGGAGATACGTGTTGTAAAAACACCTCGAAATGCTGATGTATAAAATACAGTGCATAACCAAACTTTACCATATCCCTCCATACCGTCACCAGATCATATTTAGAGACACAAGTTGACAAACAAGTTATGCAACATCACCTAAATACATCTCCAGTGCAATGCACGCATTTGCATATGTTTTGGCCGTTTATAGGGTCCATCATCCTGGGCCTTCTTCCGGACATTCATTCACAATGCTGCCATGTACCTTCTGCTGCAATGAACATCTGTTCACCAATGTTTATTATTGTATTAAAGCAGGCTAGATGTCAAGATTTACACGTTGAGTGACTGTTTACTATCATTTAGGGCGTCATATTTTTGCATATTCTTTTACTGATCCTGTAATAAACAAGTTTCAGCTTTACCACTCCAATAATTGTTTTTGGTGCCAGCAGCCTTGGTCACTTTCAGGACACTGAAGCAGACCCTTTGGCTGAAAAGTGACACTCCGAATTTCGCAATTTCTCTAGATTGTACAACCCTGGGGGTCAGGGAGAGATGAAATATGTGTTCTTTTGGCATTATGAAGGCCCCATGAACCCGATGGGTCTGGTAGCATGGTTTGAAATATTAGCACTGGGGGAGGGGGACTTATTTTGATGTTTCCATAAAGGTTTGATGATGCTTCAGTGATAGTGTTCCGACATTTTATGATGCCCCCCTAAGAACTGTCATGCTTCATGCTGAGGAGTGGCACACAAACAAAATTGGTTCATTTTTCCGTATCAACTACTAAACTTATGGACTTTCTGCTGCAATTGGGGTGCCCTATTATTCTACACCACACACGATTTACAGATACAAGACACCAGTTTGGCTACGGTATCAAAAATTACTCACTGTGGTCGTGGTTTTACAACTCTCTTCTGAGGTCACGTCATGGATATAAGCCCTTCACGGTCAGGTCAGATGATCTCAGTGGGGTCTCCATCTGAGTTCTGGACATTTACGACGATCAGGTACTTCCGGGTCCCTAGCGTCTTTTCTGCCTTTACAGCTTCACAGCATGGTTCAGCAGCGGCAGGGGATTTTGGTTTTTACATTATGGGACACCAGCCATGCTGGACCTCAGCATCAAGCAGCAGAGATAAAAGGCGAGCATCGAGTGCGTTTGGACGCACTGTTGCAGTAGACTGCAGTGCCAGTAGGGGGTGACATGCGGCACCGTTATACACAGTGACAGTTCCTCAGTGTTTGAACCACTGTAAATCCCCAGGACGTTACTAAAGCCCCAGAACCCGAGCTGAATGTGGCAAGACCCTCACATCACTCGATAAAAGCCCACTCTGAAATTGTGGACTAGTTCACGAACACCCACAAAACAATCTGCCACTGTGTGTGGTCCATTCAATCCAAGCCACGCCTCTTTCACACGCCCCATCCATGGGTGTCATAAGATAGTTAATGGTAGTTCCTGTTTCCTTTTTCTCCATGTGCACATTTCTTTTTTCTTCAGTAGTAATTTACATTTGTTTTAGATTGTTGTCATCTGACGATGCCTGATAATAGTGATCTAGCAGAGTGACTGCAGTGAGAATGAACATCCTGTCTTTGACAGGAAAGAGAGATGTCAGGGGTGGGAACAGCCAGGTTTAGTGTGTAGTGTCAGGGAGATCTGGGTGGTGCATAGATGTGTAATGACAGGGAGCTGTGAGGCAGGGCATAGGTGGGAACAGCCAATGAATCTGGGGGTGGGGCATAGGTTTGCCCATCCAGAGTCCTGTAGATGGCGGGCATACATGTATACAGTCAGGTGAATCTCGGAGCGGAGCACAGGTGTGTACAGTGAGAGGGGCCGGTGAGGTCGGGGCACAGGTGTGTACAGTGAGAGGGGCCAGTGAAGGCAGGGAATACGTGTGCGGTCAGAGAGATGAAGGTGGTGCGTAGAGGGTAGTCAAGAGGGACGAGCTGCGCGTAAGGGGCTGAGGGGTTGGACAGTCCGAGTTCTGTCAGAGCTCCGTGGACCTGGGAGGTGATGGGTGCGCAAGGACACCAGAAAGGTTTACAAAGCCAAGATAACTGGGCTGAAGGATCCCAACCCAGCAGACTCCAGCGCCTGTCCTCGTTACACACCAGGGCTCCGAGTTCCACAGCAGCCTCCTTACACACAGGGAAGAACACCTACTCACAAACCAACTCTGACAGGCGCGGGCACACTAACACGCACAGGTACAACCACGCATACAAACAGGCACATTCATAAAAATGGATCAAACGCGTAAAGACACACACACAGTGACAGACATATGCGCCCACACACAAATAAACACATAAAAGCACACACAAAACACCCCGACCCACTACTTGTCCATTTGAAAAGGCAGCGTGACATTTGTCATCCCAAAACATTCAGCAAAGCACTCTTGGAATGTGTGTGTGCGGTCTTCCCGCAGAACAAAGCTCTGAGATGCCTAAATATAGCCTCCCACTGCTCTGCATTGCTCCACTGTAGGATAGCGGTGCAGTGCTGGCCATCCGGCTGCCCTGCAACCTGTGCACGGCTTGACTAACGCAACATCACCCAGTGAAAAAAATGCTTGTTTGATTTATTTGCTCGCCGTGAAATGGATCCAAAATTAAAAAAACGTCCGCGAATGGTGCATGCACGCGCGCCACTGCCAGCATCTGTCTTCAATTATGGCAGCCATGTCTCTGTCATAATTGAAGACATATGGGATTTGGTGCGCGTAACAGACACCAATAGGCCATAGGCGGAGCTACGCGACCGCCTATGGCCTATTGCGTGTTCTGTTACAAAACAGCACGCACCCAAAGCCCAATTGAAATGGAGCTTCAAATGCACATGCACTAGCTATGTGGAATGTGCAGGTCCAAATTTGGAACCTTAAAAAAAGGGCTTTCCGCTCGCTTCCCTTGCGAGCCCTAAAAAAGTACTACCTGGGTAATGCTATCAATGCGCATGAATGGCCGTGACCCAGATAGAGCGACCCTTGACCCTGGTTTCAGGCATGTCGCTCCCCACGCCGCGCAGCTCCACCTGACTGCGCCCATCCCCGTGTCGCTGCTGTAGAGTGTTCAAGGCCCTCCTGGGCTGCTGTGTCACTGCAGGTTCTGTTTTTGCCTGAACTGTAATTGTAAATGTATTTTGTATTTCACACTGCTTGTTTATTTCATTTCATGTTTCCTTTCTGTACCCTTGTTTGTCCTCGACCCCCTTTCGCCGTCCCTTCTCCCGCAGCTGCATCCCCTGCGGCCCCGTCCCCTTGCCTTCTGTTCCCTCGCCATTTCCCGCCGCTGTGTCCCCTGCGGCCCCGCCTCCAGCTCCCATTCACTTGTTCCCACACTCCTCCCAGCTGCTCCTCCCTCCCACCTCCCTACTTATGACGGCCACTGTGGAGCCGCGCCGAAGGCGCGCGAAAAGCAAGCTCGTCTGCGCCCGTCTGGGCCTAGACAACGCCCAGCGCCAGAACCGCTGGCCCCCATAAATGCCACGATGCTAGACTCTGATACAACGCCAGCACCCTCCACGCACTCAACACCGGCCAAGACCACAGCTGCTTCCAGGCCGCCCTAAAACGCACCCAGGGACCCTTCTCCTGCCACACCTGCAGCTTCGCATGCAACAAACCACCTAGGACCGTACCCAACCACCTCCGCTGCTTACTTCTCAACACCCGCTCTGCCCGCAAACACGCAGTCAAGCTTTGGCACCTGCTAGACACCTCTGCCCCAGACGTCGCCTTCCTGACTGAGATCTGGTGGAACGACGCCTCGGCTCCTGACATCGCCATTGCCATTGCCATCCTGGACGGCTCCAAGATCGCCCGTAGAGACCGCACCAATGAGGCTGCTCCCTTTTTTGAATCAATCTCCCATTGGTCCAGATATATTGACGACATATTCTTTGTCTGGACCGATGGGAGAGAAACCCTGGAGGAGTTCATTGCTTGGATAAATGCTGCTGATCATAATGTACGTTTTACCACCCAAATTAGCGCTGAAAGAGTGGAATTTCTTGATATTGTTATAATGAACAATCAAGGGGAACTAAAGGTTGACCTTCATGTAAAACCGACATCCAGAAATACCCTCCTGCACTACAGAAGCTTCCACCCTAGGACGCAAAAGGATAGTATCCCGTTCTCACAATTTCTGCGTGTCAGACGCAATTGTACAGACTTGGCCGATTTTGACAAGCAAGCGCTAATTATGAGGTCCAAATTTATTGAAAGAGGATACCCTCACCGGCTGGTGAGGCATTCGTACAAAAGAGCTCGATATTATGACCGAGACTGCTTGTTGAAGACTAAAACATCTAGAACTAGTGAACAGGTTGTCTGCATTACCAAACATTCTACTGTAAATGCTAAAGTAAAGCAGATTATTAACTCCAATTGGCACATTCTTAACAGCAATTGCTCAGGAGACCAGAAACTAATTAAGCCACTTTTCGCACACAAGCGAAATAAGAATATTAAAGAACATATTGTGCACTCGCGATTTAAAACATCAAAACCTGAACAGAATCCTATACAGAGATCAATTCTAACCAATAATCCGATCAAAGGAACATTTCCATGTTCCTCCTGTAGCTCATGTGGAATCATTCTTACAGGTGAAGAATTCTCTTACAATGGACACACCACTAAAGCTAAAGAGATGTGGAACTGCAGATCTTCAAATGTGATTTACTTCATACAGTGTCCCTGTCTCCTAGGGTATGTAGGAGAGACTTCCAGAATGATTCAGACCCGCCTCACGGAACATCGTTCCGCCATTAAAACAAAAAAGATCACTGCCCCCATGGTGAAGCACTTAATAGAAAAAGATCATTGCCCAAAAGATATGAAATGGCGGATATTAGAGAAAATCCAAACACCTGATTCTAAAGGTGGAGCAATAATAAGAAAGAAAAGAGAGGTGTTTTGGATTTTTGTTTTTGATTCCTTTCGAAGAGTTCTCAACAGTGAAATCCCTTGGGAGAATGCGATCTGCTAACTAAGATTAGGATTAGTAAGGAATATAGGCATTCGAAAGCTGTAATATCTTATATATTATTCCAATAGGATGTTATAATTATCTACATTATATATATTGGCATCCATTAAATCTTAGATGCTTCTAGAAATATATATAGTTACATCCTTGAGCGCAACTATTGTGCGGTATACACGAAAATGTTCCTTTGAGTATTTTTGCAATAATATATGTCTTATATATCTTATATATTTTATATATTGTCTCAATAGGAGATTATGATTAACTACATTATATATATGGGCATCTATTGAATCTTAAATGCCTCTTGAAATATATATAGTTACATCTGTGATTTTAACTATTGTGCGGTATACTCGTAAATAATTCTTTGAATATCTTAGCAGGAATAATAATATACTCATAAACAAATTAGCATTATTCTTCTATTTTTTATGATTAAGTGAATCGATATCAACATATGATCGATTATTTATGAATGCTCCTGTTATATGCCGCACGACAGGATATAATAGTGCTTCTGTTCATGTTTAGTAAAAAGGAAAAACAGAATGACATCTTACAACATAAGTCTGTCATAATATAATCCATAATACAAGATATACGATCTATTTGTTTATCTTTGGATTCTCAATTTAGAATCCAGCCAGTTCGTAAAGAACGAGATGGAGTATGCTGTATATAGGATAGAATAGTCTGTTCTTTAGTTTTAGTCATTATCCCCTGACCTCGGCTATATCGTAGATACTAGGGAATAGTCCGTTTTTTATTTTTAGTTATCTTTGCTGATATCAGTCGCATCGTTGATGACGGCAACATATAGACAGCTGAGACGGATAACCTCATCAAATACGTCCATATAAACGCGACTTTTCTAACGTTTGTAGCCATCTCGTTAGACGATTGCAGCCGCCAGAACCACGCTTCTCGCCGTCGGACCAATAGAGTTCTTTGAAAAAAGGTTAGGCGGTAAGAATAATATGCCGTCTTCAGAACTTTTATCACTTTTTATCCGACCACACTATATAACTGAGATTTAGTATCTAGCTGATCCCATTAGTTGGCAACAACTAATATTACATATCTTTTTTCAATATCCCTGTCAGGAAACTAAAAAGAAAGAACTTCCCCACATCAGGAGGAATCTTCCTAGACCGGAGGGTACATTGACACCCACGCAGGTAGATCCATATTTTGACCCTCTAGAATTGTTCTTACTACTAGGGGACATGATTGCCATACTAGTAATGTATGTTCTGCTCTTTTTTAGGGACTTATCAGTTTTTTATCCTGCAAAGTATCAGTCACTCGGTCACTTTAGCGGCGAGAGAATGAAGTTTAAGTTGTTTTTCTGTCATACCAGGTACGGGTCGCTAGAATAATCTGTACAGAATGAATGAAATTTAACAATCTATGGAAATATTTATTAGGTTATTTACTCCGTTTCCCTTTCTCGGTTCCTATAGACCCGGCATCTTTTAATCAAAAACTACAGAATATGTGTAACCTGGTATGCAATTTGGACACGAAGTTATGGTAATTACCTACTTAGATTCCCTTTTTCTCATAGCAGTCATCCATTAATATATGCAAAGCAATATACTGCTAAAGAAGTAAAGATTGCTTCCCCCTTTGACACCCTTTAAATGTAAACGGAAATGAATTCAGGGAGACAAATGAAGACAATCAACTATGTCTTATATGTGACCAAATAGTACTTACTACCTAGCGGTTGATACGAATAAAGACTGCCCATCATAAACTAGAAATTTCTAATTATTACCTGTTTTTCCAGAACTCTAAGACCTGATAAGCTGTCAATCCTTCGGATATTTCTTGTTAATTAGAAGAAACGTGTGAAGAAATAAATTAATTGAGTCATTCTAGCTCCTGTTTTAATACATCAGTTTTATATGTAAGTATATAGGCAAAAGAGTCTTTCTGTTCTAACTCTACATAGCAACTGAGAGATCCCTTAAAGAACCCCTATGTCCATTGTTTAACTTCCCTGTTTAGAACCAGATAAACATAGATAGAGATAACGCAATAATATAATAGAAAGAATATCTTATGACTGGCTCATTATAGAAAGTGTCTTGTTGATCTCTTTTAGAAATTGAATAATGCTTTTATAAATTTATCAACTCCATTACCTTCTTCCTTTTTCTTTTCTTTTTTTCTTGTCTATGTTTGGAGATACACGGGAAATTGAATTAAAATGTTGATTGTTATAATTGATTTTCAAAATGAGAGGTTAAATGAAGCTACCTGTTGATAAATGTGCTTTTTTAATACAGCGTTAATGCTTTTTAAGAATTGTGTGTAATTATTTATTTCTGTATTTTTTACAACTCTATCTATAGACAATACGTGGCTCTCCAGAAGAAGGCGCTGGTCACCGAAACGCGCGTCGAGAATTATTGTGCCACTTTCTATTTATGAATTACTTTTGTAATGAGTTAATAATTGTGCATTATATTGTTTTAGAAATTTTTCTTTGTCTATAGTGATTAATTTATCTGTTATGAAATTCTTTTTTTATGTATATGAAATTCATGCCTTTTAATATATATGTTAATAAATATCAGAATCTGTTTTCACTGGTAGCTCTCTTTCCTTTAATATCTTCGTGTTTTATCACTGAATTTTAATTATGATTGCCTAAGTTGTTGTTTACCAATCAGTTATTTTTCCCTGACCTAGGAATCTTAAATTCTATGTAATCAGGGGGTCCTTGATAATTATACATCAATTTTTCCCGCAGCTTGTCTGTGCAGGGCTATGTGTGTGTTCTTCTTGATATATTGTATGTACCTTGTAACTCTGATAATTAATCCATTTTGCTTCATTTTTCTTGTTTATCTCTGATTATAGAGACTTAAATATCTTTGCTATTTTCCTTTTATCTATTTCCAGGCCATGGCCTTACAAAAGACGTTTGGTTTCACTGATGAAGAATTTGAGACACTCGTAGGTATGTCCACTCCATTTGCTAATATTCCTAAGGGACCTAATTATAATAATGATGAAATAAAGAAACTCATAGACCTAAAAAAGAAACTTAAACGGATTGAGGCCCACGGAAAATTTATGTTGGCCTACCTTAGGTTAGGTATAATTGCAATAGGTCTCCGGGTTCGAAATATTCCTGGCCTCTTTGTGCACTCTAAAGCCTTTTTAGATAAATGGAGTAGAATTGCAAGTAGGTGCTCACGCGATCTGATGATGTTGATCGTTGCAACTGCAAAGGAATTAGCAATTGAAGTGAGAACAGAGATTGATGAATTAGAGGATAAAATAAAAACGATCGGGCATATAGAAGAGGCTATGAAGAAAATCGAGGAATGTAATAAAGAACTTGAATCATTTTCTACCTACTTAGACAAACGCAAAAATGACAAATTGATTAAAGATAAAAGGTTCTCTACAATTGAAAACACTTACCCCTACTTAAGACCAGATTTTTACCAACAAAATCACTATTTTGAAGAAAATAGAGAGCAACAACAACGAGTGAATACCTTCTCTGAAACCTCAGACTCTGAGAATGAGAACAGTGAAGGGTATTATGAATCTGAGGCTACTTATAATCCAACTCAAGGGAGAGGTAACCGTAGACAGCCTTTTTTAGGGAACCGCGGGATGGGTCGCGGACGCCCGAGGGTCCGGTTTCAGGGTCTACCCAGAGGGAATTACAAACCCCAGCACCATCATCAACAGGAGGAACCGCAATTTATCCGAGAGACCAGGAACCGACAGTATTGGAAACCGGGCATGTAATTCCCATTTTTAACCTCAGTAAGACTAAGTTAGATGACTCTAGCATTAGAGTATTATCTAAGGGTTTATCATATGTCCCACATTCCTCTTCGAATCTGTTTGAACTTTACAGTGATATTATTTCTTTTTTTCGTAAAGTTCGCCTAAAAAAATTCTTTATCTCAAATACCTTAGTGGAAGAAGATAATATTCCTGTGAAACGACTTAGTCTTCCCTCTACATTCAGTCCTTCACTTGAACAATTGGGACCAGAAGTGGCCACGTTTGAATTGGTAGTGTTGAAAAAACTAGATCAAGCATTACGCTATATTCCAAAGGCCATATATAATTTAAGTAAAGATGAACATGAAGCTTTATCTTCCCTTTCCCTTGATGATAGTTTAACCATCAAGGGGTGTGATAAAGGTGGCGGAATAGTCATTATCGACACTGCCCAATATGAGATGAATATGCTTAAAATGCTTAGTAATTTAGAATTTTATAGCCCCATCAAGAAGCATTCTACTTTAGCTTTGTCCAGAAGAATCCAATGTCTAACAAAACAAGCCCTTGAGAATGGAGATATTTCTGTAAAAGAATACGATTTTTTAAATCATAACCAGGGTAAAATGGCATGCATATATGGATTACCAAAGGTGCACAAGAATCAAAACGACCCCCCTTACCGTCCGATAGTTTCCACTATCCGTACAATAACAGAACCTTTATCCAAGTATGTGGATAATTTTTTACGTCCATTCATACCCAAAATTGAATCGTATGTACGTGATACAGGCCACATGATTGTCAAAACTGAAGGTTTAGTATTTAACTCCAACCAAGACCTGTTAGTTACTATGGATGTCGAATCCTTATATAGTAACATTCCCATTTCAGAAGCAATGAAAACCACTGCATGGTTTATCGAACTATATAACATCCCTTGCCCGGTGACCTTTGTACTTGCCTGTCTAGAAATTGTCCTTACGGAAAACATTTTTGAATTTGGACCTCATGTATACCGGCAAACCAAAGGAGTAAGCATGGGTGCATCGGTAGCCCCATCAGTTGCTAATATATTTATGGCCGCATTTGAAAAGAAACATATCCAAAATGAGGCTGCTCCCTTTTTTGAATCAATCTCCCATTGGTCCAGATATATTGACGACATATTCTTTGTCTGGACCGATGGGAGAGAAACCCTGGAGGAGTTCATTGCTTGGATAAATGCTGCTGATCATAATCTACATTTTACCACCCAAATTAGCGCTGAAAGAGTGGAATTTCTTGATATTGTTATAATGAACAATCAAGGGGAACTAAAGGTTGACTTTCATGTAAAACCGACATCCAGAAATACCCTCCTGCACTACAGAAGCTTCCACCCTAGGACGCAAAAGGATAGTATCCCGTTCTCACAATTTCTGCGTGTCAGACGCAATTGTACAGACTTGGCCGATTTTGACAAGCAAGCGCTAATTATGAGGTCCAAATTTATTGAAAGAGGCTACCCTCACCGGCTGGTGAGGCATTCGTACAAAAGAGCTCGATATTATGACCGAGACTGCTTGTTGAAGACTAAAACATCTAGAACTAGTGAACAGGTTGTCTGCATTACCAAACATTCTACTGTAAATGCTAAAGTAAAGCAGATTATTAACTCCAATTGGCACATTCTTAACAGCAATTGCTCAGGAGACCAGAAACTAATTAAGCCACTTTTCGCACACAAGCGAAATAAGAATATTAAAGAACATATTGTGCACTCGCGATTTAAAACATCAAAACCTGAACAGAATCCTATACTGAGAACAATTCTAACCAATAATCCGATCAAAGGAACATTTCCATGTTCCTCCTGTAGCTCATGTGGAAACATTCTTACAGGTGAAGAATTCTCTTACAATGGACACACCACTAAAGCTAAAGAGATGTGGAACTGCAGATCTTCAAATGTGATTTACTTCATACAGTGTCCCTGTCTCCTAGGGTATGTAGGAGAGACTTCCAGAATGATTCAGACCCACCTCACGGAACATCGTTCCGCCATTAAAACAAAAAAGATCACTGCCCCCATGGTGAAGCACTTTATAGAAAAAGATCATTGCCCAAAAGATATGAAATGGCGGATATTAGAGAAAATCCAAACACCTGATTCCAAAGGTGGAGCAATAATAAGAAAGAAAAGAGAGGTGTTTTGGATTTTTCTTTTTGATTCCTTTCGAAGTGGTCTCAACAGTGAAATCCCTTGGGAGAACGCGATCTGCTAACTAAGATTAGGATTAGTAAGGAATATAGGCATTCGAAAGCTGTAATATCTTATATATTATTCCAATAGGATGTTATAATTATCTACATTATATATATTGGCATCCATTAAATCTTAGATGCTTCTAGAAATATATATAGTTACATCCTTGAGCGCAACTATTGTGCGGTATACACGAAAATGTTCCTTTGAGTATTTTTGCAATAATATATGTCTTATATATCTTATATATTTTATATATTGTCTCAATAGGAGATTATGATTAACTACATTATATATATGGGCATCTATTGAATCTTAAATGCCTCTTGAAATATATATAGTTACATCTGTGATTATAACTATTGTGCGGTATACTCGTAAATAATTCTTTGAATATCTTAGCAGGAATAATAATATACTCATAAACAAATGAGCATTATTCTTCTATTTTTTATGATTAAGTGAATCGATATCAACATATGATCGATTATTTATGAATGCTCCTGTTATATGCCGCACGACAGGATATAATAGTGCTTCTGTTCATGTTTAGTAACCAAAGAAAAACAGAATGACATCTTAACAACATAAGTCTGTCATAATATAATCCATAATACAAGATATATGATCTATTTGTTTATCTTTGGATTCTCAATTTAGAATCCAGCCAGTTCGTAAAGAACGAGATGGAGTATGCTGTATATAGGATAGAATAGTCTGTTCTTTAGTTTTAGTCATTATCCCCTGACCTCGGCTATATCGTAGATACTAGGGAATAGTCCGTTTTTTATTTTTAGTTATCTTTGCTGATATCAGTCGCATTGTTGATGACGGCAACATATAGACAGCTGAGACGGATAACCTCATCAAATACGTCCATATAAACGCGACTTTTCTAACGTTTGTAGCCATCTCGTTAGACGATTGCAGCCGCCAGAACCACGCTTCTCGCCGTCGGACCGATAGAGTTCTTTAAAACAAGGTTAGGAGGTAAGAATAATATGCCGTCTTCAGAACTTTTATAACTTTTTATCCGACCACACTATATAACTGAGATTTAGTATCTAGCTGATCCCTATAGTTGGCAACAACTAATATTACATATCTTTTTTCAATATCCCTGTCAGGAAACTAAAAAGAAAGAACTTCCCCACATCAGGAGGAATCTTCCTAGACCGGAGGGTACATTGACACCCACGCAGGTAGATCAATATTTTGACCCTCTAGAATTGTTCTTACTACTAGGGGACTTGATTGCCATACTAGTAATGTATGTTCTGCTCTTTTTTAGGGACTTATCAGTTTTTTATCCTGCAAAGTATCAGTCACTCAGTCACTTTAGCGGCGAGAGAGAAGTTTAAGTTGTTTTTCTGTCATACCAGGTACGGGTCGCTAGAATAATCTGTACAGAATGAATGAAATTTAACAATCTATGGAAATATTTATTAGGTTATTTACTCCGTTTCCCTTTCTCGGTTCCTATATACCCGGCATCTTTTAATCAAAAACTACAGAATATGTGTAACCTGGTATGCAATTTGGACACGAAGTTATGGTAATTACCTACTTAGATTCCCTTTTTCTCATAGCAGTCATCCATTAATATATGCAAAGCAATATACTGCTTAAGAAGTAAAGATTGCTTCCCCCTTTGACACCCTTTAAATGTAAACGGAAATGAATTCAGGGAGACAAATGAAGACAATCAACTATGTCTTATATGTGACCAAATAGTACTTACTACCTAGCGGTTGATACGAATAAAGACTGCCCGTCATAAACTAGAAATTTCTAATTATTACCTGTTTTTCCAGAACTCTAAGACCTGATAAGCTGTCAATATTTTGGATATTTCTTGTTAATTAGAAGAAACGTGTGAAGAAAGAAATTAATTGAGCCATTCTAGCTCCTGTTTTAATACATCAGTTGTATATGTAAGTATATAGGCAAAAGAGTATTTCTGTTCTAACTCTACATAGCAACTGAGAGATCCATTAAAGAACCCCTATGTCCATTGTTTAACTTCACTGTTTAGAACCAGATAAACATAGATAGAGATAACGCAATAATATAATAGAAAGAATATCTTATGACTGGCTCATTATAGAAAGTGTCTTGTTGATCTCTTTTAGAAATTGAATAATGCTTTTATAAATTTATCAAATCCATTACCTTCTTCCTTTTTCTTTTCTTTTTTTCTTGTCTATGTTTGGAGATACACAGGAAATTGAATTAAAATGTTGATTGTTATAATTGATTTTGAAAATGAGAGGTTAAATGAAGCTACCTGTTGATAAATGTGCTTTTTTAATACAGCGTTAATGCTTTTTAAGAATTGTGTGTAATTATTTATTTCTGTATTTTTTACAACTCTATAGACAATACGTGGCCCCTCCATAAGAAGGCACTGGTCGCCGAAACGCCCGTCGAGAATTATTGTGCCACTTTCTATTTATGAATTACTTTTGTAATGAGTTAATAATTGTGCATTATATTGTTTTAGAAATTTTTCTTTGTGTATAGTGATTAATTTATCTGTTATAAAATTCTTTTTTTATGTATATGAAATTCATGCCTTTTAATATATATGTTAATAAATATCAGAATCTGTTTTCACTGGTAGCTCTCTTTCCTTTAATATCTTCGTGTTTTATCACTGAATTTTAGTTATGATTGCCTAGGTTGTTGTTTACCAATCAGTTATTTTTCCCTGACCTAGGAATCTTAAATTCTATGTAATCAGGGGGTCCTTGATTATTATACATCAAAAGTTGGAGGAGGAATCGCCATCGTCCACAAGTCCACCCTCAAGGTCTCCACCCACTCAGACGACACCCTCAGCACTGCCGAACTCCTGCACTTCCGGATTCACACTGACCCCAACACCACCCTCAGGGGAACCCTCGTCTACAGAACCCCCGGACCATGGCCACAGTTCAGCGACGCCATAGCCGACCTCGCCAGCACCCACGCACTCACCTCCACGGACTACATCCTCAAGAACAACAACGATGCCAACTCCGCCACCCTGATTGACAACCTCGCCAACCTCGGCCTCAGACAGCTCGTCACCGACCCTACCCACGCCGCCGGCCACACACTTGACCCCATCTTCTCCGGTAGCAACCACGTCTCCTTCAACAACACAACCGAACTTCACTGGGCCGACCACCGCTGCATCCACTTCACCTACAAGAAGGCCATAACGTACCACCGCGCCCAACAACTGCCCCGTCGCTGCTGGAGCAAAGTCACCGAGGTCCAGCTGGCCGCCACCCTCGCCCTGAACCCACCCACCAAACCCACCGACCCAGAAGCTGCCGCCCACAACTTCAGACATTGGATCGACGACTGCGCCAACACCCTCGCCCCGCTCAAGTAACCCGCAGACAACCGCACCAGCAAGAAAGCCACCTGGTTCACTGAAGAACTCCAGACCTCCAAACGCACCTGCCGGAAACTGGAGAAGAAATGGCTCCACAAACGAACACCGGACAGCCACACAGCTCACAAATATGCCACCCGCAGTCACCAACCACCTCATCAGACTTGTCAAGAAATCTTCCTTTAAAACCCCCCTGGACAACAACGCACACGACAGCAAAGAGCTCTTCAGCATCGTAAAGGAACTCTCCAACCCTATCGCCAATGCCAACGACATTCCACCCTCCCAGGAACTGTGCGACTCGCTGGCAACCTTCTTCCACCACAAGTTCGCCGACATCCACAACAGCCTCAACACAACGACCAGCCCGACAACTCCAGCCCCCACACCACCTGCGAACCCCACCCGCCTCAACAGCGTGACCTCCTGGACCAACGTCAATGACGACGAAACCCGCAAGACAATGAACTCCATCCATTCAGGATCACCGTCTGACCCCTGCCCTCACCACATATTCAACAAAGCCAATGCAGCCATCGCACCCCAACATCGGAAAGTGATCAGCACCTCCTTCGAGACAGCCACATTCCCGGAAAGCTGGAAACACGCTGAGAACAACGCCCTCCTCAAAAAACCCAAGGCGGACCCCAAGGACCTCAAGAACTTCCGACCCATCTCCCTGCTCCCGTTCCCGGCAAAGGTCATCGAGAAAATCGTCAATACACAACTGACCCGACACCTTGAAGACAACAACACCCTGGACCCATCCCAGTCCAGATTCCGAAGAAACCACAGCACCGAGACAGCCCTCATCGCCGCCACAGAAGACATAAGGGCCCACCTGGACATCAGCCCTCCTCCTCCTGGACCTGTCAGCCGCCTTCGACACGGTCTGCCACTGCACACTAAAGACACGTCTCCAAGAAGCCGGACTGGACCACTTCTTTTCTCTCCGGCAGAACCCAGAGCGTCCGTCTCCCCCCCTTCCGCTCCAAAGCCACCGACATCATCTGCGGCGTACCACAGGGCTCATCCCTGAGCCCGACGCTGTTAAACATCTACATGGCCCCCCTCGCCCACGTTGCCCATCAGCACGATCTGAACATCATCTCCTATTCCGACGACACCCAGCTAATCCTCTCCCTCACCTGGGACCCACACACCTCCAAAACCAACCTCCACAAGGGAATGAAGGCCATCGCAGATTGGATGAGGAACAGCCGACTGAAGCTGAACTCGGACAAGACGGAGGGCCTCATCCTCAGCCCCACCCCCTCAGCTTGGGACGACTCCTGGTGGCCGACCACGCTTGGAACAGCATCAACACCCACCAACCACGCACGCAACCTGGGTTTCATCCTCGACTCCTCCCTCTCCATGTCAAAGCAGGTCAACGCCGTCACCTCCTCCTGCTACAACACCCTCCGTATGCTCCGCAGGATCTAGAAGTGGATCCCCACCGAAACAAGAAGAACAGTGACCCAGGCCCTTGCCAGCAGCAGGCTAGACTACGGCAACGCACTCTTCGCAGGAATACAGGCCAAACACCTACGATGACTGCAACGCATTCAAAACGCCTCTGACCGGCTGATCCTCAACGTCCCTCACCACAGCCACATCACCCTCCACCTGAGAGACCTACACTGGCTCCCCGTCGAAAAGAGGATCACCTTCAAACTATTCACCCACGCACACAAAGCCCTCCACAACACCGGACCAGCCTACCTCAACGGCCGACTCAGCTTCTACACCCCCACCCGCCAGCTCCGCTCCGCCAACCTCGCCCTCGCCGCTGTCCCCTGCATCCAACGAACGACCGCCGGTGGAAGATTCTTCTCCTTCCTCGCCGCCAAGACCTGGAACACCCTCCCCACCCACCTGCGGCAGACCCAGGACCTGCTCACCTTCAGAAGAATCCTCAAGACCTGGCTCTTCGAGCAGTAGCAGCACCCCCCCCCCCCCCCACCTCCCAGCGCCTTGAGACCCTCACAGGTAAGTAGTGAACTCTATAAATGCACTGATTGATTGATTGATTGATAGGCAGTGAGTGATTCAAATCAACACTCATCGCAGTTGAATACAAGTGAAGGTGCGTAGACTTTATTGGCATATGCGTGTCAGTACGGGCAAGATAAGTGCCACAACATGCAGACCAATGCAGCAGTATGTCAGAATGAGGTAAATTATCAAGTGCCGCTGTCCCCTCCAGGGGAGTGCCTCACCTTTCACAGGTGTGTGTTAACCCATGTTGTTGTCCACTCATGTTTTCGGAGTCCAGGCGAATGCAGCCATATCCACTGTTGTCGTGGGATAGATGACCAGATCTCCAAGATGCAACAATGTGTTGGGACATGTGCAATGTGGGACATGTGCACTTAACGTGGCTTAGCACCACCTTGTAAATATGCCCCTTTCCGCTGAAGTTCTCTGCGGAAAAGGGGTGTGCAATGGGTGTTGCAATGGGCATTCCACGGCAACACCCATTGCTTTTTGATGCTGCCCCAGATTTACAACAGCTGGGGCAGCGCCAAAAACGAATGCCATGAAATACTTGGTTTTAGGATGGTGATACGATCATTAGCGATGTTTATCGCGGACATGCAAAGTGGGCTTGGGGCAGGCTTTAAAATGCCCTTGTTAATAGGGCTCTTGCAGTATCGCCGCTTTCTCGGCACAATTCGCCGAGAAAGCGGCGATACTTGCCCTTAGTAATATGCCCCCAGGTTTTTCAGAAACTAGCATTCATTTGGACCAATGTATCTTTCATTGAATGCCTCTTTTAGAATAGTTGCAATTTCTCCTTGTTTTTCCTTTGTAGGATCTCCAGATATCTTACAGTAGAACTCATGATTGAGAATCTGTCTCTGTCTTTCTTTTCTGTGATCTTCTGCAGACCAAATTACTAAGGCCCCTCCTTTGTGGGCCTGTTTAACTACAACTGTGTCATATTTTTAAAGATTTTCTAAGGCAATACGTTGGTCCTTTGTGACATTGTTTTTAATTAACTCTTTTTTCCGTTCCAGGTGATTAATAGCTGAAAAACAGATTGCTCAAATGTGAAGACTGCTTTTGGAATGGTATTAGGTGGAGGGCAGAAAGTAAATTTGTTTCTAAGACTTGTAATTCAGTATTCCGTGGATGATTGTGTTCCAGAAAAAATGCTTTGAAACACATTTTGCCAGAGCGGGGCCTGACTGAGGGGCCGTTGGAGATCCGGAGGGCCTGCGGCCGCTGCCCGCCGGAGCGTCCGAGATCGGCACCAGGGACGCAGCGGAGACCTACGGGTCGGGTGCGGACCCAACACGAACCACTGGCGGGACCCGAGGACGAAAGCATCGAGCGGTACGTGCGGCGCTCCGGCGGGAGTGAGACGGGGGAGGAGCCGACGGAGGACAGCTGCGCCAGACCGGGGATCAGGCAGACCAGAAGGCCCGCGTCTGCGCGCCGGCCCCCCGAACCCCCCTTTCCGAAGGCCCAGTTGGCGGGTGAGGACGATTGGGGACCAGAGAGCTCCTGTGGTTCCCTCGATGGCCGGGGGCGCGACGATCGACCCCCGCCTTGGCCTGGCTCCCGAGTGGACTTCCACTCTGGGCCTGTGGCGCAGTACCACCACGCGAGCCCGCAGCTCCGGCCGGAAGCAGGCCTCTGCTTGCTCGCCCTCTTATTACAGAGCCGACGCCCGGCAGTTGCAGTGGGGGTTCCCCCGGTGCGCCCCTCGGGGGCGCGGGGCGCCCCTGGACTCCGCCCTACGCGGCATGGTGATTGGAGTGGCCGGCGGACGCCGGGAGGGGGACTGACTCGCAACACCTCTCGCTATTGTGCTGTGGAGGTTGACCCTGATACCACCGGGAGTGGCGCTGCCTGACTGTCGGCCTGGAGGAGAGGTTAGTGGCCCGGGCACGCTGTGGTTCGCCCGCAGGAAAGGGGAGTATTGCTCTGCCGTCCACAACATCAGAACTCTACTCCTGTTCCACGACGCAGTGGAGGCGACCTACTGCTGAGAGCGGACCGCTATTGCCCCCCTGCGTGGGCGCTCTCGTGGTCCCGAGGGCACGCTGAGTGGGGTGTGGCTGTGAAACGATACCCGTGGAGTGCCACTGGGCCCAGACCTTGCAGGACACCTCGGCCCCTGGCACCACCACGTCACGCAAACCTTTGTGAGTGACACCCCACCTGCCGCACATCCCCACCTCCGCGATGTCAGGCAACAGAGGGGGTAAGAAAGGAGACCGCACCTTGCCGGAAATGCTAGGCAGGGGCGCCCCGAGACAGGACAGGGGCCAGCCTGCCCCGAGCCCTTCGAACAGCTCTCGGGGCGCGGAGATGGGGGAACCTCCGGTAACCAGATCTTTCCTGGAGTCGCTGTTCAGCTCCCTCAGAGAAGACTTCCAAACGCTGAAGCAGGAAGTGGCCGGAGAGGTCCTCGAGGTGAGAAGGGAGGTCGACTCCCTTGGGGAAAGAGTGTCCACTGTGGAGGAAGCCAGCCACTCCCGCGACGAGGAGATCGCGCACCTGCAACAGGAGGTCCTGTGGCTCAGAGATCAACAGATCGATCTCCAGGCCCACGCTGAGGATCTCGAGAACAGGTCCAGGTGCAACAACATCCGGGTCCGGGGTGTACCGTCTCAAGAGGAAGGTGAAGACGCAGCCGCCTACCTGCGGGACCTGTTTCGCGAAATACTGGGCGAACCTGGGGACTTCCCTGTGAGAATTGATAGAGCGCACAGAGTGGGCCTGCCACGGAGGGCCTCGGCGCCACCCCCGGATATCCTGGCCTTCCTGCCGGATTTCCCTTTGAAGGAGCGGATTCTCCGCGAGGCACGGCGACAGCAGCCCCTGCGTTTCCGGGGTCACCAGGTGGCCCTGTTCCAGGACTTATCGACGATCACACTGCAGAAACGCAAGACATTCAAAATAGCCACGGATTTCCTGCGAGAACACGAGTACTCCTGGGGCCACCCTTTCCGGCTCATTTTTCGTTGGAATGGGACTCTCCATTAGCTTCGGTCCCTCCAAGACACTTGCGGAGTACTGGGGATCACCGCGACAGATGAAGACGCTCCCACGCCTCGCCGCCGACGCAGCACCAGGGACGGCTGGCAGACGCTTCAGAGGCGGCGATCCCTGCCTCCGCCCCTGCGACCCGACCACTATCCGTGCGGAAATGGACAGTGCAATACAGGAGGTGACCAGGGACACGTCGTCTGGTGATATAGCCTTGACGGCCTGAGCATATTCCGGGGGGAGATCGTCTTGGCTTCATCATCACTGCAGGTGCGGGGGTTACGGGGATGGGGGGCGGCGGGAGGGCATAGGTTGTGGCTGGACGTCCACTTACATAACTTTCCACTGACTTGTCCATTACCGACCAGACTGGGACAATGGTGTTCTTTGAATGGTTGGGGGTGAGGGAGGAGGGAGGGGGGGGGTTTGGGGGGGTTTTGGGTTCGGAGGGTCGCAAGTAAGGGTGGGGGGAGAAGGGGAGTTGGGATGTTGGAGGGTAGTTCTAAGGGAGGGGGTGGGGGGGTTCGGAGACCGTACTGTACTGTTGTTGCATTTGCTTTGGCCTCACACTACTTTTCCATGGATCTGGGTACCGTGTTGTACTATTGCTGCATTTGCTCTCACCTCGCACCACCATTTCGAACTGTCGACACCGGCGACGACCCCACAGGGACGCGACAGGTTCATAAGCACTGCCCTTACGATTGTCATTGATGGCCCTTGAGATAGTAACCCTTAATGTGAAAGGGCTGAACAACCCGGTCAAGCGGAGGGCGGTGCTGTCCCTACTTGAAAACACTCAGGCAGACATTTGTCTCTTGCAGGAGACACACCTTCTAGCCAAAGACTGCCACAGGCTGCGATCACCGAAATTCCCAGTACAGTTATTTTCCTCCGGCGCCACCAAAACAGCAGGGGTTGCGATCTTACAGCCTGATTCATGAAGCTAAATTGCACTCGCAAAGGGCAAGATTCTCAGAATCTTGCCTTTTGCGAGTGCAATTTTGGCATTTGGGATTCACAATCCCAAATGCAAAAATCGCTAATGAAGAATTAGCTAATATGCGAGGATTAGCATTTAAGGAATCTCTATTAGAGATTCCTTAAATGCTATTCATGACACTTTCAAAAATTGCGATTGTGCAAATTTGGGCCGCTATTTACCGAGAGGTCAGACCTCTCGGTAAATAGCAAAAACTTAGAAAAATGCTTTTAAAAGCATTTTTCTAAGTTGCATGTTGCACACACACATGTCCTTTCGACATGTGTGTGCGCAACACCTGTTCAAATGTGCATTTTAGGGGTGCTACAGGGTGTCCTTTGGACACCCCTGGCACCCTTAAAATCGCTATCTTATTTGCGAGTAGTAAATTGCTACTCGCAAATAAGGGATACTCCCCATTCATTCCTATGGGCCTTTTGGCCCATAGGAATGAATGGGGAGTTATTCCTTTTTTTGCGAGTAGCAATTTTCTACTCGCAAATAGAGAACATGTAGGAATCGCTATTTATTTAGCAATTCCTACATGAATACCGTTTTGCGTGTCCTCAATAGCGAGTCGCTATGATTCGCTATTAGGGCCACGCAAAACGGCCCGTACATGAATCAGGCTGTTAGTGTCTAGAAAGTTTAAGGGGGAGGTCTTGCACAAAGTGACAGAGCAGAAAGGGAGGCTTCTGGTTTACAGGGTCAGGATGGGAGGTCTGGTGTTTACTGTTGGCTCGATATATAGTCCCAATGACCACCAAGAACAGTTTCTACATTCGGCTCTGGAGGACGTAGCGGCCACCCCAGATAGGCACATAATTATTGGAGGGGACCTGAATATGGTCTTTGATTCATCCTTAGATAGATCGGCGCAGCGACGCCCACAAACCGGGGAGATCTCGCAGCTGAGTAAGTCACGCTTGGGAGATCTCGATTTGCATGATTTGTGGCGGCGCCTCCACCCTACTGCCCGAGCCTACTCCTACTATTCACACGCACATAAGTCCTACGCGAGATTAGATCATCTTCTAGTGACGGGACCGCTTAACGAACTAGCAACGGCCTCCGAAATAGGAGTTCTTACATTGTCGGATCACGCCCCGGTGACGGGCACCTTCCAGCTACCGCCGATGCCTCCCACGCGAGGGGTCTGGCGCCTTAGAGATACTCTATTACATAGGCAATCTGTAGTAAAACATATACGAGACTCGATTGGCGAATATCGGCGGCACAATGATAACGGTGACACCACCCGAGCGACCCAGTGGGCCGCCTTGAAGGCGGTGCTCCGCGGGGAGTTTATTGCCATTTCCTCGGCGGAGAATAAGGAACTGCAACAAAAGAGAGACGAACTTACGAGCAAGGTGAGGGAGTTGGAACAGGTGCACCAGAGGACGGGGGCCCCTAGAGTCTGGAGGCAACTTAAAGCTGCCCGGAAACTCCTATCTGCACTAGACATGGATAGAGCGGAATATGCGGCGTTGCGCCTGAAACACGTGTACTACACTGGCGGTGACAGGTGTGGCCGGCTTCTGGCGAACAAGCTCCGTGTTAAACACCAAAACCATCGGGTGAAGGAGCTCTCGGTTCCCGACGGGGAGACGGCCACGGAGGATGGCCAGATTGCGGACAGTTTTCGTTGCTACTATGCCGACTTATATACAGGCGAGCCCTCCTCGGCGCAAGCCGAGGCTGACTACCTGGCCTCGGTCGATCTTCCCGCCCTCGCCCCGGACCAAGCAGAATACTTGGAACGGGACATTCGGATCGAGGAGGTGATCACGGCTATTTCCCGACTCAAACATGGGAAGGCCCCGGGACCCAATGGTTACACCCCACTTTTCTATAAAACGTTCTGCCCAGAACTGGCGCCGCTGCTGACGCGACTCTTCAACACTTTTTCTGACCCGGGGGCTATCCCTCCGGACCTACTCCAGGCGACGGTGTTGGTTATCCCCAAGCCGGGGAAGGACCGGACGGAGTGCGGCTCCTACCGGCCGATCTCACTTTTGAATGTAGACCTCAAGCTGTACACGGGGATTCTAGCGGCGCGCCTAGCACCTCATCTGCCGGGGCTAGTAGATCCGGACCAGGCGGGGTTCGTCCCTGGTAGACAAACAGTTGACAACACCAAAAGAGTGGTCCATATCCTGGAGAAGGCCTCCCGTATTCCTGGGGAACGAATGCTTCTTTCGGTTGACGTGGAGAAGGCTTTTGATCGAGTACATTGGCCGTACCTGGAGAAAGTGCTACGCAAACTGGGTATAGGTGAGAAATTTCGCACTTTGATATTCAATTGTTATAGGTTTCCATCCGCAGTGGTACGAGTGAACGGTTGCAGCTCCCAAAAGTTTGCGATAGAGCGGGGCACCAGACAGGGGTGCCCGTTGTCACCACTACTCTTCGCTCTTTATATGGAGCCATTTGCCCAGAGGATTCGTCAGAATCCTGACGCATCAGGCGTTCGGATGGGGAGGTATGTCCACACCGTTAGTTTATACGCGGATGATGTGATCTTGACCCTCGATGACCCAAGAAAGGCGCTCTCTGCTTGCATCGCAGAGCTGGACGCCTTCGCCGCAGTGGGGGGTTTTAAAATGAATCTGGAGAAATCGGCAGCCCTTGACATCTCGCTGACCACCGCCACGAGACTCGAGTTACAGCGCCTCTTCCCCATGCGCTGGTCTAAGGACCTGGTGCCCTACTTAGGCTTACTACTGGTGCCCTCTTTACCTGCCATGGTGACGGCCAACTACGCAGCCTTAGGCAGGAAAATTAAGGAGGAATTGACCCGTTGGAACAAAGGTACGTGGTCGTTGCTGGGCAGGATAGCTGCGGTGAAGATGACTCTCTTACCGCAGGTACTATATCTATTTAGGGCACTCCCACTTCAACCCCCGAAGGGGTGGATCGGGCAGGCTCAAGCGGACATCGCACGCTTTGTCTGGCAGGGCCGCAAACCCAGGCTCAGGAGGGCCTTGTCCACGCTGGCACCTGAGTCCGGAGGACTTGGTATACCGGATCTACACAAGTACTTCCAGGCGGCGCAATTGCGGTATTTCGTGGAATGGAGCAAGTGGGAAACTGACAAGCACTGGTTGTTCCAGGACCAGGCAGTGGCGGGCAGAACCCTGCAGGAGATACCCTTCCTGTGCAGAGCACACCGTCCCCCCAACCTCTACGCGTCCTTTATCACACGAGTCCCGTTGCGAGTTTGGGACGCCGTGAATACTAAGCAGGAGCTCACCACCTTCCCATCGCCGTTTACGCCACTGGTTGGGAACCCAGACTTCCATCCTGGGATGGAACCGGGAGCCTTCGCGCACTGGCGGGCGGCTAGGTGCAGTGCGCTGTTTCACATGTACGGCCCGGACGGTGCCATATCATTTCAGGATCTCAGGCGCGATTACCACCTGCCAGAGACTTAACGAATGGGATATCTGCAGATGCGTCACTGGGCGCTTCAGCCGCAGGTGCGTGATCTAGCTGACCGAAAGCTCACATCCTATGAGACGTGGCTGGCGACACGCTCCTCGGACTCCAAACTCATCTCAGATCTATACAAGCTCTTGCAACCCCCCCCCTTTCCACATTTACAATCCCGGGCGGGAGCGCTGGGAACGGGAGCTGGGAAGGGAGCTGAGCCACACGGACTGGGACCACATTTCCTACCGGGCACGCCACTCTGCGTACCACACCGGACTCACCGAAACGTTCACCAAGATATCCACCTACTGGTACTATACACCTGAGAGATTACATGAAATGAATCGTAACATTGTAAACACCTGTTGGCGAGAATGTGGACAGATTGGCACACTTACACACGTCTTGTGGGATTGCCCCTTATTGAGCTCCTACTGGAAGGAGATCCTAGATGAGATAGACCAGTGCTTCGACATTGAATTACCCCGCTTCCCAGCCTATGTCTTGCTAGGATTGCCCAACGGCCTGATGTATCCTCTGAGGTCCAGAAAGGGTAGACAGATAGCGATCGCCTTGGGCTCGGCGATTCAGAACATACTCATCTACTGGCGCTCCACTACGCTCCCCACCACTGTTGGCTGGTTACATAGGTTGTGGCACATTCTGGGAATGGAGAAGTTGTCCCTCATGGTGGCGGGTGAGGTCGATAAGTTTGAGGAGCTGTGGCAGCCTTTCCATACCTTACTACAGACAGAATTCAAAGAAATTACCTGTCCCCGATATCTTAGACTACTGAGACTAACGTCTCCGGCTAACCCGTCCACCTAGTATGCCCGGGAGGATTGCTTGGCGAGAGAGATGGGCACACTGCAGAAGTGATAGAGGTTTGGGACATTCGCACAGTACGGGGGGAGGGGGGACGGGGGATTTGGGGGGCGGTACGGGAGGGAGGGAGTTGGGGAAGGGGTTGTTGGTTTTTGAAATTGTCGTCACCGCATACACACTTGGCACCATGCTCTGAAGGATGTTATAATTGCAGTATATTGCACGCTGATGGCGCTCCTGTGGCGGAAACTTTGCACTACCTCTTTTGAGACGACTGTATTCATTTGTTTGTATTGTTTTCAATAATCCAATAAAATACTTTAAACCTAAAAAAGTCTAGGGCTTATTTATGAGCCATTGCGTCACTTTTGCACCACTGGTGGGTCACTTTTTCTGACGCACCAGCAGGGTAAAAAATGCGCCATGTTGCGTCATATTTACAAAGTGACGCATCTAGGTAGATGCGTCACTTTGTAAACACCTGCGCCACATTATACCTGCGCCAGGTATAATGTATGCAGGCTGGGCGTTTTGACGCAAGAAAGCCTCATAGAAGTGACGCAGTGAAATCTATGAGATTTCACTGCTTCACTTTTAGGATGCAAATGCGTCAATATCTTACTTCCGCCTCACAGCAGGCGTAAGACTGGTACAGGCACATTTAACATGGGACTTGCCCATGTGTAATGACCCATTGCTGGAGTTGCGTCACTTTCGTGACACCCTCCTACAATGCGTCATTGTTGGGCCTACAGATATGTCAGAAATACTGATGTATCTGTCACTCCTTGCAACATGATGTGCCATACTGTAAATATGACGCATCATTGGTGTCGCAAGGAGGGCGCAATGAAAAGTGACGCATCGCTGTTTTCATTCAGCGATACGTCACTTTTCATAAAAGAGGCCCTTTGTTTCTTTGAATGTGAAGCCTGGTTGGACGGACCTTCCCCTGGGTCAGGTTCACCTGTAGAGTCTGAAGAAGAAGTTTCCGAAAAAGAAATGAATTGCACTTTGATCTCTCTTGTTATTCAGGCAGAAATCTCAGAGATTCCATGCTAGTATAGAAATCGTCTTTTAAGTATGGATAGTCTGTTCC
This sequence comes from Lissotriton helveticus, assembly GCF_964261635.1. Taxonomy (NCBI): domain Eukaryota; kingdom Metazoa; phylum Chordata; class Amphibia; order Caudata; family Salamandridae; genus Lissotriton; species Lissotriton helveticus. The sequence goes on from NC_136059.1 coordinate 451,274,135, forward strand.
CAAATTCCCTGCAATTCAGACATCCTTGCACTATGGCGCAAGGGTGTCTGTGTTGGCGCTAGGCAGCTATTTTAAGCACCATCGCTATGAAAAGCACAGGGGTGCACCGTATTGGTGTATATACGGTGCATTCCTGTTCTTGGAAATGCCAGAGCGCAGCGCTGCAGAATTTGTTGCAGTGCCGTACTCTGCCATTTCCTTGTAAATATACCCCTACATTTTCTCTGAACAGCACCAATGAAACCATCACATTTTTGGATGTTGTGGTACATGATGGACATCTGACAACAACACTATATACAAAACCAACAGATCTCAATACAGCTCTCCATTACTCAAGTTGTCACCCCGCAGTCCCAGAGATATTCTGCCGCACAGGCAGTTTTGAAGAATTAGACAACATTGTACCCTCAATGAAGACTATTTCCATCATGTTCAAAATCTGTAGAATAGGTGCTACGCACGATATCACAAGCAACAAACACATCACTCCTACCAGAACCCAAAAGATGCTTGCTAAACATATGGTAACCTAACGACCTCACACGCCATGGGCAAATCTGGACTACACTGGGTCTGTTGATTGCCAAGAGGGATATTGCACAGAAATGGGGAGCAGCTGAAGTGCCGACACTGTCTGCATGGTGTAGGAATATGGACCTAACGATGATCACTGAACGTACAGTATACGCCTCCAGAAAGTGTCCACGGAAATGGAATAAGATATGGGCGCCATGGAATGTGTTCAGAGGCAACATTTGTGAAGCACTGTCAGACTCTGATGGAGATAGTTCAGATGATGAGATGGAGGGGGACTGACGGGAGAGGCAGGAAGGATAGGTTGAGGACCTGGGGCAGCAATGAGTGATGTAATGCTTTAAAAAAAGCATAGATCTGTGAGGTACGTGAACCAAATGAGTAAGGACTGTATTTGAAAAATGTAATACCATGTTTTTCGAGGGTGTAATAAAAAAAATAAAAAAATAAAAAAAATAAGTTACACAACAAACACGGGAAACGGCCACTACAACGCGGCCGTTTCCACGAATACCTTAACCACGCATGCAGTACAACGCATGCGTGGTTACAACGAAAGCCTTTACCACGCATACCTTTACTACGAGGTTTGTAGTAAAGGCATATGTGGTAACGGTAAAAAGTGAAAAAAGGAGGGCTTGGGGGGGTGTCCCCCCCCAGAAAAAACTCACCAGAAGTCACGTCGGGATATGCAGATAATCAGCGTCGTTTAAGAGAAAACAGAAAAAAACTTCCGCTTCCTCTTAACGACGTATGACGTCACCACGCAAATATTCGAGGAAAAGCTAATGCGTAGAAATTCCATTCCGTTGTAACGCATGCGTGGTAAAGGCATGCATTGCAATGGAATGCGTTGTAAGAACATACAACCAACAAACACATGGGGCCTCATTTATTCGGCTGTGTGTCAATTTTACGCCGCCAGTGCGTCACTTTTTGTGACGCACCAGTGGCGTAAAAAATGCCTTGTTGCGCCATATTTACAAAGTGACGCATCTAGGTAAATGCGTCACTTTGCCGCATGGAAGGGTCGTAGAAGTGACGCAATGAAATCTATGAGATTTCACGACGTCAATTTTAGGACGCCGTTGCGTCAAAATCTTGCGCCTGCCTCACAGCAGGTGTAAAACTGACGCAGGCCCTTTCACGTGGGGCTTGCCCCATGTGAAAGGACGCATTGCTGGAGTTGCGTCACTTTTGTGACACACTCCAGCAATGCGTCACTTTTGCGCTTACAGATACGTCAGAAATACTGACGTATCTGTAACTCCTTGCGACATGATGCGTCATACTTTAAATATGACGCATCAGGAATGTCGCAAGGAGTGCACACGGAGAAGTGACGCATCGCTGCTTTCACGCAGCGATGCGTCATTTCTCATAAATGAGGCCCATGAATGCTATATGTTGAAATAAATTCAATATTAGATGAAAAAAAAAATCTGTAGAATAGACTCAAAGAACGAGGATACCCACACAAGCTGGTAATAAACTCAATGAAAAGAGCATGATTTACTCCCTGTGAATCTCTTCTTGATAAAACCCCAAAGAAAACATTAGAACGTCTAGTCTGTGTCACAACATTTTGTTTACAAACCAATCAATTTAAGAAAATCATTTTACAGATTTGGCATTTAATTGCAGGCTTGGACGAGTCCTATGAGCGGCCACTATTTGCACTTAATCTACGATGACTGTATGTTTTATGTTGTATATAAAAGAAAAACAATAAAAACATGTTGAAATTAAAAAAAAAGAACCGAAGTATCGGCAGACAAATAGTACACGCTCCTTTCCACTCCCAAAAGTAATGTCAGGCAACTTTGAAATCTTGCACCCTTGGAAGGACACCACAAATGTGGCACATGTGTGGATTGCAACCAAACCATAAAGGGAATTCAATTTCAACACAATAATAACAAATGGACACAGTTTTGGCAGTCATCCAACTAAACCCCTGTGGTGGGCAGCGTTGAAAGAAGTTTGATTAAAAAATGAAGTTTATCTCATACTTAGTTTCAACACAGTCACTGATGGCCTAAATTAAATGTTGGAGTTACATAACCCAATGACATCAGCACTCTATATTAATATTCTGCGTTTTCGACTTTGTGGCCCCCTTTAAGAGTCAAACATTGGTACCCACTACAACTTATTTCCTGGTACAGACAGGCTCCATTTATGCTCCAAGGTCTAATACATAAATCATCATGATGACTTCATGTCCCAGAACGCATCTTTGTGCACATTTCAGCAACAAAACGGCACTGTAACAGTTCCAGCCTATGATTGGAAACAGGATTGGTCTAACTGCCTTCCAACGTTATTAGTAGTGTCTGCACTTGAAACCTTTTTTGACCCTTCTCAAGAGATTTACATTTGGTCACATCATGATGCACTCCCTGGTCAAAAATTGCTTTATTTAAGTTCCAAAGTCTAACATAATAATGTCCACTATAACTACATGCCCTAGAATCTATTTTGGTGCATTACCAAGTAATGCAATGGCCCATTTCAAGTTCCAGCCTTCTAGGTTGCACATGAAATGCGGGATTGGTCCGACTGTTGTCCAATCAGTACCCAAATGCATCAGGTAATTAAGAGGTTTCAAAAGAAGCAATCTGACTTTGACGGACTCACAGATAGACTCTGAGGAGGCGACTGTTTGTTCTGCAGAACCATTGAAAGTAAGTGCATGCAAGTCTTGATCAATTAATACAAAATGACAATGAAGGCAGCAATACCTGTATTTTTGTTTTAACCTTGTTTTTATCGAACAGCCTATGCCACGCTCATGCTGAGTGCAGCAAGCATAAGTAATTTCCTGTTAGAATGTTGAAATGGCCTCAGTTTCCATGCCAGAAGAGAAGAGAGGCCCTGATACAACGGTTAATTAACAGGCTCTGGGGCATATTCTCAAGGACTTATCGCCAAGTTAACGACACTTTATCACAGCCAAAGTGGTGATAAATGTATCGCCCCATTCACAAGATGGTGTTAACACCCCATATCACCAGTTAACCTGCGATAGCAGCCGCAAAAAACATCGCCACAAATGGCCCCTGCAACTGTCACTAATGAGATGCAGAGTAGGCGTTCATGTGCCAAAAGGAGCGACAACACCACTCTGCAACATTCTCAACAACCAGCCAGATAGGTGATAAGAACCCAAAAAATGCGATAAGGCGCGTTAGCAGCAGGAAATTAACACCTGCTCTGACCTGGTATAAAGTCGGACGACTGCCTGCACCACAAAAAGGAGCCCAGCCCAGAGCCACACCTGAAGAACAACAGATGCCATGGAGCCAACGAACATGCAGCGCGGAACCCCTAGAGGGTAACAACACCCACCGCCACCACCCCCAGGATCCCCCCGGACCAACAATGAGGCAGCGCAGACAAAGACAGCAACCCTCAGAAAACGTACCAACCTCACAGACCCAACACCAGAGAATGTCATTGCCCACTACAGGCTCAAAAGGACAGCCATCCTCCGCATCCTGAACATCATAGCCCACAGGCTGATGGTACCAACACAGCGGGCAACCAACATCCCTCCGCAAACAAAGCTACTGGCTCTGCTGCATCTGTTGGATTCGGTACCCTCCAACCAACAACCACCTGAGTCAGAAGAGTCACACAGCCAGCCCAATCCAAGTCCCTCACAAGGGTCATGGATGACACCATCAGCTTGGTACTCCACTATCTATACTTCCCCCGCACTGCACATAAACGGCCAAAGACCAAGCAAGGCGTCTACTCCAAGCTGGCTTCCCGAAGTGTCAGGGGCAATTGACTGCACACATGTGGAAGAGGTGTGGCCTAGCAGCCAGGGTGCCTGACTTCGGACAACAGGGTTCATGGTTCGATCCTTGGCTCCGGCTGCAGGTTAGCCCAGCACCATGCGAGTCTGGGCAATAGCTTGCTTAATCTTCCCGACGGCCCCCAGCGCCGGGACACCTCCGTCGGGGGTAGCTGTGCGCTTTGCAAATGCTGGCATTTACATTTACATGTCCTACATGTCCCCCCTGGCAACACTGCACACAGTAACCGCAACAGAAAGCGCACGTGTTCCACCAGTGTCCAGGCAATATTGGACCACCGGGGAATCGCCACCAATGTTGTCGCCAACCACCCAGGCAGTGTGCATGATCCCTACATCTTCCGACAGTTCATCATCAACCAGCGCTACCAGGATGGCACCCGCGGAAATGCACTGCTCATTGGCAAATACCAGATGAACACACCACACACCTCAACTCCACAATCATGCAACTCACAACACTGGGAATGCACACGTCACAGGCTCGCATACAACATGCCAAACAACATGCACACCCACCAGATATCACAGCACAAATTACTGTGGGGACCTGGGTCAGCCATGCACATAAGCCATCAACGGCACAGCACCTCAGCCACACAATAGCAGAATGTGGGATGAGGTGGGGACCAGGCATGTGTAAAGGAGGCAGGTGACCGATGAATGAGAATGTACACAATGCCAAGTCTGGTATGGATGTGCTGGACAGACACATATCCATGTCGTCACACACCGCTGGTGTTTGGAGTGTAGTGGACAGTGGACTCAACCATGTCACCCAGCCAGTGGAGAAGATCGTGGAAATGTAGCTTGTTACGCCCCCCGTAAGTGTGAGCGGAGTGGGCTGGCCCGGCGTACACCAGGCCAGCGTCGGGGTGTGAATAAAAGGCGTGTAACTCTGGGCGTGACCCTCTTCCGGAATGCCCAACGTGTCTGCCAAGGTGGCGCCCCTCGCTCCACCACAAGGCTGACGCCGACACTGTCACTGTGAGTAGGGTTGCCAGTGATCCTGTGCGCATGCTGCACCCCAGGACGCTGGTCCCCGAACCAGTCTTGCCCGCCCCTGTGCACCCAGGCCTCAATGCCCACCTACCCGACACTGACGTGTGTCAAAGAGGGCCCACCACATGCCGGTGCAAGCTCCAAGCCAGAGGCCCGTGACCTCGGCAGCCTCCTTAGACCAACACGGCCTCCGCAACACAGGCCCGCTGTACACCTTTCTCGTTGACGTACTCCACCGGCAGACACAGCACACAAGTAGGTCACACATTTGTAACTGAGTCTTGATTACACCATGGCAGAGAACATTAATTATGGCTGAGTTTAAATTACTATACTCCCTTCGATGTGGTTACACCAAGTCTGTGCATAGCATTACAACCACACATGTCTGTGGGCCAACGCGGACTACTGCCCTCGGCCTACGCTGACCTCAAGTAGGTCACACAATTGGAACTGAGCATCAATCTTTCTAAGGCAGAGTACATATCATTTCACATGAGGAGAGGTGTAAGAGGATGATGCGTTGCAGTCAAGATGAGAAAAAGGATCATCATTACGGAGGTGATCGAACACTACCGACAACTGCCCTGGTGTCACTGACTCTGTGCATCGCGAGCCAATGACACATGGCTGTGGGCCACTGCTGACTGCTGCCTCCAGCCTACACTGTGGTCGAGTAGGTCACAGAGTCTTGATTTAGCAATGGCAGAGTTCATATCATTGTACTGGTATCATCGCAGACTGCATCCCCTCTCAGCCCTGGTGCCACTAAGTCTGTTTCCCAACATTCATGGACACTCTCTGGTCGCACTTTAGTGGCGTCTGAGTCTATGGATTGGGGGGTGGTTTTCATCCTCATGTAGCTGATACCGAATTGGTAGTAGAAACGCAGCTGTAGCATTCCACTCCTCCATTTGCTGCTTCCGGATGGCTACAGCCCTCTGCATCATGCCACGTGACCCTCCGCCACAGTCCCCTTCGACATCATCGAGGACCCGCTCAGTCTGCGTGGCCCTACCTCAGTGGACCGCAAGTCACTATTCCGTGGCGGTATGCTTATGCCAACCACTGTGCACCCGGGGCCACTAACTCTGCAGCTCAAGTCATTGACCCTGTCTGATTGAATATTGGATGGCCTCTGAGACTATGGCCTTGGGGTCATCAACACCATGTGTCTGGGGCCCTGCGCTGTCCGGTTCCTCCGGCCTCAGTTGCGGTCCACCAGGGCTCACACATCCTATCGAGTCCTGACTGGCCCGGACGTCGCATCACCGCAGGAGGTACACACCACCATCGCCAGGATCACCTCCAACCGCCATCTGCCAGAGTTGAAACAGTGGTACTGGCAGACTAACGGAGTTGCTTACATCTGTCGTGGATGTCATCATCTGCCTGATACCCTGCTCAGCACTCCATTTGCCACTTGCTCACGGCACCGCAACCCATGGGCCGTTACTGATTGAGTTTTGTGCTGTGGAAAGGTTGCGCAGCAATGTCACCTCAGGCAATGTGGGTGTCCTGGGACGTTGATGAGGAAGATGATGCAGGTGTAACACACCCCACTGCATCTACATCAGGAATATCCCAAAGGGACAAAGTCCTAGACATTTTCTTAACATGAGCGCACTCAGCTCGAGCGCTCCGTCCTCAGTGCACTGCACCTCACGGACACTTCTGTTTGCATGTTGAGTGACCTCTGTACTTGCTCCGGCTCCTTCCATGTTGCTCAGCAGTTGACTCTGTTATGCTGGTATTTTTAGTTTCCGTTTGAACGGTGTTTACTGTTCAAGTTGTTGACAGCACCAACCACTCCGTGCGGACTGGCTTACACTCACCCCACACACATCCAGCACAGGCGTCACTCTACATTTGGCCCTGCCAATAAAAAGGCCGGGCGCACATGCCCATAGCCAGTTCCATATACTATCTGCGTGTGTCCCTGTGGTCATGTCGCATGCATGAGGGCCCTGGACCCTACGACAATACATTGTGCTGTGTACAGTGGCTGCAGGCATGTCACAGCAGACAGCCGGTTAGAGCTTCAACATGTAGTTTTGTCGTCACCCACTTAATACGTAAGAGGAGTGGACTGGGCCATCGTACACAGAGCCAATGTGGGTGTGTGACTGATAATTGCGTGCCCCTAGGCATGGTTCTGTACTGGGAATGTGCATCTGCATGTGTCTCTGTGGCAGTGTGAGTGACCTTTGTGGGGTGCAGGTAGTCCCTGAAGGGTATTAGACACCCACATATGTGATCTAGTTCGTCTTCCCTGGGTTCGGACCCCACCCGCACCTGTTCGGCCACCTCCTTTTGGCATTCTGACACCTGGCATTGGGATGCCATGTGTGGTTGGTGAAGTGTTGGGAGCCAGCCGTGCTTGCAGGTGCTTCCTGCTGTGTGGTCTGTTGCAGGGGCTTTGTTCTCCTCTATGTGGCTTGGCTGCCCTGGTCCTGGTGGTGGGTAGCGGGGGATGTCCATGGGCTGTTGTAGGGCATCGATGTCGAAGGTGTGGTGGTCCTCTTCGGCATCACTGATGAGTGGTCTGCTCTGCTCTGCTGGAAGTGTTGTGTGTCCCTCTGCAATGTGAAGGGGAGATGCATGTTGACATTGTGTTAACATGTATATTGGCGCATTATTCTTGTTTACAAGCAGATTTTATGACAATGTAAATTGTGACTGTTTTGGAGGTGCTGGATTTAGATGCGGGACAGTAGACATTTGGACTACATGATCTACCAGATCTGTCAGATGTAGTTACCCTGTTACTGCGCGTGTGCGGAGTTAATTGTGCCCGTTGTTCTGCAGTGTCGGGGTTGCACATTAAACCACATTGTCGTCAATGTGGATGTACTGTTATTGCTATGTGTGTGTGCTGCAGTGTGCCATGGGGATCAGAGACATGATGCAGGGTCATTGTGGGTGTGCAGTGTGCTACACATCATTGTGCATGTGTGCCATTGTGCCCATCTCCCTCCGTCCCCCCAGTCCCTGGTCGTTACTCACCCTGTTGATATTGTGTCAGGTCCTCCCGAGCTGTGTCCAGACTCCCGACTCCTTGCACTGTCTCCACACGATGACTGTGGCCTCCGTTTCCTCCAGCTCCTCCTGTGGTGCAGGACTCCCACCTCCTGTCGCCATTGCTGACTTCCTGTTGGCAGCGGCTTGGTGCCTGGTTTAGATTTTCAGTCATGCCAGCGCCTCTTGGCCTCCTCCATTGGCCTCCTCGAAACTCCGACTGCATTCACGGTAGTCTAATTGTGGGTCTGTAGATGGTAGTGTTATGTCACCTCCGTGACGCTGATCGGGTTTTGCTGTGGACTGCTCCTCGTCTTCCTCTCCCTCTTCTCATTGGCCTTCCCCGACAGCGTTGTTCCTTGCTGGTGGTCTTTGGGGCTTGTGGGGTTCGCGTTGGCCTCTGCACTCGGTCAGGGTGCATCCATGCTGCTACGCACTTTGGATTGTTTTTGGCGTATTATTTTTTTGCTTTAAAAGTGCATTTTCCCACCAGACATGTGGGATTTGCAGGCCTGCCGCTGGTTTTTGCTGCTTTTTGTATCGCAATTGGCCTCATTGTAAGTTATCTTGCGTTCGTGTTTTGCATTTTTGCTGCGTCGCGTTGACTTTATCACAGACATTTGACATGTTGTCGGGGGCCTATCACATGGTGCCTCTGTGTTGTGAATACTTAGTAAACACGGCGTAATTTCCAGCAATAGACTGCGATGTTGAATGTTGTAGTAAGTTACTTTTGCGATGGTTATCACACGTTCTTGAGAATATCCATCTCTGTCATCAATTTTTTTTAATTAACAACCAATAACCAATGCCTTCAGTGTTTCATTTCAATTTTATGGTTCAACTAACAGCCAGCACAAGGTTTTGCAATAAAATAACTGAAACAGTTTAAGTAAACTGTTCAGCTCTTCAACTTTCATAGACAGAGTTATATTCAGAACCACTCCCCCACATTCAAACAAAATAAATCATTTCTGACATGCATGAACTTTGAGCTGCTCACACAGCCTCTTTAGAAAAATAATTATACTGATAAAAGATCACTGTTCCACACATGCTTCTGAAAAGATGGCTGGAGACCTCAACAGGCACAGTAATGAAATGAAACACAGTTTTAATATTGATCCCGGCCTGCTTCACCATTACATCCAAATGAGTGAATGAAATGTGATCAGCTTCTTCCTCATCCACGGAGGCCTTTGTCAGGCCACACAGAGGTAACACCCATTTTTTTTTATTTAGTCTCAACAATTTCCTTCAGAATATTATGCATCAAAGAAGTCGGAGCAAATGTGATTGAAGTCATGTACGTTGCTATGCGAAGTCGAACTGAATAATAGAATTCCGCCTAATACTCCACAAAGTCTGAAGATGTTAAAGACATGGGGCCATATTATCAAGAAAGGGCGATACATTATCGCCGCTTTTATCGGCAGGAAACTGCCGCTAAAGCAGCGATAATGGGCTTGATAATATGCTCTTGTGAATTCCCATAGAAGCCCAGGTTACGCCCAGAACCTGGGCTTCTATGGGAATTCACAAGGGCATATTATCAAGCCCATTATCGCCGCTTTAGCGGCAGTTTCCTGCCGATAAGAGCGGCGATGATGTATCGCCCTTTCTTGATAATATGACCCACATTTTTCTTTGTTCTTTTTCCTTTTCTCTGCGCACAGTTGCTAGAAGGTCTCAGGGGCATATTAGCAAGAACCTTGTTAAAATTATTGCCGTTTTAGCGGCAGAAAACTTCCGCTAAAACGGCGATAATGTGCTTGCTAATATGCGTTATAGAATTCCAATAGAAGCCCAGGTTAGATGTGCAGGACATCTAACCTGGGCTTCTATTGGAATTCTCTAACGCATATTAGCAAGCACATTATCGCCGTTTTAGCGGCAGTTTCCTGCTGCTAAAACGGAGATAATTTTAACGAATTTCTTGCTAATATGCCCTCAGTCCGGGTTCGAAGCGCATCGATGGCAGAACACGACAGGGGGATTGCAGCTAAAACGCAAAAGGTTTTGCATGGACTAGGCACAATAAATAGGATCAATTTCCAATTTCATGGCCGCTGTTGTCCTTCTTTGGTGACACTTTGTTGCTTCCATCCCCTGGCTTGTGCATTAAGTAGAGGCCCCCACTTATTTTGAAATTACACATAGGCTCCTTTTTGGTGTTAAAATTGAGAACTGTGATATATTTTTGTTCAACACAGACACTCTTGTACCATAGTGCAATGCATAGTCCTTGAACCATCCCTGCAATGCAGGCACCCTTGCACTATGGTGTAAGGGTGTCTGTGTTGTAGGGAACGATTGTTTCTATGCAGGAAAGGACACCTTCCTGCAAATAAACAATCTTTAAAGGTGATTTGCTCTTTCTATGTGTGCTGCAGAATGCAGCATACATAGAAAGAGCAAAAACAATGGAGAAATAAAAGTATTTCTCCTCGTTGCGCCAATCTAATGCCTGCTTTTGCATGGCATTCGTTTTTGGCGCTGTCTCAGATTTACACATCCTTGTATATCTGAGGTAATGTCAAAAAGCAATGGGCGTTGCGGTGGAACAACCACATCAACACTCATTGCACACCCCTTTCATGCAGAAAGCTATGTGACAGGGTAACATATTTACAAAGTGGTGTTAAGCTATGCAAAGTGGCTTAACACTGCTTTGTAAATATGGTGCAAGGCATTGCTCTGCCGAAACGTTGAAACAAGTGACATTCCAGTTCCTTGTAAATATGCCCCAATGTTTGTGTGACGCAATGTCAGTACTGACTCTTGTTTTGTATTTACTTTCTGAAAGTTGCATTTTCGGAGTTGTAATTTAAAATCCAACTTGACCATAAATTGGGCTTTTACATTGTGATTCCAGAGACACCAAACTTGGGGGTCCCACCTCTTCCCAATTGGAAATTACACTTATAAGATGTAATAAGGTAATCCCAGTGTTAACGTATGGGATAGACAAGCCTTGCAGTAGTGAAAAATGTATGTAAGAGCTTTCCACTACTAGGACAGTTAAAACTTAAAAATACATGTCCTACATTTCAGGTACATTGCACCCTGCCCTTAGGGCTGACCAGGGCCTACCCTAAGGGTGTCTTATATGTATTAAAAAAGAAGGTTTGGGCCTGGCAACAGGGTTAACTTGCCAGGTCGAAATGACAGTATAAAACTCCACACATAGGCTCTGCAATGGAAGACTTGAGACATGCTTACAGGGCTATTGAATTGGCTGGCACAATCAGTGCTGCAGGCCCACTAGTGGCCTTTGATTTACAGGCCCTGAGCACATGTAGTGCACTTTACTAGGGGTTATAAGTACATTAAATATGCCAATTGTTGATAAGCCAATGTTACCATGTCTAAAGCAGAGATCATATGCATCTTAGAACTGATTAGCAGTGGTAAAGTGCCCAGAGTACTAATGCCATCAAAAATAATGTCAAAAGAACAGTTGATGGACAGAATGCAGAACAATGTCATATATTTACCCCAGTACAAAGATCTGGGCCTAAATCCATCGTTTTTTGCTCACCATGCCATTCCAGTTTGAACCCAGCCATATGCAAATCAGTCTCGACCCTGTGCTCCATGGGAACAGTCCAGCCCGAACTGCTAAGCCAGGTTCTCCCTGGACTGGAAACAAGCATCCAAGGACCGGTTTCAGGCTTTCAGCCCTCATCAGCCTGGATAGCTTGATTCCAGTAGCATGGAGAGCACGGGACTCACGTCTGAGCATACCCGTCCCACTCGGGGTGACAAATGCAAAAACAACAGTTGATGGACAGAATGCAGAACAATGTCATACATTCGCCCCAGTACAGAGATCTGGGCCTAAATCCATCGTTTCTTTGCTCGCCATGCCATTCCAGTTTGAACCCAGCCATATGCAAATCAGTCTTGACCCTGTGCCCCATGGGAACAGTCCAGCCCGAACTGCTAAGCCAGGTTCTCCCTGGACTGGAAACAAGCGTCCAAGGACCGGTTTCGGGCTTTCAGCCCTCATCAGCCTGGATAGCTTGATTCCAGTGGCATGGCGAGCACGGGACTCACGTCTGAGCATACCCGTCCCACTCGGGGTGACAAATGCAAAAACAATAGTTGATGGACAGAATGCAGAACAATGTCATACATTCTCCCCAGTACAGAGATCTGGGCCTAAATCCATCGTTTTTTTGCTCACCATGCCATTCCAGTTTGAACCCAGCCATATGCAAATCAGTCTTGACCCTGTGCCCCATGGGAACAGTCCAACCCGAACTGCTAAGCTAGGTTCTCCCCGGACTGGAAACAAGCATCCAAGGACCGGTTTCAGGCTTTCAGCCCTCATCAGCCTGGATAGCTTGATTCCAGTGGCATGGAGAGCACGGGACGCACGTCTGAGCATACCCGTCTCACTCGGGGTGACAAATGCAGAAACAACAGTTGATGGACAGAATGCAGAACAATGTCATGCATTCACCCCAGTACAGAGATCTGGGCCTAAATCCATCGTTTTTTTGCTCACCATGCCATTCCAGTTTAAACCCAGCCATATGCAAATCAGTCTTGACCCTGTGCCCCATGGGAACAGTCCAGCCCGAACTGCTAAGCCAGGTTCTCCCTGGACTGGAAACAAGCATCCAAGGACCGGTTTCGGGCTTTCAGCCCTCGTCAGCCTGGATAGCTTGATTCCAGTGGCATGGAGAGCACGGGACTCACGTCTGAGCATACCCGTCCCACTTGGGGTGACAAATGCAAAAACAACAGTTGATGGACAGAATGCAGAACAATGTCCTACATTCACCCCAGTACAGAGATCTGGGCCTAAATCCATCGTTTTTCTGCTCACCATGCCATTCCAGTTTGAACCCATCCATATGCAAATCAGTCTTGACCCTGTGCCCCATGGGAACAGTCCAGCCCGAACTGCTAAGCCACGTTCTCCCTGGACTGGAAACAAGCATCCAAGGACCAGTTTCGGGCTTTCAGCCCTCATCAGCCTGGATAGCTTGATTCCAGTGGCATGGAGAGCACGGGACAAATCATTCTTGACCCTGTGCCCCATGGGAACAGTCCAAAATAATTTCAAAAAGGGGGGTGGTGATGGACAGAGTATCTGAGTTAATCAGAACACTCCTACCCAGTCAACAGATCAGGGCTTGATCCATCACCGTTTTTTAGCTCACTGCACCATCCCAGTTCAGAACCTGGCTATATGCAAATTAGTCTGTCCCTGGCCCAGTGCATCATGGTGACAGGGCAGACCAAACTACCAAGCCAATTCTTCACTGGAAAGGAAACAAGCTTCCGGGGACCGGTTTCTGGCATTACAGCCGTCTTCGGCCCGGCTTGCTTGAATCCTGATGGTGCAGTGAGCAAGGGACTCATGTCTGAGCATACCCTTCCACACTTGTGGTGGCCAAAATAATTTCAAAAAGGGGGGTGGTGATGGACAGAGTATCTGAGTTAATCAGAACACTCATACCCAGTCAACAGATCAGGGCTTGATCCATCACCGTTTTTTAGCTCACTGCACCATCCCAGTTCAGAACCTGGCTATATGAAAATTAGTCTGTCCCTGGCCCAGTGCATCATGGGAACAGGGCAGACCAAACTACCAAGCCAATTCTTCACTGGAAAGGAAACAAGCTTCCGGGGACCGGTTTCTGGCATTACAGCCGTCTTCGGCCCGGCTTGCTTGAATCCTGATGGTGCAGTGAGCAAGGGACTCATGTCTGAGCATACCCTTCCACACTTGTGGTGGCCAAAATAATTTTAAAAAGGGGGGTGGTGATGGACAGAGTATCTGAGTTAATCAGAACACTCCTACCCAGTCAACAGATCAGGGCTTGATCCATCACCGTTTTTTAGCTCACTGCACCATCCCAGTTCAGAGCCTGGCTATATGCAAATTAGTCTGTCCCTGGCCCAGTGCATCATGGGAACAGGGCAGACCAAACTACCAAGCCAATTCTTCACTGGAAAGGAAACAAGCTTCCGGGGACCGGTTTCTGGCATTACAGCCGTCTTCGGCCCGGCTTGCTTGAATCCTGATGGTGCAGTGAGCAAGGGACTCATGTCTGAGCATACCCTTCCACACTTGTGGTGGCCAAAATAATTTCAAAAAGGGGGGTGGTGATGGACAGAGTATCTGAGTTAATCAGAACACTCCTACCCAGTCAACAGATCAGGGCTTGATCCATCACCGTTTTTTAGCTCACTGCACCATCCCAGTTCAGAGCCTGGCTATATGCAAATTAGTCTGTCCCTGGCCCAGTGCATCATGGGAACAGGGCAGACCAAACTACCAAGCCAATTCTTCACTGGAAAGGAAACAAGCTTCCGGGGACCGGTTTCTGGCATTACAGCCGTCTTCGGCCCGGCTTGCTTGAATCCTGATGGTGCAGTGAGCAAGGGACTCATGTCTGAGCATACCCTTCCACACTTGTGGTGGCCAAAATAATTTCAAAAAGGGGGGTGGTGATGGACAGAGTATCTGAGTTAATCAGAACACTCCTACCCAGTCAACAGATCAGGGCTTGATCCATCACCGTTTTTTAGCTCACTGCACCATCCCAGTTCAGAACCTGGCTATATGCAAATTAGTCTGTCCCTGGATTCAAGCAAGCCGGGCCGAAGACGGCTGCAATGCCAGAAACCGGTCCCCGGAAGCTTGTTTCCTTTCCAGTAAAGAATTGGCTTGGTAGTTTGGTCTGCCCTGTTCCCATGATGCACTGGGCCAGGGTCAGACTAATTTGCATGTAGCCAGGTTCTGAACTGGGATGGTGCAGTGAGCTAAAAAACGGTGATGGATCAAGCCCTGATCTTTTGACTGGGTAGGAGTGTTCTGCTTAATTCAGATACTCTGTCCATCACCACCCCCTGTTATGAATCGTTTTGGCCACCACAAGTGTGGAAGGGTATACTCAGATGTGAGTCCCTTGCTCACTGCACCATCAGGATTCAAGCAAGCCGGGCCGAAGACGGCTGCAATGCCAGAAACCGGTCCCCGGAAGCTTGTTTCCTTTCCAGTAAAGAATTGGATTGGTAGTTTGGTCTGCCCTGTTCCCATGATGCACTGGGCCAGGGTCAGACTAATTTGCATGTAGCCAGGTTCTGAACTGGGATGGTGCAGTGAGCTAAAAAACGGTGATGGATCAAGCCCTGATCTTTTGACTGGGTAGGAGTGTTCTGCTTAATTCAGATACTCTGTCCATCACCACCCCCTGTTATGAATCGTTTTGGCCACCACAAGTGTGGAAGGGTATACTCAGATGTGAGTCCCTTGCTCACTGCACCATCAGGATTCAAGCAAGCCGGGCCGAAGACGGCTGCAATGCCAGAAACCGGTCCCCGGAAGCTTGTTTCCTTTCCAGTAAAGAATTGGCTTGGTAGTTTGGTCTGCCCTGTTCCCATGATGCACTGGGCCAGGGTCAGACTAATTTGCATGTAGCCAGGTTCTGAACTGGGATGGTGCAGTGAGCTAAAAAACGGTGATGGATCAAGCCCTGATCTTTTGACTGGGTAGGAGTGTTCTGCTTAATTGAGATACTCTGTCCATCACCACCCCCTGTTATGAATCGTTTTGGCCACCACAAGTGTGGAAGGGTATACTCAGATGTGAGTCCCTTGCTCACTGCACCATCAGGATTCAAGCAAGCCGGGCCGAAGACGGCTGCAATGCCAGAAACCGGTCCCCGGAAGCTTGTTTCCTTTCCAGTAAAGAATTGGCTTGGTAGTTTGGTCTGCCGTGTTCCCATGATGCACTGGGCCAGGGTCAGACTAATTTGCATGTAGCCAGGTTCTGAACTGGGATGGTGCAGTGAGCTAAAAAACGGTGATGGATCAAGCCCTGATCTTTTGACTGGGTAGGAGTGTTCTGCTTAATTCAGATACTCTGTCCATCACCAACCCCTGTTATGAATCGTTTTGGCCACCACAAGTGTGGAAGGGTATACTCAGATGTGAGTCCCTTGCTCACTGCACCATCAGGATTCAAGCAAGCCGGGCCGAAGACGGCTGCAATGCCAGAAACCGGTCCCCGGAAGCTTGTTTCCTTTCCAGTAAAGAATTGGCTTGGTAGTTTGGTCTGCCCTGTTCCCATGATGCACTGGGCCAGGGTCAGACTAATTTGCATGTAGCCAGGTTCTGAACTGGGATGGTGCAGTGAGCTATCAAATGGTGATGGATCAAGCCCTGATCTTTTGACTGGGTAGGAGTGTTCTGCTTAATTCAGATACTCTGTCCATCACCACCCCCTGTTATGAATCGTTTTGGCCACCACAAGTGTGGAAGGGTATACTCAGATGTGAGTCCCTTGCTCACTGCACCATCAGGATTCAAGCAAGCCGGGCCGAAGACGGCTGCAATGCCAGAAACCGGTCCCCGGAAGCTTGTTTCCTTTCCAGTAAAGAATTGGCTTGGTAGTTTGGTCTGCCCTGTTCCCATGATGCACTGGGCCAGGGTCAGACTAATTTGCATGTAGCCAGGTTCTGAACTGGGATGGTGCAGTGAGCTAAAAAACGGTGATGGATCAAGCCCTGATCTTTTGACTGGGTAGGAGTGTTCTGCTTAATTCAGATACTCTGTCCATCACCACCCCCTGTTATGAATCGTTTTGGCCACCACAAGTGTGGAAGGGTATACTCATATGTGAGTCCCTTGCTCACTGCACCATCAGGATTCAAGCAAGCCGGGCCGAAGACGGCTGCAATGCCAGAAACCGGTCCCCGGAAGCTTGTTTCCTTTCCAGTAAAGAATTGGCTTGGTAGTTTGGTCTGCCCTGTTCCCATGATGCACTGGGCCAGGGTCAGACTAATTTGCATGTAGCCAGGTTCTGAACTGGGATGGTGCAGTGAGCTAAAAAACGGTGATGGATCAAGCCCTGATCTTTTGACTGGGTAGGAGTGTTCTGCTTAATTCAGATACTCTGTCCATCACCACCCCCTGTTATGAATCGTTTTGGCCACCACAAGTGTGGAAGGGTATACTCAGATGTGAGTCCCTTGCTCACTGCACCATCAGGATTCAAGCAAGCCGGGCCGAAGACGGCTGCAATGCCAGAAACCGGTCCCCGGAAGCTTGTTTCCTTTCCAGTAAAGAATTGGCTTGGTAGTTTGGTCTGCCCTGTTCCCATGATGCACTGGGCCAGGGTCAGACCAATTTGCATGTAGCCAGGTTCTGAACTGGGATGGTGCAGTGAGCTAAAAAACGGTGATGGATCAAGCCCTGATCTTTTGACTGGGTAGGAGTGTTCTGCTTAATTCAGATACTCTGTCCATCACCACCCCCTGTTATGAATCGTTTTGGCCACCACAAGTGTGGAAGGGTATACTCAGATGTGAGTCCCTTGCTCACTGCACCATCAGGATTCAAGCAAGCCGGGCCGAAGACGGCTGCAATGCCAGAAACTGGTCCCCGGAAGCTTGTTTCCTTTCCAGTAAAGAATTGGCTTGGTAGTTTGGTCTGCCCTTTTCCCATGATGCACTGGGCCAGGGTCAGACTAATTTGCATGTAGCCAGGTTCTGAACTGGGATGGTGCAGTGAGCTAAAACGGTGATGGATCAAGCCCTGATCTTTTGACTGGGTAGGAGTGTTCTGCCTAATTCAGATACTCTGTCCATCACCACCCCCTGTTATGAATCGTTTTGGCCACCACAAGTGTGGAAGGGTATACTCAGATGTGAGTCCCTTGCTCACTGCACCATCAGGATTCAAGCAAGCCGGGCCGAAGACGGCTGCAATGCCAGAAACCGGTCCCCGGAAGCTTGTTTCCTTTCCAGTAAAGAATTGGCTTGGTAGTTTGGTCTGCCCTGTTCCCATGATGCACTGGGCCAGGGTCAGACTAATTTGCATGTAGCCAGGTTCTGAACTGGGATGGTGCAGTGAGCTAAAAAACGGTGATGGATCAAGCCCTGATCTTTTGACTGGGTAGGAGTGTTCTGCTTAATTCAGATACTCTGTCCATCACCACCCCCTGTTATGAATCGCCATGGGAACAGTCCAGCACGAACTGCTAAGCCAGGTGGGTATGCTCAGACGTGAGTCCCTTGCTCACTTTGCCACTGGATTCAAGCAAGCCTGGCTGAAGACGGCTGAAATGCCAGAAACCGGTCCTAGGAGGCTTGATTCCGGTCCAGGGAAGGCATGGCTTGGCAGTTCGGGCTGGACTGTTCCCATGAGGCACAGGGTGAGACTGATTTGCATATGGCCATGTCTGAACTAGGGTAGCAGAGTGGGCTAAAGAACGGTGATGGATTAAGCCCAGATCTGTTGACTGGGTGTGAGTGTTTGATTGGTTTAGATGCTCCGTCCATCACCACCCCCTTTTGTACCGCTTTGTTTGCCATAAGTTGGCAGGGTATGCTCAGACGTGAGTCCCTTGCTCACTTTGCCACTGGATTCAAGCAAGCCTGGCTGAAGACGGCTGAAATGCCTGAAACCGGTCCTAGGAAGCTTGATTCCGGTCCAGGGAAGGCATGGTTTGGCAGTTCAGGCTGGACTGTTCCCATGAGGCACAGGGTCAGACTTATTTGCATATGGCCATGTCTGAACTGGGGTAGCAGAGTGGGCTAAAGAACGGTGATGGATTAACCCCAGATCTGTTGACTGGGTGTGAGTGTTTGATTGGTTCAGATGCTCCGTCCATCACCACCCCCTTTTGTATCGCTTTGTGCGCCATAAGTTGGCAGGGTATGCTCAGACATGAGTCCCTTGCTCACTTTGCCACTGGATTCAAGCAAGCCTGGCTGAAGACGGCTGAAATGCCAGAAACCGGTCCTAGGAAGCTTGATTCCGGTCCAGGGAAGGCATGGCGTGGCAGTTCGGGCTGGACTGTTCCCATGAGGCACAGGGTCAGACTGATTTGCATATGGCCATTTCTGAACTGGGGTGGCAGAAAGGGCTAAAGATCGGTGATGGATTAAACCCAGATCTGTTGACTGGGTGTGAGTGTTTGATTGGTTCAGATGCTCCGTCCATCACCACCCCCTTTTGTACCGCTTTGTTTGCCATAAGTTGGCAGGGTATGCTCAGACGTGAGTCCCTTGCTCACTTTGCCACTGGATTCAAGCAAGCCTGGCTGAAGACGGCTGAAATGCCAGAAACCGGTCCTAGGAAGCTTGATTCCGGTCCAGGGAAGGCATGGCTTGGCAGTTCGGGCTGGACTGTTCCCATGAGGCACAGGGTCAGACTTATTTGCATATGGCCATGTCTGAACTGGGGTGGCAGAGTGGGCTAAAGAACGGTGATGGATTAAACCCAGATCTGTTGACTGGGTGTGAGTGTTTGATTGGTTCAGATGCTCCGTCCATCACCACCCCCTTTTGTATCGCTTTGTTCGCCATAAGTTGGCAGGGTATGCTGAGACATGAGTCCCTTGCTCACTTTGCCACTGGATTCAAGCAAGCCTGGCTGAAGACGGCTGAAATGCCAGAAACCGGTCCTAGGAAGCTTGATTCGGGTCTAGGGAAGGCATGGCGTGGCAGTTCGGGCTGGACTGTTCCCATGAGGCACAGGGTCAGACTGATTTGCATATGGCCATGTCTGAACTGGGGTGGCAGAAAGGGCTAAAGAACGGTGATGGATTAAACCCAGATCTGTTGACTGGGTGTGAGTGTTTGATTGGTTCAGATGCTCCGTCCATCACCACCCCCTTTTGTACCGCATCAAAAATAATGTCAGTAAAAAAGTCAGGGAAAAACCACACCAAGGATTCCGGGTTTAACATGTGTCCACCCCAGCTGAAAGTAGCAGTGCTACCCAGCCCCTTGGGAGTTCCCTTCACTAAGGTGGAAGAACCTGGGGGCATATTTACAAGGGCCATATATCCGCTTTTTTGACTTTTAAAGCCAAAAAAGCAGAGATCAAAATATCGCCTGTAGCACGTTAGCACCCTTTTACCCAACGCCTCCCTTTGCATCTCTAAAGAGATGCAAAGTGGGCATCACTGGGCAGTACAACCTTGCAAATATTGCTGATGTGCACATCGAGATATTTACAAGGCTGCCCACGCATTTTAGCAGACGCGTTTTCGCCAAAACCTAACGTCTGCTAAAATGCAAACTTAGCTATTCTTATAATTGGGGGTGGATTATGCTGATACGACCACAAGGTCGCATCAGCAAGGTTATCGCCGTTTTCCATGGAACATCGCTGGAAAACCAGTGATGTTCCATGGAAAACACTGATATCGCTGGGAAAATATTGCCATTGCGCTATGCGTTGTTAATACAGCGCTAGCATGGCGAAAGCCGGCGATAACTATTTTCTCGCTAAGTGCGGCCAGCGATAATTGTTAATATGCCCCACGGAGAGACCATCAGCGTTAGCGTGGTCTGTTTCAGGATGGTGTTCCATCGTGAAGTTCCTTCTCTGTAGGGCGATGGACCACCTCAATAGTTTAGTATTCTCATCTTCCATCTGCATTAACCATCTGAGGTGTCTGTGGTCTGTCTGAACCAAGAAGTGAGTACCAAACAGGTATTGTCTCAGCTTCTTCAGTGCTCGGACCAAAGCAAAGGCTTCCCTTTCTATTGAGCTCCACCTATATTCCCTGGGACGTAGCCTACAGGTTGATCCAGGCCCTCTTCGTTTAGCTGTGAGAGGATAGCCCCTACACCATGCTCTGAGGCATCTGTCTGTACAATTAATTTTGAGAAGAAGTCAGGGCCTTTAAGCATTGGGTGCTGTTCACTTGGCCTCCTTCAGAGTATCAAAAACCTCTGTCCAGATCACCTTACGTGGCTGCTTCCTGGAAGTCATCTCTGGCAAAGGGCAACAATGGTGCCTTTCCCTTGATAAATCCCCTGTAATAGCCAGTGAGCCTAGGAATGCTCTCACCTTTGTCTGGGTCTTAGGGGGTGGTGGTGGGGGGGGGGCTGCACCGTGCCA
Organism: Lissotriton helveticus; assembly: GCF_964261635.1. NCBI lineage: Eukaryota > Metazoa > Chordata > Amphibia > Caudata > Salamandridae > Lissotriton > Lissotriton helveticus. Next base: position 451,295,394 of record NC_136059.1, read on the forward strand.
CCTCCCACTTGGTGACCAAAGTAGACCACTGAACCCTGCCCTATCTGCGCTTACTGGCCTTGATAGTAAGGTCTGTACCCTGCAGAGGCCGAACCACTTCCTGGAGGTGGCACAGGTGGTTATGCCAGCTAGAACTGAAGACTGCAATGTCGTCTATGTAGGTGGCACTTAGGTTCTCCAACCCAGCCAGAAGCTGGTTTACCAACCTCTGGAAGGTGGTAGGGGCGTTTTCCAACCCAAAGGGCATGACCCGGAACAGTAAGTTCCCTTCTGGGGTCGAGAACGCAGACTTCTCTTTAGTCCCCTCAGTCAAGGCAATCTTCCAGTACCCAGATGTTAAGTCAATGTGCAGACGAACTTGGCATCTTCAAGCTGATCTGTGAACTCATCAGCTGTGGGGATGGGATGCGCGTCAGTTTTGGTGACTGCATTGAGCCCATGGTAGTCCACACAGATGCTGATTTTGGGTGTGACACCTGGATGGGCAGCCTTAGGGAGCAACACCACTGGGGTGAACTAAGGGCTTTTTGAGGGCTCAATAACCCCTAACACCTGCATCGTAGAGAACACCTCCTTAATGCTGGCTCTCACCATGTCAGACAACCAGTAAATGTTGTTCTTTACAGTATCAATATATTGGGTACACCATGTAGTGAGTCCTGGGGTAAGGGATAACAAAGAGGCAAACTGCCCCAGCAACTGGTGGCAGTCTCTCTTCTGTTCTAGGGTTGGTTTAGGGGAGAGGATGACACCCTCCACTGAACCATCCTGTTCCTTGGGAGATAGGAGGTCATGGAGAGGTTTACGTTCCTCTTCCACCCATCAGTAACCAGGAACATGGTAAGCTCTGATCTCTTGAAGTGGAGCTTACATGAAGGACCCTCATCGAGGGGCATATTATCAAGGGATTTATCTCCGCTTTTTTGGCTTTAAAAGCCAAGAAAGCGGAGATAAAATTATCTCCCTATCAGCAACAGGGTGCTAACACGCAAATTCGCATGTTAGCACCCTTTTTCTCTACGCTTCCCCTTGCATCTCTAATGAGATGCAAAGGGGGCGTTCCAGAGAAAAATAATAGGAGAAATGTTGTTAAGCGACATTTCTCCTATTGTCAAGGATTTCGCTAACCCTGTTAGTGAGAAAAAAAGCAGCGCTTACCGCGGTTAGCGCTGCTTTTTTTACACCTGGTATTTTCCTGACTTAGCCATGATATCCTATGGAAGGTGGATATCATGGCTAAGTTTGTGAGCCCCTATCATCAAGCTAACGCCAAACTTCGAGAGATTATCGTTGGTTTTCCAGCGATAATCTCTCATTTGGCAGTTAGCGCGAGGATTTTTATCACTTCTGAGATAAACCTTGCTAATAGCAGGTTATCTCTGCGATAATTTCCGGCGATGCTTTGTGATAAAATCGTTGCTAAGCCTCGTTAGCGATAAATATTGCTAATTGTTGGTAATATGCCCCAGGGTTCCTCTGAGTCTTCTGGTTCACCAAGTAGGTGACCTTACTCTTGCACTCCTTCACCTCATAAGGCCCGGACCAGCCGTCTTGCAGGGCCCTGGGCACCATCACCCACACTTTTTGGCCTGGCTGAAATTCCACCAGAGTGGCATTCTAGTCATACCAGCATTTCATGTCCTCCTGCTGGCTTTCAGATTCTCCTGGGTGACCTTCCGGAAGCACACTGTCTGGTTGTGCAGGACCAGCATGTAGCTGACTACATCTTGGGGGGGAGGCTCTCCCGGTAGCTTGTCCCAATTCTCTTTCACCAAACTGAGAGGTTATCTCACAGGGTACCTATAGAGAAGCTCAAAGAGGCTAAAGCCAAACCCCTTCTGCTTTACCTCCCTATAGGTAAACACAAGGCATGGCAGGAGGACGTCCCACTTCCACCTCATGGGCCCCGGTAGGCCCATCATCATTCCCTTTAGAGTCCTGTTGTACCTTTCAACAAGCCCATTGGTTTGTGGGTGATAAGGAGTGGAGAACTTGTAGGTCACTCCATACTCTTTCCACATGGCCTTCATGTACCCTGGCATGAAGTTGGTATCCCAGTAAGATACCACCTCCTTGGGGAAACCCACATAGTTAAAGGTCTCCATCAGTGCCCTGGCCACTGAAGGTGCAGTCGCAATCTTTAGAGGGATATCTTTCAGGTACTGAATGGCATGGTCAACCATGTCCAGAAGGAATCATGGCTGTCTTGGGGTCAAGAATCGAGATGATGTCGATGCTCACCCTTTCAAATGGGGTCCCAACCACAAGAAAAGTTTGCAGGGAGGCCTTGCACTTACCCCTAGCTTGTCACTCACCTGGAAGGAAGGACAGACCTGCAGATTGCATCTGAGGCCTTCCTAATTTGAGGCCAATAAAAGTGGGTGACAAGCCTGTCAAAGGTCCTGTCTTGCCCCAAATGACCTGCCAGGGGTACATCATGAGCTAGCCCCAGTAGGAAAGATCTGTAGCACTGGGGAACCGCCAACATGTGGGTTGCACCAGGCTAAGGAGCCTTAGGCTCACTATACAGGATACCACTCTCCCAATATATCTGGTGTTTGACAGAGGTGTCACCAGCTGGGTCTCAGCCTACTGCCGAAGACCCACAAGAGTAGGGCATTCCCTTGGTGGATTGCAGAACTCTTCCCTGGTGGGACCCCCCTTCCTCCTGCCAGTTGGCCAGCTCAGGTAGCTTTCCCAGCTCAGCCATATCCTCCCCTGTAGCCTCTGGGCGTCCCCCTCAGGGTCAGCCCCCTCCCGTACCGTGGGAGTTACAGGAACTGGTTGCCCACCCCCCTTACCCTTCCTCTTTTTGGCAGACACCTGGGCCATTTTTCCAGGTTCCAGGGGCCTCATTTATGAAAAGTGATGAATCGCTGCGTGAAAACAGCGATGCGTCACTTTTCATTGCGCCCTCCTTGCGACACCAATGATGCGTCATATTTACAGTATGACGCATCATTGTGCAAGGAGTTTCAGATACGTCAGTATTTTTGACGTATCTGTATGGGTCAAAAGTGACGCATTGCTGGAGTGTGTCACAAAAGAGACGCAACTCCAGCAATGCGCCCTTTCACATGGGGCAAGCCCCATGTGAAAGGGCCTGCGTCAGTCTTACGCCTGCTGTGAGGCAGGCGCAAGATTTTGACGCAAGGGCGTCCTAAAAGTGACGCAGTGAAATCTCATAGATTTCACTGCGTCACTTCTACGACCCTTCCTTGCGTCAATACGCCCCCCTTGCATACATTATACCTGGCGCAGGTATAATGTGGCGCAGGAGTTTACAAAGTGACGCATCTACCTAGATGTGTCACTTTGTAAATATGGTGCAACAAGGCACATTATTTACGCTGCTGGTGCGTCACAAAAAGTGACGCACCAGCGGCGTAAAAGTGATGCACGGCCTCATAAATGAGGCCCCTGGTCCTCTTGACTATCCTCTCAGGCTGCCATAGACCGTGTGGTCAGGCATACCCACTCAGGCAACCCTAACATCTCCAAGTGGATGTATGTCATTACCACGGATGCTTTTACAACACATGCCTTTACCACGCAACTTTTACAACGCAAGTCGTTACAACGACTTGCGTAGGGGGGTGCCTGATAGTGAATAGTTTAATTTACTATTCCAACTCCAGTCCCCGTGGATAGTAGGGAAGGTTTTGGATAGTAAATTAACTATTCCCTATCCTAGAGCGCCCTCCAGCGCAAGTCATTGTAACGACTTTCGTTGTAAAAGTTGCGTGGTAAAGGTACTGCGTTGTAAAAGTTGCGTTGGAAACGCTGTTTACCCTCCAAGTTGAACGTGAGCTCCACCTTCTTACAGGAATAGCTTGGCAGACAATCCACAGGCATCGAAGGGCTCACATCTACCCTCAAGAAACTTGAGACCCCCCATTCAAAGGGAACCAGAACCAGTGGCTAGTGACTCTCACAGTTGTCAGTTATAAGAACTTGGTTGAACACATTAGGGACTACGTGCTCTGAGGACGCCACATTAAAACCTGATTGTTGTCATACTGGCTCCAGTGCCTTTCAGAGCCTCCACCCTCTGCCCATTAAGGATGAACCACCGTCTATGCTTCCTAGTATTACTAAACATGGGGTTCTGCACCATCTCTCTGTCACTCAGGTTAACTTCTACTCTGTCCCCCACACTATCTGGGACAATCTCCTCCCCAAGTGCAACAGTAGACAACCCCAGTGACTGCCACCCAGAGGGGGGGGCAGAGGGGGGCTGTGTCTGCTTGGGACACCTGGCATCTCCCTTGCAATGCCTTTCCTGTTGGCATTCATAGCACTCAGCGGGTGTCTTCCATGCAGACCTACTATCAGGGAACCATCTCTTTTTCTTCTCAGTAGGGGAATAGAAGTCCTGACCCAAAGAACTATTTTGGGGCCCTTAGGACAACTCCTTGCTTTTGTTTTTGTCCCCCCCTTCCTTCTTCCGGGGATGCCCCCTCAGACACCATTCCTTTCCAAAAAGCTTTATTCGACCTATTAGGTCATAAGAGCACAAAACTTTACATATAAAACAAATACACATAACTTCTACAAGTAATTCATGAAAAGTCATTGCAGAATCAATACACACGCTCTAGAATGGATGTATATAGATATCATAAAAACAATATATACAGATTAAAAAATATATATCAAAAGTTAGTTAGCTAAAAAAACTTCATATAATTACTTTTTGTACAAACTATCTTATTTAAAATTCAATTGATTACACAAACGTACATCACAGCGAAGCATATATGTTTAGTGGGCTGTTATCTCTTTGAGGGACCTTGCTCTAATTGCCCACACCCACCCCAGGAATTTTGCCATGGCTACAACTATCACTTCGGTTGTGTCACTTCTGAGAATTCTTTCTGCCTCCTGTGCTCTTCTTGTTCCCAAAAGCTTACATATTGGAGACAACCAGGTGCACCGCAGGACTTTATAACCATTACATTCAAACAGTACTTGGGCCAAAGATCCGTTACCGTTCTGGCACACCGGACACAAAACATCACAGAATGTGGACCATTTGCTGGTAAAAGCTTTTAAAGGCAGTGTGCCAACCCTGAACTGGAATTATAATTTCCGCTCAAAGGGCTTTGCAATAATATCCCAATATTGTTCTAGCTTGGGTAAAGATTTGCTCCACAGGAAACGCCCTGTAAGGGAAGATGACTCACAACTCCTCATTAAGTCCGTCTGAGCCATTTCCCAATATTTAACCTTCAAGATCTGCTTTGAACAAAAAATAGAATTTTTGGGATCCTCCCATAGCGAGCTCATAGCCATATTTAATAAGGTGGCTCTAAGCTGTCGTAGCCATCTTATTTTGTGGAATGTGTCCACCCTTATTACATATAGGAAGACAGCCGCATATTCTGCAAGCTCTGGGGTAGACTATAGTCTCCGCCAGTACAACAAAGGGCGTAATTTTGCAGTTTCTGCGATTGGCTTCCTCCCAAGGTCAACCAATAGTGGGCATGTCGGAGTACTCTGAGGCAATATAGCGATATTTCTGAGGAACTTATTTTCCGAAATAGTCAATTTGGCTAAGTTCTCATCTCCCCAGAGTTCTGCACCATATAAGGCAGAGCTAATTACCTTCATATTATATATCTCCATGGCGGGCTGATTATCTTGGTAAAAGAAGTATTGTATTCTTTTTGCAATACCCCAGCCAATTGTTGGTGTTTCAGTGATGCTAGATCGACTTGGTGTGACCATTTTAGCCCCTCCTGAATGTTGAACCCTAGGTATGTGAACTCCTTAACCTGGTCAAGTGTGATGTTATTCAGCCTAATGCCCCCTTAAAAGCCCTGTGTGGATTAAAGGCCATCAGTTTTGTTTTTGACACATTGACCTGCAGTCCCCGTCGAGCACAAAACTCTTCGAAGATTGAAAGGGCTTTCTGAAGCCCACTCGGTGTTTTAGAAAGGATCATTGAGTCGTCCACAAACATTAGTATGGGGACTTTTTCACCTGCCAATGACGGTACGTCAGTGTTATTTAATTTCATACAGTTCACTATCCCGTTTATATACAGCAATAATAGGGTCGGGCCAGGACACATCCCTGGCATACTCCTTTCTCCACTGGGAAAAATTCTGTAACTTCACCCTGTTTGACCCAACGGATCCTAGCCTTATTATTCTCATGCATTCTGATGATAAGTGTCAGCAGGTCAAGTGGTAACCCCATGTCTTGTCGTGTCTGCCAGAGTTTTCCACGTGGTACAAGATCAAATGCTGACCTAGGTTCAACAAAAACGGCATATAAACTGCCCTTACCCAGGGTTACTATTTTCCAATGTAAGAGAGTAAACCTGAATACTTGATCTATTGTGCTTGTGAAAGGACAAAATCCTGCTTGGATGGGCGTTAAAATACCAAATTCATCGATCCAATCTTGCATTCTATTAAGCACTATTCTGCCCATTACCTTTTGAAGTGAGTCAAGAAGGCTGATGGGCCTGTAATTCCCTAGGCACGCTTTGTCCCCTCAGATACCTTCTTGTGGACCCTGGTGCTGACCCAGCAGTCCACCTCATTAGCAAGGGCCCTGGGGACTGATAGCTTACTGTCAGCAAGGAGTTGGTACAGATCTGGAAAACAAAGACTTAGCAAGCTACTTGGGATCAGAGAGCTTACTGTCTACATGGTATTGGTGCAGATCTGGAAAACAAAGACTCAACATGTGCTGCTTTACAGATAAGTTATACAGCCCCTGTTAATCTTCTATGTCACCACCCTCCACACAACAACCCAGTTACTTGCGAAAAAGAATCAACACAATCCACCCAGGTCTGTTGGGATAGCTTCTGACTGTCCCTAAACATTTGCCTATACTTCTCTGCGGTTAAACGATTTCTGATCAGGGCTTCTTTCATGGGGGGGATACCTCATCCTGTCCTCCATCTGTGGTGCCACTTCGGATGTGCCTTCACAGACGCAACCCCTCCCCCCAATCCACTCAGGGATCTTGTGCATCTGCAGGGCAATCTCCTGAGCCTCAACCCATGCATCTTTCTATGTCATCTCCCACCACAAAGTCAGGCACCATACCTTTGGGAATGTGGGGGCATATTATCAAGGGGGTTTATCTCCGCCTTTTTGGCTTTAAAAGCCAAGGAAGCGGAGATAAAATGATCTCCCTATTACCTAGCTGTTGCTAGCACCAGTTAGCGACAGCTAGTAGGAGATAGCGACCATCTTGGGCCCCACTTTGGATGTCAGTGATATTTATCACTAATGACATGCAAAGTGGGCGTGCCAAGATGTTAGCGACTGGAAACAGTCGCTAACATCGCTATCTCCTATTACCAACTTTTGGAGATATTCGCGCTAAGCGCGAATATCTCCAAAAGCTAACACCTGCCCTGAGCAGTTTTTAGCCATGTTATCCAATGGGAGGTGGATAACATGGCTAAGAGCATTAGCTCGGTAATGCATGAATATCGCTGACTTTTCAGCGATATTCATGCATTGCGGCCGTTTTTTATCGCATTTGCGATAAACCTTGGTAATACCAAGGTTTATTTGCGATAAAAATCGCCGCAGCTCAGCTGTAAATTTTTATCTCTAACCAAGCAATAGCGATAATTATCGCTATTGCTTGGTAATATGCCCCGTGGACCCTCCTGTCAGAGGGCAAAGAAGAAATGATGCCACCATCACTGCTCAATTTAGCCTACCTGACCTTAATTTCCAGCTCCCTCAGGCTCAGTTCATAAATAAACATTAATTTCCTTTCCTCTATGGCCAATTTCTTCTCCCCCTCCTCCTCCTCCTCCTCCTCCTCCTCCTCCATGACCAACGTTTTCTTCTCTAGGGCTTTCTCATTCTCCATGTTTAACATGGCTGGCTCCAACTTGAGCTTCCTTTCTTCCCACCTGTCCTCCATCTATTCTGAAGACAGGCCACTGGAAGACACACTGTTCCCTACCCTGGGAAGGATATCTAATCCTGGGAGTTTGTTAGCCCCCTTCTTAATAGGACGCAGTCCAAAAGCCTCTGTGGGTCCTGGTCCAATTCCTCCTCATCCGTCTGCTCCTCATCATCATCCAACTCTTCCTCCTCGTCTGCTGGGATTTGGTGGGCCTCTACCCATGCTTTCAAAGCTTTTTGAAGCTCTCTTTTTTTAATGCTCCTCTTAACAGACAACCCCTTGTCCTGACAAATCCCCTTAAGCTGGGCTGCTGCTTAGCTCTCCAGGGGGCATATTACCAAGCAATAGCGATAATTATTGCTATTGCTTGGTTAGAGACAAAAATGTATCGCTGACCTGCGGCGATTTTTATCGCAGATAAACCTTGGTATTATCAAGGTGTATCGCTTAGCGCGAATATCTCCAAAAGTTGTTAATAGGAGATAGCGATGTTAGCGATTGTTTCCAGTTGCTAACATCTTGGCACGCCCACTTTGCATGTCGTTAGTGATAAATTTCTCTGACATGCAAAGTGGGGCCCACGATGGTCGCTATCTCCTACTAGCTGTCGCTAACTGGTGTTAGCGACAGCTAGGTAATAGGGAGATAATTTTATCTCCGCTTTCTTGGCTTTTAAAGCAAAAAAAGCGGAGATAAACCCCCTTGAGGTCTCTGAACCCATCACCCTGGGTTCCTGTCCCTTCCTGTAAAACATCAATCAGCTCCACAATGCAGGCACCCTTGCACCATGGCACAAGGGTGCATATGTTGGCGAATGGCAGCATTGTGCGCCAACGTAGGGGAAAAAGACAGGAATGCATCCTGTCTTATTGATAGGGCGCATTCCTACCCTTTTGTTTTGTCGCAGGGCACCGCAGCAAGATTCTTTGCAGTGCTGTCCTGCACCAAAACCTTTTAAATGAGGCCTAAGGTACATTTGCATTATTTTTAAGACCAGCTAATTCTGATGTTAAAAAGCTGCCTCTAATGGGACTTAGCGGCAGTGCTTCTTTTTTTGAGACGTACAGGGAAATCCTTGGAAATATATTGTTGTGTATTTTGTGGGAGTTTTTTCGCAGGAATGCCTACCTTCCATCTCATTTTCGGTAAGTCATGCTAACAGAAGTGCCACAATGAAAAAATCACATTAAAGCTGAAAAAATTAAGCTAACTGTACTTTGTGGCAACTTGGAAATATGGCGATAAAAAAAAGCCACCATAACGTCAAAACATTGACGCTACGGTGGCGTTAAATCCTTGTAAATATGTCCCTTAACTTCTAAACAGTTTTTCTGGGGGACTCAACCAAGGCCCTAACAGCTATATTAAACAATTTAGAAAAATTAAAAATCTGAAAAAATGTTTTTACCTAAAGACAATTGTGGATTCCTTACTCGAATCACTTTTCAACAAAGTGGTACAGCAAATGCCGAGTCTTCTATCCCACCACTGCACCACCAATGTAAGAAGCTGGCTCTTTATGGTATCTATCAGTAATCTGATATATCAGGTAAAGAGTCCAGGGGTTCCCTTACTAGTGGACGGGGGCTTGCTATGCAATTCCAAAGTGCTCTATTAGTGGGTAATGTGGTCGAGCAGCCTTTGGCTTAACACAGAGGAGTACAAGACATTTGCAAAATACGCACAATGATTGATAAATGACAACACAACTCAAGCAGGAGATCCACACCAGTTTATAAAAATACCAATTACCTTAATAATTGATTTGATATCAGAGAAAAATTGTTCAGGTAAGTACGTTTTTAAATATAAATTCTTTTCACTTTAAAAAGTGGACACAATTTCTGAGTTCTGCAATGTTATTCTATGGAAGGAAGAACAAGTTCTGCAAACAGGTACAGTACATCGACTTACAGGACCAATCTCCAGAAGTTAAGGTGAGTGGTGGGCAAGGTCCAAGGCAGCACCAACAGTACATCACCAGCGGCACGAGGGAAGGTGGGTGCAGAGTGCAAATCATCTTTGGGAGCCCAATGCGTTTCAATGGGGATCAGTCAATGTAAAAAAGGGTGCAGGCTCTGGCTAGGAAGCCAGTCGGGCTGAACCAGCAAGTAGGCCTTGCGATGCTCGGGTATGGGCAGACACCCTTGGTCCTGTTCTCCAAGGCCCAGGGTCAACGGGTGCAAGGGGGGCCTTAAGCTTCAGGTTTTTCCTTACAGGAGCAGTTGCGGTTGAGCGGGCCTGCATGCAGAGGCTGCAGGTGACGTTGGGAGTCCAGGAGGGATGAAACTCGAGCTCTGGAGGGCTGGGAAACCTTGTTGGCATTGGTGGCCCACTTCAACTCGGGCCAGAGGCAACGGGTGTAAGGGTGGCTTCGAGTGTCAGGTTTTGGCAGTTCTGGAGGCCTCAGAGTCTTCTCTTTTGGAGATTCTTTAGAACAGGTCCGCTGTTCAGAGGAGGTCTTGAGTCTTTTTCGAAGGCAGGCAGTCCTCAAAAGTTCCTGGAGTCACAGCTGCAGGACAATTTTTCTTTGGCACTGTTTTCGACGAGGGCTGCAGACAGGACAGCAGGGTTGGTGCCAGGTCAGCTGCTTCTTCTCTGTTCTCAGCTTTAGTGACTCTTCGGTGTCCTCCCTCTTCTTAGGTCATCAGGATCTGCTCCTGTGGTGCCAGAGACTCCTCTAAATACTGAATTTAGGAGTGTAGGGTAGTAGCCAATACTTGAGGTAACTCTGCCTCCTATATGGCCACTTCCTGTGGGAAGTGGGCATAACCCTGTCCTAGAGTTCCTAGGTATGCCATCAAAAGATGGCTACTTCTGAAAAATAGTGGCCATCTCACAGTATCCCAATCTAGGGGTGGTATTAGCCTGGAGGTGGCACGCCAACTTTACTAGTTAGTTTTCCTGCCCGTCCAGGTGCCAAGGGGGCTATGGACCAGGGGGAACTTTCTCTCCTGTGAGGGGAGTCAGATTCGTATTGCAAAGGCGGCAGCTTCTTTAAAGCTCTCTGGCCCAACAAGGCTAATCAGCAGTTCATCCTGTAGGAAGGGAAGTTGTACCCTCTTTCCGGACATGCTTTTGTTCTGGGTATCCTGAGAGCAAAAGACTCAAGAAATTTTTAAAATTGTAAAACAATTCACGTCACCTACAGTAATCACCTCCAAAGGCGAAGTATCAGAAGGCTGGACACACCAATTAGCCTCGTACTTCTATAAAAAAAATAGCTGATATCCATACTCTTCTAAACCTTCCTTCTAGCACACTGACTAATCCTCAATTCTCGGATGTCAATCCATTATGTAACTCCTCCTTTCTTCAGTTCCCTCCGATCACCTTGGAACAATCCCTCTCGATTATGAAAAGCTTAAAGACAGGCTCTCCTTCAGACCCGTGTCCTGCTAAAATTCTGGCTAAAGTAGCAGACGCTATTAACACGGAGACCAATAGAGTGCGTCATTTGTCTTTAAGCAGCGGTCAGGTTCCTTCTATTTGGAAGCAGGCTAAAATCCTTCCGCTGTTGAAGAAACCCTCAGCGGATCCATTAGTAGCCTCTAACTACAGATCCATCCCTGCTGCCTTTCTTCGCGAAAACAATTGAAAAATATGTGAACCAAGTCACCACTGACTATATCGAATCGAATAACCTCCTTCACATGAGCCAATTTGGTTTCCTTGCTAACTTCAGCACGGAAACGGCCCTCCTTGAAATCTATGATCCCATTAAAGGTACTCTCGATTCAGGCGGAAGAGCGGTTTTAATACTGCTGGATCTTTCGGCCGCATTTGACACCGTGCCCCATGATAGACTCCTTAAGAGATTGAGGGACTGTGGAGTGGGGGCACGGTGTTGAAATGGTTCTCCTCTTTCCTGGAGAATAGAAGGCTGGAAATTTGGAACCCGCCTTTCTCCTCCTGCATGCCTCCTATGAAAGTTGGGGTACCACAAGGGTCTATGTTAAGTCCCTTATTGTTTAATGTTTACATGACCCTCCTCGCTTCTTTGACTGAAGAGGCGGGAGCCACAATTATATCTTACGCTGATGACACTCAGTTATTGTTCACCTGCACAAAATGAGAAGTTTTTGACGGTGAGAAAATCAATAACTGCTTGAGGAAAATTTTCTCCTGGTTTTGTGTTAACCAGCTTCAGTGTAATTCGGCAAAGTCAGAAGTGATTCTTTTTGGGGCCCCTGATCCAGATGAATGGAGGCAGTGGTTGCCGTCTGATATGTCCCCCCCTCAGTCCTCGGTGGGAGTAGCCAGAAATCTCGGGGTACAAATGGATGATTCCTTGGATATGAAGAAGCCGGTTCAATCTGTGGCAGGAACCTGCTATGTAAATCTGAAAACACTCCGTAAATTTCTACCTCTTCGGTCACTCGCCTACAGAAGGACGGTAGTCCAGGCTCTTATTACATCTCGACTGGACTACGCTAATGTCCTCTATCTGGGTCTTCCGGAATATCTATTGAGTAAACTCCAGGTGGTGCAGAATGCGGCAGCTAGAGCCATCCTTATGATGGGCCGCCGGGATCACATTTCCTCCCATCTTAGGAACTTACATTGGCTTCCGATCCACCATAGAATTCAGTTTAAAGCCTTGACATTGACCTTGAAAGCTCTGCACGGCTCTGGTGCCCACTACATCAGGAGAAGAGTGAGCTTCTACTCGCCTGGCAGAGTCCTAAGATCATCTCATCTATATCTAATGAGTGTACCCAAATTTGCACGCTTTCGCAAAGGTGGTCGCTCCTTTCAAGTTCAAGTTGCCCACTTGTGGAATACACTTCCACCTTCATTGAGGGAATTGTCTGATATCTGGCTTTTTAGGAAACAGCTCAAGACGTGGCTATTCCAGCAATAATTTTCCTTTTTTGTCTTGAGCTGCCTTACCTGTTTCCATTAAACGTTGTGTTCTGCTAGCGCCGGGACACACTTTCGAGTAGCTGTGCGCTCTATAAATACGTTATAACATAACATAACATAACCCTAGGAGGTCAGAACAGGTCGGGTGGCAGACTGGCAGAAACCAGCCAGCAATGACACCAGAGTCTGGTAGGTTTTCAGGTGGACCTGTAAGGTGCCCTCTGGGTGCATGTATTGGTAAATCCAACACTGGCATCAGTGTGGTTTTACCAATATGAGATGTTTGATACCAAGCATCCCTATTTTCAGTGAAGCCATCATGTAGCTGGGGAACACCTTTTCACCAAGGTCCAGCACATGTTTTCAAATGGCTTCGCTGTACACTTGCTCTGGCAGTAATAGGACTGACCAGCACTGGTGCATATCTGCTCATGCAGGCATGCCCTCACATGTAATATTTGGCACCCTGCCTTAGGGCTGTTAGGCCTGCTGTAGGGCTGACATACAAATATTACAGTAAATGGTAGGGGAGATGGCACACAGGGATGTGCGACATGTCATGTTTTCACTTTTGTCTTCACCAAGACACACAGCCTGCAATAGCAGCCCTGAATGTGCTTAGCGAGGGGTCCCGTAAGGTGGAACAATTTGTGCTGCTGCCCTTAGGGTCCCTCTTTAATACGTCAGGCCTTAGGTGCCAGGTTTTCATTTATTAGGGACTTACAGAGGGTGCTAAAGGTTTTGCCAATTGGGGGAACAATAGTACAGTTTTTAGGGAAAGAACACTGGTGCTGGGGTCCTGGTTAGCAGGAACCCAATACATTTTTCTCCTTGTATTTTGCTGTTTCTATGTGTGCTGCAGAATACAAGGAAAAATAATAATTTCTCCTTGTATCGCTATCGTAAGACCAGGTTTTACTTGGCCTTAGTTTTTGGTGCTGCCCCATCCTTGTAAATATGGGGCAGCGTCAAAAACCAATTGGTGTTGTGGTGGAACACACACTGCAACACCCAGTACACTCCCCTTACACGCTAAGTGAAGCATGAAAAGGGATCTTATTTACAAGGCGGAGTTAAGCCATGTTAAGTGTCTTAATGCTGCTTTGTAAATAAGAAGGGGCTATTGCCACCAGAACGTCACTAAAAGTGACATTTTGGGTGTGATATCCCCTTATAACTATGCCCCTAAGTGTCCTGCAGAATGCAGCAGTTATAAAGAGGAAACAACAAAGAGAAATAAAGATATTTCCTCTTGTTGTACCTCTGGTGGGAAGGTGTACAATTCTGACGCATTCCCAGGTCTACCAGTGTTGGTAAATCTGGGATTGGGTCAGAATGCATGCGTGGACGCATGGGAACACCCACGCTCCACCCATATAACCCACCCTCCCACAATGCAGTGCAACGCTAGGCAGCAATGTGCGCTGCCTTACGTTACACCAGATTTACCAAGCCAGGCAGGGCGGCCTTGCATGACTTGGTAAATCTGAATCTAGTTTTTGTATCAACATGTGTTGCTTTGCGTCGCCTTGTGTGACACAAAACTATGGTAAATCAGGCCCATAATGTATACTTACATCATGTTAATACAATTATGCATTTCATTAAAAATGTCTCTATCAAGGGCCTGTCAGAACTAGTTGGAGATTATCTCCATCCCCATCCTCACTTTTCCCTTTTTGTCTACAGGCTGAGAGCAGTCTTTGAATATAAAATGTTCTTTAGCTTGGTCCTACCATAAATGGCGCCTCTCACTAAAATGCGCTTACGTTTCTTCTCTTCTTAACTGGCCAGGCTGAGTAGAGCCAGCTGAGCAGCCCACACATGCCCATACCCCAGACTGGCTCCACGGCCGGACCAAACTCTCCCTGGTCACTGCCAACCATAGGTAAGGAGGGGTCCCAACATTTGTTCCCGACTGGTAGGATGTCCCTACCGCCCAGACTTGCCCACTATCCTATCAGCACACACTACTGTTCACTTTCTACCTACCACTGGAAGGTAATTACGCCACACCTTCACCTGCCTCTCCTTCACCCAGCCCCCTCTTAAGCCTTGCAGGGCCTGCCCACACCTGGGCCAACACCCCAGGCTTAATCAAACCCATGCTGCACTAAGCACGTGCAGCACTTTGCAAGGAGGGGCATTTGCTCCATAATAATTGGAAATAAATATCCACTCCCTAAGACTGACCTGACCAAAAACACAAGCATCAAAGATCAGAAGGAGGAGTAGGAGGGTGTGAGCGGTCCATCACAAATACTCCCCCAACTTAACTGCTTATCGTTTGTGCCGTTTCACTGGTTCTTCTTCTACATTGGGGATTTTAAAAAAAAACAAAAGGAAAATAACTATTTATTCATGTTTTCCAAATATCACTAGGAGTATCCGTTTCAGGATGCACGAACCCTCATTTACCTAGGTGTCATCTGTGAATACCAAAATAAGTAAGTGCCTTCTGTGAATACCAAAATTGTAGTAGGTTTAGGATTTTGGGGCATATTACCAACAAATAGCGATAAAGTAGGGTTAGCGGCAATATTTTTATCGCCGCGCATCACCGGTATTTATCGCTGAGATAACTTGCTATTATCAAGGTTTATCTCAAAATCGATAAAAATCTGGCGAAATGCGTGAATATCGCTGAGAATACAGCGATATTCACACTTTAGCGACGAAATGCTCTTAGCCATGTTATCCAGCTCCCATTGGATAACATGGCTAAGAACTGGTCTGAGCAGGCGTTGGTTTTTGGCGTTAGCTGGAATATTTCCATCGCTATGCCTGCCTTGCTAATAGGCGATAGCGACGTTAGCGACTGCTTTTAGTCGCTAACAGGTTGGGTACGCCCACTTTGCATGTAATTAGCGTTAAATATCGCTGTTTAGTCCTCCCTCGGACGCCTGACCCGACATTACAACATTGTAGCACGCTGCAGGGCGAGCTATTCACTAACGCGGTTGCGTTTTTTAAAATCCCCGTTTTCCTATTTGATTTCATTTATTTTCCATTTACCTTGTTTTTAGTTGGTGCTTTGTTCCCTCGCCTGCACTATAATTGTTCTTACACCGCGCTTTGCGGGTCCCTGTTTCACCGTAGGTTTGGCCGCCATCTTAGAGTCTTTTGCACGCCTGGTCATTTGGGGGTAGCAGACCAGCTGTCACAAGGACACGCTGACCTGCTTATAAGGGGGCATTCTAGGCGGGCTGCTCTGTTTAGTCCTCCCTCGGACACCTGACCCGACATTACAACATTGTAGCGCGCTGCAGGGCGAGCTATCCACTAACGCGGTAGTGTTTTTTAAAAGCCCCGTTTTCCTATTTGATTTCATTTATTTTCCATTTACCTTGTTTTTAGTTGGTGCTTTGTTCCCTTGCCTGCACTATAATTGTTCTTACACCGCGCTTTGCGGGTCTCTGTTTCACCGTAGGTTTGGCCGCCATCTTAGGTGAGTCTTTTGCACGCCTGGCCATTTGGGGGTAGCAGACCAGCTGTCATAAGGACACGCTGACCTGCTTATAAAGCAGCCATTCTACGCGCAGCGTTTGCGCGCAGCGTTTCGCCGTAGTGACGCCGGAGTCACGCCAGAGTCCAGCCCGTCTGCGCCCGTCATCGTCCCGGAGGCGACCGGAGCGGCGGGGGGGCTGGCTCAACGCGACTACCTTCATCTGGCGTCATTATGGTTTGTTACACCTCACTGGAGCTTCGGTCTTTACAAAAGACATCTTGTGCTTGCTATAAAGTATTTCCCGGCCGATATAGGGGTAAGAGGAGATGTCCTGGTTGTGGCTGGTCTCCAGGCAATACCCCGTCCACGTTATCAAACAGGGAGACGGACAGTGCGAAGCATCTCTGCCTGCTATTAAACACCAGATCAGTGCGCAGACATGCTCAGGAGCTTTTTGATCTCCTGACCACTGAAAAGCCACTGTGTCTGATGCTGTCCGAGACTTGGTTAGGAGATTCATCTAATCCTGATATCGCCACAGCAATTCCCCCAGAATATAATATCTTTAGGCAAGATAGATTGGAAGGGAGGGGTTGGGGTGTGGCACTCGTAGTGAATAAATCTGTCGTTTGCTCGATTATTCCTACGGAGGCTATCACAGGGTCTGAATCCCTTGCTTTCTCTATATCATTGGCGCCGCATCAATCTGTTAAAGGGCTGTTAGTTTATAGGCCCCCCCGGCTCGGCCGGATCCTTTTTTGATGAGCTCCAGTCTGTAATGTCAGCGCTGGTTCTGAGAGCTGATCATTGTGTATTGGCTGGTGACTTTAATTTTCATATGGATGAGGGATTGGACCCTGATGCGATCAAATTGACCGACATCACGGCCCCCCTTGGCCTGGTCCCCTATCTCTTTGAACCAACACATGATAAAGGCCACACTTTGGATCAGGTCTTTTCCACGTCCCCCATAGAGGTGACGGCACTTCTGCCGGTCCTCTGGACAGACCATCGGCTGGTCAATTTCTATGTACAGGGTACAAAGAAACCATCGAGCATTGCTCCCAGACAGCAGGGACTAGCGGTGAGGGCGTATCATCGGGTGACCCCAGAAATGCTGGCTCAGGCATCCTTCGACCATCCTTGCCCTCTCTCGGGGGATTTGGATAGGGATCTGGAGTCGTTGCAGACGTGGCTTGTGGACGGACTGAATGACCTAGCCCCTGCGATGGCCCCTCGCTCGTTATCTAAACGGGTCTCTGCCCCTTGGTTCACTGAAGCGCTGTCGGCGTCTCGAAGGCAGTGCAAGGTGGCTGAAAGGGCTTGGCGTGCTCAGTACGATTCTGCCGCCAGGCTTGCCTATCGGACCATGGTCAAAGCGTATCATCGGGATATCCTCCTTGAAAAGAAAGGCTATTTTGCGAGGAGGATAGAGGCTGCCTCTAATTCCTGCAAGGAGATTTTCACAATTGTTAGGGAATTTACGGCCCCACGGTCTAATTCGATCCAAACCGCCTCCACCGAGGCGTGGGTTTCTGATCTTGCCAACTTCTTTACGACTAAGATAAAGCTGATTCAGGACTCTTTTCCGTTGAGGCAGGCTGTAGTCTCCCCTACTTCTGAGGATGGACCAGGTCCATCGGTCCCTCTAGGGTCAGTCCTGGCAGACTTTCCGCCTATTTCAGTTCCTTCGTCATTGACACTTATGGCCAATCTGAAATCGGGCTCACCGCTGGACCCATGCCCGCCCAAATTTTTGCCGAAGATGGCGGCAGTTGTGAATCCGTTGGCGAATTCCCTCCTGAATCTCTCTGTGAGCCGGGGGGTGGTCCCACAGGCTTGGAAGCAGGCGATGGTCATTCCCCTCCTTAAGAAGCCTGGTCTTGATCCTGCGGTCTTGGCCAATTATAGGCCTATTTCTCTCCTCCCTGCGTTGGCCAAGATATTGGAGAAGCATGTGCATATTGTGCTTTCTAACTTTTTAGAATCTCATGACCTGCTTCACTCCACTCCATCTGGCTTCCGCCCTAACCTTAGTACCGAGACGGCGTTGCTGGAGGTGTCTGAAGCCATTAAGGAGGCACTGGATTCGGGTGGCAAAGCCATGCTTGCAATGCTTGACTTGTCGGCGGCCTTCGACACCGTCCCCCACGAGGGTCTGCTCGTCAGACTTGGTGAGATCGGTCTGAGGGGGACGGTGCTTAGCTGGTTTAGATCGTTTCTGGCTGGCCGTCGACAAACGGTCTGGGCCTCATCTAGTTCTGCCGAGATGCCGCCTTTGGGAGTCGGAGTCCCGCAGAGCTCTGTGCTGAGCCCGACTCTTTTTAACATTCTGTATGACCCCTCTGGCGGCATTGGCCGAGTCTTTTGGGGCCCAGATCGTATCCTATGCTGACGATACCCAGCTCCTCTTTACCTGCGGGAAAGGAGAGGATTTTGATGGAGAGAGTATCCGTGAGTGCCTTGGGGCTGTTTTTAAATGGTTCCAGCTGAACAGCCTCAGGTGCAACTCAGATAAATCTGAGATACTCTTCTTCGGCTGCCAATCTGATCCAGATTGGCAGGAATGGTGGCCCGCTGATATGTCTCCTCCTACTCGATCGTCTCGGTTGGCTAAGAACTTGGGGATCAAGTTTGACAATGGTCTGACTTTAAGATCTCAGATCCTTGCCTTACGGGCACCTGTTTTGGCCTCCTCAGGATGCTTCGGAAGTTTCTTCCTCTGCTTTCTGAGGACCATAGGAGGACTACGGTACAGGCCTTAATTGGCTCAAGATTGGACTATTCCAACGTCCTATACCTTGGTCTGCCGGAATATCTCTTACAGCGGCTGCAGGTGGTCCAGAACACGGCCGCGCGAGCCATTTTTGGCCTTCATAGGCGAGCCAGAGTCTCTCCATTGGCTGCCTATCCGAAAGCGGATAGTCTTTAAGGCCCTGACCCTGGCACACAAGGCTCTTCACGCCTCGGGGGCTAAATATCTTCAAAGGAGGCTTGCCTTCTACCATCCGGCACGATCTCTGAGATCTGAATCGTTGTTCCTCGCTGCGGTTCCTCGAGTGAAGAAGGCCCGCATCGGAGGCCGTTCCTTTAGGCTGCGGGCTCCACAGCTCTGGAACGCTTTGCCTTTGGCATTACGTAGCACTTCTAATTTGCTGACCTTCAGGAAGGGCCTTAAAACCTGGGGGCAGATTTATGAGGCACTTGCGCCACGTTTACGACGCTGTTGCGTCACGCAAGGCGGCGTAAACGTGGCGCATCCCTACGAACGATTTACAACGTGACGCATCTAGGCAGATGCGTCACGTTGTAAAGCCCTCCGCCGCTTGTGGGCGTTCCGGCGCAGGGTGGGCGTTCCGGGGCAGGTGCGCCTCGCAAAAGTGGCTGAGTGAAATCTATAAGATTTCACTCAGTCACTTTCAGGCCAATGCTGCGTCAAAAGCCTGCGCCTGCTTGAAGCAGGCGTAGGTCTTGACGCAGCATTGTTAAGATGGGGCACCCCCGAGCCTTGCTGGAGCTGCGTCGCGCTTGCGACGCAACTCCAGCAGTGCGCCACCTTTACGGCACAGATGCGTCACGCATCTGTGCCGTTTTTGCCCCATGGTGCGCCGCATTATAAATGCGGCGCACCGTGGGTGGCGGAGCTGTGGCGCACTGTGGCGCACATTAACTGGCGCATCCCTGGGGATGCGCCAGTTAACATAAATCTGCCCCCTGGCTCTTTGCCCTTTAGATTCCCCTCTTTTATTTTGCTGGCTCTGTCTTCTTTATCTTTGTGTTGTGTTTGTCTTTCGCAGGTTGTCAATAAAGCGCCGGGACACTCTGTTCGAGTAGCCGTGCGCTATAAAAGACAAAATTAACATAACATAACATAACATAACATAACATGCAAAGCAGACCCCAAACCGCTCGCTATCGCCTAAAAGCTGTCGCTAACATCAGTTAGCGACAGCTTGCTAATAGAGCGATAGAATTATCGCCGCTTAGCGGCCAAAAACGGCCGCTAAACCGGCGATAATTGCCTATCGCCACCCTTGGTAATATGCCCCTAGGTCTTCCGTTAGTTCTGTTAATCGGGCCCTGCGCCACCGGAGCGTCAAAGAAGTGACACTCTGTCGGTGCAAGCCTCTCACAAATCCGCCCCAGGATTTTTATGTACCTTCTGCGAGGTCTATTTCTAGGCATATTACCCGTAGTGCATATTAGTGAGTGTTTTGATTCTTGCTAGATTTGATTGGGTCTGTTTAATCTATCTGTATTTGACGTGATTTAGTGAAAGCTTCGTGTATGTTGCAGGAGACAGTGCCCTCTAGTGGTTAGTAGTATGTTTTCTCACATGTTTGGTTCCGTAACAAACCACTTGCTATATAATTAGGTCCCTCCACTTAGCAGTGGTCCCCAGTATTAACGGACTGATGCCAACCGCAGCAGGCCCGGACTGGCCATAGCGGGCACCGGGCAATCCCTCCGTGCGCCGCTTGAGTGAGGGCCGGTTTTGGGCCCCTGGGGGCCGATTTTGGTACAGGGCCGATTTAGCTGCAAAATCGGCCCTGTACCAAAATCGTCCGAAACCAGCCCCGGCAAAGAGCTCGGCGGCACCTCCAACCCCCCGAGTGGTGAGGGGGGTCGGCCGAGCACTTTGCCAGGGCCGGTTGTGGTTCCCAGTCCGGCCCTGAACCGCAGCCTTATTTTTTCATTTGCAAACCTGAAAGCATTTCTTGTAGCATGTGTCACCACTAAAAAGTACTTGATCCTGGGATACTGTAGCTATAGACGTTTTCCTTTCAAATAGAGTTGAGTCAGTTGCAAAATGTAAAATAAATTGAGGCCTGTGTTGGAATATTTGTGAAAGGTGAGTATAGTCGGTGGAAGCTCTATTTAGATACAGTGATGAGGGAACACTGGCACTGGGGTGAGGGAACACTGGCACAGGTATGAGGGAACACTAGGCACAGGGACGAGAGAACACTGGCACAGGTATGAGGGAACACTAGGCACAGGATGAGGGAACAATGGTACAGGATGAGGGAACACTAGGCACAGGGACGAGTGAACACAGCCACAGGTATGAGGGAACACTGGCACAGGGATGTGGGAGCACTGGCACAAGGATGAGGGAACATTGCCACAGATATGAGGGAACACTAGGTACAGAGATGAGGGAACACTGGCACAAGTATGAGGGAACACCGTGACAGGGATGAGGGAATACTAGGTACAAGGATGAGGGAACACTAGGCACAGGATGAGGGAACACTAGGCACAGGGACGAGTGAACACTGCCACAGGTATGAGGGAACACTGACAAAGGTATGAGGGAACACTAGGCACAGGGATGAGGGAACACTAGGCACAGGATGATGGAACACTGGCAAAGGTATGAGGGATCACTGGCACAGGTATGATGGAACACTAGGCACAGGATGAGGGAGCACTGGCACAGGGATGAGGGAAAACTGGCACAGGGACGAGGGAACACTAGGCACAGGGATGAGGGAACACTGCCACAGATATGAGGGAACACTAGGCACAGAGATGAGGGAACACTAGGTACAGTATGAGGGCACACTGGCACAGGTATGAGGGAACACTAGGCACAGGATGAGGGAACACTGGCACAGGATGAGGGAACACTAGGCACAGGGACGAGTGAACACTGCCACAGGTATGAGGGAACACTGGCACAGGGATGTGGGAACACTGGCACATTGATGAGGGAACACAGTGATGAGGGGACGTTCGGCACAGGGATCAGGGAACACTTGGCACAGGATGAGGAAACAATGGCACAGGGATGAGGAAACACTGGCACAGGGATGAGGGAACACTTGGCACAGGATGAGGAAACACTGGCACAGGGATGAGGGAACACTTGGCACAGGATGAGGAAACAATGGCACAGGCTTGAGGGAACACTAGGCGCAAGGATGAGGAAAGACTAGGCATAGGGATGAGGGAACACTGGCACAGGGATGAGGGAACGATAGGCACAGGGATGAGGGAACACTAGGAACAGGGATGTGGGAACACTGGCACAGGGATAAGGGAAACCTAGGCACAAGGATGAGGAAAGACTAGGAATAGGGATGAGGGAACACTGGCATAGGGGTGAGGTAAGACTGTGACAGAGATGAGGGAACACCGTGATAGGGATGAGTGGACACTGGCACAGAATGAGGGAACACTGGCACAGGGATGTGGGAACACTAGACCCAGGTATGTGGGACCACTGGCACCGGGATGATGGAACACTAGGCACACGGATGAGGAAAGACTAGGCACAGGGATGAGGGAACACTGGCACAGAGATGAGGGAACGTTGGGCACACGGATCAGGGAACATTTGGCACAGGATGAGGAAACAATGGCACAGGGATGAGGCAACACTAGGCACAGGGATGAGGAAACACTGGCACAGGGATGAGGGAACACTTGGCACAGGATGAGGAAACAATGGCACAGGCTTGAGGGAACACTAGGCACAAGGATGAGGAATGCCCAGGCATCGGGATGAGGGAGCACTGGCATAGGGATGAGGGAACAATGGCACAGGGATGAGGGAACACTAGGCACAGGGACGAGGGAACATTAGGCACAGGGATGAGGGAACACTGGCACAGGGGTGCGGGAACACTAGGCACAGGGATGAGGGAACAATGGCACAGGAATGAGGGAACACTAGGCACAGGGGTGAGGGAACATTAGCCACAGGGATGAGGGAACACTGGCACAGGGGTGCGGGAACACTAGGCACAGGGATGAGGGAACACTAGGCACAAGGATGAGGAAAGACTAGACAGAGGCATGAGGGAACACTGGCATAGGGATGAGGGAACAATGGCACAGGGATGAGGGAACACTAGGCACAGAGATGAGGGAACACTAGGCACAGGGATGAGGGAACACTTGGCACAGGATGAGAAACACTGGCACAGGGATGAGGAAAGACTAGGCACAAGGATGAGGCACCACTGGCACAGGGATGAGGAAACACTGGGACAGGGATGAAGGAACAATGGCACAGCGATGAGGAAAGACTAGGCACAAGGATGAGGGACCACTGGCACAGGGATGAGGGAACACTTGGCACAGGGATGAGGAAAGACTAGGCACAGGGATGAGGGAACACTGCCACAGGTATGAGGGAACACTGGCACAGGGATGAGGGAACAATGGCACAGGATGAGGGAACACTAGGCACAGGGATGAGGGAACACTAGGCACAGGTATGAGGGAACACCGGCACAGGGATGAGGGAACAATGGCACAGGGATGAGGGAACAATGGTACAGGATGAGGAAACAATGGTACAGGCATGAGGGAACACTAGGCACAAGGATGAGGAAAGACTAGGCACAGGGATGAGAGAACACTAGGCATAGGGATGAGGGAACACTTGGCACAGAGATGAGGGAATACTAGGCACCGGATGGGGAAATATTAGGCACAGGGATGAGGAAACACTGGCATAGGGATGAGGGAACACTGGCACAGAGATGAGGGAACAATGGCACATGC
This sequence comes from Lissotriton helveticus, assembly GCF_964261635.1. Classification (NCBI taxonomy): domain Eukaryota; kingdom Metazoa; phylum Chordata; class Amphibia; order Caudata; family Salamandridae; genus Lissotriton; species Lissotriton helveticus. The sequence continues at coordinate 451,319,116 of NC_136059.1, forward strand.
ATGAGGGAACACTAGGCACAAGGATGAGGAAAGACTAGGCACAGGATGGGGAAACAATGGCACAGGGATGAGGGAACAATGGCACAAGGATGAGGGAACACTAGGCACAGGGATGAGGGAACACTAGACACAAGGATGATGAAACACTGGCACAGGGATGAGGGAACACTGGCACAGGGATGAGGGAACAATGGCACAGGGATGAGGTAACACTAGGCACAGGGATGAGGTAACACTAGGCACAGGGATGAGGGAACACTAGGCCCAGGTATGTGGGACCACTGGCACCGGGATGATGGAACACTAGGCACACGGATGAGGGAGCACTAGGCACAGGGATGAGGGAACACTTGGCACAGGATGAGAAAGACTGGCACAGGGATGAGGAAAGACTAGGCACAAGGATGAGGGACCACTGGCACAGGGATGAGGAAACACTGGCACAGGGATGAGGGAACAATGGCACAGGAATGAGGGACCACTGGCACAGGGATGAGGAAAGACTAGGCACAAGGATGAGGGACCACTGGCACAGGGATGAGGGAACACTTGGCACAGGCATGAGGGAACACTTGGCACAAGGATGAGGAAAGACTAGGCACAGGGATGAGGGAACACTGCCACAGGTATGAGGGAACACTGGCACAGGGATGAGGGAACAACGGCACAGGCATGAGGGAACACTAGGCACAGGGATGAGGGAACACTAGGCACAGGTATGAGGGAACACCGGCACAGGAATGAGGGAACAATGGCACAGGGACGAGGGAATAATGGCACAGGATGAGGAAACAATGGCACAGGCATGAGGGAACACTAGGCACAAGGATGAGGAAAGACTAGGCACAGGGATGAGGGAACAATGGTACAGGGATGAGGGAACAATGGTACAGGGATGAGGGAACAATGGCACAGGCATGAGGGAACAATGGCACAGGCATGAGGAAACATTAGGCACAGGGATGAGGGAACACTGGCACAGGGATGAGGGAACAATGGCACAGGCATGAGGGAAAACTAGGGACAAGAATGAGGAAAGATTAGGCACAGGGATGAGGGAACACTGGCATAGGGATGAGGGAACAATGGCACAGGGATGAGAGAACACTAGGCACAGGGATGAGGGGACACTTGGCACAGAGATGAGGGAACACTAGGCACCGGATGGGGAAATACTAGGCACAGGGATGAGGAAACACTGGCACAGGGATGAGGGAACACTGGCACAGAGATGAGGGAACAATGCCACATGCATGAGGGAACACTAGGCACAAGGATGAGGAAAGACTAGGCACAGGGATGAGGGAACAATGGCACAGGGATGAGGGAACACTAGGCACAACGATGAGGACACACTGGCACAGGGAGGAGGGAACACTGGCACAGGGATGAGGGAACACTAGGCACAGGGATGAGGGAACACTGGCACAGGCTTGAGGGAACACTAGGCACAAGGATGAGGAAACACTGGCACAGGCATGAGGGAACACTGGCACAGGCATGAGGGAACACTAGGCACAGGGATGAGGAAACACTAGGCACAGAGATGAGGGAACACTAGGCACAGGATGAGGGAACACTGGCACAGAGATGGGCGAACGTTAGGGATCAGGGAACACTTGGCACAGGATGAGGAAACACTGTGACAGGGATGAGGGAACACTTGGCACAGAGATGAGGGAACACTAGGCAAAGGATGAGGAAACAATGGTACAGGGATGAGGGAACACTAGGCACAAGGATGAGGAAAGACCAGGCTCAGGGATGAGGGGACACTGGCACAGGGATGAGGGAACAATGGCACAGGGATGAGGGAACTCTAGGCACATGGATGAGGGGACACTGGCACAGGGATCTTGACAGTGGCTTTGACAGGGAGACACTGACACTAGGGCCTCATTTATGAGCCCTTGAGTCACTTTTACGCCGCTGGTGCATCACTTTTAGTGACGCACCAGTGGAGTAAAAAATGCGCCTTGTTGCACCACATTTACAAAGTGACGCATCTAAGCAGTAGCGTCACTTTGTAAACCCCTTCGCTACATTATACCTGCGTCAGGTATAATGTATGCAGAGGGGGCGTTCCACCGCAAAAAGCCTCGTAATAGTGATGCAGTGACATCTATGAGATTTCACTGCGTCACTTTTAGGATGCCGTTGCGTCAAAATCTTGCTCCTGCCTCACAGCAGGCGTAAGACTGACGCAAGCCCTTTCACATGGGGCTTGCCCCATGTGAAAGGACGCATTGCTGGAGTTGCATCACTTTTGTGACACACTCCAGCAATGCGTCACTTTTGCGCTTACAGATACGTCAGAAATACTGACGTATCTGTAACTCCTTGCGACATGATGCGTCATATTATAAATATGACGCATCACTCATGTCGCAAGGAGGGCGCACTGAGAAGTGACGCATTGCTGCTTTAACGCAGTGATGCGTCACTTCTCATAAATGAGGCCCATGGAGTTCTGACACAAAAACACTTACAACTTTACAACAGCAATGATAAAATGAACATGAGACACTGACAAGGGAAGACTGACACAGAGCTACTTGCAATGTAACTTTGACAATGGGACACAGATGGTGAGACACTAACACAGGACACATGGCTAGGGCACATGGCACTGGAATACTGCTGACATCAACAAAGGGTAGGTACACCGAGACACTGAGTAAGGGAAATAGACATGTGGGCCCCGATTCACAGAACTAACTTAAGACAAAATCCTAAACTTACTACCATTTTGGTATTCACAGAAGACACTTACTCATTTTGGTATTCACAGAATGCACTTACTCATTTCGATATTCACAGAAGTTAGGAGTCCTAACTTTAGGACTCTTAAATGCCTTCTGTGAATACCGAAAGTCTTAAAGTTAGGATTTTTCTCAATTTAGTAGTAGTAAAGTTAAGACTCCTAACTTTAGGACTCCTAAATACCTTCTGTGAATACCGAAAGTCTTAAAATTAGGATTTTTCTCAATTTAGTAGTAGTAAAATTAGGACTCCTAACTTTTGGACTCCTAAATGCCTTCTGTGAATACCGAAAAGTCTTAAAATGTTTTTTTTTTTCTCAGTTTAGTAGTAGTAAAGTTGGGACTCCTTACTTTAGAACTCCTAAATGCCTGCTGTGAATAATGAAAGTCTTAAAATTAGGATTTTTCTCAATTTAGTAGTAGTAAAGTTAGGACTCCTAACTTTTGGACTCCTAAATGCCTTCTGTGAATACCAAAAGTCTTAAAATTGAGGGGCATATTATCAAGGGGGTTTATCTCCGCTTTTTGGCTTTAAAAGCCAAGAAAGCGGAGATAAAATTATCTCCCTATTACCTAGCTGTCGCTAACACCAGTTAGCGACAGCTAGTAGGAGATAGCGACCATCTTGGGCCCCACTTTGCATGTCAGTGATATTTATCACTAATGACATGCAAAGTGGGCGTGCCAAGATGTTAGCGACTGGAAACAGTCGCTAATATCGCTATCTCCTATTACCAACTTTTGGAGATATTCGCGCTAAGCACGAATATCTCCAAAAACTAACACCTGCCCTGAGCAGTTCTTAGCCATGTTATCCAATGGGAGGTGGATAACATGGCTAAGAGCATTAGCTCGGTAATGCATGAATATCGCTGACTTTTCAGCGATATTCATGCATTGCGGCCGATTTTTATCGCATTTGCGATAAACCTTGATAATAGCAAGGTTTATCTGCGATAATTTCTGACGATGCTTAGCGTTAAAAAATTCGTTGCTAAGCATCGTTAGCGATAAATATCGCTTAACGTTGGTAATATGCCCCTCAGTTTTTTCTCAGTTTAGTAGTAGTAAAGTTAGGATTCCTTACTTTAGAACTCCTAAATGCCTGCTGTGTATACCGAAAGTCTTAAAATTAGGATTTTTCTCAATTTAGTAGTAGTAAAGTTAGGACTACTAACTTTCGGACTCCTAAATGCCTTCTGTGAATACCAAAAGTCTTAAAATTTGGATTTTTCTCAACTTTACTACTACTAAACTGAGAAAAATCTTAATTTAAATACTTTCGGTATTCACAGAAGGCATTTAGGAGTCCGAAAGTTAGGAGTCCTAACTTTACTACTACTAAACTGAGAAAAAACCCAATTTTAAGACTTTCGGTATTCACAGAAGGCATTTAGGAGTTCTAAAGTAAGGAGTCCTAACTTTACTACTACTAAACTGAGAAAAAATCCAATTTTAAGACTTTCGGTATTCACAGAAGGCATTTAGGAGTCCAAAAGTTAGGAGTCCTAACTTTACTACTACTAAATTGAGAAAAATCCTAATTTTAAGACTTTCATTATTCACAGCAGGCATTTAGGAGTTCTAAAGTAAGGAGTCCTAACTTTACTACTACTAAACTGAGAAAAAAAACCATTTTAAGACTTTTGGTATTCACAGAAGGCATTTAGGAGTCCAAAAGTTAGGAGTCCTAAGTTTACTACTACTAAATTGAGAAAAATCCTAATTTTAAGACTTTCGGTATTCACAGAAGGTATTTAGGAGTCCTAAAGTTAGGAGTCTTAACTTTACTACTACTAAATTGAGAAAAATCCTAACTTTAAGACTTTCGGTATTCACAGAAGGCATTTAAGATTCCTAAAGTTAGGACTCCTAACTTCTGTGAATACCGAAATGAGTAAGTGCATTCTGTGAATACCAAAATGAGTAAGTGCCTTCTGTGAATACCAAAATGGTAGTAAGTTTAGGATTTTGTCTTAAGTTAGTTCTGTGAATCGGGCCCGTGGACACTGACAAGGAGGCACTAATGCGATAACACTTACAGGGGGTTTATTAACACTAACACGTGCACCGACATTTGGGCTAACTAAGAAAAACACAGGGAGAGTGACTTGGTGATGTGAACATTGGCACTGCCACAATGACATCATATACAAGGACACTGACAGTGGAATGCTGGCCCGGTCACAGAAACATGAGAAAATAGACATGTGAAACATAGCGATAGGGCCCATGGGGGCAATGACATTGGGACATTGGGACACAGGCATTAGGATAGTAACACCGCGTGGAATTGGAAAACTCAAACCTAGTTTGGCATAATGGGCATTTGGAAAGTGAGCATTCACCCCTAGAAGTCTAGGACACTGTGGCGCATATTTATTGTAAAGTAACACAGCGCATTGCAGCAAGTCACCTTGCTGCTCTGCGTTATTGGGAAAGGGCATCGCCGTTTTAGCGGCAGAAAACTGCCTTTAAAACAGCGATAATGGGTTTGATAATATGCTCTATGGAATTCCATTTGAAGCCCATGTTAGATGTCCTTCACATTTAACCTGGGCTTCAATTGGAATTCCACAGAGCATATTATCAAGCCCATTATCGCCGTTTTAGCGGCAGTTTGCTGCCGATAAAACGGCGATAATCTTATCGCCTGTATTGATAATATGCCCCATAGTTCTCCACGTTACGCCTAACCTTGGAAGGCGTAGCATTTTGGCGCATTCCCATGTTTCCCAGTTCTGGTACATCTGGGAATGCATCAAAAGCCATGGGAGTTGCATGGGAACACCCACAAAACGCCCATGGAATGCCTTCCCAGGGCAGAGTGATGCAGCAATTCACGCTGCGTTAATCCAGATTTATAAAGCAGTTCTGAGTCACACAAAGTGGCCTTGCTTGGCTTCATAACTCTCATTTTTGAGTAAAAGTAGCCATGCTGAGTTGTGTTGGTGTTGCCCAATGTTAGAAGCCGGAGTCCCAGTCCCCCACCTCTGTCACCAAATAGGAGACCCAGGACTCCTCACTCAACGTTAGGCCAAGTAAGGACACCGTTTGCGATAGCCCTGCTCACCCCCTTAGTAGCTTGGCACAAGCAGCCAGGCCTATTTCCAAGGCACAAGTGTACAGTATGTGCAAACACACTCACAGCAACCCACTGGTGACACCACACGAGTTTGATGAAACGAGTGTAGACTTTATATAAAAAGATATACGATCAGACCATACGATACAAAAGCCAACATGTAATAAAGGGTAATATTCGTTCCGGCTGGCTGGTAGGTTCAAATCCCAACCACAGCTTTCAAACTGCTATGCTGGTCGCAATGTTAGAATCACCCACGTTGCAATGGACAAACAATAGTGCACTGCGTAACAATACAATCTAGTGCTGGGCCAAGGAGAAATAAAACAATGTGTACCTTGCAATGGGAGAAATAATGCAATGCGTACTGGTACAATCATGTACTGAGCAATGAAGGAATAATGCAATGCATCACACCCCAATCACGTACTTTTCAATGAAGAAATAATGCAATGCGCGTAACTACAATCATGTACTTTTCAATGAAGAAATAATGCAATGTGTAGCGCTACAATCGTGTACTTCGTTATGCAGAAGTAATGTCAGGCATCATAAGACAGTCCGGCAGTTTGTTAGCAGCAATATTAGCAATGTGTATTACGACAATCAGCCTCTTCAATAGCAGTTGCCCCCCACACGTATCAACGATGACATAAAGTAAAGCTTCTCACTCTGGCCCCCGTACTGCCATTCCTTTGGTCAGTACGGGCCCCAATCTGAGCCGAAGCAAAGGCTCACGTCTCCAGAAGGACTGAGAGGCTGAGAGAGTGTGCCTTCGAGCCCACACCCTGCCCAGGTAGTGATCCACGTTACCTGGGGCGGGACCCACTCTCCTCTCCTCCTTCAGCGTACTGGGCTTTCCGTTCAGAACTTTCCTCAATGGGCCTCAGCGGCTTGGCCTCAGCAGCTCAGCTCTTTCGGGGCTGCCAGTTTGCAACTGTTAGGAAGGTCTCAAGCGGCCGCAGGGCACACCTACCCCACGCCATTGAGATTACGTTACTCCGGGTGCAAGTTCACAACAGCACCCTCCAGGTCTCCACTGGCACAAAGCCACACTCACAACGCTGATGGGACTTCATGTCGACTCCGAGTGCACGCTCACCAGGTACTCCTTCCTGCGGTCTCAGTTGGCATCAAGACACGCACACAGCGCTGCTGAGACTCACTTTCTTCCGGTGAACACGATGACCACCTCCACATTTCCAGGTTGCACCAAAGCACGCACACTGCTTCACTGAGACTTACTCCAACTCCTGTGCCCCGATATCTTCACCAACGCCTTCAGCCGCATCACGACACAATCACCTTGTCCGAGCCTCACTTTTCCTCCGGTGCACTTGATGACCAGGCGCTCTTCACCTGCCCCTCCGGTGCACTCCAGCATGCACCCTGCCTGTCCGAGACTCACTCCAAATCTGAGGCACAACCTGACCAGGCGCTCTTCACCAGCGCCTGCGGTGCACCACTACACGCACCCTGCACGTCCAAGTCCCTCCGATGCACAAGCTGACCAAGTGCTCTTCACCAGCACCTGTGGTGCACCACCACACGCACCCTGCATGTCCAAATCTCACTTCACCTCCGATTCACACACACTGACCAGGTGCTCTTCACCTACACCTACGGTGCACCACAACACGCACCCAACGCGTCTGAGACTCACTTCACCTTCGATGCACACGTTGACCAGGCGCTCTTCACCAATGTCTTCTGTGCACCACGACATGCACCCAGCGCGTCCGAGTCTCACTTCTCCTCCGTGTGTCAAAGATCACAGGACACACCTTCCGAGGGTCTCAAGCTGCCACAACCCTCACCCACCGTTTCGCTTGAAACTTCTCCGGAAACTCTTATGTTCCTGCGTTTCCAAACAGGGAGCCAGCTCACCTCGGCCCCTTGGGGTAACAAGACACAGCACAAAGCACAGTCTTCTTCAAGCAGGGAGACCCAGCGCACAAAGCACAGTCGCAACAGCCTTTTCCTTGGTTAAAACAGCAAACTGCAGACCAGCCCCAGACCACGAAGCAAGAGTTGGCCCTTCCCAGCAGTCAAATGGGTCGAGCCTTTTCAGTCTCAATCCATTTTTATTCCAACGTTCAGGGGTCTCAGCCCTCATAGTTATACCCCTAAATGTCTTTGAAGCTCATTGTGCTCAGGGGCCCCTGACCCCTGCCTAAATAAGTTCTGGGTGCCTCCCTCCCAGTGTCACATTTCTCCATTTGGTACTGGGGGTCTGGATCCTTAATCACTCAGCAGGAGACAGGTCAATTGTTTTATAGCAGCAACCCAGGCCTCTTCACCTCCCGGGGCTTCTCCTCCACCTACTCTCCAGATGCAGATCAGCCTGGTGCCATCTCTACCTCTCCCTGAGTCAAGACCTCCCCCAGCTCCTCTCACCTCTCAGATCCAGACAGTCAATCAACATTCAGCAGAGACACACAGAAATGCTTAAAGCTCAAAACTCAGCCACTTTCTAAAAGAGTGGTTTCTGATCACACAGTGACAAAACCACTTTCATAGAAAGATGGGTTATGACACTGTGAGTTAATACATACTAAACTTCACCTCTCCATTTTAAACTTGTAGGAAACAAGGCTAACAAAACACATTACCCAGCCTCCCCCATTCTGTCCTAAGGGCAGGATGGCCTTTCACCAGTGAAAAATGATATGGACTGTTTTTCACTGTCAGGACATAGCACACACCTCAGTATATGTCCTGACTTTCACTTACACTGCATCCTGCCCAGGGGTTACCCGGGACCTACCACAAGGGTGCCCTCTGTGTTCACAAAAGGGAAAGTAAGGTCTGACAAGTGGTTGCAATTGTTAGGACAACATTCTAACTTAGCACACTGCGCGCTTGCCCTGCACTGCGACCTGAGTTCCCTTCTCAGCGCACCTTTGCATTACTAGCCCTGGCACACACAGTGCACATTACAAGGGACTTTACTAATAAGGCAAACATACCAATCATGGCCAACCAATTACCATAACACTTTACACAGGGAACACTTGTACTTTGACACTCACCAGCAGTGGCAAAGTACCCAAAGCATCTAAATTGGCAACACTATGTCAGAAAAGTGGTCTAGGGGGAAAGCAAAATGTTTAGGGCACTTTAGCCAAAAAGGCCAAGTCCTACACAACCCCATCCCAGCCAAAAGCCAGGGTAGACCAATCATTACCTTGATGGACTTTCCGGCTTCGGGTGACAGAACCAGGACGCAGGCCTTCTACCACAGGGACATCCTCCTGTTCCACGCTTTCCTGACCCTAAGGAGTCATCTGGATCACTACTCCCTGAGTCAACAATGCTGTTCCATGGATCCCACCCAGGTAGGGGGGCCCCTCCAGGGGTGCTAGTACCACACCAACCCCACCCCGGAGTGGTATCCTGGAAAGGCCCATTGGTCAGGATACTACCTCCAGTCATCCTGCCCTCCAGGTTAAAAGTGGGTTTACCCTGGTCACTTCTAGGGGACCCAGTCACACTGGCTGGACACTGTCCCAAGGGTGTGCCCACTGGGGAACACAACCCTCTTTTATCCTTCCATTTATTTTTCTGGTGCTGCCAATTAGGAATGGCACCCACAAACTTCAGGACAGCAGGAGCTCTGGCTACAGACTCCCCACGCCCTCCTGATGCTAGGTGTCCTTCCTCACACCTCTGGCAAGTAGGTACTAGGCCTCCACCGGGGGCTCTCCTACGGCCTCCCAGTTTCTTGGGTGGTGCTGCGGATCCCTGGGGGTGCTGCTTACTCTTCCTTACCCTCTTTTGAGACAAGGGGCTAGCCAGAAACCCCTCCTCACTCTCTGGGATCTCCTTGCGCCACTTGGCCCTTCTTCCCTCTCTGGGACCTTTTCAAGCCCCTGGACTCATGACCAGGGGTCTGGTTCTTGTGCAGGCTCCCAGTAATCAAAGAGCCCACACCTTAACTCGCGGTGGCACAATCCTGGAAAATAATTTCTGGCAAGGCTCCCCTCGGGCCAAATTGGATAACACCTCCAAATCATTTACCATGCTAACCACAACCCAATCTTCCAGTGCACACTTGTACTCATCTACACTTGGCACTGGCTATGCGCTGCCACCAATTCCACTGGACTCTGTTTGTCTACTCTTAGGGGCCGATTCCAATCCTGGAAAAACGCTGTACAAATCGTGGTATGGAGCGTTTTCCCCATACAACTCGTACTTGTAAGGAGGCCCCTACAACCTACGAAGTACGATCCGTACAAATAGACGCACTCCATACAAATTGTAAAAAAGACCCTACAACTCGTATGTACAAGCGATTCCGATTCGGATTGCTCTGTACACGACGTTCCCATGTATTCCCGGCAGCAGTTTACAACCCGGCAAGTATGATTCGTACAAACGGCACTCCATACAGCTCTTTATTTACAAGAGCCAAAAAGTGCCGGAAAAACCTTGTACGCCCCGAAAACAGTACAAGACAGACCCCCTCATGTACAAGTCGTACACCCCATGAATACAGGGGTACGGTGCGTATGTACGGTGCGTACGGATGGCACGGAAAGTGGGGTACGGTGCGTACATACGCGATGAAGGGGTACTGGTCGTGTACGCACCGTACAAGCACCGTACCCCAAAATTGCGTATGTATGCACCGTACCCCAAAATCACGTATGTACGCACTGTACCCCAAAATCACGTATGTACGCACCGTACCCCAAAATCACGTATGTACGCACCCTACCCCAAAATCGGGTACGTACGCACCGTACCCCAAAAACACGATTTTGGGGTACGGTGCGTACAAACGTGATTTTGGGGTACGGTGCGTACAAACGTGATTTTGGGATACGGTGCATACGTACGCGATTTTGGGGTACGGTGCATACGTACGCGATTTTGGGGTACGGTGCGTACGTACGCGATTTTGGGGTACAGTGCGTACATACGACCAGTACCCCAAAATCGCGTATGTACGCACCGTACCCCAAAAATCGCATACGTACTTTGCGTACATGCGCGATGTTGGGGTACACACCATACACACGCCTCGCATGTGGGGGGACTCCTGTATGCCTCATACCCCTATACGACCCGTACACCGGTATGAGTCGTACCCCCAGAACGAGTCATACCAGGGTACGAGTCGTATAGGGGTTCACTTCGTTCCCCGGTACGAGTCATTCCCCGTATACAGGCCATTTTCCATAAAAATCGTATGCTGACAACCCGGTACGAATCGTACTTGACGGGTTGGACAGCCTTTTTACAAATTGTATGGTCTTTTTTACAAGTCTGTGTCGTACAGCTTTTCCCGATCCGATTTGTAAGGATCGGGCCGATCTGTATGTATTTTTCCCGTACGAATCGTACTACACAGGTTGGAAGGGACTTTTACAATTTGTATGGAAAAAAATACAAATCCTATTTGTATGGAAAATAAAAATCCAGGATCAGAATCGGCCCCCTAATGTCCAGTTCCCTCATGCTTAACTAATGAGTGAGAATAATCTGTTTCTCTTCCAACGCGAGGTGGTTCCTGCTCTCCTATGCTTGAGTTTTAAGTTTTAACATGTCCAACTCTTGCAGTCTGACCCTTTCGTTTTCCTCCAACTCCTCTGGTAAAAAACTTCTCCCTGAATGGCTACTACCACTGGCAAATCCTGTGGACCAAATCCATTCCCTGGGGCATCCTCATCCACCTCAACATCACCTGTCTCCTGAGCCTCTTTGGCTTCCCGCCAGGCCCTCAAGGCCACTTGCAGATCCTCCTTCTTGGCGCTACCCTTCATGGAACATCCCAAAGCTCTGCAGAATTTCCTGAACTGATCAACCTTGTAGGTAAACAATGCCTCAATGTTAAACTCTAATTCTGCAGCCGCAGCCTGACTGGCTATCTAGCTTCCCCCCGAGATATGATGTGTGGTTTAAAGGTTACTCAACAATAGAACCAACAATTCCCAACAATATGTTTTTGCGTCATGGTCTGCGATCAATTTATGATGTACACCAAGTACTGTGAGTGGTTTTGCACGGATGTATGACGTTACAACGCATTCTTTTACCACGCATGCTGTTACAGCTCAGTTTTTACAGCGCAAACCTTTACAACGCATAGCGCTTTGGGGTGCTGGATAGTGAATAGTTTAATTTACTATTCAAACTCCAGTCCCCGTGGACACTAAGGAAGATGTTGGATAGTAAATTAAATCTATTCCCTATCCTAGAGCGCCCCCCAGCGCAATGCGTTGTAATGGTTTTCGTTGTAAAACCTGCGTTGTAAAAGCACTGCGTTGTAAAAGTTTCGTTTTAAAGGATGTTTCCCGTTTTGCACACACACGTTTCAATTACGTTAGGATCGTATCCCACCGCTCTGCCACCAAATTTTCGAAGCCGGAGTCCCAGTCCCGCACCACAGTCACCAAATAGGAGACCTATGACTCCTCACTCAACATTAGGCCATGTAAGGACACCGTTTGAGATAGCCCTGCTCACCCCCTTAGTAGCTTGGCACGAGCAGCCAGGCCTATCTCCAAGGCAGGAGTGTACAGTATGTGCAACTACACTCACAGCAACCCACTGGTGACACCACAAATGGACTCCACACAAGTTTGATAAAAACGAGTATAAACTTTATATAAAAAGATATACGATCAGACCACACGATACAAAAGCCAACATATAATAAAGGGTAATATTCTTTCCGGCCCGCTGGTAGGTTCAAATCCCAACCACCACTTTCAAAATGCTATGCTGGTCGCAATGTTAGAATCACATACGTAGCAATGGATAAACAATAGTGCACTGCTTAACGATACAATCCTGTGCTGGGCAAAGGAGAAATAATACAATGCGTAACGATACACCCCGGTACCTTGCAATGGGAGAAATAATGCAATGCGTACCGCTACAATCATGTACTGTGCAATGAAGGAATATTGCAATGCGTCACACCCCAATCACGTACTTTGCAATGAAGAAATAATGCAATGCGCGTAACTACAATCTTGTACTTTGTAATGAAGAAATAATGCAATGCGGGCCGCTACAATCATGTACTTTGCAAGGGAGAAATAATGCAATGCGTAGCGCTACAATCGTGTAATTCATTATGCAGAAATTATGTCAGGCGTCATAATTGGCAATGTGTCTTACGACAATCAGCCTCTTCGATAACAGTTGCCACCCACACGTATCAACAATGACATAAAGTACAGCTTCTCACTCTGGCCCCAGTATTGCCACTCCTTTGGTCAGTACGGGCCCCAATCTGGGCCGACGCCAAAGCTCATGTCACCAGAAGGACTGAGAGGCAGAGAGAGAGACCCTCAGAGCCCGCACTATACCCAGGTAGTGATCCAAGTAACTTGGGGGTACAACCTCACTCTCCTCTCCTCCTTCAGCGAATTGGGCCTTCCATGCAGAACTTTCTCAATGGGCCTCAGCAGCTCGGCCTGGCAACTCAGCTCCTCCGGGGCCGCCGGGCCGCAACTGTTAGGAAGGTTTCAGGTAGCCGCAGGGCACACGCAGCCCACGCCTTTGAGATTACGTTACTCCGGGTGCACGTTCACCACAGCACCCTCCGGGTCTCCTCTGGCACAAAGCCACACACAACGCTGATGGGACTTCGCGTCGATTCCAAGTGCCTGTTCACCAGGCACTCCTTCCTGCGGTCTCAGTTGGCACCAAAGCACGCACACCATGCTGCAGAGACTCACTTTCTTCTAGTGCACATGATGACCACCTCCACAGTCCCAGGTTGCACCAAAGCACGCACACTGCTTCACTGAGACTTACTCCAACTCCGGTGCCCCGATATCCAGGCGCTCTTCACCAACGCCTTCAGCCACACCACGACACGTTCACCGTGTCCAAGCCTCACTTCTCCTCTGGTGCACTTGATGACCAGGCGCTCTTCACCAGCCCCTCCGGAGCACCCCAACACGCACCCTGAGCGTCCGATACTCACTCAACCTCCGAAGCACATGCTGACAAGGCGCTCTTCACCAACGCCTCCTATGCACCACCGCACGCACCTTGCGCGTCCGTGTCCCTCTGATGCACACGCCGACCAGGTGCTCTTCACCAGCTCCTGCGGTGAACCATGACATGCACCCGGCGCGTCCAAGTCTCACTTCACCTCCGATGTACACGCTGACCAGGCGCTCTTCACCAACACCTGTGGTGTACCACGACACGCACCCAGCGCGTACGAGTCTCACTTCTCCTCCGTGTGTTGATGATCACAGGGCACACCTTCCAAGGGTCTCAAGCTACCACAACACCCACCCATCCACTGCGTCGCTTGAAACTTCTCCGGAAACTTTTATGTTCCTGTGTTTCCAAACAGGGAGCCAGCTCACCTCGGGTCCTTGGGGTAAGAAGACACTGCACAAAGTGTAGTCTTCTTCGGGGGACCCAGCACACAAAGCACAGTCGCAACAGCGCTTCCTTGGTTAAAACAGCAAACTGCAGACCAGCCCCAGATCACAAAGCAAGGGTTGGTCTTTCCCAGCAGTCTCTTCAGTTGTTCCTTCCTTAGCAGAGGTTCCTCTTGACCATGAAATGGGTCAGAGCCTTTTCAGTCTCAATCCATTTCCATTCCAACGTTCAGGGGTCTCAGCCCTCATAGTTATACCCCTAAATGTCTTTGAAGTTCATTGTGCTCAGGGGTCCCTGACCCCTGCCTAAATAAGCTCTGGGTGCCTCCCTCCCAGTGTCACATTTCTCCCTTTGGTACTGGGGGGCTGGATCCTTAATCACTCAGAAAGAGACAGGTCAATTGTTTCATTACAGCAACCCAGGCCTCTTCACCACCCGGGGCTTCTCCTCTGCCTACTCTCCAGATGCAGGGCAGCCTGGTGCCATCTCAAGCCCTCCCTGGGTCAAGACCTCTCCCAGCTCCTCTTACCTCTCAGAACCAGACAGTCAATCCACATTCAGCAGAGACACACGGAAATGCTTAAAGCATAAAACGTATTCACTTTATAAAAGAGTAGTTTCTGAACACACAGCGACAAAACCACTTTCATAGAAAGATGGGTTATGACACTGTGAGTTCATACATACTAAACTTCACCTCTCCATTTTAAACGTATAGGAAACTAGGCTAACAAAACACAATACCCAGCCTCCCCCATTCTGTCCTATGGGCAGGATGGCCTTTCACCAGTGAAAAACGAAATGAAGTGTTTTTCACTGTCAGGACATAGCATACACCTCAGTATATGTCCTGCCTTTTACTTACATTGCACCCTGCCCAGGGGTTACCTGGGACCTACCGCAGGGGGTGCCCACTGTGTACGCAAAAGGGAAAGTAAGTCCTGACAAGTGGTTGCACTTGTCAGGACAACATACTAACTTAGCTAACTGCACGCAGGCCCTACACTGCAGTCCTGAGTTCCCTTCTGTGCGCACCTTTGCATTACTAGCCCTGGCACACACAGTGCACATCACTAGGGACTTTACTAGTAAGGCAAACATACCAAACATTGCCAACCAATTACCATTACACTCTACACAGGGAACACTTGTACTTTGACACTGATCAGCAGTACCCAAAGCATCTAAATTGGCAACTCTATGTCAGGAAAACTGTCTAGGGGGAAGCAAACAAAAAGTTTAGGTAACTTTAGCCAAAAAGGCCAAGTCCTACCCCCAATAAAGGTATGACAATAGTACAGTTAAAATATCTACTGTCCCAGTAAAAGTATAGAGGCCCTCCTGAGAGATTCTAGCTCTCATTTCGGTGATATTATTCATGAAATGTACATCAGCATTGCTAAAACGGGTTCATCCTATCCCTTATAAACATTTAGAGGCATGTTTACAAAAAGTTCATGCAACCTGTAGGAAATCGGATTACTGGTTGAGGGGGTGGAGCTCTACTCAAGCTGCAACCATAGTTCTTGTCAGGGTGAAATACAAGCAAACCCCAAATTACCCTGTCCTCAACGCTCTGATAACTTGGAACAAAGCAGTCAGGCTTAACTTAGAGGCAATGTATAAAGTATTTATGCTGCACTTCAAACAGTGATAAAATGAAAAATCCCACACCAACTTAGTCAAATAGAATACAAATTTGACACAAAAACGATAAAAATCTAATCAGTAGAACCAAAGATATGCAATTTTAAAGATTTAAGTACAGTGTTTAGAAGCACAAAACCCCAACTGTGGTTATCTGGTTATGCCAGAATGGTACAAAGTCACAGGCTGACCGCGATGGAAAGCGGGCCAAATACAGGGACCAAGGGGCATATTATCAAGACTCGGCAATAAAATTATCGACGCTTTATCGGCAGGAAACTGCCGATAAAATGGCGATAATGGGCTTGATAATATGCTCTATGGAATTCCAATCGAAGCTCATGTTAAATGTCCTTCACATCTAACATGAGCTTCGATTGGAATTCCATAGAGCATATTATCAAGCCCATTATCGCCACTTTATCGGCAGTTTCCTGCCGATAAAGCGGCGATAATTTTATCGCCGAGTCTTGATAATATGCCCCCAAGTTAGGCCCACTGAACAAAGGGGCATATTACCAACAACTAGCGATAATTATCGCTAGGTTGGCTTAGCGGCAATAATTTTATCGCCGTGTAGCGACGATTTTTATCGCTTAGGAGCCTTGATATTATCAAGGTTTATCTCCTAAGCGATAAAAATCGGCCGAAATGTATGAATATCGCTGAAAAGTCAGCAAATGCTCTTAGCCATGTTATCCACCTCCCATTGGATAACATGGCTAAGAACTGCTCAGGGCAGGTGTTAGCTTTTGGAGATATTCGCGCTTAGCGCGAATATCTCCAAAAGTTGGTAAAAGGAGATAGCGATGTTAGCGACTGTTTCCAGTCGCTAACATCTTGGCACGCCCACTTTGCATGTCATTAGTGATACATTTCTCTGATATGCAAAGCGGGGCCCAAGATGGTCGCTATCTCCTACTAGCTGTCGCTAACTGGTGTTAGCGACAGCTAGGTAATAGGGAGATAATTTTATCTCCGCTTTCTTGGCTTTTAAAGTAAAAAAAGCGGAGATAAATCCCTTGATAATATGCCCCAAAATACCTTAAATCCGGGTTGCAGAGTGCTGCTTAATCCTGAGTTGAGGATGCATTGCGCAGCGACAGTTCCAAAGAAGTTGCAAGCTGTGATGCAAGATTCTGCGTCAGAGATGCATTGCACATCAGTGGTTCCCATGAAGCCGCCAACAGGGCATGCGATGCGAGGTCCTGAGTCATCATCGAGGATGCCATTGATGAGGGTTTGTGAAGCAAAGTCCACAATGGGGATGTATCTGGGATGCATTGCGCAGCGGCATGTCCGACGAGGTGCAATGCAGAGTCCTACATCGAAGATGTGTTTTGCAGTGGCGGTTCTGATACAGAGCTGCAAGGAGATTCATTGCACTATGTCGGTTCTACCCAAGAGACCACAGTTGGGTTGGCAGAGCACCTTCAGGCCCATTTCCAATGGTCAAGGACTGGGGGGGGCACCACATGGGGGCCAAGTCTCACAGCAGGTATAGTCCAGGTGCTGGGATCAAGGTGATTGAAGCCTTTTCTGTCCCTTGTGTTCTGATCAGGCTAGCCAACTAGTCCTTGGAGTCACTCTGGTGGTTCTAGGCTCAAGATGCAGGTCCAGTTCCACTCTGGCAGCAGAGTAGCAGGGCAGCAGAATAGCACAGCAGTCCTTTATCTGAGTCTTCCGCAGATCCAGATGTGTACTGTAAAGTTGGTTCTGAGGGTCAAATATTTGTCCTTGGTGCCAGCTTTGAAGTAGGAGAAGGTTCTGAAGGTTTCCACCCCCAGAGGGGTTTGAATTTCCTAACTCTCTGCTCTGGCCCCAGCTTGTCTGGGGCACAATAGATTGGCTTGAAGTCCTTTGTGTGTGTGTTGAGGCATAGCTTTGTGATATGCAAGTACAGTAGGTGACAGCTCCATCCCCACCATCAAGTCAAAGATGGTCAATCAATCAATCAATCAATCATAACATTTGTATAGCGCGCTACCGACCCGGAAGGGTCTCAAGGCGCTTGGGGGAGGGGGTCTGCTACTGCTCAAACAGCCAGGTCTTGAGTTGTCTCCTGAAGGCGAGATGGTCCTGGGTCAGTCGAAGGTGGATGGGAGGGAGTTCCAAGTCTTGGCCACCAGGTAGGAGAAGGATCTGCCTCCGGCGGTGGCTCTTCGGATGCGTGGAACGGCGGCGAGGGCGTGGTTGGTCGATCCTAGCTGGCGGGTGGGAGTGTAGAAGGTCAGGCGGTCGTTGAGGTACTTGGGGCCCAGGTCATGGAGAGACTTGTGTGCGTGGGTGAGGAGCCTGATCGTGATCCTCTTGTTGACGGGGAGCCAGTGCAGGTCCCTCAGGTGGCCGGAGATATGGCAGCGACGGGGGATGTCCAGGATGAGTCGGGAGGCGGCGTTCTGGATGCGTTGGAGTCTTCTCTGTAGCTTGGCCGTGGTTCCGGCGTAGAGGGTGTTTCCGTGGTCCAGTCGGCTGGTGACGAGTGCCTGGGTGACCGTTTTCCTGGTTTCGGTCGGGATCCATCGGAAGATCTTGCGGAGCATGCGTAGGGTGTGAAAGCAGGATGAGGAGACGGCGTTGACTTGTCTGGTCATCGAGAGGGAGGAGTCCAGGATGAAGCCCAGGTTGCGTGCGTGGTGTGTTGGCTTGGGAGCGGTGCCCAGGGCGGGGGGCCGCCAGGAGTCGTCCCAGGCGGAGGGTGATGGTCCCAGGATGAGGACTTCCGTCTTGTCTGAGTTCAGTTTCAGGCGGCTGATCTTCATCCACTCGGCGACGTCTTTCATCCCTTCGTGTAAGCTGGTTCTGGCGCTGTCGGGGTCCCTGGTGAGGGAGAGGATCATCTGGGTGTCGTCGGCGTAGGAGATGATGTTCAATCCATCCAACATCTATTCCCCCTTCGTCCCACTGCCTGGGAGTAATACACAAATACCAACTGCCAGTTACAACTAGTCATTTGACCCAGGATACAGGTTGAAGGCATCAAATAGTTAGGATAAGAAAATGGCGACTTTCTAAAGAAGGAATTTTCAGAATTGTGACTTAAAATAGAACACTGCCATTAAAGAGGATTTTAAATTATAAATCATTAGACATCAAACTCAACATTCTTCTCTGCTTCCAATCAAAAGTTATTACTTTTTAAATGTACTAACATATTACAATGTTATCCAGTGGGACAGGTAGGCCCTGTAGTAGCAAAAAAATGATTTTAAAAGATCTTTTTTACTACCAGGACAAGTAAAACTTAAAAATACATGTCCAATGTTTTAAATACACTGCACCCTTCCACAGGAGTGAATTACATGTACTAAAAGGAAAGTTTAGGGCTGACAAGAAGTTTATCTTGTCAGGTTGAAAAGGAAGTTTAAAATTGCTCACACAGGCTACAATGGCAGACCTGACACATGTTAAACAGGCTACTTAAGTGGGTGGCACAATTAGTGCTCTTGGCCCATTAGTAGCATTTAATTTACAGACCCTGGGTACATGTAGTACCACTTCACTAGGTTGCTTGTAAGTAAGTTATATATGCAAATTGGATGTAAGTCAATGTTGCCATGTTTTAGGAAGTAAGCACACACACTTGAGCACTGGTTAGCAGTGGTAAAGTGCACAGAGACCTATGGTCAACAGAAACAAGATCAACAAAGAAATTGAGGAGTAAGGCAAACGCTTGGGGAAGACCACCCTACGACTGATAGATCTAACATAACCCAGTGTCCTCAGGTCGACCCGAATAGGTTCCCCTAAAGCCCTTTCCACTCGTATACATGGAGACTAGGATTGTCTTCTCTTTTTTTTTAAATATTTTTATTTATTGCAAGAAAAAGCAAAAAGAAAAGAAAAAAAAAGAAAAAAGAAGTCATAGTTTGTTATGCATACATCATTACATAAGTATCTGTACATAGAATTATCATTGAAATACAAGCAGAGGATTACAGTATAAATATTCACTAGTATCTATATCATAACAGTAGTGCTAATGTGCTAGTCTCTCAAAGCAATTACATGTTTAACTCATAAACGTTTCCCATATTTTTTCCCTCCCTTTTAATGCCTTAAGGCCCCTAGGTTTAGGCAGTTGTAGCTCCATTGTATGTATTTCATGAATAAGGTACCACCATTCCATAACGCTAGGAGGTTCCTTCGAGATCCAAGTCCGCGCAATGACCAACCTAGCGCAAGCAAAAACAATAGATATCAGGTCTTTATAGTTACAATTAATATCTTGTATATCTAACAGTATCAAGTGTGCCGAAAGAGCAGGTATTGTTATGTGTCTACTATTAAGAGCCTCTGTTATTCCTTGCCAGAATGTTCTGAGCTTCGGACACTGGTAAAGCATATGTTCTATACCAGCAGCTTCCATATTGCATTTTAAACATTTAGTACGCTCATTAGAAATATTTCCAGAGGTCCAGCTAGCAATTCTTTGAGGTGTATAGTAGATTTTAGTAACCGTTCTATAAAAGTGTAGCCTCAAATTTGAAGATTGAACCACTCGATTTATTTGTATGAGTGATCCTGCAATCTGGTTGGAGCTGATATTAACTCCTAATCTGTTGGTCCATTTGTCCGCCATTTTCGCACAATCCCCTGTTCGGCCTTTATTGAGACAAGCGTAGCTCTTGCTAACAAGTGATTTAGTATAGCTAGAATAAATACATTGTAGAGTATCTGAATGTTCTACTCTCCCAATTTTCATTTTATTAACCAAAAAGTATTGTATCTGTATAAATTTAAAATACATATCATTCAAGCTGGGGGTGGAGTCAAGATGGCGGGCTGAAGCCGCCAGGTGAAGGAGATCGCATGGAGTAGCTCCCCACCGCTTCCAGAAAAATTACGAGGAAAGCGTTTATGTAGCGTTGTTTTCTAGCGCTGTAATCTGCCGAGACTGGAGTAAGCAAGAGGGGCAAATATAAAAAACTTGGAGCTTGCATTACTCGAAAATACTCCTGCGGGGGAAAACGCCCGCAATTCCATTATAGCTGTCTCTTACCGTGGCTGGATTTGGATGCTGCAGTTTGTTTGTTGGCTGAGCAGAGGGGTTTTCCCGGTCTGGAGACTCAGGAGTACCAGCCCCCTCCGAACGCTCGTTAGGGCGTGTAACGGGGCGGGTCTTGGATTACCCTCCTCTCATCTGTGTGTTTTTCTGAGGGAAGACCGAACGCCGTATCTACCAACAGAGCCGCCACCAGAGCCGAGTTTCGCTGTTGCGCCGATGACATTGAGGCAGAATACCCGCTCCACTAGAACTGGAAGAGCGGGGAAGACGGGGAAACCGGACGGCTCAGGTTTGATGTCTGCCAGCGAAGCTAAAGCGGCATTGGGGAACTCTGCTGTGAAAGTCAAGATGGTTACGGGTGTTACGGGTGTTAGCACTGGAGGCAAAGGTATAGCTAAGGTCACACTGGACAAGCAGTCACCCTGCCCAGCTACACTTGACATAAGCGCCAGTAACAATGTTGAACTATCGGTTCTTTGTGATGAAACCTTAAACCACCAGATTTTGCCTTCTCGAAGCGAATTAGAGGGGGTAGGAAGCAATGAAGTAACCGCTATAAAAACAATCAGCACAGCCCCAGCCCCTCTTACTATCGCTGACACAGGCAAAGTGACCTTTAAGGGAAAAGATAAATGCAAAGACAAGATTGACAAGGTTGATAAGGCTGACAAGGCTGAACTTCGTACTGATGGAGATTCTGCCCTTGAGGCTGAGACCATAAGGGAAAAGGAAAGCGACATTGTAAATCTTGAAGTTATTGCAGTAGAAGGGGGTGCAAATACAAATGCAAAAACAAACGTCTATTTAGACACTGCGCCAGTAACACCTCATTCTACTATAAACACATATGTCGACCCAACCAGCCATATGGACACAGCACAGACTACTCAAGTGGCTGATTCAATCACAGCCGAATCTACATCTGAGAAGCAACTTGGCGAAATTCTACCGGGAAAGAATATCTCTGTGTGCTTACATAACGATGAAATGGAGAGGGCGGAAGAAAGCTCCAATCCTGACTACGAAGACATTTTTGAAGAGGGCGAAACTGATACGGAAACTTCCACTAATAGATATAGTGCTTGTCGAGTATCCGGCCTAAGGAAAGCAAAATTGAAGGCCAAAACTAAACAAAAAACTACAATTCGTAAACTGCTGAATAAAGACCCTATTGTAAATAAGAAGGGACGTAAGGCTATAGTTGATGATAGCCCGTTGAGAAAATGGATTGAAGCAAAAGGAGGAGTGAAGGGTATGGCTTTAAGACTTTCTGGAGCAAGCCCTGAGGAAGACTCGAATTTACGACACAAAAATATACCTCCCAGAATGGAGACTACTAAAACGAATGTAGATATAATAGCTTCACCAGCTCTACTAACCAACAAGGGACCTAGTGACGTGGGCTCCACTACGGTAATACAGCCAGATACTTTAGCTCCAACCCTATCTATCAACTTGACGAGTAGTCCTGTAGCTAACGCCGCCATCAATTCACAAGCGGATCCAACAAGTTCCAAGACAAGCTCAACTCCGATTCAAATTGACTCTGACAACCACCCATTGGAAATATCAAATGCTGAAAATATTGAAACAGCGAAAATAAATGCGGGCCCTAGTTCTCTGGTTGCTAGTAATTTGGACACAACATTAGAACACAGTGACACACCAAGCCAACTGCCAACCCAATCAGTAATACAGGGGGGGAAAATAAAAGTACATCCAGATACTACATCTACGGATTTAATCATGCAAACTCTTATGGCACAAAGACAAGAAAGCCAACAACAATACCTGCAATTAAGAGAAGATAATACCAAATTGCAAGCTTTTATGAGCGAAGTGTGTCAAAAGCTTGGAGGGGTCACACAAGAGATGGAAGACCTAAAACAACGAGTTGTTGAAGTAGAAGAAGGCGCCATTCGATCGGAATCAACAACAAGATCCCATTCAACACGCATATCTAAATTGGAGGCTAAAGTGGAGGACATGGAGACTAGGGCGCGTAGACACAACCTTAGACTGTTTGGAATTCCTGAGGGCACTGAGGGGGCCGATCCCAGAACCTTTGTTGTGAAACTTTTCCAAAAGGCATTTAGCGACTTATCGGATTGGGACTGGGACTCCCAATTACAGCGGGTTCCTAGATTTCCCCTCTTTCAAAAGAACAAAAACAATAAATTCCCTAGACAGTTTTTGATATATTTTGGGAATTTTCTGTTGCGACAAGCAGTGTCTCTTAAAGCTAAACCTAATAGCCCAGTCACTATCGATAATATTACCTTTTTTGTACGCTCGGACTTGAGTTAGGGCACAATGGATTGACGCTGGGAGCTCCGCAAATTGATTGACTCTTTCAAAGCTGTAGGCTGCATGGTTTATCTACAGGAACCGGCCCGCCTTAAAGTTATTAGAAATAGCCAGCCATTATTTTTCACTGAACCGGAAGAGGCGATCCTAGCTCTAGAGAAATTTACAAGAGAGCAAGACAAATGAAACAATATTGACATTAACAGGACATGATCCTGATTATTTGAATATTTAGAAACGATTTGAATTTGCATTGTCAAATGGAGGGACGCTTCGGTTGAAACTTTCCTTTTTTATTCTTTTTCTTTCCACACTCTTTACTTCTTTTTTCTCTCTCCTTTTTCTCTTACTCTAACGCTTTCCTTTTTTGATGAATCTATGACTTTAGTTTGGAAGCGGAAGTGGCAGTCTCCATGCTCATCACTTCACTGTGCTGCCCTTCCAGCGGCAGCAAGGTATAGAGGGGTGCTCCCCCCTTAGGGACCTGAGGGTGAGAGGGCGGGTGGGAGGGGTCAGGGCTCTGGTGTGTGTGGGGATTAAAAGGGGGAAAAATTGTTATTGCAAGAATAGAATATGGCCAGAAACGGAAATTAAAGACTTTGAGTTTTTCTATATCAAGCAATATACTATGCAGAGGAGGTCGAGAAATATAAGTACAAGCTATGTCTTTTCTTAGATGTTTGGTGTGGAATGTTGCTGGACTCAATAACAAATGTAAGAGGAGATTGGTACAAGAAGAAAGGTACATGTATAAACCACATATGGCATTCATTTCTGAAACTCATATTGGATTTCAAGATCGTAAGCTCTTATCGCAAATGGGCTATAACCTTGTCGTTTGTTCAACCTTAGGGGCATCAATTCGGGGTGTAGCTATTCTGAAACAAAAATGATTAAGAATGAATGTCATTAAAACTGCAGCTGATGCCAAGGGGAGGTGGGCAATAGCACAGCTGCAATTTGATCAAAAATGCTATGTATTTTGTATTGTCTATGGTCCCAATATAGATGAACCCAAACTTTATGAGCAATTGAATATTGAATTACTCGACTGGGAAAGCGAACTGTTGATAATGGGGGATTTTAATTGCGTCATGAATTATAAAATAGATTCTACAAGTAAAGGAAATAGAACTAGGATGGGTAAAGTTAGGACAGCTATAATAGAACTGGCCAGGATTCATAATTTGAAAGATGCTTGGCGTATTAAACATCCCACCATAGCTGGCTTTACAGACTATTCGGCTCCACATAAAGCCTGCTCTAGAATCGACATGATATGGGCAACAGACAATATTCTGGAGAACTGTGACATAGAACTTTGCCCTAAAGTTACTTCCGATCACAATCTGATACTGTTTTAATTTAAAATTTTGGATAGTAAACAAACCCCCCGACAGTTTACATTCCCTAGATATCTACTAACAGACTCTAAATTTATTCTTGGTATTAAAAGTCACATAAAGGAATTCATATTATTGAACATTAACTCAACAACTGTTAATTTTGTATGGGATGCGTGTAAATGTAGCATTAGAGGCTATGTACAACAATACATTTTAAGGGACAACGCTGAAAAACGTGGCGTAAAAAATTGACTACATCTAATATTCGACTTGTTGAACAACAACTGTCCGATGCTATAATACAGGGCAAAACTAATATCGAAGAGCTAGGTTTAGGATTAGTGTCATTGAGGGCGGCATTAAAGAAAACCCTTAGGGAAAAATTCAGTTCCAAAATACACAAATATAAGTTGGCACAGTACGAAGGGGGAGACAGAATTGGTAAAATTCTGGCTTACAAGATAGCTGATAAAAAGGCTAAAACTACTATAAAAATAATAAAAGGGCTAGACTCTAAGGAATACAGAAATTCGGAGCAGATTTTAGATCAATTCGCCAAATATTACTGCCACCTCTATACTCCAGAAAATTCACCTACTTCAGAAGAAATTAGACTTTATTTAGAGAAACACACACCCGGGAGATTAGATGCAGAAGCAATCAAGCAACTTGGCTCCAAATTTACAACTGAAGAAATAGGGAAAGCTATACAAGCACTGCCTCTAGGTAAGGCTGCGGGAGAAGATTGCTTGCCTATAGAGATCTATAAGATCTGTGAAAAGGAATTACTTCCTCTCTTCCAGCGGGTGATAGACTCTATGGGGGAAACAGGAAGTGCTCCTATATCATGGCGAACTGCCAAAATAGTCTTCTTTTTAAAAAAGAACAAGCCACCGGCGGAACAGGGATCATATAGGCCAATCTCATTAATCAATACTGATGCAAAAGTGTTTGCCAAAGTTTTGGCAAATCGCCTTGCTCCTATTATGCCAGATTTGGTCAATTGCCAACAACATGGGTTTGTGGTGGGGAGAGACACCACTACCCATATCAATACTGCTGTTACAGCTTTCGACGTCGCCGCAGTTACTCTCGCCCCACTCGGAATGGTCATGTTAGATGCAGAGAAAGCATTCAACCGAGTGAGGTGGGAGTACCTATGGGCAACGTTGAGTGCATTTGGTATACAGGGGCAATATCTCGGTTGGGTCCAATCTCTATATGAATCACCAATGGCAATAGCTAGTTATTTAGGAGCCAATTCGGCTAAATTCTCAATCAAAAGGCGGACTAGGCAGGGGTGTCCTTTATCACCCCTGTTATTTGCTTTGGCTTTGGAGCCATTTTTAAATGCACTAACAGCTCAGGATAATATAATTCCAATAGAGCATGGAGGCAAGAGCTTGAAAATCACAGCTTTTGCTGATGATATAGCTATATACACTACCGACTTAGTTTTGGCCATCCCTAAGATAATTGAGGAAGCTAGCGAATTTGGTGGTATATCGGGGTATAAGTTAAATGTGAGTAAAACTCAAGTAATTGCTAATTATAAGCCTACACAACCGATATTAGGGCTTTGCCCAAATGCTATTTATTTAGGAGTTAAACTCACCACCGATATAGAAAAAATCATAGCACTGAACTATGACCCTCTACTCAAAGAGATTACTGCTACTCTTAAAAACTGGCATAAGATACCACTTAGTTTGGTAGGACGTATAAATGTAATCAAAATGAAGATTGTACCGAAAATATTGTATTTATTTAGGTCTATCCCCATGCAATTGAATAATGTATATATTAAGAGAATGGAGAGTATATGTAGCAGCTATATTTGGGGCTATAAAAAAGCCCGAAGGTCAATGACCGCATTGAAACTCTCAATAGAAAAGGGAGAATTAAATTTCCCGGATCTCAAAATCTATTTTTTTGCTACCTTTATCCAACTTATACGCAGTCTCCTGTCCAAGGAAGGTTCCCTATTTTTCCATCAATTTATGTTGGGATCACAAAGTAATCAGTTTTTATTTCGTGTGCATGACCCCAATTACTACAAGAGGGTCAAATTTAAGACCGCAAGAGATATCAAAAGAATTTGGGATCAAATTATGAGCACTGACAAAATCCCATTTTTCAATGCTGAGCTACAAATCTGGGGTAATCCAGGGTTGCCAGGCATATTTTCTGATGGCGCCTGCGCACAATGGATAGATCATGGTATAAATACTTTAGGCGATTTATATGGACCGGATGGCCTTTTGAGATTTAGTACACTAAGAACACTGTATAAAATTAACGATGCTATGTATTTTAAATATATACAGATACAAGACTAGGATTGTCTTTTCAAGGGATTTTATTAGCATTTGGACGCAAAAACAGTATAGGTTTGCGGCACAACGGATGTTTAGCTGTCTCCTCTGGATTTTCCTAAACGTTGTCCTCCTCCTCTGTTACACCGTTGCAGATCTGAGGAGGAGAGATGGGGTTACCAAGGGAAGAAAAGAAAGAAAACAAAACAATCCTTAGGCTATTGCTCTTTCTTTGAGCTTAACCTCTTCGGTACTCTGGACGGTCCCCGGCTGTCCGACGTCATGGTGGGCATGTGCTAAGGACGGCCGGGGGACGTCCGAATCCCGCCTTCTTATTAATTCTCCTGCACAGTGGGAGAATTTGGGCAGCGCCAAAGGGGTTAGAAGGGGTTGGGTTTTTGTGCACACATCCACCAATGCTTTACCCAGTGCAGTGTCTAAGTCAGGGCAGGACTGGGAACCACAACTAGCTCTGGCAAAGTGTTAAGCCGAGCTCTTTCCCGGGGACGGTTTCCGGCCAATTTTGGAACTGGGCCGATTTTGCAGCTATGCTGCAAAAACTGCCCTGTAACAAAAACGGCCCCCAGGGGCCCAAAACCGGCCCCCACCCATGCGGCGCACCGGGGTATTGCCCGGTGCCCGCTATGGCCAGTCTGACCCTGGTCTAAATGAGGGGTTGGGTGGTTTATTTAGGTGCACCCCGCAATCCTGCCCACCAACCCTTCAGTGTGAATGGATGTGTACTAGGCACTTGCCTGCATCCGTGACCCTCCTGGGCCATGGTAAGGGGAGAATAAGCCTCATTCCTTCCCTCTGGAGTACTTGTCTCGGGCGCAATGCTTGACAAGCGTCGGTCGTTGTCTTGGTTGTCTTCTGGCTTTTCTGTGACTTCCTGGATGGCCTGTAGGCTCCATCTTCTCCCCTCTGTGTCTTCAGTCTCCTCGCTCCTCGTGGTCCCCTCGCTTCATCACTCCTCCTCTTCCTTGAGCTCCAAACACTGAACACTCCTGCCTTCCTCTGTTGGTCTTATCTTATCTTCCTCGCTCCCGACGTTCTCCTCGCAGCATGACTCTGACACTAGAACGTCCACCTCACTTCCGGTTTGGTGCACCGCGGTCGCCATGTTGGAAGTCCCGCATTCAAGTCGGACTTCTCACACCCTGCAAGGCTAGTTTCTGTGCTGCATTAAATGAATGGGAGAGATCTGAGCAGCGCCATATTTACAAAGATATAGCACTGTTCAGTTTTCTCCCTGCAGTGACACGCTTGAGGCTGCCTAGCACTAGCGCAGACACACTTGTGCTGTGATGCAAGGTGCCTGCTTTACTGGCAGAATTGTTTTTTGTCCTGCACATAACCAATCCGAAATTAAATATTCCTCTTTAGATGTGTGCTGCAGAACGTGGGACATTAATAGAAAGAGGAAGTGATAAGGAGAAGTGAAGATATTTCTCCTTGTTATGCCTCTCGGCTAGGCGTACCATCTTGGTGCAAACCCAGGATTACGGCTTTTAGTAAATCTGGGCTGATATCTTGGTGCAAACCCAGGATTACGGCTTTTAGTAAATCTGGGCTGGCATCTAAATCCACGGGTGTATGCATGAGCGCCACCCATGTAATGCCTACCAAAAGCACATCTAGGTCCATAGTTATAGTTTTTCACGCAACACAATGCAGCAAGTCACCTTGCTGCACTGTTTCAAAGGGAAAGGGCCCGAATGCACTATATCTTTCAAGAGATGGCGCATTCCTGCTCTCTCTTTGCGTTGGCAAACTTTTGGCAGCTCAGCACTAACACAGGCATCCTTGCACCATGGTGCAAGGGTGCCTGAGTTTCAAGAAGATCGTTTTCGTGCAGGAAGGAACACCTTCCTACACAAAAACAATCAGATGAGACTTTTTCCTCTTTCAACGTGAGCTGAAGAATACAGCACACGTAGAAAGATAAAAATTTGGAGAAATAAAGACATTCCTCCTCATTACGCCTCCCCTGGGAAGGCATGACATGTTGGCACATTCCCAGGTCTACCACTGGTAAATATGGGAATGCAGCAAAATCCATGGCTGGATGCATGGGAACACATATTTTCCACCCATGGAATGCCTTCCCAGGGCAGAATAACCCAAAGCAGTGACTTGTGCTACCTTGTGTTACTCCAGATTTACCTAGCACAGCAGGGTCATGCTCAGTGGCCTTGCGTGGCTTGTAAATCTAATCTAGGTTTTACATCGCCCTTATGTTACTTTGCACGGCACAAGAGCGCTCCAAAACTTTGATAAATTCGCCTCGTGACCATCTATTACAAGCAGGGCCTAAGCACACTGAGCCCCACAGGTCCAACTATACTTTCCAGGCAGGCTTCAAAGAAGGCTGCACTATCATCACAGATAAAAAATAAGTTGAATGTCATTGTCCCTTCACAGACGATAGTCAAAGAGTTAAAAAAAAGAGGTGTCAAGATAAGAAAGGAAGAACTTAGGAAAAAGTGGTACTGGACGGGAGGGCTGACATGGCTACAGAGAGTAGCCCAAAAAGATATTACCCAGCTCACCAGCAATGAGGAGCAGGTTGGAGCAGCAATAGCTCCTGAGTTGATTGAAAGCAATGAAGGACTTGATACAGTTGACCTTAATGACACTGAAAACCAGAGTGAGCAATGCCTAATTGCTATTATGCGTTTGCTATCCTATGTCTGTCACACAAGATGGCTACCCCGCTTGACACATACGTACCCTTGCACCATGTAACACTGCAGAGTATTCATTATCGTGCCCCTGAGCAGTTCTTAGCCATGTTATCCAATGGTAGGTGGATAACATGGCTAAGAGCATTAGCTCGGTAATGCATGAAAATCGCGGACTTTTTCAGCGATATTCATGCATTTCGGCCGATTTTTATCACTTAGGAGATAAACCTTGATAATAGCAAGCTTCCTAAGCGATAAAAATCGCCGCAGCTCGGCGATAAAAATATTGCGGCTAAGCCAACATAGCGATAATTATCGCTAGTTGTTGGTAATATGCCCCAGTAAACCTGGGTTTGCGCCAAAATAGTGCACCTACCCAACCTTGGAGTTACGAGGAGAAATATCTTTAGCACACATAGGAATAGCAACTAGGCATAAATGATTGTTTATGTGCAGGAAGGTGTGCCATTAAAAAAATGACGATTTGCAACTTTTCAATTCACCATTCTGGATTGTTTATATGCAGGAAGGGACACCTTCCTGCACATAAACAATCATTCCCCCCAATGCAGGTGCCCTTGCATTATGGTGCAAGGGTGTCTGCGTTGGTGCTAAGCCGATTAATTTAGCGCCAGCGCTAGGGGAAACGCAGGGGTAAATAGTAAATACGGTGCATCCCTGCTTTTTTTAACTGTCTGAGCGCAGCGTTAGCAATTTTGGAGCTAATCAGTGCTCAGCCAGTTCATTGTACATATGCCCCTTTATTTCTCCCCATTTAATCCTCTTTCCATTCTGCAGCCCACATGGAAAGAGGGAAACGCCTCTCAGGATTGTTTTTGTGCAGGACGGTGCTCCCTTCTGCACAAAACCAATCCTGCCATCAACACAGGCACCCTTACACCATGGTGCAAGGGTACCTTCGTTGACGCTAGGCTGCCGAAATGACACCAGCGCTAGGTGAAAGGACAGGAATGCACTATATTAGATAAATAAGCTGCATTCCTGCCCTTTCACTTTGACGTAGGGCAGCGCAGCAAGGTGACTTGCTGCACTAGCCTAAGGCAAAACCCCATAAACTTCCATAGCAGGTGATACTAATGCTTGAGTGCTCACCTTGCAAAAAGGTTTTCAGCTTTTTTTACACACTGACACCAAGTATACAATTTGTTTTACCCTGCAGGCTGTGCACAATCTTGTTTATAGTCCTGATGAAGACCCCATTTTCTGGGGGTCAAAACGTCGACGTGATATGAACAGGCCTACCACGCCCAAATAGACATGTACATGACAGGATGAAAATCATATGTCTCTTTAGGGTCATCTAGTGCATTTGTACGCTAAAGCAAATTTCTGTATATAGGTCAATTGAGTTTAATGTTTTGATATTTTATATTTGTATTTATAGGTATTTGTATAGCGCAACATTCATCTCAAGAGACATCACGGCGCTAAGACTAAGCAGAGTGCGGTGCAGATTTTTTCTGAATATTTGGTAGTCTTCTGTCAGGCGTAGGTCGAGTGGAAGGTTGTTCCAGAGGACCGCTGCTGATTTTAAGAATGATCGGTCACCCATCCTGACTTTAGTCGTACGTTTGACTGTTGCCAATGCCTAATGGCACGATCTCAGATTGCGCGAGGGTACATGGAAGTCTAATTTGCCTTGCAAAATATGTGAGCCTTTCTTATGTAAGGTTCTATGGGGTGTATTGGCAAGAACCTTGTTAAAATGATCTCCATTTTAACGGCAGGAAATTGCCGCTAAAACGGCGATAATGGGTTTGCTAATATGAGTTATAGAATTCCAAAAGAAGCCCAGGTTAGATGTCCTGCCCATTTAACCTGGGCTTCTAATAAAAGTCTATGACGCATATTAGCAAGCTCATTATTGCCGTTTTAGCGGCAGTTTCCTGCCGCTAAAACTGCGATCATTTTAACAAGGTTCTTGCTAATATTCCCCCATGTGCACATGAGCTTAAAGTTGGCTCTTTGGCGTACTGGCAGCCAGTGTAACTCCATCATGCAGAGTGATGCTGAGCTATATCTACTTTTATTGCAAATCAGTTTAGCAGCAGTGTTTTGAACCACTTGGAGTCTGGTGAAAAGATAATCTGCCATGCCCACATAAAGTGTATTGCCATAGTCCAGCCTGCTCATAAGAAGAGCCTGTGTGACCGTTTTCCTACAGTTTAGAGGAATCCAAGGAAAAAGTCTTCTGAAAAGTTTTATTATGGTGAAACCTTTTCCGCACAGGCTGACTAAAACTGAGATTTCTTTTAGTATCAGCTTTAGTCAGCCAGTCAAACACGGGAATCATCAATTGTGTATCATCGGCATAGGAACATATGTTAAAACCCCATTTCCTGCTGATGTCTGCCAGGGAAGAGACATATATATTAAAAAGTGTGGGGCTTTAAAGTAGCTCCCTGTGGATCTCCATAGTCAATTCTTTTTGCGGTGGAACAGTGGGAACCCATTTGGATTATTTGGTTTCGATTTTTAAGGAAAGACGCAAACCATGCTAGGGCTTTTGAGCAGAGCCCTTTTTCATGGAGGTTTTTTAATAGTTTGTTGTGAGATAGGGTGTCGAAAGCTGCAGTAAGGTCCAGAAGGATCAATGCTCTAGCTCTACCTTGGTCGACCAGTGACCTGATATTATCAGACACCGCAAGCAGCGTGGCCTCGGTGCTGTTGTTGGCCCTAAATCCAGCTTGTGAGGGATCTAGTAAATTACTGGTTTCAATGAAAGTGGTGAGTTGGCTGTTGACCAATCTCTCCAAGACTTTGGACAGGCATGGTAGTTGAGAGATTGGCCTATAGTGTGTTGGGTCATACATTTCTAGGCCTGGTTTCTTTAGTAGTGGAAAGACCACTGTTTGTTTCCATACATCTGGAAAAGATACAAGCTCTAGGGATTGATTGAGAGCTTTGGTGATCTGGGGGCATATTACTGACACCAATCGGGAAAAAATGAAGTGCGGGCAAGGGTCTAGTGGGGATCCTGCCTGTCTACTGTGTTAGAACCTGTGTTATTTATGAGACACATATGTATGTCACAATCATTGTTCACAGACTGTATTCAGTCTTGTCCTTTAATATTTGTGAATGTATCATCACATACGATATATGACTTTCTAATATAGCGCCCATTCTTTTTCAAGTAAACATTGTGGTTGTCATTTGTCATGTTTAGTACTAGTTAGGTTAGTAGGGTCCTACTGTGTATCATTGATTGATAGTCCTAAATCTTTGTGGACAGATTTACTCATAGAAAGCAATTATTATTTTCATTTCAGAACCTCTGTCTGTATACTGCTGCATTGGCTCTAGGCAGCACACAGTGCACCAGTAGTAAGAGACAGCAGGAATGCACCATATCTATGTAAATATGGTTCATGTTAAGTTGCCTTGCTGCAGTGCGTTGCATGAAATAATAGTAAATATGTCCTGAAGTAACACTGTAAACCTGACATTTATCTGTGATCCTGTCATTTATCTGGATGCATTTATTACAATTGAATTTTAAATCAAAGGACCTTTCTATTCCAGAGGTTCCTTTAGAAGAGTTACATTCATTTCTATTGATTAAGGTAAAGGTGGAGTTCCAGATATGAATGCTGTAAGATCTTTTGACATAGCAGGAGTGGCTTGTGCTCTCCTTTAACTAACTCTAGATTTTTGGGCTTCAGCATACATGCAGAGTGCATGCATTTGCCCCTGCCACTCAAGAAGACATCTTCATTCCTATTGCCTTCAGGGCACACTGATTTACTAAAGTTTTGCACAGGATCTTGTGTGGGACACACTGTAGCATTGATCAACTTTCCTGCACTAACGTTTCTTAGTGGCAAAAGTTGACCATTGCACAGTGTAAGAATCACTTTTCACCATCAAGGGCCAAAGTCACATTAGTTTATGAAAAGTGGGCATGTTCGGTGTGGACTACAACAAACAAGTGGGCAAGAGAAGTGGCGTGTGGCATATCTATGCACAACAAGTGTGATTTACACAAAATCACTCATCTTACACAGCATGATCTAGTGAGAGTGTCTGCAAGTTGGAATTTGTATTGACCCTCTGGTCAGGGTACTCTGCTCTCGCCCTCGTGTAGCTCCTTTGTTGCACTGCTGCCCCCAGCACCTCTTTGGTTGCAGGTAGGTGCTTGAGGCCCTCCTACACCCGCAGGCTCCTGCCTGCGCCTCATCCCTGGTGGTCCAGTGGGAGAGCCTTGCTCTTCTGCTGGTCTGCTCGGCCAGCCTCTCTGTCTGTCTGTTTCTTTTTTGTTTGTTTTATCTATCTGTCCTGTTTTTATTGTGCCTGTTTTTCTGTTTATCTATGTTGAAATTTGTTGTGCTTTTACTGTGCCTTGTTGTGTTCTCTATTCTGTCCTGTTCCTGTTTTCTCTGCCCTTTTTACCACTGCTGCCCCGCAGCCCCTCCCCCCTGCTGGTTCCCGCCTCCCTGCTACGCTCTCTTCCCTGTCCCCTACCTAATGTCAGCCACTGCACGAGCAGGTTGAGCAAACCCTCTGACCTCCTGGTCAGTGAGTTCTGCTCTCGCCCTCACGCAGCTCCGTCATTGCGCCGCTGCCCTCCAGCACCTCTGGTTTCACATAGGTGTTCAAGGCTCTTCTCCACCCGCAGTCTCCTGCCGGCGCCTCATCCCTGGTGACCCAGTGAGAGAGCCTTGGTCTTCTGCAGGTCTGCTCTGCCAGCCTCTCTGTCTGTCTGTTTCTTTTTTGTCTGTCTTTTCTATCTCTCCTGTTTTTATTGTGCCTGTTTTTCTGTCTATCTGTGTTTACATTTTTGTTGCTTTTACTGTGCTTTTTTGTGTCCTCCACCTTAAGTCCGACACCTTAAGTCTCATTGAAGCCTTGGGGTCCTGCGGACTCACGCAACGAGTCAGCGGAGTTACTCATCGTGCTGGCCATACTCTTGATGGTATTTTTTCTAATGACCATCGCCTAACCACCTTGGATCCAGTGCACCTGTCATGGTCTGATCACCTTGCCGTTCCATTCCTTCTAGAACATCATGGGTTGGAGGGAAGTGTAAAGGCCAACCATACAATGGAAGTGGCCAGAAATTTTAGGAACATTAGCAGCGATTCCTTCGCGCCCTGGGCTGCCAGTCTGTCTATTACTGACCTGGACACCGCACAGACCGCGGTCGGCCATTTTGAACAGGCCACTACAGAGGCCCTGAATGAATTGGCCCCAGTACAGACTCGCCGTCGAGCAAGAAAGAGACCATCTGCCCCATGGTTCTCAGACTCCCTCAGACTCCTTAGGCAAGAGGTGAGGAGGAAGGAGAGACTCTGGCACTCTAGCTGGGACTTCAAAAACAAGGAAGCCCATAAAGCTCTGGTGAGGAGATATAAAGCTGAAATCACTCAGGCCAAACAAGATCACTTTGTAGCCTTAACATCTTCGCTTTCCTCACCAAAGGAGCTTTTCAAAATTGTAGACTCATTAGTCACTCTACAAGCCCCTGATACTGTTGTCCCATCGCAAGACCTATGTGACCGGATCGCCTCCTTCTTTCACACAAAAATCCAGGACATCCACACGGCTCTTGAGGAACAAAGAGCCAGTATCAGTGCACCCTCTGCTCGGGTTGAGATGATTACGATCTCCCCTAGCACCCCTCTTTCGAGCACACTGGACTGTTTTCCCCCGCTGGCTTTGCAAGACCTTGAGATCTTGCTCACTAAGACCAAATCTGGCTCCCCCTTGGACATCTGCCCTCTAAAAATTATCAAGCAGTGCAAGGTGACCTTTCTACCTCCTCTGCTAGAAATCATGAACTTGGCGATGAGAGATGGCATCTTCCCCCTGGAGTGGAAGAGCGCAGTGGTTAAACCTCTGTTGAAGAAGGCATCCCTTGACCCGGAGGTCCTAAAAAACTTCCGCCCAATCTCGCTGCTCCCAGCCCCCGCGAAGATGCTTGAGCTACATCTTAACAAGCATCTTGCTGCCTTTGTCGAAGGCTCGGGCTGTCTGGACTTTTCCCAGCATGGATTCAGGAGGGAACACAGTACCGAGTCGGCCCTCACCATCGTGCTTGATAAGATCCGCACTACAGTGGATGGGGGCCAGACTACCCTCTTTTCCTGCTGGACTTAACTGCGGCCTTCGATACCCTCTCTCCCTCAGTACTTACATCTCGGCTAAGGGAGGTAGGGGTGAGGGACGCAGCTCTGGACCTTCTGACCTCCTTCCTCGCGGGCAGGACACAAAGAGTCAAATTGGGGGAGTTTCTATCTCCGTCCTGACCTGTGCGATGTGGGGTCCCTCAAGGGTCGGCTCTCAGTCCGACCCTATTTAACATTTATGTGACCCCACTAGCCAGATTAATAAGATCTTTCGGGATGGAGGTAGTCTCTTACGCGGATGATACCCAAATCCTCGTCTCTCTCTCCCATTCAGATGTACCTACCGCCTCCAAATTTAGATATTGCATGGAGGCGGTCGGTCAGTGGATGATCATGAATTCACTTAAGCTTAATGGGGAGAAGACTGAGGTGATGGTATTTGGAGGGAAAGAGAACATCTGGTCTGCCAGCTGGTGGCCCGACTCCTTAGGAGCCTGCCCTTCCCCCACTACATCGGCTAAGAACTTAGGGGTGACTATAGACCCGGCCCTGGATTTGGGCAAACAGGTGAGTAGGACCATCTCCACCTGTTGGGGCCTAATCCACACCCTACGAAAGATCAGGAAATACCTTTCCTTGCAGTCCAGAAAGCAAATAGCGGCTGCACTTATTGGCTCACGCCTGGACTACTGTAATGCGCTGTATGCGGGGCTCAATAGGAGCCTCCTGCAGCGCTTACAGGTGGTTCAGAATGCCGCAGCCAGATTTGCACTGGATGCCCCTCGACGCTCCTCGGCCACAGTGGCCAGGAAAGCGTTGCATTGGCTACCAGTGGAACACCGTGTTCGGTTCAAGGTCTTATGTATGACCTATAGAGCCATTGCTAATGGTAGTGACACGGGAGTTGGATCTATCATCTCCCACTATATCCCCGGAAGGAACCTGCGCTCCTCCGGGAAATTGCTCCTGACAGTCCCCCGGATTCGGAGATCCAAGTGGGGTGGTAAGGCCTTTTCTACCCTGGCCCCCAAATGGTGGAATGATCTTCCGCTTGATCTCAGATCTTTACCTTCCCTTCTGAAATTTCGAAAGGCTTTAAAAACTCGCCTCTTCCTACAAGCCTATGTGTAAGGATGGATGTTTTAATTTTGATGTGATTGTTAGGCGCCTTGATACCTGCGGGTTATTGTTTTTGCGCGTTATAAATTTTATTCAAATCAAATCCTCTGATGTGTCCCTTGCCCATTTTCTCTGCCTTTTTTCTCACCGCTGCTGGTTCTCCCCCCTTGCCGGTTCGTGCTCCTGTCTCCCTGCAGCACTTCCTCCCTCATCCCATACTTAATGGCAGCAGCTGCACGGCTGCACCGTTGGCGCACCAAAGGCAAGCCCATCTGCGCCCAACCGCGACCATCGCCAGGGATCCTGGTTCTCTCACTACCCACCGCTACTACGCAGCCCCCCTTCTCGCACTAAACCCCGGAAGAAACAACAACTGCCAGCTGTCGATGCCAGACACCACCCAAGGCCAGTTTTCCTGCCGACACTGCTGCCGAACCTTCTAAAATCTCCGCATCCCCATGGCCATGCCCACTTTCCGGACACCAGCGCAGCGAACCCCTGAGGTGCACCCTCCTCAATGTGCGCTCCCTGCACAGACATTCAGTGGAGATATGGGACCTCCTCGACACCCTTTCTGTAGATGTCGCCTTCCTCACGGAAACCTGGACCAACTCCACCTCAGCTCTGACATCGCCACCGCCATCCCCGACGGAGACAAGATCCAGAGGAAGACCGCCCCAACTACCCAGGAGGAGGGCTCGCCATTGCGCACGAGAACTCCCTCCTACCCACCACTTCCAGCACGAACAACTCCTCATCCCCCTGGAACACCTTCATTTCCTGATCCAGACCAGCCCCAGAATGACCCTAAGCGGCACCCTCACCTACAGACCTCATGTACCCCGAACTGCATTCACCACAACCATCCCGGATCTCATCGCACCCCACTCCTTAGCCTCCTTGGACTACATACTGCTCGGATACCTGAACTTCCACTTTAAAAACCTCAGCAACCCCAGCTCCACCGCCCTCCTGGACAACCTTGCCAACATCGGACTGAAACAGCTCGTCACCACCCCCACCCACGTCAGGACACACCCTCAACCCCATCGTCGCAGTAGGAAACCACATCGCTTCAGCCACACCACACAGCCCCCCTGGACGGACCACCACTGCGTACATTTCCCCTTCGAAAAACCCACAGCTCACAAACATGACGAGAAGCACGTCAACTGCACCCTCAACCACGATACCCCTCCCACCAACGTCAACTCTGCAGCCAACGAACTCCACAGATTGATCACCAACTGAGCAAACAAGCTCGCCCCCCTCCTTAACTCTGACAGACAGCGCCCCATGAAAGCAGTGGCGTAACGAACCTTGAGGGGGCCCCCCTGCAGGGTACGTGAAGGGGCCCTCTCCGGACTCAATCTAGAGCTCCCCAGCAGAAGTGCGGTGCTGACGGGGCCCCCTGGAGGGTGAGGTCCCCCCCGCACCACGGGGGCTGCAGGGGCCTGTGTTACGCCCCTGCATGAAAGCCATCTGCGTAACCACCAACCTCAGAGAATCCAGACGCACCTGCAGATGCCTCGAGAAAGTATGGGGAAACACCGAAATCCAGGAAGCTCGGACCACCTGCAAGAATGCCATGACAGAATACCACCAACGCATCAGATCCACCAAAAAAACCTTCATCCAGGACAAAATCCTCACCACTCCCAGCAACTCGAAGGAACTCTTCAGCCTCATTCAAGAATTCACCAAACCCCCTAGCGAAACCTCGGATGTCACACCTTCCCAGGACCTCTGCAACAAACTCAGGGGCATATTAGCAAGGAATAGCGATATTTATCGCAAAATGCGCATAGTGCATTTTTTTTAATCGCTGCCTATCGCTGGATATGTTAGCGGAGAAAACATGCTATTAGCAACGTTTTTCTCCATTGTGCTAAAAGATCCAGCCATAGCGGCGAAATGCGTGAATATCGCTGGAAATCCAGCGTTATTCACGCATTAACGCCAATGGGGATTTAACCTGACAATCCACCTCCCACAGGTAAGTCATGTTTTTAGCAGGGGTTAGATTATAGTGATAATCGCTCTTAGCACGATTTTTGTTATCGCTTTGCCTGCCTTGCTAATAGGCGATAGTACACCCACTTTGCATGTCATTAGCGATAAATATCGCTGACATGCAAAGCGGGCCCCAAACCGGTCGCTATCGCCTAAAAGCTGTCACTAACTGCTGTTAGCGACAGCTTGCGGATAGGACAATAAAAATATTGCTGCTTTAGCGGCAAAAAGTGCCACTAAAGCGGCGATATGGCCCTTGCTAATATGCCCCTGAGATCCTACTTCCATCTCAAGATTAAGTCCCTCTCCGACAACTTCAACAAACAGACTCCTGAAGCCGAAACCACGCCCACCCCCAGCAATGCCAGCCAGCCTTCCGTCTCAACCTGGACCCCGGTCACCACTGAAGATAACACCTCTACCATGAAGAGCGTTTACTCAGGAGCCCCTACGGACTCCTGAACGCGTATATCTTCCACAGAGCCGCCGCCGCCATAGCTCCCAAGCAACGACGCACCATCAACGCCTCCTTCGAATCCGGCACTTTCCCAGATGACTGGAAACACTCAGAAGTCAAGCTCCTCCTACAGACCCATCTCTCTCCTCCCCTTCGCGGTTAAAGTCAGTGAAAAGATCGTCAACAGCCAACATTCGAACTTCACCGAAGCCGACTCTATC
This sequence comes from Lissotriton helveticus, assembly GCF_964261635.1. NCBI lineage: Eukaryota > Metazoa > Chordata > Amphibia > Caudata > Salamandridae > Lissotriton > Lissotriton helveticus. The sequence continues at coordinate 451,358,533 of NC_136059.1, forward strand.
CTCGACTCTTCTCAATCCGGATTCCGCATCAACCACATCACCGATACCGCCCTCCTCGCCACCACAGATGACATCTGCACCCTTGTCAATCAGGACACAGTGCAGCACACATGCAAAGTTGGAAAAGGAAGGAGAAAGGAAAGCAATTTTCCTTCCTTGCGCCGAGTTGAAAAGGTCGCAGTTTTCTCACGTGAAACCCAATCTACTGTTTTTAGTAAATTGGGTTTAGCATGATAAACCTTGGGTGGCTGCATCGGAACGCCCATGCCCCACCCTTGGTGTGCCCCCATGGCCCAAAGGAATGCGAAGTGGCGCAGTACGCTGCTTGGCATTACTTTTATGTTATTTCCAGCGCTAAACAAGTTTAGCTCTGTAAAGTAAATGAGGAAAAAAAGATTTTGATCCATTTTGCATCACTTTTGTGTGCAAACACAGCGCAAAATCATAGTAAATCTCCCCCTCCGTGTTGCGCCTGCGTCTCTGTAAACATTTAGGCCTATATTTATCATGGGTTAGCATCACCCTTGCGCCACGCAAGGGGACGCAAAGGCAATGCAAAACCTAGAATGATATTAACTAAGCCACACAAGGCCACCTTGCATGGCGATGCGTGGCTTGGTAGATGTGGAGTAACGCAAGGCATTAGCAAGTCACTTGCCTGCATTACTCTGACCCAGGGAGACATTCCATGGGTGGGGCGTGGATGTTCCCACGCATCCACCCATGTAATTTGGTACATTCCCAGATTTACCATTAGTGGCAGACCTGAGAATGCAAAAAAATACTACACCTTCCCAGGGGAGGCCTAATGAGGAGAAATAACTTTGGGGCATATTACCAACGTTAAGCGATATTTATCGCTAACGATGCTTAGCAACGAATTTTTTAACGCTAAGCATCGTCAGAAATTATCGCAGATAAACCTTGCTATTATCAAGGTTTATCGCAAATGCGATAAAAAACGGCCGCAATGCATGAATATCGCTGAAAAGTCAGCGATATTCATGCATTACCGAGCTAATGCTCTTAGCCATGTTATCCACCTCCCATTGGATAACATGGCTAAGAACTGCTCAGGGCAGGTGTTAGTTTTTGGAGATATTCGCGCTTAGCGCGAATATCTCCAAAAGTTGGTAATAGGAGATAGCGATGTTAGCGACTGTTTCCTGTCGCTAACATCTTGGCACGCCCACTTTGCATGTCATTAGTGATAAATATCACTGACATGCCAAGTGGGGTCCAAGATGGTCGCTATCTCCTACTAGCTGTCCCTAACTGGTGTTAGCGACAGCTAGGTAATAGGGAGATAATTTTATCTCCGCTTTCTTGGCTTTTAAAGCCAAAAAAGCGGAGATAAACCCCCTTGATAATATGCCCCTTTATTTCTCCTTGCTTTTTCCTCTTTCTACATGTGCTCCATTCTGCAGCACATTTAGAAAGAAAGAAATGCCTCTGAGGATTGTTTTTGTGCAGGAAAGTGTCTATTCCTGCACAAAAACAATCCTTCCTACAAAACAGGTACCCTTGCACCTTGGTGCAAGGGTGCCTGCTTTGATGCTAGGCAGCATATTATGCTCCAGCACAGGGAGAGAGCAGGAATGTGCCATATATTGTGAAATATGGTGCATTCCTGCCTTTTCCTTTTACCGCAGAGCTGCACAGCAAGGTGGCTTGCTACGTTGCATTGCTTGTGTGAACATTTTATGAATACAGGCCGTAGGGCAATATTTATCATTTTTTTCACACAACGCAGCAAAAAACCTTGTTGCACTACGTGAAAGGGAGAGGGCAGAAGTACACCACATCTTGATAGATTTGGCGTATTCCTGCTCTCTCCTTGAGCTGGTACACCTTTGGGTGCCTAGCGCCAATGCAGGCACCCTTGCACCATGGTGCAAGGACGCCTGCTTTGCAGGCATGATTGTGACACGTTTGTGCACAAAGACTCTTTCTACGTATGCTTCAGAATTCAGCACATGTAGAAATGGGAAAAAACAAGGAGAAATAAAGATATTTCTTCTTGGTACTCCTGCTCTGGGAAGGTGTAGCATTCTGATGAATTCCCAGGTCTACTCCTCATGGTAAATCTGGAAATGCACCGAAATCTATGGGTAGATGAATAGGAACACTAATGCTTCACGCATGGAATGATTCCCTGGGGCAGAGTAATGCAAGACAGCAACTTGCGCTGCCTTGTGTTACTCCAGATTTAGTGAGTCATGCAGGGCCACACTAGGTCGCTTTGAATGGCATGGTAAATCACATTCTAGGTTGTCGTCGTCTTGTGTGGCGCAAGGGCGACGCAAAATCTTTGGTAAATATGCCTCTTAGCATTGCCTCCTCTTTACAGTGCGATGTTCAGCAATCAGTGGAGGTGCAAAAAATGCATTGTGATACAATTCAAAACATCGTTGTGTTACAGTAGTGCCCAAAAGACAGTGTAAAACAGCTGAAAAAACAAAATAAATCCTGAGGTGTGTTTAAAACACAAAAATGACACTGACAGAAAGTAGGGAAGAAACTCAAAAAACACAAGGAGAATTCCATGGTCTAGGGCAGGATTTATCTCAAGATGTTACACATGTGGGTAGTCGCAAAAGAGAATTCGGATTTATGGAAGAAGACGTTGAAATAATAATAATACCTGAGGTTACAAGTTTTGAAGATGTTTGTCACCACCAAATCAACTTGTGGCAGCAAAGGGCTGCTTTATGGACAGCTATCCAAAGTGAAGGCAATGCAGTTGCCCCAGCAGCCAGAACGGTTGACGAATGTTAAAAAACAGGTGGTTCTATTACAAAATGCTTAGCAAAGAACAATTTGCACTGAACCATCGTGCTACTACAGGAGATGGTGGAGTGGGAGGCAGAGTCTGGACTGACACCAATAAAGTAGCAAATAGCAGAAAGTGGACTAGAAATAGTGGGCCTCATTTATGAGGTTTTTCTATAGGGCAGTGCAGCAGACCTTCCTGTTGCGCTGCCCTATAACAAAAGCAAAGGGCAGGCATGCACTGTATCTATTAGATACGGCACCTTCCTGTCCTTTTCCCCTGTGCCGGCAGACAATGGACTGTCGTGCGCCAACTCGATTGATTGATTGATTGATTTAGTTCTTGTATAGCGCAACTTTGCCCGAGGGCGTCAAGGCGCTGGGGATGGTATTAAACAGTCTGATGTGTGAGGAATAAAAATGTTGGCTAATGGTAGCCTTCCGGAAGTGCGGATGCGAGGGTTGGTCCCTAAGTTCGACAGGGAGGGTGTTCCACAACCATGGGACCAGGGCGAAAAAGGCCCTCCCACCCCATCTAGCCTTCAAGATTCTAGGAACAGCGAGAAGGTTTTTATTTGCTGATCGAAGATCTCTACCAGGGACATATAGGGACACAAGGGAGCCAAGATCTTTTGCCCCAAGCCCATGCAGGGCGCGATGGGTAAGGCACAGTGCCTTAAAGTCAATCCTGGCTTGTACGGGGAGCCAATGAAGATTTTTTCTAATGGCTGAGCCTGATGAGCGCCTAGGCACATCAACTACGAACCTTGCGGCCGAGTTTTGTTCAATTTGGAGCCGCTGAACCAGTTGCTTGGCAATTCCCAGGTAAAGGACATTACAATAGTCCAAGCGGGAGGTTATGAGGGCTACCGGGACCTGTTTACGAGCTTCCATTGACAGGTAGTGAACAATTTTCCTAAGGATCCGTAGGACCCCACAGCAGGTTGAGGCTGTCCTGCTAACCTGCTTGTCAAAGGAGAGCGAGGAGTCGAAAACAACACCCAGATTCCGAGCTGAATGCGTGAGTGTTGGGCATGCCCCAAGCGCCGATGGCCACCAGTCCGAAGTCTCCTGCTTTCCTCCGAAGATGATGACCTCGTTTTTCTCCCCATTCAGTTTGAGGTAGTTTCTTACCATCCACACCGCGACTGCCTTCATACAGGTCTTAAAGTTCAGGGCAAAGATGTCAGCGTTATGTGAGATGGAGACCATGATCTGGGTGTCGTCAGCGTAGGATACGACTTCCAGACCAAAGGATCTAACAAGCCTGGCCAGAGGTGTTACGTATATATTGAAGAGCGTGGGGCTCAGGGACGAGCCCTGAGGGACCCCACACTGCACAGGCTGTACTGGGGAGAAGTGTTCACCCAGTTTGACCCTCTGTTCCCGCTGGGTAAGAAAAGATGTTAAAAGGCTGAGCGCCGGTCCACCGACACCTATCTCCCCCAACCGCCCCGCCAGAATTACTGGGGACAGGGTGTCAAATGCGGCAGTGAGGTCGAGCAGGATCAGCATGGTAGTCTGGCCACTGTCGACCTTAGCACGTATGTTGTTGGAGACGACTGTCAGGGTGGACTCAGTACTATGGGCCCTACGGAAACCATGTTGGAACGGGTCAAGCAGGCTAGCCTGGTCTAGGAAGGAACTCAGATGGATGTTTAGATGAGTTTCCAATATTTTCGCAGGGGCAGGGAGCAGGGAGATGGGGCGAAAGTTCTTGAGTATGCCAGGGTCTAATGTGGGTTTCTTAAGGAGGGGTTTAACGATGGCCAGTTTCCAAGATTTAGGGTAAACTCCCTCAAGAATTGCCTGATTAAGGAGGGGAGGACGTAAGACATCCCTGCATTCCTTTAGGGTTTTCAGAGGGCAGGGGTCAAGGGGAGATCCTGACCTCAGGTTGTCTAAATGGAGGTTAAATTGTTCTGAGGAAAGAGGGGGGAAGTTGGAGAACTGGCAGCCCTGAGGTGAGGCGGGGGTTGCAGCTGGTAAAGAACTCTCCGAGTCAGTGGGGAGCCCTAGTTCTTGATTGAGGGCTTCGAGGCCCACATAGATACCCGTGATTTTCACGTGAAAAAAGGTGGAAATTTGATCACAGAGTTCCTGAGAGGCTTCAATAGGGTCAGGAGTTTGAAGGGCACATAGGGAATCCACAATTTTAAATAGCTCCCGAGGGGAGCTGAGGGAGGCAGTGATCTTGGTAAAATGGGATTTCTTTTCCACCAATACTGCGGCTTTGTACTCCTTGAGAAGTCTCCTATGGTTGTCTTTTTCAATGGGATCAAGGTGGAGTCTCCAGAGCCTCTCCTGCTTTCTGCATCCCTGTCTGAGCCCTCTAAGATTGTCTGAGAACCAGGGTGCAGTGGGGCGTTTCCTAGCAGAGTAGTGTTGTTTCATCGGGGCCAGGGCATCAACGGCTTTAGAGATGGTGTGGTGGAGCGCCTGGGCCAGGTTGTCTGTGTCCCTGGTAGTAGAGGGCATAGAGCTGGCCAGGAAAGGGGCCAGAGTTTCATTGTTGATCTCCCGAAAGTTTCTTCTCAGTTCCCAACTACTTGAGACTCCTTGCACAGCATTGGGAGGAGGGAAGAAAAAATCAAAAGGGACTGCAAGATGGTCTGACCAAGACAGGGGAAGGGGGATCCCTATACGTATTCTGGGGTCATTGGAAAAAACCCCATCCAGAGTGTGTCCGGCGGAGTGGGTCGGCCCTATAACTGTTTGTGTGAGCCCACAAGAGGACATGGCTTCCAGCAGGTGAGTAGTGTCTCTGGAAGCACCATCCTCCAAATGGAAATTAAAATCCCCTAGGATAGATAGAGTAGACCTGTCCAAGTAGGGTTCCAGCATTTGTAAGAGGTCATGACTAAAATTCTGTAAATCAAGACGCCTGCGAAGGAGATGGTGGGGGGCGGGACTAAGGACAAAGTGCGTGGCTTGGAACGAAACAATAGGGACCTTTGCGCCATGGTATTAGGGTGCCTGGGTTGCAGGGATGATCATTTTTGTGCAGGTAGGGAAACCTTCCTGCACAAAACAAAAACAATCACAAGAGGCTGTGGCACAAGGGACATCATAAATGAGGCTCGGTAGTTGGACTACAATGCCCAGAAACTCTCGAAGACAATGTCCCTCAGAGTAAGTGTAATAGCCGTCATCCACTTTCATTATCCTGGACGGGTAATGATTATTTGAATAAAATAGTATCCATCACTTTATTTACGTTTTATCACATTGGGAGGGGGGTTTATTTACTAACATTTCATGCATTGCATCACAGCAAGGGAAGCTGCTTTTCTAAGTCGCATGAAAGGGATAGAGCTGAACTGTGTAAAACGCTCTAAGGGTACATGTTAATAGTGGAATTCAACTCGTTCTTATAACTTGTAGTAACTATCTTAGTTTAAAGCTCAATGTTATATGGTGCTTGTAATATAGTGACTCAAGCTACTCGTACCTGGAACTTGGCTGGGTTAAACAATTTTCACATTACAAATGATTAGCCCTACAGCTTTGTTGCCCCTTTTTAACATCACAGTAGAAATGATTAGCAATGCAGTGACGTTCGTTCCCATATTAGATTTATATAATTCTTTTAGCATACAGGATTATCTATGGTACGTAAAAATATTTTTAAAATGTTAATGAGCATTTAGATTTTGTGACCTTTGCATTATGATTATTCATTCTTGTTTAATTTACAGTGGTACACATGGGCATAATTACTAATTTGCCGTGAAACACAGGGCAGAAAGCAAAGTTACTGTGCTGTGTTACGTGAAAGGGGCAAAAAGAAGGGGGAGGAGGATAGCATTTACTTCCACCTCCTTAGGGTAAGTATCAACACACAGAAAGAAGTAAGGCTACTGAAGTCGCACATTTTATTAAGTTATAATCTAGGATAAAGGTGTAGCAAAGTACAATACTTTGTAAAAACGGCCCTCACCCACATTGTGGCATGCTTCATCATAGGACTGCTGCGAGGCCCCAGCGCAGACCAATGCTTGAGGCAGAGCAATAGGGTGGGGAAGACAATACAGACACACAGAAAAGGAATAAGGATCCAAGAAGAAATAGTGCACATTATAAGTCTAAAACTAACTAAGGGATATCCTCATAATAGTTTTATTACTGGACTCCCCTGTCAGGATTAAAAAGGTAATTCATACCCTAGGATAGTTGGTGAAGTGAGTGTATTAGGCACCCAACACCCCTCCGTTCTGCCTAAAGGCCGACATGTTTCTGCCTGAATCTGTGTTTCTTAACGCATTCATCAGGACTGTCGGATCCCTATGCTAAATTCCCTTACTGCCAATATATCACTAGTATATCATATTTCTCCAGTTTACTCCGCCTGTATTTAGTGGTAAGGTCCAGTAAACACACTCCTATTAGGATCGAGTTTCACTGTGTATATCGCTAGAACTAGCACGAGGGCGACCAGCTGTAATCACACAGTTATCAAGGGTGGTGCATCGCCACTTTGTGGTCCCTCCAGGATCACCAGGTTCACACTACCAGTGTTCTTTCCCTAAAACGATTCCACAATTGACATGACTTCAGCCCCCCTATAAGTCACTAGTAAATGGTACCCCTGATACCTAGGGTTTTGGGACTGAAGAGGGACCACTAAGGCTGCAGCAAGAATTGTGTCACCCTAGGTACCCCTCACCAGGATCATGTAAGCTGCCATTGCAGGCTGCATGTCTTGGTGCCAATGAAACCCAAGAGTCGACATGGCACACAGCCCGTGTTCCATGCCTACAAACACTGCATGAGATATAGGTAAGGCACCCCAACAGCAGGCATTGCAGCCCAAAGGGAGGGTGCACTCTATCTCATGTGTGGACATATCCTACTGAGCAGATATGACCCTGCAATGTCTAAGTCCATTCTTAGACAGCAAGGGAACAGGGGAGCCATAACGAGTACATGAGCTGGACACTCGTCATTACGAGTTTCCCAGCTCCATGATGGCTTCACTGTACCACAAAATGTTTGGTACCAAACAACTCATCTTAATAAATCCGCACAGATGCCACTGTTGGAGTTATTTATAAATGTAACCAGAGGGCACCATAGAGATGCCCCATAACAACCTGCAGACTACTAGTGTGGTTACCGACTGGTCTCAGTCAGCATGCCACCATCAGACATGTTTCTGGCCTCCTAGGGTGAGAGCCTTTGATCTCAGAGGTTGGGAACAAAGCCTACTCTGGGCAGAGGTGTTCAGACCTCGTCCAAGCAGGAACTGCCTTCCAGGGCGGGAAGCTTCAAAGGTCATGCCTCGTTTGAAATGCAACCCAGTTATTGGAAGATGCCAACCCCCCTGTCCTGACCCCACTTTTTGGTGGGAGGACAGGCTGAAAAATGTGTTAGATTAGGAGGTGGCCAACACTTAGCCAGCACCACCCCTAAGGTGTGGCAGCTGATGTGGACCCCACTTTTCAGAATCCTCCCTATTGTGTTGGAGATAATTAGCCTATTAGGGTCAGGATGATGCCCACTTCCCACAGGCAGTGGTCATATAGAGGGTGACGTAACCCTAAAGGTAATCAATCAATCAATCAAGAATTTGTATAGCGTGCTACTCACCCGGAGGGTCTCAAGGCGCTTGGGGGAGAGGGGTCCGCTACTGCTCGAACAGCCAGGTCTTGAGTTGCTTCCTGAAGGAGAGGTGGTCTTGGGTAAGACGGAGGTGGATGGGGAGGGAGTTCCAAGTCTTGGCTGCCAGGTAGGAGAAGGATCTTCCTCCCATGGTGGCTCTTCGAATGCGTGGGACGGTGGCGAGGGCGTGGCTGGTCGATCGTAGCTGGCGGGTGGGAGTGTAGAAGGTCAGGCGGTTGTTGAGGTACCTGGGGCCCAGGTCGTGGAGGGCCTTGTGTGACTAGGGTGAGGAGTCGGAACGTGATTCTCTTGCTGACGGGGAGCCAGTGCAGGTCTCTCAGGTGTCCGGTGATGTGGCTGTGTCGGGGGATGTCCAGGATGAGTCGTGCGGAGGCATTCTGGATGCGTTGGAGTCTTTTCTGTAGTTTGGCTGTGGTTCCGGTGTAGAGGGTGTTCCCGTAGTCCAGTCGGCTGGTGACGAGTGCCTGGGTGACCGTCTTCCTGGTTTCGGTGGGGATCCAACGGAAGATCTTTCGGAGCATGCGTAGGATGTTGAAACATGATGATGAGACGGCGTTGACTTGTCTGGTCATCGAGAGGGAGGAGTCCAGGATGAAGCCCAGGTTGCGTGCGTAGTCTGTTGGTTTGGGTGCGCTGCCCAGGGCAGGGGGCCACCAGGAGTCGTCCCAGGCAGAGGGTGATGATCCAAGGATGAGGACTTCCGTCTTGTCTGAGTTCAGTTTCAGGCGGCTGTTCATCATCCACTCGGCTACGTCTTTCATCCCTTCGTGTAGGTTGGTTCTGGCGGTGGCTGGGTCGTTGGTGAGGGAGAGGATCAGCTGGGTGTCGTCGGCATAGGAGATGATGTTGAGGTTGTGTTGGCGTGCGATGGCTGCAAGGAGGCTCATGTAGACGTTGAAGAGGGTGGGGCTGAGTGATGATCCTTGTGGAACGCCGCAGATGACTTTGGTGGCCTCGGATCTGAACGGGGGGAGGCGGACTCTCTGGGTTCTTCCGGTGAGGAACGAGATGATCCACTCCAGTGCCTTCTCTTGGATTCCGATGTTGCTGAGGCGTTGTATTAGGGTGCGGTGACAGACAGTGTCGAACGCTGCGGAGAGATCCAGGAGGATGAGGGCCGCTGTTTCCCCGTTGTCGAGCAGGGCTCGGATGTCATCAGTGGCTGCGATGACGGCGGTCTCGGTGCTGTGGTTGGCTCGGAAGCCAGACTGCGAGTGGTCGAGGGATCCGTTCGTCTCGAGGAAGGCGGCAAGCTGTCTGTTGACGGTCTTCTCGATGACTTTGGCAGGAAACGGGAGGAGCGAGATGGGGCGGTAGTTCTTGAGGTCGGTGGGTTCTGCTGATGGTTTCGTCAGGAGGGCGCTGAGTTCGGCATGCTTCCAGCTCTCCGGGAAGGTGGCGGTGTTGAAGGAGCAGTTGATGATGTCTCGGAGTTGGGGTGCGATGACGGAGTCGGCCTTGTTGAAGACGTGGTGGGGGCATGGGTCGTATGGTGATCCGGAGTGGATGGTGTTCATCGTTTGGATGGTGTCTGCGGTGCTGACCGGGGTCCAGGCGCGGAGGGTGGTGGTGGGGGACGTTGGTTCTGTGGTTGGGTGCGTGGTCTGTGCGCCGAAGCTGTTGTGTATGTCTGTGATCTTGCTGTGGAAGAACGAGGCGAGTGAGTCGCAGAGGTCTTGTGAGGGAGTGATGTCGTTGTTCCCGGCGCTGGGGTTGGAGAGCTCTTTGACGATGCTGAAGAGTTCCTTGCTGTTGTGTGCGTTGTTGTCTAGTCGTTCCTTGAATGCTGTCTTCTTGGTGGTGTGGATCAGCTGGCGGTGTTTGCGGGTGGCGTGCTTGAGGGTGGTCATGTTGTCTGTAGTCGGGTTTTTTTGCCAGTTTTTCTCGAGGGTACGGCAGTTCTTCTTGGAGTTCTTGAGGTCGTCGTTGAACCAGGAGGCTTTCTTGCTTCCTGGCCTGCTGGGATGGTTTTTCAGGGGTGCGAGGTCTTCAGCGCAGTTGGTGATCCACTGTGTGAGGTTGCTGGCTGCTTGGTTGGGGTCCGTTGATCTGGCAGGGGGAGTTCTGGTTCAGTGATGTGGTGAGCTGGTCGGTGGTGATCTTGTTCCAGCTCCTGCGGGGAGCCTGTTGTGGGTGGTGGTGAGTCGTGGTCCTTCTGAAGCTGAAGTGCACGCAGTGTGGTCTTGGGGTCGGTGTGTATCTGGAAGTGCAGATGTTCGGCAGTTGTGAGGGTGTCGTCGGAGTTGGTCGTGATGCGTAGGGTGTTCTTGTGGACGATGGCGATGCCTCCTCCTGTCTGGTTGTTACGCTCCCCCCGGGTAATCTTGTATCCGTCTGGGATGGCGATGGCGATGTCGGGCGTAGCCGATTCACTACTACCTAGTACTTCAGATTCAACAGCCCTAAAGATGAAGTGGACAAAGAAGAGCTGCTGAACCAGAGAACTAAGGGGCATATTTACAAGCAAGTGGTGGAGGGCGGGTTAGCTCCAAAATAGCTAACGCCGCGTTCTGTCACTTTAGAAACGCAGGTATGTGCCTTATTTACAATAATATCGCTCACCCCTGCATTTCTTCCTGCACTGGCGCTAAACTCAGCTGCCTAGCACAAATGCAGGAACCCATGCACCATAGTGCAAGGGTGCCTGCGTTGAGGGAATGATTGCTTATGTGCAGGAAGATGTCCCTTTTCTGCAAATAAACAATCCAGAATGGCGATTTGCAACGCCAACGTGTGCCGCATAGTGCAGAACACCTAGAAGTTGCAAATCGCCATTCTGGATTGTTTATGTGCAGAAAAGGGACATCTTCCTGCACATAAACAATCATTCATGACATTTTGCTGATCCTACGTGTGCTGCACAATGCAGCACACATAGAAACAGCATAAATTAGGAGAAATTAAGCATTTCTCCTCATTTCGCCATGTTAAGACAAAGTTTTCCCTGGTCTTAATTTTGACACTGCCTCCTATATACGACACCCTTTTAAATAGGGGGCAGAGTCAAAACCAATTGGTGTTGTGGCAGAATTTATTGCCCTATTCTCAAGCTGGTGGTAACTGCCGACATCGCCAGTTTTCCAGCGATAGCTGACGCAAAAACCACTGCCACGGATGAGAGCGACAACTAACGCTAATGATGTGCAGAGTAGGCGTTCCCGTGCAAAAAACACACAAAAACACCACTTCGCGACATTCTCAATGACCAGCCAGATATGCAATGCGATCCAAAAACAGGCGATAGGGCGCGTTAGCAGCAGGGATTAACACCTGCCTTTTACTGGTGTTAAGCAGGACAACAACCTGCAGTATGAAAGGGAGCCCAGCCCAGAGCCACATCTGAAGACCAACACATGTCATGGAGCTACTGATCATGCAGCTTGGAGACCTAAGAGGGCCACAACACCCACCGCCACCACCCCCAGGACCTCCCCCACCCCCCGTGCCAACGCCCGGGACTACCACAGAGGCAGCGCAGAACAAGACAGTGGACCTCCCGAAAATGCAATAGCTGCACAGACTTAACACTAGAGCATGTCATTGCCCACTACAGGCTCAAAAGGACAACGATCCTCCGCATACTGACCCGCATTGCCCATAGGCTGATGGTACCAACACAGCGGAGAATAAACATCCCTCCCAGACAAAGCTGCTGGCTGTACTTTACCTGTTGCCCTCTGGTACCTTCCAACCAACAACTGCCAGAGTCGGAGGAGTCTCACATCCAGCCCTGTCAAAGTTCCTCACACCTGTCTTGGATGCCATCATCAGCTTGGTAACCCAGCACCTTCACTTCCCCCACACTGTGCAGGAACAGCTGGAGACTAAGCAAGGCTTCTACGCCATAGCTGGCTTCCCGCACGTGTTGGGGACAATTGACTGCACACATGCCCTACTTGTGCCCCCTGCGGACACTGCACACAATTACCGCAACAGAAAGCACATGCATTCCATCAATGTGCAGGCAATAGTGGACCACCTGGGACTCTTCACCAACATCGTCGCCAACTACCGAGGCAGTGTGCATGATTCCTACATCTACCGAGGCAGTGTGCATGCCCTATATCTGGGTGCACCAACCAGCACTTTTACGAAGCTGCAGGTTACCCAGAACGCAGCAGCACGCCTATTGCTAGGCCTGCCCCGTAGCCACTCAGGCACTGATGCCCTAAGGAAATTACACTGGCTGCCCATCCAAGCCAGAGTAAAATTCAAGGCGATGTGCATAATGCATAAGGCCATGTGGAAAAACGCCCCTGCAATGATCTGTTCCTTAGCCACACCCTACCATCCGCAAAGATCACTGCGTTCAAGCACGGCCTTTTTAGCAATAACACGCAAAATCAGACGAGCTAGGTGGGGCGGACGCTCCTTCTCCCTGAATGCGGCCGTGACTTGGAACTCCTTACCCCCCTTGATTCGGAACGAGTCCAATCTTTTAAAATTCCGTAAAACCCTCAAAACCTTTCTTTTTTCTGAATAAACCAGCAGACCCCTAGAAGTATGCAATTATAGCGCTACGAGGCCTTCGGGTAGTAATGCGCTTTACAAAACCCACTTTCATTTCATTTCATTTCCGATAGTTCATCATCAACCAGCGCTTCCAGGATAGCACCTATGGAAATGCACTGCTTGTTGGTAAGTACTAAATGAACACACCACACACCTCAACTCCACAATCATGCAACTCATAACTGTGGGAATGCATATGTTACAAAATCACATACAACATGCCCACCTACCAGACACGACAAAACAAGTAACTGTGGTAACCGTGGTCAGCCACGTAGCCAAACAATCTACGTCATGGCACCTCTGCAACACAATTGCTGAATGTGGGGAGAGGTGGGAACCAAGTCTGTGCGAAGGAGGCAAGTGACCCATGAATTAGAATTTACACAATGCCAATTGTGGAGGTGATGTGCTGGACAAACTTCAGAATGCAGAGCACAGACCTGTCCATGTGGACATATACTGCTGGTGTTTGTAGTGTTGTGGACAGTGGACGCAACCATGTTACCTCAGGCAGTGCGGAAGACCTTGGAGTGGGAATAAATAGTCCGGGGCTCTGGGCATGGTTCAATTCCGGGATGGACAACAAAGTCAATATTGCGTGTGTCTCTGTGTCCGCCGTATCCTGACCATAGGCCTACACACACACGTGGCCGACCACCTTCAACTGCCAATATCAAAGTGTTGTTGTCATGCTTGTGGACATGCGCAGAGAGTCAGGACAATGGTGTGTCTTAGAAGTGCAAGTGATGCAACCGCGCAGCGCACATAAGTAAATAGGCTCGGGGGAGTGAGGAGCAGCTGTGAGGCAACGTAACACACATGGATGCCGCTCATTTGCCACAAGCAATACATGTCAAACATGAATCCCAAAGTCGCACACATCACACACCACTAAACAAAGAAGCCTTCAAACACATAATGCAGAACCACCGATTGACACATATCTCTCTCCCCTGTCACAGGTGATCAAGGATATGTACTCTGCCCGTGGATGATGACACCCCTCCAAGACACAAATACCCAGGCCCAGAGACAGTACAATGTGGCCCACAAACGCACCAGGGGCATTGTGGAGCGCTAATTTGGCGTGTTAAAGTCATGCAAGGTGGTGGCAGCTCCTTGTGTGTTTTGCTGCAAAGAGCTCGTGCAGATTGCGAGGGGATCCTCCTCTGCATGCTGTGAAGCCCAGTGTAAAACGCTTTACTTTTAAAAAACGCCCTATGTTAAAAATCGCACCTTTAATTTGTGGCAATTGATGTACGAATTGTTATTTTAAAAGATTTTACCTCACTAGCAGTACTGTGATTCCCTGCACCCTTAGCCCCGTTCCACCGCGGCTCCGTGCCGTTTGTGTGGAGGGCAGGGTAAAGCTCCATTGTGCCTTAGGGCCGGCTCCCCGACCAGAACGGAGTTAGCGTTCCAGCTGGGGGCGGGGCTTAGACCATAAAAATGGATACCAGGAAGCGCAGCAGTCGAGCGCAGCGGGAGCGCCGTCATCGCGCCGAAGCCGCGCCAAAGGGGTGCCAGTCTGCGCCAGTCCGCGCTGGGACCGCGCTTTGCGCTAGACCCCCTGGCCCCCGCAGAACCCACCATACAACGAAGGTAATCACATATTCCAGAGCGCAGCTACTGAGTATAGAAAACACTGTAAATTACAAGAGCTGCACTCATTTCGAATTGAATTCTTTTTGCAACCTACTCTCTAACGCCTGTCCAAACTGCGCATTTAAAATTACGTCACCTTATTTACAACAAGCATCCCTCCCGGTCACCAGAAACGAAGATAAACACATAATCTGTGTACTTATAAATGCACGTTCCCTTATAAAACACAGGGAAGACGTGGCGGAACTTATAGCCAACCAAAATATAGACGTTATGTTTATTACTGAGACTTGGGCAGATCTAGCATCTGGCCCAGATTTTAGTATAGCTACACCGGATGGCTATCATGTGACTAGACTAGATAGATCGTCTGGCAAGGGGGGAGGCGGTCTAGCTATCATACACCGTACCAACTTAGCTATGAAAACTGAACCACTAGACTGTGACTTTGCGGAAGCTTTAGGCTTCACTATTACTCTCTCGCCTATACAAACCTTCAAGGGAACCCTGTTGTATCGACCACCTATTTCACGAATACCCTTCTTGAAATCTCTTAATTTCCTGTTAGAACCAGTAGCTGCTAACTCAGATTATACAATACTGGGAGACTTTAATTTTCATTTAGAAAATCTTGCAGATAAAGACTCGTCCACTCTTATCTCGGACTTCTTGGCCGCTGGCTTAGAACAGCGGGTCTCCTCAGCTACTCATCAAGCAGGTCACATCCTGGATGGCTTATTCACTAATAATTCTTATATGACCCACCCTACAGTGCTCCCGCTTATATGGACGGATCATTCGGCAGTTAAGTTTACCATCTTAGTCAGGAATCATAAAAACTCATTTCCTAGCATTCGCCCCCAGATTAAATGTCGTGACTGGAAAAACATTGATCCCACTGTACTACATAATATTCTGGAATCTACGAGACCAGAAGACATATCTGACCCACAGGAAGCATCTAATAATTATGGACACAGGTTAAATAATGCCTTTAACCGCATAGCACCTAATAAAAAAATGCAGCCAAACCGTACCAAACCCTCCGCGTTGTGGTTCTCGGAGCCACTAAGGCTTGAGAGACAACGATGCCGAAATTTGGAGAGGCGCTGGCGTACGAAATACGATAATAATGACAGAGATACTTATAAGAAAGCTTTGTCCAGCTACAAAAAACTCATAATTGCAGAAAAATGTAATTTTTATAGCACACAAATAGAACTAGCTCAAAATTCGAGCAAACAGCTATATCAGGTGGTTAAAAAATTAGCTAATCCACCGACTCCGGTTACCACAGAATCATCTCAAATTTTTTGTAATAAGGTAGCGGAATTTTTTAAGGCTAAGGTCAAAGACATTTTTAATAACTTTACTAAAAGACCCATCATTGGCTCAGCCCGTCTGGAGACCCCTCTTACGTCACCAAAGCCAATCTTTGAGGCCTTCTCCCCATTATCCCAAGTGTCCATGAAAGAACTTATGAACACTGTTAAGTCAGGATCACCTTTGGATCCATGTCCCCCACTCATTCTTAAACCAGTAGCCAATCTGATAGCCCCGGTGCTTACCAACATCTGCAATGCCATGTTTCGTACAGGCGACTATCCCTCAATTTGGAAAAAGGCCACTGTAAAACCTCATTTTAAAAAAATCTACCCTAAATCCATTAGAGCCCAAAAGTTATCGCCCTATTGCCTCGCTCCCTTATCCATCAAAAATTTTTGAAAAGGCAATGAACCTACAGCTGTCGTACTATATTGATCAGAATGAGCTGCTGGATGACACCCAGTTTGGGTTCAGGAAGGGACACGGGACTGAGATGGCTCTGATAAAGGCAGCAGAGGAGGTCAAGATAATTATGGACCAGGGTGGTGCAGCGGTCTTAATACTCTTGGATTTGTCTGCTGCTTTTGACACGGTCGATCACACCATCTTGATCGACCGTGTCGCTGCAATAGGCATTCAGGGCAAAGCCAAGGTACTCCTGGCATCTTTTTTGGCTGATAGAGAGCAGTCTGTGAAGATGGGATGTTATTACTCCCCTGATTTCACTCTGCCTTGTGGAGTTCCCCAGGGCTCCTCGCTAAGTCCGACACTTTTTAACATCTACGTGTCGGACTTGGCGAGGGTGATCAAGTCATTTGGTATTGGACTGACCTCATATGCCGATGACACCCAGCTGGTCCTGGCGATCAACAAAAATGGAGGAGCAGTGTCCGCTAACTTCCAGGAGGGTATGAGAGCCATCAGTACCTGGATGGATCAGAATTGTTTAAAGCTAAAATCTGACAAGACTGAGGTCATGGTATTCGGTGCACTGACCCCGGCATGGTCCCCAGTCTGGTGGCCTGCAGCAGGAATAGCCCGAAGGAACACGGGGGTATATTATCAACAACTAGCGATAATTTTTGTCTCTAACTTGTTTAGAGACAAAAATTATCGCCGCACATCGGCGATTTTTATCGCAGATAAACCTTGCTATTAGCAAGGTTTATCGCAAATGCGATAAAAAACGCCCGCAATGCATGAATATCGCTGAAAAGTCAGCGATATTCATGCATTATCGAGCAAATGCTCTTAGCCATGTTATCCACCTCCCATTGGATAACATGGCTAAGAACTGCTCAGGGCAGGTGTTAGCTTTTGGAGATATTCGCCCTTAGCGCAAATATCTCCAAAAGTTGGTAATAGGAGATAGCGATGTTAGCGACTGTTTCCAGTCGCTAACATCTTGGCACGCCCACTTTGCATATCATTAGTGATAAATATCACTGACATGCAAAGTGGGGCCCATGATGGTCGCTATCTCCTATTAGCTGTCGCTAACTGGTGTTAGCGACAGCTTGGTAATAGGGAGATAATTTTATCTCCGCTTTCTTGGCTTTTAAAGCCAAAAAAGCGGAGATAAAACCCCTTGATAATATACCCCACAATCATTAACAATTTCTTCACATGAGCACTCACATTGTGACTGTCCTCAGCAATCATGGGACAGGACAAAATGACCGCAGGCACAGCATGTGCAAATAAATTCATTCCAACACACATTCCCTGTGTGCATGTCAATCCTCTGCATAAGTGCATCACTTTGACAGGTGTGAGTGCAGCATTTAATGCTAACAATCTCAGGAATGGAAATTAGATGGTGGGTGTGTCACCTCTGTACAGAGAGCCTGTTTAGGGTGTCACGTATTCAAAATGCCATTTCAGGGTATCAAAGATAGTACGTAATCCCACTCAGCAGCGGATCACATGTGTCCAAATTCATGACATAAAGGCTGTAATTTGTGACCAAGAAAAGACAACAGGGCGTCATTTGGGCTCAAATATGTACCACCATGATGCAGAGAGTTGCACCCTGTGACTCAAGTTCAACAACATTAGCAACATGGACGTGAGGGGGAATCACTGCCCCCACATTCATCCATACTTTCATACTTGATTGATCATAGACATGACACGTCTATGTGAATGTTTTATTCACATTCGGTGGAGTGTTGAGGCTGGAGCAGTACAGGGCCATGCAAACCCCACTTTACATTGTTGCCCCGTGGAGGGCCAGCCACAGTCCATTAGGGATTGACAAGTTCATCGTAAGAGGAAGAGTTCAGTGCCCAATGTGATTGCTGTGTCATTGGTAACCAAACAGAAAATGGCAGTCCATTTCGAGGTCTAAGATGAGTGTCGCAGAGTGTATCGGGGGACAGTGGAAGGTGAGGATGGAGAGGGCAGAACCAAGCAGAAAAAGGCTATATGGCAGAGATGAATGCTACCGCTTCCTTCTTACCACTAATGCAGAATCATACGCATCTTCGTCCTCTGATGTTTCATGTGCCTCACATGTGGGTGGTGTTGTTTTGTTTGCATCACTGTGTGGCAGTGACACATCAGGAGCCGGAGGTGGAGGTGGAATGTCTACAACACTGTGTGGCACTGACACTTCAGGGGGCAGAGATGTGGATGGAGTGGTAGCAGCCGCATTAATCCGTGCCAGGCCTTGTGGCAACAATGCCATGATGAGGGTCTGCAGGGCATGGAAGAACCCAGCTACCTCTCGCTGATGTGCATCCGTGGCAGCATTTCTTTCCGCCTGCATCCGCTCCATGTTCTCCATGATCCCCCGCATGTGTCCCAACTCCCGGCTGACATCTCTGGAGCCACTCTGACTAGACTGTTGTTCTTGTCTCAGATTCAGGACTCTAACGATGTCAGCCATGGATTGTTGGAGAGCATGGAGCGGACTGTGGGCGTCCGTTAGGGACTGTGAGTGGTCCCTGATGGGACTTAGACACCCACGTATGGCATCTAGTTTGGATGCCATTAGGTCACCCGTTCAGCCATCTTCTCCTGGCACCCCAAAACACAGCATTGAAAGGCCATGTGTTGTTCGTGGGGGTCATGGGAGACAGCCGTGGTGGTGGGTGCTTCCTGCTGTGTGGTCTGTGTAGGGGGTGGGATCTCCTCTATGCGGCTGGTCTGCCCTGCTCCTGGAGGTGGGATGCCGAGGCTGTCCATGAGCTGTTGGAGGGCGTCGGGGTAGTTGGTGTGGAGGTCTTCTTTGTCAACAGTGAAGAAATGTTCGCTCTGCTCTGCAGGAGGTGTTGATTTTCCCTCTGCAATGTGAAGCGGAGATGCAGTTTAACATTGTGTTCATGTGTATGTTGACTCATTGTACAAGTTTACATACAGACTGCTGATCGGGTTCCAGGCGCAAAGGGTGGTGGTGGGGTGCTTCAGTTCGGTGGTGAGGGGAGTGGACTGGTCGCCGAAGCTGTTATGTATGTGAGCGATTTTACTGTGGAAGAACGAGGCTAGAGAGTCGGAGAGGTCTTGAGAGGGAGTGATGTCGTTGGTGTCGGCGCTGCTGAAGAGTTTCTTGCTGTTGTGGGCGTTGTTGTCGAGTCGATCCTTGAATGCAGATTGCTTGGTGGATCGGATCAGCTGGTGGTGTTTGCGGGTGGCGTCCTTGAGGGCGGTCATGTTGTCTGTGGTTGGGTTTTTTCGCCAGGCTTTCTCGAGGGTGCGGCAGTTCTTTTTGGAGTTCTTGAGGTCATCGTTGAACCAGGAGGCTTTTTTGCTACTTGGCTTGTTGTGTTGCTTTTTCAAGGGCGCTAATTCGTCAGCGCAGTAGGTGATCCATTGTGTGAGATTGATGGCTGCTTGATTAGGGTCCGATGATTTGGCGGGAAGGTTTTGGCTTAGCGAAGTGGTGAGTTGGTCGGTGGTAAGTTTGTTCCAGTTTCTGCGGGGGACTTGTTGTGGGTGGTGGTGGGTTGTGGTCTTTCTGAAGCTGAAGTGAACGCAGCTGTGGTCCGTCCAGTGAAGTCCTGTGACGTGATTGAAGGAGACGTGCTTGCTGGAGGAGAAGATCGGGTCGAGCGTGTGTCCGGCGTAGTGGGTGGGGGTGTTTACTAGTTGTTTGAGTCCGAGATTAGCGAGGTTGTCCAGAAGGGTGGTGGTGTTGCTGTCGTTGTTCTTTTCCAGATGGAAGTTGAGGTCCCCTAGTAGGATGTAGTCTTCGGAGGTGAGGGCGTGTGGGCTGATGAAGTCAGTGATGTCTTCGCTGAATTGTGCGCGGGGTCCTGGTGGTCTGTAGATGAGGGTGCCTCTAAGTGTGGTCTTGGGGTCGGTGTGAATCTGGAAGTGGAGGTGTTCGGCGGCTGTGAGGGTATCGTCGGAGCTGGTCGTGATGCAGATGGTGTTCTTGTGGACGATGGCGATGCCTCCTCCTGTCTGGTTGATGCGGTCCTTTCGGATGATATTGTAGCTGTCCGGGATGGCTATTGCGATGTCGGGTGCTGATGAGGCGTTCATCCAGGTTTCTGTGAGAAAGGCGACGTCCGGCTTAGTGTTGTCCAGCAGGTTCCATAGTTCGATGGAGTGTCTGTGGACCGATCGAGTGTTGGGTAGGATGCAATTCAGGTGGTTACTGTCTGAGCTCTGTTTGGCGTTTGTGGATGTAGAGTGGGTCCTGATGCAGCAGAACTTGCAGGATTGACAGGTGAAGGGACCATGGGTGCGTCCAGGGGCGGCTTGGTGGCAGTCGGGGAGGCGGCCGGTGTTGAGCGCAGTGAGGGTTGCGGCTTCGTACGTTAGGCGGGTGGAGTGGATAATGCGAGGGCCAGGGGGTCTTGCGCTGGGCGCGGTCCAGGCGCGGACGGGCGTAGACGGGCTTACCTGTGGCGCGCCTTCGGCGCGCATAGTGCGCGTCCGCTGCGCGTGAACGCTGCTCGCAAGTGCCTCTGTCATAAGTGGAGAGTGGAGGGGGGCGGAGAGTGGAGGGGGGCGGGCGAGGGAGGAGCAGCTGGGAGGCGGGAGCGGGGTGGCTAGTGGGGGTGGCTAGTGTGGAGGGTCAGTGGGAGCTGGAGGGAGCGGGGGTGGGGCCGCGGGGGAGCAGCGGCAGGGACGGGCTAAGGGCACAACAACAATGCTGGGCGAGATCACTGGCACAGAGCGAGGTCGC
The DNA here is from genome assembly GCF_964261635.1 of Lissotriton helveticus. Lineage (NCBI taxonomy): Eukaryota > Metazoa > Chordata > Amphibia > Caudata > Salamandridae > Lissotriton > Lissotriton helveticus. The sequence continues at coordinate 451,379,510 of NC_136059.1, forward strand.
TGGCACAAACAAAAACAATCACTGGCACAATCAATGGCACACAATGCAGGTCGCTGGCACAAATAGCTGGCACAAAATTGAGCAATGCAGGCAACGATTCCGGGCCGAATGCAGGTCGCTGGCACAGATAGTAGGTCGCTGGCACAGATAGCAGGTCGCTGGCACGGAGAGCGCGATATCGGGGCACAGAATGCAGGTCGCATGCACAGATAGCTGGCACAGGAGGGACGAGCTGCGAGAGGAACGACCAGTTCTGACTGGGTCAAGATGGTCACAGCTCCTTGTCTCGCGTTATCAGCCAGAGGTATGTTTGTGGGAGGGAGGAGCAGCTGGGAGGCAGGAGTGGGGTGGCTAGTGGGGGTGGCTAGTGTGGAGGGTCAGTGGGAGCTGGAGGGAGCAGGGGTGGGGCCGCGGGGGAGCAGAGGCAGGGACAGGCTAAGGGCACAACAACAATGCTGGGCGAGATCACTGGCACAGAGCGAGATCGCGGGCACAAACAAAAACAATCACTGGCACAATCAATGGCACACAATGCAGGTCGCTGGCACAAATAGCTGGCACAAAATTGAGCAATGCAGGCAACGATACCGGGCCGAATGCAGGTCGCTAGCACAGATAGTAGGTCGCTGGCACAGATAGCAGGTCGCTGGCACGGAGAGCGCGATATCAGGCACAGAATGCAGGTCGCATGCACAGATAGCTGGCACAGGAGGGACGAGCTGCGAGAGGAGCGACCAGTTCTGACTGGGTCAGGATGGTCACAGCTCCTTGTCCCGCGTTATCAGCCAGACGTATGTTTGTGGGAGGGAGGAGCAGCTGGGAGGTCGGGAGCGGGGTGGCTAGTGCGGGTGGCTAGTGTGGAGGGTCAGTGGGAGCTGGAGGGAGCGGGGTGGGGCCGCGGGGGAGCAGCGGCAGGGACGGGCTAAGGGCACAACAACAATGCTGGGTGAGATCACTGGCACATAGCGAGGTCGCGGGCACAAACAAAAACAATCACTGGCACAATCAATGGTACACAAAGCAGGTCGCTGGCACAAATAGCTGGCACAAAATTGAGCAATGCAGGCAACGATACCGGGCCGAATGCAGGTCGCTGGCACAGATAGTAGGTCGCTGGCACAGATAGCAGGTCGCTGGCACGGAGAGCGCGATATCAGGCACAGAATGCAGGTCGCATGCACAGATAGCTGGCACAGGAGGGACGAGCTGCGAGAGGAGAGACCAGTTCTGACTGGGTCAGGATGGTCACAGCTCCTTGTCTCGCGTTATCAGCCAGAGGTTTGCTTGTGGGAGGGCGGAGCAGCTGGGCGGCGGGAGCGGGGTGGCTAGTGTGGAGGGTCAGTGGGAGCTGGAGGGAGCGGGGGTGGGGCCGAGGGGGAGCAGCGGCATGGACGGGCTAAGGGCACAACAACAATGCTGGGCGAGATCACTGGCACAGAGCGAGGTCGCGGGCACAAACAAAAACAATCACTGGCACAATCAATGGCACACAATGCAGGTCTCTGGCACAAATAGCTGGCACAAAATTGAGCAATGCAGGCAACGATACCAGGCCGAATGCAGGTCGCTGGCACAGATAGTAGGTCGCTGGCACAGATAGCAGGTCGCTGGCACGGAGAGCGCGATATCAGGCACAGAATGCAGGTCGCATGCACAGATAGCTGGCACAGGAGGGACGAGCTGCGAGAGGAGCGACCAGTTCTGACTGGATCTTGTGTGTTTTGCTGTTCACCCTATGTGGGAAGGGTATGCCCAGACGTGGGTCCCGTGCTCACTAAGCCAATGGAGTCAAGCCATCCTGGCTGAAGACGGCTGATAGCCAGAAATTGGCCTTGGATGCTTGATTCCGGTCCAGGAAAGACATGGCTTGGCAGTTCGGTCTGGACTGTTCCCATGAGGCACAGGGTCAAGACTGATTTGCATATGGCCATGTCTGAACTGGGGTGGCTTGGTGAGCAAAATAACGATGGACTAAACCCAGATCTGTGGCTGGGCGTTAATGTTTTGCCATTGTGCAACATTCCGTCCATCATCTTGTGTGTTCAGAGTGCGACCTGCTCCATTACGGATGTTGTCCACACTCAGCCACCTCAGTGTTGTGGCGTGCAACATGTCATGAAATATCAGTGTCACTTGCCTTGTCAGTGTTGCTAACAGACAAGCCACTTTGCTGCGTTTAGCACATGTGCATGGGTTGGTTGTGAGATTGGTGATGTGTGGGAAGAGCCCCCTCTGGGCACATAGTCGACGGGGACCTACTTGCTGTTTCTAGGTTTGCTGCAGTGTGCCAAGGGGATAATGGACATGCTCCAGAGTCATTGTGGGTGTGCACCGTGCTATTATTAATTGTGCACATGTGCCATTGTGTCCCTGGTCGTTACTCACCCTGTTGCTGTTGTGTCAGGTCATGTTGAGCAGTGTCCGGTCCCCCAACTACTGCCACCGTCTCCACACTGATGACTGTGGACACCATTTCCTCCATCTCATCCAGCTCCTCCTGTGGCGCTGAACTCCCACCTCCAATATGCCGAGTTTCTGCTTGGTTTTGCGCTTCAAATCTTTCCAGCGCTTCTTGACCTCTTCCATTGTCCTCCTCAGCACTCCGACTGGATTCCCCTTGTCCACGATGGACTGCCATATTCCATTTTTTGTTTCCAATGACACAGTGCAGGTGACGAACAGTAGTTGATAGTGTTCTATCACCTCTGTTATCAGGATCCTGTTTTCCTGCGGACTGAACTGCGTCTTCCTCTTCTTCTTCTCCTTGCCCTTCCCTGACCCCGAGGTCCCAGGCTGGTCCTCCGTGGGGCTTGTGGGGTTCTGGTTGTCCTCTGTACTTGCTCCGGCTATCTCCATTATGCTTCAAGGTTCATTTTGGTTTTGTTTGTGGGTTTTTCCTGCTTTTATAGTGATTTTTCCCACCTGAAGTGTGTCAATTGCAGGCCTGGCGCAGATTATCGCAGATTTTTTCATCGCAGTTGGGCCCATCGCAACTTTTTCACATTACGGTTTAGATTTTTATCGCTGTCCTGGTGATTTTATCGCGGACATTAGACACGCTAACGGGAAACTATTGCATGTTACAGCCGTGTAGTGAATACGACGTTAACACAGAGTTATTTACCCACAATAGACGGCGATATGATAATAGGTGTTAACCTATTTTGCAGATGATTATCGCACGTTCTTGAGAATATCCCCCTAAGTGTACTGTGAAAGAAGGCCTTATTTACAAGGCAGCGTTTAGCCATTTTAAGGTGAAGCCCCTGTCCTCACATTGTTAAAAGTGACATTCCTGTGGTGATAGGGGCCTGTAAAGATGCCAGAGTCTCTGCCACAGAGTTTTGACGTGAACACGTGCCTGCCGCTTCGAGGCTGGACAATTGAGGTGAACAGTCTCATCTCGCTGCTATGTGGCCTTTAAGAACCCCAAAGGACTACCAGCTTTTGTAAACTGCCCAAGGGCTCCTTCGGAATAGAGGAGCTACTCTCCTTGAGATCACAGGCACCAAAACCGCAGAGTCTGGTCCTCTGACTTGCAGCTCCCAGGCCAGAGCAGAGCAGCAACTGACCAGGAAGAGGTACTTGTGCTCGGTAGGTCAAATCTGGCTGCCTACTGAGTGTGGAGGTACCAGGACAAACCAGAGTTGTGCAGTACCAATCCCTGGGGTACAGAACGCCCTGCAGCCAAGACCGACATGGAAGAGTCCAGCAGCCGCCGAAGTACTTTGAGAGTGGTCAGCAGTCCTGAATTGACCCTTTACACACTGGGGCTGGCCAACCTACCTGCTCTGCTCCCAGCCTGTGTGGCCTAGTTAATGACAAACTGCTGGGCTCCCTTATGCCGCAGGCCCTTGCAATGCTAGCCCCCATTTGGGAGCTCTTGGACTTGCTTGTAAGTCCCCTTGTGTAGCCTGTTTTTAGAGGCTCTCCTTTTCCGTAGAGCCAGCTACCAACTCCCTGCTTCCAGCCGAATTTGGGAAGCACCCGATGAACTGTTGGTAGAAGAGTGGAGAAGTGTGGCTCAATGGTTAGAGCGGCAGACCCTGATGCAGAGGTCTATCCCGGGACCAGGGTTCAAATCCCCGCCTCGGCGGATTTGGGCTCAAAATTCCACGGACCTGATAATTCTCGCCTCGGTGCCTATTCCAATCATGGAGTCCCACTCTGCAACTCTGGGCAATAGCTTGCTTAATCTCCACAACGGCCCCCACAACGCTAAGGATGTGTTTTTTGCAATCTCCACCTTGGGGGTGCCCAGGAGTGGACACCTCACAGGGAAAGCCAGGATGGGTTCCTTAGCGGTATTCGTACAAGCGCCTTGAGACCCTTGCGGGTGAGTAGTGCGCTATACAAGTATCAATTTACATTTACATTTTACAACATTGAACCTTGGCTTCCTGCTACTCCAGAACCGGAAAGTGAACTCCTACAACCGTCTGTGCTTTGTGCTTTACCTACTTGCTGTTTCCTCCCATAGGACTATTTGGTACGTAATTACGCATGACTTTGAACTATTTGGTTCTCTTTGAAAATTCATAAGAAATACTCTACTAACCTATGAAAGTAGTTCTTGGTTCGAAAATATAAATAAAAATAATTGTTAGTTTTTTTAATTGGTCTCTGATTTAGTTTTGTGTGCGTTTCATTTATTGCCTCTGTGAGTACAACAAATGCTCAGCACTACCTTCTCATAATCCTAACTGCTCGTCCACATTACCACAAATGGAACGTTAGTATTATCTACTTTTGCCTCTGTCAGGCAATTGGTGACTCACTGGACTCTCTACACAGGTTATTTCTTTTTAGAGCATTGTATAGAGAGCCAGCTTCCTACATATACAAACCTACTATGGTGTTCAAAAACAAATACCTAAGTAGTAGCATTTGAGGTATGATCTCACATTACCAATAAACATTACTGTTAGAAAGAATAGAAAGCTTAACCAAACCTTCAAATTGAGGAATCAATAAAAACTTGGGCCCAGATTTACAAAAAGTAGCACAACGCAACACAGCAAGACAACTTACTGAGCTGCTCTGCACTGCATGACAGGGAGAGAGCAGGAATGCTCCATTTCTACTAGGATATGACATATTTGTTCTCTCTCCGTACTAGCGCCAACACAAGGATGCCTGCATTTAGGCAGTATTGTTTGTTTTTGTGAAGGAAGTGCCAACTTCCTGCACAAAAACAATTCTCAGAGGCATTTCCTGTTTTCCACATGTGTTGCACGTAGAATACTTAGGGGCAGATTTATGTCGGACTTGCGGCACGTTTACGCTGCCGTTGCGTCACTCAACGGCGCGGAAACGTGGCACATCCCTGCGACCTATTTACAACGTGACGCACCTAGGCAGATGCGTCACGTTGTAAAGCCCTGCGCCACATGAAACCTGCGTCAGGTTTCATGTGGGCGTTCTATCGCAGGGTGGGCGTTCCCTCGTAGGAAAGCCCCGTAAAACTGACGCAGTGAAATCTACAAGATTTCACTCAGTCAGTTTTACGACGCTGCTGGGTCAAATCCTTACGCCTGCTTGAAGCAGGTGTAAGGAGTGACGCACCACGTTATGTATGGGTGGCCTCTGTACATTGCAGGAGTTGCGTCGCACTTGCGACGCTACTCCAGCAATGCGCCGCCCGTACACCACAAGATGCGTCACGCATCTGCCCTTCCTTGCACCATGGTGCGCCGCATTGTAAATGCGGCGCATCTGTGGTGCCGCAAGGAGGGAATTACGTGACGCATCAGTTCTGGGGCATCCCTGCTGATTTGCAGAGATGCGCCAGAACTCATAAATCTGCCCCATAGTTTTTCCCTTTAGGCCTCGGTTGGGAAGGCATAGCATTTTGAAGTACTCCCAGGTTTATTATGTTATGTTATGTTATGTTATTTTATTTATATTTTTATAGCGCGCTGATACCCCAGCAAAGGGGCGTCCAGGCGCTCAGACAGGTACTGTAACATAACATGCGGAATAAAAGAAAACTATTCAGAAGCGGAGAACAGGAACGTTTTAATAGTACGCCTAAAAATGGACAAGTCATTCAAGGAAGCGAGTTCCATAGTCCCGCAGCCAACACCCGAAAAGAGCGACCACCCATTCGGCTAAGTTTGAACCGAGGGCAAATCGCCAGATGCAAGGCCTCAGATCTAAGAGATCTCAGAGGAATGTAAGGAGTCAGTAAATTAATCAGAGCCGGTGGGGCGGAAAGTTTCAAAATTTTAAAAGCCAGACAGAGTGCTTTAAACTTAATCCTCTGTCTAGTCTTTGTAAATCTGGGAATGCATCAAAATTCAAGGGTGGGTTAATGGGAACGCCCACACTTCACCGTTGGAATGCCTTCCCAATGCAGAGTAATGCAAAGCAGTGACTTAGGCTACATTGCAATACTCTAGATTTACAAAGCCACGCAGAACCACGCAAGGTGGCTTTGCGTGGCTTAGCAGATCTGAAGTGTGACACAAAGGCAACACAAGCTCTTAGTAAATCTGGGCCTAGATTACACTTCACAAAAAAAATCACCTTGGCCTAATAATGACTTTGGCACTGCGGCGCCAGGTCCACCCTGCTGCTGCACCACCAAAGCTGTGGTCAGGCCGCACGCCACATTAGAAGTTTCCTCCAGTCCGGCGAGCTTTGTTTTTGACGTTCCCATGGTGGTGCCCTGAAAATGGGCACCACAATGGGAATTCCAAAAACAGTTGCTAAACGGCAAGGACGTAACTGGAACTGGAGTGCATGCATACAGGGGGGCACATGTTATGCCCCCTGCATGCACCCCAGGACACAGAGGCACAGGGTGTGATTGTAATAGAGCGGTTGGGAGACTGCCACCTCCGCGACTCCACAAGTCTTGTGGTCCGTGGAATGCCAGACTCGTAATTAAGCCCTTTATCTAATTGGGTAAACATAAATGTTGCTCCTGCACAATTGTTGTCCAATATTTGGTTCAAATCAGTTGTTCTACTGGAAAACATTGCAACATTTTTCTGTCTTCACCCTTGTCCTTTTTGGAAATCACTTTCCGATGTTGCTAGTAGTTCAACATTGGTTGGTTCCGAATAATTGTGGCTGATGTAAGGCTCTTCATCAATAGGAAGCGAGCCTCTGACCCCAATATTATGTAAGGTTTAATATACCACTACTGTTAGACTTTACAGCAATAAAGTGGCCTTCCCTCCAACCTTTTGCCTACCTCCTCCACTTTTCTGACCTAGTTTTTTGCTGGCTTTGTGTGCTTTACCACTTTTAACCAATGGTAAAGTGCTTCTGCTCTCTTCCCTTAACATGGTGATATTGGCTCATCTCCAACTGCCATATTTCATTTATTTATAAGTCCCTAGGAAAGTGCACTGCATGTGCCCAGGGCTTGTAAATTAAATGCTACTACTGGGCCTGCAGCACTTATGGTACCACCCAATTAAGTAGCCCTCGAACCCTGACTCTGCCCCAGGCCTGGCATTGCAGAGCCTGTGTGTGCAGTTTTAAACTGCCATGTCGACCTGAAAAGATAAACCTTTTGTCAGGTCAATACCTTTCCTTTTTATACCCTAATGTGGGCCCTGGACAACCCAGAGGGCAGGGTGCAGTGTATTTAAAAGGCAAGACATGTACTTTTAAATTTCTCATCTCCTGATGGTGAAAAACTCCCAGTCATTTTGCACTACTGCAAGGCCTAGCTCCCCATAGGGGAACATTGGGTTTACCTTATTACATCTTATAAATGTAGCTCACAATCTGTAAGAGATTAATGTTTCAAGTTTGGTGACATTAGCCATTTGGTGCCTACCGCCTGTCTCTGATCAGTTGTCTGGGGTGGGTGGCAGCTGGGATTTTTGTATTCCCAGTAGACAGCCATACACAATGGGAGCTTAGGTGTGAATTGATGGGCCATCCTGGGAGGATGGGAGGAAGGAGATGGACCTAAATAGGCTGTGTACTGTCTGCACACAAAGGGCTGAATACCCCTCCTCTAGTGAGTCTGGAGCCAGGGCAGAAAGGGAGGATCTATGAGCACTTCAAAGACCTGCCTTTGAAGTCTCACCAACTTTAAAGGCCAGAGTGGCTACGACAGGAGCCTCAGTGTCGATGCACCTGGATCTCGCACGAAAGTATGACCTTATCTCGGAACCAGCACAACGCATCCTCAACCCAAACCCATGCAAAGCTCCTCAAACTCGGATTAAGGTACTCTGGTTCAGTGGCCCTAACTGAATGCCTGTAGCCGGGCGCACTCCATTGCATTTGGCCCTAACCATTGACTTTGTCTCGGTCCGGTGCGACCAGATGTCCCATTTTAGCATTTTGAGTTTCTTAGCGCCATTTCTACTTAAAACCTTTAAAAATCAATATCTCAAGTTCTACTTATTGGATTTTTGTCTTTACTTTACTTTATAAACTCTATTTCGCAGTTCAGTGAATTGCATAAAAGTATACATGTAAAAATTTTCACATTCAAAAAGTCGATTCGAACAAGCTAGCAATCAAATAAATACATTACAATTTATACAGTGCGAAATGCTCATTGAAGTTCATCACACAGAGGGCTAAGACTAATATACAAACACTATTATTTTTAAAACAGACAAACTGTAGTGACAGCAGCAAAAGGTTTAAAGTGTGTTAGATAAAGTGCGAATGGCCTTACGGGTTCACAAACAGGCCAATAAAAAAGAAGCTAATACACAACAGACCAAGGGAGTATCTAGAAAGTAAAATAACACACGGGCTGTTGCAACTGTCCGTATAGAAAATTTCCTTAATAGCTGGATTATAAAATACTTCCTCGCTTTTTGATAATAAGTGCAACAAAGGAGAATGTGTGACGTCGATTGGATTTACTTGTTGTCACAGGGACAAAAGGATAGGTTCCTAAGGACAAATTGATTATGTGGATGACCAAGCATAAGAGGGATTTGGTTCAATCTGAACCTTGTCAGAATAAATCGGTGCTGGTTATTTGTCACTGTTTGTAAGTAGGAGAGAGAGTGATTTGGAATCTGTGGTAAGGATTCATCAAACTTGATAGATTCTTTCCCTTTATGAATGTTCCATCTATCCTGAGTAACTTTGTTTAAGAAGATCGCTTGTAGTCTGGTTCTAGGAAAATGGTTACAAAGAGATGGTGTATCAAACAAAAGGCCAAGACCCAAGGAGTTAAAATGTTCTCTAATGTAGGTTATACATGGGATTCTGTAGCATGATCCAGATTTAAGATATCCCTAATGATTTTATAATTCAAGGCCATAGTTTCCCTTTTCCAGATGGATAACCAAAGGGCTAGTGGAGCTAATTTAATAGTGTCTGTAATGTAAGTAGTGCCAGCTTCTTTGTGTGCTATTAAGTTACTGGTTGAATGAGGGATTGACAGTAATCTTTTAATAAATTTGCCTTCCTGTTTTTGCAGAATTGTTACGTCAGCAATGCCCCATATTGCTGCCCCTTAGGAGGCTATTGAGAGCGTTTTGGCCTTGTAAATTGTGAGCATTTCCGATATTGGCTTATGGCCCAAATGTTTGGAGAACCTAAACAATGCTGCAATGCTTTGAATCATTGTATTAGCTCTGTTTTGTAATATCTCCTTTCACAAACATTTATTGTCAAATGTGACCCCTAAATAGTTAAAATGAGGTAACTGTTCAAATTTTTTCCCCACCTAAGTTAAAAGTCATTTTCTTATTATTATCCAGACCTATTGGAATTGCGTAGGATTTGGTTTTATTGACTTGCAGGTCCAGCTTGTGCATAAAATCAGTATACTGGGAAATAAGATTTTGCAGTGCCATTGACGTCCTCGCTAATAAAACGCATCATCCGCATAGAGTAGGATCGGGAGGGCAGAAGATAGTACCGACGGGGTGTCTTTAGTTGTCTCCATCAAGCAAACAGAAAAGGGGCCAGGACACAACCTTGCCTGACACCCCTCTCTATTTTGAAAGGTTTGGTATGTTCATCCTTTCTCCCATATCGTACCACTGCGGAAGCGCCCGCATAAAGCTCCGTTATAAAATTAATGATGCCCTCATCCACTCCCATTTCTTTTAAAATTTCCCAGAGCTTGCTATGGATCACGTAGTCAAAGGCCTTGGATAAGTCCATGAATGCCAGATAAATCTGGGTATTTTTTGCTTTCATATATTTGCAAATGATAATAACAATGGTAACGGTTATGCAGGAGCGCACAGCGTGTATAAGAATGTACAATGCAGTTAATATATAATCCACTTGGTGCTCAAGGCGGAGTAGAGCAGGTTACCACCACTCAAAATAAAGCCAAGGCTAAGAGCAATTCAAGGTTCCACCAAGCACTTATATTTGCAAATGATTAGGGTCAGATTTGAACACTGGTCCAACATACCCCTACCATGTCTGAACCCATACTGAACTTCCGACAGAATGGCCCTATCCTCTGCCCATAATTCTAGTTTGTTAAGTGATGCTCGGCCCATTGACTTAGCCGAACTATAGAGCAAAGAAATTGGCCGATAGTTGGCAGGTGCAGAGGCATCCCCCTTTTTTTTATATATATATATCGGAATAATTATAGATTGTTTCAAAGAGGGAGGAGGACCATTCACAGCTATGGCATTAAAAGTTACAGTTAAGAGCGGAGCCAAGAATGGAGTTAGTTAGCTAAGAAAACATCCATAGAGACTTCATCAGGCCCTTGTGCTTTACCCCAAGGGGATTGGGTCAGGGCTAATTGGATTTCTTCCAAGTCGAATGACAAATATATAGGAGGTTCTGAAATAGGGGGGTCACGTGTACCTATAGAGGGCTCATCCCTTTGGAAGATATCCTGAAAGTGTTTTACCCATGAAGCTTCATCGATATGAGGATCTAATGAAGGGATGGTGTTATCACTCAGGAAGGGCATATTTACAATTTTCCAGAAGGCTGTGTTATCCGAAAGTGGGATGCTTTTTTGAGGTTCTCCCATGCCTCTGTTCTCATCTGTTTCAGCCTGTTTCCCCTGGCTAACTTATAATTATTCATAAGAGTCCTGATTTGCTGTATATTTCTAGGGGTAGTTTTAAGTGCCTTACGCAGGTTTTGCGAGGCAGCTGTACAGCTCTTTTCAAACCACCGGTTGACTGTGGGATCTCTCATGGTGGGTGAACGTATCAGCTATGATCTTAGGAACTTTAGTAGCATAGTAAATGCCTCAACTATACGACAGTGATCTACTCTCTGGATTAGCTCGGACAAAGCTAGTAAAAAGAGCGGCCACATCGACCTTCTCCCATTTAAAAATTACACCATTTGATCTGCTTATAATTATTGATTTGGGGAAATTAATGCCATTTCCCGGCCTATTCACTGGCCACAACAAGGCACTGGACACGATTGTGTGATCACTAAATTCAGTAAAGGAGATATTGGGTGAGAGAAGCCTTAACCTTAAGGACTCAGATGAAATAATATAGTCTAGTATAGAGCAGTAATCGCCTCTATAAAAGGTTGTGGACAAAAACCCAGTGTGTGCGTCTTTGGCATTATGGATTACATATTGCCATTTCATTAATATAGTATTGAGCGCATTTCCGTGGAGATTATAATGAAAGTGGTCAATGCACTCATTTTTATAGTCCAAAATTCCGCATAACTCTGCAGAGTTTTTGGAGCAGGTTTTCAGATTAAAATCACCCAACCATATTGCGTGAAGTGTCTTATGGTGAGACTCCACCAGTCCTTCTAACACATTATCTAGAGACTGGGGAACCGCCACTGGATCTAGAAAATTATTATTATAATAGTTTATCAGTATAATGTCCCAAGTTGCAGGTCCTTTAAACACTAGTGGCATTTTATCAAGGGGGTTTATCTCCGCTTTTTTGGCTTTAAAAGCCAAGAAAGCGGAGATAAAATTATCTCCCTATTACCTAGCTGTCGCTAACACCAGTTAGCGACAGCTAGTAGGAGATAGCGACCATCTTGGGCCCCACTTTTTCATGTCAGTGATATTTATCACTAATGACATGCAAAGTGGGCGTGCCAAGATGTTAGCGACTGGAAACAGTCGCTAACATCGCTATCTCCTATTACCAACTTTTGGAGATATTCGCGCTAAGCGCGAATATCTCCAAAAGCTAACACCTGCTCTGAGCAGTTCTTAGCCATGTTCTCCAATGGGAGGTGGATAACATGGCTAAGAGCATTAGCTCGGTAATGCATGAATATCGCTGACTTTTCAGCGATATTCATGCATTGCGGCCGTTTTTTATCGCATTTGCGATAAACCTTGGTAATACCAAGGTTTATCTGCGATAAAAATCGCCGCAGCTGAGCGGTAAATTTTTGTCTCTAACCGAGCAATAGCGATAATTCGCTATTGCTTGGTAATATGCCCCTCAGTTCCACCACATTAGAAATCAGTGTTCACAAACCTCCCCTTGACCTACCCCCTATGGATGGGGAAGCCATCGTTTGGTAGGATCTATACCCATCAATATGTATTGGGTTCGTCTCCCAAGTTTCTTGCAAAGAAATTATTTGATGGGAAGCCAGTATTGACAACCATTCCTCAGTACTGCGCTTTCTATTGTGACCTGCTATGTTCCATGTAGCCAGGGAGTAAGATTGATTCTGTGTGTCTTTTCGGGGAGATAAAAAGGTCTGACATGCGTAAGCAGTTGACAGAGAATCAGTATAGCCCTACTGTTTAGTACCCTCCTGTGAGATCTGGGGAGCAACCGTTAAGGCACACATGCTTGATGGTCACCAAAATTTGGCAGGCTCTTACCCTGATGTCAATTGCTGCATTTTTGTCATTTTGTCTAGTTTTATGTATTAAAGTCAGAACTATTTTGCTAACTTAGGGGCATATTATCCAGGGACGGCACTAAATAACGCAAAGCGCGCTTAGCGCTTAGCGCTTTTTTAATTATCACAGTCCATCGTTGGAATTTATCTCCCTGGTAGCGCGTTATTAACAACGCGTTTCTCCAGGGCGATAAAAATTCCAGCGATAGCAGGGAAATCGCTGTTTTGCAGGGAACATCGCTGGTTTTCCAGCGATGTTCCCTGCAAAACGGCGATAACCTCGCTGATACAACCATGTGGTCGTATAAGCGTTATCCACCCCCATGTTAGAGATAGGTAAGTCTGCATTTTAGCAGACGTTAGTTTTTAGCGAAAACCGAACGTCTGCTAAAATGCTGGAGCAGCCTTGTAAATATCACGATGTGCACCTCAGCGATATTTGCAAGGTTGTACTGCCCAGTGACGTCCACTTTGCATCTCATTAGAGATACAAAGCGAGGCATCCGTAACAAGGCTGCTAACATGCGCTAATGCATGTTTGCACTGCCTTGTTAATAGGGCGAAAACATTATCTCCGCTTTTTTGTCTTTTAAAGCCAAATAGGCGGAGATAAGGCCCTTGACAATATGCCCCTTAGGGGCATATTATCAAGGGATTTATCTCCGCTTTTTTGGCTTTAAAAGCCAAGAAAGCGGAGATAAAATTATCTCCCTATTACCTAGCTGTCGCTAACACCAGTTAGCGACAGCTAGTAGGAGATAGCGACCATCTTGGGCCCCGCTTTGCATGTCAGAGATATTTATCACTAATGACATGCAAAGTGGGCGTGCCAAGATGTTAGCGACTGGAAACAGTCGCTAACATCGCTATCTCCTATTACCAACTTTTGGAGATATTCGCGCTAAGCACGAATATCTCCAAAAGCTAACACCTGCCCTGAGCAGTTCTTAGCCATGTTATCCAATGGGAGGTGGATAACATGGCTAAGAGCATTAGCTCGGTAATGCATGAATATCGCTGACTTTACAGCGATATTCATGCATTTCGGCCGATTTTTATCGCTTAGGAGATAAACCTTGATAATAGCAAGTCTCCTAAGCGATACAAATCGCCACAACACGGCGATAAAATTATTGCCGCTAAGCCAACATAGCGATAATTATCGCTAGTTGTTGGTAATATGCCACAAGATTCCTAAAAGAGTTACAGAAGAGTACAACTTAAAAAAACTAACAGTAGGACTTGGCCTTTTTGGCTAAAGTTCCCTAAACTTTTTGCTTCCCCCCTAGACCGTTTTCCTGGCATAGAGTTGCCAATCTAGATGCTTTGGGTACTCTGCCACTGCTGGTCAGTATCAAAGTACAAGTGTTCCCTATGTAAAGTGTAATGGTAATTGGTTGGCCATGATTGGTATGTTTGCCTTACTAGTAAGGTCCCTAGTGATGTGCCAGGACTAGTAATGCAAAGGCGCGTGGAGAAGGGAACTCAGGCCTGCAGTGTAGGGCCTGCGCGCAGTTTGCTAAGTTAGCATGTTGTCCTCACAAGTGCAACCACTTGTCAGGCCTGACTTTCCCTTTTACATATGCATTGGGCACCCCTGTGGTAGTTCCCGGGTAAGGTGCAGTGTAGGTAAAAGGCAGGACATATACTAAGGTGTGTTATGTCCTGACAGTGAATACGCTAAGGGCCTCATTTATGAGAAATGGTGAAAAGGCCTGGGCTGGTGCTATAAGCCAATTGACCCATCTCCTGCTGAGTAATTAACCGCTTAACCGCAGAGAAGAGGTGAGACTCAGACACGTAGAGTGAGTGTTGTGGTGCAGCCATGGCATTGTTAAAGAGCACCTGGACATCGTGTGCACCGAGAGAAGAGGAGAGATTCATACGCGCAGGGTGCATGTCGAGGTGCAAGCAGAGGGGTTGGTGAAGAGCGCCGGGTCAACGTGAGCACCAGAGAAGAGGTGAGTCTCAGACGCGCAGAGTGCGTGTCGAGGTGCAATCTGAGGCGCTGGTAAGGAGTGCATGGGTGGTGTGTGCACCGAATTCTAAGTAAGTCTCCACAGTGCTGAGGGCGGGTCTCAGTGTTCACTGAGACCACCGGAAGGAGGGCCAGGTCATTGGGCCCTCGGAGTGAAACAGCAGCGGCCCGGACCAGCAGCCCCGGCAGCTGAGCTGACAGCCCGAGCTCGCCGTACCCCGTGACAGTGTTCTGGATCAAGGCCCAAGTCGCTGAAGCAGGAGAGGAGGGTGGGGTCGTGCCCCCCCAGGTAACGTGGATCACCACCTGGGGTGGGGTTGCGGGCCTGGTGGGACACTTTCTCGGTCTCTCGCTTCTGTCAGCTGCGTGAGCCTGTTGCTTCGGCTCGGATCTCGGCCCATGCTGGCCCAAGGAGAGGCAGTACTGGGGCCGGAGTGAGAAGCAGTACTTTTGTGTCATCATTGATCCATAGTGGGGGCACTGTTAATGGAGCACCTAGACTGTTGTATTACACTTTGCATTATTGCTGCTAACGAACTATCGAACTGTCGCATGACGCCTGACCTCATTTGTGCCTGATAAACTACATGCTTGGTGCGCTACGCACTGCGTTATTTTTTCTCTTGTAGAGTACATGATTGTAACCTGGTGCATTGCATTACAGGGGCGGTGGGTGACATTTTAAAGTGGTGGGGCGCAAAGTGATTTGCATACAGCACCGTAGCGAGCGAGCGCAACGCGCGAGCCCGAACCCCAAAAGGGGCGTTTCGGGGGATAACCCCCCCCAAGAAAATTTTGAAGAAAAATTGTGCATTTTCAAGCAAATTTGAGAAAGCAGGAAGGTTAATAAAGCAATTATGAAAGTGCAGTTATTACATTAATAGATGGCATAACATAGGTAGCTGCTTATTCAGTATAACCACAGAGCTTCATACATTCCGTCCTATTACGCTCAGGTGCTGAATTCAGACTATAAGACTTTCATGAAAATCTCAGCTCTAAGAGTAGAAGAATTTGTTGTGGGTGATGACACAAGGAAAGATCAAATCATTGCAATTGGTGGCACTGACAGAGTGAAGTTATTCTAAGATGGACTCAGCAACCATGGATAAGGCAGCATGATGGAAGGATGGCAGCCATATCAAGATCCTGCCCTACAACATTGGTACTGACTGTTACCCCATTACCAATAAACAGTTTTTGATGTGGAGTAAATAGATTCCTTGTGTTTTCACAGCTTTAAATCAGAATATTTAGCAACTAGAATGGGATGTCAATGACCCATGACTGATGCCAAGCAAGCAACAATGGTATATGCAGAGGAGTAAAATGTATTGAACCGTTCTCAGACCATCCCCAAGGATCGCTTATAGACTAGCATCTGTCCCACCTATTAGTCATGAAAATGCACATGAGCTACCCAATTATAAAACTTTGCCCACAACCACAACAGGAGGTGCCACTGATGTGAGTAGTAAAGGCTACATTTAAGGTGAGCATTACATAACAGAGACACATTTCAGACTCAGATACTGCTGGAAGGGGATCCAGTTGTCTTTTGGCTGGGAAGTCACTGGGGAAGCAATGAGGCAATGAGGAATATATGTGTGACAGATTCATTACAAATCACTTAATCAGGATATTCCCAAAAAACTCTGAGTGAAAGCGACAAAACGGGAGAGATGAGCCTTGTAATTCAAACGCACCAGCAGAAAAGATGTGACTGGTTTCCTTGCCATCAACATACAATAAGCCTTTTTTTTAATGCAGATTTATAAAGCACAAACTCGACCCAAAGGTATTGGAGCACTTTACATGAGCACCGGTTATGTTACACAGGGACACATTCAGGCACAGGGAGATTAAGTGATTTGCCCAGAATCACAGTCCTTTTAAACCCATAAGTAATTTAAACCGTGCCCCCAACCAAGGTCAGCAACAGGTGCTGTTCCCCCCCTCTCACCGCCCTAAAGCCGGCTCTGTATGTACTCCTCCAGGTGCTCGGAGGCCAATGTTGGGCGATTAGCAGTGGCTTACACGCACATCAAAAATAAAAGATGTGATGGATAAAGAACAAGTTGTGTTTTACTCCCACCACACATACAGCTGAAGAATAACTGGTCCTTTGAATAACTCTCCCTAGGTCCTCTAGGCGAGGCTGGACCCGTACACAGCGCCTGGATACCCTCATGGGCGGTGGAGCGCTCTACAAATACACATAACCTACCCTTAAACATAAATAAAGGTGGAGGGGCAGTCGACATGTGGTGTACTGTGAGAAACCACCATGTGCTGCAAACATTAATGGGTACTCGAGCCTTCAGATCAGCAAGTTAACAGCTAAAACTGAAAGCATATCAGAAGCCAGACTTGGGCCAAGACAGAAAAACAGAAAGAAAACACTGACAAACGACACCATAGGGCCAACAGTCAGGGCGTAGGCAAAAAACAAATCAATAAAAAACCAGCCCGTGAATTCACCACTATCATTTTTCAGACTATTGTTTGTTTAGCGACTATTAGTCATCATCCTCAAGTTTTTTTCGGATTTCAAAAATCCTTAACACCACATACAGTACAGTTTCATAATTCATCAAAACAATTAAAACATTGTTAAAATAGCAACATGATTAAAAGCAGAAGGGAATAGCAACTACACTGCCTTTGTGAATGATACAGGCTAAACAATATTTCATTAGATAAAAACTACTCTTACAAATGTGTGTAAAGAGTTCACGACACGCAGCACCAATGTATGATAAAGTGCAAGTGACAATCTATAAGGGAATAAACCTCGGGGCACATGAACAACATTTAAAAGTAAGACAGGCCTGGGCTGGTCACGTGTCCCCAGATGCAAAAAGCAGAATTAAAGAATCCATATTATAACAGCGTTTTGAAGCCACGTGCAAAAAGGCGGACTAGAACATACAACCTTTCAAATGCCCCTGCGGGAATGTATATCATAATGGCAATCATATAGGCATATCATGCACAGATCAATGGTTGTCTATACCACAGGCATGTCATGCACTGGTGATTATTTCAATACGACATTCCATAAATCAAATTAAATTAAATTCATATGTGGTCAAAAAAGTTACACAGGCCCGATTGCCCACGTGAACAGGTGAAATTAAAGAGAGTTGTGAGACTCTAAATTAGAATGAATTGCATACAAAAGAGATCATGGCTCCAATTCCAGCATGTATACATACCAGAAATCTATCTAGAGCAGTGAACGTTGTGTTGATTAACTTGCTTTGTATGCACTGTTAAGAACTAACCTTGAAATGAGATCCCACAAAAACAAAACAAAAGCTCCTCACCCGTGTGTATTATGTGGGTCAGCTACGGTTGTGCGGATGTGTCGGATCAGTACATCTGTGCATACCTTAATTTAACCTTATACCCCTGTGTATCAGTGCGTATAATTCGTGCTGATATCCTTATTCCGTACTAAAAATCCTACCTGTATTTGTCAACAAGAAAAAAGAAGATCTGTGGGTCGGGCAGGTAAAATTGGTAAGGAAAAGGGAAGAGAAAGCAAAAAGAAACGTTTGTTCAGTACTCTGAACAACTTGCATGCTCTTTTTGTCCCAAGTAGGACTGTCTAAAACGGTCCTTGCATTTTAGCAATTATCGTACATACTGGGTGAACCAGCGACCTCGGCGTGCATGTTGATTAACATAACACTCAGAAATTATAAGAGTGAATGAAAGAGGACTCACAGTAAAGTCTGTGTGCTATTCAAAAAATCGAGGCACTTTATACACGAAATGAAACTTCCTGCGAGGTAGTCTGCTGGTCTGTGCAGGAAATGTATATTTAGTGCTCATTAGAACCCAAACATTTGAAAAGAGGTCATGCACGTGTTATCTGCTGAACAGATGTATGCCTCCCTATGAAAACATACTAGCCCGTCACCATGCAAGGTATGTGGTGCTTTTTATTTTAAATTGGGCAATTAATATTGAAACCATCACCTGCAGGAACAGAAATCGTAGCCCCGGCCCTGTAAAAGAAGTGCTGGTGCTTGGCACCTGAAAGCACCTGCTCAAATTGAGCACTGGTGATAAAGGTATTCACACAACAGGCACATTCAGTCCTTGGCCTCTCTGCGAGCATCTTGAAAATGGTAGTGTGCCAATTGTGAGCTCGCATATAAAGGGGGGTCACACTACTGTCAAATAAGTACCCAAAGAAAGGAAACGAGGATGCAGTGCTCACGTGTGAGTGGAGGGGCATGTTCTGTGCGCATGGGACATGGAAAGGTGGAGGAGATGAAAGGAAGTATGCACAAAAAGGAGAGAATGGAAACTGTTGGAGAGGAGAACGACTGCTTGAGAGGCATGCAGGTGCAAGATTCCAGGAATACATGGGGAGGAACAACATGGGAGCATGTTTCAAAGAGAGAAAGAGTGCAGAGGAAAATGGTGTGAAAAAGAAAGCGAGAGAGAGTGAGACACACTGAAGACCTTACCACATACACAGAGCTTAGTTATTTAATTCAAAGTGCTTCACTCCCCACAGCTTTCACACCAATAAAAGTCACTTTCATTTTCAGTTGGTTGTTGCTTAGCGTGAATTAATTTGGTAAGAAATGTGGTCATTTTTTTTGTTTTCTAATAAAGGTGCCAGGAAGCCCCTCTGAGCTCCATGTAACGATACATAAATGTAATAAAACAATTGTGTTTAATAATATTGATAATAAACCTTATCACAAAATTTGAATAAATACCCTGTTGCCGGTCAGTTTAAAATCATTTAATCCATCTTAATCAAAGGCCCATTGAGAAAAAAACTTGACTTTGAAACAAATAAGTGAATCAGAGCTATTGCGGACCCACAATCTGCCGAACTAAACAACTGAGGGGCATATTACCAACGTTAAGCGATATTTATCGCTAACGATGCTTAGCAACGATTTTTTTACCGCTAAGCATCGTCAGAAATTATCGCAGATAAACCTTGCTATTATCAAGGTTTATCGCAAATGCGATAAAAAACGGCCGCAATGCATGAATATCGCTGAAAAGTCAGCGATATTCATGCATTACCGAGCTAATGCTCTTAGCCATGTTATCCACCTCCCATTGGATAACATGGCTAAGAACTGCTCAGGGCAGGTGTTAGTTTTTGGAGATATTCGCGAATATCTCCAAAAGTTGGTAATAGGAGATAGCGATGTTAGCGACTGTTTCCAGTCGCTAACATCTTGGCACGCCCACTTTGCATGTCATTAGTGATAAATATCACTGACATGCAAAGTGGGGCCCAAGATGGTCGCTATCTCCTACTAGCGGTCGCTAACTGGTGTTAGCGACAGCTAGGTAATAGGGAGATAATTTTATCTCCGCTTTCTTGGCTTTTTAAGCCAAAAAAGTGGAGATAAACCCCCTTGATAATATACCCCTGAATTTCCAGCGTCTTTTAGAGAGGGACAGACAGAGGGACGAATAT
The DNA here is from genome assembly GCF_964261635.1 of Lissotriton helveticus. Classification (NCBI taxonomy): domain Eukaryota; kingdom Metazoa; phylum Chordata; class Amphibia; order Caudata; family Salamandridae; genus Lissotriton; species Lissotriton helveticus. The sequence goes on from NC_136059.1 coordinate 451,399,720, forward strand.
AGGGTGGCAACAAACATTACCCGGGGCTTCACTGGTACCCAGTAAACAAAGGGGTCAAAGGTTTACATACTTTAGTACAACACACGCACTGCAGTAAAAAACGAAAGGATGTTTAAAAATTTATGGGGTACAATTAAAAAGACCTTTGAATATAGCTGCAGTGACACCTTGCACTTTCAAAACGTGCAGTTCACAATTGATATTGTAACAAGTCACCGCAGCATATGCTGTTCCCCTGCACTGAGGCGTGAATGAGCTTCTGGAGTTCAGTGCCCCTCTGCCTGACAAAAGCCTGCCCCTTACTCCATCCAGCTCAGAGCCGAAGATGAAATAAAACCCACACACCACGTGCACACACACACACACACACACACACACAAAACACCCTGCGAGCACCCAGAGCTTTAAGCAAACGTGCTAATAAAAATAGACACAACTGAATTGGACCTACCAAAAGAATAGCGAAGTGTTCTCACTCGCTGACTTTTCTTGTTTCCCAGAATAAAGTGGAGCCACGTGAGAGACTGAGTTCAGGTTCCCTTCTCCGTTTAAGTGGCTGCAAAAGAAATAGTAAGAGGGAACTAGTGAGGTGTTTTCCTCGAACAGATTGGGCCATAATAGATTCGAGAGACTCAAAAGACCCACTCTACTCCACTAAATACTGCAATCGCACAGTCTACGTTGCTGGCAGGAATTGATTTGAAAATAAAGTTACCTTAGATTAGAGGAGTGAGTCCCGGATCATAGTTCCCATACTTTTTTACGCACATCAACTCTGTAGAACTGCGCTGCAAGGACAAAACCATCCGTGCTGACAGGCTGCTCCCTCTCACTGCTGCTGTGAGCGCGCTTCCGACTCCAGCAGAGGCACGGAAAAGGGCTTGGATTAGGCGAGGTGTGGAGAAGGGTGGTCGGGAAGGTGGCAGTAGGCCTGGTATTTTTATTTAATATGTTGATTTGAGCAGTCACCTCGGGGTTTTCAGTGGCTTCATAGACATCTCGGGGCAGATTTATGTTAACTGGCGCATCCCCAGGGATGCGCCAGTTAACATGCGCCACAGTGCGCCACAGATTCGCCACCCATGGTGCGCCGCATTTATGATGCGGCGCACCATGGGGCAAAAACGGCACAGATGTGTGACGCATCTGTGCCGTAAAGGTGACGCATTGCTGGAGTTGCGTCGCAAGTGCGACCCAGCTCCAGCAAGGCTCGGGGGTGCCCCATCTCCACAATGTTGCGTCAAGACCTACGCCTGCTTGAAGCAGGCGCAGGCTTTTGACGCAGCATTGGCCTGAAACTGACTTAGTGAAATCTTATAGATTTCACTCAGCCACTTTTGTGAGGCGCACCTGCCCCGGAACGCCCACCCTGCGCCGGAACGCCCACAAGCGGCGCAGGGCTTTACAACGTGACGCATCTGCCTAGATGCGTCACGTTGTAAATCGTTTGTAGGGATGCGCCATGTTTACGCCGCCTTGCGTGACGCAACAGCGGCGTAAACGTGGCGCAAGTGCCTCATAAATCTGCCCCCTCGAGTTTCGCTCTCCTTGCCTCTTTCATGACATTCAGAAACCCCGCAGTGAAAAACGTCTCTGTTATTCACCGTTACAATAACCACTTGTGCCAATCTGCGCATTAATACCATGGCACCGATAGTTACCAAGCAAAGTATGGCCGGATGTGGTTTCAGACGGCTGCCTCTCATTGAATGCACCATGGTACCTAAACAACCTCTAGCCCATCACCTGCTCTTAGCTCGAGGCACTCAGCAGTATCAACTCAATATCTAACACTGCCCTATTCAGACCTAACTGTAGCTGGTCTATCAAGATTACTGGTAGGTCTGCGAATAGGGCATCATAGGAGTAAAGACTGGAATAATCATTACTTCCACCAATAATGAGGTAGTCTGCAAAAAAAGAACGGGGGTTGTTCCAACGTTTTCAATTGCGCGAAAAAACTATTAAGCACAGATTTAATTTGAGAGGTTAACCCCAGATTTAATTTGAGGTGCCAGCAATATGTTGGTGTCAAAGCTAAAACCAAAAATGTTAACATTGATGTTGGGGTAAAAGGAAAGCCCTAAGATATTCAAAGGGTGAGTGAGGTAAGATATGTCCATCCTTTTTTACCAAAATAAAAATTTCTATTTTTGAAACATTTTAAAAAGGGTGACTAGTTTCCCCTCTCCTGACTCTGACAGGGAAACACAGGGGTATATTACCAACAACTAGCGATAATTTTTGTCTCTAACTTGTTTAGAGACAAAAATTATCGCAGCACATCGGCGATTTTTATCGCAGATAAACCTTGCTATTAGCAAGGTTTATCGCAAATGCGATAAAAAACGGCCGCAATGCATGAATATCGCTGAAAAGTCAGCGATATTCATGCATTATCGAGCAAATGCTCTTAGCCATGTTATCCACCTCCCATTGGATAACATGGTGAAGAACTGCTCAGGGCAGGTGTTAGCTTTTGGAGATATTCGCGCTTAGCGCGAATATCTCCAAAAGTTGGTAATAGGAGATAGCGATGTTAGCGACTGTTTCCAGTCGCTAACATCTTGGCACGCCCACTTTGCATGTCATTAGTGATAAATATCACTGACATGCAAAGCGGGGCCCAAGATGGTCGCTATCTCCTATTAGCTGTCACTAACTGGTGTTAGCGACAGCTTGGTAATAGGGAGATAATTTTATCTCCGCTTTCTTGGCTTTTAAAGCCAAAAAAGCGGAGATAAACCCCTTGATAATATACCCCACAGTTTGTAACGGTACCCTCCCGAGGAGATGGTGGTAGATAGACGGTCTCTCCCGGGCATTAAATGCCACCCCTTGAAAGGGCACCCAGGAAAGGGTTGGGTGGATATTCAGCATTTCGCCTTGAGTCTGTTTTACGAGGGAGGTACATTGTGAATGCTATTTGAGCGGGTTGCTTCAGAAGAACATGGGGGTATATTACCAACAACTAGCGATAATTTTTGTCTCTAACTTGTTTAGAGACAAAAATTATCGCCGCACATCGGCGATTTTTATCGCAGATAAACCTTGCTATTAGCAAGGTTTATCGCAAATGCGATAAAAAACGGCCGCAATGCATGAATATCACTGAAAAGTCAGCAATATTCATGCATTATCGAGCAAATGCTCTTAGCCATGTTATCCACCTCCTATTGGATAACATGGTGAAGAACTGCTCAGGGCAGGTGTTAGCTTTTGGAGATATTCGCGCTTAGCGCGAATATCTCCAAAAGTTGGTAATAGGAGATAGCGATGTTAGCGACTGTTTCCAGTCGCTAACATCTTGGCACGCCCACTTTGCATGTCATTAGTGATAAATATCACTGACATGCAAAGCGGGGCCCAAGATGGTCGCTATCTCCTATTAGCTGTCACTAACTGGTGTTAGCGACAGCTTGGTAATAGGGAGATAATTTTATCTCCGCTTTCTTGGCTTTTAAAGCCAAAAAAGCGGAGATAAACCCCCTTGATAATATACCCCATGGATTTTCTTGCTTGTTGGATATATCACTTGAAACATCTGCCACACGTGTGCCAGCGGACCTCTGACGCTAGAATGCTGTACATTCCAACCCTTAGACTGGATCCCACATATGCCAGAACAGATAAGAACATATCTGCAAGGATAATTGAAGCACACATGCAACTAGCATCAACATCTCACTCATAGCCTAGGTACTGGCATTGGTCGGCTTCTACTTAAAAGTTTCGAAATTGACACTTGATAATTGCCTAATTATTCTCTCAGACGTGAAAAACAGCCATGTTATAGGCACATTGTAACTTTCAAAGCGATATGGAGACGAACATTTGCACTGGGTGTATAAACGCGTGCACTGCTCACAAACTCACATCTCCGATGCAGCATATCTGACGTCAGTCACACGTTGGTCTGAAGTCTTTCCTGTTCACTCTATCACGAAAAGGCAACAAAAAAATCCGTGCGGTAAACTGTCGCTATTGTGCGCTCGTGGGCTCGGCCTGATCACTATCTCTGCAATTTAAAAACAACAATCATGGAAAGACGACGGTTTTCCTGCACATGAATTGACAAGCCTCTGCTTGTGAAGGTGCCTTTGTGGTTAACCCTCCAACTTATCTTACACCATCATCAGCGGGTCAATGCGGAGTCACTTCCTCGTGACAGTTTAATTACACAGAAAGCCTAATCCAGACCGCACATTCCTGGCGGCCCAAACTTTTCTCCATGACTTCAGAATGCACATCTGACAACATCGGATGGCTTTTCCTAGTTCCACGATTGCGAGATTGGCGTACATTTTGGCAGGAGGAAAGAGCACGGAGATGAAAAGTCTCCGTCCTCAGCACCGACCTTGGAGAGAGTGAACATTCCGGAAACTCCGGGGCACAGCATTGGAATTATCAGCGCCGAGTCAGACACGAAATAAATACCACGTGTTGCTGCAGTCACGCTGCTCCAATGCGCTCCACATCCTGTTAGCTCCTCAGCTTGCGGCTGCCACGTCACAAAACCAGCCAATTCCAAATACCCCCACGCGCGGCATCCAATGATGGAAGCTGCGGGGCTGACAAGCCTATCCTGGAGCTGCATGAGCGCCAGGATTGGCTAGAGGGGCATTTTTGCTGCTCGCCCTGTCGCCCTTTGTGAACCCGGGCTGTGGCAGGCGAACAGCACCCCTGGGTCCCGCTGGGGACCTTACAGTGCGCATGCTTGAGGAAGTATCCAACTTTCCCAAGCATGCGCACTCTAAGTTCCCCATCGGGATTGCGCAACTATCGGGATTGCGCAACTGCAGCAGGCCACCTGGCGGCTGATTGTTGCAATGAATGTATTGCAATGTATTTATTTTATTTAGAGAAGGATTGCGGCCGGCGGCAGCGATGCGGGTCCATGTGGTGGCTGGTATGGCTACGCCCCTACGCCCCAATGGACGCACCGCTGCTGTTGCATTATTTTGTTATCGCACAGTACCTGATTATAACATGGCGCAGTGCATTATTTCTTCATTGCACAGTACATGATTGTAGTGTGACGAATTGCTTTGTTTCTTCCTGGTACAGAGCATGCTGGTAGTTATTTGCATTGCTTTATTCCTTATGCTGCAGAGTACATGACTGTGGCACTACGTATGGCATTGTTTCTCTGTTGCACAGTACAAGAGAATATTGTTACGCATTGCAGTATTTCTTTCTTTTGCAACGTGTGTGATTCTAGCAATACGACTTGCCTAACCTTTTGGAAACGGTTAGAAGTGAGCTTAACTGTTGGTTAGAAGCAGTGGTTAGGATTAGAACCTACCAACACACCGGAAGGAATTCTACCCATTCTTATATGTTGATTTTGTATTGTGTGGTCATATCGTATATCTGCTTATACAAAGCTTATACCTGTTTTATAAAGAAACTCGTGTGGAGTCTATTTGTGGTGATATCATTGGGTTGCTGTGAGTGTGGTTGCACATACTGTACACTTGTGCCTTGGAGATAAGCCTGGCTGCTTGTGCCAAGCTACTAAGGGGGTGAGCAGGGCTATCTCAGATGGTGTCCTTACTTAGCCTAATATTTAAGCGTGGGGTCGGGGACTACCACCTCCAGCATTTGGTGGCGGCAGTGAGGGATAAGGACCCCCACTTCCAACACTAACATATTGAATTAACAATTTGGTTTTACAAAGCAAAACAATATACAAATATTGCTCAAATCCATAACATTATCATCACACTTATGTGAAACAACATTTGCTTTAAACCAGTCACATACTTAAGCAGTTTGACTTTGAAGTTTTGCAAGATAAACAGAGTACTGAGACAGTACAATCCTAGATATTGAAAAGTTTAGGTTGTATTTAAATAATATGTATTAATTTTGCAAGAACGTCCCAAGCAGCAATTCTTGACGATACAAACCACTTTCAAAGCGTTCGTTGATTTTGAGGGTAGAAAATACAATAATCATGGGAGATTCCGTAAATGTTGGCTAAAGCATTGATAAAAATTACGTCATCGTATATGGCCTGTTCATTGATAGAATATGTATGCTTCCTGTTCCTCCAGAGATGAGCCATTGCGGATGAGGAATGCAGGTTAGCATGAGAAAAATCAATAGCACAGATGATGTGGAAATTGAGCAACCTTTTTTTGTAAATACAAATCTTGCTTTAATTGATTTTACTCTTGTCTCGTGTTAAGAAACCTGGGGGCAAATTTATCTGGGAGTTGCATCGCTCTTGCGCCCCGCAAATGTGCGCAATAACGACACAACTCTTAAGTTTGATTTTTGCTTGGCTTGATAAAACCAGAGTAATGCAAGACACCTCAAATCGCTATGTTGCGTAACTCTGCCCTAGGGAGGCATTCCATTTGTGGAACGTGGGTGTTCCCACGCATCCACCCATGGATTTTGGGGGCATATTACCAAGCAATAGCGATAATTATCGCTATTGCTTGGTTAGAGACAAAAATTTACCGCTGAGATGCGGCGATTTTTATCGCAGATAAACCTTGGTATTACCAAGGTTTATCGCAAATGCGATAAAAAACGGCCGCAATGCATGAATATCGCTGAAAAGTCAGCGATATTCATGCATTACCGAGCTAATGCTCTTAGCCATGTTATCCACCTCCCATTGGATAACATGGCTAAGAACTGCTCAGGGCAGGTGTTAGCTTTTGGAGATATTCGCGCTTAGCGCGAATATCTCCAAAAGTTGGTAATAGGAGATAGCGATGTTAGCGACTGTTTCCAGTCGCTAACATCTTGGCACGCCCACTTTGCATGTCATTAGTGATAAATATCACTGACATGCAAAGTGGGGCCCAAGATGGTCGCTATCTCCTACTAGCGGTCGCTAACTGGTGTTAGCGACAGCTAGGTAATAGGGAGATAATTTTATCTCCGCTTTCTTGGCTTTTTAAGCCAAAAAAGTGGAGATAAACCCCCTTGATAATATACCCCTGAATTTCCAGCGTCTTTTAGAGAGGGACAGACAGAGGGACGAATATAGGGTGGCAACAAACATTACCCGGGGCTTCACTGGTACCCAGTAAACAAAGGGGTCAAAGGTTTACATACTTTAGTACAACACACGCACTGCAGTAAAAAACGAAAGGATGTTTAAAAATTTATGGGGTACAATTAAAAAGACCTTTGAATATAGCTGCAGTGACACCTTGCACTTTCAAAACGTGCAGTTCACAATTGATATTGTAACAAGTCACCGCAGCATATGCTGTTCCCCTGCACTGAGGCGTGAATGAGCTTCTGGAGTTCAGTGCCCCTCTGCCTGACAAAAGCCTGCCCCTTACTCCATCCAGCTCAGAGCCGAAGATGAAATAAAACCCACACACCACGTGCACACACACACACACACACACACACACAAAACACCCTGCGAGCACCCAGAGCTTTAAGCAAACGTGCTAATAAAAATAGACACAACTGAATTGGACCTACCAAAAGAATAGCGAAGTGTTCTCACTCGCTGACTTTTCTTGTTTCCCAGAATAAAGTGGAGCCACGTGAGAGACTGAGTTCAGGTTCCCTTCTCCGTTTAAGTGGCTGCAAAAGAAATAGTAAGAGGGAACTAGTGAGGTGTTTTCCTCGAACAGATTGGGCCATAATAGATTCGAGAGACTCAAAAGACCCACTCTACTCCACTAAATACTGCAATCGCACAGTCTACGTTGCTGGCAGGAATTGATTTGAAAATAAAGTTACCTTAGATTAGAGGAGTGAGTCCCGGATCATAGTTCCCATACTTTTTTACGCACATCAACTCTGTAGAACTGCGCTGCAAGGACAAAACCATCCGTGCTGACAGGCTGCTCCCTCTCACTGCTGCTGTGAGCGCGCTTCCGACTCCAGCAGAGGCACGGAAAAGGGCTTGGATTAGGCGAGGTGTGGAGAAGGGTGGTCGGGAAGGTGGCAGTAGGCCTGGTATTTTTATTTAATATGTTGATTTGAGCAGTCACCTCGGGGTTTTCAGTGGCTTCATAGACATCTCGGGGCAGATTTATGTTAACTGGCTAATGCTCTTAGCCATGTTATCCACCTCCCATTGGATAACATGGCTAAGAACTGCTCAGGGCAGGTGTTAGCTTTTGGAGATATTCGCGCTTAGCGCGAATATCTCCAAAAGTTGGTAATAGGAGATAGCGATGTTAGCGACTGTTTCCAGTCGCTAACATCTTGGCACGCCCACTTTGCATGTCATTAGTGATAAATATCACTGACATGCAAAGTGGGGCCCAAGATGGTCGCTATCTCCTACTAGCTGTCGCTAACTGGTGTTAGCGACAGCTAGGTAATAGGGAGATAATTTTATCTCCGCTTTCTTGGCTTTTAAAGCCAAAAAAGCGGAGATAAACCCCCTTGATAATATGCCCCTTGGTGCGTTCCCAGATTTATCAACAATAGTAAACCTGGGAATACGTCAAATGCTAAGCCTCCCCAGGGGATGCCTAATGTGGAGAAATATGTTTATTTATCCTCGTATTTTCAGCTTTCTATGTGTGCCACTTTCTGCCGCACACATAGATAGAGAAATATGCTTCTCAGGATTATTTTTGTATAAGAAGGTGCCCCTTACTGCAGAAAAAAACAACCCTGTATGCAACCAAGGCACCCTTGCACAGTGGGGCTAGGCTGCCAACAGAGCGCCTGCGCAGAGGAAAGGGCAGGAATGTGCTGTATTGCCTTAAACCTTTTCCTGTCATGCAGCGCAGCAAGGTGACTTGCTGCGCTGCACTTTGTAACTATTCCATAAATAGGTCCCCTAGTTTGCCTCCATGCAAGAAAAAGCAACTGGTGCATGGAGTCAAAGTAGGTTACTAAGCCGGTAAACCTCTTGATGAATGTGTGAGTACAGAGGGTGCTGGATGAAAATGAGTAATGAGTATTGCAGAAAAAGTGAAAATTTGCCCGCTGCTATGTCTACAAAGAGTCACCCGCTGAATAGCTCATCGACAGTGCCAGTGCCAAAAATGCTGTTTTAGCACAACGCTACAGTTTGTGCCAAGGTATAAAGGTGAGCCAGTGGTGGCTTGTATAAGCACTGTAGTCTAGATACACCTTCCAGTACAATTACACATGATAATAGCTAGCTAAGTGCATTGGCAATGAATATCACACAATAGTTCATTTGCCCATTTTTTGTGTCTGGTGGAATTTGAGACTACGATTTTATGCAAAGCCAGTTCACACTAGCAAACCCCCTTGCATACATTAACAGGGACTTTAATGCTCCATGACACACAGGCCCAAATTTACTAACGTTTTGCACATGGAGTGCATTACTTTTGTAACCAAACTGGACACAAAGTATTATTCTGTGATTTACTATCCAACACAAATCAGGATTTACATTGGATAGTTTCCCAACGTTTCGCTAAGTTGACCTATGCTCTGCCTGATGTTAATTTGCATCAAGGAGGCATTGCATGAGTGGTACATGGGCATTCTATTATGACCACCCATTGGTTTAGATGCAAATCCCTTCTACAAACATTCATAGACTGGGATTTGTACCAAAATATTACACCTCCTTAAGGCACGGGTAACAAGGAGAAATATTTTCATTTATCCTTTTTTTCCTTCTTTCCATGTATGCTGCATTGTACAGCACACATTTAAAGCAGGGAAACTGTTCAACAATAGATTTTGTACTGGAAGATTATCCTTCCAGTACAAAAACTACTCCTTATGGAATGCACAAACCCAGATTTTGTACTGCAAGGTTATCCTTCCAATACAAAAACTACTCCTTATGGAACGCACAAACCCTAGTACTATGGCGCAAGGGTGTACGCGTTCATGCATGGCAGCTTAAACTGCGCCAGTGCAGGGAGAGATGAAAACACTGTCATATCTCAGTAGATAAGGTGGTGTTTTGCTCTCTCCCTTTAATGCAACGCAGTGTAGCAACTATATTTACGGTGATGCATTACATGCAGTTTTTCGTAAATCAGGGCACAATATTTTTGGCATTGCAAGTACATCAAATTTCGAAACTATGGGGCAGATTTACAAGCCCCTTGCAACACTTTTGCACTGCCGTTGCGTCACTTTTTGTGACACAGCAGCGGTGTAAATAATGCGCCACGTTTCGGCCTATTTACAATGTTACGCATCTTGGGAGATTCGGCACCTTGTAAAGTCCTGCGCCACATTATACCTGCGTCAGGTATAATGTATCCAGAGTGGGCATTCCAACATGGAAATGCCTCGTAGAAGTGACGCAGTGTGAAATCTACAAGATTTCTCTGTGCCATTTCTAGGACGCCACTGCATCAAAACCCTACGCCTGCTTGGAGCAGGAGAAGCACAGTGTACTAACAATAGGCCTCCCATGCATTGCTGGAGTTGCGTCATGCTTGCGACACGACTCTATCAATGCGTGACTATTGCAGCAACAGATGCATCAGAATTTCTGACGCATCTGTCAGTCCTTGCGCCATGGTGCGCCATATCGTAAATATGGCGCATCAATGGTGGCACAAGGGTTTGGCACGCAGGCGCGGGGAAACTGATGCATCTATGCTGATGCGACAGTTTCTTGTAAATGAGGTCCAAAGTGACTTTAATGAATGTAAGTTGAACAGCCCTGCTATTTTAGCAACTGTGCTTGCGAAGTGGCCCTTGACCTTGTGCAATCACCAGTGAACAGATATACAGAGAACTTGCATCGGCTTTGCATGACACAAATCATTGCAAGGCAGGGCAATTTCTAAAATGCGATTTATAAAGCCTGACAAAGGGCTATTGTTGCTGTCTTGCATGACTTTGTAAAAAAATTCAGGGGCATATTACCAACAACTAGCGATAATTTTTGTCTCTAACTTGTTTAGAGACAAAAATTATCGCCGCAAATCGGCGATTTTTATCGCAGATAAACCTTGCTATTAGCAAGGTTTATCGCAAATGCGATAAAAAACGGCCGCAATGCATGAATATCGCTGAAAAGTCAGCGATATTCATGCATTATCGAGCAAATGCTCTTAGCCATGTTATCCACCTCCCATTGGATAACATGGCTAAGAACTGCTCAGGGCAGGTGTTAGCTTTTGGAGATATTCGCGCTTAGCTCGAATATCTCCAAAAGTTAGTAATAGGAGATAGCGATGTTAGCGCCTGTTTCCAGTCGCTAACATCTTGGCACGCCCACTTTGCATGTCATTAGTGATAAATATCACTGACATGCAAAGTGGGGCCCATGATGGTCGCTATCTCCTATTAGCTGTCGCTAACTGGTGTTAGCGACAGCTTGGTAATAGGGAGATAATTTTATCTCCGCTTTCTTGGCTTTTAAAGTCAAAAAAGCGGAGATAAAACCCCTTGATAATATGCCCCTCAGTGCTTCGCCTGTCTTATGGTAGGCGTTCCATGAGTGGAGCATGGGCGCTTCTGTGCATCCATCCAAGGAATTACTAAAGACAGTGGGGCAGATTTATGAGGCCCTTGCGCCTCTTTGTGCCGCAATTGCGTCACTTTATTTGACGCAACTGTGGCGCAAACAATGCGCCCTATTTACAACGTAACGCATCTAGGAGATGCGTCACGTTGTAAAGCCCTGCGCCATAAGGAGGCGTTCCTGCGCAGGGGGGGGGGGGGGGCGTTCCTGCGCAGGAACGCCTCCTGAAAGTGGCTGAGTGAAATCTATAAGATTTCACTCAGTCACTTTCAGGCCAATGCTGCGTCAAAACCCTGCGCCTGCTTGAAGCAGGCGTAGGTCTTGACGCAGCATTGTGGAGATGGGGCACCCCCGAGCCTTGCTGGAGCTGCGTCACGCTTGCGACGCAGCTCCAGCAATGCGCCACCTTTACGGCACAGATGCGTCACGCATCTTTGCCGTTTTTGCCCCATGGTGCGCCGCATTATAAATGCGGCGCACCATGGGTGGCGGAGCTGTGGCGCACTGTGGCGCACATTAACTGGAGCATCCCTGGGGATGCGCCAGTTAACATAAATCTGCCCCAGTAAACCTGGGATTGCGCCAAAATGGTGCGCCTTCCACAGACAGGACTAGCGAAGGGGAGAAATATCATTATTTCTCCTTGTTACATCCTCTTTCTATGCCTGACGCATTCTGCATCACGCAAAGAAAGAGGAAATCACTTCTTAGGATTGCTTTTGTGCAGGAAGGTGCAGCAAATAGTGCTCTAGCAGAGTGCGCCATATCTTAGTAGGTATGGCACATCTCTGCTCTCTCCCTTTCTCGCAATGCAGCCAGTTGCCTCGTTGCGTTGCGTCGTGTGAAATATTAGTAAACCTACCCCCTCGTCTTTAATATACTGTGATACAAGGGGGAGGTTTGCTTGCTGGCTGCTAGAAATGGCAAATCTTAGACCCGCATGCCCTGCCCCCTCACAGCAGCTTGCATCCCAGCCAAGGAGGACATTTTATGGTTGGGATATTTTCTCACAGTGATTAGCCCGAGGTGCCTTCTGCGGTTTTACTACAGCATATGTTCGAGTTACCGAGAGATTAGTCTTCAAATCATCACCACAGAATCCAGACAATTGCTAATTAGTTTCTAAAATGGGCTTTAATTCGGATCTTTAAATAAAACAGGTGTTGCATATTTGTGAACATATTTCCTTCAGTTAACTGGCACTTGAGGGCACATACTTGGGATGGAGCAAGACCTGCTGAGAGCTTTGTAGGAGTAAACAACGTTAGTGATTGCTTTTGTTCAGGTGAATGCAGGCTCTTGCCAAACCCTACAGTTGCTGGATGACAAAGGGCTTTGAAGTGCACATGCAGACTGTCACAAAAAGTACCAGGAGAAGTTGCAAAAATAATCCGCTCGTCTTGTTTGTATAGCATGGTTAGAATTAGTCATCTTCTGTCATATAATTACATTTATGAACAGTTTGGCTTTCTTCATTTGCGTGGTTAAAGAAACTGTACACTTCGGGACATTACACATTTTAAAGAAAACAAGAACTCCCAGTGAAACTAGCAGACAATGGAATGAAAGTCACATATTGACGGGAAAGTATGCCAGTAGAAGCATACAAGCACTTCTCAAAAATGAAAAGGCTAAGGGGCAGATTTATGAGGCACTTGCGCCACGTTTACGCCGCTGTTGCGTCACGCAAGGCAGCGTAAACGTGGCGCATCCCTACGAACGATTTACAATGTGACGCATCTAGGCAGATGCGTCACGTTGTAAAGCCCTGCGCCGCTTGTGGGCGTTCCGGCGCAGGGTGGGCGTTCGGGGGCAGGTGCGCCTCGCAAAAGTGGCTGAGTGAAATCTATAAGATTTCACTCAGTCACTTTCAGGCCAATGCTGCGTCAAAAGCCTGCGCCTGCTTGAAGCAGGCGTAGGTCTTGACGCAGCATTGTGGAGATGGGGCACCCCCGAGCCTTGCTGGAGCTGCGTCGCGCTTGCGACGCAACTCCAGCAATGCGTCACCTTTACGGCACAGATGCGTCACGCATCTGTGCCGTTTTTGCCCCATGGTGCGCCGCATCATAAATGCGGCGCACCATGGGTGGCGGAGCTGTGGCGCACTGTGGCGCATGTTAACTGGCGCATCCCTGGGGATGCGCCAGTTAACATAAATCTGCCCCTAGATATGTGAATGGAAACTGTCCAAAAATAGGGAGGGCCTAGGCAACGATTTCTGGCCGACGTAGAATAAAAATACCCCTTTCATGTACATATCAGTGTTTGAGGGGCAGAATGGGCTTGTGGACAGACCATTTCTAGTATCAATTCAAGTCAATAAAATAAAAAAATAAAAAATCGAGCAAGCCCAATTAAACAGAATCAAAGTCTGAGATTATAGGTTGATTTAATTTCTATTTTATGTAAAGCAAGAATAATCACAGCGCTGTGCAATACACGAAAAATATTTTATAGAAAAAAGACACTGTAATAGAAAGGATCTGATTAATATTTACCAATGTTTGTTTACTAACAGAGCAAGGTCGATTAGAAATAGTTTCTGCTTACTTCTCATATGAGGAACTGAAACCAGAAAATAATTCCAGAAAAATAACTTCCCTATCCCTTTCCTGAGAAAGTTTCGCCTGTTTTGAAGGAGTGAACCTGTAAAAAAGAGCACACTCGTTCTGTATCCTGAGCACTCGCCTTGTAAATAAGGCCCCCTTTCACGCTATGCTTAGCGTGAAAGGCGTGGGCAGTTTGTGTTGCGGTGGGCGTTCCATGGCAACACCCATTGGGGCATATTATCAAGGACAGGCGATACATTATCGCCGCTTTTATCGGCAGGAAACTGCCGATAAAGCGGCGATAATGGCCTTGATAATATGCTCTATGAATTCCAATCGAAGCCCATGTTAGATGTGTTCACATCTAACATGGGCTTCGATTGGAATTCATAGAGCATATTATCATGGCCATTATCGCCGCTTTATCGTCAGATTCCTGCCGATAAAAGCGGCGATAATGTATCGCCTGTCCTTGATAATATGCCCCATTGTTTTTAACGTTGCCCCCTATTTACGAGGGCAGCGTAAATAGGAGGCAGCGCCAAAAACCTGCCCTTAAGTTGATGATGCGAGGAGAAATGTTTGATTGATTTTTCTATGTGTGTTGCCTTGTACAGCACACATGAAAGAAGCAAAACGCCCTGGATTGTTTATGTGTAGAAAGATAACCCTTCCTGCGCATAACCAATCCTTCAATAAAATGACAGTTTGTAACTTCCATGTGTGCTGCATTAACCAGAACACATAGAAGTGACAAAATAGCCTTTCAGGATTGTTTATGTGCAGGAAGGGGACCTTCCTACTCATAAACAATCCTCCCCTGCACGCAGACACCCTTGCACTAGGGTGCAAGGGTACCTGCGTTGGTGGTACACTGCTAAGTGGAGCGCCAGCGCAGGGGGAAACGCAAAGCTGCACCATATCCTTGTAAATATGGTTCAGCCCTGCGTTTCTGAAGTGGCGGAGTAAGGCGTTAAGCCATGACGGCTAACACCTCACTCCGCCACTTCCTTGTACATATGCCCCTCTTTTTCTTGTCAAACTTCCTAGTCAATCAGTTTAGAAGACTGGGGGAGATTTATTAACATTTTGCACTAGGTTTGCATTTAAAGTGACTGTCTTTGCATTACTTTGCATCGCGGGTGCAATCTCGGGTGATACATGGGCATTCACATACAACGACCACAGTCATATCTACTAACAATAGTGGGCACGGTTTTGTGGCACAAAAAATTGGCAAATTTATTAAGTAACACAACAGAGGACAGCAAGTCACCGCACTGTGTTACGGGCCCAGGGCAGGAATGCAGTATTTCAAAGAATACGGCACATTCCTGCCTTTGTCCCTGGGCTAGCGCAGCTTTGTCTGCCCCTGCGGTGGCGCTAGGCAGCCAAAACGGCACCAGTGTAGGGTAAAGGACAGGAATGTGGCGTATTCTTTTAAATATGGAGAATTCTTGACCTTTTCTTTTGCTGAGCCACAAACGCACCAATATACCCCTAAATTATTCATATTGTTCCAAGGGCGGTCCAAAGGAGCTTCTAAAATGGATTATTCTCCTGACTGGCTTGGTCCCTGAACCTTGTCCACTAAAAATGAGATGGAACATCAATAGTGTAGGTTTCAGCACCTAGAGCACACATAGCCTTGACTTTCACAATGCCCCATTACTGAATCTTAGCAAAGCGCCAAGGGGCATATTTATCAATGTGTTTCGTCGCTCTTGCACCACACAAAAGGGGGTGCAAGAACGCCGCAAGACTAAAGTAAATTTTACCAAGACACGTAAGGCCAACTTGCGTGGCCCTGCATGGCTTGATAAATCTAGAGAGATACAACAAAGCGCAAATCGCTGCATTGTGTTACTCCTCCCCAGGGAGGCGTTCCATTGGTAGAGGGTGGGTTTTCCCATATATCCACCCATGGATTTTGGTGCATTCCCAGATTTACCATTACTGGCAGACCTGGGTGTGAGTCAAAATGGTTATCCTCCGCAGGTGAGGCATGTTAGAAATGGGTGTCTCTAGTTGGCAGAGGTAGGCCCCTTTGTCCAAGTAAGGACCCTTCTTCCTAGTCAGGGTAAGGGTGATACACTCCTAAAACAACCCCTGCTCACCCTCTTGGTAGCTTGGCACGAGCAGGCAGGCTTATCTCAGAGGCAGTATGTAAAGCATTTGTGAACACATACAGTAATACAGTGAAAACACTACAAATGGATACCGCACCAGGTTAGAAAAATAGGTAATCTTTATTTAACCCAAAACATGACCAAAACAATAAAAATCCACAATATAGTAATACAAATATGACTTTCAAATGGTAGAAATAGTTCAGTTCAAAGCAAATTGCAGATGCAACACTTTTCACACAAAGTACCTTGGATGCGTCGCGCACACAAACTAAAAGGGTCGCAGAGTAGGGGATGCGTTGGTTCCTTGCACTCAGGGAAGGTGATGCGTCGGTTCCTTACTACATGGGGAGGTGGCGCGTTAGTTTCTTACGGCGTCCCCCAACGATGCGACAGACTTGGCGCCTCAATGCGACAATCTGGGATGATGCATGTGTTCTTGCAGCCGCACAGCAGGCCTTGCAACAGAAATGGTGCGGTGATCTCGGATGTCGGAGACCGGTGCATTCGATGCGGCATGCAGCCATTTCTCGAGCCGCGGACAGGCGCAGTGATGATTTCTTTGGTGGTGCATCAGAACAGGTGTGGATGTGTCACGCTTCTCTAAATTGCGTTACTTTTCCAGCACGCAGTGGCAAACAGCCTTCAGAGGACCAAAAACAGCAGGCACCTCTTAGCAGGTCAGAACTCCCAGCAAGGGAGTTCAGGGGAGATCGGGGTGAAGTATTTGTGTCCCTGAGACTTCAGAACAGGAGGCAAGCTCAGTGTCAAGCCCTTCCTCAAGCAGGGGACACAGCAAACAGCAAAGTCATTTTACCTTTCCTTTGCAGAAAGTAGCCACTGCAGGCCAACCCCAGACAGCAAACAGCACAGGGGCAGTATTCTTCCTCAGTTTCTCCAGCTCTTCTTCTTGTAAAAAGGTTCCACTTGATTTTCCAGAAGTGATCTAAAAGTCTACATTAAACCTCTTTGTTCTCTTCTGACCTAGGACTCTGAGCCCAGTCCAAACCAGTTCTGGGGGGGACTTTGCAAGTGCACAACAACCTCCATTGTCAGTGCGAGCCCTGACTCCAGACACACCACAGGTGGGCGGAGCCATCATTGTGAAAGGCAGGCACAGCCCTATTTAGGTGCAGGTGCTACTCCTCCCACCACTCCGAATGCAGACCAGGCCTACTCAGCCTAGCGCTGACTCATCCAGACTCTCTGGAGCCACTGCACATCCCCAGCCCCTGTCACTCCAAAGCCAGACAGTTAATACACATCCTAGCAGAGGCACACTGGATGGCTTAGCAAGAAAACACCTACTGACTAAAAGTGGTATTTTCAAACGCAGAATGTAAAAATCACCATCACTAAATGATGCATTTTAACATTCTGAGTTCAGGCATACTATACTTGATTTTCCTATCTGGTTCCCAGGGGAAGTTATGCCTATAAGATGTTATAAGTAAACACCCCATTCTATCATATGGGAACAGATAGCCTTAAAATAGGGAAAACGAAATTGGCAGTATTTCACTATCAGGACGTGTCACACATACACAGGGCATGTCCTACCTTTCACATACACTGCACCCTGCCCACAGGGGTACGTTGGGCCTACCTTAGGGGTGACTAACATTTAAGAAAAGGGAAGATTAGGGCCTGGCAAGGGAATGCACTTGCCAAGTCAACATGGCAGTACTAGATGGCACACAGGCACTGCAATGGCAGGCCTGAGTTAGATTTATAGGCTGCTTATGTGGGTGACACAAAACGCAGATGCAGCCAGCAGTGCCATCATTTGCTGCCTATACCACTGTTTGATTATCAGTCTGAAACACTACGTTCCTGTTTTTATTTCAGCCCACCAAGTTAAGGAATGTCGCTACGAGTCCAAAGAGCTCCAGGAAAGATTTTCTTTTCAGGCTTAAGCTAACAGGCCTTTAAGACATTGTGGCACACGCTAAGCAGAGACTACCAAGGAGCTGAAGCATACATTACCCGGAGATTCGTTAAAGAGCTCTATGTAGCTGAAGCATATGTTGCCCAGATCTTCATTACAGAGCTAAAGCTGAAGCATTTATTGCCCGGATCTTTGTTCAAGAGCTGGAGCTGAAGCATACATTCCCAGGATATTTGTTCCAGAGCTGGAGCTGAAGCATACATTACCCAATCTTTGTTACAGAGCTGGAGCTGAAGCATACATTGCCATAGATTTCCTTAAAGAGGTGGAGCTGAAGTGTACATTAGCCCAAGTTTCTTTACTGAGCTGGAGCTAAAGCATACATTGCCTGGATCATCGTTACAGTGCTGGAGCTTTAGAAAAGATTGCCCCGAGTTTCCTTAAAGAGTTGGGGGCAGTTTTACAAGCCCCTTGTGACACTTTTGTGCCGCTGTGGCATCATTTTTGTGATGCAGCGGCAGCGTAAAGAAATGCGGCCAAATTACAACGTGACGCATCTAGGTAGACTAAATTGTCTCTAAATTGATTGCATGTACATTAGGTACACTCCAGATTGGTTACTTGGTTACCCTTGTGAGTCCCTAGTACATGGTACCTTAGGTACCAAGGGCATAGGTACCCCAGAGGCCTACCAGGGGCTGAAGCATGTATTATGCCACCCCTGGGAAGCCTTCCAAAATGGCACCACAGGTCTGCTACTGCAGCCTGGTTAAGGTGGTACTTGTACCCCTTACTTAGATGTAGTATACCTATATCTACCTATATATATAGACACATATAAACCTATTAGTCACTCCTATGGCAGGCCTTAACAATCCTGAAGGCAGAGTGCTTGGTTTTGTGTGAGAGAGTGAGAGTTCCCAAGCATGAACTGAGCCCCTCTGCAGCTTTCGGAATCCCTTCCTTTTAGCTATTCTATGATACAGCCATACCATATACTCTTAAGTGCATTATAACCTCACGGTTAATGCCAACTTTGGAATGGCTGCATCAAAACATGTCATGTTTGGTTTCAAACACTATGGAATACTACCCCCCCCCCCCGCCAGTTCTGGCGGCAGGGGTAGCATTCCACCCTTCTAGAGGGAGAAGACATGTACACACTGGTCTACCCGGTAAAAGTTAAACAGAGCCCCAGCATCACAAAATGGATGCTGCTTCCACAGACAAGAGTCTGACCTCCTGCTGCTGGACGAAACTCCGACAGGGGAAGCCTGGACAATAGGTTTCCTGTCCAGGGAGGTGCCAGCACCTTCCCTGACAGGCTTTAGTGTAATGGGTCAGGGTGGGTGCATTCAGTGAATGCTTTCCAGACAGGTCCCGGGGCACACAAGGTGTTCCCGTGCATTTCCCAGTTCAAACCGGTTGCTGAGGCACTCAGCCCTAGCTCTGGTGCGAAACTGGACAAAGGGGAAAGGTTGTAACCACCCCCTCCTCAGGTCCTCCCATAGGTGGGACCTTAGAGTTAGTCCATCCCCTAAACTTAGTATAAGTATAGGAACCCAGGGGCATATTAGCAAGAACCTCATTAAAATTATCGCTGTTTTAGTGGCAGGAAACTGCTGCTAAAACGGCGATAATGGGCTTGCTAATATGCGTTATAGAATTCCAATAGAAGCCCAGGTTAGATTTCCTGCACATCTAACCTGGGCTTCTATTGGAATTCTATAACGCATATTAGCAAGCCCATTATCGCTGTTTTAGCGGCAGACCGTAGACACACTTTACAAGGCTGCTTCTGTGGGTGGCACAACCAGTGCTGCAGGCCCACCAGCAGCATTTGGATTCACACGCCCTGGGCACACTCAGGGGCAGATTTACAATTACTGGTGCATCCCTGCATATCGGCAGGGATGCGCCAGTAATTGTGCGCCGCAGCTCCGCCACCCATGATGCGCCGCATTTACAATGCGGCGCACCATGGGGCAAAAACGGCACAGATGCGTCACGCATCTGTGCCATACAAGCAGCGCATTGCTGGAGTTGCGTCGCAAGTGCGACGCAGCTCCAGCAATGATCAGAGGGGCCCTATGTGCACAATGCTGCGTCAATCCTTACGCCTGCTTCAAGCAGGCGCAGGGTTTTGATGCAGCATGGGCCCAAAAGTGACTGAGTGAAATCTTTTGGATTGTGGGGGATATCTCGAAACCCTGCAGAAATTCCGTGATATTAGATCTGAAATTTCTGTGATCTTTGTGGCTAAATTTCTGGGTGGGGCGTGGCTGATCCGTTCCAAGAAATTGAACATTTTCTTAAATTAATTGCTATAATATGACCATATGTTTTTGTTTGCCATACTCCTTTCAGATAATTGGGGACATGTCTGTAGCAGTTTTTATATATTTTTATGTATTGTATGTCGTCTTTTATGAATTTTACTTCGAAATAAAGACATAATGAATTGAATTGACTGAGTGAAATCTTGTAGATTTCACTCAGCCACTTTTGGGGGGCGTTCCTGCATCGGAACGCCTCCCCCTGCGATGGTACGCCTCTTCTGGCGCAGGGCTTTACAACATGACACATCTGGGAGATGTGTCACGTTGTAAATACCCCGCACCACGGTGCATATTTTGCGCCGCCGCTGCGTCACAAAAGTGACGCAACGGCGGCGTAAAAGCGGCCCAAGGGGCTTGTAAATCTGCCCCTCAGTGCACTAGACTAGGGTCTGACAAGTAAACCAAATAGCCAAACATGGAACCACTGATTAGTACATCAATTTACAGTAGGGAGCACTTGCACTGTGGCACTGAATAGCAGTGGCACAGTGCCCAAAGCATCTAACACCAGCAAAGATACACGAGGCAACAGCAAAAATGGAAGGGAGAACCACACCAATGGTGCCAGGTCTAACAAGTAGGAAAACAAATAGCGTAGGAAGTGCATACACCACACCTCACTAGTCATTTATTAAAACTGTGGGGCAGATTTATGATGACTGGCGCATCCCTGGGGATGCGCCAGTCATCCTGCGCCGCTGCTCCGCCACCCATGATGCGCCGCATTTATAATGCAGCGCACCATGGGGTAAATCGGCACAGATGCGTGATGCATCTGTGCCGTAAAGGTGGCGCATTGCTGGAGCTGCGTCGCAAGCGCAACGCAGCTCCAGCAAGGCTCGGGGGAGCCCCATCTCCATAATGCTGCGTCAAGACCTACGCCTGCTTCAAGCAGGCGCAGGGTTTTGACGCAGCATTGTCCTGAAAGTGACTGAGTGAAATCTCATAGATTTCACTCAGCCACTTTTAGGAGGCGTTCCTGCGCAGGAACGCCCCCCCCTGCGCCGGAACGCCTCCTTAAGGCGCAGGGCTTTACAACGTGACGCATCTTTTAGATGCGTCACGTTGTAAATAGGGCGCATTGTTTGCGCCGCCGTTGCGTGAAAAAAAGTGACGCACCGGCGGCGCAAGGCCTTCATAAATCTGCCCCTGTGTTTTTATTGCAGAGTTAGAAAACATGCAATTGTTTGTTCCGACAGTCCCGCCATTCACAAATGTCTCATATATATCGTTAATCAATCATCACACAGCCATTGAGCCCACATCCCGGAGGCCGGGCGGCGCTAGCTAGAAAGTGCTCAAACCTGGTAATAGCAAAAGGAAACAATGACAACTGCTCGGCTAGACGATCCAGCATCTGCTTTTTCTTTATTGCCCCATCCCCTGGTCCCAACAAACAACCTGTCCGTAAACTCAGATGGGAAATACTAATATGTACCGCTATTACCACTTGGTGGTCCCCCGCTAACCATCTCGTCCCCTTGAGTAGCCGCCTTGTGGGAGCTAAACTCGTTGTATCCACCCTAAGTGGGAAAATGTGAGCAGTTATACATCTCAAACATCAACTCATGCAGCCCTCGAAGATCAGATTCTCATTACATCAATAATAGGACTCCCCGCCCTCCCACCCCCACCCTCCCCTTGAACCTCGGCTGGTGTGGGCCTAGCACATTTGCACCGATCTCCAAAAGGAAGAAACCTGTAGGAGCCTTACTTATCTATCTTTGTATTCCATGGAACTTCCTTTCAAAACCCCTCCCGCCTTAGTCCTCCTCATTCGCCAAACTGTTTTTGAGCGTTCGTACCAGTTCCTCCCAAGCTCGTGCCATCTCTAGACTCTTCTCATTAGCTGTGCGGGCTGCCTGCCTAAGTCTGATAGTACCTTCGCTACAGGCCCATTTACACAGTTCATTCGCCCACCTTCTACTAGACGGGCCCTCCTTCGATTTCCAGTGCCAGGTTATCTCCCTCTGGGCTAATATAAGACCTAGGTCAATACATTTACTAGTGATCTTAGTCCTCTTTGTGTGAGGAAACCAGAGCAACAAACAAGCCGCCATGTCGTAGATCACCTGCCTATCAGTAATCTTGTTAAGCAGCGCCCCCACCTCGGACCAATAGAGCCCTAGGTTCGGACAGTCCCATAACATGTGTTCCAGTTCTAAATCAGGCAGCAAACATCTAGGGCATGCAGCATCTTGTACCTGGAAATATTTCCGGATCTTCCCTGGGGTAAGGTAAGCTCTGTGCAGCACAAAAAAGTGCACTTGCTGAAAGCGAGCATTCCTGCACCCCTTCCACGTCCTTCTCAATATATGCCCCCATGTCGTGTTCGGGGTATGGGCTTCCCCACACTCTCCTCCCACTTTTGCTTGAGAGCCGCAAGTGGTTCCAATCCTTCATGTAACATTCGAGAATGCAGGCAAGTGACCGCCTTAAAGGTGCCCGCCGCCATCACCACATACTGGCAGGCCGCCGTGGTCATTGGTTCTGTCTGCCCAGACTTCCAATGCTTCTTTATTGCCGTCGCGACAGCCATATGCAAGAGGAAGCTCCCGTCAGGGAGGCCAAATTGAGCCTGCACTGCCCGGAAGGGTAACAATTCGCCCTCAGCATAGAGTTCCCTTATCACGTGAAGCCCCAGTTCTTCCCACTCCAGTAGTGGAGACCAGTCTCCCCCATGTGGTAAGGCCGTCAACATGTCCAGAGGGATTTCGGGCGCGTACGGGTGTGCCACTCCCGTCCTCCGCTGGCTTTCATTCCAGCACAACCTCAGGGTCTTCTCCTCTAAGGTTAAGTCCCGTAACTCAAGCTTTTGTTGCATGACTATATAAGAGAGCTCGTGCCTCTGTATTCCTATTCCACGAGTCTGGTCCGGGCCCCTAAATTCTCGTGCAACATTCTGCGTAAGAATCTGCAACTGTGCCGCCAAATAATAAAGTTCGAAGTTAGGAACTGCCAGTCCCCCTTCCAATTTCGGTCTCAACAACGTATTCAGCGCCACTCGTCGCCTCCCGTGCCCCCATATAAAGTCAATGGTGAGCGTGCGTAATTCTCGAAAGAACCGTGGGGGTATCCATAATGGCAGTGTACGGAAGTAATAAAGTAAGCGAGGCAAAGCCACCATTTTCAGCAGCGCCACTCTCCCTACCACTGAAAGGGGAAGGGTTGCCCAAAACGCCATACAGCCTCTCAGGGCCATTATACAGCGTCCTACATTCCCCTCCAACATGTCGTCAGCACCATGATATATCCGAACTCCCAGGTACGTGAAGCATGACTGCTCCCACAACAGACCAACAGGCAGCTGCGGTTGTTGCACCTCCGGTCTCAGAGGGAAAGCGCACGTTTTATTCCAATTAACTCTGAGGCCCGAAAGCGCCCCAAAGTCCGTGAGCAGGCCCACCGCCCCTTGCAGTGCCACTGTCGCGTCCTCCAAGAACAACAGCAGATCGTCCGCATACAAGGAAATGTAGTGCGGGATTCCTCCACACATAAGGCCATTATATGCTGTCCCCGTCCTAGCGTGGGTCGCTAGAGGCTCAATCGCCAGCGCGAACAGCAGGGGCGAAAGCGAACATCCCTGCCTTGTACTGCTTTGTACCGGATACCCTGAGGATATGACCGTACCCAGTCGCACCCTGGCTGTCGCCAAGGAGTACAAGACCTTCGTCCACCGCCTAAACTGCTCCCCTAGGCCGAATTTCTCCAGCACCCTATCGAGGTATTCCCATTCCAAGCTGTTGATCGCCTTCTCTATATCTACTGACAGCACGGCCGGCATCATACCCACTTCCAGGTCACTCTCCAATACACGTATGAGGCGGCGGATATTAATCGAGGTATTCCTAGTTGGAATAAACCCCGCTTGGTCCGCATGGATTAGAGCAGTCATGTGGGGAAGCAGCCTCGTGGCCAATATGCAGCTCAAAATTTTATAGTCTACCGTCAACATAGACAGCGGTCTGTAAGAGGTCACATCACTACTCTCCCTCCCGGGCTTCAATAAGGGGACTACCAGCGCCTCTCTCATAGACTGTGGCGGGTGGCCCTGCTCAGCTGCTTCGTTGTATACCTCTACTAAGCAGGGCGCTAGGACATCTATGTATTTTACATAAAATTCTATAGGGAGTGCATCCACTCCTGGGGTCTTATTCTTGGCCATTCGCTTGATCGCCCCCCTAACCTCGGCCAAAGTTATCATTTGTCCCAAAGTCTTAGCATCTTCCTCATCTAACTGTGGAAGCTGAGTCCCCGCTAGGTAATCCTCTATATCCGGCCCTTCCGCCTCCAGGTGACTTTGATACAGTGCCGTGTAATAGCTCAAGAAGCGCGAGAGGATCGCAGTCTGGGAATAGACCATTTCTCCCGATTCCGTTCGCACATTCAGAACCTGGCACCCTCCTGATACCGGGTTTGCTAGTTTCGCTAGAACCGTGCCCACCTTGTCCCCCTCAGCGTGGACCTTCACCATATATTGTCTATAATCAAAGCTCCGCAATCTCTCCGTCTCTGTTGCCACAAGTTCTTTAGCCGCTAAAAGCTGTTCCTGCAATTCTCTCCGCTCTGGCCTCCGCTTCTCTACTTCCCTCAGTGCCTCCTCTGCTTTCGCCACATCGGCCAGTACCACTGTTCTCTCACCTGAATGTTTGCTAATGCACAACCCTCTTACCACTACTTTAAAGGCGTCCCACTCTATTCCCCTGGTAGATGCCTCCTTATTCACTGCAAAGTAGCGTTCAATGCCATCTCGAATTTCCGAGCTAAAGACCTGATACTCCAGGGTGTCCGGACGCAATCGCCACATGGGGATTGCGGTCCTTGCTCGCTGCCACTGAAATGTCACCAGCTGAGGATTGTCATCGGAGATAGTCCTAGTCAAGTACTCAGAGCGTGTCGCCAGAGAAGCCAATGCGTGGCTACAGAGGATATTATCAATTCTGACATGTAGCTCGTGGAGCGCGGAAAAGAAAGAATAGTCCCTATCCCCGGGATGGTGCCCCCTCCATATGTCGGTCAGCCCCCACCTATCTTGCCAACCTGCCCTCTGCTTCGCTATCCTACGGACCAGGGAATCAACCAGTGGTGGGTGCGATCTGTCTAATATTATATCAGTAATCGAATTAAAATCTCCTCCCATTATTACATGACCAGCCAGAAAATGTGCCAATGTCCCCGAGATTTTATCTAAGAATCGGGGCTGATCTGTGTTCGGGGCATAGATACTACAGAGCACCACATCTCTTCCATACAATCTCCCTTCAACCGCCACATATCTGCCCTCCGGGTCCATGACACTATTCGTAACTTGAAAAGGAATCCCCGCCCTCACCTATACTAAGACCCCTCTGGCAAATGCTGAGTAGGCTGTGCCAAACACCTGGACCCGCCATCGCTTCTGCAACGCAGTACACTCCTGTTTGGTAAGATGGGTCTCTTGGAGTAACGCTATCTGAATTCCACGTCTCACCAAATATGCATGTACCTTGTGGCGCCTGGACATAGTATGCAATCCACGTACGTTCCATGTTATACATTTCAATTCAGGTAATGTCCCCATATCAAGAGCACCACAACCTCTCCTCCTCCCAGCATCGCCAGCCCACACCAGGACCCTTGAACCTTAAACCCACAACTCCCTGAATAACACCAAGTACCCTCCCCCCAGAACAGGACCCAATAACACATTATCAGTCCCCATCCAAACTTCCGCAACAAAGCACACAATTCTATCCTGCAGTAGCCACTACAGGTTGCCTTAAGGGCTATGGGAAGGTTGTTCAGGCCCGGCAAGTGGCAGCTCTCGCCCCAGCCCCTGGCCCTTCAATCCCCCACATTAATAAGGTTCAGTTATAGTGTTCACAATTGTTACCAAGTACTCCAGCGATCCCCGATCCAGTTCTCCAGCAGCCGCCCTCACGAGGTTCGGTGTAAGTTACAAATGGTCGGCTGTTCTGGGTGTTACCTCCGGGCCCCTGGTGCTATCTATGTCCGAGAACTCGGGACCTGAGTGTCTTTTGTCCTCTTCAGAGTCCATACCCCTAGTTGAGTTCTCTGTCTGTGATCCAGTTATTGCTGCCGTAGCCGCTAGAGCCCCTTGTTTGTCAGCCGCTAGTCGTGCGAGCTGTAAAGCTTGTCGGGTCCTATCTTTCTTGCGGAGACGTTTCGATTGGCGCGTCCCCGGCGGTCTAGGTTGCTCGCTGTCTTCTTTGCCCCTTCGATCCGTGCCTGCCCTATAGGATTCGAGCCAGGACCAAGCGTCCTCAGGCGTCAGGAAAAACTGTGTGGAACCATCCATGATCACCCTCAACTTTGCAGGGAATAGTAGCGAATATTGAATCCCCTCGTCTCTAAGCTCCTTTTTGACAGCCAAGTACGAGGCCCTGCTCCTCCTTTTGAACCAGTTCTCCAGATACGTTATCATGTCCGTTCCCTCTATTTTCTCGGGCAGGCCTATACCCGTAGGTTGTTACGCCGATTGCGACTTTCGGAATCTTCTGCCCTTCTCTCCAGAGTCGCCAGGCGTTGCAACGCATCCTCCAGTTTACGTTCTACCGTCACCACCGCCGGTTTCAAGTTTCGTATGACCAATTCAGTTTCTTTAACCCTGTCCGCCAGTTTGGAGTGGTCCGCCCTTAGTAGCCCCAAACCCGTTGACACTTGCGTTATGTCATGGTGCAGGGATTCCTTCGTAGCTGCAATAGCCTCCAGGATTTTATCGAGGCGCTCAGTTAGCCTCCTTTCAGATGGCGTGCCCTCTGCGTCCTCACCGCCACCTCGGGCGCCGTCCAGCTCTGCTGCGCCCTCAGTTTTGTTTTTAGGTTTCATCTTGGTTGGTAAGGTGTGTCACTATTCTGCAGGCGGGAAACCTTCCGTTCAACGACACCGCTGCCAACCACGTCGTGGGTCACCGCCGGAACAGGGGTCAATTCTTCGGGACCGCAAAGCACCCGCCTCCACCTCTTAGAGGGCCACTGCACTCCAGAAGACGTATCCACAGCCCAGAGCACTCGCCAGATGTCCCCATATCAACCACAGGCACGAGCATGAGTTCCCCCAGCGTACTAGATCCTCACCGCTCCACGAGCTGCTTCTCAGGTCCCCAGCCACCTCTCCGCTCGCTGTCAGCACTGCAGCCGTTAGTTTGTGGTCGGCCTTATCCCCCTAATAGCCCGTCTCACAGAGCTCGAGTGTCGGGCAGAGAGTCAGTAAAAGTCTTATGGCCCAGCAGGATCCGTGGTATCTAAAGCCGCCGCTGGCCGAATTCCCCACGATGGACACGGCGTCCCGTGTGCTCCTCACCCTTCCCGCTATGGCCAGGAAGGCACTTCCCTAACATCAGTTCTTTGGCGGGCTGTGCTATCGATTCTTCCACCACGGAGCTTCGCTGTTCTTGTGCTCCTAAACCCCAGCCTCGAAGAGCTACAGGCCTGTCACTCGCCCCACCTCCGCAGCGCCGGTCCCAGGCCCGCGTCGCTCCACTCACCAAGGGCCTCAGAACAATCCAGTTACCAGCCACAGACCCCCAGGTCCAAGTCGCAGGGCACCCGTCGTTCTCTCCGCCGTGTCCCAGAGGTCAGGCTGCAGGGTCCCCCAGCCAGTGCCACAGCGATCGCAAACTGCCCGCTTCTTCACCGCGGCTCCACAGATGGCGTACAGCACGCGAACCGCCACACTTGTCCCGCGGGTGCAGTTCTTGTTTTCCGCTGGATGGTCCCGCACCCCCAGCTCTCCCGGGAACCTGCGCCTCACACTGCCATTAATGCAGAGCCCTCCGACCATTCCGCCCGCTGGGCGCCATGTTGGATGTCCCGGGCGATGCAGCCAATCTCCGCCTCCAGGGCCGACGATCACACCAGCAATTATTGGCGGCACCCTTGCAGCATACGGCGTAGATCATGCGCCGCTCGCCATCAGCAATCGTGTCCTGGATGTGTAAGCACCCCAAGCGATCAGGGCATCGCGACTCGGCCTCCGCTGCCGATCAGGCCGCCATTTTGCTGCACCTCCTTTGGGTTTATCGGCCAAATCATCCGCAGCCGGAACACTTCGGGACCTTCAAAGAGCACCGCAGCTGGCCGGAATGTTCCTTGGCCGTTCCGACACTCGTTTCCATGGTTTCAGCTGCACCACAGGCAGATTATCAGGATAAATGGCGGGATCAGGCCCGGAGCTAGCCGCTCACGCCGCCTCCACCATCGGCGCCCAAGCCACGCCCTCCACACCTCACTAGTCATGTCTTTAAAAGCAGGACCTAGTGTGTCTCTGCCAGATGTCAGGCAAGTACAGACATCTAAGTATGACCCTTTCCAGGAGTTAAGGGCTCTGTGTGCCATGAGAAAATTAAAGACAAGACAGAATTCCAATACCAGCCGCCTCATAGAGGCATTACTGCTTGATGACTTTAGGCAGGCTGTAGAGCCTGTAAGGGTAGGCAGTGGGGTGCGTACAGTAGAGGAGGAGAATCCCAGTGGGGAACCCCACCAGGACTCAGACTCTGATGCTACCCAGGCAGGTAAAAATGACCTAGACCTGGACAACCCAGCTCCTACTGGAGATGGAGAAGGCCAAGGTGGCCTTATCTTTGTCCCCCCAGGAAGAGTTGTTGGTGTGCCCAGAAGAGAAAGATCTCCTTCACAGGAGTCTAATCATTCTGACACATCTGTAGGGTCCTCTGTCTCTGATCATAGGAGGGGGACCTCCCTGGAGCAGAGAGAGCATCAGGTGAGAATGAAAGAAGCCCAGCTGAGAATAAGGAGACAGGAAGTAGCCTTAGAAAAGGAGACCCTAGAGCTTGAAAGAGCAAGAAAAAAGATGGGGCTAGAGCCCCATGGTGGCAGCAATGTCCCTAGTGGTAGGGTTAGGTCCTGTCGGGCCCGATTCACAGAATGAACTTAAGACTAAATCCTAAAATTACTACTATTTGGTATTCACAGATTGCAGTTACTACTTTCGGGATTCACAGAGTGAACTTACTACTTTCGGGATTCGCAGAATGAACTTACTACTTTCGGTATTCACAGAATAGATTTAAGACCACTAACTTTACGTCCGCACTCGGGCTGGAAATTCCGGCCCGGAGGCGGAGCTTCCGGCCTGGGGGCGGAGCTTGCAGCCCAGAGGCGGAGCTTGTGGCCCAGAGGTGGAGATTTCAGTCATGGCTAAATCCCCATCCCCGAGCCGGAAGCTCCGCCTCCAAGCTGCAAGCTCCACCTCCAAGCTGGAAGCTCCACCTCTGGGTTGGAAGCTCCGCCTCCAGGCCGGAATTTCCGGCCCGAGTGCGGACGTAAAGTTAGTAGTCTTAAATCTATTCTGTGAATACCGAAAGTAGTAAGTTCATTCTGTGAATCCCGAAAGTAGTAAGTTCACTCTGTGAATCCCGAAAGTAGTAAGTGCATTCTGTGAATACCAAATAGTAGTAAGTTTAGGATTTAGTCTTAAGTTCACTCTGTGAATCGGGCCCGATGACCATAGAAACCTTAACAAGATTTTCCCTTCCTATCAGGATGGGGATGACATCCACAAATGGATTACTGCACTGGAGAGGGCCTGCAAAGTACAGAAGGTACCCCAGGAGCAGTGGGCAGCAATCTTGTGTCTCTTCTTTGCAGACAAAGGTAGAGACAAGCTCCTCATAGTCAGAGAAGAGGATGCTGATGATTACAAGGTCTTGAAGAGTGCTCTAATAGATGGGTTTGGCTTAACCACTTGAGCAGTACAGAATACAGTTCAGAGATACCCAGAAGACACAGACTCAACACTAAGTTGACTTTGTAGATTGTGCTACTAAGGCTCTGGAGGGCTGGTTACTGGGCAGTAAAGTGTGTCACTATACAGGATTGTATAATCTGATCATGAGGGAGCAGATCCTTAATAACTGTCAAAATCATCTGTTGCATCAGCACCTGGTAGACTCTGATCTGACCTCTCCCCAAGAATTGGGAAAGAAGTCAGGCAAATGGGTCAGAACCAGAGTGAAGCAAAAGGTACAGAACCAAGATGGTGACCAAAAGAAGCAAGATCAAAAAGTTAGGGACAAGGGCAAAGACAGGAAGTCTTCACAAGGTCCCAAAAGAGTTTTTAAAGGTGGGAATTCCCAATCTTCCAAAAAGATAGCAGGTCCAAGAAAACCATGGTGCAAAGACTGTAAGCCGAATAGTCACTGGACCAGTGACTGCACCAAGAAGGAGACAGCTCCAGCCACCATTACCCCTAAGGCAAACTGCTCCCCCTAGTTCAGCTACAAGTGGTGGTTCTCAGCAGAAGGGTGTAGTAGGGTTAACCCTGGGAACTGAGATGGGCTCTGGCCTGGTCAGAGTACCAACTCAGGCTGTGTTAGTCTGTGATGGAAGCATGCATATGACCTCCTCTGTGAGTCCCAATAACTTGGGCAAGTACAGACAACAGCCTTTGATAAATGAGAAAAATGCAGAGGCCTACAGGGATACAGGGGCACGTGTCACAATGGTGACAACACACTTTGTGGACCCTGGACAAGTCATACTTGGTGAGACTTACCAAGTGATCAATGCTAGCAATGTCAGGACCACTCCACTCATGCCTTGGCAGTTGTTAATTTCTCCTCGGGAGGGGTAACTGCCCTTAAGAAGTTTGTGATATGTGCAGACCTCCCTGTAGAATGCTTGCTTGGAAATGACTTAGAGACTTCAGCCTGGTCTGAAGTGGAGTTGATGACCCATGCAGCAATGCTGGGGATCCCTGCACATGTGTTTGCTGTGACTAGGTCACAGGTCAGAAATTCTAACACGAACAGGCCCTGGATTCTGGAATAATGAACCAGGGGGCATATTATCAAGGGGGTTTATCTCTGCTTTTTGGGCTTTAAAAGCCAAGAAAGCTGAGATAAAATTATCTCCCTATTACCTAGCTGTCGCTAACACCAGTTAGCGACAGCTAGTAGGAGATAGCGACCATCTTGGGCCCCACTTTGCATGTCAGTGATATTTATCAGTAATGACATGCAAAGTGGGCGTGCCAAGATGTTAGCGACTGGAAACAGTCGCTAACATCGCTATCTCCTATTACCAACTTATGGAGATATTCGCGCTAAGCGCGGATATCTCCAAAAGCTAACACCTGCCCTGAGCAGTTCTTAGCCATGTTATCCAATGGGAGGTGGATAACATGGCTAAGAGCATTAGCTCGGTAATGCATGAATATCGCTGAATTTTCAGCGATATTCATGCATTGTGGCCGATTTTTATCGCATTTGCGATAAACCTTGGTAATACCAAGGTTTATTTGCGATAAAAATCGCCGCAGCTCAGCGGTAAATTTTTGTCTCTAACCAAGCAATAGCGATAATTATCGCTATTGCTTGGTAATATGCCCCCAGGTGCCTTCCAAGACAAGGGGCAGTAGGGTTAAGGGGGTGGCTTCCCCCTTGACTCAGAGTGATGATCAGTCTCTTGGGGGAGATGATTGTGAGCCTGAAGAAGGAACTGTCCCAGAGGATGTGATCAGGTTGAGCCTGATCAGGTTGAGTTCTTAGGGACAGGGGGCCCTTCCAGGGCAGATCTGAGTCAGGAGCAGCTGACCTACCCTTCTTTTTAACCCCTCAGACAGCAAGCTGCTGCTGAGGCTGCTGGAAATGCTAGTGGCACCCATAAGATTTATTTGGATGATGGACTCCTGTTTTCAGAGAGTAGAGACCCCAAGCCTGGTGCAGCCAGGAGGTTGGTCATACTTTTGAAATTCAGGGGCTTCCTATTGACACTAGCCCATAATATTCCCCTAGCAGGACACCTAGGCCAGAACAAGAATTGCCCCTCACTTTCACTGTCCCCACATGTCTGAAGACACAAAGGAGTTTTGTCGCTCCTGTGTAACCTGTCAAGCCAGTGGTAAGGCAGGCGGCACTACAAAGGCCCCCCTGATACCACTACTTGTGGTGGGGGTTCCCTTTGGAAGAGTGGGGATCGACATTGTTGGACCAATGGAACCTCAGACAGCATCTGGGCACAACTTTATCCTAGTGGTAGTGGATCATGCCACTAGGTACCCAGAAGCTATTCCACTTAGGACCACAACAGCACCTGCTGTGGCAAGAGCCCTCTTGGGAGTGTTCTCAAGAGTGGGGATTCCTAAAGAGGTATTATCTGACAGAAGTGCAAACTTTATGTACAGCTACTTGACTGCAATGTGGAAGGAATGTGGAGTAAACTATAAGTTCACCACACCCTATCATCCACAGTGCAATGGTTTAGTTGAAAGGTTCAACAAAACCTTAAAGGGTCTCCCAGAAAAGTTCAGGCGGAGATGGGATATCCTGCTACCCTGCCTTGTGTTTGCATACAGGGAGGTTCCTCAGAAGGGGGTTGGCTACAGCCCATTTGAACTACTGTTTGGACACCCTGTCAGAGGACCACTTTGTGTGGTGAAGGAGTGATGGGAATTACCTCTCAACACCCCTAAACAGGATATTACGGACTATGTACTTGGTCTCCGCTCCAGGATGGCTGAGAACATGAAAAAGGCAACTAAAAACCTTGAGGCTAGCCAGGAATTACAGAAAGCCTAGCATGATCAAAAGGCTGTACTGACTTATAACCAGCCAGGACAGAAAGTGTGGGTGTTGGAACCTGTGGCCCCAGCAGCTGTCCAAGACAAGTGGAGTGGACCCCACACTATTGTTGAACAAAAGGGAGAGGTTACCTATTTGGTAGATCTTGGAAATCCCAGTAGCCCCCATAGGGTGCTTCATGTCAACAGATTGAAAACATAAATTGACAGGGCAGACATGGGCTTGCTCCTGGCTACTGATGAAGGACAGGAGGAAGAGAGTGACCCTCTCCCAGACCTACTCTCTCAGAACCATGATGATGGATCAGTTGATGACCGCTGATTTGTGGCCCAGTTGCCTGGCTCACGAGAATTTCAGACTTTTTAAGATTGTGTACTTTTCGCTATGTTGATTCTGTTTGTTTGCCTGTACCCTTCTTGCTGCATAAACTGTAAAGCGCTCTGATACCCTCGGTAGTAATGCTCGCGCTATATAAAACTTTATAAATAAAATGCATGACTTTTGGCCCAGCAGATGCATCAGAATTTCTGAGGCATCTGTCAATCCTTGCACCATGGTGCGACATATTGTAAACCCATCCCTGGTGGTGCAAGGGTTTCTCAGGGTGGCGAAGAGAAAGTGACACATCTCTACAGATGCGTCACTTTCTAGAAAATCTGCTCCTAGGTGCTGAAGCCTACATTGCCGGAGTTTCCTTAAATAGCTGGAGCTGAAGCATACATTGCCGGGAGCTTTGTTAAAGAACTATGGGATATATTAGGAAGAACCTCGTTAAAATTATCGCTGTTTTAGTGGCACGAAACTGCTGCTAAAATGGCAATAATGGGCTTGCTAATATGCGTTATAGAATTCCAATAGAAGCCGAGGTTAGATGTGCAGGACATCTAACCTTGGCTTCTATTGAATTCTATAACGCATATTAGCAAGCCCATTATCGCCGTTTTAACGAAGGTTTCCTGCCGCTAAAACGGCGAGAATTTTAACGAGGTTCTTGCTAATATGCCCCTATATGTAGCTGAAGAATACATTGCCTGGATCTTCATTACAGAGCTGTATGTAGCTGATGCATACAGTGCCAGGATTTTCGTGAAAGAGCTGGTGCTGAAGCATATATTGCGTGGATCTTCATTACAGAGCTGTAATGAAGCTGAAGAGTATATTATCGGATCTTTGTTAAAGAGCTGGTGCTGAAGCATACATTGCGTGGAGCCCTGTTAAAAAGCAGTATGTAGCTGTAGCATACATTAACCGGATCTTCGTTACAGAGCTGGTGCTGACCCATACATTGCCTGGAGCTCCGTTACAGAGCTGGAGCTGAAGCACACAATGCCCGAAGATTCATTAAAGAGCAGGGGCCTCATTTATGAAAAGTGACGCATCGCTGCGTGAAAACAGCGATGCGTCACTTTTCACTGCGCTCTCCCTGCGACATGATTGATGCGTCATATTTATAATATGACGCATCATGTCGCAAGGAGTTACAGATACGTCAGTATTTCTGACGTATCTGTAGGCGCAAAAGTGACGCATTGCTGGAGTGTGTCACAAAAGTGACGCAACTCCAGCAATGCTTCCTTTCACATGGGGAAAGCCCCATGTGAAAGGGCTTGCGTCAGTCTTACGCCTGCTGTGAGGCAGGTGCAAGATTTTGACGCAACAGTGTCCTAAAAGTGACGCAGTGAAATCTCATAGATTTCACTGCGTCACTATTACGAGGCTTTTTGCGGGGGAACGCCCCCTCTGCATACATTATACCTGACACAGGTATAATGTAGCGCAGGGGTTTACAAAGTGACGCATCTGCTTAGATGCGTCACTTTGTAAATAGTGTGCAACAGGAGGCAAGTTTTACGCCGCCGATGCGTCACAAAAAGTGACGCATCGGAAGCGCAAATCTGACGCAAGGCGTCATAAATGAGGCTCCTGTAGCTGAAGCTTACATTGCCTGGATCTTCCTTTTAGAGCGGGAGCATATGTTGCCTGGAGTTTTGTTACTGAGCTGGAGCTGAAGCATACATTTCCTGGAGCTTCGTTACAGAGCTGGAGTTCAAGCATACATTGCCCTTATCTTCATTACAGGGCTGGAGCTGAAACATACATTGCCTGAGTTTCCTTAGAAAAATGGAGCTGAATCATACATGGCCTAGAGTTTCCTTAAATAGCTGAAACTGAGGCATATATTGCCCGGCTCTTCGTTAAAGAGGTGGTGCTGAAGCATACATTTCTTGGATCTTCGTTACAGAGCTAGAGCTAGAACTGAAGCATACATTGCCCAGAGCTTCGTTAAAGAACTGGAGCTGAAGTATACATTGCCCGGATCTTCGTTAAAAATCTGTGTGTAGCTGAAGCATACATTCAAAGTCAAGTCAAATATATCTTTATTACGGCCAACATGGCCCAGAAAGTACAGATATTTGCAACATCGTATTTAAAAATGTACAACAAATTATTTTAAAATACCATAAAATAGACTCCAGAGGTATATACAATTTAAAATTGAGATTAAAATCAGAGTAATGCTTTCCTCCCAAGATCTTTTCTTTTCATAGCAGCATCAATTATAGGATCAAAGTGCATGGTGCAATATTCAGAAATTATTGACGTTCAGTAGCCCCCCATGTTAGACTTTTCCGTTCACCCAGAACCAATTGGTAAGAGGGATGGAGCAGTAGCTATTTCCTAGCTGCCAGGGCGATTGAGGATTTAATAAAGATCCTTCTTGTACACCACATTGAAAAAAGGAACCCTGCCACAGAATAGACTATTGGAATACTAAGGTCACATTTCAGTATCCTGAAAGTTTCAACGCAGGACCCCTTGCCTAAATTTCTACAAATCTTGGCTAACCATCTCATTCTCGTTTTGCTGTACCCCGGACATACAAAGAAGACATGGGGCCTCATTTATGAGAAATGACGCATCGCTGCGTGAAAGCAGCGATGCGTCACTTCTCAGTGCGCACTCCTTGCGACATGGTTGATGCGTCATATTTACAGTATGACGCATCATGTCGCAAGGAGTTACAGATACGTCAGTATTTCTGATGTATCTGTAAGCGCAAAAGTCACGCATTGCTAGGGTGTGTCACAAAAGTGACGCAACTCCAGCAATGCGTCCTTTCACATGGGGAAAGCCCCATGTGAAAGGGCTTGCGTCAGTCTTACGCCTGCTGTGAGGCAGGCGCAAGATTTTGACGCAACAGCGTCCTAAAAGTGACGCAGTGAAATCTCATAGATTTCACTGCGTCACTATTACGAGGCTTTTTGCGGGAGAACGCCTCCTCTGCATACATTATACCTGACGCAGGTATAATGTAGCGCAGGGGTTTACAAAGTGACGCATCTGCTTAGATGCGTCACTTTGTAAATAGTGCGCAACAGGAGGCATGTTTTACGCCGCCGATGCGTCACAAAAAGTGACGCATCGGAAGCGCAAAACTGACGCAAGGCCTCATAAATGAGGCCCATGGAGCTCAGATTCCCCAGGATAATCGCAAGCAGGGCACCTGGACTCATTTTGTGGTTTCCATTTGGAGGTCAAACAACGCAAAGATAGGACTCCAAATCTGAACTGTAAGAAGAGTTTTCTTGCAGCCGGGGGATTAATTAGGTCAAAGACTCTTTCGAAGGCGGGGCTTTCCTTTATTTCCAGAAAGGTTTGGGATGTTTTACATAAGTTAGAGTCTGAGTGTAGCAAGGCTAGTCTGTAGTTCTTGTAAATGATTTTTAGTTGTTGTTTAGAAACTTGGGTACAAGCTACCTCCGGATCAGACCAGCATTCCCCCAAATCCGTACCAACTAATAAGTATTTAATATGAGCCAGCCAAAGGAGCCTAGCAGCACCCCTGGGGCCTCATTTATGAAAAGTGACGCATCGCTGCGTGAAAACAACGATGCGCCACTTTTCACTGCGCACTCCTTGTGACACCAATGATGCGTCATATTTAATGTATGACGCATCATGTCGCAAGGAGTTACAGATACGTCAGTATTTCTGACGTATCTGTAAGCGCAAAAGTGACGCATTGCTGGAGTGTGTCACAAAGGTGACGCAACTCCAGCAATGCTCCCTTTCACATGGGGCAAGCCCCTTGTGAAAGGGCATGCGTCAGTCTTACGCCTGCTGTGAGACAGGCGCTAGATTTTGACGCAACGGCGTTCTAAAAGTGACGCAGTGAAATCACATAGATTTCACTGCGTCACTTCTACGACCCTTCCTTGCCTCAATACGCCCCTTTGCATACATTATACCTGGCGCAGGTATAATGTGGTGCAGGGGTTTACAAAGTGACGCATCTACCTAGATGCGTCACTTTGTAAATAAGGTGCAACAAGGCACATTATTTACGCTGCTGGTGCGTCACAAAAAGTGACGCACCGGCGGCGTAAAAGTGACGCACGGCCTCATAAATGAGGCCCCTGATTTCTAGAACTTCAGACAGTTTCTTTCTGTAGACAATGAGTTCCGGGGTCGACCATAGGCGACGCCAGTATAGCAGGGGTCTGAGGCACAGGACTGCCTCCAGTTCTATTAAACCCAAGTCTAAACCCTAGAGGTGTTAGAGGGGTACTGCGCGGTAGATTAAAGAGATTCCTGATGTATTGGTTCTTTATCTGTATTAAGGACTTGGACCTACAGTGCCCCCACAATTCTGCATACATTGCTTGGAGCTTTGTCAAAGAGCAGGAGCTGAAGCATACATTGCCAAGATCTTCGTTGCAGAGCTTGAACTGAAGCATATATTGCCTGGAGCTTTGTTAAAGAGCTGAAGCATACATTGCCTTGAGCTTCATTAAAGAGCTCGAGAGCTGAAGCATACATTGTCCTGATCTTTGTTATAGAAATGTATGTAGCTGAAGCATACATTGCCTTGATTTCCATTAAAGAGGTTGTACAGAGGCATACATTGCCCAGAGGTTTACAGAGCTGGAGCTGAAGCATACATTGCCCGGAGTTTCCTTAAAGAACTGGGCGGCATATTTACAAGTAGCTTGCACCACCTATGCTCTAAAAATGTTGACGCACTTGCGGCGCAATGACTGATCCATATTTACAAAGTGACGTATCTGTGAGAATGCATCACTTTCCCGACTGATGCGACAAGAAGAGTCAACGTCGAAATTGCCTGCGTCACATAAGTATTAAAATATGCAAGGTAAGCGTTCCATCGTAAATACCAGCTTAAAAGTGATGCATGGATATTTAAAAGATTTTCCAAAAGTGTTGCAGCAGCAAAAGTAGAGCAGTGTTATGGTGATGTCAAAAGTCCTGTGCATGTGAAACCCACATGCAACAAATGACTCATCTATTTTGCAAAAGACAGAGAAGCTGGATAGGACAGTTTTGTCAACAGATTTCCACTATGGAGGGGGTGTTCTTACAACTGGGAGCCACATGGGGACAACGACCCCCACCCACCTCACCCATCCCACACCACCACAAAGGTAGCACAGGAGGGAGCGCATTTATCACCAAATGGCCACTCTAATTGGACTCGGGGAGGAGGAGGTCATCACTCTTTATCAGATGAGGAGGCAGTCCATAGTAGATCTGCTACACCTGATTGCCCCACGGTTACAGCCAACAGGGCTACCAACATACTTTCACAGGTTAAGCTCATGCCAGTACTACATATCCTGGCATCAAGGTCATTCCAGACAACAGCTGCCACAGTGGCTGGAATTTCCCAGCCATCTTTGTCCTCATTCCTTGCCTCTGCTGTGGATGCCAGTATCTGGCTGACACCCCACTACATTCTCTTCTCCAACAAACAGGAACTGCAGTTGGAGATCAAGCAAGGGTTTTATGCCATCGCTGGGTTTCCAGATGTGTTAGGAGCCATGGACTGCACACGTGCAACTGGCACCTCCTGCAGCCACTGCACATCCCTTCCGGAACCGGAAGCACACACTCCATAAATGTGGACCATTGTGGACTATTGGGGCCTCTTCACCAATGTGCTGGCCAAATATCCTGGCATTGTGCATGATGCCTACATATTCCATCACTGCATCATCAATGAGCGAATCCAGAATGGTCAAAAAGAGAATGGCCTACTTGTAGGTAAGCTAAACTCCAGTACCCTACACACACAACAAATATGTGGAAATCAATGTCATATTGCCCATGAGTGTGTCTGTTGAAGCAGTTAGGAAAGGAAGTAAGTGGAGTGTGGCTCATGTATGCACCATGGGCCTCATTTATGAGGCCTTGCGTCAGTTTTGCGCTTCCGATGCGTCACTTTTTGTGACGCATCGGCGGCGTAAAACATGCCTCCTGTTGCGCACTATTTACAAAGTGACGCATCTAAGCAGATGCGCCACTTTGTAAACCCCTGCGCTACATTATACCTGCATCAGGTATAATGTATGCATAGGGGGCGTTCCCCCGCAAAAAGCCTCGTAATAGTGACGCAGTGAAATCTATGAGATTTCACTGCGTCACTTTTAGGACGCTGTTGCGTCAAAATCTTGCGCCTGCCTCACAGCAGGCGTAAGACTGACGCAAGCCCTTTCACATGGGGCTTTCCCCATGTGAAAGGACGCATTGCTGGAGTTGCGTCACTTTTGTGACACACTCCAGCAATGCGTTACTTTTGCACTTACAGGTACGTCAGAAATACTGACGTATCTGTAACTCCTTGCGACATGATGCTTCATACATTAAATATGACGCATCAGGATGTCACAAGGATTGCGCACTGAGAAGTGACGCATCGCTGCTTTCACGTAGCGATGCGTCATTTCTCATAAATGAGGCCCCATGTATCATGTAACATGTGTCCGGCAAACACACAACCTAACAATGTCAAGACATTCAAAGCTACTATGGTTTACATTCAATGGTGGAAGTGTACAGAAAAATGGTTTTTCTTGCCCAATTGCCGTGTATTATCCATGTGTATCCATAGTATCTCATGAGAGTTGTGAGGATGCCTACGCGCTACTTCTATATGCCATCAGACATATCATTATTCCAAAACCAACATCTGTGGATTACAGTTGATATATGCATGTGTCACTGAAAGGCATGTCAACGGATGTATGACGTTACAACGCATACTTTTACCACACATACCTTTACAACGCGGTTTTTACCACGCATACCTTTACAACGCATAGCGCTTAGAGGTGCTGGATAGTGGTAAGTATAATTTTCTATTCCAACTCCAGTCCCCGTGGACACTAGGGAAGGTGTTGGATAGAAAATTAAACGTATTCCCTATCCTAGAGCGCCCCCCAGCGCAATGCGTTGTAATGGTTTGCGTTGTAATACCAGCGTTGTAATGGTATTGCGTGGTAAAAAATGCGTGGTAAAGGTTGTATACCCATGTCAACTATGCCAGCATGTACCAACATTGGACCAAGTTACTGAGGGGCATATTATCATGGCTGCGATGATTATCCCTGGGCGTCTTAGCCAGAATTTATTTATCGCCGGCTTTCGCTGGCAATTATCACCATGCTATCGCTGTATTAACAACGTATAGCGCTATGGCGATAACTATCCAGTGATAGCGGTGTTTTCCATGGAACATGGAAACATCACTGGTTTTCCAGCGATGTTCCATGAAAAACGGCGATAACCTTGCTGATACGACCCTGTGGTCGTATCAGTATCAGAATAATCCAGCCCCATTGTTAGGTATAGGTAAGTCGGCATTTTAGAAGACGTTAGTTTTTGGCGAAAACCGCGGTTTTTGCCAAAAACTAACATCTGCTAAAATACGTGGGCCTCCTTGTAAATATTGCGATGTACATTTAGCGATATTTTACAAGGTAGTCCATCAGGGGTACGCCCAGTGACACCCACTTTGCATCTCATTAGAGATGCAAAGTGAAGCGTCGGGAAAACGGGTGCTAACATTCGCTAATGCATGTTAGCACCACCTTGTAAATAGGGCGATAAAAATATCACCGCTTTAGCGGCAAAAAGTGCCGCTAAAGCGGCGATACTGCCCTTGTTAATATGCCCCCCAATATGTACCACCATCAGCAGTGCCGGTTTTAGGGTTATTCAAAAGGTGCATTAGCAATACCAACTGACCTGGAGGGGGGGCACTAACCTCATGTGGATCGTAGTGGGTGGCAATGACTAACAATGTAAGCAGCTGCAGTAGAGTTCCTTGTCTGACCATTTGGCAGACAAACCATTGTCAAGATTACTATTGTGAGTAATGTTCTTGCTAGAGAGCGAGAGAGAGATGAGATTTGAGTCCAGTGATAGTATTGATTTGACATAAAGTAATGCAGAGGATCAATATGCCTGCTGAAGAGGACGGATCTGTATAATGTGTGGGTATCTGATTGGATAAGGCGAGCCAACCTTTACAAGTGCATCTACACTAAATAAATGTATGTGAGAGAGAGGCCATTGAGAGATGAGGGTCACTCGTGCTGGGTGATGGGGAGACATTCTGAGAATGATGTCATGGATGGGGGTATACAAATATATTGCACCAGCCCCAAAGCCGGAGCAGACATTCTGCATGTCTACAAATGTTGCGTGAGTACATAACATTGAGTGGTTCCCACACACTCCAAATATACATCCCAGAAAAAACCTGGATCAACATCACAGACATGTTGGAGAAGTGTACGTTTTATCAGCCCATGATCAGTATCTGCTATAACACAGAGTAACTGAAGAGAAATGTGTCAAGCTAACAACAACAGAATGGCCAACACATTGTGGAAACAATGTTGTAGATATGTATTACCATGTAACTAGACTTCTCCAGTATTAGGGGTGTCTTTCATAGATTCACATGCTTGAATATTCCCCGTCGTCGAAGTGGGAGTCCCACGGCACATAAAATAGTAGTAAAATATATATATATATATATATATTACCTACTGGCGGTCGCCAGTAGGTATATATAGTTAGGATTTTTTCTCTATGGGATTTTTGAAAATTCTATGTCTAATAACTTTGGCGTTTGTGGACGGAATTGGCTGAAATTTTCAGGAAAATGGAACATATATAGAAAAATATATAATTATACATATACATAAAATGTAATACATATAAAATATAGAAATAAAGTTAAAAGTACCATAGAACTAAAAAGGCCCATATAAGCCTTAAAGGGAGAATTCACTTTAGTAACATATCAGAGTCATTATAATAGTCCACATTCCAGCCAATCAGGCAGCAGCACCCTCTAGAACCTTCTCCTCAGAAGCACAAGCCCTCAGATTTTCTACCGCACGTCGTGTGAAGGGAGTCTCCCTGAGCTCTGCTCAGTTCTTCAACTCTTTTGCTCATTTCTACAGTCCAGATGTCTTCAACTAAAAAATCATTATTTAGACCTTGCTCATCCTGTGGAAAGCTTCGCCTTTTTCATGAAGATCCTCACAGTAAGTGTATTTACTGTCTTTACCCGGACCATTAAGTTAAGAACTGCAAGTTTTGCCGGACCTTCTCTTCAAAGACTTTAAAAGATAGAGAGGCCCGTCTCCTTCTGTGGCTACAGAAGTTGAAAACTTCCGAAGATCCTGTTTCTGACATGGAAAGCGTGTCTTCTTTCCACTCTAAAGCCTCTTTTAAACGTGGGTCAGAGACTGAGTTGCCTTCTCCTTTCCTGAAGAAAAAGAAGCTCGTCGACGCTTCTAAATCTGTCTCCCCACGGGATTTTCCAGCCTCCACGCCTACGGGACCTGGTTCTCTGGCGTCGCAATCCCAAGCTGTGCCCTCGTCATCTAAAACGGGCGCCAGCTCGTCGACGGGACCGTCGACGCGTCTGTAGACGACTACGAGATCTGTTGACGGTTTTACAACGTTGACGACAACGTGTTCTATGTCTACGAGGACTACGACGACGACATCTCCCTCGTCGTCGACGCTTCCAGAGGTGAGGCCTATTTCCTCTATTCTCAAAATATCGTCAATGGCCGTTAAACCTGCCTCGTCGACGCCTGTGGCTAAGAAGCATTCGTCGACAAAGGCCCCGTCGACGTGTCCATCGTCGACGGCCACATCATCGTCGACGACCACGACCTCGTCGACGGCCAAGACCTCATCGACGGCCAAGACCTTGTCGACGGCCAAGACCTCATCGACGGGCCAAGACCACGTCGAACGGCCAAGACCTCGTCGACGGACAAGACCTCGTCGACGGACAAGACCTCGTCGACGGACAAGACCTCGTCGACGGACAAGACCTTGTCGACGGAAAAGACCTCGTCGACGGCCAAATCTTCATCGGCGACTGCATCCTCGTCGACGGTTGCCAGCCCATTGACAGCAACATCCTCGTCGACGGTGCCATCTATGCTGACGGTTCTACCTTTGTCGACGACTGTCTCGTCGACGGCGAAATCCATGGCGACGACTTCCTCTTCGTCGACAATTCCATTGACGGCACGCAGATCTACATTTGTTTCCACTGCCACCTCATCAACGGGACTGTCGACGATGCAACATTCACTCACTACGGCAACTGCTTTCACGGTGGTCACAGCATCAGTAGTCAAACGCCCAGGTCCTCTGAGTCCTATAACTGATGCGACTACTCTTCCAACACAGTTATTTGAGTCTGCGGAAGAGGAATCTGATGACGGTTCTTATGTGAATGATGTCTTTCGTCCTGCCTCCAGTCCATCTGAACTTAATATAAAGTGCCAAGAAGATGATGA
The DNA here is from genome assembly GCF_964261635.1 of Lissotriton helveticus. NCBI lineage: Eukaryota > Metazoa > Chordata > Amphibia > Caudata > Salamandridae > Lissotriton > Lissotriton helveticus. The sequence goes on from NC_136059.1 coordinate 451,443,219, forward strand.
GGAGTATGAGGAGGAGGGGTGTGATCTCTTTCCCATCCATGATGCTCGCTTTGACGCACCTCATGGAGAACAAATGACTCAAATTCCGTCCTCTTCGGTGACCAACCTGCAGAATATGTTGGACGATTATAATCGCAGATTCCCTCCATCTGCGCCCACTTCCCCAACTCCTCAACCTGCGGCGCCAGCTTCCATACCTGCAGAGACACCGCAGTCGCCGGTCCGTCCGCAACAGGATACAGATGATGATGCGGATGTGCACCAGGACACTGATCAAGATGTAGACGACGTCCTCGCGGATTGGGATGATTATAGAGCCCAAACTCCATCTACGCCACCGACATCGCCTTTGCCTTCCCCGCCTCTGGATATCGGAAGCTTTCATAATCTAATGGTCTGTGCTGCCAAACGTTTCCATTTAACTTTAGAGGTGCAGCAAACAGATTGCTTCCTCTACGACTTCAAAGATCAACCCCTCAAGCAAACTCATACCATCCGAATTATTGATTTCATTTGGCAAGAAGGTCTTAAACTTATGGCACGACCAAATTCCATCCCAGCTGTTTTACCACATCTGGACAAAAAATACAAGGCGTCGGCAGACTCACCAACATGTCTTGTTTCACACCCTCGTAACGCAGGTGGCCCAAAAATGATCGAGGAATCCAGCCACTCCCCTGACCTCCCCTCCGGACCAAGAAGGGCGCCGATTGGACTCTATCGGCAAGAAATTTACCACCATGGCTGCCACAACGGTCAAAGCGGCAAACTCCCTGGCCATCCTTGGAAGATATGACCGCCAAATGTGGTCAGAAATTGCAGCCTTGATTGCCCAGCTCCCAGATTCCGTCAGAGCTGAGGCCCAGACCATAGTCCAAGAAGGAGAGAAAATCTCTTCAGAGATTATTGATTGCGCTGTCGACATCTCTTCCACAGGGTTCAGGCAACTTGCTGGAGCTGCCGTTTTACGACGCCAGGGCTGGCTCAAATCTACGGCTTTTCGCCCTGAGGTGCAGGCGAGAATTCTTGACTTGCCATACGATGGTGATTCCCTTTTTGGCAAGCATGTCGACGAGGCTCTGGAATCCATTAAAAAGGACACGGATACTGCTCGTGCTTTAGGAAACCTCCAGTACAGGAAACTGCCTTTTCGAGGAGCACGTGGTAGAGGCAGCTCTTCAAATTTTCATGGCTCCTCCCAATATCGATCCTATGGCGACAACAAGCAAAGATACAGCTCCCAATCTCAAAATCCCCAAACCGATTTCAGACCTTATCGGAGGAAAAATACTTACAGGGGGGGAAACACCTCCAAAAAACAGTGACTTCCCCAGCAACAAGTGTTCTCCGACTCTGAAGATTGGAGGTCTAATCTCTCAAAACTTCTTCAATTGGTCTCATATCACCTCGGATCGTTGGGTCCTAGACGTCATCTCGAAAGGACATGTTCTCGAGTTCACAAAATTTCCACCTACCCGCCCACCTTCCGGTCCCCCTCCAACTCATCTAAAAGATCTGTTGGGTCAAGTCAAGATCATGTTAAAAAAAAGGGGCTGTCGAAGTGGTTCCTTGAGCACAACAGGGCAGGGGCTTTTATTCCTGCTTCTTTTTGATCAAGAAAAAATCGGGAGAGTGGCGCCCCATTCTGGACTTACGAGCCCTCAACAAATTCATCAAATCACAAACTTTCCGAATGTTGACCTGTTAGACCTGTCAGCCTTAGGGTGGTCTCCCCTACATTTTTGCGTGTTAGACCTGTCAGCCTTAGGGTGGTCTCCCCTACATTTTTGCCCTTTTTGCCTCCCATTTTTACCTTACATTTCGTTGGTCTTAGGACTCTGGGCGCCTCACCACTGCTAAACAGTGCTGAGGTGCAGGTGCTCTTCCCTAAAACCTTGTGAGGCTGGCATATCTGCCACAAGCCACTGCTACCGCAGTAAGGTTTAATCCTCCATAGGCTAACATTGGGAACCTCCCCTTGTGGCATAACTTCTGACAGGGACCTAATAAGTCTATCATGTTTGGTCTTGTTGGACTCGGGGCGGGGAACCCTTTCCAATGATATATAGGGTTTGGGCATTCCTTCGCTAGGGATCCCACTTTTCTAAAGGGGACCTTTTCCTGCCTACACTTAGATTAGGCTGCAGACTCCCCCCTCCCCTCTGCATACTGATAGCCTGCCTGGGTTGGGAGGTGGGAGTAGTGATTCACACCTTCTTCCCTGGGATGAGCTGTGATGGGCTGCCCACTGTAGCCTTAACGGCCTGTCTCTCGTCACTGTGACAGCTAGGCCAGGGAAGGCAGGGAACATACCAGAACTCCCTGGACTCTTCCAGAAGCCCCTGCCCCCCAGACCCTTCCAGAGACTTCCACCACTTTCTAGCCCCTAGACTAAAAAGATATATAAGGGAGGGTCCTGGCCTCACATTCTTGTTACACCCTGGACTAAGAAGAATCCCTGCTGGAGTAAGGACTGCTGCGCCAGGAAGGATTGCCAGACTGAAGGAGGCTGACTGCTCCAAGGAACTGCTGCCCCATCTACTGAGCTGTCTCACTGTCTGTTGATCCTGCCCTGCAAGAGGCGACTGAAGAAAACACCACAAGATTGTCTCCACCATATTCACAAGAACTGTGTTTTTGGGACTGTAACTTTTTTAACTCAAAGAGAACTACCTTTCTTTGGACACATCGTTTTAAGGACTGCCTTTTGGGGAAAGCAACTCTCATAAGGACTTGCCCCTGCACCTCTGTTCTTGCAATCAACTTCGCTGGCCCTGGGATCATCAACGACTGCGTCTGCAGCACTGGGCCTGAAAAGCCCTTTTCACCTGACACCCCTGGAATCACCGTTGCCGCCCGGGGACCCTGAATGCGCTACGAGGCACTGTGGAGGAGAAGCGCTGTGCTGTGACTAAAAGCACTGCTGCGAAAGAGCGCTGTGTGCCTTGGACCTTTGTTGTCTCAGAAGCGCTGTGTAGCGCCGTGGGGAAAAGCGCTTTTGCATCCAACATCACCGCTGCGAGCCCGGGCGCCCAACTGCACGGTGTCCTGAAAGTACGGTGGGGGAAAACGCTGCATCTACCAGCTGCACTGCCGCCGGGCCGGGACCTGAAAGTGCTGTAAAACGCTGTGCGCGGGTGCCTGGCACTTCCCGCTGACTATATCTGAAATTGACCCCAACTACACCGCCGCGGGCCCGGGTGGAAGTGCCCCAAAATCGCCTTTGGAAGCACCGGCGGCGGCCAGGGAGACTCGGGAGGCCGCTGCCTGCCCCGCTGACGTCACCCCTGTGCCGCGCTGTCATTGGCTCCCGACTCCGAGGATTCCCCCTCGCGTCATTGGAGGGCCGCGCGGGGATTGGTGGCTGCCTCGAGGACGTCCCCACGTTCTGGCCGGGACAGGAAGAAGGAGCCTGTCTCGCTCCTCACCCAGCAGCAGCTAGCGGAGTTCGAGTGAGGGGAGCCTGTGCCACGACCGCCCTCGCAGGTAACAGTTCAGGGCTTTGCAGGTTACTGCGAGTGAGCAGGTTGCGGGAGGCTGGTTATCTTTAGTACGGGCCATCTCTTAAGGCAGGACTGGGAACGCTCCATGAGGACACAGCACTGCCTTGTTTAAAAGCGGACTGCTGGGGACTGCCTCTACCTTCTCGCGGGAGCACTCTATTCGTGCCATTCATCTCGGGAGATTGCGGGCTGGCACGAGACTGAGTGGGAACTGGATTCATGACTCTTGATTCTTGATCTTGCCTGGGAACTGGGTGCATTTTGGTTTAATGATTGATCTTGCCTAGGAAGTGGATTTGTTTCTACTAATACTTGACTTCGCCCAGAAACTGGATTTATTTGATGCTTGACTTGCTTTACATGCATCTGGAGTCCCCTGATTATTGAACGTGTCGCTTGTGGATCTTGCATAGTTCTTAGATAAAGATCTTTATATTTTTATATAAAACAATTGGTGTAGTGTCTCTTACTTTTGTGCGTGCTTTACTGGGAACTGCTGGTGTGTTGCACAAATACTTTACACATTACCTCTGAAGTTACGCCTTTGCTGCTCTGCGCCAAGCTACCAGGTCGGAAGCGGGGGTCCCTACTTGTACTAGGGTACATACCCCTGCCAACTAGAGACCCCGGTTCTAACATTGGTGATCGAGCGGTGGGATAGGACTTGTGCTTGTGTAACACCACGCAGCGACGCAGTGTACACCGCAACCCTACACCTGACTCTACTGAATCTTTGTCTACCCTCTCCAATTGGCATTTGTGAATTTTTTTTTAATTCTCCCTGACTGGCTGCTCTTTTTAAAAAAAAAAAATAGTCCTTTTGCCTAAGTCCCATTTGGTTTTCTTTACAAACGTCTGAGGCCCTACCTAGCAAGATGGAATTCGAGCTGGCCAATCTGGAAGTTTACACAGTGGCACAACTCAAGGAATTCTGCGAGGAGAAAGGGGTGCCCTTCAAGTGGAGCGCCAAGAAGGCAGAGCTTCAGAAAGCTTTGAGAGCATGGGTAAAAGCCCACTCAGAAGGAGATGGGGACGAGCAAGGACCAGAGCATGACGCCACAGGAAACCTTGACCTACTGCACTTGGCGGAAAATGGTAATTTGTTACCAGGTACAAAGGTACCTTCCAGGGCAGGCAGTAGTGTGTCAGTGAAGAGCCTGTCCTCAGAGGACCTGGAGGACAGGAGGGAGGAGAGACAGCTCAGGTTGGAGCTTGCCAAGCTGGAGAAAGAGCGGGAAAGAGAAAGGTGGGCCATGGAGCAGGATCGCGAGAACAAGCGACTGGCTATGCAGGAAAAAGAACTTGCCCATGAGCTCAGCCTGAAGGAACTGGAAATCCGGGCCCTAGAAGTAGGGGCCAACAGCAACAAGAATGGTGGCAGCGTACCTATGGAAGCTTCACGCGAGTCCAGGGTCTTTATGCCTAAAGATGTGATGGCCAGTTTTAAGGTGGGGGATAATATTGATAAGTGGTTAGCCGCCTATGAGGTGTCTTTAAGAGCCCATGGGGTCCCAGAGAGTTATTGGGGGGGTGGTTTGTATAAGTACCTACCTCCAGATGTTAGCGACACCCTCCTTTACCTAGAGAAGGAAGACCAGACTAACTATTCTGTCATGAAAGCCGCATTGCTTAAGAGGTTCGGTCTTACCCCTGAGAGGTATAGGCAGAGGTTTAGGAATAGCCACAAACTTCCCACACAGAAATGGGTAGACTTCCTGGACTACGCTAGTAAAGCTTTAGAGGGCTGGGTGCGGGGCAGCAATGTGCATGACTATGAAGGGTTGTATGACTTGTTTTTAAGAGAGCACCTTCTAGAGAAATGTTTTCCAGAGCTGCGCCAACACCTGGTTGACCGCAAGTTGACCAATCCTAGGAAGCTTGTGGAGGAGGCGGACACTTGGGTCAGTACCAGGGTGTCCAACAAGGGTTCTGGGGGGGACTCCCAAAGGGGTGGTCAGGGTTGCCACCAGAGGAAAGAGGGGGGAGACAAAAAGAAAGAGTTCTCCAAAGGCCCCCAAAATAATTCACAAGGGAAAGGGTCTGGGTCCCAGCCCCAATCTGGCCACCAGAAGCCCACTTATCCTGACAAAGGTCAGCAGCCCAGAATTGTCGGGTGCTACGAGTGTGGTGAACTTGGACACTACAAGGGGGATCCCAAGTGTCGCAAGAGAGCACCACAGCCCACTGGAGGATCAAAACCCCGGGGTGGGTAGTGTAGCGCTTGGGGAGGAGCTGTCCCTAGATGATGGGAGTGAGGGGGCAGGGCTTGTCCTAGTGTCTCTTGGAGACAGTGAGGTGGTTCCTAAGGTCCATGTGCCCTCAAATACTACCAAGTATAGGCAGTGGGTCACCCTCAATGGTCGGGGGTGGAGGCCCTGAGGGACACAGGTGCCAGCATGACTATGGTAAGGAGTCAGCTGGTGTCCCCATAATTCCTGATGCAGTCCATCCAGTTGTGATGGCTGACAACCGGGGGGGTCACTATCCCATAGCACAGGTTCCATTTGAGTGGGGGAGGGGTTTCAGGCCTTTTAAGAGTTGCTGTGAGCCCTGCCATGCCAGTGGACTGTCTGTTAGGGAATGACCTAGAGCATACTGCCTGGAAGGAGGTAGAGCTCAAAGCGCATGTGGAGATGCTGGGGTTACCGGAGTGGATTTGTGCTACCACACGGTCTATGGCTGCCCGGAAAGGGAGTCAGCCAGGGCTGGAGCCTGGAAAAATGGCCCCGCCAGCTGCTAAGAAGGGAGGAGCCCGAGGGCGTGGGAAGGCCGCCCGGGGCAGTCACACCGTGAGATGGATGGGGCACCTGAGGAGGTTGCACCGGAATCCACGGAGGGGGACGTTGCTCCCTTGGTGGACTTACCTACCCCTGCAGAGTGGCAGGTGGAATGAGGGCCCACCAGGGAGGAGTTTTGCCGGGCACAGAAGGAGTGTCCTACCCTTGAGGGCATGAGGCGACAGGCCGAAGCCCAAGCAGCAGGCAATGCCTCCGCGAAGTATCATATTTACTGGGAGGATGGGCTCCTTTACAGTGAGCCCAAGGCTCCTGTGCATGGGTCATCAAGGGCCTTAGTGGTCCCCCAGTGCTACAGGGCCTTTCTTTTGGAACTGGCCCATGAGATCCCTTTGGCAGGACACTTGGGCCAAGACAAGACCTTTGCTAGGCTTGTCCCACATTTTTATTGGCCGCAGATGAGGGTCTCCTCAGATACCTTCTGCAAGACCTGTCTGACCTGCCAAGCCAGTGGGAAAACAGGGGCTAAGCTGAAGGCTGCCCTGGAACCACTACCTGTCGTTAGCACCCCCTTTGAGAGGGTGGGCTTCGACATTGTGGGGCCTATGGATCCACCGACGTCTTCTGGCCACCGGTTTATCCTGGTTCTGGTGGACCACGCCACCCGGTACCCAGAGGCTATTCCTCTGAGAACCATCACTGCACCTGCAGTGGCCCGGGCCCTGATGGGGATTTTTACCAGAGTGGGTTTCCCCAAAGAGGTGGTGTCCGACAGGGGTACCAATTTTATGTCTGCCTACATGCAAGCCATGTGGAAGGAGTGTGGGGTTACTTATAAGTTCTCCACCCCTTACCACCCACAGACCAATTGTCTTGTGGAGAGATTTAACAAGACCCTAAAGGGCATGATCAGGAGTCTGCCTGAGGGCCTGAGGAAAAAATGGGACATCCTCTTGCCCTCTTTGCTGTTTTCCTACAGAGAGGTACCGCAGAAGGGGGTGGGTTTCAGCCCCTTCGAGCTCTTGTACGGTCACCCTGTTAGGGGACCTCTCAGTTTAGCGAAGGATGGGTGGGAGAAGACTCCAAGGAGGCTTCCCCAAGATGTAGTGAGCTACATGCTGGCCTTCCGTAGCCAAATGGCTAAGTTGTGGAAACAAGCTTCTGACAACTTAGAGGCCAGCCAGGCGGTAATGAAGGAATGGTACAATCAGAACTCTCACCCTGTGGAGCTAGAACCTGGACAGAAGGTGTGGGTCATGGAGCCTGGGGAGCTTAGTGCCCTCCAGGATCACTGGACTGGCCCTTATGAGATATTGGAAAAGAAGGGTAGGGCCACTTACCTAGTGGACCTTAAGACCCCCAGGCAGCCCCACAGGGTGCTACACGCCAACCGCCTCAAACCCCACCATGAGAGGTCTGAGCTCACCTTACTGATGGTGACTGATGGGGCCGAGGAAGAGGAAAGTGAACCTCTCCCGGACCTCTTTGCTTCCAAAGAGAAGGATGGATCGGTGGAGGGAGTGGTCCTCTCACCATCCTTGACTCCTGAGCAACAGAGGGACTGTCGCCAGGTCCTGGGGCAGTTCGCCTCAGTGTTCTCCCTTATGCCTGGGATTACCCACCTGTGCACCCATGATGTGGACGCAGGAGACAGCCCCCCTGTCAAGTCCAAATCTTACAGGCTGTCAGATAAGGTGAAGGCCAGCATCCAGAGTGAAGTCACTAAGATGCTGGAGTTGGGTGTGATAGAGCCCTCCAACAGCCCTTGGTCCAGTCCGGTGGTTCTGGTACCAAAAGCTGCTCCACCGGGCACCAGCCCAGAACTTAGGTTCTGTGTGGTTTACAGGGGACTGAACTCTGTGACCAAGACTGATGCTCATCCTATCCCTAGGGCGGATGAGCTCATTGACCGACTAGGGGCTGCCCGATACCCGAGTACTTTTGACCTCACGTCAGGGTACTGGCAGATCGCCCTAACAGACGGAGCTAGAAAGAGGTCTGCCTTTTCCACCCCAGAGGGCCACTACCAGTTTAAAGTGATGCCCTTTGGACTGAAAAATGCTCCTGCCACCTTCCAGCGGCTGGTGAACCGGGTCCTCTCCGGTTTAGAGGCCTTCTCTGCTGCCTACCTGGACGACATAGCTGTCTTCAGTAGCAGCTGGGAGGACCATTTGGGTCACCTCCAGGAAGTGCTTCAGGCTCTGCAGCAGGCAGGCCTGACTATCAAAGCTAGCAAATGCCAGATAGGGCAGGGGTCGGTAGTCTACCTAGGACACTTGGTAGGCGGGGGCAAGGTGCAGCCCCTACAGGCCAAGATAGAAACCATCCTGGCCTGGGAGCCTCCCAAAACACAGACTGAGGTCAGGGCATTCCTGGGCCTCACAGGATACTACCGCAGATTTGTCAAGGGTTATGGCACTATTGTGGCCCCCTTGACTGAGCTAACCTCTAAGAAACAACCTAGAAAAGTGATTTGGACAGAGGCTTGCCAAAAAGCCTTTGACTCTCTAAAGCAGGCCATGTGCACAGCTCCTGTGCTCAGGGCCCCTGACTTCTCCAAAGAGTTCATTGTCCAAACGGACGCCTCAGAGCATGGCATAGGGGCAGTACTTTCACAACTCAATGAGGAGGGACTGGACCAACCAGTAGCCTTCATCTCCAGGAGGCGGCTCCCCCGAGAACAGCGGTGGAGTGCGATAGAGAGAGAAGCCTTCGCGGTGGTCTGGGCTGTGAAGAAGCTCAGGCCATACTTGTTTGGCTCCCACTTCCTGATTCAGACTGACCACCGGCCCCTCAGGTGGCTCATGCAAATGAGGGGAGAGAATCCCAAATTGTTGAGGTGGTCCATTTCTCTACAGGGGATGGACTTCAGGGTGGAACACAGACCTGGAGTAGACCACGCCAATGCTGACGGTCTCTCTCGGTTTTTCCGCCTTAGTGATGAGAACTCCCTGGAGGTTGGGTAGTTCTCCCCACTTTCCGCTGGGGGGGACACGTGTTAGACCTGTCAGCCTTAGGGTGGTCTCCCCTACAATTTTGCGTGTTAGACCTGTCAGCCTTAGGGTGGTCTCCCCTACATTTTTGCCCTTTTTGCCTCCCATTTTTACCTTACATTTCGTTGGTCTTAGGACTCTGGCCACCCCACCACTGCTAAACAGTGCTGAGGTGCAGGTGCTCTTCCCTAAAACCTTGTGAGGCTGGCATATCTGCCACAAGCCACTGCTACCGCAGTAAGGTTTAATCCTCCGTAGGCTAACATTGGGAACCTCCCCTTGTGGCATAACTTCTGACAGGGACCTAATCACGTTTGGTCTTGTTGGACTCGGGGCGGGGAACCCTTTCCAACGATATATAGGGTTTGGGCATTCCTTCGCTAGGGATCCCACTTTTATAAAGGGGACCTTTTCCTGCCTACACTTAGATTAGGCTGCAGACTCCCCCCTCCCCTCTGCATACTGATAGCCTGCCTGGGTTGGGAGGTGGGAGTGGTGATTCACACCTTCTTCCCTGGGATGAGCTGTGATGGGCTGCCCACTGTAGCCTTAACGGCCTGTCTCTCGTCACTGTGACAGCTAGGTCAGGGAAGGCAGGGAACATACCAGAACTCCCTGGACTCTTCCAGAAGCCTCTGCCCCCCAGACCCTTCCAGAGACTTCCACCACTTTCTAGCCCCTAAACTAAAAAGACATATAAGGGAGGGTCCTGGCCTCACATTCTTGTTACACCCTGGACTAAGAAGAATCCCTGCTGGAGTAAGGACTGCTGCGCCAGGAAGGATTGCCAGACTGAAGGAGGCTGACTGCTCCAAGGGACTGCTGCCCCATCTACTGAGCTGTCTCACTGCCTGTTGATCCTGCCCTGCAAGAGGAGACTGAAGAAAACACCACCAGAGTGTCTCCACCATATTCACAAGAACTGCGTTTTTGGGACTGTAACCTTTTTAACTCAAAGAGAACTACCTTTCTTTGGACACATCATTTTAAGGACTGCCTTTTGGGGAAAGCAACTCTCATAAGGACTTGTCCCTGCACCTCTGTACTTGCAATCAACTTCGCTGGCCCTGGGATCATCAACGACTGCGTCTGCAGCACTGGGCCTGAGAAGCCCTATTCACCTGACACCCCTGGATTCACCGTTGCCGCCCGGGGACCCTGAATGCGCTACGAGGCACTGTGGAGGAGAAGCGCTGTGCTGTGACTAAAAGCACTGCTGCGAAAGAGCGCTGTGTGCCTTGGACCTTTGTTGTCTCAGAAGCGCTGTGTAGCGCCGTGGGGAAAAGCGCTTTTGCAACCAACATCACCGCTGCGAGCCCGGGCGCCCAACTACACGGTGTCCTGAAGGTACGGTGGGGGAAAACGCTGCATCTACCAGCTGCACTGCCGCCGGGCCGGGACCTGAAAGTGCTGTAAAACGCTGTGCGCGGGTGCCTGGCACTTCCCGCTGACTATATCTGAAATTGACCCCAACTACACCGCCGCGGGCCCGGGTGGAAGTGCCCCAAAATCGCCTTCGGAAGCACCGGCGGCGGCCAGGGAGACTCGGGAGGCCGCTGCCTGCCTCGCTGACGTCACCCCTGTGCCGCGCTGTCATTGGCTCCCGACTCCGAGGATTCCCCCTCGCGTCATTGGAGGGCCGCGCGGGGATTGGTGGCTGCCTCGAGGACTTCCCCACGTTCTGGCCGGGACAGGAAGAAGGAGCCTGTCTCGCTCCTCACCCAGCAGCAGCTAGCGGAGTTCGAGTGAGGGGAGCCTGTGCCACGACCGCCCTCGCAGGTAACATTTCAGGGCTTTGCAGGTTACTGCGAGTGAGCGGGTTGCGGGAGGCTGGTTATCTTTAGTACGGGCCATCTCTTAAGGCAGGACTGGGAACGCTCCATGAGGACACAGCACTGCCTTGTTTAAAAGCGGACTGCTGGGGACTGCCTCTACCTTCTCGCGGGAGCACTCTATTCGTGCCATTCATCTCGGGAGATTGCGGGCTGGCACGAGACTGAGTGGGAACTGGATTCATGACTCTTGATTCTTGATCTTGCCTGGGAACTGGGTGCATTTTGGTTTAATGATTGATCTTGCCTGGGAAGTGGATTTGTTTCTACTAATAATTGACTTCGCCCAGAAACTGGATTTATTTGATGCTTGACTTGCTTTACATGCATCTGGAGTCCCCTGATTATTGAACGTGTCGCTTGTGGATCTTGCATAATTCTTAGATAAAGATCTTTATATTTTTATATAAAACAATTGGTGTAGTGTCTCTTACTTTTGTGCGTGCTTTACTGGGAACTGCTGGTGTGTTGCACAAATACTTTGCACATTACCTCTGAAGTTACGTCTTTGCTGCTCTGCGCCAAGCTACCAGGTCGGAAGCGGTGGTCCCTACTTGGACTAGGGTACATACCCCTGCCAACTAGAGACCCCGGTTCTAACATGACCCTACTGGAAATTTTACAATACCTCAATCCCGGAGAGTTCCTCTCCACTATCGACCTCCAGGATGCATATTTTCATGTGCCAATACATCACAAACACAGAAAATATCTTCGCTTCACTGTCGGATCAAAGCACTTCCAATTCAAGGTGTTGCCTTTCGGCCTTCGATCAGCGCCGCGAGTCTTCACGAAGATCATGACTCCGGTCGCAGCTTTCCTTCGCCTGCAAGGCATTCAATTCTACCCTTATCTGGACGATTGTCTAATAAAATCACAGACACGTCAAACAGCAAGATAGCATACTCAGACTGGCCTGTCACTTTTCAACACCATGGGCCTTTCTGTCAATCAGGAAAAGTCTCATCTTTGCCCCTCACAACAGAGAATCTTTCTAGGAACCTTAATCGATTCTCGTCTAGCACAGGTGTTTGTATCACAGGAGCGCCAACTTCGCATACTCAAGATGGTCGCTTTTCTAAAATCAAAAAAGTCAGTTTCTGTCCGGTTCTTGAAATCTTTTCTGGGCATGGCCTCCTCTTGCATTCATCTGATTCCGCACTGCAGACTTCACATGAGAGTCATACAGGAGGAGATGGACAAACAATGGAAACAGATTTCGGGGTCGTTCAATGACAAACTCTACCTGACCCCTCGCATTCAAACAGCTTTGGAATGGTGGGCTCACCTTCCACATATCGCCGCAGGGCGGCCCTTCCAGGAAACAGCTCCTACGCTTACCCTCACAACCGATGCGTCCTTGGAGGGTTGGGGGGCACACCTCGACAGAATGTCTGTCAAGGGCAAATGGACTGCAGCTCAACGCGCATGGCATATAAATCGTCTAGAACTCTTGGCCATCTTCCTTGCCCTGAAATCTTTCCGGATACTGATACAAGGCCAATCGCTGCTGGTGCGAACAGACAACACCACCAGCATGCACTACCTCAACAAGCAGGGAGGTACGAGATCTCTTCTGCTTTCCAAACAGGCACAAGAAATCTGGAATTGGGCTATTCAACACCAGGTTCACTTGACAGCAGTCCACGTGCCGGGCGTCTCCAACACCCTTGCCGACTGTCTCAGCAGATCTGTGGCAGACAACCACGAGTGGGAACTCCACCAACCCACTCTGGAATACATCTTTCGCCAGTGGGGCCAACCACAAATGGATCTGTTTGCAACCCCAGCCACCGCAAATGCCTACGCTTTGCAAGTCAGCATCCCCAAAGAGAGTCGAGCGGGAATGCGTTTTTGATCAATTGGTCGAGCGAATTCGTCTACGCTTTTCCCCCGCTCCCTCTCGTTCCGCGCCTGCTGCACAGGATGCAACTTCAACCATGCCACGTCAAACTAATTGCGCTCAGGTGGCCACGTCGCCCGGGGTTCACGGACCTCCTCCTATTGTCTCAGTGCGATCCGATACCTCTTCGCCCTCTGCCTCACCTGCTCACCATGAGCCAAGGACGGATTTGCCATCCGGATCCGGCATATCTCTAACTGCATGCTTGGAACCTACCACAATGAGTTTGCAGGTCTGAATATCACTCCGGAGTGCAGGAAAGTGCTGGCTCATGCACGCGCTCCTTCCACCATTAAAACATATCAATCGAGAGGAGGAGCTTCGCGCGGATCCAAGATAGACGCGTGAGCACAGGGCTCCCGAGACCCCTTCCACCTCCTGCGGCTATCCTGTACAATATCCTGATTTAGACGACGGGTTCGACTGAAGGAAGCCCTGCTGATACGAAATTGTCTTTCGTAGTTCGATTTGGCCGCCGGATACCGGACTTGCTGCATCTCGAACTTTCTGGCCTACACCGGCGGATGCCCACGGTCTCGAGTTGCCTAACTACCCGAGTGGTAATTGAATAACAACGGTCACTGGGGCTTGATCGCAACCCTCGTGATACTTTCGGTTTTGTTTTTGGACGCTGTTCTCCGTGGCTTCCTGCCTGCCAGTACTGCTGGCCCATACCTTGCAGCCCGCCCCCAGCGCATCTCCTGTCTCTCGTATTTCTTGACTGTACACGTCGGATCTCTAGAGAGCTGCCTTCGCCGTACCCTTCCAGAGGTCTGCCAAGACTCCTTGGCCACCATGTCGGGTAAATCTGAGAGCGAGAAGCGGGCCACCAGGGTCACGAACCGAGGGGGTTCTACTCAGTCTAATACCATTGATCGCTTCGCCCGCCCGAAAGGCACCCCTGGGGGGCTGGGTAGAGCCCCGGGTGAATCTGGAGAAGACCTTCCTGCGACAGACGACCTGACGCTGCGAGACGTCATGGGCACCATTGCCAATGTAAAGACCTCCATGGGCCAGCAGTACGAGACACTGTCCTCGAAGATAGACACTGTGGCTATCGAGGTTAACCTCATCAGAACGGATCTTGCTAAGACTAATGAGCGGGTAAAATCGCTGGACATTAAAACAGCAAGTCTCACTACTGATGTTTCGGACCTTCAGACTGAGGTCCACAATCTCCGGAAATTTAATGACTTGTTTGCTCGTCGGCTGGATGATTACGAGAGCCGGGCCAGGCGAAACAACGTCCGCATCATTGGTGTTCCGGAAAGTTCCGAAGCAGTGTCCACGGATCTTTTGGTTGAAGACCTCGTTCTGAACCACTTGGCACCTAAGGGCCTCAGTAACTTCTTCACTGTAGAGCGGGCCCACAGAGTCCCAGGTGGTAAGCCTAAATCGGGAGCGGCGCCACGGCCCATTATAGCCAGGATCTTCAACTTTCGAGACAGAGACGCTATTCTTCAGGCGTCGCGCACTGGTGGGCCCACGAAATTTTACAATGCATCTATCAGTTTTTACCCGGACTTCACGCAGTTAGTCCAAAGACAGCGCATGAACTTCACGGGTGTGAAACGACGCCTCCGAGATATGAGCCTGAAGTACGCTATGCTGTTCCCGGCCCGCTTGAGGGTCGAATATGAGGAGCGCACTTTCTTTTTTGATCGCCCGGAGGTTGCTAGTGACTGGCTTGATACTCTGCCTACACGGCGCGATCGATCTGAACACTCCGGCGGTGCTGAAGGTGGCCTGGAGGAGCGGGTGGAGTGAGTCCCCGCCGGAGGGCCGGCTATATGGACTTGCAGCAGCGGTTTGACTGTTATTGAGCGCATGTATATTGTTTACCCGGGGGTGGGAGGGTTCGGGTTTCTTCCTCCTCTAAGGGGTTCTTCTCTCTTTTCGTAGATTAGTTTAATGGGGCGACAGGCACACTGCAAGTTGGGGTGGTTCTTTGGATCGACGCAGGGGTGCAGGGTGGGGGGGGTGTGTGTTGGGTATTCTTTCGGGGGCGGGGGGGTCTTTTGTTTCTTTGTTTACTCCGAGGTTTCATTTCAATATATGATTCGCTGGATGTGACTGTCCTTATGCGGGGGGGACGCTGGGTACGTTTCTGCAATGGGGGGTAGGGGGCTGAGGGTGTTGAGTTGGAATGTAAACGGGCTGGGTGATAGGATCAAGCGGGGGATAGTTTTGCAGTACTTGAAACGTCTTTCACCTGATGTTGTGTTGCTTCAAGAAACTCATTTGATAGGGAACACTTGCCATGCACTGAATAGGAGGGGGTATCGGCTGGTGGCGCACTCAGGTTTCACCACAGGTTCGAGGGGGGCGGGCGTTTTGGTTCGTAACTCCCTCCCCTTAGAGATCAATGACGTCGTACTTGACGATCGTGGCCGATATGAGGCCATTACGGGGCGATGGAAGGGGAAGACGATTTCCATACTCTCTGTCTATGTCCCACAAGGTCTGCAGTCCACTACGTTCTCTGATTTGGGTGGGGTGGTCTTGAGCTTCCCCGAGGGCATGTTGATAA
This sequence comes from Lissotriton helveticus, assembly GCF_964261635.1. Classification (NCBI taxonomy): domain Eukaryota; kingdom Metazoa; phylum Chordata; class Amphibia; order Caudata; family Salamandridae; genus Lissotriton; species Lissotriton helveticus. Next base: position 451,458,715 of record NC_136059.1, read on the forward strand.
TGGGTGGCGACTTCAATTCAGTGGTTAGTGGTGATGATGATCGTAACCCCCCAAGAATTCTTTTGAGGTCGCAGTCATGGTTGGGGGATTTTCTGGATGCGATGGGTTTAGTGGATAGCTGGAGGCACCTGCACCCTGGACAGTTACAGTACACCTTTCACTCGGGAGCGCATGGTAGTCTTTCGAGGCATGATTATATTCTAGTGCCAGCGGTGCAGATGGTCTCCGTAACGGAAGTGCGTCACTTGGCTAGGGGGATCTCGGATCACTCTCCACTTTGGCTTGGGATTGATTTGTCCTTGGGAGCGGAGGGCCGTGTTGCCCCGATCAACCCCTGGCACCTACGCAACCCCAAAACTAGGGCTGCAGTGGTTCAATGCATGGAACACTACTTTAATGAGAACGTGGGTTCGGTGTCCTCTTCCGTTTCCCTCTGGGAGGCCTATAAGACCGTGATTCGGGGTCAGGTCCTGTCCTTGATTGCTAGCGCTAAGAAAAGTAAGCATGAGGAGGTTGTTTGCCTTGAGAATGATATCACAGCTTTGGAGGACGACTTGGGCTCCGGGGTTACACCGGAGAAGTTGCATGTTTTGGCCCTTAAACAGGCTGAATACAGGGCTCTGGTGACTGATGCAGCCAGGATGATGTATCGTGTGCAACAGGGGAGAATTTATGATGTTGGTGATAAGGCCGGGAAGTTGATTGCTTGGTTGGACAGGAAAGAATGTTTGAATAGGGTTGTGCCTGTTGTGGAAGGGGTGGATGGCTCGCGGGTTATGGACCCTGTTGGGATAGTCGCGGCCTTTGCTCAGCACTTCCAGAAGGTTTACGCGCCGGTCTCGGACAGGCCGGAGGAGGACTCACATTTGCTACTGAGAGATATCGCGCTGCCTAGCCTCTCGGAGTCCGACCGTGAGCTTATGGAAGCGGATTTTTCCGCTGACGAAATAGCGCTTGCTATCCGTTCCCTTCGTTCAGGCAAGGCCACTGGCCCGAATGGTATTCCGGTAGAGTTGTATAAGTTGTGCCCGGATAAGATGGCGCCGCATCTACGTCACATGTTCTTGGAATCGCGAGATCTCGGACTCCTTCCCCGGGATCAGAGATTGGCGTCCATTGTGGTAATTCATAAAGATGGGAAGCCCCGTGAGCAGTGTTTGTCGTATAGACCGATCTCGCTTCTGAATGTTGAACCTAAGGTTCTGGCGAAAGTATTGGCGAACCGTCTAGTTGCAGTGATTGGTGACTTAGTACATCCGGATCAGTCCGGCTTTATCCCCCACCGTAATACTGCGCTCAACCTTCGCCGTCTTCATGGCGTTCTGGCGCGGGCGGGGTCCCTTCATGAGCCGGCCATCTTGGTTTCTCTAGACGCCTCGATGGCCTTTGACACAATAGAGTGGTCGTATTTATGGGCGGCTCTCTCGAAGTTCGGTTTCGGCCCGCGTTTTATCGGGTGGGTTCAGCTCCTCTACGAACAACCATTGGCTCAGGTGGTGGTGAACGGCAGGGCCTCGGAGTCCTTCGTTCTTGGCAGGGGCACGCGGCAGGGCTGCCCGTTGTCACCATTGCTCTTTGCACTTGCTCTTAAACCCCTTGCCGCGTGCCTCCGATGGGAGCCGTTGCTTAAGGGCATTAGTTGGTCCCCGGGATATGAGGATCGTGTTTCGTTGTATGCGGATGATATCTTGCTGTACTTGACTTCCCCTCGTAAATCCTTGGGAGTGTTATTTGACGTGTTGCGCTCCTTCAGGAGAAACTCTGGCTTGTCCATCAATTGGACCAAGTCCTGTATTTATCCGCTCACTGGAGAAGTGCCCTTGCTGCCCCGTGCCTGCCCGATACCTGTAGTACGTGACGGCTTTAAGTATTTGGGGATTTATATCTCCTTGGACTCTACGGTGCGGTATGAGAGGAATTTACTGCCGCCACTTCGTCGGCTGCGGTCGGACGTCACGGGTTGGTGTGGCCTGCCGCTGTCCCCGTTGGGGAGAGCCGCCCTGTTTAAGATGATGTCTCTCCCCCGGTTCCTTTATGCCCTCCAGAATACGCTCGATCTGGTTCCAGCTGGTTATTTCCGTGAGGTTGAGGGCTTCCAACGGCAACTGGTATGGGGCGGGCGGCCTCGCATTGCGTTCTCGAAACTGACTCTACCTTGGTATGATGGCGGTATAGCGCTGCCCGACGTCAGGCGCTATTACTGGGTGTCTCAGTTGAGTGCCATCAACCATGCCATGTATGGGCCTACCCCTAACCCTGCGTTCGAGATGGACAAATGGCAGCTGCCGGGTGGCGACTACAATAGAGCGCTTTATTCTAAAGCTGCTAGGAAGTCACTTACTGGTCCCACCGCGGTTGCTGTGCGAGTTTGGACTAGTGCGACGGCTGCCACGGGATGGACAGACAAGCTGACTAGAGCAACTCCGCTTTATGCGGCTGAACGGCTGGGGAATCTCTGGGCGACGAAGGGGTTCGACAAGTGGGATCTTATAGGTATCTGCCGAGTAGGGGACCTCCTGATCAAGGACAGGATCAAGACTTTTGCCGAACTCCAGCAGGAATACAGCCTGAGTGACAGGGAATACTACCGCTATCTTCAAATTCGCCACGCATTTGCTTCGGTGTTTCCGGCTGGTGCCGTGGTCCCGGAATCCTCCCCCCTGGAGGATAGGGTGCTCGATGGGCATGTACCTGATAGTACAATCTCTCTTATATACAAGAAGCTTATTAACGCCCGCTCTGACCTCCTCTTACAGCTCCGTAATGCCTGGACCGCGGATGGGCTTGAGTTGGATGACGAAGACTGGCAGGCCGTGGTGTCGTCTCCAAAGGAAGTGGCGATTCCGGCGCGTCTACGGCTAGTGCAATTGAAGATTTTACACCGCGTCTATGTCACGGGTCCACGCCTGATGAGGATGGGTTATTCGTTGGATGGGTTGTGCAGGCGTGGCTGTGGTATGCTTGCTACTTTTTTCCATATCATATGGGAGTGTCCGGATGTGGTGTCTTATTGGAGAGGTGTACATGACATTATGGAAGAGGTGACGGGTGTGTCTTTACTGCCAGAGGCTAGGAGGTGCCTTCTGAATGTCTGGGAGCCCAAGATTATAGCGTGGCGCAGACTCGGTGGGCCACCCTAGGCAACATGATCGCCAAAAGGGACATAGCCCAACTGTGGGGGTCCCAGAGGGCACCCTCGGCATCGGCGTGGATGGAATGCATGGATTGGTGTATGTTTAGGGAGAAAACGGTGTATGTTGCCCGGGGTAGGCCTAGGAAATGGGGTAAGGTGTGGGGTCAGTGGAATGCGTATCGAGGAGAGATTTGTACCCCCCTCCGTAGATCCTGTTGTTACCCCTCTGTCTCCGTGACCTCGCTTCCATGCATCCTTCTCCTATACCACACTGTCTGCTTGTCCACTCTTGGCCCTTCTTTCCACCCCCTTAAGACTTATCCTTCTGTAGACCAGCCTTATTGGCTGGCTTTCCCCCCCCTGCTGGTGGAAATGGTCACTTCGACAATAATCTTACCTCGGACTTTGTTTCTGTGTTGTTTTGTTTAAAATATAAAATGTGAAACCTTTTTATTATCCCCTTACAGCCGCCAGCCCTGTTTATTGACATGTAAACATTGCGATTGATTCCAGGGGTTGATGGGCCTTGTACTGTTTTCGACTGTGTTGCGGATTATTACTGACCGGCCCTGGGGGGTTGTAGGTCTGTATTTGTATAACTTTTCTGACAATAAAGGTTTAAAAAAAACAACAAAAAAAAACATATCAATTGAAATGGAAGCGTTTTTGTGTTTGGTGTCGCAAGGAAGCCCTTGATCCAATGCACGCCAAGCCGGAGCAAATTCTGCCTTTTTTCTTATCTCTAGCGAAGTCAGGACTTTCTCATTCCACTCTTAAAGTCTTTCTGGCAGCGATTTCCTGCTTTCGTCATGATGGCACCACATCTCTGTATTCCTCTCGGATCATTCAGCAGTTCTTCAGAGGCCTCTTTCGAATGTATCTGCCCATACGTCGTCCGCCGCCTTCGTGGCGCTTGAATCTGGTTTTATCTCAGCTCCTCCTACCTCCTTTTGAACCCATCCATTCGGCAGACTTAAAATTCCTCACGTGGAAGGTTGCTATTCTACTTGCGCTTACTTCATCAAGGCGAGTTAGTGACATTCAGGCATTTACAATTCAACCTCCATTTCTTCAATTCTCCAAGGATGCTGTTACTTTACGTACAAGTCCGAAATTTATTCCCAAAGTTCCTTCGGATTTCCATCTGAATGAACCCGTCATTCTCCGGACTTTCTTCCCAAACCCTCAGTCTCCCGCTGAGCGTTCTCTGCATTCTTTGGATTTAAACCGTTGCCTGAAATTCTACATCCAGCGCACCGCTCCTTTTCGAAAATCAAACCAGATCTTCGTGGCTTATGGCCGAATATGCAAAGGACAGCCAGTCACTAAACAATCCATTACTAGATGGTTTTCTTCTGCCATCTCTTTCTGCCATTGCCGGGCGGAAAGCCTCTCTCTGCTCCGGTGCGAGCACACTCGACAAGGGCTGTTGCATCATCTACCGCTCTCTTTGCTGGAGTGCCTCTGCACCAGATCTGCAGAGCTGCAACGTGGTCGAGCAGACACAGGTTTACGAGGCACTACTGTCTGGAGTCCGCGGACGCCGCAGATGCTGCTGTGGGCCAAGCTGTGCTACAAAATCTTTTTAATTAAGGTGAGCCTCTATTGCTTCCCGCCTCCTGTCATAAAAGGTTTTTGTCATATGTCTAAATGTATGCTATATTACTTATACTATGGTTTTCCTTAACTGGTTTTGAAATACCTTTTATGACTCATGTATTACTTTACTGCTTTCTACTCTTATTCAAGCATGTGAATCTATGAAAGACAGCCCTAATACTGGAGAAGAACATTAGTTACTTACCTGTAAACTGTGGTTCTCCAGTATTGGTGTCTTTCATAGATTCACATGCGACTCACCCTTCCTCCCCTCAGAGGCTCTCTTCTCCTCATCAACTCTTTTGTCACTCTTGTGCTACGAAAATCTGAGGGCTTGAGCTTCTGAGGAGAAGGTTCTAGAGGGTGCTGCTGCCTGATTGGCTGGAATGTGGACTATTATAATGACTCTGATATGTTACTAAAGTGAATTCTCCCTTTAAGGCTTCTATGGGCCTTGATAGTTCTATGGTACTTTTAACTTAATGTCTATATTTTATATGTATTACATTTTATGTACATGTATAAATATATATTTTTCTATATGCATATATATATATATATATATATATATATATATATATATATATATATATATATATATATATATATATATATTACTACTATTTTATGTACCGTGGGACTCCCACTTCGACAAAGGGAAATATTCAAGCATGTGAATCTATGAAAGACACCAATACTGGAGAACCACAGTTTACAGGTAAGTAACTAATGTTCATATTGCACATGGCCTGCACTGTTTTGCAAAGTATTGATACTTGACCTTTGCTTCTTTTTCAGGTGACCAGGGATATGGCATCCAGCCGTGGTTTATGACACCCTATCTACACACCCAGACTGAGCCGCAGAAGGCCTATAATCAGGCTCACAGCAGGACTCACAACATAGTGTAAAGAACCTTTGGATTGCTGAAGGCCAGGTTCAAGTGCCTTGACATATCCAAGGTTAGATTGCTCTACTCCCCCCCCAATGTATGCAAGATTAATTTGGTATGTGCAATTCCGCACAACATTTGTGTACAGACGAATGTCCCCTGGAAAGGTGAGATATAACTATCCAACCTGATGGAGGGTGATGAAGAGGATGATGCAGAGGCTCAGTATCAGCAGAACACAGCTGCAGGCATTCACAGACGTGCACAGATTGTGAAAAATATTTTGACATGAAACACATTTTTGTCAAAAGGCAACTAAACCAATTGAATGAAAGTTACTACTTGAAAATAAATTATACAAGCATTTACAATGCAACGGTTTCGCCTTTGGAAATGTTTGAGCTATTGGCATTGTGAATGACAAACTTTTTATTTATGTGTTGGTTTTGAAAACAGCGAGGGTGGAATACGTGAGGCAGGAGGAGTGGCATTGCATTCTGACCGACGATCAGTGCTTTAAATGGGAAAAAATAAGTGCAGGTACTCATTAAATTGAGCTAGGGGCGTGGCTAGTGGGCGGGGTTAGAGGCGGAGCAAGGCATGATACAAAAATACTTCTATTGAGTATTCATTTTACCCTTTCATTTCCTAGATAGTGGTCTCAAACTTTCCATATGTGCAGATTAATAGCTAAAACCCTGAATGTGCGAAGCCATCAACAGTACTTTTAACACTTTCAGGCTAATAATCAATGTGCTCTAGGGCGAGAGAGACTCTGGCACTTACATTGGTGGCGGGACAGAGCAAAACATAAGAAATGTATCAATCTAAACAAAATGTGTTAACTGATTTCACAAAATGAAGGACAAATGCCAAATGTTCATATTTCCTTGTTGTGTACTATTTAAAGCTTCTTAAAATAATAATTCTAATGTTCCTACTTGCTTGCATCTGGCGTAATCCTTATATATACACAAGAGGGCACACACACAAAAAAGCATTCCTTGCATTTCTTTTCAAATACATCCCGATTCTGTTCGTCTCAAACACACACTATCTGTCTTCACATCTCAAACCTAGCGATCCCTCCCACACTCACCTCTCTCCCGTTTGTAGCTAATTCTGTCCCCTATTGTATCTTATCACTCTCTACCATCACTCCTTATATTTCTTTTTTTTGTGTTCAAAATATTTTACTCCTTCCATTTCTAATCTGCCCCCTCCACGCCTTTCTACCTCTTTCCAGAACCGTCTGGACCTCTTACATATCTTTGTCTGCGCTTGCCCCTTCTGCCTTTCTACCTTTTCCTACTTTAAACTCTCTGCTCCTTCCCCCCTCACTCTTCACCTTCACTCACCCCCATGTTCTCTCCTCTCACCTCGGTAGAAAGCCCCAGGGCCGTAGAGCTTCCAGTGGCAGACAGTGAATACTGCAGGGTCCCCAGCGCATGCAGAGTCCAGCAGGGTAGCGGTCAGGGAGAAGAACAATACTGGCCTCCCATGGGGAAGTCATTTGACCTCCCACCTCACCTGAGCGCCAGGGAGCCCACTACCACGTCCTCGTCCATCATGGACTCAATGTCCCAGCAGGTGGGCGGGGTGAGGTTGATTTGCAGGGGAAACTGAGAGAGGAGAAAGACAATCAGATCCCACTGGGAGGCCAATTGGTGAAAATGGCCCTTTGTACCAGCATTCTTATAAGGCACCAACAAGACGACCCAGCGTCAGGCCGCTAATTGGCCGTTCAGGCCCCATCAGGCAGCCTGCCAGTTGTCACAACACAATAATACAGACTTCACGGCCAACATGCTGCCAAAAACCGTCAATCAGCTGGCCCTCGGGCACCAGTCAGTGCCCACGTTATCAGTCAGAACCTGAGTACCGGTACAGTGGAGAAGTGCCGGTACTCGGCTGGGTAAAAATAAAAAGTGCTGGTACTCAGTAACGGCGAGTACTGGCCCATTTAAAGCACTGCCAACGATTCAAACTAGGGCTCAAGTCGCCCCAGCTCTGAAAAACCTGCAACATGGCACATGCGCAGTAAGAGCATGTGCCTATCTGCTGACGCTACCTGACCCTCGCGCAAAAAAGGGTCAGAAAATATGCAGGATGATTGTTTCTGCAGAAGGTAGGAGTCACTATTTAATTACAAAAATAACGGAGGCAAAAAGGGTAGGGGCGCAGCCCACCCGCCCTTATTAAGAATCCGCCCCTGGCGAACACCTATGCCGGTCCTGTGCCTCCCACTGTGGTAGCGCGTGCATGGCCCCGGAAGAGTGATGCTCAAGTGCGTGTGCTTGTAGGTCTGTGTCTGTGTATGGTCTTCTATCACAGTGATGCGTTTTGTGAGTCTCCTGCTGTGGAGTGTGTGTATGTGTGTGATGAGAGTGGGTGGTGTTATTTGTTTGTGGTCTCTGCAGAGACAGCAATACAGGTGAGGGACAGTCACACAGGAAAGACGTCGTCGTGCAGCAACGAGTGCACAGAAGCACATGGTACAGGAGTGATGGAGAGCCTGAGGGTGTGGCGGTTAAGAGAAGTATCCAACGGCCTACCCGATTATTTTGTCTGGAGGGAAAGCGGCCGCAGCCCTGCAATTTACACGCTCGTAGAGGGAAGCTGTAGCGAGCAGACTATGAAGTCTCACAGACAGACGCAGTTTGGGGCTTTTGCAACCGAAGTGCTTGTCAGCATGTGTAGCTTTATGGCGAACGTGGAAGAGCCGAGGGTGTGTCAGAGGCTGGTTGTGGCAAGGAAGAATAACAAGCAGGAAAGTTTGAAGGAAATAAAGGTAAAACGAGGACAGGGGGGGGCGGGAGAGGACACGAACGGCGGGAGGGGGGCGGGAGAGGACGAGGGGGGCGGGAGAGGACACGAACGGCGGGAGGGGGGCGGGAGAGGACACGGACGGCGGGAGGGAGGCGGGAAACGTGCACAGGACAGCGAGGGGAGGGGGGACGGCGGGAGGAGGGACACGGAGGAAGGCAGGACAGCAGCAAGCACGGCCCGGCCGGACCAGATTCGGGGGCGTTCCCGGCTTTTGGCTGACGTCGCGTGACGTAGCTGAGAGAGCGCAAACTGATAAATGTATGAGTACATCACACTTATCTGTAGTAAGCATAATTCATGAAGAGAAAGGCCATGAGTGCTAATAGTATCTGCAATTATATCCTAAATGTATAGCTAATGTAGAGATTTAAGTAGGTGTGGAACTAATACAGAAATGTGTGACATTATATGACTTTATTAGACGTGATTATTTTGAATCCATGTCGTGAAGCTGTTACAACATAAGATGGTATGCGGTAAAACGCAGAACGTGGTAGGCCTCAGGGCCAGAGCTGGAGGGAAAGGGAAGGTGGTTCTTTTCACGACAAAGATTGTTTTAACGTTTTTGGTCATTGCATTAAATAGGCCATGATTTATAGAATTGTTTACTTAATAATAGAATAAGAGTATTAACATGTTTTAATTAAATGAAGAAGTTGAATGTTATAATCGTTATGGGAATTATTGTAGGCCTGAAATGTTTTAGCATTGATTTACACGTACATGTCTGGGCTGAGAAATGTTGCAAGCCTTTTAAGAAGTCTATGAGAGTTGGGTTCTTGGCGGCAGATATCTGTCTGCAACAGGAAAGGGGGGATCCAATTATAAATGAATGAATAGAGGTCTGTTCAAGTAGACGGCCCAGACATGGAGGAGGGTTCTGGAATGTTTAAGGGGTATCAGCGGGCCGGAGAAGAATCTGAGAAGCAAGGTCAACTCTAACGTCTGAGGCCCAATACAAAGCATCATGGAAAAAGCCTGAAGTTGCACCACGTGAGGGGCGTTCCACAAGGGGCGTCTCAAATGTTGTTGACTGTTTTGTATTAGGGACAGCACCCCTGGGTGGAGTTAGAGCAGAGACCTGAGGACCCTTTAGAGAGCGGATGGGTAGGCAGTGAGGGGTCATGACTGGAGAACTATAGGTTTTAACCAAGAGACTTAGAGTGGGTGACTTCCCTTGGGGGTCATTCATTGCTGACACCTTTGTTAGGTTGGGATTTGGTTAAGTAGGGATACCATCTAGAACAGGGTAGGGACGCCTAACCTGTGTTTGTTTCCTCCAACCTAAATGAAGGAGCGATATGCGTCTATGCTGATAGCTTTATTGTTCTTAGAACTTGTGTTAGTGATTTCTGTTGCTCGTCTGAGGGCTTTTCGAGAGCACATGTATGTAATTGGACCTGTGTATCTCGTGAATCTCATTCTGAGATGCCTGTATTTGCAGCTCATTATATCTTTACAATAAACTTTTGAAAACTAGAAGTTGTCCGTGATCTTTGAGAGTAGAGTCCTTTCTTGGGTGAACTAACTTGGAAATAGGTGCACTTTCTTTCCTTACAGACAGGCAATAAAGGTTCAGTCGACCAGATCGAGGTTTGGATCAATAGATATAAGGTATCGATCAAAATCTCGCCCTTTCAGTTGGTAGCTATAGAGGATGGTTGCCTTCTTGAGGACGGTGACCTAGGCCAGGTTAGCTTACCCCAAGGCCCCTAGAAATCGATGATCGGAAGAACAGCCCGCAGATGAAGATCCGGATGACGTGAGACAGAAAAAGCAGCAGTATCGGTCGAGAGTGAGTATAAAGGGTTATGCGTGTTAGATTGCGGTGTTTTTGTATTGTATCTATGTTGTAATGTCTGGCGGAGTTGAATGTCTGTAGAGTGACTGTGGAACAGGTTGTGAGCGCGCGCAACCGGTGGAAATCTTAAGTTCAAGGAGAGCTTAAGTGGTTCGGGTGTATCGGACACCCAGAGTAATTGTCAACTAGTGTGAAGGGGGTCATGAGGTACCATTGACCACCCGAGAGACCGAGATAGGGGGAACGTAAGAGTGAGTGCGTGAGTAACGGACGCTGGTCGGAAGTTACTGTGTGTGTAAGCAACCTATCAGAGGGACGATAGACATCTCGTCAGTTGTGTTGACAATTACAGATAGACTGTGGACGTACAGTCGAGAGAAGTGACCGCTTGGTCGGAAGTAGTCATTTTTCGGTGTATGAATGGGACGCATGCATAACCGGGAGACGAGTTGAGAAAGGAGGGGTGCTGCTGCGAAGCGGAGAAAAGAGACGTCAGGTGGTGTCGCGCAGAGATTGACTGACCGGAGAAAGACCGCGCTGTGATAGGCCAGCTAGCGAACACGTCACACAGGGTCGCGACGTGATTGGCCGACAGGAGAAAGACCGCGCTGTGATAGGCCAAGCTAGAAAAGCCGCGACAGGATTGGTGGATTGTCATCAGGAAGTAAACAGGGTAGCGAGGCTGGATTTTGTGCGCATAATTATGAAGTGTTTTAAATGGTTGAAAGCGTTGTTTAAGAAAGAGAAGCGGGGATCGTATGAAGGGGAAGAAGCCCCGCCGGAGGGTACGCCAGCTCGTTACATGGCAGTAAATGTTGGGTTGCATACGATCCTTTGGATATCAGAGTGGAGTAAGATTACTGAAGGAAATGAGGAACTGACGTTCCCGAAGTACGGGACGTTCAGATTAGAGGTGTTACATCGATTAAAATCAGTCATGACCTCAACTAGACCCTTGCCTAGACCAACCCAGTTTGAAGCTCTTGAAGCATGGATTAGGGCAGCGCATGAAAAGAATATGAACAGACGACAAGAAAGGGTGAAACGATCGGTAAGGGCAGTACAGGATGCCAGGTGGGATGCAGATGCTAAAAGATGGAGAGTGCATAATTTGGAAATAAATAAACTGTACCCAGTGTTAGAGGCGCCAGTAAATAAAAGCCCCCTAGAAGAAGATGATGAGAGCGAAACAGAGGATAGCCTGATAAACAGATTATTGACAGACAGGCCACCCCCATATAATAAAGCAGGGGGAGAGGTCGAGAATACTGAAGGAGAAAAGGGGGGCATTGCAGGAGAGCATAGACCGCTTCCCAGTTCACAGTGGGATCCTGAGCCAAAGAAAGAGCTGTTCCAGCCTAGTCAGGTGCAGCAGGTGGTCGGTAGGTTTGTGGTACAAAGAGCGCCGGAAACGGAAAGTGCCACATCCTACCCATTACCAGATGCACTACAAGTACCTGTTACCATAGGTCCTATAATATCGATATATGACCAAGAAAGAGCAAGAGGGGAAGAACGGGTACGGAAAGACAGAGAAAGAGCAGAGAAGGCTAGGAGGAACGATACCACTAATTCCCCAAGTCAGATGCCGATACCCAGAGAGTGGAGTACACCGATGCACACAGCAGGGGACCCGGGAGGAGATCCTGGGGGCCCTAGATGGCCAATGGATCTGAGGGGATCTGGACGAAAATCCTTTCAAGAGCTAAATGAGTACATGAAGCAGTGGGATGAGGCAGTGAAGGCTCAAAAGTGCATCAATGCTGCAGAAGCAGAAAGGGAAAGTCAGGACAGCAGAGCACGGACTCACTGCGGGGCTGGGGAGAGTAGCCCGGAGTGGGACTGTAGAGGGAGTAGGGGAGTCACCCATTGGGCCCGGAGTGGAGGTAGAACAGACCTGGAAAACGGGGGCCCCGGGAGTGAAGGGGTGGCGCGCCCAATACTCAGTGAAGGGGAGAGGAGAGCACAAGAGTACAGAAACAGCTTTAAATGTCCACACTGTGTGCCAGGCACCAGAGAACTGAATGGGAGTTGTGAGAGGTCGCACCATAGTCCCTGTGATGACGGCAATGAGCGCAGCCCAGGGAATATGGGGAACCAGGAAGGATCGTATCGGATACTGAGCGATACGAGGCAAAGGGAGTGTACCGATCAGAGGGAAAATAACAGAGAGATGTGCGGTGAGAGGAGAGAAGAAGAAGAGAGTGGGCAGAGAGAGAGTAGGGATAACAGGCCCGTGTTCCATCACCTTCCAAGATCGGATGGCCGAGCATGGGACCTGGAGAGATGGGAGCGAGGGAGACCACCCATTAACTCTCCCGAGCCCAAACGCAGAGCTCGAAGTTGGGATGGTAGGGAGACCAGTGAGCCCCCTTCAAAAGACATATTGCGAGCTGAGATAAAAGCCAAGAGACTTGATGTCTCCAGCTTAAGGTCAGATCTGGATGACATGGTAGATGGTACCCTGCCTTTAGAAAGAATGGAAATGTATGAACAGGATGAAATACTGTATATGGCAAAGGACATCACACGAAAGGCGAGAGCAGTCCATGAGAAGTTAGTCGAACTAGCAGGCAAATATATGGTGGACTTGTCAAGAACCAAAGCATTACAGGGTAACCACAGGCTACATTACTCAGATCGGGACCTAGATGAGAGGAGAACGATTGGGCTGAAAACACACATAAGGGAACTGATTACTGGAATAAGGACATGGAGGGCACTAGATAAGTGGGAAGAGAGGTGGTCCAAGAAAGGGACCGGCAGGAGAAGCATGATTGGTATGACACCAGGACAGCAGGGAATAGAAGCTTACCCTTTGCGTGAAGTTGCAAATGGGAATTATGTACATGTCCCTTGGAGTAGGGGAGATTTAGCTGCTTTTACCACTTCTTTCCCCAAGTTACGAGAGAACCCTGTGGAGTGGTACAAGCAAGTCGAGAGGTTTGTAAAAATTTCCAAGGTCCTATGGATAGATCTGAACACGTTGTTTGACATTGTAGTACCAGGCGATCTATGGACAGCATGCAAGGTTAGCGCTGAGTGGCCCACAACGGAGCCAGAGAGAGATGCCAAGACTAATGGGCCGTCCGAGATTGTGATGGCAAAATTCGAGAGAGTGATGACTTGGCTGAAAGAGAAGGTGCCAATGCAAGACATAGATTGGGTCAGAATAGACCGAACAAGACAGGAACCCAAAGAGACAGTTCATGAATATTACGAGAGATTGCTGAAGGCATTTAAACAGTATAGCGGCTTGGATGTAATGGATCCAAAAGACATAGGGCAATTCGTGTCCAAGTTCGTCCTGGGACTGAGACCGGATATTAGTTTAATGATTCAGCAACACTCGATTTGTTGGCAAAGTAAACCCCTAGATGAAATACTGAGATATGCCAGGTACTGCTGTGATGAGGTAGACTCCAAGGCTAAGAAACTAAAAGAAAAGCTGATGGTGGTACAATTGCAGACAGCAGGAAAGGGGGGACCGCAACAACAGCAGCAAGGGACAGGTACAGGAGGTAAGAAGCAGTACAGTCAGAACAAGGGTAATGAGGAGAGTTCCACCTTTAGACCTAGAATAGACATAGCTACCTTGAAGAAAACGACTAGGTGCCACCAGTGCAACGAGTTGGGGCATTGGAAACGCGAGTGCCCTTACAATGTAGAGATAGGAGAGCAAGAGATAGAGGAGGAAGAGGTCCAGAGCGCACCTATGAGAGGGGCGACGCAATACCAAGGAAAGGTGCTCAAAGGGGGGGGGGCTCCTCCCCGAGCCCAGTTCCCGCAACCTCCTCGAGTAGGGAGTATGGGTAAGACCTATAGACAAATGCCCCTGTTTGTGGAAGGGGAAGAGTGCTATTATGTGGACCCATTAACCGGACAGAGAGTGGAAAGAGAAGACTGCACCCTCGGGGCAGCCTTAGAGGTAGATCAGAGGGGACCCTATGTGGAAGCAGAAGTAGCAGGGTGCCCTACGACATTTCTGGTGGACACAGGAGCCACTAGATCCACGATCAGATCAGCTGCAGTTCCAGACCTGCCCATGTCTGGAGAGACCATACAGGTGGTAGGGGTCGCAAACAGGAGAATAACCAGCCAATTGACAGAACCGGTACAGGTGAAAATAGGGAAGTACAGCGATGAGCACCAGTTTGTGGTTTGCGATTCAAGCCCTGTGTGTCTGCTAGGAAGAGACCTGTTGTGCAAATTGAATTGTACTATATACTGTACACCTCAGGGAGTGGAGGTATTGACCAACGACGATGATGCAGACTTTAAAGTTGCAAACTCAAGAATATGCGTGGAGCTGTACCCTACTTTGACAGTAGACGAGCTTCCCTGGGATTTGAGGGAGACAGTGGCATCAGAAGTATGGGATTTCACTGGGGAAGAGATTGGATTGGTCAAAGGGGTGGACCCAGTGAAAATTGTAGTGAAGCCGCATGCTGAGTTCCCAAGAACACCCCAATATAAATTGACTCCAGAAACGATTGCGGGCATAAAACCCGTGATCGAGTCCATGATTAAACAGGGAATACTGAAAGAAATCGTGGGTAGTCCATGTAACTCCCCGATTATGGGTCTGCAGAAACCAAATGGGAAATTTCGGATAGTGCAGGACCTTCGAAAGATTAATAACATAGTCGTTTCATGTTGTCCAGTGGTACCGAATCCATCAGTGATACTGTTTCAGATTCCCTTCCAAGCAGAGTGGTTCACAGTGATCGATCTTTGTCAGGCTTTCTTTTCGATCCCTTTGGACGAAGATAGCCATTTTCTTTTCGCATTTAAGCTGGAAAATCGCATCCTAACATGGTGTCGTATCCCTCAGGGGTATACAGAGAGTCCCTCGATCTTTAACCAGCTTTTGAAGAAAAATCTTGAAAGTCTAGTGCTGCCCCAGAAGTCAGTTCTGGTCCAGTACATAGACGACCTCCTTGTGGCGTCAGAAACAGAAGAAGCTTGCAGGGAAGACTCCATTGCGTTGTTAAATCACCTAGCTGCCAATGGGCACAAGGTGTCCCCGGGAAAATTGCAGTACTGCCTGACAGAAGTACAGTACTTGGGACACAGAATTGAGAAAGGCAAACGAAAAGTGTCACCAGACAGGATAGAGGCGATCATGAAAATGAATGCGCCTCAGACCCAGAGAGAGGTCAGGATGTTCCTAGGGATGGTGGGTTATTGCCGACAGTGGATCGTGAACTTTTCACTGAAAGCAAAACCTTTGCAAAAACTGACGCACAAGGAGGTGAGTGATCCGGTACCATGGGACAAAGACTGTTTGATGGCGTTCCTACAGTTGCGAGAGGACCTGTGTCGTGCTCCGGCATTGGGAATGCCTGATTACAATAAACAATTTTTTCTTTACTGTTGTGAGAGAGAAGGTTGTGCGTTGTCTGTGTTGGTCCAAATCCATGGGAATGCCCGTAGACCAGTTGCTTATTTTTCGGCTACCTTAGATCCAGTAGCCGCAGCGTTGCCCGGATGTCTAAAATCCGTTGCCGCAACGGGTGTCAGCATTGAAAGATGTGAAAATATCGTTATGGGGCACCCGTTAGAGGTGTGCGTGCCACATTCTGTTGAACTGTTGATGACCAGGACCAAAACACAGCATCTGACCAATAGCAGGCTCACGCGCTATGAGCAGGTTATTCTTGCTGCAGAGAACGTGACCCTCAAGAGATGCTCTGTTTTGAACCCTGCTACCTTAATGCCACTTCCAAATGATATTGATGATGATGATGAATATACAGACCATGACTGTCTCGATGTGACTGAACTATGCACCAAACCCAGACCCGACATCGTAGATGAGCCACTGACGGACCCAGACGAAGTTTTCTTTGTCGATGGCTCATGTGTAAGAGACGCAGTTGGGCAGTTGAGAGCAGCGTATGCTGTTTGTACAATTGAAGGAGTTGTGGAAGCAGGGTGCCTGGAAGGAGTAAACTCCGCTCAGGTAGCCGAGATTATTGCCCTGACACGTGCTTGCTTAGCAGGCAATCAAATTCGAGTCACCATATACACCGACAGCCAATACGGGTTTGGGGTAGTTCATGATTACGGGCAGTTATGGTCTCAAAGAGGGTTCATGACTTCTTCAGGCTCTCCCATTCGCAATGGAGAGTTTGTGCGCTTGTTGTTAGAAGCATTGCAATGTCCAGCAAGTATCGCAGTTGTAAAGTGCATCGCACATACCAAAAATGAGGACTTTGTTTCGAAAGGCAATAGATATGCTGATGAAGTTGCGCGGTATTGCGCAGAACAAGGTTACTCTTTCACAGAGGTGGATGTGGGTGGAATAAATGTAAGAACTGAATTAGCCATGATACTGGAAACTGTTGATACTTGGGATGAACTGTCAACCATGCAAGAAAATGCTCCTGATTCAGAAAAGGAAACATGGGAAAAGGCAGGATGTGTAATGGGTGAGACCCATTTTTGGGTCTCAGCAGACGGCAGAGCAGTGTTGCCCAATGAGATGGTGAGTCCAATGGCTAGACTCATACATGGTCCAGTACACTTAGGGAGAGATGCTATGCTGAGAGTGTTTAGACAGACTTGGTACAATCCTAAGTTTAGAATAGCAGCAGAAGCAGTGTGCCAGCGTTGTGTGACCTGCCAGCAGCTGAACGTAGGAAAAAGAACACCAGTTGCACTAAGTCACATAGGAAGGTCTGGAGGTCCATTCAATAGAATGCAGATAGATTTCATTGAAATGCCAAGATGCAACCGCCTTCGCTATGTCCTGGTGGTTGTTTGTGTGTTCTCCAGATGGGTTGAGGCATATCCTACACGTAGGTGCGACACCCTCACAGTGGCTAAGTTACTGCTTAGAGAACTTATCCCTCGTTTCGGGGTGCCGGCCTTTTTGGAATCAGATAGGGGAACACATTTTAACAGCGAGCTTGTGAAGATGATCTGTGTAGCACTGAATATTGACCAAAAGCTCCATTGCAGTTACCGACCAGAAGCCTCAGGAATTGTGGAACAGATCAATGGAACGATCAAGTCCAGAATAGCTAAAGTCTGTTCCTCAACGACCCTGAGTTGGCCTGATGCCCTGCCATTAGTCCTAATGAGCCTTCGCAGTACCCCAGACAGAAGAACAGGGTTGTCACCACATGAGGTGTTAATGGGGAGAGCAATGAGGCTGCCATCTATTCCAGCTACTGCACTGTTAAATATCACAGATGATATGATCCTGGACTATTGTAAGGGGCTGTCTGACGCAATGCGTTCTGTGTCCCTTCAGGTACAGGCTGCAGAGGTTCCAGCGTGCCAGGGCCCGTGCCATGACCTGTATCCTGGGGACTGGGTCCTGGTGAAGAAACATGTGAGAAGAAGCTGCTTGGATATTCGTTGGCGTGGGCCCTACCAGGTCATCCTGATCACCAACACAGCTGTAAAGGTGGGAGGCCTGCCCAATTGGATCCACGCGTCACATACGAAAAGGGTTCCAGCACCTCTGGAAACAGCTCCTCTCTCGGATGGACGTCCAGCTGAGGACCAAGAAGCCATAGAGGGGGCTAGCCAAGCTGTAGAGGTGCCAGCGGAAGCAGGGAACGAGTCTGACCAAGCTGAGGACGGTCAGTACAACAGCGAAACTGAAGACGCTACAGAAGGAGAAAGTAGCTGGGAGTACGAGTCTGACCCTGACAGGTCTGAAAGAGAGCGAGAACAGACCAGAAGGAGAAGGAGTAGAAGGGCACGTGGAGAAGCAAATTGGCCGCAAAGAAGAAGTTCTAGCCTGAGGTCAACTCCAGAAGCAACCCTTCCTCCGATATCAGAAGACTCAGACCCAGAAGAAGGTGCTCAGGGCGCTGAAGCACCGGACCGAAGAAGGTCAAGAAGAGTGCGTGTGCCTAACAGAAGATACTCCACACCTGAGTGGACATATCTGGCGACAAATGTCTGTGAAACCGGAGACAGGGAGGATCCGAGCGGTGGTGGTGTCCAGTTCTGAGCCCATTATCACCGTGGAAATACGACTGTTGGTACCCGGTGTCGAACAAGAAGGGTCACTAACATTCGTGCTCCCCAGACCTCCCCGCCTCAGCAAGTTAAAGCACATGTTTCTTACAGAATTGCAATTCCCCGACTTTGGTACAACGATAACAGCACATGAAGAGCACACTCTTCGCTTGGAAATATTGAACTATGCTATTGAAGCTGCAACCACAAATCTGATAGTCGATTGTTAAAGGACTTTGTAAATAAAGCAAGCAGAAAAAGAAGATTACCTAGCGCCCAGGAAGCAGAGAATTTTAGGGAATCCCTTGAGTTGATGGAGAAGGGCTAGGGTTGTCTTTTTGAACTGTTAAAGGACTTTTGCGAAGAAGGTTGTCAGCCTCCAGCTGTGTGGATTCTAAAGACAAAAAGGATTGAAAAAAGACTGTAAAGGAACGAGAGGAAAAGAACTTTTTGCGGAGATAAAGAGAGAACTATATAGTCTGACGAAATGGAGGCCGGCACCCCGAACCGCAGAGCTAAATGTATAATAGGTACACTAATAGTAGGAGTGATAATATTAATAGCTTTAGTGGTAACAATTTCTTATGTAAAGGGACATGAAGAAGAGGTAAAGGTAATTGATGTGAGTTCTGCAGGAACGCTTACACCTACTGTTGCAGGTGAGAAAAGGGAAAACACTCAAGAGAAAGCGTTATTGGCTGCAGAAGCCCGCAGGTTACATGTGGACGAGTCCCAAGGAGACTTTAGGTCAAATGCTTATGCTAAACTTTTGTATGAATACGTGGATGCCATGGAGGTTAAGGATTGCTACGTCTGCATGCAGTTGCCTGCGTCTGTAGATGAAGGAATTCGCTATCATCACCTCCCTCTGACATATGGCATTACATGTAGCTTATTGCTTAGTATATTTTATGAGAGAGATAGTTTTGAATACTATTTCTCAAATTATGATTCAGTGTTGCCAGAAGTCCCAAATTATAAGCAGATGAACAAATGGGATTACTGGAAGAGTGAAGACAGATTGGCCAAATTCTTCATTCCTTGGATTACCTTAGATACTTCACATGCCCGTAGAAATAATCTGACATGCAAGGTGTCAGAAGTCGAGAAAAAGTTCATAGGGCAGGTGGATGATCGTTACAGGAGACAAAAGATTTTGAAAAAATCAGGACAAGGGAAATTAGATTGGACCGAGGAAGAGAAGTCACATAAGAGAAAGGGTAGTAGTGGTCCAATAGCTTTAGATAAAGCGCAGAGAGGAAAGCTATGTCTTCACCGAGCCAAAACGTATTATGAAAATGTATACGTGGGTGAAGTTGACTGTGAACATGCTTTTAATTTAGAGTACTACACTAAGGATTTCCTGAAGGGAATGCAAGTGATTCCAAATGTGTATTTTGTATGTGGAAGAAATGCTTACGTGAGACTACCTGACAACTGGTATGGATCATGTTACTTGGCAATTGTCTTCCCCAAAATATATCATGCACAAGACTTAGTGATCATTGAGGGTCAGACATCATCGAGGGGAAGGAGAGATTTAGGCGATGCAGAAATGGTTGGAGATGTCTTTGGAGCTATGTTCCCTCTTTTGGGAATAATCCTTAATGATGTTAAAATTAGACGACTGGCAACAGTTGTCGACAGGTTGTCTGCCAGCACTGCTCAGTCCTTAATGCTGGTAGAAGGAGAGATGCAATCGATAAGGGCTATGGTTCTTCAAAATCGGCTTGCATTAGATGTCTTATTAGCAAAAGAGGGCGGAGTCTGTAAGGCTTTGAAGGTTCAGGAATGTTGCACTTACATTCCAGACCTTTCGAAGCCCCTTGAGAAGGTTATTAAGAACATAACTAATATACACAAGGAGATCGAAGACTTGAGTAGAGAAAATGTCTGGGAAAAGGTGGGCCACGGAATGAGTGCAGTTGGAGGGTGGTTTTCCACCTTAGGAAAAAGCTTTATATGGTATATTCTAAAGCCTATCATCATAATATTGATCTGTGGGATAATATTGTGGGGATTGGTGAGGGTATTCAAATGGTACAGAGCAAGAAGGTCAGAAAGGGCCCAAAGAGAGCAGCTGCAGAGATTGGCTGCCATACAAGATAATCAGTACAGGAGCCTGAGAGCTCTGGAAGCGCAGAGAATGCCAGCAATAACTGCAGTTTAAATGTTAGTGATGACCCCGAGAGGTCATCAAAGGGGGGAACTGAGAGAGCGCAAACTGATAAATGTATGAGTACATCACACTTATCTGTAGTAAGCATAATTCATGAAGAGAAAGGCCATGAGTGCTAATAGTATCTGCAATTATATCCTAAATGTATAGCTAATGTAGAGATTTAAGTAGGTGTGGAACTAATACAGAAATGTGTGACATTATATGACTTTATTAGACGTGATTATTTTGAATCCATGTCGTGAAGCTGTTACAACATAAGATGGTATGCGGTAAAACGCAGAACGTGGTAGGCCTCAGGGCCAGAGCTGGAGGGAAAGGGAAGGTGGTTCTTTTCACGACAAAGATTGTTTTAACGTTTTTGGTCATTGCATTAAATAGGCCATGATTTATAGAATTGTTTACTTAATAATAGAATAAGAGTATTAACATGTTTTAATTAAATGAAGAAGTTGAATGTTATAATCGTTATGGGAATTATTGTAGGCCTGAAATGTTTTAGCATTGATTTACACGTACATGTCTGGGCTGAGAAATGTTGCAAGCCTTTTAAGAAGTCTATGAGAGTTGGGTTCTTGGCGGCAGATATCTGTCTGCAACAGGAAAGGGGGGATCCAATTATAAATGAATGAATAGAGGTCTGTTCAAGTAGACGGCCCAGACATGGAGGAGGGTTCTGGAATGTTTAAGGGGTATCAGCGGGCCGGAGAAGAATCTGAGAAGCAAGGTCAACTCTAACGTCTGAGGCCCAATACAAAGCATCATGGAAAAAGCCTGAAGTTGCACCACGTGAGGGGCGTTCCACAAGGGGCGTCTCAAATGTTGTTGACTGTTTTGTATTAGGGACAGCACCCCTGGGTGGAGTTAGAGCAGAGACCTGAGGACCCTTTAGAGAGCGGATGGGTAGGCAGTGAGGGGTCATGACTGGAGAACTATAGGTTTTAACCAAGAGACTTAGAGTGGGTGACTTCCCTTGGGGGTCATTCATTGCTGACACCTTTGTTAGGTTGGGATTTGGTTAAGTAGGGATACCATCTAGAACAGGGTAGGGACGCCTAACCTGTGTTTGTTTCCTCCAACCTAAATGAAGGAGCGATATGCGTCTATGCTGATAGCTTTATTGTTCTTAGAACTTGTGTTAGTGATTTCTGTTGCTCGTCTGAGGGCTTTTCGAGAGCACATGTATGTAATTGGACCTGTGTATCTCGTGAATCTCATTCTGAGATGCCTGTATTTGCAGCTCATTATATCTTTACAATAAACTTTTGAAAACTAGAAGTTGTCCGTGATCTTTGAGAGTAGAGTCCTTTCTTGGGTGAACTAACTTGGAAATAGGTGCACTTTCTTTCCTTACAGACAGGCAATAAAGGTTCAGTCGACCAGATCGAGGTTTGGATCAATAGATATAAGGTATCGATCAAAATCTCGCCCTTTCATAGCCAAAAGGGAAAAATTCTCGGGAACGCCCCCGAATCTGGTCCGGCCATGACGGACGCCTCTCTGTTCCAATGGCTAGCCTCCATTTATGGAGCTAGCCAATGAAACAGAGGGCGGATTCCAGAGCCACATACTGTAACTCAATAGATTTCTCCTGCGCAAAAGCTGCTTGCGCAGCTTTTTTGCAGCCGAAACCTAATAAACTATCACCTGTCATTGTGTCCATATCACATTTTGTCCCAAAATCAACAGAAACACATTCTGTCAACCAGGACTAGCCCTCAGAAAAAACATTCCGGTCATGTGCCAGGCATTAACGTCACACACACTTAAACAAAGCACTGTGCTGGGCCAAGTGTTGTATAGCACTTGCACCATGAGCTATTCCATAGCACTGTGTCAGTGGACAATGATGTGTCCTTGGTAAAGTCAACAAACTATCAGGAAAGATTACACCATACAACAAAAACTGACGCTATCGCATGACAGGTAACATTTCTGCAGTGAACGTGACCAATTGTCATGCAAAGTCATTCATGGCAATGAAAAGTAACGTTGGACTCTGAAAAATGACCATAGGGAATGAAAGCTGACTTTCCAGTAGGAAACGTCACTTTTGTGTCATGCAAAGTCATGCATGCCAATGAAAAGTGACGTTGGACTCTGTAAAATGACTCAAGGGAAGGAAAGTTTAGTTTCCCATATACAGATTGGGACGCATTTGTCGGTAAACGGATGCTGCACAACAAACTATCGTGACACATGAGTGGGAAGTGCCGTGCGTAATTCGGAAACACTGTATCAAGGTCACAGCGTCAAAAATAAGGCTTTACCCATAGTCTAATTTTTGACATGCACATTTGTCTAGCAATGCATCTAGAAAATGAACGCATCAGTTAGGAAAATGACGCAGAGGCCAGAAAGGTGTCGCATCCACCCAGCTCTGACATGCTACAAACCAGGAAGTATGCAAAATTGCTTTCAATATTCCTTACTGTGGTCTTGTTTGTGCTTGGTGGAGGAGTTTGTTGGTGATTGCTGGAGAATTTTATGGAGATTTTTGGTTGTTAAGGTGTCTGTGTGTCCTTTGTCCTGTGCGTAAAGTGTTACTTTTATCCAGTTATTGTAATTTTGTGTAGTATCTTGTGGGGTGTATGTCCATTTAGGGGTTATTTGTAGTAGTTATAGGGGGAAGGGTTAGGGGTATATAGGGGCATATTACCAACAAGTAGCAAGATTTATCGCTAAATAGTCTTAGCGATGATGTTTTTATCGCTGCCTATCGCTGGATATGTTAGCGGAGAAAACATGCTATTAGCAACTTTTTTCTCCATTGTGCTAAAATATTCAGCGATAGCGGCGAAATGCGTGAATATCGCTGAGAATACAGCGATATTCACGCATTAGCGACGAAATGCTCTTAGCCATGTTATCCACCTCCCATTGGATAACATGGCTAAGAACTGGTCTGAGCAGGCGTTGGTTTTTTGCGATAGCGGGAATATTTCCATCGCTAAGCCTGCCTTGCTAATAGGCGATAGCGACGTTAGCGACTGCTTTCAGTCGCTAACAGGTTGGGTACGCCCACTTTGCATCTCATTAACGATAAATATCGCTGACATGCAAAGCGGGCCCCAAACCGCTCGCTATCGCCTAAAAGCTGTCGCTAACATCAATTAGCGACAGCTTGCTAATAGAGCGATAGAATTATTGCCACTTAGCGGCCGAAAACTAAACCGGCGATAATTGCCTATCGCCACCCTTGGTAATATGCCCCATAGTTAGTTGGGGAAAGACATTTCTTTAGGTGTACTGAAATATCGCGCGGGGGCAGAGCCAGGAACCTGACTGAGGAGCAGCTTGCTTGCGGGCTGTTCTGGCTCATTGTAAAGTACCTCTCCAGCATGCTAGGGAGTAGAGGAAGAGTTCTTCTGGGGTAGTCAACCCAGGAGAGGCAGCAAAGTTGAGAAAAGGTCAGACTCCAGATGTTGCGGTTGTTTGGGATGGATCCGACCCTGCACCAATATAAGGTCCGGCGGGAGGACCTTGTGAACCGGGAGCAGAATCTTCTGGATTACCTGGACCTGGAAATTGGAGGGAAGGTTGGTAACTTCCCATATACTACGAGCTTATAACTGTTTGCCTGTAGCCAAATGCTCTTAACACTGTTGTAAATAAATTGCCCACATATACATATACAGTTGACTATAGCATGATACATGCAGAATAAAATGCAGACACTGAGGGGGGAGATTTACTAAGATTTTATGCTGTGTTTGGGTCACAATAGTGACGCAAATTGGAGCAAATCTTTTTTTTTTACGATTTACTTTCCAGCGCTAAACTTGTTTAGTGCTGGAAATAACGTGAAATTAACACAAAGCAGCGCATAGAGCTGCTTTGCCTTACTTAGCACCAATGGGGCATACCATAGGTTGAGCATGGGCGTTCCTATGAAACCACTCAAGGTTTCTGACGCTTAACCAAATTTACTAAATAAAGTAAACAGGATTTAGCATCAGAAAACTGCACCCTTTTGAAGCGGGCACAAGGAAGGAGAAATGCTTTAATTTCTCCTTCCTTTTCTGACTTTGTATGTCTGCTGCACTGTACAGCACACATACAAAGAGGCACAATAGGTTAAGGCAGTCTATTCATAGGGGCATATTTACAATAAGTGGCGCATCCCTGCATATCAGCAGTGATGCTCCACTTATTGTGCGCCATGCCCCTGCCACCATGGATGCGCGGCATTTACAATGTGGCGCACCATGGGGCAAAAACGGCACAGATGCGTCACGCATCTGTGCCATAAAAGTGACGCATTCCTGGAGTTGCGTCGCAAGCGCGACGCAGCTCCAGCAATGCTCTGGGGGTGCCCTAGCTTGTTAATGCTGCGTCAATCCTTACGCCTGCTTCAAGCAGGCGCAGTGTTTTGACGCAGCATGGTCCCCAAAGTGACTGAGTGAAATCTTGTAGATTTCACTCAGCCACTTTTAGGAGGCGTTCCTGCGCCGGAACTCCCCCCCCCCTGCGCAGGAGCGCCTCCTTCTGGCGCAGGGCTTTACAACGTGACGCATCTCCCAGATGCGTCACGTAGTAAATACCCCACACCATGGCGCATCTTTTGCGCCGCCGCTGCTTCACAAAAGTGACGCAACGGTGGCGTAAAAGAGGCGCAAGGGGCTTGTAAATCTGCCCCATAGTATTTTGTACTGGAAGGATACTCTTCAGTACAAAACCTATGCTAGACTCACAGAGACACCCTTGTATCATAGCACAATGGTGTCTCTGGCACATGTCAGCTGATTTCAGCGCCAGTGCTATTGAAAGTGGTGGAGAGTGCCATATTAAGTGACGTAGCTAGGCACTTTGCCGCCCATGACGGTCCCTGCCTTTGCCGCCAAAGATCACTAGACTGTGTGAAAAAGTGGTAAATCTGTCCCTGAAGGCCTTAATTACAAGGCCATTGTGCAGCGGGTGTGTACAATATGACGTGACTCTCCTGAAGTGCATTGTTTCTGCCAAAATGTACACGGCCATGTAAAGCCTATCTGCGTGGCTTCACATGACCTGGTAAATATGTGCCCCTTACACGCATAACTCTGCATGGAAGTGGCATACCATGGGTGTTGCAGTGGGTGTTCACATGCACCATCCATGGAGCCAGACACATTTTTAGATGTACAAGGTTATCTGCACCTGGGAATGTATCAGAATCCTAGGTGTTCCAAGAAGGCGCATACGGTAGGCACAACAAGGGGAAATACCTAATTGTGCGCTAGGTTTTACTGTAACCATGTGTGCTGTTAACTGCAGCACACATGGAAAGAGGCAAATACCTCTTGTGTCTGTGTTTGTGCAGGAAGGTGTCCCATCCAACCCGAAATATATTCACAACTACAATGCAAACTCTCTGGCACCATGGAGCAAGGGTGCCTGTGTTGGCACATGGATGCCCATGGCAATCCAACGCAGGGAAAAAGGACAGGAATGACTTGCTATGTCTACATGGCCACATGACGTATGCCTATATGTATGCATGCCACTGTTGTGTCAGCTATGATGTAGAGACTTGTGGCACATGTCCCATCACCAGCCCCAAACATATTGATAGGCTATTGTGGACCAAAGAGTGGGTGACTGACTTGATATATACTTACTAATTGTTAGCCCAAGTATGTGACACAATTGTTGCATGGTCTAGGTTGTGAATTCTCTGACACAGTATGTGTGACCAAATGTTTTTCTTTGCCAGGACACAGGTGTGATTGCGGTGTGACACATATCCCACAACAAACCTCCAAAACTCTTGGGCAGCAGAGAGCTGTATGTTGCCAGATTGGGGAGTTTGCATTAGTTTTGTAGGTCTAGGTGACAAATAAGTACAATTTGTGAAGTAGCACAGACACCTATCCACCATGTTGTCATGATACAGGTTATTACAAATAACTCTAAATGCTGCAAGTATCCATATGTCATCATCTGGGCTCCCCTTTATTCAACAAAGTGTTGCTAAATACCTGACTAATAAAACTCAAAACAATCTAAGCTATGCACTCGCCGGCATGCATGTACACACTCATCACTTGGAGAAAGTCTGTGTTAATGTGCATATCGGTTGCAATAAGTACATTCATTTGGTAACAGACTATTGGGTACATAATGGAGCACGTGTAATTTTTGCTGCTTTAACTAGGTATACTATGGTATAGCGGTGTTGGCATGGCCATGTGCCAATCCCTAAACATACATTGACAGCAGGTCATTTGCATGTGAGGTTGATCACAACAGTCTGTCAATGCTTTTAATAGCTGGCAAAGAAAAAAGGCTATGCTGCTATGTGTGTGGCCAGTGTATGTGCATGAAAGTGAGGCAATGGTGGGTCACAATACATGTACTTGCTACACATCACACATTTGAATTATCTGTTTGGACCTACATTGTACCCTCAGGCATCTATCCAAGCATACCCAAGGGGGCACATAGAAGGCCTATGTGCACCATTCCATGTGAACATGACAGCATATATCAATATCTGGCCTTGTATGCAAATGGCAACAATGCAATGAAGCCTATAATTGGCCTTTCCTGTACCCACACAGCCACGACCTGGAGGACTGTTATCTTAGAGGAGGGACATACATCTCATGATGGCTGTACATAGTATGTTACATAGATGTTAGTGTTGCACCACATGCTACTTGTGGTGCTAATAGTGAATGATGCATGTATGCATGCTCCAGTTGTGACTAATAAGCTTTGTTTGAATCATGTTCTCTTCATCTCCAACAGCTAATATGTCCCCAGAGGAGCTAAAGAATTTACGGATCAGGCTGGAGAGGTTTTGCCATATCCGGGAGGTGGTGAAGACATACAGGAAGGTGGGGGATTCATAGCAAAGTGCCAGGACAGCAGTGAGCCGGATGTCACCAGTTCAGGGATGTGACTTTCTGAAGAGGGAAAGCAGCAGCCGTCCAGCAGGAAAAGGACATGCTGGCCTGTCTGGACCTTTCGCTTGACCCTCCTCTGCCCCACTAGCGGGAACCCTCATCTGGCCCACTACCTGGCCCCTCCTTGTCCCTCTACCAGTGCCCTCCTCTGCCCCACTACCCACTATCAGGACCCTCTTCTACACCACAAGCAGTGGCAGCCAGCCTAGTGGCACTCCACGCACCCAACAACTCCTGGACATGGTTAACAAGTTGGTGAAAGACCAGCAGGACATACCACTCAAATTCTCAGGAAGGCAGGTGCAGCTGGCTACACTGCTTCTATAAGTTAGTCCCCTGGAGCAGGCTGTGGACAACATCCAGTAAAATATCTAGGGGCTTATTTACAAGCCTCTTGCACCGCCGCTGCGTCACTTTTTGCGACACACCGGCGGCGCAACCTGCTGCCCCATATTTACAAGGACACATAAAGCCACCCTGTGTAAATATGGCCCCTTTACACACACCACGTTGCGTGAAAGAGGCACACCATGGGTGTAACTGTGAGTGTTCCCAAGCTACAACCATTGCTTCTGCCGCATTTCCAGATTTACGAGAAAATGCGTCAGAATGCTATGCCACCACAGGGAAGGCGTAGGGAGGAACAACGAGGAGAAATGTTTTTATTTATCCTTGTTTTTTTCCTCTTTCAAGGCATTCTACAGCACACATTGGAAGAGGAAATCACCTCTTGTGATTGTTTTTGTGCAGGAAGGTGTCCCTTCCTGCACAAAAACAATGATCCCCCTGACGCAGGCACCCTTGCAGCATGGTGCAAGGGTGCCTGCATCGCACATGGCAGCTAATTGTGCGCCAGCGCAAAGGCATCGCTTTGCTTCAGAATTAACGCAGCATGGCGCAGCCAAATGGCTGGCGGCACTGTGCTGCATTAATTCCTTGTGAATAAGGCCAAAAGGGCCTCCGTCGGTGTTCCTTCACCTCCCTAGTTATGTGTTGTGACAATATTTTTGACTACTTGCTTAGGTTAGTTCAGTAATTAGTATAGGTGCAGCTTAGGTTTAGTGTGTTGTATTAGTAGTGTTAGGTGTTAGTAGAGGATGTGGGTGGGTATGTTGATAAGTAGGTGGGGGTTGATGTTTAGTATGTGTTAACAAAAAAAATTACAAATCCCAAAATTCAAAAAAAGTTATTAAAAATACAAAAGAAATAGATATTTGTTTAGCTCTTCGGGCCCTACTAGCACTATTACGCTGCCGGTGGCGCAATGTGCCACTGGCATATTTATAAGGCCACGTAAAGCCAATAAAGTGGCTTTTCATGGCCTTATAAATATGTGCACCTTTCACCCAGAAAACTGTGTGAAAAGGGTGCTGCTGGGGCTGTTCCCAGCAACATCCATGGCTTTTTGAACTGCCCCAGATTTATGAGAAAACATAAGTCTGAGGCAGTGCCAAAAACTTACGCCTCCATGGGGGAGGCGTAAGGTAGGCCCAACGAGGAGAAATATATTTATTTCTCCTCGTTTTCCCTCTTTCTATTTGTGCTGAATCCTGCAGCACACAAGGGGGCATATTACCAACAACTAGCGAAAATTATCGCTAAATATGCTTAGCGATGATTTTTTTATCGCTGCCTATCGCTGGATATGTTAGCGGAGAAAACATGCTATTAGCAACATTTTTCTCCATTGTGCTAAAATATCCAGCGATAGCGGCGAAATGCCTATCGCTGAATATGTTAGCGGAGAAAACATGCTATTAGCAACGTTTATCTCCATTGTGCTAAAATATCTAGCGATAGCGGCGAAATGCGTGAATATCGCTGAGAATACAGCGATGTTCAAGCATTAGCGACGAAATGCTCTTAGCCATGTTATCCACCTCCCATTGGATAAAATGGCTAAGAACTGGTCTGAGCAGGCGGTTTTTTTTGGCGATAGCGGGAATATTTCCATTGCTACGCCTGCCTTGCTAATAGGCGATAGCGACATTAGCGACTGCTTTCAGTCGCTAACAGGTTGGGTACGCCTACTTTGCATGTCATTAGCGGGCACCAAACCGCTGGCTATCGCCTAAAAGCTGTTGCTAACATCAGTTAGCGACAGCTTGCTAATAGAGCGTTAGAATTATCACCGCTAAACCGGCGATAATTGCCTATTGGTAATATGCCCCAAGGTTTCCCTTCTGCACAAAAATAATCATCCCTACAATGCTGGCACCCTTCCACCATGGTGAAAAGGTGCCTACGTTGGCGCATGGCAGCCCATTGTGTGCCGGGGCAGGGGAAATGGACAGGTATGTGCCATATCTAATAGATGCGGTGCATTCCTGCCCTTTTCTTTTGCCGTAGGGCAACTCAGCAGCAAGGCCTGCTGTGCTGCCCTATGGCAAAAAGCCCACAAACGAGGCCCTTCATGTTTAGTATAGCTGTAGTTGTTGTTAGTCCAATGTGCAATAGTGTGATAAAGGGGGTGGGTGTCAGATGTTGAATGTGTCTTGTGGCTATATTGTGCAGAGTAGGATAAGTTAGGTTGATAAGTATTAAGTTAGGATAATGTAGTTAAGGTAGGATAGTTTAGGCATAGGTTTTATAGGTTAGAATAGTGTAGATGATAGTACATAGGCCTTTCTATATCTACAAATAATTTAATAAACTATGGGGCATATTCTCATGGACTTAATGCCAAGTTATCAGCACTTTAGCGCAGCAAAAGTGGCGAAAGAATTATTGTGAGAAGTTGGCCTGGTATATGCTGTATATGCTGACCACTAGTTATAGTGGGCACCTTGTACCAGTCCAAACAACCCTTATTGATGATTAGGTTGAAGACAACCTTTAATGAAAGCTATCCTAGTGGTAGCTATGAGAGCAGCCTTCAGGCTAAGTCTTGAAGGAATGTATAGCAGCTTGTTTTACCAGATTGTAACCTCCTGAATGACCAAATGAAAGGAGAACCACACAGGTGTTGTTATAAAAATATGTATTTATTACTAAACACTCTCTACTAATCTCTTTATGAGATCAGGCAGGTCGCTCCCCACGCCGCACAGCTAGCACCACCTGTCTCTGCTGTGCCTCTCCACCGCTGCTGCCGCGAGTTCTAGCCTCCCGTGGCTGCTCTCATTTTTGCTCTGCTGACACTGTAATTCCACTCATTTTTTCACTTATTTCACCCTGTTGCACTGTTATTTAACTCGTTTTTGTCTGTTTACTTCCCCCTTGTTGCACTGGTATTTCACTTGTTTTGCTGCTTATTTCCCCTTTGTTGCACTGTTACTTCACTCGCTCTTTGCTTCCCGCCACACTCCGATTTCCCACTGCTGTGTCCCCGGCGGCCCCGCTCCCCTCGCTCACCCAATCGCCAGCCCATCCGCCTCCCAGGTGCATCCCAAGGCAAGCCCGTCTGCGCCCGTCCGCGCCTAGCGCCATACCCCTTGGCCCCCGCGAATGCCATGAACCCCGACACCGCTATGACGCCAGCACCCTCCCTGCACTCAACACCGGCCGATCACACACCTGCTGCCGGGCCACCCCGAAGCGAACCCATGGACCTTTTATCCTGCCGGAACTGCAGCTATACCAGCCTCCAAACCACCACCACGCCCACTGGTGTAGGATGCAACAGCCTCCGATGCATTCTACTCAACACCCGCTCCGCCCGTAAACACGCCATTGAACTCTGGGACCTACTCGACGAGACCTGGATGAACCCCTCCTCGGCACCCGACCTTGCCATAGCCATCCCGGACGGCTACAAATCACCCACAGGGACCGCAACAGAACAGGAGGAGGAATTGCCATCGTTCACAGAAACACCCTCAGAATCTCGACCAGCACCGACGACACGCTTAGCACCGCCAAACACCTGCACTTTCAGATCCACACCGACCCCAACACCACCCTCAGAGGAACCCTCATCTACAGACCACCCGGCCACTGGCCCCAGTTCAGTGACTCCACAGCTGACTTCAGCACGCACGTCCTTGCTTCTACGGACTACATCCTCCTCGGAGACCTGAACTTCCACCTCGAGAACACCAACGACAGCAACTCCACTACCCTGCTCAACAAGCTCGGACTCAAACAGCTCGTCACGGTTCACACCCACTCCGCCAGATACATGCTCGACCCCATCTTCTCCACCAGCAACCACGTCACCTTCAGCCACAACACCAAACTCCACTGGACCGACCACCGCTGCGTCCACTTCACCTTCGGGAAGCCCACCACGCACCACCGCACACAAGTCCCCCACCGCAGCTGGAACAAAGCCACAGAAGACCAGCTAGCCACCACCCTTGCCCGAAACCCACCAACGGACACTACCAACACCGACTCCGCCGCCCTCAACCTGAGGCATTGGATCAACGACTGCACCAACACCCTCGCCCCGATCAAGAAACCCTCGAACAGACGCACCAACAGAAAAGCCATCTGGTTCACAGCCAACCTCCAGGCATACAAGCGGGTCTGCCGTAGGCTCGAGAAGAAGTGGCATCACGAACAGACACCGGACAGCAACACAGCCTACAAGAGCACCATCCGCAGACACCACCAACTCATCCGAACCTCCAAAAGGACCTCCTTCAAAGAGAACATTGACAACAATGCACACAACAGCAAAGAGCTCTTCAACATCGTAAGGGAACTCTCCAACCCCAGCTCCAACTCCAATGTCATCCAGCCATCACAAGACCTCTGCCACTCCCTCACCACCTACTTCCACCGCAAGACCGCAGACATCCACGACAGCTTCAACAACCAGGCCCCCCCCCCGACAGACATAGTCACCTCAGAAGCACCGCGCCCCCAGCCACTTCAACCCCCTGCTCTCCTGGACGACGAAGGCACCATCAAAATCATGAACACCGTCCACTCCGGCTCACCGTCTGACCCCTGCCCGCACCACATCTTCAACAAAGCAAGCTCCACCATCGTACCCCATTTCCGCAAGATCATCAACAGCTCCTTCAAGACCGACACCTTCCCGGAGAGCTGGATGCATGCCGAGATCAACGCCCTACTCAAGAAAGCCAAGGTAGATCCCAAGGACCTCAAGAACGTCCGGCCCATCTCCCTCCCTCCGTTCCCGGCGAAAGTCATCGAGAAGAGTGTCAACAGGCAACTGACCTCCTTCCTCGGAAAGAACAAAATCCTGGACCCGTGCCAATCTGGATTTCGCAGCAACCTCAGCACTGAAGCAGCCCTCATTGCCGCCACCGACGGCATCAGGGCCCTGCTGGACAACGGAGAAACCGCAGCCCTCATCCCCCTGGACCTCTCAGCCGCCTTCGACACCGTCTGCCACCACACCCTCCGCACACGCCTCCACAATGCAGGAATCCGTGTCAAAGCACTGAACTGGACCACCTCCTTCCTCACCGGCAGAACCCAGAGTGTCCGCCTCCCACCATTCCGTTCTAAAGACACCGAGATCATTTGCGGCATACCCCAAGGATCGTCCCTCAGCCTGACACTCTTCAGCGCCTACGAGGCACCACTCGCCAGCATCGTTCAATCGCATGACTTCAACATCATCTCATACGCCGACGACACCCAACTGATCCTCTCCCTCACCAAGGCCCCCACCACCGACAAACCCAACCTCCACAAAGGAATGAAGGCCATCGCAGAATGGATGATGAACAGCCGCCTGAAACTGAACTCGGACAAGACAGAGGTCCTCCTCATTGGATCCACCCCCTCCACCTGGGACGACTCATGGTGGCCTGCCGTACTGTGAGCTGAACCAACGCCCACCGACCACGCACGCAACCTGAGAGTCATCCTGGACTCCGCGTTGTCAATGACCCAGCAAGTAAACGCCATCTCCTCCTCCTGCTTCAACACCCTCCGCATGCTCCGCAAGATCTACAGATGGATCCCCACTGGAACCAGAAGGATGGTCACCCAGGCCCTCGTCAGCAGCAGACTGGACTACGGCAACGCTCTCTACGCAGGAACCTCAGCCAAACTCCAGAAAAGACTACAACGCATACAGAACGCCTCTGCACGTCTCATCCTTGACATCCCCCGCCACAGCCACATCACAGCCCACCTGAAAGACCTGCACTGGCTCCCCGTCAACAAGAGGATCACCTTGAATCTCCCCACCCACACTCACAAAGCACTCCACAACACCAGACCAGTGTACCTCAACAAACGACTCACCTTCTACACCCCGACCCGCCAGCTTCGCTCCGCTAACCTCACTCTTGCCACCGTCCCCCATATCCGTCGAGCAACCTCCGCCGCAAAAACCTGGAACACCCTCCCCATCCGCCTACAACAGACCCAAGATCTGCTGGCCTTTAGAAGACTCCTCAAGACCTGGCTGTTTGAGCAGTAGCAGCACCCCCCCCCCCCAGCGCTTTGAGACCTTCACGGGTAAGTAGTGCGCTCTACAAATGATTGATTGATTGAAAGTACACAATATTAAATCAATAGAATGACAGAAAATAGCACAATACACAGTGGGCTTCAGGGGGAGACCAAAACATATACTAAGAAAGTGGTATAACAACCACGACTTAACTAGACACAGTGCCTAGAGCACGTAGAATCACTGGGAACCCAAGGAACCACCCAAGGTAGTGACACAGGGGACCCACGGGGGACGCGTGCATCGTGAGAACACATCCGCGAGCGCCGCACAACTCAATGGGAAAGTCGCCGTTGGAATTTTAAAGTTTAAGGACACTTAGGAGAGGACTTTGAGCAAACCCTTTCAAACTTAGAAAGGTCTGAGGCCAGCACCCATGTGAGCACTGGAGTACTCGTGTTACCTAACCCAGGGAGGCCGGGTGCATAGGTGTCAAATGGTGCCGGGAATCTTCATCGTTTTTAATGGTGTGATGCTGAAAGTGCTGCTGCCGTGAAGAGGAAAAGTGTTGGGTTGGATCCAAGCCTTTATCAGATATGAGAAGAACCTGAAAGCAGAGGTGACAGAGTCTGGGTCACTTGCCAGTGACCAGGAGCTCGGTAGATGAATGTCCACCGATGTCGGGTGCTTCCGGTGAGAAGAGGTGATGCTTAAGCATGGGCGTAAAATCCGTTCCGCTCGCGGATTTTTCGGATTTTCGGCAAATTCGCAATCCGCGAACGCTCGCGAATTTGTCGAAAATCCGTGAATTCGCTCGCGGCGGTCTTTTTGCTTGGTGATACAATATTGCGGCGCGCGGCGTGGTGCACGGCGTTCACTTTCCGTCATTTAGCGTTTGCCGAGTTGTTTTTCTCGATCATATTTAGCGAGTGCTGCGCCATTTTGGATCTTGCTGCGGGATCCCGCGGGAGTTTGGCGCCCGCGAATACGTAATCGCGGCTTGCCACCTTGCACAGCACGCCTCGCGAGAGTTCGCAATTGCGAACACGTAGTTGCGGCGGACAGGAACAATCTCGCACTCGGGAAATAGAGATTTTGGAATTCTGCACAAGAAATTCACCAGCAAACAGGATAAACCTTCAGAAAATGATGATTTTTATCAGAATCACTCCTCAGGTTGACATTTGCATGGCCTTTTTTTTGCAAGGAGTCCATTTTTGGGGGGGGGGAGGAAGTGCCCCACAGTCTCCAACTTCCTGTTCCTGTCCAGCAGGCTCCTCCCAGTGCTTTTTTCATGTGCTGGTCACTTTCATTTGGACCTTGACCTGGAAGGATTACTTTTTGTGGGTGCTGCTGGATATTTGGATTTGAGGCCTTTTTGACTTTCTTTGGATCACTTTTGGATTAGAAATCAACTTTCACAAGTAAGTTTGTTTGGGGCATTACAGTTGTTGCAACTACAATTTTGGAACTTTTTCAGAACATTAAATACAATATATTGTGGGTAGCCACAGTATCCAATAGGACCAAGGTTGGTTATGGGTGCATGATACAACTGTTTTGTTGAATTTAAACACCATTGAGGCCATGGATGGGCTGGGATTGTGCTGATTTTTGTTGTTTTTGTCGTTTTTTTGGGGCTGCTGGTGGGGCCCTTTGCCCAGGGGTGGTGAGTGTTGCATGGGCCTAGTCTTTCTGAGGGGTGTCTTCTTGAATTTAAACATCATTGAGGCCATGGATGGGCTGGGATTGTGCTGATTTTTGTGTTTTTTGTTGTTTTTTTGGGGCTGCTGGTGTGGCCTTTTGCCCAGGGGTAGTGGTGCATGGACTGAGTGTGCCTGTGGTGTGGTCTCACTCTCTTTAATGTAAACATCCTGGATGGCATTGGATTGTGGTGATTTTTGGGTGTTTTTCTGTTTTTTTGGGGTGTACTGTTGATGTGGACTGGCCATGTGGGTGGTGGTGGTGGCCATCTTGAGTGCTGGCTGGTACAGGCAACATGTGCTTGGGGTGCAAGGGGCCATTTTGAAGAGAGGCAGTGTCTGAGGCCTGCACTTATTTTGCCTACTTTTCATCCATTAGGCCCAGGGGTAGTGAGTGTTGCATGGGCCTAGTCTTTCTGTGGGGTGTCCTCTTGAATTTAAACACCATTGAGGCCATGGATGGGCTGGGATTGTGCTGAATTTTGTGGTTTTTGTCGTTTTTTGGGGCTGCTGGTGGGGCCCTTTGCCCAGGGGTGGTGAGTGTTGCATGGGCCTAGTCTTTCTGTGGGGTGTCCTCTTGAATTTAAACACCATTGAGGCCATGGATGGGCTGGGATTGTGCTGTTTTTTGTGTTTTTTGTCGTTTTTTGGGGCTGCTGGTGTGGCCTTTTGCCCAGGGGTAGTGGTGCATGGACTGAGTGTGCCTGTGGGGTCTCACTCTCTTTAATGTAAACATCCTGGATGGCATTGGATTGTGGTGATTTTTGGGTGTTTTTCTGTTTTTTTGGGGTGTACTGTTGATGTGGACTGGCCATGTGGGTGGTGGTGGTGGCCATCTTGAGTGCTGGCTGGTACAGGCAACATGTGCTTGGGTTGCAAGGGGCCATTTTGAAGAGAGGCAGTGTCTGAGGCCTGCACTTATTTTGCCTACTTTTCATCCATTATGCCCAGGGGTAGTGAGTGTTGCATGGGCCTAGTCTTTCTGTGTGGTGTCTTCTTGAATTTAAACACCATTGAGGCCATGGATGGGCTGGGATTGTGCTGAATTTTTTGGTTTTTGTCGTTTTTTGGGGCTGCTGGTGGGGCCCTTTGCCCAGGGGTGGTGAGTGTTGCATGGGCCTAGTCTTTCTGTGGGGTGTCTTCTTGAATTTAAACATCATTGAGGCCATGGATGGGCTGGGATTGTGCTGATTTTTGTGTTTTTTGTTGTTTTTTGGGGCTGCTGGTGTGGCCTTTTGCCCAGGGGTAGTGGTGCATGGACTGAGTGTGCCTGTGGTGTGGTCTCACTCTCTTTAATGTAAACATCCTGGATGGCATTGGATTGTGGTGATTTTTTGGGTGTTTTTCTCTTTTTTTGGGGTGTACTGTTGATGTGGACTGGCCATGTGGGTGGTGGTGGTGGCCATCTTGAGTGCTGGCTGGTACAGGCAACATGTGCTTGGGGTGCAAGGGGCCATTTTGAAGAGAGGCAGTGTCTGAGGCCTGCACTTATTTTGCCTACTTTTCATCCATTATGCCCAGGGATAGTGAGTGTTGCATGGGCCTAGTCTTTCTGTGGGGTGTCTTCTTGAATTTAAACACCATTGAGTCCATGGATGGGCTGGGATTGTGCAGAATTTTGTGGTTTTTGTTGTTTTTTGGGGCTGCTGGTGGGGCCCTTTGCCCAGGGGTGGTGAGTGTTGCATGGGCCTAGTCTTTCTGTGGGGTGTCCTCTTGAATTTAAACACCATTGAGGCCATGGATGGGCTGGGATTGTGCTGTTTTTTGTGTTTTTTGTTGTTTTTTGGGGCTGCTGGTGTGGCCTTTTGCCCAGGGGTAGTGGTGCATGGACTGAGTGTGCCTGTGGGGTCTCACTCTCTTTAATGTAAACATCCTGGATGGCATTGGATTGTGGTGATTTTGGGGTGTTTTTCAGTTTTTTTGGGGTGTACTGTTGATGTGGACTGGCCATGTGGGTGGTGGTGGTGGCCATCTTGAGTGCTGGCTGGTACAGGCAACATGTGCTTGGGGTGCAAGGGGCCATTTTGAAGAGAGGCAGTGTCTGAGGCCTGCACCTATTTTGTCTACTTTTCATCCATTATGCCCAGGGGTAGTGAGTGTTGCATGGGCCTAGTCTTTCTGTGGGGTGTCCTCTTGAATTTAAACACCATTGAGGCCATGGATGGGCTGGGATTGTGCTGAATTTTGTGGTTTTTGTCATTTTTTGGGGCTGCTAGTGGGGCCCTTTGCCCAGGGGTGGTGAGTGTTGCATGGGCCTAGTCTTTCTGTGGGGTGTCTTCTTGAATTTAAACATCATTGAGGCCATGGATGGGCTGGGATTGTGCTGATTTTGGGGTTTTTTGTCGTTTTTGGGGGGCTGCTGGTGTGGCCTTTTGCCCAGGGGTAGTGGTGCATGGACTGAGTGTGCCTGTGGGGTCTCACTCTCTTTAATGTAAACATCCTGGATGGCATAAGATTGTGGTGATTTTTGGGTGTTTTTCGTTTTTTTTGGGGTGGACTGGCCATGTGGGTGGTGGTGGTGGCCTGGCCATGTGGGTGGTGGTGGTGGCCATCTTGAGTGCTGGCTGGTACAGGCAACATGTGCTTGGGGTGCAAGGGGCCATTTTGAAGAGAGGCAGTGTCTGAGGCCTGCACTTATTTTGCCTACTTTTCATCCATTATGCCCAGGGGTAGTGAGTGTTGCATGGGCCTAGTCTTTCTGTGTGGTGTGGTGTCTTGAATGTAAACATCATGGATGGCATGGGATTGTGCTGATTTTTCTGTGTTTTTCCATTTTTTGGGGTTTATAACTGAACTGATGTTCCTCTGTCTTCCATTGCTTTTAGGTGCACAAGACTCAAGAGAACCACCAGTGCCAGGAAGAAGTCCGGCAGCGGTGTGTGTGTGCAGCATAACGGCACGCGTTGTCACGTCTGGACACAAACAACTCTGCAACTCGTGCACCTGCTGCCTGCTGTTCTGACCTGCTCTGAAGAAGATGGCCCCAAAAAAAGTTCCCCGTAGCTCCTCTAGCAAGAAAGTTGCCAGTAAGGAGCAGAAGAAGCAAGTTACCAAGGAGACTGGTGTGCCGGCCGCCCCTTTTTTTGGGAGGAAAAAAAAAAGTACGCCTGCAGCAGCAGCGGGATCTGCTGGGGACCAAGCTGGGAGGACCACCCCCGCTACATTGGGCTCAGTGCCACTACCACCACCACGCCAACTTAAGTCCAAGTCCTTGACTGCTGCAGAGGCAGTTAGTCTAGTTGTTCAATCACCATCGACCAGTGATGTTAGCTCATCGCAAGAAAGTAGCAGCAATGTCCCTCAATCAACACAGGTTGTTGTAACTCATCTGACGAGTGTTGAACAACCACAGCCGCAACAAAAACCACATGTGCAAGTACAAGCCCAAGTACATGTGGAAGGAGAGTCAGCGCAAGGAGATGAGCAAGCAGAGGTGCATGGAGGGTCACAAGTGCCCACAATAGTTGTTCCTCCCGAAGTAGGGGCACATCAGGAAATCGACAATCAAGGCGAGATATCATTTGAGGAAGACACTCCTCCTGATGATCATTCATTGTCTTCCACACCCCTAGCAAGGAAGAGATCAAGGGTGGTGTCTACATCTTCTTCAAGCACACCTCCTTCTGATGATACGGATCAAAATTGGGAACCAGCACCACTGCCGTCTGAGAGTGAGGCACACCATGATCTGACAAAGGTAGTTAAGCGTAAAAGGAAGCTCGTCCAAAGTCTCAGAGTTATGGAGTGTGATGATGAGGCTCAACAAGAAGTGGCGGATACTGCTGCTGATGAACACTCTGACAACGACGACCCAGTCATCATAAAGGTCACTGCAGCCCCAGCGGGCATGCAGCAAACAGACATTTTGACCCTAGCCCGAAAAGCTGCTGAGCGTGATGATGATGATGTTGTCGACGAGGAGGCAGTGGAAAAACCCCAATCATTGGAGTTAAGTAGTACACCAACTCGTACCGCTTCCATATTTCTTTCTCACAAGAAGGGACCTCCATCCACCTCGACCTTAATTAGTGGCGGTGAAAGTGCACAACGTACAAAAGTTGGGCAATCCAGATCCTCCACTTCATCTGGCATTAGCAGCATGACCACCACCACCAGTATCGCCGCCTCCTCCAGGCCCCACAGACACTTCAAGTCCCCAGTTTGGGACTTCTTTACTGTTTGCCCAAAAAGGGAAAAGTTCGCCATTTGTACCCTTTGTAAGGTTGGAGTTAGTCGTGGTAAGTTAGGTACCAACTATGGTACCGGAGGCCAGAGAGGTCATCTTGAGAGACTGCACGCTGTCCTATGGTTTGCGCACCTAAAGGTGATCAAGGAAGCCCGAATTGGAAGTCAAGAAAACGTTTATTTATTTATTTTATAGCATTTATAAGGCGCACAGCTACCCACAAAGGGTTTCCCGGCGCCGAAACAGCATAGACACAGGACACAACTAGAGAAAAACAGGTCCGAAAGCAGATTATTTATCAAACAGCCAGGTTTTCACACTTTTTCTAAA
Source organism: Lissotriton helveticus (assembly GCF_964261635.1). NCBI lineage: Eukaryota > Metazoa > Chordata > Amphibia > Caudata > Salamandridae > Lissotriton > Lissotriton helveticus. The sequence goes on from NC_136059.1 coordinate 451,498,559, forward strand.
ACTCCTATAGTTTTCTTCTTTGCGTATTGCAGTGGGCAGTGTGTTCCAAAGAGTTGGACCCAGAAATGAAAAGGATCTTCCGCCCATTCTGGCCCGTTTAAACCTTGGTACCGCGAAGTTCGCTGATGTAACTGAGCGAAGATTGCGGTTGGGTAGGTAAGGCTTGGCGAGATCTTGAATATACTTGGGAGCAGTCCCTGCTTTGATTTTGAAAAGGTAGCTCAGGGTTTTAAAACGGATCCGATTTTCGACCCTGAGCCAGTGCAGGTCCCTGAGATGTTTGGTGATCCTGGCATATCTCGGGATTCTGCAAAGCAGTCTGGCCGCAGTATTTTGCACCAGTTGTAAGCGTCTTATTACTGCTTTGTTTGCACCCAGGTACAAGATGTTACCGTAGTCAAGCCGAGATGTCACTAAGGCATTGACTACGGTCTTCTGGGTGGTCGGTGGTAGCATCCAGACAATCTTGCGTAACCATCTGAGAATAGTAAAACAAGTGCCAGCCACTTTATTTGCTTGTTGCGCCATGGATAAGCTGTCATCAATGATGATCCCGAGATTTCTGACCTGGGTAGCTGGGGTCGGGAGCTTGCCTAGTGAGGTCGGCCAATGGGAGTCGCTCCAGAGATCTTTACTGTTCCCTAGGAGAAGGACCTCCGTTTTTTCCCCATTTAATTTGAGTTGGTTGGCCGACATCCAGCAGAAAATTTCGTGGAGGCCTGTTTTAAGTGCAGAAGGAACAGACGAGTCAGATTTAGATAGTGAAAATAAAATCTGAGAATCGTCTGCATAGGTCATCAAAACCAGACCGGAGTTCTCTGCAAGATAGGCTAATGGGCGGAGGTACAAATTAAACAAAAGGGGACTCAGGATAGATCCCTGAGGTACACCATGGGGAGAATAGAAAACATCCGAGCAGGCCTCAGAGGAGGTGATCTGGAAGGTCCGTAGGGATAGATAAGATTTGATCCATTCTAACGCCTTGCCCTCGACACCACTCTCCCCCAACCTGATGAGCAGTTTGGAGTGAGAGATGGTGTCGAAGGCCGCGCTTAGGTCCAATAGGACCAGGGCCACCGTTTGGCCATCATCTCTGAGCTCTCGGATTTTTTCCGTGATCCCAAGCAGGGCGGTTTCGGTGGAAAAGCCGCTCCTGAAACCGGACTGAGACGGGTGGAGTAATTCATTATTTTCCACAAATGTGGAGAGAACTTCATGAATATGCCTCTCCAACATTTTAGAAAAAGCTGGAAGCAACGCTATTGGTCGATAATTGGCCAATATCGTAGGATCGGCAGCTGGCTTTTTCAGCAAAGGGCTAACTATGGCATGTTTCCATAGAGCAGGAACAGAGGCCTGTTCCATAGATGCATTGAGTATCTCTATAATGGGTATCAGGGTGGAATCCTCCAGTTGGCTGATGATGCTGATTGGAATAGGATCGCGAGGAGATCCTGATTTAATAGATTTAAGCAATTTCCTCAGTTTATCCGATGTGATGGGAGGCCAGTCTTCAAGGTGACAGTTGCCTTTAGGGATTTGAGAAGTGTCTTCTTGATTAGAAGAGGTAATACTATTTTTGTCGATATTAGAGACAATCTTCTCAATCTTTTCAGTAAAGAAGGACGCCAAGTCCTGGCATTGCTGAGTACTAAGAGGGAGAGCATCCGCTCTTGTATTTTCTCCAGCCAATTCCTTCACCGTGTTAAAAAGAGTCTGGGATTTATTAATAGCTGTATTTATGGTCGTGGTAACATAGCATGCTTTAGCTTTCATGCATGCCGAATGATAGCTATTTCTAGCCCTATGGTAGATCTCTTTTTGGTGCCCTTCGTAGTTTTTACGCCACTGTCTCTCCAGGTTCTTACAAGTGGATTTTTCTTTCTTGAGGGCCTCTGTGAACCAGGGGGCCGGAGGACGGTGTGCTTTCCCCTTGCAGCGCGATAAGGGCAAACAGGCATCCACTGCATCACTTAGCCATATCTGTGTGGCCTCAGCTATGCTTTCCATGTCTCCATCCAGACATGGGAGATCTTTATTCAATGCACTATTTAGATCATCTAGGTTTAAACTTTTCCAATTTCTCCTCAAAGATTCAGAAGGAGTAATAGAGAGACGTTTAGTGGATTGAAGAGAGATAGTGAAAAGTACAAGGAAATGATCTGACCAACAGATAGGGATCGTGTTTAACCATGATAATTCTTCCATATTGGAGATGATGGGGTCAAGCAAATGTCCTGCTTTATGTGTAGGGCCCTTATTACGCAGTGTCATATTCAGCGCCAAAAAGTCATCAATAAGATTTTTGCACGTCGTATTGTTCTTATCCTCCAGATGGAGATTCAAGTCCCCAAGTATGGTAAAATTTTGAGCCTTTAAGTGGTAAGGTAAAATAAAATTTACCAAATTCTCAGACCATAAGGGGTTATTAACTGGAGGACGATAAATAAGTAAGCCAGAGAAAGTGAAGTTGGGGCTAAGGATAATTTTAAAAAGTGCTGCTTCGCAATTAGGAATATCTACAGGTTCGAAATTGCATACGAAATCTCTGCTATAAATAATGGCAATGCCCCCTCCTATTTGGCCAACGCGATCTCTCCTTACAATAGCATGGCTGGGGGGGAGTGCCATAGCGACATCAGGACCTGTACTATCATGGAGCCAGGTCTCTGTGAGAAATATCGCACTGGGCTTCTCTTCCATTAGGAGATGAAAGATATCTAGTTTATGTTGTGGTAATGAACGACAATTAACCACATAAAAAGTAAAATTACTAGGACAGTCTTTCTGCCGATGGATTTGATGAGGGGGGCCCTGCGAGATATCTGGATAAGGCTGGAAATTTGACAGGGAAAGGGAACATTTAGGACAAAATTGTGTTCCAGCACACACTGGATCCAGAGTTGTACAGTTATCATGTCTGGCAGGGCGTAACGCTATGAGAGACTCGCGAGTGAGCATCGTACCTGCAGTACAGAACGGGCAGCGTTCTAAGCCCTAAGTACCGGCCTGGCCCGGACGGGCACAGACGGGCTGACTCTGGCTGGACTCCGGCGAAGACGAGGCGCGCCCGCAAAACGCGTCCGCTATCGCGGAGTGCGGCCGTTTCCCAGACACTAGAGCGCTCTCCCCGCTCTGTCCCGCCCCAAGATGGCCGCTACAGAATCCCTGAAGCTCGGTGCCTTGCCCTTAAGTCGGCAGGTATCGAGCGCGTGTATGCTGCAGTGGGTGCAGGTAACAGACAAGTGTGCTAATGACTAATTCAGTATTTTAAAATGCGCAGGTCCAAATTCACTCAATACAATTTTACACAATTTTAAAAGTTACAGTTCGATTAAAATTCGGCTTTCGTGTCTCCTTCGACAGAGTGTCTGAGCAGTGAGATAACAACCTGCCCGAGTGCTCGCTAGGTTGAAAAACTCTGTCAGAGGGCTCCTTTTATCCCAGACACTAGAGCGCTCTGTCCCGCCCCAAGATGGCCGCTACAGAATCCCTGAAGCTCGGTGCCTTGCCCTTAAGTCGGCAGGTATCGAGCGCGTGTATGCTGCAGTGGGTGCAGGTAACAGACAAGTGTGCTAATGACTAATTCAGTATTTTAAAATGCGCAGGTCCAAATTCACTCAATACAATTTTACACAATTTTAAAAGTTACAGTTCGATTAAAATTCGGCTTTCGTGTCTCCTTCGACAGAGTGTCTGAGCAGTGAGATAACAACCTGCCCGAGTGCTCGCTAGGTTGAAAAACTCTGTCAGAGGGCTCCTTTTATCCCAGACACTAGAGCGCTCTCCCCGCTCTGTCCCGCCCCAAGATGGCCGCTACAGAATCCCTGAAGCTCGGTGCCTTGCCCTTAAGTCGGCAGGTATCGAGCGCGTGTATGCTGCAGTGGGTGCAGGTAACAGACAAGTGTGCTAATGACTAATTCATTATTTTAAAATGCGCAGGTCCAAATTCACTCAATACAATTTTACACAATTTTAAAAGTTACAGTTCAATTAAAATTCGGCTTTCGTGTCTCCTTCGACAGAGTGTCTGAGCAGTGAGATAACAACCTGCCCGAGTGCTCGCTAGGTGATGTTGATGTTTCATCTGATGATGACGAGGAGGAAGAAGACGTGTCAAACACTTCACTTACACCCAGTACCCCTGTCAGCAGCACACCCCATGTGAGGCACACTAAGGGGCAGATTTATGTTAACTGGCGCATCCCCAGGGATGCGCCAGTTAATGTGCGCCACAGTGCGCCACAGCTCCGCCACCCATGGTGCGCCGCATTTATAATGCAGCGCACCATGGGGCAAAAACGGCACAGATGCGTGACGCATCTGTGCCGTAAAGGTGACGCATTGCTGGAATTGCGTCGCAAGCGCGACGCAGCTCCAGCAAGGCTCGGGGGTGCCCCATCTTAACAATGCTGCGTCAAGACCTACGCCTGCTTCAAGCAGGCGCAGGCTTTTGACGCAGCATTGGCCTGAAAGTGACTGAGTGAAATCTTATAGATTTCACTCAGCCACTTTTGCGAGGCGCACCTGCCCCGGAACGCCCACCCTGCGCCGGAACGCCCACAAGCGGCGCAGGGCTTTACAACGTGACGCATCTGCCTAGATGCGTCACGTTGTAAATCGTTCGTAGGGATGCGCCACGTTTACGCCGCCTTGCGTGACGCAACAGCGGCGTAAACGTGGCGCAAGTGCCTCATAAATCTGCCCCTAAGAGTGTTGGAGCGAGTGAGACACCAACGCGAAAAAGTTCACCAGCGAGCATAATTGGGTCAACGAAGTCATTTTCATCCCGTAAATGCTTGGTCCAGGGCAACATTAGAACCATGTTTTGTTCAGACGCGCCTTATGAACGCAACCACCCACTGACGCGTCTGTATAACACTAAGCTGGCTAAAATGCTAGCTGTGGACCTTCTCCCTTTTTCTTTTGTAGAAGCGGTAAGTTTTCTAGAATTAGTGGCAGCGCTCTGCCCTAAATGGAAGGTTCCTAGCCGGTTCTATTTTGCCAGAGTTGCGGTTCCAGCACTACATGAAGATGTGCTGGAGGTGATTGGGGCAGCTTTGCAGAAGAGTGCTGTTCACACTATACATCTGACAACAGACATGTGGACCAGTGGCGCAGGCGCTGATTACATGTGCATCACTGCACACTGGGTCTCTTTTTCAGGGGTTAAAGCAAAGCTAAACGCAGGTGTTGGCCCGGACCAAGTTTTTAAAGCTGCTCGGAAACATGCAACACTAGCCATGTTTGGCTTGGAGAAAAGTCACACAGCACGAAACATTTTGGACGAGTTTAACAAAAAGGTATTTCACTGGCTGTCCCCAAAAAAACGCAAGATTGGTTATGTTTCCACAGATAATGGCGCCAATGTAGTTAAGGCCATGTCGCTGGGTGACTATTTCAGAGTGCCGTGTTTGGCGCACTGTATCAACCTGGTAGTTCAAAAATTCTTGAGTGATAAAGACAGTCCAGCGTGCGAGGTAATGGCCACCTGCCGAAAAATGTGCAACCATTTCAGCCATTCTTTTAAGGCCCGTAAGCATCTGAGGAGCCTGCTACATGAACGTCGAATGCCAGTGAAAGCACTCATCCAGGAGGTGGCAACACGTTGGAACTCAACCTTCTACATGCTTGAGCGTCTGTATGAGCAGTATACGGTACTCGATCACTATTTCTTAAAACAGGGTACAGCTCAGAAGGACCTGAGGATGGGTGCGGCGCAATGGGACATAGTTAAAAGCCTGACAGACAAGCTTCGTTCTTTTGAGGTCTTCACGCGTGCAGTCAGCAAGGAGGACTGTAATTTGGGAAAAGCTATCCCATTGTTGTGCATGCTGGAGCACCAACTGAAGGCGGTGTCTTCTGAGTTAGAAAAAGATGAAAAAAACAAAGACCCTTTTGTTTTGTCGGAGAAATTATTAGAGCGCCTACGTGGTGATGAACGTCTTAAAATGATCAACTCAGAACAGCATTACATTTGTGCTACTATTCTGGACCCACGCTACAAAAAGGCGCTGGCAGGCCAAGCATTCTTTCCTTTTGCTGATGAAGATGTTAAAAAGTACAAACGTTGGCTAGCCTGGTCAGCCAAGAGGTTTGAAAAAGAACGGCAGGATATTGAAGGAGAAGGCAGTACATCAGCATCAGCAGGCCATCCCCAGTCAAAAGAATCCACTTCTGCACCTGTGGCTCTGGCACAAGTGACCTCTCAGCCGTTAAAGACACCGGCAACCGGATCATCTGCACCACTCACAAGAGTAACATTGGCTGCTGAAGAGGATTGGCTAACTTGGCTTGGGTATGGTTCTCGAAAACAGGTCACAAGCACAGCAAAAAGTAACCAAAGTGGAGGAACCGTTGAGGACCTTGAGTCGATGGTGCAGGACTATCTGAATGACTCAACAGAGGTCTTTCTTAATGATGAGCCATTGCAGTATTGGCATGGGAAAAAACAATTGTGGCCACAGTTCTCCAACCTGGCTATAAACTACTTGTCTTGCCCACTCGCAAGTGTATCTTCTGAACGTGTTTTCAGTGCTGCTGGTGGCATTGTAACTCCCAAACGGAGCCGCCTCTCGCCCACAAATGTGGAGAGGCTAACAATGATCAAGATGAATCAGCACCTCATACCACCAGATTACAAAGTACGAGAAAGCATGCAGCATGAAGACGAGGAGGACAGCAACGTAGATGAGGGAATTTGTTCTCTGTTCGGTGACGCTGACCTCATCCAGCCTGAATTCGCAGAGTATGATGACGAACTCTTATTCTTGTTCCCTGACACCGAGCCCTGAAAATGAGACAATGAATCAATAACTTTCTTTTTTGTCCTTATTCACTTTTATTCCTGTGTGTCTGTCTTTCTTTGTTTTGCACAGTTAATTTAATTCAAACTTTAATCACCTAATCACAAAAACAAGCCCATCAGCAGAACTGTCTTCACTTGTTTGCTTATTGATTTGAAGGTGCCGCAGTCTACATTCCTCAGGTTCACAAGTTCAGAAGAACATGCTCCTCTCTCCTCCTCCTCCAGACTCCTATTTCCCTCAAAGCAGAGGGCTGGATTACGCCCAATGAAGAAAGACTCAGCACTTGTGGAGGTGTTCTACTTCTTTGCAGGTGAGTTGACGGCTCTGGGCCCATTGCTGTGAAGCTCTAATAACGGATAAAAGTGTTGTGGACCAAATATGAGGCGGAAATTTCTTGCCGCTTTTGCTGACTTGCTTGCCTTTGAGGTGCTCTTTGGTGGGGTTCCGGGTGTTTGTGGGTGAGTTTTGGGGTCTGGGAGCACTGCTGCGACAGTCTAATCTTGATTGCATTTGCTTTTCAGGAAATCCGTGGTGGAAAACAGGAGTTATGATGATGACCTAGCTGCACAGCGCGTTTGGACCGAAGGCCGAGAGATATTGTAAGTATGAGATTTTGCTTTTTGGCTGTTTGGGGGTGTTGTCGCGTGCTTTTTTGCGGGTGGGTTGGCGGGTCTCTTGGGGCATTCCTGTGAAGGTCTAATACCGGATAGAAGTGGTTTGGACAAACTCCATGCAGAATTTTTTTTTGCTATTTCTTCTGACATCTTGCTCAATGTAGCGTTTTCGGGGGCCTGTTTGGGGGGCTTCCTGGTGTTTGTGAGTGGGTTTTGGTGTCTCTGTCGGAGCACTGCTGCGACAGTTTAATCTTGATTGCATTTGCTTTTCAGGAAATCCGTCGTGGAAAACAGGAGTTATGATGATGATGACCTAGCTGCACAGCGCGTTTGGACCGAAGGCCGAGAGATATTGTAAGTATGAGATTTTGCTTTTTGGCTGTTTGGGGGTGTTGTCGCGTGCTTTTTTGCGGGTGGGTGGGCTTTTCTCTTGGGGCATTCCTGTGAAGGTCTAATACCGGATAGAAGTGGTTTGGACAAAATCCATGCAGAATTTTTTTTTGCTATTTCTTTTGACATCTTGCTCAATGTAGCGTTTTCGGGGGCCTGTTTGGGGGGCTTCCTGGTGTTTGTGGGTGGGTTTTGGTGTCTCTGTCGGAGCACTGCTGCGACAGTCTAATCTTGATTGCATTTGCTTTTCAGGAAATCCTTGGTGGAAAACAGGAGTTATGATGATGATGACCTAGCTGCACAGCGCGTTTGGACCGAAGGCCGAGAGATATTGTAAGTATGAGATTTTGTTTTTTGGCTGTTTGGGGGTGTTGTTGCGTGCTTTTTTGCGGGTGGGTTGGCGGGTCTCTTGGGGCATTCCTGTGAAGGTCTAATACCGGATAGAAGTGGTTTGGACAAAATCCATGCAGAATTTTTTTTGCTATTTCTTCTGACATCTTGCTCAATGTAGCGTTTTCGGGGGCCTGTTTGGGGGGCTTCCTGGTGTTTGTGGGTGGGTTTTGGTGTCTCTGTCGGAGCACTGCTGCGACAGTCTAATCTTGATTGCATTTGCTTTTCAGGAAATCCATGGTGGAAAACAGGAGTTATGATGATGATGAACTAGCTGCACAGCGCGTTTGGACCGAAGGCCGAGAGATATTGTAAGTATGAAATTTTGCTTTTTGGCTGTTTGGGGGTGTTGTCGCGTGCTTTTTTGCGGGTGGGTTGGCGGGTCTCTTGGGGTATTCCTGTGAAGGTCTAATACCGGATAGAAGTGGTTTGGACAAAATCCATAAGGAAAAGCCTTTTGGCACTTTTTGTAACTTAGGGTTCGTTAGGGTTAGCCCTAGCAGCAGGATTGCATGTGTTTCAGGGTGTTCTAGATTTTTGCAACTGAGTTCTGGGGTCTTAGAGCACTCTTGGAGCGATGCTGGCTATGGATACTTTTGCTTGCTTGCAAGTGGTTTGAATACAATCCACGGTGGGTAAGGGGGTATTTGGGCCTACTTTTACTTTCAAAGTCCGTTTTGTCACCATTTTTCTGCAAGGCCTCATTTTTTAAGATCTGATTGGGGGTCTTCTACATTTTTGCGACTGGCTTTATTAAGGGTCTGGGTGGGAGCACTGCTGGGAAGGTCTAATTTTGTTCTAAAACACAGTTCACAGTACACCGAGCTTGAGGGGAAAGATCCGCTAAATTAATTTGGCCATACTTATTTATCCTTCAAAAGGTGACTCAGACAGAGTACGCAATTTCAAAAATATTGTACTGTCTATTAGGAAAATCAAAGTGTGACTTTTTGCACCACACAGCGTACATACCTTATATTTGTTTATCAGTGGTATTGTAATAGCACTTCCTGTTTTCCGTTCAATAATTACAGGCCGGGTTTCAGTCTGTGCAATGGGGAAAAAAGATGGAGTCAGGCTTCACATTAACGAGCCGCAATTCAACATCCGCCAGGCAGGCAGTGGACAGGGTGTCTTCTGTCAGTGGTCACCAACATTGATGGACGAAGCGTCAGCTGGAATGGAGGAGTGCCGCTAATAAGAGGAATTGTTTGCTGCATGCAACTTACTTACCAAATTCAACAGGACAACTCCAACAACATACAGATACAGTATCCATTGTTTTCTTCTATGAGTGTGACTGCATTTCTTGGATCTCTCTCTGCTTCTAAATTGATCCCAGATTTCTTTATCTTCAATTATTGTTTGACCATGCTGTGCTTTTTTTTTCTTCTCTCAACAAAACCTACCCAAAAAGAAACCCCCATTCCCATCCATTTTCAAAACCCTAACCCTCTTCCCCCGGGCTGTGTGGTTTTGCTTGTTGTGTGACTAAATGACATCAATAATTCCACACACTTGCTGGGGAGGATAAGGTCATAGCAACAGGCTGGTGAAGGAATCCGAGGATATATTCTAGACTTACTCAGCTTCAGTACTATTTCTTGTAGTAGTAAGAGCCAATGTCAAATAAATTCAACGCAAGTACTAGTTATACTTGCAATACTTTACCATTTGTTAGGCTACATTGTGGCACTGTTCTAGTGTACTGTCACCTGCTATATTCTCTATCGTACCGTAACCGTTGTAATGCTACAGTAAGGACAAACCAGGTTTCGTTTTCTTTTTTTCCATAGGCATGCAACTGCCACTGTGTCACACCACTAGTACCACCGCAATGAGGACATTTCATCCGCCCAGGATTGCCAACCTTAATCCCCATTTCCCGTGGAGCCAGCCCTGGGCCTAGCCCTACTTTCAAACACAAATTACAGGTAAGATAAGCGTTTGGTGGGAGGTAGTATAATGGACTATTAGGACTAGACGAGAGATTGACGGTAGTACTACTAAAGTCCTAGGACTCTTCAGGAAAACAAACTTACTGTTAAACCCCCACCCACCAGACTCAAAAGCAGTAAAAAACAGGTATGGTCAGATAAAGTTTAAAAAATTATATTTATGTAGCCCTAACAAAATAATCTCCCTCAAGACCCTCCCTAACCCCAAAGATTGTCTTTCAAAAGTCCCAAAAAGAACCCAACTCCCAAATCCCACCCCCCAAAGTCTCTAAAAAAAGGGCAAGGGACACTACACTACTGGAGGGTGCTGTTGAATTTAGCGGCCAGGGCATCATACTCCTTGCGGAGGGTGGCATGGTCGAAGCGGAGGCCCTCCACCAAGTTCTTGTAGCTAAGGACCTCCTGCTCCAGGTAGGACATTCTTAGGGATAAGCGGCGCTGGCGTGCCTTGCAACTCCTGTGGGGGGCAGCTGATGTCTTTGCTGCTTGGCGGTGGCGGTTGGCTTTGGTAGCCCGGCTCCGTACCGCTGGAGCACTGCGCTGTCTGGCAGCCCGTGGGGGCACGGAGGAGGATGCAGCTGTCCCAGTGGAGGATGTTGTGGTTCCACCGGTTGACTGCGTGTCCTCCTCCTCCAGGGCCACCAGCCGCCGATATTCGGCGACAGTGGCATCCAGCCTCCGTTGCCGGGCCATTCGAGCCTGCTCCCTCCGTGATGTCGATTTGGAAGGAGCAACTATATGAAGAAAGAAAGACATAGTCTGTAACCAATGCTCCTTAACATTAATAACACAAAGTGATTGAGCCGAAAGTTGTGTCACAGTACAAGTAGCAAATTGAAAGCACCGTACATAACTATTGAGGACAGTATCTATCTAACCTCCCACTTCTGCATCCTTGCTCTAACATTAGTGGGAGTTTAATGAACAAATTCTACGACCACTATGGACTTCCATTACAGTCGACTATGACAGTACACCAGTCTTATTCTTCTTCTTCTCTCTTGTTTAGGAAAATTGGTACGTTATCTTATGCAAGCCGGCAGAATGCCAGCGCAGTGAACTTGCACCCGAGAAAAACAGACGCACAGCATGATGAGTGAGACAGACTTGCGTTACTGTACCGGTCCAGTACATGCAGGTGGTGAAGCTATTACTTTTCTATTACGGGTGGCACTGAGAATACTCTGTTACAAGGGCTACTGCTTAATTAATTTACCTTTCACCCTACAGTGCAAATAAGTACTAGTAAAGGAAAATGAAGAAGCTAAATAATTTGATTATCTATCACTTCACATGGGATGTATTTGATGACATATGGGATGACTTTAGGTGCTTTGCTTATTATTGAGTGAACAGTGATACACCCACACATGAATGACGTATTACTACTAAACTAAAGTTATTAAGAGAGGTACGGAGTGTGCACCGTAATAACCGGATATATGCTGTGCTTGCAGTTGCAATACAAACTACTGCTACTATTCATGGTAGTATTGGACAAATTTACAACTTCTTTTCCTTGCCTTCCCTACACTGGAACGGACGTGCGGGTGTGGTGTTACATGCTCTTCAAGGTAACACTTAGTTCATCCAGTGACCATCTACTCTCTCTAGATACACATATGCTATCTAAGAGTCAGATAATACCATGCTCCAGGCATCCATCCATTCAAAGTATATGCACACATACAGTTTCTGTTTCACCCACCCAGGCTGTTCTCCTTCCACCCATCCTTGCTTCATCATTGACCCAGCCATGCACCATACCATATTCTTTCCTTCCCAGCCACCTCGGGGACCAAGCAAACACATATCATTCTTCTTTGCCAGCCATCATAAAATTTCTCGTCCTTCCACACTTACTTACACCCTTCTTTCGCTTTTCGATCATCCCATCCATCAAGTTCATCTAAGATCTTATTGGGATTCTTCTCACCAAAAACTTCACAGCTAAGTCGAAGTACATTTAGAGGAGGATACTACCTGGTTGATTTATAATACACCCGTGCAGAAAGCACACTATGCAGTCTTCAATCTCAATAAGTAAGGAATATATAGCTTACCTCTTCCCGCCACCACCGTGTGAACCCTCACAGGAACGTCCGGCACTTGCACCGCATCCTCCCCAGAGTCCTCGTCCAACACCACCACCTCCGCGCTGCCCCCCCACCAGATGTTACACCTACAAAGTACATTTAAGAATGTTAGAAATACACCACTCACTACTATATAATATTTGGTCTAGGAGGAATAAAGCAATGTTAAAAAAACGAAATACAATGTAATAATTTGTAACTGTATACTCTAAAGTAAAAATGTCCCTTTTTCCAGGGAAGGCTGTTGTCTTGCAGCACTTTTTGGCACAACTGATGAATGCTTGCTTTTTATTTTTAACACGCACCACTTTTTCTCCTAACAGACAGAAGCTTGACTTCTAAGAACACGAGCAGGATCAAGTTCAAACCAGGTGAGAGCTCGGCTCGACCACAAGAAATGTGTCCAATTAATCGTCAGCACTAAGCACTTTTCCATTTTCAGTTAAACGTTTAGTTTTATGACAAAGTTGATTTTAATAAATGTGTTTACTTTTAATAAAGCTTTTAAACTTAAATAGACTCTGTGGTTTTTGGTCCTCCAGACTAGAGTGGATGAGCTAAAGGTTTTGGAATTTTTGCAAGCATGAGTCCGTGCCTCTGACACCCTGCGTTGGATAATCTAATCATCATTGGGGATCAATCATCGGTGACTTTGGGAGCTAAATGACTCTGCCACACTATCTAGTCAGTAAGGAGATTGGGGGTTCAACTACAAAGTCTGTTATCACTGAGGTATGTGGAAAGTCTAACAGCACCTATTATAATTGATAAGCTAAGCAATGCATTATTTAGTGTCCATAGTTCTGTTTGTGCAGATTTGTCCCTGCAACAGTAGTCGAATGGATTGTCCTACTATCCAAACCAAAAGTAAAGTAGTATCTTATTCTTTCTTGGTGGTCATTCACCTTTTTATTGTTGGCAATTGTCAAAGCATAAACATTTAGAAGACTTGAAAAGACATTATGGACAATCCCAGAGGACTGCACTCAGTGCATAGAGCTATTGCTGACTAGAATGGGAGTCCAATGGAATTGCCAAATGTGCAATCTTAGTTAGCTACACAGACAGACTACTAAAAAGGTTTGCCTAGGCCTGGCAGGCAGCAGTCCGCAGCACGCGAAGTGACAGACAAAGTCCATCGTGCTTGCAGATCAGTGAATACTCAAACTATCAATCCACCGACCACCACCACTATTTTTTCTTATAGCCATGTGTCTAAAGGAAGTACTGGACTTCAGTCTGTTGGGGCTGATTTAGAAGTCTCTTGCGGCACAAAATGGGGATTCAATACCAAAGACTTGGGGAGGTGCCGAGATAGTTATAATTTTAAAAAAAGGGAAACCATCAGAAGAACCTGGCTCATACAGGCCTATCACGCTAATGAATACGGATACAAAAATCTTTTCCAAGGCATTGGCGACAAGATACGCTAGGATAATAGATAGGGTGGTGAGCAAAAATCAACATGGCTTCATACCAGGGAGGGGTACTACCCATCATACGCGCAAAGTGATCACATTGCTCGACGCCGCAGCAGTCTCAGGGGATCCGATAGCAATTATGTTATTAGATGCAGAAAAAGCATTTGATCGGGTCTCCTGGGGCTATCTGTGGTTTACATTGGAAAGGGCAGGAGTTAAAAAGGGCTTTATTAAGGCAGTGCAAGCGCTATACGTAAATCCCATGGCCTCGGTTAGGGTGAATGCGGGGGTCACTACTCAATTTGCGATAATGAGAGGTACAAGGCAGGGTTGTCCCTGTTCCCCATTGTTATTCGCAATGTATATGGACCCATTAATCCGAAGAATAGAAGCGAGTCCTTTAATAAAATCATTACTTACCCGGATGGGACATTGTAAAATATTGGCATATGCCGATGATGTTGCAGTTATTACACCAGACCCAACGGAGGCTATTCCCCAAGTAGAAGCTGAAGCCCTGAAGTTTGGAATAATCTCGGGTTACAAACTCAATACTGCTAAGACGCAGATTATTAAGAACCGCCACACCCCCTGTATAGACGGCCGAGTAATTAAATCTGGAACATATTTGGGGGTGAGCATATCGGCTGAGTTAGATAATTTAGTGGAAACAAATATAACTCCTTTAATAAACAAAGTTCGAAAGGACTTAGATAGAATAGATAATCTGCATTTAACAATTTTGGGGCGGACTAATGTGATAAAAATGCTGGTGTTGCCAAAGTTTTTATATTTTTTCAGAGCAATCCCTCTATTATTTGAGAATATTTTATTTAAGAGGATAGAAAATATGATTAATAGGTTTATATGGGCAAAGGGAAAAACCAGGAGAGCACTTAGGTTCATGGTGCTACCGAGGGAAAGGGGTGGGTGGGCATTGCCAGATATAAGGTTTTATTATTGGGCAGCAGTTCTACAGAATATGGTGGGTCTGGTGGGTGGGGGAGAAGATGAAGGAGGGAATGAGTTAGGCTCATTGGCAATATATGGTTTGTTATTAGGGCCGGAAGCAGAAAATGTTTTTTTGAAGTTTACTGAACCCAGTTATTACAAAAGGATACGGTTTAAGACACTCATCGCTGCACATACTGTATGGAAAGCTTTTATAAGAAAGTTTGGGTTAGGGCGATATAATGTATATACAAGATTGAAAGGAAATCCGAATCTATCCGAGGAAATCACTTCGGGGACTATATTGGGAGAATGGGAAAGAAAAGGGCTTAGAAAGGTTGGAGATATCTTGGGGCAGCAGGGAGTCTACCAATTTTCTAAATTACAAACTAAATTTGCACTAGATAAAAGACAATTTTTTAAGTATTTACAAATTAGGGGGCAGATTTATGTCGGACTTGCGCCACGTTTACGACGCCGTTGCGTCACGCAACGGCGCGGAAACGTGGTGCATCCTTGCGACCTATTTACAACGTGACGCATCTAGGCAGATGCGTCACGTTGTAAAGCCCTGCGCCACATGAAACCTGCGTCAGGCTTCATGTGGGCGTTCTGTCGCAGGGTGGGCGTTCCCTCGTAGGAAAGCCCCGTAAAACTGACGCAGTGAAATCTACAAGATTTCACTGAGTCAGTTTTACGACGCTGCTGGGTCAAATCCTTACGCCTGCTTGAAGCAGGCGTAAGGAGTGACGCACCATGTTATGTATGGGTGGCCTCTGTACATTACAGGAGTTGCGTCGCACTTGCGATGCTACTCCAGCAATGCGCCGCCCTTACACCGCAAGATGCGTCACTTCCTTGCACCATGGTGCGCCGCATTGTAAATGCGGCGCATCTGTGGTGCCGCAAGGAGGGAATTGCGTGACGCATCAGTTCTGGCGCATCCCTGCTGATTTGCAGAGATGCGCCAGAACTCATAAATCTGCCCCTAGGAGTTTTTTATATAATAAGAAGGGTGGTCCATTAGGGTTTAACAAAAATGCAATCATGGAAGTGATACAAGCTGGGGAGGATTGCACCATTAAGAGATTTTATGCAGAACTGTTGGCCTCAAGGGAGGATGATATAGAGAAATGGGCAAGTAAGTGGAAACATAGCTTGAATATTAGTGAGGAAACATTTGATACATTTGATATTTCCTTAGAAATGGGATATACATTGTTATGCTCGGCGTCCTTACAGGCACAACATTACAAAACATTATATCACTTATATTATACGCCTGCCAAAATAGCTCAATGGGGTGGCATAACTGGAACCAATTGCTTCAGATGTGGGGATTCCGAAGCAGACTTAGTACATATTTTGGCAACATGCCCTCATTTGCAGCCAATGATAAAAAATATTGAGTTTTTTTTTCAAAGCTTAGCAATAGATGTGACTCTCACAGCGTCAATTATTCTCTTGGGGGTAAAAGAAGAAGGAAATGAACAGCAACAGAGTAACTTCAGGGTAGGTGAGAGATGGGAATATTTTTTGTTTATGGCTATGGCAGTATTAAGACTCACTATTGCATCGGCATGGTTGGACCCTAAAGCACCATCATATCACCAATGGCTGGCTAAATTACTTTCAATTTATAATTTGGAGATAGAGATTTATGCAAGAAAGGGGAAAAAGGGTAGGAAAACCGGTAGGCAGATCTGGGGACCTATTATCCGGTGGAAGGAAGAGAGTTTGGATTGAAACATGTGATTTAAGTATTTATTGGTTTAGGAGGATTTTGATAGAAAATGTTAATACTGTTTGATATGTATTCAGATTACAAAATATTGTATTTCTTCTTTTTTTTTTTCCTTTCTCTTTTCTGTCAACATGTTTAGATATTTGTAAGGTAAATGCTACTGTCGTGCCCTGTATGTATGTAAAAATATGGGAAAAATCTGTCAATAAAAAAATAAAAAAAAAATAAATAAATAAGAAGTCCCTTGCGGCTCATTTTCCTCCATTGTTGCGTGACTTTTGTGACGCAGCGGCAGAACAAAGGAGGCACCATGGTGCGGCGTATAAAAAAAAAAATGACGCATATTGGAGATGCATCACGTTGTAAAGCCCTGCGCCATCAGGGGGCGTTCCGGCGCAAGGGAGGGCGTTCCTGCGCAGGAACGAATCCTAAAAGTGGCTGAGGGAAATCTACAAGATGTCAATCAGTCACTTTTAGGACAATGATGCGTGATTGAAACCCTGCGCCTGCTTGAAGCCGACGTACGGCTTGATGCAGCATTGGGGAGATAGGGCACCCCAGAGCATTGCTGGAGCTGCGCCATCGTTGGCACGCAACTCCAGCAATGCGCCGCCTTTACGGCACGGATGCGTAAGGCTTCTGTGACGTTTTGGGCCCATGGGTGGTGGTGGTGGCATGGCGCACAATTACTGCCGCATCCCTGCTACTTTGCAGGGATGCGCCGGTAATTGAAAATATGACCCTTAGTGTCTAGCATTACGCAGTTCTTTACACTACACTCATACATAATTTCTCAGGCCAATGAAATGAACACAAAATACAAAACAAATAAGCATAGTAGCAAGCAAGGCTACTGAGAAGGAGAGCAGTGCACCTGAAATGCATAGAAGATTTTGAAATATGATTTACCTACAATGTAATCGGCAGCATTATTGCTCTTGGTAAAGAACAAACATTTGCAAATAACAGAGCCGGATAAAACAGAGTAGTGATGAAACAGCTAGAAATAGCTACTACTACTCACCAAGCCCGGGGACCTCTACGCCGAGCGCGTCCAGCAAGTCCCGTTCCCGGTCCATGACATCCGTCCAGCGGTGGGTGGCCTGGTTATAGGTGCGCCGGACCACAGAGAGCTTAAACATGGCCCGGCACACCATCTCCCACCGCTTCCGGCGCTCCCGGATGCCATAGCCGGTTGCGATCTTGCCGCCTCCCAGGATGGTCTTGGGGAGGCGGCGCTGGACGTGGAAGATTAGTGCGGCCACCTCCTCCGCGCTAAAGATCTCCCGTGGCATCACTAGGTCCCCCCTCAAACGCCCGCACGGGAGCCGGGCACGGGGTGCGGGACCCTTCCCCTTCTCAGGGTGCTTCCCGGCTCCCTTTACCATGGTCTGGGCAGAAATGAAATTAAATAATAAAGAAGAAATAGAATAGGGAAGAAGAAAAGATAAGAGTTTAAAAAAGTAGTTTAAAATTAACAAAAAGTAGCAGAAAACACAAAAATATAGAGCTAGAAAAATAGAGGGATAGATAATAAGTAAAATAGATCAAATAAACTTCAAACAAGCAAAGGATGGCAGAGATTCAGAGAGGATACAGAAAGCATGCCCAGAACCATAGCAATGAATGAGAAACAAGATGGCCGCGCCCATTCACGACCGCGTGGGTAAGTTCGCGCGAGATTTTCCTCGCGATCACGCGCGAAATTGTACTAGCGAGCAGCACACTTTGCGAGATTACACATAGCGGCCGGAAACGGAATTACGTCACGCAAACAAGATGGCCGCGCCCGTGTACGACCGCGTGGGTAAGTTCGCAAACGTATCACTACAAGCGCCTTGCGAACACGCAAAAAATCACGCGAACATACACGCCGCAAAAAAAAAATTGTGTATTTGCACGCATTCGCGGCTTCCGAAATCGATCTCGCACGGATTCGCGCCCCGCAAATCGCGCGAAATTGCAGAAAAACGATTTTTGCTAAACTGAAAGCAATCACCAGGTGCAAAAGTTCAAACTTAACATTAGTAACCATTCACTCTAGTGCTTCCTGAGGGGCCCCTCCAGAGTTCAGTTGCCTATTTGCAACTATTCTAGGACCCTGCTATGACCCAAACAGCAGGCTCATAGAATAGCTACAAGTAGACCATAAAGGTCCTGTGAAAAAAAATTGCACTGCAACAGAAAGCAAATTACAGATAAGGAAGGAAGCAGGTGCCAGCCAGACTGGAAGTTTCAAAATTACTGACACATTAATCACCCCCAAATTAATTCATGGCAGTTGAAGGAGGGCAGGTGTGCTTGCTTTCACTGCAACAGAAAGCAAATTACAGATAAGGAAGGAAGCAGGTGCCAGCCAGACTGGAAGTTTCAAAATCACTGACACATTAATCAACCCCAAATTAATTCATGGCAGTTGAAGCAGGGCAGGTGTGCTTGCTTTTTTTCACCCCCATAATCTACAGTGATAAACAAACCTAATGGGTGGCAGTGAGGATGTACCAGAGGGTGGCATGGGTGTACCAGAGGGTGGCAGTGGTGAAACAGAGGGTGCTGTGACCCTGTGATGATAAACCAGACGTAGAAACAACATAGTCGCGGCCGTTGCGAGCCGAAAAGTAAGTTCGCAATTGCGAAATGGTCCACAAATCCTCGCGAACGCTCGCCAACACAAAAAACGTAAAAATCCGCAAATCCGCGAGAGTTCGCGTATTTTTGCGGATTGCGAATCCGTAAATTCGCAAATTTGCGTACGCGAGATCCGCTAGATCCGCCCATGCTTAGTGATGCCTGACTTTGCAGCCACGGGGACCAGGAGAGGTCGAGGATGACCAAAGTCCACAGGCAAGCTGTGCCATGAAGGATGTCGAGTGCTGGGGGTCAGTGTCGGATTGAACACCAACAAGCCTTGGCAACTGCAACCCATGAGGTCAGAGTAAAGATGCTTCAGTGAGGACCAGCAAGGTTCTGGTGACTCCCCAAGCAATGGAGAGTCAGGTAACATCTGGAGCAACCAGGAAAAGACACTGAAAGTTAAAGTTGCCTTCACAGGGGGCCCCACAGGCCAATGGACCAGGGATCACAACGGAACCTCAAGAGGAATCACTAAATACTAGCCCACGGAACACTCGTGGAGTGTAGGCTGGTAATCTTCAGTGGAATCACTGCTTGGAATCTGGACTAGGAGTAGCCCAAAGCACAGCTTCAGGGTCCACCGGAAAGCAGATGCTTCTGCAAATGGACACGGTGCCCGGGAGTTTGGGTTGCACAGTCGCCACGAAGGATACGGGTCTCAGGTTTGCTGAGCACACTAGTCAACCTCGGCGACGCTTGGAAACCCACCTCCTGTGTTGCAAAAGTCTTCGGAGTCCTCAGGAGCTTCGGTGTTGCAAACTGGTCAGATGCGTCTTTGGTGCCTGCTTAGAAGGGGAGTAACTCCTTTACTCCAAGGTTGATTCTTCAGTCATCTAACGCAGTGTAGATTGTCGAAGTACTTGGTTTCTGTAGCAGAGTTTTGTCCAGGTAAATCTAAAGTCCTGTAGCCAGGGGTTCCTACTTTATACCCAAGGAAGGGGTGGGACAAGCTCTGGGGGCCCGCCTATGGGAGGGTCAGGACAGAGGGGTGGCTACACCCATGTCCTTTGTCCAGTTTCGCACCAGAGCAGGAGCAAATGGCTCCTCCAACCTGTTTGAGCTGGACTATGTACAGGGACACCAAATGTGCCCCCAGTGCAGACATCAAGTGCACCCACCCAGCCCCAATACACTAAAGCCTGTCTGGGAGGTGGTTACACCTCCCTGTGACAGGAAACCTATTTTCCAGCCTCCCCTGCCAGAGTTTTATCCAGCAGCAGGAGGGCAGACGCGGGTCTGTGGCTGGCAGCATCCATCTTGTGATGCCAGGGTTCTGTAAAGCTGGTACCGGGTGTACCGGTGTAGTCATATTTCTCCTTCTAGGAGTTAGGAATCATACCTCCAACACCAGTTACTGGTGTGAAGATATGATTCCAAGGTGTTTGACTCCAAAAACGACAGGTTTATGTGCAGCCGTTTTAAAGTTAACATTTACCGCAAGGTTATAATATACATAAGAGTATATGGTATGGCTGCATCACAGAACAACCCTGGAGAATAGATTTCAAAGGCTGCAGAGGGGCTCTGCTCATGCATGGGCACCCTCTCACATAAAACACAGCACCCTGCCTTCAGGATTGATGAGGCCTGCCATAGGGGTGACTGGTAGGTTTATATGTGTAGTGATAAGGTAGATGTAGTAAACCTATATCTAAGTAAGAGGTGTATGCACCACCTTACACAGGTTGCAGTAGCAGACCTGTGGTGTCAAATTGAGTGGCCTCCCAGGGGTGGCATAATACATGCTGCAGTCCCTGGAAGGCCTCTGAGTTACCTATGCCCTGGGTATATAGTATACCATATATTAGGGACTTATAAGGGAACCCCAGAATTCAATCTGGGGTATACCTAAAGTACATGCAATCAATTTAGAGGAGAAAGCAGCTAGGCTGGGGTCCTGAACAGCAGGATCCCAATCAGACTAAGTCGAAAACAGTAAAACCTCAGCAAAAAGTGGGGGTAACTATAAGAAACAGATCCTACTCTCCTATAATTGTCGCCCCATTCTCAAGCTGGTGCAAACTGCCGATATCGCCAGTTTTCCAGCGATAGCTTCCGCAAAAAACATCGCCACAGATGAGAGTGACAACAAACGCTAATGATGGTAGAGAGACAAAATATTGAAATTAAAATATCGATACACAATAATATCGATGTTTTAATTTCGATGGTATAGAATATCGATGTACAATAATATCGATAGACAGAATATCGATATTAAGGTATGTATGTTACTAATATCGAAATTTTGTTTAGTGTTATGTATTTTATTATGTTGTTTATATGTTTGTTAAGCATGTTTTTTAATGTTTGTTTAGAAATTAGTAATTTTGTTTATGTTTTGCGTTTTAGTATCAGAGCGGGTTGTGGGTTTATAGGGGAATAGGGTGGGAAGTAATTTAATTATAATTATTTAATTAATATTTTTAAAATATATATTTTTGATTAATAAATAATTAATAATGAATAATTAATTGGTAATTAATTATTATTAATTAGTTAATTAAATTAATTAGAATTAATGTAGTAATATTTATAATTTTTTATTATTGTTAATTAATAATTAATTGGTAATTGATTATTATTAAGTGATTAAATGACAATTACATTTTTTATGTGATTTATTTATGTGTAGTGGGTTGTGTGTTTATAGGGGAATAGGCTGTGACATAATTAAATTAAATTAATTAAAGAGATTGTATTTATTTATTGGTATTTATTGTTAATTAATTGTTAATTAATTAATTGGTAATTCGTTTTTCTAAATTATTTCATAATATTATTTATAAATAATGTATTAATAAATATTGTTTATTCTTGTAAATATCTTGTTAATTAATTATTAATTGGTAATTAATTATTAATTGCTAATTAATATGTGTTAATTAGTTAATTTATAATTACATCAATGTAATAATATTAATTGTTATTAATGGATTAATTGATATTTATATAAATTGTTTTTTTTGTATGTGTAGTGTGTTGTGTGTTAAAGGGGGAGTAGTGTGGGAAGTAATTTTTACCCCCATGCTATCCACGCTTTCCCTACTGTTGCACCCTCAGGAGTGGGAATAGTAATGTTTACCCCTACGCTATCCAACGCTTTCCCTACTGTTGCACCCTCTAGAGTGGGAATAGTAAATTTTACCCCTACGCTATCCAACGCTTTCCCTACTGTTGCACCCTCTAGAGTGGGAATAGTAATCTTTACCCCTACGCTATCCAACGCTTTCCCTACTGTTGCACTCTC
Organism: Lissotriton helveticus; assembly: GCF_964261635.1. NCBI lineage: Eukaryota > Metazoa > Chordata > Amphibia > Caudata > Salamandridae > Lissotriton > Lissotriton helveticus. The sequence goes on from NC_136059.1 coordinate 451,520,816, forward strand.
TGGAGTGGGAATAGTAATTTTTACCCCTACGCTATCCAACGCTTTCCCTACTATTGCACTCCCTGGAGTGGGAATAGTAATTTTTACCCCTACGCTATCCAACGCTTTCCCTACTGTTGCACCCTCTGGAGTGGGAATAGTAATTTTTACCCCTACGCTATCCAACGCTTTCCCTACTGTTGCACCCTCTGGAGTGAGTTAGTAATTTTTACCCCTACGCTATCCAACGCTTTCCCTACTGTTGCACCCTCTAGAGTGGGAATAGTAAATTTTACCCCTACGCTATCCAACGCTTTCCCTACTGTTGCACCCTCTAGAGTGGGAATAGTAATCTTTACCCCTACGCTATCCAACGCTTTCCCTACTGTTGCACTCTCTGGAGTGGGAATAGTAATTTTTACCCCTACGCTATCCAACGCTTTCTCTACTATTGCACTCCCTGGAGTGGGAATAGTAATTTTTACCCCTACGCTATCCAACGCTTTCCCTACTGTTGCACCCTCTGGAGTGGGAATAGTAATTTTTACCCCTACGCTATCTAACGCTTTCCCTACTGTTGCACCCTTTGGAGTGGGAATAGTAATTTTTACACCTACGCTATCCAACGCTTTCCCTACTGTTGCACCCTCTGGAGTGAGTTAGTAACTTTTACCCCTACGCTATCCAACACTTTCCCTACTGTTGCACTCTCTGGAGTGGGAATAGTATTTTTTACCCCTACGCTATCCAACACTTTCCCTACTGTTGCACTCTCTGGAGTGGGAATAGTAATTTTTACCCCTACGCTATCCAACGCTTTCCCTACTGTTGCACGCTCTGGAGTCGGAATAGTAATTTTTACCCCTAGGCTATCTAACGCTTTCCCTACTGTTGCACCCTCTGGAGTGGGAATAGTAATTTTTACCCCTACACTATGCAACGCTTTCCCTACTGTTGCACCCTTTGGAGTGGGAATAGTAATTTTTACCCCTACGCTATCCAATGCTTTTCCTACTCTTGCACCCTTTGGAGTGGGAATAGTAATTTTTACCCCTACGCTATCCAACGCTTTCCCTACTGTTGCACTCTCTGGAGTGGGAATAGTAATTTTTACCCCTACGCTATCCAACGCTTTCCCTACTGTTGCACTCTCTGGAGTGGGAATAGTAATTTTTACCCCTAGGCTATCTAACGCTTTCCCTACTGTTGCACCCTCTGGAGTGGGAATAGTAATTTTTCCCCCTGCGCTATCCAACGCTTTCCCTACTGTTGCACTCTCTGGAGTGGGAATAGTAATTTTTACCCCTACGCTATCCAACGATTTCCCTACTGTTGCACTCTCTGGAGTGGGAATAGTAATTTTACCCCTACGCTATCCAACGCTTTTCCTACTGTTGCAATATGTGGAGTAAGTATATATATTAATTTATATGTAGAGTTTTTAATTTATTTTAAATATATATGTATTAGTTATTATTTTTAAATATGTTTTAATGTTTATATTTATAATTTGTTAAATTATATGTATTTTAAAATTATTTTTACATTATTATTAATACATTTTAAAAAACTATGGGGCATATTACCAAGCTATAGCGATAATTATCGCTAAGCTTGGTTAGCGGCCAAAATAATATCGCCGAGCTTCGGCGATTTTTATCGCTTAGGAGCCTTGATATTATCAAGGTTTATCTCCTAAGCGATAAAAATCGGCCGAAATGCATGAATATCGCTGAAAAGTCAGCGATATTCATGCATTACCGAGCAAATGCTCTTAGCCATGTTATCGACCTACCATTGGATAACATAGCTAAGAACAGCTCTGGGCAGGCGTTAGCTTTTGGAGATAATCGCGCTTAGCGCGATTATTTCAAAAAGTTGGTAATAGGGGATAGCGATGTTAGCGACTGTTTCCAGTCGCTAACATCTTGGCACGCCCACTTTGCATGTCATTAGCGATATTTATCGCTGACATGCAAAGTGGGCCCCTAAATGCCCGCTATCGCCTATTAGCTGTCACTAACTGGTTTTAGCGACAGCTAGGTAATAGGGCGATTAAATTATCGCCGCTTTAGCTCGAAAAATTCCTGCTAAAGCGGCGATAAGGCCCTTGGTAATATGCCCCTATATTTTTAACTTCGATATTTTTGTACTATGATATTTTTTCTCAAATATTTTTGTACTTACCTATATGTAGATAGAACTCCGATATTTTTGATGTCGATATTTTTGTGTCGATATTTTTGTATATCCATATTCTGTCTGTCGATATTATTTCGCTAATGATATGCCGAGTAGACGTTCCAGTGCAAAAAAACACGAAAACACCACGTCGCGATATTCTCAACGACCAGCCAGATCTGTAATCCAAAAACAGGCAATAAGGCGCGTTAGCAGCTGAGATTACCTGCAGTATGAAAGGGAGCCCAGCCCAGAGCCACATATGAAGACCAGGGGGCATATTATCAAGGGATTTATCTCCACTTTTTTGGCTTTAAAAGCCAAGAAAGGGAGATTAAATTATCTCCCTATTACCTAGCTGTCGCTAACACCAGTTAGCGACAGCTAGTAGGAGATAGCGACCATCTTGGGCCCCGCTTTGCATATCAGAGAAATGTATCACTAATGACATGCAAAGTGGGCGTGCCAAGATGTTAGCGACTGGATATGAGACAATGCCAGTATGTCTTATGTTGAATTTTGTATATTATGTGTGTCTTGATCTGTTTCTTTATTGTGGTGTATTTGTTGTATTCATTTTCTTGTTTTCTCACGGGTGTTATAGATAAAATAATGTCCTTAATCATGGACATAATTGTAACTGTAAATATTTTTGTTTCAGATTACATTAGGTTATTACAAATATAAAGTCCAACAGTCCTGAAGATGGTCTCACAGACTAATACTTAGGAGACCGAAACGTCGACCAACGCCTTTTCCCTATTTGCTCATCAAATTAAGAATTAGGAAAGGTGTCACCTGGACCTACAGAGTCATATATTTGTTTATGATCAGTATACTTGTAGGCCTGCGTATATATATTTGTATTTCAAATTGGCTACCTTTTTAACTGTACGATAAATTCAATATTTCTCTATACACCTGCTTTAGGTGTTTTTTCTGTGTATCTGTTTTATGTTATGTAACAGTGTGTACTTTACATGTAATTGTTATAAATTTCTATCTGGGATTGCTTCCACTATAGGACCATTGAATTGTCCTTATAATTTTCCTTAAATTACTATCAAATTATTTGTGAAAACAAATCCCCTTGAAGGCACTCTTTACCTTTCTACATCTGAAGACCAACACATGTCATGGAGACACTGATCATGCAGCTCAGAGACCTAGGAGGGCCACAACACCCACCGCCACCACCACCATGCCCCCCCTGTCAACACATCCCCCTGACTACCACCGAGGCAGCGCAGAACAAGACAGCGGACGTTCCGAAAATGGCATGGCCCCTCAGCCACATAATAGTAGAATGTGGGGAGAGGTGGGAACCAAGTACGTGTGAAGGAGACAAGTCACCCATGAATAAAAATGCACACAATGCCAATTGTGGCGGTGATGTGCTGGACAGACCTCAGTATGCAGAGCACAGACCTGTCCATGTGGACATATACTGCTGGTGCTTGTAGTGTTGTAGACAGTGGACACAACCATGTTGTTATGTTATGTTATGTTATGTTAAGGGAGGATTTATAAAGCGCGCAGCTACTCAAAAGAGTCTCCCGGCGCTGAGACAAAAGAAAGATGCAGAGTCACAATAGGAAGAAAAGTGTTGACCCTAAAAGTAGAGTGCTCAGCCTGCTTGTTGGAACAACCAGGTTTTCAATTTCTTTCTAAAAGCCAGAATATTTGTAGTTTGCCTAAGCAGTAGAGGGAGCTTATTCCAGGATCTGACCACCAGAACCTGAAAGGAACGGCCCCCACAGCGGGCTTTAAAATACTAAGGGGCAGATTTACAATTACTGGTGCATCCCTGCATATCGGCAGGGATGAGCCAGTAATTGTGCGCCGCAGCTCCGCCACCCTTGATGCGCCGCATTTACAATGCGGCGCACCATTTGGCAAAAACGGCACAGATGTGTCACGCATCTGTGCCGTAAAAGCGGCGCATTGCTGGAGTTGCGTCGCAAGCGCGACGCAGCTCCAGCAATGATCAGGGGGGCCCTTTGTGCACAATGCTGCGTCAATCCTTACGCCTGCTTCAAGCAGATGCAGGGTTTTGACGCAGCATGGGCCCAAAAGTGACTGAGTGAAATCTTGCAGATTTCACTCAGCCACTTTTGGGAGGCGTTCCTGCGCCGTAACGCCTCCCCCTGCGATGGTACGCCTCTTCTGGCACAGGGCTTTACAACGTGACGCATCTGGGAGATGCGTCACGTTGTAAATAGCCCGCACCATGGCGCATCTTTTGCGCCGCCGCTGCGTCACAAAAGTGACGTAAAGGCGGCGTAAAAGCGGCGCAAGGGGCTTGTAAATCTGCCCCTTAGGATTTGCCATCAGGTGTTGGTGAGCTGACCTAAGGGGTCAGCCAGGAGTATAGAATGAAATTCTTTTACGGGTGTAGAGTGCCCCCATGCCATGCAGAGCTTTGAAGGCCAGGACAAGAGCTTTGAAGAGTATTCTGCAGCGGACTGGTAACCAGTGCAGTTTCTTCAGATGATGGGAGATCCGGTCTCTAGGACCGAGGCTCAGAACTGCCCTTGCTCCCGCATTCTGCACAATTTGTAGTCTTCTGAGCAGGAACTCCGGAAGGCCCAGGTAGAGGATGTTGGCATAATCAAGCCTGGAAGTAATAAGAGCCTGTACCACTGTTTTCCTGTTTGAAATAGGTATCAAGAATAGGAACCTGCAAAGCATTTTCAAAAGGCCAAAACAAGTGCCTACAACCGACTACTTGTGATTTTGTGGATATTGTCTCATCCAGCTTTACACCCAAGTTCTTTACGATCTTAACTGCTGTTTGAGGGGGGGGGGACATATCTGAAGGCCACCATTGTTTCCAGGCGTCCAGAGGGGGGGTGCCGAAGAAGATGATTTCGAACTTCTCTGAATTGCATTTGAGATGGTTCAGTTGAAACCAGGCTAAAGCATCTCTCAGGCACTTATTAATCTTCTCCCCATTAAACACCTCTCCCTTCTTGCACGTAAACAGCAGTTGGGTGTCGTCGACATATGATATAATTACAGCCTCACCGACTTCCAACAGTGAGGCCAAGTGGGCCATATACAGGTCAAAGAGCACAGGGCTCAAAATGGATCCCTGAGGCACACCCACACTCAAAGGAGGTAGACCAGCTGAGAACGGGGGTGACCACACCTCTTGCTGTCTTGCCTCCAAAAAGGAGAATACCCACTTCAACACCGTTCCCCCAGACCCACACTCCTGCAATCTCCACAGTAGGTTGTCATGGGGCACGGTCTCGAACGCCGCAGAGAGGTCAAGTAAGACCAACACCGCTTTGCCACCTTTATCAAGAGTCTCCTTCATGGAATCCGAAATCTCCAGCAATGCTGTCTCAGTGCTAAGGTTCTGACGAAAGCCAGATTGGCTTGAGTGGAACAGATTATTAGTTTCAGCAAAATTGCTGATCACTGAGTGGACATATTTCTCAATTGTCTTAGCAAAAAAGGACAGCAGAGAGATAGGTCTATAATTGGTAAGAATAGTGGGATCAGCCGTCATATTTTTTTAAGAAAGGAATAATTTTAGCGCTCTTCCAGACGGCCGGAACCTGACCGCTCAGAAGTGACGCGTTCATCACCCTGTTTGCTGTGGGATTCAAAATCTCTGCCATCTCTGCTACAAATTTAGCCGGGCACGGATCTGCCAGCGATCCTGATTTAAAGCCCTTCATGAATGCCAAGGATGCTTCAAGGGACAAAAGGGGAAAGGTGAGAAGGGTAGTCTTGTCCTTATCGTTCTGGGGAGCAATCTAAGGGGAGACCATTGGATCATTCTCATCCTGGGCGTCAAAAGAGGATTGAATTGTTATAATCTTTGTATAGAAGAAGTTAGCTAGTTTATCAATCCAATCCGAGGAGGGAGGGGAGGCCGTCATCACAGCCCTCGGAGAGGAGAAGCTTTTAACTATATTGAACATTTCTTTGGCCTTATTTCCTGCAAACTCGATCTTAGACGCAAAAAAGCTCTTATTGGCTAACTGTATCTCCTTGTGGTAAAGTCTGATGGCTTCTTTATAGCTCTTTTTATCCTTAATATCAAAGTCCTTGCTCCAGACTCGCTCCAGATGTTTGCAATCCTTTCAACATTGACGCAAAGCATCATTGAACCAGGGGGCTGAGTATCTGATAGAAAAGCTCAGTTTTCGGGTGAGCTAGGGCAGAAGTTCCTTGTGCGATCCATTTTCCAAGGGCCTCTGCATCCTCGTCAACATTGCCCGATAAAGATAGCGGGTGAAGATCGAGTTCATTTTTAAGGGCAGTCGGGGAGATCTTGTTGAAGGGTATGGAAGTGCAGGCTGGTCGCTTAGCCTGGGCAAAGGGCATTTTTGTTATTTTTAACAATTTAAAACCCACCAGATAGTGGTCTGACCAGGGGAGCAGTAGGGGTGACTCTGTTTGAATAGTGCAATTTGCAAATATTTTTATTTTTTTTAAAACATATTTTATTAAGGAGAGAAAGGACACAAATCATAACATATTGCATCGCATCATACATTACGGAACCCGGCGACATGCGTCCCCACACATAAGTATAACCAAGCCAGAGCCTGCTCCCCCACCAAAGCCTTCGGGGCGCCCAAGCCATACGTGCACAGTGTCCATCCTGCGAATGCCAAGGGGCATATTTATGAGTTCTGGCGCATCTCTGCAAATCAGCAGGAATGCGCCAGAACAAATGCGTCACGCAAAACTACCCATGCGTCACGGTGGATGCGCCGCATTTACAATGCGGCGCGTCGTGGCGCAAGGGTAGGCAGATGCGTGGCGCATCTTGTGACGTAAGGGCGGCGCATCGCTGAAATCACGTCGCAAGCGCAACGCGACTCCAGCAATGCTCGGGTGTGCCCTATACTTTACGTGCTGCGTCAGTCCTTATGCCTGCTTCAAGCAGGCGTAAGGAATTGACGTAGCAGCGTCGCACAAGTGCCTGCGTGAAATCTTGTAGATTTCACGCAGGCACTTTTGCGAGGCGCACCTGCCCCGGAACGCCCACCCTGCGCTGGAACGCAGCTGCATCAGGAATATCCCAAAGGGACACAATCATTGACAATTTCTTCACAGGGGCCTGCTCAGCTCTGGTGCCCCTACCTCAGTGCACCACAAGTCATGGCCCCTTCCGATTGAATATTGGGTGACCTCTGTACTTGCTCTAGCAACCTCCATTATGCTTCGCAGTTGTTTGTGTTATGTTGGTGTTTTCTGTTTCCGCTTTAATAGTGATCACTGTTCAAGTTGTTGTGAGCACCAACCACTCCCTGAGGGCTGGCACACTCTCACCCCACACCCATCCAGCTCAGGCGTCACTGGATATGTGATCCTGGTAATAAAAAGGGGCCAGGCCCACGTGTCCGTAGCCAGTTCCACTACCTATCCAAGTGTGTCAGTGTGGTCATTATGTATGAATGATGGCCCCGGGCACTACCACATTCCATTGTGCTGTGGACAGCGCACGCAACCATGCCACCTCAGGCAGTGGGTAAGAGCTTGGACATGTAGCTACGTCCTCCCCATAAGCAACAATGTTGCAATGTAGCATGCACCCGGAGTGGGGGGCTCACACGAACGGAGTAATGAAGGAGCACAAGTCCACTTGGGTCCAGGATCATACATGACAAGTTTTGTGCGTATCTGTATTGATGCAGCATAAGCCAATTGACTAGCCACATTAGCAGCGCCAGTTCAGCCAGGCATGTACTCTACATCTGTGTCCGCCTTAACCTTACCATAGGCCTACATTCGCGTGGCCCACCACCATCAACGGCTAACATCACAGTGTCGTTGTCAGGCTTGTGGACATGCGCAGACAGGCATGACAATACTGTGCCGTAGGAGTGCAAGTGAAGCAATCGCGCAATGAACATAAGTAAATGGGTTCGGGGGAGTGAGGAGCAGCTGTGAGGCAACGTAACACACAGTGATGCCGCTCAGATGCCACATGCAAGACATGTCAAATATGAATCCCAAAGTCGCACATATTCCAAACCCCACCCTCAACAAGCCACATTACATTTCCTGAATGCAAGCAGATGTCAAACTAACATTAGGGATGAAAGCTCCTTTGAACTATCAGACGGGCGCACACCTGCACCTCCGACCTCGGAATTGCATGTGCCCGGCACCCCCTAACAGATACCATAGCAGCTGATGACAACTCCCACACTACGCACAGCCCAAGGAAGGAACAATGTATACACACCCCACAGACAGAAGTCCTTGCTCAAAGTTCTCTTGCATGGAATGGCCTTCACACTTACTCCCATACCATCCCAGGCGTACAACCATTGCACACTAAAACAACTCGTTGATCCGAGTTGTGGCATTTCATCCACAGAACTGGCGCAGGTCAGAACAGTGCCACTTCAACCAGAGCCACTGACGCCATGGCAGAATATCTCAGGCACATGCACAACCCCTGTCACGTGGAACTGTACCGTGCACGTATGCTGTATTTACTTGGGTCACTGCCATTGACAGTGATGCGGATCAGTTACCGGCTAAGCTTCCTCCTTGCCAACGTCACATGCGTTCAGCCTGTGTTGAATTACAGATCGTGCATATTCAAGTGGTGCATGGATATCTGCCTATCCAGCAGGACGGTAGATGAACTGGATTTTGACATGTGTGCATGCCCCCTGTTGGCACACGACCAGGAGTGTCACTGTGATACCCGTTTATGGGATGCCTTGCTACTTGGCATACATGCTGGCAGCTGGTCCTGGGAGATTGCACAAATCCTTGTGTGCAGTGACCACATTGAACCTCTCCACTATTGGGCTGTAGTGCAAGTTGGTGAAAGGGGGTGGATGCAGCACATCTATCCGGACCTGCTAATGGATGGACTCGCCGTCCTATTTGATGAAGTCGACAAAGACCTAATGTTGGAAATATTAGCCTACGAAGCTGCAATTGCTTTTATGGACGAGTAACTATGTACCTGAAGCCACAACAGATTGGAACACTTTGCACATGTCCCAACACCTTTTTGCATCTTTGAGATCTGGTCACATATCCCACGACAACATTGGACATGGCTGCATTTGCCTGCACTCCGAATACATGAGCGGTCAGCAACGTGGCTTAACACACACCTGTGAAAGGTGAGGCATTTCCCCGGAGTGGACAGCAGTGCTTGGCAACGTTCCTCATTCTGACATACTGCTGCATTGGTCTGCATGTGGTGGCACTTATCTTGTCCGACACACATATGCTAATAAAGTCTACGCACCTTCACTTGTATTCAACTGTTGATTTGAATGACAATGTATGTCTTAGTGCCAATCTGGGTCACGGCGATACCTGCGCATTGATAGCATTACCCAGGGAGTACCTTTTTGTGGAATCACTGTCCCTACATTCATCCATACTTTCATTCTTAATTGGTAGTGGGTGCTGCCTGCTGTGTGGTCTGTGCAGGGGTTGGGGTCTCATGGATGCAGCTGGGCTGCCCTGCTCCTGGAGGTGGGGTGCTGGAGCTTTCCCTGAGCTCTTGGAGTGCATCACGGTAGATATTGAGGAGGTCCTCTTCATCATCAGTGCGGAGTTGTTGGGTCTGCTCTTCAGGAGGTGTTGATTCTCCCTCTGCAATGTGAAGGGGAAATGCAGATTGACATTGTGTTCACATGTATGTTCACACATTGTACAAGTTTACTGTCAGACTGCATGGCAATGTACATTGTGACTGTTTATGTGGAGACGCCTATTTGAAGCGGGGCACTTGGCATTTCTACGCCATCAGGGATGTGAGGTTGTAGTAGTACATTGTCGTGTCACAGTTTCCTGCTATGCCAAATGCAAATGGCCATGTTCTAAACACAAGTGGCAGCAGTTGTATCCTCCGTCCTGTTGTGAAAGAGTTGCAGTTTGTACCACATTGTTGTCAATGTTGGGGTGCTCTGCATCTTAGGTCTGTGTGCGCATTGTGGGTGAGTTGCCCCTTTGGCTCAGATTTGGCTGGCCCTTATCCCTTTCAGGCAGTGTGCCTTTCACTTCTGTGCTTATACAGTGCTGAGATGTTGCAGACTTGGGTAAATTGTGCTTTTGGTCGGAGTTATGACTCTTGGGCATGGTTTGTCCGCAGATGTGCTATACTTACTTGTGCATGTGTGCCACTGTGTCCATCTCCCCCGTCCCCCCAGTCCCTGGTCGTTACTCACCCTGTTGCTGTTGGCTCAGGTCATGCTGTGCAGTGTCCGGTCCCCCAACTCCTGCCACTGTCTCCCCAATGATAGTCCCAGGCTGGTCCTCAGTGGGGGTTGTGGGGTTCTGGTTGTCTTCTGTACTGGTCTACCTCCATGGTGCTTCGCAGTTGTATGTGTTTTGTTTGTGTTTTTTGTTGCTGCTTTTATAGTGATTTTTCCTGCCTCAATTGAGGGACTTGCAGGCGTGGCGCTGCTGATCGCTGCATTTTTTATTGTAGTTTGGCCCATTACAACTTTTTTCACTTTCGGGTTTAGATTTTTATCGCCGTCCTGGTGATTTTATCACAGGCATTTGACGCGTTATCGGGAGACTATCACATGTTACCGCCGTGTTGTGAATGGGATGTTAACACAGAGTTATTTTCCCACGATAGACGGCGATATGAAAGATGGCGTTAACCAATTTTGGCAATGATTATTGCACGTTCTTGAGAATATCTCCCAATGTTTATCTGTTCCACAACTGCATACTCATTTGATGCTAGTCAGTTGTGACACCTGCTTAGGTTGTGTTATGCACATGGGGGCTTATTTAGAAGCCCCTTACGCTGCAGGTGCAACACTTTTTATATGGGAAAAAGTGGGGTACCGTTGGCGCAAGGAGCTTCTAAATAATCCCCATGGTGTGTGAGTTGATGCCAGTTTTCACATATGTGTGTTTGTAGGTGGAGCACCTAAGGTATCACAACTTGTTAGTTTGCTATGGAGACTTTTTAGGAATATGAAATTGGGTATGGTCACTATAAGTGACACTCTTGCTGTGAATGGTCACAGCTCAAAACAGGTATTGATGTGAAGTATCACTGTATATCGTATGGAAGAATGAAGTAAGACCATCGTAACTAATCATCGTTGGATGATTTTTGCTACCACAATGATCCCCGTCACTTACACATTCTCCCTAGCACCATATTGTTTTAGCATCAGTTTTTTCCAGGCTAGTATTCATGGTTGTATCAGCCACCTGACCCAAAACAACATTTACTCTTGACATCAACTGATCAAATATTGTCGCACATCACAATATAGACCTTGGATTCCTACTTGATAGTTTTGTTGTAGTTCTGGATCACATGCACACACGCTTTAGCATGCACTGCCAAGATCTCAAACTCCCTACTTACTGTAGTTGTCAGTGCATGCAGTCAGCAATACCACCATGGACTAGTTACTCCACTCATGACCAGATATCCAAAATGCTGAAAAGTGAAACTGTGGGCCTTATTTATGAGGCCTTGTGACACTTTTGCGCCACCGTTGCATCAATTTGTATAGCCCTGCGCTATATTAAACCTGCGACACGTATAATGTATGCAGGGTGGGCATTCTCCCATCAATAAAGGGCCGTAGAAGTGGAGTAGTGAAATCTATCAGATTTCACTACGACACTTCTAGGACTCTACAGCCTCAATATCTTACGCCTGCCTCACATTAGGCGTAAGACTGACGCAGGCACTTTCCCATAGGGCCTGCCCCATTTGAAAGGACACATTGCTAGAGTTGAGTCTGTTTTCAGACACACCCCAGCAATGCCCCACTTTTACACCAACAGATAGCTGTTTTCACGCAGCAATGCAACAGTTTTCATAAATGAGTCCCTATGTGGCATATTTACAAGTCCCTTCCGCCGCGTGAGGCAACGGTGGCGTAAACGGGGCGCAAGTCCGACATAAATCTGCCCCCAAGTTGTTAGTGCATAAGAGGAATGCAATATGCAAATATTTGGTCAAGAATATGACCTCTTACATTGGTGGGGGCAAAGACCTGCGGTGCGAGATTGAGCGCATCCAGGGCTTCACCCAGCAGGATAGACTCCGAAGTCTCCTGTTTGTCCATGTGTACATTGAAGTCACCTAAAACCACAAAGTGTTGGAATCTAGAGGCAACCGGTGCAATAGCCTCACTCAGGGACTTCAGGAAGGCCCCTGTATGCCCAGGGGGTCTGTAAACTAAGGGGCAGATTTACAATTACTGGCGCATCCCTGCCGATATGCGCAGGGATGTGCACCGCAGCTCCGCCACCCATGATGCGCCGCATTTACAATGCGGTGCACCATGGGGTAAAAACGGCACAGATGCATCACGCATCTGTGCCGTAAAAGCGGCGCATTGCTGGAGTTGCGTCGCAAGCGCGACACAGCTCCAGCAATGAACAGGGGGCCCCTATGTTCACAATGCTGCGTCAATCCTTACGCCTGCTTCAAGCAGGCGCAGGGTTTTGATGCAGCATGGGCCCAAAAGTGACTGAGTGAAATCTTGTAGATTTCACTCAGCCACTTTGGGGGGGCGTTCCTGCACCGGAACGCCTCCCCCTGCGATGGTTCGCCTCTTCTGGCGCAGGGCTTTACAGCGTGACGCATCTGGGAGATGCGTCACGTTGTAAATACCCCGCACCATGGTGCAACTTTTGCGCCGCCGCTCCGTCACAAAAGTGACGCAACGGCGGCGTAAAAGCGTCACAAGGGGCTTGTAAATCTGCCCCTAAGACTCCTGCTAAACACTGATGGGGAGACAGAATGGCTTGGATACAGAGGCATTCCGCCCCTACAATTCCTTCTAGAGGAATACAGGAGATCACTATGTCCTTTTTATTGATGATAGCAACACCCCCTCCCCTGGTTCCTACAAGGTCTTTCCTTAGGATCTAATAGGCAGGGGGGAGTACTGTGGAAATGGTTGGATTAGTTGTATCCGTCAGCCAAGTCTCTGTTAAAAAGAGGAAATCAAGACGAGACTCGTCTAACATATCATATAAATGGAGGTCATTTTTGTTTAACGAGCGACAGTTTAATAATAGGGCTTTGATATATTTTTGGTTCGATGGCCAGTGGTCCTGCTGCGGCCCAACCACTGCCTGTTACCTTAGGAAGTGGGAAAGACCTTGGTCATGTAGCTGTGTCCCCCCCCCCCTGTAAGCGTAAGCAGAGTGGGCTGGTCCGGCGTACGCCAGTCCAGTGTAGGAGTGTGAATAAATAGGCCGGGGCTCTGGGCATGGTTCACTTCCGGGAAGGTCAACGCGTCTGCCAAAGCGGCGGCCATAACCCTGCCATGAGGCCGTCTTCTACACAGGCCTCCAGTGAACCCAGCTGCACAGCACCGCGGAGTTATGTCTGTGCTGACTACTGCCTTCAACCTACACCGCGGACAGCAGGGCTCAGCAATTCAGATCAAGTCGCGATTGCAGATGACGCAGTCCAGTAGGCCACAGACATTGCTACCAGTGCAGCCCGCCCAGACCACGCATCATTGCAGGCTGCACACCCCCTGAGCGCTTCAGGTGCTATTAACTCTGTGTACCTCTAGTCACCGCCACATGGCTGTGGGCCCCTGCTGACCTCTGCCTCCGGCCAACACTGCGATCAGCAGGGCTCACACACATCCAATCCATTCCTGACCTTCACGGATGATGCATCATTGCTGGCTGCACACCCCCTGATCGCTTCAGGTGCCACTAGCTCTGTGCACCACAAGTCAATGCCACGTGGCTGTGGGCCCCTGCTGACCTCTGCCTCTGGCCAACACTGCGGTCAGCAAGGCTCACACACATCCAATCCATTCCTGACCTTCACAGAGGACGCATCATCGCTGGCTGCGCACCCCCTGATCGTTTCAGGTGCCACTAACTCTGTGCACCACAAGTCAATGCCACGTGGCTGTGGGCCCCTGCTGACCCCTGCCTCCGGCCTAGATTGTGGTCAGCAGGGCTCACACACATCCAGTCCATTCCTGACCTTCACGGACGACGCATCATCGCAGGCTGCGCACCCGCTAAGCGCCACAGGTGCCACTAACTCTGTGTACCACAACCCATGGACCCTTTATGATTGAGTCACGTACTGCGGACGCAACAATGTCACCTCAGGGAGTGTGGAAGACCTGGGACGATGATGATGAAGATGAGGCAGGTGAAACACACCCCACTGCAGCTGCATCAGGAATATCCCAAAGGGACACAATCATTGACAATTTCTTCACAGGAGCATACTCAGCTCTGGTGCCCCTACGTCAGTGCACCACAAGTCATGGCCCCTTCCGATTCAATATTGGGTGACCTCTGTACTTGCTCTAGCAACCTCCATTATGCTTCGCAGTTGTTTGTGTTATGTTGGTGTTTTCTGTTTCCGCTTTAATAGTGATCACTGTTCAAGTTGTTGTGAGCACCAACCACTCCCTGAGGGCTGGCACACTCTCACCCCACACCCATCCAGCTCAGGCGTCACTGGATATGTGATCCTGGTAATAAAAAGGTGCCAGGCCCACGTGTCCGTAGCCAGTTCCACTACCTATCCAAGTGTGTCATTGTGGTCATTATGTATGAATGATGGCCCCGGGCACTACCACATTGCATTGTGCTGTGGACAGCGAACGCAACCATGCCACCTCAGGCAGTGGGTAAGAGCTTGGACATGTAGCTACGTCCTACCCATAAGCAACAATGTTGCAATGTAGCATGCACCCGGAGTGGGGGGCTCGCACGAACGGAGTAATGAAGGAGCACAAGTCCACTCGGGTCCAGGATCATACATGACAAGTTTTGTGCGTATCTGTATTGATGCAGCATAAGCCAATTGACTAGCCACATTAGCAGCGCCAGTTCAGCCAGGCATGTACTCTACATCTGTGTCCGCCTTAACCTTACCATAGGCCTACACTCGGGTGGCCCACCACCATCAACGGCTAACATCACAGTGTCGTTGTCAGGCTTGTGGACATGCGCAGACAGGCATGACAATACTGTGCCGTAGGAGTGCAAGTGAAGCAATCGCGCAATGAACATAAGTAAATGGGTTCGGGGGAGTGAGGAGCAGCTGTGAGGCAACGTAACACACAGTGATGCCGCTCATATGCCACATGCAAGACATGTCAAATATGAATCCCAAAGTCGCACATATTCCAAACCCCACCCTCAACAAGCCACATTACATTTCCTGAATGCAAGCAGATGTCAAACTAACATTAGGGATGAAAGCTCCTTTGAACTATCAGACGGGCGCACACCTGCACCTCCGACCTCGGAATTGCATGTGCCCGGCACCCCCTAACAGATACCATAGCAGCTGATGACAACTCCCACACTACGCACAGCCCAAGGAAGGAACAATGTATACACACCCCACAGACAGAAGTCCTTGCTCAAAGTTCTCTTGCATGGAATGGCCTTCACACTTACTCCCATACCATCCCAGGCGTACAACCGTTGCACACTAAAACAACTTGTTGATCCGAGTTGTGGCATTTCATCCACAGAACTGGCGCAGGTCAGAACAGTGCCACTTCAACCAGAGCCACTGACGCCATGGCAGAATATCTCAGGCACATGCACAACCCCTGTCACGTGGAACTGTACCGTGCACGTATGCTGTATTTACTTGGGTCACTGCCATTGACAGTGATGCAGATCAGTTACCGGCTAAGCTTCCTCCTTGCCAACGTCACATGCGTTCAGCCTGTGTTGAATTACAGATCGTGCATATTCAAGTGGTGCATGGATATCTGCCTATCCAGCAGGACGGTAGATGAACTGGATTTTGACATGTGTGCATGCCCCCTGTTGGCACACGACCAGGAGTGTCACTGTGATACCCGTTTATGGGATGCCTTGCTACTAGGCATACATGCTGGCAGCTGGTCCTGGGAGATTGCACAAATCCTTGTGTGCAGTGACCACATTGAACCTCTCCACTATTGGGCTGTAGTGCAAGTTGGTGAAAGGGGGTGGATGCAGCACATCTATCCGGACCTGCTAATGGATGGACTCGCCGTCCTATTTGATGAAGTCGACAACGACCTAATGTTGGAAATATTAGCCTACGAAGCTGCAATTGCTTTTATGGACGAGTAACTATGTACCTGAAGCCACAACAGATTGGAACACTTTGCACATGTCCCAACACCTTGTTGCATCTTTGAGATCTGGTCACATATCCCACGACAACATTGGACATGGCTGCATTTGCCTGCACTCCGAATACATGAGCGGTCAGCAACGTGGCTTAACACACACCTGTGAAAGGTGAGGCATTTCCCCGGAGTGGACAACAGTGCTTGGCAACGTTCCTCATTCTGACATACTGCTGCATTGGTCTGCATGTGGTGGCACTTATCTTGTCCGACACACATATGCTAATAAAGTCTACGCACCTTCACTTGTATTCAACTGTTGATTTGAATGACAATGTATGTCTTAGTGCCAATCTGGGTCACGGCGATACCTGCGCATTGATAGCATTACCCAGGGAGTACCTTTTTGTGGAATCACTGTCCCTACATTCATCCACACTTTCATTCTTAATTGGTAGTGGGTGCTGCCTGCTGTGTGGTCTGTGCAGGGGTTGGGGTCTCATGGATGCAGCTGGGCTGCCCTGCTCCTGGAGGTGGGGTGCTGGAGCTTTCCCTGAGCTCTTGGAGTGCATCATGGTAGATATTGAGGAGGTCCTCTTCATCATCAGTGCGGAGTTGTTGGGTCTGCTCTTCAGGAGGTGTTGATTCTCCCTCTGCAATGTGAAGGGGAAATGCAGATTGACATTGTGTTCACATGTATGTTTACACATTGTACAAGTTTACTGTCAGACTGCATGGCAATGTACATTGTGACTGTTTATGTGGAGACGCCTATTTGAAGCGGGGCACTTGGCATTTCTACGCCATCAGGGATGTGAGGTTGTAGTAGTACATTGTCGTGTCACAGTTTCCTGCTATGCCAAATGCAAATGGCCATGTTCTAAACACAAGTGGCAGCAGTTGTATCCTCCGTCCTGTTGTGAAAGAGTTGCAGTTTGTACCACATTGTTGTCAATGTTGGGGTGCTCTGCATCTTAGGTGTGTGTGCGCATTGTGGGTGAGTTGCCCCTTTGGCTCTGATGTGGCTGGCCCTTATCCCTTTCAGGCAGTGTGCCTTTCACTTCTGTGCTTATACAGTGCTGAGATGTTGCAGACTTGGGTAAATTGTGCTCTTGGTCGGAGTTGTGACTCTTGGGCATGGTTTGTCCGCAGATGTGCTATACTTACTTGTGCATGTGTGCCACTGTGTCCATCTCCCCCGTCCCCCCAGTCCCTGGTCGTTACTCACCCTGTTGCTGTTGGCTCAGGTCATGCTGTGCAGTGTCCGGTCCCCCAACTCCTGCCACTGTCTCCCCAATGATGGTCCCAGGCTGGTCCTCAGTGGGGGTTGTGGGGTTCTGGTTGTCTTCTGTACTGGTCTACCTCCATGGTGCTTCACAGTTGTATGTGTTTTGTTTGTGTTTTTTGTTGCTGCTTTTATAGTGATTTTTCCTGCCTCAATTGAGGGACTTGCAGGCGTGGCGCTGCTGATCGCTGCATTTTTTATTGCAGTTCGGCCCATTACAACTTTTTTCACGTTCGGGTTTAGATGTTTATCGCCGTCCTGGTGATTTTATCACAGGCATTTGACGCGTTATCGGGAGACTATCACATGTTACCGCCGTGTTGTGAATAGGATGTTAACACAGAGTTATTTTCCCGCGATAGACGGCGATATGAAAGATGGTGTTAAACAATTTTGGCAATGATTATTGCACGTTCTTGAGAATATCTCCCAATGTTTATCTGTTCCACAACTGCATACTCATTTGATGCTAGTCAGTTGTGACACCTGCTTAGGTTGTGTTATGCACATGGGGGCTTATTTAGAAGCCCCTTACGCTGCAGGTGCAACACTTTTTATATGGGAAAAAGTGGGGTACCGGTGGCGCAAGGAGCTTCTAAATAATCCCCATGGTGTGTGAGTTGATGCCAGTTTTCACATATGTGTGTTTGTAGGTGGAGCACCTAAGGTATCACAACTTGTTAGTTTGCTATGGAGTCTTTTTAGGAATATGAAATTGGGTATGGTCACTATAAGTGACACTCTTGCTGTGAATGGTCACAGCTCAAAACAGGTATTGATGTGAAGTATCACTGTATATCGTATGGAAGAATGAAGTAAGACCATCGTGACTCATCATCGTTGGATGATTTTTGCTACCACAATGATCCCCGTCACTTACACATTCTCCCTAGCACCATATTGTTTTAGCATCAGTTTTTTCCAGGCTAGTATTCATGGTTGTATCAGCCACCTGACCCAAAACAACATTTACTCTTGACATCAACTGATCAATTATTGTCGCACATCACAATATAGACCTTGGATTCCTACTTGATAGTTTTGTTGTAGTTCTGGATCACATGCACACACGCTTTAGCATGCACTGCCAAGATCTCAAACTCCCTACATACTGTAGTTGTCAGTGCATGCAGTCAGCAATACCACCATGGACTAGTTACTCCACTCATGACCAGATATCCAAAATGCTGAAAAGTGAAACTGTGGACCTTATTTATGAGGCCTTGTGACACTTTTGCGCCACCGTTGCGTTAATTTGTATAGCCCTGCGCTATATTAAACCTGCGACACGTATAATGTATGCAGGGTGGGCATTCTCCCATCAATAAAGGGCCGTAGAAGTGGAGTAGTGAAATCTATCAGATTTCACTACGACACTTCTAGGACTCTACTGCCTCAATATCTTACGCCTGCCTCACATCAGGCGTAAGACTGACGCAGGCACTTTCCCATAGGGCCTGCCCCATTTGAAAGGACACATTGCTACAGTTGAGTCTGTTTTCAGACACACCCCAGCAATGCCCCACTTTTACACCAACAGATAGCTGTTTTCACGCAGCAATGCAACAGTTTTCATAAATGAGTCCCTATGCGGCATATTTACAAGTCCCTTCCGCCGCGTGAGGCAACGGTGGCGTAAACGGGGCGCAAGTCCGACATAAATCTGCCCCCAAGTTGTTAGTGCATAAGAGGAATGCAATATGCAAATATTTGGTCAAGAATATGACCTCTTACATTGGTGGGGGCAAAGACCTGCGGTGCGAGATTGAGCGCATTCAGGGCTTCACCCTGCAGGATAGACTCCGAAGTCTCCTGTTTGTCCATGTGTACATTGAAGTCACCTAAAACCACAAAGGGTTGGAATCTAGAGGCAACCGGTGCAATAGCCTCACTCAGGGACTTCAGGAAGGCCCCTGTATGCCCAGGGGGTCTGTAAACTAAGGGGCAGATTTACAATTACTGGCGCATCCCTGCCGATATGCGCAGGGATGTGCACCGCAGCTCCGCCACCCATGATGCGCCGCATTTACAATGCGGTGCACCATGGGGTAAAAACGGCACAGATGCATCACGCATCTGTGCCGTAAAAGCGGCGCATTGCTGGAGTTGCGTCGCAAGCGCGACACAGCTCCAGCAATGAACAGGGGGCCCCTATGTTCACAATGCTGCGTCAATCCTTACGCCTGCTTCAAGCAGGCGCAGGGTTTTGATGCAGCATGGGCCCAAAAGTGACTGAGTGAAATCTTGTAGATTTCACTCAGCCACTTTTGGGGGGCGTTCCTGCGCCGGAACGCCTCCCCCTGCGATGGTACGCCTCTTCTGGCGCAGGGCTTTACAGCGTGACGCATCTGGGAGATGCGTCACGTTGTAAATACCCCGCACCATGGTGCAACTTTTGCGCCACCGCTCCGTCACAAAAGTGACACAACGGCGGCGTAAAAGCGTCACAAGGGGCTTGTAAATCTGCCCCTAAGACTCCTGCTAAACACTGATGGGGAGACAGAATGGCTTGGATACAGAGGCATTCCGCCCCTACTATTCCTTCTAGAGGAATACAGGAGATCACTATGTCCTTTTTATTGATGATAGCAACACCCCCTCCCCTGGTTCCTACAAGGTCTTTCCTTAGGATCGAATAGGCAGGGGGGAGTACTGTGGAAATGGTTGGATTAGTTGTATCCGTCAGCCAAGTCTCTGTTAAAAAGAGGAAATCAAGACGAGACTCGTCTAACATATCATATAAATGGAGGTCATTTTTGTTTAATGAGCGACAGTTTAATAATAGGGCTGTGATATATTTTTGGTTCGATGGCCAGTGGTCCTGCTGCGGCCCAACCACTGCCTGTTACCTTAGGAAGTGGGAAAGACCTTGGTCATGTAGCTGTGTCCCCCCCCCCCTGTAAGCGTAAGCAGAGTGGGCTGGTCCGGCGTACGCCAGTCCAGTGTAGGAGTGTGAATAAATAGGCCGGGGCTCTGGGCATGGTTCACTTCCGGGAAGGTCAACGTGTCTGCCAAAGAGGCGGCCATAACCCTGCCATGAGGCCGTCTTCTACACAGGCCTCCAGTGAACCCAGCTGCACAGCACCGCGGAGTTATGTCTGTGCTGACTACTGCCTTCAACCTACACCGCGGACAGCAGGGCTCAGCAATTCAGATCAAGTCGCGATTGCAGATGACGCAGACCAGTAGGCCACAGACATTGCTACCAGTGCAGCCCGCCCAGACCACGCATCATTGCAGGCTGCACACCCCCTGAGCGCTTCAGGTGCTACTAACTCTGTGTACCTCTAGTCACCGCCACATGGCTGTGGGCCCCTGCTGACCTCTGCCTCCGGCCAACACTGCGATCAGCAGGGCTCACACACATCCAATCCATTCCTGACCTTCACGGATGATGCATCATTGCTGGCTGCACACCCCCTGATCGCTTCAGGTGCCACTAACTCTGTGCACCACAAGTCAATGCCACGTGGCTGTGGGCCCCTGCTGACCTCTGCCTCTGGCCAACACTGCAGTCAGCCAGGCTCACACACATCCAATCCATTCCTGACCTTCACAGAGGACGCATCATCGCTGGCTGCGCACCCCCTGAGCGCTTCAGGTGCCACTAACTCTGTGCACCACAAGTCAATGCCACGTGGCTGTGGGCCCCTGCTGACCCCTGCCTCCGGCCTAGATTGTGGTCAGCAGGGCTCACACACATCCAGTCCATTCCTGACCTTCACGGATGACGCATCATCGCAGGCTGCGCACCCGCTAAGCGCCACAGGTGCCACTAACTCTGTGTACCACAACCCATGGACCCTTTATGATTGATCATGTACTGCGGACGCAACAATGTCACCTCAGGGAGTATGGAAGACCTGGGACGATGATGATGAAGATGAGGCAGGTGAAACACACCCCACTGCAGCTGCATCAGGAATATCCCAAAGGGACACAATCATTGACAATTTCTTCACAGGAGCATGCTCAGCTCTGGTGCCCCTACGTCAGTGCACCACAAGTCATGGCCCCTTCCGATTCAATATTGGGTGACCTCTGTACTTGCTCTAGCAACCTCCATTATGCTTCGCAGTTGTTTGTGTTATGTTGGTGTTTTCTGTTTCCGCTTTAATAGTGATCACTGTTCAAGTTGTTGTGAGCACCAACAACTCCCTGAGGGCTGGCACACTCTCACCCCACACCCATCCAGCTCAGGCGTCACTGGATATGTGATCCTGATAATAAAAAGGTGCCAGGCCCACGTGTCCGTAGCCAGTTCCACTACCTATCCAAGTGTGTCAGTGTGGTCATTATGTATGAATGATGGCCCCGGGCACTACCACATTGCATTGTGCTGTGGACAGCGAACGCAACCATGCCACCTCAGGCAGTGGGTAAGAGCTTGGACATGTAGCAACGTCCTCCCCATAAGCAACAATGTTGCAATGTAGCATGCACCCGGAGTGGGGGGCTCGCACGAACGGAGTAATGAAGGAGCACAAGTCCACTCGGGTCCAGGATCATACATGACACGTTTTGTGCGTATCTGTATTGATGCAGCATAAGCCAATTGACTAGCCACATTAGCAGCGCCAGTTCAGCCAGGCATGTACTCTACATCTGTGTCCGCCTTAACCTTACCATAGGCCTACACTCACGTGGCCCACCACCATCAACGGCTAACATCACAGTGTCTTTGTCAAGCTTGTGGACATGCGCAGACAGGCATGACAATACTGTGCCGTAGGAGTGCAAGTGAAGCATTCGCGCAATGAACATAAGTAAATGGGTTCGGGGGAGTGAGGAGCAGCTGTGAGGCAACGTAACACACAGTGATGCCGCTCATATGCCACATGCAAGACATGTCAAATATGAATCCCAAAGTCGCACATATTCCAAACCCCACCCTCAACAAGCCACATTACATTTCCTGAATGCAAGCAGATGTCAAACTAACATTAGGGATGAAAGCTCCTTTGAACTATCAGACGGGCGCACACCTGCACCTCCGACCTCGGAATTGCATGTGCCCGGCACCCCCTAACAGATACCATAGCAGCTGATGACAACTCCCACACTACGCACAGCCCAAGGAAGGAACAATGTATACACACCCCACAGACAGAAGTCCTTGCTCAAAGTTCTCTTGCATGGAATGGCCTTCACACTTACTCCCATACCATCCCAGGCGTACAACCGTTGCACACTAAAACAACTCGTTGATCCGAGTTGTGGCATTTCATCCACAGAACTGGCGCAGGTCAGAACAGTGCCACTTCAACCAGAGCCACTGACGCCATGGCAGAATATCTCAGGCACATGCACAACCCCTGTCACGTGGAACTGTACCGTGCAAGTATGCTGTATTTACTTGGGTCACTGCCATTGACAGTGATGCGGATCAGTTACCGGCTAAGCTTCCTCCTTGCCAACGTCACATGCGTTCAGCCTGTGTTGAATTACAGATCGTGCATATTCAAGTGGTGCATGGATATCTGCCTATCCAGCAGGACGGTAGATGAACTGGATTTTGACATGTGTGCATGCCCCCTGTTGGCACACGACCAGGAGTGTCACTGTGATACCCGTTTATGGGATGCCTTGCTACTTGGCATACATGCTGGCAGCTGGTCCTGGGAGATTGCACAAATCCTTGTTTGCAGTGACCACATTGAACCTCTCCACTATTGGGCTGCAGTGGAAGTTGGTGAAAGGGGGTGGATGCAGCACATCTATCCGGACCTGCTAATGGATGGACTCGCCGTCCTATTTGATGAAGTCGACAACGACCTAATGTTGGAAATATTAGCCTACGAAGCTGCAATTGCTTTTATGGACGAGTAACTATGTACCTGAAGCCACAACAGATTGGAACACTTTGCACATGTCCCAACACCTTGTTGCATCTTTGAGATCTGGTCACATATCCCACGACAACAGTGGACATGGCTGCATTTGCCTGCACTCCGAATACATGAGCGGTCAGCAACGTGGCTTAACACACACCTGTGAAAGGTGAGGCATTTCCCCGGAGTGGACAGCAGTGCTTGGCAACGTTCCTCATTCTGACATACTGCTGCATTGGTCTGCATGTGGTGGCACTTATCTTGTCCGATTATGGGGTTGCGTGCGCTACTGGGGTGTAAGCGCATCCCTGTGGCGGGCACTCTTGTATGGACCAGTGTGTGAAAAACAACACGAAGGTTCCCCAAACTTGTAACTTCCACTGAAACACCATCTTCAGCACCTCCGTCTAAGGGCACTCCCACAACCAGTCAAGTTGACTTAACCACCGCGGAGCCTTTTTTAGAGGTAGGCCCAGACAAAATCGCAGACCCAGACGGGGCAAAAGGGCAGGCAAAAAACAGCTCAGGTACCCAACAATCACAGAAGGACACCAAGAAAACCAGGAGAAATCGTTAGTCATCAACATTTCTGATGTACGCCTGACGAACCATGAAACAAGCATCTTACAAAAAGGATTATCATTCGTACCCACCAGCAACACCAACCTGTTGGAATTGGATGTTAGCACATTCAAACTCACGAGAAAGTTGAGACTGAGACATTTCTTTGAGAACATCGTAGAACCAGACACTGTCCCTAAACTTGATCAACTTAAGGGGCTACGTCCCTCAAGCACGTACATGCCACCTGTCAGCCATAAGAGCATTGACACATTCGAAACTTTGGTCAAACAGGACATTTCTAAACTGAACTTCCGAAAGAAAACCCAGAAGAACATTACGAATAAAGACATGGACACCTTAAAAAACATCGCCAGGAACCCAGCCATCAAATGTCTAAAAGCCGACAAAGGAGGCGCCCTTGTCATCCTGAACACTGAACTATACAACCAACGTACCAGGGAGCACGTCTTGGACCCTGATATATATCTAACTCTTGATGGAAACCCAACTAGTGAGTTCAAAAGTGAGCTCCTCCTGATCATTGAAAAGGCCACCACTGATGGAATAATTGATGAAAGGACAAGAAAATATCTCACCACAGAACACCCTCGAAGCCCTTCAATCACCATGCTACCTAAAATTCATAAAAACCTGACGGACCCTCCGTTCCGCCCAATTGTTTCCACCAGAGGCTCCATACATGAACCAACTGGCAAATTCATTGACCGCTACCTTCAACCTATGGTCTCGAACTTACCCAGCTACATCAAGGACACTACGGAACTACTGAATAAACTATCCAGTATCCACTTTCTTGAAAACGAAAAACTCATCTTGTGTACAGCGGATGTAAGGAGTTTATACACCTCAATCCCCCATGACGGCGGGATTGATGCTGTAGAGCAAGCTTTACTTCAATCCAACATTGATGACACTCTGAAACCTTTTATCCTGGAACTAATGATATATACCCTATATCATAGTTATTTCAAATTTGAAGAGAAATGGTACCTGCAACGGTCCGGGATGGCCATGGGCAACTGCGCAGCACCGACCTACGCCAACCTGTACATGGGGAATTTCGAGCACAGCCACATTTACCAGAATAACACATGGACGGACAATTTGAAATTTTACGTTCGTTATATTGACGACCTACTTTTCATTTGGAAAGACACTGAGGAGAGTCTGAAATCAGCTCTAACTGAACTTAACTCTAAAGATGATCGGATTGACTTTACCTGGAATCTAAACCATAACGAAATTGCATTCCTGGATGTTCTTATTAAAATCACCCCTCAGGGTATACAGACAGATCTCTTTCGTAAGAGCACTGATCGTAACAACTCTCTGCTTTTTAGCAGTTTTCACCAGAACTCTCTCAAAAGGCATCTTCCATACAGTCAGATGTTGAGGATCACTAGGATCGTGTCAGATCCCGACACCAGAACCAACCAGATCCTATCAATGGCATCAAGATTTCGAGAGAGAGATTACCCAGAAACCATCTTAAAGGAAGCAATTGACCGTACCGCAATCATCTCACGCAAGGAAGCCTTACAAAGCAAACCGAAAGCCCAAAGTGAAAGAATGGTATTAGTCTCGAGGTATTCTACCTCTAGCAACAAATATAAAAGGATCATTTTGAAACATTGGCGGATTTTGTCGTCTGAACCAGATTTCGGTGAATTATTCAAAGATCCCCCGATCTTTGCCTACACCAGACCAATGAACCTGAAAGAACTGCTTTCTAAATGCGACAATGAACCTACTGCAAGCCAACACACGGGCACACGACCAGGCCACCATTGCAGCAACTGCAACAATGTGATTAGAGGCAACTTTCTTAATCATCCCATGAGAGGCTTCAAGATTAGGCTTAATGTTGATGCGACTTGCGACTCCGCCAATCTGATCTACCTGCTAAAGTGCCCTTGTGGCAAAACCTACGTGGGCAAAACCAGCCGAAAAATCAAAACCAGACTAAATGAACATAAGTCCAATATCCGAACAAAGAACACTAAATCTAGCATCGCCATCCATTTTAACGAAGCCAACCACAGCGTGGCACAACTCAAATTTCTAGTGTTGGAAATTGTACCGAAGACAGAAGGAAGAGATAACAACAAAACGCTTCTACAGCGAGAAACATCATGGATGTACAGATTGCAATCCCAAAAACCGTTTGGTCTCATTGACCGTACCGAACTGAGTTGTTACTTATAAATGCCCACTTGGGCATCTTTTTGATGCACCTTACCCTGTATTTGTTGCATGCTTACATAAACTGCACGATTCCAATTTTACCTTTTCTCTCACCCTGAACCCATCTATACACCACTCCAAGATGGCCCACGTTTTGCACCCTTTTTTATTACACCCTTTTCTGTGTTTACTATTCTTATATTCACTCGCCTAAACCTCGCGCACACTTCTCACAAACAGCCGTTTGAACAGGAGCAGTCCATGCTCCAATCTACGTTTCTGAAGTAAGCAACCTTTGGGTATTTCCCCCGTGCAACCACGTTTTCATTTATTTATTTTCTCACGTTTTAACCGTGCATGCTCTTGGGAGCCGCCTTTTGACTTCTATTAGACTCACTTGCACACAGTGCAAAGCACCCGTTTTTTCGTTGTTAAGCACTTTATTTCACAGGCACACGGCTTCGCCGGTGTTAATTGACTCACAAATGCTTTACCACCCGTTTATTACCGATCGTTTAGGGCTTTGCCATCTTATGTTTGAATTCACTCGTGAACATTTTCTTTTCACTTTTCCTCGTACTACCCACAACTATGGGCGCATGTGGTCGTTCTCACAACATTTACGCTTATGTTTAAGTGCAGTTCATTTTATTGTTTCATATGGTTATGTGATACAACATATAACCATACAACAAGAGCAGACAAGGTCTGGAAAATGGTGTGTAGCTATACTAGCCAGGGTGCAGTACCAGGATACGTGGAATAACACATGATGGTGAAGATCACTGACTATATGAATCCCATCAGACCACCTTAGTGGTGGAGTTTGCGTCATGTGGGATGTTTACTGATCATTCCAAGACGCAACCGACCTTATAGTGCCGATGCAGAAATGGATGTCAGGAGGATAGTCGTGATAATCATCATAGAGTGATATTTGACTAAAGTGCAGTGCCTAGAAAAAAGTAGTGAAAGATAAAATCGACTACATGGGCGTTGTAAAATATTCAAGACGCACTCAATGTGTCAGAGATTAAAAACACGCCGGGAAAAAAGATTACCCTATGGCGCTGTGAAGAACGGTCGACATGTTTCAGCTCTAGGGGCTTTCCCCCGGCTTTCTTCAGGACCATAAAAAAAGGCTACTACAACCCAGAGTGAGATGTTAAATCAAAACCCAACTATGTACTACAAAATAGGTACATATCTACCAGGAACCATCACAGTCGAATGTCCACTGGAAGAAAAGGAGATCGTCTTCTTCCTAGAAAATGGAGTTTGATTTACATCAACATCATGTATCAAGTACGCATCCAAATACATACACACAAGCCGCACAGGCAAAACACACTTGCAGGAATAATTGACATTCTGCATATTTAGAAAAAAGCTTAATAGCTCAAACAACATGAGGCATTTCCGCATGATGCTACTCACCCAGCTTTATGTGGGTGAAGACCTCACCTCACCCGGCAACCGCTCGGGAGTGTGAGACCCCGCTCTATAGTGTAGATAAAAGGAAACAATGAGTAACAACCCTATAGTTTCCAAGCCAATCGCTCTACACAGAAACCCAACATACGTGTGAAAGTGACCCTACTGTTAAAAACCCCACAGACCTTACTTAGATGTGCGATTTCATATGCAATGGACCCAACTAATGCAATACCCCTAATACCGTCGGGCACAAGGACATACTCGTGTTCAACTAAGTGGGTGTTTACAGTGGGTTATGACGCATATATACCTATACGGCACAATATGTGATTATGTGTGACTTAGAACTAGTAATTGAAGATTCCCATGATCCAGAATACAACATTTGCCCCACGACCTTAAACTTCAAAGCCCTTGGTAATGACCTGCAGATTCTTAGGCTTAACAGGCCGTCATAACTAGACAACACAGAGTACCTCAACTAACAAGACTCCATAGTGCGAGATAACTGTTCCTACTCTAAAAAACACATTGACTGCAGTGAGACAAGCAGAGGACTAACCTGTCCGTCGGTGACTCGGATGGTAACCCGAGCGGAAATGGAGGTGTCGGGGAGGCCGTAACTCGCACTTATGTAGCTGCCATTCACTAGAAGAAGTGGCCGCTATCGCCATTGGGAATCCGCAAACTGCAGCGTAAACGGAGAGACACTACTCTCATGCGCATGCGCCTTAGCGCAATCCAGGTAGAATGCGTCAGTGTGTGCAGAGGGACACTGCTCTTGCGAACATGCGCCGTGACGTTAGGCTGTCAGACAATAGCGTGTGATTCGTTATTGTCCATGTGCTAGTTAAAGAAAAGCCTGACACTCAATTGGGACATTAATCTCTAGGGTGTAAGTAGATTGCACGAGACCCACGCGCAAAAGTAACGCTTTTCATACTCGAAGAGCTCGTAGTAAATGGTTACTCGGGTCAAGAGAGCACCCTAAAACTTCGTGTATGTCTGCAGGTAGAACCATATGTGAGTGTCCTACCACCAATGTTTGTTTGAATAGGAGAGGGTGACGCTGGGGTCTCTCGGATGAAAACCTTATGGGATGGAGGGATACTAACCCCAAGAAGTGAGCAGACAAACGTTTAGTCTCTGTGGAGTCACATGAAGTGAAACATCCACACAAAACTGCTTATCCTATGGAGTGATGCTAACTCGTAGTAAAGTCATGAAGGGTCACAATTAGATAAGGCACATCTTGGCCCTTAATTAGTAGGTGCCAGAAAATAGGGTTTATCAGAAGGGAGGTATGCACAAGAATGTTAGGTGAGCCTAAAGGATGCAACCAGAGGTGCGTTGCGTCCATTCACAAAAGGACCCGCAACTAAAAAGTTGCTCTTTATACAAAAACAAAACAGGTGTGTGGAGGGTCAAGGGGATATTTAATGACCTTTCTGCTCATACCCCTTACTACAATATATAACCATACAACAAGAGCAGACAAGGTCTGGAAAATGGTGTGTAGCTATACTAGCCAGGGTGCAGTACCAGGATACGTGGAATAACACATGATGGTGAAGATCACTGACTATATGAATCCCATCAGACCACCTTAGTGGTGGAGTTTGCGTCATGTGGGATGTTTACTGATCATTCCAAGACGCAACCGACCTTATAGTGCCGATGCAGAAATGGATGTCAGGAGGATAGTCGTGATAATCATCATAGAGTGATATTTGACTAAAGTGCAGTGCCTAGAAAAAAGTAGTGAAAGATAAAATCGACTACATGGGCGTTGTAAAATATTCAAGACGCACTCAATGTGTCAGAGATTAAAAACACGCCGGGAAAAAAGATTACCGTATGGCGCTGTGAAGAACGGTCGACATGTTTCAACTCTAGGGGCTTTCCCCCAGCTTTCTTCAGGACCATAAAAAAAGGCTACTACAACCCAGAGTGAGATGTTAAATCAAAACCCAACTATGTACTACAAAATAGGTACATATCTACCAGGAACCATCACAGTCGAATGTCCACTGGAAGAAAAGGAGATCGTCTTCTTCCTAGAAAATGGAGTTTGATTTACATCAACATCATGTATCAAGTACGCATCCAAATACATACACACAAGCCGCACAGGCAAAACACACTTGCAGGAATAATTGACATTCTGCATATTTAGCGCTGATTACAAGCGCCTAGGTCAGATACACGTGCACTCCTGAGGCGGAAGCCGGGAGTTTTTAAAACTGCTCATTTTGTTAAATTGTCACTTGTTTACTTGTTGCTTTTAAAAACTCACCACGCGCTAGCAAAGCACCAGGGCACCCACCTCCACCAACAGCACAGCGAGGAGCGGATCTAGCGCTCACTCGTGGACCAACAATTTCCTGCAAAAACGCCAACTCGGCGAGGACTGAGGCCACGCCCCCTGTAGGCCACGCCCCCCTGTCGCAGTACTTAAGCGCTGATTACAAGCGCCTAGGTCAGATACACGCGCACTCCTGAGGCGGAAGCCGGGAGTTTTTAAAACTGCTCATTTTGTTAAATTGTCACTTGTTTACTTGTTGCTTTTAAAAACTCACCACGCGCTAGCAAAGCACCAGGGCACCCACCTCCACCAACAGCACAGCGAGGAGCGGATCTAGCGCTCACTCGTGGACCAACAATTTCCTGCAAAAACGCCAACTCGGCGAGGACTGAGGCCACGCCCCCTGTAGGCCACGCCCCCCTGTCGCAGTACTTAAGCGCTGATTACAAGCGCCTAGGTCAGATACACGTGCACTCCTGAGGCGGAAGCCGGGAGTTTTTAAAACTGCTCATTTTGTTAAATTGTCACTTGTTTACTTGTTGCTTTTAAAAACTCACCACGCGCTAGCAAAGCACCAGGGCACCCACCTCCACCAACAGCACAGCGAGGAGCGGCTCTAGCGCTCACTCGTGGACCAACAATTTCCTGCAAAAACGCCAACTCGGCGAGGACTGAGGCCACGCCCCCTGTAGGCCACGCCCCCCTGTCGCAGTACTTAAGCGCTGATTACAAGCGCCTAGGTCAGATACACGCGCACTCCTGAGGCGGAAGCCGGGAGTTTTTAAAACTGCTCATTTTGTTAAATTGTCACTTGTTTACTTGTTGCTTTTAAAAACTCACCACGCGCTAGCAAAGCACCAGGGCACCCACCTCCACCAACAGCACAGCGAAGAGCGGATCTAGCGCTCACTCGTGGACCAACAATTTCCTGCAAAAACGCCAACTCGGCGAGGACTGAGGCCACGCCCCCTGTAGGCCACGCCCCCCTGTCGCAGTACTTAAGCGCTGATTACAAGCGCCTAGGTCAGATACACGCGCACTCCTGAGGCGGAAGCCGGGAGTTTTTAAAACTGCTAATTTTGTTAAATTGTCACTTGTTTACTTGTTGCTTTTAAAAACTCACCACGCGCTAGCAAAGCACCAGGGCACCCACCTCCACCAACAGCACAGCGAGGAGCGGATCTAGCGCTCACTCGTGGACCAACAATTTCCTGCAAAAACGCCAACTCGGCGAGGACTGAGGCCACGCCCCCTGTAGGCCACGCCCCCCTACCCCCTACATCATGTGCTGCCACCGGAAGCGCAGCGGACGAGCGCAGCGGGAGCGCCGTTTGCGCGCCAAAGGCGCGCCTAAGGCAAGCCCGTCTGCGCCCGTCTGCGCTCAAGGCCAGAATCCCTGCCGGACCCAGCTCCCACTAGGGTAATATACTCGCGTCGAGACCTTCTCAGTCTCAGACCCACCATTGACAGCACCTGCAATTATGCTCACGACTTAGATGGTCAATTTACTGGCTGCATAATCTGCCACCCAGCCCAGCTACAACTACCCATTCCACGCGTCTTTCACCCGAGTCTTAAACTTGCCTCACTGAACTGCAGGTCACTCCCCATGCACGCTCTGCTCATTAATCACCTTATAGAAGACCACGAACTAGACATTCTATTCCTTACGGAAACGTGGATCACCGACCACTCGGATTCGGATGTAGTCTTAGCCCTTCCCTCGGACTTTAATATCCAGTCCCAACCACGTCCATCTGGCAGAGGAGGTGGACTGGCCATCCTCTACCGGAATCATTTTTCCTGTAGAATCCTCGATGCTCACATCTTGGACTCGGAAAGCCTCCATTTCACCATCCAGCTAGCACCGACTAGCACACTGTCAGGCCTCCTAGTATACCGCTCCCCTGGCCATTATGGCCCGTTTTCTAGCGCCCTCCTAGAATCAATAGCATCTCTGGCCCATTCCACCTCCAATTTCACTATACTAGGAGACCTTAACATCCATTTCGATGACCCCCTTGACACTGGGGCAACAGATTTGATCGCCGACTTGGCGGCCTATGGCCTTTTACTTACCAACTCCGGAGCCACACACATTAAGGGCCATTTATTAGACCCTGTGTTCACCAACCTCCATAACCTACAAACCAAAGAGTCCCTCACCCTCCCATGGACGGACCATTTTCTGGTCCCCTTCCATCTACCAGGGGATTTCAGGAAACCTCATAAACCTGCCACCTATACTACGGACAGAGCATGGTCCAGACTCTCGGCTGAGGATTGGGCCAAAGCCCTGGACCATACAACCCCTAGCCCCTCGGATGACCCAGACACCGCGGACAGAAAGTTCAGGGAGTGGATCTCCACCTCCCTCGACTCCATCCTCCCCATAAAAACACGTGAGGACAAAAACGGGAAAACCAGATCAGCCCCATGGTATAGTCCGGAACTAAGAACTCTCCGCAAAGAGTGTAAAAAAGCGGAGCGACTATGGAGAAAGGACTGGCTCCATACTAGCAAGGACGCATACCGTAGCTCGGTGAGATCTTATAAAGCCACCTTGAAGCTCACTAAAGCCGCATACTACGACACGAGAATAAGTAATTCCACCAACTCGGCGAGAGAATCCTACCTCATCGCTAAAGAACTTCTGAAAATACCTGCGCCTCCTTCTTCCAACCCATCTTCGCCAGATAGAAGCGATGAACTGGCAACCTACTTGGACTCCAAAATCGCCCGTATCCTAGTCTCCCTCCCGCCTCCCAGTCTGCCTAACCCCAAGGACTTTGAGGCACTTACCAACCAGACAGGAAACATTTTGCACCCACAATTGGCCACCTTTAGGGCAGTCTCACTGGACGAAGTAGGATCAGCCCTGGCCAAACTGAAAAGTGGCTCTCCTCTTGACCCCGCACCTATCAGATTCCTGAAAGCAGTTGTCCCCACCATCCTGCCCACCATCACGGAACTGATTAACATCTCGCTATCCCAGGGCTCTGTCCCACCGAGCTGGAAGAGCGCTGTAGTTAAGGCTCTTCTCAAAAAGCCCCAACTGGACTCTTCCGACCTGTCCAACTATCGGCCAATTTCGCTCCTTCCTAGTATCAGCAAAATAGCCGAGAAACTGGTAAACGCTCAACTGTCCCAGTTCTTTGAGTCAAATAATCTTCTACGTCGGTCCCAAACTGGGTTCCGCCCGGGCCACAGTACAGACACCGCCCTCCTCGCTGTCATTGAGGAGGCTAGATGCATTTTGGATTCAGGAGGATCAGTGGCAGTGATCCTCCTGGAACTCAGTGCAGCCTTTGACACAGTGAATCACCGTGTCCTGCTCCACCGGCTGGCCATGGCGGGACTCGCGGACACAGCACTTGCGTGGATAGAATCTTTTTTATCAGGTCGCTCCTTCCAGGTTTGGGACGGTAATTCCCGATCAGCCCCTCTCCCCCTCACTAGTGGAGTCCCCCAGGGGTCGTCATTAAGCCCTACTCTGTTTAACGCCTACATGGCCCCCCTCGAGGATATCGTCTCCCCCTTCGGAATCAAGATAGTGAGCTATGCGGACGACACGCAACTGGTCGTCTCACTTTCTCATCTTGACAATCACCCGGACAATCTGTTGAACTGCCTCCAGAAAATCCACCACTGGATGTGCGAGTCATCTCTGAAGCTCAACGGATCGAAAACCGAAGTTATGCTCATGGGCAAGAAATGGACCACCATCCCCCCATCGGTCTGGCCAGACGTTTTCGGTGAGGTGCCCACCCCGAAACCAGAAATCAAGACCTTGGGAATCTGGCTTGAGCCAGAGCTGTCCATGAAGACCCAGGCAGCCAAAACAGCCGGCACCTGCTTCGGACTCATGCGTTCCATCCGCAAAATCCTCCCAATACTTCCGCCCCTATCTAGGAAACTCTTGATTCAAGGTTTGATCCTCGCTCGGCTAGACTATAGCAACGCTGTCTACCTGGGAGCCCCTGAATCCACCCTGGCCAAACTCCAGCGAACTCAAAACGCAGCAGCCCGGCTCCTTATGGGCCTTCCTTCAAGAACCTCGGCCAGACCAGCGCTCAAGGCCCTACACTGGCTTCCAGTGCGTCAGAGGGTAGAATTCAAAGCGAAGTGTACTGCCCATAAACTCCTCAATGGGCTTGGCCCCTCTATCCTGAGAGACATGGTCACCCCTTACAAGGCCCCTAGACTTCTACGCTCGGACAACGAACGTTTGGCCATCGTTCCGAGATTTAGGAAGGCGCGCACCGGCAGTAGACGGTTCGCAGTAAAAGCTTCCGCAGGATGGAACTCACTCCCCCGCTGCCTGCGACTGGAACCCTGCCACCTCCTCTTCCGTAAAAAATTAAAAACTCTGCTTTTCCCCAAATAAGCTCCCTTTCCCCTCTGGCCTTCACATGTATCATTAGCGCGGGGATGCCTCCGGGTCACCAGGCGCTTTATAAATCGCTAAATAAATAAAATAAATTTAAAAAAAATCCAATTCCCTTTTCGTGGCCTTAGGACTCTGGGCACTTTCCCACTGTATTACAGTGTGAAAGTGAACACCCTTCCTACACATGCTAGGAAGTGGTACTTCCTGGATTGGTTTAGGTTTTGTACCTGTGAGTGCCTTTAAAAATGTACACCACATACCCAGGGCAGGTCTTGCACTGGCTAATAGTGGGACGCATCACTGATTGTGCTACTCATCTGAATACCCTGTCAAACATGTATCAGGCCTGCCATTGCAAGCCTGTGGGTGCACTGTTGCACTTATGCTCAGGTTGGCATTTCTGACTCATTAGCCACCCCTGAGGGGCAAAAGGCAGGGCAAGTACACATGGATGTTTCATGCCCAGGTAGTGGAGAATCCATGTGGGGTTTCCCTACCTAGGAGGACAGATTTTCCCATGGGACACAACTGGGGTGTTGCTGATTCTCTGTTTGTGGCCTTAGAGCTCTGGGCAATTTCTCCATGTAAATGTAGGGTGAAAGTGCGTGAGCCCTTCCTACACATGTTGGGAAGTGGCTCTTACCTGCTGTTTTTAAACATGTCACAAGCCTGCCCCTGCAGGCCTGTGTGTGCGCACTTGCACCTGAAGGTTTTAAACATGTGTCCAGCCTGCCATGGAAGGCCTGGGTGTACGCACTTGCACTTAATGGGGGATATTTACTAGAAAATGTTAGAGGGTGAAGCTGCACCAAATCTGGTAGCACCTCGCTCTGACATTTTCAAATTGCAGGGATTTGCCATATTTATTACAATACGGTAACCCCTGTGTCTTCCCTAGCACTGGCATTAAAATTAGCTGCCTAGAGCTAACACAGCCACCCTTGCACCATAGTGCCAGGGTGCCTGTGTTGGAGGAAATGATTGTTTATGTGCAGGAAGGTTTCCATTCCTGAACCTAAACAATCCATAATGGCTATTTATTACTATTACTTGTGCTGCATTCTGCAGCAAACATAAAAGTACCATATTGTCATTATTTAATGATTATTTATGTGCAGCAAGGGACACTTTCCTGCACATAAACAATCATTAATTCCTATTTGCTTTTTAAATGTGCGCTGCATTCTGTAGCACGCATAGAAAAAGCAAAAACAAGGAGAAATAAAAGCGTTTCTCCTCATGCACCATTCTAACACCTGCTCTTGCACGGTTTTAGTTTGTGGCGATGCCCAAATTTAGACCTCCATGTAAATCTGGGGCAGCATAAAAAAGCAGAGGGTGTTGAGGTGGAACACCCACAGCAACACCCATTGCACGTCCCTTTGCCGCAGAGGACCGCGGCAGCAGGGTCATATTTACAAGGTGGGGTTAAGCAACGCTAAGTGGCTTAGCGCCACCTTGTATATATTAAAAATGGTGCTACGCCACCGAAGCATCAAAAAAAGTGACATTCTGATGGCTACAGGGGCATGTAAATGCACCCCAATGTTTTTAACCATGTGTGCAGGCTGCCATTGCATGCCTGGGTGTGCGCACTCGCACCTATGGTGTTTTTAAACATGTGCCCAGCCAGCCATTTACAGGCCTGTGTGTGCGCACTTGCACCAATGGTGTTTTTAAACACATGTCAAGCCTGCAATTGCAGGCCTGTGTGTGCGCAATTGCACGTATGCTCAGGTTGGCCTTTCTCAACCACTAGCCAATCCTGAGGGAACCTTTTACTACGACTAGAGCACCCCTAAGGTACGTCCTGAGGGGTGAAGCAAGTGGTAGGTAAAACGCAAGGCAGTTAAACATGCGTGTTCAGATCCCAGTTAATGAAGAATACCATGGGGGAGATTTTCAAACCTTTTGCGCTGGTTTTGCATCACATGAGTGACGCTAACCAGCGCAATTTTTATTGTGCTATAATCTTTCCAGCGCTGGAAAGCACCCTCTAATGTAGCGCAAAGCAGCACGAAGCACTGCTTTGCGTTACTTTGCGCCGAGGGGACGTTATATGGGTGGTACATGGGCGTTCCCATGCAACCACCTATGCCTTTTGATGCAAAACCATATTTACAAATATTTGTAAACATGGTTTGCTCCAAAAGTTAACTCCCCTTTAAAGGAGGCGCTAATAGCAGAAATGCTATCATTTCTCCGTGCTTTTCTGACTTTGCATGCGTCCTGCACTGTGCAGCATGTACGCAACGTGAGAAAAGGTTTGTATTGTGCCTAGCATAGTATTTTGTACAGGAAGGATACCTTCCTGTGCAAAACCTAAGCTACATTCATGCACACACCCTGCACACACCCTAGCGCTGCAGCGCTAAGGTATGTGCATGGCGCACGGCAGCTGACATCAGTGCCAGCGATGGGAAAGGGTAGGAGAGAGCCATATCTCTGAAGATATGGCGGTCTCCTGCTCCCTCCATGTCGCGCAACGCAGCCTCGCGGGCGGCTGCGATGCGTTGCGTGACTTTTTTAAAAATCTCCCCAATGTGTGTTTTCACTATCTATGGGTTTTGCTCTTCTCAAAGGTTTACATGGGGGAATAGTTGAAATTATTCAGGCTGCAATAGTGGATTGCAGTCGATCAGCTTCATGATGTTTCCTGTCGTTGGAATAACAATGACTAACCCCCTCTTGTCATAAAGGCGGATTTGTCATTATTAGCTGAGAAATGCCACTTCTAAAAAGTGGCAATTTCTCTGCAGTAGCACCCTTTTTGTGCCGTTTAGCTTGACTCCAGTCCACACTGGAGGGTGAGGGAGCACATCTGTGCATTGCCCAGCGATAGCGATAAAACATTGGGCATGCAACTCGAATGACAGACCTCTGCCATTTGAGGACCTGGCTGGATAGACTGGAAGGAGAGGTTTTGACGCTTGGCCTCTGGGAGCTAGATCGTGGTCCCACTAAAGATTAGGAACTGCATTCCAAGGTGTCATTGCAGACAGGACTGAAATTTAGGGTGACATCTGCGGTTCACAAGGAAAACCCTCTGAACCATCCCCAACTTCAAAGGCACACTGCAGTATAACTACTGGTGCCATACCTCAGAAGGGCAGCATTACACTTGTGGGAACGTGGGACCGGAGATTCTGAAACTGCGTGATGCACACTACCAGAGGAATTGGTGGTGCACAAGGAGGATTACTGCCTTTGGAAGGGACCGTTCACCCTTTCTGAATAGTGGCTGGCTTGGGTTGACTACCTGCTGCTCTGTGGCACCCTAAAGTGTGCTCTCCAAGGGCTTGTTTGCTTGCCCCCTGCTCTCTTGTGGAGGTGTCAGAGGCATCAAAGACCTCCAGCAAGCAAGGGCCTCAGACAGACTGCTTGTGACACCTGGACATCGGTGCCCTCTTAAGTGCCCACATCGTCTACTGGATCCCAACTGGTAGCGAGGCTTGAGCGTGAAGAATTGTGTCTGGACACTGAATTACCTTGTGCGGAGCCATAAGTATTGCCTGCATCTAAGGAGTGGGGCCCCTGCCTTGTGGCGACCTCAACACACATAAGCGTCTTGGTGGTGGTGAGCAGATTCACCGGTTGCAGGATCCAGTGTGGCCCGCTTTGTTGATTGTGCCGCAACTCTTATGTGTGACACGCTGACTGCATGCTCATTGCTTGTGTTCAATTCACAGGCTGCGACCGTCGGAGGTGAGGGAGTACCCATAGTGGTGCCTCTTTCTACCTCGTGCGGCACTGCTAGACTTGTGTTTGTGTGGGTGACCAGCATTGTCTGGTGTGACCCGTAACAACACGCACCAGGCGTTGTGTCTCATTTTTGGGAAGGTAAGGAATTTGCAACTCTTCGTTGTGTGTGACCAGTATTGTCTGGTGCGACTCGGCTCAACATGCACCAGATGTTGTGCCCCATTTCCAGGGAGATACTGAGTTTGCGACTCTTCAGTTTGTGTGACCTGAGCTGTCTAGTGTGACTCGGATCAACACACACCAGGCGTTGTGCCTCATTTCAAGGGAGGTATTGAGTTGTGACTCTTCATTGTGTGT
Organism: Lissotriton helveticus; assembly: GCF_964261635.1. Taxonomy (NCBI): domain Eukaryota; kingdom Metazoa; phylum Chordata; class Amphibia; order Caudata; family Salamandridae; genus Lissotriton; species Lissotriton helveticus. The sequence continues at coordinate 451,559,109 of NC_136059.1, forward strand.
GAACAGAATTGCCTGGTCCGACTAGCATCAACGCAAACCAGACGCTGTGCCCCAATTGCCTGAGTGCTACTTGGATCGAAGTGTGTCTACGTGTGTGTGCCTTCCTCTGAGAGGCCCCCCTGCTTCATCCCTCATTCATCGATTTTTCCTATTGTGTCGTCAGTGTGGCCCTTTGGCTGCACCATGCTGCAGCACTTTTAAAGCATAGGGATGCGTCATATCTACAAGTATATGACGGATCCCTTTGCTTTCCACTGCACTGGTGCACAATGGGCTGCCATGCACCAACACAGACACACTTCCACCACTGTGTCACGGGGATGATTGTTATGCACAGGAAGGGACACCTTCTTGCACATAAACAAACATAAGAGGTGATTTCCTTGTTCTATGTGTGATGCAGCACGCAGCACGCATAGAAAAAAGAAAAAAAAACAAGAAGAAATTAAAAGCAATTGACTCGTTGTGCCTCCATATGCCTCCCATGTGGAGGTATAGCATCCAGACACATTTCCAGGTTTATGATTTCTTGTAAATCTGGAAATGTGTCAGGTTCCATGGATGTTGCGTGGGAACACCCACAACAATATCGATGGAAAGCCCCTTTCCCGCTTCGTTTGGCCGTATTCACGAGGACATGAAAGTCCTTTTAAATATGGGGGAAAAATGCGCCCAGTGCGTCACGAGGGTCTTGTAATTAAGCCACTTTATGTTGCCAGGTAGTATTTCCCGGATTGGGCCTGGGTGGCGAGAGTGATTGACTGAGCTGAGGAATGCTTTCAAGAGCGATCGGAAGTGGGTCAAGAGACTGCGTGACCCGCCCGTGCTTCTCAGAACTGGGCTGGTGCCGGAAGGCACATTGTCGATTCCTTTGAGTAAACAACTATCACCCTCAACCCGCTTCTGCTCCACATCATGTGGGTGAACTTCCCCAGTGGTGGTTAACTCCCCATTTGTCTACTGCCTCCTAATAAGTCCTGCTACCTGCCCCCACCTTCTTCCTTGGGACCCTGACTAAGTGGGACTCCAGCCACAATCGGCCTGGTATCAGGGGGAGGGTGGTTACACTCCAATCCTTGGGTGTAGGGTGGTCAGTGTTAGCTGAACGCGGAGGGGGGTTTGGGCCACGGGGTCTGCACGGGTATTATCTACAGACGTGCCGGATATCAGTGCACCCTATCGGTAGTGAGACAAAATATCGAAATTAAAATATCGATATACAATAATATCGATGTTTTAATTTCGATGGTATCGAATATCGATGTCCAAAATATCGACAGACAGAATATCGTTTTTTTTAAGGTGTGTATGTTACTAATATCGAAAATATCGAAATTTACTAATATCGAAATTTTGTTTAGTGTTATGTATTTTATTATTTTGTTTATATGTTTGTTAAATATGTTTTGTAATGTATGTTTGAAAATTAGTAAATTTGTCTACATTTTGCGTTTTAGTATCAGAGCGGGTTGTGGGTTTATAGGGGAATAGGGTGGGAAGTAATTTAATAATAATTAATTAATTAATATATTTTAGTAAATATTTTTAATTAATAATGAATTGGTAATTAATTAATATTAATTAGGTAATTCATTAATATATTTTAGTAAATATTTTTAATTAATAATTAATTTGTCATTAATTTAGATTAATTAGTTAATTACATTAATTAGAGTTAATGTTTCAAAATATATACATTTTTGTTATTGTTAATTAATTAATTGGTAATTGAATAATATTAATTAGTAAATTAAATTAATTAGAGTTAATGTGCTAATATATTTATTTTATTGTTATTGTTAATTAATAATTAATTGGTAAATAAATATTATTAATTATTTAATTAAATTAATTAGAGTTAATGTGCTAATATATTTAATGTTTTTGTTATTGTTAATTAATAATTAATTGGTAATTAATCATTATTAAGTGATTAAATGATGTGATTTATTTATGTGTAGTGGGTTGTGTGTTTATAGGGTGATAGGGTGTGATATAATTAAATTTAATTAATTAAAGAGATTGTATTTATTTGTTGGTATGTATTGTTAATTAATTAGTAATTAATATGTGTTAATTAGTTAATTTATAATTACATCAATTTAGTAATATTAATTGTTATCAATTGATTAATAGAAATTTATATTAATTTTGTTTTTTTGTATGTGTAGTGTGTTGTGTGTTAAAGGGTGAGTAGTGTGGGAAGTAATTTTTACCCCCATGCTATCCAACGCTTTCCCTACTGTTGCACCCTCTGGAGTGGGAATAGTAATTTTAACCCCTACGCTATCCAACGCGTTCCCTACTGTTGCACTCTCTGGAGGGGGAATAGTAAATTTTACCCCTACGCTATCCAACGCTTTCCCTACTGTTGCACCCTTTGGAGTGGGAATAGTAATTTTTACCCCTACGCTATCCAACGCTTTCCCTACTGTTGCACCCTTTGGAGTGGGAATAGTAATTTTTACCCCTACGCTATCCAATGCTTTCCCTACTGTTGCACCCTCTGGAGTGGGAATAGTAATTTTTACCCCTACGCCATCCAACGCTTTCCCTACTGTTGCACCCTCTGGAGTGGGAATAGTAATTTTTACCCCTATGCTATCCAACGCTTTCCCTACTGTTGCACCCTCTGGAGTGGGAATAGTAATTTTTACCCCTATGCTATCCAACGCTTTTTCTACTGTTGCACCCTCTGGAGTGGGAATAGTAATTTTTACCCCTATGCTATCCAACGCTTTCCCTACGGTTGCACCCTCTGGAGTGGGAATAGTAATTTTTACCCCTACGCTATCCAACGCTTTCCCTACTGTTGCACCCTCTGGAGTGGGAATAGTAAATTTTACCCCTACGCAATCCAACGCTTTCCCTACTGTTGCACTCTCTGGAGTGGGAATAGTAATTTTTACCCCTACGCTATCCAACGCTTTCCCTACTGTTGCACTCTGTGGAGTGGGAATAGTAATTTTTACCCCTACGCTATCCAACGCTTTCCCTACTGTTGCACCCTCTGGAGTGGGAATAGTAATTTTTACCCCTACGCTATCCAACGCTTTCCCTACTGTTGCACCCTCTGGAGTGGGAATAGTAATTTAAACCCCGACGCTATCCAACGCGTTCCCTACTGTTGCACTCTCTGGAGGGGTATAGTAAATTTTACCCCTACGCTATCCAACGCTTTCCCTACTGTTGCACCCTTTGGAGTGGGAATAGTAATTTTTACCCCTACGCTATCCAACGCTTTCCCTACTGTTGCACCCTTTGGAGTGGGAATAGTAATTTTTACCCCTACGCTATCCAATGCTTTCCCTACTGTTGCACCCTCTGGAGTGGGAATAGTAATTTTTACCCCTACGCCATCCAACGCTTTCCCTACTGTTGCACCCTCTGGAGTGGGAATACTAATTTATACCCCTACGCTATCCAACGCTTTCCCTACTGTTGCACTCTCTGGAGTGGGAATAGTAATTTAAACCCCTACGCTATCCAACGCTTTCCCTACTGTTGCACCCTCTGGGGTGGGAATAGTAATTTTTACCCCTACGCTATCCAATGCTTTCCCTACTGTTGCACCCTCTGGAGTGGGAATAGTAATTTTTACCCCTATGCTATCCAACGCTTTCCCTACTGTTGCACCCTCTGGAGTGGGAATAGTAATTTTTACCCCTATGCTATCCAACGCTTTTTCTACTGTTGCACCCTCTGGAGTGGGAATAGTAATTTTTACCCCTACGCTATCCAACGCTTTCCCTACGGTTGCACCCTCTGGAGTGGGAATAGTCATTTTTACCCCTACGCTATCCAACGCTTTCCCTACTGTTGCACCCTCTGGAGTGGGAATAGTATTTTTTACCCCTACGCAATCCAACGCTTTCCCTACTGTTGCACTCTCTGGAGTGTGAATAGTAATTTTTACCACTACGCTATCCAACGCTTTCCCTACTGTTGCACCCTCTGGAGTGGGAATAGTAATTTTTACCACTACGCTATCCAACGCTTTCCCTACTGTTGCACCCTCTGGAGTGGGAATAGTAATTTAAACCCCTACGCTATCCAATGCTTTCCCTACTGTTGCACCCTTTGGAGTGGGAATAGTAATTTTTACCCCTACGCTATCCAACGCTTTCCCTACTGTTGCACTCTCTGGAGTGGGAATAGTAATTTTTACCCCTACGCTATCCAACGCTTTCCCTACTGTTGCACCCTCTGGAGTGGGAATAGTAATTTTTACCCCTACGCTATCCAACGCTTTCCCTACTGTTGCACCCTCTGGAGTGGGAATAGTAATTTAAACCCCTACGCTATCCAACGCTTTCCCTACTGTTGCACCCTCTGGAGTGGGAATAGTAAATTTTACCCCTACGCTATCCAACGATTTTCCTACTGTTGCAATATGTGGAGTACGTATATATATTAATTTATATGTAGAGTTTTTAATTTATTTTAAATGTATATGTATTAGTTATAATTTTTTAAATATGTTTTAATGTTTTTATTTAATATTTGTAAAATTATATGTATTTTTAAACTATTTTTACATTATTATTAATACATTTAAAAAAACGATATTTTTACTTTCGATATTTTTGTACTACGATATTAAATGTTCGATATTTTTGTACTTACCTTTATGAAGATATAACTCCGATATTTTTGACTTCGCTATTTTTTTTATCAATATTTTTGTAGGTAGATATTCTGTCTGTCGATATTATGTCATAGATTCCACCGTATCACGGTGCTGTGTGCGTATGCGTACAAGTGTGCTCCACACGGACCTAATATCTGTTTCACCACGTATCGGTGCCGAGTGAGCACATGTATGGGAGTGAATGTATGGGGACCGTCTGTTATTATTTACATCACACAGCGGCATCGTTTCACACGTTGATTCCTTGCCAAAAGAATACCTCATTTGACATTGTTTTTTATGCCTGTGGCCTTGGCCCATGGTGCTGGTTAAAAATGTTGTAATTATCTACGTATACACATTTCTGATACTATTGTGATCTTGGGTGCACCCTATAACCGTCTGGTATTGAATTTTTATAATTGCCAGGTTGGGCCTAGTTCTGACAATGTTTCGCACCACATAAGCGTGCGTGGAGTAAAGTAGGATCTTAACCAAGTGTGCATATTACTGATGTCATTTTAACACAGTTGGGCCTAGTACTGCTAGTAATATTTCCAAATGTGATTTATGCCTGAAAATTCATAATATTCTTGTGAACCCTGTATTGTGATGTTCAGTGTATTTATTGCGTGAGAGTGCTGTGCCAATGCTATACACATTGCCAGTGTGATAAGTCTGACTGTTCAGTGCCAAGCTACCCAAGGGTGAGCACAGATTATACAGTGAGAGACATATCTACAAGGAAATGGTGTGGCTCTGCATCATATTTTGTAGCACCGCTTTAGTTCATTTAAAAAACGCAGGAATGAGCCGTATTTACAACAATGGCAAACCCCTGTGTTTTCCCCATGTGCTGGAGCTAAAAATATCTGCCTAGCGCCAACACAGACACCCTTGTGCCATAGTGCAAGGGTGCCTGTGCTGCAGGGAATGATTCTGTGCAGGAAGGTGTCCCTTCCTACACATAAACAATAAATAATGGCGATTTGCGACTTCTATGTGTGCTGCATGATGCAGCATACATAGAAAAAGCAAAAACGAGGAGAAATAAAAGTATTTCTCCTCGTTGTGCCAAACCAATGCCTGCTTTTGGATGGGCTTCGTTTTTGGCACTGGCTCAGAGTTACAGAACCTTGTAAATCTGGGGCAGCGTAAAAAAACAATGCTTTTTGAAATAGAACACCCACACAAACAGCCATTGCACACCTCTGTCATGCAACTGTGTGAAAGGGTACCATATTTACAAAGCAGCGTTATGCCACGCAAAATGGTTTAGCGCCACTTTGTAAATATAGGGCAGGACATTGCACCATGGAACGTTGTAAAAAGTGTTGTTCAGGTGGCGCAATCTCCTCGTAAATAGACCCCTGAGTGTAATCCCCACCCCTGATGGGAGTGGTAGGTTCTGCCTGGCTAGTGCCCCAAGCTCAGCCAACCAGAAAGTACCAGTTCCTAAGAGAGATTAGTCACTAGTAGTCCATAATTCAGGCTTGTTTGGAAGAAAGAAAATTCAAGCACTTCAGTTCTGAAAGAACAATCATCAAATGCTGTATAAAAAAAAAAGCAATGGAACGGGTAAAGATTTGTAGCATTTTCTAAACACTGACAACGTTTATTTAGGCACTAGGAGAGTGTGCAGTTTACACAAGTTATTAGTAGGTTACTTAATATTCTGCAGCTTACAGTCAGCAGTACACCTTACCCACCACACAAAACTAAGGCCCAGATTTACTAACATTTTGTGTTGAGATTGCATCGCATTGTTGCGCAGTCCAACACAAAATCTATTTTGGTATGTACAAAGCCAAGCAAACTCCGATTGTATGGATTTGTGTGACTTTGCCATAGCACTGCCTTGCGTCAGGGAGATGTTAAATGGGTGTTCCCATGTATCCACCCATGTATTTTCATGCAAACTCATATTTACTACAATCAAGAAACATGAGTTTGTCCCAAAATCGTTTTCCCGTCCTGAGGCTGGTGTAAGGAGGAGAAACTTCTTAATTTCTCCTGGTAGTTCCTCTTTGCATATGTCTTGCATACTGTAGCACACATGCAAAGAGGAAAGGTTTTTGTGCAAGAAAATACGCCTTTGCGCAAAAACAATTACTCTCACCATAATGCAGGCACCCTTGCGTCATGGCGCAAGGGTGCCTTCATTGGTGTTAGTGTTGCAAAGTCATCCCATGCCCTGGGCTCCCCGATTGGCTGCTGACTGGTACTGGTGGTAACTCGCTCTGACTGCCCATGGGCTCTACCTAACCAGGCCAAGGGACAGTGCTATGCTGAAACGCTCTTAGAATACATTGAAAATACACTAGGGTACACAAAGGGTTAGGGTACATCTATGATTGGAATTACCTCCCCTATAATCCCCTAGTACATAATAGGGCAGGGGTATTAAAATTACCTTTCAGTCCCTAGTACATAATAAGGCATGGTAGTTAAGAGGCCATCAGCCCATTATTCACTTGCATATGTGCACTGCTGAGACCCTGAGGTCAGTTTAACCACTTCGGCGCTGATGACGAGCTCAGCTCGTCATGAGTTGCGCTGCTCGCACGCATACAGCGGGAAAAGCCGCCGCGCGCATGCGGTTAAAAGAAGCCCTGGGTTGCAGGACCGCTTTTAAAATGTAAATTGTGCCCAAACTGAACTTTGGTGTTTGGGGTACTTAAAAAGCGATATACTACAATATTTTTGTATATTAGGTGCCCCCACAGTCTCCCCTAGTTGTACCATGGGTGTGGGGCCAGGTATTTATAAGGAAGACACTTATAATAGAGGTTTTCATGCCTTGGGGATAGTGAAATTGTATATTGTGTGGGGTGAGGAGCTACAAACTTTTTTTGTATATATTCAGAACCACTAAAGCCTCCCCTAGATGTCCCAGGGGTGGGGGGTCCTGTAGTTATAAGTAGGGTCCTATAAAATCATTTTTGTAGGCCCTGGTGCTGAGAGAAATTGGACATTTCATTTTCCCCATTGTAGATCCTAAGACACATAGGTTAACATTCCAATACGTATTAATTAATAACTACAGCAAAAGACCACAGAAAATATCTTTCAAGGACTTAGGAGAATGGTATTGGTAAATTCAACAACATCCTTTGATCTCCCCTGACTGGTCAGAGTTCAGTGGATTAGCCAGGCTGCTTTGATGAAGTGATAAATGGCACCTGGGGTGAGCAGCCATCCTGGGAGCAGGGGGTTCTGAGCCACAGGAATGCCAGAGCAAGGAGGAGGGGTTGTAAACCATAAGCCTCAAAGGCCCAGGGGGACAGGCAGCAAAAGCCAGGTCCAACTATGCCCATCCCGTTTGCCAGATGGCAGGCTTAACGAAGGAATATGCAGATTCCAGGGGGAGGGAGACTATGAAGATGAACCATCCTGAAAGTTGGTTTAACTAGCTCTTGCCTCTCTGCTGAGACTTCACCCATATTGAATTTTGAAGAAATACCGCTTTCTCAGAGACCATTGTACCTCACTTTGGAGGAAATGGTCATGCTCTTGGGTGTTGCCATGCACCTCTTTGGATAGGAGTGCCCTCTTGTGTGTACCCAGAGAACACTGAATAAGTATCTGAGAGGAGCAGTGCCTCTCAGATCTACTGCTTGAAACAACAGAAAAAAGGGTCCATGCTGGAAGAATGATTTGCACCAACCAGGCCCTGCACTCTAACTGACCTCACCTGCTGCACAGTTTTGAACTACAGCCCTGTGTATCAAACCTGCTTCAAAAGGACTAAAGAATGGACTCGGTCACAAAAATGGTAGTCCTACTCCACCTTTGCAAATCTGCCTGTAGTGTTTCCGGCAAACACATTTGCCTCTCTGAATAAGATATTGACCGACTTGATTTGGGGGAACGGTCGTCGTAGAGTGGGGCTGACTAAATTGCAGCTATATACAGACAAGGGAGGGCTATGCGAGCCAACTGCAATGGCTGTCATTCTGGCTGGCAGGGCGACATTTGCATGAATTTGGCTAAACAACCCGGGAGCTGGGACGAGGTGCTCTACACACACTCTTGCTCCCCCAGGCCACAAAACCCCCCAATGCCCTGGCGCTCCTCTGTACTGCACTCACATACTGGAAAAAAAACTATACTCTATACGCACAATTGCCCCCCTATTATGACAACACGCCGTTGCTGGGGATACCTACCCCCACCGGCATACTTACTAAATGGAGAATATTGTCCTGGGCCGAGGGTGGGGTAACTACGGTGGGTGCATTATTTGACGAAGACACCCTCATGGATCATGGTAATTTCACTATATATAATGGGGTCACAGACAGATTATACCTCACACACGCTGTGGTTCTTCACTATGTGAAGGGGGAGGGGTTGTAAACCATAAGCCTCAAAGGCCCAGGGGGACAGGCAGCAAAAGCCAGGTCCAACTATGCCCATCCCACTATGTGAAGAAACACTGCACCCCACACAGAGAAGCACCTGCTCAGCACAAACTGGTTCACATGATACATCTCATGGGCAACTGCCGGCACCTCATCAAATGGCTATATAAAAGTATTAGAACTCATACTGGCACCACCCTGATAGAGCTACGCACTAAGGGACAGATTTATGATGACTGGCGCATCCCCAGGGATGCGCCAGTCATCCTGCGCCGCTGCTCCGCCACCCATGGTGCACCGCATTTACAATGCGGCGCACCATGGGGCAAAAACGGCAGAGATGCGTGACCCATCTGTGCCGTAAAGGTGGCGCATTGCTGGATCTGCGTCGCAAGCGCGACGCAGCTCCAGCAAGGCTCGGGGGTGCCCCATCTCCACAATGCTGCGTCAAGACCTACGCCTGCTTCAAGCAGGCGCAGGGTTTTGACGCAGAATTGTCCTGAATGTGACTGAGTGAAATCTCATAGATTTCACTCAGCCACTTTTAGGAGGCGTTCCTGCGCAGGAACGCCTCCTCATGGCGCAGGGCTTTACAACGTGACGCATCTCCTAGATGCGTCACGTTGTAAATAGGGCGCATTGTTTGCGCCGCCGTTGCGTCAAATAAAGTGACGCACCGGCGGCGCAAGGCCTTCATAAATCTGCCCGAGAATTTACTGACAAAGAGTGGGGCTTGATCCCAGAATATCCCCGAAAAATTCCACGAAACGCCAAATTCATATTTATCCTATATATGGTCATACCGAGGGCATACTTGACACCGCGCAGATTACAGTCTATGTTCCCCGATACACAACACCATTGCCCTAGATGTAAAGAATAAGCAGCAGATTTGATTCACATGCTGTGGACCTGCCCGGTGCTCGCTGAGTACTGGACAGAGGCGGTAGAGATTATTGTAGCAGGAGCGGGTATCCTAGTGCTGAGAGCAGTCGGGAACTGTCTGTTAAGGATCACCTGATGCACAAAATCCCAGAAAGTACAACTATGCTTTGTAGACCTGGCCCTGCTCCTAGCGAAACGTGCCATCACTATAATGTGGGAATCAGGCAAGCCTCCACCGCTATGTGATTGGCACGGAGAGGTGGTAAGATGGGGTAGCACAGAAAGTGCTCCAACCAGACGAGAGGAGGCATGCGGGTTGCGCAAAAAAGTAATTTCCATGGAATGGGATACCATGCTTGAAACTTTCAAGACACTAGCGCCGGCGATAGTCCCTGTAGCACAGGGCCAATAGGGGGGCTCCCCCCTAACCTTGCCGGTCAACTTACACACCTGTTCCTCCGCTTCTTCTCCTAAGACTACCCAGAGAACACACTATAGTTGCACAAGTAGAATACTGAGCCCCATCACAAAGACAGAATGTATGTACATGCTTTATCTGAGAGAAGGTTATTTTGATTATAGCGGCGATGCCCTGGGACAGGGGGAGGGCCAGGGCCAGTTGAGTTAAGGGATGGGAGGGAGGGTGGGTGGGGCAAGTTAATTAGCATATATCACACCCTCACCTTAGCAGGCTCTTGGGTATCACTATATCATTAGTAGGTGATTCAACAGTAGGGAAACATGCATAAAACAGACTGACAGCAATAATACCTGTGATTGTAACTGTATCAAGAAATGTTTCAACATGTTGTCTGAGAACCTAAACAATGCAACCATAACTGATGGTATGAGGAAGACTGTAAAATAACATAAGTAAACTTGTGTTTTATGTATGTCGCTATATTGGAAAAAAAATTAATAAAATACATTTTATTTTTAAAAAGAATGGACTCCCTGCAAGCTACAGGTTAACAAAGCTCACCTGGACCATCACCACCAAGAATCCCCAGTGTGGACTGCTTCCAGTGGATTTGTAAGGGTTTTATCCAAGTGGATTGTGGGAACTGAAGTCCCAAACTTTTAAGAACCATATTGGAGCTTCCAGACCCATGGGGAAATTTTGGACATTTTGGACCCTCAGAGGAACTTCAGGAAGAAGTTCCAGATGTTTGGAGAAGTTTTGAGCAACTTTGGAAAAAAGCTCCAATAAGTGGACGGACTCAACCTGGTCAGCCAAGCCGGCGACTCTCAACCGGCGAACCCTCACGGACTCTGGCCTGGTGAAAAGCATCAAGGGACGCCGGGAGAAAAAGCTCCATACAATTTTCTAAGTTCGAAGGTAACAGACTTGACCAGGGCCAACCGCGAGAGTTAAGCCGCCCACCTTCAACGACGAGGTGGCCTGGATCCTTGGTTCGTCCCGCTGAAAAGCTCTGGAAGTCTGACTCCGATAAGTGTGATGAGAGCTCGTCGAAGGGAAAGCCAGCGAACCCTCACCGGATCCGGAATGGTGGAGAGCTTCGAGGGACCCCAGCAGAAAAAGCTCCAAGTCAGAAGGTAAAAACTTTGACCGAGGCCTACCGCGAGGGGTAGCAGCACAGGGCTCCATCGCGGTTAGCCTGAAACTTTGGGGCAGATTTATGAAGGCCTTGCGCTGCCGGTGCGTCACTTTATTTGACGCAACGGTGGCGCAAACAATGCGCCCTATTTACAACGTGACGCATCTAGGAGATGCGTCACGTTGTAAAGCCCTGCGCCATCAGGAGGCATTCCGGCGCAGGGTGGGCGTTCCGGGGCAGGTGCGCCTCGCAAAAGTGGCTGAGTGAAATCTATAAGATTTCACTCAGTCACTTTCCGGACAATGCTGCGTCAAAAGCCTGCGCCTGCTTGAAGCAGGCGTAGGTCTTGACGCAGCATTGTGGAGATGGGGCACCCCCGAGCCTTGCTGGAGCTGCGTCGCGCTTGCGACGCAGCTCCAGCAATGCGCCACCTTTTCGGCACAGATGCGTCACGCATCTGTGCCGTTTTTGCCCCATGGTGCGCCGCATTGTAAATGTGGCGCACCATGGGTGGCGGAGCAGCGGCGCAGGATGACTGGCGCATCCCTGGGGATGCGCCAGTCATCCTAAATCTGCCCCTCAGTCTTTGTCCCGGTCTAGCGTGACCAGATGTCCCAATAGGCTCTATCGGTTTGTATGTGCTATAAACAGCTAAATCTTTAAAAATTCCTATCTCCGTTTCCCTACATTGGATTTTTTTTCGTTTTGGTGTCATTTTAAAGATAAAAATATTTCCTATTGTTATACATTGGTGTTAGATTTTTATTATGTGTTTTGTCTTAATTATTTACTGAGTTGGGGGCAGATTTATGAGGCACTTGCGCCACGTTTATGCCGCTGTTGCGTCACGCAAGGCGGCGTAAACGTGGCGCATCCCTACGAACGATTTACAACGTGACGCATCTAGGCAGATGCGTCACGTTGTAAAGCCCTGCGCCGCTTGTGGGCTTTCCGGCGCAGGGTGGGCGTTCCGGGGCAGGTGCGCCTCGCAAAAGTGGCTGAGTGAAATCTATAAGATTTCACTCAGTCACTTTCAGGCCAATGCTGCGTCAAAAGGCTGCGCCTGCTTGAAGCAGGCGTAGGTCTTGACGCAGCATTGTGGAGATGGGGCACCCCCGAGCCTTGCTGGAGCTGCATCGCGCTTGCGACGCAACTCCAGCAATGCGTCACCTTTACGGCACAGATGCGTCACGCATCTGTGCCGTTTTTGCCCCATGGTGCGCCGCATCATAAATGCGGCGCACCATGGGTGGCGGAGCTGTGGCGCACTGTGGCGCATGTTAACTGGCGCATCCCTGGGGATGCGCCAGTTAACATAAATCTGCCCCGTGGTGTTTTTAAATGCTTTACATACCTGCCTCTGAAGGTAAGCCTCCCTGCTCACAGTCCAGCTACCCAGGGCTGAGCATGGGAATCATTTTCTGAGACCTATTCTGAGCCCTAGACTGTGTTAGGAGCCTTACTGCCAGTGGTAGATATATATTTACCCCTAGTAATAATCCACTTTCCAACAGTTAGGCAGCCAGAAGTCTGCCAGTACTATGAGAGAGCAGAAACTGCACCATATCTTAATAGATATGTTGCATTTCTACACTCGCTTTGACACAAATGTAGTACACCTACTTTCTTTGAGTCAAAGTTGAGTACATTTGCCCTTATATCTCTCTGCACTTGGATACACACTACTGAGCAGTACAATGCTTTTTTGACAGGTTTTTTTAGTTTTGTTTTTTAACAGAAGAACATCTCCCAAGGCGCACAGCAGCACTTTATAGGATTATGTGGCCTATAATGCAGACAAGGTATTATTTACTCGAGACAGCAAATTTTTAACACTCAACATTTTGTCCTACTGAAAGCACCTGGCCAAACTCGTACTTATTTGCTTTTCAAACTTGCTGTTTCTTGGAATCTGTATTAGCTTAATATCTGCTGAAACACTGTAAAAAAGCAACTGAACCAAGCACTTAACATGTTAATGACTCAACGCTATTCCTCTTCACCTGCAAAAGTGTGGCTGAAGAGGACTTGAGCAAAGCGGATGAGGTATAACAGGGTTGTGCAATAGGCAGAAACATGCAATGCACACTGACCTGTAAACTCACTTATACATTCATGAGTTTAAGTGGAAATCAGAGATGTTTTAAGGCATGGGCAAAGAGGGCTCTTGACCAGCTCTCCTACTATTCCATTGGCCACCTTTTAAGCTTTTGTAATAGTCTCAGACAGTTTGGATTTTTCAAATAATCCATTTGTTTACCTAATGTCTGTTTTTAGCCAACCAAAGCTCATTCAGATTAGACACAACAAGCATTTTAATTAGAGTTGATAGTCCCAGTTCAACTGCACAGGTATTTGCCTTTATATAGCAATGCCCACTTAACGACGCAGTGGAAAGTAGCATTTGTGCTCCCTTTGTGACTACATCTACCTTGTAGAGCTGCTGCTAGACCGGTGTGATAACAGTCTAGTGCTAACTGACTGCGAATACCAGTCCCACGCAGCTCGGGGAGTGCAGCAAACAAAAGCACTGATAAGCACCATGGGGCAGATTTATGAAGGCCTTGCGCCGCCGGTGCGTCACTTTTAACATGGGAAAAAGTGACGCACCGGCGGCGCAGGGCCTTCATAAATCTGCCCCCATATGCCCAAATGGTGCTGACAGATTAGGTACACCACACAAAGCTTGGTTGGATCACTAATCTGTCTGCTTTTCTGGCACAATTCAGCTGGAGACTGCTTCGCCAAGGTAGAGCCTGAGGGCAGGCTAAGTGCCAAAGTTCAATGCAGAGTGACATTTCATGCTTCCTCCATAACTGCACTGTCCATCTGGTTCCACTGCTGGGTTGGTGCGATCACAGTCTACTTGATTTAGAGTCCTTGGGGCAAATCTATCAAACTATCACACAACGCAGCACAGCAAGGCACTTTGCTGCGTGATAGGGAGAGGGCAGTAATGCTCCATATTTAACATTATATGGTGCATTCCTGTCCTCTCCTTGCGCACTATGGGGCAGATTTATGTTAACTGGCACATCCCCAGAGATGTGCCAGTTAATGTGCGCCACAGTGCGCCACTGCTCCGCCACCCATGGTGCGCCGCATTTACAATGCGGCGCACCATGGTGCAAGGCAGTGAAGATGCGTGACGCATCTCTCGGCGTACGGGCGGCGCATTGCAGGAGTCATGTCGCAAGTGCGACATGACTCCTGCAATGCACAGGGGCCACCTCTTCAATGCATGGTGCGTCACCCTTACGCCTGCTTCAAGCAGGCGTAAGGAATTGACGTAGAAAGTGACTGAGTGAAATCTCATAGATTTCACTCAGCCACTTTTCGGAGGCATTCCTGCGCAGGAACGCCCCCCCTGCGCAGGAACGCCTCCTTATGGCTCAGGGCTTTCCAACATGACGCATCTCCTAGATGCGTCACGTTGTAAATAGGGCGCATTGTTTGCGCCGCCGTTGTGTCACATTAAGTGACGCAATTGCGGCGCAAAGAGGCGCAAGGGCCTCATAAATCTGCCCCTATGTGCTGCCTAGCACCAACGCAGGGTGTCTGTGTTGCAGGAAAGACTGCTTTTGTGCAGAAAGAAACACCTTCCAGCACAAAAATAATCTTTTGAGGCGTTTTCCTCTTTTTACGTGTGCTGTGGAATACAGCACAAGTACAAACAGGAAAAATGAGGCAAAGGAAAGATATTTCTCCTCTTTACGCCTTCGCCTGGTAAGGCATAGAATTTTTACACACTCGTAGGTCTACCACTCCTGGCAATCTGTGAAAGTGCCAAAATCCATGGGTGGGTACGTGGACACACCATGCTCCACTCATAGTGCGCCTGCCTGGGGTAGAGTAACGTTTAGGCAGCGACTCGCACTGCCTTTCATTTCTCCAGATTTGCCATGCAGGGCGGCCATGCATGGCTTGGTAAATAATCTAAGGGGCATATTACCAAGCAATAGCGATAATTATCGCTATTGCTTGGTTAGAGACAATATTTTACCGCAAAGCTGCGGCGATAACTGGTGTTAGCGACAGCTAGGTAATAGGTAATAGGGCGATAAAATTATCGCCACTTTAGCGGGAAAAATTCCCGCTAAAGTGGCGATAAGGCCCTTGGTAATATGCCCCTATATTTTTACTCTATAAAAAGCACTTTGCCTCCCTCCCTTAACAAGGAAAAACAAAAAAGAACACAAAAGCATGACCTTCCATAGAGCGGTTTTTGACCTTGTTCCTTTAGGGAACCCTTGTGCTCTGCTGTCCAGCAATGCTCAGCATTTGGAGTTTGGCTGCTGGTTTCTTAGGATGGTCCAAGTCAGGAGCTAATAAACCCATTTCCAACTCCTTGCTTAACATGGAGGATGCGAGGCTGTTATGAATCCAAAGACAGCTAGGTAATAGGGAGATAATTTTATCTCCGGTTTCTTGGCTTTTAAAGCCAAAAAAGCGGAGATAAACCCCTTTATAATATGCCCCTAAGTTCGGCATTGCCCTGCATCCCCTTGCATGATGCAAGGGGGAAGCACAACCTAAGATAAATATGTCGCCCTGTTCCTCATAGAGCTTAGAAAGGAGTGCAGTCAACATAAAAACTCACTCTCTCTATGCACAGGCCCAAAATGAGGTAACAGTCCACAAGCAGCTATCTTGTTCCCCTATCGAGGGCCATGTTTATCCAAGTTTTGCATCTCCCTGGCCCACGCAAGGTAACATAAGGGTGGTTCAAAATCTAGATGAGATTTACAGGCCACACAAGGCCACCTTGCGTGGCTCTGTGGTGCTTGGTAAATCTGGTGTAACAGAAGGCAGCAACAGTCACTGCCTTGAGTCATTCTGCCTCAGGAAGGATTTCCATGGGTGGAGCGTGGGTGTCCCCATGCATCCAGCAATTGGTGCATTCTCAGATTTACCAAGATGAGCAGCACACATGGAAACAGCAAACCGCCATTCATTGTTTATGTGCAGGAAGGTGTCCCTTCCTGCACATAAACCATGATTTAAAAAAAGGAAGTTTTGCAACTTCTATGTGTGCTGCATTAAGCAGCACACATACAGCCTGATTCATGAAGCTAAATTGCACTAGCAAAGGGCAAGATTCTCAGAATCTTGCCTTTTGCGAGTGCAATTTTGGCATTTGGGATTCACAATCCCAAATGCAAAAATCGCTAATAAAGAATTAGCAAATATGCGAGGATTAGCATTTAAGGAATCTCTATTAGAGATTCCTTAAATGCTATTCATGACACTTTTAAAAATTGCGAATTTGCAATTTTGGGCCGCTATTTACCGAGAGGTCAGACCTCTCGGTAAATAGCAAAAACTTAGAAAAATGCTTTTAAAAGCATTTTTCTAAGTTGCATGTTGCACACACACATGTCCTTTGGACATGTGTGTGCGCAACACCTGTTCAAATGTGCATTTAAGGGGTGCTACAGGGTGTCCTTTGGACACCCCTGGCACCCTTAAAATCGCTATCTTATTTGCGAGTAGCAAATTGCTACTCGCAAATAAGGGATACACCCCATTCATTCCTATGGGCCTTTTGGCCCATAGGAATGAATGGGGAGTTATTCCTTATTTGCGAGTAGCAATTTGCTACTCGCAAATAAGGAATGTGTAGGAATCGCTATTTATTTAGCAATTCCTACATGAATACCGTTTTGCGAGTCCTCAATAGCGATTCGCTATGAATCGCTATTAGGGGCTCGCAAAACGGCCCGTTCATGAATCAGGCTGATAGTAGTTACAAAATGCCATTTAAAGATTGTTTATGTGCAGGAAGGGACACTTTACTGCACGTAAACAATCTTCCCCAGCAACACAGATACCCTTGCACTATAGTGCACGGGTGCCTGCGTTGGCACTAGGCACTAGACAGCTACCTTTAGCGCCAATGCAGGGGAAATGCAGGGCTGCTCCATGTTGTTGTAAATACGGTGCAGCTTTGCGATTCAGAAGTGGAGGAGCTCGGCGTTAAGCCAAGTACTCTATTGCCGCGCCCTGCCACTTCTATTGTAAATATGCCCCAGAGTGTTTGTACCAAGAATGTGCCCAGATGGCAGCTGCTCAAGGAAATGGATTGCCAATGAGCCGGCCATAATTGTCAAGGGTGTGACTGAGCTGAATACAGAAAATAAATTCAGAGTTGTTCAGAGCAGGGGGCCCCACATTGTGTTTGGCCTGGGCACCCCGAATCCTTAATATGTCTCGGAGGGAAATTACCCTTTCAAAACATGAATTGAGAAGTGGAATAACTCTCTTGAAATTACTCCTGAACTTCCAGAGTTTAGTGCTATACAGGCCGTAGAAGCAAAAGTGGCGGTGGGAGAAAATGTGGTGACTGCAGAACGGTAAGGATAATGAACAAGAACGTTACCTGTTCAAAGTGACGCTGTAAAACGTCAGACAAGCTCTACGCTGTTTTATAGTACACAACAAACTCAACAATATTAGAAAGCCCCTAGCACTACTCTGTATTCTCTGTTTAGCCATTCACGTAGAATCTTGCTTATGGCCTAATGCCACGTTGTTTCCTCAAAGGGAACATGTAGCCATGTTGATGATGCTGGAAATATGAAATACGCGGTCTTTTTTCAAGACAGTTTTAAAAATATATAAAACCAGGTTAACAGATTACACCCACACACACACACAATGGACAAACTGATAGAAGCACTGAATATTCTGAGGGAAGAGCACTGCCTGCTTCCCTGGAATTACTTTGGGAAACATCAACCTCAATCTGTGTATGGATATGCTAAGGGTAGATGAATTGCAATGGGAAGATGGACTGTGACTATACCTACCATCTCAGAACCAGCCCAAAGGAAAAACAGGTTGGCCTCCTCGATTTCCGACCAGTTTTATGCTATGGAATGTGGTCTTCTTTTGGATCACCATATTCATATAATTTACTTTGGGCCATATTATCAAGGAAGCTGCGGTAGTTTATCGCCGCTTTACCGGCAGGAAACTGCCGATAAAGCGGCGATAACAGGCTTGATAATATGCGATTCGAATTTCAATCGAAGCCCAGGTTAAATGTTCACACATCTAACCTGGGCTTCGATTGAAATTCGAATCGCATATTATCAAGCCTGTTATCGCCACTTTATCGGCAGTTTCCTGCCGGTAAAGCGGCGATAAACTACCGCAGCTTCCTTGATAATATGGCCCTTAATTTTCACTTTTTAGAAGTGCAGTTTTAGGCTTTGCTCTGTCCTTAGAGGTCTTCTGGTTAGGCGCTAATATTGAAATTTTGAAACTTCCTGAGAGTGAGCATTTGTCCCACATATTGGGTTGGAAATATAAGCTCAAATATGGACGGAAAGCTTCTTAGGTGAGAACATAAAACCGAATCCATAGTCTAGTCTATTGAATGAATCAATTCTCTCCGTGTAGGCGAGTCAACATGTGAACTTCAACAAATTGCAGGTTAAAGACTCCATCATTGAACAGGACGTGTCTTTTTTTGCTAACAGTCAACGCTGTTGATGACCAGTAGACACTGAGGGGCAGATTTATGAAGGCCTTGCGCCGCCGGTGCGTCACTTTTTCCCATGTTAAAAATGACGCACCGGTGGCGCAAGGCCTTCATAAATCTGCCCCTAAGGGCCAGAGTTACTAACATTTTGCATCATGGTTGCCCCACTTTTGAGGTGCATCAATGAAGCAAAATGCTAGTAAATATTTACATAGCCAGGCAAGGGCAATTTGCGCTGCCTTGCATGGCTTTGTCACAAAAAAAAATATATATATATTTATATTCACTGAAAAAACCATAGGTTATAGACCATATATAGTTAGGAATTAGCATTTAAAAAAAACCTTATTTTACTCACACAAAACCATTGAAATTCCATATATAGTTAGTTGTACTAACTATATATCGCGCACCCGCAATCCACTGCTGATCATGTCACATATTACATCATTCATGACATGGTCAGTGACATCACTGATGACATCACTGATGACATCTCAAATGACATCACTGATGACATCACTGATGACAGCATCCAGTGACTGTATTTTTCTGTAAAGTTAAAATATGTCTTGAGTGGATGTATAAGTGTCTGGATGAAGGATTTAGTAGGTGCATGACTGACTGTATGAGTGAGTGATTCAATGTGTCTCACTGAGTGCATGGGTTAGTGACTAAACTGTCTTAATTTGTGCATCATTATGTCTGTTGTTCTGAAAACTGCTGCATGTGTTGTTCAGTAGCTATATGAGTAACTATATGGGTTATTGATTGGTTGCCCAAGTATTTGTATGGGAGACTGAGTGTGTGTGTGGGTGGCTGGGAGGTGTATGACTCTGTGCATAGATGTGTGAGCAGTTGATTCACTAGATGTATGGGTTCAAAAGTGCATGTGGAAACAGCTGTATGGGCGGTTGACTGTGTGCATCAGTGTATTGGTGAGTGAATGGATATCTCAGTGCTACATGTCAAAGTAAGTACATATGTAAAACACAGTACATGTGAGACTTCACATATATAAATAACTGTGCATAAGAGCCAGTGAATGTGTGAGTGGCTGTATGCATCATTGTGAACTTGTATCCAGGATTGTATAAGAGAGTAAATATGTTTTAGTATATGTTTGAATAAGTAAGGTGTGTATAACTGTATAGTTGGGAAAATGGAGGTGTGATTGATTGTTTGCATGACTGACTAGGTGTGTGTGTAACTTCATGGATGAATGACAATCTGTGAGTCTGTGTTTACACTGAGTGTATCTAAGGTTATATTAGAGTCTGAAGAGGTTCATCGTATTATCACATGAATGATGTCATCAGTGATGTGATCAGTAATGTCAAATGAGATGTCATCAGTGATGTCATCAGTGATGTCATTTGAGATGTCATCAGTGATGTCATCAGTGATGTCATTTGAGATGTCATCAGTGATGTCATCAGTGATGTCATTTGAGATGTCATCAGTGATGTCATCAGTGATGTCACTGACCATGTCATGAATGATGTAATATGTGACATGATCAGCAGTGGATTGCGGGTGCGCGATATATAGTTAGTACAACTAACTATATATGGAATTTCAATGGTTTTGTGTGAGTAAAATAAGGTTTTTTAAATGCTAATTCCTAACTATATATGGTCTATAACCTATGGTTTTTTCAGTGAATTTTCAAGGTTTTGTAAATGCTAATTCCTAACTATATATGGTCTATAACCTATGGTTTTTTCAGTGAATTTCAATGGTTTTTTAATAGCAAATATCATAAGCTGTCGAATGTCAAGTACGTGGTAAGTAAAAACATTTTCGTGTTTATGCACACTGATCTGCTTTGAATGCTGCCCCCCCCCTCATTTCTATTAGGAGTACTCTCTCTTTGCAGATAGTGAAGGGTAGTTAACGCAGGCCTTTGCCCCCGTTGTAATCCGTCGTGCCTGCTTCTCTCTCCATTTCATTGATTGTTCTCTTTGGTTCATTCTCTATTTACAAACAAGCACAGAGTCGCAATACTCTGTTTAGTCTTTGCAGATAGCGAAAAATCGTGTAAAAAAACAAAAGGAATCGAGCAAAATCAGTAGGCCACTAATGGGATCTCTTTTTGACCTGGCTAAAATAGAAACATTAGGAACAACCTGTTGAAAATAGCAATGTGTATGTACATAAGCGGCGTTCATTTGTGTTCACAGTACCCCTTGTTGATTGTTTGAATCGAGCATTGAATTGTTCGAAGTTGGTTCTCTTAAGGATCTTCTCTGCCTGCAAACGAGGAAGAATAGGAATATTCTCTCTCCCTTTGCAGATAGTGAAAGGTAGGTAACGCAAACCTTTAACACGTCGTGCCTATTTCGTTCCTCATTGATTGATTGTTTGCCCGAACATTGACTGTTTGGGAATTGGTTCTTTTTGGAGGTATTCCCTGTTTGCAAATAAACGTAGGAAAATCTTTGCAAGTAGTGAAAGGGTAGGTAATGCGGACCTTTGTCCCCCGTTGTAATCTGTCATGCCTATCTACTCCCCACTGATTGATGCACCTGTTTCACCCGGACCATTTACTAGAGATAGGTCATCTGGCCCGACCAGAGAGCACCCCTAGTGAAAAGGACATATGCAATAATAACGAAGTGATCACTGTATCCTGTTAACAGAAACTTTAGCATGAAACAACCTGGAAAGAAAGGAATAGGAAAACGAAAATCAGTAGGCCACTGATGAACTTTTTATTAAATAACAAACAAAGAAACGATAACAATACGTAATGATAAAACCTATTATTGTCCTAGAAACAAGAAACGTTAGAAGTAAGCCCGTAATAAGAAACCTGAAAACAGTAAGAGAAACCAAGTGTGACATTGCAACGGCCACAAGGCAATGAGGCTTCATCGCCCCTCACTGCCCCAAAACGTGTCTGTCCCACCGCCTGCCACGCCCAAATAACGGCAAACTGGGAAAGATACAAGTCAGCAGACATCCGCTCCATTCTGGAAACTTTATCGGGATTGTACTTGATTGAGTGTGATGTCACAAACATTTGTGCGGATCTAGATTGTGTTAAGGAATACAATAGGTTAAGAAGAGAGTATGCGCCACCTTTGCCTCAATATCCTTTGTTTGAGAAACAGGTTTCCGGCTACGCCCAGCCGGAAGCAACACATATAAGGCGGGTCCTGCTGCCAACCGTCGGCCAGGAGATCATCACGTAGGGTGTAGCCGGAGGAGAGGCCGAGGCCAGCGGGACCCGGCCAGGGGGATTGCTACGACCACCCTGGAGAGTTGCAGGGGGGGGAATGTCCGTGTCCTCGACCCTCCCCTCTCTCTCCCAGTCCGGCCACCATCAACCAGAGGCCGAGGCCGACGGGATCCGGCCGCGGTGGCGGTAACCCTGGAGAATTGCAGGTTAGACCCTCTCTCTCCCAGTCTGGGCCAGCATCCATGGAGGGCCTGGGAGTGGAGAGGCCACTGCACGAAAGGCCCAGGAGAGGCACCACACGCCAAGGCCTGCCCCACCGGATGAGCCAAGGAACCCGTTCATGGGGCCAGAGCAAAGGGCGTCCGGCCGCCATCCACCGGAGGTCCGGCCCAAAGACGGACGGGACATTTCTTCTTTCTTTTATAATGGCTGCGACAACACTGGGGGGGGATGTCTTGCACATGCCTCCGACCCCCCCCCCCTCATCCTCATCGCCTGGTCCGGCCATAACAAATGTCAAGCGAGACGCCGTGGGGTGCACTGGGTGGGAGAGACGGTGCGAACAGGCCTCTCCCGCCTCCCCAGGTGGAGGCTTCCCAGCTGCACCCTCAGCGCTCCAGGCGCCCGGAAAAGGGTTCTTCCACTGTGGCGATGCTGCAACGTCTCGCCCGGCAGGGTGGAGCCCGTCCGCTCATTTGACCCCGCGATCGCCAGTAGCTACCGAACTCTCAAAATGGCGGTCGACCTGGCAAGAGCGGGCCCAGCATGAAGAAATGGCCCGGTCACTGGTTGACTCCACCAACGTAGTCCTCCACGACCTTGAAGATTCTAGAGGAGCCGCGGGAGTCCCCGACCCCCGCAGACACCCCCGATGGGGAATGACTGCCATGATCGCCCGTGGAGTGACGAAACTGTAGCCGCGGGACGTCGGCGCTCCCATGCTGGCGCCAGCCTCAGTTTGAATGACTAGAAACCTGCAGACCTCAGTTCCGGTGAAAGCACAGTGTGACCCGGTAGGAAAAATTGTTGCACCCCCTCCCCTTTTTGACTGATGGTTCAAACCACCGATCCTTTCCTTTGCCCTTTTAACGGAACTTTGGACTGTAGCCCCCCCACCCCCCCGGGGCGCCCCACGCCGTTATTTGCTGGGCGGCAACTTACTAGACATCACCTTCGTGCCATCCAGATTTCAGCGCGTTCTGCTGCCTTGGAACTATTCGCACAACAGACCGCTACTGACAACCCACCCCCCGGGACGCCCCACGCCGGATACCCAAATCAGTGCGGCACCCAGGCAACATCTCCTGAATTTTCATAATTTGAAAGAACTAGTAACATGTCCTCATCAGGAATTTCCTCTTCAATCATCTCATCAGGAATCTCCTCATGAAAAGTCTGCAATGATGATTCTTGTAACTCTATGGTCTCCAAACATTCGATAAATTCGCCATCAAGAGATTGATCAAAAAAATCATTCAAGTCATCTCCTCCTTGTGAGAATATTTCATTATTGGTGCTGTCAATTTCATTAAATGTAGTGGATAATTCAAAAGAAATTGCCACGGTCTCTTCATTGTTTAAATGTTTTTACTGTTTTTGTTTTGTTGTATATATTTATAAGTTATTAAAGTTTTATATTCCTACTACTTTGTTGGAGTGCTATATATTTTTAATGTGACACATAATTGTAAAAACTTTGATGTACAAAGAGTCATCCCTGGAATCTTCCGCTTCAGGCTCGGTCCCCTCCCCAATCACAATACAGGATGGTTTTCAGATAGTAGGAACGCGTGTGGTTTGACGGATCTCATCGGGTGTGGGCCTTGATCTACTATAACTCCTTTGAAGAGGGGTGATTCTTTACAGCTGGGGCCATAAACTACATCTGCAGGGCTAGCTGATAGCCTGGACAATCGGACACAGAGGAAGAGGAGTGTCAGAGGGTGCGGTAGTGAATAGGGCGAAAGGGAGGTGTCGGGCGGGCACAGAGTGTGATTCTCAGGGAAGAGCAGCGCAGATGGGGGGAGGTTTATTGCCGATGCATAAGACAGAGAGCGGGGGTGACCAGTGCCTGGGGAAGATGCTTGCGAGGGTGGGGAGCCATGCTACGGATCAACAGCGTGCAGAGAGTGGGTCTGGTCAAGGCATCTAAAATGGCTGCCGTGCACGACAAAAGTGTGGCATTTCAAAAAAGGCAAGATGGCGCAGACAATGTTTTTCAACACTTCCTCATTTCCTTCGAATCGAACGTTAACAGACGTTGGTGCATATTACCAAAGTTAAGCGATATTTATCGCTAACGATGCTTAGCAACAAATTTTTTACCGCTAAGCATCGTCAGAAATTATCGCAGATAAACCTTGCTATTATCAAGGTTTATCGCAAATGCGATAAAAAACGGCCGCAATGCATGAATATCGCTAAAAAGTCAGCGATATTCATGCATTACCGAGCTAATGCTCTTAGCCATGTTATCCACCTCCCATTGGATAACATGGCTAAGAACTGCTCAGGGCAGGTGTTCGTTTTTGGAGATATTCGCGCTTAGCGCGAATATCTCCAAAAGTTGGTAATAGGAGATAGATATCTTGCATGTTGTAATGCAAGTTATTGTGGTATATGGAACTCATACCATAATCTCTCAGGAAAACAGAAACTGATCCTTTTGGGACCGCCTGAGAAGGCCTAGGGGGTGAGGGGTACTCTACTTTGCCCCCTTTTCACGTTCCGAACTATTTTATTTTACTCTCTTCTGTAATTACACAAAATGGCAGCGATAAGATGCATCAGACACATAAGTGAGAGAAAGGAGGCCGGAGATGAAGAAGAGATGTCAAATACACATTGGAGATAATATAGTGGGAGAAGGAAAGTAAATATGAGTAAACTTACCATGTAACATAAAAATGTTGCACTCTATACTATAAGTCTCATTTTATACTACAATCACTTCGCTACAACCTCATAAATTAAAAATAAAAATGAATAATGTCTCAAACAATTTTTGATTTCTAAATATAAATTTATTCTTCTGAATTTTCAAAATTTGAAAGAACTAGTAACATGTCCTCATCAGGAATTTCCTCTTCAATCATCTCATCAGGAATCTCCTCATGAAAAGTCTGCAATGATGATTCTTGTAACTCTATGGTCTCCAAACATTCGATAAATTCGCCATCAAGAGATTGATCAAAAAAATCAATCAAGTCATCACCTCCTTGTGAGAATATTTCATTATTGGTGCTGTCAATTTCAATAAATGTAGTGGATAATTCAAAAGAAATTGCCACGGTCTCTTCATTGTGAGCCATTTTATTTTGAAATTGCTTGCTGTAAATTGCAGAAAAAAATAATCACTTTCATTTATCGTTTTTAGTAATACATAATATAAAACTAACTTTATCAAGTATTTAGTATAACAGAAGGACTGTAAATAAATAACAGAAAACATTTTTCAAATTATCTTAAAGTGTACAACATAGTTCCCCTTACAAATTAACAACTCACCTTTTTAAAAGTAGGAGAAGTGTTAGTACTGTGTAAATCAAACACCAGAAATTGAGCACCAAAAATTCCTCACAAATATACCTCAGACAGTAGTATCACAAAATGGCTGTGGTTTCCTCTCATTTTAGATATATACATAACCAATTAACTTTCATCACACACAAATACAAAACCAAAGTAACATTTTAATTGGTTCTAAATTTCAACACTTTCAAATGTGTTTTCCCCATGCAATTTTCCATAGGACATTTAGATACGTCTACAGCCTGAATGGCTGAACGGAATTACACCAAACTTGGAAAAATGGTACATCAAACCTAAGAGGTCAGGGAGGATCTACTATGCCCCCTTATGGTCATTTGCCCCTTCGCTTTGGCCTCCTCTTGTCTCTCGATCCTACCGAGAGACAAGATGGCGGCCGCTACGGACTGTTTGGAATGTTTACAGACGCCGGAGAACCAATCAGCTTCGCAAAGCTCCGTAACGCGAAAAGTACGCGAAGCGGAGCGCTGTTACAGATATATATCTTTTTTTGAACGTTAATTTCTCAAAATCCACTGGAGCACATATATTGAGACCTAGCAAAGGCACATCGGGCTACCAGTCCCTAATATTTTGCCAAGTTTCGTGCAAATCCATTCAGCCGTTCGATTATTATTATTTATTTATTTTTTTGCCCCGCGGGGCCCTTTTAAAACCTCCACATCAAACCTAGGGGGTCAGGGAGGATCTACTATGCCCCCTTATGGTCATTTGCCCCTTCGCTTTGGCCTCCTCTTGTCTCTCGATCCTACCGAGAGACAAGATGGCGGCCGCTACGGACTGTTTGGAATGTTTACAGACGCCGGAGAACCAATCAGCTTCGCTTCACAAAGCTCCGTAACGCGAAAAGTACGCGAACTGGAGCGCTGCCCGGTCGGCTGTTACAGATATATATCTTTTTTTGAACGTTAATTTCTCAAAATCCGCTGCAGCACATATATTGAGACCTAGCAAAGGCACATCGGGCTACCAGTCCCTACAATTTTGCCAAGTTTCGTGCAAATCCATTCAGCCGTTCGGGCTAAAAGTGAGGCCAACCGCCCTATGGAAAACTCAATGTTAAAAACACGTTTTGGGACCCCCCTTTTTTCTCAGCCCCCCCTTGACAAACCCCCCCCCAAATTTTCAGTGGCTGCTCAGAAACAAAATGTTCCATTTTCCTGAAAATTTCAGCCAATTCCGTCCACAAACGCCAAAGTTATTAGACATAGAATTTTCAAAAAACCCATAGAGAAAAAATCCTAACTATATATACCTACTGGCGACCGCCAGTAGGTAATATATATATAACCCAGTGCTTCAGCTTGCACTGCATTGTGTTACATTTCATGGTGCAAGAAGGAAAAAAAAATTATTTTCTCCTTGTTATTTCCTATGTCTATGTGCTGCAGTCTACAGCACACCTAGAAGGAGTAAAATACCTTTGTAATACAGACACTCTTGCACCAAGTGGGTGCCAGATTTAACACTTATTCACGCAGTGCAATGTAGGAGCTGCAAATGCTGCGCTGCGTGAAAATGAAAGAGGAGGAAAGTGCCATATTTACAGAAATATGGCACTCTCATTCGCTTCCCCTACCGCTGGCGCTGAAATCAGCTGCTGTGCGCCACAGAGATACCTTTGAGCCATAGTGCAAGGGTGTCTCCGTGAGTCTAGCATTGGTTTTGTACTGGAAGTATAGCGTTCCAGCACAAAATACTATGATTGGACTGAATTTTAAATGTTTCCCTCTTTGTAAAGTGCAGAACACGTACAAAGTTGGAAAAGGAAGGAGAAATGAAAGCATTTTTCCTTCCTTGCGCATACTTCAAAAGGGCGCTGTTTTCTGATGATAACCCCGGTCTACTTTATTTAGTAAATAGGGTTTAGCGACAGAAACCTTGGGTGGTTGCATGGGAACACCCATGCACCACCCATTGTAGGCTCCTTTGGTGCTAAGTAATGCAAAGCAGTCCTACTTCACATTACTTTCATATTATTTGCAGCACAAAACAAGTTTAGAGCTGTAACCTAAATCTTAGTGAATCTCCTCCTGAGTCTTTTTCAGCATTTCATAAAATGAAATTAATCGATGTATAGTCTGGCTAGCCCAATATGTGGAAGTTTGATCTCTCTTCAAAGAATAAGGCTAAACAGGGATTTTGGTTTTGGAGCTATATGTTGTAATCACCTGAACATATAGGGCCAGATTTACTAAGGGGCAGATTTAGGAGTTCTGGCGCATCTCTGCAAATCAGCAGGGATGCGCCAGAACTGATGCGTCACGCAATTCCCTCCTTGCGGCACCATAGATGCGCCGCATTTACAATGCGGCGCACCATGGTGCAAGGAAGGGCAGATGCGTGACGCATCTTGTGGTGTACGGGCGGCGCATTGCTGGAGTAGCGTCGCAAGTGCGACGCAACTCCTGCAATGTACAGAGGCCACCGTTACATAACGTGGTGCGTCACTCCTTACGCCTGCTTCAATAAGGCGTAAGGATTTGACCCAGCAGCGTCGTAAAACTGACTCAGTGAAATCTTGTAGATTTCGGGGCAGATTTATGTTAACTGGCGCATCCCCAGGGATGAGCCAGTTAATGTGCGCCACAGTGCGCCCCAGCTCCGCCACCCATGGTGCGCCGCATTTACAATGCGGCGCACCATGGGGCAAAAACGGCACAGATGCGTGACGCATCTGTGCCGTAAAGGCGGCGCATTGCTGGAGTTGCGTCGCAAGCGCGGCGCAGCTCCAGCAAGGCCTGGGGGTTCCCTTATCTGACCAATGCTGCATCAAGACCTACGCCTGCTTCAAGCAGGCGCAGGCTTTTGACGCAGCATTGGCCTGAAAGTGACTGAGTGAAATCTTATAGATTTCACTCAGCCACTTTTGCGAGGCGCACCTGCCCCGGAACGCCCACCCTGCGCCGGAACGCCCACAAGCGGCGCAGGGCTTTACAACGTGACGCATCTGCCTAGATGCGTCACGTTGTAAATCGTTCGTAGGGATGCGCCACGTTTACGCCGCCTTGCGTGACGCAACAGCGGCGTAAACGTGGCGCAAGTGCCTCATAAATCTGCCCCACAATTGCGTCAGTTTTACAGGGCTTTCCTACGAGCGAACGCCCACCTTGCGACAGAACTCCCACATGAAACCTGACGCAGGTTTCATGTGGCGCAGGGCTTTACAACCTGACGCATCTGCCTAGATGCGTCACGTTGTAAATAGGTCGCAGGGATGCGCCACGTTTCTGCGCCGTTGCGTGACGCAACGGCGGCGTAAACGTGGCGCAAGTCCGACATAAATCTGCCCCTTAGTTCTCATGCAGTGCAGCAGCCGTAAATGCTGCGCTGCGTGAGAAGGAGAGAGCAGGAGAATGCCACATTATTGAAACTAGCGAGTTACTAATAAAGTTTTTTGACATCGGAACTAACTGGTGTAGCCTATTTCACATTATAGATGTATACGAATCTATTTGTATATTACAACTTTCATTTTCTTTCAAACCTTGGATTAACAGTCTGTACTTTTTGACCTCTAAAAAGTTAATTTTCTTCATCTTTCCCGGTGTTTATACAATTTATTTAATTAAATTTTTTTTAAAATATGGATCTATTGTTTTAGAGGGGAACGAGAAATTTCACAAGATCCTTCTTTGTACTTAGGATGGTTTTCTGTTGTCAATGTATGTTTTGATTTCATTGTTATTTCTGCACCCTTACCTCCATGTTATTGAAACATAAAATAATTTAACTTTTTTGATACTCCTAGTTGTTGCAATTGATTTGCTTATTGATTCCGTTTAATTATTTTGATGTATTCCAATGGGTGTCATCAGATGTCACCATATCTAAGATATAATTACTCCGAAATATGGGGCATATTTACAAGCCCCTATCGCCGCAGGAATGTCACTTTTTACCACGTTCCTGTGGCGATATGGGCTTCGCCCTATTTACAAGCCAGTGCTAAGCCACTTTACATGGCTTAACGCTGCCTTGTAAATAATGAAAACAAGGAAGGCTTGGGTCCTATACTCCCCTGACTGGACCACCCCAATATTGAAATCACAGAAAGGTGTCAAGGGCGCTTTATTTTAAATATTCGCGATAAACCTGAGACCACTAATTCTGAGGTTTTTGAGCATTTATTCTGCTTAGTTTTGAGAATTCAAAAAGACATTCATGAATCAATTGGACATGTCTTTTAAAAGGAAACACCATATTAGTAAATCACACAATTGCAACTCATTTGTATGTATGATGTAGTACCATTTCTTTTGTGAGACAATATATACAACACATACATAAGACCAAACATTATTTGTGACAAAAATATATATAGCAAACCAATGATCACAAGACAAACATCGATAAATTAAGTGTGCCACCTGAAATTAAACCAGTCCTGCATTTACACTAAAAACACATGCAGACAATTGCTTATTCAAAGAAACATGTCTACTGTCCTGCTTGTGGGAGGGTGGTGATGCATATCCTACTTAGGGGTGTTGACAACCTAGAAACCTAGAACGCGTTTCGAATCCCCAACAATTCCGGGATTCTTTTCAGGACTCGGACTTGGTTTTGTTTTGGCTCTCAGTTGTGCTGCAGACAGATGTCCATTATCTGTTCTTCAATTCATAGGGGCAGATTTATGATAACTGGCGCATCCCCAGGGATGCGCCAGTTATCTTGCGCCGCTGCTCCGCCACCCATGGTGCGCCGCATTTACAATGCGGCGCACCATGGGGCAAAAACGGCACAGATGCGTGACGCATCTGTGCCGTTAAGGTGGTGCATTGCTGGAGTTGCGTCGCAAGCACGACGCAGCTCCAGCAAGGCTTGGGGGTGCCCCATCTTTGCAATGCTGTGTCAAGACCTACGCCTGCTTCAAGCAGGTGCAGGGTTTTGACGCAGCATTGGCCTGAAAGTGACTGAGTGAAATCTTATAGATTTCACTCAGCCACTTTTGCGAGGCGCACCTGCCCCGGAACGCCCACCCTGCGCCGGAACGCCCACAAGCGGCGCAGGGCTTTACAACGTGACGCATCTGCCTAGATGCGTCACGTTGTAAATCAGTCGTAGGGATGCGCCACGTTTACGCCGCCTTGCGTGACGCAACAGCGGCGTAAACGTGGCGCAAGGGCCTCATAAATCTGCCCCATAGTATTAATCAAGGCTTAAATTTTATGGGTGTGTGGAAGTTCTTGATAATGATTTAAACACGGACCAGAATCATGAGACTCGTGAAATGTAGTTAGAGATTGCGGGCGCATCACCATGAATTTCTTCTGCAATAATCCGGACTATTTCCTTTCATTTCAGCCATGTGAAAGCAGTTAGAAAATCATCTTGCTCCTCTCATTCAAACCGGCAGCAAATATTTAAAATAAACCTCCCTTGACACCTTTCTGTGATTTCAGCCTTGTAAATAAGGCATCATTTTCAAGCTATAGTTAGAGTGAAAGGGGTGGGCAATGGGTGTTGGAGTGGGCATTCCGCCTCAACACACACTGATTTTGACGCTGCCCCATATTTACAAGGGTGGCTTAAATAGGAGACAGTGCCAAAATTGAAACAAAAAAAAACCTGGTATTAACATGGCGAAAAGAGGAGAAATGCTTCATTTCTCCTAGGTTTTGCTGTTTCTATGTGTGCTGCACAATGCAGCACACATAAAAACAGCAAAATGCCTGGACATAAGCAATCCTTTTAAAAATGAGGAGTTGCAACCTCTCTGTGCACACAAAGCAGCACACATAGTTACAAATCGCCATTTAAGATTGTTTATGTGCAGGAAGGAACACCTTTCTTCACATAAACAATAATTCTCCCCTACGCAGGCACCCTTGCACTATGGTGCAAGGGTGCCTGCGTTAGCGCTAGGCAGCTGTAATTAGCACCAGTGCATGGGGAAACACAGGGCTGCACCGCATTGCAAATATGGTGCAGCCCTGTTTTTCAAAAGTGGCGGAGCGCAACGTTAAACCAAAAAGGCCAACGCCGCATTCTGTCACTTTTTTTGTAAATATGCCGCTATATTTTTTTAACAAATCCCTTGTACGCATCATTACATTTGACACTTTATTACCCAAGCCCACAAGGGTTAATTGGGTTGCCTTTTCTTTTGATACATTATTGAAATATGGCACTCCCCTCCTGTCTCCCTAGCGCCGGCACTGAAATCAGCTGCTTTGCACCAGAGACACACATTTGAGCCATGGTGCCAGGGTGTCTCCCTGAGTCTAGCATAGATTTTGTGCTGGAAGCATATACTTCCAGTACAAATAACCATGCATAGACTGACTTCAACCCTTTTCCAACTCTGTATGTGTGCCGTACAGTGCAGCACACGTACAAAGTCGGAAAAGGAAGGAGAAATTAAAGCATTTCTCCTTCCTTGCGCCTACTTTAAAAGGGCGCAGTTTTCTGATGCTAAACCCCGTCTAGTTTGTTTAGTAAATTGGGTTTAGTGTCAGAAACCTTGGATGGTTGCATGGGAATGCCCATGCCCAAAGTACTCCCCCTTGGTGCTAAGTAATGGAAAGCAGCGCTACGCACTGCTTAGCGTTAATTTCATGGTATTTCCAGTGTTAAAAAAGTTTAGCGCTGGAAAGTACTATTGAAAAAAAGATTTTGTGCCAATTTGTGACACTTCTGTGACGCAAACACGGCGTAAAATATTAGTAAATCTCACCCATAGTTGGAATGTGGCTTTTACTACTGGCACTTTCAGATAATGGGTAAGTCCAATTTTCTTAATGCTGACTGTTTGATCTTGTAAGGATGCCATTAGCTTGTTAATCAAAGGCAACAGTGCCCAGCTAACAGTTAAATAAACAATTTGTTTTTTTACAATTTACGTGAATTATTTAACTTTACTGCAAAATGGATGGGTGTGATATCATTCTTAGCCTCTGACTTTAAACAGTTAGGCCCAGTTTTACAAAGTTTTTGCATTGAGGTTGCGTCACTGTGGCTTTGATAATAAAAAAAAACACAATGCAGAGCACAGCACTGTATGGCTTTACCTTACGTCAGGCAGGAGTAAAATGGGTGGTGCATGGGCAATCCTGTGCATCCACCAATGTATTTTGACGCTAACCGATATTTACAATGATCTGTACACATAGGGGCAGATTTATGATGACTGGCGCATCCCCAGGGATGCGCCAGTCATCCTGCGCCGCTGCTCCGCCACCCATGGAGAGCCGCATTTACAATGCGGCGCGCCATGGGGCAAAAACGGCACAGATGCGTGACGCATCTGTGCCGAAAAGGTGGCGCATTGCTGGAGCTGCGTCGCAAGCGCGACGCAGCTCCAGCAAGGCTCGGGGGTGCCCCATCTCCACAATGCTGCGTCAAGACCTACGCCTGCTTCAAGCAGGCGCAGGCTTTTGACGCAGCATTGTCCTGAAAGTGACTGAGTCAAATCTTATAGATTTCACTCAGCCACTTTTGCGAGGCGCACCTGCCCCGGAACGCCCACCCTGCGCCGGAACGCCTCCTGATGGCGCAGGGCTTTACAACGTGACGCATCTCATAGATGCGTCACGTTGTAAATAGGGCGCATTGTTTGCGCCACCGTTGCGTCAAATAAAGTGACGCACCGGCGGCGCAAGGCCTTCATAAATCTGCCCCATAGTTTCTACATACAAAGAGAGGCAACTTTCCCAAGAATTTAAACAAATGACATAGAAAATGCTGTATTGTGCAAATGACGATTCAAGAGGATTTTGTTCTGTTTAACTTGTGATCCTTTTTATTCACTTTCTTCCAAAATGACACATATAATTCAGCACAGCCAACACGTTTGGCCCACAGTTTGGGCTTCTTCAGGGCGTAATGATAATGGGTCGTTCAATCATGCGCCAACACGTAGGATGATCCAGTCTACTCCTATTTAGTGCTCGGCTGAACCATATAGTCTTTTCCTTCATCCATTGTTAAATTCATATAATCAGGCTCCGTTCAGCCGTTCTTTTTTTGAAGTGTGGAAATCATTGAATCTGCGCGTCCCGCGTTCACCGTACACGGTGGTACACTCTTGGCATAAAGCATTTGCTTGTCAAATTTGGATTAATGAAGGGTGCCTGGTTACATGAATTTAACAATGGACTAAGGAAAAGAATATACGGCTCTGCTGAATAATATGTGTCATTTTGTGAATATAAAGAATCACAACTTAAAAAGAACAAAATCATCTCGAATCGTTTTTTGCACAATACAGCATTGTCTATGTCATTTGTTTAAATTCTTGTGAAAGTTGCCTCTCTTTGTATGCATACATGTTGAATTATTGAAGGCCAATAATGGTGGCTGGCCTTTAGAGGTGGGCAATTTCCAAGGAATAATTGTTGAAAGTAATGGTCTAAAATAAGAAGCACGCATAGTAGTGTAGCAGTCAGGGCCCCTTGCTCTCATTGCTTGTTCAGTTCTCACCTGTACACATTGTACACACAGGTTGGTGTAACGAAGAGAAACATCTTTATTTCTCCTGTATGTTTCTCTATCCATGTGTGCTGCAGTCCACAGCATACATACTAAGAGAAAGCGGCCTCAAAGGATAGTTTTTGTGCAGGAAGGTTACTCTTCCTGCATACATGCGATTCAGACTGCAACACAGACTCTCTTGCAGTATGATGCAAGTTTTCCTGTGATGTAGCTAGGCAACCACAAGTGCGCCAGCATTAGGAGAGAGCAGAACTGTACCATATCTTTGAAAATATGGCTTAGTTCTGCTCTATCCCTTTCACACAATTCAGTGAAGCAACTGCAACTTATGGAAAGAGGTAGTAACAAAGAGAAATAAAGACATTTCTCCTCGAAACACCTCTGTAGGGTAGGCACACTATTGTTGCAAGTCCAATGTTACAAGTCTCTATAAATCTAGATTTGCATCACATTAAATGGGTTGATCTATGGGAACACCCATGCCCAACCCATGTATCACTTAACTGATGCAAAGTCATGCAAGGCAGCACTGTGTTGTATTACTGTGTATTTAGGCTTTCCTGTTTTCAGTTTCTATTTTTGGTAAATTCTGGTGGGGTTTTTTCAGTGTTTTCAATATCTTTAAAAACAGTTTTTATCAGTGGTTACACATTTTCACGTCACTAAAAACAACAGAAAAGGTGTTTTCCGGTGTTTATGGAACGTTTTGCTTTTATTATTGCTTGCTTTCTGCACTGAAAGAACATGGTATATAAACAGTGTACTTATAGTGTATATGAGGTCCAAATAGATTTTTGCAAATTAATCTTATTGTAGTACACCATACAATACTTCTTCAGTGAGTCTTTGGGTCATATGCGCTCGCTCTTTCCTTCCCATGTAAACTTCTGTGAAAAGGCCCTCTCAGCATTCTTAGCCCATTGGGTTGAGAACCATCAGCTAAGAGACACAGTTGGGATGACTCTTTCTTTGATGCCACATAAAGCACAAAATGATAAATATTTTCATTTTAGTTCCTGTGCATTAGAAACCAGTGCACCCGAATGGACTAAAAAGTCAACAGCATCCCTCATTAACTCTTAAGATTGTAAAGATGCTTTCAGTATACCATGTGGCAAGGTTCTACTACAGGGAATCACTTCAGCTCGGGTATCAATTTTGACTGGTCATCACACTACTTTTTTATATACGTAGCTGAATCACTGCAAATACAAACAATATCACTACAATCTTTGTTGAACTTGGAAAGAACCTTTTTTGCAGAGCATTACAAGTGACACTGCGTTCCATGTTTTCCGAAAGTCTGGTGTCATGTTTTCACCACTATCCCAGATGCTTGGTGATATATATACTTGTCACTATACCTTGCATTGAATGTTTAAAGCCTGAGGTGTTGGCAATTTACCTACTATCAATACTGACCCACTAGAAACTATGGTCTGATGTATTAAGGGTTTTTACCCATTCTCTGCGGGTAAATGTGATGACACATATTAGGAAAGATTTTTATGAAACCAGCCATTTTACTTATCGGTGAAAGAATCAAATGCAGCCAAAATATCAAATATGAGTTTGATATTTCCTGATTCTCTATAGTTTATAAAATAATTAAACTAGACCTAAAACATGAAACTAAACCCTGCATCGTTAGACCAAAGGTCACAAAACTGAAAAAGTAAAAGGAAGAAGAAACAATATTTTAGTGGCATCCCTAAAGAACAAAACTCAAGCAGAATAATGTTAGCCAGTCTTTCTTACTGCTACTTATATAACAAAGTTACATTGTATTGACCCCTTCAGGAAGAAAGAAATGACTCTTTCACTCTCTTTTTCCTTTCTTTGAATGGCATTTAGTTTGTGGTTGTCCAGGTGTTTTTTCAGTGTTTATATGTTTTCACCGGTGAGGGCTATTTTTCTTTCAGTGGGGTTTTATCAGTTATTATAGGTTTAAACATAAAACCCCACAGCCTATGTGTATTTGCTAATGCTATTGCTTTTATTCTAAGATGTTGTATATATATATATATATATATATATATATGTGTGTGTGTGTGTGTGTGTTTCCAACCATCCACTATGGTGAGAAAATAAAATAATTTATCTTAATTTGACTCGAGTGTGTGCTACGTACTTTGAGTGACAAAGATGGGCTTGCATGACCGAGTAACATCAGATGGTAACATAGTTTTACATGCCCCGTGTGCCACATTTGCACCGCTGTTGCATCACTTCTGTGACGCAGCAGCGGTGTAAACCATGCACCATGTTGCGCATCTAGGGAAATGCGTCACGTTGTAAAGCCCTGCGTCACATGAAACCTGCGTCAGGTTTCATGTGGGTGTCCACTGCAGGGGGGGGGCGTTCCGTTGCAGAAACGCTTCGGAAAAGTCCCTGAGTGAAATCTACAAGATTTTACCTAGTCACTCTTCCGACGCTGCTGCGTCAAAACCTTGCGCCTGCTTCAAGCAGGCGTAAGGCGTGACGCACCATGTTGAGGATAGGCCAGGTTGGAACAGTGCTGGAGTTGCATCGAGCCCGCGACACAACTCCAGCACTGCGCCAACCTTACGCCAGCAGATGCAACACGCATCTGTTTATCCTTGTGCCATGATGCGCCGCATTGTAAATGTGGCGCATCTGTGGTGGCGCAAGGGTAAACTTGCATCACGCATCTTTCCTGGCGAATCCCTGCTGATTTGCAGGGATGCCCTAGGAAACGTAAATCTGCCCCTTAGTTTATAGTCATTACTCTCAGTATTTATAGACTAGCATAGAACCTCTCAAGGAGGCGTTACATGGGTGGAGCACAGGCGTTCTTGCATTTCATCTTCAGGACCAACATTGTTTGTCTTTCTTACCTCCTTTCGCTCTCCAAATGTCTACTCAATCTCTCACTCTATAAAGAAAACATGAAAGAATATGGGATTTATCCGAAATCTGCAAACAAAAAATAGTTGCAGGACAGAACAAAGAAACAAAGAACTGCACATGTGGGCCAATGAAGAAACAAAGATTCCACTACTAGTCCATACACAAGTATATAGACTTTATATTGTACCTGCATGATACATGTGAATTGTTAGAATTGGGAGTCTCTAGGTGGCTGAGGTAGGTACCTTAGGCCAAATAGGGACCCTTTCTTCTAAGTCAGGGAAAGGAAGGACATCTTCTTAGATAGCCCCTGCTCACCCTCTCGGTAGCTTGGCACAAGCAGCCAGGCTTATCTCCAAGGCAAATGTGCAAAGCATTTGCAACCCCACTCTCAGTAACCCAATGATGACACCACAAATGGACTCCACAGGAGTTTAATAGAAACACAAGTATATGTTTATATAAAAAGATATACGATGAGACCCCACAATAAAAATACAGCATATGCGTATTTGTAATATTACACCTGGCCGGTTATTAAGCCAGCAAGATCTTGTAGGATCTTGCAGTATTAATGAGCAATTCTATATGATCCAATGCAGTCCTAATGCAATGCTATGCTGTTCGTAATGCAAGAATCAGGCACTTTGCAATGTAAACCTAATGCAGTTCCTTATGCAACAATCAGACAGTTCGTAATGCCAAAATAATGCAATTCGTAGTGCAACAATCAGTTAGCTCGTTTTGCAAAATAATGCAATGCGTAATGCAACAATCAGGCAGTTCATTATGCAAAATAATTCAATGCGTAATGCAACAATCAGGCAGTTCGTTATGCAGAAATAATGCAATGTGTGATGCACCAATAAGGCAGTTCGTAATTCCAAAATGATGTAATGCGTAATGCAATAATCCGGCAGTTCGTAATACCAAAATAATGTACTGCAGCACCGATCACGGTGTTCGGGACGGTCTCCAGGCCACTCCTGCTGACTCGTGGTCAGCTACTGCCAAAATATGCTCCCAACAAGGGTATGGTGTAACACAAAGTGTAGCTCCACACACCAGTCCCGGTACTGCCACTCCTCGGCAAGTACGGGCCACGATATGAGCTTGGGCCGGGGCTCGCGCTGCGAGAATGGAAAAGGCCGAGAGCGTTTCTATCCGAGCTTGCACCCCACCCCAGGCGGCGACACACTCACGCTTGCTGAGCGTTACCTGGGGTGTGCGACCTTGCTCTCCTCTCCTCGAGACTTGGGCCTGCGATGTGACTTTGTTGATTTGGGCAGTGGAACTCAGGCCTCCCGGACGACGGAGATGGTCCGCGGTCCCTCCTTGGTAAAAGGCAGGCTCGGGCTGGTGGCACAGCTCCTCTGGGGATACTGGTCCGGGCCGATGGCAATGACGTAGATCTCAGGCTGCAACAGGGTACACGCACACAGCGTCGCTGGGACTCACTTGAGCTCCGGGGGTGCACGGTCACAGTGCTATCCTCACAAAAGTCTCAGGCTGCACGAAGCACATGCACCCAGCGTCGCTGAGACTTCTTTGAGTTCTGGTTGCACACGATTACAGGGCTATCCTCAGGAAGGTCTCAGGCTGCACAAAGCACACGCACACAGCGTCACTGAGACTCACTTGGATTGTGGGTGCACACAATCACAGGACGATCCTCACGAAGGTCTCAGGCTGCACAAAGCACATGCACACAGCGTCGCTGAGACTCACTTCGCCTCCTGGTGCAACGATCACATGGCAATTCTTACGAGGGTCTCAGCCTGCAAAAAGCACACGCACACAGCGTCGCTGAGATGCACTTGGATTCCGGGTGCACATGATGACAGGACGATCCTCATGAAGGTCTCAGGCTGCACAAAGCACACGCACACAGCATCGCTGAGACTCACTTGGACTCCTGGTGCCCACGATCACAGGGCAATTCCTACGAGGGTCTCAGGCTGCAAAATGCAGAAGCACACAGCGTCGCTGAGATACACTTGGAAACTTTTGTGTTCCTGAGTTTCCACAACAGGGAGCCAGCTCTCCTCGATGCTGGCATGCATCTGCACTTTTATGCCACAACAGCCAACCTTGGGGATCCAAACTGGAAATGTTAAAGGGCGAATTTAGTAACAGTGCATTTAAGTCACTAAGGGACCTACTGGTGTGATTGTTCTAATTGGGGCAAACTCCCAAATCAGGAAAAGACAGGGCACTTAATTTTTTTATTTTTTAGACGTAGCCAATCCAAAGCAGGTGGTTTGTGAAATAGTCGAGTTCAAAAACAACATATGGTTCGGGATGAGACATGCATAATGCAAAGCCTCAGTGCTCTGCACCTGCCAATGCTTAGAACGCCAAACAGATTTAAGATCAATGGTATCTTTCCACAGTTCATAGCCTCCTATAGCCAATTGGTTGATAAAGGACTTTGAATATAATAATTTACTGTGGGTAAGTCTAACCTTGAAAGAGGACTTTTCAGTCATCTTAAAATAAAATGCATCAGGGTTTGACTGATTAAAATCAGTAAAATAGGAAAACTTTTTCAAAAGAGTTTTGGAGCTGCCTTCAACAGGAGCTGGACAATGTTCCCACTGTGTATAATTAACCACATTTCTAAACCGGTTTGCTTTGTGCAGGAAGTGATTGCCATAGTGTTGGTAACAGAACAAATCA
Source organism: Lissotriton helveticus (assembly GCF_964261635.1). NCBI lineage: Eukaryota > Metazoa > Chordata > Amphibia > Caudata > Salamandridae > Lissotriton > Lissotriton helveticus. The sequence goes on from NC_136059.1 coordinate 451,598,752, forward strand.
CCATAATTAGCTGAATCTAAATACAAATCCTCAGCATCAAAGGCAGCGTAATATTTCAAATCAGAAAATAAAGCTTCTACGGCTTGGACGTCCCAATCAACAGAGCTTATATTTTGTATAACCACATCCCCCATTGAAACACGAAATATATTAGGTACATTAATAACCTCTGTGAGACCGTGGATTTTAAATTTTAAAGCATCCCATACTATCCCATCTAGGACAGGCCAAGCAGTGATATTCACGAATGTCCCTCTTCATTCTGTGTGAAGAGGAGTGTGGTGCCAAAGTTCCATCAATGTGTCTTATTGTAGTTCTTTCTTTAACATAGTGTCCATGAACAAGACGGAAAAAATACACCCCAAATCCAATGGACGTGAATAAAAAAAACATGAAAAAAGCACCAGCCAAATGTAAGTCCAGGGGGGAATTAAAATATGTTTTTTAAACCAAACAACAAAAATCGAAACTTTCGAAGAGGACTTTGATGTGGTAGAGTTAGTGTCAAATGAAAAACTTGATTGATTAGCCACACAAGTCTCTAAATCGGGCACAGATAAGTGTGTGGGATAAGTGTACTCAGTAACATCAAGAGGATCACCAGCAGGAGGATTCAATAAATGAATCCTAACTGTAGTCATCTCGATGGCAGCATCAGGTCCGACAGCAGGTGTCGGAACCAAAACAGAGTTTCGCAGCATAGCTGGGCAGGAGACCGCAGGTGTCATCCTAAGAAGAATCGGCCACTCTGTGTTTGTTTGACATTGTCAATGGAGATGTACCTGTTTTCCTTTCGACCAGGTAGTGGAGGTAAAATGACTGTTCTTGTACCCTGCACGCCAAGCACAGGAACTGGAGCACGATATGAGGGACCAAACTCCTTTTTTGTGACTTTTTTTCGGACCACTTCACCAACTCGGGGTAGCCAGCCAACTACCGGAATCAGCAACACAGATTCAGATGTGGAGGGCAAATGTTCCTTTGCAAGACTGTCTCCAGTCTTTTGTAGGTTCTGTAAAACATTAGAATGTTCATCTACGTCAAAGGATGTGGCAGACGCCGCCATGTCTAGACCCTCAAGGTCCGGAACAAACATTTTGATGTCAAAGAGCATTTCATATGGGGTCCGCCCACCCAGAGACCTTCTAGGAGATTAAGTGCACACTGAACGCTATTGAGGTGGGCTAGCCAGTTCCGGCCTGTACCCAATACTCTAGCTGTCAAGGATTGCTTTAAGTCACGGTTCATCCGCTCCACAACACTATTGCCCTGAGGCTAATATGGAGATGAAAATTTGACTTGGACCCCCAATAAACGCACGGCATCCTTGTATCACTTAGAGGCAAACGCTGGACCCTGGTCCGAATGGAAGGTACCACACGCAAAAACTCCCTCAAAGATACGAAAATCCCTTATGACTGTTCGAGAATCAGCACTTCTTTCTGGCCACAACCACACAAAGCGTGTGCACGAATCAACTGCAACTAAGATGTACTTATACGCAGTATCAGAGGAGAAAGGACCGCCATGATCCAAATAAACACACGCAAGTGGTTTATTGGATATGTACAACTGCGTGTGGTGCGGGCGTGCAACAGTAGAAGGTTTAAGATGCTGGCAAATGTCACAGTGAAGGACATAATCACGCATCTGTTTGTACAATCCCCGCCAGCAGTAACACTGATGTAGGAGAGATACAGTAGCTGACACTCCGGCATGCGCTGAGGCTATGCCCTCATGTGCCGCCGTAATCAAAGTCGGCCTGCGGTCCGCGTTGGGAATCAACCCGTCACCAAAGTCGTTAATTTTCACAAAAGGAACTTTATCAGGACTTAAATGATAAGAATATTTAGAAGGGAAACTTTTCGGGTAATTACTTCCCTTCTCTCTTGCGGCAATAGCTGCCAAGATGTCCATCATCAATCTTACTTTTGGAACGTGGAACTGCTGCGACTGAGTAGACTGCAACTGCTGTCTTGGCCACTTCATTGGCAAGACTATTGCCAACAGCGTGAACTCCAACACGCTGGTGACCAAGAGTATGATTTACAAACACGAGTGGAAGCCGTTCTTTAAGTTCAGCCACTCGAACCCAGATCATTTTATGTTTTATTGTGTGTCTTTTGGAGTCACGGTAATCATTTTGAGTCTAAAAGTATATATTGTCATTGTATGATTGAACACCGTAATAAGAGTCACTTACGACAAGAGTAGTCACACTGGGATCTGCGTACTCCAATGCAAGCATTAGAGCACAAAGCTCTGCCAATTGGGCGGTACAGTCCCCTAATGTCTGTGTATGCACGACATCAGACTTGGATTCACCATCCACCGTTGTACCAACCACTATTGCGCAGGCCGAAGAATAGGCGTGTCTTGAATACGTAGCCGGTTACACAGAACAGTCAGTGTAAATGATACAATGAAAATCCTCAATGGCCGCATGGTCAGAAAAGCAGGATGAACAAATTCATACTTCAAGAACTCTTGAGTCTGCAGAGATGAATCAAAAATTAACGTTACATCCGGAGATGTCAAGGACGTAGCCCATTGTATCCACTGTGGGTGCTAAGCCTTTGAATTAGGTAAAATGGCTTTTGTCACTGCCTCCAAGGCAGGATACGGAGTAACAATCAAAGTGCGTTTTCCCTGCGACTGTGACCAAGCCGGATGGCTCATACCGTTTGGTATTGGATTACCGCCACTTAAACTCCCATTGACGTACGTGCGTGGTGCAGAATACTCACAGTTCTGCTCTAGTGGATAGTCTCGTGTGCAAAAGGTTTAAGACCACACTTGACATATCCAATGCTTTTTTTGCCCATAACCTGTCCTCTATTAGTAGTCAGTGGACAGCTTTTACCAGTGGTGGCAAACAACGCCAATTCCGTCGTTTAGCTATGGGCTACAAAAACAGTCCAGGAGACTTTGCCACCTGCATAGTCTCTCTTTTAGAGGGGCTCGATGCAGATGCATGTTCGTATGTGGAAGACCTTTATCTCACAGATGACGAATTATGGCCGCATCTGTGTCGCTTTGACCGCATAATTTGCAATTTTGCGGATTTTGGCTATAAATTCAACTTTGCAAAATCACACATTGCAGAGTACACAGTGTTGTTCCTGGGCTATGAGCTCAACAATGAAGGTCGAGGTTTGGCTCCTCACTTCCTGGAGAAATGCGCACAGCTGCGCGCTCCCTCAACACTGAAAAAACTACAATCTTTAATCGTACCGGGGACAGTGGGTTTCACGTAACTGACTTTTAATGAGGGTGACACAGTCCCTACACTTCGGCTGAGTTGCGGTTTTCCACTGTGGAAAAAGTTTTGACAGCAGTGCAAATGGCGATTCTTAATGAACGTGCACTGTCGCATGGAAAACGCATTTTGGTTGTTACTCCGTATCCTGCCTTGGAGGCAGTGACAAAAGCCAGTGTACCTAATTCAAAGACTTTGCACCCACGGTGGATACAATGGGCTACGTCCTTGACATCTACGGATGTAACGTTAGTTTTTGATCTCTCTCTGCAGACTCAAGAGTTCTTGCAGTATGAATTTGTTCATCCTGCTCCTCTGACCATGCAGCCACTTGAGAATTTCCATTGTATCATTTACACTGACGGTTCAGCACAACCGGCTACGGGTTCAAGACATGCCTATTCTTCTGAGGTATAAAAGTTAGATGTCCCCTACACGAGAAGTATCAGACATATATATTGTGTTAGCATGATGTATCTATATATCCTCTATCTCAATATGCACACTGCATAACCACTATTTGCTTTAGTTAGTAGGAAAAGGTTTATTCTGTCCATTTGTTCTATACTAATAGAGTAGGCCGAGAAACCGTACAGACGACATCTTTTCTCTGCTTATGTCAGACCTGAGCTGTAATCACGTGTACTCTGCATTCGTTTTCAGTTCCCAGTCCATTTGAATTACTGAGAGCAGCTGAAAGTAAACTGTTCTCCCTATGTCCTCGGACTCAAGGTCGCATCTGGCTTTGGGTGCGATAAGCGCATTCCTGGAGGCGCTGTGCCTACACTCCCGGGCATCAGGACAAAAAGAAGTCACCCCTCCTGACCTTCCCAGTAATAACTTAGTAAAGCTTTGAACCAATCATGTGTGCCATATATGGTCCTTCCTAGGGGCCCAAGAGCCAAGTGGTGTTATTCCATTTACGGTGACTTCATGTGATGAACTGAAAGTATATATGTGCGGTTTTGCATGTAAGCCAGCAGTCTTCTCCGCGCACCTGATGGGAGAGGGTTGGAGAGGCTCCTCTATAGAGTATTTTGCATAATAAACGATTGAACTTTCTTCACTGCCAACTGACTGGTTATTTGGTAATTGGTATTGGAGCTATTAGTAGGTATAACTCCATATGTTATTTTTTGCGGTACGTCGGTGGGACTCCGCGTTAGGGTCGTCCTCTCGTAATCGGGTAGAAAAGGACAAAGAAAGGGGAGCTCTGGTCGAGTGGGTGGACTGACCGGAAATTCTGACTTACTCCGCTCTCGCGATCAGGGAGTCCCTGCTGCTAGTGACCCTTCGCAGGAGTCTTACGGGCATAACCAGGGAGCTGACCGTGTTGGTCTTCAGGAGTTGGCAGTGGAGAATACGCAATTGCACCTGTGTGCACCAGGAGAGTGAACTGATTTTGGTGTTTTTGGAACGCGCTGTTGAACGGCGCTTTGAAGCAGTTAACTGTATTGGATTTGGTGGTTGGTGTACCACGGAGGACTTTGGAGGTCTGACGGGGCAGCATTGTGGCTGCACGGGTAGATGCTCCATGGACTTATTTTGTGAATAATAGAGACTCTGATCGGATGCCCTTGTGTGGCACGTGTGGTGCGCACTCGGCCGGACTGCTCTCGGAAAGGGGATGTGGTGGGACACATCTGAAGCGATGCTAAGGCAGCAGGCTTAGTCAGAATAGTCCCGAGGGGAAACCAGGAAGGCTTCGGGATGGCCTGTAGGACAGTCTGTGGTTGATACCTGTCCGTCGGTCTCTTGGTAGTCTTTGGACTGCTTGATTTTGGTATCTGTTGGTCTGGATTCTGAATTGGTTAAGTTCTCCATGAACGGGAGTCCACGGGCTCCGTTCCCTTGTTTGCAAAAAGACATGTCGTTTTGAAAATTCTTTCTTGGTGTATCTATGTATGTATTGTTCTGTCCGTGTTTTGATCTTGAGAGTGAATGGAAATGTTGAGAATGTATGAACATGGCCATGTTTGAAAGACTGTTTTTCTGAATGAGATTTAACTGTCAATAATAAGAATGCCGTGCTTTAGAAAATCATGTTTTGGATGTTGTTGTCGCAGAAAAGGCACACGTTTGGATGTAAGTCAGCCTGCCCCGCCTGAGGGCAGCCTAAGTTATGATATGTATGTTAAACATGGTATTTCACCTATTCTGTTTAATGCGCTATGGCATAAATATACCAAAGACAATGTGGAACTACAATGGCCCTTAACCGGGTCTTTTGATGAGAAAAAGATACATTTCTTACAAGATCGATTATTTTCCAAACGAAGTCGGCAGGCTATGTTTGATTCTTTAAATATGTGGCAGAAAGAAGCAAAGCGTAGACGCATCAGGGAGGAGAAGTTATGTAAAATGAAAGGAGGTCAGAGGATTACACAGAAGGCTATAGCTTATGATAAAGCTCAAACTGAGAAGGGAATTGAGTGTACAGATAGACAATTCAGAATACAGGTGGATAAAAGCTACCTAACTAGGACTGAGCCAGAGGATGAGGTAGAGGATTTATTGGATGCGCGTCCACATCCCCCTTATGCTCCACAACGTATATATCCTGCAGTCCCTTTAACTCTTGCTTCGGCTCCAACGGCTTCTGCTCCTGTCGTTTCCTCTCCCCCACCCCTCTGGGAACGTCCTCTGTTTTATCTCCCTCAGCATTTGGAACAGCCACTTTATGAACAGATGCGTTGCCATCTCCTACTGTGTCCACAGTTGTTTGGTCTCCCCCAACTTCCGCTTGGGCTTCCCAGTCCTCGAGCACGACCCCAACTCTAGCTGACCCCACTCCCTCTCATGCTCTGGGGGATCTTGGCGCACAAAAGCTGTTTACTCGTTCAGCAGTAGGATTAGCAGAAAAACAGACGATTGCGAATCAGTCATCCCAAAGGATGCGAAATACTATTTACACTTTAGCTGATGTATGGAGTACACTTCGAGATTATGAGCCCGTCATGCAGCAGCATGCCCTGGAGCACATGGCCATACGTCTTATTTCTCTATGGGAATGGTGTTTCCCGGGAGGGAAGGCTCCTCAAGTGATGTACGATATTCGGGACTCATAAATCTGAATTAGGACTCGAGGAAGTGTACAGGAATGTCGAGGTTTTATTAAACTATCTAGGGCGGATGCACTCGAAATGTCCAACTTGGGACTCCCAGCATCCTATGCGGGAAGTCCATCCTATTTACCATCCTGAAATACCAGAATTAAGAGACAATCAAAATCAAGTAACTAGACCTTGTGTAGAGGCACGATTCCAAGAGCAATGGGTTTATTTCCCTTGGAAGAGGAGTGAAGTTCTTTCACTAAAATCACAACTGCCCGACCCTCGATAGAACCCTATGGCTTACTATAAAGAGCTTACAGAAGCGGCTTCCTCAGCTGCTATGACCTGAGCTGACATAGAGCTATTTTTCGACTTGCTAGTCCCTGCTGACATGTGGCGTCAGGTGCATGACCAGGACCATGTCACAGAGTTGGGAGGAACTTGGGATCAGATCAAAGATTGGGACAAGGATCAGAAACCTGGTGATAAGCCGAAACCCGAAATATTGGCCTTACCGGGTCGGATTATTACCTATATGCACTCCTTAATTCCAACCCGTAAGGTAGATTGGGACAAATTGACAGCGTGTAAGCAGAAGAAGGACGAAAGTGTTTCGGATTTCTTCACTAGATTTGAGGGGGTATTTATTGACTTTAGTGGGCAAGATTTGTCGGTGGAAGGTGGTATACGATTATTTGTTCATCGTTTCGTGACCAATCTGCTGCCAGAAGTCTCCGCGCGGCCACAAGCCGCTGAGAGTGCTTGGGCCACTTCTACCCCTCCGGTTATACTGAGCATGGCTCAGTATTATAAACCCAGGGAAAATGAGAGTAAGGATAAGACGGAAAAGAAAGCAAAGGATCTCAAGACACGGGTGTTGTTACAGCAAGTCATCGGGGGACAAGGCAGAGAGAGAGGCGGTAGAGGGTTTGTCCCGAGTGGGGTGGGAACTGGACGAGGCGGAGGACCAGCTGTTGCTTTGGGAATAAACCAATGTGCTTACTGTAAACAGGAAGGACATTGGCGAGCTCAGTGTCCATTGTTGCTGGCTCAGAATGGGGCAGTAAGAGGGAGAGGAAGAGGTCGAGGTGGTGTGGATCGAAGTGATATGCGGAGAGAGGAAGCAGCCCATGGTGAATCTGAAAAGAATTATTTTGATCATCCAAGAGGTCGGCAGTACTATAATGAAGACTGTGTGATCGATAGGACCGAAGGGTATGTCTACGCCTAGACTTGTCTGAACTGGGGTGGCAGAGTGGGCTAAAGAACGGTGATGGGTTAAACCCAGATCTGTTGACTGGGTGTGAGTGTTTGATTGGTTCAGATGCTCCATCCATCACCACCCCCTTTTGTACCACTTTGTACGCATGGGACAGCCAAGGACAGAGTGGGGGCCAGGTGTCAGTACCCGTTGATCAGCAAGGTCCTTATGTGTGAGGGCGGTTGATGGGGACATCCGAATAGTTCTATTTCTCGTTCACTGGTCCCAGGGGCTGCTCTGTCCGGGCAGAATAAAGTTTCGGTGGGTGTTTCGGGAATTCAGCTGGTGAGCCCCATTTCTAAACCTATTCCATTTACAATTGGTCCGGTAACAGTGGACTCTCCGCTTTTGTTGACCTCACATTGTGGGGAAAACCTATTAGGGTTGGATTTGTTAAAGAAGTTGCATGCGAAGATTCATTGTTCTCCTGACGGTGTTTATCTTACTATACAATCTCCTGGTAAACATACGTTGCAAGGTTTTGCTAAAAATGAACCCCTCCCTCCTGAGCTCACTGCCATCCCAGTGACACTGTGGGCCACCGGAGATACAGATGTAGGATTACTTAAGATTCCACCTGTCTACATTACTCTGAAACAAAATGCTCGTTCACCACGTATACCACGTTATAAAATTTCACCGGCAGGTGAGAAAGCTCTGCTCTCTATTATCCAAGATTTGATCGATAAGGGTGTAGTGGAAGAAATGGCTGCCAACGTATCCAATAGTCCTATATTGCCGATATTGAAAAATTGCCTTCGACCCTGACCATGTTGACACTTCCCGTTTTGTAATTGACCTGCGAGAACTTAATAAGATAGTGGTGCCCTGTGGTTTCTGACATCACCACTATTCTCACTATGATCCCTCCCACTGCTAAGTATTTTTCCGTTATTGATTTAACAAATGCTTTCTTTAGCATTCCAATTCATCCTGATAGTCGTCATATTTTTGGCTTCTCCTTATCTGGTCGCAGCTTCGGGTTTTGCCCCAGGGGTACACCGAGAGTCCTAGCATTTATAGTCAGGCCCTGAAAGCATTATTGGATGATTTGACCCTGCCCCCTGGTAATGTGCTCTTACAGTATGTCGACGATCTGTTGGTGGCTTCTGATACTGAAGAGGGTTGTAAGGAAGCCACCGTTAAATTATTGTCTCATTTGGCGGCTAATGGTAATAAGGTGTCTCTTTCGAAATTCCAATACTGTCGACAGGAGGTTACCTACCTTGGTCATCTACTGTTGAAAGAGGGGAGGAGACTAACCCCATGGCATGTGACTACCATTTCTAACATGTCTGTACCTCGTAGCATGATGTTCGTGCACTTCTTGGCATAACTTCTTACTGTCGGCAATGGATTCCTAATTTCTCTCTTCTTACTAAACCTCTCCTGTACTTAACCACTAAAGATGTGCATGAACCTCTACCTTGGACTGATGAGTGTCAGAAAGTCTTTGACTCTTTAAAATCTGCGCTTTGCTCTGCACCCGTCTTGGGTACTCCTGACTACCGAAAACCTTTTGTGCTTTATGTACATGAGGTGGACGGTTGCTCGCTTTTTGTGTTAACACAAGGATTTGGTGGTAAGCAAAGACCTTGGGGCAGATTTATGACGGCCTTGCGCCGCCGGTGCGTCACTTTATTTGACGCAACGGCGGCGCAAACAATGCGCCCTATTTACAACGTGACGCATCTAGGAGATGCGTCACGTTGTAAAGCCCTGCGCCATCAGGAGGCGTTCCGGCGCAGGGTGGGCGTTCCGGGGCAGGTGCGCCTCGCAAAAGTGGCTGAGTGAAATCTATAAGATTTCACTCAGTCACTTTCAGGACAATGCTGCGTCAAAAGCCTGCGCCTGCTTGAAGCAGGCGTAGGTCTTGACTCAGCATTGTGGAGATGGGGCACCCCCGAGCCTTGCTGGAGCTGCGTCGCGCTTGCGACACAGCTCCAGCACTGCGCCACCTTTTCGGCACAGATGCGTCACGCATCTGTGCCGTTTTTGCCCCATGGTGCGCCGCATTGTAAATGCGGCGCACCATGGGTGGCGGAGCAGCGGCGCAGGATGACTGGCGCATCCCTGGGGATGCGCCAGTCATCATAAATCTGCCCCCTTGTGCCTATTTTTCGGCGGTGTTGGACAACGTCGTCAGATCGCTTCCTAGCTGTTTAAGGGCAACTGCTGCAGTCACAGTGGCCATTCGACAGTCAGAAGGGCTTGTTCTGAACACTGATCTCACAGTGATGGTACCACACGCTGTGGATACATTATTGAACAAAACGAAGACCCAGCACCTTACGGGTGCGCGTCTTACTGGATATGAATTGACTTTGTTTGCTCCCCATATTACAATTAAACGGTGTGCCACTCTGAATCCTGCCACGTTACTACCCCTCCCTTCGGACGAGAAAAACAATGATGTACACAATTGTATATTTCGGACAGAGGAAGAGACGAAGGGACGGGTAGATCTCACAGACATTCCTCTATCTGACCCTTAAGGGGAATTGATGGCTCTTATTTCAAGTTACCAGATGGCACGACGACAGCTGCATATGCGATTACGACTCTTCACACAGATGGCCAATACGCCTTCGACGCGGTTCATAGTTTTGGCTGACTGTGGGCGGAAAGGGGTTTTCTTACTTCTCATGGTCAGAAAATACAACATGGCCCTTTGATCCTACGATTACTGACCGCATTGACATTACCAGAAAAGGTGGCTGTAGTTAAATGCAGTGCACATAAGGCAGTAGTGGATGCAGTAGGATGAAGGTAATGCTTTTGCCGATCAGATAGGTAAAGAAACTGCCAAATCTAAAATGTCCTCAATGTTCGTGACTACTTCTGCTAGGTGGGTGATGGAGACGGAAATGTTTGATAACACTAGGGAGAGTGTCCGAGAGATACAGAAGGAAGCTACGTCTGATGAACTGGCTCACTGTGAAAAGGAAGTGGGGAGATTAGATGAAAACGACTGCTGGGTTGATTTAACCGAGAAACAGAGATGGTTGTTGCCCAATGCATTAGTGAATGCTGTAGTGACCATGGCACATGGCTCAGAACACATTGGGGCAAAGGGCCTTTGTGCACTTTTGGACCCTGTGTGTAATAATCCTAATATCCCAAGGATTGCTGCTCATTTGGTTCAATACTGCATGGTTTGTTTACGACATAATCCTGGAGGTAGGGAACCTGTTCTCAGTGGGAATTTTTACCACCATCTTTGCCTTTTGAGGTGCTCCAAATGGATTATATCCAGCTGGAGCGCGTAAATAATTTGAAATATGTCATGGTCTGCGCCTTCAGTAAATGGGTAGAGGCCTACCCGACTAAAGAAAACACTGCTCTGGCAACAGCAAGTACTTCCCACGCTACGGATTGCCTCGGATGATCTGGAGTGATAACGGGGGGCACTTTAATGCAGATCTTATCAGTCATGTTTTTAATGGGTTACAAATTAAGCAGAAATTCCATGCGGCTCGACACCCTCAGTCTGCTGGTGTGGTCAAAAAGTATAATGGAATACTGAAATTAAAGCTGGCAAAAATTCAAGACAGTATTGGGTCAAGGTGGCCCGATGCCTTACCATTAGCATTGATGTCCATACGGGTTACCCCACATTCTCGATCTGGCTTGTCACCTTATGAAGTTATCTTTGGGCGCCCGGCCAATGTTTGGGGTGTCCCAAGACCCAGAAAATTTTGTGGTATTGAATATCCTATGATGACAGATTATCTGTATGCTTTGACTAAAGATCTTTGTTACATTGATCAACAGATTTCAGCAGTGTTGCAGCCCCTGCCGGAGGGTCCTGGACATCGTTTGGAGCCAGGACAGTGGGTCTTGGTCCGCAACTGTCAGCGGAAATCCAGCTTGGACCCTCGTTGGTCCACGGACGGCGGTGAAGGTGAACGGCAGACACAATGGACCCACGTGTCTCATGTCAAGAAATTGCCCCTTCCGCATCCTTATGATCAGCGAAACCAGGAAGGAATTTTGACCCAGGAGAGTGAACGAGTCCCTCGCTTTGTCCCTTTTTCTGATGCTCTGGAAGTTGGAGAAAGGCAAAGAGAAGGAGCACCAGGCTTGGAAGGGGTCTTGTCATCTGCACCAATGATTGCCCAGGATTCTGTTGCCCCTGCAGTTGAGCGAAAGGCTCGTGATATTCCTTATGCGACGGATTCACCATCTTATGTTTTGTTCTCCGATCAGGAAATGCCTGGCCATGTTCGATACAATCTGCGGCCCAGAAAATGACACGGTATCCCAGGTCAAGACGGTAGGAGATAGGGAAAGACTCGAGTAATAGGGCTTGTCAGAAACATTTCTGGGGTACTGAGCAAGACACTGGACTGAACACGTTGAGATCCTGGAACATTTTGTTTGCTCTGTTCAGAAAGAAAGACTGAATCTCCTGTTTGAAAGGGGCCCAGATTGTGATTTCTTCAAGGGTTGTGTGAGAACATAACTCCAACATGAAAGTCTGCTTTGGTTTTTCTTTGTGATGAACGATAGGAGCCTGCCTGTGGGGCTCTAGACGGACACAGGAAAGAAGCACCCTCTGGCAGGCTGGACTGCATTCCCAGAGTTTATTTTTGGACTCTTAGCTAGCATGTACCCTTTTGCCCGTTTCGTTCCCGAGGAGGAACGTCCTCTTGCACCACGTTATCACCCTGTATATATGCCTGTCTTTCCGAGTTGGACACGGCGTGTTAAGATTGCATTCGTGGTCACAATAGCAATTTTGTTAATAATATTAATGAGTGTTTTTATATATTTAGAATTTCGTCACCCTATGCATACTGTTTTGGGAACCACTGCCCCGCCTCCGGAACATAAATTCTAAAACCTTAGCCCCGCATAAGGAAAGGCACCGTCAGACTTATACGAAAAAAAATTTCATCGAAATGCTTCATCAAACGCACAGTGCTACGAATACTATGAAATGTTGGGTTTAAGGCCTTTTACCCTCTGTTATGCACAAGCATGATTTATTCATCTCTTTGCCCCTGTCCTATTTAGGAAGTTGTGAAGCTTGGTTTAAGTTACTCTCCATGATGTGCATGCATTATACTGTAGATACTCAAAGATATTCAGAGAAGTACTACGAGATGATTTTAGCATATATAGAGGTTCACCAAGGTTTTGACCCGAAGGGAAATGACGGGGAGGGGTCCTTAGATCCAAATGCATGTATGAATTTGTATACGGAACATGAAAACGTCACCTGGCTAAAAAACGAAATCCTGGATTTTGAAGAATTCAATTTCACCCAGTATTTACAACAATTTAAGGAAAGAAATTTTACAGATGATAGAGCAATTCCAGTGCCTATATTCAACAGTACCTCTGCATTTTGTGTTCAGGGAACATTTCGGTAGGAGAAAGTCGACGCAATTACACCTATCAGTTACATACTATCATTAGCCCTCCATTGTTGACTCCCCCAAACGTATATTTTGTCTGTGGAGAAAATGCTTATACATGGCTTCCCCGCGGCTGGACTGGCCGTTATTTGTCCTTCTTGTACCCTCCAGTTTATATAGCCCCTTCTAATTATCATAAGGATCATCGATTAGATAAACGGAGTCTGCCCCTCTTCAGGAATAAGAGAGAGATAGATACCACCGACATAGACCAAACAGATACCCCTGAGCAGCACTTTATTGATATTGTAAAGGGAGTATTTCCTATTTGGGGACCCATCATCACTAGTAAGGAAGTACGGCGACTGTCCAGAGTAGTCGAAAGGGTGATCAATACTACCGCAGGTATATTGACCAATTTGACTGTAGAGCTTCAAGCGACGAGACTCGTCTCGCTTCAGAATCGAAAGGTTTTAGACGTCATTCTGGATGACCGAGGCGGAGCATGCCATGTGATCGACAGTTCCTGTTGTGTATATATATCCCTGACTCCACCCCTTCTGTTCATTTATTACAATGAAGGTGAAAATAGGTCCTATAGCGCCTAGTAATTCACCCTACCTAGGTAGGAACTATGGGGCATATTATCAAGGGGGGTTATCTCCGCTTATTTGGCTTTAAAAGCCAAGAAAGCAGAGATAAAATTATCTCCCTATTACCTAGCTGTCGCTAACACCAGTTAGCGACAGCTAGTAGGAGATAGCGACCATCTTGGGCCCCGCTTTGCATGTCAGTGAAATTTATCACTAATGACATGCAAAGTGGGCGTGCCAAGATGTTAGCGACTGGAAACAGTCGCTAACATCGCTATCTCCTATTACCAACTTTTGGAGATATTCGCGCTAAGCGTGAATACCTCCAAAAGCTAACACCTGCCCCTGAGCAGTTCTTAGCCATGTTATCCAATGGTAGGTTGATAACATGGCTAAGAGCATTAGCTCGGTAATGCATGAATATCGCTGACTTTTCTGTAATATTCATGCATTTCGGCCGATTTTTATCGCTTAGGAGATAAACCTTGATAATAGTAAGGTTCCTAAGCGATAAAAAATCGCCGCAGCTCGGCGATAAAAATATTGCCGCTAAGCCAACATAGCGATAATTATCGCTAGTTGTTGGTAATATGCCCCTATGTTTTATAAAATATAGAAGTTCTCTGAGGCTTGTTTGGGGGACCCCATACCTCCAAGATCAGCAGGTGTGAATCCCATCCGGATCTGCAAAAGCTCTCTGTCTCTCTGGAAAAACTGGCTTCTTCCAAGTGTCTACAATCATGCTTACAGTGCGTTATTAAAGGCGCCAGAATCACGTTGGCTTACAGCTGTATATATGTTATGGCTAGAACGTGAGCTGATCAGCCCGGACAACAGCTACCTTGTTATGATAACCTTGGAGGCTTTAGCACTCAGTGTGCAGACTAGAGTCACGAAGTAAGTCTAGGCATGCTGAAAACAGGCCATTCTCATGTGAAGCATTTCACGCAGCCTAACTTACAACAACAGTTATATGCAGTGTTGTGTGCAAAAGCAGCAAAAAGGTAAAATGGCGTTTAAACTTCTAATAAGCCTATGCTAACTTAACAAAGTGCGTAACAAGGCCCAGCCCACACCACAACTAAAGCACATGTAGAAAGAAGAAATAAGGGGAAATAAACATATTTGTCCTCGTTAGGACTCTGTTGGGAAGGTGTAGCATTTTGATGCTTTCCGAAGTTTACTCTCCTTAGTAAACCTGGGAATACACCAAACTCCATGGGTGAATACTTGGGAACGCCCATACTCCACTCATGGAACACCTTCCAAACGCAGAGTATCGCAAAGCAGCGACTTAGACTGCCTTGCGTTACTCTATATTTACTAAGCCACGCAAGGTGGCTTTGCATGGGCCATGGCTCAGTAAATATGACTTAAGGGCTGTATGATGCAATGACAACACAAGTCCATACTAAAGCTGGGCCTATGCATTTACATTTTTGCCATCTTGGTGTCTGGTAACTAGTCATGGGAAAAAAACTTCTCATAACATCACTGACATCGCAAACAATAGCAATAAGTATGGAGGCAGCCCCTTCAGTGTCTGCTCGGTAAGACAGGTATGCTGAGATTAAATAAAATACAGTTGCACTAAGTCATAAAAGAGAACTGTGACTAAAGCTTGCCACAAAGGAATAAGGATGGGCAGTCATTTGTGATGAGCAATAATGTAGGATCTTCTTGGAACATAATTTACAAACACAGCGTTGGACTTGCCCGGTACGCAGGGTCATCCCCAAACTTTGCCTGCAAGCTCTTGTTTTTTAACCTGTTTTGTTGGCTTTTGGGACTCTGCATACTTTACCACTGCTAACCAGTGCTAAAGTGCTTATGCTCACTTCTTGAAACATGGTAAAATTGGCTTACATCCAATGGGTACATTTAATTTACATGTAAGTCCCTGGTAAAGTGACACTATGTGCACCAAGGGCCTGTACATTTAATGCTAATAGTGGCGTGCAGCATTGATTGTGCCACCTACTTATGTAGCCCTTTAAACATGTCTCAGGTGTGTCATTGCAGCCTGTGTATGCTGTTTTAAACTACCTTTTTGATCTGGGAAAATAAACCTTTTGCCACGCCTAAACCTTCCTTTTTAAAACATACAAGTCACTTCTAGGGTAGGCCCTTAAAAGCCCAGAGGGCAGGGTCCAGTGTATTTAAAACATTGGCCACTTTTAAGTTTTACATGTCCCAGTAGTGAAAAACTCCTAAGTTTGCTTTTCACTACTGCAAGGCCTACCTCTCCCATAGGATAACATTGGGTTAACTTCTTACATTTAATAAAGGATAGCTTTCAATTGGCCGTAAAGAGGAATGTTGAGTGCCATAGTCTTAAGGATGGATATGAATTCTGTGTGCCTTAACTCAGAGAAACTGGAAATCATGTTTGGAAATTCTCCTTCTCCTTGGACTGAAACATGGTGACTGCCTCTTCTGTATGCCTCAACTACTAGTTCCTGTTTCAATTAATGTAAATCTCTTTTTCAGGGTCTCCCCAAGGTATTCAGAACAAAGCGCTCTGGCTAATGCTGGGCTTGAAAAAGCATGCACAATATACCCTCTGACAATCCCATGGGGCAAATTCATAAAACATCTTCTACTGGCTCGCCTGGCAATGGAGCAATTTTGGAAATAAGCTGTACATCCTCCATTGCACGCCTAGTGGTCCAAAGCATGGTCTATTTATGCAAATAAAAAATTGACCTCACTAATACAAGACTCACCACATACATTCAACACAATGTGGGCACCCTCTGGCACCTCTATGAAGTCTGGGAAACGATACACGGGGGGCCCAACAGGCAGACTGGTGATTCTTCATTTATAGATTAAATATCCTGGACGCCAGAGTGTGCTCAATCCTATGAGGATGCTTAAACTACGTCCTAACCGTCACCCTAACAATATGAATACTACTCGATTTGCTCCCTCCCACCCGATTCACCTAGCTCATAGTAGGTCCTACCCGAAGCCCAGTCGTTACACAATACTGTAACAATTTGTAATGTGTAACCACGATCCAGAAGAATCAGACTGTGCTCTGTTGATGTATAACATTTGTCTTTGTTGCTTCTGTGATGCCGTATACGATACCCGTGGATATAAATAAAAGTTTGAAAATGCATGAAATGCGTTACCAGCCATTTTAAGAGGTAACACTGACTGCCCATTCCCCAATGCTGCGGGTTTTGGCTCTCTTTTTGAGTCATGTGCTGCCTATTACATAGCACTGCCTTGCCTTAGGAAGGCCTTTACTCATAACTTGCCTCTGAGAACATTAGGGCTTATTTACAAGCGCATTGTGCCGCTGGTGCGCCACTTTTATTGATGCACCAGTAGCGCAATGTGGGCTTCCCCATATTTACGCCATGTAAAGTCACCCTGCATGACTTTTCATGGCCTTGTCAATATCTTTCCCTTTCACTCATAACTCTGCATGAAAGGGGCATTCCATGGTTGTTGCTGTGAGTGTTCCCACGCAACATTCATGGAACTTGACGAAGTCCCAGATTTACAACATTTTGTAAACCTAGGTGTGAAACCTTGACTTGCCTCAAGGCCAGCACTCCCTCTGCAGCCGCTCCGCTCAGCCATTCCTCCCGCGCCGTCCAAAAGGTTTGAGCCTGCAGCCCATACCTTTGCCCTGATTGTGCCCCTGCCATATTTGTAATGTATTCATTTTCGTAAGTTTATTTTTGCCATTCTGCCTTGTGTCGTACTGCGCATCTCTTCTGTGCCATGCTCGTTATCTTTTCTCCCCGCTGGTTGTAACCTAATTGTATCCTGTTGTGCCCTCATTCGTGATTTTCACTACTGTTGTGCCCTGATTTTTGTTTTTCTTTACTGTTGTGCCCTGCTTGTTGTTTTTTCTTACTGTTGTGCCCGTGTTCACTTTCCCGCTGCTGATGCTCCTGCCGCCACGAACCCCGATCCAGCCCGCTCCCGCCCCCACCTCTACTCCTGCCCCCCTCCGCTTCTTACGGCAACAGCTGCGCAGTTGCGCCCCTGGTTTGCAAAAGGCCCGCCTAAGGCAAGCCTGTCTGCGGGCATCCACGCCTGGACCGCGCCCAGCACCAGAAACCATGGCCCCCGCGACAGCCACACCACCCATCACTGTTACGACGCCAACACCATCCTTGCACTCAACGACGGCCAAAACACCACCTGCTTCCAGGCGAACCCAAGGCGCAACCACGGACCCTTCACCTGCCGTAACTGCAGCTACACCATCCCATGCACACCAGCACGACCCGCCCACCACACCAAGGCAGACAACAACCTCAGCTGCATACTACTCAACACTTGCTCAGTCCACAAGCACGCCGTTGAACTCTAGTACCTACTCGACTCCTCCTC
Source organism: Lissotriton helveticus (assembly GCF_964261635.1). Lineage (NCBI taxonomy): Eukaryota > Metazoa > Chordata > Amphibia > Caudata > Salamandridae > Lissotriton > Lissotriton helveticus. The sequence goes on from NC_136059.1 coordinate 451,616,640, forward strand.
CCCGGACGTCGCCTTCTTGATGGAGACCTGGATGAATGCCTCCTTGGCGCCTGACATAGCCATAGCCATCCCAGACGGCTTTAAGATCACCCGCAGAGACCGGAACAACAAACCAGGAGGAGGAATCGCCATCATCCAGCGGAACATCATCAGAGTCTCAACCAACACCGAAGACTCCCTGAGCACAGCCGAACAACTACACTTTCAGATCCACATCAACCACAACACCACCCTCAGAGGAACCCTCGTCTACAGACACCCGGAACCCCGACCACAATTCAGCAATTCCATCGCCGACCTCATCAGAAAACACGCCCTTGCCTCCACGGACTACATTCTCCTCGGAGACCTGAACTTCCACCTCGAGAACACCAACGACAGCAACTCCGCATCCCTGATCGACAGCCTCGCCAACCTGGGACTCAAACAGCTCGTCACCACACCTACCCACTCCGTAGGACATACGCTCGACCCCATCTTCTCTGCCAGCAACCACGTCACCTTCAGACACACCACGAACTCCACTGGACCGACCACCACTGCATTCACTTCTCCTTCAAGAAGCACACTGCGCACAACCAACCGCAACGTATCCCGCACCGCAGCTGGAAAAAGTCACCGAAGACCAGCTCTTCGCCACTCTCGTCCGAGACCCTCCATCAGAGCCCGCGGAGACGGACTCAGCAGCCCACAACTTCAGACAATGGATAGATGACTGCGCCTACACCCTCGCTCCGATCAAGAAACTCTCCAACAGGCGCACCGACACGAGAGCCACCTGGTTCAACACTGACCTCCACAACTCCAAGCACACCTGCTGAAGACTCAAGAAGCAGTGGTGCATTGACCAGACACCAGATAACCACGCAGCCCTCGTAGACGCAAGACGCATGCACCACCAACTCATCCATTCCGCCAAAAGAACCTCCTTCAAGGAACGCATCGACAACAACGCACACATCAGCAAAGAGCTCTTAAAAATCGTGAAAGAGAAGGAGGAGCTTCGCGCGATTCCAAGATGGACGCGTGAGCTAAGGGCTCCCGAGACCCCTTCCGCCTCCCGCGACTATCCTGTTACTGATCCTGATTATGACGACGGGTACTTTTTATTGATGCCCTGCTGATGCCAGCGATCCTTTCAAAAATCGATTTGGCCGTCGGATACCGGACTTACTGCACCCTGAACTTTGAGGCCTACATCGTATGCCAGCCGGGGGCTTGAGTCCCCGAGGTACCCAGGTGGCAATTAAACAACAACGGCTGATAAGCCACGCCCTCTGCCCCTGGTGTACTTTCGGTTTCGTTTCTGCTCCTTGTTGAGAACGCCCAATTCCCGATCGGAGTTCCGATTCTGCTATCGCTGCCAGCCTTTTGCTAGTGCTGTGTCCCTGTCTACTCGCAGTTCCGAGCCTGCCACGACGAAGATCATTTTGACTGGATTCTACAATTCCAGTTGGGGCTCCTTACACGTCATGACGGGCAGAACAGTCGTTGAGAGACGCGGCGCCAGAGGTTCGTCCCGAGGGGGGGTCACCCAATCTCAGACCATTGATCGATTTACTCGACCGAGGGGTTCCCCGGGCGGATCGAGTGGTGCCCTGGAGGAAGCTGGGGACGGTACTCCTGATGACGAGGAGCCAACACTGAAAGACGTTATGGGTGCTATTGCGAGTGTCCGATCCACCATGGGCCAGCAATATGAAACCCTGGCAGCTAAGATAGATACGGTGGCGATCGATGTCACCCTCATCAGAGCAGACCTTGGGAAAACCAACAAGCGTGTCAAATCTCTCGACCTCAAGACTGCTAGTTTGACCACGGATGTCTCGGAACTCCAGACCACGGTCCGCCATCTTCGGACTACCTGTGACCTGTTTGCCAATCGGTTGGAGGATTTTGAGGGCCGTGCCAGGCGCAATAACGTTCGCATTGTGGGTGTCCCGGAGAATTCTGCCGACATGCCTGTTGATATCCTGGTGGAGGACTGTAACGGAGTGAGGCGGAGTAAAACTGAGGAGTGGTGGGCTCCCGGAAATGACACTGTTGTGCCTCCTTCCTTACAGACGGACCCCTGGGAGACAGGATTGGACGACCTGGATGAGGAGGAACACGGCGCCTTTAAGTGGGCGTTCTTGGAGGAGGAGGAGACCACTCCTCCTGTATACATCAGCGAGCTCGGACTGGATAAACCCCAGGAAGCAATGAATGAGGGGTGTGACATCACCCAGGAGGAGGAGAAGGCGAGGAGCGGCGTCGGAGAGCGGTTGGGACGGAGAGAAGAAGGCGATTGCGAAGGACAACGAAGGAACCTCGAGGAACATCCAGGAGGAGGAGGAGACGAGAACAACGGTGTGCCAGGAGGCCAACGACCCCGTGAGCCGCCGTGCCACTCTCCCAGGGGAGGAGCGTGGCTGACCCAGGTACGGCAGCGTATGGCGTGGTGGGCGGGAAGAAAGCTTGTGTAATTAGTGTAAATAGACCCGTGTTCGTTTGTTCCGCGTCTTTCCCTTCCTTCTGTTTCCTTTACCCCGCGTTTAACCCTCACCTCCAGTAAAGCCTCCCCACGTCACCGACGAAGGTTTAGCTGCACGTTGTACACTGGTGACCCCCTCCCTGCCTCACTTCACACGGTCCCAAAGGTGCACTCCCTGGAAGACAGTAGAACTAACGGTTCCCTCTCTGTTGGTCTTCCTTTACATGGGATCCGGAGCGGCGAGCTACCTCCATGACCAGACCCTGAGGATAAGACCGGGGACCGGAAGACAGGAGAAGTGAACAACCGTGCTGCCAAAACGGATCCCAGTCAGTTTGCCCGGGAAAGACTCACATTTAGAACCAGGAGAACTTTGATGCTCAATACCAAACGTGCGATCACAATAAAACCCTCTTTACCTGCAAGACCTGGTGTCCATCTCGTCCCTAACGTGCAACCTGGTACGATCATTAGACCTGACCCAGACCCAGCAACCAGTGCTTCCATTACCCCTGGTCCACAACCCCAGGCTACAGTGGTGTCAGAAGTGGGATTTACTCCCTCAGAAAACGAGACACTGATGGATCAAGTCATACAAACACTAATCGAAGGGCAACAGAAGCTGGAATGGGCCGTCAGCCAGCAAATCAGTACAGCGGACGCGGATCGTGCCTTGTTCCGCAGCACAATGACCCAACAAATGGATAACTTGCAGAAAGTGGTTCAGACCCCAGGGACCGCGGTCTCGGTGGATCGAAGACCGGCTGGTCCTCATCCAGCCGGAGTAGCCTTGCAGAAATACGTCACAGGAGAAGACCCGGACGCCTTCCTGGTCAATTTCGAGAGGGCTGCCCGTGCGTGTGGGTGGCCGGAGGAAAAGTGGCCCTTCTTTCTCGCACCCTTGTTGACGGGTGAAGCACAGACAGCATACCAGGTTGCAAACCATGCGGGCACCTCCTCGTATACTGCAATCAAGGAGGTGATACTGGATCACCTCGGGATGGACGCCGAAGCATACCGTATCAGGTTCAGGAAAGAAAAAGGGGTCACGGGGGAAAACCCCCAAACCCTGTATCTACGCCTGAAAATGGCAGCGGAAAAATGGTTGTGACCCGACGACCGGAGCAAAGAGGACGTCATGACCAGCATAGTACTTGAGCAGTTTATGGAAGCCCTACCCTACGGGACACAGAGATGGTTAAGACAGCATCCGGGACTGACTGCAGCTCAGGCCATTGAGATGGCGGCCAACTATACTAGAGCTGCACCTAGATCTTTTCCGTGGGAGACTGATAAAACCACAAAGACACCGGGACCACCCCCGAAGACAGAGAAAAAAAAGACCATCTACGAACCCCTAAAGCCACGGCCGTTCCGCCCGGAGGTCACTCCAATGAGGGGTCCCCAGTGCTTTGAATGTGGGGAGTTGGGCCATATAGCAAGGTTGTGCCCCCGAAAAAAACTTGTTGAGGAACCCATGGAAGTCGGGTATATCCCCAAAGCTGTGCTGTACACCGCCGAAATTGGACCATCATACTACGTAAGGGTACTGGTGAACCAAGCCCCTGTAAAGGCTCTCCTGGATTCAGGGTGTAGGCAATCAGTCATACGGGAGAAACTGCTGGCTCGTTCCCAAAGAGGGTGGGAGGGAGAAGTACACATCCGGTGCGTCCACGGGGACGTAAAGACATATCCCATCGCCCCCATCACTATAAAACCAGTAGGAGGGGAACCTTGCTCAGTGAGAGTGGGGGTGGTAGCGTCACTGTCCGAGGAACTGATACTAGGGGTGGATAATCCCCATTTCCTGGCCTTGTTTAAAAGGGAGTTAGCCAGTCGTCCGGTGGAGGCCTACGTGTCCGCCGAGCCCTGGGTCATAGACAAGGGGTTCAAATTTGCGCAAGCCAACGATCCTACCCTCTTGAATGCGTGGGAGGCGGCTCACGTTGTGCAAACAACAGCCTCAGTGCAGAGATACCCCAGATTCAGTACCAAGAACGTAGCAGAGAAGCTGGTGGAACTGTTCTCGAGAGTAGGATTCCCCCGTGAAATTCTAACTGATCAGGGGACACCCTTTGTGTCACGAATGATGAAAGAGGTTTGCAAGACCTTGGATCTACAACACATCCGCACTTCCGCTTACCACCCACAAACGGATGGTTTAGTGGAAAGATACAATAGGACATTGAAAACCTCTTTCATCATTCGTGACACAAAGGGTGTCCCCTGATCAGTTAGAATTTCACGGGGGAATCCTACTCTCGAGAACAGTTCCACCAGCTTCTCTGCTACGTTCTTGGTACTGAATCTGGGGTATCTCTGCACTGAGGCTGCTGTTTGCACAACGTGAGCCGCCTCCCACGCATTCAAGAGGGTAGGATCGTTGGCTTGCGCAAATTTGAACCCCTTGTCTATGACCCAGGGCTCGGCGGACACGTAGGCCTCCACCGGACGACTGGCTAACTCCCTTTTAAACAAGGCCAGGAAATGGGGATTATCCACCCCTAGTATCAGTTCCTCGGGCAGTGACGCTACCACCCCCACTCTCACTGAGCAAGGTTCCCCTCCTACTGGTTTTATAGTGATGCGGGCGATGGGATATGTCTTTACGTCCCCGTGGACGCACCGGATGTGTACTTCTCCCTCCCACCCTCTTTGGGAACGAGCCAGCAGTTTCTCCCGTATGACTGATTGCCTACACCCTGAATCCAGTCCGAGCTCGCTGACGTATACAGGAGGAGTGGTCTCCTCCTCCTCCAAGAACGCCCACTTAAAGGCGCCGTGTTCCTCCTCATCCAGGTCGTCCAATCCTGTCTCCCAGGGGTCCGTCTGTAAGGAAGGAGGCACAACAGTGTCATTTCCGTGAGCCCACCACTCCTCAGTTTTACTCCGCCTCACTCCGTTACAAGGACCTTGTGCTCAAGCATCTGATACCGAAAGGCCTAAGTAAATTCTTCGCTGTGTAGCGGGCCCACCGTGTCCCGGGTGGCAAGCCAAAGACGGGAGCCACTCCGCGGCCCATAATTGCTAGACTCTTCAATTTTCGTGATAGAGACGCTATCCTGCAAGCTTCCCGAACCAATGGGCCCACTAAATTTGAGAACGCTTCAATTAGTTTTTACCCGGACTTCACTCAGGCAGTGCAGAAGCAAAGGATGGGCTTTACGGGTGTGAAACGGCGCCTCAGGGACCTGGGACTAAAATATGCCATGCTCTTCCCGGCCCGTCTAAGAATCGAACATGCTGATCGTGCGCTTTTCTTTGACCGCCCTGAGGAGGTTAGTGACTGGTTGGACACTTTATCGACGCGACATGAAGGCCCGGAGGACACGAGAGGCGCTGAGGGAGGCGTGGAGGACCAGGAGCAGTGAGTCTACATCGGCGAACCAGGATCCGTTGCAGTGGCTTAGAGACTATGTTTCAAGCATTGTGTGAATGCCCGGGGGTGGGGGGGGTTCCGGGGATCTTCCTCCTCTGGGGACTTTTCTCGCTTTCTGTAGGTTAGTTTAATGGGGCGACAGGCACACTGCAAGTTGGGGTGGCTCTTCGGTCTACCGCAGGGGTGCAGGGAGGGGGGTTTGAGTTTGATGGGTTCACTGGGGGTGGTGGGGGGGTTCTTTCCTATTTGTTTGTTTCGAGGCTGTGCTTTGCTTTACATTTACTGTCATGTGACTGTTTCGAGATGGGGGGGCGGTCGGTCTTCTTTCGGGATGGGGGGTAGGGGGCTTAGGGTGTTGAGCTGGAATGTTAACGGTCTTGGGGACAGGGTTAAACGTGGGATTGTGCTGCAATACTTGAAGAGGTGTTCCCCGGATGTGGTCCTGCTCCAGGAGACCCATTTGGTGGGCAATACATGTCACGCATTGAATAGAAGAGGCTATCGTTTGGTGGCGCATTCCGGCTTCACTTCGGGGTCGAGAGGGGCTGGTATCCTGGTCAGGAATTCCCTTCCCCTGGAGATAGATGGCACGGTGTTGGATGACAGGGGCCGCTATGCAGGCATTACGGGGAGATGGGAGGGGAAATTGATTTCCATACTGTCGATCTATGTTCCGCCTGGGCTGCAATCCACTACATTTGCCGATTTGGGTGAGGTAATTCTGGGTTTGCCTGATGGTTTGCTGGTGTTGGGTGGTGACTTTAACTCTGTGGTGAATGGAGAGAGTGATCGTAGCCCCCCCAGACTCCTCCCAACATCACAGTTATGGTTGGGGAAATTCTTGGATGCCTTCGGGCTGGCCGACTGTTGGAGACAACTGCACCCTGGCCGGCTTCAGTATACTTTCCACTCGGGAGCCCATGGAAGTCTCTCGAGACTTGACTATATCCTCGTGCCGATGGTGCAGTTGTTCTCTGTGCGTGAAATTAAACACCTGGCTAGAGGGATCTCAGACCACTCCCTGATATGGCTCCACTTAGATATCTGTTTGGGGACTGGGGGCCGAATTGCCCCAATCAATCCATGGCACTTTCAGAATCCCAACATCAGATCTGAGGTGGTCAAATGCATGAATTTTTATTTTGCCGAAAATGAGGGATCGGTGTCTTCCCCGGTCTCCCTATGGGAGGCTTATAAGACTGTGATCCGCGGTCAGACTCTGTCCCTGGTTGCTGCTGAGAAGCGGCGTAAACAAGAAGAGGTGGTGAGCTTGGAGTCTGAGATTACTGGGTTGGAGGAACGGTTGGAGGCTGGGGTTACGCCTGAGACATTGCATGTTTTGGCTCTTAAGCAATTTGATTACAGGGCTTTGGTGACTGCCTCGGCTGAGGCGATGCATCGTATGCAGCAGGGGCGTCTATATGATGTGGGTGATAAAGCGGGGAAGTTGATTGCTTGGCTGGATAGGCGTGATAGAATGAATCGTGTTGTGCCTGTGGTTGGGAGAGTCGATGGGGCGCGGGTCGTGGACCCGGTTGAGATAGTTGAGGTGTTTGCCCAGCACTTTCGGGTCGTGTACGCGCCGGTTTCGGGCTTGCCGGAGGAGGACTCGCGCTTGCTACTTCGTGATCTTGAGTTGCCCGGTCTCTCGGAGTCAGACAGGGCGTTAATGGAGACTGATTTCTCCGTCGATGAGGTTGCGCTCGCTATTCGCTCTCTTCGTTCGGGGAAGGCTACGGGCCCCAACGGTATACCGGTTGAGCTGTACAAGCTCTGCCCAGACAAAATGGCGCCGTATTTGCTGCGTATGTTTGCGGCGTCGCGAGACCTTGGATCTCTTCCCAGAGACCAAAGGCTGGCCTCTATTGTGGTCATTCATAAAGACGGCAAACCCCGCGAGTGCTGCTCATCGTATCGCCCTATTTCACTTCTAAATGCTGAACCCAAGATATTGGCGAAAATACTGGCAAATCGACTGGCAACGGTGATTAGCGGACTGGTTCACCCGGATCAGTCCGGTTTTATCCCCCAGCGCAATACTGCCCTCAATCTTCGTCGTCTGCATGGCGTCATCGCGAGGGCGGGATCTCTTAGTGAACCGGCCATCTTGGTCTCTCTTGATGCCTCGATGGCCTTTGATACAGTCGAGTGGCCATATTTGTGGGCCACTCTCGCCAAGTTCGGCTTTGGTCCGAAATTTATTGCATGGATTAAACTCCTGTATGAACAGCCGTTGGCGCAGGTGGTGGTTAATGGTAGAGCTTCGGAGCACTTCGCTCTTGGGCGAGGCACGAGGCAGGGATGTCCTTTGTCTCCGCTGTTGTTTGCACTTGCGCTTGAGCCTCTGGCCGCCTGGCTCAGATGGGAACCTTCCCTAAAGGGTATTCGGTGGTCCCCTGGCTTCGAGGACCGTGTATCATTGTATGCTGACGACATCTTGTTGTATTTGACGTCCCCCCGTAAGTCACTGGGAGTCCTCTTTGATGTTCTGCGCTCCTTTGGACGTAACTCCGGGTTGGTTATTAATTGGTCCAAGTCCTGTATCTTCCCGCTCACCGGTGATCCTCTTTCTTTGCCCCGAGTATGCCCGATCCCGGTTTGTACTGATGGTTTTAAGTATTTGGGGATTTTTATTTCACTTGACCCTGCATTACAGTATGACCGGAACTTGTTGCCTCCGCTCGCCCGGCTTCAGTCGGACGTCGCGGCTTGGTGTGGTCTGCCCTTATCCCCCTTGGGACGGACAGCTTTGTTTAAAATGATGTCTCTTCCCCGGTTCCTGTATGCTGTGCAAAACACACTTGATCTAGTGCCGGCTGGCTACTTTCGCGAAATTGAGTGCCTCCAGAGGAAGCTAGTGTGGGCTGGCCGACCCCGTATTGCGTTGGCTAAGCTCACGCTACCCTGGTACAATGGGGGCATTGCGTTACCTGATATACGACGACATTACTGGGCATCTCAATTGAGTGCCGTAAACCATGCTATGTATGGTCCAGTTCCGAATCCGGCTTTCGAAATGGACCGGTGGCTCTTGCCCGGGGGGGATTACTACAGGGCATTTTATTCTCGAGGTGCTAGGAAGAATTTGACGGGACCCACTGGAGTGGCGGTACGGGTATGGGGCAGCGCGACTGCGGCTACTGGATGGACAGATAGGCTGACCAGAGCGACCCCTCTGTTTGCCGCGGAGAGGCTGGGTGAACTATGGACTTCAAAAGGGTTTGATAGATGGGACCTCATCGGGATCAGTAAGTTGGGTGATCTCTGGGTTAGGGATAGAATGAAGACCTTTGCCGAGCTACAGGAGGAATATGGTTTGAATGCTTCGGAATTTTTTCGATACCTTCAGGTTCGTCATGCCATTGGGTCGGTTTTTCCGGCCGGTTCTGACATCCCGGAGAGCTCCCCCCTGGAAGACAGGGTGCTGGACGGACATGTTCCGGACAGCACTATCTCCCTTATTTATAAGAAACTTATTAATACTCGATCGGACTTGCTTGTTCACCTACGTAGTACCTGGACTAACGATGGGCTAGAACTGGATGATGAGGATTGGCAGGCCGCGATATCCTCTACTAAAGAGGTTGCGATTCCAGCGCGTCTGCGACTCGTTCAGCTGAAAATTCTGCACCGGGTCTATGTCACGGGTCCCCGATTGATGCATATGGGTTTCTCTGAGGATGGACTGTGTCGGCGGGGCTGTGGTATGCTTGCTACCTTCCTCCACATTGTGTGGGAGTGCCCGGAGGTTGTGTCTTTTTGGAATGGAGTACATGCGGTGATGGGTGAGGTCACGAATGTTCAGCTGCTACCTGAAGCCAGGCGCTGTCTATTGAATGTATGGGAACCGAATGATTGTACTGTTGCTCAGACTCAATGGGTGACGCTGGGGAACATGGTTGCGAAAAGGGACATTGCACAATTGTGGGGTTCCCAGAGGGCTCCGTCGGTCTCCAGGTGGGAAGATAACATGGACTGGTGCATGTTCAGGGAGAAGATTGTTTATATCTCTCGTGGCAGGGACAAAAAATGGGGTAGGATATGGGACCAATGGAACTCATTCCGTGGGGATATATGCGACCCCCCCTTTCATTGATCCCCCTGACACGGCTTGTTCCCCTTGACTATGCGTTTCGGCTCCTTCCTGTACTGTGTTATCGATAGATCACTGGCTCTGAGTCCCCGTTCTCCCCCCCTCCCCCCCTTTTTTTTGCTCTCCTGAGGGCTCTCCTGTCTTTTCATAATGTCTTTGGACTGTCTCTCCCCGCATCATATGGAACAGACAACGCAACTAGGGCATAGCCTTGTTTTTCTCTTCTTCGTTTTTTCTTGTTTGGTTGTTTTAAAAATGAAACCTTTCCATATCCTGTCGTTCACTGATATCGTGCACCATGGCTGCCGGACCCCTGGTTGTCGGCTGATGAGCTGTGTAATTTTACGTTGATTTGCGATATTGTGCTAGCCGGCCCAGTGGGTTGTAGGCGTATACCTGTCTTATATTTTTTGCTAATAAAGGTTTTTTTTTTAAAAAAAAGAAAAAAATCGTGAAAGAACTCGCCGCCCCCAACTCCAGCAACGTCCCGATGTCACAAGAACTTAGTGACTCCCTGGCTTCCTTCTTCCACAACAAAATCGAAGACATCCACAACAGCTTTGACACCCAGACGCCAACAACAGACGCCAACGCCTCCAACTCAACACTCACCAAACACACCGGCCTCCTACTCTCTTGGAACCATGTCAACGACGAAGACAACATCAAAATCATGAACTTCATCCACTCCGGCTCATCGTCCAACCCCTGCCCCCACCACATTTTCTGTATCATCAAAGGGGTAGGGAGGTAGAGAGAAGATCCTTTCAGTCTCCGTAGTTAACTCTTCTAATCAAAAAGGGGAAAGGATCACTTGTCCTGCTTAAACCTTGGGTTTCACAAGTCGCGGAACTGGACCGCACCACGCATTTTTTTGAAAGATCTTGCGTTCAGAAAAGATTGGTCCTCCATATCTTGGAAGTGTACCAGAGACTACTTAGTGCTTATAATTAAAACCGCAACGAGACTCACGGATGAACTCGCAATCAAGATCGAAATTCTGCAGACAAAGATGAATAATACAATAAACATCACCATCTACAAAACTCGCCTTGACGAGATAAACAAAGAAATGAAAGACACCCAAGAATATCTAACCCAGACAAAACTGCAGAAACTTGCAAAAGAACTAAAGAGGTTCTCCCTAGAACGTATTCACCCTTACAGTAGCAAAGACTACAAATCAAATGACAACTCAGACACAAACAGTATGTCATCAGACAACAGCTCAAACCAGAGTGGGGATGATACTACACCACGAGGCCGTGGCAACTTTAGGAACAAAAGAGGACAACAAAGAGGTCGCAGCAACCAATGGCGCCCCCCGTTCTACCACAATAGTGGACAGGGTATACCATTCCACCCATTCAACCCCCAGTTCCAAGGGTGGCCAAACCCATATTTTCCGATACCTATGAACCACCAAATGCCCCCACAAGGTGCCCAAAATTACCAACAAAGCCGTCCTTTTTTAGGGAATGGCCAGAACAACCGAAGGTCCAGGCAGAAAGGCATAACCTGGTCCGATCAGACACGACAGGTTCAAACGAGAAGTGTCACCAAAGCCAACACGAACCAAGGCCCGACAGTCTAATAGTCAACCTTTCAGGACAAGAATTGACTGAGAATCAAACTAATGTACTGAATAAAGGACTGGGCTATGTGCCAACACCTAAAACAGACATTTTCAGAACAAAGTGCGAACTTGCAAATTTTTGTCGCACCCTTAAATTGAAGGCGTTTTTCAAAGGAGAACCACAACCTCAAGAAGGAGATACATCTTTAAGAAACAAGTCGACATTCTGCCCACTCAACTCACAGGTACCCATTGAGATCAGTACCTTCGAACAAGCCATCATGAAGGAAGTTGAAGACCTCAATCAACAATCCTCAAAACCTTTCCAGAACCTAACTAAAGCTGAGAACATCGCTTTAAACGAATTGAAGAACAATCATGATATAGTCATTAAGCCTGCGGACAAAGGCGGTGGCATAGTCCTACTATCAGCTGAAGGGTATGACCACCAATGCTTGACCCTACTAGCAGACCAGAAATTCTACCAAATCATCACGACTGACCCAACACCACGTCTTCAAAGGACAATAGCCCTAATGGTTGAAGAAGCTGAATGCAACAACTGGATATCCAAAAAAGAAGCGGATTATCTGATAACAAAAGAACCAGTCACGCCATATTTTTACTCTCTACCTAAGACACACAAAAACAAAATGCCCCCCCCGGGAAGACCTATTGTTTCGGGGATTAAGTCCATCTTAGAACCATTGTCTCAATTTGCAGACCAGTATCTAAGACCACTGGTCCAAACCACACCTACCTACTTGAAAGATACACGAGACCTCATTAACAAGCTAGAGAATTTTGAGTACTCAATGACCAACATGCTCTTAGTAGGTTTAGACGTCGAGAGCCTCTACACCAGCTTACCACAACAGAAGACCTTGGAGACTCTAGAAACAATTCTGTTCAACAGTGATTGGCACCATCGAACTCCAAGACATTTTGTACTGGAGTGCTGCAGAATGGCCCTGATGGAAAACTTTTTTCAATACAAGGACACCCTCTATCTCCAGCAACACGGGACATCTATGGGGAGTGTCTTTGCCCCCAGTGTGGCAGGGCTCTACGTGAGTACTTTCGAACAGACTTACGTCCACAATGTACATAATCCTTACATTCGTCATATACTCTTTTGGAAAAGGTATATTGACGACATCCTGCTAATTTGGGAAGGAGACAATGAATCCCTTTTGGACTTTCACAGGTGGTTGAACACTCAAGATGAATGTCTCAACTTCACCTACACATCCCATGCTCATAGTCTTGATTTCCTAGACATAACTATATTTGCTGAAGGAAATACCCTCAAAACAAGAACATACTTCAAACCTACCGCTAAAAACAGCCTACTTTCCTTCAAAAGCTTCCACCCTCGCCCCTTGAGAGAAAATCTCCCATACAGTCAATTTTTACGACTGAGGAGAAATTGCAGTTCAATAAAAGACTACAAAGTGCAAGCAGATGATCTCTGTGCTAAACTAACAGTTAGAGATTATCTCAAAAGAATCATCAACTCCTGTGCAAAAAGAGCAAGAAACCAACCCAGAGAATCTCTACTCGAAAGTCACCCAAAACAGACTGACGATAGGACCACCTGTGTCACTACATACAGTCCGATTACTAACCAGGTGAAAAAGATTATCAATCGAAATTGGAGGATAATAACATCCAACACTCTGACCTGGTCAAAACCTAGATTTGCAAATAAGAGGAGCAGCAACATAAAAGACCTCCTGGTCCACACACGACCACCTCCTAAAAAGAAAAAACAACAACCAGGGCTCTGGAATAATCCCCCAATTACTGGACACTACCCGTGTGGGACCTGTGTCATGTGTGCAACCACAGAACCTACAAAAGAACTACAACTACTTCCAAATTTCTTGTGGAAATTAAGAAAACACACAAATTGCAATACCAGTCACATCATATATATGATCACATGTCCCTGTGACATGTGATACATCGGGATGACCTGCCGAAAAGCGAAACAGAGACTCTGTGAGCACAGGAGTAACGTGAACTGCAAAAGAACCACGACAAAGATGTCGTCCCATTACAAAGAAAAACAACACACAGCCAGTGACCTGCACTGGGTGATCCTAGAAAGCCTGGACACAGTAGATAGAAATGCTACAAGAATACTATTTGAAAAGGAGCAGCGCTGGGTCCACAGGCTCAAAACGGATACCCAGGGCTTTAACGACTCTGTCCCGTGGTTATCCCTCAGCAGATGAACCTAAGTCCCATTGCATTACAGTACCTATAGTGAAAACTTTAGTGGCTCCATCAAACCAACCCATCCACTGACTCAAGACACATTGTCATAAGAGTAACCATCCGAGTGCCTTCTAATACACTGGCCTACTCATGCTCTGTATGAGACCTGCTCTCTTTTCAAATACGCCCTTACTTCGTAATAAGCATTAGCAGCGCCTCACAATGCCCCCAGTTTCCATTTGGGCAAAATCATAATACGTCATTGAATAGGATCTCTTTGACCATCCAGAAGGTCCATAATCCTCCAAGATCCGTTCTGGCGAAATTAGGTCAAAATCCGACCTGTTCAATCATTTAGCGTGCAACATCACATTTAATTAATTAAATCCCACAACTTGTTATTTATTATTTGTTATTATTATTATTTTTTCTACCCTCCAATATCTGATCAGAACAACTTGGTATTATTTATTTTTATAATTATCTTCTACCTTCCAATATCTGATCAGAACAATAAGTTACTAGCAAAGCGGGAAGTAACTCTTCCCTTTCCAGTAACTGTGTGTTAAATCCCACCCGGAACCGCACCTCCTGGTAGTTCCGGGTGATTGAGAGGCAGCGCCAGCACATGCGGCAGAGTCCGAGTTAGAAGGAATACAGGTAACGCGATGCGCATTCAGTCAGCAACACGGGAACCAAACCGCAAGTATACACCGCGGCTTGTAACTACTTGTTCTTAATACTCTCCTAGTATTCCTCTCTCGACAAGCCTTCATCCCCGATGAAGTACTTCTTCATCCTAAACAAGGTATGCATTAGCGCGCGCTACGCATTGGGCACAATGATAGCCATTCACCACGCACTTCGCAACAACGACTCCTAGACGTTTTCTGACAATGAAACGAGCATGCTTATATTCATTTATATTTATAACCACACGTGTGATATGCGATAGTGAGCATGGTGTGTATGAGGTATGCAAGCCACTACGGACCGGCCACACCTTCTAGTTTTCACCGTAAACCACGCACTGAGAAAGTACTATGTTAAAACTATGGGCACCATAATACAGTATTAGCCCTACCTATCGGAGTATGAAAAAGGAAGAGTTGACGCCTGAAATGAGTATGAGGTAAAGCATTGCCATTTATGAGTTCCTGAGAAACTACAAGGAACTACTGTATATAATACGTGTTTTCCCGCACCCTGTCTCCCTATTTGTTGTTGTTTGTGTGTGTTTTTTCATTATTCAGGTACAATGAAACCTTGAATTCCGAAGGATCAGGTCAATTTACCTTTTCTCTTCTCACTAAGTTTGCTTTTTTCACTATTTATTCACCCCTATTGGTCCTGACGAAAGCCTAAGATCCTCTGACTACCAAAGGCTGAAACATGTTGACCTCTTTTTAGACATGAAATGCACTTGAACCCCTTACCAATTCAAAAAGTGCACCATCAATTTTTTAACCTAGTCCGAATCCAGACCTATTAAAATTGTCTAAGTCTGGCTGTCCGGATTTTTTAAGTTTTATCATCACCACAACCCCTCCCCTACCATTCACGATCACTACTGCCTTAAACCAAAGGCAAAACCTCCTGGTGGAGGGTGCACAATACAAAAAATAACTCGATGATTACGCACGCACGTGTAAAATAGCGGGTACCCACTATATACCGCTGAAAAAGAACCATCCAAACTACACGTGTATGAGAGTTATATTTGGGAGATACCAGTTCCGCGACTTGTGAAACCCAAGGTTTAAGCAGGACAAGTGATCCTTTCCCCTTTTTGATTAGAAGAGCCCACCACATTTTCAACAAGGCTAGCTCCATCATCACACCCCATCTCCGGTAGATCATCAACAGCTCCCTCAAGTCTGCCACCTTCCCGGAGAGCTGGAAACACACCGAGAGCAACGCCCTACTCAAAAAACTCAAGGCAGACCCGAAAGACCTCAAGAACCACCGACCCATCTCCCTGCTCCCGTTCCAGGTGAAAGTCCTCGAGAAGACGGTCAACAGACAACTGACCCACTTCCTGGAAGAGAACAACACCTTGGACAACTCCCAGTCCAGCTTCCGCAGCAATCATAGCACCGAAATCGCCCTCATCGCTGCCACTGACGACATCAGGACCCTACTGGACAACGGCGAAACCACAGCCCTCATCCTCCTGGACCTCTTCGCCGCCTTCAACACCTTCTGCCACCACACCCTGTGCACAAGCCTCCGCAACGCAGGGATCCAAGACAAAGCCTTGGACTGGATCACCTCCTTCCTCACCGGCAGAACCCAGAGAGACCGCCTCCCCCCTTTACGCTCCAAAGCCACCACAATCACCTGCAGTGTGCCCCAAGGCTCTTCCCTCAGCCCAATCACGCTGACAACACCCAGCTGATCCTCTCCCTCACCAAGGACCCAGCACCGACAAATCGAACTTCCACGAGGGAATGAAGGCCGTCGCCAACTGGATGAAGACGAGTCGGCTGAAACTAAACTCAGACAAGATGGAGGTCCTCATCCTCGGCTTAACCCCCTCTGCATGAGACGACTCCTGGTGGCCGACCGCGCTGGGAGCCACCCCGACACCAACCAACCATGCACGCAACCTGAGTTTCATCCTGGACTCAACACTCTCCATGACCCAGCAAGTGAACGCCGTCTACTCCTCCTGCTTCAACACCCTCCGCATGCTCCACAAGATCTACAGATGGATGGCCACTGACACCAGAAAGACGGTCACCCAAGCACTCGTCAGCAGCAGACTGGACTACGGCAATGCCCTCTATGCAGGAACCACAGCTAAACTCCAGAAAAGACTCCAATGCATCCAGAACGCCTCCGCACACCTCATCCTCAGACTCCCCCGCCACAGCCACATCATCACCCACCTGAGAGACCTGCACTGGCTCCCGGTCAACAAGAGGATCACCTTCAAGCTCCTCACCCACGCTCACAAAGCAATCCACAACGCTGGACCAGCATACCTCAATGGACTGTCCTTCTACTGCCAGAACCGCCAGCTCCTCCCCGCCGACCTCACCCTCGCCACCATCCCATGCATCCGCCGATCGACCACCGGTGGCAGATCATTCTCCCACCTCACCGCCAAGACATGGAACACCCTCCCCACCCACCTGAGACAGACCCAGGACCTGTTGACCTTCAGAAGACTCCTCAAGACCTGGCTGTTCGACCAGTAGCTGCCTCCCCCATCCCCCAGCGCCTTGAGACCGCCATGGGTGAGTAGCACACTTTACAAATGCTTGATTAATTAATTGAGAATCCTACGCCCCCGCAATGAGAAATACTTTTATTTCTCCTTGTTTTTTCCTCTTTCTTGGCATGCTGCAGCTCCCATAGAAAGAGATAATGTATTAAATTATTGTTTTTGTGCAGGAAGCTGTCCCATCCTGCACAAAAACAATCATCCCCTCAGCGCAGGCACCCTTGCAAAATGACGCAAGGGTTTCTGCGCTGGTGTGCGGCTGCTGTTTGTGCGCGGGAGCAGGGGGTAAGACAGGAATGTGCCGTATCTTGTAGATACGGACCATTCCTGCCCTTTTATTTTGCTGTACGTCAGCACTGCAGGAAGGCTTGCTGTACTGCTGTGCATCTAAATATTGTAAATGAGTCCCATTGTGTTAGTCGTTTGCCCACTGGTTGACTGTGTCAAGATATGCAAGAATGGATGGCCAGGTGTTCTCAGTTATTACAGCAATGGAATGGGGCAATCTTCATCTCCAACTTAGACTGATGAGTAATTCTACCATATTTTGTAAACTCTTAAAAACGTATGGCCCTTATTTATGAAAGGCTTACGCCGCTGTTGCGTCACTTTTTGTGATGCTGCGGCAGTGTAAAAAATGCATCAAACTGCGCCATATTCACAAGGTGACGCATCAAGGCAGATGCGTCACTTTGCAAACCCCTGCGTTACATTATACCTGTGGCAGGTATTTTGTATGCAGTGTGTGCGTTCGCCCCGTAAAAAAGTCTTGTAGAAGTGGCACAGTGAAATCTATGAGATTTCACTGCATCACTTCTGTGAGTTCACTGCGACACTTTTCCGAAATGAGGCCCGTATCTCTTTTCCACAGTTTAATCATGATGTACAGGTCTCCTTCAATATTAGTGCCAGGACACTGAGGCCCAGATTTGCGAACCTCTCACATAACGCAGCGCAGCACCCAAAGATGTAGCACTACATTGCCTTACAGGTAAGAAATATGCAAGCACTGGATCTCTAGAGATATGGCACTCTTTTGCTCTCTCCCTAGCAATGGCCCTCAATTAGGCTGCTGAACGCCATGCACACACCTTTGCACTGTAGTGCCAAGGTGTCGGGTGAGTCTAGCATAGGTTTTGTACTAGAAAGGCACAGTTCCAGTACAAAATACCCTAGACAAACTTTAAAACTTTCCCTACGTTGAATTAATGCAAATTAGAATAGCACACATGCAAAGTGGTAAAAGTTAGGAGAAATATTAGCATTTCTCCAGTTTAACGCATGCTTTCAAGTGGTGTTATTTTTAGGTCCAGAACCTGGCCTACTATTGTTAGTAGATAGGGTTGTGTGTTACACAGTAAATTCCCCCAAAATATTTGTGCGCGTTTCAGTCACTTTTGTGATGCAAACAGAGCACAAAATGTTTGTAAATCTGACCCTGGGTTTCTGGGTAACAGTGTGCTCTATAAAGACAAATCCCATCCAATGAATAAATACATTAAATAAGTAAATCTCCTCATGGTCAGTCTCCAGCCCACCTAGGATAACCAGGGCCCTTCCCACCCCAACTCCTGTCGCTTCAGAAGCCCGAACTAAAATCATACCCACCTTTGATGCTATTCCCGCTATTTTTCTCCCACTAACATTAACTTCCCCAGCAGTTGTGATTTGGAGGACCTATGGGCTTTTACCCACGCTTCCAATTCTGGTCAGTTAATCATTGCCGAATCCAACCTCCTTATGACAATTCACAGGCGCTTCCTGGGACCTTCGAACAGTCGCATGTCCTACTGAACCTAAAGCCTCTGTAGTTGTATTCTTTGTACCTGCAAAGGACAGAAGAGACACTGCATAGGCATTATTTCATGCATGCTCCTTTACAATAGGTCAATTACACCTTTACCTGTATAAGTATTTTATAGACTTTCGAGGTCATCATGTTCCTAGATATATTGGTCTCAAAAACGATACTGATCTCTAAACGTATACACAAGAGGTTTCCTAAAACAAGTATTCCGGTTGTATTATTCCATTTGAACCAAAACAACAGCCCTAGAGCCCTCTAACTTAAACATCTCTATAAGTGGCACTAGTGAGCTCTATGACCTCTAGAAGCTGATCCCCCAGGACAGTGTGGTCTGATTCCCAAATGTTGCCACCTCAAATTTAAATAGTTGCGGCCCAAAATTACATACAGTATTATAAGATAGGCTTCTACATAATGCGCAAACAGGTTTAAGATAGAAAAGTGCTTCCAAAATATAGATTTTAGCAATACCCAGACTACGTAGTGCACATTTTATTCATAAGTGTATTTTAAAAGCATACACTTCACAGCTTAGCTGGTAGCTCCCTTACAATACCTCTAAAAAAGAATAAATGTGTGTCATCAGAAGGCAAACATTTTTTATAACTGTCTTTTAAAAGCACACACTTCACAGGTTAGCAAGTGGCTCACTTACAATACCTCTAAAAAATAATCTTCAAGTGATTCCATCAATTAAAGCCAATACAGGCTTCCAAGCAAGCACACTTTAAATGTGCAGACTGACCAGTTGTGCATATTTATATTTCTTTCAGGGAAGCAGGCTGGCTGGCAAGAAGGCTTGTTTACCTGTCTGCCCCTCCCACGTTTCACAGCACAGGACACTCCCTGGCTTACACTACAGCTGAAGCATTTCAACTCTCGAAATGAACTGTTCCAGGAAGTTGTCTTTTCACAAAAAGTAGGGGAAACAATTTTTCTAAAATTAAAGAATTATGGGCAAGCCATGCCTCTCAGATCCCCCAACCTCGACCACTGGGTCCAGATGTGGGGCTAGCAAAGGAGCTGGGAAGACACATTTTTGGTGCAAGAGAGAGCGTAGATTTACATTTTAAAGCTTTGCTCCCTCTGTTACCACCCTGCAGTCAGGCATCCCTGCATCAATTATATGGTGCTGTAAGGAGCAGTTACTTTAGTCACATCTGTCCTTCTCCATCCCAAATTAAGGTGATAGGACGGTGGAGGCGGGCTAAGAAACAGTTCCCTCAAGCCCCATGTATTTCACAGATGGGGGTAACACTGTGTGTAGGGGCCAGGAGACTTCCAAAGGAGGCAGGGTCGTTAACATACCTGCTAGCCCCAGGCTCCTCCAGTCTTGTTTTGCTCCTAGCTGTTTACAGGAGGCAGGCACTGCATATTCCAGAACTCAAGCCCAGCCTCCTGCTATTGGCTGAACACTACAGGGCAAGGTCAATACAAGGATGGTTTACCAAGGGATTTAGTAGGATTTTTCAGGGGCTTTTGTAAAAATCATGGGGGCATATATAAAATAGGTGGCGCATCCCTGCATATCAGCAGGGAGGCGCCACTTATTGTGCGCCATGCCTCCGCCACCATGGATGCGCAAAAACGGCACAGATGCGTGACGCATCTGTGCTGTAAAAGTGACGCATTGCTGGAGTTTCGTCGCAAGCGCGACGCAGCTCCAGCAATGCTCTGGGGGGCCCTATCTTGTTAATGCTGCGTCAATCCTTACGCCTGCTTCAAGCAGGCGCAGGGTTTTGATGCAGCATGGGCCCCAAAGTGACTGAGTGAAATCTTGTAGATTTCACTAAGCCACTTTTAGAAGGCGTTCCTGCGCCGGAACGCCCCTCCCTGCGCAGGAACGCCTCCTTCTGGCGCAGGGCTTTACAACGTGACGCATCTCCCAGATGCGTCACGTTGTAAGTACCCCGCACCATATCGCATCTTTTGCGCCGCCGCTGCGTCACAAAAGTGACGCAGCGGCGGCGTAAAAGACACGCAAGGGGCTTGTAAATCTGCCCCATGGTGTTTTTGTTTTACAAATGTCCCAATTCAAAATTGTTCTGCAAATCACTAAATCGTAGAGAGTTTGCATAAGTACTAACGGATGTGTGTGGTGCCACCTGAAGTGCCATTCCTCTAATTTTTTTAACCAGGTGGTTAGGTTTTCCACCAATGGCATAACTTTAGAAACCAATGTAGTTTTCCATCTTTAGTTTATCAAAACCAGCCTCATTCACATAGGCCCTTTTTCAAAAGATTTTCTAGAGTCCTCAGAGCCTTTAACTATGCAAAGTTCTGTTCAATGGATTGCTTTCTTAAAGAGGTCTTTCAAATAGAGGATTAACAAAAATATCAAAAATCCAATCCCTAAAAAATTAACCATTAAAAAAAAACATGAGCCTCATTACGAAGACGCAGAACTGTGCCGCAAGCCACTTTGCTGTGCTCAGCTGCGTCATTTTGAAAGCATAGGGATGCGCCGTATTTACAATAATACAGCACATTCCTGTGCTCTACCCTGCTAAAACAGCAGTTGTGTGCCAACCCAGGCACCCATGCTCCATGGTGAAAGGGTGCCTGCATTGCAGGGATGATTGTTGTTGTGCAGGAAGGGACACCTTCCTGCACAAAAACAATCTGACGGCGATTTCATATTTCTATGTGCGCTGCAGAATGCATCTCACATAGAAAGATAAAAAAACTAAGAGAAATAAAAGTATTTCTCTCATAGGGGATTTCTATGTATCGTCATAAGCGTTGAATAGTCCCGCCCATCCGCGGGGACCCCGGAGCACTTTATCCAATATACGTTCTTAAGTGCTGAAGTTCGCCTTTTTTCAGGAAGGCCTTGAGAGGTCCCATAAGAAAGTCATAATGCAGCCTAGAGGTAGGCTACAGTGGTCAGAGTTCTTCATTTTGGAATGGCAAAAGAAAAAACTGTAAATATATAAGCTCTCAGTACAGGACTTTTTTGTAATGGCACAGACAAAAGAACCTTCACAAACCCTTTTGCTATGAGAAACAGAGATGAAGAAGTACAGGGTAATGTAGCCCATAGGCTGTCATTATAAGTGAAGAAAAAGTAGACTGTGCCTTTAAGAGCAGAGAGACCACCAATATCCCATCATGCTCAGCCAGAGGCAGTTACTTTAGTTGTTTTTTCCAGCTCCTTCTGACAGGACCCTTTGAGCATTGAACTCAACCTTTTTATATTTTTTCTCCAATGTTCATCGTGTTTTGCTTCGCTCAACATCTTTTCTCTCTCTCTGTAGAGCATAGTATTTTTCTGATAGGAAAAAGGCTTTTTTATTATATAAAATGCCATCTCTTTTCAACAAATGTCCTAGATGTGGCAGAAAAAAAGCTAAAACAGACCCACACAAGGTCTGTATTATTTGTCTACCATCCTCTCACCTTCCTGTCTCCTGCGACATCTGCAAAACCTTCTCCAGATGTACCCTGCGTGACAAGGAGAAGATTCAGCTTCATGGAAAAGAGAGGAGAAAACAGCAAGTAGCCAGTGGGACCTTTGAGCGAAGGGGAAGTAACTCATCCACCAGAGCTCTTCCCTCAATCTCCAGTGGATGTGGGAGGTCTGAGAGGCGTTCTTCAGCCAGAAAATGCCATCGGTCCCCTAGTCGACGTCAAGAGGAAGTGCGGTGCCAACCTGTTCGCCGTCATTAACTGACTCGCGTAAATGTCGATGCTCGACGTCTAGAACCACTCGAGCGATGTTGAGAGCCACTGTGCACCAACGGCTAATGCCGAGACAGGTGTCGACAACTAAACGTCAACGATGAGATTAGTCGACATCGAGAAGCCGGTCTTCATCAAGTGGTCGACGTCGCCAGGGGTCAACATCGAGGAAACGATCGTTGTCAAAGGCCAGTGGATGACGGAGATCGGCATTGAGGAGAACATCAACGTTGAGGAAACGAAAACCATCAAAAAGAAAGAGAATATACTCCTCTTCGGAGTCTCATTCCAAATCCCCAACTCCGGTTGAGATACCTGCATCTACCATCCCAGTTTCTCCTCGACCGGACCCAGTGGCTCCTACAGTGTCTCAACTGCCGGTATTACCATCATTACCAGCACTGGTCCCACCTGCTCCTGTGGTACCTCAGGTCCCCATCACACCAGGTCCTAGGAGATCACGTTCAAGGACACGCTATTGTTCTAGTCATGGACACACCTCCTCAATGAGATCACACCATTCGCATCACCGATCTTACCACAGGTCAAGATCATGCACACAAAGCCATCACCATAGAGATACGTCTTCTTCTACCAGAGGATACTTGTCTACATTGTCAGACTCGCCTCAACCTCGGTCCTCCCCAATTGATGATATCAACACTTTTTAAGAGGACCGGGTCAGAGGCTCATCGAAATTGAACACATCTATGGAGATCCCTACTCTGTCGACTTCTATCATCTTTAAGACCCTCTACCAATGCATGGCTTCTAGGCCATTACTCCCACTAGTAGCAGGTCTTCTGGAGCCAGCCATCAATCAATCAATCATATCATTTGTAAAGCGCACTACTCACCCATGAGGGTCTCAAGGCGCTGGGGTGGGGAATGCTCATACTGCTCGAAAAGCCAGGTCTTGAGGAGTTTTCTGAAGGTCGGCAGGTCTTGGGTCTGCCGTAGGTGGATGGGGAGGGTGTTCCAGGTCTTGGCGGCGAGGTGGGCGGCAGCAAGCCATGGAATTGTTTCTTACGCCTGCCAACGCAAAATAAGCACCATCAAGGCTCCAGAAGAAGTATCGACCACCGGAACAGGATCCGCTGTTCTTACGTGCCAATCCCCCTCCCAAATCAATGGTGATTTTAGCGGAATGAAAATCCTACACCAATTCACCATATCCTACTTCTCCCCCGATAAGGAGAGCAAAAAGGTGGATTCGTCAGGAAGGCAAGATCTGCAGCACCGCTGCTACGTCCATGAAAGCGGCCAATGCCACAATCCTCCTAGAAAGGTACGACTGCGCCTTGTTGGATTCCATTCTCTACTTTGCGGATCATCTCCCAAAAGAGCACCAGGAAGACTTTCTAGAAATCATCCAGGAGGGGGCTATGGTCTCAAATCAAGTAATCAGCGCGGTAGCGAATGCCTCAATGCTAGCCGCCCACAGTTACTGCCATGGGATCTCTTTACGTTGACATGCATGGCTGTGATTGACATCTCTGAAACCAAATGCCCAGTTATGTCTGCAAAATTTACCTTTTTCCGGTTCACCCACTTCAACTAGCACGCCGACGATGGCGAGAATGAGGACGGAAGTGGTTACCTTAAAAATGGTGGGATTAGAAAAATCTAAAAAACAGCTGCGCTCATTCTGCCCCTACCACTGCTGTTTTCCTTCACAGACGATTCAAACCCCTCCTTGGCAGTCCAGCAGATCGTAACAATATCAGCAACCTTATCAGTCACAGCACAAATCACACAGCGGATGGACCTCCCAACAAACTACCCAGGGAGGACGGCAACCCGCTGCAACAAAATCCTGAATCGTCTCTTCCCCCTCTTCCGTTACCCACTCCAGTATGAGGAAGCATTGCAAAGTATCTGGCAGAGTGGCAACACATAACAGACGCCTGGTTCTTGAATATTGTCCAACATGGCTATTGTCTCAGATTCACTGCCCTACCACCGTCCATTCCTCCGAGGTCGTCAACATCTTGCCTCAAGCTTTTGCAGAAGGAAGTCAACACTCTGTGCCACAAGGAAGCGGTGGAACCAGTCCAGCGAAACCAACGAGGTCAAGGTATACACTCAAGATTCTTCCTAGTGCAAAAGAAATGCAGGCAAGAGTTCAGGCCTATCCATGACCTTCACATAGCAAACAAGTGGATGCGGAAGGAAAAATTCAGGATGCTGGCTTTACACCAAATTTACTCACAACTTCAAAAGGGAGACTGGCTTTGTTCAATACATCTTCAAGACGCTTATTTTCATATCTCAATTGCAAAGTTCAGAAATTTCTCAGGCTCGTCATGGGACAGAACCACTACCAATACGCGGTTCTACAATTCGGACTCAAGTCAGCGTCCAAGACCTTTTCCAAATGATTGGCGGTGGTGGCAGCACAACTGCAGAAACACTTTGTATATCCCTATCTGGACGACTGGCTGATCAAGGCAACCACCTTCACAGAAGCCCAAGAACATTTTCTATGGACATGCGATCTGCTGTATCCCTTGAGTCTGCACATTAAAGTTCAAAAGTCCACATCCTCTCTGGTTCAAATACTACATTACTTAGGAGCTACCCTCAACACCTTACAGGAAAAGGTGTTTCCTTCGGTGGAACAACAGTTATCCATTCTCCGAAAATGTCTTAATCTTCAGTGGATAGCCCATCCATTAGTGCGCATAATCTCCTAGCTCTTCGGCTCGATGGCTTCCAGCATATTTCTTTCTCCCAATGCTCGCCTCTACATGCGCCCTCCCCAAGAGTGCTTAGAAGACCAGTGGAACCAGTTTTCAGGGAACTGGGAGGACAAGCTCACCCTCTCAACTCATGCTGTAGAATCTCTCCAGTGGTGGTGTTCCCAGAACAACCTCCTGAAGGGAATGCCTTTTCTCCACCAACATAGACCATGGTCACGGATGCATCACTACTCGGGTGGGGAGCCCACATGGATCACTTACAGAAACAAGGGCTATGGTCCCAGAGAGAACAGACATATCATATCAACCTTCTGGAACTCCGAGCAGTACACCTGGCACTCAAGGCTTTTCATCCTCCATTCACAATCAACACCCTGCTTGTTCAAGCAGATAATACAACCACCATGTACCACCTGAACAAGCGGGGGGGACGCGGTCCAGAGCCCTTTCACAAGAAGCTTAATCAATCTGGCACTGGCTGATCACCAGGAATCTAACATTAGTAGCTGCGCCTCTACCAGGGGTGCAGAATATCCATGCAGATGCGCTCAGGAGGCTTCGCGATGAAAATCACTAGTGGGTGCACAACGAAGAAGTCGTGCAAGATATCTTCTTATGAGGCACACCTTCTACAGATCTATTCGCCACAGAGGGAAACAAAAAATGCCACAACTTCGCCTCCAGATTTTACCACCCAAGGTCACTAGGGAATGCCCTATGGACCGAATTGTCGAACACATTTCTTTACCCTTTTCCTCCAATACCCCGGCAGTCCTGCACAAACTGGCGTGCACTACAGCCAAGATGATTCTCATTGTCCCAGAATGGCTGAGGCAACTGTGGTTCCCTGAACTCCTTCACCAGTCTATCCGTCTACAACACAGGCTGCCTTGCAGACCAGATCTTCTCACAAAATTCAAAGGTCAACTGTTACACCCCAGCTTTCCCTCCCTGAGTTTGGCCGCATGGCTGCTGAGATAGTGCAGAATGGTCATCTAAACCTGCCTCAGGAGTGTATGGACATTTTAAAGGAAGTGAAGCGACCATCTACACAAGCAGCTTATGCTTTTAAATGGAGACGATTTTGTTTTTGGTGTTCCTCCAAACATATCGATTCCACCTTCTACCAGGTGGAAGTCATTCTCCCGTATTCGTTACACCTTACCAAATCTGGCCTTCAATACTCTCAAATCAGAGTCCACCTGTCTGCTCTCATAGCGTACAGAAAAAGTCCTTCACAAATTTCTTTCTTTAGGATTCCAGTTATTAAAAATTTCCTGGAGGGGTTAAAGAATGTTCTTCCTCCCATTAGATGCCTTTCCTCCATGGGAGTTGAAGGTAGTACTTTCTTGCCTCAAGCTTCCTCCCTTTGGACCCATTCACAAAGCTTCAATACAGCATCTCACATGGAAATCTGCTTTCCTGGTGGCCATTACGTCAGCTAGGACAGTTAATGAGATCCAGGCCCTTTGCACCCATGAGCCTTACACAGTCTTTCATTCTTCCAAAGCTGTGCTACGCATGCATCCTAAGTTCTTCCCCAAAGTGGTCTCAGATTTCCACGTGAACCAGACTACTGCTTTACCCACGTTCTTTCCAAACCCTTCGTCTCCAGCAGAGAGAATTCTCAACTTGCTGGATGTTAAAAGGGTATTAAAATTCTATTTTGACAAGACCAAGGCCATTCGTAGCTCACAACAGCTGTTCTTCAATTATGACCCAGTATGCACAGGTTTAGCTACTTCTAAACAGTCAATATCAACAAGGATTGTCTCTTGCATACTCTGCAGTTATCAGCTAGCCAACAAATCTCTTTCTGGTGGACGCAAAGCTCACTCTACCAGAGGCAAGGCAGCTACTGCTGCTCTTATGAGAAATATTTCCTTAGCGGATATTTGCAAGCTACTTGGAGATCAGTCCATACGTTCACTAGACACTACTGCCTGGACACAGATGCTAGGGCAGATGCTCAAGCAGGACAGGCATCCCTCAGAAATCTTTTTACTTAGCAGAGTACATTTCTGTTTGTTTCTGTCTAATCCACCGCCTCAGGGGAGATGAGCTTGCTATTCTATTCAACACTTTATGACTTTACACGGAAATCCCCTACGAGAGAAGGTATAGCTTCTTACCTGTAATTCCAATTCTCTCGTAGGGGTATTTCCATGATAGTCATAAGCAGTCCTCCCTCCTCCCCGGTGGAGTAGACAGATAATATTCATGATCTGTTATTATTGTTTGAATATAGCCTTCAAAAAGAACTGAAGTAGCTGCCTTTGGCTGCGCATGATGGGATGTTGGTGGTCTCTCTGCTCTTAAAGGCATAGTCTACTTTTTTTTCACCTATAATGACAGCCTATGGGCTACAGTGCCCTGTACTTCATCTCTGTTTCTCCTAGCAAAAGGGTTTGTGAAGGTTCTTTTGTCTGTGCCATAACAAGAAAAGTCATGTACTGAGAGCTTATATAATTACAGTCTCTTCTTTTGCCATTCTAAGCTGAAGAACTCTGACCACTGCTGCCTACCCCTAGGCTGCATTATGACTTTCTCAAGTGACTTTTCAAGGCCTTCCTGAAGAAAGGCAAACTTCTGCACTTAAGGACGTATATTGGATTAAGTGCTCTGGGGTTCCCGCGGATGGGCGGATCTATTCAACGCTTATGACTATCATGGAAATACCCCGACAAAAGAACTGGATTTACAGGTAAAAACCGATACCTTCTCCTCTTTGCACCACTCTTACGCCTCCCCTGAGGAGGCATAGGATTCTGACGCATTCCCAGGTTTACAAAGCATAGTAAATCTGGGAATGCAGCAGAATCCATGGTTGTCGTGTACAGTAACAACCATGGCACGCCCCTTTCAAGCAAAGTAATACGTGAAAAGGGGCAATATTTACAAGGCCATGAAAAGCCACGCAGGGTGACTTTGCATGGGCTTGTAAATATGAGACAGCACACTGCCCAATCAATGTGTCAAAAAACAGAGATGCACTGGTGGCCCAAGGGGCTTGTAAAGAAGCCCGAGTATGTTTCAACAAGTTCATTTCTATTAAAAAGTAACAAGCTTTAAAGGTACACACAAAACTCTGATGTATCTGTGGTGATGTTTTATCTAAATATTCTTCTTCATTTTACTAAATTGGTTTGGAAAAATGATGAGGGATTTCATGAATTTGATGGTGTTTTACCGCTGCTACAACAACGCATTTGCTTTATTTCTGAAAGTAGTATATTATTTCAGCCGCAGCCCAGGATTCCTCGTAGACCTTATTTTACTTTTTAGGCACTAGACTGTTTAACTTTGTGGGCCTCCACCAAGGCTCACATCAAGTCTGCTGCCCCCTTCTTAGTTAGCAGTGTAGTTTCCTACATCACCCATTCAGAATTCGAAAGACTTAAATGAGACAGAACATATGGTATTATACTTTGCAAATCGAATAAATGCATGCTTTTCCTCTTACTGACCATTTTTCCTTAGGCACATTTTACCAATGTTTGCTGGACCATAGGTTGTGGCTGGACAGTAATTATCACAAAACCCAGAATCCTGATTCAGGTGAAGATTCTCATTTGTGCTGAATAAGGATTTGCACAGTTCTGATGCCATGGTGTATTCCAATGTGGGACTAAAAAGGTCAAATGTTCTCTGAAACGCAGTTTTCAACCAAGAAAAAAGGAGAACGGTCACCATAACTTATTTGTTTACGTATTGAACAACATGTTTCCTATGATACTTGCTTTGACGTTAAAGGATCTCCTACTGGTTAGCCTATAAAACCTGTCAACCTGAGCCAACTACTGCTGCTGTGTGCAAAGATGGCCAAGTAGTAATCCACACTGACACAAAACCCACATCCAGCACACTGCTTTAAGCTGCCTGTTGGGTATGTATTGCCACCAGTGCACCTGCATACTTGACTGCATTGTTCACTTCCATACAGCCAAGTGGTCACTAATAGAAGCATTGTGTGATACCTGAATCCACAGTTAATTCTTTAAAAGTTTAAACTGAGGGGCAGATTTACTACTTCTGGCGCATCTCTGCTAATCAGCAGGGATGCGTCAGAAGAGTTGCGATGCATCTGCGCATCCGTGCGCCACCACTGATGCGCCTAATTTAACAATGCAGTGCACCGTGGCGCATGGATGGGCAGATGCGTGTTGCATCCCACCGCGGAAAGGTGGCCCATTGCTAGAGTAGCGTCGCAAGCGCGACGCAGCTCCAGCAAGACTTGGGGTGCCCCTATCCCTAACATGCTGCGTCAATCCTTATGCCTGCTTCAAGCAGGCGCAGCGTTTTGACGCAGCATGGCCTTAAAAGTGACTGAGTGAAATCTTGTAGATTTCACTCAGCCACTTTTAGGAGGCGTTCCTGCACCGGAACGCACCCCCCCCACTGCGCAGTAACGCCCACATGTGTCAGGGCTTTACAACGTGACGCATCTCCCAGATGGCTTTGCGCCACCGCTGCGTCACAAAAGTGATGCAACGGCAGCGCAAATCTGGCGTAAGGGGCTTGTACATTTGCCCCTAAGAGTCTAACATATGGCTTGTCACATATGTTTGTACTTTCCATGCAATCTAAAGATGATCCGTTATCCTAGTGCCAGCACCTTATTTCTTTTTATACCAATCTAATCATTAATAGCACATACATCTATTAAAGTAGTAAATAATCAAACTGCTTGTGTTTTGTTGAATTACTGCAATTCACATTTACCTGATGATTATGTAGGCTTTGGATTACAATTCAAGAATAAATGCAAATGTTTAAGATATTTTATAGAAATGACACTAATGTTTTATTGTACATATTAATGTGATAATTCATTAAATATACCAACTCAAAACCAGACCAGCTAATTATAAAATAATTAAAAGAAAGACAAAACAAATGCAGAAATTCCCCATCCTAGACAGATTCCACAGCTGAAGTGTTAAATCCTTTTTTAGTTGTATTTTTTCTTCTTTCAGGGCGTTTGGAGGCTGTGCCTTTAGTTATTTTCCGTTTTTATCAGTTCTGTTATGATGTGCAAAATCTTGTCATCTACAAAAAAGATGAAAAATGTTAATACAATTATCTACATAGCCTAAAACAAGACACCCTTCATCGCCAGTGACATGTACGTAAAATCGGCTAAAAGGATTAACTACGAAAGCAGATACATACTGTTGAATATGGGGCCATGGCATAAGTAGACATGAAAAACTCTCCTACTTCTATGGCCCGATACCCACCACCAACCACTTCCACCCGCTCAAGCCTTTCCATTAACAATCCGTGTGATTTTATCCTCTTCTCCAATTCCATCCAGGTCACCCCTACCATTGACCCTTTCCCTGTGTAACGAATCTAATGTAAGCATAAACAATTCTCGCTTCTTAGTTGGATCACTTAGCGCCTAAGCCCTTCAGATGTTAGAACAATTATTTACTATAAATGTTATTTTAGGCATTTCGTACAGAGAGACTATAGCTTATACTGGTAATCCTAGTTCGCTTGCATGTGTATATTATTTGAATTAATAAACTTTAGAATATCTCCACGTATGTGCACGATCTTGGAACTCTTTTTAGTAGATCTATGTATTTTTTTTTTCAAAGTGTCCAATTAGAATTATATTTTTACTCTATAAAAAGCACTATGCCTCCCTCCCTTACAAAAAAGAACACAAAAGCATGACCTTACATAGAGCGGTTTTTGACCTTGTTCCTTTAAGGAACCCTTGTGCTCTGCTGTCC
The DNA here is from genome assembly GCF_964261635.1 of Lissotriton helveticus. Classification (NCBI taxonomy): domain Eukaryota; kingdom Metazoa; phylum Chordata; class Amphibia; order Caudata; family Salamandridae; genus Lissotriton; species Lissotriton helveticus. Next base: position 451,647,547 of record NC_136059.1, read on the forward strand.
AGCAATGCTCAGCATTTGGAGTTTGGCTGCTGGTTTCTTAGGATGGTCCAAGTCAAGAGCTAATAAACCCATTTCCAACTCCTTGCTTAACATGGAGGATGCGAGGCTGTTATGAATCCAAAGATTGTAACTATGATGACGAACTAGGATCACAAGTAACTTCCTTCTCCGTCAAGGAGGCTTCTATGGTATTCAAGCAGGAAATAGAACGCTTGCCAGCCCCCCCTGCTCCTGAGGTGGATAACACATACATTAGACATTAAGTCGTGCCTCAACAAAGTGCATGTTCTGAGCCAGACTCAATGCATTGATGTTTGTCCAGTGAGTGGACTAATCTCCAGGTGGCCATTCTGGGATTCTCAGAGACTGAAGCCTTTCTCATTCGGGCAGCGGTGTTTTTTGTGCCATACCGGTGTGAATAGACCCGTCAGTTACAAAGTTCTGATGTATACATTTCTTTAGATTGATCACCATAATACTTAAGGGATCTTAGCATCTAAAGTTTGAAATTGCCTTTTTGCTGGAAACGTCTGATTCAGTAGAATTAAATCATGGGAACAAATCGGATTAATGGGAAAATCCAAAATTACTTACACGGAAGAAGAAACAAGCATTTACAATGCAATAGGTCTCGCCTTAGCAAAAGTTAGAGCTATTGGCATTGTAAATGACAAACTTTTTATTTATGTGTTGGTTTTGAAAACAGATAAATAAATGGCATTGTCATTTACAATGCCAGTAGCTTAATTTCTCGCAAATGCAAGACCTATTGCATTTGCAATGCAATAGGTCTCGTATTTACGCGAGTTTGAGCTATTGACATTGCAAATAACAATGCGTTTTATTTAGGTTTCAAAAACCAAAACATAAATAAAAGGTCTCTCACACTGCTGTCTCTTACACACTGCTGTCTCTCACACACTGCTGTCTCTCACACACCATGCTCTCCCTAGAACACACACACTGCTGTCTCTCAAACTGCTGTCTCTCTCACACACTGCTGTCTCTTTCACACACACTGCTATTTCTCACACACTGCTGTCTTTCTTGCACACAATGCTGTCTCTCACACTGCTGTCTCTCATACACACTGCTGTCTCTCATACACACTGCAGGTGTGGGTTGTGGGATGTGGGTTTCCAGCTCATATCTGGAGGGTGGGCCCTGCTGCGTTTCATGGGTATTTTTTTTACATACTCCCCAGGGCATTAGTGGTAGCTTCAGAAGCTTTTGTTTTGGGGGGAGGGATGTTGGGGGTCAGATCTCAGCCCAAAGCCCCGACCCCTCTACATGACCTTGTGCCCTCGTAAACGCAATTGGCTTATGATTTTGTCCCTTCATAGACACATCCCCTATAAGATCCTCCCCCCAAATCCCCTCCCCCATTGTGAAATGTATCTGCAAGTTGGCATGCCTGGGCAGTCATTTTGTGGCAGTCAATGGACCACTTCAAAAATGCAGCGCACAATTCATTAATTTTAGTCCGCTGCAGGCAGAAAGCGGATCATGCAAAAACTGAGATTTTTCACCTGATTCACATTTGCTTACTAGGGCTAAGAAATAGAAAATAATTGCCCAGGCAGACTGAGCCACACATAGAGCCACACACACACACACAGAGCCACACACAGAGCCACACACACAGAGAGCCACACACACAGAGAGCCACACACACACAGAGCCACACACACACACAGAGCCACACACACACACAGAGCCACACACACACAGAGCCACACACAGAGCCACACACACACACAGAGCCACACACACACACAGAGCCACAGAGAGAGAGAGCCACACACACACACAGAGCCATACACACACACAGAGAGCCACAGACACACAGAGCCAGACACACAGAGCCACACACACACAGCCGCACACAGAGCCACGCATACACAGAGCCACACACAGACACACACACGCAGACACACACACAAACAGCTAACCTTACAGTGCAGCCTAACACACTAATCTCCTTTACTTGGCACATCACAGCTTTCGAGATTCAGGACTAATCCACCGACTGCAATACAATAAAATACACAAAAAACAATGTCTGATATTACCACCCTTAGATAACAGCAGCTTTTTGACATCATTAATTAAATGATATTCAGGGGCAAATACAGTCCTATAAAGCGGCAAAATGAATTCATTGGAGGAGCACTGAAGTCCAGGAACTTTCTCCTAGCAGGTCAGTTAGGGAAGTAATGAATTGGGACTCCAATGGCACAGAACTGGTTGGGGTCACAGGGCCCAACAGGAAGAGGAATGAATGTATGCGAAGGGGGTTATTTAAGGGCCCAACAGCATATTGTGTGCCTTTGTTTAGGACTGCCGTGACAAGCAGTAACTGTAGTGTGTAAAAGGTACCCCTCCGTATTGCGAAAACTAATATGAAAGAAAAGTGTAAAAAACACTACTCATAGTAGAACCTAGGTCACACAACTGAACTCATTCAGCACCAAAAATAGCTTGATAGGCATGCACTGATCAAACTGCACTCAAGAAAAGGCACTTTCTGACCCCCATTGGTGGTGTCTGATAAGTGAATCACCCGACCTTCCTCTACGTTAAGATAAGGTTTGGCTTTGATGGAATGGTTTCAATGCCTCGCGCCAGGCCTCTAGGACTCTGCACCACTAGAGAATATTAGACTATAGCATCAAGTTTTGCAGGAGTCTCGGTTTTCTTTGATGTGGGCATGTCCTTGGGTGAGACAGGGGACGGTCAGACATTGGCCAAGCAAGCGGCGGCAGCCTGCCCCGGTGGTTTGCCGTGAAGTAACATAAAATGATGCCATTCCCCCGCACAGCGAGCCCCCCCCCCCCCCAGTATCCCAAATTTCACAAATAGGCATTAACCTTGTTCTCAATGGGGCCCCTAGAAGGGTTGGGGGACCCTGAAGGGCCCTCTGTGCACCACCAGGCTGCTTAGGTCTGTGTTTTGACCTCTTCCCTCATCAGATTCACACTAACCCAAGAGGTGCAGCAGGGAAACATGGTCTAACAGGGACTAAATGAAGCCTAATAGGTGCTACAAAATGAAGTACAGGATATAAAATACTCATATAGGAACATGTGCCCCACCAGCTCTCCTCCTGCTTGAAGTTCATCAGTCTCTCCATCTCCTCGAGCCTCAAAGGCTTCACTTCGTCTAGAAGGGAATGGTCCAGTTCGGGCTCCGGGGGCGTTGGCACCTCTTGCAGTCTCCTGTTCAATAGTAGCTCTTCTTCAGCATAAGATCCGGGGCTGTCGCAAACCCCGCAGGAGCCCAGCAGCGCCATGACACAGGACCCAAACCCAGAAGTGCAGCTGCTGCTACTACAGCAGCTGGGTGAGAGAGACGTGGACCTGGGCCTCGGGCAGCTGGCTGCGGGGAGAGCAGCGGAACGCCAGAGCTGTTAGTTTTTCTGAATTGCCCCTACGCCGGGTTGCGACTCACTCCCTGACTGTCACTACTGCCTGGCCAGCGACCCTCGCCCATGCCTCCGCTTGCCACCGACCCAGGTGCAGCAGGCGGACCCCGCACAACTTCCAACACCCAAACCGGCATACCAGCGTCGGCCTACGGTGACCCAGATGGACCGGGCCACGCCCACTCGGTGATCTGCTGGAGATAGGGTGACGCCATCTTACTAAACGCGACAGTTACAAGTGGCAAGCCTGGAGATTAGAATGAGCGGAAGTAGCAACGGATGCAAACTCTTTGCAAACGAGAAAGAACAGGGGTTGTATGCGCCGCAAACACAGCTTTTAAGCCTTGAAGTAAACAGCTGAGGGAATGGGGGGTCTAGGGAAGGAGGCAGACCGCTATGCTGCACTCTCACTTCCAGTCTGACACACATACACGCCTTACGGAATTTGAAGTGCATTTAATTTCACCACATGCAAGCATGATTTAAGAAAGAGACTGAATGTGTGTGTGTAAGAGAGAGAGAAAGAGCGACACAGAAGTGAGAGCAGGGGAAACAACCTTTACAACGCAACTTTTACCACGCAGTGCCTTTACGACGCAACTTTTACAACGCAAACCATTACAACGCATTGCGCTGGGGTGCGCTCTAGCAGAGGGAATGTGTTTAATGTACTATCCAACACCTTCCCTACTATCCACGGGGACTGGAGTTCGAATAGTAAATTAAACAATTCACTATCCAGCGCCTAAAAGCACTATGCTTTGTAATGGTATGCGTTGTAAAAACCGTGTTGTAAAAGCATGCGATGTAAAAGCATGCGTTGTAATGTCATACATCCGAGAGCAGTCAAACTGCCAGAGCTCTGACAGATCAGCCAGCCCCCGTAAGTCCTCCATTTTCTTCTCATTTGCTAAGCCTGACAAGAACCTGTGTGTGACAGTGAATGTCAGTACCATTGATGCCTGTGTCTCTACTCAAAGTTCCCTTTCTGCTCCTTATTTGTGCCGAGCAGCCCTTGTCCTGCATAAGCTGATGCACTTTGCAGGCTCCAAGTTTTAGCTAGCGGCCTTCAGTCTCCGTTTTTTACTCCAACCTCTACCAACTCGTCCAAGGGCTTGGTGAGACCAGAGACTCTCCTGACCTCATTCCACACTGTTCCAAGCTCAGTGACGATGAGGCAACAGGTAAATGTAATACATTGTATTGTAATTGCATTTATATAGTGCTTACTACTCCTGACGAGACGTCAAAGCGATTTTTCGGCGTGTAGCACGGTACTCCAGAACCCATAAAGGATTAGTGGTGAATTATTATAGAGAAACATGAAAGTAATTTGAGTGGTGGATATGTTAGTCAGTTATTTGTATTGAGGAGGATAGTGGAGGGATAGAGAGGGAAAAATGTTTGTATTTATATAGCGCTTTCTACCCCTAATGAGGTGTTGAAGCGCTATTTCAGCAAGTAGAACACAACTCCAGAACCCATAAAGGATTAGTGGTGAATTAGTGTAGTGTAATATGAAAGTAATTTGAGTGGTGGATATGTTGGTCTGTTATTTGGATTGAGAAGGATAGTGGAGGAATAGAAGAGGGAAAAAGGTTTTGTAGTATTGTCTCTTATAGTTTTCCTTCTCTCTTTGAACAATGCATTGCTCGTGTTCCAGAGAGTGGCGGTTTGACTTGACTTGTCGCCTGAAGCTGCCGGGGGTACTTATATCTCGACCCAAATAGAGAGATTTTTTTCACATTTTGTCATCAGCCACTTACCTAACATAGCGACCAGCATTTTCACAAGTTTTTGTGGCAATATGTTTCAAGTTGGTTCTTAATGGAGTCTCAGTGACATTATTGAGAGTCTCAGTGAACTTATTGTTACACAAATGCATGTTTCTTTCTACATATAAGAAGATTCATTTATATATTTTTTGTTTCTTTTTTCAAGACAGGATATTTTGCATTTGTGTTGGTTGTGCCTTACAGTGTGTTGTGCATCAAAATATATGATGCAGTCTGTAAATCCTCCACCATCTTTTTTGGAGACACCAGGAGAGCCACTTATTAAATGGAGGCAGTGGCATGATGCCTTTGAAACCTACCTAGGGGCAATTGGGGCCTCAGATTCAGACCAGAGAGGAAAAGGTATCTACTTTTATACTCTTTGGGTATTGAGGGCAGATCCACGTTTAAATATCTGTCTGATGTTCAAGTCTAGGGGAAGGTTGAGCTAGATGTCTATGAAGAAGCTTTAAAGAAGCTAGTTCAAAGATTTGATGTCACTCCCAGTCTGGTGGTGTTGAGGCACAAGTTTGTCAAGAGAGAGCAAAAACCGCTAGTGGAGATCGATACGTACTTCGAGAACTTACAGAGCAGCTTATTCGTGATCAGTTCATCTGCCACTGCACTGACAAGTCCATCAATCAGAAGTAGCTTTCTTTAGGCAACCCTTCTTTAACTGAAACCATCAGGATTGGCAAGAGCACAGAGACTTCAATCAAATCAGCAAGAGAACTTGAGGACAAAACCTCTGTATAACTTAATGCTGTGCTCTACAACGTTAACAAGGAGAGGGTGTTTAAAGTGTCTTCCTCGTCACTTCCATCATCGGTCAACCCGATCCAGCAGAACTCTTTTTTTAAACAATCTAACATGTGCTTCAGGGGTGGTTATCCCCCTCATCAAAAGGGGGGTCAGCCTTTCCTGGCTACAAATGCACATGTTAGACTTCGTGGGAAATCTGGGCATTTTGCCAAGGTGTGTCATAGTGCCACACACAAAGGAACCAGAGTATCAGCTGTGGGTGATGATTGTGAAGTTGACGTTGAGAATTTATCGAGTGAAGTCCATGATATGGTCGTGGTGGTTGGCGATGAAAACCTGGTTAGGGTTGAGCAAGAAGGGTGCATCAACCCATATGTTCACATTCAGTTGGGAGATAGACAACTTTACCTGTTGGTAGATTCAGGGGACAGGATCACTATGATCACCCAAGAGCTTTTCCAAAAGAACTGGCCAGGGTGAACACTGTCCCCACCTGACAAATCCCAGATTTCCTATGATAGCAGAAAGATCGACCTCCAGGTTCTCTTTGAAGAATCCATGGTCTTCAAAGGGAGACACATCTGTGGTAAATATGTTGGGGTTAAAGGGTTGAACATCTTGGGTTGGTGCCACCAAGGGCTCTTCGTCCTGGTACAAAAGAGCAGGTCTCTGTGATTAGAGATTCGAATGACATTGAGCATTTATTGAATGAGTTTCCCAGGGTATTTTCAGATGAGCTTGGGAAAATCGTGGGTTTTTAACACAAAATAAAGACTAAGGCCAATGCTATACCAGTGAAACATAAGTTGAGGGGTGTCCCTTTACGCGTATGCAGTGATTTGGAAATGGAATTGGGGGGTTACGGATGAAAGGGATAATTTAGCCCAAAGAGTCCTCTTTGTTGCTTTCTCCCTTGTTCTTGCCAAGAAAAAGAATGGTGAGTCGAGGGTTTGTGTTGATCTCAGAGTCCTTAACAAAGAAATATGGGAAGATTCACATCCCCTGCCTAGGATTAGTGAAATGCTGTCTACTATCTCTGGTGCCAAATTTTTCACGAAACTTGATTTAGCTTCTGCCTATCAGAAGGTAGAATTGGTCAATGAGTCAAGTCATCTTACGGCATTTGGATCCCGTTTAGGGACATACCAGTACTGCTGCGTGCCATTTGGCTTGGCGTCAGCAGCTTCTGTCTTCCAGAGACTGATATCTGAATTGCTAAAGGGAATCTCAAAAGTCTCTGTTTTTCAGGATGACGTATTGATTCATGCCAGTTCTCGTTCAGAATATGACCTGATCTTGAAGCAAGTCCTGTTGGCTTTTGACAAAGGTGGGGTTGTCCTCAAGAGGGAAAAATATCAGTTCATGAAACCCTCTGTGGAGTATCTTGCTCACATTGTATCTGAGGTGGGTGTGAGTCCCAAGCCTGGGTTAATTGAAGCCATTTGGGATGCTCCTCCCCCTGTGGATAAAGCAGGGGTGAAATCTTTTTTGGGCCTCTGTGAATTTTATTCACGGTTCATACCGAATTTTGTGTCCAGGGTGAGTGCCATTTCTCTGCTATTGAAAGACAGGTCTGAATTTGTGTGGGATGAGGAGTGTTCTGCTGTGATCTCTGACATCAAAAAGCAGTTGGTCAGAGTGAGTGCACACAAACCTTTTGATCAAAATCTCAAATGTTGTTTAACTGTGGATGCGTGTAAGTTTGGTGTTGATGCGGTGTTGACACAGAGGGATGCTGAGACAGAGAATACTATTGGGTTTGCATCCAGAGTCCTAAAGGATGATGAAGTTCACTATTCTGAACTTGGCATGTTGAAGGGAGAAATGTGAGAGCGGATTATTTGTCTAGAAATCCTATTGTCGAGAATGATGAGTTTACTGGTGAGTGCAAAGATGAGTGTTGTTTTATTGCTGCCATGGAAGTCGAGAATTCCTTTCAATTCACAGAAGAATTGTGGAAAATAAGTTTGGGTGATATTTGTGTAATGGAAAAGGTAGTGGAAATTGTTATATCTGGTTGGCCTAGGGAAAAATCGTTAGAGTTGATTTTACAACCCTATTTTAAAGTGTAAGAGGAATTAACCATTGAAGATGGTTTACTTTTGAGGTGACAAATGTATTCCTCCAATCGAGCTGAGGCGCAGTATTTTGTCCAAAGTTCATGAAGGCCATTTGGTGTCCACATTGACCAAACGTAGGGTGTGTGAGTCATTTTGATGGTCACAAATGGATTGCCAATATGACTATTTAGTCAAGAGTTGTGTGGTGTGTTCCACTTCCAATACATCTTTTAAGACAAGCCCCCCACCTTTGAAGCCTATTGACTGTCCTTCCGGACCTTGGAAGAAACTAGGCATTGATTTGGTGGGACCATGTAATATTTTGTCATACAATTTTCACTTTTCATTAGTCCTTAAGGACTACTATTCTAAATGGCCTTTTGTCAAATGTATTGGTGAACCTGACTCCAAAGCTGTGATTGTCTTCCTCAGAGACATTTTCTTGAGTTAGGGTCTACTTAAGGACATCATCTCAGACAATGAGGTGCAATTTGTCTCTGGTGAGGTGGAGACATTTCTGTGGTTTTATAGAGCCACCTGGCATTCCTCCACTGGCTTTTCCCACTTTCAGGCTCTTAAAGGAAGGAAACCTGCAAAGCAGTTTAGGCTAGCTTGGATGAGTAAGTGGTTGAAAAAAGGTTTGTCATAACAAAGTCGCAATGAGTTGATCCAACACAGTGTTGAATGCGCTCTGCACAAACAGAAAGTTCACTATGTTGCAAGGAAGAAGGTGAAAGTGTGTCCTTTTAGGGTTAGTGAATCTGTACGCATCAAATCAGCCATGTTTGTGAAGGAATGTGAGCAGAAGCTTTCTGACCCTTTTGTCATTGACAAAGTGTGTGGGAATGCTGTTAGGGTCCAAGGTCGCAATTGGTGGACCACTGCCAAACTTGTCAAAGTTCCTCTACATGCTGAGTTTATGTCTAAATCTGTAACTTTAGACAATTCAGTCCAACCTGGGTTGGATTTGTCACAATCGTCTATGTTCCCTAACGAGTCTCGTGGTTTTTTTTCTGGTAATGTTGAAGGTGATCTGGTTCCTGCTGAGTCTCTACGGAGGAGACTCAGAGCTCGGAAGATTCCTAGCACGTACCGATAGTACCTTTATTCAGTAGTGATGCAGTTTAGTTGTTATCATGGTTTGAGGAGTCCCTACAGAGGAGTCTCAGGTACCGTTTGCACCTCTATTCAGTAGTGATGTTTAAGGGTTATGCAGTTTTTTTGTTCTGCTCTGTTTTTGCTTTCTTTTCTCATTTTTCCCCTTTCTTTCTACTTTCCCTCTTCGTTATTCCTTTTGTTGGTTGTTGGGTTTTTTCCTCTTTCTTCCCTTGCAGGTGTTCAGTCAAGAAAATGAAGATCTCAAGATTTGTGACTAATCAAAAAAGGGAAAACTCAATGTTGTATTTTTCATTTAATTGGTTGCGTTAGACATATGTGTAATTGGTTGTATAAGACAAATGTTTAATCAAAAAGGCAACACTCAATAGTATTGTCTCTTTAACCTTTTCAGTCACTTACTTCAGGTTAGCATTTATATAGCGCTTGCTACCCCTGATGATGAGCTGAAGCGCTTTTCGGTGAGTGGCATGCTACTCCAGAGCCCAAACACGATTAGTGAGAATCAGTATAAGGAAATATGCAATTTTATTTGGATTGAAAAAAATAGTGGAGGTGTAAAAGAGGGAAGGGTCAAGATTTCATTTTTTATTTTTTGCTCATAGCAGTAGTAGGGGGCCTGGGTTGAGTAAAGGGGAGATGGAGGGGGAAGAATCAGAGGCAAGGGTTTAGAAAGGCTGCTTGGGAGATATGAATAGTAAAAGAGTCTAGAAAGGGTTATCCTGGGGATTATACTAGTGGCATGGGGACTCTGAATGGCATAGGGACTCTGAATGAGAGATTGGAGGTATGGGTTGAGAAATAGGGTAGTGCATTGGAAAGAGTAAAAGAATGAGGTTTAAGATGAGTCAGAGAGTTGAGGTAGACAGAGGATATACTGAGAGCAGTATAGGGTAAGAAAGAGTGCAGTGCATTGGATATGCTGAATTAGAAGCAAAGTAATAATATATAGATACATAAGCACATGAAAGGCATGTATATGCATATGGAAGGTAGTATATGTAGATTAAAGATGCCTTTAATAAACTCCGGCTTTCAAGTGTTATTGTGCTTTAAATTAATTCATTTTGTGTAATTCAATAGTGAAGCAATTGTAGATAAATGTAGCTCCGGGCGCCACACGGCTGAGCCTGACGCACTGGTAAATCCTTTGCCAATGACACTGCAGGATGTCAAAAATGGAGTGGCACTGGAGCATATCAGGATCCTGCAGCCAGGACAGTGGGCCTTATTACTGAAGGTCTTGCAACAATTTTGCGCCGCCATTGCCTCACTTTTCAAGCAGCGGCGGCTTAAACAATGTGCCACGTTCCACCAAATTTACAAGGTGACGCATCTAGGCAGATGCATCACCTTGTAAAGCCCTGGGCCACATAATACCTGTGTCAGGTATAAATTATGCAGGGTGGGCGTTTCCACGTAAAATAGGGTCGTAGAAGTGTTGCAGTGAAATCTTTGAGATTTCACTGTGACACTTCTAGGACACCACTGTGTCACAACCTTACGCCTGCCTCATGGCAGGCGGAAGGGTGACACAGTGCCATAGGTACAGGCCTACCCCATGGATTGCTGGAGTTGCGTCATGCTTGTGACACAACTCCAGCAATGCGTGACTTTTGCGCCGACAGATACATCCGGATTCCTGACGTATCTGTCATTCCTTGCGACATGGAGCACCGTACATGTACATTAAATAAGGCGCATCCATCGTGTTGCAAGGAGGGCACAGTAAAAACTGTTGAATCGCTGTTTTATCACAGAGATGTGACAGTTTTCATAAATGAGGACCGGTGTCTTTGTCATCCCTGGAAAATCAGACTGATTGATGGCTAGTGCAGGTGCATTAGTGCACCTGCACTAGCCATCAGACAGATTTACTGCCTCACACTTCTGATTGACTATCATTCGCAGGTGGGCCGCATTTTTTAAATGATTCTAACAGTATGCACTACAAGGTGGGCAAACGCTATGTCACACTGCATTTTGATAATATCTATAATAAATATGGAACAGTAAACACATCTGACTTGAGTAGTGCTTTAAAAGTGTAATGATTTTAATGAATTTTGTAATATATATATATAAAGGGTTGTTTTTACTAACATTTTGCACTGGGTTTTCATCACAAAAGGGACATAAATCGTCACAAAATGTTTATTTGAAATTTACTTTCCATTGCAAAACTTGTTTTGCAATACAAAGTTGCCAAAAAGTAAAACAACCAGAGCTTACTGCTGATTTAAATTTCTTAGCCTCAAGCGGGCGCTCCATGGGTGGTACATGGGCGTTCCCAAACAACCACCCACAGTTGCTGACACAAAGTCCTATCTACTAAAAAAGGTAGACCAGGTTTTGCATGTGTGCTGCACTGTGCAGCATACATACAACAAAGGAAAGTGTTTAACAGTTAGATAAGGCATAGAATATTTTACTGGAAGGCTAGCCTTCCAGTACAAGCCTATGCTAGACATCACATACACAATTTATTTTAAAAATCTTTTTATTGACATTTTCACATTTACAAATGCATTTAGCTTCTTATATTGTCTTTGCTACATTGAGAACACGTCAATCATTTAACATTACAAGTTTCAGCAATCATTGTACCATGTTCGTTTTACAAAAGCATTCTGAACAGCCAATAACTACGATGCGTGGACTGAGAGCCTGAGCACAGGAGGAGCATATAGTTGTCTAAGCCACACAAAAAAGAGGGCAAACAATTTTGAGGGACTACAAGTGTTATAATGAGCCTGCACCCACCACCTTGTCAGGATATCTAAGCATGGTTGAGTGTATTTGCAGGGCCTCGAACTTGAGCTACGATGTTCCTTGTGTGTTGCGCCTAGCTGCCGGAGCATATATTTAATGGGGGGGGGCAACGAGTAAAATTACCTGGGGGTGAGGTCAGGGGAGGGGAGGTTGGTCTTCTGTGTTCAAGCCAATCCGTAGTTCCGCTGGGAAATTGTCCCAGTTGTCAGAGATGGGGCTCGAGTCGGGGTACCGCGCGGGTTGATGGCGTCCCCCTACTTATTTTACCGAGTGAATGCCGTCCCCCCTGCCAAACAGCTGGACTTCACTCTTTGGCCTCTCTGGGACGAGATCGGAGCTCACAGGACGCTGCACACACGCTGGCTTCGCAGATGCAATCGCATCTAAGGGGTGAGCGAGGGGAGGCAATGAGCCCGAGGGTGCCCGAGGGTGCAAGCCACCTTTCGTGACGTCACTTCCTGTTGTGACGTTACTTCCGGTGACAGCGTCCCCCCACTTCTTTTTTTAGGACTTGTGCCCTGGTATTTACATAATCCTCTTGTGTCTTTCCTGTGTAAGACTACGCTTTCAGCTTGTGCCCAGGAGTAGTGGGGCTGGGTGCCTTCCATCTGCAGGTGATCAGGTGTTTGGCCAGGGTGTGGGTCATGCCGGTGATTCGTTCCACTGCTTTATTGTGAGTCATAATACCTAGCCAGTATTGGGAAAGTGAACGTATGTAGGATTCTGCATCAGGAGTGTGGCATTGGGGGCAGGCAGCATCTGCACAGTGGAAATATCGATTAATTTTGAGGGGAGTCAGGTAGGCCCTGTGTATTATGTATTATTGTACTAAATGAAGCGAGCAATGCGGGACACCAAGGCAGGGTATGCCAAGACCACCTGCAACTCTATCTGTACAAGGGTGGTCCAGGTCTGTGCCCCAGTGTTGTCGCAACGTGGTGAGTGCAACTGCTGCGTGCACGCGTAAGGATCTAGCGAACCATAGCAACAGGTGACGGCCCCTCCCCATTAAGTGCAGGTACTAGAGTGGATTATGAGGTCCATGGTTGCTTCCTGTTGTGTGTCTCCCCAACGTATCCCCTGTGACATAATGAGGGAGGTGTAAAGAAACGAAAAAATTGTCCAAGAGGGAGGTCAGTATCTGCAATAAGTTCCTCCGTAGAGAGGAAAACACAGTCACTATACAGTTCTCCCATATACCAGAGTCCTGCCTTGTGCCAGGGGCCCAACTGCCTTAGGGAGGTTGCCAGTCACCCCTCTCTGCTGCCGGCAGTGAGCCAAGAAACAGCAACGCCGAGGCGTTAGGTGTAACTGCAGCAGGCGTTACTACTGTGACTTGCAGCATGGACAGTTACAGGTGAAGGGAGCCAGGCAGCCTGCAAGCCGCACCAATGAACATTGGGGCCCAATGATCTCTGACAGGTCGGGAGGGCCCGCCTGCTTTAGTGCGGCACCTCGGCGCTGTGTTCTAGCAGGATCCATCCATCAGGAGGATTGGGATTGAAAATCGGCCCGGGCACGCAAAAAAATAAATAAATAAATAAATAAAATAGGCCCACATTTGCATAATCACTCCTCAAATCACTGCTTTGGCGTAATCTTATTTAAAAAAACTTTAGGAGGGGGTAAAAAAAAATGCAGGCGTTAGTTTACAGTGGTGAAACAAGTTAGGCCACTTCTACTCAGGCCCCTGCCCCCACTAAGTATGTGCACACATTAATGGGCCGGCCAGCAAGACAAAGGGAGTGACACCTCTTGCTAAACGGAGGTAATGAGCGCCCACCTGCCTATAGAAAGGCCACTCAGACACCTGCTGGGCCGCTGGCTGTATTTGAACAATATGTACAGCGGCCAAATAGCCCCCAGACTGCTCAAAAAAGAGGCCCACAGCAGCACTCGGACACCGGCCCCTCGGGCATTGCCCGAATTACCAATCCGACGCTGCTAGAGTAGTACCGCAACCATGTGTCCCCTTCTATGCAGGGCAGCTCCCGTCGATAGCGGGGGGAGGGCCCGCTTGGTCCGTGTGCTGGCGCTCTCCTAAATGGCCAGGGTGCCCTCTGTGTACCCTCCACTGAGGGCTCAGTGCGTTCGTATCCTTCCTGCGCCCACCGACGCGTACTCACCACTCCAGAGAGCAGTTCAGGGAGTGGGAGGGGGCACAGGCCCCACTGGACTGTTGCAGTTTGTACAATAGTCTGTGTTGTGGCCTAGGGCATGGGGATCTTAAATGCGCTGCCTTCAGAGGTGCCAGGCACTTTTCCAGCACTCAAACAGCTCGTCCGTGCTCAGGCCTCTCACCCTGTGTTCCGCAATCATCTAGGTAGACCACTCACACCATTACATTTCCGGTGCATCGTGCCGCCTGGGCGGATCTCTACTAAGTCGGGCGGGTGCGCTCTGTGGGCTACAGGGGGCTAATTCCAGCATCCCTCCTCCTATCCGCTAGTAGCACAGCTAGCAAAGCATCCTTCCTGCACATGAACAATCCAGAATGACGATTTGAAACTTCTATGTGTGCTGCATTGTGCAGCACACATAGAAGTTTCTAATCTTCATTTTTTTAATGATTGTACAGAACCCTAAGGTTCAGTAACAATATTTCCTAAAACTGTTAGTAAGGAGCACGATCCAGTTATCCTTTTATCTGCATAATAATCTTCAAGAATATTTTCTACTTCTAACATTTCCAAATAAAATTCAAGTACCTTTGAGACTGATTCCGCCCAGAGTGCACTAGATGAATAGGACCTATTTGGAGATCTGACAATATTTTGGAGCCATTGAAGAGATTGCCAAAGGCAGCACCTCCCGCTTTATAACAAGTGACATGTTGGAATAATGTCTCTTCTGCATGATGGGACTTCCAATGGCTACCAGGCAGGCAGACCGGTTCAAAGCTAGGTGCATTATTCATTGGACCATCTACTGGAGAAGTGTGGGTGCCCTCAGTTATAAGGTGATGTAAGAGCCACAAGATTGGAAAAGTCTGATTTGTCAACACTCCCGAAAATTAAACAGGATGCAGGAAAAGGGTTTTCTGTTCAATTAGGTCATTCTAGGTCAAATTAAACTGATGGTGGATCATGTAATGTTAAACACCTAAATACGTTCTTGTTCCAAGCTTAATATGCACATACATCTATATTACAGGATTTTACATTTTATTTGCATCATCTATGCAACTGGTATGCAATAAAGTAAAACATTTAAACAATGATATAAAAAATAATTTACCTTCAAGTGCCATTTTAGGATTTTCCAGTTTCCGCCTTAAAACACTGTCAATCAACATTCTGAGTTGTTTAAAAATAACAGCAATCCGTACAGGTGCCTATTTAAGAAAAAACACACCATCTTTATAAATTCTGTAATCACAAGATTAACATATTGAGTTGACAGAGTTATAAATTATAACAGACTCCTATATCAAACACAGAAGAGGTGGCGGGAGGAATGCGTGCAATTCGACTGGCTACCCGCAATTGTTCGGGGTAGCATCCAACCCATAATTCGTTTACCCAATCGACTATACCTACAAAGAAAAAAAGGTAGAGGAGATTGCAAGGTGGGCAACTGTAAGACACACGGTGGCATATTAACAAGAAAATGTGATAAATATTGCTATGCACGCTCAGCGCAATTTTAATTATCGCCGGTTTTCATTGCCCGGTTAGCACGTTATAAACAACGCTCATCACCCAGGCGATAAAAATCCAGCGATAGTCAGCGAAATGCGGGAATATCGCTGGAAAACCAGAAATAGGGAATTCCTAGTTGATAGCCCATGGTGGTCGTAGCCTGACAATCCACCCCCCTTTACACATATAGCTAAGTCTGAAATTTATCAGACGTTAGCTTACAGCGATAACCGGGGTTAGTGCGGGTTTCAATATCGCTACAGGTGTCAGGGCATGGGCTTGTTAATACTGCGATGTGCGGTTTGCGAGTTTTTCCCTGTTGTGTTGCCCGGGAACGCCTTTTTGCATCTCATTAGCGATGCATGGCACGGCGTAACCGGAAAGGGTGCTAAAACAAGGAAACACGCGCTAGCTTGTCCTTGTTAATACTGCGATGGAATTATCACCGCTTTTCGGCCAAAACGGCCGCAAAAGCGGCGAAAATGGGCTCCCCCGGAGTACTGTGACCACATTCTGGAGTCAGTGGCTGCGAGAATAGGGGGTGAGTGAATGGAAGTGACGATCAGTGAGTGGAAGTGAGGATCAGTGAATGGCAGTGAGATCTATCTATCTATCTATCTTGGCATTTGTATAGCGCGCTACTCACCCGGAAGGGTCTCAAGGCGCTGGGGGAGAGGGGTACGTTTACTGCTCGAAAAGCCAGGTCTTGAGTTGCTTCCTGAAGGAGAGATGGTCCTGGGTTAGTCGAAGGTGGATGGGGAGGGAGTTCCATGTCTTGGCAGCCAGGTAGGAGAAGGATCTTCCTCCGGCGGTGGTTCTGCGGATGCGTGGAACGGCGGTGAGGGCTTGGCTGGTCGATCGTAGCTGGCGGGTGGGCGTGTAGAAGGTCAGGCGGTTGTTGAGGTACTTGGGGCCCAGGTCGTGGAGAGCCTTGTGTGCGTGGGTGAGGAGTCTGAACGTGATCCTCTTGCTGACGGGGAGCCAGTGCAGGTTTTCCAGGTGGCCGGAGATGTGGCTGTGTCGGGTGATGTCCAGGGCGAGTCGTGCAGAGGCGTTCTGGATGCGTTGGAGTCTTTTCTGAAGTTTGGCTGTGGTCCCGGCGTAGAGGGTGTTTCCATAGTCCAGTCGGCTGGTGACGAGTGCCTGGGTGACCGTTTTCCTGGTTTCGGTGGGGATCCATCGGAAGAGGGGTTGAGAAATGTGTCCAATTCAAGAATTTGCTAGGTCTAAAAAGCTAGGGCTCGGAAACCAGACTGTGAGCGGTCGAGGGATCCGTTCGTCTCGAGGAAGGTGGCAAGCTGTCTGTTGACGGTCTTTTCGATGACTTTGGCAGGAAAAGGGAGGAGCGAGATGGGGCGGAAGTTCTTGAGGTCGGTGGGGTCCGCTGTTGGCTTCTTCAGGAGGGCGCTGAGCTCGGCGTGCTTCTAGCTCTAAGGGAAGGTGGCGGTGTTGAACGAGGTGTTAATGATGTCCCGGAGTTGGGGTGCGATGATGGAGTCGGCCTTGTTGAAGACGTGGTGGGGGCAGGGGTCGGTTGGGGATCCGGAGTGGATGGTGTTCATCGTGCGGGTGGGTCTTCGGTGCAGACCGGTGTCCAGGCGCAGAGGGTGGTGGTGGGGGGCGTTGGTTCAGTAGTTGGGTGCGTGGTTGGTGCGCCGAAGCTGTTGTGAATATCGGCGATCTTGCGGTGGAAGAACGAGGCAAGTGAGTCGCAGAGGTCTTGCGAGGGAGTGATGTCGTGGTTTACGGAGCTGGGGTTGGAGAGCTCTTTGACGATACTGAAGAGTTCCTTGCTGTTGTGGGCGTTGTTGTCCAGTCGTTCTTTGAATGCTGTCTTCTTGGTGGTGCGGATCAGCTGGTGGTGTTTACGGATGGCGTGCTTGAGGGCAGTGAATGGAAGTGAGATCAGTGAATGGAAGTGAGATCAGTGAATGGAAGTCAGATCAGTGAATGGAAGTCAGATCAGTGAATGGAAGTCAGATCAGTGAATGGAAAAGCCCTTGTTTCAGTAGGTGGAAATCTGAGATTGGACAGTGAGTCCAGGGGTGTGGAGGTGGATATTTGATGGATGTGAGTGTAGATGAACATGTCAGTTTGTGTGTGGATGGAGGTACGTTGGCTAGATGGATGGGTGTGGGCAAGTGAGACAGAATTGGAACGAGAGAAGAAGGTAGATTCGGAGGACAGTATTGAAGGAGGATGAGAGTTGTTAATCGATGGATAAAGAATGATGTGTGGATGGATGATA
The DNA here is from genome assembly GCF_964261635.1 of Lissotriton helveticus. Lineage (NCBI taxonomy): Eukaryota > Metazoa > Chordata > Amphibia > Caudata > Salamandridae > Lissotriton > Lissotriton helveticus. Next base: position 451,665,345 of record NC_136059.1, read on the forward strand.
ACACTTTAATAATAAGTCTTAACCTGCAAATAAAAAAACAGACGTAAATTGCTGTAATTTTCCTAGGTGCATTTAAACACCTAAATACTCAAAGATAAAATAGAAGCTGTATAAACATAAAAAAATTTCAAAAATGTAATTAAAAGAGACATTAAACTAAGATTACCATCTTTTTAACACAATTCTACTGCACTTCCAAGGAAGAGAAACTACTGAGTGGTAAGATATACATGATTGAAGGGTATTGTAAACTAGAAATATATGTATAATTGAGAAATGTTTTGCTAACAGTCTGAGCCTTAAAAAAACGTATTCCAAAAATTTTAAAAATCTCTACTCAAACCCGCACAACATCTTTGAGTGTTAATTAGTTAACTTCTGAGGTTTCTTGGGAGGAGTGCTGCCCTCAGCAGGCGCGCAACACCCATTGGAATCAAAGGGCTTCAGCCCCCCCCCCCCATCGTGTGTGGCAGCCCGGGCTCAGACGGCTCCCGGGCACACACACAGCCGCACCCGAGCACTTCACAGGTCCATTTAAAAAACCATGTGCAGGTTAATGGGGCTTTGATGTTGTGTTACCCCTTCCAAGAGCCCCTGCAGCTTCACTCTGCCTATTGCTTAAAGTTTCAGCCCCCCCCCCCGAAATTTTTTCTTAGCATCCCCACCCCTCCTCCCCCGAAATGTGGCTCTAGTTGCGCCTCTGGCCCTCAGTAATCTAGACATCCGGAGCATCATATGGGGCATAGGGTGCCCTCTCATGACATAACAAGCAGGCACAGCTGGATCTGGGAAAAGCGGGGAGTCTCAACAGAGTATACACGCGGAACGGATATACTGGTCCTTGGGTCCTTCTTCCTCTTCCATTGATACACCTGGCATTCTTTTCTCTAGACACGATAAGCTGTCCTCCGCACACATAACCAAATGATCTCCAACCTAACTATGCAAAGAGAAATACCTATTTGCCTGCTCACAGTAGAACAAGATTCATGAATTAATACACCTGGACAGAGGACCGCGTCTAACTGCTGACAAATAAAAAGAGGACCTTGCGGTATAATCGCCTGATACCTACCCTCCTTTGCCGATCTGTAGGTGGCCTTAAACTCTTTTAACCACTTTCTCACCACCCTAAATCCCACACGTCCCACTTGCACTCATCATACGGTTTAACAATCAAAAATCTCAGCTACAGAGCCCCCTACGAGGAGTCCGTCGGGCATTGCATTGCCAGCCCGATGAGGAGAGCCCAATGAGGAAGAATGACACCCTAACAGGTGTGTGAGGGCACTTTGATCTGATTACTCGGATCCCCGAGATCCAATTGGCAATACCCCTTGATCTACCTATTTGGGCTCTCACACTTTCTGTTGGAGGAACAGCCCGCTCTGTGTCTTTTTGTACATTGCACTTGGAGGAGTTTGGGTGCAGGACCGCTCTAAACATCACTCCTTGTCCCCCTTTCGATTATTTGTTCAATCAACAGAATCATCATAGATTCTCCATCTCCCAATCTTCCACAGTATTTATAAACATTACAACATATCTTTGAATATGCGAGGACCTGGAACACTCTAACAAACGATGTGAATCTCTCCAATCATAACCAAACAATGCCTTCCCCTTTTATATTTCATGGTTTAAGAAACTCAACACAACATATTGAAAACTTCCTGGAAAAGTCTGAACGGGTTTAAGAACTAAAGGGAGCAGCGCTCTCCAATCACGTACAATTTCTACCTTCAAACGTGAAAAATGAGAACAAAATGGACTTGCAGTTTAAGACGGACAAGGGAAACCACCACAACACCAGCATGTGTCACAGTGGTAGTTGTGCCATCAGGTCATTTTAACAAACTAAGTGTGTGAGAAGGCCTTAAAAACCTGCATCGACTTTAATTGTACTATTCGCGTGGTGGTTGATATTTTTTATAAATTTAATGCTGAGATCATGGTTGTGATTTGCTTTTACCTTCGGCACATCAATAATAATTGGGGGAAATTATTCTAACTCTTACATCCTAGCTATTTCCCACTTTAACCTAGGTTTGCCTGCCCTCTGGTGGCCAGATTGGAAACTGCTTTGTAGCATTTAAAACCAATCTATGGGCCAGATGTACAAAGAGTTTTGTGTTCCCAAACGTTTGCGAATGTAGAAATCCCTATTTGCGATTCGGTAATCTATTACCGAATCACACATTGGGTTTGCAAATCGGTGTTAGGAAGAGGCGGGTTTAGGGTGTCCATTCCTAATACCAAATCGAAGTGCTATGTAAGAATGTTTTGTGACTGAAATGTGTTGCAAAACATTTGCATTTTGCCACCTACTTCAAGTAGGTGGTAACTCATTTGCAAATGGGAATGGGTCCTTAAGGGACCCCTTACCCTTTGAGAATGTTTGTACAATAATTTTTTAAGAGCAACTGCTACTCTTAAAAAATGTAAAGTAAAAATTTAATTTTTCTTCATGAAACGCATTGCGTTTTCCTGTAAGGAAAACAAAGGCACATTTTTTTTTTAAACTGGATTTATTGATAAGCAATCACGGACACAGTGGTCTGCAGACCCTTGCAGGCAACCATCCCTGTGATATTTAGGATTCCCAATGGTTCACAAACCGAGACCTAACTCATGAATATTCATGCAGTAGGTCTATTTGCCTGGGAATCACAAAATATGAAATACACACATTTGTAGTTGGGTGTTTGCCATTACCAAAAAGCAAATCATACATATTTGCTATTTGGCAATCACAAATGATTATCTACTTGCATCTGGCCCCGAATGTGGCACACATATGTCGCGTGCTCTCACTAGTAACCTTGGGGCATATTTGCCATAGCTTTTGCATCACCCTGCATCTCATGATTTATCAAGCCATGCAAGGCCATCCTGCATGTCAAATCTACTATAATGCAAGGCACCACAAGTGATGAGGGTGTTACATGGGTGGAGCATGTGTGTTCTCACACATCCACCCACCCATGTATTCTGACAAATTCCCAGACTTACCAAGAATGGTAGACCTGGGAATGCATCAGAATTGTATGCCTTCCCACCAGAAGCACAACGGAGATAATATCTTTATTTCTCCTCATTGTTTCCTCTTTCTAAGTGTGCTACAAACTGCAGCAAACATAGAAAGAGGAAAATGCCTCTGAGGATTATTTTAATGCATGAAGATGCCCCTCCCTGCACAAAAACAATCCTGCATACAATACAGGCAGTTAGGAAAGAGAGGGAGGTCCCCTACTAGTCCAATCCGGGGCGGGGAAAGTACATGAAACAAAAAAGTCCCTAATAGAAGTAACGATCTCGCAGAGTGTGAGACAGTCTATACAACAATGCTGGTAGGTTAGAAGGTGCACAAATCAAAAGAAACAAATGATGCTTCAATGTAAAAAAATCAACATTACCTTAAAAATACAGGTTAAAAATTAACATTAACAAATCATATATTACAAAATGAAATGTATTCAATACAATTGTGGACATATATCATAAAAACATCTCATTATAAAGCCTACCTATCGCTGTCCATTAAAGAATGGCTGTTTGCTGCTAGGGCCGGCTCTGCAGTAAGGCTGGAAGTGGTAGTAACAGGTGTGTCACTCCTTCTTTCCTAACTCTACAGTTTCCAAGTGTCTGTAAATTTACCTATGGTCCAGGATAACCCTGGAGCGCTGTCATCAGCCACTTAGGAAGATGAAACAACACGGCCAGATATCAAAGAAAACCCCCCTCCAGCATGTTGATAAAGGTTCATCAATTGTCAGTATTCTACGGATGAGATACCATTGGGATCTCCAAAGTGGAGGACACATGGGAGACCACCTACATCAAAATCTTTGGCCTGATGGAGCTGGAGTTCGACCTCCATAAATCTAATTTTTTCAGATACCTTCTAATTAGACATGCTCTATAGTGGTCAAAAGAGCGCCTGCACATAGTCCCAGAATGTAATCCACTGGATTCCAAGTTAGTCCTGAAGCAACTGGGAAAGAAGGCAATCTCTAGACTGTATAATGTGATTCTTGTCAATATGCCAGATCCATTGCAGAATCTGAGGGCTAGGTGGGACTCAGATATGTACCCCCTAGGTGAATGGGCTGAGGCAATAAAGGAACTGGTTATTCTGTGAGGCTTCACCTCATCCAATTGAACTACTTTCACAGAGATTCATTTACACTGTAGCGTCTTTACAAACAATGGTGGTGTCCTAGCCCATCATGCATGCAGTGTGGGGGATGGAGGGTACCTTTTCCAGATATTGCTTCAAAATTCACTCGACCTTGACTAGTGTGCTTGGAGTGGGTATCAAGATAGATTTTAAGTTTGCATTGTCGGGGATGATGGGATGGCAACTGGACAGGGAAAAAACTTGTAGCCTGGGCCTGATGAAAACCAAAAGATAATTTTCTGCATGTGGAGGGCCCCTGGTGCCCCAACTGGACCAGACAGGACTAGAGCGATCGACTTTTGAACTGGGGCTGAGGAACGGATATATGGGGCTGGACTGCCCTAAAAATATGCCAGATTATGAGGCCCATGGAAACTGCACTTAAGTAACAATGGGGCATATTACCAACAACTAGCGATAATTATCGCTATGTTGGCTTAGCGGCAATATTTTTATCGCCGTGCTGCGGCGATTTCTATCGCTTAGGAACCTTGTTATTATCAAGGTTTATCTCCTAAGCGATAAAAATCGGCCGAAATGCATGAATATCGCTGAAAAGTCAGCGATATTCATGCATTACCGAGCTAATGCTCTTAGCCATGTTATCCACCTACCATTGGATAACATGGCTAAGAACTGCTCAGGGGCATGTGTTAGCTTTTGGAGATATTCGCGCTTAGCTTAGCGCGAATATCTCCAAAAGTTGGTAATAGGAGATAGCGATGTTAGCGACTGTTTCCAGTCGCTAACATCTTGGCACGCCCACTTTGCATGTCATTAGTGATAAATTTCACTGACATGCAAAGCGGGGCCCAAGATGGTCGCTATCTCCTACTAGCTGTCGCTAACTGGTGTTAGCGACGGCTAGGTAATAGGGAGATAATTTTATCTCCGCTTTCTTGGCTTTTAAAGCCAAAAAAGCAGAGATAAACCCCCTTGATAATATGCCCCAGTGTTCTCTACTGTTGTAACACTGCAAGCTTTGAACTTACTAAATCAAATGTGTTGTCATGTATTTCAAGACTGTTACTCTTTTAGCTGTCTGTAACGAGTGTTGTAGGGGGTGGAGACAGTTTGTTCTTCAGTTGGCTGCATTGTTTCCATGTATGGTATGTAACCATAAATTCCATTACATTGATTTACAAAAAAGAAATCACACCCCCTTTGCGTAAATGGTGTATGTTGGCCCATGGGACCCAAGGATGCTTCAGCACTGAAATGAGAAAAGATGCACCATATATCACATTTTTTTCTCTCCCTTTGACACAAAGCAGCTCATCAACCTTGGTTGCTCTACTGCCTAGTGTCAAATATTAGTAAATCATAGCCCACAAGATCTCTTTGGGTCCAGCTGATGAAAACTCCAGCCTACCTTAAAGTGATGTGAAAGTGATGTGGTGGAGAAAAGAATGTGGGCAGGGTAATGAACTGGCCCATGTGGAAGGGATGTACAACTTTAGGCAGAAAAGAAGCCTGAGTCCACAGCACCAATTTGTCAGAGAAGGTGGTGGAGCACAGGGGGTGGAGAATTTATTTCTATAACAAACACTGTGTTGATGGAAAACAGACACGGGGCACAGCTGTGCCTGGTCTTGAAAGCTGTGCACAATATAAATGTAAGGGCCAGGTTAAATCTAATGGAGGGATAGTGAGAAGTGTTAGTGGGAACATGTACATCTGTCGTTTAAGAAATCTCATCACAACTGGTGAATAACGACGATTCAGTGGGCAAATACAAAAAGGCCAAAGAGTCGACATATGAACTTTAACTGTGCCCCCTCCAAAAGACTTGCTTGGCCAAAGACAGGAAGAACTAGGAAACATTATATAACTTGGGCTGAAGAGGATCAAGTTGATAGTCCTCACACCAAATCACGCATTTCAATCTGAATAAATATGTTTAGTAGAAGGACATCTAGATGCAAGAAATACATCCACTATTTAAGAAGGTAAATCAAAATTGTGCAGGTGTTGCAACTCAGTCGGAGGGCAAATGCTCAGGTGGATAGGGGTACCACACATTCATGAGCCAACCAGATTTATCAAGATGATCTGAGCCCAGTCTATCCTCATCTTCTTCAGAAATCGGAACAAGAAAGGTAACACCAGAACGCATACAGGAATCTTGCGCATCACTACAGATGGAATGTGTCCCCCCCCCCCTAAGGATCCTACTGTGTAGTAATCATGAATCTGCATGTTCTTGGAAGTGGCAAAAACATCCATTCAAGGCACACTCCACTGCGTGAAGATGCCTTGGACCACCAACGGATAAAGCATTCATTCATGGTCCACCTGCAGATAGCTGCTGAGTTTGTACACCCCGGTGTTGAACGATATGCCAAATGATCTGGCACCACAGCGATCTCCTGTTGGTCCAATAATGTCCAAAGGTACAGTGTTACTGACAAAAGGTTCAAGACACTCCGCTGACCTGTTAATTGCAGTAGCATGTGGTGGTTAGGTTGTCCATCAGTACATAAATTAAGCTTACCTTGATGGATGGGAGGAAAGCCTTCAGACCAACCGGATGACAGGCAGCTACAGAATACTGAAGTGGAGATTTTGTTGCACTGGGGGTCGTCGACACCCGATTTCCACTTCTCCCAGATGACTGTGTAAACTACTGTATCTGGGGTAGGGAGAACAGTTTGTGGCATAACACATTGAGTCCATGTGTCCCCAGTGAAGGTCCCAGGCTGTCCCCTTGGAGATACAGAATTTGTCCAAGAGGCAGCCCCGATGTTGTGCCAAGTGAAAGCAATGGTTTCACTGCAAGGTCCACCTGTAGTACTTGACATGCAGGATTAGAACGATGCATGAGGCCAGGAGTCCAAGAAGACACAGAACCGTCCACACCAGAACCCAGGATTGATACCCAAACAGCGAAGTCCCAGACTAGCTGCAGGGTTGAGAAAGCCTTGACCAACACCATGACCCGGATTGAACCTATTAAGGTAATTGTCTGACTGATGGAAAACCCTAATGATAAAAGAAGGGTGGGAGATGGTCTGCGACTACCCACAGCGAGCCTATCTTTAGCAGCCAGTCATCGAGGTAATACAATATGAGTATCATTGACCTGCAAAGATGGGCTGCAACCATCGCCCTGACTTTCAGTGAGACTGAATGGTAGAACAGAAAAATTGGAAAGGTTTTGATCCCAGAACCTTGCATCTTTCTTGGGCACAAAGAAATAGCATGAAAAATACCCCTCGCATTCCTACGCCTCTGGGGCATTCTTTATGGAACCTTTGGCCAAAAGCGATTGAACTTCCTGGAAAAGGATGGCAGTATGTCCCACTCAGGTGAGTGCAAAAAGAAATGTGATGGGAGGATAGCAAGCTTTGATGGGACGGGTGTAAAGCCTCTGAATAATTTGCCCACAACTGGCTGAGCAGATCCTTGGAGAAGACATCAAAGTGGCTTGGTAGACACTACAGCGGTTAAGAAGGACGATAAAGACTGTTGACTTTGGTGGTGTCCATGACTTCTGCTGATATGTGCTACTATACAGTTGGAGAAGGCTGCCCTTGGTGATAAGCCAGGACCTTTCAATGTCCTCTGAATTTTTTGTACTGTTGCTGGAATGGACAGGCCAGTGAAAGTACACCCAACGAGCATGCTTTAATGCAGGCGTCTAACTGATTATGGTGAGTCAGCTTTTACTCTAAACAGTCTGGAACCCTCCAAAGGCATGCCTACGATGGATGCCTATACATCATTGTAAAAAAGTTCATGTGCATCTAAACATGACCACCATACCTGGATGCCTGATCATGACACTGGTGCCCATGGCATTACCCACACAGTCAGTTGTGTCAAGGCTAGCCCTGAAGACATTTCACAGGATCCTGTCCATCTTGAATTGTTTGGGGAAGGGCATTCCTTAATTAGGGAGAAACGTCCGGCAAGCTCTTTCTGGCCAAGTCCCACAGGGCATGTGTATATATCTGCTCGAGGACCAGACAACGTTCATGGACCTAAGGGTAACACCGGATGGGACAAGAACACTCTTTTGACAAAGATGTTAATACTCTTAGACTACCAATCTGGCTGTGCAGAAGAAAAAGCATTAGGTTTGACATTACACATAGAAGCTTGGACTACTAAGCTCTCAGAGGTTGAGTACTGAGTTAGATCAGTCGGGTCTCCAGGGATTGTCCTATGCTGCCTAGCCACCCTGCGACTAACTGGGATAACTTACATGGCTTAATTCATGATGCCATCAAGGAGCTTTTAAGGCCTTTTTAAATGGTGGCAGGGTCTCAGACCTAGCAGGTCCAGACTGTAAGAACTCTGCCATTAGGCTGGATTTTGTCTCAATAGTCAGAAGCGGTAGATCTAGTACTTCTGCTGTTAGGCGGATAACCTCAACAAAAAAGCACTTTCCTCAGTGGGAGGTCTTGGTAGAGATTCTAATTCCATTTCAGAAGAAGGGTCTAGGCCACTAGTAGAATGTAAATGTAGGCATAGTCCAGCATCAGTATAATGAGGGGGGAACAAACTTTCTGCCTCCTCATAATCAGGAGGAACATTTTGGAAGCCTTGGTCTGCTTCTGAGTCTGAGCAGAACATGGCCTCCAGTTTCCAATAGTACTGGCATAAAGAAAGAGGCTAGGGATCATTCATGGCTGAAGGTTCGTCATATGTTATCTCATAGCGGGCCATGAATCTAGCATGAGCAGATGTTGTCTAAAGATTGGAAATGTGTGTCAGAACTTTACCAGGAGCATACAAAGCAGAGTCGCTATTGATACTGAGTGGTCGGAATCAGAGTGACCTCCAAGGTTCGAATAGGAGCATGTGCTGGCAGGGAGCTAGGAAAAGGCCCAACAGATAGGTCACTTATGCAAATATGATTAGGGGCCCAGGGGCTCTACGGGACCCAAAACCACTCGAGGGGGCCAGCAGTGCCTTACAAATCTACAGCATTGCCTCTTTGAAGGCCTCTAGCTGCTGCTGGGTTGACGATGGCTCAGGACACTTTGGGGGAGGGGACAGGAGCAGCTTTGGGATGGGCTTGGAGTCAGATAACGCCTTTAGGGTCAGATTCTTTAGAGTACTGACTTTGCAGCTTCTCTCCTGTGTGAGAGTGGAGAGACAGAGATGAGTCCAGCTTTGTGTGCTTGTGGTGCCACTTGGACTTAGACTTACCTGAGCACTTGCTATAAGGCTGGGTCTTGAACCGAGAGCAGACCCATGACTTAGAGAAGTCCATCCTTTTGAGAGCAATCTGAACTGCTTTTTATGTTCTGTGACACAGAGTTTCACTTCTCGCTGCTTGTTCGCCTTTGTGGGCATCAGGAAGCTTTGGTCACATGATTTTGAATAATTACCGAAACACCACAGATAATTGATCAAAATCTGCTTCCTGCAGAAGTGGCACAGCTTAAGGTCTAGGGTCTTTGGAGAGACAGTCCCCTGGTACAACGTCGAAGACTAATGAATTTAGGGGTAAGTGAAACAGACACCTGGGAGAGAAGCTCCAAATATGTATCAAAAAGCATGAAAGAAAGAAAAGGACATCAGTGGGCAGAGACAGAACCTATATGCATATCTTTGCCATCACTCCCAGAAGTGGTGTAGGCAATCATAGGGGGAGATTTCCAAAAAAGTCACCCAACGCAGCAGAGCCCCCGCGAGACTGCGCTGCGTTATGAGACAGGGAGGGAACAGGAGACGCCATATCTTCAGAGAAATTACTCTTTCCTCCTTTTTCCCTTGCGGGGCACTGATTTCAGCCGCCGTGCCCCATGCACACACCTTAACGCCATAGCACTAGAGTGTGTGCATGGGTCAAGATAGGTCTTGTACAGGAAGGGTACCTTTCTTGTACAAAATACTATGCCAACACACGATGGAAAGCCTTTCCCACTTTGCATTCGTGCTACACAGTACAGCACACATGCAAAGTAAAAAAACATGGAGAAATGAAAACATTTCTCCTGTTAGCGCCTCTTTTAATGGGACATTAACATTTAGCGCAAAACCATGTCTACAAATCTATGTAAATATCGTTTTGCGTCAAAAGGCATGGGTAAGATGGAGGCTGCGTCAGGTACTGCGATACACCACCCATCTATGGCTCCATGGAACTTCCGAGTAAAACACAGCTAAAGCTACTCTAGATATCCATTTTTTTATAAATCGCATTGCTTGAAGCGACACCTCGGAAGGGTGCAGGCGAGAATTACACAACTTGCTCACCTGTTGATCTGGGCAGCTTTGAAGATTCTGTTCGGCGTGAGCAGCGGCAGACGCCAGCTCAGACTTATCGGCATGCCACCTAAACACCCCAAATCCCCTCGGGACCGTGGGGATGTTGGCGCCACAGATAACGGAGCTGGAGCTATGTGGACCCAGAGAGGCCCCCCGGCAGCTCGGAAGACGCCGGTCGGGAGGAAAGCAGGAGACGCTACTCCAGCATCAACACCAGGAAGCAAGGAGGCGGTGCCGGGGAAGCCAAAAGGCAAAGATCAGCGTCCTGGAGAAGAGGTGGGCCCTGTCAAGCAGCGAGTGGTCCCAGGGATGTTTTCCGGCCGTGGGAGAGTGCAAAAGATGGGAGAAGCTGCCAATGATATTATCGTTGAAGCTACACTGGTGCGGGTTACAGGTAGCTATAGCCTTTCACTCCTGGACAGTGCAAGTATGGGACTGGTGCCCTATACATCTTTATGCTTGGGTCAAGGTGAGCTTTTACAGGGGGGATCAGAGGACTCTGACGCTAATATCATGGCAGCCAAACATTTGGATAAGGAGCAGGTTATTAATGAAGGTTTACCAGTTAACCCTAGGCTCTCTCAGATACAACACAAGATCGGGGGACCCCAGGAGGGGTGAAAGATTATTTTCCCTCAACGAAGACTCTGAGCTATCTAATGACAGTGGAAATGAGGTATCAGCGCTGGATGATTCAGAGATGGATTCGGACAGCTCACTATCTAACCCCAGCACGCAAAAGCGCCTTTCCTCTCAGACACGGCGAAATAGAAATAAAGGGAGAAAGGCGCAGGATATCAGGCAAACTGATTCAGATCATAGTCAAACCGGACAATTAAAATGGGATTATTCTACTACACATTTTGGAATCGAGGTGTGATGTATTCCTATAGGTTCTGTATCGATCCCCCTATTCCTGACCCTGTTCTGGTTAACAAGTTAACTAGCAGCCATCCCATGATGCAGAAACCGTTATCTGATTAAGCCACACCACGGCACAGGAACGTGTTATCTGATTAGGTCATAACGCTTGCCATCTAATTAGACAAGCAATATTCCTCCAGCCCCTGATAAGGCATACGGAGTTCTCAAAACAAATCAAACCTATGACAACCTGGGAAAAACCCTGCGGCCATTGTTTTGATTTCACCGAGAACTTCAGCAAAAGAATGTCCTAACGACCAGTTCGTATGACATCCTTATTGACGTATCTATGTCCATCCTTACGTCAATCTCGGCACCTTACAGGTATAAATATTACCGATATTGCCTTAAGCAAACACACGCGGTGGTGACGAGATCGGAGCAGCCAGACTTGCCGAAGCCCAGAGCAGAGCAGACCCCGCTGGCCCAGCCCCGCCTTCCTGACGCGCTGAGAACGAGACGCTGCTTTCTCCTGCCGAGAAATCCAGCTCCGGCGCTTCCGAGCAGCCCTCGCAGGCAGCTTGGAATATCGAGACCAAAGACGAGAGATACCATCCCTCAACCATCCTAAATTCCAGGTACAGAACTGAATAACCCCTTGCAGAGAATTCTTGAGTCAGTCACTTGGCAAAACAAACTTAACTTAAACTGCTACTTTCTATTCCCGCCCACGTATTAGGCTTAGGTCAGGTACACTGGGGTAGGCGTAGTTAGAAACACCAGTTGAGTACGATTAGTCAAATGTATATGTGTATGTATATATTTTATCCATTTTAAACCACCATATGGCTTAGAAACCATATAAATGTTTTTACAGTATTATTTTATACTTCTGCTTTTATTGTATGCACTTTACTTAACCATAAGTATTGCGATAATATCGATCCATTTCTCTTGTATGAGAAAAGAGACTGATCAATAAATACCATCTTTTATTGAACACGCCCGTCTCTTCCTTTTCTTTACAATCTGGTGAGACTAAGAATGCACGTACTGACTGAGTAAAATAAGTTGTCTTTTGTTTTCACACGACTCTAGAGATACACTCTTGATTAGGGGAGAGCAAAGTTGTCATGTTCTATGGTTGTCAGAAACTAAATCCCTTCTTGTCTATCCAGGGAGGTTCAACTCCTCCTTGCCTATTCGAGAAAGTTTCTAGCGAACTCTGAGCTAGCTGGCAAACCCAAAACTTTAAGTTTAATATCGACAATAGAAGACCTAGTTAACGTCTGGTCTAGGCCTATACTATTGAAGGTATTATTCCAATGCGCAGAGCCTATTGGGATAATAGGAACTACACTACATGGCGCCCAAACGTTTGGAAAGGCGATAAAACTAACGCAAGACATTAGAGTAACTCAGTCGTGCTTTTTCACTCAGACCCCTTTTTTCCCCATAATACTCCAAAGACGTCTGGAGTGGGTGAAAGGTAATATCCGCCAAACCTCGCAGGAGGAAACTCCTATGTATGGTTCTTGGTTTAGTCAACGTTGAAGGATACACTGTTCCAAAATATTGTGCATCTAATCTTTGTTTCCATAAGAAACCTGATCTGCAAACAAACGGAATAAACTTCTGAACAGTACAATGTCAGAAAGTGAGGATGAAAGAGAGGCAGTTAGAATAGCAGCTGAACTCGTAGCAGCTGATACTACAATGCAAGCAGCAGACCCGGAGATAATACTCATCCCGGTCAACATAAGAAAATCTATAACTTTAAAACTTATAGAAAATGGACTGACACCCTAAGGTGGCACAGTCATATTCGTAATAGAGGCACACGAATGTCGGCAGACAGAGGTATTCTATTCATGGATACACTTTCCAGCAGCAAACGCTGTAACAAAGTACTTCCACTATTACAAAACAGAGGAACCTCCTAATGAGTACACTCCTTTCGAGGAGGTGGAAGTACCACTTAAATTTCAAGAGCACCTGCTCTTGTTTAATGGCGCCCTAAAACATAACAATCACATCACCCGGCTCGGTCCATTAGGTAGACCAGGAGCAACGTGGCCGGTCCTAGCCGGATACACACCACATCCAGACATCGAAAGAATGTCAGCAGCAGATCGTTTAATACAACTAAAACAATTAATAAAAATACATAGACAATTAGTCCAATATGTAATGCGGACTTCAACAATACAACCAGCAATTAAAATTCCACAGCTGACCCCTCATCAGGGGAACACAAATAAAATTACACCACAGAACATACAATCCTGCCTAGGTAAAGTACCAGCTAAACGGGAACAAATACCATTCTGGTTAGCACAAAAAATCACCCAAATAGAGGCGGTGTTTCCAGACACCACCCCGTTAGAAAAACACAGGATTCTGACTTTCTGTCTTCCAATGGGAATCGCACCACACGTGGAGGACTGTGACACTTGGGGTACAGTCTTTGCTTCCATTTACACAAAAACGCATGGTGTTCCATCCATCTCGGTAATACCAGATGTGCTAAAACAAATTCAAGATGAATACGGTCCAGAACCCGCTTTAACTCTTGGTATGAAATTACTAAAAGACTTCAAGCAGGTCTCGGCAATACTACTAGCCAACATAAAGGGAGAAGCAGCAAACGTGGCGATCCGCCAAAGGTTAAAAGAGACAGATTTAGCAGACCAACCAGCTGAAATTGCCAGAATTATAGAAAAATCCTATGAGGAACTAGGTAGAGATAGTTTAGGTGGAATACCAGTAAAACCCCGACTGATTGAAAGTCCTGAAAAAGTATTTTTTAATAATAATTTAACATCACAAAAAAAGAGCTGGGATGGAAACAAACAATCCAATCCTAAAGAAAAGAAATTCCAGTGCAGAGGAAGGTCTCCTCGGCGGAGAGAAAGATCTCCGAACCAAGGACGCAGGTCTCCCCAAAGTGAGCCCTCTGGGAAAAAATACAACCTTAGAAATAGGGATAATATGAAGAAGCCTGATAGATATCAAGAAATTGATACACGCCCCTCTCAATCTTTTCAGACTTCCTCGCAGAAATCGGAAAGAAGAGGACGATCAGAACAAAGAGAAGAGCACGTCAAGTCCAAAGACAAGGAACCTGCTCATCTAAAAAAGAAATTACAATTTCCAAAAAAGAAGGTAGCCAGTATTAAAGTAGTTAACAATGCCGAGAATACTGAGGACACAACTGAAAAACGGAGAATGGGCTCAGACAATGCTAGACAGCGCAGCAGAAGTGAGCATAGCTCGCAAAGTCCTTATGAATCATCTGGAGACAGTGGACACGAATGAATACCTTCAAGTGGAAACTGCAGACACCAGAGTTAGCAAACCTCACAAAATATATGAAATAACTTTACGTATAGAAGGGGATAAGACTAGAAAAATAAGGAGACTATTGTGGGATAATCTCTCCAAGGGCTATGACATCCTTCTAGCTGAAAAAGACTGGCCACCAGAGTTTGTCAGGGACTGCCCTCATGGCGAAGAAATAATTATGCCTGCCTTCTCAAATCATATCCCAATTCATAAAAAATACACACTTGCTAGAAAGTGGGCAGTAGCTCAAGCTCCTGCTTTATATAAAAATCATGTAGGATGGGATGAGGACTCTCCTCCTCACAAAATCCAGTTAAAATCACAACCTACTGCACAGAGACAGTACCCAATTAAGCAAGAAGCTAAAAAACAGGTAAAAGAAATCCTAGATCAACTAGAATACCAGGGGGTGATTGAAACTGCACCTCACAAATGAACAACCCTTTGTTTCCGGTCTCCAAACCAGACAATTCATATCGTCTAGTTTTGGATTACAGACACCTTAACTCATGTTGCAAAACTTTTGCAGTGCAAAACTCGCATAGTGCTGCACTAATGAATAACATAGTGCGCAAAAAATACAAAACAACATTAGACATCTCTAATGGATTCTTTTGTCAAAATATAGCACCAGAGAGCAGATACTTGTCCGCGTTCTCAATAAATGGCGCTCAAAAACAATTCTGTCGGTTACCCCAGGGGTACAAGAACAGCCCAGGATTATTCTCAGCGAGAGTAACAGAGTTACTACAAACATATGATGACGAAGCATTATCTTATGTCGACGACATATACCTAACAGATGATGACTTGGATACTCACTTGAAGAGAGTGAACACCATAATACTTGGGTTCGCAGCAGAGGGTTACAAATTCAACTTTAAAAAATCTAGAATTGCCCATCTAACAGTCCTGTTCTTAGGATATGAATTATCAAGTGAAGGCAAAAGCCTGGCTGACAATTTCCTAGAGAAATGTGCCGTATTCCAAGCACCTAGAACACTAAAAAACCTACAGTCAATTCTAGGCTTCCTAAATTTCGGAAGAACATACATTGCAAATTACGCAGAAAGGGTCAAACCCCTTTATGATCTAATAAAACCAGATTTTAAAAGAACCAATTGGACTCAAATACACACAGAAATTCTGAGATCCTTACAAACAGACATGTTAATTAAAACAAAATTAGAAACACGTGATAACACACGCAATCTTGTGATTCGAGTCATCCCAGGAAGATGCGGATTCACCTACCTGACCTCTAATGAGGGAGAAAAGGTACCAATTGCATTCAAATCACACTTGTACACAGAAGCTGAAAAGAAGTTCAGCATTAAAGAAAACATTGTTCATGCAGTTCAAACCGCAATAGCTAGAGAAAAAGATAAAGCTGACGGTAGACGTATCACAGTCAGAACAGCAGAATCAGCCTTTGAGGCATTAACAACACCGTGTAATTTACCAACAACAGCATTGAATCCGGAATGGATACAATGGGTGAATTCAATTACAACGGACAGAGTAAAATACTACTTTGATCCAGAATTAAAAGAATTGAAAAATCTAGAATACGAAAGAACATTCCCTCTGCCAATCGACATTCTGCCATTACGACAGTACGCTTGTGTAATCTATACAGACGGACATGCTCAACCCTCCGTTTGGGGAGAACAAGCATACAACCCCACATGTGAGATTACAAAAGAAGTGTGGCGCGGAGGTAAACTAAGACCTCTATTAACAAAAACACACTCAGTAGAAACTAATTCAGAACAACAGACTGAAATAATAGCATTGAAAATGGCGCTAGATAATGCAGATCGCGAATTCCCGACACTTATAGTGTCCGATTCATATTACTGCGTCAAATCATATAACAACGATTTGCAGAAATGGATTCAAAACGGTTACAAAGATGACACAGGTGCAACAATAAAGCAAAAACTGCTTTGGGAACAAATAGTTCTGTTACAAAAAGAACTACCAAAGACTCACGTGATACATACACTGAGTCATCAGCGTGATGGCGTTCACTTTGCAGGGAATTCATTGGCTGAGACAGCCACAGCGGTAGCAACTAAATCGGCTTCCGTAGCTAGAAAAAAGCGTACAGTGAAATACATTGACGGTGAAACAGTGCTGGCGGTGAGAACGTCATCAAAAGGCGACTGCTCAGCGCTACCGATCAACTATCCACTCAATTATACATACATAATCGATGCAAACTCCGTTCCTTTTGCTCGAATCCCTGGAGTGGGGGACAGAGTAATTCCAAACATGGACAGGAGAACTTTGTTAATTGTAGACGCACATATAGGTGAGGGTCTTAGTCATCTCAAACTAAAAGATTCTCTGGAAGAACTACAATCAGTGTACTGGTGGCCAGGCATGAGCCTGCAGCATCACATTTTTGTAAAAAAATGCCCGGACTGCAACAGAGATCGCAGCGGCGAGAGAAACGGTGTAATACCATGGCGTTTCACTCAAGAAGGGCTAAGCAATAATCAATAAGACCAGTGTGAATAAGGCGTCCTATTAACAAACAAAGACTAGTTTCCACTTATAATGTAGACCCCAGCACTCGGCTGACGTCGGGACGGTTATACAAAGATTTGCGAGTCTAAATGGCATATACGCTAGGAGCATGCTACGTTTGACCAATGTTCTCACTTTAGCCCTCAAGCCTGTGGGGAAGCATGGCCAAATGAGCATAGCACAGCGGGATTCTTCTCACTTCCTTCCTGAGGGATACAGGATGGTGTAAAGAAAAAACCAAGACATAAAGCAATCTATAACAGAAAGGATATTAGGTTCGGGAGCTGGGTGGGTCAAACATCTAATAAGTGTCCAACGTAGTCTAAACAACCTGCCAAGAAATTCTCTGAAGGGATTCAGTCCGTACGAATTATTGTTTGGAACTAGGATGTTGGTCTTAGATCTTGATAGTCAGACTTCAGTGGTGAAGGAAAAAAGCTTTGATATCAAAGATCGTTTGGCTATTTTGCAGGACTTAAACGAAACAAGAAAAGACCTGAGCAACATAAAGTTGAAACAGCAGCCAACAACCACTGAAGAACCACCACCTGTCCCAGCAAGACCTGTCTGGATTCCAAAAGTCGGGGATCTAGTCAGAGAAAAGATCGCGGTAAAGAAGGAATTTGGGCCTTCTTACAGAAAAGCAGTTCCTGTCTTGTCCATCAACGGGACGAGATCAGTTGTACTACCGCCACTTGCTGGTAAAAAGGAGAACCGAGTTGTATCCATCGACCTGGTAAAACCACAATCATGTGGCCGATAACAAACAGTAGGCCAAGTGGACTCCCGATAAGTAGTAGAACACCAAGGTTTGCTACAAATACAGAGGTCCTAACTAAGAGGCTAATCACATTCGAAACGCCCACAGAACAACAACAAGGACTATGCAACAATGCATTGGAACTCACACCTCTGAAAACCCAAATAAAATCATTTAGTAGAGACACACCAACCTACAATGAAGTAACGAACGAATATGCAAGAAAGAGTAATCCTGAAGCAATTGGAACAATTGACAGAACAGCATCCGGCTACTTCATAAACTTTGATGATTCCTCTGAAGACCTCAGTGAATCAAAGACACAGCCATCAACAAAAACCTTTAAAGATAAAGCTAAAGAACTTTTGAAACAACTGAAAGAAACCTATCTGATTTCTCCATGGATTGAATTTTGGGTGGTCTTTGGTGCATTTATCCTCATACTTTGGCTCCTCATGGTACTAACTTTGGGACGCTTCATTGAGGGAAAATATGCTAAAATGGACACAGCAAGCCAGAAAATCAACTTGATCCTCAAACCACACACATCTTCACACGTCGAGAAAAGAGAACTTTCTTCAGTCAACTTCACAGCCAATCCTATACCGGGTGGGGTAGCATGGGACAACACTGACTATGAAATTTATGGTCCGGTTGAAATCCTGAAATATCCACACCAAATCAAGATCTCGTTGAGTGACTTTGTAAAACCAAGCTCATTTGCTGATGATTGGGACTTTGAAAGTATAAATAATATGATGTCTGACCTAGTGATGTCTGCTAAATTTACCAAACATGATTATTTGCAGGGTTCATCTAATTATGATAGTATGTACTGTTACAACCACTATGGTAACCATTTTCTACATAAATCTGCACAACCTAGAAATGTTTTAAATTATAATCAATGGGAACATTGTGCAACCCCTCCAAAAGGAAGCTCAAGAACCTTTTATGACAAATATTCATACTTTTCAGGGTTCAACACAAGTAATGCTGAAACATTTTATTTCAAATTGTCAAATAAGACAGGAACAAAAACCATGCTTACAAACACGAAATTGATATATTCAGACTCATTTTTTGAACAAATGAATATTTTTGGTTTTGATTATTGGGACAAAAATGTTGAAGTAAAAAGTGTTTGGGGTACAAAAGAATGGCAAGTACAAGGTATAGAATCATTGTTTAGAGCCTGCATGATCCCAGAACAAATTATATTTTTGAATAACACTGTTCAACAAACTACCTGTCTTGGCCTAGCCAAAATCAAAGACTTAAATAAACCGTCTATTCCAAAGCCAACAATGAACAGGAATAGCTCTACAGATGAAGAGATAGACGTAAACTATGTATTAAACCAAAACAGAACACATCCTGATTGGAAACAATGGTTGATCTGGCCCACAGATACTAATAACTGTCAAGACAGATTCCTGAAGAAAACACAGGGGTTCACATTGACCAGGCCAGACCCTAGATATTCCCAAAGACAACACCCAGGGATAATCACCAACTACAGTGTGGGCAAACTCTGCCTTCAATGGCTACAAACTTCCACACTAACAGAAATTAAGCAACACCTAACTTTACTTACTGATGGTGCTGACATGCGGGATTTCATTATGGGACCGCGCAAACAGCGTCAAAAACGCTTCATAGCAGCCTCTGTATATGCAGCTTACAACGAGGCCTGGAAGGTTACTCAAATTGAGACAGCAGAAAGTATACGGGAAATTGACCGTATTAATTTGGAAAAATCACTTTCTGTAGTGGACAATGGGTTAATGACTCTGTCCTCCAGAATTTTTTCTTTGGACAGCATTGTGTCTTCAGCAATCGACATAATATCGCAAGACTTACTGTTGTTACAACACGGTCAGTCTCAATTGCGTTCTATTGTACAGCTTGGCTGGACGTTACAAAATCTGCGTTCAGGCTATGTGCCTTGGTGTTTAATCAACACAAAGTCACTATTCAATATCTTTAACCTTACTGATAAACAAATCAGTATGGCACAGAAGGGTGCTGATTATACAATCCTGAGCATTGAGAAACTCGAGAGATTACCAGTGACAATGTCAGAACGACCTGTCAGTGAATGGATAATACATGGGATAATTAATATTCCAATATCAACCTTCAGGTTTCAATACTGCCAAAAATATATACAGGCTGGCATGTACGAAAAAATTGGGAAAAGGGTACATTAAGTCAACATGGAACTTGCCCTATTCACATGCATGTGTCAGTAATAAAGGACAGAAAGTGTTTCTTAGTGGCAATAATTGTGCGATGTCACTAAGCGGTACACTTCTGTGTAATGGAATTAGTTTGCATGGAGCCTGTGAAGGGAACTCAAATAACCTCTCATGTCACCAGCTAGGCGCACCTGCAACAGAGATAGAACCATTCTTTAAAAGACTCTATAACGGGAGTTACATTCTAATTGTGGATCGCAGATGTTGTAGTTTACTGCCCGGGATTCCTTATCTCATAACTACGACTGCGAAGGTCATGTGCTGTGGACACTCATTGTTCCCCAGCTCCTTTCCAGACAGGGAGGCAAGGGCATGGCCTAACTTGAAAATTACTTCTATTCGAATAGATACTTTAAGCAGAATGAAAACAGTGCTTCTTCAGACGCCGACCAGGCTCACGTCATCAAAAGAAACGTATGATCTCCTAGTCGCAAGGACGACTGCAGAGATTCACTCATTGCTATCAACTAATTCCCCCATACATTTCGCAGAAATCCTGAATGAAATCTTAAATATTTCTGATACCAGTGGAGTCTCAAAAGTATTTAAGACAGTATTTTCGATGGCGTTAACACCATTCAGAGCCATACTGGGTATTTTTCCAGACTTCGTCCATTCGATTTTTGGCGGACTTCCCCTCATTTTGGGACTAATTGCAGGAATCCTATTCTTAGTCCTTATATTTCGTTATGGCAAACCATGTCACAGACAAAACACCTGCGACAAGGGAAGAAACAATCCGAGCCATTGGATACCGGGACCGGATATCAAAAATCCTGGGACTATCCCGGCTTAGAGACCTGAACATGACTTGGTTTCTTTCATTTCGACCAATGTGGCATCGATGTGTTTTACCTGTATTAAGGTGCTTGCTGTGCGGAGAAGAATGCGTGTTGGACACCTGTCTGACGCCACAATCGGATGCGCCAATGGATGCAGAAACATTGTTGGGTACGGTAACGGCCCATGCTTTGTGCTGCCCTCAACGGCTGCCAATCCTGATGACGGCATTCGTGGAGACTTCACCACTACGATTGAGGGGTAGTGAAGTTCAAGATGAAAGCAGCATCGATCAGGTACGACCTTCTGTCAGCAATACTAATCAAAACGTCAATGGAGACAATCATGCACACGAATGCATGGTTACACCTTTTTCCGAGTTAGTGGAACTTTCACAAGAAGCTGTTGACAGCTTTTTCGACAGTCTCAATGATATGATGTTCTCACCAGAGCAGAAATAACGACTTTTGAGCAAGCTAGCACACGGCGTTCCCAACACCCTGAATTTGGCCTTCAACTTTAATAATAAAGTAGCATGAACAATTTTCCCTCCAGTTCACGGACAGCAATTTTTTCAGCAGCCCCAAAATATTTTTACGATTTTTCGGGACACTTATCTTCTGCTTAAAGTAAGAACTGTTCTTAGAGAACTAAATTTCTATTTTTAGAAACTTTATAGACATTAGCTGCCCGCTGGTATGTTCATAATTATTTTATTCTGTGATGGAATGGTCTCAAACCTTTTTCTTCTGTATTAAAGAGCCATTTCATGTGTAATTCTCATATTCGATTACTAATAATGTATACATGCGTGATTAATTTAGCATTAGTCTACTGCTTAAGTGCATATAGTACATATGGCTATTTTATTTTCCCGTACATTACATAATTTCGAAATGCATTATATGTATTTTGGGGTGGTAAGGTATACACGATACTCTACAGTATGTTTTACTATGCCTAGATTCGTAAATATGGCCATAGTTAGCGTGGAGTGGGTGTGATGTATTCCTATAGGTTCTGTATCGATCCCCCTATTCCTGACCCTGTTCGGGTTAACAAGTTAACTAGCAGCCATCCCATGATGCAGAAACCGTTATCTGATTAAGCCACACCACGGCACAGGAACGTGTTATCTGATTAGGTCATAACGCTTGCCATCTAATTAGACAAGCAATATTCCTCCAGCCCCTGATAAGGCATACGGAGTTCTCAAAACAAATCAAACCTATGACAACCTGGGAAAAACCCTGCGGCCATTGTTTTGATTTCACCGAGAACTTCAGCAAAAGAATGTGCTAACGACCAGTTCGTATGACATCCTTATTGACGTATCTATGTCCATCCTTACGTCAATCTCGGCACCTTACAGGTATAAATATTACCGATATTGCCTTAGGCAAACACACGCGGTGGTGACGAGATCGGAGCAGCCAGACTTGCCGAAGCCCAGAGCAGAGCAGACCCCGCTGGCGCAGCCCCGCCTTCCTGACGCGCTGAGAACGAGACGCTGCTTTCTCCTGCCGAGAAATCCAGCTCCGGTGCTTCCGAGCAGCCCTCGCAGGCAGCTTGGAATATCGAGACCAAAGACGAGAGATACCATCCCTCAACCATCCTAGATTCCAGGTACAGAACTGAATAACCCCTTGCAGAGAATTCTTGAGTCAGTCACTTGGCAAAACAAACTTAACTTAAACTGCTACTTTCTATTCCCGCCCACGTATTAGGCTTAGGTCAGGTACACTGGGGTAGGCGTAGTTAGAAACACCAGTTGAGTACGATTAGTCAAATGTATATGTGTATGTATATATTTTATCCATTTTAAACCACCATATGGCTTAGAAACCATATAAATGTTTTTACAGTATTATTTTATACTTCTGCTTTTATTGTATGCACTTTACTTAACCATAAGTATTGCGATAATATCGATCCATTTCTCTTGTATGAGAAAAGAGACTGATCAATAAATACCATCTTTTATTGAACACGCCCGTCTCTTCCTTTTCTCTACAATCTGGTGAGACTAAGAATGCACGTACTGACTGAGTAAAATAAGTTGTCTTTTGTTTTCACACGACTCTAGAGATACACTCTTGATTAGGGGAGAGCAAAGTTGTCATGTTCTATGGTTGTCAGAAACTAAATCCCTTCTTGTCTATCCAGGGAGGTTCAACTCCTCCTTGCCTATTCGAGAAAGTTTCTAGTGAACTCTGAGCTAGCTGGCAAACCCAAAACTTTAAGTTTAATATCGACAATAGAAGACCTAGTTAACGTCTGGTCTAGGCCTATACTATTGAAGGTATTATTCCAATGCGCAGAGCCTATTGGGATAATAGGAACTACACTACAGAGGATCGGCACCGAATGAGAATGCACAAGACCTTTCTTGGATAAAGGTAGGGGAGGAGGGGGGTAAGGGAAGCTAATGGGTGGAAGGCTGGTGCAATCGGTAGAATATTATGAAATGGCATTGATAGTATTGAGGTCTTTATGTAATTTCTTGATTAAGACAAATGGGAAGGGGTAAACTACAAATCGCATCTATCAACATTTGTGGATTAAATAATCCTCAAAAAAGGCTAGGGTTAATGAAGACATTCAGTACTTGAAGGCAGACATAATATGCTTGCAAGAGACACACATAGAAGTTGGTAGGCTTAAGGTTGCCGAACTAGCAGGATATCAGCTGATTTCCATCACAACCCAAGGAACACGTACAAAAGGGGTTGCTATTATGGCTCGCAGAAAATCTTTCAGCTTTCCACGCTAAAAGGGTGATCAATTTGGCAGATGGGCCATTACTCAATGCATTGTGGACAATTATTCTTTTATTCTCTGCTCAGTTTATGGTTCAGAAATTTGACGATCCTTCCCTTTTTAATTGGTTGAATACAGAACTTGTTGAGTGGTGCTACCTTTAATTATTTGTGACAATTTCAATATAAATTTGAGTACAAATAATATCAAGCTAGGGCCTAGTTTATACTGTGGCTGTAAACCTAAAGCCTTTAAGTCCTTGGTCAATCTGTGTATGACCCATGGACTCATTGATGTTTGGGCCTCGCAATAACCTCAGCATTTAGGCTATACTTTTGTTTCCGCCCCACACCAGTCACACATCAGGCTAGACTATTTTTTTGTGTCTCAGGGGCTTTCGACAAAGTGCACGATTTTTTAATTTCTACGCGTAATGTCGGACCACAATCCATTAGTCCTCATAATCTTATTCCAATCCTCAAAGCGGGTGGCACCACGGTGGACCTTTGACAGAGCACTCCTTTACAATGAGGAATATATCACACATATGCTAAGTTGAATTCTCAGATTTATATCTTAGAATAAGGATAGTACACAGGTGGAGGTGGTATGGGGCTATCTGAAAGCTGGGATAAGGGGAGAAAGATCAAGGTTTTGTCGGAAGTCCCAGAAGCAGTATAAACAACACATGCAGGAACTCTATAGAAAGTTGCTTGAAGCAGAGATGCAATTAGTAGATGGAATTACGAGAGGGGGGTGTGGGGCGAGCTCGAACACTAGTGACATTAGCTAAGTCTAACATTTTAGAAGTCTCTCCGAGCAAAGCAGCAGGGAAATATGCCGGCTGGTGATCCAAACTGTATGAATGCAGTGAGAGAATGGGACACCTGCTTGCGATATGCACTAGACAACGGGTGACACAGGGGGAAATACTTGAAAATGAAGATCCCTGGGTGGGGTTAGTTTCAGAGCCTTCTGATATACGGGCTGCCTTTCAGCGATTCTATCAACAGTTGTATTCGGAAGAAACCAGTGGTAGTGAAAAGGAAATCTATGATTATCTGGCAGGGCTTCCAGAGGAGAAATTGTCAAGGGAAGAAAGAGAGGCGCTAGAGGTACCCATCATGACAGAGGAAGTTGCTGGTGCCATCTACTCTTTGATAAGGCGGTAGGTCCTGACTCCATACCGGGGGAATTCTATAAAAAACTGGATCCCTGCCTACTGGAATTAATGGTGGATGTCTTTTTAGAGGCCCAATCTGGTCAGGGGGCACCTGATTCATGGGGTTCGGCCTATATTGTGGTCTTCCCCAAAAAAGGAAAATCGGCTAGAGTGCTGGGGTCTTATCGACCTATCACGTTAATCAATAGTGATGCTAAGGTATATTCCAAAATCTTAGCTAATAGGCTAGCAGTTGTGATTAAGAAACTGGTCTCACCAATTCAACATGGGTTAGTCACCGGCCGGAGCACTATCAATCATGTTCAAAGGGTGACTGCTCTCTTTGACGCTTCAGGGATCACCGGAGACCTTATCGGGCTAATCCTGCTAGATGCGGAGAAAGTCTTTGATAGGGTCTCCTGGCCTTTCCTGTGGGCAACTGTTAGAAGGTGGTTCTGACACTAGGGGCAGCCCAGATTTTTCGCTTTTTGAGCACCTAATTGTTGAGCTTTTACTGTGGGGGAGCCGCATAATCTGGGACTCACCCACAGGGAATTCATAATGAAGGAGACTGCATGGAGATTTTACTGGTGTCCCCCTGGCTGGACTAGGCCGCTGCGCAGCAGCTGGAGAATGGGGCACCATGCTGGTTACATGCAGACATGGGTGTACATGCGTGTGCACATGTGTAGGGGCTGCGCAGGGGAGATTCCTAGCGTGCGCACTCCAGGAGCAGCTACAGAGTGAATGGTGTGGCAGGACTTATGCAGAAGTGGGTGGTGACATGGAATAGGCTTTATACCCTGCGAAGGAACATGCCAGGGAAAGTCAGTGTGTTTTCACTTCATTATTCCCCTATGGGTATGTGGGGTCCATGGCTATAATGACTTCCACAAGGCCTACAGATTCCAGACACGCACTAAAGTCCAGTGTAGCGGATGTGAAAATGAGTATTCTGCAGAGTCCAAAGTCATATTTGTACTGCTTTTGGGTCGTCCAGAAATGTCATGTTTCTCTGAGTCCCTGGCTGGGGTCTGGCCCTGGCAGGTTAGATTAATGACCTTTCTTCCCAGAGCGAAGATCTTCCCATCAAGGAGAAAAGATAGGTGGAGCTACAAGCCAATCCATCAACTGCTGTCGCTGGGTGCCAGGCACCCGGCTGCACCATGGAGGGTAGGCAGTGAGGGGGGAAGGAGTTGGGTTTCAGAGGCCATGGGGCCAGAGACACTGGACGACGCCATTTTGAACAAACCCAGAGGCTGAACAAGAAGGAGGGAGCAGGGGCAGGGAAGTGATGTGTCACTGTTTGATAGGACACACAGAGACTTCCTGCCAGCCCCCTACTCAACTTTTAAAAGTACTTGCACAGGAAGAGAAGCTCTCTCTGGGATGTGGTCTGCTGAAGCGAAAGGTGCTGGAGCCTGGTGCAATGGGCAGTTGGAAGGAGGACACTCCTGACTGCCCCCCAGGCCCCTAACAGCGCCTGGAGAAGAGCCCAGGACCGGTGCGCAGAAGAAGAGGCCTCTGCGCAGGGACAAGAGAGGTGTAGGGAGCCAGTGAAGATCGCTCCCTGCAGAATGCACCCTCTTGGAGACCCGGAGGGCGAAGGAGAGTGCTCCCAGTGGCTGGGGGACGCCACCAGGAGTGAAAAGACGTGGAAATTGGGCAGATCGGACCCCCAGGGGCTGAGATATGGCTCCCGGAAAGTAGGCGACCTTTAACCCCTAAGAAGACTGGCGACGAAGCGCGTGCGGCTCCGCCGCCGGTCTCAGAGATGCCCCCGGGATGGGTCAGGTCCCGGGGGCTGCCCCCAAAGAAGTAAAGCCGGGGTGCGCGATGGTGGAGCTGCCCCTGCGGGATGCCAGGAGCCCACCCTGGCCCCCGCTGAAATCTGCACCGGGTAAAAGGTGCTGGAGGAGGGGCCCGGGAGCCCAACTCCGGGCCCCGTGTGAGGAGGCGGGGGCGAGAGGCGCCGTCGCGCCCCCCCCCCTCCGGCGAAGAAGACGGGAGGTGGGGCTCGGGACCCTATCTCCGGGCCCTGAAGTGCCAGGATGGGGGGGAAGGGCCGTCGTGCCCCCCCCCCACCCCCTCCCCCGAAGATGTCCGGGGCCCAGGACCCCATCCCTGGCCCTAGAAAAGAGGAGGAGTAGCCGGGGGTGGGCTCCCCGAGCCCTCTGTGCTCACCTGGGGGTCCGGGTGGGACCGGGCCCCCCACCGAGGCCCCATAAAGTGACAAAGTGCCAGGGCAGCTCAACCCGGCACAGCGGGAGAGACGCTCATCTACTATTCAGCAGCAGGAGCTTGAAGCGCCCCGTATTGCCTTGCAAGGCATGTGGAATGGATCGTTTTTTGGTGTTTTGGTGGCCCCCAGAGGAGAGGGGTCATCCTTGAGTGTGAATAGGTGTTGGGGGGAGCTGCTGGAGTAGCGTAGTCTCGCCTCCAGCACAAAGCTAAGTCCCACCATAAGTTTCTTGAGGCTTTAAAAAGAATAACCCCTCAACGCTCGACGAAGATTGCATCACCTCCTAGGCTGGGACCTTTGTTCTACAGCTGGGGGTTCATTGAGAAGTGCATCAAAGATTGAAGGGCTGAGCTGGAGATGTCTCGAGAAGGGTATCCCTTGGAGGGAAATGGTGTAATGACATTGAAATGTATTTACTAATGGTTATTTCTTTTGGAGGGACTGAATTTCACAGTTTGTAAGGTGATGTCATAAGCAAAGTGGATTTAAGTGGCTAGACACTCCTGCTAGGGTGTTTGACTGTATTTACTTAATCCTGTGATCCTCTTTGATGCCTTAGGGGCTGTAACTGCAATGCATCGCTAATGATATCCAAATGTTATGAGTATGGTCATTCTAAAGTGTGTGTAAACATTTATTCTTGCTGCTGCGCTTAGGTGAAGACCCCAGACTGTTAGCCCTTAAGATATAGAGGTGCATACTGTATGGTCAGTAGGAGATGCTCAGTCAGGGTCATGTTTCACCAAGGCAGGTGTATCCGGTTTAATGCTTGTTGAGGTAATGGGAGGGGGCCACTGGGATGGTGCCAGTGCACAGGGCCCTCGCTCCAGGTTATGTTCAACTAATTGCATTGGGGGGCAAGATGATGTGCATACATGGGAGTGGTGGTACTAGACCCCACCCCCATGCGGGAGTGGTGGAGATGTTGGAGATGTTATGCAATGTCACAACGTAATTCCAACAGCTTATGTATGTTTGTAAATTGGTGCATAGTATTGAGTAGTGTGTGTGTTTAATAAATGTACTCTTACTTTTATAAAGCAAAGTACAGACTGGACAATCAATTATTGAGTGTTATTTCTGAGCACCTGCAAATGGCGATTACTAGCCCACACCACCTCCCTTAAGTAAGCCTCAGACTGCTCAGCAATGCTACCCTCAGAGTCAGGCGCTACAATTGGGTGTTTGGTTCCCAGTGAAGGACAAATGTAGTCATGATATTTGTGCAGGCCTCACAGATGCTGCCTCGTTTTCCAACAGCAACACTCCAGAGTAGAGGGCTAGGCGAAGGCTTTATCAAAGCCATCGCAATAATGTATAGCAACCCGGTGGCCAGAGTAGCAATCATTGGGGCTATTGTCAGGTCCTGTTTCGATTAGTAGAGGGACTTATCAGGGGTGTTTGCCGTGCTCCCCCCCATTATTTGCTTTATATATTGATCCGTTAGTTAGGAAGATTATAGGCAATAATCAGATTTTGGCAATACACAGTTATGGGGGGAGCACTAAGATCCTGGCGTATTCCGATGTCGTAGCAGTTGTGACCCCTAATCCAATGGGCGCATTAGAAGAAATTGAAAAAGGAAAGCAGATTTTTGGGCATATATCGGGCTATCGACTTAACTCTGATAAAACCCTTGTTGTTGTTGATAAGGGACTTCAGATTAATGACCATCGGGTTGTACGGAAGGCAACATACCTCGGGGTCGAAATAATGGGGGGGGGTCAGAAATTGTGGAAATTAATCTGGGCTCTTTACTTCCAAAATTTAAAGCAGATTTTAACTGAATAGATAACATTAAACTTACACTGGTGATGCGATGCAACCTTTTTATTAAGGTTTTTACCGAAAATTCTATACTTCTTTAGGGCAATTCCTTTGATCATCGATAATGCTTGGTTCAAGTCTAAATTTCTCTGGGCTAACTGTCGCCCATGACCGGTGCTGAAATTCTTAACGCTACCTTAAGACAGAGGTGGCTGGGCGGTACCTAACCTTCAGTTATACCATTGGGCTGCAATATTATCTAAAATGGGTATTTTCCTCAGGGGTGAAACAGGCCAGTTGCAGATGACGGCCACCCCTTCAATTTACAAATTGCTACTAGGGGTAAAGGCTAGAGGCTGTTTTTTGCGACATACGGATTTTAAATTTAAGAGTGAAGTTTAAGACGCTAACTTGCGCTTTCAAAATCTGGACATCAGTTCGGAAGAGGCTTGGTCTGGGTCTTATTAATGCTTATACCCCATTATATAGCAACGATTTACTCCCGAGCATTTTCAACGACAGGCATATGAAAAACTGGTACAACAAAGGTGTGAGGATGGTTGGTGACGTTATGGATGAGGCAGGAGTGATTGCTTTTGATACGATCAAGGAAGCATTTGGGGTTGAGAACAGACAATTTTTTAAATATCTCCAGATAAGAGATTTTCTAGCAAGGAAGACATGGGGCAGTAGTGGTTTTGCTCGGGTGACGTTGGTAGAGATAGTGCTTGCAGGGTAGGGTCAAGTACACTCGGAGGGATTTATAAGAAATTGAATGAAACAATGCTGGATGACCTATCTAAACACTGTGACCGCTGGCATGAACGTCTATCAGTGGGTGCGGGCAAACTTCAGTTGCAATGCTTTAAAACATGGTTTAATCTCTATATAACCCCTGAGAAGAATAAAAAATGGGGAGGAGTTGCGGGAACAACATGCCCACGGTGTGGCTGTCCTGCTGCAGACATTGTACATATGTTTGCTTCCTGCCCCGACCTGGATATATTTGAAAGGGAGGTTGGTACTATGTTAGAAAATCACTTAGGTCATCACAGCTGATTGTACTTGGAGTAAGTAGCCCTTTGCTTTTGGCGCAGGTCCAGACCTTTCTGTTCATTGCTATGACAGTATTTAGACAGTGTCTAGCCACTCACAGGCTTGATCCAGCTCCACCAACAGGCCAACCGTGGCTGGGTAGATTCTTGGCAGTATACAGGTTAGAGAATGCAGTATATGCTGGAAAGGGGCACAGAGCAAGGGAAATGGGGATGGAAATCTGGGCACCTTTAATAAGATGGTCGCAAGATAGCCAAGGCAGGGGGCAATGGGTGACAAGAAAGCATTAAATTAACCCATAAAGCAGCACAGGTATCGCCATTATGTGCTTCTATGTCTATAAATATTTGAGCTTGTATTTTATGACTCCTCAATGCTGATTTAATAATTTGCCATGATTTTGTTTGTCTCTTTTATGATAGACATTGTTTTTCTTTTTTGTCTCTCTTATGCCAGTGAAAGAATTGTTTTTCTATTTTGTTTTTGTTCTTTCTCTTTCTGGTTAAGTGAATCGGACCAGCCAGGGAGTGGGGAGGGGGGTCAATTCTTCAGGTGATGTCTTTATTCATTCTTATATTTATGTTGTGTATTATATATGGGGAAAAAGATTTTCAATAAAGAATTCAAAAGGCATGGGTGGTTGCATGGGAATGCCCACGTAACGCCCCCTCTGCCCTAAGAAACGCAAAGCAGTGCTTCGCGCTACTTTGAGGGTGCTTTCCAGCAGAAAACAAGTTTTGCGCTGGAAAGTGAATAGCAAAAATAAACATTTTTAGCTGGTTAGCGTGATAAACAAGCTAAAAATGTTTGTCTATCCCCCCCAAAAGAGTCCGAAAGCGCCAACATGAGCATGACGAGCAAGTGCTTGAAAAACATCCAATATAGTACTTGGGGATATTCGAAAGGTGAGTAATCTGCAGTTAGAGTTCTCCATCAGAAAGGGTGATTATACCAAGGAACACACCAAACAAGACAAAAGCTAGGAGATCTGACATTACAGAAATTCCATCCTGAATCAAGGTCTTATTAAAGTTATTACGCCTACCATATTATACTATAATTGCTGCCAATGCCAGAATGAAAAATCAACTTATATTTCTTACCATTAATAAATTACAGCTGGGCTTTGGTCGACTCATCAACAGAAACTCTTACTGCCCAACCTAAACACACTTACTCCCAAAACAATAGCACATATAAATAAAAGGAGGGGTTCCATGCAAAGAGGGACATAGTCTACCCTATCATCCTTGTCCTCTAGAGTCTACCACTAGCCACCTTCAGAGGATGCTTCTTTCTGCTTGCCAGCCTACTCCACGATTAAGCCAGAGTATTTTTTTCAAGAGCAAGACCTCCAGGAACTGTCAGTGCAGCCATGTAACCAGGTAGACCATTCTCAAGCCTGTGAAAGTCAGAGGCTTTTCCAATAGCACCACAGGATGTTCATGTATCTTAATTCTTAAGCAACACTTATATGTGTGACATGAAGCAGGATCTCTATAGGATATTGTTGATGCCCCTGACACACCATGACCACATTTTGGCTCTCAGTGAAACACTATAAGTGTGACGGATATGCCCAGGCATAGGTCCCATAGCTCAATTTGCTATGGGGCTCAACTCAAGCCAAGCTGCAACACACTGATGAGGCCCCAGAAAATCAAAATCACTGAATGGCTGCATGTGGTCTTATAAAGATGAAATGTGGCATCCCAACTCAGCTGTGACTGTTCCTATTGGAGCAGGACCATGATTGATTTATAGAGGGCTGGCCTCAGTTGTCAAAGTGGGAGTATTGGGGTATTGGAGAGGCACCATATGCCCATACTTTTTTAATTTAAAATAAACCGTTCCCTTACTTTTTATGAAAAAGCAAACATGCCGGGCCGATTGAATCCGAGAGTTGAAATGCTTCAGCTGAAGTGTATGGCAGGGTGTCTCCTGTGCTGTGAAACTGGGGGAGGGACAATGACGTAACAGTAGCCCTCGCAGCTCACGTGGTGTGAAGGGGGCCCAGAGCTCCAGGCGGCCCCCTCCAGCAATGTGCACGGGCGCCCCTGGCCTTAAAGGTCCTTAATGGGTCCAGAGCATGGGGAGAGGGGGCCCTCTTTAAATCTTGCAGGGGGCCCCCTCAAGTTTCGTTACAACACTGGGGTGTAGGTTTCTGGGTTTAGGACAGAGGTGCAGGGTAAAGTTTTGGAGCACACTCCAGTTAGAAATGTAGTGAAGATTTAGAAAATAATAAGGTGATCTGGCAAACAATGTTTGTACTAATTATGAAATACAAAAAGGCATGGATTATTTACAAAATTAAAAAGTGGAAAACAAATCCCCTGTAAGAGAGTATTTATATTTTATAGGAGATCTGTGCTAAATGGTTCATACAGCTACAATGGAGCACCAGGACATTTTGGGAAATTCATAAGGTTTATGGGCAGAAAGAAGTAAAGTATCATTAACACCACATGTCTTGCAATGGTACTACCCATTAAACTTACTGTAGATTTGTTGCAAAGTCATTCTGTGCCCTGGGCACCCCCTACATTTTTGCTGACTGGTACTGGTGGTAACTGACTCTGACTGACCCTGGGCTCTGCTTAACCAGGCCCAGGGCCAGTTCTATGCTGAAAGAGACACTTAGAATACAGTGAGTATATCTACATACACTAGGGTACACTATGTGTTGGGGGTACCTCTGTGATTGGCATGACCTACCCTAAAAGGCCCTAGTACATAATAGGGAAGAAAAGAAGATTGAGAAGTGATAATAGTCGTGACAAATAAGTGTATCCAATTTCTTGAGATTTATACACAATAATTGGCTTCAGGTCCCAATTGTAGTGCACCCCGTTTACACCCTTGTCCTGATGAAGACCCCGATGTAAGGCCACAAGTACGCCTACTGCTGTAGCATGGGGTCGAAACGTCGACGGCTACCTTCTTTCTTCCTCAGTTGACACCGCCCGCATTTTTTGGATATACCAGTGTCAATATAGACAATTTTTATAAACAATGGGATATGTTATGACCCCTTTCTTTGGCTCAGGGACCTGAAGCCAATTATTGTGTATAAATCTCAAGAAATTGGATACACTTATTTGTCACAACTATAATCACTTCTCAATCTTCTTTTCTTCCTTTATCACAGCATCATGCTATTTCACTCCCTTTCCTTTGGGGCACTATT
Source organism: Lissotriton helveticus (assembly GCF_964261635.1). Classification (NCBI taxonomy): domain Eukaryota; kingdom Metazoa; phylum Chordata; class Amphibia; order Caudata; family Salamandridae; genus Lissotriton; species Lissotriton helveticus. The sequence continues at coordinate 451,698,466 of NC_136059.1, forward strand.
ACCAAAACTTATAAATTGTATTATTTGCTCATTGTGATTAATTTACAATGCGTTTAGTGTTTTGTTATTATTGTTTTAATAAATGAAAATATTGTTTACACAGTTCACAGGGACCCTCATTTTGTACGGAACACTCCAGAGGTCGGACTTCCAGAAGTTTGACCGGGAGCTCGTCGCAAGGCTATCCAGCGAAACCTCACCAAATCCGGACTGGCTGAGAGCTCGAGAGACCCCAGGAAGAAAAGCTCCAGAAAGGTTTTTAAGTCAGAAGGTAAAAACGTTGACCGAGACCTACTGTGAGGGTCGGCCTGAAACTTTGACCCGGTCTATCACGACCAGACGTCTAGATAAGGCGCTTTAGGTTTCTATGTGCTATATAATGCTAAATCTTTAAAAATTCATATCGCCAGTTCCCTACATTGGAGTTTTATCGTTTTGGTGACATTTTAAAGATACAAATATTTCCTATTTTTGTAAATTGGTGTTGGATTTTTATTGTGCATTGTGTCTTAATTATTTACTGAATTTGTGTTTTTAAATGCTTTGCATACCTGTCTTTGAAGTTAAGCCTGCCTGCTCGCAGTCAAGCTACCAAGGGTTGAGCATGGGAATAATTTTCTAAGACCTATTCTGAACCCTATACTGTGTTAGTGGTCTTATTATCAGTGGCAGATATATATTTGCCCCTACTAATAATCCACTTTCCAACAAGATTGCACAACATTCATCTTTTCAGAGCTGATTTTAAGATAGTTATTGTATTTAATATTTAACTGGCAAACATCAATGGCCTCAAACCAACAATAAACGGAAACAGCCTAAAGTAGAAAAAGATGCATCACATTCATATTATGTAAGGCAATGCCTAATCCAACAATATGTAAGTTTCATGAACTACACAAGCCACAAGAAATTATATAAGCCAGGGAGCAGAAAAAAACAGAAATTAGTACCTGAAAGTGGATCCAGCCATCTACTGAGAGCAGACGTTCTCGGTGCTGAACTTCTATATCACCGCCAAAAAGCAAAATAGGAAACGGGGAAACCAAAGTTGTTTCTTTCAAGTACACCTTGCCATACTTCACCTAAAAACAAAACAAACATCTGTTGCAACACATAGATAAGCAATATTCGTTCAAGAGCAAAAAGAGCTGGAGAGAAGTAAGGTCAATATTTTCACAAGCACAGGAACAGGGAAACTATACATAGCTGAATATGCTTGTTTGCCAGAATTTTTTTTAATCTGTGACACATGTAAATTAACACATCAATTACAATACTACAGATAATGTATGCTTGGGTTTCCTAGTGATATCTCTGAATCATTTTGAATGCCTTATTACCTTCTCTTGGTACAGCAGCCATCCATAGGTCTGTAGATCTCTGTTGACCGAAGAGGGGTGGACGTTGGCTTTGCCCTGAGCAGTTTCTGCAATGCATGGGATCTTTTCTGTGATGTCAACAGACTTGGTACACTGAATTTTCCCAACGCTATCATACAGGCCCGCCGTCAACACAGCTTTGAGTACAGATATCTCTTGGGGAGACAAGGGCTTTCTGACCCCGTTTTCATGGATTCCATTTGAGCTTTCATGTGATGTTTTACAGGAAACAAATCCTGCAGCTCTCACTAGCCTCACCAATTCCTGCTTTACATCCTGTAAAGGTTTCATAAAAGATTTTACATTAGTATAGTAAATAGCAGAGAGTACTGTCAACATTATTTTTTCTTCAAATGTTGCTGCATTTATTACAATGGACTTACCATAAAATGTGAGTGTGGAACCTAATTCCCCAATCAATTTAGGAACAGGGAAAAGAAGATTAGCAGCTTCAAAATAGTGCATATGCTAATTTCGTACCCAATACTAGTAGACTGCGATGTTGCTTATAACCCTGTGTTGTGCGATATAGGTCTGTTTGCTTTCTCCTAACCTTTTGCACAGCAGACAGCGGTGGCACCTTGTGGCAGAAACCAATCTGCAGTTTATTTTATGATCACCGTATTACAACCATAAGCAAAACTTGCAGCAGTGTCTGATTAAGACTCAATTACCCTGTAGGCGCCATCTCATATGTGGGAACTCGTAGCACAGACAATCTGAACTGTTTAACATTTTCAGAGAAATAATGGAACTAGAAACAGTGAGAAGAAATAGTTGCCTGTAATCCTAGTTCTCCTCCCGGGTAATTGCGGTATTCCCATAGGTTAAATTATTCAGCAATTAACATTTTGTGTGGCACCCAAAATTAACAGTAATATCCGACTATAAACCAATTACCTAGATTTTGCCAACAGGCAATTAACCTGCAGGAGCTTGCTTCTCGACATAATATTAATTTCTAGACTGTGCAATAAATCGGCCAACCAAGGTCCAAGCAAGAGATTCTACAGGGCAATATTATTCTAATAGCAGTAGTATTACCGTTGATAAATGACAACGTTCTACCGGAGTCCTATGTCGTCCATTCCACGCTAATTATATGCAAATGGAAGCTAGAAAAAGATAGGTCGTCCTGGGAGTCACAATTCCAACAGAGCAATTCTTATTTCAGGTGTAATTATTTGAAAGAGCAAAGTACCGCGTTCGGCAAAGCATCCGCCCCACCGCGTCCACGACAAAACAACTGGGGGCCCCTGTGGAGACTTTGGACCCAAAAGCATGCCATTGGGAGCCAGAAAGTGGCAAAGATAATCAGCATGGCTTCAACCTGTTGAAGCACTGCTGTTAGTCAGGGAAATTCAGGCGGCATCAGGATCAACTGAAGGATTGGCTACGTAGTTGGAGATCGGAGTGGGAACGATTGGCACCTTTATTCTCCTACAACTTCATTTTTAATAGAGAGTGACAGTACGGGAATAAGGGCTGCTTCGGTTTCTTATGCTTTTGCTTGGACTTTGACTTACTGGAGGACTTAAGCTGCCAATGAGACTTCTCGATGGTGCAGCATCAGGAGTGGTTCAGAGCCCAAAAGTTGGAAGGGAAAAGAGGGCTTACACTAGGCTCGAGGCTTTACTGTGTTCAACGACATACAGCTTTGTGGTCCCAGATCACCTTCGGCTGCATGAGGACGCTCTCCATGCATGACGTCTAGTTGTACCCCAGACCACAGCACCAAAGACACACCTCATGCGAGTCTGTGGCCGACATTTGTTTTCGGCAGCCATGGCTTGGTTGGACGCCTGTAGTTTTAGAAGGGGGCATTGTTCCCTTGCTGACTGGATTTAGTTTTGGGAGTCGTCAAAAGACCGGAAAAAGGGAGTGTGGCGCTCAAGATTAGTGTTCTGAAGTGTGGAAAGAAAGAAAATTACATCGGAGCACAGAGGTTGAGCTTAAATGCAGGTTCTGCAGTGGAATTAATTCTACATGGAAATGCATTGCACCCCCTTGTGACGTGCTTGAGCACCTCTATCAAACGCTTCTGGATCCAGTCTGGCGCCAAATACCTCGAACATGCTGCAATACCGTTGATAGACCTTGAAAAGGTTTTCGATGCAGTTAGTTAGGATTATCTCTATGCATGCAGGGAGAAGATGAACTCGGGGAGAAGTGGATTACCGGCGTTAAAATATTATATGCCAGCCCGACAGCTAGAGTTAGAACAGGCGTAGTGGTTTCTGCCCAATATGGGATATTCCGCGGCACGAGGCAGGGTAGCCCACCGGTGCTGTTTTCGCTGGCAATGGTGCCCCTGGCTGCGCTGTTCCGCCAAGGGGGGATGGGACTGTGACTGGCATTTGACCAAATTCTACATGTTGTTTCCTTATATACAGATGACCTGCAGATTTATTTACAGGAGGCAGTGGCCAGATCAGCGACGGCTCTGAAGCTCCTAGACAGATTGGCAGTCCTGACAGGGCAGCCAGTAAACAGAGTAAAGACTTACCTCTTCCCAGTGGCAGGGCCACTGCAGAGACAACTTACACTTCTGGGGGACCTTAATTGGGCTCAAACTACGTATAGATATCTGGGCATACATGTTTACCACTCACTGCTGGATATGCATGAGGGTAATCTTGATAGGGTGCTCCGGTTGCTCAGATCCTGTGTAGCTTTTTGGAGGGCACTGAAACTGCTGATGATGGTGCATATATCATTGACCAACCTTGTAATGTTGCCCAGATTATTGAATTATTTTGTGAACCTCCCTCAAGTGTTGCCCAGAAGTTGGTTTGCCCCTCTAGATTAATTAGTGCGGGGCTTGATGTGGAGAGAGGGTTGCAGAAGGGTCTCACTGACAACACTGCAACTCCCGGTCTGGAATGGGGGTTTCGGGGTGCCCAAATTTTAATTTTATTATTTGGCCTCCCAACTGCAGTGGCTGGCCCAATGGCCGGAGGACGCAAATGCGGGGGGCACATTCAAGGGAGAATTGAGTGCACTCAACACCCTATTGCTGGGCAAGATACTAGACTATAAGGTGGCAACCACTTACAAGTCAACGTTACAGACCAAGGCACTACAGTGCTGGAAGAAAGGTCTGGCTAGGCTGTCCTTGACCCCCAGGTATTCATCAAGGCTTCCCTTGGGGGGCCTTCCTCATGGAACGACATGCCAAAAATTCACCTCGGACCAGCTATCAGAGTGAGAGGAGGTGGGCCTCAGGACGGTGGGTGACATATACCAAGAAAGGACTCTGATCCCATTTGTGAAACTTGTGGAGCAATATGGGTTGCCAGTGGGTCAGTTTTACAATGTGAGGCCCACGTCCGCACTTTCAGAGAACTATGGGGTGGAAGAGGAGAGGAACCGGATACACCGCCTTTACTGCATGCATTGATTACCTTAGAGAGCGCTGGCCACCAAGTAAAGTAGCTATATATGAGACTAATGGAAACATAATTGACAATGTTACCTAAGATCGGAGAGCGCTGGGAGCACCTATTAAACAAACAACTCACAGATTGTGAATGGGGGAGAGTCTTGGCGTCGCCCAAAACAATATCGCGTAACACAAGACTGCAATATATCCAGTTTAACTATGTGCATATAACGTATTTGATCCCACACAAGATCCATAGGATCCATGGAGGAGAGGCGCAGGAGTGTGCGAGATGTGCCCAAGAAGATGTGGACTTCCTCCACATGGTTTGGGCCTGCCCAGTGCTGACCACCTTTTGGATTAAGGTGGTCCGGAGAACGGGGACGACATTGGAAAGAGAATTAGGCACCACTGTGGAGGTGTGCCCTTTAGGCCTCTTCCCCACCCACCGAAGCAGAAGGTAGGAAATAAATTCATTGCCTAGGCCATGGCCCTTGCAAAGAGACGAGTGGCGATGTCTTTGAAGTCCAGCATAGGGCCACAAATAGAAAGCTGGAAAACAGATCTCACATACTGGGCTGAAGCAGAGTCGAGGGCACTTCTCAGGGAAGAAGCAAGAGGGGTGAGAAAGAAGCCAATAGCGGATCAGTGGAGGGAATTGGCAGGAGCCTGGGAAAGTCTGGATTTAGCAGAAGAAGAGACAGATTGAGGGGTAAGCATTGAGCAAACAGACCAACATATCAGAACATATATGGAGAAAAGGGAAAAAGGCGTGACAATCAACAGACTTTCAAAGGAGGGAGCGCACGCATAGTACTGCAAACATCACAATTAGGTCCCCGCTTAGCAGATAGTGAGACTACATAAAGACACCAAATGGCTGACCCGCTCCCGCAGGAATACCCAGACACCACACAACATAGATAAGCAACAAGGAGCACACAAGCGGAGATGGGAAAGGCACAAAGTATAAGGTACAAAGTTATAATAGGTCTCCATTGAAACCGGGAATACATGTACACGAACGTGAAATTAGTGAGAAAAAAGGGTTCCCCGATACTGACCAAGAAGAGGTAAACAACGCCAGAGAATGCAGGTCTATAATGTAGAAAGATGTCAAATGAGGACAACTGAGTTACAATAAAGCAGAACCCTATATTCCTTTCCTGAAAAACGGATTGAGATTTAAAATATAAAAAACGTCGTTGAGATTGTATTTCATATATTCTGTTAAATGTCAAACAGTAAGATTGGAAATGCCAATAAACAAATGTTTTTAAAAAAAGTGTAAAGTGTTCTACGTGTTCTCAAAGGAAGAACACTAGAAAAAATGTTTCTTGTAAAAGAACCCATGAAAATAAAACAAACAAAGTATGTGAAAGAGACAGCAAAAATCCACATAGATGGATACACCCTTTATCCATTTCTATGGAAGGCTTCAAGAATAAACACGTCAATAATAATAATAATAATAAAACCACTTATAGAGCGCATGGTTACACTAAAAACAGTGTGTCCCCGCGCTAAGAAATGCTATCGCTCCCTGAAGAGGCCGAGAACTGGGGATAGTCTGCACCCCAGGCTACAGACTAAGTTATTCCCTTGGAAACAGGTAGGTTTTAAGTTTAGATCTGAATAATGTTTCAGAGGGCTCCATGCGCAGGTTGAGGGGGAGACTATTCCAGTGCTTGCTCGCAAGAAAGCGGAAGGAGCTACCTCCCATCCTGCTCCTGCGCACACGCGGGATTTGAAACAGCATTGTTCCAGCAGATCTAAGGTCCCGGGAGGGGCGGTGTATGGTAAGAAGGTTGCGCAGGTACCTTGGCCCTTTGCCCTGTGCAATGCGGTGGGCAAAGCAGAGGGCTTTAAACTTAATGTGCTCCTCAATGGGGAGCCAGTGAAGTTTTTGTAGTGCTGTTTTGCCGGAAGCCCTTCGCGGGAGATTGAGTACCATACGGGTGGCAGCATTTTGGACACATTGTAGTTGGTGCAAACATTTCTTGCTCAATCCTAAAAGGAGGGCATTGCCATAGTCCAGATGTGGAGTCACTAGGGCATGAACAAGAGTCTTCCTAGCACTGATAGGAAGCAGATCAAGCACTTTACGGAGTGTTTTTAATATTCCAAAACATTTGCTCGTGATTTTGCTGATCTGTTGCTTGAAGGAAAGTTCCGCATCCAGCCATATTCCTAGGTTCTTGATCGAGAGTGCTGGGCGGGGGACAACTCCTAGATTGGCAGGCCACCAGGCCTGCGACCAGGCCGTGGAGGACTTGCCTACCATCAATAGCTCAGTTTTGTCGCTATTGAGGCGAAGGCAGTTATTATTCATCCAATCTGCTACTGAACGCATACAGTTGGAAAAATTGGTGGCGTCCTCAGCCTGATTGTTGGATAGGTTAATTATCAGTTGGGTATCGTCAGCGTATGTGACGATATCCACACCAAAAGTTTCCACCAATTGGGCTAGGGGTTCCATATATAGATTAAATAGCGTCGGGCTCAGACTTGAGCCCTGTGGAACCCCGTGTCTCAGTTTGCGAAGAGACGATTTGTAGGGCGGACAGTGCACCTGAAAACATCTGTTTTCAAGAACAGATCCTATCCACTCCAGGGCTGGTCCTTCCACTCCCAGATCAGAGAGGCGAGACAGCAACGTTGAGTGCAGCACGGTGTCAAATGCTGCACTAAGATCTAACAGAACCAACGCTGCTGTCTGTCCCCCATCAGCAAGTTGTTTCAAATGTTCAGTGGTGAAGAGGACCGCCGATTCGGTGGAGTGGCCGGCTCTAAATCCTGACTGAGTGGAGTGGAGTAGAGAGTTTTCCTCCACAAATTTCATCAGTTGGCTATTTACTATCTTCTCCACAATCTTTCCGCAGAAGGGGAGGAGGGAGATAGGGCGGAGATTTTGTAGCTGAGAAATCTGTATATTTGCTTTCTTTTTCAGGGGTATTACTTGTGCCGTCTTCCAAGCGACAGGCACATGACATTCCTGGAAGGACAGGGTGATCAGGTGTTCGATCTGCTCGATAAAGCAGTCAATGACTTCCTTACAGCGGTTGGGGGCAATCACATCCAGAGGGGAGCCAGACTTGATGCTATTAATGATAGTGAGCAGTTCAGCTCTCTCAGGAACTAGAAATTGAGTCAAATGGGTCTTGGTGGCGGAGGCGCTTCTCACTCCCACCTCATTGATGGGTGTGGTATCGGTAAAGGTGGCATGTATTAAATCTACTTTTTTTGTGAAAAAATCAGCGATGTCATCGCATAATTTATTGGTGTATGTGTCTTGGGCCTCAAGTCTAGTAGGGGTCGTAAGCTCTTTGTAAATCAAAAAGAGTTCTTTGGTAGGATTTTTAGCAGATTCTACACGACCTTTGACGTGAGCGCCTTTGGCTGATCTGACAAGTTTATAGTAAATGTTTAATTCTTTCTTATAGTTCAGCATCTCAACTGAATTATAATTTTTCCGCCAACTTCGCTCAGCCTTTTTACATTTGGCTTTGGCTACTTTGAGTTCGTTAGAGAATCACGGGGCAGTTTTCACTTTCCTGACAGGGGCTTTTAGAGACCAAGGTGCTACTGTGTCTAGCGCCCTCGACACCCATTCCTCATAGTTGTCCCATGCTTTAAGCAAGTTGTCAGTGGGAGGGGGAGGGTCATTAAGAAGGGCAGTTTTGAAGTTTTCCTGTGTGAACTTCTTCCAGTTCCTAACTTTCGTGGGTGCGGTTTTGTTTCCATTATCTTCCTGCGGGCCAATCTCCACATTGAAAGGAATGGCAAAATGATCTGACCAGATAATTTGCAATGGTATGGCAATTTTTAATCCTTCACAGTTGGCAAAAACGGGGTCGAGAAGATGGCCACGTTGATGTGACGGGGCAGTCGATTGGAGTTTAAGTGACCTAGACTCCAGAGCTTCCATCACCTCCTGTGCCTCCTTACAATTGGGATTGTCAAAATGTAAATTGAAATCCCCCAAAACAAGGAATTTTTTGTAGCGAAGAGAGTATTGGGTTATCAGTTCAGTAAGCTGGTTGCAGAACTGAGAGGTTTTGCCTGGAGGCCGGTATAGAAGGATACCGTCAAACGATCGAAAAATACACCCCCGAAAGAAGCAAAGAAAAAAACGCTCCAAAACCAGAAGGAGAGAACTAAACGCTGTGTACCATCACATCTAAGGGATACCACTCGCTGAATTAAGGCAAGAAGTTAATGAAAGAAACCATGATCCAAGAAACGAAAGTTCCAATGAAATAATAAGTCAGGTCCTGCTACAACACTTGAAGAAAGGAAAAGCAATAAACCGACTGCAAATGTTTCTACGAGCAGATAACACAGGTAATCAATCTCGCATGAGAAAGAAACTTTAGTATCAAATCTCTTGAGTGAGTATCTCCTCAGTAGAGATAACAGAAAAACCTACCTACAGATAGGAAAAACCAATGTAGGGTCTCAAAGGAAGACAACCTGTCATCAACAGCAAGTACACACCTAAAAAATAAGACCTGCAAAGACAGAAACGCCACAGCTGGCGACATTACACTGCCAAGCATACCATAATGTAGTTTTGAGTCAAATTACAAACCAGGAACATTTCCCTTAAAATACAGCGACAGTTGAAAGAATGGAACAGGGCTATGGGACACCCAGACTGTCCCTAAACCTACCCAAAGCGGCATAAGCTTGGGCAAACAAATGAGCGCCACCAAATGGCATGTCAAGTAAAGAAGACTGGTCTGCCTCTGAAATCCAGTAAAATGTAGTCAAGCTCTCTGGCGTAATGCCACAGAAGATTCCATGGATCGACCAATCGAATCACTGGAGTCCATTCCACACCTAATGATTAACCTAGCTGCCTGTTGCCCATCCGAAATCAACTGACACAGTTCGTTCCGATTAGCCTCCAGAAACAATGGCAAAAATTGCTGTAACGAATCCCATAAGGCATGAGAAAAACGTTCAACGATGATACTTGTGTTAATGGAACGTTAAGCTGCACTGGTGGAGGAGAACATATGTTTTCCACAAGAGTCTTCATCAATCGCAGTATGAGGAATAGTATCCACATCTTGGGAAGCTGTAGCAACCTGAACCACAACACTGTGGTGTGACGGTTGACGAAGGAGGCAAGCAGGATTATTGAGGGCAGGGCAGTGGTCCCAAGGCGCACCAGTAAAATATCATATAATGCCTCACAAAAGGGTACCACTGACTCAGTCCCTAACCGACCCAGGTGAAGAACCTCAATGAGGGGGTCTGTAGATTTCTCCACCTAAGGCAGAGTCAAATGTAGATCAGCCATCCTTTTTAACATATCTACCAAGGAAAAGCTGGCTTCCCAGGCAAGGCCAGGAGGGGATAGAAGGCTAGATAGAATACCTTAGTATTCTGTGCAACATGCGCTGTTATAGTGCACTCTCCATCTTTGGGCCAAGAAAGAGTGCAACTCAATATGCTTCCATTAAAAGCAGTGACAGTGTTTTGTACATGTGATGCTGCCAAGTGTAGACCCTTGTCCGGCACATGAGTTCCAAGCTTCATTTTGACATGGAAGCAGCAGGAATGAAAGTTCAACTTGGTGATCCTGGGACTGCATTTACATAATTGTACAGGCTCAAAATAGGCCCATGCACATGTTTTTGCTGAAACTGCAGCACATACTAGAAAACTGCTATAGATGTCTACACCTTATATACAAACTCACATTTTAATTTATGCATTAAAAGCAGCAAAGTTTCACTTAATCCAGTTTATGGACCTCTGCATCAGTACTGAACAAGTTCATGACATGGACACAATCCTTCTATATGAATGAATGCCTTTTAGACCCTCTCCATGTAAGCCTATGAAGTTGCTAGCTGGATAAAAGCCAACTGTCTCAAGCTCTACACTGACAAGACGGAAGTAGTTATCTTCGGCAATAACAGACTCACGCCCGGTACCCATGCAAGGAACCTCAGAATAATCTTCAACAGCAACCTGGACATGGCTGCACAAGTCAACGCTGTCACTGCATCCAGCTCTCACAACTTAAAGATGTTGAGGAAGATTTTCAAATGGCTTTCCAGCAACACTAGAAACACTGCCACTCACACGATAGTCACAAGCAAGTTGGACTGTGGGGACACCCTCTATGCCAGGATCACCAAGATACTCTATAGAAGTCTACAAACCATCCAGAACTCTACAGCCAGATCCATCCTCAACCTCCCACACACATCTCACATCACACCACACATCAGGGCGCTCCACTGGCTCCTGATTCAAAGACCTGCACATTTCAAAATGCTCACACACACATTCAAGACACTTCACAACTTAGATCCTACCTGAGCGGTTGCATCTCTGGCCACTAACTTGCACATACCTCATGCATAAAAATAACCATATCAGGAGGACAGGCGTTCTCTTACATCGCTCTCGCTCCTAAAGCATGGAACAGACTCCCATTTCACATCACAGCCTTCTCCTCTCTTCTTGAATTTCGCAAGACCAGGATTTTCAATTAACCTACCTACCACTGCCAGGGCTAGGCACACATGCCTGATGAGCACCAGGATACCCTCTTGGGTGATAATGCACATTACAAATACACATAACAAGTAACATTCCAATGTTTTGCAGTCCACTACAGTGGGAACTGTTGAACAGAATCAATATCAAACTTGACATGAGAGGACTTTACACAGAATAGTCTGTTTTTGTCATCCGATGTAAATCTGTTCAGTAGTTACTGAGATATTTGATTACAAAAAAGTATTGAGCAAAGTTGGAAGAGTTACATTTTTGCATATTTTGAAAGTAGATTTAGTAAAAAAAAAACACGAACAGATCTGTTAAAGACCTGGTTTTCAATTAGAAAGCAAATCCAATTGCTCTAGTACTCTGTTTTCCCCTCATTTATTCAATTCTGCTACACCTCCAGACTCATTTGGGAACAGTTTAAGAACCGCTGAATGGCACAGATTTAAAGTTTAGTACAGCAGCCATAACACAATGCAAGCAGCGCTCACCCTGTTCTAGAACGCACAAATTGAAGAACAAATGCCAGACATTAAAAAAAAGCTTACATTGACACAGAAGAAAAGGGAAGAAAATGAGCCTTTCAAAGTGTTATTCGTCAAATAAAAAAAACCAGAAATCAAAGGTGGCAAAACACACACCAAACTATTCAAAGGTTTTGTGCATTTCATAGCCAGAGCTAGTTTTTGAGCCCACAAAGCTGCAGACATGGGACTGGTCTCAGGCTGCGGTTAAAAGTTACATCCTTCGGACAGAGCGGAAGTTTGATGGGCATTTGGACAAGGCATAGGCACAGCAGTGGGCCACACCCACTACCCAGAGCTTGCTTTGAACAGGCGAATGCCATGTGCAGCAGGCATTGGGCAATAGGAGAGATAGGCCATCCATCGAGAGCCAGCATCCTTGTGTAGTAGGCTCTTGAGGTACAAGACTGGGTGTAGGCACATGACCACAGTATGCACAAAGCTGATACCCGAGTTATGGGGTCTATGGGGCATATTTACATTGAAGTGGCGGAGCGCTGGTTAGCTCCAAAATAGCTAACGCCACACTCCATCATGTTAGAAACGCAGGGAGGCACTGTATTTACAATAGTACGATGCACCCTTGCATTTCTCCCTGCGGTGGTGCTAAATTTAGTTGCCTAGCGCAAACGCAGGCACCCTTTCACCATAGTGCAAGGGTGCTTAAGTTGAGGGATAAGGTGTCCCTTCCTGCACATAAACAATCTGAATGCCGATTTGAAACTTGTGTGTATGCTGCATTGTACAACACCCATTGCCCACCCTTTTTCACGCTAAGTATAGAGTGAATGGGTGCCTTATTTACAAGGCGGCGTTAAGTGGCTTAACGCCGCCTTGTAAGTAAGGCAAAGCCCCTATCACCACAGGAACGTCAGAAAAAGTTATTTTTTGAAAAGCATTAAAATTCAACTAGAAAAGGTGAAGGGATGATTTGTTTATTGAGCAAACTGATGCAAAGCTTTAAAACTGCTGACAGCTGCCAGTCCAACATAACACTGCATGTCTCTTCTCCCAATGCATTGCTTACAACCTCACACATTATATCTGTTGGACCTGGAATCTTTTGGTGTGGTTTCCCCTGTCATTTTGATCTCCTGTTTTTGACTATTTGCTGATTTTAGTGCTCTGGGCACTTTACCACTGCTGACCAGTGCTAAAGGGCATGTGCTCTGTGTCTAAAATGTTATAGTATTTGGTTTCTAAAGGACTAGTATATTTGATTCACTAATAGTGAAGTGCTCTACATGTGCCCAGAGAATGTAAATAAAATGCTACTAGTGGGCCTGCTGCACTGATTAGGCTACCACATGAGAAGCCTGTCAAACATGTCCCAGGCCTGCCACTGCAGAGCCTGCCATGTCGACCTGGCAAGTACACCAACTTGCCAGGCCCAAACCTTCCCTTTTATTACATTTAAGGCACCCCTAACATAGGCCCTAGGTAGCCCCAATGGCAGCGTGCAATGTAGTTAAAAGGTAATGCATGTACCTTTGTGATTTACATGCCCTGGTAGTAAAAAACTGCTAAATTCTTTTTCAATACAGCAAGGCCTAACTCTCCCATAGATTAGCATTGAGGCTGCCTTGTAACACGTTATAAGTGTAGCTTCAAAACGGGAGCAGATAGATAATTGGAGTTTGGAGTCTCTAGGCTCACAGTTTAAAACACATCTTTTTGTGAAGTTGGTTTTTAAATCGCAGGTCTGAAAATGCCACTTTCAGAAAGTTGGAATTTTCTCACTTAACCATTCTTTGAATTTGCCCATCCTTTGAATACACGAATGGGTGGGATGACAGCTGGACTTTGCGAATTCACTCTAGACAGTCCCATACAAGGAAGCTGAGGTGTGTCCTGTATATCCTGATGGACCATCTCCAGGCTGATCAGCCTTCCTGAGCTAGAGTGGTGGGAGGAGCGGACCCTTGCACCAGAATAGGGATGTGCCTGCCCCCACGGAAAGAGTTGCATAAACCCCTGTAGTGTGCCTGGAGCCAGGGCCAGGAAGAGCAGGGTCTTGTGCAAAGAGCTTTCTTTGAAGTCTTTCTACTTCAAAGGCTAAAATGGGTAGAAGTACTGGACCTCTGACACCATATACTCAGAACACTTCTGGACTGAGGATATTCTGCCAGGAAGAAGAGATGTTGCGCTGCCAGAAAGAACTGCTACTTTGTTTCTTGCTTTGCTGTGTAGGCCTGCTGCTTCTTGCCTGGGAGTGAGAGGACTGGAATTCACTATCTGCATCCTGATTTCAAAGTTCACCAAGGGCTTGGCTGAGCTTGCTTTCTGTTGCTGCAGTCTCAGGGACATCAAAGACTACACCTGCATCTTGCTACCAGCACCTGAGCTCCTCCGCTGTGCGTCCTGCCTGGCCAAGTGGTGCCAAATCCAGTTCTGAGCCCTTGGAGGTGAATTTGATGCTACAACCAAGAAATCAACGCATCGACTCCAAGCATCAGTTTGGAACCAGCACAATCCAGTGAAATCGACGCATCACTTATACTTGCACAGAAGCCGTGGTCCCCGCTCGCCAAGTGTGTGTGACGCATCGACAGCGACTTACAACGCAGGCCTGACTTTGTTGCAGCATCTCCAAAGAACCACCACTTCGTAAGTTTCGAACACGGCCTCACTGAAGTCTGTGACACATTGTTCCGACTCCAACACAGTCTTGACCCTGGATGGCCTCTCGTAGACGCAGCACCTGCGACCAGTGGTTTGACATCAATGCATCATCGATACCGTGTCCACTTAAGGAAAAGAGGTCAAGCATTGCAACTTATGCATCATCTCCTCTAGGCACTGCATCATCCCTAAGCTTTAAAGTCTCATTGACCCTGCACCGCCTTAACGAACTGATGCATCACATGCATCCGCAACGCCTCACCTCCTCTGCGCCATGCATCGTCTGTGATTTCCAATGCATCCAAGGTTACCTGTGTCTGGGTGACTCCTGTATCCGGCCTGTGCTCCATCGCAGTCGGACGGAACTTGTGGATTTGCCCTGATCAAGTGCGACCAGATAGCCCCAGTTGGAGCGATTGTCTTCTTAGCACTGCATTTTGATTAATCTTTGAAAATTCATATTTTAACTTGTGTATGTTGGATTTCTGTTGTTTCAGTCTTGTTTTATTCAGATACATATTGGCTATGTGTGTGTGTGTGTGCAGATACTTTACACATTGCCTCTATAGTTTAGCCAGACTGCTTGGTGCCAAGCTACCAGAAGGTGAGCACAGGTAAGCTTTTAGTGTGTACTACACTTAACCTGACTAGAATGTGGGTCCCTACTTGGACAGGGTGTATACCTCTGCCAACTAGAGACCCCATTTCCAACAATTTCCCAGATGGCATTCATTATTCTGCAGTGCAAGGATTTATAGGGGCATGCTTCACATAAGCAGTCAAAGGGTTGCCTTTTTTTCTTTTAAGGAGAATTTAGAGAATATGTATATCAAAATGTTCTAGTCAGGTGATGGTCACTTCACCAAGTCCTGCCCTTGAACAACCAAAGCATTCTCGAAATAAGTGGGCTCAACCTTCTTGGAGAATAAAAAAAAGAACATTGAAGCTCTACTAAAAAATACTAGAGCAAATCTAAAGAGAAAAATCAAAGTTCAGAATGGCAAAAAATCAATGCGACAGAAAACAGTATTCTTATTTAAAAGAGATTACCAGTAGTGCTTGAAAATGCTCCCAGAAAACAAACTACAAGAGTAACGATACTAGGACAAAAGCAAAATAGCGCATGTGCATGGGGGTCCTTTTATAGGTCTTTTAAGGCCACAGCCTTAAGGATAAAAGGAGCTTTCCTGATCGTGTCTAAATTCCTAAAAATGTTACAGTGTTGCAAGATGCAGCCCTGTCACAGATGAAGCTGTGAGTTCTAAGACAACTGTGTTGTGCAAAAATCACTGATTGGTGCAAATTCTTCCCATAAAGAGTACTTGGGAGCATATTTGCATAATTGTCACACACTGCAGCGCAAAAAGTCACCTTGCTTCGCTGCCCTGCGTGACAGGGAAAGAGTAAAAATGCGTTGGAGCCCTTTAGGCAGCCTCGCGAAAACAAAGGCCCCTTGCACCACGGTGCAAAGGTGCCTGCATTGCATGCAGGATTGTTTTTGTGCAGGAAGAGATACCTTCCTGCACAAAAACAATCCCCAGAGCCATATTCCTCTTTCTATATGTGCTCTCCTGCAGCACACATAGAAAGAGGAAGTAACAGGGAGAAATAGAGATATGTCACCCCTTCATGCCTCCCCTAGGAAAGCGCTTTCTTTTTGGAACATTTCCAGGTGTACCAATTTTGGTAAATCTGGGAATGCATCAAAACGCATGGGAGCTGCTTGGGAAAACCAATGCAAAGCCCATGGAACACCTTCCCGTGTCAGATTAAGGCAACGCAACGATTTGCGCTGTGTTGCTTTACTCCAGATGTATGGAGCCACTCAGGGCCACGCAAAGTGGCCTTGCATGGCTCCATACATCTCACTTAAAGTTTGCATCCCACATGTACAATATTGCGTGGTGCAAAAGCGAAGCACATTGGGTCATAAATATGCCTTTGGTGATTACATGGTGCATCTAGGTAGTAGATGCTGCTGCTTTCATGCTCTTTTGAAGTGGCGCCAAAAG
This sequence comes from Lissotriton helveticus, assembly GCF_964261635.1. Classification (NCBI taxonomy): domain Eukaryota; kingdom Metazoa; phylum Chordata; class Amphibia; order Caudata; family Salamandridae; genus Lissotriton; species Lissotriton helveticus. The sequence goes on from NC_136059.1 coordinate 451,714,916, forward strand.
CTTTCTAAGATTACAATAGCTGCGTGGTGTAGACGCTTCCACTCATGGTAACTGCACAGACAATAGTACATGTGCATAGTTTGTGTATGCAAGGTATGATTAATAGGACACAATTTAGAACGTCCTTTGCCAATGCCAAGTGAGCATCTACTGTAAGGCTTAAGAAATTTAGACCACTGTAAAGGATATGAATGTTCATTACACAATATAAAATATAAAAGGGTCAATATTTTTAAATAATAACAGGTGGGGGTAACATTTTTAGGACTGGCTGCTCAAGACCAACATATTTCCAAAAGTATAACGTGAAGAATTTCTAAATATACCTCAATTGTTAACAGCGCCTTTCTGTTCAGAAAATGTTTTCTGCAGTAAGACATCTCAGAGTGGTATCCTTCAGAACGAAGACGTTTCCACCTTAATAGAAAGAAATACAAAGGGTCATGGTTGGCGATGGAATTACGGAATGCACTTGTTTCTATAGCGACAGCAGAGGAGGGTGGGGGTGAATACAGCAAAGAAGTCGACCTTCATGAAAGTCAATATAAATGTGTGTCAACCTTAAATACTATTGTTTCAAGACTTTCTGTGGTCAAAGCTATATGAACGTACAATTATATTAGCTTTGTATCCTTAATCTCTAACGAACACAAGTACTGTAATGGTCTCAGACAAATGTATTATATATTGGTGTTACAATTTAAGGATTCCATTCTCATTGCCCATGGTCAAAGGCTGTGCATAGCTGGGTTGGTGGCACATAGGGCTAGCTGGAGCAGGAGCAGTTCCCAGACCCCACCCTGTGCTCTGGAAAATGCTGCTAGTCGCAGGGTCCGGCCACAAGTCATGCGCAGCACCTATATCATGTTATAAATAATAAAAATCATTAGGCAACTAGGCACATACCCAGGCCCTGTTGCACAGCCAAGTTTAGCCACATGTATGGCTAAACGTATCGAATGGATGCCATTGAATGCAACAGATCAAGTCATGCCCTATGATAAACCCCCAGCTGTGCATGGCTTAAGGGTGGGCACAGCGGACAATGGAAGTACTAAAAGTTGTGCGCAAGTCCTGGACAAGAGGAGGCCCTGCAAACAGCCCACATGCAGTGGGTTGGTTGCACAGGAGATAAATACCAGCCCTGCAGGCAACCACCGCTGCGCATGGACAATGGCCAAAGGTAATGGGGACTGGCTGCACTTGATGTTAGGTGTATTAAACCACAGCATCCCATGGCCGAAGGACCCGCACACCAGAAATTGGATGCACACTGGGTTAGACACAGAGCCTGGGCACATACCAGACCCTACATCTAAAGCCTGAGCGGAAGGGATGGCTGCATGTCCTTAGGCCCACCACCAAAGCCCTTGACCAACCAAAGGTGGGACAGCAAAGGTGACCCACACTGCAGGTTTGGAGCCCAAAAGCCTCACGTTGCAGCCAAAGCCCGTTCAGTAGAGGTTGCATCACAGGTGGTCGGGTGCATTATATGTCACATATGATTTCATCAACGTTGTCATCTTAGATGTCATTTATGAAGCCATATGATATATCATCCCTTTGTGAAGTTTTAAGAAGTACATGGTGCGTGCGTAATTTATGTTTTATGTAGCTAAATGTCGAGAGAAAGAGATAGTCACTGATTCTGACCAGCAAAGAAAAATCACCATAATGGCAAAACAGTCTGATATTATAAAGGCCATGAAATACATTATACAAATAAGTTACTGCTAAAAACAAAGGGCTATAATTATTGTTAGTAATCAGGTCGATCGCTGCAAGTCCAGAACAAGCCTACAGAATTTATGTAAGTGGCAAAAGAGTGCAGGAATAGCATATGTCTGTATAATTCAAAGAAACTAACAATCTTGAACAGACATACGCATCCTAGACCGCATACATTTATTACAGATAGATATTTTTCCAAGAAGTCTTTCTAATGTGCAGAGATTGCCAGACACAGAGCAGGGATCACAAGCAAGGTAATGCCAAAGATCTGCAACCTCCATCTAGAACCTTCATTACTCTGAAGGAAGTATTTATGACTTTGAGGCGTGGCACAGCAAGTCACCTGGCTGCGCTGCATCACAGGGAAAGGGCAGGAATGCCGTATTTATCCCAATACAGCACATTCCTGTCCTTTCCCCAGCACTGGCACACATTGGGATGCCTAGCCCCAATGCCGGCACCCTTGCACCAGGGTGCACGGGTACATCTGATGCATACAGGATTGTTTTTGTACAGGTATGGGCACATTCCGACACATAAACAATCCTGAGAGGCAGACTTCTCTTTCTATGTGCTCTGCAGAATACAGCACACATAGAAAGATGAAGTAACAAGGAAAAAAGAAAGATATTTCAACTGGTAACGTCTCCCCTGAGAAGGCGTATCTTTTTGGCACGTTCCTGTGTCTATCAGTTCTGGTCAATTTGAGAATGCGTCAAAAACCATGGGAGTTGCACCTTCTCAGGGTAGAGTAACGCATTGTGTTACTCCTGATTTATAAAGCCACTCAGGGACACAGAAAGTGGCCTTGCGTGTCTTCATAAATCACAGTTTTGTGTTGCATGGTGCAAGCGCAATATAACTGGGCTGATAAATATGGCCCCCTGTATGTAGCACTTGGAGCCCAAGGGTTCACTCCACCATGTGCTGCATTGTCATATGCTGAAAAATTAGTATTGACAGAGCCTTTTCAACCTCATCCATACAAGGACTAGACTTTCAAAGAGGTTATCAACACATGGCGAGCGCCCGCTCACATTCACAACCTACCATCACCTTCCTTTCGTCTCTTTTAATGATCTGACTTGACAGCGCTGCTGTCGCCAAACAATTATGTGAGAACCACCAGAAGAGGGGTGTTTGGTTCCTCCCACATGTTGGGAGCCATGAGTATACGTTTTGATTGGGCAGAAGCTCTGTGCTTCCACAAAAAAGTACATGCCCAGCAGTCATCATTTTGTTTATGTATCCAGATTATTGAGGTTGAACTTTCAAGGGCACACTCATAGCATTCTAATGCTATTAAAGTGTCTTAGATAATGAGATAACTTATGGTGTTTTTCTCTGGCAGCAGCACAGGTGAGAGGAAGGCAGTCATTAACCTAGACAGAGTTCTAGGTCTGTGTTGACAGTGCAACTGCCACCTGACCTTTTAACCTACATTAATATTATTCGACAGTTGTTTTCTTCTACACAAATACATATCCATTTCAATGCTATCTACTTGTAAGGCTTCACATTACCATACAACATTCTTGTAAAGCAGGACCTTTTGGCACTGCCACTGCTTGTTTTAATTATTTCATTTTATTACCAGCTTACCTCGGTAACACACTCTAACACACCTTGAGCGACAGATTGCATTAAAAGCAACTACTGGTAAATTACAACATATAAAATTAGAGCATAACTGACATTACCCTAAGTATGCATTATAGATTGTCAAATGGTCAGAGTTTGCAATAGCCATTGCAGATTTGGCCAAATCGGCTTCATCTTTTCGTCCAATTGGTGTTGAAAATGGGGATTTTTCAGTCATTGTTGCAGCAAGGGTTGCCTGGACACAAAGAAACGACAAAATGAAAGAACATTTAAGAAATAAAGAAAACGTACTTGAAATCACAGTTCTCTATTATATTGACTGGAGCCATCAACAAAATTACAGGTGGGCCGGAGATTAAAATGCGAAACAAAAGGGGATGATGGACGGAGCGTTTGAGCAAATCAAACACTCACCCCCAGTCAACTGATCTGGGTTTAATCCACCACCATTCTTTAGCCCACTCAGCCACCCCATTTCAGACATGGCTATATGCAAATCAGTCTGACCCTGTGCCTCATTGGAACAGTACAGCCCGAACTGCCAAGCCATGTCTTCCATGGACCGGAAACAAGCATCCTGGGACCGGTTTCGGATTCATAATCCTCATCAGCCAGGATATCTTGAATCCAGTGGCCAAGTGAGCAAGGAACTCACGTCTGAGCATACCCTGCCACACTTAGGGCGAACAAAGCGAAACAAAAGGGGATGATGGACGGAGCGTTTGAGCAAATCAAACACTCACCCCCAATCAACTGATCTCGGTTTAATCCACCACCATTCAAGATAGCCTGGCTGATGAGGATTATGAATCCGAAACCGGTCCCAGGATGCTTGTCCGAAATATTCCAGGTCTTTTCGTTCATCACAAACCCTTTCTTGAAAAGTGGAGTCACATCGCCAATAGATGCTCGCGAGACCTCATGATCTTAATTGTCGGCACTGCCAAAGAACTAGCAGCGGCAATTAAGACGGAGATCGAGGAACTTGAAACTAAACTTAGAGCTTCAGGGAATATAGATGAGGCCATCAAAAAAATAGAAGAAGCAAATAGAGAATTAGAATCCTTTAGTGCCTATCTAGATAAACGCAAGAACGATAAATTGATTAAAGATAAACGCTATTATACATTAGAAGGTACATACCCCTACTTAAAACAGGATTTCTATAAACAAAATCATTACGTAGATGAGACTAGATCCAACCCACAATGAGTTAATAACTTTACGGATACCTCAGACTCTGAAAATGAAGGCACTAATGCATTCTATGATACAGAGGCCAATTATAATCAATACAATGGCCCCCGTTCAAAGCCTTTTTTATCCAACAGGGGCCTCCGCCGTGGACGCCCCAGAGTTCATTTCCAGAGTCACAACAGGGGAAATTTCCAGCAATCACACCACCAACAACAACCCCAACACCAACAACATCAGCAGCTAGAACCCCACTTTATTCGCAAAACACGCAATCGCCAATATTGGGGCCAGGGGATGTGATCCCCATATTTAACCTTTCATCTAGTACCATTGACTCCCAGGCAGAATCCTTACTATCGAAGGGCCTTTTATATGTTCCACATGCCCATGTGAACATTTTTGAATTACAAACAGATGTCATTTCCTTTTTTAGACGGATTAGACTTAAGAAATACTTTGCATCAATGGAAAATCCGAATGAGACCCAAAGTGAGGCTAGACAGCTATCATTGCCGTCTACCTTCTATCCCACTTTAGACCAGCTCGGCCCAGAGGTAGCGGCTTTTGAACTTGTTGTTCTACAACAATTAGAAAGGGCCCTCCGCTTTATACCCAAACCTGTTTACAATCCCAGTAAGGAGGAATCTGAATCACTTAAATCTTTGAAAAACAATAACAGACTAGTGATCAAAAGCTGTGACAAAGGGGGCGGGATTGTGGTGTTAGATGCGGATCTTTATGAATCAAAGATGAACATTATGTTAGCAGATGTCACTACATATTCGAAAATCAATGTGAATCCCCTAGGTAGGGTATCCCAAAAAATGTTGACTCTTACTAACAAGGCCCTGTCATCTGGAGACATTGACCACAAAGAGTTTGACTTTTTGAATTTTCACCAAGGAAAAACAGCATGCATTTACGGCATGCCTAAAATTCATAAAAGCCTTTCTGACCCCCCATATAGGCCCATTGTATCGACCATCGGAACCAATACCGAACCTTTGTCCAAATTTATAGATTTTTTTCTGCGCCCCCACATACCTAAAATCAAATCCTATATCAAAGACACGGGCGATATGATAAACAAAGTTGAAAATCTGGCTTTTAACCCTAGAACAGACATTATGGTAACAATGGACGTCGAGGCACTTTACAGTAATATACCCCAAAAAGAAGCGCTTCTAGCTACCAGCTGGTTCATTGACTTGTTCAATATAGAGTGTCCGAAAGAATTTTTACTGGATCTTCTACACGTTGTTCTAACTGAGAACATCTTTGAGTTTGGTGACACCCTTTACCGTCAGATAAAGGGTGTCAGCATGGGGGCCTCTGTGGCGCCTTCGATTGCCAATATTTATATGGCGGCTTTTGAAACAAAATTCATCCACAATGAGGTGGCCCCATTTTATGAGTCAGTTTCCCATTGGTCCAGATATATAGACGACATCTTTTTTATCTGGACCAATGGGAAAGATACCTTATTTGAGTTTCTCCAATGGATCAACCTTACCGATGTCAATTTAAAATTTACAGCCCACCATAATGAACAACAAGTAGAGTTTCTTGACCTAACCATCAAAAATCAGAACAAATTGATTGTCGATCTTTTTGTGAAGCCTACTGCGAGGAACACTCTCTTGCATTTTAAGAGTTTCCACCCTCGTTGCCAACGTGAAAGCATCCCTTTCTCCCAATTCCTCCGGATTAGGAGAAACTGTACCAATTTAGCTGACTATGATGCGCAAGCCAGCATTATGCGCCAAAAATTCTTGAATAGAGGATACCCCCATAGACTAGAGAGGGACTCGTTCAAACGAGCAAGATTTTATGACCGTGACTCACTTCTTTGAAAAAAAAAACTAAAAGAAAATACCCAACTCGTTTGTGTTACCAAACATTCCACCCTAGATAACACAGTGAAGCACATTATGAATACTAATTGGCACATTCTCAATTCCAACCCTACATCACAAGTTAAGTTAAAGGATTTAATTGTGCATTCACGATTTACTGTCAACCATCCTAGGTCTGAATTTGTCCAAAGGACCATCGACAACAACTTCCCCGTTAAAGGTACAGTGAGATGCTCAACCTGTAAGTCATGTCCGAACATCATGGGAGGTGAGTCATTTGAGCACAATGGTTGTCGTGTAGACGCAAAAGACATGTGGAATTGTAAGACTGCGAATTGTATCTATTTCATTTTATGCCCCTGTCATCTAGGGTATGTTGGGGAAACATCTAGACCTGTTCAAGTAAGACTTACAGAGCATCGCTCTACTATTCGTACCTACAAAATTGCGGCCCCGCTGGTGAAACACTTTCTTGAAAAACAACATGCGCCAGATGAATTTAAATGGCGCATTATTGAAAAGATTAGACTTCCTGAAAGCAAAGGTGGAAACAAAACCCGTAAAAAACGAGAAGTTTTTTGGATTTTTTCTCTTGGGACATTTAAGAAAGGTCTCAATTCAGAAATCCCCTGGGAAAACGCTATCAACTAAGATTTGTTTCCTTAGCCCTTTGGGCTTCTGTTTATCAGTTCCCCTCTTTTGTCTCTTTGTTTATCAGTTCCCCTCTTTTGTCTCTTTACTTACCTTCCTGTGATTGTATTGGATTCCTGGCCTTCATTATTATTATCATTATCATTATTATTATAAGTTTGCTCATCCTATGCTCCGTATGTAAAGCCACCACTAAATTAGTGTGAGCACTTGAATTTGTCCCTTCTCCCTGTGTTTATTTCCAGGTGTTCCTTTCCCTGTACCCTAGAAAGAGGTATGATAACATCTCTCCTTTGTAACATCTCTCTTTTGTGACATACGCTCTTTACTCTTTAGCAATCCAGCACGGATTGCTTTCGAAAAAGAGGTTATCATCTAAAGAATTTAATATTCCCTACATCACCGCCATTTTCCATTCTGTTGCTATTTACACGGACCGAGCTGAGCAACATTACCGTTTAGCATCGTGTATTTTTTCACAATTGGCAGCCATGCTGGTTGCAGCAATTGGATGAAAATAAAGTCCGTTTTTGATACATTGTGGCATCTTTTGTTGCGTGCATTGTATATTGACACTAGGGGCCTTGTTGACACTAGGGCTCTGGGTTCTTTTTTGAGAATTCATCCGTTGCTTATATCGTGTAATTGTTGGTTTATTTTTACCATTTTGAAGATGACCCTCTCGGTATATAGGGCTCTATAAGTCTGTTTTTTAGCTCCTTGACTCATTCCTATACTTTCTATATGCCCCGCCCATTGAGCAGCCCATATATACAGCGTGGTCTGCCGCGTCGCATTGACTCTAATTTCGTTCGACGGCACGCCATATCACGATATCGCCGCACGCCTCATCCTGAACTTTGCGTGCTATTTTGATCAGGTAACACTTTTATGGACCTGCGATTCTAAGGCTATAGATTAGGACTTCATAGTTAAGTAACTCATTTAGTTGTAATCACGTTTAATTTTTTTTTTAAAGTCCATCAGTGGTTACCTGTAACTGAGGATATTCCCTTCCGGTTCACTAAATAGAGGTTTTTTCTCAATTCGGCCATATTCACTCGGAGACCTTTTAGTATTGGAGTTTGTTTAGTTAAGCATGACATCGAGCTCTCTTGCAATTAATTATGTGTCTAACGCTTGCCACCACCATTAATGATTAATAACTCTCATCAAGCGCCACATATGTCCAATTCGAGCGCCCCTCTATTTACAAGCGCCGCACATTTCTACTGTTGGAGTCTATTTAATCAAGCATGAAATCAAGCTCTTTTGTTATTATCTATGTAACTAACGCCTGCTATTACCATTGATGATTAATAACTCTCGTCAATCGCTACATATGTCTTATCTGAGTGCCCCTCTATTAACAAACGCCGTATATTTCTAACTCTAGCGCTTCTTTATTTTTAGCCACTATCCCGTGAATTACAGAAATCCCACTATTTTATCATTCAACGTTTGGTCTCCGTAAAATACTGACCACGTTCATTGGCTTCAGGTAGCTATTCACATTTACATCCCTGAGCAATACCGATAGCTTTTAAGCAGCGAGTGCAGATATTGACTTCTGGTCATTACTCTTTTTACCCTTTAGATCTTGTATAGCACCATTTCTTGCCGCTTTCAACTGGATTTACACGGTATTAATACGAAGAATTAAATCCCGTGAGAGATCACAGAAGGTAAATAGTCCTTTACTAGCTGCCATAGGATCATAAGTAAACCTGTTTCAGCTATTAAACCGGATCTGTCTATATTTATCGACCATAGATATAATTACATATTTTGCAGGTCTCTATCAGACACAACTAAGAAACTCGTGACAATTATATGTTTTCATTTTGTACCACTTCAATCAAGAACATTGTGCACCTACTCTAACAGGTACTACAGTTTTGCCCGTTACAGAGCATATTTAGTTCTGTCTTTACACTAATATGGTCTGTTTTATCAGCATATATAAACAACATATTGATCTAAAGGTTTTTTTTTTTAAATAGAATGTGTGTTTTTCATCCCAGATTAAGTGTCAGTATTCTACATGTCTCTGTGTCGATACGGCCGCTTATTTTGTGTTCATGTGACTTATTATAATTTTTCCCATCGTGTCAACAATTCTGATATGTATGCAATTTTTTGTATTCATGATACGTCACACTAATTTGTACGTACTTTTGACATAGAGATTATTCGTTCTCTAGGTACATTGTATTCTTGCCACCCACTAGAAGATATCAGTGTTTTGCTTTTTCCTGTGGTCAGTAGTAAGTTGATACTATTTTCTCTTATAACAATATCGTATGTTATATATCTGACCGATGCAGTTGTTAAAAATAATCTGTTTATACAGAGATGTATCCTTAAAAATCAATGAACCTTTGAGTACTTAACAATCTCTTGTCTTTACAAATGTAGATCACTCAACTTGTTAGACACAAAAAATGTATGTTGGGCCTTCTTGTTCTAGGATATAGGCAATATGTGATGTAACAACATGTGTTATAACATTGCATTGTTTTTATAAATTGCATATATAAAGTATTTAATTTGATAATATGGACCAATTTAGTATTGTGTTTTTATTATTTAATTTTCTTTACATGTAATTACAGATTTTAATCTTGTGGCTCCTGAAGAAGGCGTTTTCGCCGAAACGCACGTCGAGTACTGTTTCTTCACCCTGGTTGTGGGCACCACTGACTATTACATGGTGTTTTCCTTATGTATAAAGATTATATAATGTGTTAGTGTATGTATTAACTGCATATAATTTTATTGTACTGTCATACAATTTGAACTGCCCTGTTCTTTATATGATTTTTATCAAGTATATTAAAAACATGTTAATTTTTAATTAATGATTGTTCTATTGTTTTTAAACTGTTTGCCTTGTCCTATTACCGTTGGGTCCACACAAATTGCTGTCTACCATTAAGACTGCCTAGGAATTTTTTAAATACACAATACAGTAGAGCCTCAGCTTTTGCTGCATGTTTGCTTCCAACACAAAAGGAATGGCTGCCAGCTTGACTGTCTCTATCACCACCCAGGAATCCCAAGACGTCCTCCTCTAGGAACAGATACATCCTGCCCTGGGGATACTTTGGGGGGCACCTCAAATAATAAGAACTCTCCCCACACCTCAATCGTTCCTCGTCTTAACCCTGGAATGTAGACTGGGATGCCAGCCCTGGAACACTCTCAGACAAGCAGTGGCAAATGAGATTTTCTGGATTCAAATATATTGCTTACATACCCAATGGCCACTGAGGTAGGTGCAGTCACTTATGCTCTCATAGTTGTGTGGATTCCACTAAGATGTTTACAAAGCTGAATATGCAAGCAATGCAATAATTCAAGCATGTAAGGAATGCAAGGAAAAACTACAAACGTCATGCAATAGAATGCAGTTTACAGGATTTATAGAGAATGGTGTGGAATATTTTATATCGTTTTTATTGTATTTTGAAGAAAAGAAAATACAAAAAGTAAACAATACACATCATACCAACCAATTATCCCAATGTGGTGACCTCATTTCCCTTATGGCAGTGACAATGTGACAGGCTCAATAGTAAGTGTGCGTAAGAACGGTTCAGGCCTAGTACACCATCTAGCCAGATTTCTTTCAGTTCACTGCTATCTGCGAACTGTAAGTGATTGGGGCATGTCAACGCTCTGCAGTTCTTTGGCAAACAACTGTAAGAATGGGCCCCATTTTTTGAAAACCTCTGGTCTTCACCGTGGACTGCTGAAGTAATCTTTTCCATGCCCAGCATCTGTCAAGGTCTATTATTCTAGTCTCTTATGGGGGGGGGGGGCAAGTAGTTTACCCCACATAGTGAAGATGCACTGTTTTGCAGCCATTAGTAAATGTTTAGCAAGTGTTTTCACATTTCCAAACTACCTTTACAAGTTGGCACCCAGCTTAGTAGAATGGCAGCTGGGTATAGGGATGTTAGGGCTCGTTAGCGCGTCTATATCTTTCAAAAAATTGCCCCAGAATGCAGTCGCTTTCAGGCAGTCCCATGTAACGTGATGCATCTACCCAATTTTATTGAATCCTCTTCAGTACAGTCCTGATAAGTGTGCATGCTTTCATTAAATGAAGCCTAAGTGGGGTAAGTTGCCAACAGGTTAGGATTTTACTATCTGCTTCCCTGCATAAGTGTGTGATTCCTCTGCAGGAATCCTTGAAAATAAGGTCACACTGTCCCAACCAGAACTCCATGCCCACTTACTTCTCCCAATTACCTTGGGCTTTGCTCTTTGTGTTAGTTAGACCCTTTATTAATAGTTTGTAGATTAGTGAAATCATGTGAGCATCATTATACTTTTGTCTATAGCTTCCAAAAATCAGTGAGTTGCTGGTTGTTGCCTCTTTAATCTTTTTTTGTAAGACCCTCTGTCTAGCCTGGGTTTATATTATATTTAGTGTTCACTTTCACCTAGGGCATAGTCTCGTTTCACATGCTCAATGATTTTACCACATTGAGGTAGAACGTATAACCTACTTTGATCCACCTCGTTTCTCTCCATCGTCTGAAAGCCTGAGTGAGTAAGAAGGCTGGGTGTTTCGAAAGCCCAAGCTGTTCCCCAAAATGTCCTACACCTGTAGCATCATCCTAGTTATAGGAGAACGAGTTATATTAAATGCTCTAGATTAAGGGCCACATGTATCATGCATTGTACCGGTCACAAACGTCCCAGTTCTCAGAATCAGGCTGTTTGCGACTGGTAAAATGCATTTTTGTATGTATGAATTCCAATTTGCGATTTGGTAACATGTTACCGAATCGCAATTTGGAATTGCAAATACATAGAAATTCGGTATTAGGAAGGAGTGCTTTTAGGGCATCCTTTTCTAATACCGAATCGCAGCACTATGTAGGAATGTTTTGCGACCGAAATGCAGTGACAAAACATTTGCATTTTATCACCTACTTCAAGTAGCTGGAAACCAATTCACAAACGGTAAGGGGTCCCTAAAGGCCTTTGTGAATGTTCGTTAGAAAAAATATCAAGACCTGTTCTTGACACATGAAAAGTAAACTTTACATTTTTCTTTTTTAAATGCAACACACAGCACGACCCCATTGAACAGGTCCTCATGCCAGCTCCCCCAGAGACAGTTCTCCTGTCCAGCTTGCCTGCAGTCCGCTACCCTCTGCTTCATGTCTAGCTGCTGTAGTCTGTTTGTGCCTCCTCTGGTTGTTTCTTGCTCTCTTTTGGCTTTTCTGCTCATTTTTCAGCCCACTGTTTTGCCTTTTTCTGCTTGTTTTTCCACCCTCTGTTTTGCCTTCTCAGCTTGTTTTTCTGCCCTCTGTTTTGCCTTCTCTGCTTGTTTTTCTGCCCTCTGTTTTGCCTTTTTCTGCTCACTTCTTCTCACTTCCTGCCGTTTCCCTACTCCAGCCATTTCCTCTCACACAGTGCCCCGCCCTCCAACCAGGACCTACATAATGGAGGTCCCAGTACTATCCCATTGAGCAGGTTCTCGTGCCAGTTCCCCCTGCAACAGTTCTCCTGTCCAGCTTGCCCACATCCACTACCCTCTGCTGCCTACCTACCTGCTGCCCGGTTTGTCTTTTCTGATCGTTTTTCTGTCCTCTGTTTTGCCTTCTTCTGCTCGGTTTTGCCTTTTCTGCCCTCGGTTTTACCTATTCTGCTCGTTTTTCTTTTTTGTGCTTGTTTTACTGCCCTCGGTTTGGGCTTTTTCTGTTAGTTTCTTCCCACTTACTGCTGTTTCCTCAAGACCTGTCTTTTCGATTGAGACCTCGCACCCCAGCGTCCAGATAACCCCAGGGGTTACAGTGCCGTGCTCTACAAATGCTGATTGATTGATTATTATTGTTGGGAAAGGTACAAGATCACAACCACCAAATATCCCTGTCGAGGATGTGTGTCTCCTGGATGAAATTAATGACCTCATCTACATTTGTAACTGCCTGAAGGACTCTGATTCTCTTAGCCAGGACGTTTAAGCAGCTAACTTTGAAAGACATCAGTATTATAGTTTAGAATACTTTAACATCCACCTCACTTGCGACTTTATTAACTTTGCTTTGATATGGTCTTTGCATCAGGCCACAATTTAATTCAGGTGTGGAGGCCTAGAAAATTAGAACATAATGCCATTGAATTAGCACTCAACTAAATACACAGCATGGTTACAGTAGTTAGGCATACTTTAACAATGAGAATCTATGTTGTCTTTCACCTCCACAGGCATAATTGTGACTTTAAGGTAAGAACATGCACATATTTTAGACAATAACAAAAATAAAGTTTAGATGGTGTGATAACATTTCACTTACCACTGTTTCCAAACAACCAAAAATTGCCCCAAATATCAGCATTTTACCAATTTTGACATTTACTGGTAAGGCTGCCAGATGCTGGCCCAATGGCGTCAACTTGGGTTCAATGAGTTCGCAAGCTCCAATCTTCCGCAAAAGACTCATAGCATTACTGATGACCTGAGGGTTAGGAGGATCTAAGGCTCTGGAGAGAAAATCCTCAGGCGATCCAAGATCACATTTCTATGGTAAACAACAGAGAGCATGTTATAAGCAACCTAAGTAGAATATATATATCTATGTATATATTACACATTTATTTTTGTCTGACATCCGTCTACATAGCACATCTTTTCATTATGTTTTGTCTTGTTTACTTATGGGGCTGCCGTTGAAATGTATATTGAGTGTAGATTATGGGGCTAACAAAAACAGTGCCACTTGTAAAATCTGAAAAACCAGCACAATTTAAATCTCTGATTGGGAAGGCTTTTGACTAGCAGCACATATTTTAGCTAACTGGGACGCTAAGGTTTTGATTACTGTAGTGCTTTCAAAAGTGTTTAATTGCAGTCCACTGAAATCACTTGGTAGACCATGAACTACAGTCCCAAAATGCTGTAAAGATTGCAAATTTGCCAATCTTCACATTTTGATTCATTGGTTAAACAAGACTAGTTCAACTTGTGGTATCTTCTACTTGTAGCTTGACTGAAAACATTTCTATGTAACCAAGCAGTGATAGGGACTCCACATGTTCTGTCTTATGCCAAACTATACATGGACTGATTGGAAAAGATAGTGGCATAGGACCCACTGCTGTCAGAATGTGATATTGATGCTATAATGTGGTTCTATTATATTTATTCCCAGATTGAAAGTTATACTTTGAACATCTGGAGATTCTGACTAAAGAATACGTCACACTTGAGCTAACACATAGAAAAAGTAACATGCTTGGTACATTTAGCTTAATTTAAGAACATTGAGAATAATACCCAACCCACTTTAAAAGTTCACAGCACTGCTGCAGGTAACAACACCAGAAATGGAGAAAAGTATCATCCACAGGTTAATCTGAGGCATATATGATGGGAAAAACACTGTTCCAAATATCAATCAATCAATCAGGGGTATTATAAGTGCGCTACTCACCCATGAGCGTCTCAAGGCGCTGGGGCGGGGCGGGGACGGGGGGGGGGGGCAGGGGCTGGTTAAGCAGCTTAATTCAGTCTAAGAGCCAGGTCTTCAGCGTCTCCCTGAAGATGTTCAGGGAGGGGGCGCGTCCTATGTTGAGCGGGAGCTCGTTCCAGGTCTTGGCTGCAATGTAGGAGAAGGTTCTTCCACCTGTTCTGGCTCTACGGATGCGTCGCATTTCGGCGAGGGCGAATCGGGACGTTTCTCTTGGGTACGTGGAGGGAGATTCTCTCATTGAGGTATTGGGGTCCGGTGTTGTGGATGCATTTGTAGGCGTGGGTGAGTATCTTCAAAGTGACTCTTCTCGACGGGGAGCCAGTGGAGGTTCCATAGGTGTTAGGGGGTGTGCTTGTGTCGAGGAATGTCGAGGATGAGTCTGGCTGTGGTGTTCTGTTTGGTCTGGAGCTTACGGAAAGGAGACTTGTTGATCCCGGCGTAGAGGGTATTGCCGTAGTCCAATCTGCTGGTGATGAGCACATGGGTAGCGGCCTTCCTTGAATCGTGTGGGATCCACGTTAAGGTCTTTCAGAGGATTCGGAGGGTGTTGAAGCAGCTGGAGGCGGCAGCGTTGACCTGTCGTGGTCATGGAGAGGAAGGAGTCAAGTACGATGCCGAGGTTTCGGGCGTGGTTTGTGGTGTGGGGGGGCTGCCGAGGGCGGTGGGCCACCAGGTGTTGTCCCATGCCGAGGGGGAGGGTCCGAGGACGAGGACTTCTGTCTTCTCCGAGTTGAGCTTCAGGCAGTTTCTACTCATCCAGGATGCGACGTCCTTCATTCCTTCTTGGAAGTTGAGCCTGGTGGTGATTGGGTCCTTGGTGAGGGGAGGATGAGCTGGGTGTCGTCGGCGTAGGGTACTATGCTGAGTTTGTGCTTTCTGACAATGGCAGCGAGGGGGGCCATGTAGATGTTGAAGAGCGTGGGGCTGAGCGACAATCCTTGGGGCACTCCGCAGTTTATTTCCGTGGGTTCGGAGAGGAAGAGTGGTAGTTTGGGTTCTGCTGGTGAGGAACGAGCGGATCCAGCTGAGGGTGGTTCCTTGTTTGCGTGCATCGTGGAGTCTGACAGAGAGTGTGCGGTGGGAGACGGCATTGAATGCTGCCGAGAGGTCGAGTAGGGTCAGGGCTGCGATGTGTCCCTGGTCGAGGAGGTTGCGGATGTCATCTGTGGCTGAGAGTAGGGCGATTTTGGTGCTGTGGTTGCAGCGGAAAGCGGATTGAGAGGGGTCCAGGATGGAGTTTTCTTTAATGAATTTGATTAATTGTGCATGGACGGTCTTCTCTGTGAATATGGCCGCGAAGGGGAGGAGGGAGATATGTCGGTAGTTCTTGAGGTCGGTGGGGTCTGCTGATGGCTTCTTGAAATATGAAGATAGTGCAAAGAAATTGAATGCAATATGGACTATTTTCAAATTAAACTGCAATATTTATTGCCTATTTTTAAAATACTTAATTTCTGAATCAAATAAAAATCCAACAATTAGTTTATGACTTTAGCCATCAGCCCAATCATCCAGCCTGGATTTCCTAACTTTTTGCATCATGGTGCTATCACTTTTTTTGTATTTTTTTTTTAGAGTGATTTGTAATAATAACTGACACAATTCTTTGTAATGTCCAAAGGTTGTGCAATAGTGAGGTCCTTTACACTTTTGCTCTTGCTGGAAAAACACTAATAACTTAGGTGGAGCAAGGAACCTTCTTTCACACACAACTGAAATTCCATTCAAGCCTACGTGCAAGGGAACCCGCAGTATACTCTCCATTCCAGAATACCATATGGACAGACTCATACATGGGTAGCTAACATTAATAGAGGCAGCTCAGTGTCTGCCCCTAAGTATTAGCAATGCTGTGTGTCTGCAGATAGATCGTTGTTCATTGGGTCTCTTCCTTGCCCTTTCTCCCTCATGACCATAGGTTTACTCCTTTTAGCTACACTGAACTCAAAGAATTGACTATAAGCTCCAGTCTTACTTGTCGATACATGTAGACTAGACTGTTTAGTGCTTCATACTTTCCTGTAACTGCAATACTTTACAATGTTTCCATTCTAGCTTGTCTGATCTTCAGCCATCGTGTTCATTGAAGTTTTAGAGGCATATTATCTAGGGTTGGCGATAATTATCGCCGAGCGCGCTTAGCGCGCCTTTATTTATCACCGACTATCGCTGGAATATCTCACCAAGCTAGTGCTGTATTACCAATGCTCAGTGCTATGGCGATAAATATTCCAGCGATAGAGGGCAAATGGCTAAACATCGCCGAAAAAACAGCAATGTCCCTCCCAAAAAAGCGATGATCTTGGTGATAAGCTCCTGTGGCCTTAACCCCATAATCCACTTCCCATATTAGGTATACCTAACACAGGAATTTAGCAGACGTTAAATTCCTGCGTTAGGCCAGAGGTAGCGCGATTATTATCATCACTACCCGTCCTGGCTAATATCACGAAGCTGCCTTCTCGATATTTTCCCATGTTGTTTCTGTCAGTCACGCCTACTTTGCATCTCATTATCGATGCGTAGCGAGTGGTGACAGAAACGGGAGATAAATCAAGGATAAACGCGCTAGCGTGTCCTTGTTTATAATGTGATGGAATTATCTACACTTTTCAGACGAAAACAGCCGCTAAAGCGGCGATTATTCTCTTGATAATATGCCCCACTATTCTTTGCCTTTCCTATCACCATTCTACCCTTTTCCATTGATCCATGCTCAACGTTTACTGGGCCCATTTGCAGGGCCGACTCTAGGGCGGTGCGACCGCACCAGGTGTTGACTTGGGGAGGGGACGTCATCTTTGAAAATGTGTATCATCATTTTAAAAGCACCTGATGCCTTTTTGCTGACCTCCAGCAACTTTCAGACATCAATTAAAATGTCAAGAGAAGTCACGTGATTAATCGTCTTCCTAGAAAGAGACTGAGGTTTGTCTAGTGGAAATGTTGACTCATCTTAAGATAGCGCAGAGGGTTGAAATACCTGCTGCGAAGAACGTGTACCATGCAGATAACGAAGTGCATATAATGTAAATAGGTCAGTGGGTTACTGCTTCTGTAAGAGCGCTCCTTTTGTTACTTGGCGTTTCTAAGTCAAAATCCTAATGTAGAACATTGAGCTATTAACTGTCATCCTAGAGCTGCTGCAAACTGCAAGGCATATGTTAGAGCTATATGTTTTTTGCCTAGTCTTTCATTATCCTAATCTTGTGAAAAGGGTTCATTGGGGTAGAAAACAATTCTTATTATGAAAAAGAACCCTTAAAAATAATGTTGCGTTTTAAATTCTGAATCTGTGCCTTTCCTGAGTAAGAACTTTAACTATATTGCCAGCAGCATCGATGAGATGCCACTCCTACACTAAACCTTGTAGTACTGTCTGATGTAACATTTCCTATACACTGATTTCCACAGGGAAACATCATTTACTACGAAGGCATCCCCACGCATAACGTTTACCACGGTACACTTACCACGCAAACGTTTTTTCAACGTGGGTGCCTTCCACGACCGTCTATACCACGAAAGTACGTTCAGCGTGGGTTGGGGGGAGACGTGGTATTCCGTCCAGTCGTGCTGGGGGGGCTGGGGGAGGGTTGGGAGGGGGGCTGGGGGGGTCTCCCCCCCAAAAAATAACAACAATTAAGGAGCGAGTTAGATTTAAAAAAAAAAAACGCTCTGTGGTATTAATGAAGTAAAAGGAAAGAGCCTTTTAAAAAGACGTGCAGTGTACGTCAAAAAAGAAGTCCTTTATTTATTTTGGAAGACGTGTTTTGACGCTTGTTTCCATGGTAGATGGAAGTAAGGGCTGCTGGAGAAAGACGTGCAGGTAAGACGTGGTACAATCCTTCGTTGTAAATTCCAGCGTGGTAAAGCCACTTGCGATGTAAAATTCGCGTGGTTATGCCATGCGTGGAACTTGAAATCGTTGAAAAATCATATATTCATTTCCACACACATGATTGTCTCTGTGCAATGTTTGAGTGGTATAAAGTGCTCTGACACCTTACACTGGTATGAGTGGTGCTATGAAACTAAGTGAATCTGAGAGACAGTAGTTATGGAGACTTGAGAGGCACTGTTAAAGGGTGCTAGAGAGGAAATCCGTGGCAGAGGTGGACATTGGGGGGGCATCAACAGACATTGTCGCACAGGGCGCCACCAGAGCTAAAGCCGGCCTGGCCCATTTGCATGGGATGGCTGCTGAACCATGTCTGATATTGAATGCTGATCCAGACAGCAGGTGAGCGCTTTGCGCCCACACATGTATCCACAAAGGTATGCATGTCTGCGGGGAAACAAGAAATGTAAAAGTGGTAATGAAAACTTCTAGGTCACGATTATTTCCTTAAGAGGAGAACGGCTTAGTGGAAAGGAGGTGAAAGCATTACCATAATATGAAGACATAACTCTTCTAGCGGCACACGCAAAATTTCAGGAACGGAATAATCCAAAAAGCTTTCAAACCTGCAGGGATACAGCAAAGCACGTTTTTAAAGTTCAGAAACATAGAAACAACGCGCCCGAGTTGCAAGCTGAAGTTTCTAGAAGTCTTACCTTTCTCTTGTATACATTCGAAAGCAGAATCCATCCCGCACTCGCCCAGCTCTCCCTTGGCGCTGGAGCGCGCTGGCCTTACTGACAAAGGTCTCCACCAGCGAACTCATCTGGCTGCTCTCATGGTACCTGACATTGAAAGGGACGGAAATGGGGTTTACAAGACAGTAATTGCATCCCTGCATTAAGAAAGCATTCACATATACAAGTGAACGAACAGCATGAGCTAATCAAGGTTAAGAAACAGAGACGGGGTCTGTAGGGGAGGCAGGCTAGAATCCGACTAATTGATGCCATGTGTTATCAATAAACAGCTGTAGGAATTGAGACAGACTTATCAATAATTTGTCATTAGGAATCGATGTAGCCCTCATAAGGTTTCAAATCGAAAGATTGTATAGAGTTGCTTGAAAATCCGCTCACTGGGCCCAGGTTTGTGATTTTATTTAATCTACGTATCTGCCATAACAACATTTGCCTGCTTACTGTTTGAGAGTACATTTAACCAGCGTGTTTCTGTTTTCTTCTATTTGAGTATGTGTGATAGTATGCCTTCATGTGAGGGGAGTGTTCTGGTGGCAGCTGGTGCTGGTGCTTTCTGGACAATGGGTGTGTAACAGTTTTGAGGGAGGAGTCAGAATGTGAGGTTCCCGACTGCGGAGAATGAGCGGCCAGGAGAAGCTGTTTCTTCAGTTTTCCTGAAGATGTCTTTGTAGCAACAGCATCAGATAGCTCTTTTTTTTATTTTTATATATATATATATATTTTTATTGGTATTTTGCAGAATACAAAAGTACAAAAACTTTGTTACATATAACGAATAGGAAGTTCCATGGGCAAGCTCATTGGGTTAGGCGCTTTATCTATGTATTCGCCCCTCTTCTCGGCTTCCGGCGTTTAAAACATTTAACATTTAACATGTATGTTTCCTCGTTTGGACATATACTCTCCGTTGGGCGTACAACTAACAACATAACGTAGATGTGTTTGGTGGCCATTTAAGGGCTAGAACCCGCTCGCTACTTCCGGTTGCTGGTGTGCGATCGGGTGTATTCATATGTTTTATGGGGGTTTGTGTGTGCTGAGGAATTTGTCTAGTGTTGACCACATTCCACGGTTGGGGTTTTTCCATGGTGACGATCTTAAAGCTGTGATGTCAGCTCCTCTGAGGAATGTGACCCAATTCAGCCACCCCTTGAATGTGGCTTTAGTCGTATCTTTCCATTTTGCTAGTACTGTTTTGACTGCTATCATCAGGAGGAAGTCTAGTAGGTTCCTGTCCTGCTGTGTGACTAGCTCTGTTGTGATGTGAGCGGTTGTTGTTGTGGCAAATGAGTGTTTTAGGGTGCATCCTAGGGCTTTGCTGATGAAGCTGAACACCTTCTCCCAAAATTTGCTAACATTTTTACATAAGAAGATAAGGTGAGCAAGGTCTCCTCCCGCCGCGCCACAGTTCCAGCAGCTGTCGTTATCTTTTAGGCCTAGAGCTGCTAGACGGGCCGGAGTCCAGAATGCCTGATGTAGGAGCCAGAATTTGGTTTGAGCTAGCACTGGGGATATGATGTTTTTTGATGGGGTCGCCCAGAGGGTGTGTAAGTCTGGTTCTGTGAGGTTATAACCGAGTTGTGTTTGCCAGTAGTTGCTGTTCTTTGCGTTTAGTTTAGATGAAACGGGCCGGAGGAGCTTGTACAAGTGCGATACTTGGTGACCTGTCTTGTTTATGTTTTCCATGTATTGGAATATTGAGGGCTTATGTTTGTTCAGTTTGGATTTTGTTATGGCAGTTTTGATAGATAAGAAGTTGTATAGTTCAAGTTCGGGGAGGTCGTAGCGGGTTCTCAGGCTGTTGAAGGTGTCGGGCGCTCCTCCTTCATCCAGCTGAGCTGGATAAGAGAGGCCCAGTTTTTTCCATGTGTGCATGTCGAGGACCTTCCCTCTATATTTAATCCTGGGGTTGTCCCAAATTGATTCCCAGAGCGTGTTTTTGATGCTGAGTTCGAGCTTCTGGTCTACTTTGAGTAGCGCTCGTCTTGTGATCTTGAAGATCAGGATGTTCTTTTGTGTTTTGTTGTTGGCTGTGAGGAGAGTTAGGGGGTCGGCATTGTTTAGGATGGCTTTCTCTATAGACAGCCATGTTGGTGTGTACGGTTGTTTGGGCAGGACCCAATGTATACCTTGTCTGGCTATGAAGGCTGTCAGAAAGGTTCTCAGGTCTGCCACATTTAGACCCCCTAGATTCTTAGATAATCTGAATTTTTGGAGGCTGATTCTGAGCTTTTTGTCTCGCCAAATAAACTTGTTTAGCATCCGGTCGATCTTTTTCTGGAAATTGTCTGTGAGGGCCAGGGGGAGCATTCCGGCTAGGTAGTTTACAACGGGGGTGACCATCATCTTAACCGGGTCTATCCTGCCCCACCACGTGATGAACTTGGGTGACCAGGTCTCTAGTATTTCTTTTAGCTTCTCTAGGGTGGCTTTCTCATTTTATTCCAGAGTTGCTCTAAGGGTTCTACCAAAATGGATACCTAGGTATTTGACCGAACTAGGTTGCCAGGCCAACCCGGTGGACAAATGCAGAGTGCTACCAGGGATTCCTGCAGCCTTACAGTCAGACAGATTCCAAGCTACAATCAACATATTGTGCTGGGAGAGACGACTCCCAGCTACAGAAGGAACACCTTCAATGTATTCAATGCCTCTCTCAGTAAAAAGGACTTTACATTTTGGTAGGAAAAGCATACCTTTACAGTACTTCAACAATTAAGAACAACTTGTGTGCCTCGGTTTATTTTCATGGTGGAATATTAAACCAATGCTGTTGCCTTTCTGTCTTGTTAAAGGACCAGGATGTTAGTCAGTCAGTCAGTCGAATATCTTAAAAGAATGCTTCATAAAAGAAAACATTTAAAACATGAATTAAAAAATGATACATTTAAGGGGATCTCTCCTATGAACTCTAACTAACACCTACATTTGAGGGATTCTGACATGGAGTCAAGTTATCACAAGGAATTTCACATGATTTATCACACTCAATTTACAATCAGAATGAGCTGTAAAAGAGAAGTTTGGGAGCATAATGTCCAGACCAGTCGCTTATGCACCATTCAAAGCATTATACCTCTCTTTCACTGAAAAGCCTGACTGCACATGATCCAGTCTCATAACTCCGAATTGGAACAGACTTTGCAGGAACTGACTTCCAGATCTTTTGTATTGATAGAACCCAAACTGTAGTAGCATCTTTATATCAATCCCGCCATACAAAAAGTGGAACTACTACCTCCATTAAAGGCAGTTTTGACTGTGAATAGTATAGCATGTGAATTTAACCCGCCTCTCAAATAGTCAGGGTGGGGTAGTCTGCTTTGACTCGTTGACTATTTGATGTCATGAGGAACCATGCTGTAGGTAACAGCCCTGGTATTCTAATAGTAACCTATTCATATTTGCAAAGGCGCTCTAAGGCATGGGCAAAAGGGCCAATGCCCAGGTACCCAACCTTCCAAGAGGCTACTGGGATAGAAAAGATTCTCTTTATCTAACTCCCCTCTACTGCCATAACTTAGGTTCTCTCCTCTCTGCCTATCTCTATCTCTGAGTCCCTCTCGCCAGTGGCAACGTATAAAGATTTGGGGGCTCAGGAACAACATATTTTACCTATTTATGTGTGAACGCCAGTTCTGAAAAGTATGTTTCGGATCATGAGCGCCTCAATTTCCAGAAAATGGGGCCCCAAAAATCCTTAAGCCAACGCTGCATATTTACAGCGGTCGTATCCACAAACGGTCGTTTGGGTGGAGAAGCTGCAGTACTTAAGGGATAACACTCCGAGCAGGAGTTGTATGGGAAAGCTATCAGGGGAAATTGGAATACAAGGTGAGATGTGGCCAATGTGGGTGGTCGGTCACACAGCTTATGCAAATAGCTGATCCCCTTCACTCTCAGACCCAAGGCAAGCGAGGTAACAAACCCAATAAAGTTCCAAGTTCTGGTAAGAATTCCCAGTGGAAAGCAGAACAGGTGCCCTTCCAGGCCCTGTACATTAATGAGAAATCTATTCCTAAGCATTTTGTGGAATTATGGGACCTGTTAGAGGATTTGAAGCCAGATATGTGTCTCACATCAGAGACCTGGTTGCAGAGTCACACTGCACCAGTTCTAGCCCTTACGTTTCCTGAGGAATACACCATCACGACTAGACAGGGTGAATAAGAGGGGGGGGCCTAGCTATAGCCTCAAGGGCCCCTCATCACATCAAAGTACTTGATACAGTGTTGACCGATGGTATGGAACTGATGGTGTTTCTGCCACAGTCTTGGAAAGGGGCAAGCACGATGGGGCGATAGTGTATCACCCTCCAAGAGAAATTAAAAAAAGCATTTTGCACCTCATTACTCGAGTCCCTCGCCCCGTATATCCTACAATCGGAATCCTTCTTTCTCGTTGGCGATTTTAATCATCACTTAGACGACCGCGCCAACACAGATACGAAATGATTGGTATCGGACATAGAGTCACTAGGTCTTTCACAAATGATCCATGAACCTACTCACTTAGCAGGGCATACCCTGAACAATATTTTTGCAGACTTAGGCCTATCAGCAGATCCTCCTTGGGGACTGACATGGACCAATCATTTCGCACTCAAGTTCACTGTTAGTAGGACAGATAGAGACGCTATAAGAATGACATTGGTGGCAGATCTTGTTTATTTTTAATGTATATTCAAAGTCACTGGAATTATGCGGCAGTGTTGAAGAAATAATTTAATTATAAAACTTATAAAGCGCACTGTCGCCATTGCAGGCATCCTGGCGCTGGTACTATAAAGACATGAACGGAGGGACAGAGGTAAAAAACAGCCAACTCAAACCCTAGGGAACAGCCAAGTCTTCACGGATTTTCTGAACAGGAGAAGTTTATCCAGTTGCCTAATCTCCCAAGGTAGACTGTTCCAAAGTTTGGCCGCAGCCACCCCAAAAGATCTTCCCCTGCCCTGTCTTTTTTAAATTAGGGACTCTCACCAGGCGTGCTGACGAGGAGCGCAGTGCCCTGGCAGGGGTATACCATGCAAATTTAGCTTGCAGCATTCTGGGTCCAAGCCCATGGAGGGCCTTAAAAACAAGGCAGAGAGACTTAAATTGTATTCTCTGTCTAAGGGGGAGCCAATGGAGTTCAGCCAGGGCCGCGGATGCTGATGTTCTTCTAGGCCACCCCAAGGCCATTCTGGCCGCCGCTGATTGAATTCTTTGAAGCCTATCAAGCAAAAAACTGGGAGACTCGAGCAACAGTGCATTGCAATAGTCGAGTCTACTCAGAATTGTACATCTGGCCACCAGGGCCCGGGCAGAGGAAGGTAAAAGTGGCATAATTTTGCGAAGGGACCTAATCAAGGCGAAGCAGGACGATACCGTTTTTGCAACCTGAGCCTCCATAGACAACTTGTTGTCCAGCATAACACCTAGGTTACGCACTATTTTAACAGGAGAAACCCTAGTGGCAAATTCTGGGGGCCAGAGATTATCAGGGATAGTGTGTGAAATCTTATTCCCCGCATAGAAGAGCAATTCAGTTTTACCTGCGTTGAATTGCAGGGAGTTAACCTGTAGCCAGCCAGCAACGTCCCTCAAACACATATGGAAAACCTCAACCGATATTGAATCCTCCCCATCAAAGGAAAGGATCAGTTGAGTGTCGTCCGCATAATTAATCTTATTGATCTTATAGGACCTAATCAGGGAGATCAACGGTTTTAAATAAAGATTAAACAAAATAGGGCTAATAGCCGAGCCCTGAGGAACACCATGTGGTACTGGGAAAAATGCAGATTGAAAAGGGGGGAGGGACACAGCCTGCTGTCTGTCTTCAAGAAAGGAACGAAACCACCGCAGGGCACAGCCCCTCACCCCGGCCTCCTGCAATCTGCACAGGAGGATCTCATGGTTTACCGTATCAAATGCAACAGACAGGTCAAGCAAAATCAAAGCGGTTGCCTGACCCCTGTCTGCACGCAGCAAGAAAAGGCAAATTACATGACATAATGCGGCACATTTTGTGATAGCCCTAATACATTATTTTGACATTTTAACACCTGGTAATAGTGTCTGGGAATAGAGTTCGCTTTGTCAGTAACAATGTAACACCCAAATACAGCAATAAGAAACTTAAAAATGACCAGTCAAACTCTGCAAGCAGCATTCCGGTGCGCAAGAACCAGAGGCCATACTTTTTATAACTTTTGATCCGTTTGAGCTAAACACAAAATGTATTTTTGTTAAAATCTGCTGATTATGTAGCAGATGATGGATTATGTGGTAAATGCGCCAAATACAGGATCATGTGAAAATGGCCATGGCCCAAGAATCGCATATTTCCGGTGGTCCTGTGTATAGTGAACTATTAAACCCTGTCTTCTCATCCCAAAAGTTGATGCACAGCGCAACCATGTGGTAGACTGTTATTAGAGCCAGTGCTGAGAATAAAGTGATGGTGCAATCGCCGGAAACAACCTTGCTCAAATTAAGCACCGAATGGGAGAGCGCAAAATAAAACTGGAGTAAGTAATATCTTTATTAAACAAAAATAATCTCGAGTAGAGACCAAGCAAAGTAATCAAGCAAAACGGAAAAATTTATAAAAAAAGTGAAGATGAACTGATAATGGCAGTTGCAAAGTGTTTTACTTGTTATTCTAACTCCACAAGTAGGAATGGCCCAAAGATGGATAAACATTGTTTCCTCCTTTCCTGTCCAGGATATTCAAGTGCGCTTCACCCCAAGAATCACGTCCCTCACTTTGCTGTCACGTCTCTAACATTTTGCACTGAGTCAATTTAAAAAAAGAATTTCTGCTTGGCTAAAAGCTTATTAAAAAAGTCATTTATTCTAAAATAATGGCTAACTAAAAACATCAGAAGTGTACGGGAATCTATTTAAAAAAAGTTGACTACATTACTCATTAGTAGCATAGCATAAATTGAAGCTCTGTCCATCGGAACACACATAGAGCTCCTTTAAATATGGTTTACCATCTTAAACTGCAGTGTGGCTTAAAAAATCATTCAAGGATCTAGATCATGTAGATTTTCACTTATTCTGCAGTAAAGATCAGTGAACTGAACAACCTGTAAAACACATGGGGGCATATTTACAATAAAGTGGGGAAGTGCGTTGTTAAGCAAAGAAGGCTAACGGCATGCTTCGTCAGTTTAGAAACGCAGGACTGCACCGCATTTACTAGAATATGGTGCAGCCCTGCGTTTCACCATGCGTTAGCGCTAACTTTAGCTGCCTAGCAACAATGCAGGCACCCTTGAACCATAGTGCAAGGGTGCCTGTGTTGAGGGGAAGATTGTTTATGTGCAGAAAGTTCCCCTTCCTGCACATAAACAATCTTTAAATGCCGTTTTATAACTTCTACATAGAAGTTGCAAAACGGCATTTTTTAAAAATAATTATTGATGCGCAGGAAGGGGGACCTTCCTTCACATAAAAAAAATCATAGGCAATATGCTGCTTCTGTGTGTGCTGCACAAGGCAGCACACATGGAAACAGCAAAAACGAGGAGAAATAAAGCATTTCTCCTCGTTTCGCCTGTTTAAGACCAGGCTTTCCCTGGTCTTACTTTTGGCGCTGCCTCCTATTTACGCTGCCCTTGTAAATAGTAGGCAGCATCAAAATCAATGGCTGTTGCAGTGGAACGCCAAACAATGGGTGTTGCGGGGGAATGCCCACTGCAACACTGATTGTCCATGCCTTTCAAGCAAAGTACAGCGTTGAAAGGGTGCCTTATTTACAAGGCAGCGTTAAGCCATGTTAAGTGGCTTAACGCTGCCTTGTAAATATGGCGAGCCCCTATCACCATCACAACGGATGTTGTGGTGACGATGGAGACTTGTAATATACCCCGTAATTTGATCACAGTGCAGAAATGTGATTGCACTGTTACAACATATTTATTACACCTGATAGTCTTTAGCTCGAAATATTTCTTATGCCTGTAAGGGTGCACTGCACTTCAACGTAAACGATAATTGACCAAGTTTGTCAGCTGGCATGATCTAAGCATATTTGTTGCCTTTAGATACAAGCTGACCTGTTTTCTTTTGTCCTTCCGGTATCAATGACGAAGACAACATCAGGTATTGTAATTCCCGTTTCAGCAATATTGGTTGCCAAGACAATCTGGAAGTAGAGGAAATAATGATAGCTTATCAGGAGCACAAAGTACAACATCTTCACATGAATGTCAACGCATAAACAGACATAAACCATCTGCTGCTTCGCGTGCACACCTGTCCTTTAAATCAAACTCTTCGATTTATTTTGAATAGCATATGGGATCTAACTAAAATACACGGAAGTACCAAAATAAATTTGAAAAATGCAACCAACTGACATTAGGACATATTTATTCAAAACCATCTGAACACTCGAACAGCTTTCTTACTCCAAATTGTCTTCTAGTAATCCTACCTCGTATGTTTGTAAAGTATGTGGCCACAACGCTGAGACTGTTTAAGGATACTCATTTAGTTCTCACATAGTGATGCCACTGCAGTGGGGAGCAGACAAGACAACATTACCTGCACTTTAGATCAGATTACCTGCACTGTAGATCAGTACTTTGAAGGGGTTAACTGGAAGCAGTGGAGCCTACGTTTTGAAGATTAGGTGAAGATGGCTGGTCCGAATAATAAAACATAATAAAAGCAGCAGAGAAAATAAAGCAGGATTGGACTGACAAAGAATGAAAAATTAATATAAAAACTGCCTATGTCACGAGGACTGAATATAAACTGTGTAGGACTTTTGTGCCTACAAAGAGAACAACACTCTGCAGCATATTTAAAAGTCCCTATCGCCATCACAATATCACTTTTAGTGACGTTGTGGTGGCGATAGGGGCTTCACCATATTTACAAGGCAGAGTTCAGCCACTTAACAATATCACAGATATCCCAGCCTATCACCTGCTTCAGTTACTTTCAGAGCTAAAGGCAGACACAGATACAGGCATTAACTGTTTAAGTCTTTTAAGGCCAGAAAGGGCCTATGGGCAAACCTCTGCTACACCGCCACTAGATGGCCCACAATGTATGATTTCATCATGTGCCCATCTCAGCACTTAACATTAACATTTGCTACAATCACACACAGGCCTACACCACACAAACACTCAAAACACAAAGATGCACCGCCTACACAACCCACTAGCTACAACACATCTTTAAACTATCAACCATAAATTCCAGTTCATGGTCATTAATATACACTTTGCAGTACTCTAAACTCCAGACATCACAACCCCTCATTAGCTCTCACAAGATTGATGCACTCTTCATCCAGAAACATGACTTAGCACCAATACCTTGCACATCCAAAAGGTCCTTGTTCCCAAAGGCTACATCACCCAGTGAGCAGAACGCACACAAATAAGAAGGGCCCATCATTATGTCTTTGTCCTCCTGGTCATGCTCTCTGAGGAAAACAGGCAATACCAAACGCTATGGTGCTCCTCACATGCCATTTCCCACTATCCTCAACTCAGTCTGTCACCTTGTACCTCATCTATAGGCTTTTCGGACAGCACAAGGACTTGATTGATGAATTCTCAGACTTTCTCACCACCTCATCCATCCGACACGTCCACACCATCCTCCAGACAACACAATGTCAAAAAATACACAAGAGACAATATTATAAGCCTCATTGATACAGTCAAGGTGATACAGCATTTCACCCGACCAACACATCATTGACCTCGTCTTTTCAGCATCACCAACCATCCAAAGTACACCACCCACTACCATGGGCTGAACTAACCACCTGGCCATTCCCTTCCCCCTGCTAAGTGTCCAACCAGCACACTGTGAGGAATGCAAAAGAGAACAAAACACCTTCAGATGCTACTCAATTAACAGACATAAGCTAAAACTCATCTTTGGCCCTGCCAACTTCACGTACAACGTCAAAATCCTTCTAACATAAGTCAAATTTCTCTGAAACCTTCCTCACCCTGGAGCTCCAAAGTCCTTGCTGACAAGAAACGCTTCATCTGGACACAGCAAAGAAAATGCCCAATTACCTCAGGGTACTGAAGTCCATCCGCACAACACACATACAACTTAACACATCAGCCAAAGATAAGCATTATACCAACACCATAAAAAACATCTGACAGAAGAAGCTCAATACTATTCAAGACAACCAAGCACTGCATCCACATTCACCTGACACTATTATTCCACACTGCAGCAAAAGCGCAATGCCATCAACATATTCTTCAGTGAGAAAAATGTTGATAATGTCATTGACAACACCACGCCTGCTTCTCCGCTCAGTTCAACTTCTTCTTGTAATATGCTGTAATGGACATCCTTCAAAACCATGACAAATTTAACTCACACAAAACCACCCTCTTAGAAGATAAAGTTCATCGCTCTTCCTCAAAGCTTTCTCCGTAGAAGTTCTCAGCCTCACACACCATTCCTAGAAGATTCCTTGACAGACTTCAAACTCCTGAAGCAGCTTTGCCAAGAAGTAGTGTGCCACTCAGCCACTAAGTGATGACGGAGGCATACTGTATGCATCGCGTAGTCGGCCAAGAGTAGAAATAAAGGGACTATTGGCCCTTCGTGGTCAGTCCTAAGCATCTTGTCAATATTAGCCTATCCTTTACTACTATTGTACACCCAACAACATGTGCCTTGGAGTTATTGTCCCACTATAGCAGCCAGTGGCATAGTAAGGGTGGGCGGCCCACCCCAGGCGAGAGGAAGTCCCTAGTAAGTGGTACCCCTGGTACCTAGCGCAAGGAGGTTAAAGAGGGTCCCTTAGGGCTGCAGCACATAATGTGCCACTCTAAGGGATTCTCACCAAACACATACAGACTGCCACTGCAGGCTGGGTGTCTTGGTGCAGACAAAAGTGAAAACATGACATGGCACATATCCCTGTGTCTAAATAAATTCAAGAGCATCCCCATAAACATGGGGTATGTCCCCTGGGCACAGATTCGTATCTCTTATGTGAGATTTTATCCAGTTCAATAAAGTTTCATACACTTTTCTTTGATAGTTTCCGAGTTTGTTTTTATTTTAGTTTTTCATCCTAGAGAAATTGTACTTCATCTCCCATAATGCATCAGTTATGCATCATTTTACATATATCTTTCAAATATCCCAATGCATTTTGGCCTCATTAACCTTCATCTGGGGAATATCTGGAATAAATGAAAAGGGTGCTACTCAATATACAAGGACCACTGGGTCATGGAAAAACAATTCATACAACATATCCCTGTGTGCCATGCCTACAGACACTGCATAATATATAGGTAAGTCATGTTTACAGAAGGGCTTACAGCCCTATGGCAGGGCGCACAATACTACATGTGTGGACATACCTGCATGAGCCCCTGTGCTGGTCAGTTCAATTGCTGCCAGTATAAGTGATCAGGGAGGCCATTTTAAATACATGATTCAGAAAAGGGGGTGGTGATGAACAGAGTGCCTGAATTAAGCAGACCACTCTTACCCAGTCCAAAGATCAGGGCTTGATCCATCACCGTTTTTTAGCTCACTGCACCATCCCAGCTCAGAACTTGGCTATATGCAAATTAGTCTGTTCCTGTCCCAGTGCATGATGGGAACAGGGCAAACCAAACTACCAAGCCAATTCTTGTACTGGGAAGGAAACAAGCTTCCGGGGACCGGTTTCTGCCATTTCAGGCGTCGTCGGCCCGGCTTGCTTGAATCCTGATGGTGCAATGAGCAAGGGACTCACATCTGAGTATACCCTTCCACGCTTATGGTGGACAAAATGATTCAGAAAAGGGGGTGGTGATGAACAGAGTGCCTGAATTAAGCAGACCACTCTTACCCAGTCCAAAGATCAGGGCTTGATCCATCACCGTTTTTTAGCTCACCGCACCATCCCAGCTCAGAACTTGGCTATATGCAAATTAGTCTGTTCCTGTCCCAGTGCATGATGGGAACAGGGCAAACCAAACTACCAAGCCAATTCTTGTACTGGGAAGGAAACAAGCTTCCGGGGACCGGTTTCTGCCATTTCAGGCGTCGTCGGCCCGGCTTGCTTGAATCCTGATGGTGCAATGAGCAAGGGACTCACATCTGAGTATACCCTTCCACGCTTATGGTGGACAAAATGATTCAGAAAAGGGGGTGGTGATGAACAGAGTGCCTGAATTAAGCAAACCACTCTTACCCAGTCCAAAGATCAGGGCTTGATCCATCACCGTTTTTTAGCTCACTGCACCATCCCAGCTCAGAAATTGGCTATATGCAAATTAGTCTGTTCCTGTCCCAGTGCATGATGGGAACAGGGCAAACCAAACTACCAAGCCAATTCTTATACTGGGAAGGAAACAAGCGGCCGGGGACCGGTTTCTGCCATTTCAGGCGTCGTCGGCCCGGCTTGCTTGAATCCTGATGGTGCAATGAGCAAGGGACTCACATCTGAGTATACCCTTCCACGCTTATGGTGGACAAAATGATTCAGAAAAGGGGGTGGTGATGAACAGAGTGCCTGAATTAAGCAGACCACTCTTACCCAGTCCAAAGATCAGGGCTTGATCCATCACCGTTTTTTAGCTCACTGCACCATCCCAGCTCAGAACTTGGCTATATGCAAATTAGTCTGTTCCTGTCCCAGTGCATGATGGGAACAGGGCAAACCAAACTACCAAGCCAATTCTTGTACTGGGAAGGAAACAAGCTTCCGGGGACCGGTTTCTGCCATTTCAGGCGTCGTCGGCCCGGCTTGCTTGAATCCTGATGGTGCAATGAGCAAGGGACTCACATCTGAGTATACCCTTCCACGCTTATGGTGGACAAAATGATTCAGAAAAGGGGGTGGTGATGAACAGAGTGCCTGAATTAAGCAGACCACTCTTACCCAGTCCAAAGATCAGGGCTTGATCCATCACCGTTTTTTAGCTCACTGCACCATCCCAGCTCAGAACTTGGCTATATGCAAATTAGTCTGTTCCTGTCCCAGTGCATGATGGGAACAGGGCAAACCAAACTACCAAGCCAATTCTTGTACTGGGAAGGAAACAAGCTTCCGGGGACCGGTTTCTGCCATTTCAGGCGTCGTCGGCCCGGCTTGCTTGAATCCTGATGGTGCAATGAGCAAGGGACTCACATCTGAGTATACCCTTCCACGCTTATGGTGGACAAAATGATTCAGAAAAGGGGGTGGTGATGAACAGAGTGCCTGAATTAAGCAGACCACTCTTACCCAGTCCAAAGATCAGGGCTTGATCCATCACCGTTTTTTAGCTCACTGCACCATCCCAGCTCAGAACTTGGCTATATGCAAATTAGTCTGTTCCTGTCCCAGTGCATGATGGGAACAGGGCAAACCAAACTACCAAGCCAATTCTTGTACTGGGAAGGAAACAAGCTTCCGGGGACCGGTTTCTGCCATTTCAGGCGTCGTCGGCCCGGCTTGCTTGAATCCTGATGGTGCAATGAGCAAGGGACTGGGTAAGAGTGGTCTGCTTAATTCAGACACTCTGTTCATCACCACCCCCCTTTTCTGTATCGTTTTTGGCCACTATAGGTGTGGCAGGGTATACTCAGACATGAGTCCCTTGCTCACTGCTCCATTAGGATTCAAGCAAGCCGGGCCGACGAGGCTGAAATGCCAGAAACTGGTCCCCGGTAGCTTGTATCCTTTCTGGTGAAGAATTGGCTTGGTAGTTTGGTCTGCCCTGTTCCCATGATGCACTGGGCCAGGGACAGACTAATTTGCATATAGCCAGGTTCTGAGCTGGGATGGGGCAGTGAGCTAAATAATGGTGATGGATCAAGCCCTGATCTTTGGACTGGGTAAGAGTGGTCTGCTTAATTCAGACACTCTGTTCATCACCACCCCCCTTTTCTGTATCGTTTTTGGCCACTATAGGTGTGGCAGGGTATACTCAGACATGAGTCCCTTGCTCACTGCTCCATCAGGATTCAAGCAAGCCGGGCCGACGAGGCTGAAATGCCAGAAACCGGTCCCCGGTAGCTTGTATCCTTTCTGGTGAAGAATTGGCTTGGTAGTTTGGTCTGCCCTGTTCCCATGATGCACTGGGCCAGGGACAGACTAATTTGCATATAGCCAGGTTCTGAGCTGGGATGGGGCAGTGAGCTAAATAATGGTGATGGATCAAGCCCTGATCTTTGGACTGGGTAAGAGTGGTCTGCTTAATTCAGACACTCTGTTCATCACCACCCTCCTTTTCTGTATCGTTTTTGGCCACTATAGGTGTGGCAAGGTATACCCAGACATAAGTCCCTTGCTCACTGCTCCATCAGGATTCAAGCAAGCCGGGCCGACGAGGCTGAAATGCCAGAAACCGGTCCCCGGTAGCTTGTATCCTTTCTGGTGAAGAATTGGCTTGGTAGTTTGGTCTGCCCTGTTCCCATGATGCACTGGGCCAGGGACAGACTAATTTGCATATAGCCAGGTTCTGAGCTGGGATGGGGCAGTGAGCTAAATAATGGTGATGGATCAAGCCCTGATCTTTGGACTGGGTAAGAGTGGTCTGCTTAATTCAGACACTCTGTTCATCACCACCCCCCTTTTCTGTATCATTTTAAATACATGTACTGGACACTGGTGAAAACGAGTTCCTCAGCTACAAGATGGCTTCAGTGAGAACAGAGAGGTTTTGTATCAAACATCTCATATTAATAAGCCCACACTGATTCAAGTGATGGATTAATTAATACATGCACCCAGAGGGCCTTCTTAGAGGTGCCCCCTTAAAACCTAATGACTATTCGTGTGCTAGCTGACTAATTTTAACCAGCCTGTCACCACATACAGGTTTCTGACCTCCCAGGAGTGAGGGGCTTTGCTCTCAGGAAGTCAGGAACAAAAGCCTGCTCGGGCCCAGGTGGTTCACACCCACTCTCGCAGGATGACTTGTGAATTAGCATTCCAAGGAAGGTAGCTTCAAAGAGCCCACCACATTTGGTATGCAAATCTGGCTTCTCTCACTGGAGAGGATGCCGACCCCCTCTGTCCAGGGCCCCTTTGGCACCTGGACAGGTGGGAACATTAGTAGTCAGAGAAGCGTATTCACCCTCAGGCTAATTCCACCCCTAAGGTGGGCTACCTGAAGTGAAGACAAAATCTCAGCCTGCCATATTTGTGATGGCACACTTAGGGACCCTGGGACAGGGTTATGCCCACTTCTCCAAGGAAGTGGTCGGATAGGGGCCGTAGTGACCCCTGGGGTAGATAGCTCATTGGCTACTACCCTACACTCCCCTAAAATCCCAAAATCTAGTTTTTAGGGGAGATCCTGGCACCAGGAAATCAGGTCCTGTCGACCCAAAAGAAGCAGAAGTACTGAAGAGCCTGAAAAGCAAGAACTGTAGGAGAAACAACTGACTTGGCACCAAACCTGCCGGCCTTTTCGTCTATTCTTGACAATTGTGCCAAAGTCATCTCACCCTTATTATGCTGATCCTCCAAAGCGTGGGGGGACTGCCAGCACTTCTCCAAAGAATCAGGAACTCCTGTGCATCCTGCAGGTACCAAAGACCAAGCTGTGAGGACTCCGGACCACAAAGACCCGATGCCAGAAAGCTGCACCCAAGTTGCATAGCCCAAGCTGAAGTGGGCCAACTGTGCCAGCATGTTCCCCAGACCCATAGAACACCTTGGTATTGCCTACTGTGGACTTCCTGATGCCACTTGTAGCCACGGTGTGCAGGCCCCCTCAACTGCGAGAGTCTATGGTGATGATAACCAACAAATCGAAGTACCTTTGCTCCCATAGCCCCTGGCCCCTGGAGAAGAGGACCAAAGGTGTCCCGACCTCTCATGAGCATGGTGAGACTTGAGCCCTCCTTGTGGTTCAGATCAACTTGCCTCCCAGTTCAAGCCTGCAGCCTCTTTTCACGGAGACCAATCCCCATAAACTAACATTGGGCACTCAACGCTGTATTGCACCTCTGCACCCGGCTCCCCAGTGCCGCCCGGTGTGACCTCTTGATGCCACCTTGGACCTTGCCCCATACTCACCTTAAGTCCAGGAGAGTGGTCTCGTAAGTCGCTGTACTCTACCTGTATACCGTATTTGTTTTTCCTACAGTAAGTGAGGGTGCTGTAGTGGCACAAGTAGCTCCGAGGCACATGGTGCGTGCAGTGCAACAAAGGACAAGGTGGCTTGTTGTCTAAAATGTATCACTTACCTTGGCTGTCATAGCGCAGCGGGAAAAGTAAATGCACTTGGGGGCACATGTAGCAGATAACTTGCACTGTTTGCTTTATTTATAAAAATTAAACTAATATTAGCAATGATGGCTCTCGGAGCTGCCACCGGTGGCGGGGGCTCAGCACTTTGTGCACCCATTATATCACTAAAAAAGTTAAGAAACCTGTGGGTTGTAAATAGTTCTTGGTCCATTGCTCCAGGAAGTTCTCAGGTTGCCCCTCTTTGCTCTCTGGGAACTCAACAAAGATTAGGTTATTTCACCTCGGTCTTCCTTTCATGTCTTCTGGTATGTCTTCTAGGAGGAGAGTCGGTCTGATATGAATCTCACACCGTCTTTTAGGTTAGACACCTCCGGTGTCAGGTGTGGCACAGTCTTCTCTGTTTCTATGGACCTTTCCTTTACAGAGATCAGCCCGCATCAGGTTCACCTCCAGCACCATGGTGTCTATTTTATTCTCCGAGGAGATGTTACACTGTTCTGTCCCCACAAGGATTGGTCCCACATTAGCACTTCTGAGGTTGGTAAGTTGTGACAATTATCCATACTTTTTCCAGCCTTGTCGCCTCTGTTGCTACAGTCTGGTTGCTCTATACAGGTTTAATTGGATGCTCCAGGTGGTCTATCTAGCCCTATATTGCCAAGTGAATGCTAGAAATCTCCAAAAGAGCCTCATATTTATTGAAGTGGCTGTGCCAGTCTCATCTCTTGTGATCAGCACTTCCCGCCTCCAGGCGTGACTCTTATAATCATCACATCCCGTTGTCTCCTCGTAGTCAGTTACTTTGTCTCAGGTTCCACTGCGTTTGTGAGATCTTTCCCTAACATGCCCTTTCCAGGCCCTTCTACTTCTGCTCGTAATTCTTTGCCCTTCAGTTGGGGTCCACCTCACAGGAGACCTCTACCTGGTAGCTGTTCTCCGTCTGTATTTAGAAGCAGGGGGAAACATTTAGGGCCATCTTCTGTGTTCTGTTCCCTCTGCTGCCAGTACTGGATCTGTCAGGTCCAACCACTTGTTGGGCTTTGTGGTGACCCTCCTGATTCACAAAAAATAGGGGCCGCTCCCTCAGAAACAGAAGCCTTCTCTGCTCTCTCCTACAGTCACTGCCAGCGGCTTGTCCTCTGTCATACTCTGAGCTTCACGCTGTGTAAGGGTGCACCATCAGTCCAAGCTAAGCGTAGGCCCCCAGGTATTTAAGCAAATACAGTGACACAATCTCATCTACACGCCACACAGAGCTTAGAAGAGAACGTAATGTGTTTAACTCATCTGAGAAATCAGTGAGATACCCAATGACTGCCCTGATGATCAGGCAGACAGAATAATTGTTTGCAATATGACAACTGCTGTATTTAAACTCATGGGGTGACCCTTAAGATTCCTTGCAATTCAAAGAAGCAGTCAAATGACCATGGCACAAAAGACACACTCAGAAGAGGTCACAGATACACCTTACCATTACCTGCTGTGTACTATGGGGCTTATTTACAAGAAATTGACATCTGCATCGATGTAAATAGGCTGCAACCTGGTGCATTGTTTACGCCGTCGCTTTGTGCCGCAACGGTGGTGCAAAAGTGTCACAAGGAGCTTGTAAATAAGCCCCTATATTTCTGTAATTCATAAGGAAGTATAGTCTCCTGGAAGCAAGTCACCCGGTCAGACAAGGTCGGAGTGAGAGCCCCGCTGACCCACAGGAGGGCCCCAGACCATAGGCTTCACTAGAAGCCCCCGGGACCAGTGCTTAATCAGAAGCCTGCCCACAATGCATCAGTAACACTCAACACGAGGCCCTGGGCAAGTTACGGGTACCTACGAATGCTGAGTGGGTGAAGGGCGAACAGGGGTCCCAAAGAAAGCAAGCAGGTCCCATTACTAACTACCTGGCATGCTGACAGACTGACAAGGACCTCCTGGTATGGCGGGGGCATAGCAAGAAAAACAATAGCACTTACATGTAGGATATTATTAAAAACTATCTAATGGTCATTTATTAAGCACAATGATCACTACTCCCTAGGAGTTTCTTGGCGTTGCGTGAGCACTAAAATGTGTTTTTAATTCAACTATTTACTTAACAAGAGGAGGAAGCGGTATAGAATAGATGCCTTTGGGGAGGCCGGAAGGGGAGGAACCGCATAGGCGTGGAGTAAAGGTAGATACAATAGTTTTTTTTTTTAGGCTAGGTTAAGCAATTCTGATTCACGGTTTAGACAAACCTTGCTTTGCTAGCACTGTGAGGAGGACGGTTGGGGTGGAGGCCATGCTTGAAAAATAAAAGTGATCAACTAAAAATGTGTGCAGACCCCAATTACAAGTTGGTTACCTTGCCGTATGCATTTAACAAAGCGTCTACAAAATCTACCCGTGTTGTTGATTCTGGATCTAGGGCTAAACATGAGAAGTTAGCATTAAAGATAAAAAGACACTTCATGTTATGTTGCCTTCCCAATGTGACGAGCAAGTGCACGAATAAATACATGTAATAAAATGATAGAGGGAGAAAGGGGTTTAGTACACAATTTGGGTACCAAGAAAATCAGAATGATGCTTATACTGTACCTTTCGCACTCCGGGAGGGGGCAGTGTAAAGGCATCTGCCTGGTCTTGTGTTGAAAGGATGGAATGCAGCGCAATTAATTTGTACCTGAAATTTTTGAGAAATCAAATAATAAAATCGTTTTCCACTGATCAGAAAAACATATACATTCATAGCGACGAATGAAACAATAAGCTGCAGTTTCGCTCATTAAAAGGATTTTGCAGCCTAAGTTACAACAACATAAGACCTACGTCACAAGGCTACTCATTGCAGAACTTTAAAAGACAGAATAGTAAAACAAACATACCCCCTTTCATCTATGTTCTTTAATGTTGTATTTTCCAGTACTTGGAATTGTGGGAGAGAAAGTAATGATGTAGCTTCAATTACTATAACATGGCTATTGAAGGCAAACAATATATATTTCAAAAAAAGGACTAACGACCGTGCAAGTCAAATCCTCATGGAGCTACTAACGATATGGATTGGTTAGGCCTGACTTAGTTGATTAAGGAACCTATCTACTCCGCAAGATCACACCTGTGATCCTTGGAATGGGTTGAACTCCAAATAACACACTATTAACCTTTATCCTTGGCAGAGCTGTTCCTGGTTAGCTCCCACATAAAGACCTAGGTCTGAACTTAACCCAAGAGGCCAGCTAAACCCAACGATGGGAACGTCAGGCCTGTTCAGTCACTGATGGATTAATGTGCTCAGCAGCGTTGGATTAGTAACGCGGGCACTCGGGCAATGCCTGAGGGGCCGGTATCCGAATTCCAGCTGTGGGCTGCTTTTTTGAGCAGCCTGGGGGCCGATTTGGGAGGTTTCTGCCTTGTTCGATGCCGCCAGCGGCCCAGTGGGAGCCTGAGTGGCCTTTCTGGAGTCAGATGGGTGTCCATTACCTCCCCTTTATCAACGGGCAGAAGTGTCACTCCCTTTCTCTCGCTGGGCCGGGCCATTAACATATGCATATTGAGCGAGGGCAGGGGGCCTGAGCAAAAGTGGCTTCACTTCTTTTCAGGGGTGTTTCACCAGTGTAAACAAATCTGTGCATTTTTTTAACCCCCTCCCCCTTTTTTTAAAATATAATTTCACCGAAGCATTGTTTTGGCAAAAGGCAATATGCAAATGTGGCCACTTTTTTTTTAGTGTGCCCGGACCGATTTTTTATCCTAATCCAACCCTGGTGCCTAATAAGTCACTCATACGTGCACTCAAGCATCCGTTGATTACTCACAACCTCATTCTGGCATTCACCCACTTACGCAACCACAAAGTTAACAACATATGCAAGATACAGACGAGCAAAGCCCATTGGGCTAAAAGGGTTTAACTTTAGGCTCCCCCCCCACCCCCCCCGGACTGATGCTGCGGCCAGATTGCTGAATAAGACCCTTGGGTCTTCACTATCAGTAAGGCCGTTTAAAGTCATACGTGTCCCCATTCACAAAGGGCACACACTTCTTCATTTTCATTTAATTGCCGCCGCTTTGTTCCATTTCTAATCAAACCTTCTCTCTTGTCAAAGTTGAGTGATTGTCTGGGGTTGGGTGTAAATGCTGCCATTTTCACAGCTCATCCCTGTCTACAAACACCCAAAAAGAACAGCAGGAGAATTTACTTTTCAAAACAAATGTAAATAAAGGCAGGTATAAAATTAAGCATAAATCTTAGCACAGGTTTGTTTTATTTGGCCAGTCTTTTGGACTTGCAAACGAAATGTAAAGTAAACAAAGAGTTGTATTGGGACATCGGATTAAAATGTTTCTTGCTGCCTTTTTAGGTCTCAACTATTATATCCCGCAGGGATAGATAGGCAAGATTATAGTAGGCAGTTCAAAAACTTGTGGATCGCGTACAGTTCATGTGAGCTATGCGCGTGCATGCCATCGCCAGCCACGTCACACCACCATTTGTCTGTGCCTCGCATCAGACTTCAAAGGCTATCGCTCCCCCGCCCCCCCGCGTCCACATCGCGCACCATTTGTCTGTGCCTCTGCATCAGACTTCAAAGGCTGCCACTCCCCGGCCAAGACCCCCCGCCACAGCAATGCCGAGAGCTTGTTTTCTGCTGTCCCTTTGTCCCCCACCTCTCACGTTCTTCTCTTCCTTGTTTGCTTTCTGCATCCTCTCTTTGAAGCTCAGCTGAGGGTCGGGGTTGATACTTATTTTTGCTTACTCTTCATGGTTTTCACTCTTCATAAACACACATTCACTGCACACGAGTAACAAGGAGCAACCGAGCCTAACAGCAGTGTTTGAAAATGTTTCTGCCCTGGTACCAGCAGGCAGGGTCTACCCCCCCCCCCTCCACAGAAGCTACAGAAATCAGTAGTGCGAACCCGTCCCTTCGGACTGAGGAGGTTTTTATTTTCATGACCTCTGTTCTTTACACAGTTTGTTAGCTTAACGATGTAGCTGTTCCTTACCATTTCCACTACACCTTTTCTCACCAAGATTATTTATTTGTATACACCGCATCTCAGCTCTCTCAAAGGAGTGGACATGAGCCCTAGCTCTCCAGTGAGAGAGCAGTAAAGATAACAAAAAGAGAGAGGGGTCTGTATGCGTGTTTGTGTAAGCGTAGCTGCCTATAAGTCTGTTGTAGTATGCATACCTGCACGTATGTATGTGCTCCTCTGTGTTTATTTATAGCTGCATTTCACAGTATTTTGAACGTTCGGGGCTTATTAAATGCATTTATCAGTGAGGCACTAGCTGGCGTTCTTAAGGTGACAGTTAATGCCCCGGTAACGAGCTACATTGGTGAAACGTTAACCGTCGTACTCCGTACCTCGTGTATTTTAACTTATATCAGCAAATAATTTTATGTTGGACTCACGCTGCTCATTTAATCACATGTGATCAGTGAGGCACTTACAGCCGCTTTTAAGGAAGCAGTCTTGGTACGGGGCAAAATAAGTCCCCCTAACTGACCAGCACAAAGCCCCTATGTGTTTTTGGCTGTTTTCAATATTAAAGATAAACTACCCCAGCTGTCTAAATTGGTGGAATGCTGGCAGTCGTAGCCCTGCATACACCCCTTTCACCCTCTGCTGTTAAACTACCCAACGTTGGAAATTTTAATTTACAGCTGCATATAAACTGTATTTCTAACTTACGCAGTATATAAAATCTTTTAGCGGCTGGCCACATTTGCTCGATTTTGGACGTTTACCTCACGCACAATGTTATTCGCCATTACTAAAACAAGGTTTGATACATTTTTTCCACCCTTTAACTTGCAACTGCACAGACATGCTTTGCTTTAAGGTATTTTAGAGTTACGATATAGTAGGTGAATGTTCTGGCTTGCATTTAATTTACATTGTCTGACCATCACCTTATCTCACTGTGATATTTACTGTATGTTGCCTGTTATACTCACTGGTGCGGCAAACGATTAATTTTGCCTGACAATTATTTTCGCAGAAATAACATCTCTCTGCATTACAAAAAAATATCACCTGGTACATGCGGCAAGCGACATTGTGCGGTCGTGGAATAGTTAAGGCACATTTTTTGTAAAAGAACTACTGATCGTGAGGTTGATCTGTCTGTAAGCGAGCTGAAAATCAGTGAAATACCATGTCACCTACAGGTATTCCCAGTAGTCCAGATTGATTTACTCATTTCCAATTATCACATTTTTGCTGCACATGTTCTATTGAGTTGTGCATGTTTTCTCGTGGAAAATAAACGGAATTGCGTACACTTTCTATCTGCATTTCCATTTTCTATAAAATAATCAATTGAACTCTATTGAAGATGCACACAACTCTATTTTTTCAGAAGTATCTATCGAACTTTAGAACAGAATTCTATTTCTTTTTTGTGGCAGAGTCAAATAAACGTTCTAGAAGATATCCAGATTTTATTTATGTTTGAAGTACTTGTGGGATTTTTAGCAAGTGTACGCAATTCTTCCACTCGTTTCCTGATTTCTAAAGGCTGATATAAAGCACCCTTGGTGTACACATTTGGAAGGCATTCTAGAGACTCTAGTGGAATCTTTTCATTGGGAGATCTCTGCCTTCCTTCTATGTTTATGCGGATTATCAATGTTTTGAACATATTTCCCGGTTAAAAAATTAAAGGAATAAAACTTAAAACAGTGTTTTGATGCATTAAAAAGGTGAGGGGTGATCGTGGTGATATGTGTCGGGCCCTTACTTTACTCCCTGCCATCTCCTACAGACCCTTCCTGAGGCGAGTTTGGTTTCTTTCACTACGGGAAAGGGCAGACCGAGTTTTTCTAAACATTTGATATTTGTATTGAAACACTATTGGCGCCCTTTCGCTGCGATATGATCCAGCATCAGTTGGGGCTGGACCAGCAACCACGGGATGCAGTGAAAAACCATAGAAAGCTGCCTGACGTGGATGCTTTCATGTCTATGGGGTCTTCAACCTTTGCAACCTTCAAAAGAGCAAGAAGTGAGGATCGCACTTTCTCATAGGCAGATGCATGATTTGCTAACACAGAAAAATAATGCTGCTGGCTATTCATGGACCATTTCGAGAGTTTTCCTTCAGAACAGCCTGTAAAACATGCAGGTTTATATCATTTTGCGTGTCTGTTTTGTAAAATCAATTGTTTAGCCCCTGTTTTAATACAAAATTGCTGGATTGGGTCGGACTTGTTCACTAGCTTGTTTTAATAAGAGACTGGTATTAAACAGTTTTTAATATACCTCCATTTTTGTGTCTGTGTGTTGGCTTTTGTTTATGTATATGCGGGTGCCTGTGTATGTATTTTTGTTTATGTGCGTGAGTGTACACAGGTTATTAGTTTGCTGCTGTTCTGTGTGCGGGCGTGTGTGTGTGTGGGCGTGTGTGTGTGTGTGTGTGTGTGTGTGTGGGGGGGTGTGTGCGTGTGTGTGTGGGCGTGCGTGTGTGTGTGTGTGTGTGTGTGTGTTTGTGTTGTTCTTCTGTGTCCATGCTGTACATAAACTCTAGGGGGCAGATTTATGTTAACTGGCGCATCCCCAGGGATGCGCCAGTTAATGTGCGCCACAGTGCGCCACAGCTCCGCCACCCATGGTGCGCCGCATTTATAATGCGGCGCACCATGGGGCCAAAACGGCACAGATGCGTGACGCATCTGTGCCGTAAAGGTGGCGCATTGCTGGAGTTGCGTCGCAAGCGCGACGCAGCTCCAGCAAGGCTCGGGGGTGCCCCATCTTAACAATGCTGCGTCAAGACCTACGCCTGCTTCAAGCAGGCGCAGGCTTTTGACGCAGCATTGGCCTGAAAGTGACTGAGTGAAATCTTATAGATTTCACTCAGCCACTTTTGCGAGGCGCACCTGCCCCGGAACGCCCACCCTGCGCCGGAACGCCCACAAGCGGCGCAGGGCTTTACAACGTGACGCATCTGCCTAGATGCGTCACGTTGTAAATCGTTCGTAGGGATGCGCCACGTTTACGCCGCCTTGCGTGACGCAACAGCGGCGTAAACGTGGCGCAAGGGCCTCATAAATCTGCCCCGAGACCTTTTGGCTTTATCAGTGCAAGCTTACTTGGTCACTTCCTTTCCCTCAAACCAGAACTAACTCCTGTAGAAATGGCCATGTATGCACCTGGTTTTCAGAGACCTGCTGGTGACATTCCCGCAGGGCTGGTACTTTCTGTTAACCTTCCCAAGCTGATTACAAAGTTCACTTATGCAGTCTATGAGTTCTTTGAACTAAATAAAACAAGCATTTGCAATGCAAAATGTCTCGCATTTGTGAGAGTTTGAGATACTGGTGTTGAATTATTTAGCAATGCCAATAGCTCAAACTTTAATAATGCGAGACCTATTGCATTGAAAATGCTTGTTTTTCTATTCAGAGCTTACACTCCACTTCTGCCGTTACTTAGTGCTGGAACCTTCAGGTGTCACTATTGTACTGTGGAATAGTTCTCAATTTACCCAAGTCAGAGTGATAAAAGACTGTCTTGCCAGGATTCAAACCTGTGACCTACAGCTCACAGCATGTTTCAGCAGCAAGCGTTTTACTAACAGTTGCAGCGCGTTACCACAGGAACCTATGTGTAAACAAAGGGGAGAGGATGCGAACAAAGGTGAGAGGATGCGGTCTGTCGGCCAGACTGCCGACTTTGGTGCTGGAAGCCAAGGTTTGAGCCTCGGGGTCACGTCCACATCCTATGATTCTGGGCAAATCACTTAATCTCCCCGTGCCTACAAAAAATAATGAATGTGTCCTTGTGTAATGTAGCCGGTGCTCATGCAAAGTGCTCCAATACCTTCGGGTCGAGTACGCGTTATATAAATCTGCAAACAAAAATACTGCAGGGCACAGTTTAAAACCCAGCAGGGGCATCTCAGCCTTTCATCCTTTTGGCATTGACAAATGAGTACCACTGAGATGACGTGGTATTTGGTAAACTACAGTGTTAAACAG
Organism: Lissotriton helveticus; assembly: GCF_964261635.1. Lineage (NCBI taxonomy): Eukaryota > Metazoa > Chordata > Amphibia > Caudata > Salamandridae > Lissotriton > Lissotriton helveticus. Next base: position 451,759,199 of record NC_136059.1, read on the forward strand.
ATGTCTTAATTTCTCCTCAACAATGCAAATATGATGAGCTGTCGAGTTTTTGGGTTCATTCAAAGCAAGTTAACAGTTTAACCATAATGAATGTTATTGAAACACACCTTGACTGATACACTGCGGTCTTACTGCACCATCAGCAGTGGGGCAGAAAAGAATGCCATGCTGCACATGGGAAGAGAACATTTGGCCCTGTTCTTGTGGTACTGGAGGAAGCATCACAGACAAAAATGCATGTTTCGTGTGTATCGCTGATAATCTTTGTACCCAGGGCACACGTACTAAAAAAAGAGGTGGGGGGGACTAACCTAATTAATCAGTATGCAAGTGGCATCATGGCACGTGGCATCATGACGCATGACATCATGGCATGTGACATCGCTGCGCATGAGATGCGTTACATCACAAGAAGTGACATCAGCCAGATTTTAAGCCCTCACATATATGTTTAGCAGGTCTATAATGAGTACATTTGAGCACATTTCGAGTATACTGTCAAACCCTCCACATTTAGGCAGAAGATTCACACTTTCATAAGCTTCACATAAGCCTTTTGTCAGCGTAAAGCTTCCTCTACCCCTGGTGCTTCAATAGAAAAAATTGTGATATTTAAATTATTACAACGCCTCCTCAGGGATAGTAAGTGCTATATGAATGCCGTTTATTTGGTGTAGACACTGGGAAAGATCAACACACCTGAAATTCTTACAGTGCAGGCTTATCTCCTATACAGAGCCTGAACAAAGCTGCCTCTCTGAAGTATGTGTGACAGTGCTAACAAGGTGTGAGCCTTTGTTTCCCCTCTGCTGCATTTGCATGTAGGTGTGAGGCTCCTGACTGCTGTCAGCCAGGTGACTTGAACAAAAGGAGGCCTGATGACCCCTCTGATTCGGCCTTTGTGATGGGCCCCGCAGGAGTCAGAAATAAGAGGGCCCCCTCCCGTCCCTGCCTGCACGTTGTTGCGGATCGAAAGCAGACAACAACGTGCAGGCCCTGCTGAAAGTGTCCCGGTGTTTATACACCAGGACGGATTCAGCATCTTTTTTTCAGTGGGGCCCAATTTCTTGGCAAGGTGGTCCACCCTGTGATAAAGGTGGGTGTACCCCTGACTCGTGTCCTGTTTGTACCGTTTCTGTACCCGTTGTATCATTATGTCCCACTGGAAGCTTCAAATTATGTCAGCGATAGTGGCCGTGTTGAGTTATGTGGTACACCATAAGTTGCTATCCTGTTTAAAGATTTTTTAGCATTGTAAATATACATGCAATATTTCATTCTTTTCTGTACGAATATGGCATTTGATTATATGGTCACTTGCAGAGCTTTAAGTGGGATGAAAAAACTGGCGGGTCTCCCAAAGGGGCATGGTCAATGTAATTAAGGGAGTGGCTTAAAAACACCAAAGCTTTAAATATGTGCTTAGTTATTAGCATAGTGTGCCACCCAACTTGCTGTTTCTTCTGTCATTGCATCCAGATATATGATACAACAAGTAACATCATACCTACAAGAAGTCAGGACAATTAGCTTTGTCAATGGTTATTAGTTGCATAAGATAAATAAGCAGCAACTATAGATTGAAAATAATATTGAAAAAGCTCCCACTTAAAGCCCTGGTGACACCACGACAATGTTGCTTCTCCTGAGTTTCAAAAAGAGAAGGGAAATCCAGGGAGAAAATTACTCTCTTTAAAGGATTTCCCTTCCCCTACAACGCTCACCTGGCATGAAGTCATGCCCTAACTTCTCCACAGGTGAGAAGTGAGCAGGCGCACATCGATGTGCCTGCTGCTGTCACTGCAGTCCAAGAAAAACAGACCGCCTGTGGCAGGGCACAAAACAGAGCCCGATAGAGACCCGTTCCGAGGCCCCCTTTAAAAAACCCGGCTTACAGAGAGCCTTGGTCACTTGGAACATGTTTAGTTGATTCCTGTAGATGTAATGTAGTGCATGTATAAAACGAATATATGTATGCGTCTCTAAATGTACATTAATTGGCCAAAATTGTGATTCCGTGCTACAGTTGTACATTTATGACTTCAAATGTACTTTGCTGATACAAATGTACATTGGTTAGACTGAATCTCAATTAGCATGTCTGGGAGTGGGGCTGGCAGAGAGACCACATGACTGCGTTCCCTAGTCTCCCAAGATGTTCCCACTTTGGGACCAAATCAGATAAATGCTGCCCTGAGATCACTCAATAGAGGTTGAATCTGAGTCGAAGTGCAGGAACAAAGGGTAGCATGAAGAAACAATTCATTACAAAAGTATTCTGCCAACCAGGGCCTGAACTTTGGAGGAGCAGCACATTAGTGGGGTTGAGCAACTGCGACTCTGAACCAGGGGAGGCTCAGGAAGCTTCTTGACCCAATGACAGACCTGAGTGGGAGTAGTTGGTTCCAGACCCGCGCACCACAGAGTCCCTTCAGCCTGACTGAGTTCCTGCATTCCATCCACCGGGATGGCAAGGGAAATTTCTACATGACACACCCACATGGAGATTTTAGCAATACTATCTGAGACAAGCTAAGAGATGGAGTGACCAGGACTTCTTGACTGCAAAAATATTGGGGGATGGGGGAGTGTGCGGGTGTCATCTGAGCATTTAGGGCCACTTCTATAACTGCTGTCATTTCTAGCAACAACACAATTTGCAACCCAAGGACCAAATAGCTACAACTATTTGGGACAAATATGATTTCTATCAGCAGAAATCCTCATTGCCAAAGGCCTCACATGAAATGGCAGAGGATGCAGGCAGCACAAGGACTCGCACTATGAGCATTTTGAAATGCTTGAGCGAGTCGGTGTAGACAAGAGGCGGTGAAAAGGTCCATCGCTTAGAGGACCTGGCCTCAAGTATTGCAGGCACGAAACCAGAGTTGGTACCCTTGAAAAGAGAGTGACTGCAATGGAGTGTTTTGGACACGTACCATTAAGAAACTAATGTAAATTTCAGAGAATGTCGTGTGGTCATAACACCTGAAGTATGAGACTGAGAGCCTAGAGAATAGACAGCGAGGTAATAGGAGCAGAGTGTAGGGCTTTCTACCCCTGAAAGAAGGTGAAGATATGGCAGTCACTCTGCAGACTAGGGATCCTGAGCTAGTGGAACATAAAGCTACTAAACTTCCTGTGAAAGCTCCAAAGCAGGAGTTGATATGGCCGGAGTCATTATTGTAAAAACAGGTTCTGCTTCACAGAGGGATGGAGACCCATGCTGTGGTGAAGTGTGCTGAACTTAAGTTTTCAGACAAAACGATCTGAGCAGAATGACCAAGTGAAGGCAGGAGGAGATTCAGATTGTCAAGAAAGAACTAATGCATTTGAACTTTTCTGCTTCCTTGTGGTATTCTGCTCTGCTATATACTGAGAAGGGTGAGTGTGGTTAGGAAGGTACTTGCTGACTGCACTTGCATACAGCCATGGAGCCCAAGCAGGTTAGCAGGAGTGACCAAGACAACAGAAAGGACATCACCTGATTGCACCAGTTATTCTGACAACGAGGCTGGCCGTTATTTTCTGCCCCTATATAACGAAAGAAAGGGGGGTTCACTGACTTATTTTAAGTCATTACATAATTGTTGATTTCTTCTGTCCCGTATTTTTTCTACACGTCCGTTTGCTTCTGATAGAGAATGATTTGAATTTGTTCTATAGCATTACATAGATGTTGGGTTTAGAACGGATTGTACTTGAACTGTGGCAGATTAAGTTTATGCAACTGTGAATGTATTTTATATTGCGCAGAAAAATATTTAAACTATATTAGTTTATCTGAATGTACATTCTTTAGAGTAAATGTACATTTGATTAAGCTCTGTCCAGATGTTCAACATGGATAAATGGATGCCGACATGTTTATCGGATGGTAACCAGACCTGCACTGGTGGTAGCTTTGAGGAATCCCATTCGTCATTTTTTCTGTTTGTTCACTGAACATGAATTTGTTCTTTCAATTCACACTCACACTATAAATAAGTCTACAATATATTTAAATTGTATTTCTTAAACTGATAAGGCAGTATTTGCTATTTTTACTGTACTTGTGGGCTGAAAAGTTTACATATGATCATGTTAAATGTGAAGACATTTAATTTAAAAAAGTGTGGTTAAAAGGGGCCACCAGTGTACAAATACGTTTCTCTGTATCCAGTCATGCATTACTAAATCTCAAACTCGAGTTATACTAGTGCTGAAAGACTTTCCTAAAAAACATTCTTTAGAACAGCGAGTACCTGGGCAGTGTTCAATAAACTTCACATATGTAAGCATGTGTGAGGAATATGTTTAAAATTTGGTGAGCTTCAGTAAAACATTTCAACATTTATAGCAATTAAGCAACTTTAATATCTATCAATGGTCTGAAAACCAACAACGAATACAAGATGAAGGAATCTGAGCCTAATTACTATGCAACTTTTCTTAATTAATATGCCCAGTCCATTACTAAATCCCTAGTACAAAAAGTTATGCCAAAATTTATGAAGAGAGACAGGCGAAAGGCAATAGTGGTATCACCATAATCTACAAAGACTCCCTCATCTGCAAATACTCACCTACTCCACTCTCGAGTGCCTCTAAGGCTTATGTGTTTTATCAACATCCTCCACAGTCGACCTACAGGTAATTTATGACCCACCAAAGCTCAAATCAGAGTTCACTGATCAGGTCACAGATCCCTAAGTCTAAAAGACCAAAATAGTATTTTTATTGGTGATTACAACAGTGCGAGCAGCAATCCTAAATGAGAAATATTAACCGCTCTAGAGAACCTAGTAAACCTCCACAATACTCTCAGCATTCATCTCACCTCAAGTAAAAACAAAGGAATGACTCTAGACGTGGCACTAGAGCCTGAGACATAGTGGCATGCTCACCCACCTTGAGATCAGCTGCTCAGATCATTTTCCGTTCTCATGTCCTATTCCAATCTGTACCACATTATCTTGCTCTGTACCGCAAGTTGTCTTGCCCTGTAAGTATCTGACACATTTGCCTCTTGTTCAGCGTCGATCAGGTTGGTGTATACATTCAGCCAAACCATCTAGCTAGGATCCCTGAGTTTAACAAAAATATACCGAAGATTAAGGAGAGAAATCACCGTACTCCAAGATTAAAGAAAGAATTCCAAAGGCCACCATGCCAAAAACGTGTCAACTGAACAGGACCTACAAACCAACACCCAAGAGGGCACAAAGATATATCTATCTATCTATATATGCGACCTCTGACCCTGCCTTCAGGTTAGGTCGCCCCCACGCCGCTGCCGCCTGCTCACCCCGGTCTCCTGCTGCCTCCTTGCCGCACTTTTCCCGCCGCTGCCTCCCTGCGGCCCTGCCCCCCTGACCCACCCGACTCCCCATTCGCCGCCCCGCTCCTGCCACCCAGCTGCTCCTCCCTCCCGTCAGCACTCTTATGCAGACCCGAAGCGACCGCACAGCGGACGCGCGCCGCTGGCGCGCCAAAGGCAAGCCCGTCTGCGCCCGTCCGTGCCTGGACCGCGCTCTGCGCCAGGACCCCTGGCCCCCGACGATGCCAGCCCACACGACGGACCTACGACGCCGCCATCCTCCACGCACTCAACGCCGGCCGGAACCCCGCCTGCTACCGAGCCATCCCGAAACGCACCCATGGACCCTTCAGCTGCCAAGCCTGCAAATTCACCTGCCTCCGAACCTGCACCGCTCCCGCCAAGCCAGGCACCAGCAACACTCTCCTCAAGTGCATCCTGCTCAACACCCGCTCCGTCCACAGACACGCCTTCGAACTCTGGAACCTCCTCAACACAACATCACCAAACGTCGCCTTCCTCACAGAAACCTGGATGAACGCCTCCTCAGCCCCCGACATCACCATAGCCATCCCGGATGGCTACAAGATCACTCGGAGGGACCGCGTCAACCAAACCGGAGGAGGCATCGCCATCGTCCACAGAAACACCATCTGAATCACGACCAACTCGGACGACACCCTCACCGCCGCCGAGCACCTCCACTTTCAGATACACACCGACCCCAAGACCACCCTCAGAGGCACTCTCATCTACAGACCCCCGGGACCACGCACACAATTCAGCGAAGCCATCGCAGACTTCATCAGCCTGCACGCCCTTACCTCCTCAGACTACATCCTCCTAGGGGACCTCAACTTCCACCTGGAGAACAACAATGTCAGCAACATCGTCGCCCTCCTGCACAACCTCGCCAACCTCGGACTCAAGCAACTGGTGAACACCCCCACCCACTACGCCGGCCACACGCTAGACCCCATCTTCTCCGCCAGCAAGCACATCTCCTTCAGCCACTCCACCGGACTACACTGGACAGATCACAGCTGCGTCCACTTCAACTTCAGGAGAACCACGACCCACCACCACCCGCAACAGGTTCCCCGTAGAAGCTGGAGCAAGATCACCACCGACCAACTCACCACCTCCCTCAGCCAGAACCCTCCCACCAACACGAGGGACCCCAACGAAGCAGCCCGCAACCTCACACAGTGGCTCACCAACTGCCCCGATGACCTCGCGCCACTGAAGAACCCTCCCAGCAGACCCGGCAGTAAGAAAGCCTCGTGGTTCACCAACGACCTCAAAAACTCCAAGAAAACCTGCCGCACCCTCGAGAAACAGCAAAAGGAGTCGGGATGCACACCATTATTGTTAACTTTTCCAAACTTATCCAATCATGTTGTAAGAGTGCGTGCAGCTTGGTAAAGTGCCTTGCCCTGGTGGCACTAATTGAATTCATTCTGATGTGTAGAGATGAGGCGGACTACCGCCCCAAACCAATTTGCACTGCAAAAAAGCGCCTACATGGCTGATTTATTCCACAATTATTCCATCATTAGTCCTTCTTATCAGATTCCTCCAAAATTTCACTGATATTCTTTCAATTGTTTATCCAATGCTCTACATGCAGGGTTCATGTGACGTTTTCCAATTTTTCTCATGTAAAAACTGTGCCCATCCAAGCCTCTTGTTTATACACGACAAATGCCAAGGTTCGTTGCAAGCAGTGTTTATTTCTATCCCAATGCATTTCGGGCGGGATACGCCCTTCGTCAGGGGACACTGTAAATAGTCATAAAAACATAGCTGTGTTACATGGCCGACTATTACAATTACATTCATGAAATGCAATCTGACATTTAAACAGATTCTGTGCTTAAGAAAATCATTGTAAGTTTACTACTGATGCATGTGTATTCGTGAAAGCTCAATAATTCCGTTAAGCCACAATTCATTGTTCTCTTAATGCACCATCAATTGCCCTTAACAGCTTCTTTACAAAGTAATGAATGCGACCTGTATTTAACCTTTACTACAAGCGTGTAATTCACCAAACACCTTCGCAGACCCCACAGTGAAAACTCCTGCTCACTCTCTGTGCCCCATCACTCAAATCTGATTGGTCCTCTACACCTCTCACCCCTGGATACCTCACCATCATTTATTTGTAACATCCCTTAAATCTATAACATTTTCTTAATGTGCATATCGCACTTTCCCCTCCGTTATCAGTTTCCACGTTCTCCATGTGTAAACTCCATTCAATCACCCCTACATATCCCCTTCTTGTGCAAAAAACATCCCTCAAACCCACGATCATTCCCATACCTGCTGCAGAAGTTAAAACAATTTCTCCGTTCTTTCGTCTCGCAAAGTGTGTCTGCGCGCATTATTTCTTTTTTACTTTTAAACCCTGCTCATGTGACCTGATGTTTCCTGATTGGTACTACGAACATTATTTTCCCGCCATGCTTCAGCTGAACTTCACTGACTCCGTATGCACACTCATGCATCCACAATGCATTTCGAATATCTGCATCTAAAATAAATAAATATTGTAACACTGCACATTAACTCTCAGTTAACATAACTGTTAACAGTGTAAATTCATTTCGCACAAAATTATTGTTCAATGTTATTGTCCCTTTCGTGAAACGCCGCTTGATTCCCGAACCAGAATGTTTGCTCCTTCCATGTAGAACTTCTAACTGCGATCACTTTCTCATCATATTCTCTTTTCCTGTCGGGTGCTACCCCTCGGTAGGGCAAATTATTGTAACAAACAGCAAAAGGAGTCGGGATGCACACCATTATTGTTAACTTTTCCAAACTTATCCAATCATGTTGTAAGAGTGCGTGCAGCTTGGTAAAGTGCCTTGCCCTGGTGGCACTAATTGAAGACCCTCCCTCGAGAAAGCCTGGCGCCGCGACCAGACAACAGAGAACATGACAGCCCTCAAGAGCGCCACCTGCAAACACCACCAGCTGATCCGCACCACCAAAAGGACAACATTCAAAGAACGTCTGGACAACAACACCCACAACAGCAAGGAACTCTTCAGCATCGTTAAAGAGCTCTCCAACCCATGCGACTGCAACAACGACATCACATCACATCACATTGTGGAGAAGTGTGGCTCAATGGTTAGAGCGGCAGACCCTGATGCAGAGGTCTGGCCTGGGACCAGGGTTCGATTCCCGCCTCGGCGGGTCTTGGGCTCAATTTCCCCGGACCTGATAATTCTCGCCTCGGTGCCTAGTCTAATCATGGGTCCCACTCTGTGACTCTGGGCAATAGCTTGCTTAATCTCCACAACGGCCCCAGCAGCGCTGTGGATGCCTGGCTTCACCTTGGGGGTGCCCAGGAGTGGACATTTCACAGGAAAGCCAGGATGGGTTCCGCAGCGGTATGAATACAGCGCTACGAGGCCTCCGGGTAGAAGTGCGCTATATAAAATACAAACAAACAAACAAACAAACAAAACAAAACAAACACCCTCGCAAGACCTCTGCGACTCACTCGCCTCGGTTTTTCACCGCAAGATCGCCGACATACACAACAGCTTCGGCGCACCGACCATGCACCGAACCAGCGCCCCCCACCACCACCCTCTGCACCTAGAACCCGGTCAGCACCGAAGACACCACCCGCACGATGAACACCATCCACTCCGGCTCCCCAACCGACCCCTGTCCACACCACATCTTCAACAAAGCAGACTCCATCATCGCACCCCAACTTCGGGACATCATTAACAGCTCCTTTGCATCCGCCACCTTCCCGGAGAGCTGGAAACATGCCGAGCTCAGCGCCCTCCTGAAGAAACCCACCGCAGACCCCACGGACCTCAAGAACTTCCGCCCCATCTCGCTCCTCCCTTTTCCTGCCAAAGTCATCGAGAAGACCGTCAACAAACAACTCTCCCCCTTCCTCGAGACAAATGGATCCCTCGACCCCTCCCAGTCTGTTTTTCGAGCAAACCACAGCACCGAGACCGCCCTCATCGCAGCTACCGACGACATCAGGTCCCTGCTCGACAACGGGGAAACAGCTGCCCTCATCCTCCTGGACCTCTCTGCAGCCTTCGACACCGTATGTCACCGCACCCTGATACAATGCCTCAGCAACACCGGAATCCAAGGAACGGCCTTGGAGTGGATCATCTCGTTCCTCGCCGGAAGAACCCAGAGAGTCCGCCTCCCCGTTCCGATCCGCGGCCACCGAAGTCATCTGCGGCGTTCCGCAAGGATCCTCGCTCAGCCCCACCCTCTTCAACGTCTACATGAGCCCCCTTGCAGCCATCGCACGCCAACACAACCTAAACATCATCTCCTACGCCGACGACACCAAGCTGATCCTCTCTCTCTCCAACGACCCCGCCACCGCCAGAGCCAGCCTCCAGGAAGGAATGAAAGACGTCGCGGAATGGATGAAGCTCAGCCGTCTGAAACTGAACTCAGACAAGACGGAAGTCCTCATCCTGGGACCATCCCCCTCTGCCTGGGACGAAGCACAGCCCCCAAGCCAACGGACCATGCACGCAACCTGGGCTTCATCCTGGACTCCTCCCTCACGATGTCCAAGCAAGTCAACGCCGTCTCGTCATCCTGTTTCAACACCCTGCGCATGCTCCGAAAGATCTTTTGGTGGATCCCCACCGAAAACAGGAAGACGGTCACCCAGGCCCTCGTCACCAGCCGACTGGACTACGGGAACACCCTCTACGCTGGAACCACAGCCAAACTCCAGAAAAGACTCCAGCGCATACAGAACGCTTCTGCACAACTCATCCTGGACATCCCCCGTCACAGCCACATCTCTGCCCACGTGAGAGACCTGCACTGGCTCCCCGTCAGCAAGAGGATCACGTTCAGACTTCTCACCCACGCACACAAGGCTCTCCGCGACATGGGCCCCAAATACCTCAACAGTCGCCTCACATTCTACATACCCACCCGCCAGCTCCGATCCGCCAGCCTCGCCCTCGCCACCGTCCCACGAATTCGCAGAACCACCGCCGGAGGAAGATCCTTCTTCTACCTGGCGGCCAAGACATGTAACTCCCTCCCCACCCACCTACGGCTGACCCAGGACCACCTCTCCTTCAGGAAACAACTCAAGACCTGGCTTTTTGAGCAGTAGCGACTCCCCCTCCCCCCAGCGCCTTGAGACCCTAGCGGGTGAGTAGCGCGCTTTACAAATTTGCTGATTGATTGATTGATCCTAACTGTATCTCCATGACCAAATACCCTATCAAGGAACTTCATAGCAATCCCAGTGTGCACTACCATGAGCAACATCAGGAATGTTCGGGGGAGGATAATGATGCAAAGAGGACATGTTCTTATAGGAGGGATTACTTTGTTTCTCATCTGCTGCCGTACACAGGCAAATGTGAGGCAGAAAGAGAGGTATATAAACCCAGAGTAACATTTTGAGAACAAGAGAGAGTCACAGAGGTCACCTTATAAAGAAACTCAGGAGAGATTTAAAGTACAAATATGTTGACCTAAGATGTTTTATTGCTAGCTTGTATTACTCTACAAGGTCCCCTCAAAACAATAAAGGTGGGACAGGCACCCAAATATCCTCTAAAATAGTTTCTATTGTGCCACTTCTGTCCCAATGTGTTTTAGAATTCACTATTTGCCATTGTCTGTCAAAAGACAAGAACCCAAACGTCCATCACCCACCAAGTCTACAGGATCAACGTGTCTTAGAATGCAAGATTTGTAATTCAATCTGTGAACATTTCTTGAACGAGAATCCAAAACCCACTGTTGAAACCAATCTTACTGCTATAGTGCACTTAAAAATTAAATAAATTCTACATATTGTCTAAAAAAACTACAGTTTATGTTATGCACTGTATGAGAACAGTGAAGGCATACCCAAAAATAATTTTGACTTGTCCTCCGATGATGGCTCCACCCCCATTATACAAAGTATTAGCCCCCCCCGAAATGGGAGTCTAATTGGGCCCCAGCAAGATAAATAAAAATAGAAAAAAAGCATGCTGCCACCTAACCATGGCAGACACATGCTTCCAATAACAAATTAAATTAAACAAAGCATTAGGTGACCGTCTTGCAATGGTATTGTACACCGTGTACCATTGTTTTAAAGTTGCAAAATGGTCACCATGTTTAAAATAAATATGATGGCCCTCTGGGAATGGTAAAACATGGCCTTTCTATGTATTTATGTGAATGTGTATATACATAATTCTTCTACCTCAAGGGGTTGATCAAAACTAAAATCCTTGCCTGTAAAGGTAATATGTGAGGTTTCATTTAATAAAATAGTCTGTAGTATTGTATGAACATGGTGCAATAACTCACCATTGAAACCTACTGTTTTTAACACACGAGTTTCATACTTCATACTGTCTTTGTCATAACTTTTCATAATAAACAGTCAGACAAATAGCATTGGACATAACTTTTCATAGTGAACCAATCAGGTCTATAGCCTCAATCATTAACTAGTCAACATAACCAACCCAGGCCTTCTGAACTGACCGTAAGATCTTTCACAACTCAACCATCAGGCATAAAATTACAAATGTATACTACATTGTAAATAGTAAAGCAAATTACTGTCTCTCAAAAGAGGGTCTAACAGTGATCATATCAGTAAAACTCTTACGTCTTATGGTTCCATCCTATAGTGAACTATGAGTTTCCATGTAACAAAATACCTCCCTTCAGGCTTTAATACAAATTGATAACAATCCACCCTTAAATGCATTTTTCTTTAACATATACTTTTCACAATAAATACATCAGGCCTTCTGCGCTTATAATTTTTCATATTAAACAAATTAGGCCTCTAGCCGTGATCTTTGGCTTGCCATGATAACCAACTAAGTCCTGCTGTACTCAGCATATGCTTCCTCACAAGGCAAAAAGTGCAATACAAGCACTAGTTTTCAATGATAGCACACTACCTACTGCTTTAAAATATTTGCTTATCAAAGCAACCAACGTGTGAGTGGAGCCAAAGCTCCTCTCTCTCAGTAGTGCTTGTACTTCGAAAGTTCTTTTCTCGTTGATCAGATAATGTCTGACATCAGCTGTGCTGTCAAACCAGACCTAAAAACAACTCAGAGATGCTCATATACGGTAAGTTCTCAATTTCATAAAGTATTCTAAAGGGACTGCCTATTGCAATACATGCTGAAATCACAGAGTACTTGGAAAGCTTAGGTGCATTTTTTGTATGGAGTTTTATATTGCACAAACTAGACCCGAAGGTATCAGAGTGCTTTACGTGAGCACCAGTTACTTTACAGACGGACACATTCATTTTTATTAGGCACGTGGAGATTAAGTGATTTGCCCAGAATCACAGAATGTTGAGCGTCCCTGCCGAGACTCGAGCCCTTTTCCCAAGCTCCAAGGTCAACCTCCCTGGCCATTAGGCCACATTCGCTCCCAAAGCTTTCGACCAACCAGGCATACTCCAGGATTACAAATTATCACAGTAGAAAAGGTACCTATTATGTATAACCTATATTGACAACATCTTCCAAAGTTGAGCTATCCTCCCCAGGCCTGTCACTGTAACTACGGAATAATTTAATGTCCTTCAATGACAAAATCAACAACAAAACAGAAAAGATGGCTTCTAATCACCAGGTCCTGGCTCAGGCAACGTAAAGGTACAATCTGTCTGTTCTCTTTCTGAGAGTTTTTTTATAGGATCCACAAATTGGAGGTCAACAACACACAGATGTATTGATCATAGCATAAAATACTGGTTGTAGGATGGTAGGATCCTTCTAGCATGGTTACCCCCACATTTTCATATACCTACATAAACCCTTTTATTTAAAAGAGGAGGGAACAGGAGGCTACGGGGAAGTCAGGGTAAGCTGGCCTCCAATTGAAAGTGAGTGAGTGATATTAAATCGATGCAAAATACTGCGTGAAAATGTAATTGTGCAGAACGTGCTTGATATTAAAACTAATAGTGGGGAGTAGGGGGGTTAGTACCCTATCCCCACCTGTGTTGCCAACATGTTTCTGCCAGAATGGCCAGGAGGGTCCATGGCATTCATCTGGGCGTGAGAGAAAAAGGGGTCACCAGCAGGGAAGCAACGAGGACGGATCATAGGAGCACCATGAGGGACGCACCTTGAGGCAAGTGTGACTGCACAGGTCCCTCAATTCCTCCCTTCCCATGGGACATCCTTACCCCCATGGATGGTCAGCCCTACTGCTTTAAGGAAACTGTTGAAGTACGCAAGGAACTAGCATTACTGGACGTGTCCTTCTGTTCACAGATTGATAATAGTGTTGTCCTAGAACTGGGTTATCTGAAATTTCATGGTAGAGTTGGACCAGATATCTCTATATCAAAACAAAAGGAGAGACAGGGTAGTGGGACACTCTTACACCCCAGTATCGATCCAGTAAACAAAACAAGAGTATTCCAAGGCAGTTAGGGACCACCGGTAAGGAGCAAACAAACGACTTCACTTAAGGCGTTTTTAAGAAAGCCCTCACTCACCACCTAGTGATGACATGCTTCATCATCGGGCCCCACAGAAGGGACCTAGCATCCCTTCTGTGTGCTACAACGCCAGATCTACTGCGGAGCGGGTTGGTGGGTAAGGACAGTGCTGTGCAGAGAATTTTAAGTGAGTGGTGTGAGGTTAAAAAGAAGTCTGTAGTGTATCAAAATTAATTTTATTAGGATCACTAAGGACTTATGAATAAAATCATGTGTAGGAAATATGTCCACAATTATTTCAGTGGTAGTTTCCTAAGTCAGTCGACATGTTTCAGCCACGAAACGGTGTAAATTTACCTAGCATTCTTCAGGACTTGGTGTAGATAAACCCTTGCGGTATGGACTCTCTAAGGCCCACCCTTGCCTAGGGACGTGAAAGTGAAAATTAAATAGTGAAAAAAGTGCAAGAAAATTAGAAAGAAAAACTGTCTTTCTAATAACTCCTGGTTTAGGAGGCTTCCGAATTTTCGGTTTCTGCACTTTTATAGTGTGATGATTTCACACCATGGGTCACAGGAGGGGGGTGGAAGCGTAATTGGCACACCGCCCTCGGCGCTCGGCACCCGTGGTATACCTGTAGCGACCCTCTGCTGGACCCCGAAGATCACCAGCATACAAAAGTGGATTCATCTCAGTCTCTTAGAGACGAGATAGAAGCTCCTTTTCTCACGGCCTGATAAATGCCGTGGACCCTCCTGGCCATTCTGGCAGAAACATGTTGGCAACACGGATGGGGTACTAACCCCCCTAGTCTTCACTATTAGTTTTAATATTGAGCGCGAGCTGCGCTATTAAATTTTCACACAGTATTTTGCATCGAATTTTAATATCACTCACTCACTTTCTTAGCACGAGCCCCCACTTAGTAGAAGTGCCTCCCTGTCTCCAGGGTTAGGCCCGCTCTTTATCAAACGTGTTTTTTAAAGAGAGAAGACTGCATTTGATGAAGCATGACACCTGGTGGTGTGTGAGGACAGTCTATACATTTTTTTGAGATGCCAACACCACTTCAGTTATCGGCATAGTATGCTCAATCCTTGAATAAGAATCAGACACTGAGTTAGGGTAGCTTCTTGTTGTGTGATACCCCCACATTTTGCCTGGTGTTGATTTGAATTCTGACTAGTCTGACTGGGATCCTGCTAATCAGGACCCCAGTCACTGTACTTACTCCCTCAATGTGTTATGGTAAGTACTTTGGTACCTTCCAAATTGGCTACTGGTGTACCCTTCTAAGTCCCTAGTATATGGTCCAAAGGTACCCAGGGCATAGGTTCACCAGGGGTCTCCCATGGGCTGCAGCACTATTGTGCCACCCATGCGAGACCACTCAACTGTAACTCCAGGCCCGCCACTGCAGCCTGTGTGAGCTGGTGCTAGCACCACTCAACAGATATAAGTTTCCTTATAGGTTTTAAGTGCAATGATCTCATATATAAGTCACCACTAAGGAAGGCCTTTAAATCCCGAAGGCAGGGTGCTAGGTTAGAAGCGTGAGGGTGCCATGCATGAGCAGGACACCCTCTACAAACCCCAGAGTTGATTCTCCAGGCTTTGTAAGTGCGGACAGCCATCTAATACATATAATGGACATCAAGTCAATTAGAAGACGTCTAACTTTATATTGACTGCACCGAAACCGGTCATGTTTGGTATCTGACATGTTGGAATCCTACCCCAACACTGATTCCAATGTTGGAAGTAGGATCCCATGTACTGGAGGCCTCCCCTAGCCGGGTCTGGTGGCTCAGTAGACTAATGCTTCTGATGCAGGAGCCTCATGGTCACAGGTTCAAATCCCGGCAGGTCCACTCAGCCTTTCATCCATCTGAGCTCGATAAAATGAGTACCATTGAGTTGGGTAAGAATAAACATCTGCTATTCAGCGCCAAGATGCCTATGGGTGAATGTGCGCTTTACAAACACAAATGTTATTCCCAGTACTAACGTTTCAGGGTCTAACAGCTAGTGCTGCTGCCAAAAACAGACACGATTCTGCCCTCCTGCTGCTGAACTAAGCCCGAGCAGGGGAAGGTAGAACAATAGGTTTCCTGTCACAGGGAGGTGTGACTACCTCCCAGACAGGACTTAGTGGGTGGGGGCACTTGCCCGCACCACCAGACTGCTTTGAAGGGCACATTTGGTGTCCTCCTTGCATACTCCAGTTGAAACTAGTTCCGAGAGCCGCTGGCTGCCGCTCTGGCATGAAACTGGACAAAGGCCATGGGAGTATCCTCCCCTCTGTCCAGCCCTTCCTCTGGGAGGGACCCCTTAATAGTCCTAGTCCTTTCCTCCTTTCCTCAAGACCTTAAGGTCTTACCTGTGGGTGGCTCTCTATATTCGTCGTGGGACAAGATTCAGATCCGAAAACACTTCTAATGTCTGGGCACTTTGGATTTCATTGAACTTTGCTTTGGGAACTGAGAGTAGATCAAGGAAGAATCTTGCTGCTCCTGGTCTCGTTGTCCTGCCAGTCTTCTGCGTTGTCTGTGCCTGTGCTTCATCCAGGTTCTTCTCCAGGCCTGTAGGCATCAAGGACACCTGGAGTAATGAAGGGGGCACTCCCCTGCATCTGCAGGCACTGCAGCCATGCTAACCAGACTGCTGCTCCTGACATCCCACAGACTTCGAAAGGCTCAGCAATACAGGTGGTGGTTCTGCAAATCCCTCAAGACCTGCACTGTCTTCTAAGAAAGCTCGAGGTCAATATCCCTCGTGTGAACCACTAGAAAAGAACCTCTGTACACTGCATGAACTTACCATTGCCAAGGCTTGTTGACTCTGTCCTGAGATCTTCAAGGCTCCAAGAAGCTCCAGTCTCTCCTTATCATCATCCTCACTGTATCCTCTGCGCTGTGGGCTGCATCCATGGTGTGCTGCTCAAGGTCCTCTTGCGACTCCTGTGCCTTCAGCCTGTGGGTCTTCTTTGGCTTCAGTGGGCTCCCCTGCTTGCTCAGGGCCTGCTCTGACTCTCATGCATTTGGGGAGTCCCCTGGACCTTGCTGGTTCTGACACTGCACCTTCATCGTTTACCACGTCTGTTGCTGCTGCCAAGGCTTATTGGTGCTTCCGCCGGACACCGACCTTCTGGTTCTCGACTTCCGACAAGGAACAGCTCGTGAATGGCTCCTGTTCTTCCACAGTGTCGCCTGGTCCTCACAGCTGCAGCGACAAGTTCACAGTCAACTCTCCTGCATCTTCCGTCATCGGTGGTCATTGGTCCTCCGTGCCTCCTGGTCACTCCTTAATGACATATACTCTGTCCCCTCTGCTTGTACGTACTTCTCTTCAAGAATCCATCATTGGGTTCCACTGGACTTCTTTACCTTCCTCTCCAGCGGCATCTTCACTGCAGTCCTCCATTGTGGTCTACGGTGGTTACCGCCGTCACTTCGCACCTATGCACCCGGATTCCCTGGTGTAGGTATCCTGGTTCCTGGTGTATCAACAGGTGGGGTGACTCTCCAAGCCTCCATCTTCCATGGGGTTTCTTCAGGGTCCACTGGGAAGGTCCTTCTTCAAAACTGCAACCGCGACTTACCCATTGACTTGCATTAAGTATGCTGCTGTTCTTCCACTCTGCACACAGCCTCCATGGGGTTCCTGTGTGCTTAAAAGAGCTGGGGACCCAAGGAACCACCCAAGGTGAGTCTTCTGGGTCAAGTCTCGACTTCAATCGTAGTTCGCATTCCAATTCTTTAGTATATGGTTTGGTCTCCCCCTAGAGACCATTGTGTATTTGTGCTTACTTACCTGTTTCCTATTGTGTGTATTGTGTTCATATCTCCGGGTAGAATTAGTCAGTGTGTATAATAAATAAAAATATTTTTATAACTACACTGTGTGGTTCTTTTGCGTTTGACCCGCACTATATGACAAGTTCTAGTAAATCAAGCTGCTTAACACTCCTTCTGGAGTGAGTCTGAAAGCTGCTCTCCACAGCTACCACTTAGCAAGCTTTCTATGGTTGTCTAAGACCACTAAAATCACCATAAGGCTTGTCTGGGTTGATGCAAACTGCTTCACTGAAATAAGAGTACACCATATATTAAGCCAGCCTCCTACATTGCTCAGTCACCTGATCTCACGAGAATGGTTCACATAATTCCTGCCTTTCCAGAGTCAGAGCTATTGAACTTGGGTTCCTGGAGAGATCAACTTTCTTGAGAAGTCTTTTCAATGTTTACTTGATTCTATTAAACCATATCCTAGAAGTACACCAAACTAAACTCCACATATATATATGCTGATGATGCATTAATTTACTCCATATTAGAGACCAATTATGGCTTACGAATTGGCAAAATCCCAGAAAGATCAATTACAATGATGATGAGGCTATGTTGCAATGATCGGAAAACCAAAATCCTCCTCCTGGATGCAGTTGATGTGTTACCCCTATCTCTTACATGGCCAAACTCTGGGATCTCCTTCAAACATGAAAGCACTGCTCAACATGGCCCTGCCATTCAATCATCATGCAAAATACAGTTACTAAGGATGCAAACCATCAACATCAACTCCATGGTATCCTCCCTTGATCCGCCTTCACAACACAGTCTTAGTTCCTTCGGTCATTGAGGCATGGCTGGATTATTGTATTGCCATCTACAAGAGGCTACAAACATGGTCTTGCAAACCAAATGGCCTAAACTAGGTGGCTGGTTTTTAAAATTCCTAGTTAAACTAGCATTGGCTCAAAAGAAACTCACAGCCACCTAGTCAAGTTATACCTGGCTTTCAACAAAACGATAAACATAACAGACGTTTTCAATTTCTTAAAAAGTAAATCTGTGGAAGATTAGTAATCATCATGCAAATACAGTTACTAAGGATGCGAACCATCAACATCAACATCAACTCCATGGTATCCTCCCTTGATCCTCTTTCACAACACAGTCTTAGTTCCTATGGTCAATGCTGCATGGTTGGATTATTGTATTGCCATCTACAAGAGGCTACAAACATGGTCTTGCAAACCAAAAGGCCTAAAACTAGGATGCTGGTTTTTAAAATATCTTGTTAAACTAGCATTGGCTCAAAAGAAACTCACAGCCACCTAGTCAAGTTATTCCTGGCTTTCAACAAAATGATAAACATAACAGACGTTTTCAATTTCTTAAAAAGTAAATCTATGGAAGATTAGTTTTTACAATTATATCACAATTATAGCAGTGATTCCTGGCTCTAGTAGTCATAGACGGAAAGGGAGTTAGACAGGAGTTTAATAATTGTACTCAAAATAAGGGGATGAAGGGGCTATTTCCACTCCCAAGGAGTGGGAGGTCCAGCACAAACAGGTGCCCCTGTCAACATGTCAAGGAAGGTATGTTGTGCTGTTCCTCAAGTGGGAGGAGTTGAAGGAGGCTTGAAACAACTGAGTCTCAGAGAGATCTACAGTTGGGCATCCGTTTGTTGGATTTTAATGCCCTCACACACCCTTTCAGGTGTGATGCTTCATCATATGGGCTTCTCCTCGTTGGGTCGGCGGTGCAATACCAAACGGGCTCACCTCAAAGAGGGGCACTTTATCGGAGATCTTTTTATCCAACAGCCGTATGGTGAAGTGAAAGTGTGGGGCCAGAAGGGTGTAGACGTGATAGTGAGTTTAAAATGGGGCTGGGAGTACCTGAAATAGATTATTTTTATTCTGGGGGGTCTCCTGCCCTAGTTAAAAGCAGTGAAACCGGCATTCATTGGAGTATAATGTCTCCTACTTGTGTGTCAGTTAGTGAAAAATAACGGTCAACATGTTTCTCGCGTTTGTGTCAATTAACTCGCGATTCTTCAGGACCATGAAAACGAAAACTATCTATACTATAAAAACTTTGGAGGTTCATCAAAATCACAGTAGAGAAATGTCTAATGTGTCAATATACCTGCGATGATCTGGATCTACATATTTGTGTCAAGTATCCAGGCTTCAACAGTACTCGTTGTTCAACACATCAGGCCTATGCTTCCATGTATGTTGGGGTTTTTGCGCCTAGTGTGGTGCTTCCTGACCTACCCACGCCACCGAGTCCGGGAGGACTTCAACAATCGAGATAGAAGTGAATAGGGTAATATATCATGTCTACTCCCTTTTACTCACCCCAAGCTTTCTCCTACTGCTATGAGCTCCAAAACAAAGAAACAAACAAACAATAAAATAATCTAAATTCTTCCCTTCTATCCCTCCACTGTCCTTTTCAATCCAAATAATAGACTAACATGTCCACCACTCGAATTAATTTCATAGTTCACTATACTAATTCAGCACTAATCCTTTATGAGTTCCGGAGTAGAGTGCCACACACCAAAAATGCACTTCAACACCCCATCAGGGGTAGTAAGAGCATATAAGTACAAACCTTTTTACCCTTCTCTATCCCTCCACTATGCTTCTCAATCCAAATAACTGACTAACATATCCACCACTCAAATTACTTTCATATTTTCATTATACCAATTCATCACTAATCCTTTATGGGTTCTGAAGTAGTGTGCCACACGCCAAAAAAGCGCTGTGACGCCTCGTCAGGGATAGTAAGCGCTATATAAATGCAATTAAAATACAATGTCTAAAAGAATAGCGTCCTATAAATGTCTCCCAGCTAAAGAAAAAGAATAGTGATTTAGATCTCAGAAGACCAGATCCACGTTTCCATCAATATTTCTATTTAATGTTCAGAGTGTAGGATGCATTAGCAACCTAAATGATAGTTAAGGAAAGACAGGTTAAAGGTGGAAATTTTCACTCCATTCTTGGATATCAAAAGGAATACCCTATCAACAAATAATAATAGGCCCTAGTACGGTGTCTCTGTTACCCTATAAGGAGTAAAGGATCATGAGGGAAAAACATGAAAGCTGTTTCCAAAGAAGGATTTGGCAGAGAGTAGGTGGAGACCTACTCTGAGTGCCTTTCAGAGATGAGAGAGAATGCATTTCATGTGTTTGTCACATCTATCAGGACTTTGACTACTTGTTATTTGCAGTTCTTGAAGCTATTGGGTTACGAGAAGAATATTCCGAGGATACACACAATGGGGTGCGACCACTTGTTCCTGATGATGAGTTTATGGTTGCCAGGCTCTGAATTATGTCTCTGGGTCATTCTGGCTAAACTCCAAATACTGGTGTACAGTTGGTTAAGCACGTGAGATCTGTTAGACTGGAACGTGGAGGACTGGGTGGATACAGATGGTTGCCGATTTATTTTACTGTGGCACAGAGGACTCTGCGATAGCTTTTACAGTAGAACACCTTCTGAAACAGAAACTGGTTCAAAATAATGCAAATATAAGGCAGGGAACCCGCAAGAAATTTAGCTTCATTTGTTGAGTGCTCGTTATCAATCACAGCTCATTTTACCATTTAAAAATACTGTAAAGGACAGGCAAGGAACAGAAGATGAGAAGAATTTCCTTCCTCCAGCTGGAATAACTGGCATCTTTCCAAGAGAAAACAGTGGCGAGCTTTCCATCTCCAACTGTTTCTTGAATGTTTGGACTGAACATCTGCTCTAAGGGATAAGGAAGATAGATTTTTGCTGGCCCACAATAAACATAATAACACAAGGGTCCTAGTCTTGGCAAGTGAAGTCAGAATGTCAAATATTTTTTTCTCTCCAGAAATGGGAGATATGCAAAAGGTTCTAGAGACAATGGTAGCTGAGTCCACCTGGAAGAGAACCATTACACCAGTAGCAACTCGACTGCATCTAGGAAGTGAAGGCGTCTTTGTGGTCTAGGAAAGCCAGAATTGCAGCAGAGAAAAAGCAGGAACTAGTAGCTATTACACACTTAGCTGTGAACCTATAGCTGTGACCTGCCCCTGCAACTGTAAACCATGGGCTGGCTTCTGATGAAACAGTCATGAAGATCGGCACATCTTTTCAACGATTGCTATTTTAACAAGAACACTTGCAGCTCTAAGTGTTTCGAACTATTATTTAGGAGCACAACAATGTTTTGCTTTAAAAGAAGTTCACTCTGGGATGTTACTTCCTTTCAGGTTAAACAACAAACTGCTCCTCAAAAAAACACACTGCGGACCCCAAGGGTTTAAAAAACTACTGTCCCATCTCCTTGCACCTATTTTCAGCGAAAGTTCTGGAAAGGGCAATAAATCTCCAACTCACTTAGAAACCAACAACCTGCTGGACCCCTCCCAATCTGGTTTCCGCTCAAATCACAGCACCGAAACCGTCCTGTTTGCGGCAACAGATGATATCAGGACTCTCCTAGACAAAGGAGAAACAGAAGCCCTGATTCTCCTCGCTCTCTCCACTGCCTTTGACACAGTGTCCCACATCACCCTCCTACACAGACTTCATCAAATGGGGATCTAGGGTAATGCCCTTAAATGGATCGCCTCAAGGGTCCGCCTCCTGCCACGCACCTCAGGACCAAGCAACATCATATGCAGTGTCCAACGAAGATTCTCACTGAGCCTGACCCTATTCAACACTTACATCGCCCCTTTGGCCACTCTGGTCAGATACTATGGTATGAACATCATCTCCTATGCTGACGACACTCAGCTCATCCTCTCCCTGTCTTCAGAACCCACCAACACCAAAAAAAACTTCCAAAGATGCATGGCCAGCGTCATAAGCTGGATGCAAATCAGATGCCTGAAGCATGACCAGCATCATAAGCTGGATGCAAATCAGATGCCTCAAACTAACCACCGCTAAAACAGAGATACTCTTATTCCGGAGCACCTCCTTCCCACGGGATGATTACTGGTGGCCAACGGAACTCAGCCCGCACCGGCACCCACAGAACACGCAAGAAACCTCTGCATCATACCAACAGCAGGCTTAGGATGAGGAAGCAGGTGAACGCTGTTTCATCCACCTGCTTCTTCACCTTCACATGCTCAAGAAAATCTTCAAATAGATCCCTCTCAGCACCAGATGTACCATCGCCCAGGCCCTCAACACAAGCCGCTTGGACTACGGCAACACCCTCAACATGGGGATCACCTCAAAACTCCTCAACAGACTCCAGACCATCCAGAACGCTGCAGCCAGGCATATCCTCAACCTCCCGAGATGGACCCACATTACCACCCACCTCAAGGCACTACACTGGCTCCCCATCAGCAAACGCTGCCAGTTCAAGCTGCTCACCCACACCTACAAGACGCTTCACAACACAGGACCAGCAAACCTCAACCACAGGTTGAACTTCCACAAGTCCACCCGACAAGTACACTTCGCATCACTATCTATGGCCACACATCTCACATCTACAGGAGCAGCCTACAATTCAGGAAAGGCTTAAAAACCTGCCTAACACCTCAGCAGTAGCCTCCCCGGGCGCATGGATCCCCTCGCGGATGATAAGCCGCGCTATAGAAATCTGGATTGATTGATGTTGCTCCCTAGTTCCTGTTTTTAAAACCCACACGCATCATATTTCTTTGTTTGATTTTGGTATTTCAAATTGACCTTTGTTTCCTATTGTTATTAACTAACTCGATGTAACTTTTTTATTTTCCTAACCAGTCGTGGCCAGCATGACTCGCGTGTGGGGGGTGCAGGGGGGCAGGGGTGTGGGGGGTTGGTGAGTCGTGCGGGGGGTGGGGGGGGGTTTAATTTGATAAAAAAAAATATATATGTATAATTAAACGTACCTTTCCACCGGCCGGGTCCTGCATCTTCTCTGCTCTCCAGTAACGGGAAACAGGAGCAGGCAGCTAGGCTCTCTCCTTCCCCTAAGCAAAACACAACGCTGAAAGCAGCGTTGTTATTGGGCGGGATGCCGCCCAGCCAGGGATTTATGGGCAGGCCATTTTCTCCATGTAGGCTGCATGTTTTTGTCATTTTTCTAACATTCATTGACCATATTTCTCTGAGGGAATCATTGCTGCTGCTGAGCCAGCAACCTGAAGTGAACCAGATATGCCTCATAAAATACACCTTACCTAAAAGCGGCAGATTCTTTGGGGTCTGTGGGAGGGAGCGCAGTCAAAGGTCACATCAATAATGAGCGCTCTCTCTCCACTAGCTTAGCAGTCTTGTTTCCTGTAATTCCGTATGACATATGCTCATTTTCCAAAAGTTCAAATGATCTTTACCACATTTGCTGTTTGCATTTGAAAATGGGAAGTATCTCTTTAAAATATGATTTTTTTAATGACAAGCTTTAAAATCTGAACAGAATAGCTAATGTATTAGCAAATGGTTTCTATACTATTCACTCTAAATTAAGATGAGCAATATTAAAAATACAGAACACACTTTTTAGGTCTCGCCTAGGCAGCGCTTGTGCGGTCTCCTAGTAACCTCCCCTTAGGACTGTCCCTTTTACTAGTGTTGTTACTCCACAGGTTTTATTAACATTCTGTGGGCACTATTTTCGTAAAGGACTTTCCCCTACCAGCTGCTGAAGCCAGGACTCCCACAAGGTTTTTTGTTTTTTTAACCCAGCCTTGTTTCACACTGCCAAACGCTCAGAACAAGCTGCATGCCACGCAGGGGCCATGTGTAAGCTAAAAAAATGTTTTGTTTCAGAACTCGCCAGGCCGCACTTTATTATTAACATGGTGCGTGCTTCATTTAATACTCACGGGCACTGGGCAAGATATTGTTTCACAGCACCCATTTTATCATTCTTTTTTTTAATATATGCACGGGTGTCACGCATGATCACGGCATCTGCTTAATTTAATATGAACGGGTGCTGCGCATGATGATGTTGGAGGGCACTCATTTTACATTTTTTTTTTTATATATGCACGGGTGCCACGCATGATGTTGTTGCACGGGGCCCATTTGATATATATATTTTTTTAATATATGCACGCACGCCGCACATGATTACGGCTCCTGCTTAATTTGATATGTACGGGCGCCGCACATGATGTTGTTGCACGACGCCCATTTGATCATTATTGGTTTTATTGTAAAACATCGAACCTGGCCCTCCCAGTGCCCCATCTGAGGGCTGGACTGCCGCCAGCGTCACACTGCGAAAGTCGCTAGCCTGGGACAGAGGACAGAATAGAGCACAAGTGCAGTGAGTGTAATATATTTTGATTGTAATTGTACTTAAATTGTATTAAAGCCGGTGTGCGAGACTTATAAGGCTTAGTTGGCTATTTGACAATGTTCTTGTACCACAGTTGCGGTAGGAGGAAGAAATGCCATGTCCCACATTGAAGGACCTCACAGCTTTTAAAATGGAGAAAAAAGAAAGATACAGCAACCTACACATTTTTCTCAGCCAAACCTGCACAGACGGAGAAAAGAAATCTAATTTCTCTGACACATTCCGCTTAACTCCATTGAAGTTTCATTTTTGATTTGTTCATCTGGAATATAATATAAAAATGGCTTACTACCTTTACGGTTTGTTTGCTGCTTTTCTTCATGCAAACTGAGGCCCACCAACTCGTTTAATTGCACTTCAGATATACTGTCTTTTGCTGTGTTGTTAACAGGGTTGCATCTTTCCCCATGCTTTTCGCTTTGAGTTAGTAGATTAGTAACTACTTGTATCCATATTTAATGGCCCACTTGTGCTGGGGGGGTGTTAGACCCGGGGGTCTCTAGTTGGCTGAGGTAGGTACCTTAGTCCAAATAGGGACCCTTGCTTCTAGTCAGGAAAATTAGGGACACACTCTCAGATAACCCCTGCTCACCACCCAGTAACTTGGCACAAGCAGTCAGGCTTATCTCCAAGGCAATGTGTAAAGTATTTGCAACCACACTCCCAGTAACACAGTGATAACACCACAAATGGACATCACACTAGTTTTATAAAAATAGCTGTATCTTTATCAAAAGGAATACGATGAGACCAAACGATAGAAATCCAACATATGCGTATTCATAATATTTCACATGGCCGGTTATTTGGCAAACAATCACGTGTAGGTTCCTGCGGTATTAATGAGCAATTCAGGATGATCTAATGCATTGCTTTACAGTTCGTAATGTAGCAATAAGACAGTCCTTAATGCAAGTACTAATGCAGTTAGTAATGCAGGAATAACAGTTCGTAATGCAAGAATAATGCGATTCGCAATGAAAGAATCAGGCAGTTCGTAATGCAAGAATCAGGCAGTTAGTAATGCAAGAATCAGGCAGTTCGTAATGCAAGAATAATGTGGTTCGTAATACAAGAATCAGGCAGTTCATAATGCAAAGAATAATGCTATAAGCTAATCTGCGCGGTCAACTCTGGCAACACTAGGCCTCAACAGCAGAGACAATAGCTGTATGCTTAAAGAGGCGGCCCTGGTACTGCTGGGCAGGCACGGGCCGCAGGGGGACTCAGCGCATTTAACGCAGTGCAGCGGGAGAGAGATCGGAGCACTCCTGTACTCCTCCTGCACGCCTCCCCAGGCCACACACGCTTGCGGCTCCCGACCGGAATCCAAGCCTTACCTCGGGGGTGTGCTGCCTCGCTCTCCCTCTCCGCTCATCGGACGTCCTGCTGGACGGCCCCAATGACATTGCAGCTCTGTTGCTAGGTGACGCTGTAGCTGGACGGGTTACGGCGCTGCCTTCTCCTTCGTTGAGGATCTTGGGCAGATACCTCTTGGCGAACAAAGATCACGATCGCTTTCACCTTGCAGCTTCCTTAGCTACAAGAAATCCTTTAGCACGTTGCAGCTTGGGCCGGCGGTGGCGATCCTCACTCACAGCCTCAGTTACAATGACGGCTCGAACCACAAACAGAAATGCAGCAGCGCGGAAGATGTTTCACGCTGCGGGGGCAATGCGGTCACAGGGCACCACGTAAACAGCACCACAGACCACACGGCTGTCTCAGGCATGCAAAAGCACACGAACCAAGCATCGCTGAGACAGGTTGATGTTCCTGAGTTTCCACGACAGGGGACCAGCTCTCCTCGGGCCCTTGGAGACAAGTTACTTCAGGACACAGCACACAGCAAAGTCCTTTCAAGCAGGGGGACACATCACACAGCAAAGTCCATTTTCCTATCCGTTAGTCAAATCAACAAACTGAAGGCCAGCCCCAGAACAAACAGCAAGGGGAGTCCTTCTCTTCAGTATCTTAAGCTGTTGATCTTTGGCAGCGATTCCTCTTGATCACAAAGTAGTTTCAATCCTTTTTCAGTCTGGATTTCAGTCTTGAGTTCAGGGGTTTCAGCTCTCACATTTATACCCCTAAATGCCTTTGAAGTATTTGTGTTCAGGGGGCTCTGAGCCCTGTCTAAGCCAGTTCTGGGTGTCATCCTGCCAGCGCACACTTTCTTTCTTTGATAGTGAGGGTCTGGGCCCCAGACACTTTGCAGGAAGTGGAGCCATTCTTATGTGGCAGCAACACAGGCCTCTTCGCATCAAATGGGCTACTCCTCCCACTACACCAAAAGCAAGCCAGCCTGTGCTGTCTCACCTACTCCTCCCTGGTGTCAGGACACTCCCCAGACCCTGTCACATCCAACCCCAGACAGTCAATTCACAACCAGGCAGAGGCAAACAGGATGGTTAGGACAAGAAATCAGCCACTTCTAAAAGTGTGGTTTCTAAACATACAATTAAAAAAACATCTTCATAGAAAGATGTGTTATTAAATTCTGAATGCAGACACACTATACTTCATCTCTCCATCTTATGCCTATGGGAAGATATGCTAGAACCATGGTGCCCAGCATTCCCCATTTTGTCCTATGGGCAAGATAGCCTTGCAACAGTGAAAAACAAACTTGGCAGTATTTCACTCACATCTCAGTACCTGTCCTACTTTTCACATACACCATACCCTGCCCACGGGGGTACCTTGGGACTACGATGGGGGTGTCTGATGTGCATAAAAAGGGAAGGGTAAGGCCTGGCAAGTGGGTGCACTTGTCAGGACAACAAGGCAGTTAACAAACTGCGCGCAGACAATGCAGTGGCAGGCCTGAGATCTCTTTTTAGGGCTACTTATGTGCTGCAGACCCACTGGTAGCATTTGTATTACTAGCCCTAGCACTCATGTTGCACTATACTAGGGACTTTACTAGTAAGACAAACATATCATTTATGGACAACCAATTACCATAACACTTTATACAGGGAGCACTTGACACTGATCAGCAGTGGTTAAGTGCCCAAAGCATCTAAGTCGGCAATAAAATGTCAGAAAAAGGTCTAGGAGGAAGGCAAAAAGTTTAAGGAATTTTAGCCAAAAAGGGCAAAGTCCAACAGGGGGCCACAATGCATGCACACTGCAGTGTTAAAGGGGAGAGTTGCTGTTGCAGAGAAGCTGAGGCGTACTGAAGTAAAGAGGCTCTCAAGAAGAGGGAGCGTAGGATTATTGCCACAAACCAGGACTCTCTCTCAAATCAGGTGTTTATCGTAAGTAGGGCCTTCATTTAAAATGCTGGAGATCTACTCCCACAAGTTTACTCCACATTTATTCATTTACATTTTTTCCTGCATTCAAAAGGAATTATGAATAAATTATGCGGAAATGTGTCTTTTTAATTTTAACTTCCCATACCCTTCTCTCCACGAAATATTGGATGTTAGTAATTCTCCAGGTCCAAAGTCGGCAGCTCTCAAGTTTAGACACTGGCATCTTTTGGCTTTCCCTCCTTCACTTGTGACCTCAATTTCAGGTAGGGATTGTTCAGCATTCCTCGTTTTGATTTTGTGACCATCTTCATGTATTTAAATTATATTTTTCAGCTTTAATGATGATCGCCATGTAATATATATATATATGTATATATTATTTTAAAGGCCCTGTTTTAACCAATGCTGAGACTCGAACACTATTCCCCAGGTCCGAAGTCAGCAGCTCTCAAAGTTACACCACAACCTCTGCCATTGATATTTGTTGTATGTTTGGCCAGCTCTGGTCATCTGTTGCATCCTTGCTCGCACCCCCTCCCTCCGTAAAAATCAGAACTGCAGCACACATTTTGTTGTCACCCGCTTCACACTTACAACCTGTGCAGTTAACATCTCAATGTGTATTTTGTCTAACAACCCCACCCCAAATACGTACATTTGCCTCTGTTCAATTACTGTTCATGTCAAATCACATCTTAGTGATTCTAACACTGCACCGTTTCCACAACATGCAAACGCCATCCATTTAAAATACATCTGAGCATTCTTCATAATGCCAACCTACAGACCTCACACTTCGTCCCACCCTCTTGTGCAATTTTGAATACCTGTACAGGTCCGCCTTCACACTTCTCGATATTTCTCTGGTTATTAATAATTGTTCAACTTTTGAAGCCACTTACAGATTTTAAATATAAGGCCCACCATTCGATCCTTGGTGATTGTGGGCATTCTTTTTCCTAAATATTGTAACCATAGCCCCTTCGCCTAGCCAATTGAACATTTGATACGTCATCTTCCTTACCTTAAGTTGAAGATCTTGAACGCCTCTCTATTACATTTTTCATTCTTTTCACCTCTGTTCTTCATTCTCTTAGGGGCATATTACCAAGGGCCATTATCACCGCTTTAGCGGGACTTTTTTCCGCTAATACGGCGATAATTTTATCGCCCTATTACCAAGCTGTCGCTAACACCAGTTAGCGTCAGCTTGTAGGCGATAGCGGGCATTTAGGGGCCCACTTTGCGTGTCAGCGATTATTATCGCTAATGACATGCAAAGTGGGCGGGCCAAAATGTCAGCAAATGAAAACAGTCGCTGCAATCGCTATCGTCTATGATCAACACAGGCGTAGTTTTGGAAATATTCGCGCTAAGCGCGAATATCTCCAAAAGCGAACGCCTGCCCTGACCAGTTCTTAGCCATGTTATCCAATGAGAGGTGGATAATATGGCTAGGAGCATTGTCACGGTAACGCCTGAATATCGCTGTATTGACAGTGATATTCACGTATTTCGCCTGTTTTTTATCGCTCCTGAGATAAACCTTGCTAATAGCAAGGTATCTCAGCGATAAAAACAGGTGAAGGGCGGCAATATAAATATTCCCGCTAAGCCAACACAGCGATAATTATCGCTTGTTGTTGGTAATATGTCCCTCAGTCTTTAAAAATTGTGACATCGCCCTCCTTCACCTGTTGCTTTTCCTGCTTTTCAAACATGGTAGTTTGTAATTAAAACATTGTCCCACCAACTCCTAAATTAAAATGCTACATGCAATCACAATTTTAAAAGGTATGCTTTCCATTAAACCCAATTACCGTTTTGCTCCCTACCATTTCAATAATATTAGGCGTTTACAAATTATTTAAATATGAGCATCTTCTCCCAAATATATAAACTGCAAAACCATGGCTAGATACCCCGAGGGGTGACAGTGCTGCGCCAGACAAATGCTGACTGGTTGCAAGAGAGCAGCATTTGTTTGTGCTTCAAACGTTTGAAATATGTGAATGTTTTCACATACTCTGGTGAATACACCGTCTCAGTCCTTCCTTTTCATTGTGTCTGTACGTAAGATAACATTTGGGCCAAGTATGAGTATTGTTATTAATAGGTGTGAACCCAAAAGCAGTGTTTTAGCAGGGGGAAAAAGTAAGCAATAAGCAGCGACTTTGGAAGGCAGTAACGTTTTTTTGTTTTGTCAAACGATCAATTCATTTTGTTCACTTAGAAAACAAAACTCTTCACGGACCGTGTCCATATCGTGTAACCTTGTATTTAAGGTTTAAATTCCTCTGTTCATTGCTCCTCATGGCAGACCCTAGCTATCCTTTTTCGAATGTCCTAGTCATTGGAACGTTTGCGGGTTTCATGAACAGCAGTGATTTTTGTTTGTGAAATAGTGTAATCTAGCTTCTGGTGTTTTGAGGTACCACATATATGTATCATACAGTGCTTGCGACTTCCTTCAGCACTGGTCGCCTGTCACGATTGTGATGCAAGTCACTGTATATGCTAAGAACCTTTGAAAACTGAGGAGGTTGGGGTGAACTTTTAAGGAGCGCTGCACTTAGGGGCACATCATCAAGGACTGGCGATATAATTATCGCTGCTTTAGCGCCTGTTTTCTGGCAAAAAGCGGTGATAATTATATTGCATTATTTACAAGGACACGCTAGCGCGTATTTCCTTGATTCAGCTCCCGCTCCCGTTTTGTTCAAGCCTCGCTTTGCATCTCTAATGAGATGTAAAGTAGGTGTTCCGTGCGAAAACAGATTGAAAATGATCGCTAACTGTCCTTCTCCGTATTTACAATACGGCCCAGGACACCCATAGCGATATTTAAACGCGAGCGAGCGGCAGTTATCGCCGTTATTGTACGTCTGCATTTTTCCTGACTAACCTATCTTTGACATGGGAGGTGGATTGAGTGGCTAAATCCATATCTCCCTATCAGCAAGGATTCCCCTTTCGCTGCAGGATTATCGCTGGATTCCCTGCGATAATCCTGCATTTCGCGGCTATCGACGGATTTCACATCGCCGTGAAGAAAAGCATTGTAAATAGCGCAATATCTTGGTGATCTAATCCGGCAATAGCCGGCGTTAAGCTAAATCGCACTTAGCGCGCCCTGCGATCTTTATCGCTGTTCGTTGCTAATATGTCCCTTAATATTTTACTTGCAGCTTCAGCGCTGCATCTCCCCATCCACAGAGCAAGGAAAGGGTGCAGTGCCACAGGCTGTTACCAGGTGTCCCTGTGGAGTTGTAAATAGCCGCATAATACACTGCAACCACAGGAACACCTAGTAACAGCCTTTGGTACTGCACCCTTTCCTTGCTTCGTGCATTTGCTTTTCTTACCTTTGCCATTGCTGGGAGATTTGTAAAGAAAAAAAATATATAATTTGTAAAGCCAATATCTCCAACTTTCACTAATGCGAGACCCATTGCATTGCAAATGTTCGTTTTATTTGGGACCAGAAACACGAATTGCAAAGTATCAATGAAAAGGGCAGCTGCGCCCACTCTGATCGCCGCCATGGTCTTTAGTAAAAGGTCTTGTAAAATAAATGTTACCTCTTCCGAGAGTGAAACCGCTTGTCCGAAGATATTAGATCATACAGCTGCTGAATGTCAGCAAGCCCTGGCAGGAAGATCAGCACGGCCCCCTCTACAGTTCTGTACTGTGGACTCAGATCTACAAGAAACAAAATCGGAAACCATTTAACAAATGTCACTACGCTGCAGTCACATACTACTCTTCAATAGGCTACCAGGAAAATACTGGCCGGATAAACTAAACCAATTACAGTGCAGCAGGAGTGTGAAGAAAAACAATGCGCTCTATTTTTGGCTCTCAATGGCCATTTTGTTCAGGCTCTTTAACTCTTGAGAAATTAACAGAGTACCTTACATCTTTGTGACGTAAACCTTGCAGAGTCTCCATACATACAATATTGTGCCTATTTATAACCATACCTAAAATTATGGGCAAAGACGTATCTGGCCGTCACAAGGGAAGCTTGGGAGTGGCAGCTTTGTGTGTGTCTGAAGTGAGGGGCCTAGTGTCAATGTACAGACTGCTATATGGGAAAGTATTCAAATCCATCACAGTGCAAATGTGTCGGGGGGCACACAGTAGTCAGATTTAGGTATTAAAACTGCGAGAGCAAATGTTCTTGTTAATTCATATATAAAGTGCAGGATTCAGCATAGTAAAACACCTGCCAATATATGCTCCTTAATCAGTGTTCACTAAAATATGTCCGCTCAAATGGAAAAAAAGAAAACGCTGCTGATGTTATGTAAATGTACGTAAGATATCAGTACTGCAAGGGGTCCACATGACATCAGATCAAATGAAAATATGTTACATTTGACTAATATTGTGAAAATCACGCGCTTATTGAAATGGATGTATCTTTGCAAACTTTGATGCCGATCACAGCGATTTTTTTGGGGTTCTGTAAATTGTATTGATCTATAGATCTTGAGTCAATGCCAGGAGCGCAACGCCCATTGGGCTCAAAGTGCCTCAGTTCCCACCTGAAAATTTTAGGACTGCCCTGTGTCAAAATCCCATAATTAAGCCCTTCAGTGTTCAAAAGAAGGTGGTTCCACTTCAACACTATTAATGAAAACATACGTCTATGGTTTTCCACCGTCACACCGAAAAATAAAGAGAACAAAATCCAGTTCTAATTTTAACTGTACTATTGGAAAAATAAGATTAAACAATATAGGGTGCGAACCAACTAACCAGCGGCCGGGTAACAATTTTCCAGGAAAACGCTGGACAATATTTGAAGAAGAAATCTGATTTGCATTTATTGACTAAGGAGAGAACAAACATTACAAATACCATTAACTAACTGGTGACTGGAAAGAGGGTTTAGAATTGGTTATGTTGCCGTAGAAATTTGGGAAATGTCTGTAGAACGAAGGAACGGTACCAAGGACCAGAAATCTGTGGAAAGTAAAATTTCCTTCAGGTAAGTTGTACATGGCATACATCTTTGCTAATATTCAGCCATACCTTAAGTGAATGAATAGGGAATCCTGAAAACACTTTGGGAATAGCTGAGAGAAAAACATGGACAATCTGAAATCTGAAACTGTCGAAGTTCCTAAATCAACTTAATACCGCCAGGGCAGACTAGACGAGACAAGACTAGAGGAGGGTAGTAGATAAAGGCATGCAAAACTGTTGATTTTCCAACTGTGCCTCTGACAACAAATGCTGGTGGAAAGCCATAGCGGAAGGGGGAATTGCACGGAAGATGCAAGGAGTCATTGCTAAAACAAATTATGTAATGGACGGCGAGGCGCGTATTTTGTAAATAAAGGCAAGCGTTATTCACAGAGCTTATAAATGCATAGTGTGAAAAAAAGGAATATTAATCATCCACGGAGTATGGACCCATTATCGTGATACACAATTACACACGATGTAGGGAATGCCTGTAAACCATCCAGGATCGGGTGATCACGTTGTGGAGCTTTAAAAACAAAGAAGTGCAAATGTCGCTCAAGTGGGAGGGAGGGGGAAGAGCACGGAACAGGCACCCTTATACCGCTATGATGAAAGTAAGCAAAGACATGCAAATGCTGGTAGAAAGCCAAATCGGGAGGGAGAAGTTCACGGAAGACGCAAGGCCGCCATTGCTAATAAAAAAAAATGAAGCGCTGGAGTGGGGGGGGGGGGGGGGGAGCGCATTTGTAAATAAAGGTGAACGGCCACCAGTGGCTGCTACTCTGACAAAAAAAAGCACGCGGCTGCTATTGTTCACACGTGCCGCCCCCCAAAAACGCTTTATCAATGAAAAGGTGCAAGTAGGGCGAGCTGCGCATTTTGTAAATATCACATGCGGCCACCATTGCTATTAACAAGCTCTCGGCATTGCTATGGCGGGGGGGGAGCAGCAGCCTTTGAAGTCTGATGCAGTGGCAGAGACAAATGGTGGTGCGCGATGTGCACGTGGGGGGGGTGCGGGGGAGCGGCAGCCTTTGAAGTCTGATGCCGAGGCACAGACAAATGGTGGTGCGCGATGTGCACGCGGGGGGGCGGGGGAGCAGCAGCCTTTGAAGTCTGATGCCGAGGCACAGACAAATGGTGGTCTGTTATGTGGCTGGCGATGGCGTGCACGCGCATAGATCACATGAACTGTACGTGATCCGCAGTTTGGTAGAGTTTTTGTACTGCCTATTATAATCTCGCCTATCTATCCCTGCGGGATAGAACAGTCAAGACCTAAAAACTGCAGTGTTTAATGTCAGCATGGTGAAGGACCAGAATGGGGCTTGAAGCTTTGCAAGCAAAAGTCACATTAGCTACAAATTCGGAAATCCATCCAGATAAGGGCTCTCCACTGCAAACTCCAATTATATACTCTCTTGAATTGTCCAGAGTCCACAAAAATGTATTAATCTGATCCTTGAGTTAGACTGGTGGAATAGTCACTAAAGCATTCCAAAATAGAAAAAAGGAGATTCATGTTAATTCTGTTTTGGTTGCATTGATTCGAGAAAAAGGGATAGAGTTACTCTCCTTAAACAACATTGCAAAGCTAATAGATCTCGCCATTATAATGAAAGTGTTGAGCTATTAGATTTGCTGTTTATCTGTAAAGAGCAAGTTCATTACATTTGGTAACGCTCTTTCCGGTAGACTCTATCTAATCGCAGATTGTTAACCTTTTGAATATTTCCCAAGCGTCAGATTGGATCCAGAAACCTTCGGGCCATACCTCTGCATGCTGGTAGGGGGCACCGTGCAGCTATACATTGATTCAGTTCTGGAAATTACACGCAGGCCTATACAGAAACCACCCCCACAAGATGGCATTAGTTGCTTTTATGGATGTCTGCACCTGCAAACACAGTCCCAGCAGCAAAATGTCTTTGATCAATGTGCAGATTGCTAGACTTTGGTTCTTAATAATGGGTAGATCCTAATTTACAGAACAGGAAAGATGGGAGGGTCAGTGAGGGATCTGCGGTTAGATGAAGTCTCTACTAGAAAGAGCATTCCCATTGTTCTTCTGATAGAGACTTATAACGACAGATTCCTCACCATTTGAATAGATACTAGAGAAGTACCTATCAAGAGGTGGGTCTGTGAATAGGCTCAATCCAATAAGTCCTGTCGGACCAAGTGGGCGAAACGTTCCTCTTAGCAAACCTGGCTCTCTAGACAGTCATGCTTTGTGAACATATGGAAGGATTCCCACTTATATGCCTGG
This sequence comes from Lissotriton helveticus, assembly GCF_964261635.1. Lineage (NCBI taxonomy): Eukaryota > Metazoa > Chordata > Amphibia > Caudata > Salamandridae > Lissotriton > Lissotriton helveticus. The sequence goes on from NC_136059.1 coordinate 451,794,567, forward strand.
CAGATGTCCAGAAGAGAAACTCCATGTGCCAACACAGTCACAGAAGCTTTACCCCTGGCAGAATGGGCTCACAGACCTTCTGGAGGCCGCTTTTTGGCCAGTGCATAGCAAATCTTAATGCAGAGTTCGCACAGCCTTGCCTTTTTTCACTCCAGTGAACCCCACAAAGATCTGATCCATCCGATGTTCTTTAGTATGTTCAATGTAAAGGCTCACTGCTCTTTTGGGGTTTAACCCCTCCCTTGCTCATGACGAGCACAGCTCGTCATGAGCCACGGTTCCTGTGTGCTCATGACGAGCTGAGCTCGTCATGAGCCGTGGAACGCTCACACGCGGGCTAATTCCCCTGCTGTGCTGAGCGTTCCATTAAACGGGCGTGGTCGTGACGAGCTCAGCTCGTCATGGGCACACGAGAACCGTGGCTCATGACGAGCTGAGCTCGTCATGAGTACCGGGGCGCTGTGTGCGTCCCCTCTCCCCCCAGCACAGCAGGGGAATGTGCCCCGCAGCCAAGGGGTTAAGCTGTGAAGCCTCTCCTCCCACTTAGCAGGGTGAGGGAGAGCATAGAATGCCAGCTGGGTGATGGTTTAAGTGACATGGAATGGTGTACCGACATTTGGTAAGAAGGAAGCTTGCACCCACAGAACGAGTTTGTCTGGGATGAAGGTGGTGTAAGACAGGTTGACATAGAAAGCCTGAAGCTCACTCACTCTATGTGCGGAGGTGAAAGTGATGTGGAACACTGTCTTGAAGGTAAAGAGCCACAAGGGACAGCTGTAAAATGGCTCAAAGGGAGTGCACATCAAAAATGTGAGGACCCTGTTAAAGTTCTATTGAGGCATGACGAAATGAGAGGGAGAAAAACAGTGTTGAAAACCTTTTTTAAAAAACGCAACACAACTGGTGATTTAAATAATGAGGGCTGGTCCGGCAACCCCTTAACTGAGCACAAAGCAAATCCTTCTGGGCAAATGACAAAACAAACAATATAATGTGCGATAACTTGGCCTGGAGGGGGTCAATCTGGCGTGTGCTGCACCATACTAGAAATTTGTCCTGACGGCAGGCATATACAGATTTTGTCGAGGGATGCATGGCTGCCAAGATGACATCAACCACCTCCGGAGGATGGTCGAAGGTATTTGCTGTTCAATCTTCACACCTGAAGGTGGAGATTAGGCCCGAGCAAAACGCAGCCATGTTATTGCAACAAAAGGTCATCTAGGAGGGGCAGCCTGATCGGAGGACAGATGCTAAAGCCCAGGAGGTCTGGATACCAAACTCTTCATGCCATTCTGGGGTCACTAGGACGACTTGAGCCCATCTGTATATGTTCTTCTTCAGAAGGGGCAGAAGTGGTATCAGTGGGAAGGTGTACAGGAGTCCTGAGTTCCACTGCAGCCGGAATGTGTCCTCTAGTGAGGGACTATAGAAACTCCCATGCGCAAAACTGCAGACATTGTGCATTCTCCGCAGTGGAGAATGGATTGAGCCTAGGTTACCACCATCTGTGTTACAGAACGTATGTCAACTCCGGGCTGTAACTGCAACTCATTATACACTAGGCGGGCTAGTCTGCCCTGGCATTTATAGATGCTGTGAGGTGGTTCACTACCAGTAAAATCCCTTGATGGGCCAGCCATTTTCAAGACGTAGCACCTCCTGGCACAGAGTCCAGGACCCTACACCCCCCTGCTTGTTGTAATAACACATGGTGGTGATGTTGCAGATAAGCACCTGCACCAGCCTCCTTTTGATGAATGGAAGAAAGGCTTTCAACACAGAGTGGACAGCCTTCAGCTCCAAGGTTGATATGGAGCCAAGCCTCCGCCGCAGAATAGAGGCTTCTGATCTCCAACCAGGAGGGACACATCATCACCACTGTCAACTCTGGGTGGGGTAGAGAGATGGGTACTTCCTAGACCCAATCGCGCTCCAGCAACCATCACTCCAGATCTTTCGCATTCTCCTCCAAGATCCGGATGTGATCAGACAGGTCCTCTTGATGGTGGGCCCACAGAGACATCCGATCTCACTGCAGAGTTTGCATATGCCACCTTGTATGCCTGACCAGCAGCATGCAAGAGGCCATCAGTCCAGTAGCACCAGAGTTAACTTCACTGAGATCCAAGACAGAGGCTGAAAGATCAGAATCATAGTCTACATGTTCTGGGCTCTCCTGTCCTGGGGAAAGGCATGAAACTGGTCTTTGTCCAAAATGGCTAAAATAAAGAGAAGGAGTCCGCTGTTAGGCTGATAGTGAACCCTAAAGATGAAAGGAGGTGAGGTCCGTCGTGCCCATCTTTAACAGCCATACAAAAGGGGTTGGTAATGGACGGATCATCTGAACCAATCAAACACTCACACCCAGTCAAAAGATCTGGGTTTAATCCATCACCGTTCTTTAGCCCACTCTGCAACCCCAGTTCAGACATGACTATATGCAAATCAGTCTGACCCTGTGCCTCATGGGAACAGTCCAGCCCGAACTGCCAAGCCAAGCCTTCCCTGGACCGGAAACAAGCTTCCGAGGACCGGTTTCTGGCATTACAGCCGTCTTCAGCCCGGCTTGCTTGAATCCAGTGGCAAAGTGAGCAAGGGACTCACGTCTGAGCATACCCTGCCACACTTATGGAGGCCAAAAGCGGTACAAAAGGGGTTGGTAATGGACGGAGCATCTGAACCAATCAAACACTCACACCCAGTCAAAAGATCTGGGTTTAATCCATCACCGCCCCCTTTTGTACCGCTCAGACGTGAGTCCCTTGCTCACTTTGATGATGGATTCAAGCAAGCCGGGCTGAAGACGGCTGGAATGCCAGAAACCGGTCCTCGGAAGCTTGTTTACGGTCCAGGGAAGACATGGCTTGGCAGTTCGGGCTGGACTGTTCCCATGAGGCACAGGGTCAGACTGATTTGCATATAGCCATGTCTGAACTGGGGTGGCAGAGTGGGCTAAAGAACGGTGGTGGATTAAACCCAGATTGACTGGGTGTGAGTGTTTGATTGATTCAGATGCTCCGTCCATCACCACCCCCTTTTGTACATCTTTAACAGCCAGGCACGAAGGTAGGGGAAGGCTGGGTCCCCTGACCTCCGAAGGTTTGATGCTACCACTGCTATTCACTAAATCTTGTGCTAAATAGCACTTACAATAGGGAGGCCACAGTTTGCTCCTGGTGGGAAGTGACACCCACATCAGAGGCGTAAGGTAAATGCCCTCTCCCCTGTGTTGTGACCAAGGGAAAGGCAGAGGTTTAAAAAATAGAGAGCGGCAACAAGAGAATGCACCTCAGTAACCGGGCCCACAGCACCCACGTGGGGAAGCACTCGGTTAACTCCAAGTGCTTAACCCGGACTCGGAGATTGCTCCAACTACACTGATGAGGCCTGTTTCGCCAAGTCCGCATAGATGGGGAGAGAGCTGCACTCGGGCTCTGCATGGGCGTCTTGAAATAGTATCTTCTTTGACCCATCAAGAGGACTGCGTCACAGGGTCTAGCTCTCCTCAGACAACACTGAGGCCTGAAGGTTCCACCAACCAAGCAGCAAAGCCAATGGGGAATATGGCAAGAAAGAGCTGCAGCCACCTGAAGAATGCCCATACCGCTACGAGGTGGAAGAAGCACAGTACCTTAGGAATGCTTGGAGTGGCTGGGACTAGTGTTGCTGTGCAGCTTCAGCAGCAGGAACATGGCTCCGAAGTGCTGGTGGGACTGGTAGAAGGGTTTCCTCAGTGGCACTCAGCCAGCCAACTCGAGGGAAAGGGAGGAACGCAAGAGGTTTCTCTACGGCCGATGCAGCTTCCAGCACGCTGGTCCAGCTGTCGGGCCAGTTGAGGGAGTTCTTCCTATGCGGTCGGCAATGGGCAGTATGAATGGCACACGCTGGAGAAGCCAAAATGCAAAGCTCACCACACATTGTTTTAGGTGAGAGTTAAATAAAAATGAAGTGTTCAGCAAGCGCTAGTTTAAAGGGGAAGCCAGGAGTAGGACACAGTGCTCCCAACACGCTGGTGCTCCTGGGAGAACATTTGGGTATAAAGGAGAATATCAGGCAGCAAGCCAGAACAAAGTAGAGCCAGTGTCAAGGAGCAGCAGGGCAACAAGCAGAAAAGCAGTCCAGCTATTTGCTTTACCATCTTGAAATGGCTTAGGAAGATCCTCTGGATGCTACCTAAGGCCACCCAGAAAACTGTGGTCCATGCCCTTATCACCTCACGGCTGGACTACGGCAATGTCCTTTTTCTGGGTGCAAATAAGGCTGTGACCTGTAGACTGCAGCTGGTTCAAAACTCTGCAGCTAGACTTCTTTGCAGAGTCCCTAGTTCCACTCCCATTTCTGGCTATCTCCGTGTTCTGCACTGGCTCAGAGTGGAAAACCACATAAAATTCAAGGCTCTCAGCTACATGTTTAAGATCATCAAATGGGGTTCAGCTCCACTATACTTGCACTCTCTTCTTCACCCATACATCCCAACATGCCATCTTCGCTCCGCCACTCTCGAAAAATTTACGGTCCCCAGGTTCAATCTTGCAAGGATGGGTGTCAGGTCTTTTTCTTATCTTGGTCCAATGCTCTGGAACACTCTCCCAATCACTATCCGCAAAGAAACCATCTACACCAGTTTCCGCAAATCCATAAAGACCTGGTTGTTTAACCAGTAACGTCCTTCATTATTATTCCTCTGTAGCTTGCTTCGTCCAGGCGCCGGGAAACCCTTTTTGGGTAGCTGTTGCGCCCTACAAATTCAATAAATAAATAAAATAAATGAGTTCTTTAAGCAGTGCAGCAGTCCTTCTGACAAATTCATTTCTCGTTCCAAACTGCTCTAAAATCATGGGGTCAGAGTCCCTGTACTTATACTCCAAAATGTCTTTGTTCAAGGGGCAACTTCAAAGAAAACCTTTCAAGTGTACAACAACCCCTTTCAACTCCAGCTCTGACTCCAGACATCAGTAGGGGGTAAATCAGCCCTTTGTGTGAGGGCAGGACACAGCCTATACAAATTTAAGTGCGCACGCCTCCCTCTTTCTCAGCCCAGGAAGACTATCAGTATGTAGATGAATGCAGATGCGTCTCCTGCCACCCAGCCCTTTCTGTGTTGTGACTGGAAAATATGCACAAAGTGCAACTGTCACTTTGCCCTAGAGGTTAATTGGAGTCCGGCTGCAAAGCATTAGAGTTATACGCACAGAGAAATGCCGACTTTCTTAAAGTTGCACCTAACAAAAGGTTCAGGTGAAAAAGTTTAGCATAGACCATAAAACTTAAGAAAAACTTAAGAAAAAAGGAATATCAAGCTCAAGCATCTGGTTGTCCTGATGATAACCGCACAATCATATAGCGGTTGAAACGCCGTCAACGCTTTTTGTGGCCCAAAATTCATAAAGGACACATTATTTGGTTTTGTTGTTTCCTTTGTATATAATGTATGTTTGTTAGCCACCTGTTTGGCTTGTGAAGTGTTTGTTTGTTTTTGCCAACTATTCTCTTGAGCGTTACTGTTCCTTTTGGAACTTTTAAAGAATTTATATGAAAAATAAATTATAAATGTTTTTTTGATAAAGTGGTTTCTGTGTATCTATAGACTCTCTTCTTTACTCCTTTTTTCTTAAGTTTTTCTTAAGTTTTATGGTCTATGCTAAACTTTTTCACCTGAACCTTTTGTTAGGTGCAACAATATATTGTCCCTGGTTCAGGGGTGTTGGATAGCCCTTGTGGTATATAAATGACTTTCTTAAAGTGGCATTTCTAAAATAGTAATGTAAAATCCACCTACACCAGTAAGCAGGATTTATCACCACTAATCCAAACATACCAAACATGGCAAAGCTACTCCGTTCAGATCAGGAATTACCACTTAAACACATAAAATGGAATTCCCAATTCTAGTCTATGAGAGGAGTAGGCCTCACAGCAGTGAGACACAAAACACTACCAGGAGATGCTACACAATAAAGGCACATGTCATACCGTTGACCTACACAGCACCCTGCCCACAGGGTTACCTTGGGCCTACCTTAGGGGTGCTGTATATGTAGTTGAAAGGAAGATTAGCCCTTGGTAGTTTGAAATGCCAAGTCAACGTGGCAGTAAACTACGCACCCTGGCCCTGCAGTAGCAGGCCTGAGAAAGGTTTGAAAGGTTACGACAGTGGGTGGCACAAGCAGTACTGCAGGCCGACTACTAGCATTTAATTTACAGGCTGTGGGTATATGGGATACCACTTTACACTGGGCTTACATGTATATCCAATATGCCTAACAGGGGTAAACCAATCCTACCATGTTTTAAAGGAGAGAGCACATGCACTTTAGCACTGATTAGCAGTGGTAAAATGCCCAGAGTCTTATAGCCAACAAAAAGAAGGTCAGAAAATAGCAGGAGAAAGGTAAAAAGCTTGGGGATTATCTTGAAGAAAGGGCCATTTCCAACAACCTCTAAAGTGAGGAGCTGGAGGTCAAGAACTTCGGTCACCCTACACCTGAACATGACTTAAGAAGCACTCTCATCAGTTGCCGCACCAGAGAGTGAGAGGAGCCCTGACTAAGGGGAAGTATCAAGGCCACTGGCTACGTAAAGGTCATCATACCAATTCTCCTTGTGGTATGGTTGCCGGATTTCATCACCAGCAACAAAATAATTTTCAGAATCCATGCCAAACAAGGAATGCAACGTCTGTGTCCTTGTGGAGGTGACAAGTCAAGTGGCGTATGTGGAGCCTGGATAGAAGCTGAGAGTGGGCTGCAAGTGAACTGTCAATGTTGATGGAATCACATAGGCATCAAAGCTCCAGGAACCGGTGTGGAGTGTGGCACTAGAGTCCAAACAAGAGCCGCAGGAGGCTAAGCAGTGGATATTGAGGCTACAACTGGCGGTAGGGATGATCCTGAAAGTAGTACCTAAAAAGGAGTAAATCTCTGCATTTTGGGGCCCGAATGCATGAAAGAGGGAGTCAGTACGGATTGTAGGAGTAGGAGAATGGCCTTTCAGAACTCTTCGATCTGCTGCAATATCACAGACGGCCCAGGAAATTCAGCTCATGCAAGGACAAGTTGCGGGATGGGTTCCGACGTCTATTAACTACGGGAGAGAGATCGAGAGGTATGGAGACACCCTTGCACCTTCTCAAGAGAATGTGAGTGGGCAGGGGCAAAGTCCTGCTTGGATATGCTGTGTATTTTCTTTGATTTCCCTGAAGAATTGGAGCGCATTGATAACAGACCTTGGGAATGACTCTGTGACTTCTGGACCAGAAACAGGACGTGGACTGACCCTTCAACTTGAACCGGTCTCGTTGTGCAGTCTTCTGGCGCTTAGCGACATAGAGGTTTGCCTTATGATCTTGTATGGTGTTCAGGTTAATCGATGCGCATTCACTGCAGGTCTTTGAGTCATGGCTCGCTCCTAAGCACCATAAGCAACCCTGTTGAAGATCTGTCATAGATATTTGTTTGTCCTTACATGGTTTAACACCTCTCATTTTGGGAAGTGACATTTCCTTTACACACTGTAAGAATTTGGATGAAAAACTGTCTCAATGAGACGAGAGGTAGCCCTGAATCTGTGTCTGGTGGTGCGGAAAGAAATGAATTGACTTCAGGGCAGGGGCACTTATATAGGTCTCACGTATCCTTTAAGGAGTCTCATGGTGTCAGTGTGGGGCTGCATGGCGCTACCTATTGGTGTGTAGAGGTATTACTCACAATTTTCCAGATCCAGTCTAACGCCTGGGGAATATTAAAAAAGTGAGGTATCTGCGGTTAGAAGTCTTTATCAGAGGCATTGCTTAAAAAAAGTAAAAGAAAACAACATTTCAAAATACTACTTGAAAAGTAACAAGATATCTTATGATATCTCAAACAATACATAGAAATAATGGTTTTAAAAAACTGTAAATAGCATTTATTTTTCAAATAGTTTTTAGTCAGGAAACTTTGAATAAAATTTAAAAAGACTAAGGAAGTGTAAGAATTAAAAAGGGAATACACACGATTCAGCCATTTTCTCCTCTGCAATAGCCATTGGGCCAGATTTATGAGCCTCCAGGAAAAGTGACACAATAAATACAGCATCTGCCTCAGACGCCATATGAGTGAACACAGCAGATGACCCATCCTCAGTACGATGAAAGCTTGTGCTTTCACACATTAAGTGGAAAGCAGGATGTAAAACATAAACAACCCTTAAAGTATGCTTTTCTTTTCAGCCTTAGTCCAGAAAAAAATATATACCTGTTGCAGTGCCTTTGCAGACAAGTTGGCAGAGGTGGGGTGAAACGCAGCGAAGAGGGAGGGAGCTTGTGAGCAGATGCACTCTCATGGTGTGGTGAATAAAAAAAAAGTAGCACCTCAAGTGTGAGCAGTGGAGGGATACAAGTCAGCCAATCAGAAGGATCGCAAAGTGGCTATGCTCCAGGGGAGGGAAAACACCAAGGGGCAGATTTATGATAACTGGCGCATCCCCAGGGATGCGCCAGTTATTTTGCGCCGCTGCTCCGCCACCCATGGTGCGCCGCATTTACAATGCGGCGCACCATGGGGCAACAATGGCACAGATGCGTGACGCATCTGTGGCGTAAAGGTGGCGCATTGCTGGAGTTGCGTCGCAAGCGCGACGCAGCTCCAGCAAGGCTCGGGGGTGCCCCATCTTTACAATGCTGCGTCAAGACCTACGCCTGCTTCAAGCAGGCGCAGGGTTTTGACGCAGCATTGGCCTGAAAGTGACTGAGTGAAATCTTATAGATTTCACTCCTCCACTTTTGCGAGGCGCACCTGCCCCGAACGCCCACCCTGCGCCGGAACACCAACAAGTGGCGCAGGGCTTTACAACGTGACGCATCTGCCTAGATGCGTCACGTTGTAAATGGGTCGTAGGGATGCGCCACGTTTACGCCGCAGTTGCGTGACGCAAACGTGGCGCATTCCCAACATAAATCTGCCCCCAAAAGGGGAATGCAAGCAAATGAGATTGACAATAAAGCCAACCAATGGTACGCAATTGGCTGGCTGTAAGCTCACAAAAGATTTTTCGCAATTTAAGAGCTTGAGCTGTCTGGAAGGCTCAACATAGCGCATGACAAAATAATAGTTCAGTGCGGAGGCAGCAGTTCCTGGTATGAGCCCAGGCCGAGAGCGTTGCGCTGCACAGAGAGGATATAGGGCTGCATAAATATCCTATGGCTACCAATAGGGGCACCATACTATATCATTTTCAAAACGAGATACACCCTGATCCCCCAGGTGCTTTCATGAGGGAGGGTGACGTGGGTGTGGGACCTGACGTTTCATATCGGACACCTGGAGCGGTGACTAGCACTCCCTCGCTCACCCCACAAGAGTATTAAGACTCACTGGGTTGGTATGTGGGAGCATGTGTGTTGCTGAGGGTTACAGGTCCATTAGGGGGGGGGGCTTGGAGACTAGTTCATTTAGTTGATTATCTTTCTGATTATGAAAATCATCTGTACCTCTGCCGGATCCACAGGATGTGGAATAGGCAGAGGTACAGATGATCTTGTGGATCCTACAGCTGGTCCACCATGAAATCTTACCTGGTCTCCATTGTAATGAGGTGCACGTATTTATATGTTTTTCTTGTATTACTTTGTGCCTGTTTTTCTGTTAAATATGGCAATACCATGTATTATGCACTGTGTACCACAATAAGGATGGCTAATGTTCTACACGCTGTAATTGTGCATGAAAGGAAATGTATCTTATCCTGACATGACATCTACTTTCCCTTGTTTAAAACGTAATAAAACAGATTCAAACAACAAAATAATTGAGGTATGACGAAACCTAATTTTTCTCAGAATCAGGTAATATGGTTCATTTAATAAGGATTACAAGGGTTCTTGATATCGTTAGGCATACATCAAACACAGAAACATCTGCACTTCTTTAAATACGTGCACCTGGAGCCAGGGCTCTAGGTTCCAAGTACATCCATGCGCTCATAGTTGATGCAAGGGGTCACCAAATTCAAAAATATTAGGTAGCTAAATTCCAGGACAATCAATTGTAATGGGCTGCCCGATAGTGGTCTCTGGATAGCAGAAGCTGTTGAACCACGAGCATAGTGAATGGTCTAATGCAGATCAGTGTATTGTCGCCAGAATGCTCATGGTTGAACTACAAGGCACTTCTTGCATCTAGAAAATTTGATTTACTGCACCAGTGCGGTATTAAATTCAAAAAGTGTAGAGAAAGTTATTCTTACAAGTTCATCAAAAATTCTTTACTCTCTGAGGCCTCATTCTATTGCCGATGTAAGTATTTGTGTTGCTGTATGTGCAAACACACTTTACTGTCCTCTCCTGTAGAATGCAGCTCATTTCTCTACTCATCAACACTAGCCAAGGATCAGCATCAGGGCCTAACTTTCTTACACAGGACTGGATACTTGTTTTGAAGTCTCCTTTGTTACCAGTTCATATCTTCAATATCTATGAACAGTCGAGAAGGAGTCAATAGGATATCACTGGGAAGTCACTTTACATTAAAATGAATAGTTGCTTCAAATTAAGCCTATGAAATATGTACATAGGGTGGCATGAAGGAATAAAAAGGTTTTCATTTTTTTTCATAAAGAACGAAGAATAATTAAACGATCTATCATCAATGTGAGCTAACACTCATGCTTAACACAGCTATGAAGTAAAACCAATTACACAATCAAACAGTAAAAAAATGGATTTAGGTTTAAAAGCCATACATACCAAAAAACACAAGCAGCTCCAAGATGAGGTCTAGGTTAATCTTATTTGGGTTCATATAGAGAACTGCATGGCATGTCCGTTTGCTATATCTTTGATAGCCTGGGCCCAAATCTCCTGCAGAACTTGTTGGCACTGGTATGAATTCCTGTGGAAAGAAAGATGTCAGTGCAACACAATAACGGAGATGTTTTGTTAAATTTTTTAGGAGATTACAAGAACATATTAAAAACAGTCACATTGCTATCAATATAAAAATAGGGGGGCATATTAGCAAGGGCGATATCGCCGCTTTAGCGGCACTTTTTCCCGCTCAAGCTGCAATATTTTTATCTCCCTATTAGCAAGTTGTCGCTAACAGAAGTTAGCGACAGCTTGTAGGTGATAGCTACAGGTTTGGGGCCCATTTTGCATGTCAGCGATATTTATCGCTAATGACATGCAAAGTGGGCGTACCCAACCTGTTAGCGACTGAAAGCAGTCACTAACACAGCTATCGCTTTTTAGCAAGGCAGGCGAAGTGATTGTCGCTAACAGAAGTTAGCGACAGCTTGTAGGTGATAGCTACAGGTTTGGGGCCCATTTTGCATGTCAGCGATATTTATCGCTAATGACATGCAAAGTGGGCGTACCCAACCTGTTAGCGACTGAAAGCAGTCACTAACACAGCTATCGCATTTTAGCAAGGCAGGCGAAGTGATAAAAAAATCGCGCTAAGCGCGTTTATCGTTAGAGCCGAACACCTGCTCAGACCATGACTTACCCTGTATATCCAATGGGAGCTGGATTTCAGGTTAAGTCCCGATTAGCGTTAATGCCTGAATATGCCTGAATGCCTGAATATCGCTGGATTTCCAGCGATATTAACGCATTGAGCCACTATAGCCGGATATTTTATCGATTTAGAGATAAACGTTGCTAATATCCGGCGATAAAAAAATATGCGCTAAGGCCATTTAGCGATAATTATCGCTATTTGTTGCTAATATGCCCCATAGTATAGAGTGAGTCATGGTACAACCTTAGTGGTTATGAGCTCGGAACAGACTAGCTATAGTGCCTCACTTTCCCTCCTAACCTTACCAAAGAGACAAGTGACTTAGCACCCCAGAACACAACACTCTTGACCCTCTCGGGGATCGTGGTAACAGAACACACCCTTTCGTTCTCTCACTTGCACTTGTCCACAGTATGACAAGAGACTCGGAAGTTGCTTAAAATGTTTATTTAAACTATCGTACTCTAAAATGCAATATTTGCACCACAGTTAGAAAACAAACGCATATCAAAAATATTGCTAGCATAGCTAACAAACCATATACCATGAAAGGCTGTCATTTTATAAAACAGATTAGCCTAACCCCCCTTCCTAATGAAGCTGAATGATTATATATTAAAGTTCTCCGAGATTATTGGTGGAACCAATACCGTAGCATACACAGATGTACGTTCTACATTTCAGCTGATGCAGCACCCTTGTCTCAAGCCCTTAGTGGGTGTGTTTTCAAAACTCCTGCCTTCAGTTACATGACAAGACACGTTTTCTCGCAAACAGCAGCTGCACTCTCATATTATGTCTAGGTGCTGGTGCCTGACCAAAGAAAATAACAAGGGGCATTGTTGTTTGACTTTGTCGGTGGTGTTCAGATTAAATCCCACAAGAACATATGCAGGTTCTGTGTGCAGTATGGCACAAAAGCAAATGTGGTTATCCAGTAACGTGTGCAAAGGAAAAACGGCCTACAACTTGCAGAATTAGGCACACATAGGAAAAACGACAATGGGCCATGCAGGAAACATACGACAATAAATCACTAATGAAAAAAATAGAATTTAACATCACAGTCTCACGAAGGCAATATTGTGCTAGACAATGAAGAAACCTATTACATTACTTTTATTCATCTGCGCTTCAAGTGAAATGCAGTGGACATAGTTTAGCCAAATGTTAGTAAAGTTGATGATGTACTGCTTACAAAGTTTATAGGTTCACTAAAACATTAGAGGTATGACGTAATAGTTCAGTCGCACGCGCAGAGTTGACACGCAGCGGGCGCGCCGATTGTGCGCCGAAGGCGCGCCAAAGGTAAGCCCGTCTGCGCCCGTCCGCGCCTGGACCGCGCCCGGACCCCTGGCCCCCGCAGACACCAGCCCACCCGCCGGACCTACAACGCCACCGAACTCTACGCACTCAACGCTGGTCGAATCCCGGGCTGCTATCAAGCCACCCCGAGACGCACCCACGGACCATTCTGCTGCCACTCCTGCAAGTTCACCTGCATCCGGACCTGCACTACACCAGCACCGACTAAGCCGAACACCAGCAGCAACCACCTCAAGTGCATCCTGCTCAACACCCGCTCCATCCACAGACACGCCGTCGAGCTCTGGAACCTGCTCGACACCACAACCCCAGACGTCGCCTTCCTCACGGAAACCTGGATTAACGCCTCCTCATCGCCCGACATCGCCATCGCCATCCCGGACGGCTACAAGATCATCCGGAGGGACCGCGTCAACCAGACAGGAGGAGGCATCGCCATCATCCACAGGAACACCATCCGCATCACGACCAACACGGACGACACCCTCGCACCCGCCGAACACCTGCACTTTCAGATCCACGTCAACCCCATGACCACCCTCAGAGGCACCCTCATCTACAGACCCCCGGGACAACGCACACAATTCAGCGAAGACATCGCCGACTTCATCAGCCCGCACGCCCTCCGCTCCACCGACTACATCCTCCTCGGGGACCTCAACTTCCACCTGGAAAACAACAACGACCGCAACACCACCACCCTGCTGGACAACCTCGCCAACCTCGGTCTCAAGCAGCTGGTGTCCACCCCCACCCACTACGCCGGACACACACTCGACCCCGTGTTCTCATCCAGCAAGGACATCACCTTCAGCCACGCCACCGGACTCCACTGGACGGGCCACAGCTGCGTCCACTTCAGCTACAGAAGGACCACGATCCACCACCACCAGCAACAGGTTGCACGCAGGAACTGGAACAAGATTACAGCCGACCAGCTCGCGACCTCCCTGAGCATGAACCCTCCCACCAGCGCAACGAACCCAAGCCAGGCGGCCACCAACCTCGCGAAGTGGATCAGCAATTGCGCAGACGACCTCGCCCCTCTGAAGACCCCGCCTAGCAGACCCAGCAGCAAGAAAGCACCATGGTTCACCGACGAACTCAAGAGCTCCAAGAAGAACTGCCGAGCACTCGAGAAAGCCTGGCGCAGAGACCCAACACCGAACAACATGACTGCCCTCAAGCTCGCCACCCGAAAACACCACCAACTGATCCACGCCACCAAGAAAACTGCATTCAAGGAACGACTGGACAACAACGCACACAACAGCAAGGAACTCTTCAACATCGTCAAAGAGCTCTCCAACCCAAACGCCGGAAACAACGACATCACCCCTTCGCAAGACCTCTGCAACTCCCTCGCCTCCTACTTCCACAACAAGATCGCGGACATACACAACAGCTTCAGCACTCAACCGACGCACGCCACAACCGAACCACCGCCCCCACCACCACCCTCCGCGCCTGGACCCCGATAAGCACCGGAGACACCATCCGCACGATGAACTCCATTCACTCCGGATCTCCGACCGACCCCTGCCCTCACCACGTCTTCAACAAGGCCGACGCTGTCATCGCACCCCACCTGCGGGACATCATCAACACCTCCTTCGACACCGCTACCTTCCCGGAGAGCTGGAAGCACGCCGAACTCAGCGCTCTACTTAAGAAGCCATCAGCAGACCCCACCAACCTCAAGAACTACCGCCCCATCTCGCTGCTCCCGTTTCCTGCAAAAGTCATCGAGAAGACCGTCAACAAGCAGCTGGCCGCCTTCCTCGAGACGAACGGATCCCTCGACCTCTCGCAGTCTGGCTTCCGGGCCAACCACAGCACCAAGACCGCCCTGATCGCAGCCACCGACGACATCCGAGCCCTGCTCGACAACGGAGAAACAGCGGTCCTCATCCTCCTAGACCTCTCCGCGGCCTTCGACACTGTCTGCCACCGTACCCTAGTGCAGCGCCTCAGCAACGTCGGAATCCAGGAGAAGGCACTGGAATGGATCATCTCGTTCCTCGCCGGAAGGACACAGAGAGTCCGCCTCCCTCCGTTCAGATCAGAAGCCACCGAAGTCATCTGCGGCGTTCCTCAAGGCTCCTCGCTCAGCCCAACCCTCTTCAACGTCTACATGAGCCCCCTCGCAGCCATCGCACGCCAACACAACCTCAACATCATCTCCTACGCCGACGACACCCAGCTGATCCTCTCCCTCACCAATGACCCCGCCACCGCCAGAGCCAACCTACACGAAGGGATGACAGACGTAGCCAAGTGGATGACGAACAGCCGCCTGAAACTGAACTCGGACAAGACGGAAGTCCTCATCCTGGGATCTTCACCCTCCGCCTGGGACAACTCCTGGTGGCCCCCCGCCCTGGGCAGCGCACCCATACCAACAGACCGCGCACGCAACCTGGGCTTCATCCTGGACTCCTCCCTCTCCATGACCAGACAAGTCAACGCCGTCTCCTCGTCATGCTTCAACATCCTGCGCATGCTACGTAAGATCTTCCGGTGGATCCCCACAGAGACCAGGAAGACGGTCACCCAGGCCCTCGTCACCAGCCGTCTGGACTACGGCAACTCGCTCTACGCCGGCACCACCGCCAAACTCCAGAAGAGACTCCAGCGGATTCAGAACGCCTCCGCACGACTCATCTTGGACATCCTCCGTCGCAGCCACATCTCCGGACACCTGAGGGATCTGCACTGGCTCCCGGTCAACAAGAGAATCACCTTCCGTCTCCTCACCCACGCACACAAAGCCCTACACAACCAAGGCCCAGGATACCTCAACAGCCGCCTCAACTTCTACGCTCCCACACGCCAGCTTCGATCGACCGGCCACGCCCTCGCCGCCGTCCCCCGCATCCGAAGAGCCACCACAGGAGGAAGGTCCTTCTCCTACCTGGCCGCCAAGACTTGGAACTCCCTCCCGACCCACCTCCGCCTGACCCAGGACCACCTTGCCTTCAGGAAGCAGCTCAAGACCTGGCTGTTCGAGCAGTAGCGGACCCCCCCTCCCCTAGCGCCTTGAGACCCCCCCGGGTGAGTAGTGCGCTATATAAATGCTTTGATTGATTGATTGATTGAAGCCTTCTTGACAATTACTTGGCTCTCTCATGATGCAATAAAGCCATTATACGAGCGATAATCTGTGTTATACTTTTTCCTGTCCTGCTCCTTCGGTAAATTATCTAAATAAAAGGGAACAATTTACTCCCTTGACATGACCTTACGCCTTTCCCAAAATGATAATATCATCACCCCTTTCCCAGTCAACCTCATTGGTGCATGGGCAAAGAAACAATGTATGGAATCGAGCCCTTCACACCGAACGTCCTCCATAAAATAAATAATTTCATCTCCAACTAGCACCATAACAAGAATATAGTACCTTGTGAAAAATGAATAATTTCTCAGATCCATTCATAAAAATTCTGCCTATTTTTTAAATACCAGAAAATGAGAGTAAGCATCCCTATATTCAAAAATGAGATTTAAAAATAAATATATTCAGTCCATTTGTGGCTTTCAGGTTTGGTCTCCATTAACCCTAATCTCTTCTTCATATGCCGTTAGGCTGCCTGGTCCTTTTTAAACATTTAGGCCCTCCTTGCCGCCTTAGTGTGCATAAAGCTGAGGTGATATAGGCACTATCTTCACTGCCCAAAGTTCAAATTATTTTTAATGGTCCTCCCAGCACAAAGCAGATTTTTTTAAAAACAAAAACCAAGAAGTCTAAAGACATCTAAAGAGGAAGGGGACATATGTGCACTTTTACTGTGCAGGACCACCATGGATTGTTGGCACAATTTTACCATTTAAAGGGCAGATTGGACGGATCAGGGCTACGTGTGAATGCCAAAGGCAGAGAGTCCTGGGCAAAAAGCTATCAGAAAACCAAGAGAACCAACATAAGAAAATCCATACTGGACAAGGTTCAAGTACAAACCATGAATCTTTATTTAATATTTAGAAACCCTTACAGAAGGCAAAAAGGCAGCTGAATAGGCAATTCAATTCAAAATACACGAAATGTAAACAAATGTTATGTTATGCTATTAATACTTATAGAGCGTGCGATTACCCTAGAGTGTCCTGGCGCTAAGTACTGGTTGCCTGGGAAACATAACATAAGCCTAACAGTGAGAGAAAAGCCAAATCTTAAGGCCTTTGCGAAAATAAATTAGATATGGGGCATTTCTGAGTTGGATCGGGAGTTCATTCCAGGCTTTAGCTGCACAATGAACAAAACTTCTCCCTCCCAATTAGTTTTTAAAAAAGGGGGGGGGGGGTCTTAACGAGTTTAGATCCAGAGGATCTCAATGTCCTCCCTGGAGTATACCAAGAAAATTTCTTCCGCATGAAATCCGGACCAATACCGTTGACTGCCTTAAAGAAAATAGACAGTGCTTTAAAGCGTGATCTTACCGGAATTGGAAGCCAGTGAAGTTTTTTAAGATCTCCCATGACCGAGGTGAACCTTGATGTTCTGGTCAGCATTCTAGCTGCCGCGTTCTGGACCAATTGCAACCTGTTCAAGTGTTATTTTTGAACATTAAGATATAAACTGTTGCAGTAGTCGAGACACGACATTATGAGTGTTGTCACCACAGTCCTGAGATTATCTTTGGTCAGGAAGACCTTTATTTTCTTAATAATTCTGAGGACCATAAAGCATGCTGAGGTCACCATGTTAAGTTGATCTGCCATGGTGAGTTTATTATCCACAATGATTCCCAGATTCTTGGCTTTCCTACATGGTTCAGGACACAAACCCAAATCCTCTGGCCACCAATCGGTGTCCAAACCAAAGGGTTGTTACCAAATTTCAAAACCTCGGTCTTACCAGAGTTACATTTTAAGCAGTTGGAGGACATCCAGGCTGAAATAGAACCCATACACTCATGGAAACGCTCACCCGCCTTCTTCTCCGCTCCCTCCGTCAGCGACAGCACAATTTGAGTGTCGTCAGCATAGGAGGTGAGCTGGAAGCCGAAGGGTCTGATGATACCGGCCAAAGGTGCCACATAGATATTAAAAAGTGTTGGGCTGAGTGCCGAGCCCTGTGGCACCCCACATGGAAGGGTAAAAGGTTCTGAGATGTTTCCGTTAAGGTCAACTGTTTGAGACCTATCTGATAGGAATGATCGCAATAATTCTCATGCTGAACCCTTTACTCCTATATCCGATAGCCTGTTCAGTAGCACGGTATCAAAGGCCGCAGATAGGTCCAATAGGATTAGTATGGCATTTCCTCCTTTATCTACTGCTTCTCTTATTTCCTCCGTTGACTTCAATAAAGCCAGCTTAGTGCTATGAAAATCTCGAAACCCATACTGTGATGGGTCTAAGATGTTATTGACCAGCAGGAAATCGCTCAGTTGTCTATTCATTTCTTTTTCTAGCAGTTTCGCTGGCAGCGGGAGCCTAGAGATAGGTCTATAGTTGTTAGGGTCCTAAGGGTCTAATGACTGTTTCTTCAAAAGTGGCAACACAGAAGCAGTTTTCCATAATTTAGGAAAGATACCAGAAGATAGAGCTGCATTAAGCACAGGTGTAAGTGTGGTCTATATCAAATCCGGGATTTGCTTAATGATCCACGCTGGACAGGGGCCACTGGGTGCGCCAGATTTAATTAAATCCAGCAATTTGATAGTATCTAGTCTTTCCAGAGGGGAGAATGAATCCAATTATCATACAGGGGCGGAAATGCAGTCACCATCATTCCTGTTAGAGTTATTCTGATTATTATTAATCGAATCCACTAGAGAGGAAAGAAATATTTCTACTTTTTCTCTGAAAAACCCTGCAATCTTGTTGCAGAATTCTAGATCTCCCTGGATTTTAGCAGTAGTAGTAATTTAATAATGGTCTTAAAGTTAGATTCAGCCTTAGATCTCGCTGTACCTCACTCTTGTGCTGGACGAATTGTACTTATGTATGCTGTTTCTAAATGCCAAAAAATAAAGTTTAATAAACTTTAAAAAAAAAACATTTTAGATCCCTTAAACACATGCTTCTTGGGAAACATCTGTACCTGGCTGACTCTAGTCCTGGGTTAGTTTAGTCTCTGGGCACTCTCCTCTCCCTCTCTTAGTGTACTTCCTCCCACTAGATATATCAGTTTGTCTTCAAAGGTGTATTGTGTATTACCTAATATGTTAAGACTCTTTTCTTTGTGTACTTTACCTTTAACCCTACTAGACTCTCCCTACTTGTATTTAACTCGATAATACGTCTCTGTATGGATAATTCCAAGATGTGTTTCTTTGTGCTGCTGATCGCTTGCATGTCTGCCTTGACACTTTTTACCCTCACTGTGCAAAGCATTTGTAACGTTCCTGCTCTTATCCGATTGCAAACCAAATGTGATTTTCGATGCTGCTTTTTAAATTGTTGTCAATGTATTTCTATGTATCTTGTACTGTATAATTCTCTCACACAGTGCTTTCTCTCATTGTCAAATAAATTCTCCTTTAGTTACCCTAAAAAAAATGAAACAAAAAAAAGATTCAGCCTTAGATATTTGCAGAGAAAAATACTCCTTTTTTGCTGCTAAAAGCATTTCTTTGTAACCAGAAATACAGCTTTTAAATTCTTCTCTATCGGATTCCATGTAATGTTTACGCCATGTCCTTTCAGCGTGTTTACAGGCTAGTTTATTGGTCGTAAGCTCAACTGAATACCAAGGAGCCTTAGGAGCGGCTCGTCTAGGTATCCATTTTTTGCGAGGAACTAGCTGATTGCATGCACTGGAAAGCCAATTGTTATATAAAATCGTGGCCTCCTCCACATCTACCGAAGGATGGTACATAGAACTTTTTATGATAGATTCAAGGCTTTCCACATCCAGCTTACCCCATGCTCTGGTAATGATCTCTTTAGCCTGTGTCAGGCCCGCAGGGTGTACTAAGTAGTTACTCAGTTCAAATTTAATCGCACAGTGATCTGACCATGAAATCGGAAGCACTGGAATGCCAACTAATTCTTTATTGTTAGAGTAGATGCCATCCAGGGTGTGACCTTTGTCATGAGTAGGGGGCATCACCAATTGTTTGAGACCTCCCAGTTCCATTGTTTGCTCCAACCTGGACGTATCGGGGTCCAACAATTTCGAGATGGAAATTAAAGTCCCCCAATACCGTGAAGGCTTCTAGGAACGACCCCTCTTCTACCAACGAGCCCAGAGAGTCTAAAAACCCACTTTTATGTGGATCTGCATATGCATTGGAAGGGAATCCCTACTCTTGGTAATCGCCAGAACAAGATATGGGGCAGAACAAATCAAATAATGAATCAAAGAGCAAATTGTTATAAGAAATGCTCAGTTAAAAAGCAAGGGGGAATCATGAAAAATATTCTAAGTGCCATAGCAATAAGAGGTTTGACGTGAACTTTGGCTTTAGATTGGTCAGGAAAAGTCCTCGCTCACATCCCAGAAAAAACAGTTATTTTAGCATTTCAGCAGCTGAGAATCAGGCCTGCAGCACTGAGTGTAGTGGCACCATGGATTGAACTCCTAATGTTGCATTAACAAACATCAATAATCATTCAAAAGTTTTATTCTCTGACTTAAGCTCATGCTATACATTCTCTGAAAATTAACAAACAAGTAGAACTTTTAGCCTACTTATAAGTGGTAATGGCATTGCATTACTAAACAATAACTGCTTGAAAATAAAAATAAAATACAGTTCTGCTAACAAAGACATCAACCTTCAACATTGTAACATATGCGTGTTCCTAAGGCAGCAGATATCTTCTAGGGAATAGTTACAGCAAAAATAAACATTGCCACAGATCAGGGCACATTCAATCTATTTAATAAAGAAAGGAAACACTGTATAAATAAAAACATAAATGCCGTGCACACTTTTTAAAGCTACATTATTAGTGTAATTAGCATGAGGCCCAAATAAAGTAGTTTTGCGGCCTACTAATGCTAAATAAACACACAATTTTATTAATTTTAATTAGCTCCTACAATCCCTCCCCTCCGATGGATTATAATCATCACATATCACACTACACTACAAAACATCTTCCATAATCTGTTTTTTCTTGTTTCTCATTTCTTCCAAGGATTTCAACTTATCATAAATGTCCGACTTTATATCTTTCATCTTGATATCATTTCTCTTTCTGTTCTTTGCTGTTGTCTTCTATTTCTTACATCCACAATTAGATCCATTCCCACAGTAATTCACTTCAAAACACTTAAAAATGAGTATTAAACTAATTATGTACAATAAAATTATAATTAGTGGAGTTAACATGTTATCCAGAACACCAAATTATTCACCAACTTTTGTAATCCCATTACCAATCCCACTAATCTATGAACCAACTGCCTCTCCTACAACAAACTCTTCAGGAACCTGTGCCCAACACTAAACATTTGTTATATTAGAATATTGATTAATAAGCTTACCAATATTAGGGACACACCTGCAACACTGCCGTACTTTCCAAACATGGCACACTCCTACTTCCTTAGCAAGACGAATGCCCAAAGCAAACCTGCTTTTGAAAATCGATGCACATATGGCAATCATTTCTCCATGAATTTCTGTTAATGCACCAACAGTATTTGTTGCTAAAGGATCATCTAAAATAGACAACTTTCTGATCTTCACTCCATTCGAAGCAAGTCCAAAAGAAAAGCTAAAGCTAAATAACAGATACCCACCCAGTTTAGTGGCAGATTAAAATAAACTGTCCTTACACAAACATAATACACATATAAAAGGTACTCTTCGCCTTTCGTATTGTCACCCTCAACCATAAAACTGCATTCATTTTCACCAGCCGTTTCAAACCTTTCAAGATTTTCAGACTTCAAACACCTCATACACACAACTCATTTCTTCTTACGTTCAATTTTAAGTCTAGGATGAATTTGTAAACCTCTGTTCAGTTTTTTCTTGCAACTAAATCTCACATTATCCAAATTTCTGCACATTTTCACTCTTCTCTCATCTATGAAGCACGACCAGTACGGTATTTTGACAACCGGGCCTTGTACTAAGAGGTTGATTTGCAGAGTACTGATTCCTTGTGTGTCGCAAATCAACCTACTATATTAATGTGGTAGGTCAAATTCGAAACCCAATAGGAATTGCATCTAGAGATGATAGCCTGCTTGGCTCAGCAGACCACCATGTCTGTGATGACTTTTAAATAAGGCAACCTTATTTTCCAAATGCAGCCCGTTTTCCTCAAAGGAAAATGGGATGTACTTAAAATAACAAAAAAATAAAAATGTAACTAATAGTACTTTAAAAAAATATTTCTTTCCTTATTCTTGAAGGGGAAGGGGTCCCTTGGTGACCCCTTTCAGCTTGTTAATGGCTTACCACTAGATGTTTCTAGTTAGTAAAGTACTAATGATTTGTGACTGGATTTGGTTTTGGGAGGAACCTTCTAAACACGTCCCTTCCAAATTCCTAATCACTACTGGGTTATAAGCCCAAATTGCGATTCAGTAACACTTTACCAGATCAAAACTTGAGGATTGTACATACTTAAAGGTATTTTTATTACCTTAAATGGCTCAATTCTGCAAATGGTCTATATGCGACAACAAAAAGCTTTTGTGCATCTCACCCTAAACTCTGTAGTAAAACTCAATCTACACACATACACTCTCTCTCTCTCTCTCTCTCTCCCTCTCTCTCGCTCTCCCCCCCCCCATCTCTCTTCTCATTTTTAGCAGTTTATTACACTCTGTTTTAGAACCTATCTACCCAATTTCAAGCAGATTCTCCAATGGGAAAATCAACATTTACATTTATCGCTAAAAAATTGTGACCACAAAGAATTAATATGAAGACACAACACATTAATCAATAGGAATGCGAAGTGCGAAGTTGATTTTAGGTCGCACCCTGGTAGAGAAAAATTAGCCGATATGTACAGACACAGCCATTTTAAATATTCATAACGCTAACATGCTCATTCAAAATTCTCTGAGTGGATAGAGCATCCACTGGACAGCTTGATCCCTATGAAACGGTCAGTCAATCGTAAAACCAAAACACGTCCATGGTTTAAGAAAGAATTTGCCAATATGCGTAAGGGTTGTAAGAGACTAGAGCAGATATGGAGAAGAGACTTCAGTCCGACTGCTAAAGTCTTCTATCTGGCAGCTATTAAAAGGTATCATATATCAGGCACGTGCAGTTTTTATTTCCAACCAAATCCGCGAGAGCACTAATCCATCTAAGAGCACATTTTCTATACTTGCCAGTTTGCAATCCCAGCAAATCATGGCAGGGTCGACCATTAAGTCCAATAAACAGTGCGAGGACCTGGCCACCTTTTTTGTGAAAAAGGTGGATGACATCTACAGGTCCTTCCCGATCGCACATAGTAACGTGCCGGTGGCACGCTGCTGTCAACAGGTTAATAGTCTTCACACCTTTCCGCAGATCCCGGTTGATCAACTGGTAGCTCTTTGCAGTAGGATCAAGTCGGGATCCCCCGTTGACCCGCTCAAACCTGATCAATTCAAGAAAGCGATGTCAACAATTTTACCTTCCCTTAATCAGGTGATAAATGGGTCCCTCAGCACAGCTACTGTGCCCAGGGCCGGGAAACAGGCTAAAGCAATTCCATTACTTAAGAAACCTGTGCTCGACCCAGCCAAACCAGAAAACTATCGCTCTATTTCCTTGCTTCCCTGGGCAACAAAGATCCCAGAGGCTTATGTGAACTCGCTTCAGTCGGATTTTCTGGCCGCGAATAACATACTGGACCCCTCCCAGAATGGTTTCAGGCCAGGCTATAGCATGGAGTCAGCTCTCCTAGCTGTTACAGAACATCTCTGGTCAGCAATGGATGAGGGTCAAACGTCGGTGCTGATCTTGTTAGATCTAAGCACCGCGTTTGACACTGTGTCTCATGATATACTGCGGAGATGCCTCGCGGAGGTTGGAATTACCGACATTGGCTCTGGAGTGGCTTGCTTCATTTCTCCATGAAAAGGCATTTACGGTAACTGCCCCCCTGTTTGCTTCTGGCGAATATCCAGTGAAACAAGGGGTGCCACAGGGCTCCTCCCTCAGTCCCCTGTTATTTAAAATCTTTAAAAAAAAATAAACTACCAGCTATGATACAAAAATAAAGAAATGTAAAATCTTCAATTTTGTAAAAAGTTGTATTTTCAAAAACAACCTTCATTTTAACTTTTTTTACAAGTACAATTTGGAGTGCGGATCATGACAAAATGTACATAATCATCAGTTTTACGTCAAATCACTCAGATGAGGCATTGCTATCCCGCTGACCCTCCCTCCTGGTCCCCACCATCAGTGTATGGGGCATTGTAGACTAAGGGCCTTTTTATGAGGCCTTGCATCACTTTTACGCCTCCGGTGTCCCCCAAAAGTGATGCAAAGGCGGCGTAAAAAATGCACCATGTTGCGCCCTATTTACAAAGTGACTCATCTATGTAGATGCATCACTTAGTATACCCCTGCGCCACATTATACCTGTGCCAGGTATAATTTATGCAGGATGGGCGTTCCCCCACAAAAAGCCTTGTAGAAGTGGCGCATTGAAATCTACGACATTTCAGTGCGCCTCTTTTAGGACACCATTGCGTCAATATCTTGCACCTGCCTCACAGCAGGCGTAAGACTGACATAGGCCCTTTCATATGGGGCTCGCCCCATGTGATAGGACACATTGTTGGAGTTGCGTCTGTTTTCAGACACAACCCAGCAATTTGTCACTTTTGCGCTTATAGATATGTCAGAAATACTGATGTATCTGTAACTCCATAATGCGATTGCATTACCACCTACTTAAAGTAAGTGGTAATTTGCAAGTGTTTTGGTCGTAAAACATTCATGAATGCCTCATTAGTCACTAGTAGGAAGCAAACGCCCTTCCTAATAGCGAGTCGCAAAACCTATTTTGCGAGTCGCTAATTGATTAGCGAGTCACAAAATAGGTTTTGCACATGGGCCCAAGGTTTTTAGTGTGCGCAAACGGGTCTAAAACCGTTTGCACACGTTAATAACCGTCGTACATCTGGCCCCTTTTTCCTAAGAAGCCGTTGTCAGGCTGCATGGTTTAAACTATTGAATGGTGATCAGACATTTTGCTAATATCAGAACCAACAATGCAAATTTATATTGAATCCGTGATTTCTTGGGAAGAGGGATAATATTAAGTTAACAGTGCTAAATAGATAGTTCAAAAGCCCCACAATATCACACAATTTATTAATCGCAGTTTGCCAATACATACGCAACTAGTCACAACTCCATGCTAGATGTAAAAAATCTGCTCTATCATCGCCACATCTGGGGCACAGGGACAACCTCTATGGATATATTCTAGACAATTTCAAGATTGCCAATTAAATGTGATGAAAGGAACTGAAGTATGTCAATTTCAACACAGCATTGCTAAAGATCTGTTGGACATGTGTACATGTGTGTTTCTAGTTCTCCTTCCCATATTCGCCAGACCAGTAATACAGTCCTATATTTATCAGCCCTCAACGCTTTATGAAGTCAAAACACGGTGGGGCAGATTTACAAGCCCCATGCTCCGCCGGTGCATCACGTTGCGTGACACACGGGTGGCGCAGCCTGCTAAGGGATATTTACAAGCACAGGTAAAGTCACCCTGCGTGACAACTCGTGCTTGTAAATATCGCCCCTGTTCACGCAACACTTTGCGTGTTTGGGGCAGGACATGGGTGTTGCTGTGGGTGTTCCCACGCACCACCCATGTCCACTGAGGCATTTCCAGATTTACAAGAAATTGTAAACCTGGAAATGCGTCAGTTTGCTGCGCCCCAAAGGGGTGACGTAGCCAAGCGAAACGAGGAGAAATGTTTTAATTTCTCCTCGTTTTTTCCTCTTTCAATGTGTGCTGCATTCTATAGCACGCATTGAAAGAGGAAAGTGCTTGCAGTGATTGCTTTTGTGTAGGAAGGGGCCCCTTCCTTCACTAAAGCAATTTTCCCATGGCGCAGGCATCCTTGTACCATGGTGTAAGGGGCGCATGGCAGCTGTTTCTGCGTCAGCGCAGGGGAGAGCACAGGAATGCGACATATCATTGTAGATATGTTGCATTCCTGTGCTCTGAAATGCCGCAGCGTGGCACAGCCAAAGGGCTGCAGCACTTTCTTGTAGATCTGCCCCTGTGTGAGCAGAATGGCGCATCTCTGAAAACAAAGTGAAGACCTCAGAAGTGGGAACAGTTTCAGGGAAATTGACCCAGACTTGTCTTGTCTTGGACTACCAAGCGTACTGTAAGAATTGTCTTGTCCCCACCCTAAACTGGAGTTGCGCCTCCACGAAAGCCAAAACATTATCCCCAGGGCAAAGATCACCAAGTGTGCGCCATCCACCCTCCCACCATTTAACGATAGACATGTTGGGGGCTCTCGTCCTGACTGGCTGTAACCACCAAATCTCCAAGGACATAGAAAATGGGGAACATCTAATCACCCAGCATATCAAGGCAACCTACACAGTGGCGGTGTGGTCAGCAATGCAGCACCCCCTGCTCTGTATCAATAAAACAGGCACAAGCTCCCCCTTGCCCCATCCTTTCAGTAATCTCTTCTCCAAAATCTCTGCATGCTGGAGCTGCACAGCCATACAATATAACTCCAGATCAGGGAGTCCCAGGCCACCCTTCACTCTGTCCAGTTCAAGAGTGGATAATCTCACTCTACTTCTTTTCCCAGCCCAAACTAGAGAATTCAGGAGGGAGTTTATTTCTTTAAAAGTAGAGTGCAGAATCTAGCATAACTTATTTTGCAAATGGTATAAACAGCGGAGTAGAAAAAACACAAGTACATTCGACCAATAATAGTTAAAGGTAGGATATTCCAGAAGGTAACTGACCTCCAAAATTTTTGTAGAATTCTACCCATGTTACTTGCATATTGTAGTGTCTGTGTATGTGCCACAGGTATTCTCAGGTATCTTAACTGTTCCTTTTACCATCTCACAGTAATATGTGGGTGTGTCTCCAATGTAACCCCATCCAACCTATTTAGTGGACAGGCCACCAATGTTGCCCAATTAATACACAGACCAAAAGCATTCCAAACTTTTCCAGTTCTGCCAATAGCACAGACAACGCCAATCTTTGGACTACGTAGATATACCAAAGTGTTGCCTGCGTATTTCAAAAGAACATGTGTCACTTCCCCAATTTTGATTCCCCATTCAAGCTTTACCTTGCGTAGTCTGATCGCTGAGAGTTCTAACATTGATGTAAATAATATGGGCGATAATGGGCATTTCTGAGAGGTATTATGTTCGATATCTTATTTATGGAATACTGTATTTCCCAGTCATATCCGGGCTGCGGATTCCTTATAGAGGAGTTTCACCCAGCGCTGACAAGTCGAGTCTAAGCACAGCTTCTGCAACACCTCAAGCTTATGGTATTAAATACCTTTTCAATATCTAGGGCCTGATTTAGATGTTGGCGGATGAGTTACTCCATCACAACGGTGACAGATAGCCCGTCCACCGAAATATAAATCCTATCGGCTATAATGGGATTCATATTTCTGCGGACGGCATAACCGTCACCGTTGTGATGGAGTAACCCTTCACCAACATCTAAATCAGGCCTCTAGTGTAATAGGGGCTCCACTTCTATGCTTACCATGGGTAGAGTACTGTGTATGGGTAAGTTGTCAAATATTTTGTAGGGTGCTTCTTCTCGGCATAAAACCGCACTGATCATCGTGTACTAATGCTCCTATCCTAGGGTGAGGTCTGTTGACCAGGTTTTTAGATAGGAGTTTAACATTGAAATTAATAATAGAGATGGGCCTATGCAAACTCATCTGAGTAGGGTCTTTGTCGAGTTCAGGTATTATTACTATGACCGCCTCCCTCATAGTATCCAAGAAACCACCTTAGTGTCATGTCTTCCATTTATACTTCTAGAAGTTTGTCAGGGAGCAGATGTGCACATATCTGGTAAAATTCTGTGGGAAAGCAATTCAGCCCTGGCCTCTTACAGTGGGACAAATGCGTCAGTGCTGTCAGAAGTTCATTTTCCATAATGTCTGCCTCTAGACTCTCGTATTGGGAGTCTTGGGAGTAGAATCATCATTAGATAATATAGAGGAATAGACTCCCAATCTCTGCTGCCTTTTATAAATGTGTATCAAGTATTGATGCATGCTAACAGTGATTCCAGATTGAGTAGAAACTCGAGTACAGCCTGGTCCTTTAATTCACAATATTTGGAGACTCTAATTTTCCAAGAAGCAACCACCATAGCAGTATTTATTACAACTGTCACTTAGTAGGGTCCACGCGACCCCTGGTTTAGGCTGCTCTTCTTAACGTATTTCTTCACCACAACCCAATAACCAGCTTCTAGGTAGTGGCATGGTTCTTCACTTGCTGAATGTATCATAGAAGTCTTTTTGCCAAAATTTGACAGTTGAAAAGTCACACAACCCTGACTCAAACTTCTAGCAACAGCTCTGAAATGAGGATTAAAGCAGAACTATTTAAAAATACGGAGCATTCCATCATCTCCTACATTAGTAGGTCCCTGCATATACCTTTCTATATGACTCAAAATACAGTTTCACAAAAGATATTTCCCATCAACTGATTTCCACAATCTTTATTGTCTTTGGTTCAACCTTCTGAACCCCACTTTTCCTTTTCATCCTCAGGCAAATTGTTTTGTAAATTGTTCAATTCCTCCAGTGCTTGGATTGATGTAGAAAAGAAACAACACTTAGACAATTAACACTTTCTTTTTCATTTGATTCTAATGTACAAGAAATAAGAGCAAAGGGCCATATTTATCATTAGATCACGCAGCAAGTCACCTTGCTGCGTGATCGGGAAAGGGAAGTAATGCAAGATACTTAACATTGTACGGCACATTCCTGCCTTTTGCCGCTGCAGGGTGCCTACATTATTATAAGGATTGTTTTTGTGCAGGAAGGGACACATTCCTCCACAAAATAATCACCTGCAGAATGCAGCACACATAGAAAGAGGAAAAAAACACCAAGACAATGCCCATGGAATGGCTTCCCAGGGGAGAGTAACGCAAAACAGCAATTTGCACTGCGTTGTGATACTTCAGATTTTGGAATCCACTCAGGGCCACGCAACTTGGCCTTGCAAGGATTCATAAATCGCAATTGGAGTTTGCATCACGCATGCATTATGTTGCATGGTGCAAACGCAACGTAAACCCCCTAATAAATATACCTCTATGAGTCTGATCCAGCAAATGAGTTGACGCATTCCTGCGAAAACTCTCTTAAAATACTCTGGTCAGCAATAACTGGCTCCCCAGTGTTGTCATTCAAGTCCTACTTTGAAACAGCCATAGTAACACTACAAGTGAAAGCCTTAAGGCATCAGTCACTACCATATGCGACCTTTAAAAGGCGTTTAAATAAATGCGTGAAATAAAAATCTCTGATCAAGGACGAACTACTTCTGACAAAAAGATCACACAAATGAATGCTGGCCAATAGCTATAAGCAGCTCAAAGCAGCCTCATATTTTAGTCACACATACTCAATCTTTATGAAGTAGAAATGTTTGATCCTCCGACTTGGTGCTTTTTCATCTTTGTTAGAGAAACCTTCATAACAAGCAAAAGAGGGTATTGCATACTGTTTATGTGGATCACCCAGAGAGGATCTATTTCACCTAGCCTGCCCAGACCTTAAGGAACCAATGAGAGATAGGTTGACCAACCGTCCGTAAATTTCACGGACCATCCGTAAATTGGAACTCACGTCCGTTGTCCGTGAAGATCCCGTTTATGGACGCCTTTTGTCCGTAATTCTGGGCCTTTCAGGGAACAGAGCTGTTCCCCCTGCAAAAGGCCTCAGCTCCCTGATGGGGCCGCCTCACACTCCACCGCGCACAAGAGCAGCCCCACCCCGCTCATTGTCATTCTGTGTGGGAATGATTGCCACATACAGAATGACAATGGGCCAGTCTGGGCTGGCACAGCATGTGGTGGCCTCCTCCTGCCTCCGTCCAGGGCAGAGCATCCTGTCACATGGAAGTGCAAAAACGCCTATGCTGCTACTAGGTGACATTCCAGCTAACCAAAGGAAGGCAGTGAAAGAAGTTCAAAGGAAAAGATTATAGTTCTCTCAGAGTCTCATCGTTTTAGAACGGACACATTTTCTAAATTATATTCAAGGAAGCCATGGTTGCTGCTTTTTTATTTTATGCAACTAACAACCATTGACAAAGCCAATAGTTCTGGCTTGTTGTAGGTGTAACGTTACTTGTTCTAGGTATAACGTTACTTGTTGTATTATATATCTGGGTGCAATGAGAGAAGCAACAAAAATACCAGTCGGCGGGACATGACACTAAGCACAGGTTTTTAGCTTATGCGTTTTAAGCCATGCCTTACATCGAACACCCTTTTGGAGAGACCCCCTAGGTTTTTCAACCCACTTAAAGCTCTGGAAACAACACCATGTCACAGTCGCCCCACGGCCAGGCACTGTGCATCATGCATGACTCATGCCTTCCACTTTTTCAGATTGCCTATGTGCAGGGGCATAGTGATCCCTGCCCCACTCCACCCCTTGCTTTAGGAACTACAGTGAGGGTAGAGTTCTTGATGGGTCTCTTCTGTCTGCATCTCTGCAGACAAAGGCTCAGCTCATAATTAATGTGAAAAGGTGAGTGAGTGAGTAAGTAAGTAAGTAAGTAAAGGGATGGGATGGGATGTCATGGATGGGTGGATGGATGGCTGGATGGATGGATGAGTGAAATGATGGATGGATGAGTGAAAGGGTGGATGATGGGTGAGTGAATGGGTGGACGGATGAGAGAAATGATGCATGGGTTGATACATTGATAAGTGAAAGGGTGAATGGATGGACGGATGAGTGAAAGGGTGGATATAAGGCTGGATGAGTGAGTGAAAGGGCGGGTAGATGGACAAAAGGGCGGGTAGATGGACAAAAGGGCAAGTAGATGGACAAATGGATGGATAGATGAGTGAAGGAGTGAAAGGGTGGATGGATGAGAGAAATGGATGGATGAGTGAAAGGACGGATAAGTGATAGGTTCAAAGGATGCATTCATGAGTGGATGAGTAGATGGATGGGTGGGTGGGTGGATGGAAGGATGGATGGCTAAGTGAAAGGGGAGTTGAGAGAATAAGGGAGGATGGGTAAATGGATGACTGAACGGGTGAATGGGTGGAAGGATGAGTGACTGGGTGGATGAATGAGTAAGTGAAAGGATGGCTGGATAGGTAAATGGCTGGATGGATGAGTGAATGGATGGACGGGTGGAAGAAGGGATGATGAGTGTACGGATGGATAGGGTGAAAGGGTGGATGGATAATGGATGGATGAGAAAAAGGGTGGATGGAGGGATGGATGAGTGAAATGATTAATGGAAGGATACGTGATGGATAGGTTTGTAAATGTTTGAATATGGACATGGATGGGCCTCATTATCTTAAGCAACATTTCCTATACATTGACCATTTATGAGTGATTGTCTCTATATAATATGTGTGTGTTGTAACGCACTCCAACACTTTGCTCCACATACTTGGGATGAGTAGCACTACAGAAGAAATTAAATACACATGAGAGTGGGTGTATGTTTAGATGAGGGGCGCCATTGGAGGGTGGTAGCAAGGCCAGACTGGCCGGACATCAGGCGTTTTCTCTGGGTACTGGAAAGGTGGGGCGGTTTTGTTACCACAAAAAGACCTGCACATTTGCTTAAAGCTGCATGCATACTGACAAACCATGAAGTGCACAATTGTCTCAACCTAATATAAACTTATATTCACTTGTACTTAAGTGGTTGTCTATTTACTTACTTATATACTATTGCGCAACCTCCTAAGATGCGTCTGTAAAACGTACCTTTTGTCCTGAATTTTGACCTCCTGTCCTGAATTTTGACCCTTTGACCTGAATGTTTACACTCACTGTCCTGAATTTGTATCCATGCTAGTTAGTCACCCTAATGAGAGACCTATTGATAACAGCATTTAACTCTAGAGGGATCTGAACCTGTAGACAGGCCATCCTTGCTTGCCTAAGCGTACTGCTCTTTAGAGCGCTTCGATTCCCTCCATCCACCGGACCTCTATGGACCACATTTCCCAGCAGCCCCAGAGACGGGGCCAGCTGGGTTTCACATTTTCGCCCCTCCCAGCCCCAGATAAAGGCTCCCTGCAACTCCCACATTGCAGAACGCACACAGGCAGAGCCCGGGCGAAGGATAGGCCCATCCACACCTGTCAGAGGCTGGGTTGGGCCACCCCTCTTTCACCTGAATACAGCTTAAGGTATTCTCAGTGGTCACGGGCCCTCACCATCTCCCAACCTGAGGTCTCAACAGACATCAACCAGAACTTCACCGCCTGGATCACCGACAGTGCTGACAAAGTCACCCCTCTAAAACCTGCTACATCCAACAAATCCCTCAAACAAGCCAGCTGGTACACCCTAGAGCTCACAACCTCCAAGCGCAACTGCCGCCAACTTGAGAAATGATGGCGTGCCACAAAGAACTCCATGGACAGAGCAGCTCAAAAACAGCCCACGGCACATCAAAGAAGCCAAGAAAGCAGCCATCACCACCAGCATCGACTCCACAGCCAACCACACAAAGGAACTCTTAAAATAGTCAAATAATTCTCCAACCTGACAGCCATAGAGAACAACGTCCACCCTTCCCAGAACTCTGTGACTCCCTCTATAACTACTTCCACAGCAAGATCACCAACATCTACAACAATATCAATCTCCAACCTTCTTCCTCAACCCCAACGATCTCAACCAACCAGCGGACATCAGCCAAAAAATTACCACCTGGTCTACACTCAATGCCCTGACCACCTCAGCTATCATGTCTTCCATCCACTCCGGGATGCCCACCAACATCTGCCCAGACCGCCTCTACAACCTCGCAAAGAACCCAATTAGCATGCAACTCACTAGCATCCTCAACACCTACATCTCCACAGCAACCTTCCTGGACAAATGGAAACACGCAGACGTCAGACCCCTCCTAAAGAAGTCTCAGCCACCACCATCAACTAGCAGCTCACCGAATTCCTAGAACAAAACTGTACACCTCACAATCAGGATTCCATGCCAACCACAGCACTGAGACCGCACTGCATGCCACCACAGACGATATCAGCACACTCCTCGACCAAGGAGAAACTGTGGCCCTAATTGTCCTGAACCGCTCTGCGGCGTTCGCCACCATCTTCCGCGACACCCTCATCAACAGACTCTACAACATAGGCATACAGCAATACATCCTCAAGTGAATCGCCTCCTTCCTTACAGGACACACACAGAGCATTCGACTGCCTCCCTTCATCTCCGCAGCCAAAGACATCAAATGTGGCATACCACAAGGATCATCCCTTAGCTCCACCCTGTTCAACATCTACATGACCCCCATCACTGACGTTGTTAGATTCCACTGAGCAAACAATCTCCTACGCAGATGATACTCAACTGATCCTCTTGCTCACAGACGACCCCTCCAATGACAAAACCAACTTCTCCAACACTATGACCAAAGTAGCCAAATGGAAGAGAGACAACTGCCTCCAACTCAACTCCGACAAAACAGAAGTACTGATCTTCGGGAAGAACACCTCTGCATGGGACCACAACTGGTGGCCTGCATAACTCGGATCTACACCCTCACTGACCGACCAATGCACATAATCTCTGCATCATCCTCGACAGCCAACTGATTATGAAACGAAAAGCCAACTGTTAGAAATTGGATTTTTGGTAGGTTAGGACATGTGCCAAAGCCAGGTAGAAACCACCACTCTAGTCAGGATAAGGGAGTTACACTCCTAAAATAACACCTGCTCACCCCCTTAATAGCTTGGCACGAGCAGTCAGGCTTATCTTAGAGGCAGTGTGTAAAGCATTTTCACATAACCAACAGTAATACAGTGTAAGCTCTACAAAAGGACACCACACCAGTTTAGAAAAATATCCAATATTTTTATATACTTAAGACAAGACCAAAAATGATAAAAATCAACAATATGGTACTTAAAAATCTTCGGTTATCAAAATATGCTTGAAAAAAAGTTCCTTTATGTTGATTGCTCCGTCTGGGGCTATCCCAGCTTTGTGAGCAAACAAATCCAAACAGTTCTGGCTGACCGTAGTGTTGCGGGCCAGCTACGGTGTCGGAAAGACTCGCAACCAGTACCTTTTAAAAATTCAGGGCATCGGCGACCTCTCGTTGAGCTTCCGAAAGCACGGCTTCGGCAGGCGTTGGTTCCGGATGTCGATACAGGAGTCGTCGGGGCCCTCGAAGTCACACGCGTTGCAGATCGATCTCCTCTCTGTTGGAGTCAGGAGCACTAGCGTCGGCTGGCGTCGGTTGCTGCGGTGCGAAGTGCAGTACCCTCAGTTCGCGGTGCGAGCGGCGGTTCGGTGGCGGCGTCAGATGACGTGGTCAGTGAGGCCAGGATAGTGGTGGGAAGTGAATGCGGTGCTCGTCGCGGTGCTGGCAGGTCGTGGTGCAAGCAGCAGCGTCGTCGTTGCTGCAGCGCTGTTGTTGGCTGACGAACTGGAGTCGATGGCGCCGGCGTCGGTAGGCCAAGGCTGTGCTGCGGGATGAGGACGGTGCGTTGTGTACCTTTACGAGCGGTGCCCTCGAACCACGGTGCAAACAGGAGCGTAGATTTTGGCATGGAGTGTCACTGTTGGTGATACCAAGGCATCGTCGCGAAGTGGGGCGGTGCAGAGTGCGGTGCCCACAGGCCGCGGTGCAAGCAACATCAGCAGGCTTCGTCGGTGAGACCAGGGTCACGGTGCAGCGTTGCCCACTGCGGTGCCTTCAGAATGCAGAGTCAGCAGCGGCATCGTCGATGTCGTCGAGTTGCTTCTTCTGTTGCAGCACAAAACACAAAGTCCCCAGTGCTGAGGGCAGAAGAGCTTGAAGTCTTTGCTGTTCCTGAGACTTCTTGAACAGGGGGCAAGCTCTAGCTCAAGCCTGTGGAGAAACTCACAAAAGTAGATTGCAGAAAGTTCAGTCCAGTCCTTTCACTGC
Organism: Lissotriton helveticus; assembly: GCF_964261635.1. NCBI lineage: Eukaryota > Metazoa > Chordata > Amphibia > Caudata > Salamandridae > Lissotriton > Lissotriton helveticus. The sequence continues at coordinate 451,829,473 of NC_136059.1, forward strand.
CCAAGACAGAAGCAGCCACTGCAGTCCAACACAGCAAAGCACAGAGCAATGTGGTAGTTCCTTCTCACAGCTTCTCCAGCTTGGCAGTCTTCTTGGTCCAAAAGTGTTCTAAAGTTCAGGGTCCCAATATTTATATCCCAAAATCCTTTGATCTCTTAAGCAGAGAGTGTCTGCCCAGCCAGAACCAGTTCTGCCTTCTCTGGTGTGGCTTCCTGGCAAGAGGTGGAGACGGCATGGTCAGAGGCAGACCAGACCCTTTGAGGTGCAAGGAAATCTCCTCCCCTTTCCCCAATTGCAGCCCAGATCTATACAGCCCTTTCCTGAACCACCTAGACTATCTGGAGCCAATCCTGCTCCCCAGCCTTCTGTCCAAAACCCAGACAGGCAATCCACATTCCAGCAGAGGCACATGGGATGACTGAGCAAGAAAATACCTACTTTCTAAAAGTGGTATTTTCAAATACAGAATGTAAAAACCACCTTCACTAAAAGATGCATCTTTAGATTTTGAGTTCAGGCATACTAAACTTTATTTTCCTACCTAATTCCCCAGGCCAGTTATGTTTATAAGATGTTATAAACAAACTCCCCATTCTGTCCTAAGGGGAACAGATAGCCTTGCAATAGCAAAAAACGAAATTGGCCGCAATTTGCTATCAGGAAATGCCACACACACCTGGGCGGGTCCTACCTTTCACATACACTCCACCCAGCCCGAAGGAGTACCTTGGGCCTACCTTGGGGATGGCTGACATGTAAGAAAGGGGAAGGTGAGGGACTGACAAGTGTGTGCACTGGCCAAGTCAACATGACAGTTACAAACTGCGCGCAGATTCCGCAATGGCGGGTCTGAGTTACCTTTTCATTTCTATTCACGTGGGTGGCACAATCAGTGCTGCAGGCCAACTAGTAGCATTTGATTCACAGGCCCTGGCACACTCAGTGCACTAGACTAGGGACTAACAAGTAAATCAAATATCCAATCATGGAAACACCAATCCATAACACAATTTACCACAGGAGCACTTGCACTTTGCCACTGATCAGCAGTGAGAAAAGTGTGCAGAAACACTACGCCAGCAAAAACAGAGTCAAATCCAGCAGGTCAGCAAGCAAAAACTAAGGTGAAACACGCCAAAAGATGCCAAGTCTAACACCAATGCAGTCGCCTCCTACTGCTTACACATACTTTGCATGTTTCACGGAATCCTCAGCTGGATCCCAACCAACACCAGAAAGACTGCCACTCAGGCCCTCGTCATCAGCCGCCTCGACTACGGCAACCCTCTCTATACTGGCATCTCCACACAGCTCCTCAAAAAACTTCAGACCATACAGAACGTTGCAGCCAGACTCATCTTGGACCTCCCCAAAATAACACACATCACCCCCCCACCCCACCTAAGAGACCTCCACTAGCTCCCCATCCAGAAGAGATGCCAGTTCAAAATCCTCTCACATGCCGACAAAGCCCTCCATGACCTAGGAACTGCCTATATCAACAATCGACAACTTCCACCAGCCCTCTAGACACCTGTGCTACTCTTCATTCACCCTCGCACACACCCCCCGCATCCGTCGCAGCTCCAGCGGTGGCAGCTCCAGCGGTGGCAGCTCCAGCAGTGGCAGCTCCAGCAGTGGCAGCTCCTCCTCCTACATTGTGGCCATCCAGCTCTGTAAAGGCCCCTCACTGGCAGACTTCAGAAATAGACTCAAGACCTGGCTCTTCGCCTGAGAAACAGCGCCCAGACAGGGGTGCAGTGCTGCGCTCTACAAATGCGGTTTGATTGACTGAATGAAGTCCAGATGACCCCACCTTTAAATGTCGATTTATCAAATTCCTCACCAAATTTCAACAAGTCCTGGCAGTAAGGCCCAGAGTCGAGAGTCCTTGCTCAACGGTAGCCACAAGAATGAAAAATGACTCAGGCACGAGAAACTTTTATAATTTTAATGACATTTTTATTATTATTTATTCTTTTAGCTATGGTTTTAATTAACTGATGCAAATAAAAATAAATTGAAATTGCAGTGGTTGCCCAAGACCCTAAGCAACGTAAACCATTTGCAGCTTAGTTGGATAAGGTTCGATATTTGAATGACACTGGAGCAATTGATGACATGCTGAATCAATCACCTACTGCCTTTTGGAATTATGAATTTGGACTTTGGGATTATCAGCAGACAGGATGAATGAACTCACTAGATGCTGGTGGCTACAAATTAACACTGTCTCAATCTAGAGGAGGCTTGAGTGTAGGGGGCTTGATCACTTAGCACTTACAAACACCTAGACAGGGTTTGTAAGAACCTCTTCCAGTTCAAGACCAGTAACTTAGACAGTAAAGTTTAGTTGATTTGTACACACTATAGACATCTAGAGCCTCAACTTTTGTAATTAACATGAAGAAATCTTGGGTATCAGAGTAAGAATCCTTTCGTTACTCAGACCGGTGGATGGAAAGAAGCAAAATCTCACAATTAATGCTCTGATGTTACGAGAAGGAGGCACTAAATCGCAAAGCCAAAGACCTCCTAGTCAATTGGGAGAGAGAGGTCACGTTATGTTTTTTTAACACAAGGTCAACTATATGCCTGCAAGCAATTGGGCCACAAGCATGGTATGCACTTCTAGCTAAAGGTCCAAAGCAGGATGGAGCACGTAGCGCAAAACAGTGGTGTAGAAAAAAACAGTAGCTCCGTACACCATTTCCCAAGGGTGCCGCTTTGGGTGCACACCACCTCTATGTGGTCTACAGTCAGAGTGCCACCTCTTTTCCTTGCTAATATAAGGAAGTATGGGGCATATTAACAAGGGCCATCGATAATGGCCCCACATAGCGATAGTATTATTATTGCCGGCTATCGCTGAAAATTATTGCCATGATAACGTTATATTTACAATGCATAGAGCTATGGCGATAATATTTCAGCGATAGCGGTGTTTACCATGGAACATCGCTGGTTTTCCAGCAATGTTCCATGGAAAACAGCAATAACATTGCTGATACGACCCTGTGGTCATGTCAGCATAACCCACCTACCATTATTAGTATGCCTTAGTCTGGAATTTAACAGATGTTAAATTCCAGCATTAAGGCCGAGGTAGCGCGATTCTTTTTATCGCTGCCCCTCCTTGTTAATATCGTGAAGCTGCCTTTGCGATATTTTCATGTGTTGTTTTCACAGCCACGCCTTCTTTGCATCTCATTAGCGATACGAGGTGAGGATGTGAAAAAACGGTCTCTACATCAAGGAAACACAAGCTAGCGTGTCCTTGATGATATTGCGATATAATTATCGCCGCTTATCTCCCAAAAAAGGACGCTAAAGCGGCGATAATTATATCGCCAGACCATGCTAATATGCCCCTATGTAACTGCTCTTCACAAACAATATGATGACGATATGATATCAGAGCACCTCCTAACAAAGGATTTGTTTATTTGAATGGGGTCATGCCCCCATTTTAATGAGGTAACACTCCCTCGTGATCGTGCTGGCACATATTTCACGCAAACACGATCCACATTACAGATGTGGAAGCAGAGGCATATATTTTCCCTTCTCTAATACCAAAGTGCCCGGGGGCACAAACAAGAGGTAGACATGCCCATTGCACTTTCTGTAGTAAAGACCCAGATAGAACCCCTGCTAGAGAGTTGCAGTGATCTATGACTGAGAGAGAAATAGTAGCATTTAGAGAAACCACAATTGAAACTGAAAGGCAAGATTTGATGACAGAACTAACAAAAAGTATTTTACTGTTTCAAGAAAGCATACTCGTGTTTTGATATCAACATATAGCGAGGCAGACTTTAGGGCACTAAATTGCTATCCTTGATCTTCAGATACAGCGTTTTCCACAAAACAATTTTTCATACGGCATCCTCCGTTGTATTGAGGCCATACACAACATATGTAGACATATCCACATACACATAGATGGCCACTGAAGACAAAGTGACAAATGGAGGCATACACTATTGTAACAAGGTTGTATTTTTAATAGGAGGAATGCATCTATCAAAATAAGGATATATGAATTTACATTTTAAGACAGTTATAGCTCCCTGAACTGTTCTATAATTGGATACATTCATAGGAATTCTATAGGCCTAAATACAGTAGCCATTTCATGCATATACTGATAAACTTTCTCCCATATATCAATTTGACTGGCAAAGAAAAATTAATAAGTAACATAACACTTGCTCGTGTTGCATAAACTACGACTTTGGCGTGGTTCTACGAGGTTTGCTTTCCCACCCATAGGTGACGCAGGTAAACTCGGTTCAATGCACCAACGCTGAATGTGAAAGAAATGTTATTGTATCACTGCAGAACCCCACCCAATACATTGTTGAAGCGGAGTTATTTTTATTGGGTTACTAATAATTACCACAAAGGGATCCGGGGCACCATGGTAACAGAAACAATACCTATTTTGGTATTCATAATATCACAAACACCTTGCATTAAGAAGAATATACACTTTTAGTTAAAAGCCTTTATTAAAATAGGATGAACCTGTTTCTTAGTATTTCTAAAATAACTACACAGAATATGATATAAATAGCAAGAAGGCACGTTATGAGCAACAAGAATAAAATGAACATTTCTAACATGGTTAAAATGCCAAGTTAACCTAACACCCTAAAAACTACAGCTATGCCCTACACTAAGAGAGCATGAAAAGTACAGTAACTTGCAGTCTTGAATTTCTCAGGGAGAAGCGATGCACTGCATACCTTGTTGATAGCAAGAGCTGTCATCAGTGGAAGTGTGAAGGCAGTGTTCCCTGTGAAGGGCAAACGCACTGCTGTGGCAGCTTTCCACCAGGACTCCGCTTTATCAACATCAGGCGAAATGCAGCATTTTCGAAGTGCATTGGTAGTAGGTGAGAACATCTTTGGCAGAATCTTGTGTGATAATCTCAGCGATCCTGACATGTCATCAAGTGGCAGCCCTTATATACCAAATCTTAACAGAGATTGGAATTCCTGCCATAAGTTCAGGAATGTGTGACATGGATTATGTTCATCAAGGTGCGAGTCCCAGATGTTTCCTTCTGAACATATAAGGTGAAAGGACGTCAATTTAGACTACACTATTTTGGATGTATATCTGTATTTGTTCTTATTTGACCTTGACATGGTGATGAGTAGTCACTTGTCCCAGACTGATGTCGCATCAGGTACTTTATCTATGCCATTAGCTAAATGACTTGACACCTTCACAGTTCTAAGCAAGAGACGGTCAGACGACATCTGCATCAATAGCAGACATAACCATGATCCTTCATACATGAGGAAAAGGTGACAACTTACAGTACCCAAGATGGAGTCAGGCCTACTTAAAACTCGAGCCAGTTCTTAGGACTTTACATAAGTCTGCGAATACACCCTTTAAGTAATAAAATCCACGAAGAAAGAGGAAAGATGAATAATGGAGTTTTGTATGGAACTGGAAGGGTTAATGCTTTAATTTCAATGCCACCGAATCAGTAAAGTATACAGCAGGGGAAGATGTAGTGGCAAATTATACGCACTAATTCTTTCTGTGATAGTATAACAGCTAAAAATGTTGCGCCTGCAGATGACAACTTTATGCTTACAGAGCAGCGCATTTCAAATACAACACACAAATGTACCTGAATTGTTCTGCTTCCTCCTCCTTTGCCAGAAATGTTAAGAGTTATTTCCTCCTCCTCTTCCAAGAACTTCTGGCAATACTCAGAATCTTGTTCAAGAACAAAACCAGTCTCCTCTACCAAATCTTCAAGATGGAAAACCTGCAAAACAGCGGAGTTTATTTGTATCACCCTTTTAAAATGTTTCCCTTACTTTTTAATAAGCACCATATACTTTTATCATATTTAAATCATTCCTATACTATTAGATTGTTCTTTGCTGGAGAACATATATTTGGCACGAATGGGTCCAATGATATGTAACTAAAACTATAGCCTCATGCAAGACTGATATCATAATTGAATCTATATCCAGTAAAGAACCCCATAAACAAATCCTCCTATCCTCTTGAACATCAACTGTCTCATACAAGAGCTAAATTATTTAGTATAATACAATATAATACACACATAAAAGGATAGGTCCTAGCATACGAACTCACAACCAAGATCTGGGCCCAGCTTTATCAAGATTTGACACAGAGCAACACAGCAAGACAACCTAGAGAGGGCAGGAATGTGCTATATTTATCAACATATGGTACATTCCTGCCCTCTCTCTCTGTGCTAGTCCACTTGTGGCTGCCATGCCCCAATACAGGCACACTTGCACCATTCTGCAAGGGTCCCTGAGTTACACCAAGGATTATTTTTGTGGAGGAAGGGAAACCTTCCTGCACAAACACAATCCTTAGAAGCTTTTTCTCTTTCTACGTGTGCTGCAGAATGCTTCCTCTAGAATGAAGCACAATGACAAAGAGGAGAAAACGAGGTGAAATAAAGATATTTTTCCCTGTTGCACTTCTATCGGTGAAGGTGTACAATTGTGACACATTCCTAGGTTTGCTTTGCTTAGTAAATCTATGAACATGCCAAATTACATTGGTGGATAGATGTGAACAGCCACTCGCCATCCATGCAATGCCTTCTTACCACAGAGTAACGCAAGACAGCTACTTGCGCTGCTCTGCGATACTTCAGATTAACCAATACACGCATGGCCACGCAAGAGGGCCTTGCATGGCTCGGTAAAACTGACTTAAGGATTGCATTGCCCTTGCGTCACCTCGCGTCACACAAGGGCAATGCAAACCTTTGATAAACCTGGACCTACGTCTACTTACTGACCTGAAACTTGTTGGTTTTAGCACAACCCATGCAATCTCCAATTATTATTTCTGTTCCCTTAACTGAAATAGGTAACCAGTGATCTACACTGATCCTGATCCACTGCTTTGGCATTCTAATCTGACATTGAAGAGTCAGACCGATAGCTCTCTCTCACTAAGGACTTGGTAGAATCAACTTGCTTCACCTCACCAGCAATGCCCCTTGAAAGCACAGCTGCCACCACAGCCCTCCCACTCACTACCGAGCTACAGACAGGCCTAGTCAGCAATGCACATGACTGCTGGGAGGCTGTACCACGCTGCTGTTCATTCTGCTGCTGCTTGTCTGGACTCACAGGTCGCAGCCCACAGCCAGTCGCCCTCTTTAGCTCTTGCAGGTGCCGTCCGCAGTACTTCCCAGTACCTGTACAGGACACCGGACCCCAGCCTGCTGCCTGCCGCAACCGGACCCCAGCCTGCTGCCTGCCGCAACCTGGAGATGCCACCTGACGAGGAGTATCTTCACTAGAGCAGCCAGTACTGGTTGGAGTGGCCACGTGGACTAGCAGTAATGGTCTTGGGATGGCATCAGAGTGGGCCTTCCTTTAAAGGTAAGTAATACTGGAATGCCAGACTTTAGTGCCAAAAACGAATCTGGGGCGGCACTAGGTACCCCTGAGAAGAACCAACTAGGGGCAGGCTAGGACCTGAGAGTTCAGACTCGTTCAGAGCACACACAGTACTGTCGCACCCACCACTGGCTGGCACACAGAAGCAACAGTGCCATTCCAATGCAACTGCTAGGCACTGCACTGGCACTGCCCTGTACACCAGCCATTGCAGTAGCAGCAGTAACTGGAACACCAGTAATGAGAACACCACCAGCCAGGCTAGATAAACTTCTCTTAAATACTATTTCTACAACAGGGCTGCAAGACAGTCCGCTAAGCACCAAGAAGACTTAGTGCAACCTAAGTAATAGACTATTGCTGCTGGGAGTCTGGCAACAATGAGGTTATGGGGCTGGGGAAATATGTAACAAGGTGAGACCAGAGTACAACATTATATCGACTCCCAGTAATGGTTATGGGCTGGCACTCATGCTTGATAGAGTAGTACTGCACTGCACTTTTGCAGAGATCGTAGAAGGGAAAGACAGCCGGGCACTGTTGGCAGGTGCCACGGAGTGACCGAGAGCGGCCTTGGCTAACAGTTTCATGGAATCACGATGGCACTCAAAATTCAAACCCAGGGCAAAGTCACTGTGGCCACCTCAGTAATGGAACCAACATACCCTACGCCCAGAGTGATCTTAACAAGTACCTGACACAGCGACTAAACCTTCTCACCTCCATGATAGAAAGTGAAGACGACACGAGTGAGATCAAGGTAAGAGTGATCTAAATTGTAATTTGATTTTAAAGTGATGTTTAGAGGGTGGCCTACTGCAAGTAAAACCCATGAATTGTAATGCCCAGCTCAGCACTGGGCAGGCAATGTTTCACTTTGGGAGCGTTTACAATTTTAATTATGTCTGAATAATGAAGCTGATGCTCTGAGTGAATGTGGACCAAAGTTAGGTCCAGTTACGGCTGCTCTCACCTCTCTGAAAGGAGAATTAACTTGTCACTTTTGGCACCAGAAAGAGGTTTTATGGGCATGTATGTGGATTTTGCCCTCCTCCAAAGCGGAACATAAAAGGACAGAATATTACATGAGTGCACTTTTAGAGCATATAGCTTTTTAGCAAATTTACTTAAAAACTGAGTTGTAAAGTGCACTATCTGCACCCAATGTTTCCAAACAAGTCTCATGGGGATTACTACTCCAAACCTCCAGAAGATACATGGGGCCTCATTTATGAGGCTGTGCGTCACTTTTACGCCGCCGGTGCGTCACTTTTTGTGACGCACCAGTGGCGTAAAAAATTCGCCTTGTTGCCATATTTACAAAGTGACGCATCTAGGTAGATGCGTCACTTTGTAAACCCCTGCGCCACATTATACCTGCGCCAGGTATAATATATGCAAGGGGGGCGTATCGACGCAAGGAAGGGTCGTAAAAGTGACGCAGTGAAATCTATGAGATTTCACTGCGTCACTTTTAGGACGCCGTTGCGTCAAAATCTTGCGCCTGCCTCACAGCAGGCGTATGCCTGACGCAGGCCCTTCAAGCCCCATGTGAAAGGACGCATTGCTGGAGTTGCGTCACTTTTGTGACACACTCCAGCAATGCGTCACTTTTGCGCTTACAGAAACGTCAGAAATACTGAAGTATCTGTAACTCCTTGCGACATGATGCGTCATACATTAAATATGACGCATCAGGAATGTCGCAAGGAGTGCGCACTGAGAAGTGACGCATCGCTGCTTTCACGCAGCGATGCGTCATTTCTCATAAATGAGGCCCAAGGTACTTGCTTTATCCACTTACAGCAATTCAGGTCAGGGCAACCATTTTCAAAGGCTACCATCTGGCGCTGATCCCAAAAATGTGATTCTGCTTAGTTTATTTGTATGTGTGCATTCATTTGGTTCACGTTTGTCACCTATGTTAGGGTTTGTTCTGGAATGTTAACGAGCAAAAAAAAATTTAACACTCTAAGGTAAAAATTAACGCAAGCCTTAACACACAAACCCTGGATTCCCCACCTTCCTACCTCAGACAAATAATTTGTTAGTGAGTGCACCAATGGCTTTGGAAGGTGTACAAGCTGGCACAATGCCAGTGGCGGAAGTGGGTGGCTCAAACCGTGGAAGTTAGGCACATCAGTGGAGGAAGTAGGTTGTGGCTGCCTAAGAAAAACCTCAGGGACGTACGTATTTTTTTAACAAATGAAGCACTGTAGTCAAGAAGTGGAAATAAAAAGGTTGCAGGGTCACAAGGGGTGGAGATACGAGGAGCAAAGTTTGACTCATAGGGATGACGTTACTTACTGTGTAAGCATCTGTCCATAGTGTGTAGTGCTGTAGGCTCACATGCTCAGCAAACACCTGAACTCTAGTCTTGGGCTCAGATCCTTGCAAGTTGTTTTTCTTCGAAGAAGTCTTTCGACCCACAAGATGTGCTGTGGCCCCTCCCTTAGAGAACAATTGTTAGACCTGATACTCTTGAGGTAGTGTTTCCCTAAACCTTCTGCTTTTCCCCCATGGGTTTTGCTGATTCTCTATTCATGGCTCGAGGACTCTGGGCGCTTACCCACTGTAATGCAGTATGAAACTGCTCTCCTCCTTCCTACACATGCTAGGAAGTGGTGCTTACCTGACTGGCTTTGGTGCTGTACCTGTGAGTACCCTGAACAGAGGTATACCACATACCCATGGCAGGTACTGCGCTGGCAACTAATGGGCCATAGTACTGATTGTGCCACCAACAAGAATAGCCTTTCAACCATGTCTCAAGTCTGCCATTGAAAACCTGTGTGTGCACATTTGCACTTATGCTCAGGATAGCCTTTCTAACTCATTGGCCAATGCAGGATGTGCCTTTCACTAACACCAGAGCACCCCTAGAGTGAGACCTGGGGTTGGAGCAAGTGGTAGGTGGAGACAGGACAGGTACACTGGTGTTCCCTGCCCAGGTAGTGAAGAACCCCCATGCGTGTTTTCACTACCTATGAGCTTTGCTTTCCCCATAGGTTAACATGGGGGAATGGCTAAGATTACTTTAAGCTGCAGTGGTGGATTAAAGTGGAGCAGCCTCATGGTGTTCACAATGACAAATCCTCCCTTGTAGTAAAGGTGGATCTGTCATTAATAGCTTAGAAATACAATTTCTAGAAAGTGGCCATTTTTCTGCGCTAAACTCTTGTGTGCCTTTTAGTTTGACTCCAGTTCACACTGGAGGTTGGGGAGCACATCTGGGTGGTAGGTGTAGGCAGGTCTTAGGTCATGGAGGGCTTGTAGGCGTGCATGAGGATCTTGAATTGGTATCTCTTCTGGATGGGGAGCAAGTGGGAGGCAATGTGGGTATGTTTGGGTTTGTGCAGGATGAGCTTGGCTGCAGCGTTCTGTATGGTCTGGAGTCTTCTGAGGAGCTGGGTGGAGATGCCAGCGTATGTAGAGGATGTTACCATAACCGAGGCGGCTGGCGACGGGTTTATGAGCCTGCATGACGGTTTTTCTGCTGTTGTTTGGGATCCAACTGAAGTTTCTGAAAAGCATGTGGATTGTGTGGAAGCAGGCGGAGGCTACTGCATTTACTTGTTGTTTCATGGTCAGTTGCTTGTGGGGGATGATGCAGAGGTTGCGTGGATGGTTGTCTGTGTGGGTATAGGTCCAACTTTTGCAGGACACCAGTAGTGGTCTGAAACTGAGGTGTTTTCCCCAAAGATCAGAACTTCAGTTTTCTCAGAGTTGAGTTGGAGGCAGCTGTCTCTTAGCCATTTGGCTATGTTGGACATAGTGTTGCAGAACTTGGTTTTGGCATTGAAGGAGTCCTCGGTAAGTGAGAGGATCAGCTGAGTGTCGTCTGCGTAGCAGATTATGTTGAGTCTGTGGGATCTGATGACATCTGCAAGGGGGGGGGGGTCATGTGGATGTTGAACAGCATGGGGCTGAGGGATGATCCTTGTGGTACGTCACATATGAGGTCTTTGGGTGCGAAGGTGAAGGGCGGCAGTCAGATGCTCTGCGTGCGTCCTGTAAAGAAGGAGGTGATCCACTTGAGAGCGTCTTGCTGTATACCTATGTTGTAGAGTCTGTTGATGAGGATGTTGTGGGAGACAGTGTCAAACGCTGCAGAACGGTCAAGGAGGATCAGTGTCACCGTCAAGGAGGGTTCTGATGTAGTCTGTGGTGGCAATCAGTGTGGCTTCAGTGCTGTGGTTGGCACAGAATCCTGACTGTGACTCATCCAGTAGGTGGTTTTGCTCCAGGACTTTGGTTAGCCGCTGGTTGATGATTTTCTCAAGTACTTTGGCCGGGTAGGGAGATCAGGCAGTAATTTTTGAGATTGCTGCGGTCAGGGCAGACTTTCTTTAGGAATGGTATGACGTCTGCGTGTTTCCATTTGTCCGGGAAGGTTGCTATGGAGATGGAAGTATTGAAGGTGCTGGTGAATTGTCTGATGATTTGTGTGCTTGCAATTTTGTAGAGGTGATGGGGGCAGGGGACGGTGGACGCCCCAGAGTGGATAGAAGACATGATGGCTGAGGTGGTTAGGGCTGTGAGTTGAGACCAGGTGGTAATGAGTTTGCTGATGATAGCTGGTTGATAGAGGTCATTGGGGTTGAGGGTGGTAAGTTGGAGGCTGAAGTTGTTGTAAATGTTGATGATCTTCCTGTGGAAGAAGTCAGAGAGGGTGTTGCAGAGTTCTTGGGAGGAGTCAATGGTGTTCTCTATGGCTGTTGGGTTGTAGAATTCATTGACTATTTTGAAGGGTTCCTTTGTGTGGTTGGCTGCAGAGTCGATGCGGGTGGTGATGTCTGCTTTCTTGGCTACTCTGATCTGCAGGTAATAGGTGCTGAGAGCTGTTTTCTGCGCTGCTCTGTCTGAGGGGTCTTGGTGGCGTTCCATTGTTTCTCAAGTTGGTGGCAGTTACCCTTAGATATCCTGATATCTGGGGTGCACCAGCTGGCTTGTTTGGAGAACTTGATGGATTTAGTAGGTTTCAGAGGGGCAACTTTGTGTGTGCTGTCAGTGATCCAGGCGTTGAAGTTCTTGACAGCCTGGTCGAGGTCTGTTGAGGCCTCGAGTTGGAAGGTGGTGAGGGCCTGTGACCACTGAATTAGAGTGATCTTGCTCCAGCTGCGGTGGGGGGAGATCTGGTGCCTGGTGATGGATACTGGGCACCGGTGATGAAGTGTAAGATGGTGTGGTCAGTCCAGGTAAGTTGTGTGGTGTTGCTGAATGTAATTTTGTCCCTGGAGGTGAAAATGGAGTTGAGTATGTGTCAGGCTTTGTGTGTGGGTTTGGTGAACAGCTAGGTGAGGCCGATGTTGTTCAGATTCTCCAGGAGGGCGATGGAGTTGGTGTGGTTGGGGGTCGATGTGGAAGTTAAAGTCACCAAGTATGACGCAGTGGTGAGAGTTTTTTGCTAAGGGGGGGGCAATGAGGTTGGAGATCTGTAGGTGCCTCTTATCATAGGTTTGTAGTGAGAAGTTGAGCTGTTCCATGAGCAGTGTGGGGTCGTCGTTGGTGATGGTACATCTGATGGTTTCCATGAAGATGATGGCTATGCCTCTGCTGTATTTGTTGGCGCGGTCTCAATGTATAATCTGTAGCCTTTGGGAGTGGCGGTGGTGATGTCGAGGTTTGAGGAGGAGTTGAGCCATGGTTTGGTGATGAAGATAGCGTCCGTGGAGAGGGTGATGATAGTGTCCCAGATTTCTGTGGCGTGTTTGCAAGGTGAGCGGGCGTTGAGCAGGATGCAATGGATTGGTTGCGGGGTGCTCTTGGTTGTGTGTGCAGGAGTGGTGCGGGATCCTTCGTAGGTTATGTCTCAGGAAAGGTTGCAGTGTTGGTAGCTGAGTGATCTTTTGGTGGAGCGTGGGGAGGAGGAGACACAGTTGCTTTGACATTCGACGTTCAGGTCGAGGAGTTCCTTGGCTGTGTAACGTAAGGTGGAGGTGGGGCAGGAATCCTGGCATGGTGCTATCCAACCGGTGGTGCGTTGGCGGAGTACCAGCTGCGTGCGTTGGCTGCGAGCATTTCATGTATAGTGCAAAGTTTGTGTACAATAGGGGTGCATGAGCAACAAGTGTAGTTCTGAGATGTGAATATTGCGGAAACTGAGTCCACTCAGTGTTGAAGGCTGTTATGTTTGAGGTCCAGGTTGGAAATACAAGTAGCAACTTGTTATTGCAACTTGTGTGATTGCCAACTCAGCACCTTTATGGCAGTTGTCTGTGTGGAATTAATACAGCTAAATATACTGTCATTTGTGTTAGTTGGATCATCTATTAAGTCAAAGAGTTACTTAGAAGCAGTTCATCCAATAGTTGGGCATCTAAGTTGTACAGCTCAAATGTTTCTTAGTTAATTTGTACTAATGTATCTTGATCCTTAGAAAATAAAGGGTGTGTAGTTGATGATAGTTCCATAATCGATAAATCTAATGTCAGTGACTCTTTGATGTACTTATGCTGTAGTTACAATAAGCAATGGATGATTAATATTGGCTTAAGAAGAACCAGTTACTAGGTGGTGCCCTGCTGCACCACATTAGCCTCCCACTGCCCCAGACGTGATGGAACAAAGCCACATCCAAGTGCCAACCCTGTGTGCCAATGCTAGTCTCTTATTTGACTGTTTTGTGCCCTCTAATGCTGAACACTAAAAATAATCGGGGTACCAGTGTGCAGATCTCTAATTTGGGACCTTTTTAGATGACAAAAAGAAAAAACAACACAGAACGGGTTGTGGGAGGGCAGTGAGGAATATGAAGTTAGATAGAACATCCACCAGGACGGGAATTCCCGAAGACAAGTAACTTGTTCTTCTGATAGATAGTTTTAACCACAGATTTCTCACCTTTAGAATAGATACCACAGCAGTACCTCCCAAAGGTGTAGGGCCTGTTGAGAGGCCTCAGATCAAAACGACCTGCAGGATCGGGTGGGTGAAAGTCCCCCCTCTATCGGACATGGCTGCATAGTCCAGTGATACTCAAAGTACGTCCCTGGGGCTGCATGGGGCCCTCCTGACCTTTACAAGCGGCCCCCTGGTCAACAGCAGCACTGGACTGCTGTCTACTTGAGGGAGCACTAATATTCTGAAAGATGTTAACTAAAAAGGCAAGCATTTATTTTAAACTAAACTAACTTATTAACTAAAGTAAACAAAAGGAAGTAAAGATGTCTTGCACCACTTAACATTAGGAACACATTCTTTTTTAAAGACATCTTCCAACAAACTTGAACAAAATGCAGAAGCGTTTCACTTTAGTACATCAGTGCATTGAGAAGGTGATAGTTTGCAAACATGAATCTGGAAACATTCAAGCAACAATGAAAATAGTGAACTAAGAGGCAAATCAGTTGTTATGTTCACTGTCTGAGTGGCCTGGGTAGCTATTATACATGGACAGCACCTGCCACCCCGCTGGCATCAATGCAGCCCTCTGTGACATGACAGGCAAACTTTTTGGCCCCACTGGAAAATGCTGGCGAATATCCATGATCTAGGAGGTAGTTCTTCATGAACATTTGTCCGGGCGCCTATGTCATGACCTGGTGGATGTCAAGAACAGGCACTCCATGTGCCAATGCATTGGAAGCAGCCTTGCCCAGTGGAATGAGCTTTCAGCCCTTTCAGAGGATGCTTCTTGGCCAATGAGTAGAAGGTTTTGAAGCAGAGGATTATCCACTGTAAGAGAATCTTTTTCTGCGCTACCTTGCCTTTCTTTGTACCGGAGAATTCCACTTAGAGCGAATCGTTCACACAATGGTCATTGGTACGATCAGTGTACATACTCAGAGCTCTCCTGGGATCCAGCTGAATGAGTCTCTCTTCTTCTTTTGAATGGGTGAGGTAGAGCAAAAAACATTGGAAAAGTGATGGACTGCCCAATGTGAAACTGAGTCATAACTAGCGTCAAGATGCTGCCCTGGTCCTTAACACCAGCTTATCAAACAAAAAGGTGGTATGGGGAGGCCTGAAGCCTGCTGACGGCAATGAGAAGGGCTGTTTTTCGCATGACTCACGCACAGTTAGTAGAGGTAAAAGGGTGTCAAACTTTTGATTAAAAAAACATCACAGCAGGGGATATAAACAAGGGTGATTGGTACAACAAATGCAAAAAGGTTAAAACGATCAACAAATATCCTTTAAGAATGCCCTAAGGATAGCCTAACTGTGCCAAGTACAAAACAAAAGGCAATACATCCGTTTGGCTTGTTGCTACGTTGATCTATTTTGTGGACTTCACATCGGGCCAAAAATGTGGCCCTTAGATGGACACTGTAGGAAGGTGCCTAGAGAGAGGGGTGATATCCAGAACCACTGGTGGCAGATCGGACAAACTCAACTGCTACTGTTCAATCTCCATGCATGGAGGCGTAGAATGCACAGGTTCAGGTGCGAATCCTGCCCTGCTACTATGAAAATAAATATTCACACAGCGGTAGCTTAAATCAGAGAACAGATGTTCATGCCCAGAAGTTCCAGGTACCACATTCTTCTGGCCCATTCCAGAGCTACTAGAATGACTTGAGCCAGGAGAGACAGTAACAGAAAGGAGTATAGGAGCCTGGTACTTCACTATAGCCTGAATGACTCTTCTAGATAGAGCTTTCTTGAAAACTTCAATGCCCAAAGGTTTTGACACAGCGCATTTTTTACTGTGGTGAAACGATCCAGCCAGGATTTTCATCACTATAAGATGTCCTGTGCCATTGGTAATCCACTAGGTGCGGCTGGCTGAGCTCGTCCCCCGGGTGTTTAAATATACTCCCAAGTGGTTTACAATCAGGAAAATCCTCAAATGCTCCAGCCAATTCAGGAGGACCAACGCTTCTTGGCACAGGATCCAAGACCCTATTCCGCCCTCCTTGATCAGTACTACATGGCAGCAGTGTAGTCCGAGAGAGCCTGTACAAGCCTTCCCTCGATGGACTTCAGGAAAGCTTTCAACACCAAGGGAATGGCCTGGATTTCCAACAGATATGAGGAGAACAGTTCCCACCAGAGATCATAGTCTGGCTTAGTAAATCCCAGTTAATTGTTTGCGTTGCCTTTCGTCACCTTGCTTCACACAAGGCAACACAAGCACTTAGTAAATCTGGGCCCTGATGTCAATTCTACAAAACATAACCTGTAACATGAATATAACATTTGTATTTTATGCACATAGCTTAAGTGGATTACTGCTTTTGAGGCAGATATCATTTTGTTCCAGCAGATCGCAAGCTATTGTGCTTGTAATTTAGCTCAATGAGTTATGAGCCAGCATTAAGAACCTACGTGCAAAGAGCAAAGCAAACGTTTAGAACCTTACTGTTTTCTTCTTTCAATCTTTCCTAACTCTTAGGTTTCTAATAATGGGTTCCTTTGGGTAGTAATAATAACTTAATAATGACTTAATGACTTATTAGTAAGTGCTTTATATAAGAGATAAAGTCCCCTGTGCTCTACATCATAAGGATATTGTAAGTTACCTAGGAGTTCCATAACCATATAGAGGAAAGAGGCTGAAGGTTGAATTCCTTTATAGCAGTGGTTCCCAAACTTTTGAGA
The DNA here is from genome assembly GCF_964261635.1 of Lissotriton helveticus. Classification (NCBI taxonomy): domain Eukaryota; kingdom Metazoa; phylum Chordata; class Amphibia; order Caudata; family Salamandridae; genus Lissotriton; species Lissotriton helveticus. The sequence continues at coordinate 451,846,449 of NC_136059.1, forward strand.
TCAGCGGCTCCCTAGACTCATTGGCTGTTGGCCGTGGCTCCCCCTTACATTACTTTTTTTTGGTGGGTGGGGAGGTGTAAGCCTGACCTCAAGAGACTTCAATGTTTGTCCTTGAAAATTATTGAGATGAAGAGGATGAAGGTATTATATTCGGGGATGTCATCCTATTGTCAGAGTGTCTGAAAGGGAGGGTAGGTTAGATAGATTGATAGGTGGATTTGTGCTCGGTATGGGAATTACAAAGATTTTGTTTGAGCATTTACATGTGTTTTATGTTGGATTCGGCGTGTCTGACATTTGTATTTGTACATTTGAAAAGTCCTTCAAACAGCATAAGATAGCTGATGTGGTGCTATCCACAACTGTCTGGTAGCGATTACCCCAAAGTGCTCCAGCGCTGTCCGTATGTTGGGTGAAGCGCGCATCGAGTGTCTGGGTAGATGAGTGCTGGGTGATGTAGCAAGTAGTAGTTGGAAGGTAAAAGGTGGCTGCACACACACCTTGACTCAGCCTGTGGCCCACCTATAAGTGGTCTTGTATAAGTCCTCAATTTGTTCTATTTGTAAGCCCGGGAGTGTGGTCTCCTCAGTTAAGGTACTACGGTAAGCTCTATTGGTTATGAGGCATATTTGAATACTGGCTGCTCTGATTGGCTGGAGTTGTGCCATCACTACGTGCTGACCGGAAGTGTAGTTATTGCATTACGTTTGAAGGAGGCACGGCAATATTCCATTCCTTACCTGGGCAAATCACTTAATATCCCGTGCCTATCAAAAAATGAATGTATCCTTGTTTAGCGTAACTGGTGCTCATGTAAAGCACTATGTTAGACGGGGACCTGGAGGGTCGGCCGAGCACAATGATCGCACAGACAGGTAACTTCCCCCCCACAGATGGACACCACACAAAGATCAGGGTAACACCTTTTATAGGCACTTCTGGTAGTAGAGTGGTACGATACAAGGCGATCAGGACACGAGGATCCTCTCAATTCTAGTCTCTAGTAAGGGAAGGGGGTAGCGGGACAGTCTTGGTACCCGCAGGTACGGAGGTGTAACGGTGATAGCTCACAATCCTCGAGCTCGGTGTTCGGATGGGTCAGACCGCGGCAGCGCCGGCAGGTCCCGAAGAGGTCGTAGGTGGCAACGGGCCGCGGCAGCGCCAGCAGGTCCCAACGAGGATGAAGGTTACAACGGGCCGCGGCAGCGCCAGCAGGTCCCACGAGAATGCAGGTTGCAACGGGCCGCGGCAGCGCCAGCAGGTCCCACGAGGATGAAGGTTACAACGGGCCGCGGCAGCGCCAGCAGGTCCCACGAGGACGAAGGTTACAACGGGCCGCGGCAGCGCCAGCAGGTCCCACGAGGATGAAGGTTGCAGAGGGCTGTGGCAGCGCCAGCAGTCCGTCAAGGATGAGTTCGTCGCGGTGTCTCTCGACTCCAGGATACAACTGCCTTCCTGTCCTGGGGCGGCCTCAGTTATAGGTCTGGCGCCCTTTGATGTCCGGACCCTCGCTCTTGGAGGTCGGGAGGTCTGGGATGAGGGAGTCCAGACACCCAGCAGGGGGGTGGAGCCAGCGCCCGAGGAGGCTGGGGGTGCTCGGCACCTGGCGGGGGAGAGCCATCGACACTTCTTACTCCCATTGACCTGCCAAGTGGTCCGTTCACCTCCTGGGTGGAGGGTGGTGCCGGGATGTCGGGGCCTGGCCAGGCCCAGGGTTGGGGTCGGGCTGAGGCCGCGCGGCCGCGTGGTGCCGTGTCCAAGATGGCGGCTGGGCCGGGCAATGGTGCTGACGGCGGCCCGGGCCCTGTCCTGCGGGGAGGGAGCGAGCCCTTCATGGGGCCTGTCCAACACACTACAATACGTTTGGGTCAAGTTCGCGCTATATAAAATAAAAAATTAAAACTGCAAAAATGCAACAAAAAAAAAGGCTTCTTGTACTTACTGTGTGCCAGACAGGCTAGTAGCCTTTAAGTAAAATATGGCCACTCTCTGCTTGGCCCCACTTCAAATGCATTTATACTCCCCTGAACTCTACCACGTGTGCACACTTCAAAGAGATCGCACTTCCTTATTTCTGTTATTGTATTATGCTGCCCTTTTATCCAACAAACATTTGTTACCGGGATTTAAATGACATCATTAGACGAGTGACTCATGCCTTTTAACATAAAAATTACTCCTAAAAGCTTAAACTGAGCAGCTCTTCCCGCTAGCAGAGCCATCGATGCAACTACTTTGTTTCTGTGGAAAATACAGCTATGTTCACAGGCTGATTTAGTTTCTTACTTACTCAGAACTGTTGCTGCGCCATTTCATTTCAGTCATGCACGCGCCTCAAACACCCCTTCAAACTTCAAAGCACTGAGGGGCTGATTTACAAGCCCCTTGCGCCACTTTTGGGTCACTTTTCCCGTGTTAAAAGTGACGCAAAAGTGACGCAAGGGCCTTGTAAATCTGCCCCTGAATTCCTATTAGTGCTCGCGGCGCCCCAGGCCTGTTTCGATGGCGCAACAAGGTGCCGCGGCGCACAGTTTGGGAACCACTGCTTTTTAGGGTTATGGAACTCCGAGGTTAATTGGAATATCCTTATCATGTACATCAGGGGATACCTGACTTTTTCCCAGCTTTAATGGATGTTCTTCATCCTTTTCTTTTTCAGTTGTAGTTGGACAAGTTTCACCTCGTTCTCAGATTTTAGGACTGAGAAACCCCATTAGGGTGATTGTTTGCACTTTACCAATGCCCCTACATTCATTCATTTATGTCAACTCTTTTGTAACACAACAAAACGTAAATACCTGTAAAGGAACTGTTCAAATATTTTAAAATATATTAGCAGCTAGAAAAGCACAAATGAAGTACATTTTTTTTGTAATCCTGAAGTGTGATGGGAACAAAGATTTTAATAGCATCACAACAAATCAAGACACTTTAGTTGGTGATGTGAAATTCATATTCACTAAAACCTGATTTCCACACATCATAAAAATATGCAGTGCGCTACCACACCTTGCTTAGTAATATATGTGTGATAATGTGCTCCAAAATGCCCCCGGATACATAGCACATTCTTACCACTCTCCTGCTGAATGGTGGGAATAGCCCATTTTCTATAATTGTTCTTTGTGTGAGGGTTGGATTTTTCACAACCCCAATGACTTCAGTGACGTAACATAGATGGCAGCGCCCCTACGCTGAAAATTGCTCCAGCACCACTGGTCCTGCGAATCCACCGGGACAAAGCATATTTCATTGGGCCAGCACAGATCCGGCCCGGTAATAGCTTCTAGGTTCGGGTGGATCACCTTCATTTCCAGCAATGGGAATGTTTCTTCCAGTTCTTAGACCTAATGGTGATTGCTTTTCAACTCACAGCAAAATTAGTGATGAACACCCTTACTACTGGGCATGGTGCACCTGGGGCCTCGTCTGGTAAAGATTTTTAGAAAATCAAAAGTAATAAGCTGCACAAAACAAGAGAAGTATAATATAGATTTACCTCGACGGGGTAAGTTCTTCCTGAAATCTTAATGATGGGGCAGTATGTGAAATACTTGGAAAACTTCTCACTGTCAACCGTGGCGCTCATTAAAATGATGTGCAGGTCAGAACGCTTCTGTAAGATCTCCTTCAGTATAATGAGCAGGAAATCAGATTGAACACTTCTTTCATGAACCTGTGGTGAGTCAGAAGAACAAAACAGAGGTTACTGGATAAGCAGAAGTAAGGGACTGGTGGATAGTTCTAGGATGAACATATACCACTGAATAGAATACGTTCTGAATATTTTATTGGCATTTTTAATAAAGAGCAAGAAAAGATACGTACGAAAACCCCAGTTTGATACACATTAGTACAAATAGTGAGACATGTCTGTAAATAAGGTACAGAGGAGCAGGGCAATCTTATAAAAAATACCTGAAAAAGTCACCGAACATGTATAAGTCACTTCAGGATGATGACTGGCAACTGAATAGGTCATAAGAGTAGAACAGGACATAAAAGAGTTAAGAATGATTGATTCGTTTATGGGATTAGATTTATGGATGGCACCTAGGGAATGGTTCTGGATAATGTATACATGATATTCATGTCATAACAACAGCAAACATGTTAGAGGGTTAAGGGAACAGGGCAAGAGTGCGGGGGGGGGCGGGAGGGAGTCATGTGAGACGATAGAGAGTTTATTTTGCCATATATGCAGCCAGGGGTTATGACAAAGCGATAACGATTGGGAAGTCCCCTACTGTGAGGATATGCTGCGAGTAAAGAGGGACATATGCACCGTTATGTTAAAGATTTGCTTTTAATGAGTGATTAAATTATATGTGTGCTTCTCAAGTAGGTACACCAAGCTCACCTAGTATGGTAAAATACAATGATGATGGATTTTCGGTCGATTAAAATTACTGTTAGGGCAATGTTGAATAGAAGATCAGGTAAAGTGAGGTTAGAATCTGGGAGATCAATTGGAGGATCTGCAAGAACTTGGTCCAGAATGATTAATGCAAAGGATAGTGGGATGGTGGTCTTGAACATTTGGTGTAATTGGGAAGAGATGTCTTGCCAAAAGGAAGACTGGCATGGGCAAGAGATGAACATGTGCTCTTGATCACCAGGTGATGAATTGCAGGCCTAACATGTGTCAAAGTCTTTATCTGAATAGTTTAGCGGGAGGTGCAGAAAACGGACACTAGTTACAATTCTAAACCTTTGGATAGAAAAACTATAGTACCCTCAAAAACTCAATGTATTTCGGTCTTGCGGTATATGTCTTTCATCCGCCCCACATTGTAGTTGTGGCAATTATCATTGGGTACTATAGATCGTGCTTGGTGCCCGCCTCATCCAGAGGCTCCTCTGGTCTAGATTTGCAGTGTCCAGAGATTTGTAAGATGCCCCCACTGAGTAAGGGTAAGTGAATGAAAGTGAGTTAAAAAATAGATCAACACCTTAGGTATTTAATGAATGGTGTGAGTCTATTATCAATAAAACATAAGCGGTACTTATAATAGATCGTGTTACTAGATCTATAAGTATATCATTAGAAGTTGTGTCGACATGTTTCAGCCCCCCTTGGCTCAAAGGAGTCTATGGGGCTTTCGTCAGGACTAACAGACAGACAAACATTTAAATCGTATCTTTTACTTACACAACTTGTGTAGTATATTGAGATAGCTTACTTATTAGGTATTCACTGGCCATTTGTGCTCTTATGTTTTATTGATAATAGACTCACACCATTCATTAAATACCTAAGGAGTCTATCCAAAGGTTTAGAATTGTAACTAGTGTCCATTTTCTGCACCTGATTACTTTCATACTACCCCTGGGGAAATAAGTGGACACTCATTCCTCCTCCCTACTCTTTTGATTACTAAGTAGTTTAGCGGGAGTCCAGTAGAGGAAGTTAGCAGTGAAAAATGTTGTTTATGTTTCTGAAGGGATTCGTTTGTTTTGGAGTAAACGTGACCCAATCTTCAACCATCCTCCTTGCTAGGAGGTGTGGAGTCTTTGGAAGAGAGATATGAAGACCATTTGTATTGTAGTGTGGTATGATGTGGATTCTTTGCATTGGTGCGTAATTTGTAAAACCTATATGCAGTATGACATTCTCATAATAATAGTCGCAATTTTCAAAGAAGGGAAGACGAGTTCTGGAGTTGACCTAGCTTGGAGACTTTGGCTTTGATCTGTTGGAAGTCACAGAAATTCATATGATAAAGATCGTATTTGATTTGTAAGGATGCAAATTAGAGTGGTTCGGAGTCCGTGTAAAGGTCTGATACTAGTGAAATCCTTTTGGCTGCCCATATCGGGCCAATCGACATTAAGTTGATGGTTTGTAGTTTTTTAATGTTCCATAGTGATATGAAAAATGATTTATGTATGTTAGTCGTCAGGGTTTTATTCAGGGCCAATTTGGAAAAAATAGTGTCTTTGAAGATTGTCTTGGAATGTGTGTATGAATCGTGTAACATAGTCGGATTGGCTATTAGAGGGAAATGGTGGCTGATTGAAGATTCCATGTCAAGCCACACAGGTTTTTTGGATGGGTCAGTTTCTAACCAGCATGAACCTTGGGCAGCTAAATATTCTGTTTGATAGGTATTACAATTTGGGAAATTGCAACCGCCTAGCTTGTGGGGGGTTCTCAGTTTTTCGAGACTGATTCTAGGTTTGTTTTATTCCAAAGAAAGTCTAAGATGACTATCAGCCTTAAGGAAGACTTCTTGGGCTAGGTGGACAGGGAGCATAATAGACAAAAAGTAATCAGGGTGGGTACCATCATTTTGGTGGGTTTGCGTGTGCTCCACCATGAAATATGTCTGGGTGATATATATATTTTTTTCAATGTCTTCTTTTCATTGATGGAGATATATTTAAAGAGGTCATTGCAGAACAGATGCAGAGATTTTCAATAATAGATTGCCATTGAAATTTGGAGGAGCCAACCACTGAAGGTTTACAATAAACATTCATGGGAAGATCTCTGTTTTGTCTCGGTTTAAGAATTAGTCAGAGAAGTGGGAAAAGTGGTCAATAACATTCAGTATCGGGGAATTGTGTACGTTTGGGTATTGTTTGAATATCAAAATGTCGTCTACATATGAAGTTGTTTTATATGAGACTTCCCTGAATGGTATGCCTGGGATATCAGGGGACTCATTTAACATTCTAAGGAGAGGGTCAATAGGAATAATAGAGAAAGTGAGGGCAGCCTTGGCAGGTTACATATTGTAATGCTAAAGAGTTGGATAAGGCACCATTAATTTTAAATCTAGCAGTGGGATTAGAGTATAAAGCCATGGTCAATTTGATGAACTGATCCCCTAGGTTGTATATCGAGAGGGCGGCCTCATGTTATGGCCAGGAGTCTTTGTCAAAAGCCTTTTCTGCATCTAAGGCTATGGTTGCTGCTGGAGGGGAGAGTGGACTGGAGCCTTTTTTGATTACATGGGCGAAGAGGCGAATGTTGTCATTTTCTAGGCGCCCCATTCATAAAGCCTGTTTGGGAAGGATTGACCAGTTTCAAAATCGGGCGGGGGAGTGGTGGTTGGTGAGGATGTTTGCATAAATCTTTGCCTCTGTGTTTATAAGGGATATGGACCTGACATTTTTAGGGTAGCAGTGGTCTTTTCCAACCTTGGGAATGATCACAATGGTGGCTTCAGAGGCAGACATCTGATACAGAACCAGGAGTTGTGAAGTGGGACAGTGCTGATTCCAGTGGGTCAATTATTGCAGGGGCAAATGTTTTTTAGAAGTCAATTAGAAGACCCTTCAACAAAAAAAGTTGTTCACCTAGAACCAGAATAAAGAGACAGGAACAGGGGAATGCAAAATACAATTAAAACAAACAACCTACCTACTCTGATAGAGAGCAGTGGTGTAACTCACATTATCTAAGGCACTGAAACGACGCAACTGAGCTTTGTGATTAAAAAAACGCATACAGCTCTGATAATTTTATATCTGAAAAAATATCCATTTATTCAAATATATCTTTACTTACATTAATATAACAGATGCACAATAATGAACAACTCTAGTCTTGTCCATTTAGATCACAGACAATAATTTAAAGTACATAGATTTGAATATTTACACAATGGCACTCTCTCTGGAAATCCCATACACCATTACACTTCCAATCAAACTCACACATCCCATTTGTCGTACAAGTATTACATTCAGGCAAAACAAATTAAAATCAAAACAAGTTTGGAGTCCCAAAGACCAGCAACAAAAATATCTATATCAGAACTAAATTAGTACAGACATAAAATTCTCAAACCATCAGTAGTCACATATACGTTGGTGATGTATGAACAGGTATGAATTACATAAAGAAAATAGGCTTTCACATGTATATTGTTATACATTAGAAAAATAGTTTTCCATATAGTGAATATGATAATCAGCTGGTTCTGTTGACTCTGTCAACAACTTCCGGGGTCTTTGAGTTCAAATCTAGGTAAGTGCAGATGCAAGTTTCAGTGAAAGAGCCAATAGGCGGTCACACCTTCTTCAGGGTGCAAAGGAGATAAAAACCAAGCCTGGGGGTCAATTAGAAGACCATCCGGTCGTGGTGCTTTACCAGATGGTATACTTTTTTGGGGGGGTCTGATCTCTCTGACAAATGGACTAGTTGCAGGCAGTTGTTCAGTATTAGAGATTTGCTTAATCTGGAGGTTATGATGGAAGTCTAGACAATTACTTTTGGGAGTATTGACAGAGGGGTGTATAGTTTGGTGTAGAAACTTTGTAACATCTTCAGTATTGCCTCTGTTGAGGTTCGTAACTTACCTAGTTCATCTTTGATTGTCTGGATTAGGTTGGAGTTGCGCTTAAACTTTAAATAGGCCGCTGGTTACTTTACGGCCTTACTTACCATACGTGTGCTTGTTTACTAACAATGGAGATGAATTTGTATTTAAGACATTTTAATGTCGTCATGATAACAGGATCATTAGTTTGTCTATAGGTCAGTTCTTTCGATTTTATTTCAGCATCCTCAAAATGTAATATATTTCTAGTAACAGATCCTCCCTTTGAAGAGCTTGTGCAATAATGCTAAAATCCTCTGTTACTGGAGACTGCTCTTTGGAATAATAAAGTATCTGAACCCCGATGATTAAGACCGTTCAATTACATGTGAAGCGTTATTTCAAAATAAACACAAACATCTTGTTTTAGCAACTTGTTTGACTGACAAAGTAGCAACCAATAAATGCATAATGAACTAATCATGAGATGAATTCTATGACATGGGAACAGGATCAAATAATTTAATAAATATAAAAGTGAAAAAGTGTCTATAATTGAGTACATTCCCATTCCCTTGCAATTTCCTACTCTACCCGACGGCATGGAAAAGGGTTAAAAGAAATTCTGAGCAGGTGATCAAAGGGAATAGTGTTTAACTGTCCCTGATCATTCATGTGATGTAGATGAGTAGTTACAGAGGGAAGGGAGCACAAGATGACAATGTCTTTTTGACCAAAGATATCTAGCCGTAGTAAACCCAACCAGGTACCCTATGTGCAACTTACACAGGGCCAATCTAACAACGATACAAAGATGGTATAGTGGATTTACTTGCAGTAAATAAAACAAAAACATGCTGTCTTTTTAACCGCATTAAGTGAAGAATACTAAATAAGCCTTTAATTCGAAATTCAATTCAATCTTAAACGTTCAATTTGGTCACAAAAAAATAATACATTTTACAAACGTATTATGAACCAACACAGTGTGTAATTTCTAGTCTATTTTTAACTTGCAGGCATTTAAACATTATTTTAAAGATAATTACTTTGACAGAACATGTTCTGAAAAATATCTGAGTTACTAACCTCGTCCACAATTACATGTGAAACATTTTTTAATAAACCATCGTCCTGCAGCTTCCGGAGAAGAACTCCTGTGGTACAGTACAGCAGCCTAGTAAATTCTCCAGTTCGCGATTCCATTCTAATCTGGTAACCACACAAAGAATTCTGGCAAACAAAGGAAGAGAACATTAATATGAACTTTGTATTGTTGCAGAACTATATTGGTAAATCCTCAACTCATCTTTCGGCTAGGTTAGTGCTAAATAAATAACACATTTGTACATATAGAAATATACATGAGAAATATTCACAATTATCAAAATGTTGTGAAAGGAAAGTGAAGATTACACCAAATGGACAGCATGCTGACCTCGCTACATTGAGCATAGAACTAGAAAGTGCCAACTGAGTTGGGGATAAGCGGCCAATAGAACATTATCCTCCTCCTCATATAAGAATGATAGCATATTTGTTCTTGTGGTACCACTGGTTAGTTTACCAGTAAACAGATCCTGAGCTGTTTGACCAAGCCTACATGAAACCATGTACAAAAAAGCTTAATCCTTGAAAGTTTTGTGAAGCCTGGTTAAGGTGAAAAGGTATGGGAGAGTACCAAAAAGATTCTGTTTCAATTTTAACTCCCTCTGGGAGTTTTTTTTTTTTTTAAATAAACTATAGAAAAAAATGTTAGACGGATGAAACCAAATGAGGCATCCCAACAGACGTCCGCTTGTTTGTTGTGTGTTCACTTTTTGGTTGAGCCTGCTTGAAGCGCATGCAGGATCTGTTGCGAGACATATTGTGGGCTTACCAAAAACGTACATGGGCTTGGAACCTGCCCATTGCTTACTGGTTGGCTTTCCTGTAAGTCTAATGTGCCTGCTTCTTATTCATCGCCAAGCTTGTCAGTTTTGTGTTTGCCCCTACTATGGAGCATTGCCTCTTATGATTTCTCTTGATTGGTTTTCTTCCACTGCTTACTTTTCAAGCAGTACTTTTTTCTTTTCGGTAAAGTACTCTATGAGACGGCAGTTTTTTCCAGCTGTCTCTGTTGTGTACTTCACAGCACTCTCTGTTGCTCTTTGTCATCCGTGTGCTTCTCCCCACCACATCCATGTTGTTCTTGCCCTCCTTCTCACGAAAGTGCTTCTTCTACCTGGGCTCCACATTGCTCCTGTCCGCCCATGTGATTTTCCACACCCACTTCACGTTACTCTCACACTCGCTGCTTCTCCTCCCCAATCCCTCCCTCTGGTGTGCCTCCATTTCTGCCCCATATTGCTTCCACATACTGCAAAGCCACCCTCCCCCTGCGCCTTTTTGCACGTTTCTTTTTAATTTCTGATTTAACTGTGATTAGTAACTAAACTAAAAAAAAGCGGTTGCCTCATTTTGAAGGCATGAGCATTGCATTCATGGTGCGTGTGCCTACAATATGCCCAGGCCAGCTCCATCAGAGGCCTTCTTTTATTTTTACCCATGCTGCACCTTGGGGATGCTGTACAATATGACTAAAAACTACTGGCAAATTCAATAGGTCCCAAAGGCGAGGCCTATTTGTCTTGGCAATGCTTGTTTGAAAAGATGTATAGTCAGTTCGTGGTTAATTGCCACAGTTTTGTCAGGGAATATGTAATCTTATTGGCCCATTGACTGCCATGAATTTCTCAAACATTGTTCTGGAAAGGGTTGGAAATTTCCTATTACAATAAACATAATTTGTCTTTCTAAGTACCAGACCTATAGCAACAATGCTGCTCTTCCCAAGAACCTTAACCTCCATATGAGCTCCTGCATGAGAGAGTGCTGAATACCCCCCACGCCTCCCCAATTCTGCAAGAACCACAGTAGGTTCTGCACTGAATGCTGATAATTCAAAGTTTTGAAGCATAGGACTTGGCATGAATTAAAGTAAGTATGCAAGTATCGGGGGAGAGGTGGTGTGAGGAGGGAGAGACTTTGGGGCATATTACCAACAACTAGCGATTATTATCGCTAAGTTGGCCTAGCGGGAATATTTCTATCGCCGCCCTTCACCTGTTTTTATCGCCGAGATACCTTGCTATTAGCAAGGTTTATCTCTAAAACGATAAAAAACAGGCGAAATGCGTGAATATCGCTGTAAATACAGCAATATTCACACATTATCGTGACAATGCTCTTAGCCATGTTATCCACCTTCCATTGGATAACATGGCTAAGAACTGCTCTGGGCAGGTGTTAGCTTTTGGAGATATTCGCGCTTAGCGGGAATATTTCCAAAACTAAGCCATTGTTGGTAATAGGAGATAGCGATTTTAGCGACTGTTTCCAGTCGCTAACATCTTGGCACGCCCACATTGCATGTCATTAGCGATAATTATCGCTGACATGCAATGTGGGCCCCAAGATGATCGCTATCGCCTACTAGCTGTCGCTAACTGGTGTTAGCGACAGCTTGGTAATTGGGCGATAAAATTACAGCCGCTTTAGCGGGAAAAAGTCCCGCTAAAGCGGCGATAATGGCCCTTGGTAAAATGCCCCTTTCTTCCTCTGAGAAAAGCCTGAAAAAATTAGGTTGAATTGTGTATTCTAAAGCACAATTTCCACCTACATTAGATAAGGAGCCTCAGAATCAGAAAGGGCACTCACTAAATATTGAAGTACTTCCATGGTGTGCCAGTGAAGCCTGGCACTCAAAAGTAGTTGACCCCATGTTTTTCAAAATACGCTATGGGTGCCCTCCATATGTCAATAATTCCCTACGGTGATCCAGGGCCAACGTTTTGTGAAGGGTGCTTCCAGTATGCACTGGGTGCTCCCCTTATGCTAAAAAATTAGCTACAGTACGCCAGTGCCTAAATTAAACCATTAGCTATCATTTTGACATTGTTGACCCACCATTCCCACATGTCTTAGTTGCCCTCCCTTATGCCAAGAATTCGCTCCAATATTGCAGCACCAGCATGTTGCCATGGCTGCACTATATAAAAATAAACAACACAGTATGCCAGCGCTGACTTTTGCCACAGGTGTCTTCCCTTATGTCACAAATTAACTCCAATATGGCAGCACCAATAGTCAGGGGTAGTAGCGCTAAATAGGGATAGTAGCACTATATAAATTCAATTACATGTTCAGTCACTCTTACATGCACACATTCTCACACACTGTATCACTCACAAGCACACACAGTCACTCACATGCCCACACAATGTCTGTCTCAGAAAAGTCCTCACCATATCACTCACTCACAAGTTCCTTCACAATATCCTTTACACAGTGTCACCAACATGTTCACTTTCTCACTCATGGTCTCATTCACCATCCGAGTCATGGTCTCACTCACCTGCTCACTCACTGCCTCACACGCTCACACAATAACTCACAGGCTCACTCAATGCATCAAACAAAACCGTACTGTCCCACTCACATGTTCAAATGTTCTCATACACTGTCCCACTTTAATGGACACTATCTCACTCACATGCTCACTGTCTCAGACTCACTCACTGTCTCGATCTCATGTTCATGCCCACTCACACGCTTGCTCACGGTCTCATCACTTACTCTCTGTCTCAAGTATTCACACGCAGTCTTCCTCACACATACAGGGGCATATTTACAAGGGCATACCGCTACCAGTACGTCACTTTTGTGACGTTCTGGTGGCGATAACCCCTTTGCCTTATTTACAAGGTGGTGTTAAGTCACTTAATGTGGCTTAACGCCACTTTGCGAATAATGCCCCTTTCACACAGCACGTAGAGTGAAAGGGGAGGGCAATGAGTATTGCAGTCGGCGTTCTACTGCAAACCCATTGCTTTTTGATGCTGCCCCCTATTTACAAGGGTGGCGAGAATATGGGGAAATGCCAAAAATAAGACCAGGGAATACATGGTCTTCACCTGGCACAACGAGGAGAAATTATTAATTTCTCCTCATGTTTGCTGTTTCTACGTGTGCTGCAGAATGCAGCACACACAGAAAGAGAAAATCACCATTATTGATACTTCATGTGCAGCAAGGTGTTCTTCTTGCACATAAACAATCATTAGAAAATGACGAGTTGAAACTTCTATGTGTGCTGCAGAATGTACATTTTTACAGCGAACTGCAACATTTGCACAGGACAACACAAAGCAAGCATCTGATGTCCTCATTTAAATGCCTCATTGACACAAGGAAGCATTTAGCGCTAAAATATGGCATCATTTATTGTAATTACGCAAAAAGCAAATTACACAAATATCTGGTGCAAGGGTGAATGCGTTCGTGCTAGACAGCTAAATTTAGCACCAGCACTAGGAGAGAAACAGTTGTGCGCCGTATTATTGTAAATACGGCGCACCCCTGGGTTTCCAGAATGTCAGAATGCGGCCTTACCAATTGTGGCGTAGCACCGTCTTCTGCCATTCTATTGTACATATGCCCCACAGTCTTTTGCAGACATATACATTCACATCCCCATCAACATCTTAGACCCTGGGCCGGTCCCGCTTCAGAACCTTAGCTCATGTGTATCATGTGACCCGGCAAGAGGAATCAGGCCGTCGTTTTCCTAAAGAGCGGGCCCGTAGGCTCCATATCAGGGATGCATAAAGTTAAATGGTTCTAGTAGCAACATTTATTTAAAGTATCCCATGGTCCACCGTAAACTGCTCTGGTCTCCATGGGTAACTGTAATGGCAGAAATGTGAATCGCCTATATCACTCGAAAAACACTTGCTCGGTGGTATTTAAACATGCCCCGTTCTGGAGCGATGATTTCTTGTAAATTTGTCACGGTCGAGGAATAAATCCATCCTTGCCGTACCATACGGGCACCTCCGGTGGACCATGGGATACTTTAAATAATGATTGCTACTAGTATATTTGAAAACAAAAGTAACAAAGTTAATAAATGCTTATTTGAGAAAAAAAAGTTAATTGCTTCAATATATTAAAGTCTGTGTCATTTCATATACACGTCTTTTTTTTACTTTTGTGGGATCTTAAACAACACATAGTTCAACTTGTTTCCCTTAGCCTATGCAGGCAAGTAGCATTGGCAAAGCCAAAAGTTAAGCTAATGCTTTTCTAAGGTGCTACCTATTGGCGTTGACAATGATTGTTTTTATTGCTCCAAGATGCCTGTCTTGGTAGGAAGCAACATGTCTGCCATCTTGGATTAATACAGGAATGATACACTATGCATAATGACATTCCATGAGCACCCTTGACTACATAACATGTTTTACTGCAAGCACATGACCACCACATTTATGCAGAGGATTTGAATTTTTTTTATATTTTTATTGTTTAAAGGTATGCTACATATGCTTTTGAGTTTGTGTGTGAGTGCTTTTGGGGAAGAGTAAGTGGATGAATGTAAGAATACGTCAGTGGGTTTGAAAGGAATCAAAACCCTAATTTAGCTTTAGGCCCTAATCATTCTGTTCATTAATCTGTTTTACCGGTTTCTCATCCAGAAACTGCAAAGAATTCTTATCATGTAAAGAAGTAAATTATGTAAAGAAGGACATTTAGTACGTGGCTGTTTAAATGAGTGATTAAAGCGCACGTATAAGGGGCACATTTATTTGGTAAATAATCTACAGCCTGCTTTGAAAAAAGTTCTAAATGCGGTTTGACTTTGAAGTGTTTTTTAGGTCTCGCCTTTTCCATTCCGAAGGAATGGGAAATGGCGAGAATTCAAGTGCTCGAAATCATCGTGAAACCACCGCTTTTTTCGTGGCGTTTTCTTCGAGTGCACGTGGCCACAGGCACGCGCTTTTGGCCCATAAACTTTCATGGACATCTGTTCCTCAATGTCCCTCCCACCCTTCGTTTGATCTTGCCGCTAGTTCAGGCTAATGGCCCTCCCACTCCCCCAGCACAGAGCGCGCATCGCGGCCGCACAGCACATCAAAGGGCTTCTCCCAGAGTGCAGATTGAGAGTGCAGATTCAGAGTGCAGATTCAGAGTGCAGATTCAGAGTGCAGATTCAGAGTGCAGATTCAGAGTGCAGATTCAGATTCAGAGTGCAGATTGAGAGTGCAGATTGAGAGTGCAGATTGAGAGTGCAGATTGAGAGTGCAGATTGAGAGTGCAGATTGAGAGTGCAGATTGAGAGTGCAGATTCAGAGTGCAGATTCAGAGTGCAGATTCAGATTCAGAGTGCAGATTCAGAGTGCAGATTCAGAGTGCAGATTCAGAGTGCAGATTCAGAGTGCAGATTCAGAGTGCAGATTCAGAGTGCAGATTCAGAGATTCAGAGTGCAGATTCAGAGTGCAGATTCAGAGTGCAGATTCAGAGTGCAGATTCAGAGTGCAGATTCAGAGTGCAGATTCAGAGTGCAGATTCAGAGTGCAGATTCAGAGTGCAGATTCAGAGTGCAGATTCAGAGTGCATATTCAGAGTGCATATTCAGAGTGCAGATTCAGATTCAGAGTGCAGATTCAGATTCAGAGTGCAGATTCAGAGTGCAGATTCAGATTCAGAGTGCAGATTCAGATTCAGAGTGCAGATTCAGAGTACAGATTCAGAGTGCAGATTCAGATTCAGAGTGCAGATTCAGAGTGCAGATTCAGATTCAGAGTGCAGATTCAGATTCAGAGTGCAGATTCAGAGTGCAGATTCAGAGTGCAGATTCAGAGTGCAGATTCAGAGTGCAGATTCAGAGTGCAGATTCAGAGTGCAGATTCAGAGTGCAGATTCAGAGTGCAGATTCAGAGTGCAGATTCAGAGTGCAGATTCAGAGTGCAGATTCAGAGTGCAGATTCAGAGTGCAGATTCAGATTCAGAGTGCAGATTCAGATTCAGATTCAGAGTGCAGATTCAGAGTGCAGATTCAGATTGCAGATTCAGATTGCAGATTGCAGATTCAGATTGCAGATTCAGAGTGCAGATTCAGAGTGCAGATTCAGAGTGCAGATTCATAGTGCAGATTCAGAGTGCAGATTCAGAGTGCAGATTCAGAGTGCAGATTCAGAGTGCAGATTCAGAGTGCAGATTCACAGTGCAGATTCAGAGTGCAGATTCAGAGTGCAGATTCAGAGTGCAGATTCAGAGTGCAGATTCAGATTCAGAGTGCAGGGTGCAGATTCAGAGTGCAGATTCAGAGTGCAGATTCAGAGTGCAGATTCAGAGTGCAGATTCAGAGTGCAGAGTGCATATTCAGAGTGCAGAGTGCATATTCAGAGTGCAGATTCAGAGTGCAGAGTGCAGAGTGCAGATTCAGAGAGCAGAGTGCAGATTCAGAGAGCAGAGTGCAGATTCAGAGTGCAGAGTGCAGATTCAGAGTGCAGATTCAGAGTGCAGATTCAGAGTGCAGATTCAGAGTGCAGAGTGCATATTCAGAGTGCAGAGTGCAGATTGAGAGTGCAGAGTGCAGATTCAGAGAGCAGAGTGCAGATTCAGAGTGCAGAGTGCAGATTCAGAGTGCAGATTCAGAGTGCAGATTCAGATTCAGAGTGCAGATTCAGATTGAGAGTGCAGATTGAGAGTGCAGATTGAGAGTGCAGATTCAGAGTGTAGATTCAGAGTGCATATTCAGAGTGCAGATTCAGAGTGCAGAGTGCAGATTCAGAGTGCAGAGTGCAGAGTCAGAGTGCAGATTCAGAGTGCAGATTCAGAGTGCAGATTCAGAGTGCAGATTCAGAGTGCAGATTCAGAGTGCAGATTCAGAGTGCAGATTCAGAGTGTAGATTCAGAGTGTAGATTCAGAGTGCATATTCAGAGTGCAGATTCAGAGTGCAGAGTGCAGATTCAGAGTGCAGAGTGCAGATTCAGAGTGCAGATTCAGAGTGCAGATTCAGAGTGCAGATTGAGAGTGCAGATTGAGAGTGCAGATTCAGAGTGCAGATTCAGATTGAGAGTGCAGATTCAGATTGAGAGTGCAGATTCAGATTGAGAGTGCAGATTCAGATTGAGAGTGCAGATTCAGATTGAGAGTGCAGATTCAGATTGAGAGTGCAGATTCAGATTGAGAGTGCAGATTGAGAGTGCAGATTGAGAGTGCAGATTGAGAGTGCAGATTGAGAGTGCAGATTGAGAGTGCAGATTCAGAGTGCAGATTCAGAGTGCAGATTCAGAGTGCAGATTCAGAGTGCAGATTCAGAGTGCAGATTCAGAGTGCAGGTGCAGATTCAGAGTGCAGATTCAGAGTGCAGATTCAGAGTGCAGATTCAGAGTGCAGGTTCAGAGTGCAGGTTCAGAGTGCAGGTTCAGAGTGCAGGTTCAGAGTGCAGGTTCAGAGTGCAGGTTCAGAGTGCAGGTTCAGAGTGCAGGTTCAGAGTGCAGGTTCAGAGTGCAGGTTCAGAGTGCAGGTTCAGAGTGCAGGTTCAGAGTGCAGGTTCAGAGTGCAGGTTCAGAGTGCAGGTTCAGAGTGCAGGTTCAGAGTGCAGGTTCAGAGTGCAGGTTCAGAGTGCAGGTTCAGAGTGCAGGTTCAGAGTGCAGGTTCAGAGTGCAGGTTCAGAGTGCAGGTTCAGAGTGCAGATTCAGAGTGCAGATTCAGAGTGCAGATTCAGATTCAGAGTGCAGAGTGCAGATTCAGAGTGCAGATTCAGAGTGCAGATTCAGAGTGCAGATTCAGAGTGCAGATTCAGAGTGCAGATTCAGAGTGCAGATTCAGATTCAGAGTGCGGAGTGCAGATTCAGAGTGCGGAGTGCAGATTCAGAGTGCAGATTCAGAGTGCAGATTGAGAGTGCAGATTGAGAGTGCAGATTCAGAGTGCAGATTCAGAGTGCAGATTCAGATTGAGAGAGCAGATTCAGATTGAGAGTGCAGATTCAGATTGAGAGTGCAGATTCAGATTGAGAGTGCAGATTCAGATTGAGAGTGCAGATTCAGATTGAGAGTGCAGATTCAGATTGAGAGTGCAGATTCAGATTGAGAGTGCAGATTGAGAGTGCAGATTGAGAGTGCAGATTGAGAGTGCAGATTGAGAGTGCAGATTGAGAGTGCAGATTGAGAGTGCAGATTCAGAGTGCAGATTGAGAGTGCAGATTCAGAGTGCAGATTCAGAGTGCAGATTCAGAGTGCAGATTCAGAGTGCAGATTCAGAGTGCAGATTCAGAGTGCAGAGTGCAGATTCAGAGTGCAGATTCAGAGTGCAGATTCAGAGTGCAGATTCAGAGTGCAGATTCAGAGTGCAGGTTCAGAGTGCAGGTTCAGAGTGCAGGTTCAGAGTGCAGGTTCAGAGTGCAGGTTCAGAGTGCAGGTTCAGAGTGCAGGTTCAGAGTGCAGGTTCAGAGTGCAGGTTCAGAGTGCAGGTTCAGAGTGCAGGTTCAGAGTGCAGGTTCAGAGTGCAGGTTCAGAGTGCAGATTCAGAGTGCAGATTCAGAGTGCAGATTCAGAGTGCAGATTCAGAGTGCAGATTCAGAGTGCAGATTCAGAGTGCAGATTCAGATTCAGAGTGCAGAGTGCAGATTCAGAGTGCAGATTCAGAGTGCAGATTCAGAGTGCAGATTCAGAGTGCAGATTCAGAGTGCAGATTCAGAGTGCAGATTCAGATTCAGAGTGCGGAGTGCAGATTCAGAGTGCGGAGTGCAGATTGAGAGTGCAGATTGAGAGTGCAGATTGAGAGTGCAGATTGAGAGTGCAGATTGAGAGTGCAGATTGAGAGTGCAGATTGAGAGTGCAGATTCAGAGTGCAGATTCAGAGTGCAGATTCAGAGTGCAGATTCAGAGTGCAGATTCAGAGTGCAGATTCAGAGTGCAGACTCAGATTCAGAGTGCAGATTCAGATTCAGAGTGCAGATTCAGAGTGCAGATTCAGATTCAGAGTGCAGATTCAGATTCAGAGTGCAGATTCAGAGTGCAGATTCAGAGTGCAGATTCAGAGTGCAGATTCAGAGTGCAGATTCAGAGTGCAGATTCAGAGTGCAGATGCAGATTCAGATTCAGAGTGCAGGTTCAGAGTGCAGGTTCAGAGTGCAGGTTCAGAGTGCAGGTTCAGAGTGCAGGTTCAGAGTGCAGGTTCAGAGTGCAGGTTCAGAGTGCAGGTTCAGAGTGCAGGTTCAGAGTGCAGGTTCAGAGTGCAGGTTCAGAGTGCAGGTTCAGAGTGCAGGTTCAGAGTGCAGGTTCAGAGTGCAGGTTCAGAGTGCAGGTTCAGAGTGCAGGTTCAGAGTGCAGGTTCAGAGTGCAGGTTCAGAGTGCAGGTTCAGAGTGCAGATTCAGAGTGCAGGTTCAGAGTGCAGATTCAGAGTGCAGATTCAGAGTGCAGATTCAGAGTGCAGATTCAGAGTGCAGATTCAGATTCAGAGTGCAGATTCAGAGTGCAGATTCAGATTCAGAGTGCAGATTCAGAGTGCAGATTCAGAGTGCAGATTCAGAGTGCAGATTCAGAGTGCAGATTCAGAGTGCAGGTTCAGAGTGCAGGTTCAGAGTGCAGGTTCAGAGTGCAGGTTCAGAGTGCAGGTTCAGAGTGCAGGTTCAGAGTGCAGGTTCAGAGTGCAGGTTCAGAGTGCAGGTTCAGAGTGCAGGTTCAGAGTGCAGGTTCAGAGTGCAGGTTCAGAGTGCAGGTTCAGAGTGCAGATGCAGATTCAGAGTGCAGGTTCAGAGTGCAGGTTCAGAGTGCAGGTTCAGAGTGCAGGTTCAGAGTGCAGGTTCAGAGTGCAGGTTCAGAGTGCAGGTTCAGAGTGCAGGTTCAGAGTGCAGGTTCAGAGTGCAGGTTCAGAGTGCAGGTTCAGAGTGCAGGTTCAGAGTGCAGGTTCAGAGTGCAGGTTCAGAGTGCAGGTTCAGAGTGCAGATTCAGAGTGCAGATTCAGAGTGACGATTCAGAGTGACGATTCAGAGTGCAGATTCAGATTCAGAGTGCAGATTCAGAGTGCAGATTCAGAGTGCAGATTCAGAGTGCAGATTCAGATTCAGAGTGCAGATTCAGAGTGCAGATTCAGAGTGCAGATTCAGAGTGCAGATTCAGAGTGCAGATTCAGAGTGCAGATTCAGAGTGCAGATTCAGAGTGCAGATTCAGATTCAGAGTGCAGATTCAGATTCAGAGTGCAGATTCAGAGTGCAGATTCAGAGTGCAGATTCAGAGTGCAGATTCAGAGTGCAGATTCAGAGTGCAGATTCAGAGTGCAGGTTCAGAGTGCAGGTTCAGAGTGCAGGTTCAGAGTGCAGGTTCAGAGTGCAGGTTCAGAGTGCAGGTTCAGAGTGCAGGTTCAGAGTGCAGGTTCAGAGTGCAGGTTCAGAGTGCAGATTCAGAGTGCAGATTCAGATTCAGAGTGCAGATTTAGAGTGCAGATTCAGAGTGCAGATTCAGATTCAGAGTGCAGATTCAGAGTGCAGATTCAGAGTGCAGATTCAGAGTGCAGATTCAGAGTGCAGATTCAGAGTGCAGATTCAGAGTGCAGATTTAGAGTGCAGATTCAGAGTGCAGATTCAGAGGGCAGAGTGCAGATTCAGAGTGCAGAGTGCAGATTCAGAGTGCAGAGTGCCGAATCAGAGTGCAGATTCAGAGTGCAGAGTGTGAGTGCAGCGTGCAGATTCAAGATTTAGAGTGCAGATGCAGAGTGTGAGTGCAGCGTGCAGATTCAAGATTTAGAGTGCAGATGCAGAGTGCAGTTAAAATGTTGCTAGGCTAGGGCTTTAAAGACACCCCAAACGTGGAAAAGACTGCTGTTTTTCTTTGGTTTTGTCCAATCTTGTCCAGACGGTCACGCCTAGTATTTTTTTGCAACTATCTTTTCTCCTAAAACATTAATATGCAGAATTGCTGAGGGGTCTCCCCTGTCAGTCCTCGTGGTTGTTTTTTGTGAAGCCCCTGCAAGAAATGGCCATAAAAGAATTGGCTGTTTCAGTTGTCTAGAAACACCACAGATTCTGCTTGACCTGGGCGTGCTCCATGACTTGCAAGTGGAACTTCACAGACAACTACATAAAAAAAAGCATTTGCAATGCAATAGTCTCGCATTTGCGAGAGTTTAACCTATTGGCATTGTAAATGACAATGCCTTTTATTTATGTTTTAAAAACCAACACATAAATAAAAGACATTGCCATTTACAATGCCAATAGCTCAAACTCTAACAACTGCGAGACCTATTGCATTGTAAATGCTTGTTCTGTGTGTTGCTGAGAGCCTTCGTGAGTTCGATGTTTTGCAGGAAACTTAGAGCAGCAGAGTATGTTCCAAACTTAGATTTGTAATGGGAGCGTGACTGCTAGAGTCATGAAAACAGGAAAGCTGCGCACTGAGGAAATATGTGTTTATGAAGTAAGCAGACTGGGTGAGAAAGAACGGTAAAGCTCTTTCTAGTGTTAATATGGTATTGGAGTTATGGCTGTTTGCCAAAAATAGTATTATAAGAATGGGCTCGCAGCGTGTGTAATTTGAGACTAACTTGTGCTTCTCTTATAGTGCGCTCACTCTCCCAGCTGTTTCATTTTGTGCATATATAATAAACCTGCTTGTCCTCCCCTTGTTGCATATGCGGTGATTAATGATTTTTGCTACATAAAGGCAGCAGCGGTGCGTCCATTGGGGCGTAGGGGCGTAGCCCTACCAGCCCCATGGACCCGCGGCTGCCAGATTAATTAATAGTGACTGTGTATTTATTTAAATTTAGTTGTCAGGATTTATGCCGGGAAATCGGGAATCCACCCGACGGAAACGGGAGTGCAGGGGGCTGGCTGGGCCGAGCGGCGGGGCTGGGGGCTGGTCTAGTGTTGAGTGACAGTACTGAGTGACACAGTCCACCACCGAGACATACTGCGCAACTACTGCTCAGGCGGAAACTTGCCCGAGCATGCGCATGTAGGTTCCCCCCATGCTGGCAATAGTGACACACGGGGAGGGTGTGGTTAACAGGAGCCCCGGCGTTATCATCGCGACAGGGCGAGCAGTTAGTATGACCTCCAAGCCAATGGCTTGGGGGGCACACTAACTGAAGCCAATCCTGGCGCTGCATGCAGCGCCAGGATTGGCCGGTCTCCGCGCAGCCGGCAGGGCAATCCATCATTGGATGCCGCGCGTGGGACTGCACTGACAACAATGTCCAATCACTGTGCGGCGCTGCTGGTGACGACGTGGATGGTTCTGGGCCCTGGGCAGTGCCTGTGCCTCGTGGTGTTCTGTGACTGTGGTGTGGAGTGGTCGCACGTTGCATTCTTGTGCTTTGCAGCCTTTGCTCCGAGCCTCCGACTGAGTCTCTCATCACTGATCGTCACTGTACATTCAAGAGTACTCTCTGCTATCGTCTCGACCAGGGCGGCTGGTCTCGACTTCAGTTCTCTTCTGACTTCTAGTGAGTTAGTATAATTATATTATATATCTTGTGCCGTATGCAGGCCGCATATGCCACTCACTCACTCTAAAGGAAATGTTAGTGCGCTGATAGAAGCTCACTCATCAGCCTGGCTTCTATCATATTTTCGAGATTGACGTGAGACAGAATATAGCGCGCTGGTGTGTGAGCTTATTCTAGCAAGAACGTTAAATACATTATTTGGTAAATTAATCTTATTATTCCTACTCATGTTATGAAATGCACTTAACGAAAGGCATTGTAGTGCAAACATCAAGTATTCTAAAACTATCTATCGGACAATTGTATTAGTGAATACAAGTGAACTCTCTGCCCACTGCCCTGTTCAGATTGCTCCATGTAAGAGTATTCGTGGTATGACTCGAGTGTTCTGGGCATGAAAGTGCATAGTGGAAAATAAAAAATACGTGCCCTTGTATGAGCCAGGGGGAAAGAGCAATGCAGGAAATCATGTTCCTCTCAGTGCAGAGCCTGTTTTATTTCCTTTACACTGAATGTGCGCTTGTACATCTGCTAACAACAGCTACGGTGCATCATATTCTGTACATCAGGCTTAGTGTCTTGGATGAAAAATGTAAGGCCCTGCTCTGCGACGCCGTGGTCCATTTCTATGAGTGAGTGCTTGTTTGTTTGTCTGTCTGCGCCAGTGTTTGTGCTCATGAGTATTTGTATGATTGGGAGCATATTTAATTGTATCTGTGGGAAAGTGACATTTTCGCAAGAATACCCTTGAAATGATGGAATAATGTGTTTGAGGGATTTTAACACATTAGTCTAAAATGAGAATGCTTTATTTCTTCATGGAGAAGTTTCTGTATTTTGGTACGCTAATGTTGCCAACAAACGGAATGAATTTCTGAAACAGATTTAAAGCTAATATTTTAGCGTGAATCCATACTAGATTTAGTACACTTTTTTTCTGACTTTATTTCTTTCGTTCCACAGGACATTTCTATGGTTATTATTTCGCAGCATGGATTGAGACATTTAATCATCTGTGCTATTGTATTGATAAAACGTTTGTTATGTAGTGACTACTGGGCACTTAGCATGTGATTAGTTTTACCCATATGCTGTATGACCTTGTTATCTCTTTGCAATTTGAAGCAGAATTGAACTATTTTGAAGATTTGTGTAACTTTTGATTTTTTCACCCTGCCCCTACCATGTAGATTCTGAGTCATAATACATAATTTAGGGTCTTCTTGGAAGGAACAGGATGGAAAAATAAGTGATGAAAGATGCTATATACATTTAGAACAAGCATTTGCAATGCAATAGGTCTTGCATGTACGCAAGTTTGAGCTATTGAAAATGACAATACCTTTTATTTATGTTTTGGTTTTTAAAATTGATTCTGCTCTCTGCCATCAGCCAGCAAAAGCCTACTCTTTGCTTGAGGAAGGAATGGAAACCATAGAAGAGCATGCGGGGTACTTGAAGTCCTGTTTACTTCGGTTTCGCCTGAGACAAGGCATGCACTGTTGCCGAAATATTTTGTTAACAAAAAAAAACTTTAAAACCGTCTTTTTGCTCCCTTATTACTCACCATTGATTGGCTTCCACTTTCCCGTGCTGCTGTGCAACATTCTTTCAGTTGAAAAAAACACGATGACTCCAACTCTGGCCTAGTCATAGCATCTTTTTAGGTCAAGCCTCTATTCAAGTATGGCGTTGAAGCTCTGCCCACTCTCTGCCCATATTTTTCATTGGCTTGTCATTGTCCTTTGTAAAGGCTGGCTTCAGATCGTTAATAGGCTTGTTAGTCCCTCCAGTACCGCCTTGTCTTCATTTTTAACCTCCCATGAGGACTGACCCTTTTACTTCTTTTACACAGTACGTCTTATTTAGTCTGTAAGGACTATTTTCTTTAATGAGTTTCTCCTACTGCAGGCACGACCTAGCCTCCTGCAACATTCAGAGCGCCATGCGCGCTTTCACTTTCCAAGCAGCCCGGCACAACGGCAGCCGCTTCTTTGAAATTAAATATGTCTCACATTTGCAAGAATTTGAGCTATTGGCATTGTAAATGACAATGGCTTTTATTTATGTGTCAATTATCAAAACAGATAAATAAAAAGCATTGTCATTTACAATGCCAACAGCTTAAACTCTCGCTAATGCAAGACCTATTGCATTACAAATGCTTGTTTTTTCTTGACCTCAAGCCATGTTGCACAGCAGCTATGCAACCAGCCTAAATAAAAAATGAGGTTAGATCTTGCATAGGTGAGACCTATTGGCTTGCCAATGCCTGTTCTGCTGCTTTCATTTTGCCAGGAACCAGGGGTAGCATTGGCACTGAGGAGTAACCAAGGGCACACTGGGCTGCGTACATGGCAACATTTTGAAGCTGTAAAGTGGGAGTGTTTGGTAAAAAGAGGGATGCATTTTCCACACTGACCTATTGAAGCAAAGGCAATTTTAGGCAGGAGACGCTAAAATAAGGAGTTGTGCATTTGAGGTGGCTGGAAGTCATTAGGTCACTTTCTGCAGCTTGGATCGTGAGAATAACGTGTGCTGGTCCTGTTTCTAGCTACAGCTTACAGCAGTGGTGGTTTTGACTGTTGCTGGTAGCGCGCAGCTTGCCCCCACTGTTAGTGGTCTGCACATTATGCCAAGTCACCTGTTGGCTTATGTTATATTTACAGTGCGATAAAAGGCAGTTTGAAAACTGTAAGGAATGCATCAAAATAATTGGTTCAATGTCATTTGCGAAACCATGCATCCAACTGCATTGTCACGCAGGTCAGACTTGGGAACGAATGTCCAATTCAAATTGACATGGTTTGCGTTCAGGAGTCCTCGGTGTTCTGCATGTTTTTTCCAAGGGAAATATCGTTGCTTAAATGCTGAATCCAAAAATGTGTCTTATACCATGCAAGGTAATTATTGTGCCTAATGTACTGTGTTTACGGTTGAAAAGGCTGTCTTTTGTTGCCCTAGGAGGTGCTTTTAGTGTTTGGCTTGTTTTTGTCCCATGGGCCTTCCATTTGGCCACATAGGTTCCCTAGGGTGGCCCTTTGGCAGCTCTAAGCCCCATCTGCCTGACGCTCTTGCAGTTTTGACTCAGTCATGAATTGACTCCAACACAAGGCCCAGGTTACTCCCTGCGATCATTTAGTTACCAGCGTGGAACTAGGAAGACTGAGAGAACCCTGTATTATTATTATTATTAATGGTTTTTATTGGGCGCAGACATATCACCCTGTTGGATCTCATGGCGCTGTTATGTATGACATTGATTGTTGGAATAAATTTGGAATGAATGACAACAAATTGTTCAGGACGGCATTTGTTTTAGCACTTTGTGAAAGCTGATAATCTAAATCATTGCGACTGACATGCCTTTATTTAATTGCCTCAAGCTGTGCATGGTGCGAGCGTGAGCCACACTGTTAAAACATGGTATTTCAAGCTGGTATTTTTTTTCGAGGTGGACTCGGTGTGCCCATAACTTTTAGCTTGATCTTTGTGTGCACCATGTAGCCGGTTCTTGCCACCGAGATACACATATTTAATGCAAGTGGGTGTCTTTGCCATTCAGGAGTCAGACATCACTTAAGAGGAAGTTGGCAGGTTTTGGAGGTTTTTCCAGCAGCATACATAAAATATTTGCTTCCTTTGACTCTGGTGACAGACTGCTGAGCAATGTTAAATAAATGCTTGGACTTAGGGGTTCACTTTGATGTTACGAAACTAGTGCTCATGTAAAGCCTATGTTATGCCATCTATTAATGTAATAACTGCACTTTCACAATTGCTTTATTAACCTTCCTGCTTTCTCAAATTTGCTTGAAAATGCACGATTTTTCTTCTTTTTTTTCAAAATTTTCTTGGGGGGGGGTTATCCGCCCAAAGCCCCCTTTTGGGGTTCGGGCTCGCTTGCTGCGCTCGCTCGCTACGGTGCTGTATGCAAATCACTTTGCGCCCCACCACTTTCAAATGTCACCCACCGCCCCTGCATAAAGGATCTTTCTCGACAGGTTGATGAATGAAAATAAATGCATGAGTCCAATGTAGAGTTACACTTACAGTTATAAATAAGACCTTTTGGCAATGCCAATGTTTGCTTCCAGAATTAAATCTGTCTGGATTAATAATCGACGTCCCCCAGTCTCCACACTAAAGCCTTTTTAGAAATTTACTGTTTTTTTTCTGAACTGAAGAATGAAATAAATTCTGTAATTACCTCTGTAGATAAGCTAGTTGAAAAAGAAAAACATAACTAATGACTGAATATATGAGCTGTGATCCTACACATATGAGTGACAAGTCGATATTTATAACCATCCAACAAGATTCAACAATGAATAACTAGAAGTTATTCGCATGCAATGCATATAACACCTTATGCTCACCATAGGCGGTTGTATAGTTTTGTGAACTGTTGATATAATGGTTATAATATAATGTAAGATATTAAAACAACCTGAAAACCGGAAGGAACCCATGACATTATAAAAGATTGCTGCAGGGCACAAGTCCTAAATAAAGAAGAGGGGGGACGCCCAGACAGGAAGTGACATCACGACATGAAGTGACGTCACGGAAGGTAAAAAAACCCCTAGAAGTGGGGGGACGCTCAAATACGTGACGTGACATAGATCACTTTGTCTCCGAGGTCTTGCAAACAAACCGAAGAAATAAATTATCGAAGGTCGCAACCTGTGCCAGCTTGGCTTAACTCACCCTCGTAACTTGCACTGCAAGTTAATGTTTCCTTCTACCCCACTGCCGTCCACCTACGAGAGGGCGGATCAATAATTCTTGCAAACAAGCCCTTATTCTCGAGGCCCGCTATCCACCAAACACTCTCCCTTGTGCGAGTCATGGTTGCGTGCGGTTCATGATAATGCGCCGAGCTGTATTCCAACCCACGCTCGCAGCGTATTTTAGGAGAGGGGCACTTGCAGTTTTTCCTTTTTATTGTGTCTCCTGTATACAGAAAAGGCAGGGTAGTACGACCCGCACCGACCAATCAGGACAACAGTCAAAGAGCCTTCTGTGAAAACTTGGTGCTCCTTGAGCTGAAGCTGACGCCCTGCACACTGACTGACTAGGGAGATCGACGGGGCGGCCGGCCGTGAGGGCAAATAACGCTATAATTTAAAGCCCAGCTTTTGCGCAGGGGGTACGGCGTCCACCCGGTAAGACCCCTTAAAATAAGTGGGGGGACGCCGTCCACCCGCGTGGTAGCCCGACTCGAGCCCTGGATTGCTGACATTATGCCATCACCTAGCTGAGGTCTTCACTTACTATCTATGATCATACAATGGAAACATTTACATTTGGAAATAAAAATGCCGAACAGGTTGATTTGGCGATCGGTGCTACTGTGGGATGATTTTCCTACTTTGCTCTTTTGAAAATACGGTTTTGAGACATTAACTAAGACTCTACCGTATTTCTTTCTAGGCAGTGGTAATACATTTGGCTTTTGACAAACGAGTAGGTATGTACTTATTGTGCTACACAAATGCTATGGATCTCTTACTTACCCTTGCTCCGGGTCCTCCTTCACATCCCAGCTCCTCGCACACTCGGGTGGCCAGACTCACCGCGGATATCCTTCGGGGTTGAGTACATACAATGTTGCACTTCTGTGGTCCCATCTCATTTAGCAACAAATCCTCTAACAGGAAGTGAGGCACTTGGGTACTCTTCCCGCTGCCAGTCTCACCGGCCACAACGATGACCCGATGCTTTTTCAGAGTCTCCAGGATCACATGTCTGTGGTTAAATACAGGTAACTGTTCCCGCTCTCTGTGCAGTCTCTGGTATTTGCTGGAGCACTGCTGCTTCCTAAAGAGACTCCTGACTGGTTCCAGCTCCTCCACCACAGTGGGCTGCTCCAACGTCATCCTGCTGAAGTCCTCTTCGGCTGCTAAATTTTCCCAGGAGTCCTCAGCATCGTTTGATACCGTGGCCTCACTTTGGCATGCCTGCTGTTGCTGTAGCTGTTGCTGCTGCTGAAGCTGCAGCTGTTTCACTTTGTTTAACAGTTTTGCAATAAACAGATCACGTGGCTTATTGGCTTCAAACTTATTGTTTTCTTGCTTTACCTTTTCTGCATCACTCCACTCTAACCAAACGTCTCGATATGTGGGGGGCAGCAGCTGATGGACAGACTTTAGGAAACGAATCAAAAAGGACACGATTAGTATATATTCATGCACGTATGTCAAAGGTAGGTCGCTACAAAACTCCCAAATGCCAATGAGGTTCTACCAGACATTCAATTTGTAATTAACATTTTTGATCCAAACACTGCAAAGATCATGATTACAAGATGTAAGAGGATGGGGGTCAGCTGTGAAGAGCGTAGACACAACACATTTTCATATGTTAATTCATATGGAGAAAAAAATTCTTATTTGATTAACAATGCTTTCCCAGAAAGGAATACCGTGTATCTGAATACTTCGAGGGAGTCACTTATTCTTGAAACATAAATCGCTTCTGGAATGATTAAACTTTCAGTCATAAGCCAACATTCAAATTACCAACGTTTAGAAAATTCCTCAAATTCTTATAAAATGGGAAGTAAAGCTGCCAGATGCTTTTACACTGAGGGCCTCATTTATGGAACTTTCACACAGCGCAGCAAGCCACCTTGCGGTGTTGCGTGAAAGGGCAGGAATGGGCCATTATTCAACATTATACTGTGCATTCCTGTCCTTTTCTTGCGCTGGTGCACAACTGCTGCCAAGCACCAATGCAGGCACCCTTGTGCCACGGTGCAAGGGTACCGGCGTTGCAGACAGGATTATTTCTATGCAGGAAGGTGTTACTTCCTGCACAAAAACAATCATCTGAGGCATCTTCCTCTTTCTATGTGTGCTGATTAATGTGGCACACATAGAAAGGGGAAACCACGAGGAGAAATAAAAGATATTTCTCCTCGTTAAGCCTCACCTAATGCATTTCCAGGTCTAATACTAATGGTAAATCTGGGAATGCACCAAAATCCATGGGTGGATGCGAGGAATCATGGAACGCATCCCTGGGGCAGAGTTTTGTGCTGCATTGCATTACCCTAGATTTATCAAACCACTCTAGACCACGCAAACTGGCCTTGTGCAGCTTCATAAATCTTACTAATAGTTGCGTCGCTCTTGTGCCCTATTGTTTGGCACAAGGGCATTGCTTCATAAATCTGCCCCTAAATCATCTGTTTATCCCTTAAAAGATGTAGTGGCACATCAAATAGCTCTGATTAATAGCACTGATTTGATTTTATAATTTTAAATGACTCACAATATAAATCTCTGAAACTAAAATGTGCTTCAAAGTACTGCAGAATTAAAGGACAGAGGATGGGGCAAGGGCCATGATTATTCCATCAGAAAAAAGAAATCAAGTTTTCGGGCTCACTCTTAATAATAGAAGAGACACAATTTTGAATGTGTGCAGAAAATCTACCCCATCACCAACCATAATGGCAGGGCAATGTGCTGCAGCAGTACCCGGCTAGAGGGTTTTTGGAAGTGGGACACTATTGGGATCTCCACTTTGGGAGATGTGATGCAGGGCACAGTCTTGAAATCATTCCAAGAGTTATTATTATTATTAATTAGCATTTATAGAGCGCCTGGCTACCCTTAGGCATCCCGCACTATCTGAAACAAGTAAATACCCACACGAGAAACGAACCTCATTGAGGCAATCTCTGAAAGAGAGTTGAAAAACGAATATCACTTGCGTAGCAGCCAATTTCACTGGTACTTGCAATTCCATCATGCTCTTACCCCCTCCATTAGTAACCTCACGGATCTTTCTGAATTCAACCCATTGGAGTGTAAGCGCCTCCTGGGGGACCTGGGCACTCACAAAATAGTCAAGGTATATCAATCTCTTGTCACAAATAGTTCAAATACACTGCCCGCCAGTAGAGCAGCTTGGGAAGCCGATATAGACACACTATATAATGATGAAATACACTACCCGCCTGTAGAGCAGCTTGGGAAGCCGATATAGACACACTAAATAATGATGACTGGACGGAGGCTTTGGGGGCGCCCCATGGGATGAGTGGGGGTCAATTTCCACACATCTCCGGCTGATCCAACTCAAATACCTACACAGAGTCTATTACACGAGGTACCGTTTGTGGCGCATGGGCGTGATCCATTCCCAAACATGCCTCGGATGCAGTGTGGATAATGGTACCTTCATCCATACGGACTGAAGCTGCTTGGCACTGGATTGGTTTTGGCAAGGGGTGACATCCTGTCTGGGGGAGGTCCTCTCTTGGACAAGCCCGCTGGGATACTCCTTCATAGCACTGATATCATAGAGGGGAACAGATATAAATGGCTCCTTTTGTTTCTGAAAAGGGGGTGGTGATGAACAGAGTGTCTGAATTAAGCAGACCACTCTTACCCAGTCCAAAGATCAGGGCTTGATCCATCACTGGCCCAGTGCATCATGGGAACAGGGCAGACCAAACTACCAAGCCAATTCTTCACCAGAAAGGAGACAAGCTACCGGGGACCGGTTTCTGGCATTTCAGCCTCGTCGGCCCGGCTTGCTTGAATCCTGATGGAGCAGTGAGCAAGGGACTCATGTCCGAGTCCATCACCACCCCTTGTTGTAAATATTTTTGTCCACCCTAAGCGTGGAAGGGTATACTCAGATGTGAGTCCCTTGCTCATTGCACCATCAGGATTCAAGCAAGCCGGGCCGAAGACGGCTGAAATGCCAGAAACCGGTCCCCGGAAGCTTGTTTCCTTCCCAGTGTAAAAATTGGCTTTTGTAGTCTGGTCTGCCCTGTTCCCATGATGCACTGGGCCAGGGACAGGCTAATTTGCATACAGCTAGGTTCTGAAACTGGGATGGTGCAATGAGCTAAAAAACGGTGTTGGATCTAGCCCTGATCTCTTGACTGGGTGAGAGTATTCTGCTTAATTCAGAGACTCTGTCCATCACCACCCCTTGTTGTAAATATTTTTGTCCCCCCTAAGCGTGGAAGGGTATACTCAGATGTGAGTCCCTTGCTCATTGCACCATCAGGATTCAAGCAAGGCGGGCCGAAGACGGCTGAAATGCCAGAAACCGGTCCCCGGAAGCTTGTTTCCTTCCCAGTGTAAGAATTGGCTTTTGTAGTCTGGTCTGCCCTGTTCCCATGATGCACTGGGCCAGGGACAGGCTAATTTGCATACAGCCAGGTTCTGAAACTGGGATGGTGCAGTGAGCTAAAAAACGGTGTTGGATCTAGCCCTGATCTCTTGACTGGGTGAGAGTATTCTGCTTAATTCAGAGACTCTGTCCATCACCACCCCTTGTTGTAAATCCTTTTGTTTCTGGGTCTAACTCTGGCAAAAAAGGGATATAGCCAGCACATGGAAGGCAGATAGTCCCCATCCCTTGCAGTGTGGAAAACGGGGATGGAACTCTGTATGGGACTAGAGGTCAAGGGGTGTCCCCAAAAACAGCCCAAAATCTGGCAGAGGTGGGCAGACTACAGGGGAATTATCCTGGAACCTGTCTGCTGCGATCATTCTCTTCTTTAGGAAGAAATACGGGGTGAAAAGAAAAAGGAATGATACCAGTGACTAATGTTCAACCTGTTGAGAGACATGTTTTGTGTCATAAAGTGCTTGGGGAAGATGGGTAGGGTCGACCGTGCATGTTCTTGTTTCTGTTCATGGGTGTACTCATCCTATATGTACTTTGAAGCCTGTGTGGCCATGATTTTCTGTCAAAAACCAATAAACGTTGTTGTGAGAAAAAAAAAACTTTGATTGTCGTTTGGATCAAGTGTGATTTTTTTTCACAAAATACCCACTTGACAGATGTAGCAAATGCACTCAATTTGTCCCAGCTTACAATTAGGTGCAAATACACTAACTAGTTTATTATCAGCTTGCTATTTGCAGCAACAAATGTAATGTTTCAAACAAATCGGCTTATCTGCAGCATTTGTCCCAAAATATGAGCTTTTATATGTTGTTTTCGTGCTGCTGTCTTACTGACATGCTGACTCCAACCTGTGGCCTCTGCTAAAGCTTATATCTTGGGATCCATGTTGCTAACACCACCAATATACAACTGTGACACAAGTCGGTGTGCCCCACAAACAGTCAAAATGGTGCGGCCAGCGTGAAGCGATTAGAGGATGAAGAGTTGTTGATTCCATAGTGCTGCTGGGATGCTTGGAGAACCCCAGGAGAACCGGCTCTGAGGGGAGTCCTGGAGAGCAATGGTGGCATGGAATTGAGGTGTGAAGGAGGGGCTGTCAAATGGAAACAAGCGATGGGGAGCCCGAGAGAGAGCGGGCTGCCATCCACTGCTGTTTTTCTTTGACGACTGTGCCTTGTTCCAGGTGGGACTGACAGTAACTGGCATCTGATCTGCATATATTCCATCAAATTACAATAAACAAATGTCAATTAGAAATAAGAAGAATTTCTGTCCTCCTGGACTCAAAGCCGGAGTGCTGCAGAGGGGTGTTCTGAATGCCCTGAGAGTTTGGAAGTCTCACATTCACAGGGCAGAAGCTGATAATGGTTGTCTTTGAAGACCTACACACACCTCCCTACGTATAGAATGGAAAACTGCATTCAAGGAAGGGTATATGGAGAAACTGAAAGGCTGAATCATAGAGACGGAACAGAACATAGGATTTCTGATGCAGAGCATCGACACACTAGGAATAACAGAGGTAAAACATGTAGAAAAAACCCAGAGGTAAAGCCTATTTGAACATTTTGTTTTTATCCCATTGCAAACCTAGAAGCGAAAGTAAAAGCATTAGAAAACGCAGCTAAATCCAGCAAGATTTGAGTCCTGGACTTTCTGATTGGGTCTGACTCTATGGATGTTGCGGCAGACTTACAGTGTTTCTCCTGAAGGAGAATCTATAAGACAGATCGGGCCTGGAAAAGGTGCAGTTGCTGAAGATGTTCGATTGCTAACTAGAGATTCGATAAGTAAGAGATCTGCTGTGAGGACATTACTGGAAGATAAAGCAACTTCCATGCAGCGTGTATTGATTTCGAAGGTGGCTGCCATGAGAGGAAAGATCATGGAACCAGAATCCATATGCTTTCAGAGCTCAACTTAATGACAATGAGATGCAGGCAAGACTTACAGGCAAAAAACTACTAATTACTGAACAAGGCATGAAGGCTGGTCTATGGTTCCCTACAAGATTGCATGTTGGGGTTAATGACAAGATGTACATGCTTGTCAGTACCAAAAAGCAAGACAATTGGTTAATTCCACAGCATATCATGCATACCATCCACAGTGAGAAATGGATATCCCTTCCTTGGTGGCTGTTCTTCATACTCTGCAGCCTGGGATGGCAAGTCTGGGTAGATGTTGTTTACTTGCTAGGGACTGACACTGTGAGACCTTCTTAAGTGAAACTTAGCTAAAGACATTATAGCTTGAATACAAGGCTGGGTATTGTTTTTTGAAAGAGAAATATTGATGAATATTTCTTAACATATGTTAGTGCTATTTTTCTGATAAAATATTTCAACCTAAAGCTGTTATGCAGGGAGGTGGCAAGTTTTAATGACAATATTGGAGGAATTCTATGAGCAAAAGTGGAAAGTTCAAAGATTGCAAGTTGGAGTGCTGGATTCTTACAGGTAGATCTGTTCTACACAGTAATCTCCGGGGTGGTTGCGCAGCTGCTGAAGCAGATCTGTGAACTACCAATGGTGAGGCTACTCAGAAACAATGAAGACTATTCTTGTCTTACCCTGTTTCAGCTTGATGACCACATTTGAAAATGAGGGAGTAAAAGAAATGTGTATGCCCAGGTCATCAAATTGACATTCTAATAGATTCCTATGGGCCATGTCTAATAATAACCAGACACAATGTGGATCTGCAGCCAATGTGAGCTCCCTACACCAAAAGGGAGGTATCTGTCACTTTGATCTCCGACACTTGTGTTATCATCCTTCCTCTACCACCAGAGTGTACATTTGTGTTCTGAGATTCCTGAGGGCAGACTTCAATGATCTTGTATAGTGTGTCAAAGACACTAGTTGTGTGCCAGAGACCATCAAACTTGGGAGATAAAGCACTTGTCAAGGCAGTATGGTACTATTACTTCGACAGTCTTGCATCACGAGTCATTACATCGCGGTAAGTACATTGGGAGTCAATACATCACAGGTGAGTGCTACTATCTTTGCACTGGGAATACTTCACATTTCAGGTAAGTGATTAAAAAAAGTTTACATGATTTTAACTATATATGTTGGAAATGTGCCCTTTCTGCAGAGTCACTCTGAATTAATGTGCCTTTTTGCTGAAAGTGGCTGGTGAACTTTGAAAGGGGTGGGGCGTAAATGCCTGCCTCGAATATAACATAGAGAGTAAAGCAAGCAAACCCAAATTCCCTTCAAAGAGTAAGAGAGAAGGGAGTTCTCCACCCATACAATATTTTGAAAATATGGTTGCAAATGGCATATTTTACAGTGCAATTTCCAAACACATTGGTTTAGAATCCATGGATTCTTAAGATACACTAATGAAATATTACAATACTTTCATGGTATGACAAGAAAGCCCTACCCTCCTTAGGACTGTTGTTTAGCATCACTAAAACAACTTTCGAAAAATAGCAGCAAGGCAATGTGATATCAGCAGTTACCCTAAGTATTAGATTTTTGTATATTACCCTGGTGCCACTTCGATCTTTGATCATGACTTACATTGCATTGCTGCAAAGATGATCAAATGAGAACACAGACTTCTCACTACTATTAAGTAAAGGTGAGCGAGTCAACAAATTAAAAGGGAGAGCTGAGCCAACACTCAGGTTTGGCTCCAGGAGCCCATATAGGGGCAATGAAACTCTTTGGCATGTAGATCATGCAACAAGCATCATGTAACAATAGGATAACATCTCTCCAATGTTAAAAAGGTTAATTTATTTATCAAGAGGAATCGTTTCACCTTAGAAGATATAATAAGACCTGTACATTGATAGGCATTTATTAGAAGTAATAGTTTTTGAAAATGTACGTAGAAATATTCATACCCTCCCCCCCTACCGACAACGAAGTCAGGAGTGAACCAAAAGGCAAGTCATTTATAATGTACACCCTAAATATGGCCTAAGTTCTCATTCACAGAGCAACATTAAGGTATTTTAAAGAAAAGAGAGGTTTTTGTACAGCACACATCCTGAACTCATGTATTTGAAGAAGCTCTCATATGTGACGATGAAGAGAAAGGAGGTATGGTGAAATAAAATAATAGCACAGGATAACACAATCAGCAAAGAACCCGGGATTCATAGCAGCTTTTCTGTTTTACGCTGTGTAATTCGGCCACTCGATAGTTATCAGTTTCTCCCTCCCATTTCACATCAACAGTAATGCTCTATCTTTCATTGCCAATGGGGTGAGAGCGTGGGTGGGAAGCAGAAGCCCTGCACTGTTTTCAATGTCTGTCTCTAGAGAGATTCCAATGTGTCTTTGCCCTTACCTGGCAGCTATAGTGGGATAACTAGCAGAGAGGAACGTTTTGTTGTAAGCGGAATAAAACACATTTGTTTTCTAAAAGGCTCCAGTACCATTGGCAAGAGTGTAAACATTTCTATTGAGAAAAAGATTAAGATATTTAGCAAAGTGGTGATGTTAAAGGGTGATTAAGGACTAAGCTTTGTTTATGACATAAGAAGCATGCTCTCTCACGGTCTTGGACTTTAGATTACTGATATGATTAAATTAAGCAGGGAAGTAACAGTTGTTTATGTTTCAATTCAGCGCACTTATGCTTTTGCTAAGGAGCGTGTCTGCCTAAACCCCAACTCATCACCTGAATATTAGCCTCAGACAGCAGCAGCCTTGACACACGCCACATCAACAAATACAAATCTTTACTCTGACCATCTTCCATAACAGGCATCAGTAAGGGGAGTCAAGAGGTTTTTCTTTTATGCTAATGGACATGAAAAGTCTGACGTCATCCATATGACGCCGTGCAGTTACGCCAAGCACCCATGGAGTTTCTGTTATGATAGGTTGCTTGCCTTCCCTATTTTCCCAAGGATCATAACACATCTCCCTGTGTGGTCTAGGGATGGTGAGGAGAGCACCCAGACATATGCAGACAAGACCGTTTGTTGGTGAAAGCACACTTAAACAAAGAGTGCAACACACTTAAGAAAACAGTGTAACACTCTTTTCTTAAGGAGGACCAGGGTGATTTTTCTTCGTTTTCTCTCTGCTGCTCTGTTCATTAAAGGGGGGAGGTTGCAGATCTCGCTCTCGCTATTAACGAGCCACCACTGCTAATTGCTGAACCTTGATTTTGTTGGCTATAGAACTCTGTGCACTTTGCCCCCGCTAACCAGTGGTAAAGTGCTTGCGCTGCTCCTTTCAACATTGTAAAATTGCCATACTCCTGTGGTATACTCCTGATTGGCATTTACCTTACTTATAAGTTCTGTGAGGAAATGGGGTGTATTATATGGTGTGGTTGTGTGACCTCACCGAGTAATAAACTATCCACCCTTTTAGGACTACTTCGGCTTGTTTGCTAAACCTTAGCGCAACTCTGGGTAACTGTGGTGTTGAGCAGTCAGGCTTAGACAAAGGCAGAAGTGTAAAGCTTTTGGAAACAGCACCAAAACAGCAGAAGAAGAAAGAACCAAGACACTCAAGAAATCCAACACCAATTTATAATAAAAGATTAGATATTTATGTAATTTTAGACACTATGATAAAAAAAAGATTCACAAGAGGGCTCAGGAGATATAGATTTTACTAGGTATAGTATATCACAACTTTTCACTTAACTTCAAAAAAAATGTTTGTAAATTCAACAATTTTGACAGAAACTTTTTCAAGGAAATCTTTGGCAAGTTGGTTTGCGGTTACTTTGAGTTACTTTTTGGCGACCAACTCCGTCAGGGAGCCAGTCAAGGGGGCCAGCAAGGTCGAAGAAACAGGTACCTCAATGAGGAAAGCAGTCTCCAATTGAGTTCCACTTCTATTGGAGTGTGGCTACTCCTCGGTCCACAGGCTTGGTGAAGAGATCCTGGCCACAGGGGGTGATGTCCCTTTAATTCTTGCAGAACTGCAGTCACCACTGGACTACCAGCTGCCCGATACAGCGGATTCAGCTGGTTTTCCTTTTTTGGGCTTTAACTTGCCTTCTGGGTGACCTAATTGCTCTCCTGGGCTCAGCAGACTCAGGTGCAACTTTAGGATGCGTGGGCAAGGAGCGATGATATGGAGACTTTGGCTACCAACTTGCCAGGCAGGCTATCTCAGCCTTTGTGGCCATGTGCTGCAAACAGGAGGTCAGCCAACTGAACTTTAGGGTCTCTTGCTGCTGACTGGGTTCAGGAGTCGGCTTGGCCATGAGTAGGATACAGTAGGCATAATCCTTTCCTTGGCTAACCCAAGGTGCAGCAGGCGCAGTCCAACTTTGGTGCACCCTTTCTTAGCCGGGTCCTTGATCCAGTAGGGCAGTCCTTCTTTAGCCCTCCTGTTCAGTCCAACAAGATCGGAGTTCCTTTTTATGCCTATAAATAGCCCTCAGGGGAGGTCACAGTCAGTAGCCAATGGGCTACCAGGTTTCCTCCCTCCTGATGAATTCTTCCTGTGTGGCATCTAGCTATCCCAGAAGACTCCATTCAGCCCACTTCCAACACTGCAGAGCCCCTATCTCAGCGTGCAGAGCACCCTGGCACAACGCAGAGGGGTGTGGCTTCCAGGGGGGCTACATGCCCCTAAAATAACACTTTGGCAATACTTGGTCCCAAGCGCCCGTCTGTCTGCCTGAACAATGGAGCAGCCCCACTCCCAAGTGTTTGCCATTAGCCCTTCAAAGGCAGCTTCACCTCTGCAGCTTGCCTTTTGGGCCAAGGTAGTACCTCTTCCCCACGCGGGCTTCTAGGGTGTCCTTTCCTAGGAGTCGAGGGCAGAAAGCTTTTTCGGGGACAGATGCTGAGTGCGGCCGTAAACAGGCCCATGGGACTTTGGGGAACAAAGGGGCAACTTTTTAAAAGTTGCACTTAGTGACAAGTTTTATTCATTTTTACTTGGGCATCACTTGGGCTTAATGTAACTAGCTGTTTGATCCTTCGGTGTATCAACTTTAGTTGTCCCATTCAGGAGTTAGCACAGCTGAGGGGTCAGTGGGTAACCCTGTACTTGCTACAGGGGCTACCAGTCCTTTTCACAATAGGAAAGGGCTATTTGGGGTTTTTAGTGTCTTTGCATATGATGCACATCCTGCTTTAGAGCTCAATAGGCCTGCTGTAGGGGTGACTTGCATATTTTAAAAAGGGAGATTTGGGACTTTGTCATGGTCCTAATTGGCAAAGTCGAGTCAGCGGTGAACACTGCTCCTCCAGGCCCCACTGACAGGCTGAGAGACATGTTTTCTCTTTGGTAACACCACAGGGTCGCAAAAGTAATGCTGCAGTCCCTTGGGTGACCTTCTGACTAACAGGCCCTGGGTACCATATACTATGGACTTACAGATAAGTTAGCTTATGCCAATTGGGTATAAGCCATCAAAACATACCATTTTAAGGTTAGGGCACTGGCACTGAGGCCTGGTTAGCAAGTCTCCATGCACTCTCAGCAGCATCAGTCCAAAACCTTGGGGGTGACCATAGAAAAAGAGGCATTTCCATACAAATTTCTAGTATATGGTACCATGGTGTAACCAGGGCCTGTAAGTAAAATGTCACATCTCTTTGTGTTTGCTTTGTTCGCTCTAAGTTGACAGGATATGCCCAGACGTGGGTCCCTTGCTCACTTTGCCACTGGATTCAAGCTAGCCTGGCTGATGAAGGGTGTTACCCAGAAACCGGTCCCAGGATGCTTGTTTCCGGTTCAGGGAAGACCTGGCTTGGCAATTCGGG
Source organism: Lissotriton helveticus (assembly GCF_964261635.1). Classification (NCBI taxonomy): domain Eukaryota; kingdom Metazoa; phylum Chordata; class Amphibia; order Caudata; family Salamandridae; genus Lissotriton; species Lissotriton helveticus. The sequence goes on from NC_136059.1 coordinate 451,885,877, forward strand.
CTGGACTGTTCCCATGAGGCACAGGGTCAAGACTGATCTGCATATAGCTGGGTCTGAACTGAGGTGGCGAAGTGAACTAAAGAATGATGATGGATTCAACCCAGATCCGTGATTGGGGGTAAGTGTCTGAAAGGTTCCTGCACTCCGTTCATCATCTCTTGGTGTTTGCACAGGAGAACTGTAGCACCCATTATGTTATTCACTAGAATAACAATGTCAACATGACTGTGGGCCTGTCACAAGTAGCCTGGCTGTGCAGGTTTAACTGAAAATTCAACCCTTTCAAAATCACCCTTTTTGACTGGCCTACACCTGCCTTTTAAATATTTATAAGTTTCCCATACATAGGCCTTATTACCCATAAAGACAAAATGCATGTTATTTAAAAGTAGGCCATGTAAAAGTTTAATATTAAACATGTCCTTACAGTAAGAATGCCCTCAAATCTTTTTTCATCGTAGCAGGTTTGGCTGTTCCATAAGAAAACACTGGGATGTGATATTAAATACTAATCCTGTACTCAGGAATGAGATTAGCTAGAAAAATAATGAAACAACTAACTCTAAAAGTTGTTTAAAATACTATTCAAAAGTGAAGTCAGATTTGTTCTAAATATTATGGAAAAATAACTTCTAAAAAGTCACCTTGCCCTGCCTAAAGTCCCTGGCTAAACCTGCATTTGATTGCCACTTTGACCAGCATTTAAATAAGTTTAAATTAATTTAGAATGAGCTGCGAACTTGCTCCCGGGAGAAAACCAATAGGCTGACCTGAATGGGCAGATATGACCCCTCTTAACCTGACAGAGTATGCAAGGGGGGCTGGGAGGATCCTTTTTGTCATTAAAGTGTCAAGTCCTGCTTCAATGTCACATTCTGCTTGACAAGTCTGCTGGGGCATTTCATTTGCCACTTGAATAGCACTTCAAAGAGGCCTCTCCTGTCCCAGCAAATGTTTGCTAACACTTGAGCAAGGCCCTTCTGCTGCCTCTCCAGCCAGTCAGGCACCAATCAAAATGGGTCTCTTTTCACATTACAGTGTCACAGCCTGTGTGACAGGTCTGATGGGTTTATATACAACATTTGGGGCCAAATGAGGGAAACAAAATGCCAAAACAGTTTGTGTTTGTCCACTGTCTGGTTGCTGAAAGATCAGCTCGGTTATACCAAACATCAAGCTAAAACTGGACTGTAGTGTTACATGTGGGAGAACTATAGGTTTACCATAGTACACTCCCCCCACACACACACAGCCCTCAGAGCCCACAGTGTGGCCAGACATTTTGACCATCATGAAAATGCACATACTGGGTAGGTTAACCCCGGGAACCTTTCCCCATTGCTTAGAGTATCTCCTGGGTTCATTCCTACCTACAAGATGTGCCAGGCATAATTGGGACATCTCCAGACACCCACTTCAGAACACACCTGAACCTGTGAAAGATCAGAAGAGGACTGAACCTGCTGTCTGCAACCTAAGAAGAGCTCTGGAAGACTGGACCTTCTATTTCTCTCTTGTGCCCAGAGCACTGTGTATTTTGTCAGCAAGTCAGAATGTTAAGTGTAAGTGCTTCTGCGTAGAATAGTCTAGTCAGCCAGTACTGTCAATAGAATGTTGGTGCTGAGGTGAAGAGAATGTGAGGTAACAACCCAGTAGTAAAAAGCTGAAGACAGAGGAGTCAAGAATAAAAGCATAAATAGGTGGAGGCCAAGAAAAACGATTTTACAGGTTGCCCTGGGAGAAGTCTCCCCGTAGCTAGGCACATATGTAACATACAACTAGAGAGTTACCAGGGGTCTCTTTCAGAATAGCCTGAGAGAGGGCCTAGATTTCTGAAAATACAAGAGGCGTTTTCAGTGAACCACCTTTCCTTGTCATTAGGAAAGCTGTGGATGAGAGTAAGACTGGGAGATAAGTAGTATTCTGGGTGAATTACCAAGATTTCATCCATTAAGCAACAGCGAGGTGATGGAATCATTCTGTTGAAGGCATTTAAATGAATATGGCAATGTGTAAGGCATGAGCGCGAAGCTTGACGGATTAGTATAAAAAAATAACAAAAGGGACATGTACACATACACTTATTCATGGATTTAACTCAGCCAGCGGAGCAAATAAAAAATGACGGTCATTATAATTAGTGTGTAAGCTGAAAAAGCTAGAGAATGAAGCCTAAACCCTACAGAGGTTGCGCCCGGACACTCATATTCCAAACGAGTTAGGCTGTGCGTATGGATTAAATGTAAACCAAAAGTGTAGGCAGAAAAGTGCAGAGACTATTATTCAGTGATTGACAGTGCAAAGAATGGAAACATGAAATGTCTGTAATTAAGCAAAGCAGTGCTCTTCGGTGGCAGGAGCCAAAACACAAGGGTCCGAGTGCACTACCATAAGGAAGCACTATACCATAAGGGCTTTATTAGATGCAAAAGATCCACTGGATATTTACTGGCCAAGGATGAAGGGCATGGTAATCAGCTACTTCGTTCATAATACATAGCTACAAAAGAGTGAAACCCCTGAGTAGATCTTAGTGATTCAGTCTCCTTAGAGTAATGGGTGGCTCTAGCTTGTTAATACATATTTTTTTAACCCTAGGACAGCTGCCAGTGGTCTTAAAGGCACAATGCACCTTTTCACCGGCTAAAGCTGTGCTGCCAATGTACTCATTGTCATTTTTTTGAAGCATTAAGAAAGTGTAAATGCTGCAGACTACATACTATCAATTTATACTTGTAATTGTTTATCTTTTTATGAACACAAATTAAGAAAATGTGCCTTTGACAGGTATATACATTTAAAAAGGGAAAAGGACCACGTATGTGATATTTCAGCATACCAGCAATTTTCAGTAATAGAGAGTGAGTCTGAGGTCTGATGTGTGCAAAATCAGGCAGGAGAACAGGACCTGGCTTTATGGGGAACCCACAGTGGCCATCAGTCTTATTGCTCCAAGCACCCTCATGATCAGGTAATCGGTTAAATTTGTGAAGGCATGGAGGGGCGATGACAGATATAGTATTCATGTGCTGTGGTGTGTTTCTACTTGACTACTTTCCAATACAATCTTGAAAACATGTCAGTGTAAAGAGTTCAACCAAAAGCTTCTCTTCAAGGTTATTTCTGACAGGGTGGTCTCTTAAATCTCTTCTACATCGGAGAAGATGGTATTGAAATGTTTGAACAGGGCTAATTTGTTTGAATGTTATTGATCCAATAGAGGAAAAAGTGCACCTCCCATGCTCAGAATCGTATAGCTGGATACCAATAGATGTTCTGACCACAACACCTAAAAGTAATTAGATCTAGAAAGTAGTAACATAGTTACATCTGATTGCACTTATTTTGATAACATTTTTATTTGGAGGAAACTAATGCAGTAGCAGCTAACCCTCCCCCCCAATCAGATCATGAAAACCTTACCTGTCCTTTGGTGAGTTGATAAATTGCCAGTGTTGCAGCTAGGTGCTGAGCCTGCATGCTATCTTCTGTCACGATCGTAGGACACACCGACAATTTTTCATCATTGGGCTTCATAACCTTCACCCTTCAAGATAAAAAGCACATGTATTGTGTAAAACAGTCAACGTACACATCATGAATTTGGACTATGTATTAAGCGCGGATTTTAAAATGAGGCAGCAAACTAATGAACCACACGTGTGACTACAGAGGGCACCTATGGACAAAACATAGCTCAAGGAACATATACATATTCCAAATAATTACCTGCTGTATCTACTAAGGAAAGGCTATGTTGGGATGAGAGGGGAACAGCAGGGGGTACGCACAGATAAATGGCAGCTGGAAAATGGTAAAAAGGTATGTTTTCGTTCTTTCCTGAAGAATTTCAAATATGGGAATAGTCGGAGACGCAAGTTATTCCAGAGTCTTAAGGCCCTGCTCACAGATTACAGCATTAAGGTTCACCAATATGTGATGATACCCAACTATACTTGAAAGTCTCCTCTGCTTCACACAACCCATGCCTCAAACGCTGCTTGCTCATGATCCAGACCTGGATGTACAGCGCCTGCCTGAAGCTCAACCCAACCGAGACAAAACTCCCGTTTTATGCCAAGAAAAAACAAACAATATACAGTACAAAAGCTGGCTAAATGACTTATGATCTTAGTACAATAGACCTTGAGGTAAGACAAAAGATCTCCAGCAAACAGCCCCTATGCTGAGTCCGCTGCGCATTGCGGCGCCAGCCCGATAATGAAGCATACCACCTATTGGTGGGTGAGGTTCAAACAGAAGAAGCCTCATATGACCTTGGTTGGTTTAGGTACATCAGGTACATCATGCAGTGCAGCGAGTTACCTTGCTGTGCTGCGTGATAGGGAACGGGAAGGAATGCGCAATACTTGATAATATACGGCACATTCCTGTCATTTCCCAGGACTGGCACACAATGTGCTGCCATGTGCCAATGCAGGCACCCTTGCACCTTGGTGCAAGGGTGCTGCGTTGTAAGCAGGATTGTTTTTGTGCAGGATGGGACACCGTCCTGCACAAAAACAATCCTGAGAGACATTCCTCTTTCTGTGTGCGCTGCAGCATACACCGAGATTTTCACTGTGCTGCAAGTTTCACTAATCTGCGTTTCTCTAAATTTATCAAGCCATACAAGGCCACACAAGGCCTCCTCAACTGGTTGGTGGTCATTTCTTATATCACTTATTTCACAATACCATAATTGAGTGTGCACTATCCAACTCAACGCCCAAAGGTGACATCACAAGATTCTGGAACCTTATATCGAAAGTCACTCTGCAGTTTTGGATAGTTTTGTAGCACTGGCAAAATAAAAACAATATTTCCATGGGCCAACCATTTAAACTTCAAGGGCCCAGAGTTATAACTCCTACAGACAACCTGAGAGGATGAGGTTTCGCTCTTCAAGTCCGTTACAGGTCACTAGTTACTGGATGAGTTGAACTTGAAATAAATGTATTGCAAATCAGGGCACTGTGGCAAATCCTGAAAGACTTTCTTCTTTAAATTAAAGGTGCAGAGATCAGAATTCCCCTACACCGGTGGTTCTTAACCTGTGGTTCAGGAGCACCGGGTGTCCGCGAAGCCTACTCACGGGGTCCACCAAGCCTACTCACGGGATCCACGACTTCTTATAAAATTAAATAATATTAACTGACTTAAAAAGTGTATATAAACAAAGAAGAAATATGTAAAAATGACATTTTTCAAATGCTCTTTAAATATGTAGGAATTTGAAATTGTTGCAAATTTACTAACATTTCATGCAACACGCCGCACCAAGGCAACTTGCTGCGCTGTGTTGTGTGAAAGGGAGACATGAGAAATGCACCATATTTACAAAGATATGGCGCACTTCTGCCACCTCCTTGCGCTGGCACACTGCTAAAAACAATCCTTAAAGGCATTTTCCTTTTTACGGTGAGAAATAAAGATTATTCTCCTTGTTAACCCTGGATCTGGGAGGCATAACAATTGACGCATTTCCAGGTTTACAACTCATTGTAAATATGGGAATGCACTGAAATACATGAGTGGATGCGTGGGAACACCCACACTCCACCTATGGAATGCCTCCTTACCAAAAGATAATGCAAAGCAGCGAAATTTCGTTCCTTGCGTAAACTTGGATTTACTAAACCACGCAGAGCAACAAAAATTCTATGTCAGGACCGAAAGCTTCAGGTTATGCTTTATCTTTTCTCACTATTTATTAACATCATTTCAAAGCAGCCAATTACATTTTAACATTCACAAAGCCTACATTTCCCAACATTCCTTTAGTGACGTCACTAACAATACACCGATCAGCCTATACCAATATAATGTCAAGTCACCATCTTTAATCCTCTTTCTTTGCTGCTCTGAGATAAGTATAACACAGAGCGTGGCTGGGTTAGCCTTGCGCAAAACCAATTTAAACAGTAAATTCTACAGTAAATTGCTCCAGGGAACAAGGGAAAAACGTCCACTAACGTTCCCAAAACCTCCTCTGTATAAACAGAAAGAATACAAAATAAAGGAATAGCTGTCCCTGAGCACTGTGCAACAAATATCAGTTCTTGAGAGAAAAGGAAACCAAATCAGATTCTTTCTATTATGTGAATTCTTTAAATCAGTTCTTTTAATTTCTTTTCTCTTCACAAATGGCAAATTTTCATCATATAGTCAATTATCATATAGTATTCGTTGGAATCATACAAAATGTAGCCAGAAAGACAAACCACACTTTGAGGGTCAGGACATCTCTCGTTTCCTGGTGTGTACCTCCTGCATGCAAGCACTGCATGTGATTACGAAGTGACTGACTCGGCTGTAATTGTAAATGGACTGATTTCAGTTATTCTCTTCCCAGATTGACCTATTGGCTTACGCACAGTGTGTGACTTTCGCCTCCTGTGTTTCCGGAAATCTAAACAACCCAGTCACCCCCCCCCCCCCTTCCCCTCGTGTGAGTATAATGCGCCCACCACACTGCATCACTACAAATAACTGTCTCTTACCTCTCTGACACAATACTTACCTCTCTTTCCAGACCCCCCCCCTGTCTTGATAAAGATCCGCGTGACCACCAACCGGGGCGCATTAGGATCGAAACGTCGACGCACAATACTGGTCAAGAACCCTCCAGGAACGGGCACAGTCACCATCTGTCTCCTTGGAGTATTAACTTAGAACTCTGACCGCCAAAATCTTTCCCCTCGCCCATTCTTCCTTGTATAAATTTTGTATATACTTGTAAATAAGTGTCACTGTAATTTTTGCACTATTCACTTTGTTCACCAACAGTCACTTTTTTCACCTATAATTGAAATTGAAATGGAATGAAGTAATTCCGGTGTTTTAATGTGACTTTGCTCTTTCATATAAACATTTTGAATTATATTTGTTGTCAGAGAGTTCTTCTCTTTTTATTTGTTATATTTTGTTATGAGCTAATCTAGCCTTTACGTAAAAGCAATTTACTCACCCGACAGAACCATTTTTGTCTTTAACCATACATACCCAGGTTCTGAGGGACACAGGGTTACCCCTTCTTGGTAAAAACAAAACTCCCTGTGGTGTTCAACAGGGCTCTTCAATGAGTCCTACGTTGATTAACCTTTGTGTGACCCCCTTGGCTGAAATAATCAGGCAGTTTGACTTCTCAGTGATATCCTTCGCTGATGATACCCAGTTAGTGTTGTCAATCTCTAGCAATGTGTAGGAAACAGCAGACCAGTTTAGCTGCTATATGACCCAGATGAACCAGTGGAAATGAAATGAATGAAATGAAAATGGCACTTCTAAAGCGCATGGCTACCCTAAGGCCTCCCAGCACTAAGAACCGAGCCTACAAGTGCACGCTTTAAATAGCTGGGAACAGGAACGTCTTTAACTGTCTGCGGAAAGAAAGATGGTCTTCTTCCAAACTAATATGGTCAGGGAGAGCGTTCCTCCTCCTGGAGGTAATGTAGGAGAATCGTCGGTCTCCACTTCTGGCCCTATAAATTCTGGGTACAATGGCCATCCGTTTATTTTCTGAACGAAGGACTCTACTGGGATGGTATGGGGAGATGATTGACTGTAAAATTGGTGTGCCTTTGGAGGCCATAATCTTGTGGGTGACACAGAGGGATTTAAACGGAATCCTCTCTGCAATAGGCAACCAGTGAAGAGAGGCTATAGCTGCACGAGCCGATCGATACGAGGAATACCTAAAAGCAGTCTGGCTGCGCAGTTCTGAACCGTCTGGAGTCTCATTATTGTGGATCGCGGAGAACCCAAATAAAGGGCATTCGCAAAGTCCGAGCGAGAAAGAATTAGGGCTTGGACTAGCAGTTTCTTCGCATTGAAGGGCAGTAAAGGTAGGACTTTCCTTACCATCCTGAGTAGTCCATAGCAGCATCTTGCTACCTTCTGGGCTTGTACCTTCATGTTTAGCTTATTGTCCAGCCAGACTCCCAAACTTTTTATTTGATCTTTGGGCATCGGTGGGCAGCCCAGGCATTTAGGCCTTAGGGAGGTGGAGCCAACTGGTAGAGGTTTACCCAGAAACATCAGGTCTGCTTTTGCTCCATTTAGTTGAAGAAAGGAGCGTCCGTCCAAGCTGATACTTTTTCCAGACAGTTAGCTAGATTGTTTGGACTGTTTCCAGGTTGATTGAGGGATACTATCAATTGAGTGTCGTCTGCGTATGTGACGATTTGTATGCCAAAGGGTTCAACAATGTTGGCCAAAGGGCTCATGTAAATGTTAAAAAGGGTGGGGCTCAAAGATGAGCCCTGTGGCACCCCACACCTCAATGGCATACTCTCGGAGATGGAGTTGTCCTCGAAGACCTGAAAAGAGCGGCTATCTAAAAAAGACTCCAACCACATTAGTGCAGTTTCCGATACCCCTGCCTCTCTAGTCCTGGAGATCAGCAGTTCACGGTATCGAAAGCCGCACTCCGATCTAGGAGGACAATTGCTGCCGAGCCTCCTGAGTCCATGATTTTTCTGGCTTCCTCAACAACAACAAGCAGAGCTGTCTCTGTGCCCTGATGTGGTCTAAATCCTGTTTGTGTTGAGTGAAAGCAATCATTATCTTCCAGAAAGGTGGACAAGATAGAGTTTACATGTTTTTCTGCCATTTTCGCGATCCCTGGAAGCAGTGAAATGGGGCGGTAGTTGGAAAACACTTCTGGGTCAGCTCCTGCTTTTTTAAGCAGTGCTCTCACCATGGCTTGTTTCCATAAGGAGGGGACAATACCTGTTCTCAAAGACAGATTAATAAGTTTTACAATAGTGGGTTCAACTGTTTGGAAGACTTGGTTCAGAGCGGTAGGCGGAGCCATGTCCCTCGGGGAACCTGATTTTAGTTTATTAAGATAGGTTTTAAGAGATTTAATCTCCAGGGGCGGGTAGACCTCCAGTCTGGTCACTGGTGGGCTTTCCCTTTTCTCCAACTGGGGGTCATTTGAGGAGGTGGTAGCTGAAGGGAATGCTAGGTAAATAGATTGAATCTTTGTATGAAAGAACTCTGCTATATCATTGCAGCGTCCTAGAGTATCAACCGCAGGTAATGCTGAAAATGGGAGCGTGGTTAGTGCTTTAATAATCTTAACCACTTGGATGCTGAGCCCCTGGTACCACTTCAATGTAATTTCCATTGAAATCAATGGAAACTCCATGACGAGCTGAGCTCGTCATGAGCGTCGAAGGGGTTAAACATTTCTCGGGGAGCATTGGCCGATGAGGATTTTTTAATTTCGTAATACTTGGATTGTGCTTTGCAGATTTCGAGTTTGTACAGTTTTATGGCTTCTCTGTAAGCGTGCTTCTTCTAATCTGAGAAATCTTTTCACCACTGTTGCTCTAATTGTTTGCACTTTAATTTCAATTCTCTAACGCCGGGAGTATACCAATGCATTACTCTTTAGGCCCTTTTTATTATTCCTAAACTTCTTGGGGGCCACTAGGTCCAAGGAGGCTTCAATCCATTCATTAAATTTGTGGTTCGCTGATTCTGGGTCTTCTTCTAATACTGGTTGAGTATTGTTAAGGATAGCTGCCCATGGCTCAACAGAAATCCTAGACCAATTGTGACTAGATCAGTATTAAAATGTCCGATAGCTCCTGGGAGGCGATAAATTAGGACCCCGGAGAAAGTGCAGGTGTGTGAAAAACCGATAGCGAAAGAAATACTTCCACAATCACGAATCGACCCTTCATTGATTCGACATCCCTATATATGATGGCGAGGCCCCCTCCTCTGCTAAGTATCCGATCTTGTCTTTGGATAGCATAGCCTGGGGGGAGTGCCTGAACCACCACTGGGTCTAACCAACTATTAAGCCAGGTTTCAGTCAGAAATACTACATCCAGGCTTTTTTCTTCCAAAATTAGCCTGATCTCTATAGCGTGTTTGGCCATTGATCGGCAGTTGAGCAGGCACATTTTATAATATGACTGTGGTGGGAGGGTCTTACCTCCTAGAAGACAGGGGTCAAGAACTAGAGGACAGTGCGGACATTTGTTATTTACAAAAGGACGCCCAAGGCTATGGTTGCACACCTGTGTCCCTTTAAGGCTGGTCAACTGTGAAGCCGTGTACGAATGGGGTACCCCTTTAGGAAAACCAGGGGTCCTGGCCCCTGGTCCCGGTCGGGCACGGTCAGGCACGGAAGGGCGCAGACGGGCTTGCCTTTGGGGCACCCGCTGCGCGGTCGCAACATCCGCCTCTTTTTAAATCAGGGGCAGGAGTGCCGACCGAGACAGCAGAAACACTGACCTATCCCTCCAAGATGTTTGCCACCCACCCAAAGTATTGAACTCCGTCCCAAACACAAATGAGGTCAGTATAGAAAAAAATTCATCAGTTAAAAGTTTTAGTGGAGTTTAGTGGATGAGCCTGAACTGCCTAAAGTTGAATGGGGAAAAGACGGAGGTACTTCTGCTGGGTTCCGACACCTCCTTTTGGTCGCATAGGTGGTGGCCACCTGGTTTGGGAGAACTTCTGGTCCCAGTTTGGGAGAACTTCTGGTCCCAGTCAAAAGGGGAAGAACCTGGGCGTCATATTTAAACACCAGATCAGCAATGTTTCCTCTATCTCCTCGTGACAGTATTAGCCCTGTCCAGACTCGATTATGGAAATGCCCTTTTTATGGGCTTGCAAAAGCAGAATCTACTTCAGCTGAAACGTCTGCAAAATGTAGCGCGAAGATTGCTGCTGGATATTTCTAAATTCTAGCCAACCCCCACAGACTGAGAAAGCTGCACTGGCTCCCAGTGGAAAAAAGGATAACATTTAGATCCTTATGCCTAGCGTTCAAAGCATTGCACGGGGTCGGTCCTCAGTACCTGAAACAACACCTAACCTGTTATTTACCTGGTAGGAATCTAAGATAATCACAGAGCAAATTCTTACAGACCCCTTAGAGTCAACAAAGCTCATTGGGGCAGAAGAAGCTTTATTCTGGGGACAGTGAAATCTTGGAATTCACTCCCGAATGATATAAAAATCAGTCCAACACTGCTCTCCTTCAGAAAGTTACTGGAAATGTGTCTCTTTGCTAACTAAATCTTGATCCTCACTCTTCTTTTGGCACCTTTCCGCTCAGCCCCTAGACGCCCTTGGGCATTCGTGCGATATACAAGTCATCAAATCAAATCAAAATTATATGGAGGAAGAGCAACTCCTCCTTGAGGAAAATCTTGTGAAGGCTATGGACACCCCCGTTACTCAATCAGTCAATTGAGGCTTGGCAACCAGTCACACGCCTTCTGTAGAGGTATGCTTTTAGTCCCCCCTCCCTTTGCACAATGATGAAGGATTCCTCTCAGGTGACTGGCCTCACAAGGCTGCTATGGCATGTATCGCTCAGTACTGGCTCTCTGACCCAGCGAACTCGGCGTGCTCCATTTGACGGAGGGTATGGCAAATTCCTCTCCTTTCCAAGAAGTGGACTCAGACCAGTCCCTTTCCCCTCCCACAGACACTGATGACTCCCCCTCCCCTCAACAGAAGAAGCGCCATTGTAACTATTCTTGCCCTTCTACCTCCACCCAACCCCCGTTAATCCCCTGGACTTCGACACAGACCCCATTGTACACCCTCACTCCTCTGGCTGGGCTCTCCTTCCACCTGTCACAGACTACGTCCATGACTGCATCTGCAAAGGGTATGATAAAAAAGTACGCAATTGTTTGCTCTCCAAGTGCCCTCGCCCCGATATCCCAGATAGGGTGACCCCCGAATAGATCCCGCTCTAGTGACCTTCCTGAAACGCTCCCCTAAGGACCCCTTGAAAGGGATCGACAGGTTTTGGAAGGCATGTTAGGATAAGGTCATCAACGGGACAGGATCTCTTTGTAAAATTCTAGGGATAAAGTCACCTCCAAGGATAAAGGCTCCCCCATTGGCCCGACACAGTGGCAGGCTGGGCCCAGCAGGTGTTATGCCTGCTGGGAAATGCTAACTGTGCCCTGTAAGTGGAGAGCCGTAGCTCCATGCTCATTCGCACTGACCCCAAATTGGCTAAACTCACTACTGCAGAACCGGGCTAACGGCCTCTTCTTTGGAGACAAATTTGTCAAGACGCAGTCCTCCCTGCATCAGGTGTTCCACAGCCAGTGCCTTTTTGGACGGGCCGGTAGATACAGAGGGCGTTCGCCCATCTGTCCATATACAACTAGCTCCTCCAGAACCTATCAAGGGCAGGAACCGCTCCCACAACGCTGAGTCAAGGACCACTTTCTACCCCTCCAGACACCGCGGAGGGCACTCCCGATATGGCAGAGTCTCTTTCCGAGGCAAGGAAATTTCAACACCACTTCCAGCGCCTCAGGTACGGCTGATTCCTCCGTTGTCTGTAAAGCGGGGGTGGGGGGGGGGTGGGGGGGGCAGAACAAAAGACTTCCTTCTCAAATGGAGGTCTATCATGCTGGATCTGTGGGTTCTGGAGACCGTTTCCGTTTTCAAACTGAAAGTTTTGGGGATGCCGCTTCAGCCTTTCCCCCCACAACCCCTTCTTATTTTTGTTCAATATCAGTCCTTTATTCGGGATGAAATACTCCAACTCCTCAAAAAGGAGCAATTTTCCACTTCTTCCCTGATCCCTCTGGGTTTTGCAGCAACATCTTTGTGGTCACCAAAAAGGTTCCCGTTTGGTTAACAATTTGAAAGAATTCAACAGTTAGGCCCTTTATCCTCCATTTCAAGATGGCGGGGATCCACCACCTCAGAGATCTTCTCCAAGACGGAGACTGAATGGTCCATCTCAATTTGAAAGACACATACCTCTTGATTCCCATCTTCCTCCCGCATTGCAAATTCCTCCAGTTTGTTTGGTTGGGTGAGTGGTATAATTTCAAAGTCCTTCCCTTCTGCGCTGTGGTGCTTTACTAAGGTGATGCGTCTGTCCGCGACTGTTGAACTGCTCCAAGATTTGGGTTTCCTAGTGACCCAGAAAAAGTCCATCATTTCTCCCACTCAACGCATAGAGTTCCTGGGCTTCCACATCAATTCGGTGTCAAATCTCCTCTCTTTTTCTCGGCATAAGATAAGTTCTGTCCAAAAAGAAATTCAGTCCACCCTCTACAGGGACATTATCTTCCTGAGGGTGCTAGCCAGGATTGTAGGCCTACTGGAATCCTCGATACGGGCGATCTTTCCAGTTCCCCTGCAGTAGAGAGCCTGCCAGCATTTGGTAAATCCATCATCTCCAGTCAGGTCTTTCCTATTCAGAAATGATCAGTCTCACCCTGGACACCAAAGCAGAACTGCTATAGTGGTTCACCACATGTCAGCCTAGAATGGTAGGGCTATTTTGGGCTCCCATCCAGATGTAGTGATCGAATCAGATGCCAGCCAGTAGGTTTAGGGAGCAGATGCTGAAGTACCTCCACTGGTGGGCGATGGAACACAGATCAATCACAGCTCCACATAAATTACCTAGGACTCCTGACGTATTCATTCACCATCAAGACCCTAGGTATGTGCACTTCCAATTGTTGTGTAATGCTGAGGATGGACAACATCTCTACAGTCCAGTACATCAACAGATTAGGCGGGACCAAATCCCAGGTTTTGATGGAGATTGCCAAAGAGCTTTGGAGATCTTGGGGCAGATTTACAATAACTGGCACATCCCCAGGGATGCGCCAGTTATTGTGCGCCGCAGCTCCGCCACCCATGGTGCGCCGCATTTACAATGCGGCGCACCATGGGGCAAAAATGGCACAGATGCGTGACGCATCTGTGCCGTAAAGGCGATGCATTGCTGGAGTTGCGCAGCTCCAGCAAGGCTCGGGGGTGCCCTATCTGTCCAATGCTGCGTCAAGCCTTACGCCTGGCGTAGGGTTTTGGCGCAGCATTGGCCTAAAAGTTACTGAGTGAAATCTTGTAGATTTCACTCAGCCACTTTTAGGAGGCGTTCCTGCGCCGGACCCCCCCCCCCCGCGCTTTTAGGAGGCGTTCTTGCGCCGGACCCCCCCCCCGCGCTTTTAGGAGGCGTTCCTGCGCCGGACCCCCCCCCCCCGCCCGCGCCGGAACGCCTCCTTCTGGCGCAGGGCTTTACAACGTGACGCATCTCCCAAATGCGTCACGTTGTAAATACCCCGCACCATGGCGCATCTTTTGTGGTGCCGCTGCGCCACAAAAGTGACGCAACGGCGGCGTAAAAGTGGCGCAGGGGGCTTGTAAATCTGCCCCAAAGTCTCCTTCACCGCACTTCAGTGATTGAAGCATATCTCCCAGATCACAACAATATGGTGGCAGATTGGAACTCGCAGCATCTCCGAAACGCCAGCAAAACTATTTCCCAATTGCTTCGGAATCACTGGGGGACCAAGCAACATTGATCTGTTTGCCTCGCGCCTTTTTAATCAAATTCCAAAATGTTTCTCCTGGTGTCTGAATCCGATGGCTCCAGCCACAGACGCCTTTCTGCAGCACTGGAACAATCCCCTATACTAAGCCTTTACCCCTTCCTCTTGACTCCCAGAGTGCCAACCTAAGCCTTCAACCAATATGCAGAGTTTATTCTGATCACTCCACTTTGGAGATCTCAACCCTGGTTCCCCGTCTTGCTGGAGATGTTCCTGCGATTGCCCGTCCCAGATCTCCTTCTGGACCCGTTAGGCCTTCTGCACGCCTTGGTGATAACAAAACCATCTACTTCTCATGGCATGGCGCATTTCAGGGACCGCTGGAACAGGCTGAATCTTTTCTCCTTAGTTCATCGTCGGGCGCCACTGATAAACGATATGCCTCGGCTTGGAGACACTGGTTGGGTTGGTGCAACGAACAGGGTCTGGATTCACTGGGGGCCCCCATTATCTATGTCATCAACTTCTTAGCGGAATTGGCTTCTTCAGGGCTAGTTCACTCCTCGGTTAGCAACTATCGTTCAGCTATTTCTGCTGGGCATTCTTTGGCGAATAGGTAACCCATTGGGGACCACCGCTTGGTGAGTTTAGTCATGAGAGGCGTGTGCTTACCCAATTCCCTTTGCCCCAAATATTCTTACTTGTGGGGTGTAAGCTGTTCTTTCATTTTCACAACAATGGCACGCAAATTCTGACCATTCGCAAAAACAACTTTCAGGGAAGCTGACCATGCTTCCCTCTTTGGTTCTACAGGAGGATATCTGATGTAAAAGCACTGGATTTAACAGGTAGAGTATATTTTACCCCAGCAGGGTCTCTTTTACTGTATCTGGAGAACAAAAACCGGTTCCAGCAAATTACATATCTGCATTTTCCGAATAATCCTAAACTATGCACTGTGCAGTGTTTAAAAGAATATGTGGATCATACCAGGGACCTGCGCAAATTTGCTGGAGGCAAATTGCTCATTTTCCACCAGAAGCCTTTTAACCTGGTTTCTTCAGCCACCCTAGCAGGATTGGTGAAGTGGCTCTCGGGGGAGGCGGGTGTTGACACCAGTAGATTGGGTGCCCACTCGGTCAGAGGAGCAAAGTGTTCTAAATATTTTTTCTTGGGTTCCCAATTACAAGACTTCATGAGGGCTGTTGACTGGTCCTTCAATTCTACCTTTAACACCTTTTACTGAAAGCCTATATTGAATGCAGCCTCAGTGGTGTTAGATCAGGATCAGCTTTAACCCCTTCGATGCTCCTGAGGGAACAGTTCCATCATGAGCATTGGTCGCGCTATGCTCATGACGGAACGGTTCCATCATGACCACACCCTGCGAATGGAATGTTCAGCACCGGGGGGAGAATCGGCGCCGCAGGCAAGGTGTTAAACAAGCATAATCCGAAGCCTCCGGTACGGACATAGAAGTCTGGACGCTAACGCGTCTAGAATTTTCTATTCTATCAAGGACTCAGAGGCGAGAATGATCCCACCTGAAACATCATATGAGTTAATGTTGTCAGATGTTGCATGATGTATTATACCTACCCTAATGTCTGCTTAATGATACGGCTGTTACTCACTCAGTAGTGAATTAGGAATTGTACGTTTTTTCTTCTTGCTAGGTTCTGAACAGAATCAGGAATAGATGAATTCCAGCAGATTGATCTGCTTTCCAGTTATCCTTCCGGACGTCCTGGCAGAATGTTCTACCCCAGACCGTTAGTCAAGTGGACAGTTGGTTATTCTAATTTAAATGAACAACGAGGATACCCAAGATTATAGGACTGTTCGCTGCAAAGAAAGGGGATTTAACATGGCGATTTGACACTATGTCTGTATAGGCTGATTCGTGTATTGTTGGTGATGTCACTAAAGGAATCTTGGGAAATGTAGTCTTTGTGAATGTTAAAATGTAATTGGCTGCTGTGAAATTATGTTAATAAACAGCGAAGAAAGAGAAAGCATAATCCTTGCCTTCGAGTCCTTAAAAGAAGTGAAAATTCTAGACGTGTTAGCTATAAAAGGTTTTCAATGGCTTAGTAACTCCCCTTAAGGGCTTGCGTCACCATGTGGCACAAGGGTAATGCAAGCCCTTTATAAATCTGGCCCTAAGTTAGTATACCTGACCCGGGCAGCGAGAGGGTAGGTCTGCAAGCGTACTTGCAACTGAGCAAGCGACATTAGGTAATCCCGAGTGTCAGGTCTGCCGAGAGTCAATGATGAGATTTACCAACCCTAAAAAGGTTGGTCATCCCAATACAGGTACCTCACTACACGTTGTAGGTTGGTTTATTAGGGACACATCACCAGACAACCATCCACTGTGTAGATAGCTTTAATCTTCTATATTGGTCCTGACGAATCGCCGTGAGATCTGAGGACTATTAGGCGAGAAACATGTTGATCACCTAACAGTGCACCAATCCTGAAACATTATTTCAGAAGTGCGCCACCCTGTTTTTAACCAGGCTGGAGGCCCTACTGATTAAAATTGTTCTCTCTGGGACTTCCAATTCCTGTTTTAACAATCACTCTGTTCATTCAACTGCACTCCTTCCATCTAAACACATAGGTCCCTCGCCCCATGGCACCATACGGCAATTTGCAATAAAAGATCTTCGCCAAAGAGCCCCTCATAGGGAGCCCGTCAGGTATTGCAGCGCTGACATGATGAGGAGCACACCCTATGATGAAGCATAACACCCAGCCGAGTGTGTGAGGGCCCGAATTCCAGCAGGTAGAAATTCCCCGTTCCCCCTGTACATCCATGAGGACTTAGGGGCATTTAAGCAAGGGGAAGTATCGCCGCTTTTTCGGCAAATTGTGCCGAGAAAGCGGCGATACTTCAAGAGCCCTATACACAAGGGCATTCTAACGCCTGGCTCACGCCCACTTTGCATGTCGGCGACAAACATCGCTAATGACATGCAAAGTGGGCGTTCCCACGTCCAACCACATGTAAAATGTGGTTGGAGGTGGAAACACCCTATTACCAAGGCAGGCGTTGGGAGAGGCAGACCTGCGATAAACTCGTTTATCGCAGGTCTCCCAACGCCTGCTGTGACCAGGTGTTAGGCATTGATAACATGGGGGTGTGGATCAGAAAGCTGAATCCACCCCCCCTATATTATCAATGCACACATTAGCGCATGAAAACAACGTTTGTTTTCATGCGCTAATGTTTCATATCGCCGACTATCGCCGGATTACATCTCGCCTACGTGATGCGCATTGATAATTGCGCGCTATCACGGCGAAAAAATCCGGCGATAGCCGGCGATATGAAGATGTGCGATGTGCGTTCATTAACGCACTTCTAGGTAATATGCCCCTTAATGACCACCAAGCCCTACTGTCTCCCTTAATTCATGGTAGAAAATGCATACCTTTTTGCGTTGATCTGAAGTTAGTATCCTCAGATTGATTCATGGGTATATAGTATGAACGCTCCAAACTTCCCATTACATTCAAATTTGTATTTTCTTTATATTTGTTTGTGAATAATTCATTATTTGTGCAATTATTTGATGTATGCTTGTTTTTGTATTTTTTTGTGTATTATTTTGCTGCTCAAATCATCAAAAATACTTAGGCTTGGGTTCCTGGCTTCCAGTAATCACTCATTTTAGTTCCCTAGGTTCGATTAATTATTCAATGGTGGTCCCGGGGTTCCAGTAATGATGAAGTGGAGGTCCACAAATGTCAAAACCTTAAGAACCACTGCCATACATAACATGACTTGCATGTTCCACATTAAGTAGCAATAAGAAAAGCAAACACCCCATCCTCTTGAAAAAGGCTCAACTTCTCTGCCATTTGGAGATTAGTCAGTGCATTTGATTAACCATCAAGTATTTGCCCGCAGGCAACAAACAGTAAGGGGCAGATTTACTACTTCTCGCACATCTCTGCTAATCAGCAGAGATGCGCCAGAAGAGTTGCGACGCATCTGACCACCAGTGCGCCACCACTGATGCGCCGCATTTACAATGCGGCGCACCGTGGGGCTCGGATGGGCAGATGCGTGACGCATCTCCGGCAGAAATGCAGCGCATTGCTGGAGTTGCGTCGCAAGCGCGACGCAGCTCCAGCAAGACTCGGGGTTCCCGATCTCTAACATGCTGCGTCAATCCTTACGCCTGGGTTTTGATGCAGCATGACTCTTGATGTCCCCTGAGGCGCGAGCCGGGTGGACAACTGCTTTTAATTTTATTATGCTGTTACTTGTTTTTAAAAATACTAAAAACGGTCTTTGCTGCAAATTTTTTGCTTATTTGCACATACCTGGGCTACCTCTTCCCCGAACCATGGGTCGGGAACAGCCTCTCGCGACCGCCATCTTGGGCGGAATCGGACCCGGGCTAGTCTTTCCTGATCCCTGGCTACAAAGCCGGAAGCTGGAGCAGGCGCGCATTTGATGTCCCCTGAGGCGTGAGCCGGGTGGACAAGCGCTACGCTGCTTTTAATTTTATTGTGCTGTTACTTGTTTTTAAAAATACTAAAAACGGTCTTTGCTGCAAAATTTTTGCTCATTTGCACATACCTGGGCTACCTCTTCCCCGAACCAAGGGTCGGGAACAGCCTCTCGCGACCGCCATCATGGGAAGGAATCGGGGCCCGGGCTAGTCTTTCCTGATCACTGGCTACAAAGCCGGAAGCTGGAGCAGGCGCGCAGCGGACGCGCGCAGCGGGCACGCCGTAGGCGCACCGAAGAAGCTCCAAAGACAAGCCCGTCTGCGCCCGTCCGCGCATGACCAGCGCACAGCGCCAGCCATGCTGTCTCTCCAGACAAAGGAAATTCGGGTAACTATGTGTATTCCAGCAAAACTCTTACACAGCCTGAATCCTAGGATACATAACCAAGCCTGCACTATCATGAGGCCCCTACAATTCTCCCAAAAAAAACTTGACAATTGCCCAGCTTGTAAAAATAGAGCTCCACAAAATATAACTGGCCAGGAGTATTACTCCACCCAGTCGGGTAAGGGTAAAACCAGTCACCAATTCGTATGCGCTCTCCTACATGCTAGATCTCTAATTAAACATAGCATTGAGATAGCTTAGCTAATCCAGGAGAAACATATTATGATCGCATTCATTACTGAGTCCTGGATAGATGAGGGGTCAGGGCCTGACCAAATAAAAGCTACACCGGAAGGGTATGCCTGCCACACATTAAATAGGTAAGGCAAAAGGGGAGGGGGACTAGCAGTGATCTATCAGCAGACGCTGAGAGCTAACTTTAGTCCGTCGCCCAGTACAGACTGTGAAGCTCTTGATTTTAGCTTTCGGCTGGATTATCATTCCACTTTTAAAGGTACCCTGATATACAGACCGCCTGGGCCTAGGAGTCAATTTCTACTACAGGCAGACTCATGGTTAGAAAGAGGGATCTGCGCCACTTCACATACCATTCTAGGGGATTTTAACTTCCACCTAGAGAGGAAGGAAGACCCTGAAACATGTAACCTGTTAGAACTAATGAAGTCGCTGGACCTGAGTCAATTAGTAATGGAGACCACACACTCAGCAGGACACACACTCGATGGCATATTTTCCAATCATAGCCATCTAAGGTTTACACATACGCTCCCGGTGGTATGGTCTGACCACAGGGTAGTGTTTTTTGAGATTACAGCGCCAGTACTGGGGAACCAGAAATCCGGGGAAAAGGAAATAACTACCAGAGCATGGAGTAAAATGAACGCCATTGAATGGAAGGACCAATTAGTCGCCACAGTTCCTTTGATTTCAGAGGATTTAAAAAAGGCCACATGGGCATATACCACCTGGCTGGAAGGAGCTACTAACAAATTAGCCCCTATGAAAACAGTCAGATTTAACAGGGAACGACTTAGTGCGCCATGGTACTCACAGGACCTTAGAAAGAGTAAACTCCTCTGTAAACATCAAGAGAGGAGGTGAAGGAGGGAATACAATGAAGAGGAAAAGGATAAATTTAAATCCTGTATATTAGATTATAAAAAACTACTCCATAAAGCAAAACAAGACTTCTTTGTAAAGAAAATACAATTGGCAACAAAGTCCACCAAGGAACTATTTAAAACAGTTACCACCCTAGCACATCCTTCATCTAATCCGGTGGCTGCAAGCCAAGAACTGTGCGACAACATAGCCAACTTTTTTCTTAAAAAAGTGGCTGATATCTACAGCACCTTTATGGTGGATAATAACTACATTCCTCAAGGAAAAGTGGCTAAGGAGGAAGAGTTGGGGGACAGTGTACCTCAACTTTCCCAATCTACACCCACCTCAGAGGAGAATGTCCATGCCATTCTGATCAAAATTAAATCAGGATCCCCAACAGACCCCTGTCCCCCCTCCGTACTAAAAAAGGGTTCAGAACCAGTAACACACACTCTGATCAAGATTATTAATAAGTCTCTCTCTGAGGGATACTTTCCAAGAGCTTGGAAAAGAGCATCAATTCTACCTTTGCTCAAGAAACCAAAACTTGACCCCATGGATGCCAATAACTTTAGGCCTATATCTAGATTACCTCTTCCAGCAAAAATCACTGAAGAAATTATAAATAGCCAACTGAGTCGATTTCTGGAGGAGGGTAACAAATTGGATCCCACACAGTATGGCTTCAGAGGGAGCCATAGTATGGAACTGGCCCTGATTAAATAAACTGAAGAAATCAGAGCCACCCTTGACCAGGGAGGGAATGGAGCGCTGATTATGTTGGACCTCTCTGCAGCGTTTGACACGGTCCATCATAGTGTATTGATGGACCGGCTCCAGGAGATTGGGGTTACTGGGACGGCCTGGAAATGGATAAAATCCTTTCTAACTGATAGAGAGCAGACAGTTACGCTAGGACATTTCCATGCTAAACCTTTTTCTGTTCCCTGCGGAGTCCCTCAGGGATCATCAATGAGCCCTACACTGTTTAATGTTTATGTCTCGCAGCTAGCTCCTCTCGTTGGATCCTTTGGACTCAATCTGACGTCATACGCTGACGACACCCAGATAGTGGTCTCTGTACTCCCTAAGCAAACCAAAGAGCCGGGAAAACAGCATCATGATTGTATGATAGCTGTAGGTGGCTGGATGGCCCAAAATTGCCTAAAACTCAACTCGGCAAAAACAGAGGTTATGCTTTTTGGTAACAATCCGCAATTTTGGACTCCAGACAGGTGGCCAGACTTTTTGGGTCTGCTTCCTACACCAGTGAGAAAAGTGAGGAACTTGGGTTTCATCATTGATAATAAACTAACCCATAAAGATCACATTAACTCAGTGGTGGCCAACAACATCGTACATCCTCAAATCTTGCAGGAAAATATTGGACTTTCTTCCGACTGAGAGTCAAAAAACGGTGGTCACAGCATTAACAATGTCTAGGCTGGACTATTGTAATGGCCTATATATCAATGTACAAGAAGGTCTAATTAGGAAACTGCAACTCCTACAAAATGCTGCTGCCAGACTGCTATCGGGCACGCCAAAACATAAATCAATCTCGGCAGAAATAAAAAAACTACACTGGCTGCCGGTAAGAAAGCGGGTGTTGTTTAAAGCCCTGTGCATAACGCATAAAGCTTTGCATTTTATTGGTCCTAGACACATGATCCAAAATACAAAATGATATGTCCCTTCTAGATCTCTACGGTCCTCTGATGCTAAACTGATTTGGACTCTGTTGGCAAAGAAAGCCAACTGGGGTGGGAGAAGTTTCTTTGTGGGTGCAGCCCAGGCATGGAATGCCCTCCCAATCTCACTTAGAGGCACAAAGAAACTGCTCGCTTTCAGAAAAGCCTTAAAAACCTGGTTGTTCAACACATAAAGTCTAGGCATCTTAGTGCACCTGTAGGGGATCATCATCTATAGCGCCAGGATGCCCTTGGGCAACAGTGCGCTTTACAAATATCACTAACATTAACATTAACATTAAAAGCGACTGAGTGAAATCTTGTAGATTTCCCTCAGCCACTTTTAGGAGGCGTTCCTGCACAGGAACGTGACTCATCTCCCAGCTGCGTCACGTTGTAAGTACCCCGCACCATGGAGCTGGATTTGCGCCACCGCTGTGTCACAATAATTTTGCAACAGCGGCGTAAAAGAGGCGCAAGGGGCTTGTAAATCTGCCCCTAGGTGTCTGCGTAGGGACAAAGCAGTTTGGACACATGCAACTGTCCTTGATTTCGATCAACCTTTTTCTAGGGCATCATAACTAATGAGGGCTGAGGTTCACCAGCATGTAGTGGTGTTCTGGGATATAGTTGAAAGCAAATCTTGAGGCCACCGTCCCTGAAGATTCTTTTTTAACTATGCAGGTGATTCTTTGGCAAATGTGACTGCAGACCTTTCCATCTGAAGGTCTTGTTTACCGTCCCTTTTATTAAATTCAATATAAAATAATATATAAAATCAGATTGTTCAACCTTAATATTCGTTTTGAAACACAGATCTAAATTGTAATAAATAAATTCTAGGTTAAGTAGCTTATGCATAAAAGTAAATACAGGTACAGATATTTAGTCTAAAAAAAATTGAGCAATCGCAAACATACCTACATTTCCAGTATCTGCCGGCCGCCACTTTTTCAAAGGATGGATTTGGACTCTTTGGAAAGTTTTTTCTGCACCAGTCTATCAAGAACTGCTTCGGGGATTTACCCGTCCAGCTTCGGGCGGTGTAGTCGAAGTTCCGAACATCGAGAGGTTCTTTCTTTTTTCCTGAAAAAGTACAAAAATTATCACTTATATGGCATATGTTCAAGAATAATAAAGATTTTTAAGTCGTTCATCTATTTCTGCAAACCTAGACATATGCTAAGTAACTAACATTTTATGGCTTCATAAGTCTCTTCTTTATTTAGGGATACAATGTATTACATCAAGCTATTTAAAAATCATAGTGTTCCAATGTGCTATCAAGGAGAGTTCAATATTGGTCTGTCAGACAAGCACTTAAGAGATTTTACAGCTTGATATCAAATGGAATCTCCAAATACTAGTCAATCTTATTTTAACCAATTAATGAAATAGTTAGCATAAAGGCATATTTTCAAAAAAAATAATTAGCAAATTAAAGGTAATCTTTTCATTTAATGGCTAAGAAGACAAAAATGGTTCATTCCAAACAGATTCTTTTGTGTGTCTCACAGTCAAACCTTAACAATGATCTAGAGTTTTAATAGCATCCATGCAAAATACTTGATTGTACAGGCAGCACAAGCAAGGAACACACATTTTATTTTACTTTTCATGCCTAACAATAGCAAAGGTGAAACACAGAAAAAAGTCCCTTGAGGTGTTTGATTAAAGGGCACACAGGCCACTGTGCATGAAGGGGCCGAAGCTGCACAAGCACAATATGGGTGTGCTTCACATAAAAAAAGCAAGAGACTTCGTAGCTTAGTGTGAGTTGGCAGGCTGTCTTTCCGACAAATGAGGGTGAGTGCACTCCCAACTCCACGCGCCCTCTTGGAGGTTTTCAACCTCAGTACAGGAACTTCAGAGCATCTAAGAGCTGAATAGGGCACTGTTGATGATTCCGCATATCTGGCGGACGCGTTCAGGGGGCAAAGCCTTTTCATATATCGCCGCCAAGTATTGGAACTCCCTACCAGAAGCTCTGCGCAAGTCCACCTATCTGGTTTTTAAGAAACTACTGAAGGCTTTCTTATTTTAAACCTCTCTAACTTTGGTACATTATTTTTCCTCCTCCGTTTTCGTCTAGGTAAGCTCTGAGATGCCCCTGGGTGAGTCATGCGCGATACAAGAGGCCAATAACATAACATAACATAACACTCGGTATTGAACAGACGGCAATCTAAACAGGAAGATTTTATTCAGTTTACAAAAACCGAGACAAGGCTCTGTCATTCCTCATTCGGAGAGGGAAAACCTGATTTGGAAGATATCCATGGATCCAGATATCAGATTTATCCCTCATAGATTCAATACGATGAGAGATTCGGGCTCCGTTTTTTGGTTAACTCCAGTCATGGAGTTTCATACCAAACTGGTGAGAAATGATTTCGCTTAATTTATACAGAACTGGGTCTCGGACCCACTAGTGAGCAGAGTCTTGCATAGATCCTGAATCTTGATTCTTTACTTGAGACAGATGAGTATAACACGATTTTAAATGTGCTTCCAACATGGACAAAAAGTCAGTTTAATCTTATGAAAGCCTGGGAGATATGCTTTCCATTACGAAAATTGGCAACCATTTTGGCAGCAAAACTTTGTTGGATTGGATTTTTCAGTCCTAAAGTATTCATTTTTTGACTTGACTATTGCATTAGCGATCTTGCCCAATGCTCCTCGAACAAGAACAAGCAGTCTTCATAGTTGTATGACAGAAAAGTTGGAGGAAGACTCAACAACTTTATGGTGGCTCTCCATACTTATAGGGAGTCAAAAATAATAGCATGGTATATTCACTTGTCCTGATTTTTAATAAGGTGTCAGTCAACCTCTTTCTTTAATGCTGGTGTTTTACTCTAGTTTACAGACAACATTAACAAAAAAATCTTTGGGGCAGATTTACAAGCCCCTTGCGCAGCCGGTGCATCACATTGCGTGACGCACCAGCGGCGAATCCTGCTGAGTGATATTTACATTTATTTCTAAAAACAGTGGTCCCTAGACAAGGATTAATGAGAGCAAACAATAAATATAGACCCAATCAGTACTATATTTTACAGCTGTCCAGCAGGATAGGTGTTTTTAATATATAGTTGCTTTAATATACACAACATTAAGCAAGAAATAAATAAAGTGGGACACAAGCCTGTATCCAACTTAGTGGATAAGACCTCCAACATGAAACAAAAAGGCTCAGACAGAGTAAATTGGTTGTATGAGACACATTTTGGTAGGACAAACAAATTATAGTGGAGACATCATTACACATAAGTATTAAATAAAGAGGTGTATATGAAGTACAACAAGTTGACGGCGTTTCGATCCTTACAAAAGATATAGGATTCTTGGTTTGATTATCCAAGGTCCCTGACCAACCTTATTTGGGTTACTTTGTTCTTCATAACAAGAGTGATATTTACAAGCACATGTATAGCCACCCTGCATGGCTTTACCTGTGCTTGTAAATATTGCCCGTTTTCACACAAGTCTTTGCGTGCTAGGGGCATGACATGGGTGTTGCTGTGGGTGTTCCCACACAACACCCATGTCCACTGATGCATTTCCAGATTTACGAGCAATCTTAGATCTAGAAATATTTCAGAATGCTATGCCATCCTTGGGGTGGCATAGCAAGGTGCAACGAAGAAATGTTTTTAATATCTACTAGTTTTTTCCACTTTCAATGAGTGCTGCATTCTACAGCATGAAGAGGAAATCACCTAATTTTATTGTTTTTGTGCAGGAAGGTGCTCCTTCCTGCACAAAAATAATTGCCCCATGATGTAGGCATCTTTACACCATGGTGCAAGGGTGCCTGCACCAGCGTATGGCAGCAGATTGTTCATCCATTCATGGACACCAGTGAACATGAACTGAATGAAATCAAGATTCTGTTTAAGAGAGCAAGATGATCCAAAAAGGACCAAAGTATCATCTACATACGTTTGAAATGGCACATCCGGCTTAAAAAGGAGTTAAAGTACTGGAAGTACACTGATGAGGGTAGTCAAAATATATGAGCTCAGTGGGAATCTGCAAGTTATGCGTGTCTAATGGGTGTAAAATGTACCCAAACCAATTCTGGACAACATACTACAAAAGACTAGCACAGCCTAAAGACCATCTAAATCATAAACTGCAGGAGCAGATCGTGTCGACTGTCACTGAGAGCAGCAGAACATCCATCACGAATCGGTAAAGTGAATGACTGGGCATCGCATAGGGCTGTTACTGTGATCCTTTACGTATTGGCAGCCTGACTGCCCATTGCCCAATATGTCCTTGGATTTGATGGTCATTTTTTCAATATGTTCAAAGAGAACAGGCACTTAGAGATAGGGTGATACATGCAACAGCAGCTAGGACCAGCAATTTAGTTTTTTAAGGGGAGTCTCCCAAGCAAGCTTCAAATGAAGCCTGGCTGAAAGGAGCAAAACGCAGCTTGTGAGAAAAGTGTAGTTGATTAAATGAGTGTTTAATGGTTTTAAACATGAAATGAGGATAGAAGGACATGGCTCCTCTATGCAGTATTACCACACTTCATAACACGGAAAAACATCAATAGGCGTGACTTTGTGCTTCTTCTTGATTGGCCAAGGAGTGTGTTGTATCTTTCAGTCCCTCATGTATGTTTATGTTTAGTCTGTTTTACCAGAGTATGTCAAGTAGGGAGAGCTCTTTTTTTAATCCTATGTTTAGAAGATCAGCCTAAGCTAGTGGCTGATCTGAATACAATTTCAGCTCCTGATGGAGTTATACCAGTGACCATGATGGTATTCTACGTGCACCGAAAGTGGCAGGTGGGTGTAAAGTACATGATAATGCAAAGTCCAGGGGATAATCTGAGTTGCTGCTCTGAGTGAGGGTGGGCCAGTTTGTTCCCTATGTTGCTGTAAAAAATGTGATGTTTTGCCCTGTGTAGGTGAAAAGTTGTGAGTAGCCTTAGGTACAGAAGGGGGGGAAGTGACAGTTTGCCCTATGTGGACTGAGACAAATTATGAGTTTGTGCACTGTGCAGGGAGCAGACAAGTATGTGTGTCCTCTGTGAGGAACAATTACTTGAGGAGACCCTATGCACGTGGCCATGTACGTTGCCTGTTTTGATGGTTGTTTGAGTGTGGCATGTAGTTCCAAGGTATCTATCAGAGTCCAACGCCTGTTTTGTATGTCATGTGGGTTGCACCTCATATGGCCTTGTTCAGGTTGTTCACTTTGATTCCATTTATGCATTGGTTTTGCATGCTGTGTGTGTGTGATTGTAAAGGGAAAAGATGTGCTGTGCCTTGCGTTGGTTGATACTTTGTCTAAGATTGCGTCTCTGATGCTTGGCAGTTGGAAGCTCGGTACAGGCTAGGGACTCAGTTTAATACCATAACAAGATCTGTTAGGGTAATATTTTAATATACATACCTGGTGTCACTTCTAATAGTGTTTTAGAAGGTATTACCAAATGGGATATACCAGCAGCCTCCAGGCATATTTCTGCCGTGCAGCGACCAGACTCATCAGATTAGCAAAGTTGAAGTGTGAGCCTTTTGGCTGATGACAAAAAAAACTGTAGAAATCCATTTTTTAAAAAGGTCCGTAGATCGCTGGGGAATGTTCAAATCTAGTGGGCAAGGAGAGGAAATATCTAAAACTTTTCCAAATATAAAACAGCTGTGTTATTGAACAGTGAGTGTGAGCAGCTGCTTTATAATTTTGCCCCTATATTTGTCTTCCTCCTAGTTTTCCTCAATAGGCACAGTTAGACATTGAGGCTGAAAAATGTATACTGGAAAACCACTGATTTAGTAACAGAGCCGAAAGTTTGAGAGGTCAATTGTTTGGTATCTCGAGTTTCAAAGATTATCAGACCTGCCAAGTCACCAAGGGCCACTGTATGTCACACAATATCAGCTCTTGTCACACAGTCTCCCAGTGAAGAGCCGATATTGCACAGTGGTAGACTAGGTGAGCTGGAAACCTCTACAAAGTGTAGGTTTTCAGCTTGTATATGGAAGTTCTGCACTGCTGATGACCATCAGGGGGTTTGCAAACTCCCCAGAACACGCCAACAGCCACTGACGCTTTTGTTATTGTTTTAGGTCGATGTTAGAACAGTTTGCTCTCAAGCCTGTGGGCTATCAGATCCCCCCCCCCCACCCTTTCATTTGCTCTGCCCCGTCCAAAGGGAGAAGATGTAGCCTGACGGCTAGAGCTGCCGACTTTGGAGCTGGGGAACCAGGTTCGAGACTCAGCGTCGGCTCAACATCCTGTGATTATGGACAAATCGCGTAATCTCCCCGTGCCTACCCCAAAAAATGAATCTGTCCTTGTGTAACGTAACTGCTGCTAATGTAAAGCGCTCCAATACATTTGGGTCGAGTTCGCGCTATATAAATCTGCACAAAAAAAAGCCCCATCCATGTCGGAAAGGGCTGTGACGGACTCAAAGCTTCGCCGCTCCCTAGACCAGCGATTCCCAAACTGTATGTAGCGACCCACTGGTGAGTCCTAAACTGATTTTTGGTAGGTCGCAAAAGTCCGAGCAATAAATAAAGAGGCCTTTAAATTCTGTCACATTTGCCAGTGCTTCAAAGACAGAAGTAAAACATTAGGCTATATCTCCTGACAAATTGCTGCTTATTCATTTGACATAAGAAATTGTGTTTACTCTCTTTTTCTTACTGCAAAGTGAGAGGAGTTTTTTTAAGTGAATGATGCGACAATGTTGCTGGAGTACAGGAATTGTGAAAGGAAAGGCTGTAGGGTGTTCTATTTTTGCAACACATAACAAAATGTAAATACCTGGAAATGAACTGTATGCATTGAGCAGTTAGGAAAATAAAAATGTAGAACATTTTTTGTGTAATTCTGATGTGTGATGGAGAAAGGAATTTTAATTGGATCAAAACAAATCAAGACACTTTAATTGATGATGCACAAATGAAGAATTTTCACACAAACTCATTTTCCACACATCATCATTTATGTGCTATATCATTTAATCAACAAAGTCTGTACACATTTAGCGCCCATTTCAATGGAAAATCTGCAATCTGTAAATGGCAATGCATTAGTTACATTCACAAGCCGCCTCGCCTTCTGTCCATTAAAGATAGATGGGTCACAAAAGTTTGTCACTCTAAATATTGGGATGTGGTTCTAAAACGTTTAGGAAGCACTGATCTAGACCCTATCCCGTCAAACGCCACCTTCTTTCTCCCCTCACCAAGTGAAAATCTTTTCAAACTTGGGAGGTCTGGATTAAAGTTATCAGAATTAGTGCTGGATAGTTTAAAATTGACTGCAGAATATCTGTGCAGTTCAAGGATACACGGTTGACATTCCTGAGTGCTATGTCATACACTGACACGAAGCAAGAATATATCAGGGCAGATTTACTAAGATTTTATGGCGTGTTTGCGTTACAAAAGTGACGCAAAATCTTATTTTTCCAATGCTAAATTTGTTTAGCGCTGGAAATAACGTGACAGTAACGCAAAGCAGCGCATAGTGCTACTTTGCATTACTTCGCTCCAAGGGGGCATTCCATGGATGCAATCACCTATGGTTTCTTACGCTAAACCCAATTTACTAAATAAAGTAGACAGGGATTTGCGTTCGTAAACTGGGCCCTTTTGAAGTAGGTGCAAGGAAGGAGAAATACTTTTATTTCTCCTTCCTTTTCTGACTTTGTACGTGTGCTACAATTTACAGCACCGATACAAAGAGGGAAAAGTGTTAAGCTGCGTGAATAAATGGTAAATCTGACTCATAGTCTTCTTCTCGGTTATGGTTGTGTCAAAGCTTAAAGAAATTTAATTTGAAGAGGACCACCGACAAAACACTTGCCTTATGATCTGAATTTTTTACGTTATCCTACAAGATCCTACCCCACTGCAGCCATCTGTACACAAAAGGCCTTGCTGCGATATATGGCCTCACTAATATTAGAAGATGTGGGACCAAAATAATGCAAATCCTCCCACTCTGTCCCCCTCAGGAATTAACTCACTCAGTATCAACTGCCCACCTAACTTATCGAAAAATGGAGCAAAAAAGTTGAAACAAAATAATCTAAGGAGCAACCTAAAACTCTCATATCCGACTCCTATTTTTGCTTCTCAAAAGGAGCATCAAGACCAATCTAATCTTCCACACGAGTCGTAAAGCAACTTGGCGGAATGCATTTTACTCCCTCAAGGCAGTCAAAACCTCACACAACATCCCCCATGGCCTTAAGCTGGTTATAGCACCCTCCCCCGTACTAAAAACAACAGCCAGTATCTCAATTTATAAAAATGGCAGCATCCTTATCCAAGTAGCGGATAATGACCTACAAGTGTTTGACTCACTGTTTAGTAACCTGAAAAGTCAAGTAGTAACCTTAACGAAACCCCCAGTCACCTGTCTCATACTTTGACCACAAAACAGTACCTTAGACCCACCAACACCGCCCTAAGAACATCGCCATACGACAATCGTAGCCCTCCAGTCCACACAGCTTAACAGTATCTCCAACTAGACCATTCGACAAACAGCCCCATACGCCTGAAGAGCAACCACTCTTCAGAAAACAATAACCGCTATTGAAAAAAGGAGGCCGGTCATGAAAGCATGCAAACACTCACAATGAACAATGATGTGCTGTGTCAGTGCCTAACACACAACCTTCCTGTAAAACAAATCAATGACATCTTGCAACTACTCCGGGAAGACTGAATGGGGCATGAAGAAAATAATCTCATTTCTATTCACTGCAGAGAAGATGTTAACACCCTCTTCCCAAGCGCTTTGACTCGCCAGCCAGCAGAAAACACATTTACAACAGCAGACTCACAACGCCCTGACAACAAGCTTTACCGTCCGAAAAGAACAAACCATCACCTCTCAGAAAAAGAGGTAAACCCTCTTTTAAGATACTACAAGAGCACATATAAAATACCTCCCCCGACATCATCCAACATCCCAATCATCAGGCTATCCAACTACAAAAAAGGAGACACAACCATCTACAAGCCAATCACAAAAACCTGATCCCGACTGCAATGAACACAATGCCCACTACAGTGACTCAAAAAACAGTGACAAACCTGTAATGTATGCTGCACAACTGCTGATCAGTTATAAAGCAGGCAACCGATATAACACCCGTAATCCTAGCACATGATCTAGACATTCTCTTCCTAACTGAAACCATGCTAAACCCATCGGCAGCCCCAATACAGGACTTTCTCATTCCCTCAAATTTTGCCATTTTAAGTCTAGATGGCACTTTGAAGCAGGGCGGAGGGCTCACTATAATTTACGGTATCACCCTAATCCTAAACTCACTCTCACTAGAAGACACACCATCGTTTGAGCTCAAAGGAGCTGAAATCAAACTTGTAAATAAACAGATAACCAAAACACTCCATTTATGCCATCTAGCTGGCAACAACACAGTCTTCCTGGAACAGCTAATGGAAACTATAACATTCAATACCACCTCGCTCTCTAATACAATATTATTAGGAGATTTTAACCTGAATTGGAACAATGACAAAGTTCCCACAGTGGCAGCACTCAGTAACCTGTTTCGGGACTTTAAAATGATTCAAGCAGACTAAGGAGCCAACTCACAATACAGGTGCCAAACTTGACCTCATCATTGCTAAACCGGGTACAGTAACCATGACAGACATCGCCCCAACAGACTGGTTATACCACCATCAAATCCTTTTTCAAATATCCACACAAGAGTTCAATTAAAGGGCAAATAAGAGAAAAAAAACTGGGTCACAGACTACAGCCACGTAAACAGAACAGAACTAATGGATCTGTGTAAAACTTCCAAGGCTCCACCGATTAACTAAACCTTGGTTCAAGAATTGATACTTCTCTACAACAGCAGTATGACCAACATTGCTCAAAAGGCCACTCCACTATGTCATACAAAGCTAAAGTATAAACCCACAGTACCGTGGTTCAACCAAAACACAAAATGGAAGACGACAACTACTAAGACATCTGGAACAACTATTGAGGAAGGACCAAATACAACCATCTCGAACAGCTGAGAAGATACAAAATCTCATACAAAATTACTACCTTAAATGCCAAAACAGCAGCGATCAGATCACAGCTAGACAGAGCGAAGAAGGCCCAGAAACCTCTCTAACATAATAAAACAACAATAAGGAAAACTGGCTGATCCCACACCTACAAATAACTCGACGTACATCTGCAACAAATTCTCATTGTTCTAATCATAACCATATTAAACTCTATCCCTAGCCAAGCTAATGCCCAAACCACAGAATCCTTCAACACCACTCCCACTGCACACAGCAAGAAAGCTGAACTACACACCACAACTGTCCCAAGGAAGAATGGAGCCTTCTGGAATGGTTTCAGATCTCGGTCTGAGGGGAAAATACAGAAAACCATTCATTCAATGAATCCTACCACACACTTCAATGATCCTGTTCCCTCTCACTTACTGAAAGAGATCCACCAATCCTTCACTCCCCTATTAATGAAAACTGTGCATGCACCTCTCCAGCAAGGATTCCTCCCAGTTTGCCTGAAGATGGACCAAGTATCTCCCCTACTAAAATAGGGCCTTGACCAGAATGACTGAAACAACTTTTGACCTGTATCAAATCTGCTTTTCCTGGCTAAACTGGTAGAAAAGTGCAGCCATGATCAGCTATGTGAACACATCAAGAATTCTGATGTATTAGACAAGCCCCAATCAGGTTTCAGGCAGGAACACAATACTGAGGTCGCCATTCTAAACATCCTAGGACATATAATAATAACTAGCAGCCCGTCCCGACGTTGTCCAGGTATGAATTGCTGCCGGCCAATAGTATATTGTTTTGTAGGTTTTAGTTCTGATAGCATTTCTTACCTGTGACAGGCCTGTGAAACGCTCAGATTCACAGTGCACTGCTGATGCACTTAAGAGTGCGCGTTCAGAGGAGGAGCCAAGCAGCGAACAAAGATGGCCGCATAAGCTCCCGGCTCCGCCGACCTCCGTCTGTTGCTTGATGATCCTGCCAGAAATCCTGATTTCACGCCCGACCCCCGTACGGATCAACTATTACTGAATCTGGCGGTGTGGTCCCGAGAACTTTACCACCCTGACTGACGGAGTTTTGTCGTGTGGAGGATCTCGGCCTAACTTCTCCTGTGAGCCGGGACCTCGAGTACTGGCCCTGCCGGGTTACAGTTCAACAACAACGGCCGTGGGACCCGGACAGGGTCCGGTCGCTTGACTTGAAGAGTATCCTGTCCCTAGTTTGGTGGAGTGCCTTCGGTTCGGTACACACTGCGGAGGTGTATATATCCTGTAAGTGGCTGTGAGGTCGGGGGTCCCTGTCCCGGCGGCTGGCGCCCACGCTGGGTTGGAGCCACCGCCCAAGATGCCCTATCACTGCTTGAAAATGCACCTTCAGTCCCCGCCTGCCCTGCTCACGTTTCTGTCCCCGGAGGAACTGTGTACTCCGAGGGACACACAGATGGCTGGAATCGAGCAAGTGGAGGCGGTGCGGGGTAACAGCGAGCCGTCCTTGAGAACCGTAATGGCCGCCATTGGGGAGCTTCAATCATACACGGATGCCATTTTCTACAATACGATCGCTGGCAACATCATAACTGAACGATCGTGTACGGACCCTGATCTGTCTGGAGACTTTGGGCTAGCAGTTTTTCCCACGCTACCTGCGGAACCGGATGATCGAGACCCCACTTATGACAAAGCCTCGACACCATTGCCCAGACCACAGAGTGCTAGCGGACTTGTTGATCTGGAGAAATGCCCGCCAATATCGACGCAGCCGTCTAATGTGGTGTTCACGGAACTGCCCCTCCCTGGGACTACTGATAACAAGACTCGACGGATGCTGATCTCGTTTTTCGCCCGAGTGGTTCTTTCATGGCGGTGGAGATCGGGATACTCGAACATTTGGCTGACGAAGGCGAGTGTCATGGCGGCGGATGACTGCGGAGGACTGGGGAGTTTGTTCGGACTCATAATACCGGTTCATGAACTGCCTAGGACTTTGGTTTCTCCTGGAGTTGTGATGGTGCCATTTGATAGACTCCGTACGAAAAATCGCAGGGGTCAAGGGTGAGACTGTTGGCCTGGTTTTGATTTAAGGGGTGTGTGAAGGACGAGGGCTCCGCCATTTTATTGATAGCGGGAGGTGGGACGGTGTAAGACGTCTTCCCTGTGTGATATTGTTCATAACTTTATTGAGTGTTGGCTGGATTCAAGACTAGGGTTGTGCGTTTCAGACGGGGTAGTGAGAACGGGGGCATGTGTGATATTCTTCTCCTCCTCTACTTTTCTTTTCTTTTCTTTTCCTTTCTTTTATAACTCTATATTCTTACTATATTTCGGGTTTTGGATACTGGGCGACAGGCACGCTGCTAGGGGGGTAGGCCGTAGCCATCTGCAGGGGTGCAGGGTGGGGGGTTGGGGGGAGGGGTTTTATTTTATTTTTCCGTTCTTTGTTTCTATGGCCTTTTTTCTTCTCGTTTTTCTGGCTTTCCTTTTACTTTCTCTTTTTCTGGGATTGGGATCAGTGAATCTGGTTAATTTTTTTGAATCTCATGGATATGTCGTAACCCGTGCCTCTACATTTACTGTGTCATCGATATCAATGGGCGGGCGCTTGCCTGGTGAACATAGTGACGGTATACATGCTTATATTGATTTGCTCGTTTAATTGAATTTCTTTACAGTGTTGGACTCGCTTACTTGACCCGCTCATTCGATGATTATGTTCTAAAATTTGGCGCCTGATCCCTCCCCCTTTCTTTCCTATTTATCTACTTCATATGTGAATTTCATTCGTCTTATTCGAACCTATCCTGATTTTAAAACATAAATTAAACCTCATGTATCCGGTACTATGATCCGTGTGTGCCGAAAAGTTTGTGCTTCTATTGTGCTGCCGTGCCTTCGGGATGTTCGGCTGAATAGCTGTGTACACTTTTTGCATAAATAAAGGTTTTCCAAAAAAAAAAAAAAAGTGCGCGTTCAGTAGTGTGTGAACTCGAGTTTCCCTACTTTATTTTTCCTTGCAATTTTATATCGCGCGAACTCGACAACATGGCATGAGCACAATTTATATTACAGAAGAACACATTCATTTGTGGTAGGCACGGGGAGACAAAGCGATTTGCCTGGAATCACAGGATGTTGAGCTGATGCCGAGATTCGAAAGTAGCTACCCAGCTCTAAAGTTCGCAATTCTAGAACTTGCGGCGGGAGGTGTGTCTAAAAGTGTATGTCGGTGCTGGCCATCAATGAGAGAGACCTGTGCATTTTTCAAATCGGTGGTGAAAAAATATGAGTATGTTGCTGGAGATGTGGGCCGCCGTGCCACCAATGTACTTACCGGGGGAGGGTAAACACCCATTATTCCGCAACTTTCTTTCCGCATACCATCACTCCGCATACTTTCATTACGAAAGTACCATGACTCCGCAATGCCATTATAACGCATGGCATTACATTTTATATGCTTTTACCACGCATACATTTACAACGAAATTCGTTGTAAATGCATGAATGGTAAAAGCATGTTTTTTTTAATGTTTGGATAAGGTAAGTATGGGTATAGAGGTATATGTTTTGGGGTACTGAGGTATATGTTTTGGGGTGTTTGGGTATTTTAAGGGTTCAGATACAGTTTTGGGTTATGGGGTACAGGGGTAGTTTTAGGGTTTAGGGATAGGTATGGGTTTTGGGGTAAAGGGGTATTTTTAGGGTTCAGGGCTAGGTTTGGGTTTTGGGGTATAGGGATATTTTTAGGGTTCAGGGGTAGGTTTGGG
The DNA here is from genome assembly GCF_964261635.1 of Lissotriton helveticus. Classification (NCBI taxonomy): domain Eukaryota; kingdom Metazoa; phylum Chordata; class Amphibia; order Caudata; family Salamandridae; genus Lissotriton; species Lissotriton helveticus. Next base: position 451,921,659 of record NC_136059.1, read on the forward strand.
TTTTGGGGTACAGGGGTATTTTAAGGGTTAAGGGCTAGGTTTGGGTTTTGCGGTACAGGGTTCTTTTTAGGGTTCAGGGCTAGGTTTGGGTTTTGGGGTACATGGTTATTTTAGGGTTCAGGGGTAGGTTCGAGTTTTGGGGTACAGGGTTAGTTTTATGGTCCTGGGCTAGGTTTGGGTTTTGGGGTACAGGGGTATTTTTAGGGTTCAGGGGTAGGTTTGGGTTTTGGGGTACATGGATATTTTAAGGGTTCAGGGCTAGGTTTGGGTTTTGGGGTACAGGGGTATTTTAGGGTTCAGGGGTAGGTTTGGGTTTTGGGGTACAGGGGTATTTTTAGAGTTCAGGGCTAGGTTTGGGTTTTGGGGTACAGGGGTATTTTTAGGGTTCAGGGGTAGGTTTGGGTTTTGAGGTACAGGGGTATTTATAGGGTTCAGGGCTAGGTTTGGGTTTTGGGGTACAGGGGTATTTTTAGGGTTTAGGGATAGGTTTGGGTTTTGGGGTACAGGGTATATTTATAGGGTTAAGATGGGTTAGTGTTTAAGGGTGTTGGGGTATTTTAAGGAGTAAGGGTGGGTTATAATTATGGGGTGCAGGGGTATTTAAAGGGAGCAAGGTGGACACCCGGAGCTGGAATGTACAGAACCTGGGAAGAAAAGAATGAAATATTGGGCACAACGCTCGCTTTTTTTCCCCGTAATCCCGCGCCCCGCACACGCCCATGCCCCCAGCACACGCCCACAGCACACGATATGAGACATGGCATGAAGGGCGGAACGTACCACACGCACCCAGCGTTTGTCAAGCCCCCAGCAAACGCCCACAGCACAACGCAGACACGCCCACAAGGGACTACTTTGCT